>NW_027269262.1:18775000-23575000 GCF_023055355.1 Agelaius tricolor | reverse complement strand
AGGCTTAAAGCTCTCACAGCCACACAGGAAATCCGTGTAGAGGAGGAGTGAACTGATCAGAGTGCAAGCGTAGATGTGCTACACGCTTTCTCCATATGGAATGGCATCAGCAGGCTTACTCATACAGCATCAAACCAGCCTATTTTTGGGTGCATAATTTCACAATAAAGGAAGAGGAATAATTTTTAGGAAAATGTGAAGCAGATACATGGTTTACCCCCTGTATGTAGAAAGAATTCCTTTAGGGAGGAACAAAAGATTTTGGTATCAAAATAACATTACTTATTTATTCTAGATACCCAACTTAGGGACACATTTCCACACATATATGTGGGGAGTCTTCTGCTTCAGCAGAGTGCAAAAATAAGATAACAATTCCCAAATAAACTCTCATGTACACTAATCCAGTCAACCCCCATCCCCAACCCCAATGACCTGATAATTATAATCTTGCAATGCAATATATATGGGATTATTTTCCCTAATTATTTTTATACATGTATTATGTCTAGTATTGTGTTATTTTGGTAAAAGATATCAAAATACAGAAAAATAAAATTAAACTTATAGTTTGAGAAACATTTTTCTCTCCTTTTCTCAATCTTTGTTAGCCTTCCTCCAAGAAAAAGAAATCCACTGACATTTCAAGCCATGGCTGTTTCCCTATTATTATGTAGTTTTGTGGCAGTTTAAGAAATAATATGCAAAGTTAAAAGAAAAGAGAATTAGTCTGAAGAGGTGATTTTTAAAATGTGCTCTTCAGAGATAGAAGACTCCCAGACAAACATTTTATGCAAATCTCTGGTTTTCATCAATCAAGCAACATCTGGACAGCAATAAATTTTCAACAGTTTGCTCCCGAGAAATTCCCTAAGACAGAAATTGAGAGAAATATGAAAACATAATTTCCATGCTGAAGAATTATTGAGAAGCCTCAAGGATCTTCAGCATCAGCGTCTGCAGCAGCATGTATTTGAAAAGAGCAGCTCTGTGGGAACTAGAGTACTCTCCATCTCTCCCCTCTTCACTTGCACAGCCTCCTCCACTTCTACCTACCACATTCAAAAATATCAAACCACACATAAAAGCAAACTGCTAGCATATTTGGTGTGCTTTACTTGTTCTTTACAGTCTTGAGGAAATAATCCAAAAAGATTTAAGTAGCTTCCATACTTCTCCAGTGAAGCTGACCCCCACCAGGCAGTGCTTAGGTGGCAGATGCCCACCTTCCAGGTGCCCCTGGCTATCAGGCATCTGCCCTACGTGCCCAGAAGTAGCACAGAACTCTTACCCTGAGAGACCTACCTGCTACTACCACTGCTGTCCTCAGCACTGACAGGGCTTGCAAGCTTTGGCTACAACTAAATTGAGATTAGCTGGACCCAAGACCGTGCCTTGAGGAAGTATTCCTTTTCTGGAAAGGGCTATGCTTTAGATTTCAGTGCAAACAAAATACAGGTTCATACTGAAAGCAGAACATCGATTATTTTCAGTCAGAGCTAGTGAATGAAATTAAATGAACTGGTATTACATTTATACCCTTATAACCCTTTATTGTATTAACTGCACAGAGATACCAATAAGCTGGTACTACAGATGCTTTAAACAGCATTTAATTTGACAGAGCAAGTGCTGGAACAATACTAGCAACTGAGAAAGCATTAACATTTAATAAGATTGTTGCTAGTATTTTTTATTCTCTGGCTCTGCTCTCATCATTCAGCTCAAGCCTTTGGTTTCTAGGAAACATATTGCAACTTCCACTCATGACTCCTTAGCAGCTGTTACTATTCAGATCAACTAAGATTTCACATCAAGTCTTGGCCAGAGCTTAGGAAAACGGAGACTCCAACCTTTCTCCTTCCAGAGGACTTTTTAAGTGAGGAAGTCGTAGCAAGTGCTGCTGAATCTGTTAGTTTATAAACGCTCTCTCCAACACCTCGAATCAGGTAAATATGAAAATAACTCTGTCTCTCTTTGGCTCTTTAGAGTTGAGAGGGAACATTTTATTAATCATTTCTTCAGCTTAATTCTTTACCTTGAATGCCTTCTTCAGACACACCTTGCCAATAGTACACCACCTGATAGTTTTTGACTAAGTTAATTGCACTTTGATGCCTCACAGCAGCCAGCCTGCTTACAGTCCTGCTACAGCCGTAGAAAACCACCCCAATCAAAAATACATTATTATTATTATTATTAGGCATGATAAACAAGAGGTTGGATTTATTAGCCTGCTAGCTCTGCCAAGAACTCAGCAACTGCAGAAACCAGTTTGCTTACATCTGTGCCTATAAACTCTCTTGAGATTAACTTCAAGCAGACAGTTTTTGAAGATGCAGGCACTCTGTTTTGAGGACGAGTGTGAGGCTTGGAGGCCGTAATTCTGAAAGTCTCTCCCCAAAATTCCAAAGGATGCTATCAGTAAAAAGCAGTATCTTATCTCTTTTAGCACCTTGTTTCCCTCAGTGCCCACATTTCCTCCATGGACCACCTGTGGTGGCCTTTGGCATGGACCAGGTCAGCACTGGGATGATGCTGACTTAGGTCATGTCACCAAACCTAGGTCATGACACCAAACCCACTCCCCACACCAGCCTTTTGAGGGCTTCAGCTCCTCTCCCATCTGTGAAGAGAGGAGGCTGCTCAAGAGAGGTTTCCTTGTGCTCTGAATGCTTCCTTTAGTGGTGCTGGTGGAAATGCTGTGAAAGAGAGCTCCAGTGTCCACAGAAACCCTTTCTGTGCATCTCACAGTTTTTACAAGCTGCTAAACAGAGAGAGGGGGTGAGTGAGCTGGCTCTCATGTTTCACACTGTGGTATTGCAACTACTGCAGGTGCTGCCAGGTAAGGAGATGCTGCTCCATCCTTTCACACACTCCCAGCACAAACCTACAAAGAAATGAGTGAGCAGCCAGATGGATGCAGAAAAACCTACCTGGGATGCCACCAAGAGTTTGTAAAACCCTTGGATCACTGAAGCGGCTGAAGTTGCCAGTTGGTGGGAATACACCAGCAAGGTGCATAAACAGCTTAAATGTCTTACCAACAAATGCTCACTCAGCCTCAGATTACCTAAGAGATTTTTACAGGCAGATCAACTAAGGAAGAGAAAAATACACCCTGAATTTCAAAAATGAGTGTTTAGATGTCAGATGGGTAAAAACTAAACAACCAGGCTTCTTGTTATTCAGAAATTTTAGACACCTGAGTAATGGAAACAGCCAAAACAAAAGTTATTTTATTTTGGAAACCAATGCTTTTGTAGTGACTAGATTTCATCTTTTAAGAATACTGGCAATAGCTTTCAATGTATTATGAATTTTTTTCCTTAGGTTAAATTGTTGACTGTAAGAACATATAAAACTCACTGAGTCTTACTATTTATCTTACTCTTGTCTTTATTATTGCACATAAATATCACTAAATCTCAATTTCAGAGTGTTTTATAAATGCAATGGTTATATTACCGACAAGGTAAACTGGGGGCATCCCACGATATAGTCATTCCAAAAATTGGTTTTCTTCAAGGGAAGCTTTGTCTGCATAGGGCCAGGTATCTGCACTGAGTATTTTAATTTCCTGCCTTGGTAATTCCCAGCAATAGATTTTAATGAGATACAGATAGTGATAATGACTCATAATTCTTGGGTATTTGCTTTGAGATTTTGATACAAAGTTTAGGAATACCAGCATTTAAATTCAATTACATTAAGTGATTTCTTTTCCAGATGAAATTTTGAGGCTGTCCTCTTAAAAATGCCATGAAAACAGGGGTTGTTTTGGATAATTTGAAAGAATCTGCAGACTTACTCTGTGGCCTTTCCTCACAAATTTTTTGTTTTGATTTACACACTGAAGCACAAGGGACAAGAAGTCCTGTTTGTCACATAATACAAGCTGTGTCACTGAAAGAATCAAGAAACCAGACATCATCTGCTTTACATCTATGACTGTGCCCAAGCTGAGCAGCCTTGGTGGGCAGCTGTGTGTGACAAGATAAATAGCTGCATCAGCATCTTAAGGAGTCAAGTAACAGTTTATGCCCGATTAGCTGCACCAGCTTTTTTGCCAAGATGCATGCAGGTTAAATAATTTGAAATACAGCCTCAATACCAGTTGTAAAAGTGAAAAATTCAAGGGGAAACACCATGTCTGCCCTGTTCCAGCCTGACACCTTGCTTTGAAAGCTTAAGCAGTATAGCACTGTTCTTTGAGAGAAGAGATGAAAGTGACAGGCTGAGGTAGGAGAAAACAGTTTTCATCTCCAAGGTCCCTGCAGAATTACTACAGCTGTGGGAGAAAACTGATACATTTTTCCTCTATTAATTAGCTGATAAGGTAAACTGAACACGGAGAGAAAAAAAGGATGACTTTCCAGAGTCAAACTTTTTTTTCCTGTATAACTGTGTTTTCCCCCTAGTTAGCATGAAGGTTTTTCAAGGTTGTTTCTTTTTTTTGGTTTTTTTTTGGGTTTTTTTTGGTTTTTTTTTGTTTTGTTTTTGGTTTTTTTTTTGGGTTTTTTTGTTTTTTTTTTTGTTGTTGTTGTTGTTGTTGTTGTTGTTGTTGGCTTTGGTTTTCCTTATATTCAGAGTTAGTGGTCCCTGCCTCTTTGCTAATAAATTCCACATAACATTTTAAAAAACAGTCTGGTAATGTGGTAAATATTTATTCTTCTGAATTGATTATATAAGAAAGAAACAAAGCAAGTATATTTGATTAATGAATTCTTACAGATGAGCTGAATCTTCAAAAAAAACCCCTTTGTTCCCCTGTAGTAGAATTACTTTGCGGCCTTTTTCTGCTATTTGAAGTTACTAGAGTCAAGAGTCTTTCTGGGCTTTTCTGATGAGTTCAGGCTGAGAAAACTCAAATGCTCCTCACCAGCTGCAGGATCTCAGGCAAAAATGAAGTTTTCTCAAAATACAAGTGCTATTGTAAGAGGTAGCATTCTGTTAAGCAGCTCATTGGCCGCACTTACTGACAAGAAAACAAGAAGTTGAATGAATGGAGCCCCTGAGCTCTGTGAATGCAAATACATAACAAATGGATAGACAGTAAGTGTAGAAAGTGAATCCTACAGCGCTGTCGTGCAGCAGATATAGGCAGCTCAGAAGTGCTTGATTTGGGAGCAGACACACCCAGCAGCAGTGGAGAAAGGGCCTGTCTTTACCCAAGCAAATAAGGGGACACAGGCAGCATGAGCAAGCTGGTAATCTACACCAGCTGTGATCTCAGAGGTGTCTGGAGGTGAGGGGATAGTTTAATCTCCTTCTTTCCCAGTTTAGCTCCTATGCAGAAGCAGCCAATCAGGGAACTATTTAATACTAATTCTGCTTACAGTTATCCTCCTGCTGGGCACTGGGATAACCCTGCCAGTTAGGATTCAGCAAGAAGCTGCTGGGCTTTGTATCACCCATCATGTCTGATTTACACAATGATTTCTTGTAAGACTGTATACACCTACACCCTTTACTCACAGTTACATTTTACTTTTCTTTCCTATGTTCTTTTAGTGTAAAAAATGTGGCTCATACTTTGCCTCACGTCCTGCAGGAATACCACTCCTTTCTCTCCCATCAGATAGACAGGGACTTGGACCTTGGACATTCACTTGCTGAAAGATGTCAAATATATGAGATTCACTTCAAAAGGCTGTTGAAGAAAGCAAATACCCTATTTTGTTGGCCAAAGGACTTCTCCCCACTGTTTCCCTGCCAGGGAACAGTGCTAATCCCTGGCATTTAAAAGGGAAGAGAGATTTTAGAGGAACTGTGACAAAGCAGGAACTCAATTTATACATGCATTATTCCTCTCAACCTAATCTCCAAATGCCTTCCATAAAACGTACGTGCCTGATATCTCTACAGCTGCTAAAGCGCCAGGGCTGATTTAAGGAATTGCTTGCTTTTACAGCACGGCAATTCTGTGCAGTCATTCCCCTTAGTGCCAGTGTTTATTTCAAAAGACGAATTCCGCACAGGCCGGTTGTATTCCTGAAAAGTTTTGCGCACATCGCTGCAGCCGCGGCTCTCGGACCACGCAGTTGGTGTTGAAGGACCAGCGGCGGCCGGGGCCGCTCCCGCCTCTGCCCCCTCAGGCGGGCTCGCCGCGGGCCCCTCCGAGCCCAGGAGTCTGAGGAGCCCGGGGGTGCTCGGGGAGCTGCGGTCCCGCACCTGCAGCTCGGTGCCCGCAGGGAGCAGCCGCGGCCGCCCCCGCTCCCCCCGCACACCGCCCCGCACCGCGCCCCGCCGCTAAACCCCAGCCCCAATCTCCTCACAGCGATGCTGAGCGGATTACGGGACGGGAGTTCGACAAGTGCCTGCGCTCCCCAGAGCCGCCCTGCCCGCCCGCAGCCTCTCCCCGCTCCCCGCGGCGGCGGCAGCTCCCCCGGGCCGGGCCGGGCTGGGCCGGCGGCGGTGAGCGGCCCCCGCGGAGCCTCCCCTCAGGCGGCGGCATGCCCCGGCCCGGGGGGCGGCCGGGCTGCCACGGGGCCTCTCGCGGGAGGGGGCTGACCCTTGCGTGAGGGGGCAGCGGCCGCCGGGCCCGGCGAGGCAGAGCCGCGGCTGCCGGGCGCCCTGAGCGCCCCGCGGGGCCCCGGCATGGTGCTGCTGTCCGGGCACGGCGAGCAGCTGCCCGGGGAGCGCGTCTGCCCCGCGCCCGCCGCCGCCAAGGAGATGCCCGGCGCCGGGGCGGAGAGCAGCCCCGAGCAGGGGGCGGCGGAGGCTGCCGCCGAGGAGCCGGACGAAGAGGAGGAGAAGGAGGTGGAGGAGGAGGATTGCGAGGAGTACGAGGACTTCTCCGAGCTGCCCGACACCTGCAGCATCGCCTCAGACGACTCCTTCTACCCTCCTAGGGGGCTGGACGACGACGACGAGGACATCTGGTCTCTGGAAGGCGACGAGCGCGACAGCCCCGAGGCGCTCAGCCTCTTCCGAGCCTGCTGCACCAACAACAGCATCGTGCTGAAGGCGCTCATCCGCCAGGGCCCCCAGGAGGAGGAGGTGCGGGAGGCCGACCGCAACCGCAGGGTGAGCACTGAGCATCCCGCGCCGCGCCCCCGCCGCCCCGGCCGCCCCGGCAGCCCGCACCCCGCCCGGGGCAGCGCGGCTCGGCTGCCGCCGCCTCCGCCCCCAGCGCCGAGCGGAGCCGAGCCGGGGCAGCAGCCGTGCCGGGGCTGAGTGCCGCCCTCCCGCTTCTGGGATGCTGCCCTGCAGCCCCGCGGGGGACGGGACCCCAGGCAGCGAGGGGCAGAGATGGGTGTGACTTGCCAGCCCTGACTTAACGCCTTTGGCTAAGGAAGGGTCCGGTATCTGGAATGAGACAGAGGTAGAGATTCCGGGTTTTCCCGCTATCAGTTTTGAATTGGGTCTTGTTTTCCCTCTGTTTATTGGGGACAGAGAGGGACATCGCTGGTAATGGCTGTGTTCAGCATCAAAAGCCTTCCTCTTTTCTGGGCTGTTCATCCCTTGCAGTACTTTATGATATTCACCTTGAAATTTTGAACTGCTAGTAAATTTTTTTTCAGTTTTTTTTTTTCGTCTTCCTTTAGCTCCCCAAAAACATAAGCTTGTTCCTGGTTCCTAGACTGCCAAGCAGGGTTCAGGGTATTCCTGTGTTAAAATCAGCATTTTTCAGAGTTCTCCTTGTATTTATTTCTTGCTGATAATCTATTTTTCGGGTTGTATCGGTACAAGTTTTGTGGCTCTGTTTTTTCCTGTTACTCAGTTAATTGCAGAGACAGAAGTGTACTTCTCTAAATCAGAAGGTGAAAACTTGGGAAAGATTTTCTGGTTAATGAGTTTCTGAGACATTTGAACAGTGGTATAGAAGATTACCAATACTATAGTTTGTTTTAAACTTAAGAAGTTATTTTGCATAAAGAATCTGCAAAAACAATTCTGTGACTAATCCGTGACAGCAGTGTTATGAAAGGAAACCTGCATTATTTTAATTGGGCAAGTAACTTGCACATTCTGGCAACATAAGTTGTCTTTGTGTCAAAAAGAATGCCATGATTTGTGTTTGGTTCTGTCTGGAGAGGGGCTTTCCTTGTGGCTTAGATATATGTACTTCTAGGATTTTTCCTAAAAAATCTTTACTTCTTCTCCAAAGGATTGATTTTAATACAGATTTTCAGTGATCAGACTTATTGTAAATTTCTTAAAAAGACAAAATATCATATTAACACAGCTGAGGGAGAAGCAACCTATGGTGTGAGGGTGGGAATGAGCAACACAGGACAGAAATAATTTACATCAACTCTTCTGCCCAGGCCAGGGTATGATGTGGTTATACTTTAGCTGGTAACATGTGAGATCCAGTTGTACAGGATATTTTGAATATCCAGCAGATACACCTATCCCAAATGTAAGTGCTGTGCCTGGGCAGGAGCCCCACCCCAGCCCTGACACTGTGAGGGGTTTGGGCTCCCGCCTCTGCTGAGGTCCAGTGTGATTCAGTGTGTCTCAAGTGTGTGATGATGTGGGAGCTTTGGCCCCCCATACACGTGACATTAAGGGCCAAGTGCCCCAGAGCTGTCCCCTCTGAAAAGTGGCCTTCCTGCCCAGCAGAGGGCAAGAAGCTGCAGGAACCATCCCTCTCAGGGCTGGGGTTCTGCAGACCTCAGTCAACAGGAATGACAAAGTTCAGCACAAGCATCAGCCCTCATCCTGCAACTGCTCTTCTGGCAAAGGTGATCAGATCAGGGTTGTGAAAGCAGCAAAAATTCTCCTCTTTGGACAGCCTTCCCTTCACCATCCTCCTCCCAAAAAACAAATTGTTCTTTATCTCTTCAGCTTCAGAGAAAAGAGGCAGAGTTTTAGTTTGAATCCAAAAGTTTATTCTCTTTGTTCATACTGTAAAAGCCCAAAACCCAACAAAACAAAAAAATCATCTACTTAGGCAAATATTCAATTTGACCTGAAATTAAAAATTGGCATAAAATTCTGTTTTCTTCATTTTTTTTATGAATACAAAGGAAAAAGTTCTGGAATTCAGCAACTTGTGAAGCTACAGGAATGATGTGGTAGACATGAGTTCCCTTCCTCTCTGCCTTCCTCACAGAGAGGAAGTGAAGAGCCCCAGTCACAGCAGTACAGAGCAGGACACTCGGTCTTTTCCAGGCAGATGTTAATGGGATGGGAGAAATCTTTTGACTAGGAAGTGGAAACTTCAGGTGTGACTCCTGCTCAGGGGTATTGAGGCAAATTCTCATTATTTTGCAAAGGAAAATCACCTTTTTTAGAGAACTTTACCTAACAAATGGAAATTTCACACAGGCCTTTTATTGCCCTTTCTGTGGATTTTTTTTTTCTCTTGAATTTTATTATAAATCATTTGATGTTATCCATGAACAAGACAATTTTGCTTTCACAAAGTAACGGAACAATTTACACATACCTGTTGTTCTCATGAAGTTTTTTAGTTGCTGAAACTAAAACTATTATTGGCTTTCAGCATCTTCTTTTGCCAGGATAATGTTTGTCTACAATGTTATCTTGTATACATTTGTTAGAAAGCTCTATTTTTTTTTCTTATTTTTAAAATTTTTTTTACCTTTCTTTTTTAACTTTTTTCTTTTTTTTTTTTTCCCATGCTGTGAACAAATAAACTAGACTTTTGTTTCTTCTAAGTTTTAATTTCTTTTCCATGAGACAGGGCAGAGAATGAAGAATAACTTGCTTTTTGAGAAGTGGGGTGGTGAAGGGGAGGGCTGTCCATCTGAGGATATTAACTATTTTCACCATCCGGATCTGATAACCTCAGGTACGTAGGTACAGTAGTTTCATTTTCACAATTTCAAAATCAAATTTTGTTCAAAACAGACAAAATAAGTAACAAGATATTGTAGTAAGACCACGATATATTTTGATTCTGAAAGTAAATAAAATCAGCTCACAAAATGTAACATGAAAAAACTTCCAAATGCCCTAAACTGGGCACAATGAGCCTACTTTGTTTTTAATAAGTTTTACCTTGTTCCTGATGTGTAAGTGTATACATTTAAGATGTAGAAGCAACTCTCCAGGAAATGCTGGGATCCAGAGGTACCCTTACTTATTTTCCTGCGCCCTTTGTGCCAAAATACATCAATTGTCTCTTTAGAGTCAATTTGCCAAGCTTGGATAGGGCCTTTTTGTGACATTTCTCCAGAAGCGTATTTTCCCCATAGTCTGTTTGTGAGCTGCAGAACCTCCTGCCAGGCACAAGTTTTCATTAAATCCACCTTCCTGCAGTAAACCAGACTCCACAACATCTGATTTATAAGTCACCACATGTAGCCTGAAGATCTGTACCTTCCCTGTCTTGTTTTCATTACTGTCAAGACAAAAGCAGTTTCTATATAATTGACTGCGGAGGATCCCCAAGTGGCTGATCCCCTCATCTTCTCTTGCACTGCTGTCTGTCCATGGAATTTTCAGAAAGACTGGATTGGTACTGCTCATTTCCTCTCCTTGCCCAAACTAACACTGGAAATAATTATGACAGCATATAATATACTAATTTTACATCGTGCAGCTTGACCTCTAATGCTTCAGTGTTTGTTTGTTTATCCTAACAGTAAAGAGGGATTTGAAAATAGACAAGGGAAAATAAAATCATGGCTCTGGTGAAATTTCCTGACCTGATTGACACCTTAGTATCACCTGGCTAATAGTGCTACTTTTCACCTTACCACATGGGGACTGGTTCTCCTCCCTCACTTGCCAAATTTCTAGAATTTCAGATATTTTTATCTCATCGTTTTAACATCACTTAATATCAAATTTTGCCTGGTGACCAGGATTATATATATACTTAGAAAGACAGAGTTTCAAAATCTGGTGTTACCTAACTGCAGAATACAAGCAAATTTAGAAATTTGCCATGACAATAGAGAAAGCATTAAGAGATGGGGGAGAGAGAAAAGAAGGCAAAGAACGTTCCCTTGCCAGATTGAAAATAATCACTGCAGCTGATCTGCAGAAAGGTTTTGTGTTGATCTTACATGTGATATAGCCCATATTAGCAAGAATATTCTGTTGTAGTTTTTCTCAGTTATTCTTTTTTTTTTTCTGTCGTTGCTCAATGAGTCTTTTGTCCATAGACAATAGTCCATATGTCCATAGTTCCATAGACAGCTATGGACATAACTGTGGGAATGTTTCTCTGATTGCAGCCTAGGCTTGTTTGTGCACTGTACCCTGTGAGTGAATGTTTTGGAATGGCATCACTCACCTGGTTTCCACGCTGGCTCCATGACAGTATCCAAGGCATCAGACCTGTCATGTTGTTCTCCTTTCCTGGTGGTGCAGGCTGCTCCTCAGGCTCCATGCTGCTGCAGTGAAACTGCTTTGGGAAACTCACACACTTTAGGGAGCATTGCCCTTCAGAATTTTTCTCAGAGCAATGCACAGTGAATCCTCCATGGAGCTGACACCTGAATTTGTCCTTGCCAAAGGGCTGGGCTTCTGCAATTGCAATTGGTTGTGAAGGACAGGGAGCCAGTGGTTCGATTCCCACTTTCTGGGTGAGGGAACTTTGTGTTGGATGAGGCTTTTCTAAAAAGTCATGTATCACAAAAAGTGCCAGAGATTGTGTAACACTCCATTAACTCGTTTTATATATATATATATATATATATATTTTTTTTTTTTTTTAAATCTTCAGAATCTTAACTTCTAAAAATAAAAAATCAGTACTCTAACATTTCTGGTAAGGAATGAAATTACCCCGTCACATGTTGCTTTTCAGTTTTCATGGCACATAGCTAACCCAAATTAACCCATGTCAGACAAAGGATTTTAAGAACATCATGTCCTACAGTGCTCAGAATATTTTTTCATTATTATTTTCATGGACAGCTTCAGTTCCTTCATATTATCTTATACAAAGCATTCTCATGGAAACAATTGTATTGAAACTTAACATCATGACACTAAACAATGAAAGGGAATTTTTTGGAGTGAAAGTACTTTTAAAAAGACAACAAAAGTAGTATAATTTAAGTCCTTAAAAAACTAAAGAAGTCCTCAAATGCAGTAAAAAATGTCCCTGGAAATACATGTTTGTGCTTAAAAAGGAATTGAGCAAAGAATTATAGATGTCAAAAAAAGGGGGGAATTTTTCAAATACAGTAATTACAGCTCAAGGTTAGCCATCAGAAAGGAATAGATAAAGCATGGAAAATATGAAGTGAGCTGGCTAAGAGGGAATTTGGTGAGCTAACCAGAGCATGAACCAGACTGATGCAGGTAGGCACTCAGAGGCATTATCAGAAGAGCGTGGGCAGGTTAGCTGTCTGCCTCCTCTTGTCTGTATTCATCTGCAGTGTTAGGTGACTAATGCCTATGTAAACCTGGCACAAAAAATAATCCTTTAGAATAACTTTACTGGAGAAAAAGTATGTGCACAGAACATAATTTCTATAGATTAAAGAGAACAATTAATAAAGACCCTGAGGGTGTGTAGAAATAAAGAATGGCAATGCAGGTCTTTAGTGCACTGCTGGAAATGCATGGCCAGAGCAGGCTGTGTCGTCCATGGAGCTGACAGGTAATATGAAAAAATTTGTACTTAGTGTCAAAAGCAGCATTAGCTAATTAGATGTAGGTCCTACTGGAATGGACAAATACAGATTTGGAGACCAGATGAGAAAGTTGTACAAGTTTAATCTACTTTCAAGTGATAGTTTCAGCTTCTAGAGAAACCAGATGAAGAGTAGCTTCCTTGAAGAATTTTGACAAATTGCTTAATGGGAAGTGTATGGAACAGAAGAGATGTTTTTAGTCTGACAGTAGTACAGGAATAAAGGTCACATCAATCTTCTGTTCTGCTTTAAGCAACGTTTCATGTTAGTGTCTTAAATCAAGTGTGTGGCGTGCAGGGCTCCTCAGAGATGCAGGGATGATCCTGGTTACCCATCTGAGGACAAGTTGACTGCAGATATTTAAAAATGCAGCTGCATTTAAAATCCCATGATAACCTAACAAGACTGGTTGTCCTGGACAGCTTTTGTCAGTAATTTTGACAGACATATAACATGTTTTTAGCATAACATGTCCATAACACATGGGACTTTGGGATGCCTTACTGCCTTTTCCTAGAAGAATAGTAGAGCTTTATTTCCCAGTGCATAAATTGACGCTGCTAATGCCTTCAATCCATTAGGAAATTCAAATTTTTGTTCTCATAGAAGAATTGCTCAAGAAGGAATATTGGCACTAATTTCCTTTTGTAAAGCTTCCAAAGATTCCTCAGGGAAAATTTATTGCAGAATCATAGGAAGTTGAAGCAGACAGGACTGCTACAAAACATCTGATTGCTCTGAAAAAATGGGTTTCTGTTGAGTTTCAGTAGCTTATAGGAGGTACTGGACTTCAAGTCTGCTGGGAAAGGAAGTGGTCCAAAAGCCCCAATATTCCCAAATTCTTCAGCTCCAAGCTAAGTGCCAGTAAGGCAACAGTGGTACCTTGTTTTATCAAGGCTTTAGGTCTCAAGGCAAGGGCTCTGAGGAAGAAATAAAAAATGTTCCTGTCTCAGGCACCAGATTCAAAGCTGCCTGGTGGTGGAAGTGGTGATCTGGGCTCTTGGAGGCTCCAAGTCAGTGTTGACACATGGAAAGGCAGGGACAGGGATGTCAGCCCCTCATCAGGGAGTTCCCTTTTCAGAGGTGTGAGACTTGGTCATCTTTCACTCAGTCTGACTTGGTGCTGGGTTTCAGGGGACATTTCCAAAAGGGTTTTGAAAGAGGCATTAATGTTCCCTTTTGTGTGTGGCACAGAAACCTCTTGCCATCATCTTAATTTTAGTCACACAGTCTTGTGTTTATGCTTGGGAATATAAAATATGACAATAAATTGAATCTAAAAAAAGTTGAACAGGCAGTTCAAGCAATCAAAACATCTAATTGGATCTACTACTCAACAAGAAATAGACAGCAAGATAAAACCCCCAAAACTCCATTGTACATTTTGGAAAATGTCACTGTCTGACAGAGACCAACAAAAATCAGGTGTTTTACTGTAATACTTCTGTATTTTGGTGGTACTTCAACTTCACAGAGGAGTAGTAACTCTGGTATGACTTTACAGGTGTTGGTTGCTTCCCACCAGAGGACCCGAATGTACATCAAGTTTATGTAAAATTACATTTCATTAAAACACATTTTTATTCCTCTAAAGAGAAGTGATACATGGTCACTAACTAAAAACTAATGGTAGAGTTGCTAAAAACTGCCAGTAGATTTTTAAAAAATAGAATAGAAAATCTCTGGAGAATGTGAAAGCAATGAAGAATTCCCACAGGCCTTATGTGAGACAGGAGTTCACCTTTAATGTTTTCATAAATAAAGATTCTCTCAAGGTTACCCTTCTAAATTATTTTAAATATTATGCCACACTGGTTTGAATTTACCTGTTTCTGACTGTTCTTTAATTAAATACAAAAATGGAAACCCTCCAACCTGGGCTAGATATAATCCTGTATATAATCCTGATATAATCCTCAGTGAGTCACAAGAAGAAATAATCAAGTACCATAGGAAGAGGATTGTTGTCACAGTGTCTGTGGTTGCACATCTGGCAGTGAATTAGCAATTCAAATTGTATCCACTGTGGGAAAAACCCACTATGTGGAAATAGTTCCCATTTTTCAATTCTATTATTTTCTATCATGTCTGTTAAATTCCATGGGGAGCAATTTGAAAGCAAGATGATGCAAAATGGGAATGACTCACGGTTGGGCTTTTGTTGGTTCACACGTTTTGGATGTATAATGTTCTGAACTTGATCCTGTAATATCCTCTCACATATGAGGGTTGGGGATTTTTTTGTCTTTTGCCTCTCAGTACATGAGGCCTCATCTTTGGGACAGCTTGTGTGTGGACAGACCAACTGCTGGCAACAAGAGATGCTGCCAGCAACCACCAGAGCTCAGAACTGGGCTCATGGAGAAGTTTTGAAGTTCTGTTTCTATTACTATAGGAGGGAAGCTTATGCAGAATCCATTGTTATTAGTTTTCTGAAGTTCAGAAGTAGCAGATAATGGGACATATTCAATCTGTTCATAAAAAGAGCCTTTCAGGCGGTATTTGGCTTCTTTTCTTTCTTTTTTCTTCTTTACAAAACCTAGATATCTTGCTATTTGGAGCTAAAGTAAGAAGGCTCAGCTCAACTGTTTAGCATTTGATTGAGAAACACAGGAAGGGTATCCATGTATTCATAAAAGTGTCTTTAAGTGTGGATGAAAGCAAAAGGAAGAATTTTCTTTGAAAGGTGGTGTGGTACTTCTGTGTATCTGCAAGTATCATATGAGTTTGATAAAGGATCCAAGAGAAGGCAGAGTCAAAGCTCAGCTCCACAAAAGAGTTAATTTAAAATACTTTTCTTTCTACAGAGTTTTCTACAGATTTTCTCTAAAAAGAATGAAGTAGCAAGAACTTGTTAGACAAAGAATGTAGGATAACACATCTTGGCCAGTTCTGCAAAATTAAATACCACAAGTATTAGTGAAATACCACAAACAGTAATGCAATATAAGTGTTTAGACTTCAAACACTAAGGAAATATAAGAGCCCTTCTGAGCTAGTAAAAAATATAAACATAGTAGAGGAGTCTTCTGGTTACACTGAGACAAGCTGTAAATGCCTGGAAGCATGGAACAATGCCAGCCAGAGGAAACCTGTATCTGGGAAGAAAAATGTTGTTTTCCCTGCTGTCCTACAGGCACTTTGCAGGCTCAGTGCTGTGTTAGGTGAGTCCTGTCTGCAGGGAAAACTGGACAGCATGACTGTATCAGAGACACTGCTCTGCCACACTGCTGCAGCTGAGCTCCCCATGCAGAGCTGCCAGCCTGGAATAAAACACACAGGGTTCCTGGAGGAACAGCCTGGCCACTGGTTTGAGGGGGGAGTGAAACCATTCATGGCTGACAGGGAAGTAAAACAATTTCAAGGACTGTGGGAACTGAGTGAAAGCCTCTTTCTTGTACCCCAGGGGCAGGGGCAATCTCCCAGGCAGAGACTGTCCCACAGCCTGCAAGCAGAGGCTGTGTGAAAGGGCTCAGGTGGTTCTGGGATCCCCCCTTAACCTCTTGGCATCACCAGTCAATGGGACAGGCCAAGCTGTGCTGAGTCTTGCTGTCATTTATGTGGGGTGGGACTGAACCTTCCTTGCCACCTATTTATAGCTGTGCTTTCTTTTGTTTTACTGCACTGATGCTGTATGGTCTGCAGGAATTTTACAGTCCAGAAAATTCTTCCTCTTGTGAGGATGCAACAAGGATGCTCCAAGTGTGAAGATATCCATGAGCAGAACTGCCTATGGAATAGGAACTGGAACTGAGTACTTGATACATGCTAATCATTTTAGTTCCTTATTTGAATTAAAAGAATGTGTTTATTGAAGCCAGTTGTCTCAGTGCTATTACAATACTTATCTTCATAAAAGTTCCCATGAAGTGTGTAAGATTCTTTGCATATATGTGGATACATGAAGCAAATATTGAAATATTGAATACTCAAGTCAAACATTTTATAAGCAGTAAGTTGCTAAAGCACCTGAAAGGAGATTGTGGTAGGGTGGGGGTCATTCTCTTTCTCACAAATAACAAGTGATAGGACAAGGGGAAATGGCCTCAGGTGGTGTCAGGGGAAGTTCAGGTTGGGTACTAAAAAAAATTTCTTCACCAAACAGTAGTTTAAAGGGGAATCTGTGTGAGGAGCTGCAGAAGTCACTTGGTTTTTTCAGCCTGGAGAAGGGGAGACTGAGAGGAGACCTCACTGCAGTTACAACTTTGTGAGAGGAAGAGGAGAGGCAGGCAGTGATCTCTGCTGTGTGGTAACAGTGACAGGACCCAGAGAATGGCCTGAAGCTGAGTCAGGGGAGGTTAAGGTTGGATATTGGAAAAGGGTTTTTCACCCAGAGGGTATCTGAGCACTGGGACAAGCTCCCCAGGAAAATGGTCATAGCACCAAATCTTACAGTGTTCAAGAAACATTTGGACAGTTGTCTGAGGCACAAGGTGTGATTCTTGGGGTGACCTGCCCAGGGCCAGGAGTTGGACTTTATGATCCTGATGGGTCCCTTCCAACCCAGCTTATTCTGTGTGTTTCTGTGTCATTCTGTGATTAAGTGTTGGAACAGGTTGTTCAGGGAAGCGGTGTAGTCACCACGCCTGCAAATGTTGAATAATGAGTAGATATGGCACTTCACAGTGTGGCTTAGTGAGCATGGTGACATTCCATTGAAGGCTGGATTTGATGATCTTGGATGTCTTTCACAGCCTTATTGATTCTATGATTCTGATATCAGCAGCCCAGAACCAAAAAAAAAAAAAAGAAAAAAGAAAAAGAGATGGTGAAAAAAAAGTCAACCTTTCTCTTAAAGTTAATCACCCAAATTATTTTCTTCTAAGGCAAAAGATTATGAAATGTCTTTTACTTGCTATTGCCATTTTTTTCTCTCTGTGGGCGTTTTTAGCCTGACCTAGTTTATGCTTATTACAGTCAGCACAGCTGATTTGTGAGCAGAGGCTCCATTCACAGATGGGTGCAGGCAGAGCTGAGGTATTCAGGTATACATCTATGGCAATGTTCACAGATCACAAATGCATTTACCATCCTCTTGGGATGTGCAGTCAAATGAGGGAAAAAAAGCCTAACCTGGAGGTTTCAAGAAAGGTAATGCTGTTTCTCATATCTCACCCCTCTCTTTTCTGCTGTTGTTAAAATTATGAAACCCCCCAGCTATCAGGTGTCAGCAGAAAGTGCTGTGATCCCTCTTTGGAGCTTCAGTACCTGATGCTAGATCAGTAGGAACTCCCTCCTGCAGTGGATGCACAGACAATAACCACAGGAAGAAACAGATCAACATTGCCAACTAAATGTCATAAATATGTGTGATATGGGTGAAGATACCACAGAGAGGAAGGGTTTTAAAAATCACAGGGGTTCCTTTAGTGTCAGTGGAAAGAAGAGTGACTCCAGGGTGGGCCAGGGCAGTGCAGGAGCAGGAGCAGGGTGCCCAGGGCACAGGCACTGAGCCACAGGGACACTCTCACCCTGCAGCTTCCAGCTCAGGTGCCAGCTGCTGTGTCTGCTGGGGCAGGGGACCATACCCTGCCTGACCTACTCACCAGGCCACATTCACAGATACTCACTAGTCATGTGCAAAGCCCCTTTGTTTACCTGCTGTGCATGTGTTACTGAGGGACATCTCCCCAGCAGAGTGAGCTGAGGGCTGGCTGGTGGCTTCAGGCTGGACTGCTTAGAGGGCAACACAGACATTCTGTCTGAACACTTGACAAGCTGGGTGTGCAGGGAAGCACAGTTCACAATCTTGTAATGAATATCCTTGGTGAGCTAGCCTACTGTCATTTATCTGTCGATCTGCAGAATTTGAAAATTTAGGTCAAACGTATCCAGATTCATGCTTTGAGATTTTATAAAAATAAATTAATTG
Organism: Agelaius tricolor; assembly: GCF_023055355.1. Lineage (NCBI taxonomy): Eukaryota > Metazoa > Chordata > Aves > Passeriformes > Icteridae > Agelaius > Agelaius tricolor. Next base: position 23,556,559 of record NW_027269262.1, on the reverse strand, counting down.
TTTTGAGAATTAAAAAAGAAAAATCAGTGCTGGTTTTTCTGTAATGTAAAATAGTAACTGTAGTAATTGCAGTTGTGAGTTTAATGTGTGTATTGGCCCTTTTTTCTGTTTACTCCCTGCCATCCACAAAACATATTCCTCTGGGGAAGAGGTTTTTAAAATAGTGCTTAGCTACCCTGTTTAGATTTTGAGAACTTGCCTAAAAATACTGTATTTTCCTCTTTCTCATGTAATTTCTATTTCTAGTACAGTGACTTCATCGGATGTGATTTATTACTAAATTGTTAGTGTGTATCCTAAAGGAACTAAGAACTAGAGCAAAGCCTGTACAGTTTGGCAGCTTATCAGTCACAGGGGAAAGGGCAAGTGAGCATTGTTCATGTGATGTAAACCCTTACAAAAACATTCATATATTGTCAGCATTGCTTTCACAAACTTGCTTGTCTTCCCAGGGCTGTATCCTGCTATTTCCTTTCAGATTTTAAGGTCCTCAGGGAGTGGAATGATTCTACTTCATTACTGGTGGTACTGCAACCAGTAATATTCCATAATACATGATTTTGAAGTCTACCTATATTGGCTGAGCTTTCAGGATTATTGCTACAAATAAATATCAATTAGTATAACCATGTTATTTACAGAAATTCTACAGTAAATTAAAAAATCCAGTGTGAGACTTACAAATGTTAAGGAGAAGAAGGTGATTTTTGGCTATAGGGTTTTGATACCAGTGTTAGAATCAGTTAATTGCAACTAGCCTTCATTTTGGATGTGTGCTACTGTTTGTTTCTTTCCAGAGATAGATTGAAGGAGTCAGACTCTGAAGGTAGCAGGAAACAGCCTGCCCATAATTTTCAGGTAAAAATGAAAAGACCAGATCTGGTCTTTGAAAGATTTCCCTATTATCAAGTAGCATTCTCTCATTTTGTGTCAGAGAAATAGAAAAATAACTCCAAACACTGAGAAAAACATTCAAAAACATTCTGCTACTGCTTCTAGATGCCTGAATACTGAGGGAGAGAAACATAAATTTTACCACTCTTCCACTGCTACTTTGTGGTCTCTTTAGCTAATAGAGATAATATAGTTCTCAGAAAATCTGGGATGAGAAATTGCAGTACTTTGTTAGTAACTGTAAACCCTCTAATCATTTCAGTTTCTACTCCTCAAATAAGAGAAAAGAAAACAAACCCCAAACAGTATCTTCTGAAGTCATGAGAAAGATGAACTGTTAATTGGAACGAGACCATATTTATTCTTTTTTTTTTTTTTAAATTCAATTTCTTTTCCTTTACATAAAAATTTGCCTTTCTCATTGATGTGAGTAAAGGAAGATCTTAGCAAACCTTCCTGTTGCTTTTACTACACTGCAGCTTTTCTACACAAATCTAAGTGACCCTGATTCCTATTGAACTATTAGTAAAAGCCAGTGGAAACTCACAACTTCACAGCCAACCTCCAGATCAAGGCATTTTGAAAGAGTGATGAAAATTTTAGTAGTAGTGAAAGGGAAATCAGGAATTACTCAAGAAATTAATTATGTAGTCTCTGAAAAGATCTTAAGTCTAAGTCAACGTAAGGAATTTTTCCTACAGCAAATATTTAGGCCAGAGATCTATGATGCAGAAAGGCACATATTGATGAGGTTATTCATGCCATAAAAATGTAATATGAATGAAGATATACAGAAAGTAAAATACTGTAAAATCAACAATTTTCAAATCTGGGTGTACACGTTTTCCTTGCATGGAATTTAAAAAGAGAAGGAGATTATAAGTTGTTAGTCTTCCAATAGAGGCAAGATCTTGATATTTCCTCCCTGTGCTTTCTAATAGTTAGCTGTGTAGGATAGGTTAGAACACACTTTTTTTTAAGGGTAAATGGGAGACATGACACTCCTGAATCAAAAATAGAAAGGATCATAACCTGTAAAAGAGTCTTTGAAGTCATTAAGGTACACATGTCCTTCAGTTTACTGCTCTATGAGTCATTGCCTTTGTGCAGCAGGTACAATCTCATCTGACCTCTGTCTTCTAACTGAGGCATGGAAGGGGTTTTTGGCTCTCATTTGCTACAGCTGGGCAGAGCCTTCTGTACCAAGTGGAATGTTCTCTGTGGAAAAAAGGGCTCAAAGGCTTTGAAGTCTACATAGTTAGAATATCATCTCTCACCTTTTCAGATCTGAAAGTATCATTTGTGCATTTCTTTGGCCAAAGAACAAGGTGGGAATCAGACCTAGGAAATGAGACATTTAGCACTGGATGATAAAATACATATTAGAGGAATTAAAAAAATGAAGAACAGAAAGTGTCACTCTCAGTGCCTCTGCTCCTAGAGGTTAGGGCTGAAGAACCTGCACCTTTGTAGACTTGGTGGTAAGGGAGGAGAGCATTTGTTGCTGCCAAACCCTGTGTCCATGCCCAGGGCAAGAGAAGAGCAAGATCTGGCAGCAGCTGTGCTGCTGGTTTGCCTCACAAGTTCCTGTGGCCGAGCTGCTCTAGTAGAGGACTCTGTCTAAGCAAACAGGCTGGAAGGCTGAGGCTCCCTGGGGAGCTCTGCATGGAGCTGGGAGGTTTAATGGTACTGAGATTTACTGTCCTCAGAACATGCATAGATGGATTTAAGGATGCTCCTTATCTGCTGGTGAAGGAGAGCAGCTAGTGCTCCACATTCTCAGTTTTGATGAAATGGAAACAAGTGCCAAAAAACCCAAATATCTGGGCATAATATTCACCATTTAACATCTTAATTGTGGTTGTATTTAATTATCAATCAAATCTAGAAAAGTCAGTCTTCTGGTTTTGCCTCCATCTCCTCTAAAACTGCTTGGTTTGTTCTTGAGTACGGCTTGTGAGTGACTGCTAAATGGACAAGGGCTAACATAAAAAAAATATTGTTATTCTTTATGGAGTAGGTACATAGTGGGTTTTGTTCAGTGTAGTGTATGTAATTATGATGCACAGCTGAAAATTTATGTTGTCATACACTGCTAGTAAGAGAATACCAAATTTATAATCAAATAGTTAATTACACCAGCATTTACTTTCTTCCTTTTAAATACAGAAATACCTCTTCATCACAGCTTTTTACTCTCATTATTCCTATTTACTGCTAACCACTCCATGCTTATCTAATGGTAAAAGAATTTCCTTTTCTATCACGCTCTTCATCATTATGAAATGTAAAAATTGCACAAATAGTATCTTTGCAGTACTTCTTCAAAGCAAGTGTGCTTCTTCTCATCTCTTAGGAAATTCCATAGCTTTGGAGTTGGGCACCACAAAAATGAAGAAAATTGTGTTTATAAGTCACCTCTACTATTTCAATGAACAAGTCAATGAACCAATCATTGCAGTTACAGATTCCTTGTGAGGGCGAGAGGAGGGGCAGGCACTGATCTCTTTTCTTTGGTGACCAGTGACAGGACCCAGAGAATGGCCTAAAGCTGAGTCAGGGGAGGTTTAGGTTGGATATTAAAAAGGGTCTTCACCCAGAGGGTGTTTGCACTGGGACAAGCTCCCCAGGGCAATGGTCACAGCACAAAGCCTGACAGATTTCAAGAAGCATTTGGACAATTGTCTCAGGCACAAGTATGACTCTTGGGGAGAGTGCTGTGTAGGGCCAGGAGCTGAACTCGATGTTCCTGATGGGTTCCTTCCAACCCAGCATGTTCTGTGTCATTCTGAGTTTTAGTTTCCACCTGTACACTGAATATTTCCTATAAGCCAGCTATCTTTTCTTTGCTCCAGGGCCTGCAGCATTGTTCGAAGGCCCCACAGTGTGTTCAGATACTGCTCTCTTTAGTGAGCTGCTATCCAAAAAAATGCCACCCTGCAGTCAAGCAAAGTCTTGACATAGCCAAAGACTCTTGTAATTCAGCTGCTGTGGTATACAGAGATCTGTCAAGCTCACTGCAAACTGCTCTGAGAAACCCCTATCAGACTGATACATGCTGGGATTTTTGTAGAGTGCTTCTTTTCAGCAAAAGCTGAAAAGAAAAGCTTTTGTTGAGAAAGCTGTGTTCTTAATGTCTACCATTTCTCCCATAGGTATAGGTCCCTAAATTAAAAAACAGACTGCTTATATGAATTCCTGGACTCCTGTCGTAGTAATATCTGTTTTACAGTTTATCTAAGTATTCTACAATTTTATGGAGTAGGAGAACTGTTTCTGGATTGCTTGACTGAAACTGTTTTATAAAGTATATGTATTGTATTAATGATTTATGTGTTTTAACAAGGGCAAGTGATCTCTAGAAATTCCAGCTATTTGAATATAAATGTGAAATTGCTTCTCCCTCTCTTTTCCCCAGATATTTAATTCTGCCTTCTTCAGATTCAATAGTATGTTAATGTTCAATTACTCCCTATGTTTGTTTATTATTTAGGTGAATGGGGTGTATTCATTAGAAGATTAGGTTTTTAGATTCAAGAACAGAGGCAGAAGATCTTTCCTGCCTTTCATTGCATGGAGCTAGACTCTCAGCTGAGATAAACAGGGAGGTCACAGGCTCTACAGAAGAGGAAGGACTCACTCTGCTCTTGCCACCAGGCAAGGACATGCAGTACCAACATGTGCTGCATTGCTTATTAAACTCAAGTTGTAATACTGTAGTTAACTTGAGACAGATAAGATGGTGATGCTACTGTGGCCCACCTGGGTATTCCAAACATGATTTTTATCTTTCTTGGACTGTCTACTCACACCCTGATGCCTGTTACCTGTTACAGCTACAGTGAATCCTTATCTAGCCAACTGAGATAATAAAAGGGAAATTCAAAATGGGAATGCACACTTAAGAAAAAAAATGAAACCCAGCAGCAATCCCTTAGCCTGCTTTTGAACCACGTCATTCACGATTTTTAAAAAGTTGAGTATAAAAAACCAGAGAACTACTGGTTCACCATTTTTCAGGAAAAAATGTCCCTCTGGACAGATTGATTCCATGTCACAGTGTGTGCTTTCTCAAACAAAAAACGCCAGGCTGAGCCTCTTTCAGATTAATAAGGTGGATGAGCCTATTCCCTAAATACATCACTAAATTAATGTGAGGCTATTCACTAGGACTTGCAAGTCAGTAGCAGCAGCATTCTTGGTTTAGCCAAGTGCTAGTCTCTGATCTTACAAAACTGTAATTCTACCTTTTCTTAAAATAGATGTATTTTTCACAGGGTGATGCTAAACCTTCAGGAAGGAGCCGTTCCTTAATGAGAAGCCTGAGGCATGCTGGATTTCCTCGCCAGTGGCTGTGTGCAGCCTATCAGTTACTTTATTACTTAAATAGACAGGATTGTAGGTTTATGGGTTTTATAGTAGGAGTCCTTGCTCTCTACTCAGCCATGAACATTACAGAGCCAATGTTGTAGGCATAAGTCACAAGAGCAAAACCCTGTTTGCCCTTGACCAAAGAACATGTACATAAAAAATAGAGGTCTTACTGAAACACAGGTCATGTGTTCTGCTGTAATTTAAAATGTGATCACAGTCACCAGTGGTTCTAACAGCTATAAAAGATGAAAAAAATGAGAATAAAATTTATAGTGCTCGTGAACCCTGCATTACTGCAAAATTGCATACTTTGTTTGAAGTCAGTGCTTTCACCCGGAAATGAAAATCTCCAGGATTCAGAAACTGTGAATTTTTCAAGATTGTGTTTAGAAAAATAGTTATTAGTGCCTCTTTTCTCTCTCTCCCTCTCATTTTTTTTTTTTCTTCTTTTTATGGAGACTCAGTTTCAGTGCAGTTTGTGGAGTGCTACTAATAAGCCATGCATAGGTGGGAAAGAGCAAAAAACTTCCTGTGAAGTCAGGAACTGTGGTACTTTCCTCCAAATTTCACACACCTGAACACTAGGAATAATACCTATAAAAATACATTTTTTGCCTCCAGCATGGTCATCTGTGATATTCCACAGCAGCTGCATTCTGTAGAGTTGTAGGATTACAGGATTGCAACCTTTTAGGATGACAAGAGTTGACACTAATCCACCCATATAAAAATCCACTTTAGGTCTCTGAGTGAAAAACAGTCCCATCCATTCACCACAGATGCATCTGTTGCTCAAAACCACCTATTTTCTAATAAAAAGCAGGAGACTTTTTTTTATATTTATACACACAAAAAAAAAATCGTTTGCTTTTTTAGAGCTAGGGAAAGAAACAGTTTGCATAAGGGGCATAAATCAGTGGAAAACTAGACTAGGTAAAACCAGAAGCATAACCGAGATGAAGGAAGCTTTTTCATTGTGGAAACCATAATGAAAAGGGCTTTTAAGAACCTGGACACTTTGACATCCAAAGAACCATTGTCACTTGCAGTAGTTGATGATAACCTGAAGAGGTAAGATAATGAGATCCCATCAGGGGGATCTTTGCTTGATAGAAGTAAAATAGCAATGTTTGGTCCAGGTGGAGAATCCCTTTCATATCTACTAGTAATATTTCAACATACCATTCTTTCTGTACATTAGTATTAACCTTGCATTTCCATGAACAACAAGGTTGTTGTTACCATGTTATCCTCTTGTTTGAAAAGAGGATTTTGGCTGTTGCTATGTGATAGCACATCCAGACAGAAGGATGTAAGGTGAATCCTATAGGGGAAATACTAATACACTCATCTGAGATACATGTGCCCTTCTGCTGTGCAAGGGCAGCTGCTCCCTTTGCCCTGTCTTTTTTTCACTGGGGAAGAAAGTTTGCCACATTTTCCTGGTCCATTCGTGTCAATTTCAGGCTCAATAAGCTTATTATTAGAAGATCCAAAATCAGGAGGGAAGGTTATTATTAGAAGTGCTAGAGAAAAGGAAGCAATGAGGTTCAAGAGGTGGAGTACAGGATTAGTTGGGAAGAAGATACAATGAAGGAGTTATGTTTCCACTGATGCCATTATGAAACTCATTGTCAAATGGCACTCTAATATGGAGACTGGGCTTCTAGTGCTCTTACAACTTCTTTGGATCAAAGGGTGAGGAAATAGGCTGGCACTTTTTTGTGTGGTATTACTGAATCATACAGCAGGTTGGGTTGGGTTGGAAGGGAGTTTAAAACTCATCTAGTTTTTTTTACTCGCCTCATTATGCAGCACTCTGTGTAGTGTGTGCTCAGTACCCCTCTTTGGAGTCATAAGAAGGGTGTACAGTTTCTCTTCTTGAGAGAATAGGGCCTCTGCAAGGAAGAGATTTCACCCTGATGGGTATTTTACTTCATCAAGATGATTTTCTTCTGAGGAAAAAAGAGCTTTCAGGTTTAAGGCTTTTGTTTGTTTGTTTGTTTTGGGTTTTTTAGTTGGTTGGGGTTTTGGGTTTGTTTTTCCCCCATGTCAGATTAGCCACTGATGGACAGAATTGCTCCTGGGCTCTTTCATTACAAGGTTTGCGTCTGGTGCAATTTCACAGAAGAACAGTTGCAAAATGAATTTACAGAAGTTGGAAGAAAACTTGGGAAACTTCTTGGGAAGGTCTTTCCTAAACAAAACTACAGTACCTTACTGCCACAAGAGGGTGCTTGCAAGCTCATGACTGGTCATTTCAGAGCCTTTCACAGTGAAAATGTTCTGGGGGCTTTAAAATATTCTTTACAGAAGAGACAGATTAGATGCAGTGATAGATTCTGATGGTGTGAAAGGTTGTACATTCATCTTTTGCTCGGTGTCAAGTTAAAATTTATCTTTATGAAGATTTTGTGAGAGGTCTCCTGAAAAAAGCCCTATGCGTTCAAACACTCTATTAAGCTTCTTGCAACAGATCTCAACTACAACCTGCCTGCATCTGACAGAACATAACAAAAAGGAAAATGCATCTATTAAACACAGAGAGGAGTTGAATCATATGCTTTAAAGCCAAAGGGAGCTCTTTTTGACAGAGTTATGTCAGTGCACACAATGCATTTCACATGGCTTCTGAAAGCCCTACAAAATGCTTTTTAAATGATGTAAACTCTCCTTTTCATCCTAAGTGTGTATGAAGGTGTACATATATTTAAAGGCAAGGAGAGAAGTTGACAGCAGAGTTTGTCAGGCACAGGACCTAAAGTTCACATCTAAACTTGTTTCTGAATATTCCCAGAGGTCTTATGTGCTGAGAGAGTGCACTGCATACAGGTCACACCAGGTTTGGTTATGCTGCTAGATGATCCAGCTTTGACTATCATTTTGTTTTCCTTTTAGGAGGTTTGTCTTTCTGAAAACAGAGTAAACAAAATCCTTCAGTGATAGAATTCATGGGGAGGCTACAATTTTGATGTCGGATTTTGAAGTAATCTGGCAATTGAGAGACTCTCCAAAATGTTTTACATATAATTATATCCACAAAAGGTACAGTTTGAACTTTATTACAAACACTCTTTCTTCCAGTGATGCCCAAACCCACTGCAGCTCTGTGCAGCAAATAGCCAAAGCAGCAGGAGATCCCAGCCTCAGGTGTCCTCAGGAGGAAGCAGTCAGCACTTTCCTGCTTTGAATCTATCAGTAGCTGGAAACAGCTGTTCCAAGCAAAGCACAGTAAGGTACTGTTCATTTAAGCACCCAGAAATACATTACCCTTGTGCACAGAATGGTTTCCAGCCATTGGGAGCCTTTGTGAACATTGCATATCAAGCCAGTGAAAGAAAAAGAAAAGAAATTAAAATCCACTCACCATTTGCTGTAGCAGGACCCTGATGCTGGCAGGAGTCCGCCACATTGCCTCCCCAGCCCTCTGCAGTGAATGGTTTGAATTGCTAATGTTCAAAGCATCCTGAAGTAAAGGCATGGGATTTGTGGTAGAAATGCCTTCAGGGTTTATATCAGGATCCCCTCATTAAATAAATTACAGAATCACAGAATGTTTTGGGTTTGAAGATGCCTTAAAGATCATTTGGTTCCCGCCCTTCTGCAGTGGGCAGGGACACCTTCCACTAGACCAGGTTGCTCAGGGCCCATCCAACTTGGCCTTAAATAAACACTGCCAGGGATGGGGCATCCACAGCTTCTCTGGGCAGCCTGCTCCAGTGCCCCACCACCCTCACAGTACATCATTTACATTCTTTTCTGAAGCCAGACCTCTTGCTTTTTGTAAAGCAGAATGTCCTGTTTAGCACACATGCCAGAACATAGAGGACTTTATAAATTGGGCTGCTGTGGGTCTTGTGTTACTACCACCAACACTATGAAATTTCAGCACTAATATTTGACAGTACTAACACTTATTATTATGTGCAGTACAAACAGGTAAGCTAGGATTAGTAAAGGCTGCATTATTTATCAGGGATTATTGCTATTTATTAGTTGTACCCAACATGACAGTCCAAATAAAATTAAAATATGAAATTTAATCTAATAAAATTTGTGTTGCTTCCCCTACCATTTTCCCACACTACTTTCTGTTCTTTGCAGTCAGGCACCTCATAAACAGAGCAGAGAACTCTTTCTCAAAAATGGAATTCTGGGCTGTTTTGCCATGTTATTGAATCCTTATACAACTTCCTTTTATCTTATGTATAATGATGGTAAGCTCCACTAGATGACCTGTCAGTTCATTTGAAGGATAAGCTATTTGTATTAAACACTATTTCCCTAAAGTTTCCTTCCTTAGTCCTTCTCTAAATTATGCCTTGTTTAGTTCTGCTGTGACCAGAGATCTTGCATACATTGCAAAGCTTTATTTTGGACTGATTGCACACATCAAATATCACTCTGTGGGAAAATGATTCCCAGTTTCCTCTCTTTTCATGTAAACTTCTTGATTCTGTATGTTGCTTTGTTGCATGTCATTCGGCTGTGACTAGCAAAGGAACTTCTTCCTGCTGAAATTTCAGATTGATGAGTAGATTCCTAATCCTTTCCCATCTGTCACTGAAAATTTTAACAAAATTGGTGTTGAGCACGAATGTGTGTCTCTGCTAACATCTTGAGCAGTTTTTATTTTTTTTTAAATATGTGTTAAGGGAATCACATTAAATAACCTAACTCATGCATCTCAACGTTAAAATATACCCAAGCTAGTTGTGGCTGCTGCTGGTTCATGTTCACATGTTCAGCTCCAGCTGAGGTTCAGAGGAAAGAGCAGCTAAAGATTTTTCACATGATAACATAGATGTAGTTGCTGCTGTTTCAAGAAGTGTCATCAAGTGCCTTCATAAGATAGAGGAAAACAGCTGGCAATGCAGCCCAGGTCTCCTGTCACTCAATCAGCACAGCAACCCTTGGCCCATATTTTTTCTGCAGGGTTGTTCCCACTGTTAGATGTAATCCTGAGTGTCCTCTGCTTCTGGCCTGCTTCTGCCATGGAAATGATTGTCCAGAGGATGTGATACAGCCAGGAACAAAGCAGCCCTTTTCTCTGGTGATGGGGAGAGGAGGTGCTGGCCACCACAGGCTGCTGGTCAGGTTGTACAGTCCAAAAATAACTTCTGTGCTTCATCACCCCCCAGGCCCCTGGACATGGTGTGATTTTGGGTGAGATGTGGCAGTGTGTAGGGTGGGAGGTGGTGGCAGATGGAGCAGATAAAGAAGTGTGAGAGAGAAGTCACCCTGCACAGCTCCTGGAGCATCCCTGGGGTGCAGGATGAGGTGTGGGGCTCCTGAATACCCGGGTGTTGTCTTACCTGGACTTTGCCTCATGGGAAGATTAGAACTGCCTGCAGGAGCAAGGAGGAAAGAAAGATCACTATTTTTGGTGTAATGCTCCTGTTCTCCTCCCCTCAGGCTTCCCATGGGCTGAAGATCATCTCTTCAGCTGTCCTCTCCCCCAGACTTTGGTCAAGAAAGCTGTGTCAAAAGGCAGCCAGATGTCTGGTGTTGGGATACATGGGGCAGTGCACGAGCTGAGCACACGTTCCAGCCTCCTGTGGAACAATGCACAACCCTTAGGTCCCCATCAGCTCATGGGGTTTAGATTTCCTACTGAATTATTTGCTTTTATTATGTATCTTGATATTATAAAAAATAAATAGAGAAGGGTTAATATCTCATAAGCATCTCTCAGAATTGCCACATATTTCTTATATATCCCACCCACTGGAATATCTCTGACTACTCAGCATGTATTTATTTGCCTTCTAAGTCCCTTATGGCTCTTAGCAGTTACTTCTGGTTTCTGCCAGCTGCTTGCATCACCAGTGTTGCTGAAACTAATTCAGATGACGTACATGTTAGTAAATAAGGAAAATCCCACTATTTTTATTACCTTTTCCTGTTGTCTGCTTTATTACACAAGTGGCACGGGTTCTCTTTGTTGTGTAATGCAAGCTTTTGCAGGCATAGTAAAACGAACTTTCCTGGCACTATTTTTAGAGGTGATCATGGGGATTTGGATTAGAATAGATTAAGTAAGGATTTCTGCAGAGATGATACATATACCTTTCCTTAAAGACCTGTGGCCTGACTGATTGAAGGGGTGCTTATGGAATAAGTGAAGCTGAACACATCCCAAAAATTGGAGCAGAAAAATGATGGGTCATCGTCTGTGTGTCCACGGACTGTGTTTTTATGTAGTGGAGCACGGTCCATACTGGGGAATGGATCTGTAAATGCTCATAACTCTTCAAAGCAAAGGTGGCAATTTTGTGCCTTCAGTATTGAAGCACTGGCAGGGGCAGTGCCATTTGAACTCGATTTTGGATGCAGGATTAGGCTTTGGGCTACTCTGTTCCTCTGCAGAGCAGGCAGAGAATTTTCCACACTGACTCTTGGACCCCCTTTTGTACTTCTCTGATCACTTTCCCTGGCAAAATTAACCTCTCCCCCCTTTCCCCCTCCAGACATGTGGAGTTTTCATCAAGCAACCGTTGGACAAAATTTATTTAATTTTCCAGTTCTTTTTTTTTTGTCACTTTCCCAATACAAATGTGCATGTGGCTAAGCTGTTGCAGTCCTTTCTTTAAAAGGTCAGCCTAAATTATTTTCTGCAGATAATTTTAGGGCTTATGTGCTTGATGGATTTCTGTAGCACATAAACACCACTTCTCGAGGGACTGATGACCTGAATAATTACCTCGTCTCTGTCGCTGTTGAAATAATCAACCTAAACCAAATATAAAACAAGCTCAAGCCACTTGTGAAGGTTTCTCAGATTGCCATTTTTATACTGGAAGGCTTTGTGCATGATACAAAAATTAATATGTAGCAGATCATGGTGCTCAGAGCTACATTTTGCTCTTTTTTAATACAGCATAAATGTAGAATCTCTGTTAGAGTGAAGTTTCACACAATTGCAGAGCTTTTAGTGGAGATCAGAATTATCAGAATTACCTTGAAATGATTTTGGGAGATTTGCTTTGAAATACTTGACCTGATTTTAATTTTGTTTTTTTCTTTGTACAAGAGTTATGGTTATATATATATATATATAATTCTGTTATTGTATGAGTTTTGTATAAGACAAAATATTAAACACATGAATTATTATTTTCATAACACATGAATTCTTATTTTTATGAATCAATAAGAAAATGCTTCAACACAACTTTTTATTCCTTTATTCTTTTTTATTATTTCATTTCTACTACTTTTAATATTTTTAAATAACTTGTTTTTAACTTACACTTAATTTTTATTGTTGTCCTTGCATGTGATTATGGATTACAATGAATCATTATCTCATTTAATTCAATTACATGAGGTTTTAATCACTGCTAGTAAACCAGGCTTGCAGAATTGTCATTAGTACTTACAGATGCATGCAAAGCAAACAAACTGGACAGTTGTTTATCACAATGCTTGTGGAGAGCAATGTGTAATACCAATTTAGCCTTTTGCCAGACTCATTTTGTGTGGGGTAATTGGCAAAAAACTATAATAAGCTGTTTTCATTCTCAGCATCTTGGTGGAAAATAAGTTGCCTGAAGAGAATTTAAAAAAAGCTAAATTAATTGCATGCTGTATGTGATTTGCTTGTTATTCAGCTTGAGTTCAATATTGATCCTTGAGTATTTCTTGTGATCCCTATTATATGTAATGATCTAGCGTACAAATAGCCCTACATCAGTAATTTTGTCATAATATCTGATTTATAAAATTGTCTCTTGAGATATCCATTACCTCACTTAATCAGACATGTTATTATGTCATTAGCCAACACAGCTGATCAAAACAGAGTTTATTTTCATAGTGGCAGCACTATTCCAGTCCTGCATGAAATCAAAGGCACATGGAGAATTATAATTTTAAACAGAATCAGAAGATTCACTGCTTGAGGAAGGTGTTGCAACAACTGAATAACTTCAGGTGCTCCAATGCCTGTTATGTTAATTTGTGTACTGTGAGAAGAAAAAAAGAAAAGTAGTTATACTTTATTTAGAATATATGAAAAACAAGTATTTTATCTGAGACTGTTTTGTCATATATTCTAAATATTTTTAATTTTGCTGACACTTCAAAACAGAGGGGGATCTTTCAAAACTGTGCTGGTTACACAAAAAGTCAGATATACCATATACTACAGAAAAACTGTGGGAAAGCTCTGTGTAATGCCAAATATTTCCCAGAGAAAAGATAGAGCCCCCAACACCTGGAAGTATTGTGGCTTCTACTTGGAAAAAACCCATTCCTGAGCTGACTTTCCACCTCCCCTTCTGTGGAAAACCAGTAAATGTTAATGTAGTTGGTGTGATGGATGGCTCACGTTTTCTTGTTTGTCACACAGGGCCTGTGCATGGTATTTGAAAAATGAAATAGGATCAGTTGCAAACCTTGTTTCATATTTTAAGTCTCTTCTGCACAGAGGATCTGTTTCATTGGTCTGGGAGAATGATGGGCAACAACCCTGGCCACTGATCGGGAGAGAGCAAGGCAGATAACAGAGTATCCTTGAAAAGCAAGGATGCTGTGCTTGCACCTTGTGACATATGTACAGTTACACTAATAATTGATATCTATTACTATATATTAATGGGAATAGTTTGAGTTTTATTATTATTTAAAATAAGTGGTGTTTGAGGACGTGCAGAAGGGAGAGGGGTAAGGATGCTGTTGAAGGAGAAAAGTCCTTTTAGGCAGAGAATATTCTTTGAAGAATTATTAATCTTTCTTTCTCCTAAAGCCTTCACAAGTAGTGGGTACTTCTGAGAATGGATCTTACTGACAAAAATAATGGTAAGATTCAATTTAAAAAATAACTTTTTTTTCCATGTATACTGACCATTTCATAGTTGCACTGTGGCCTTTCTTATAAGGAACAGAATAATGGATGCCTTTGGTAGAATATTAATGTCGTCTCTCTTCTCAGGGTAACCAGATTGTTCAGGTCCAGTATTTTCTAACTAAAACTCATTTATTTTAGATTTTGAAAAGACATTAATTTCACAGCTGTATTTTCCTGCACACTGCTGTGATAAAGGCTACTGCTTTATTGATCTCTTCAAAAGGCAATTTGCTGGAGGTGATTTTGTATCACTTATTAATTGAGACCATTGAAGGAGTTTTTAATATATGGAAGTATTTATTGGTATATGAATTTAAAGATTCTAGACTAAGTCACTTTGTTAGTGACTGATTTCACATGCTGGCTGATGTCTTTGTACTAGCTTTCAGCAAGCAGAATAAAGACAGGGTCGGAAATGGATGCAAAGGAAAAAAAATAAAAAAATAGGAAAAAGAAAAGCAACCTGATAACACAAATTATCATTTGATAACACAAATGATACCTACGTATCATTTCACAAGGATTTGGAAAATAACCATCAAATCCAGTAGTTTATTGCAACTTTCATCATAAAGCTGCAGCCTCCTGCACCCCCTTTCAGCATCTGACATGTTTGGAAGGGTTATGCAAAGGAAAGCAGTCCCTCAGCAAGCAGTCTGTCTCACCCGCCTCCCACAGAACTGCAAAAGGGGTGAAAAAAACCACATCAGCTTTACAGAAGGGGTTTGTTTTTATTTTCTCATGCCATAGCTTGTTTTGCTTCTCAACCAGGGACTGCTAGGTGTACACTCCACCGAATATTGGGTTCTCACACTCTTACCAGGCCGACTTCAGATTTGTAAAACTGTTCTTCAAGGATGATTTTCTGTGCTACTGCATCATGTAATCCCTCAGAAAGCTCCTGCTCTCTCTTGCCTTTCTTTATCCTTAAGCAAGCAGTCTTTGATAGCATCTTTGGAAAATAAAGTTTAGAAAATGTTGACACCTACGTAATCCTTCTGGTTTTTAAACACAGAATGGTGAGTGAGTTTGATTGATTTGAAGATAATTTGTGTCTTGTATCTGGTGAAATCAGAATGCCAGTGTTAGATGTATTGGTTACTATCTGTCCACTAAAGTAGGACAAAATCCCTCCATACTGTAATGGAAAAACCTCTTGCAAAAAGAAACCCCAAAAAACCAAAAAACCCACTAATGTTTGTTATCATTTTTTTTACTGCACTTTAACAATATTTGAACTTTATACTTTTACAAAGAGAACAAAAAAAACAAAGTTATTTTAAGCATCTGGTAGCTATTTTTAGAACAAAAAAATGTTCTGTGAAAATGTACTGTGAAAATATCCTCCAGATATTGGGTGAAACAGGTTGGTTTTTTTTTTTCATTAGAGGTAGAGATAGCTACTTTTAGTTATTCTTACAACCTTTTTGAAACTATCTTCAAAAATACCATTTTTTCCAGTGAATAATAGAATCTCTTTTCTTACTGTCAAAAGCTTTTGGTCTCCCAACAATTGTAAACTTAATTTTCTGCTATCATAAGTAATGGACATTTTACTGAATGACTGTGTGGTGTTTTAAATCTTCACAGCTTTTGGAGTTGTAAAGACCTATATCCTGATCATCAGGTGAAAAATTAAATTATTAAAGAATTGAAATAATGCTCAAACCCTTGGAAAATGGACATTGACACATTTTTCTTAGAGCTAAAGACTATTACATTACAGTAAAACTTGTATTAATCTGTAAATCTCACCAGGAAAGTACATACGTTCAGTAAAAAAAAAAAAAAGTTGAAAATAAATGACTTTTGGCAGAATCCTCTGTACAATTTCAATAGAAGGCTTTGAAGTATTACAGGTACTTCACAAGGAAATGAAGATGCCCTTTATAAAGCAATGGTAGGTGTTGCTTCATGCTGAGGGCAAGAGTGAATTGAGAACAAAAGAAAGCAGAGTAATTATTTTATTGAGAGATGTAATTGAGAAATAACCTACATAGCCTGTGGACAAGCTGAAGAGTAGATATCACTCCTGTATCTCAGTGAAGGTGTTTGCCACCTCAGCCAAGAGAACTATCCAGAACAGTGAAACAGGACACTGAATAAGTAACTGACTACTAAGATGACAATAAATAAGAAGCCACAGTCGTCATCTGCTGAACATCTCTGTCTTAGTAATGTCCATGGGGGAAAGAAGTAAAGAGAATGTGTAGGCAAGAGAAAAATGATGGAGGAGTCAGGGTGGGCCATTCTGTTTCCATAACCAGGTTCTCCCTGCAAGTCTTTGGTGTGAGTGCATTTCAGGCAGGCAGGGCAAGCAGGCAGTTTGAGATTTGTGTATCTGCCCCCATCTTTTGGGCAGTCAGTCAGATGCTCTCACTGAGCTCAGGCTCGCTGAGTGACGCTGGCAGCCGGGAGGGAGCGCAGGGAGCGCTGATTGATCTGCGCCTGCCCTCCCCTACAGCCATCAGCCCCAGGCTGAGTGAGGGCTGCCCAAGCAATCCTGAAGACTGGAGATAATGGCTTTAATCCTAGTGGCCAAGAGAGCAGCCAGGATTAAGCACTGTGGTTCCATTTAATTAATGACAAGTGTATTTTGCAGTATTTTAGGGAAGCTGTCAGTTTGCTGCTGTGGAGTGAAACACTATCTGGGTATCAAGCATAGTTACAGGGTTTGCCTCCTGGCTTGGCTTCCTCCTGGAAATTTTACAGCCTCCAGCTGTCATAAAACACATTAAGCAGGACCTCTAAAAGCAATTTAATTTTATTTATGATTATAAAAAAAGGAGGCATAGTTCTAATGGGAAATTTGAATTATTTAACGATAGCAACAGGCAGTATGAACACAACTCCTGCCTACCACTTTCCCTTCATGGAAAAAATAGCTGTTTTTCAGAGAATTAATATTCAGAGCAGGTCCAGTTCATCTTACCTGCTGGGTTCATTTTATTATATAATAAAATCAGATTTATTCTCACTTGGGTATAGAGTATATAGCCATATAAGCATAAGCCATTTATAAACAGTTACTTTGCATGTAGTATAATGTAATACCTACTCTCCTAGGTATTTATGAGGAGTATCAAACATTACTTGCCAAAGGGCAGAGATAAAAAGAAGTGTATGGATCTGAACATTGTGCCTGGAGGTGATCACTTGTTGTGCTGGTACCTTTTCAGTTTTTCAGTCTGGAAGAAAAAAAAAATTAAACAGCTGTGTAGTAAGCTTCTTTAGTGAATTTTTCTCAGTCTGGCAAACCTAAGTCTCTCTTTATATTTTACTTACAGAATGGTCTTATCGTTGCCTGTTACCAAGGTTATGTGGACATTGTAATGGCCTTAGCACAATGCCCTCACCTTGATGTGAACTGGCAGGACAACGAGGGGAACACGGCTCTAATTACAGCTGCACAGGCAGGTAAGGCTCTCTGCATCGCCTCTGACATGCAGGGTCTTGGGATGAGTGTGTGTTTAGGCTACTTAATTTTAGGATTTTTTTTCAAATCCCTGAAAGAAATTACTCTGTGTAAAGTAATTCTGGCTAAGCCCACTCCCAAATAGGTTTGTCATGATTTTCTTTGAACTAATTAATCTACAATAGTATTTATCCAGCAGATTAAGGGAGCAAAAGCTATATGTTTTTAGTAGACACCATTAATTATTTTAACTTAAAATAAAGAAAACCTCATCCCAAGTGTGCAGTATTATAGTGCTTAGTTCCTTTAAGCTGATTTTCCAATGTTTGCTCTGGTGAGCAACAATTGAGCACTGTGGACATGTAATGTGCTGCATTAGTGCTTTCCTCCCATACTTGCTGCACCTACCTCAGAGGAATTGATGACTGTAGGAAAACATATCATCATTAAGAAATACCTTATCTGCTAAGACATCCTTCATCCACTCCACAGCTGAAAAGCAAAAAACCTCAGCAGGATTTAGGATTTGCCAATGATCCTTTTGTAACACCTGATATCAACATCAACCATGTTAATCCTGATGCAGGCTGGAGTTTAGCACAAGGTTTTTCTTTTATCCCACCCAGCATGGTAATGTACAGTGAATGAGTCTTACAGATCACTTAGATGTCAGAGAAGCTCCTGGGAGAGTTCCTTGCTTCCAGTGTTCAGTTAGAAAACAATAATTTGATTATTTCTGTTTAAACTGAAGGGCTGTGCTTCAATCTTTAAGGGAAGGTTTAGTTTCCTCTAATGAGTGCCAACAAAGTGCTAAACCATGTAAATCAGGAAAAATTTCTCCAAGGAAGGAAGCCATCACTTTGTAGTCTAAAAGCCAGGGGCTGCCTGGCTCTGCATCTCTGGTTTCCTTTGCATGTTGTAAGGCACTCTGCAAAGGCAGTCACTTTCCAAGACAATGCACAGCTGGCCTTTATCATGTCTGCTGACTGGTGAAGAGTCTGGGATGTTTGTGGGAGCTCGTGGGACATAGTTCTCACTCCTAGACACTGGCTGCCTGAAGGGAACAAATTTCCATCCGGGAGCATCAATGGGCATTACAAGCCATGTCTAAAGATTGGAGCAGTTCGGTTTCCATGTCAATTTAGTAATAGTGCCACTAGACATATCCAGGTAGTACCTAACCTTGCTTTGTATTGTACCAAAAAGTGAACTCTGTGAAAGTTCCTGCAAGATGGGTCTTGAATACTGGAAGAAAGAACTGTGACCACATTCATAGCAAAGTCATGAGTAGAGTAGCTTTCCAAAGAAGGTGGAAAAGTCCCCAAAACAGTAATCTACTTTTATTTATCTCCCCTAATATAAATTTGAACTAAAAAAGGTTTAACACTGCCTCCTTCTTGACCTTTATAACTCATGAGCTCAGAATTAATCCAGTGGGCTGACATTGATTTGACACTCTCTGCCAGTACTTGCTATTGATCCCAAAAGCAACTGGAAATTACTGTAGTCAACAGAAATTTATACAAACCCCCAACAACTTGGATGTTTTCCCCTGCCTGTGCTAATCCTGAGCTACAGGGTTTACACCAATACTGCTGCAGTGTTAATAGAGATTACTGTGAGGCTAATACTGCAACCAGAGGAGTTACAGTGCAATAGATGCTGCTTAATTATTGCTGGATGTTAAGTAGTAGCACTGAGCAGTCCATTATAAAGACCTGAAAGCAAAGCTTATGCAAGCTTGCCTTCAGTGGAGAATTTACTTGTTGGGGGAGGGGTTAACTTTAGGCTGTGAAAGTAATCACACTTTTGCAAAATAAGTTATTCTGAAATCACTGTTGTTTATACCAAAACTATAGGGTTTGCTGTGGAAAGTGTAATAGCAAATCCATGTTATTTCGGGTATCTGTGAGATGGTATTTGAAGGTTTCAGAAAGTGCTGCCATTTTTGTTATGATCCACTGCCAGGTGGGCCATCGTGTATGGCCAGACCCCAAAGGGGAGCTGGATGGGAAAAATCATGTGGTCTTGAGGAGTTGTTCCTTGTGTATAGATACCAAAACAGATGACAAGGACTCTTCACTTGTGCTGAGGAGTTTAAAATCCACATTTGCCTCTGCCATTTCATGACTGCCCAGACATGATGCTCAAATATGAGCATCAGCTTGAAATAAATAGGATTAAATTAAAGAGCAACTAGAGTCTCAGAAGATGAGTGAATTCAGTTTCTCATATTGCTTTTGATAATTTGAGATTCTCATCCTCCAACAAAAGTATCTAAGGCTGAAGTTTTCTGCATGGGCTGATCAGAGAAAGACAGGTTGGGAGGATCAGTGAAAAGCAGTTCTGTCTTAACAAGCTTATTAATATAGAAAAATAACCGCAAAGTGCTCTGCTTTGTGTGTAAATGTCACATTTGAAAATTGGTCTGTTCGCCTGCTTTCTCTATGTTTCCTATTTCTTATATCCCTTTTCAGAGAGAGCTTGCCTTCCAGAACTGTAAATGCATTGCAGTCTGCAGCAGGTGGTGTCCAGAAATGGGTGGTAATGCTATTGAAGCAGAAGCAAAATCATTAAACATCATTACAAGGACAATGCAGAAAAAAAGGGGAGATTGATACAAACATGTGGTTGAAATAACAAGTGGAAAAGGAAAAGAAAGAAAATTACAATTTTTTTTCCTCAGTTCTGCTGCTGATGGGGACATAGCTACATCAATGTATAGTAATTGGCATGCACTTGTGCTCAGAGGGAGTTGTATTTGCTTACAAAGTATACATGTTTTATGTTACAGCCACCAGTTTGAGAGCCTTGCTGGGAACAAAATTGGAAGCTATCCCAGTTTCTGTTTATTAAGAAAGACATGAGAACACAAACACCTAAAACACCCAGAAGATAAAGCCTTCTGGGTGTCTTTGGTTCCATCCATCTGTGAGGAAGCATTCGCTGCCCGCAGGCCAAACACAAGAATTTTGCAGGTACAATTCAGGAGTGAGATGTTATTTGACAAAGGGTCTTCCTTACTATGCAGCTTATCCTTCTGCCTGCATTACACAGATTATTAGGTAATATTGTCATCATTACAGGCCTTTCCTTTGTGGCAGCAATTAAGTGAATTAAGCTATTACAGACATCTGTGCTGATCTCTAAATATGGCTCGCAGGGAGAAGAAGTGAGCCCTTGGCATGCCAGTTCTGGTAGGAAGTAGATCTGGCTTGCAAACAGCAAAAGCCTGCTTTGAATTCAGTGTTGCCAAACGGGCTGAGCACAGGCTCGTTTATTTTAGAGCTGCACAGGGCTTTCACAGCAGACTTTGCATCACAGGAGGCTCACCCAGTTTATAAATTAGGTACAGGCTGCTCGTTCACGCAGACACAGGAGAACCAAAGCAAACTTCATGGCATTAAATCAAAAGTGTACGACGGGGTTTGAACTAAAACTTGGCAGCTCTGAGTTTTGCTTTGAATTTGATATCTGTTTGAACTGGAAATCTGAAGCAAAACCTCAGAGGACAGAAGATCCTCCAGATTAAAACTGGTTTTCAGGAATCCCTGAGACACAAAACTTCTGTGAATCACAAACTTCTTAATTTTCTTTCATATTTTGCTGCTGGTTTGTTTTTTTGGGATTTTTTTTTTGTGTCTAATTTGAAGTCACTTCTAGTCCCCTGGAGAGTTTTGGTTAAGAAAGGTCTTTCAGGATTAATTCTTAGGATCACCCCAGATTTGCAAAACATCTCCTACTGTAATTATACTTTTGGCAAAAGGAAGAACATCTTCAGTGATGTAATAACTGCTGAAAAATCTTCCATTTTTTTATTTCTACTTCTTTCAGCTTGTCTCTAGTCTTTGTGGTCAAAAAGCAGGGTTTTGTTTCAAAGCCTTCATGAATCTTCATGATGTTGCACATCACTGAATCAGAGCATGTCCTGCAAAACAATTTGGGCACAAAGATTCTCCCAGTAGCAACTGACTCCTTTCTAGGATTTGATTTTATGCCATAGAATCAGCAAAGCTGAATTCTCTGTATTGAGTAAGCAGGACCAGGCCACTTGATCCTGCCCTGAACACAGTTCGCTTTTGCTTTGTTCAGCTTGTTGTGGTTTGATGAAACTTTATATTTCATTCTCATCAGACTGCTCAAGGTACAGGGAGCTTTTTATTTGGTTTTCTCTGGCTCTGGAGTTGCTCATCTGATCTGCATTATCTCTACATCTGCTCAGTTTTCATGAGAGTCTCCAGTTATGCAGAAAGGTAACAGAGTAAAAAAAACAGGAGAGAAAGAGTAACACCTGCAACACAAATTAATTGGTAAAGACTTTCTTAAATTGCTTTTCAAAATGAATGGAGGACTGTGTTGGTACAAAGTGGCTGCTGATGAAATCTACACCAGATGTGATGCTACAGACTTTTAAAATTGTCCTGTATGAATTCTAATCTGCTTCAGTAATATTTCTAGATGAATTTGAATGGCATGCATCACAGAATAGTCATCTGGTCTGCAGAGCAAAATGAGAGAATATTTTTACAGCTCTTGCTAATTAAATTGTGATTGTTGCAGCTGCCTGACAGACGGCATTATTTTATAGAGCATCAAAGCATCATAAAATGATTGACAAGTGAAGGGAAAACTGTTTTGAATGAGTCATAATGGCCCTAGCTATTCATCTGATAGTCCAATTATAAAGATTTGGTGTCTTAATTGCTCTTCCAACCATTTAGCCAGAGATGTGTTCAGCTCCTCCATATAGCCTTGTAGACACCAGTTATCCTGGCACACAAGGCCCATGAATGGCAACAACAGTTGCTTTTAGAAACAGAACTTAAATAATTTATTTTACTACCAAAACTGAACATCAATCCAATTTCCCAACTGCAGGAAAGTAGACAAGTGGCTTTACACTGTCAAATGGAAAAATAAAAATGTGGGATGCTACACAAAATATTCCTTGCTCTTGTATCAGGCCTGGCATAGTTTGAAAGCATTGTTAGCTGGAACAACTATGTGCAGTCATCACTTTTTAATGAAGCAGCATGATTGTAAGGCTCTAATTTACCAGGGGAGGGAAAAAGCTGAACCTTTGCAATAAGTTGCCCCTGGTGATGGGGCATCGGGTGTAGGGATTGCCTCTGCAGTGCTACTCACAGGGTCAAGAACCTGGGGCCCCTTGCAAACTCAGAGTGACCATTTCTGGTCTTCAATTATTCTCTTACCTTAAACTGACTTTTCAGAAAGGAGAGCAATTCGAGAGAAGGTAGGAACCCAGATTTTCCACCTCCTATCCCAATATTCTGGTCAAAAGTCAGGGCCACTTAATCCTAAGGCTGATGACAGTGTTGAATGGAAGAGGACACAAAGAAAAGATATCTTATTAATTATCTGCATTTTCCAGTTATCAGACCTGCAGGAGTAAATTTTTGGTTTATCCTTGAGACAGCACCTGCATTGTATGACATTTTCTCTGCTTTTTTGTTTCTTTAAAGGGCACATAACCATTACAAACTATTTGTTGAACTATTTTCCTGGGCTTGATATTGAGAAGAGGAATGCGTTTGGATTCACAGCCCTGATGAAATCTGCAATGCAGGGCCGAACAGAATGTGTGAAAGCCTTGATGATGGCAGGTATGCAAAGTGCTTTTCTTCGTCTTTGTCAACATCTAACAACTACCAAGAATAAAATTGTCTCTTGGGATGTTTTTGCTCTGAGAACTGTGGTACAGCCTTTCCTGGAAATCTGTGCAGCTTTTAAATAAGCCTTAGTCAAGGCAGTGAAGGCACATGCTGCAGGAGTTTGCTTGTACAACCTCACCCAGGAGCTCTCCTAGAGCTGTGAAGGTGAGATTTATTGTCTCCAGGAGAGTCTGGGGAGCAGGATCACCAAAATTTGTAGAACATGAGTTGATGAAATCCATGACACAGGTGGGAAAGACATGCTGGTCGCTGGCTGCCATCTCTGTGTGTGGCAGACACTGCAAGGGTGAGATCACAGCCAGACCTCCATTTCTGCCTTGAACTGTGCTGGGGACTGGAAAGCTTTGGGGGCTCCAGACCCTGTCAGGAGTGTTGGGTGTAGGGGCCACATCACACCAGGGAACACTGGTGGGAAATCTGGTCACTCACTTTTTGTTAATGCCTCTACAGCTCTGAGTTTGGTCACCAGGTTTATGAGCAACCACCAGGTCTGTGCCTGCTGCAAGGAGGGAGATGTGGCACAGGGAGTGAGCAGGTCCCTCTCTGCCCACCTGTCTCTCTACACAACTGAGAACAGGAATTATGTTTTTTGCTCTTGGCTCTTGTTTGCTGTTGAATTTCTGGCTGTGTTGCATTGCAAGGTGAAGGGGTCCTGGAGAGGAGAATCAGAAGGCCCCTTGAGGGGCAACAGCCTCTACAAGAGCAGTCCTAACATACAGCATTTTTCAGCCACAATATTGTGGATTTTTTAATATGAAGTAATTGGTATATAAACTGTTAGATAACGATTAAATAACTAGTTTCTATTACTATATATACTTGTTTTTCAGATGCAAATATGAAAACACAAATTAAATATTGTGGAAATAATAACAAATGGCACGTGAATATTGTTACTGTCCAGATCAAGAGTCCTACAGGTCCATATCGTTGGGACAGATCTTGAACAAGGAGTTCATTTCAGTGATTTTGCTGTCACAAGAGTCTAACCCTTCATAATCAGAGTATTTTAAGTCACACGATTTTGTCAAGCATAGTGATATTACTATCCTTCATTCCGTGATATTACTATCCTTCATTCCATAATATCCAGTTTCTAGACATTGATATGACACAGAAGACTTGATGTGGTAACTAGTGTGTTATTTTCTGCTAGGTTCTGTAGCCTCTTACTCTGGAACAAAGGCTTAGGATCATTCATTTTAAATTTTTATGACAGAAAATTATGAAACTACTGTCAGAGCTTGAATACTACTAGAAACAGATGTACTTTCTGGACTCACACATACATCATGCAGATGCTAGTTCAGAATTTTCCAGTGAGTGTTATAAATCATTACTTAAAATGAAACTTCAATCTTATGATTTTCTGACTTGTCAAATTTGCCTTCTGGTGTCATGACCTATTATTATCACTTGAGATCTGAGGGAAGCTTGTTCTTTCTGTGTGGGTCACTAGAAGCTGTTTTGCAACCTTTCATCTATGCAAATAACACAGTACTTGTTATTCTGATTCTTATACTAAAATATTATTATCAAAGTTCACTTCTGTGGTTACTGCCTCTGGCATCTGAATAGCCATTTCTTGTTTCCATGATTCATAAAAAACCAGAATATTGGGGAGAACAAACCTTTAGACAGCCAGAAAATGGGTTTTTTTAGCCTCCATCTTGGGTTTGCCTACAGAAAGCTTTATCAGCCTATTTTTGCATCAGAGATAGAGAGGATACCCAAGGTCATCCACCAACTAAAGATCTAGCAAGTTAATATACTTTTGATTTTCTGAATTGCAGTTTCAGTGAGTACTTGCAGTTCCTCACATTTTCAGCTCAAATTAGAGGCCACAAAGGAAGCGCAGTAATTTGCCTTCACCCATTTTAATATCTGAGTATTTTTTAGCACTGCACAGTCTGGTGAAATGGAGGGAGGGAAGGAGGGAAATTCTCATTCAGAATGGATTTAGAAGTAGTTTGAGATTTAAGAGACACTGAGTGGGTGCTGACAATTAAGTACTAGTGAGCTGCAGAAGGTAAAAAACATTATTAAAAGATTTGGTGAAAAAATCAGTTTCACAAATAAAGCAGCAAAATTTGATATTAAAATGTAAAAATGCATGGCAACATAGAGGGGAAACACCCATAATCTGCTGTGGGTCTCCTTGCACAGCTACAAAGCAGTTATGTGTGTTTAGAAAAGAGTTACAGCCAGGAGGTTTTAAACCTGGTATCCATTCAGAGGCTTGGGTAAGACCTCTGCTGATGGCAATGCAGGAGGTCAGCAAAGCAAAATAACTCACCTTCCTAGCTGCCTTAGCATGGATTCAGCACAGTCAGATGGGGAAAGAGGTGACAGCAATGTGTGACAGATGGTCGGAGCTGGATTGCCAAAGTGACTGCTCTTTCTGAAATTTGAGTTTGTGGAGGGGGGGCAAGGTCAATCACTACAAGATTAAGGCACTCTGAGACACTTGGCCATAGCGTTGCTCTTTCAGAGGGAGCCTTTGGAACATGTGAATTTGCTGTTTGTGAGCACACAGCGGGTGAAGGGGGGCCCCTCTGCCACTGGCAGTTTGTCACAGGCTGCTGCGCTGCCAGCACCACGCCGCTGCCAGCACTCATCAGGGGAGCCAGCCAGAAATGCTGGTTGCTGTTCACGTGTCAAGCCCTGCTGTAATCTCCAGTCTAAACTCAGTGCTGCTTTAGTAATGCTGGCAGAGTGGCCCTGGATCTGGAGACTGGGCTTTAAACACCACCCAAAAAACAGGCTGGCAACAAACACCTGAGTCTCTTCAGCCCCATCTTTAAACTCAAGACGCCTGTTCTGCACCTCAAAAGGACTTGAAGTCTTAATAAAATAGGATATTTATATCCTAAAGGAGCATGCGTGTTCAAATTAATTGTGCTGAAAATGATCTTCAGGGAAACTTCTAGGAAAAGCAAGGCAAGTGGCAAGTGCAGCATTCCTGAAAGAAAACTTGTAGGCTATAGTTACACTGAAATGACAATTAGTTCTATAAGACTGCTATCACATTTACAAAGGGACATGACTACTCATGTATATTCTAGATAAGGCATTCTGCTGAATGACAAGTTTGTTCAGGAATGTATCATGATTTGCACAGAAAATCAATAAAACTATGGTGAATAACACCTTAGGAGAGATTTTGTGATACAAGGTAAAAAGTCAGCATTGATTTCTCTTGGTAGGTTGGGATTTCAATACTCTGTAGTATTGTTTTCTGAGACAGTTTCCAAAACACCTGGGGAGCCATCTGTCAGAAAGAATGGGCTTCTCCTCAGAGGAAGATGAGCCAAGGGCGACAGCACCAGCCTCATCAACAAAGGTGTTCCTTTGAGGAACGTGGCAGGGCTGGTGTCAATAACCTGGATCAGGCAGCACTGCAGTGATTGCCAGGCAAGTCCATGATAACAAAGGCAAGTTCATAGAGTCAAGGTAGGTGTGAGGCAAAACAAGAAATTATGTCTGTGGGTCAGGGTCCAGGCCAGCAGGGCACAGGCATAGCCCAGACAAGGACCAGAGCTGAGTGCAGCCCCCAAGCAAAGGTGAGGAGCCCCCACTGAGCACTTTCTCACACTGCTCTTTTTGAACTACTCTGCTCCAAATTCTCACAGCTGCACCATATCAGAACTGAAATGACTTTTTCTTGAAGATAATGGTAAACAGCTGTCTAGATCTCTTGCTTGTTTACAAGCTGAGAATTAAATTTTTTATTTGAAGACAATTCCTTTAGCTGCTGTTCTTCCTGTATTAATTCCTTGCCTGTTATATGTACATCAAGGAAACAACTTCCACATAATTTGCCACAGTCACAGTGAGCTCTTTTGGGAAGGAGCTCAGATTCAGGCAAGTATTAAGAAGGGACTAGGGAAAAAGGCTAGTGTGAGATGAGGGAAATCCAAAGATAGGAAGTTTGGGTCGGGAGGTTCAAAAAGAGGTTAGGAAGCAGGAGGTATGTGTTGGTCTGCCTTTTTCCCACCCCTCCGTGATTTATCTGTAATTTCTACAGTCATGAACTTCATCAAACCATTCTGCCTCTGAGATCCTTTCTTCAAATCCACATGAACTCTTTGATTCGTTCCTTCTCTTTGGCTTCTTTCCACCTTCCAGGCCGGGTCCCGTGCTTGACTCCCTGCAGTGCCCTGGTGCTCTCTCTCTGAGTGTCCTTTCTGCAAATTTCACTTAAATTATACTTTAACTGTTATCAGCAATTTTGCTTAGGGTGTCTCCTTCCACATCCATTCTTGATCTATGTCTCCAGCATCTTCTCTTTAGGGATATTCTCAGAGACTTAGGAACTAGCTTAATAAAGCTGAGGTTTTTATCACTTTTCCCGTGCTCTCTTTTTGCCTTTATCTTCCTCTAATGACAAAACGTCCTTTGTGGGAAAGGTTATACTGAACCCACCACAAACTGGATTGTGGTTGCTTTTCCTTATATCAAGTACTCCTTATTCCAGTTTGAAATGCTGTCTCCAAGATAATCCACCTGGAAAAAAAATTATTATTATTTTATGTACCAGTATTCTGGTAACAGTCTCATTACCAGTATTCTCTGGTCCTTTCCTCAGATTTCTGGACATCTCCTTCTTGTGAAGCAATGGGATAGACTGTCACTTTTGTGACAAGATCTGTGTGGGTCAGTTTTGTGTTGTCTGTTTGAAAATGGTCCTTCATCTGGTAAAGAAGCCCTTCAATAAGTCAAATGTTCTTTGTATCCCAGCTTTAAACTCTTTCAAGAAACCCAGAAACTGTCTGCAGGGACAGAGATATGAGTAAACCATGACTAAATGTTGCAGAGCTCAGTATGTTGAAGGCAGCTGGGCAAAGTGCCCGTGCCTGTCCCAGGGAACAGATCTGCAGAACAGTCTGCAGACTGGAGCATGCAAAGCTCCCTCTGAGATCAGTCAAAGTTCAGAGGCAGAATATAAACCAAAGGATTTTCAGTTTAAGAACCTGTCTGCCTGAAACCAGAGAGTATTCCCTCACTCTCCCATTGATTTCATTCTTCACCTTCATACCCATGTACTGTAGAGCATCAAGGTGTGTGTGCCCAGGATCACTTGGATGCAAAGCCCAGGATATGGTGCCAGTTGTCAAGTCCTTGACACGTCTCTGAGATTCTTTTTAATTGGTGCCATCAAGCCAATTTTTTGACAGGTCTTTTGTATCCTTTAGCATTCACCAGCTGTAATCTGCTGGCTATTTGCAACAGTGTCCTGCCAACTTCAGCTTCCAGAACCACTTGCTGCTGTTCATTGTTCTGCAGCAATTCTTCCACAGGTGCACTTTGGATTGAGCTTCCTGTGTCCTTTACAGAGCTCTTCTTTGTCAGCAGGACTGGGCACACGCCATCCTCATTGACAAATGCCCACAGCTCCACCCTAATGTCATGGGAAGACTTCCCTGCAATTTTCAGGTTGCCAAGGAATGTGGGTATGATACTAAGGAAGTTGTAAAGGATACCATGGGGCAGACTGGGATGTCTGCTTCTCATGATATTCTTGTATCCTCTTTTCAAGAGCCCCCAAGTGCCCCGGGGAAGAAGAGTGTAACTCCACTTGAAAACAAGAGGGAAGAAGAAGGGCAAAAGCCAATGTGTGAGGTCTTAGTGGAAGATGGAGAGATCAATGGAGAGATCAAAAGAAATGCAAAGATGAAAAAGGATGCAGAAATATGTGAGAAAAAAAAAGAATGGTGATGGGGACAGACGTCAGAATCAGAGAGATTAAGATCATAAACTGGGAATGGGAGGACAGGCCACTTGAAATAATTTCCTTCCAGGACAAAACACTTCAAATGTCTAAGCCTCTGCTGTGTAGCCTGTATCCCAGCTGCCTTTTATGGCTGATCCACTTAGCAATAACAGAATGTTTTGGCTAACAGTTACTTCATTTCCTTAGGCTTGTTATCTCAGGTAGGTGAGACCAGCTGTTCTGGGTTCAAACTGAAGGTCCATCTCACCCATTATCCACTCTTGGACATTTATGGATACTTTCCTTATATTTGATCACCCTTGTTACCATCTTCTCAACATTTCCTAATTCTACAGGGTCCTTTCAGACATAAGAAAGCATGAATTGCACATTTTTTACTTTCTTTTTTTCCCCCCCATTTTTAATGGAAATACTTTAAAAGAAATTAATTTTATTTTATTTACTGTTTTTACCCCTAGTGAGCAGTGAGTGGATATTTTCATGAAACTTGTGATTATTAGCCTAAGACCTTTCTTCCAAGTGGATGTGACCAGTAGAAAGTTCACTATTCGATACGGGGAAGGATTTCTTTATAGAGAATTGTTTCTTTCCATATCTGTAACTCTTTTCTTGTGAGCTCAAGTGAATGGATATTAAAATGGCAGTCAAGATTAAATGCAGGTGAAACTCATTATTTCATTATTTGTAATTCTAAGAGAATTTCATATATGCACTCTTAATGCCTTTTACCTTGTTTTAAATACATAAGGAGTTCATAAAGTCAGGAATCAGATGTATCCTTATTGTATGTTCATTTTGACACAAATATTATTGTGTATTTTATGTGACATTTTCATGTAGGGATCTGCCTGACTCACCTCTGATAACAGAAATGTGGGTGTTTTAATTAATTAATGCTAATTGTTTTTCTTTTGAGGGGCAAATGTTCATGCAACTGACCCAAGCCGGGGACTGACTTCATGGGAATGGGCTTGTTTCACAGGAAGATCAGAGTCTGCCTTCGTCATGCAGAAGCTGATGGACAGGCCATGCCCAGAACAGTTTTCTGATCAATATAAACCAGAATGGCCAAAAATGAAGGAACTTCTTGCCAAGGCTGCAGAGCCAAAAAGCTGCTTGCAGAAGATTTCTGAGTGTGTAAGGGCTGCTGTCTCGTTCCGGTCTTTCTATGGCCCAGAAGAGGATGGGGTTCTTGACCACATGGTGAAGGTGACAACAAGTTTGGGAAGTCCCTTCATTGCCCTGGGGTGCCGGACTGTGTGCCCAGGCAGCCCACCTTGTGTGGGGAAACGCAGACTGGCAGTGCAGGAGATCCTTAGGAAGCAGAGAGCAGAGGAGATCCGATCTCAAGACAAAGATCACGTTAGCAGCTATGAGAAGCTCTTCCAGAACTCCAAAGTTACTGTGGTCCCCAAGAAGAAGGAACGAAGAGCCAGCCTGCAGCCCATCAGCATGGCCATGTCCCAGGTGACAACAGTAGCCACGAGGAAAGCAAGTCTGCTGCCGCTCCACCTGCTTCGACGGAGCAGTGTCCGGCCGGGATTTGTCATCCCCAAAGTCCGTGTCAGCAAGGCTCCTCCGCCCACCTTCCAGCCAGAAAAGGCCAGGAGGAGGAGCAGTGCCAAGGAGGACCCCTATCTGCAGATTCCCAAATGGAGATACAAGGAGCTGAAAGAAGAGCGGAGGAAGGCAGAGGAGCTGGAGAAGAATAGAGCAGCAGAGGCTCAAAAGCCCAGGCAGGTGTCTCCTGCCCAGAGCAGGACCTGATTTGAAGGCAGCTACTGAGAAGGTTCTTGAGCTGCTAGTCTTGTTATCCCAGCAAGGTAACAGACTGAATGCCTTTGTGCGTGCCCACTGCTCATGGAGCTGGAATACTGAGTCATGGCAGGAGCAGGAAAGGAGCAGAAATACAGCAAGGGCTATGCCACAGCAAGTCTGATGGTGGAGCAGGAAGATGCTTTGAGCTGGAAGACTTACTCGGTTTACTGGTCTCCTGTTGACAGGACATTCTAAGTGGTGCAGTCCTCTTATGGATTCCTGTTTTTCCAGCTCCTGGTGAATGACTGTGAAACAGTTTGAAAAACGTGTTTGAAAGGATCGTATTTTGTGTTTGTTCATTTTGTAATGGACAAAATTAAGGAGTTGTGCTTTTGACACTAGACATTCCTCCCTCTTCTTCCTTAGGTAGACATATTGCAAAGGTTTATAGTAATAATTAAAAGTTTAAAATTTACCACAGTGTTGGTTGGCAGTGAAAATCCAGGTCTACAATTGTTTTGGATATACTAAGCACTTTATTTCTATTCCAGTTAACAGATTTTAAGTACAGGTCTATACAGTCTGTATGGATGCAGTTCCTAATGCTATTGTTTATTCTGTTGAACCTAAAAAGGGCTTAATATGAAATATCTGTGCAGTTGAGGTATTCACATCTTCTGCAAATATAAATCAGGTGCATGGAGTGATTTGAAGAAATATAGAAGATGAGACAGTTTCTTTCTTTGAAGAAATATAGAAGATGAGACAATTTTTGATTGCCACCACCACCTAAGATATGCCTCCTTCAATAGATTTCCCTTTATCCATTATCTGTTGTCTCCTTTTTAGTCTCAGGGAATATTTTGTCATTGCTTTTAACTGTGAAATAAGGGAGATGGTGAAGCACAGTGGATATTTTTTAGGTTGATATTAAAGTTTCTTTTTAAAAAACTCACCAGGTTTATTGTTAGCCTTTCCAGAATATAGCCAGGACAAGAATATTATGCAGCCTTCAGAGGTTCAACCAACTTTCCCAGGTGTCAAGTGCAGCTACAGGCTGTGAATACCCAGTCAGAGGTGCAGTACCAGGCAGCTCAGCCACTGATGTGGCCAGATGTCACTGTAACCTTGGGTACCACACCTCTGGGTGCCCGAGGAGGGCAGTACCTCACCCCCTGTTTCCACACAGGGAGAAAACTTTCCCTTGTATGGAAGTGCATCTCCAAGTGGCAGTTCCCACAGGTTGCTGCAAGTTTTTGTGTTCCTTTAAGGATCCATTAAGGATTCCTCTGGTTGTACCAGTCGTCAGGCTGCACAGCAAGCCAAGCCCTGGCAGATTCTGGTCAGGAAGGGCTGTGAACCTGCTGCTTGCTGAAGAAAGACCATGCTGATAGAAGTAGAGGTCCAATGCAAACAGCACAGAGCACATGCTCAGGGTAAGGTTTTGCTCAGGCTTTGCACACATTTGAACTGAAATGTGCTGCAGTGTGTCCTCCTGAAGGTGTTGCTGTGCTGGAGCCCAGGCAGACCCCAGCAGCTGCTGCTGCTGTCACCAGTTTCTCCCCTCAATTAAAGAGAGGGAAAACTTTTCCATCCTTTAGTCCCACAGCACAGAGGCTGGCCTCAGTCTCACTGAATTTGTAATGAAACTGTGCATACCATGGGAGAAATAAATTCAGTTGATTTAAAACTGGAGCCCAGATCAGCACTGCCATTTCCTGTCTGAGGGGTCTGACAGGGGTTAGGACAGATGTGGGAGACAAAGATTTTTCCACACAGCCTGTTCTTTGTACTTCCGTGCTGGCCAGACTGCAGTGCCAGGTGGCCTCCTGGGTCAGAGCTGGAGGAATATGCACCTGCCAATACACCTGCCCAGTCCTGGGAATATGAATAGCAGTTTAATCTGTAAGTGCATCAGGGCTGTGCAATTCATAGGCACCAATTTTTTAATGGCTTTGGGGTGACCAGAGTACAAGTTGAACTCATTTCTCTGGGAAGCAGGCAGACAATCTTTTGGCTGGCTGTGGCAAAGGTATCAGGATAGATTTCAAATTGGTACACTGGATCGAATGGTTTAACTGTTAATTTTTGTTTACTGCCAACCCAGGGTTTTGAAGATTTAGTACTCAGATTTGGTTCTGAAAAGCAACCTGTGCACTTTCAGTACCACCTGCAAGAGACCGACAATTGACAGGTGCACTCAGGGATTAATGAACAGTATGTTAGAATTAGGGGCTGGAAATTAAGCCTATTTTCTAATCCTTTGTACTTTACTGTGTTCATGTGCATAAATGTGATATTTCCATTAAAAGAGGCACAAGATGTTAAACTTATTTGGCACGCTCATTCTTCAGAGGGGTTTTGGGATGCTGCCTTTCACTTTCCAGTGGATCTAAAAGCCCGTTCACTTTCACCAAAAGACTCATCAGCATCACCTAAAAGTTGTTTGGTTTCCATGCAGTTATTGTGGGTTAACTTCCACTCCTATTGAATTTTTCCCTAGGAGTTAAGGAAAACTGTTGCTTTTGTTTCCCATCAGGTTTTCACTGGTCATCTTGCTGGAGAAAGAAGTCATTGCTTTTCTGGCCTGTGTCCATGCTCTGCTGCAAGCACGTGGTCTCCCAGTATCCTTGCTGAGAGTGTGACTCCACTTGAGGCATCTGTGTAAAGCTTTGCACTTGCTAGTTTTGGCAGGGCAGGCCACAGGTTTCTGTGTCCTCATTGCCTTCCTCCCCTGCTGCCTCTCTGATCTCCTGCTATCTTCCCCTCTTCATCATTGTCCTCACCCTAAAGTCTGCACCCCTCACTTGCTGTTTACCTTACCTGTCTGAAGGTTGCAGTGGGCAAAGCTCCCACAAAACTCTTCCTGAAACCTGTGGCAAAGGGACCACAGTGGAGGAGGATGAGGAGGAGGAAGAGAAGGTACACCTGGCTTGCTTTCAGCCATCTGTCCCCTTGAGCTGCTGCTGCCAAGGAGGATTTGAGTTCTGTTGGATTTCAGCACAAATAGAGTGGCTTGATCTGTGTTTTGTTGTGGATTTCTTTTCTCCCAAGAGATCCATAACAATGAAATGCCAGGCAATACTGGCTGCACTTCAGGTTGCTCCTGGTCACTCAAGCAGCACAGTTTACCTCCTAAAAAAGAGCAAGCAAACCCTTTGCAGCACCTCCTGGCAGCTGGAGCCCCTGAGGGAAGGC
This sequence comes from Agelaius tricolor, assembly GCF_023055355.1. Lineage (NCBI taxonomy): Eukaryota > Metazoa > Chordata > Aves > Passeriformes > Icteridae > Agelaius > Agelaius tricolor. Next base: position 23,522,642 of record NW_027269262.1, on the reverse strand, counting down.
AAAGGTGCTGCTGCAGAAAGATGTTCTCAGAGGGAAAAGGGACATTAATTCCTAGGGCAGAGGGAGGTTTTCTACCTGCCTTCAGTGCCAGGCTGTAGTGTGGCACATTAGTGGGAAGAATGTCCTGGAGTGCTGTAACTGGCATGGGGGCTGTGTCTGCCATCACAGCCATTCCTTGTCTTGGTACCCTGGGATCATCTCACCATGGTGCTCCCAGGAAGCTCCCAGCCCCATGGGCCAGCCTAGTTCTGCAGTAATTGTACTAACAGGGATTTAATGACAGTGACAGTGGAAGGTGGAAATCCAACTGCTTCCCAACGTTTTCTAAAATTATATTGTGCTCTCATCTCTGGTGAGGAAGAGCTTCAGCATGGGGGTTCCCAGAAGGCACCATCTTCCCCATCACCCAATATCAGCCACTGTGCTGGCCACCATCCAAGTAAGGAAAAAAGCTAAAAAGTATTCATAGATACCTCCAAAGGTATCACAGGCTGTCACAGTATTAGAAAAGAAGCCTGGAAAATGAGAAGGGCCAACTCATTCTGGAGAGCAGGAATTTTCTTCTGTTTGGCGAATTCCTATGTACGGCTAAATATAGCACTTATGGAAAACTTCATGAACTCTGGACCCTTTCTGCTTTGGCTGTGGAGCTGCTGACCACTGGGAAGTATAAATGATATCAGCCAAATCCATGCTGAGACTGAGATGTGCTTTATAATGCTAAATATGGATATCCCAGACTGGGCAAACTGGATGCTCCAAATCAGTTCCCCACCTATATAGAGACCTATATAGACACCTATATAATTAAGTAATTTTAATTACACATGGTATTACACTTAACCATACCTATAAAACTACCTGCAGATAACAGGCACACATAAACACTATTCCAGTATAAAGTAATAATGAGATACATATATAAAATATATAGATACATACATAATTTAAATTGTTTAACACATGTACATATAAAAAGCCTCTTACCTCCCGGTGATAATGTGGAACACTTATATATGTTAATGATGACCATCTCTCAAAAAGACAGTATTAAATAATTGTTCGGTGAGAGGAGCAAATAATTTGGGGTATATTATGGAGGCTACAAAGGGAAAACAGACCAGCTGCCTTTTTCACTGAACACTATGGAGCACTTGCATGAGAAGAGGCAGGGGATTATGTGAAAATTGTACTTCATTGGGTAATGAAGTTATTATGCACATTAATTTTGCCTAGTCAGGTTTAAATTTGCCACTTCTCTTGGCACATTAGAATTTACAATGGTTGTAGCATGCTTTTATATCTATAAAACTGTGCACAGGTTTGTGGATAATTAGTGGGCCAAATGCTCCTGTTTCAGTTGTCTCTCAGGGAAAGAGAAGAGGTTGGGAAAATGGATTCAGTAGTTCATTTTCCCCTTCCTGTTGTAGCAGTTTCCCACACGAATGCCAGTTTGTTCTTTGCCCAAGCCCTTCCTCCAAGACAGACAGAAAAGGAACAGAAACCTTCCAGGGGCAGATGTGCAAAATCTGTGCTCGCGGGTGCCGTCCTGGATACATGCAGTGATTTCCCACAAGGCACTGATGAAGCAGCGAGCTCCTGTGAATGTGGATCAGGAAAGGGGCCCAGGAACTGCTGGATCATCTCTGCTCCGTGTGTGTGTGTGTGCCAATGGGGTTTTTCCTCTTGGTGCCATAGTAACTGAAGTCAGCTCAGAGAGGTGTTAACCACCAAAGGTGCTTCCTGAGCCTCTGTGCACAGCTTTCTGCTGACAAAGGTGATAAAATATTTACTTTCACACCACATGCAGCAGCAGGGCGTTAAGGTTTCCTTGTGTTTGCTGCCACAACACTGGAGCCAGCTTTTTGCAGAAGCCAGTAGTGTGGGGGTGCTCTGCATTTTTGTGTGACAGTGTTAATGGGACACAAATCAATAAGGAAATGGGGAATTTAAGTTATAGCCCCACTAAAAGTTCAGTTCCAAACCAAAGTGAAGTAGTGTTTGAAAAGAATATACAAACATAGTTGTACTGAGAGCAGACATGCTGTATTGTCAGCTTAGCTGCATTCACAGGGAAGTCTAGTGGAATAGTAGTCATGTAGCATTTACCCAAGTTCTGCTCAAGGGAAATGTGGTCTTTGACTGCCTGGTATCCTTTTCAAAAAGCTGAAGTTGCAGCTTCCTAAGTGTATTCATATGAGTGAAATAAAATATTTGTTTGGTGAGCAACAGAACCTAACAGACCAGCCATATTAAAATAATTTTTCTTTGTTTCGGTCTCAAAACTTTGTTTAGCAAACAGAAATTCCACTAACATGATCATAAAAATGTACTTTGTGGGTGTTTTACACAATCAGTTTCTCACCTCTAGCTTTTGAAAAATGTGGGGTTTGTTCTTCACATGATTGACTGCATTATCCTTTTTTTTTTATGTTCATGGGCATAATGAGCAGTGTTTGCCTATGGTTTTCCAGGTCTTCTGCAAGAGCCTTTTTAGGCTTCTGAAGGGTTTCCAGTCCTCATGAGAATCTGCATGACTGACTAGGATACTGTGCTCAGAGAAAGCCAAGGGAGAAGTGCTGTATGTCAGCTGTCCAGAGAAGAGATACCAGGCAACATGACGAGGTCTGGTCTGTATTTAAAAACAACACAAAAAAACTCCAATTGAGCCATTTTAACTGAAAAGTTAAGCTGAACTAGTGTGCACAAACTCTCTTGGGTTGATTTTAATCAGGCTTATATTCACTTGACTTAACCAATCAGAAGCAGTTAGTGGTTAAAGAGATATAAATCATTCATCCTGAAACTGGTTTCCGTGCAGAGAGCTGGGGCAGCTTAGGTGTGTTGTTTCCAGCGAAGAGGGCTGCCCTGCCACATCCTTGACCTGGGGGAAGGCTCTCACCTGGGCTCTCTGCTGATCCATGTTGGTTTCTTGCAGCTTCCATTTTTCCAAGCAGGTACTTGTTGCCCTTTTACTCATTGCTGATGAGCTTTCTCACATACAGCAGCCAATGGCATCTCCTGGAGCTGCTCAGTGCCTCTTGCTCACCTTTAGCTAATTACCAGTGTCACTTTCATTAACAGGGCTCACAGCTGCCAGGGATCCTTCCCTTCACACCATCCCCAGCAGCATGCTGCAGCTTTGCTCTGTCATTTGGATTTGGGAAAATCCAAACCCCCACATGCAGCGCTGGGTAAGAGCCGCATTGTCACCATCCTCCACAGAGAACTGCTCTCTTCCCATCAAGTAAAACACTGGCTTAATCTTTAATTCAACACTGTCTTTTGAGGATCACAGCCCCTGCTCAGGAACAAAGTGAGTCTGACAACAGTCAGAGTCAGAAGATGAAATATTAATCCATGCTTTCGTGACATTCAGGCTGGATTACAGTAATTCCCTGTCTGCAGGTCTCCCAGGGCCACCTCCTACAAAACACAGTTTGTACAGGATCCCACAGCCGTGGGATTTAATCACTGCAGACAATCAGCCCACCTCCCAGACTCCAAACCTGGGGCTTGGCTGGAGACCTCTCTTCCTTCTTTATCTCCAGGTATGCTCTTCAATTGCCACATGCAGATCACATTCACAACTGTAGCTATTTTTAGTCAGTAGAAAAAAAATCCCAGCTTCAGGATGTGTCAAATTAAAAAAAAAAAAAAAAAGCAGAAAAGCTATAAATATGATAGGAAGATTCTACAAATATGATAGTCTATCACTCTGGCTCTTTGTCTCCTAAGCCCATCATCCCAGGGCACAGAACATATGTTATATGGGTCACTCTTCTTTTAGGGCATTGAATGGCATTTCCTTGGGGCAAGAATTAGTTAAATTGGAAAAGCAACAAAATGAGGCCATAATGAAGAACTGAGTGTTGTACACCAGTCAACTCAGATCTGACCAAAGTAAAGAGAATGAGAGGTAGAATGAGAGAAAGAAACCCACCACCACAGAGGGATATAACTGAAGAAAACACTGAGGGAAGAAAACAGGTTACAGCCAAGCTCACCATCTGGTATTTCCATAAGCATCAAAGATGCAGCTGTTCCTGTGCTGGCATGTGTTGGATCAAGTGCAGGGCTTGTTCCAGTCAGACTTGTTCATTTCCTGTGTGCCTCAGTCTACCCCTCAACTGAAGAGAAATATTTTCCTCAATACCAAGTTAATCCATAAGGTCAGCTCTTGGTTATCAGGTGTGAGGGAGAAAGGGTGGATGGGAAAATCCACAGAAACAAAACCATGTAACGAAAACTATGTCAGTCAAGCAAAGTGAGAACGTGTCCCCTCTTGGCTTTGGAAAACCACACAAAATTCTTCAGAGATGGCAGAGGCAGCTGGGACAGCAGGGGTCTGTGGAGCCTGTGACAATCCCAGTGGCAGTCTTCAGATGTCAGGTGCTGGTGAGGCTGGACACAGCCAGGACACAGATCATCTTTGCTCATGGCTGCAGAGTGGCTGAGCCCACACAGCTTCTGAAGACAAAGAAGGGCAAGAGTGCTCATGCATTCCCTGCAGTACAGATAGATAACATTAAAGGTGCCCTCCTCAAAACACATGTGAAAAGTATCCTTCCCTCTGAGTAACAGGAAGCTTACCACGCCCATGGCCTGTTTTTTCCACCAAGTGATTTCCTTAGGCAAATGAGTATTTGCTGTATAGGAAAGCTTAGCCTAAAACACAAGACTAAGAAAGTTTTGCATCATATACTGCCATCATGCCCTCCTTTGCTGAAGAATTCCAGCTTTTGAAGATTCCAGTGGGCTATTTAAGAGATTTATGAAGTTATGAAAGCAAAAGTCAGGTCCGTGCAGTTTAAATGCCATAAAATCCCTGTGTTGCCTGTTACCATTAGCTGGGTTCTTCTGAAAGCCTTGTGCCAGCTGAGAAGGCACATCTGAAAATGACACTTGGGGGGAATTTAAATAACCCAGGGCAGGGAAAAAGAGGAGGGAGAGGTGGCAGCAGCAGCCCAGCAGCAGCAGTAAGTCTAACAAAGCCAAGATCTAATTTAACAATGATCATCCCTCACACAGTTATTTAAAAATCACATTAATGTATGGATATGAATCTTCCTACAGAATTGTGGGTTTACACTGACCCAAAACAGCCTTTGGACTCCTAGATCTATGGAAGAGTGAAGAAATCCTGGTGGCCTGAAGATCTCTCCCTCAAGCCAGAGAAGGCAACACTGCTCACCTTTTCAGAGTAGTGTCAAGAAAACCATAGTGGTGGGAAGGAGCTGAAGTGGGAATTGTTGAGTACCATGTTACACCCACAGCTCAGCAGGAAGGTCTGCACTGCAGAAAGGTCTACACCTGTGAAATATTTTGAGAGCCACTCATACCTTTCCTAGGATTCCTTGCACAGTGTTCCTGCTAATTTCAATTTTATCCACATCATTCATTTGAGAAAATATCCCTGAGTCGGGTAGGGAATGCTGGGATGCTGGAAGGGCATGTAGCTATTTAAGGACTTTTTCACATCTGTTTTCACAGGCAAACCCTATTAAATTGTAACAATAAACCACATGGATTTTACTGGTAAGCAATCAATTTCCATGAAAGATAACAAAAGCTTTCACTGAAATGGGCTAGAAATCCAAATCCCTTTAAATCTGAGTCCATATGATAAGCACCACACTGCAGGCACTGCAGTAAACACTGCTTATTGGGTGCTCAGGGTGTGGCTTTCTTAGGTTAAGCATCACCAGCAGATGCAGTCACACGTGGCAGGGTAACCCCACACCCTTTATGCCTGCTGCAAACACATCCAGTGGTCCAGAACAAAACACTCTTTTTGCCCTCTCTTCCAGCAGCTGCTCACCAGCACAAGAAGCTCTCACAGCCTCTCCTGGTGGCTGGATGCCTCTGCTCACCAGCAATGCCTCATGGGCTGGGGCTCTCTGAGGTGCCCAAAGATCGTGCAAGGCCCTGTCCTGGGAGGTGGCCCTGGCAGTGGCCCTCCAATCTCCCAGTAACAGCTGGGGATAAACCTCAAAGACTCTCCCCAAGGAAGGGTACAGACACCACACTCTGGTCTTCCATGCCAGCCTCTGGCTAAGAGCAAAGGCTGTCCACTGCATCATCCAGAGAACTGACTGGGACAGAACAACACCAGGAGACTCACCTCTAATAAAAAAGGATCTTGAGAACACTTAAAAACGCTTTCAAATGCTTTCTAATACTGCATACCACCTTTCAGGCTTTGTTGATGCTCCAAGGCATCAACGTTTCCAAGGTGCATTTCTAAAAAGGCTCTAGCATTTTCCTCTCAAAATATCAAGGCTAAAACAGCTCAGTTGCTGTAGCCTCACACCATTGATTTTCATTAATTATTGTATTTGCGTTGCCCCCAGACAAAGGGAGGAATGATGAATCTGACTCCATGTTCTCAGAAGGCTAATTTATTATTTTAAGATACTGTATTATATTAAAGAATGCTATACTAAACTATGCTAAAGAATACAGAAAGGATACTTACAGAATGCTAAAAAGATAATAATGAAAACTCGTGACTCTCTTCAGAGTCCCGACACAGCTTGGCACTGACTGGCCACTGAGTGAAAACAACTCACACCAGAAACCAATGAAACAACCACCTATGGATAAACAATCTCCAAACACATTCCACATGAGCAAAACAGAGGAGAAGCAAATCAGATAATTATAGTTTTCCTTTTTCTCTGAGGCTTTTCAGCTTCCCAAGAGAAAAATCCTGGGCAAAGAGATTTTTCAGAAAATGTGAATGTGACAAATAATATCTTCCCCAAATTCTGTTCATCAGCTAAACCATCCCTCAGTGAACCTACATAAAAGGCCCACCTGATGCTCAGCATCCACTGGCAGCTTTAGGGAGTGAAGATACAAGTTCAGCTTGAGTTCTCTCCCCTGGATGCCCTCCCAGCCTTTAGTCACCTCCCCACACCTGAGTAAGGTCCCACCTTTAAGCAGTGTAGCACCCCACAAAACAGTACCAGAGGCTACATCAAAGTTAATCTGTGGCTTTGCAAGGCACAGGCAGGAGCTGGGCCATGAATTGTGGTGACAGGCTGTCCTTGAGAGTGGCAGCACTGGGGAGCAGGAGGCCAGCAGATGACACAGGCTGTTAGACACTGCTGCCTCTCGGTGACTCCAGGCACACAAGGATTGAAGATTTCGCTTTAAGAAGCATTTCTGTTAAGTTTGCAGAATAAAAACAAATTCACCTCTCCTTTTACACTTGAAGAGCTTCTGCTGCACAGCTGATGAAAGGCAAAAAGGCTTCAGTGCTATGGTTATTAATGCCAGCAAATATGGCTGAAAAAATATACAGGGCTCATATTCATTCCTTGTAGCTTGTATTACCTATTAGAACTATAATGCTATCAAAGTGCTGTTCTCCATTTACACTGGCCCTAGCATTTCACCTTGAGTACAAATGCTAAGCTATCAAAATGGAGTACTCAAAATGAATATGAAGGTGCCATCTTTACTCAGCCACCTTTCAGACTACTAATACTGGGTCACTAATGCTATTTAGAATTGTTTCTCAGGGTAATTGGTACAGCTCTTCTTCCTCAAGTGCTGTGCTTTAATCTTTTCACTCTATAATCTCAGCCACAGAAATATTTGTATTTTCAGAACATAAAGCACAATAAATCAAGAGTGAAGTTCCTGTTTGATTCTGACTATTGAAAGCATTTCAATAGCACCTGCAGGCTGAGCTGACATCTTGCCAATTGTTTTGCAATCTTGTTTGATTATAGGCAAAGCAACAGGTAAGTAAAAGAGAAACTCCAGAGCAGTAACCCTGGGACTGCTTTTATAAATAAACAAAGGATATAATTTAAAAAATATACATTTATATATAATGTTTATCTCATTCCTCAAAAAGGAGTTGTGGTTGGGCTTATGCTTGTTTTTGCTGAAACAGACTGTACACTTGTTTACTAGTAAATGAAAAATTAGGATATTTTCCCCTTAGTTATTAAAATCAGGTATACTGAATTATGCAACATGTATATGTTTAGATGTACGTGTACACCTGTGTGTTACAACAGTGATTCTCCCCCCCACTTCTATCTCATAAGCTCATTTACTCTGAAGTATTTTGTTCAACTGTTTTCAAAATAACTCATATTCTCACTCATATAATCTTTTCTTGTAAACTTGCTGTTCCAGCAAGGAGCACTGCACAGACCTGTGCTCCTTCTTCTAAGGAGCTCTGTTGAATTCCAGTCCCCTATTTTTGAAATCATAGGGCCCACACAACGATAGGGTCATATTTTGCATGACAAATTTCATTTCATGCCCTGAAGCCAGAGCTTCATAACACATTTGTAAGTCAGGAAAAAGCCCAGAAATCAATGTTTAAGTGGCTTAGCAGTGACCAAGCTGCAGAACTGAAGATGGGACACAGCCGTGTAACACCAGCATTCCTCTGCAGAACTCCACAAACACAACTCAAATAAAGGAAAGGATCTGCCCATGAGTCTTCTCCACCACTTTTCAGGTTGATGGACCTTACAGTTTTTGAAAAGAGAGATGTTTGGAGGTCTCTAGGTCATGTAAAATAACTAGTTGGACTCTCTAATCCTGCAAAATAAATCTGAATTTACCTTAATTCCTTGGAGAGTATCACTGAAGTTAGCAGGACAATAAACACAAAGTAGAAATCCTCTAAAAGACCAGTGGCCTGAATGGGATGGGAAAATAACCTGCCTTGAAGGAACCTACACTTGTAGGAATCCTAAATCTCCCTGGGGGGATCTGCTTAGCTGACATTGGTAACATTTTCCATACTTTTTAATGTTTAGATTCTGCTTTTTATGATTGTTTTTTGTCCTGCACCCACTGACAAAGTCATTGCTATTGTGAAGGACCAGCCATCAGAGAGTGACACACACAGCACACCACGACAGCCAGGAACAAAACCAAGTGCACAAACAAACTAAACATATGCATCTAGGGGAGAGGAATATCATGGGTCATGATAAATAGTTGGATCAAGCTCAGTGCTTTCTTTAAGTACTGACCTTAGCCACTACTGGCTGGTGGTGAGGCAGCCATCAGCATGCAAGGCACAGTTCTCACACTGTGAAGTTGTCAGTGCGGATGCTGTAGGAGCTCTTTGGGGCCATGAAAAGCAAAATCTTAACCAAGGATCTTAACCAAGATCCTCATAACAAGCTCAGTTGACAGGCTTATTTAAGGCTTCAGCCTTTCATTCCAAACCCCTCCAGCTGTCACAACGGTCACATCAGCAGCAGGCTAATGTTTATTATGTTCTGGGTAATAAATCAGGCCCTAAAAGGAGAATTCTTGCATTTGCTATTCATTATCTCTTGTTCAGAGGGAAGGAATAAGGTAAGGAATTACCTTCTGATGTGGGTCTTTTTTATTAGCAACTCAGATGTAACACTAGCTACATGCAAAAAGGATATTAAAGGTGTTCACCCAAACTACATGTTCCAAAGAATCTGATTTCTCATTGCTTAATATCTCTGGGATGAACGAAATCTTACATCCTAGTTTTTAAAACTGGCTGTTCTCTCATTGCAGGGACATACAAACACACACACACACACATATGAATATTAATTAGGTCTCAGTTCAACTAGAGTATGTCTTAGTTCTACATCTTATATCCATGCTGCCTTTTGCAGTGAAGAGAGATAATATATATTTCTTTATGCTTAACCTTGTAGGTTAAAATAACCAGAATTTATTAAAATGTACTTGCATTTGCAGATTTCCCTCATCCAAAGGCCTCTTCCATGCAAAAAGATTCAAGGACATGTAGATTTACAAATCAAAGAATTGTCCTCTCAGTATGTAATTAGGCATGGGGAATTGAGGTCAGCACAAGAAATGGCCAGTGTACAGTTCTGAAAGAATATGACAGCTCTGCTGCTTTTCTCTTATCATCCTCTAACAACAGCTTTACAGAGCACAACTGAATCCACTTCTGTGCTGATCCATTTACTGTTCTACTTTTAATATTTAAGGCTTTACTTCTCTGATCACAGCTCCTGTTCACTGCTGATTTAAATACACAGAAAGTAAAATGAAGTGTGCAACATTCCACTGGCATGTGCCCCAGTCTGGTGCTCTTCAAGAGACAAAGCCAGACAACCTTTATCTTCCTCAGAGATACCATTTGAAAAATTGAATATAGCTTAAGATGAGGTGTGCATCTCATCTTAGAAATAAGGCTTAGCAACAAGGCTTTTTTTTTTTTTTTTTTTAATACCAAGTGAAGTTTTCAGTAAATACATTAGGTTCACAAGTAAGCATAAAACAAGGAAAAAGGTGATGCCTCTCTTCCTTCAGACCCAAACACTGGCACACTGTGAGAGTCTGTCTGAAATTTCCCTCATCTGCCTCACGATCGTCATTTGGGGACCACTGAAGAGAAGACCCCCCCTGTCTAGAATCTCTGGCTCTGAAGGAGAAAGTCACATGCCAACAAGGCCCTGAGATCTGAGAGCATTGCTAAGTTATTGTTTTCACAGGTATTGTTTGCTGTATGCTACACTGAGCCCAATGAGAAGAAGAAGGAGCACCGTGCCCTTTTTGCAACAGTAGCCTTGGAAGCTGTCCCACCTCTCGGCCTGGCTGGACTTCTCCTGAGTTTCAGAGGGTCTCCCACAGAAGAACCTCACCTGTTTTACAACCACTGTGACAGAAAAACTGAGATTTAAGAAGCCTCTCCATCAAAGACCGAGACATGAAACCCCCATGTGAGAAGGTCCCTCTCCTCCTTCCAAGGACTGGGACTGAAACCCCCAGCCTGGGGGAGGTGTGTGGGGGAGGCAAGCTGACCAAAGAGAGATGTTTGCCTGCAGGTTGTGACCACTGGACCAAGAAGACAATAGCTCTTGCTTACTGTTGAGAACATGGACTACCTGTTACATTTTCAATAATAAAAACCTCTGAGTTAGCTAGAGATTTTGAGATCTCCCTGACGTAACAGGCAAATCCTCGACTGGACTGGACCAAAGGACTTCATCTCTACATTAGGTAGCTATATCCCCCTCCTCTCTCTCTCTCGTTCTCTATCTTTTTCTCTCCCTTAATCTCTCTATCGCATTTTGCTGGGGTCATTCAATAAAGATGCATTTGTTTTGATTAATACTGCAAATCCCCTGTGTTGTGTTGGTTCTTTTGCACCCTGAGATCAACCCACGAACCATCATGAAACCCATTCGTAAGGACAGATGGTGACACACACTTGGTGCAATTTTACTCCAAAAGGCGTTGAATATATGGCTTCAGTCAGTCACACCTGAAACATGAGAAGATATTTGTCATTTCAGCTGCTACCAGCATACAGAAAAAAGTGGCTAACTCTTGCTTTTCATTTTAACTAAGTCCACGGTTCTATATTTTAAAAGGCACTTCTGGTTTAAGAGAGAAGCCAGGTGGGTTCCATTGTGACTCTGAGATTAACTCAGTTTGCCAGAGCATGGTGTGAGTAACAGCAGGGTGTGGGTCCAATCCCCCCACGGGCCATTCACTTAATTGGATTCACTGGATCCTTGTGAGTCCCTTCCAACACAGAGTATTCTGTGATTTGGAAACTGATCTCATTGCTGTGCTCTCCAGTTCACTCACTCCTCTGTGTGCAACAAAGTGATGTCACCATCCATCTTGACATGGTATCAGACATTGACACTGAGCAGCTACCACACATGGCTCATAAGAACCCATTTCACACACCTTCATAACCAGGCACTTGCTCCTCTGCCAGAAAGGAGGATAAAAACCCTTATGCTGAACCAGCTTTAGTCAGAACAATGAGACTACTGAGGTAACACAACGTTACCTCACTGACACTGATGCGAGCTGCAGTGTCATCAGCAGCTGACCAATTTCATAATCCTTAAAAGCACTGGGGATTACTAATGCTTTTCTTTTTCTAAAGCTACAAGTGACCTGTAGAATGCCAGACACTCACATTTTCTAAAAATACCTCCAATGTAAGCTGGACAGCAGAGATTATGTTACAGGGCTTCTTCCAAGGTCACTTGCAAGATCTATGCTTGCCATGGCTCTAGTATCTTTCATTTCAGTTTTGTCATTGGCAGCATTCTGTATTTTGCAAAACATCATCAGCAACCATGCATGCCTGTGAGCTCCAAACAGTAATAAATTCCATTCCCACAATGGGGTATCATACTCTTTTCCTCACCTCTGATCAGCATTCTGAAGGGAAGGAAAACAGCCATTGCAATAGAAATTACTTCTTTGTTCACAGAGTGCTTTGTCAAATACAATGCACTCCTCTCAGGCCTCATATCTGAATGCTAGTGCTTCCATTTTATGATCCAAGAAATAGTATACACTAGCTGCAGTCTTTTCTCTGATGGGGGATGAAGAAAATCAATAAAGGCACATTCTTGAAGGAGACCCAAAACCACAGGGACAAGCAAAATACAAACCTCCACCTTCTTAAGAAACTACCTTTACTAATTCTATATGATAGAATCATGCACAGCACTTACCAAAGGTTACAGCTACAATGCTGACTTATTTTACCCATCTGCTAAGAAATCCCATGCTTTACTGCTGCAGGCTTGACTCAGTTTCCTCTTGAGCCAGCCAGTCACTATGATCTGCATCCCTCTGCATCCTTATATAGCAGATAACACTGGGTGTAACCAGCTATATTTAAATGTCTTTATCTTGTGAAAGGTTTGTGTGCAAAGAATTGAAATTAAAACAGAGATTTGTCTTAATTCTTTACATCATTGCAGCCTGACCAGCAGCATAGCCCCCTGTTGTAAAACTGCACCCATACTGACATCCCCACATTTTCTAAAATGAAATTATGTGTATTAATCCAGCATCTTAAGGCACTAGCTTAGACTTAAATATAATTTTAAACTAATTTTACCCAAAGCTGAAGTGGACACAAGAAGTGCCTTATAAAGCCCACACCTCCCTCCCCCATGAAGATGGCGAGTATACAGAATAAAGTTATTCCAAAGGGATAAAAACATATGTCTGTTCATTCCCTTCACCTTTGTATGGAAAACTGCTGGGAGTACTTTGATTAAACAGCCAGGAGAATGCAGTGATCACAGTACTGTGGAAAAAAGTACAAGGCTTCTGTTTCAAGTCATTCCGTGACAAAAGGGTAGATCATACCATTAACATAGAAGTAAGTAATTTCTAATTACTAACAACATTTGCAATACTGCTGATTACAAGGCCATGAAATTTGGAGTAACAATGGACAATGCAATCAACAGCATGCCCAACACCATGCACATGTATTTTCCCAAAATTTTAATGAAAGAAGGTATCTTTTGAATAATGTAGCATGAAAAGGAGGCTGAGAAGAGACCCTATTGCTCATTACAACTACCTATAAGGAGGTTGTAGCAAGGTGGGGTTGGCCTCTTCTCCAAGGTAACAAGTGACAGCGTAAGAGGAAATGGCCTCAAGTTGTGCCAGGGGGGGTTAGGATTGGATATGAAGAAAACTTTCTTCACCAAAATGGTTTCAAGCTTTAGAACAGGCTGCCCAGGGAGGTGGTTAAGTCACCACCCCAGAGGTATTTAAAAGATGTATGGATGTGGCTCTTAGGGACACGGCTTAGTGGCGGACTTGGCAGTGCTGGTTAATGCTTGGACTCAACGACTTTAAGGGTTTTTCCAACCTAAACCATTCTACAATCATGTGAGTGCAGAGTCTAAGGATGCAATGCTGCACTAGTCCCAGGGCAGTAGCCATCACCTCTGCACTGTATCACACATTTTTGCTGCATTAAATACACACCACACATGCACTAAACACGGGATGCCCAAAGTATCAGGAAGGGCCCAGAAACACTGCAGCAATTTCTCTGTAATCTTCAGCAAATCACTTGTGTCATGGCCTGCACTGTGTAAACTGCAGCTTTATGAAAAGCTTGTCACCTCTTCTGATTACAATACTTACTTTTTCTGAAAGACTAGAACTTGCAAAGCAATGGAAAATGCTACATTTAGTTTCCTTTACCATCCTGGTTTATTACCAGGGTTAGATTATCCAGCTTCACAGGGGCTGAGCGAGCATCTCCAATTTCATAGAGGAAAACAGCAACTCCCATTCTAGATGGTAGCAGCTACTTTTTATTTTACATGAGACTGGACTATTCAAAACAGCTCATCCACTGTATCATAAAACTTCATAATAAATTTCACTATCTATAAAATGTTGATTAGTCATGCGGCAATCTGTAATAAAATCCCATAAATGCCACAAAGCTGCACCCTGCTGATTTACATTGCACTTACAGAGAAAAAAGAGCCCAATATACAACTTCATGCTTTATTGTTGCACTATTGCCACATTGACAATTACAGCAAATTTCTTTTGCAGTTATTTCAAGGTAACATCTGAACATCTCCTGTGCTTATATGCTATTGCAACATATTTTAAAAGTATCAATAACCATCAGTAAGAAATCCAGTTCACCAGTTATGATTATTTTGGAAAAGGTAATGCTTTGGTAAGGACATCTATGTATAAACATGGATACCTCCCAACAATATATAGCTTTCATAGAGAGACATTTTCTAATCATATATGAATTTCTGTGCTCTAAAAGCCACTAAAGCTATCTTAAGAGCCATACCTCATTGTACAAACTTACATATCTATCTAAGTAATCAAAGACAAAAATCAGGTATGGTCTATATATGCTGTATATATTGCATTAATAACCAGGAGCAGTAGTTTGCAATTTGAATGTATCCATGCTCCTAAATTTTACTGTCAGAATGGAGATGTGGTGTGGCTTTCAAAGCTGTTTTTATCTATTACGAGTCATGGAGCAGAGGTACCAGCCCCACCTCACCGTGTGTCTCCACACCGAGGTTTAGTTTCCCACTGCAGTCAGTGGAGCCAAGAGCAATCCAGCTCATCCTGAAAGACTCTTCCCTTTGGGCAATGGTGCCGTACCTAAGCTCTGCTGACCCTCCTGACTGCACCACCACTGACTACACCGGGCTCTAGGCTCTGCTTCAGAGGCAGGCACAGCAGGAGGCACCCAGCTCCCCCTGAGGCCAGCAGGTACCCGAGGTGACGGCGACGCTCTGCTCCGCTCCATCGCCGACGCAGCACTCGGACAGCTACGGCTGCTCCACCAACCACCGCCTGTCCCGTGCCTGCAAACATTCCTGCCAGCAAATCAGCTCCTGCACAGATTCCAACGGGCTCAGCCATGCTACCCTTATGAAAGAGTTGCTCAGGTGTGAATCACTTGTACACTCATAAGCAGCTACAAACAAGGCCTCTGCTGCACCGACATCAGAAACAGAAAGCAGATTTGAAAAGTCAGGCATATTCTAATACAGAATAATTCTTACAAACAACACTCGTTCCTTAAGGCAAGTATGGTTTCTAATCAAATTGAAAATAAGGACTGCGTATGTAGATTGTACATCCTTCCTTGGGTTTAGAATAAGTATATCCATGCATATAATTTGTAAAACATCATTTCCATTTCAAGCCTACGAAGAGATGGAAATGTCAGGTCCCTTGCACCCACACAAAGTGAGTTGTTCCACTTGTGAAATGGGCCATATTTCCCATTATTTTGTTGCTGTTGTTTTAAATCAGCTACTCAGGAAATAATTATTAAATCTACAGAATGTTTAAAAAATAATAATTTCTAAACTTTCCACACTGTTTTTTAACCATAAATGAACTGCTAAAGCCCCAAGTGACCTTAACATTTCAGTCATTTGCCAGGTGAATGGCTGCAACATTAGCTCCCACTTTTTTGACATCATTAGAAACTTTATAAACCTGGAGGCTTTATAAACCAAAGGCTGTATTGTATTTATAGTCAGTTAAAAACAGAAGGACACTTTAAAATAGGTAGAATGTATAAAACTTTTTTCCTGGTTTTTACAGAGGTGAGTTATGGAAGGAAAATGACAGAGCTAAGTGATTTTGAACTGAGAAATTAAGTGATTTAATTATCTGGTAAAAAAACCCTGATTCCTCTGTTTGGAAATAACTTTCTTTTTACTCTCTCATATCACTACTGTATTTCAGAATAAGAACACTAGGAAAAAAAATGATGTACAAAAGAGATTGGATCATAAACATATTTACTAATGGTACCTCTTAGTTTCAAAAGGTGATCTCAAATTCTAAATTAAAAAAAGGAAACATTTTTCACCAACTTATTTTAAGTTCAATATGGAGGGTCATGAACTCCTTCAGCTTGCTATTGGAATGTGAAATCATCACCTCAAAAATACAGCCCCCAGTGAGACCCATGAGATTACAAATGAGTTGTCTACAGCAGCAGTGTTCTTGTAATTCTGATTTCTCTCTCCTCTCCATTCCCACAGACCACCAGAGGGAAAAATCTCAGCAAGACTGTGTGAGTGCAAAGGGGTGTAAAGAAGATTCAGCTGGATCTCTGCCCACTTGAGAATGTAGAGGGGCCCTATCATCATCTCCCTGCTTGAATCCAGAGGGCACTGGGGTGGAACACTGTAGGATACTGAAGACTGCAAGGGTTCTACATAATCAAGACAACCACTGACTTCTGTCTCAACACACCCAACAAACTCCCTCCAGACAGTAAAGGTACCAGTACAAAAGGGCTGTTCTTCCTCACTGGCTTAGCATAAAAACTACATTAACTATCTGCTACTGTGAGTCCACAACTAAAAGTACAAATTTTAAGCCCATTAATCATATTACTCATACTGAAGTTTTTATCTTGGCAATAAGAAAATCTTATAAAAAAGCACCCCTGATCAGCAAATACCCAAAACAGAATTTTCCATCTGGGATAACAACTGAACAATGTCTTCATTCTTATTAACCCTTGAGAATTAAAGTAAAAGAAACAGCATATTATTTTAGATGTCAATTTTACAGATTTGACAGTGTGAATACTAGAGGGTTTTTCTCTTGAAAACGTTCACTGAAGCAGGCTGGCAGAGATCCTGGCGGGAGCTCACTTGCGAGGCTGCTGGATGTGCGGTTTGACGTGCTGTGGGTGGGGAAGCTTCTCCACAGAAGGATGTGGCTTCTGATGAGCCACCTGAGCTGCAGCTGGAGGGAAGTCCTTATCACCCTGTTTGAAGAACACAGCAGGAAAAGTTTAAGGAATCTTAAAAGTGTACTTTCCAGTTATAATTGATGTAAATTCTAAAAACTGTGAGAATCAGATGAAAAACAGCGTTGCATGTTACTTTGGGGTCCCCCTTTACACATTCTATGTTTTTATTCTTATTAGCCAACTTCAAAATTTTTCTTATGCAAGCTTCATTTCTTCCAGTTACACACACTATCCAATAATAAGGTATCTTAATGTGACTCCAAGGGAAAAAAAATCAAAACATTCCTATCTTCAGATGTGTTTGGTTTCAAAGAAGCCACTAGAAAGAATAGACTATTTTAAAAGTAAGTTAAGGCAGCATGAAAAATACCTGCTGCAGGAATCAGAATTGTAGAATGGCCTGGGTTGGAAGCAATCTTAAAGATCATCCAGTTTCAACATCAATGCCATGGGCAGGGATGCCCTCCACTAGACCAGGTTGTTCAGGACTCCATCCTGAGGGATGCAGTTAAGTCACCCCAAGGCCTTCTCTTTTCCAGACTAAACAAAGCCAGTTTCTTTAGGAAGAAAGCAGGATCTAAAACTACTTATGACTCAAATCTTAGGGATGGCTGGCTTTGAAGTTTAACATGCTCTTTTAACCAGGTTAGCTGTCAGGTCCTGCTGCTGAACAGTCTCAGTCCAGGTGTGACCCATATGTCACCTAATTAGCATTGCCATTTCTAGGGTCAGTCCCATGAGGCTTTCAAAAAGCAACAGGAAACAAATACTATCAGTGCTCAGTGACAGGGGGACAATAGTGAAGAGGGACACAACTTCCCTCTTCAGAAAGCGGGACAAACATATCACAGGCCAGAAGCTCTGGGCATTCCACTGGCTCACAGGGCAACAACCTTACACTGTTTTGTTTTGGTTTCGTTTAATCACTATGTTAACTTGTTACATTTTATAATTTTTACTCTCCTCCAACTTGCTTCCGGTGTTCAAAGATCTGCTCTCCTCAGATTCAACATTTTCTGCCTTCTCTCCCCCGATGCTGCCAATTGCCCATTCCTTATGGGCTAAGGAAAATGGCATCAGCTCACTCTTTCCTATGGGATCTGACACAAGCATAGCTTCTTACAGTAAAGCAAACTACAAGCCCCTGTGATGTAAGGTAACCACCACATAAAGCCATGACAAAAACCCTGCCAGAATGCACAAATTACTGATCATATGATTAATGGCTAGTTAATAGTAAGGATTTACAGGTCCTGCCTGCTCTTAAAGTCCAGGGAATAACACCCTGAATCCCAAGTACCTCAAGGCACAATATGGCAGCTGAAACATACTATCTTCAAGCATGTCACCTTACAGGCAGGAGGGCTGCTCCTCATCACAGATCAAGCTACAGCAGCAGTTTAATCTGCAGCTGCTTCCAAAGGAAATGAATACAGTAATATCTAGCTTAGATATAAAAGGATGATCCAATAAACTTAAAGTGCTAAAATTCAAAGAAAAACAGTGGAAATAATTTCAATGAATAATTTCAATTTCACACAAACCCAGAAAGAATGCTCAAAGGGCCTTACACGAATATAGAAAACACAAAGCCTCCTCTCACAAAAGAGGAAGGGGTATGAAAAAGATTAATTTTGCTCTGATTGGAGGTAATTCTGAAAAGCTTACAGTAATTTTGCTATGACTGAGAGAAATTTACTGTTAATCTTACCCTAGCAATGACACCGGAGATGAACACTGCTGGCTTAGGTGGGCTGAAAAAAATAAGAGAGATCATTTGTATCACTTATTTAGAAGGTAAAAATGAAAAGGAAAATCACACATACACTGCAAAAAAAAAGGTGGCATTTTTGGAAACCCATTAATGTTTCAAACAGACAAGACAAATTTTCTCTTTAAATGACTATTGCCTTAGTAGTACGTACTGCAGCCAAAACCAGACCTTTAGGTTTTGGCTGCTATTACTTCACCATGATTGTGACAGAAGTAAGAGGCTAGTCAAACAATACTGCTTCTTAAAGCTGAGTCTTTGTTTGCATTGGTTTCTTAATCCTCACATTTTATACATAAACTGCCAGCAGTACTTTAGTGTTTTTGTATTGCACAATGAAAACTGTAGCTGGACTAAAGTCACTGCTGTGTTAGAGAATAAAATAAATTTCAAGTTTACATCTGTCAATCGAATGAATGAGGATTCTGAGTCTCAGAAAGAGCAACAGACTGTACTTTAAATCGCAGATATTCAAGCAGGTAGTCCATTACAAGAAAAAGAAACATGTCTGTAATCAAACAAATATTAAAAAACATAAAGCAAAGCCTTTCCTGGTTTCTCATTTGCAGACCCTCCATCCACACCAACAGGAAGAGACTCTCCACAGCCAGAGTTCTCTGTAGCTTGGTCAGCACAAGCCATTGGTTTCCCTGATCTCCTGAAGTGACCACCTCTACCTGGAGGCTACAGCACAGCCACGTCCAACTGCTCGCCCTGCTGGCACTGCCAGAGTCTGAATTACAGACTCAGCAACCTTAGTGCCTCTGGGGCAGGTAAAACCACACATCTGCATGGAGTCTGCAGAAGGGCTGGGACCTGGAGCTCCAGAAAATCTCCACAATAGGGGTAATTCTCCTGTAAGAAAACCATGTAACCTGAGGCACTGCAGAGGGAAGCAGAGTGGGGAGCTGAAGGTGTCCCTCCCCCTGAGAACATCTGTAACTGAGGACTCAGAGCAGGTCCATTAACCTGGACCACAAGAAGGGTTCTACCCCGAGATGTTACAGCTCACAAGGCTGACACAACACAAAGCACACACAAATCAAATGACTTATTAGAGGAATGATAGTGATTACTATGATGCACTTTACAACTACACAGCTTGTAAAAATTTATTAACATATTGTTGTGTGAAGTTAAGATAACAAGCAGCACAGTATTAGACTTGTTATAATGAACTCATAAATATTGCCTGAGCCCTGCTTAAGTCATGGTATTGCTGCTCAGTCTCTGAACAGCCTGGTTATTTAACAAGGCTCAGCATCCCTCCTAGAAATTTTTAAAAAGTCAGCAAGACAAGGTTAGAAAAAAAGGAGAAAGGAAGAGAGTTCTGCTCTAAAATACTTTCATGGAAGAATAACAGTGATATTTCCTGCCATAAGAAGTAGCATTTTAATAGCTGTATTAGACTTTTTCAATCCAATTTTCTGTCAGTACAAACTAATAACAAGCAAAGATCAATAGCGAAACATTTCCATTTCATTCTAATTATACTGAGCCAATTAGTATGTTACAGTCTGCATGAGACTTACTGCATAC
Source organism: Agelaius tricolor (assembly GCF_023055355.1). Taxonomy (NCBI): domain Eukaryota; kingdom Metazoa; phylum Chordata; class Aves; order Passeriformes; family Icteridae; genus Agelaius; species Agelaius tricolor. Next base: position 23,502,279 of record NW_027269262.1, on the reverse strand, counting down.
CGAGTAACAAACTCAAAAAAATAACTCTGACTGAGAAAATACAGATGTACTGCAGTGGCTCAAGGTACAAGTCACACACACCATGACATTAAAAAGGAAATGAACAGTAAATGAAAAAGAAAAAAAGTATGACAATTTATTCTTCAACTAGACATGGAATCTGGCTTTAGTCACACTCAGAGAAACTGTTTTTTGCTTGACATTATATTATTAACAATACTGGATGGTGAAAAAGTCAAATCAGATGGATTTTTTTTTAATATTCTTAACATGACCTTTCAATGTTCATTATGCTTGGATGATGCATGAAATTCAAATCAACATTTCCTCAGCAGAGCCTGTATTTGCTGAATGTGCCATGAGCTGTTCTTCAACTACCACACTGTATTATCTGCTGTGGAGTTCATAATTCTTACTTTAAAAGCAAGTGTAATGTTCTATGGCTTTGGCCAAAAATGACAACCAGAAGGAATCTCTTGCATAATGGTCATTTCAAACACATCTTTTACCACTGCAAATTAAAAAAATCTGCTTAGAAACCCCAGCCTCCTGTTGAAATGTCATGTTATTCATGTTCACAGGGCCCAAACTTGCAAGTGTTAAGTCTCCTAAGTATATGATAGAGCTGGATATGGTTAGACTATTTGGCAGATTTCTGTATTTATTTTAATTTAATTATATGTTCTTTTGTCTCAGGAATCAGGCTAAAGATCCTGTAAAGATCACTGTAATTTTCAGGTAAGCTAAAATCCAGTCTCAGGTTTATGCTTCAGGTAGTACTTCAGAAGCAGCTAGCACATCTTTATAAAGAAGACCAAAGTCAGCAGTACCACTTTCCTAGTAAAAACTGTATTTTTCAGACACAAAGCATTTATCTTGAGCACTATCACAACATAACATATGCAGCCTTGTTTGTATGCAGTGTGTTCTGTGACTGTCTTTAGTTACACTGCCTTGGAAACAGGATGCTGATTAGCCTCTCCCAAAGGTGTGTGGTAAGCACCAAAACACCTCACTTAGGGTTCATGTAGGACACTCTAGGATAGTGCTGACACACAGACAACAACCTAACAGGAAATCAGAGTTGCAAAAGGTATCTACTCCCCGATGCAGCTGGAACAGTATTCTCCTTGACTTTCCCCCTTGTTTGTCATCTCCATGGATTTTGACTGGACTCTCCCTGCTCCATACTAGATTTCCAGTTTTTAAATGGAAGAACTAATGGGGATGCTGACCCAGCTTCCAGCTCAAGCACCTCTACCCTCCACCCACAAAGATCTTGCAGAAACCCTGGCACTTGTTTCTGGCTGCCCCAGGTTTCCATGATCAGCTGCAGGTGCACACGGTAATGAGGCTTCACCTCTCTATTTAACTTGTTACACAGGAAAAATGCTTCACTCCCACAGAGTGGGACACACCAGCTTAATAGGAAGTTCATTTCCATGTATTAATTATCCAGTAGCAGGGAAAAAGACCAAAAGCTGGCCAGAAATTGAAATGATTGAGTGTGTTGGTATTTATGTCCTATGTCAAGCCACTGGCTTTCCCTTACATTTCTACCAGATTACCTTGTTTCAGAAAAAAATCTTAAAAAAATTAGTATTATTCATTATCTTTGATGATCTATAGAACCAAAACCAGACCAGAGCATATTTAATCACACATCTATACTAATGAAGAATTCAACAGATCAGAGAAAGGCTTGGATAATCAGTCACTGATTCATGCTTTAATTTCATTCCTAATGAGAGAAATCTTTCCACAGATGAACTTTGTCATAATAAATTCAATCTCTACTGCCAGACTCCCAAATCATGGGCTTTTGTGGACCCAGATTAGCTGCCAGGACCATAACTCTGTAATTGCACTCTGAGACATCTACTGGGATTGCAGTGTTGCAACATCACTCATTATCTTTCCCAAGAACTTCCTGAAAATAGAAACAAAAATGGAGAACAGGCACAGGCTATCATTGCTACATTTATAAAGCACTTTTAAGTGCTTTAAATTCTATTGGTGTTTTATACAAAGCACAACCTACATTTCCAGTATTTTGTGAGCTGTAATGGTTTTTCTGAGGATATACTTAATCTGATGAAAATCGGTTTGACAGATGTTGTTTTGAAGATGCATCATTCCTTTGTCTAGGCATCAGTAAACAAGAAAGCAAAAAAAATTTATTTTCTGACAAAACCTGATTTTGTTTATACATATATGTGCTCTACAGCTATTTAATGCACACATTCATTTAAAGTTAATGAATAGTCACAGCTGATACTGTGTAAGGAACACAGTTTTGTGCTTGCCAAGACTGGTTAGTGTTTGTGTCAATACTTTCAAAGTAAATCCTTATTTTGCTCTAACATATGGAGAAAAAGAACACATCTGTTAAGATCTAAGTGTTCGGAGAACTTACCCTGATTTTACATGTGCAACGCTGCACCTGTTTAACATCAGATTCTCTACTGGATTCATTTGTCCTGACTGTTCAAATAGAATAGATTTCTATTATTCCATAATACTTAGCTCAAATAGGATCTTTATCTGACATGGAAGGTAAATCACAAAGAAGATGAAATAACTTGCAAAGATCATTAACTAGATGAAACGAGGCATTAATAATACTAAAATCTTGTGTCTTCACATAAGAGGGATTGGTTGAACTGAAGTATGACAGACATAGTATAAAGACAAACACAGTGATACAGGAGTCACTGTGAAATCTCCTAGAGGCCACAGAACACACATAGAGCAGATGAGTATTTATCCAACTCCATTAAAACAGAGACCCTGACTAAATCAGTTTTGTAATTCAACAGGGAAATTTACAGTTAACTGTATCTATCTCTATCTATAAATGCAGTGAAGGTGTGCACATATGTGCAGAGGCTGTGCACGTATGCACACAGAGATGACACAAATTCACAGCTGTTTCAGAGTGGGCCCAAATGCAGAACAAAGCAGAGCACATTGCTGTGGGGGGGATGAACACCTGCAGCCACTCTGGTGTTTGGTGCACCCAAATTACCTACTGCATCCCTTATCTGATAGGATGGAATGCATATAATGCTGGCTTCCAGCAGAAGTTTGAACAGCAGATCCAATTTGGAGGAAGGACTGTGAGCACTGCTCACAGTGCAATCCAAACCAAAGGGCTCCATTCAGAGTTGACAAAACCAGGAAACACCCCCAAACATTGCTGCTGTCCACACAAACATAAAAGCTCCTAGAAATGGAAGTGGGTCTCACTGCAGCCACAGTGGAGAAGGTAAGTGCCCCATGTACACTGGCGATCAGAAAAATCAAAATAACATACCAAGACAAAGAAAGAATGAGAAAAAGCAATAGTAAAAATAGTAGCTCACAGTATACCTCTATTAAAATATAGTATACCTCTATTAAAATATAGACCAGGAACACCGTAAGTGAAGAACAAGAACAAAAAATATAGCTGGAAAAGATAGCTTAGAGAGAACCAAGAACTCACATAAGGCGACAGCTAAGAACTTTAGGATACAGTACACAAAGGAGTAGACAATAGTGCTCTCATCTAACTTCATTACAGTATAAGTAGAAAGGGACACTTGCAGAAGACTAAATTTAAAATTATTTATAGCAGATACCTTTAAAATAGATTTAAATGTAGAACCTCCTGAAAATAAGGCATCAATCTCAAAATTTCCACTACGCCAACATTCAAAACAGGTTAGCCTACTTTAAAAAGGACAAAACTACATAGATGCAAGGCTTTTATTAGACTGGATGATTTTTTTTTTTTGGTCAAAATATGTTAGACTAAAGTTAAATCATTAAAACTGCATTAAACTAATCTTCTAGATGGAATTATTCATATTTAGGATTAAAGAATGGGAATGACTCATATTTATCTTTTCATATTTGTGGGAATTAATGGTATGTCTTAACACTGGTGATCACCTTTTGCTCTTTTAAGTAAGCCTGGCAAACAGATAGATGGAAACTATAAATACATGTTTTTCAAAGACTTTGGAACCAGAAATTACATCATCATTTTTAACTACCCAAGAATAATGCTGGAGTTTGTGACTTGATGTTTCCTTGTTTTAATCAAATCATCCACTGGCATGTACTGTGACTCATAGTTGGCCTACAGCTGTGGAAAGCAAAGGAGCAATTTCTGTGACAGGCATGGAAAAAACAAAGGAGAAATTCCTGCAAACCAAAGAGATTACAGCACAGCACCTGGGGCTGCACCCAGCTCCCTCACCATTCAGGCAAAGGCAGCACACAGACAGCATACCCTTGCCCCTCCAGCACCCCAAAACAGCAAAGACTTGAAAAGTGAGCAGAACCTTCCACTGATCAGCTCGCCTTTATTTCCCTGCTCATTTCCAAATAAACTCCATTCACTTTCCTCACAATTAACTTAGGCAAGCAAAATGAAAACCATATATGAAATACTATGATCTGCAGTTACACATTGATTCCCCAACTGCTTCCTAATGAGAGCAAGTTTTGTGGGTTTTTACTTTTTTCCTGGCATGATAACCACTCCATGAACAGGTTCCCCAAGTATTCTGAGCAGAATTTCCTTTTCAGTCAACAAAACGTCATACTTTAATCCTGCCCTTCTATTTCTGCAATTGAAAGTATTGTGCCCAGTTGTTCAAATCATTCACCTTAATCTTCAAGGTTGTTTGGGAATTTGTATTTTATGGTTATGAAACATGAACATTAACTAGTCTTAGTTTCAATCTAATGCTTCTCTAAAGATGTCCAGATATGTCATTACAGGAGTGCTTATTTGAATTTACAGAGTTGCCTTTGATTTTGGCATTGTCTGCAAAAATAAGTTCTAAGATGATTAAAACCACACTGAGATGATTAAAATCACACTTCTCAGCAACAGAACAAAACTAACAAGCAGCCTGCTCATCAGCTTGCTTGAAATAATTTCCTGTTGGTTGTAATACATTTAGATTATCAATTTTATGGACAGAAAAGTAATAATTAGTCTGACTGACTACCAGAGGGAAATGTTTTAGCTGATTGCCTGGGGACATACAGTATCTGATATTCTACGATTATTTATTGTGTTGAGGTCATTTATCTGCCAAAGCTTTCAGATCTTTAAGATCATCCACAAGATGGCACTGTTGAACCTCAGAGTCTCCTGGAGATGACGGAGGGAACAACCTCAAAAATATCCAGGTGCTGCAGAAAATACTAAAACAAGTAAAAAGCAGTACTTCCCCTTGATGACAAATCCTGACAAAACACAGTGCATACACAAATACACACAAAATTCTTACACATACCTATAGATGCTACTTTGGGATATAACTTTCCTGTGTGTATTAGGCTGTGCCCTGATACACCACAAAAGAACGCAACGCCCTATCAGGAAATTTTAATTACTATTTATTTTGCTATTCACATACAAGCAAATCGAGTGTACTGATCTTTTAATGAGGTGGTAAATGACTGGCCATTACATTTAATAGCAACTGATTGACATTCATTATTCTTACATTCACTATTAAGGCATTGCAGCATATGGCCTGATTAATCTCACCAGCCTCTCATTCATCTTTTGTTTTAGTTCAAGTATAACCCATAAAAAGAAATTATTTAAGAAAGAGATCCACTATCTCTTATCTATATTGTTGTACATGATATTGCTATCAGAGAATAAATTTCTCTTTCAAGCTGCCTTCTGATCACAAAATGAAGATTTAAGTATTTCACCTTTTCCATAGACTCAGAGGATTTAGAAATAGTCCGCAATTCTCCAACTGCTGGTTGATTTATAAAGGTTTCATCCTGTTATTGCAGTATCTCCATTAGCTCTTAGTGAACACCAATGACCAACTACTCACATGCAGCTACTGCAGCATCAGCCCACTTAATAATCTTTAAACTACTTAACTGTGGAAAAAAGAGAGCTATGAAAACTGACATAAAGTAAGTAGTGCTTAAATGGTGATGCAACTCCAAGGAAACTCTAAAATAAGGAAGGAAATAGGGTAGACTTCAAGCATTTGCAAAATTATCAAAGACCATGGTTCAAAAGGGAGAGAAGACCAAATCTTCCATGTGTTTGTCAGGTGCTGAAGTGCATCGCTGTGCATGTTCCCATGAGAGCAATGCACTTCCATGCTGAGAATATCATGAGCATGGGCCTGCACTGCAGTGTCTCGGCTACAGAGATGTAGGAGTCAGTTGTGGCACTGTTGTACTCCTCCATCTCTCAGCAGATGAAAGATGGAGTGCAACTGGAAGAACAGCTTGATGCTGTACTAGGAATAGAGGACGTCAGTGCAGTGAGAAAAACACAAGAAGATAGAAGCTGAGAAGGTGTAAATCTCATCATTTCTGCCCAGGTGAAGCTGTGTTTGTCTCAGAGCCACACAGCAGTGGCCCAAAATTTCCCAACCTTTCCTGTTAAGAGTTCATAACCTGAATCTTGCTTTCCAATGTTTCACAGTATTAATCATTCAGTAGATGTGCACCTTTCACTCTCCTACTGCTTTGAGCAATTGCAGTATCATTTGTTATTATCCCCAAAACCAGTGCAGACATGAAGTCAAATATGCAGGTGTCTGCACATGCATAAATACTACATCACCTTCCACAGCCATACAACTGTAATGAGAAGCCTTCTGAACCCAATTTTACACTGTGCATTCTGAATGGTTTCCATTCTACCGTTGCACCCTACTATTATGTGAAGCTCTCCAAAGGAAATGTCTCTGCCCATAGCAAAAGGGACCATAAGGAATTTCTTGTCCATTTCAATAGGCCACTCCTGGGGAAGTGACCATTTATCTGACCATGATAAAGGATGCTGTTGGAAGGTCATGAAGATACTCTGGTAGTATCAGATGCCAGCTGAAGATTGTGTAAGCTGACTGCTCTTAGTCAAAAACTCGCTTTAGTTCAAACTCTGCCAAAGTTATCGACACAATTTTCCCTATTCTCCAGTGGCAAGTGAAGTCATAAATCATGTCATCCAGACAGAGAGAACATTCTTTAAGTATGCAATTTTATATTCAGGGCTCACATAGGAGCAACAGAAGATGGAATTAAGAAATGTTTTTAACTTAACGGCTTACTTTTAATAGCAAGAAACCCCCTAGTCCCTAATACACTTAGCCCAGATAGGTTTTTACTGTGACACAAGACAAGGAACGAAGTTCTCTCAAAAGGATTCAGACACGGGTGCATCTTCATTTAAATGAACTTGTTGAAGTATAATTTCTCCACAGAGAAGCTGACCTCCATTGACCTGAGAGGAAGCAACCACTCGATTCCTCTATTACCATTACGGTGCCTGTGCTGAGAGGTGGTGGTTGGAAAGGCAGCATCATTTTCCATCTAGAAACACCCAGTCCCCTGAACACTACCAGAACAGGCTGTTTCTTCCTTCCATATTAATCTTATGGGTTTAATCTGGAAGGTCAATATCAGATATTACTACAATCATCTGCAAAACTTCCACTGTCAGTGGGACTGGGACTTGGTGCTATGAAAATACACAGAAAATAACCTTCAGGAAATCAATAGCAATGGGATTCAAAGCATTGTAATCTGAAGGATGTCAAGAGGAGTTCTTAGACACTAAGCTTTCACTCTGTGTGAAATAAATGTCTAGCTTTTTGAAGTGATAATAGAAGCCATGACAATTCAAATGGATAACAGATCAATGTGCTGTTAAATCTGAATATAGTACTAAAGTAGTACCCATTCATTCAATGGGATGTAGAAATCTTAAAGCAACTACAAACTCCTGAATGTCAATATCACTAGTGATTCTTCTGTTAATCAAAGAAGAATGACTGCTACTTTTCTAGTTCAATCTCTTAGATCTGCCACTTCTTGGTGTTCTATTTGTTTGAATGGCTTTAGTAACAGCAAAAGCAGTTCATTTCCTTAAAGAAGCACCACAGCACGTGCAGGATGGCAGCTGACTACCTGGCAGAATCACCTTCTACCATGCAGAGCAGGGTTAGACTACATTTTTTCTGTTTGTGATGCACATCTTTGCTTCTTCACTTTGCTTCTATGGGACAAATAGATATCAGCCTCTCTGAGGAATGAAAATAAAACACGCATGCACAGTCTCAGCTGAGCTTACATTTATTAAGCAGCAGATGTACTAGTGGTTCTTCATGCTGCCAGTTTGTACTAGTATTTTATACTGGTCATTTCCACACACAGCACAACAGAAAAGAACAAAGATGCACTAAAAGTTACTAATTTTACTTTATCCACTACCTGGTGGGACAGTTCTGGCTAGAGTACTGTCTAAAGCTACATTTCCATCCTTCCAGCTGAAGGGTGTCCCCAGCAAGAACACAATTTTTCCAAAATAACTGCTTGGTGGCAGTACCTTCAGTCACTGTCTGGATGTTATAACAAGTGACAATATAATAATGGGAACTGACTTAAGAAATCATTACCATACTCACCTTTGAAAAGTGTACCTATCTAAGTATCAGCTTAGATTTGCTTTGGATTAGCAAAAATAACAATACCATTCCTTTGTATGCTTCAAAAACCTGTTTCTGTCATTCTGTGCATATTTGGACATAGAACCATTTTAATTAATGGCTTTTTATTTACTAATGAATTGCAACATGCTTTGTAAAAGCCTATTAACATACAAATGCAGATATTTCCCATGATTCAGGTAATTTTTACTTTTATGTATTTAAATGGAGACCCAGTACATCAGTGTGAAGATTAATGAAAACATACACCACCACAATAAGATTTTCAGATAATTAAAAAGTGAAATAGCAATTGTCACAATAACTACACCATCTATCATACTCACAGCCAATTTGTAAACACTAATTTTCATAACTTTTCTTAATGTGGGGTGACTCATAGCCAATTCTTTTCAAATTTTCCTATTTGGAAGAAACATTTTGTAAATAGGAGCTATTTCTACTGCAAAAATGTATTTTTGATTATTTATCTCTTGATTCCATTACATTTCCTTATTTCCCCTCACACCTTTAAGACTCCTCAACATGCTGGGACTCAGAGCTAAACATGTGTGGAATGCTGATTATTTTAAGAGTTCAGTATAAAACACATCCCTGCTGAGTTTTCATTACGAAAGCAAGTGGTTAGAGGGAGCTCAAGATCTGCAGGAGCAAGAACCAGAGGAAATTTTTCAATAGTACTTTTTTGGCAGAGGGTACAGGGGAGGTAATGATCCTGTCCTTCTCTAACAGCCTTTTAACCCCCAAGGACTTGATCCCAAACCAGTAGTTTTTGTAGTTGTTTTTAATTGCAAGACATTAACTATGCAACAGTGGCAAGTTAATCGCCACACTCTTTATTTTCTATTATGTGATGACTTTGGATAATGTATTTCCAAAGTCAGTGCTTTCCTGAGAAAGCATCTCTGTAACTTGCAGCATAATCACTTCACATGTAAATACATCAGGAATTTGGAACCTGTAGCAACCAAATTTTGCTACAAGTTCAGAAGACTTCAGCTGTGTCAGGCAGTGCATGATCTTACACTCCAAGGCTGGAGTGTAAGACGATGCACTGCCTGACTCAGCTGAACTCTTCTGAATTCACATGATCTTAAACACAGCTGAAAACCTTTGCAATGAGAAGTCCTAAAAATACTTTAGAGGAACAACAGCACCAATTTAGATCGTAGAGTTCTTCCTTTTTTTTACTCAGGGTGAAGATAGAATATATACTGGCCTGGGATGCTAAGTCAAAGAACACAGGAAAGGATTCAGATGGTTATCCTGCTTTCATCAGAAAAACATCTCATGAAAGAGTGTGAGACAGCGTAGAAATCATACTGACAGAAATGTATCTGAGAAAGGCCTCAGATTCCATTAAGGCTGTACATTCTGGTTTGATATCTTACAATACAGATAATCTTAAAAAACTGAGCCCCCCCCAAAAAATAAAAGTTTTCATTTAACTGAAAAGTAGAGGTATTAATTGAATATTTTCTTTAGAAGAGAGCTGCAAAACATAGAATAGCAAAGGTCAGCAGAATGCAACAATGCTAGAAGTAGCAATAATGTATTTTTGGTGTTTATTTGTTCTCACTTCTCAGTCTCTGAGTGACTCCCAGAGCACCTACTCATGGCAGGTGCAAATAAGCCATGAGGCCAGATTGCATTTGAGGCTGCTCAGACACAAAAAGCTGTGGTTCAGTGAAAATCTATTCTCTGAACAGGGGCTGAAAAAACCCCAACACATGCATTACTACAGGTTTTTGGTAACAACCAGATAGCTGCGACCTCAAAAAGCTCAAAATAAGAATACAGGAAGCCAAATCAGTGTCTGAGATATTTACTGCTTGAACTTGTATTCACTTATAATTCTCCTTTTACATTATATTCTGAGATCACATTTTATAAATTGATACATGTAAATTTTTGACCAACAAACAAGTTTACATACACCTTTAACATCAAATGCCTACCCATTCCTTATGTGACCACAAAAAAAAAAAAAAGGCAAAAACAGCAGGTGTAAAGTGAATGCCCTTAATTTATCAAAAGGACAAATAATTTTCTAATTTTCATCCTCCATATTTATAGAAAAAGCTTCCATTAACCAACATGGCATTCCTATTATTAACCTGCACTGTCAAGAGAAGAGACAGATTCTCTTGTGTATTCTTGCTCTGAGTACTTGCTGCTATGACATTAAAATTGACAGAAGGGTATTGGGCTCCTGTCATATTTATTTAAAATCTTCATACAGAAAAAGCCCACAGAGACATACCCTAGGCACCCAGATGACAGCAATGCTATTGCTGCTACATAATGGCCAGCTGCAAACTGAAGTTTAATTTCATTTTTGCCTATCAGAGGGATCTCTTCTAGTGACTTCCAGTTGTGAAGAAAGGTCCATGAATTTTACAGCACCAATCCTCATTCATAACCGTAGCACATCAAAAGGAGTAGAAAGTAAAGCATGCAGGAGCTTTAGGGGAGAATAGCAAGTTTTGTTGTGAAGTTCTGCTATAGAGAACAGCAACACTTGCTGATGCAACACAGAGGGGATAGTAGCACAATCCGGAGCTCAGAAAAAATACGGTGCAATCATGCTACTTGATCCATGAATAAAGTAAGAAGAGAAAGGCTCATTCCTCCTAGGTTCAGGAGTTTTTTGAGTATTGGGCAGAGGTACAGTAGGAAAGAAAACTGCAAGGAGAGGGAACAGAAAGAGAAAAGAAAGGGAAAGGGGGAGGGGAAGGAAAAAAGAAAGAAAAAATGAACATCCTCTCCTTTGGCAGTACTGCTGAATATGCATCAGGAAAAATTTCCTAAAACACAGTGGAAGTGTAAGCTCCTATGACAGGCCCCAATAACAGGGCAGGGGAAATTTCCAGGGATATGCTCCATGTCAAGCACAAGCTATCTTGTTTTAGTAAGTAAGGCTAGAGAAAGGCCATGAAAAGACAATGCAAGGATGCCACTGATCCGCCTATGAAGTGCCTTGATGTAGGTAGGCACCCCAGGGAATCAGTGACATATTGCCATGGACTTCCCACCTCAGGCAGACAAAGGGCTCGGCCATGACCTTGTTAAGCACACAAAGGGACACAACACTGGTGCACAAATATTCTTTCCTCTCCCCCTTTTCTGTGTGGATGGGCTAAGTATAATCACATGTATGCAATTCTTATCCCCAATCCCCTTCCCCCCCAGTTTTATAGTTGTGACATGTAGAAATGATCCAAGTGTTTTGTAGCCTATGCAGAGATGAGAAACACTGCCATTCTTCTGAAAGACCATCAAAAGGCAGATTTGCAACTCATATGTAAAGCACCAATAAGCTATCAGCAGTAATGAACTACCAGACATTTATGGGTTAATTTTGGTACCCCTGCTATTTCCTGAAGCCCAGTTTCCATACAGACCACTGGAGAGCCTCAATCTTTTATGAATCAAAACATTACGACTTTCACATGTGAAAAAGGAAAGCCACATCTCTCCACAACAGAAGAAAAATAAATGGAGAATTTCCCACTCTGTATCTGCCTGTGCTGGCATGACAGACCACACTGTGTGACAGAAAGCAGCTACCTAGCATTATGTCAAAGGGAGAGCTATGATCACCCTTGGAAGTGGCAAAGTCATGCTGATTTCAGCCTGCATTCGCTTTGCAGAGCTTCAAGTAACAGTAGGATGTTAACAACGAATGGAAACACTCCAGAAAACACGAGCTAAAGCAATTCACTATTGCAAAAGTCCAGCCTGAAGTAATTCCTGTCTTTCTCTAGGTATCACAGACTGGCAAACAGCCCCTCATAACTTTCTTATAAACCAGTCAATGCTCAGAAAGTTTCATTTTTTATTTCACCAAATGTTATCTCACTGTCACTCTTGGCACATGAAGCAATTTCATCATCTGTTACCATTTCTTTTAGGTATGGTAATCTTAAGGAACAAATTAATTAAAAGCTTAAACCAGACTGACAGGTGTGACTTCAGTAGCAGTTTTTTAATGAAAATGCATATTTTAGAACTTCAGGAAGCCTGGTAATTATTTCAGGTAGGTCAGGTTTTAGACCAAATCAAAATATTAACATAGTAATGGGAAGATGTAATTTGGTGATGTTTATGTCCTTGGGAAATGTAAGGAAACCTATTCAGCATCTTGGCTATTGTCCACATAACACAACAGTTTCAAATGCAGTTTCTAAACTTGACCTCTGGCTATTTTTATTAGTATACCCTGCTGCATTTTTCAAAGGGCTTGGGCCTTCACAAATGTGACTGATTTAAACAGGAGCATCTCTACCTCTGAAAACTGAGTGAAGATTATTAAGTATGGTACTTGCACTTGAGAAACCACTTCTGAATTTTCAGTAGAATGTGTGACTGAGCCTGCAGAACCGCTATCACAGAAGCATGAGAGAAGTGAAATATCTGATATAATCCTCAAGGAAAAGATGAAAAGAATTTGAGCGCAAATTCTTTGAGAATAAACAGGATAGTGCAAAAGAGCTGGTTGTTCATCTTCTCATGTGTGCTTTTTAACTATTAACAATTTGGTTGTAATGACAAGGAAATATAGTATTCTGCAAAATGTGGACTTGGCAGCCCAGAAGATCATAATCCTTTTAAGCACAGAACAGGCAGTGCAAGCAGAGGCCAACTCAAACATTGTTGCTAGTGTGACCTTGTCCCCGGACCTGCACTTCAGTGTCTTCCCTAGTGGTGCATCTGGCCGCAGCTCAGGCTCAGTCAGCAGTGCCTACAAACAGATGCCAAGCCACAGATAACAGTCCCATCACTGCAGCCTGTGCTGGGTCAGTGCTCAGGGCAGGCTGTCTCTCTGGAGGTTCACATGCCCATGGCAGCTGTTTTACTCTGAAGATCACCAGCTTTTTCCTCCTTCATGGAGCATTTCATTGTGAATGTATAATTTTTTTGCACTCATCTGACACTGGCAGCCTACTGATCAGACTCTGGTCACTTTGAACCAACACAGCTGTACAGACAACCAAGAGCAGGTTCCACATTGCCCCATCAGATCATTTATAAGATGTGGGGATGGCTGTACAAGGCCACACTCTGAAAAGGCTAGATGGCTCTCCTGGATCATCCAGTCTCCAGTATGTGCTGCCTGGGTGGCTCCTCCTGGACAGCAGCACAAGGGACAAGTGCTTCCTCCAATATCCCTCTTAGCAGAGATCTGCCACTACACTTCAGATAGAAACTGAAAATCAATCTTAGATTATAACACTTCAACCTAAGAGAGTCTTGGAAACACTCATTCCTAACCTATTCTCTGGACATACACATACAGAGTTCATAAACCAAAACTGCCTTCAATTATTTGAGAAGAGAGTCTAGTCTAGACAGTCTAAAAATCTAAAAGATAAACAACACTGAAAAAAACTAATAAGACAACTTACAGAACTGTAATTACAGAGCAATCCACAAGAGAACCACAGAAGGGCTGAGGTTGGCAGTGACCTCAGGAGATCATCTGATCCAAGCCCCTGCTCAAGCTGGGCAATCTAGAACACAGGCTGCCCAAAACAATGTCCAGGCAGCTTTCTACTATCTCCAAGGATCAAGACTCAAAAATCTCTTTGGGAAATCTGTGCCAGTGCTCAGTTCCTCTCACAGGAAACGCCTTTTTTGTTTTTTTTTGACTGACATCCAGAGAGAACCTCCTGTATTTCAGTTTGTACCCATTGTCTCTGGTCCTGTGACAAGGCACCACTGAAAAACAGAGTCTCCCTTTTCTTTGTGCCCTACCTGCAGGTATTTATATATATTGAAAAGCTCTCCCTGGCTCCTTCAATCTCTCTTCACAGCAAAGGTGCTCCAATTTCCTCATCCTTTTTGTGGCCCTTCACTGAGTTGACCCTCTTCAGTAGCTCCAACTTCCTCTTGTACCAAGGAGCCCAGAACTGAATATAATCCTCTGGCACATCAGCCCTTCCTCACAGTTTTGTGTCATATGCAAACTTGCTGTGGACATGGTCTGCCCCATCACCTGGATCATTAATGAAGATGTTGAAGAGGATTGGACCAGATCCAGTACTGACCCAAGGGATACAATGCTAATAACTGGTCTCTAACTAGACTTCCTTTAAATGATCAGTTCTCTGGGCCTGGCTATTCAAGCAGTTTTCAACTGACCTCACTCTGCTCATCAAGCCCATGCCTCATCAGTTCCTATCCATGGAGATCTTTCAGCAGACTGCTTTGAAGGCCTTTCTGAAACCAAGGTAGAAAACATCCAACGTTCTCCCCTTGTCTATCAAGCTGGTATTTTCATTGCAGAAGTTTATTAAGTTTATCAAATATGACTTCCCTTTGATGCATCTATGTTGACTTTTCCATCACTTTCATGTCCTTCTAGTACCTGAAAGTAGTTTCCCTGATTGCCTGCTCTATCAGGAAGTGAGGTAAGGCTGACCAGCCTGTAGTTCCCTAGCTCTTCCTGACTGCCTTTTCTGAAGTGCTTATAAACACTGGGAATTTTCTTAATACTCCAAGAGTTTCTGTTAGGTACTTCAAGAAAACAAAAAAGCTATTGTAAGGGTGGGACTGAAAAGTCAAAATTATGAATAAGTTATTTTATTCTTCAAAAGATTTTAACTTAGCTGAATCTTTTAACTGTCAAATACAGTTCCATATAAAGCATTCAAAACTTTCAAAGTTGAGGCATAGACATCAGATTATGCAGTGATTATTCTGAATTAAATACCAAAGATAATTACAGAACTATGAACTCATGAAGTGATCAAGATACCCACATTTGCATTTTATAGTTTAGAATTAACCATGTACATGTACATTCCTCTAGGAAATACAGATTAGTGAATTTCAGCTGTATTATTGTATTTTGCTATAGACATGGTCTCTAAAAATTAATATCTACAAAAATAGTTTTTATGTAGTGCTATTGCACAGTAAAATTCAATTTCCTCCTTTCCTGCATTTATGAAGTCAACTTCTGCATAAAGCAATTCAACAATTCTAATATAATCATCTAACAACTGAGAGACTTCTGGGGTATGGAAACTTCAGGAATTATTATATGAAGACATGTTTAAATTAAGCAGCACGTGTAACACTAAAAATGTACTGTAGCACCGATACAAAGTCTAGACAAATCTTGAGCTCCTAAAAATGGAAGATTCATGTAAAATTTCTAGAACGTAGACAAAATGGAAAACAATGGGCCTCTGCAGTCAATGCAATTCATCTTCACAGAAAATGTGTAGATTAAGAGACATTAAAAACTTAGCAGAAGACTGGTGAACTTCTGACTCAGCAGCAACTTAGTCAAATCCCATGAAAGTTAACTTGTAAACTGCTTTTTTTCCCCATTAGCCTTTTTACCCTAAAATAAAGCTGTCCAAAGGTTGGCTAGTTGCTGTTTCATCCTCTTTTGTGTGAGACCAGAATCATAACAGAGGAAGCCAAGTCTCTGTCAGAGTTACCACAGCAAAATTTAAGTAAAATGACTTTAAAAATCCAGTTCTGAGAGCAGAGAATAGGGAACCACTGATAAAAGTGACACCCCAAAAATAATTCTCTCACTGCAATATGTAAACAAAGGCAAACAAATTAAATTCGATCCTAGGAACTGCCTTTTATTTTAGTGGGCCTGAGATGCTTCATCCTGTCCAAGCTGGACACAGGAACCTGCAACATCCCCTTTAAAAGGAATACTTAATACCCTTCACAGAACAGTTGGCTTTGGCTGACATGAATTCCACAGCCAGGAAGAAATGCACATTTTATATATAAAGCTGATATCAAAACTTCAAGTAACAGGTTTATCTTAGTCTAAGACACAGGGCCAATCTTTTTCCTATTGAAAACACAAAGCTTGTAACAAACATTTCTTTCCATTTTTACAATGGTATCGATATCTAGACTTTAGGCTTTCCACTTGTCTGTGTGCCCAGGTCTATTAATCCAATTTTAAAAAAATCCAATGCATATCTAGATGGTTATTCCTGTGCTGTAATTTGGCAGCATTACTTCATTCATTGCAGACAATTTCAACTATGAGAGCTTCATCCAAGATAATGTCTCTCTCAGTAAGAATGAACCCCTTATCCATGGCAAGAAGTGCTCTCCAAATGCTGAGCTGTTTGGTTGCAGCAGACTGATGATAATCTTACATGTTCTATATTATTATCCTTTGAATTAAAAAAAAAAAAAACAAAACAGCAAAATTACCTCCGTTTCTCCGTTTCAGGATACCTTAAGACCAGCAAACTGATTAGGTAAGGGTTGTTTTCTGGGATCAACTGGTTCTTGCAATTCAGCTATAAATGCAAATGAAGATCTTGAAGAGATGCACAGCAGAAGTCACAAGGTGGGACTCGGATGACATTACTTACTTGAACACCTATATGTAATTCAGAATATATTACCTCTTAGCTTATTAAAAATTCATCCTGATACTTCTCAAAATATTCCTGTGTGATAGATAGCTGAACTAAAACAGTTCCATCCAGGACTTTACTTCCTCCACAGCAACAAGGCTGTCTACCCTCTGCAGGTAGAAGTATCTATCCATAAAGTGCAGATCCTCTGGAAGACAGGGATGTAGCCTAAGTCTCTGAATAACTATCTTCAAGTGAAGATCAGCTGCTCTGCCATACTGAGAGCGAAAGCAACTTTAAGAAGATATGGCAATGCCCCAGCTTATCAGGGACTCTCAATTGCCACTTGTTTGTCAGGAACATTCTCTGTGGCATTTGTGCATGTGGCAAAAAAATGAGGCGTTGAGGCCATAGTCCCAATAATGGGACCACACTGTTCCAATGATGTGACACAAGTAAAGCAAGATGTGTAGGAATCTTTAGGCATGAAACAGAAGTCTGAGTATTTCAAATATATAAAGGTTCACAAGACCAAGAGGTCATCCAAATTTTCAGCTCTGTGAGTAGGTCTAATGAGATACACCATCTGTGCTTGCAGATAAGTCATTTCTGCTTGCAGGTATCTGCTCTGCATGGCTAAGGCCAAGAAACTACAGCTTCACCTGCACAAGATTTTCAAAGCTTCATGAGCCAAATGAGACTGTCCTGCAATTTTGGCAGACAGCAATATCCCCAAAAACAATACATAAAACACCAGCTATTCTTTATTACCACTGCTTCTATTTGTTGTCCCTACTATACACAGTTACAAAGGAAAGTCCCAGGAGATCCAAGGGCAGAAAATATGAGCTTCACAGGCCAGGCAGGCACAGATGCAGACAAAAAAGACAAAAGATTGGGATTTGTGAAAACAGAGGTAAAGACACCTAAAGCTAATCTGGAGAGAAACGACATAGAGTGACAAGTTATGAAATACAGGCTATAGACAATGAGGCTGATGAAGAGATCAGACTAAATTTTACAACTAATATAACTAATTTCTCTCCTGTATTCCTGGTGAACAGCAAGCTGAACATGAGCCAGCAGCACTTTCTAGTAGCCTATAAAGTTGGCTTCATTTTGTGCTGGAGATTAACCCGCTCTGCTGAGTGCTCACTAGACCATGTTTGGAATAATGTGTTCAGTTCTGGGCCCCCAAAACATCAATAAACTAGTGTGAGCTCAGGGAGGGCCATCAGGATGCTCCCAATGTTGGACCATTATCCTATGAGAAAAGGCTCAGGGAACTGGGTTTGTTCAACCAGCAGGAACAAAGGCTTTGGGAAAACCTAACAGTAGCTTGCCAATGCCTGCAAGGATGTTACCAAGAAGTCAGGCTTTAAACAGTGGTGCATGGCTGCAGGATGAGACAGCATGGATAAGCTGAAAAAAGGGAGGTTCTGTGCAGACAAACTTGCCAGGAGGACAGTGGAGCAGAAGAACAGGTTGCTTGTAGGCACTGCACAGCCTCCATCTCTGGATATTTACAAGACCTGGCTGAATAAAGCCATGAGTATTCATTCTGGTCTGAGCTCTGCTCATCCCTGCTTTGAGCCTACACTACAGATCTCTCAAGCCTTCTCCAACCTGAGTTATCTCATGATCCAGAGCCTGGACTGTGTCCTTAGATGCTATGGTTTGTAAGAAGCTTAGAACTTTAAACCAGGAAATCTGCACCTAGCAATTGGTTTCTAATAGCGACCAATTGCAAAAGTTTAGTAAAAGTGTTATTGACTAAATTAAGTTCAAAGTGATCACTTCCCTGCTATTCATCTCATCAACAGCTCTTTGTCTTAATCTGTTTCCATCCATTTTGGCAATTGATAAGAGATTTCCAAAGTCTCACCATGATCTTTGGTGGCAGCACACATCTGAAATCATCTTCAATTGATGTGCCCTCCCATCTAGCATGTAACCAGTAGAAAACAAAATTCTGCTAATGGTATGTAAATAGTTTTAAAATGAAAGAGGCTGAAAAACCAAAAGAAAAGTAGCATGAAGGTGTGGATGAACCAGGTGTAACTTACTGGAATTTAGATGATTCTACAGTTTGTCTACTAATAAACAGAATTCACAAATTGCACTGAATGCTCCACTAATTTCTCTTACGTTACCCTCACATAAACCCTTTCTTCAGCAAACAGAACAGACCTCTGCTTATCAATGAGGATTACACAAGAGGTGCCCTTGCTGTAACAGCTCGAAACGATTTAGGAAATAAGCTAGGGAATGCTTAAGAAAGAAGACATCTAGAACTAAAGGAGTCTAGTAATTTCCCAGAACATATCCAAAAGCTATACTTAGCAAATCACATAATCAAACTTTTCACAGATTAAACTTTCTTCTTTTTTTTTTTAAGTGTCCAACTTGAGATGTTAAATTCAATGCAGGAAAGGCCAATGCAAATAAAGGCAATGGGAGCTATAGCTGGAAAATACCAAGTGCTACATGCAAAGTAAGTATTCTAATATGACTGCACCTTGGGGTCAAGCTCGCCAGCCCATTAATTATACTTTATCTTCAAACTTGGCTTCCTTATATCTGAAGAACATTTTAAAAATAAACTGATTCTGAAAGCACCACTTATAAGCACCATCAAAAAGCCCATAAGGAAATTATTCAGAGACTGCTGTGAAAAAAGATTTTTAAAGTGTAATAAATAGGAACTAGAGGCACAGGAAATTCAATAGGCATTATAAAAAGTTGGGCAAGCACCTTCTTAATGGCATAAATTCAGTGGAATAAAGCAAGTTCTGAAGAAAACCTGGAGAGTTGATCAGGCAACTAAAGTTTGTCAGTGAATATATAGATGGAACAGATTTAACCCCAATCCTTAGGTTTGAGGGGATTTGTTTGCTTGAATGAAGTCATACTGTTATTTTAAGACAACATTGCACATATGGAGCTTCTGATTGGTATAATTTCAGTGTGATGGTCTAATAATTAAGAGAAGTTAAATCTGAAACAGTTGTTATTGAATTCTCAAATCTAAAAGAACTGACAGTTTTTTGCAGCCCCCATTTCATTTAAAAGAAAACACCAAAACAAAGGTCAGTGAAGGTCAAGTTGATTTCTTTTTTTAAGCTTGGCTTAGCCTACCCTAGTAATATCATTTAGGCTGAAATCTTTCTTGCAGCAGGGTAAGTAAAAGGAGAAAGCTTTTTTTGCTCTTCCGAAGATCGCTTTCACAAGGGGTGCAGGGCTGCACACAGCTCATTAGATGGTAAGCCTGCATGGGACTAAATCTCCAAATCTGCCTTTAACAAGTGAAGCTGGAAAACAGAGTTCATCATGCTAATCATCACACTGATGAAGGTTAGCTACTTAAGCCAGAAGGGTAAGTGATAATAGTAATGAGCCCTCTGCACTGGCTAGCACTGCGTGAGGTAAGGACGCTGCTGACATCTTGTGTCTAGTTCCTGGCCACAAAGGAGAATAAGCAGAAGTATTAGAGGCAAATACATTTTCCTGCACTCCCTTCTGTTTCTCAAGTTTAATCCCTTCTGCCATTCTAGTAAATCTTGATTTTGATCTCTTCCTTCCTCTCCCTCTTTCTATCCAGCTCTTTATTAATTTCAGTAGGCCTATCACTCAGTTTTCTGCGCTATCTAGTACAGTTCAGAGGTCTCTCTCACACACAAGACAATCACCTTCCCATTATCTTTTCAGAAAATAGTAATCTTTTCTTCCAAGAGTCTCCTATTCCTTGACCCTCCCTTCTTTGTCCTAGAAAGATATTCATCCCCTCAGGATCTTTAATTCCTTTTCCTTATTATCTAGCTCTGATAAATTACTGCTTGGAGACATTAGTCCCTGGACGTTTCTACAGCAAGGATCCTCTGCTGATTTACATCTTGTTGCAGGATAAAAAAGGAACTTTAGAAAACAGAACATTTCCCTGCTGCCACTAACCAGTACCCCTCCAGAGATGACAGCACACTGCAAAACGAGAGAAAAAAAACCAATTCCTGAAGAAAGAAACAAATGCTTACACATATTTAGGAGTCAACTCAACTTGAAAGCTTCACTGAAAATCTTTCTGGTACTGTTGCGCAGTTTTGGCTGCTGTCACAAGGCAAGAGCCAATAAATGTTAAGTGACTTCTTCAGAAAATCAAAACAACTGCTGGAACAAAGCAAAGAGAAGAAACTGGTGGCAGCAGTAAAGACAGCTGCCTACAAAGACAGTACTTAGCCCAGATTTGTGCCTGAAGTCCTACCTTCCTGACAAACCACTGCCTTTTCTATTTCAAAGCCAGTCTCACAGCAAGCTGCTTTTAATTTTTGAGAGGGAGACTACATTCTGTGTCTGCCCAAAAGGTAATGCCTAATTACACCAGTCTGAAGCCATAACAATAAAACTTTGATGATTCATACAATTGGTTCCAAGTTTATCTATGTGATTTGCCAGGCAGTTATTTTCAGTCTTCACTTTGATCAGAGAAAGTGACCTTGCTATCCTTTTAATACCAGCTGTAAAATAAGCTTGCAATTAGTTCTTTAAAGTTCAAGTGATTCTAATGAAATCTCTTATGACCAAAAATGCAAATTAATTCTTTAGTTCTACATCTCGGTAGTTTAGGGAATTCGGATTGCTCTCTATCCTGGATATGCTTGAGTAAGGAAGAAAAACAGGATAAACATACTAACATTACCAGAGCTAGCAATATTTTTATGCCTATGTTGATTAGCAAAGATTATGAAACAAGAGTACAAGAGTTTTTAAAAGCATTTGATGAAAAGAGCACAAAAATCTTGCATTATTTTTACATAAGCAAAACTTATAGGCAGCTGTTCCTAAAAACATTCATGTTTCAGCTCTTCCTTTCTCATTAAATCAAACAACAGTTAGATAATAGAGCTGAAAACGATTTTTGGTACCAATGTATTTATCACGTTTCCCAGCACATCAAGCTGTCAGACTAACAATTAGTTTCATTTCAAATTAGACCTGACAGGCAATCCCTTGGTGACAGAACACACACTAATTTAACTAAAACACATACCTCTTCTCTTTCAAAATACTGCTTCCATCAAGCACACAGCTTTCTTGATACTCCTCCTGCTAGGTGGGACCGCTCTTCCTGTCATTCCACAAATTCTTACAGCGAATACAGCAAACCTCTTAGTTACCCTTAGTTGGTAAACAAAACAGAGGTTTTCTCTGCCCCCTAAAGAAGCAGACATGAAATCCAGACTTAGGTGTCACCATCATACACTAGTGACCCTGCTGCTAAGGTACAGGAAACAAGACAACTGCTCCTGTATTACCCTGTTAAATAAGGATGGCAGCCCCTCCGAGGAACTGACATTCACTAAGCCAAATACCCTCTACACTTCATTGCTTTTCCTCAGACAGATTCTTCATCTATCCATGCCCTTATCCTTTTGCAGCTGAGGTCTACAAGGTGCCTCCAGGCCTGAGGAACAATAGCCAAAGTCACACAATGGGAACCCTTGATGTTTAGCTACCAGAAACCAAAGGACACTGAAGGACAGCTGTCTTCCCACATCAAATGAAAAGAAATACTCAAAGAAATGCCAGGAAAATCAGCCTTGAAGACTTGGTATTTTTAATTCAGTATCAGTCAGTGTTCCCTTTCCTTCACAGCCTCATCTTGCCTCAGGAAGAGGTGTCAGACATACAACAGCAAGCAAACTGTACCAGAATCTGCTTATAAGGAAATTTCTTTCTACTGTATCATATGGAGGCTGGTATTTTTTAACGCAAATGGTTTATACATAAATGAGACTATAAACATTGCTACTCTTTTTTTTTTCAAACCTTCCACAGCTCTTGTTTGCAATAACACCAAATCTCTACATCAAATGTGCTTCAGTTAGACAATCTTTTTTTGCTTGGACTTTTATAAATACAGTCATAAGTCAACAGTCTGAAATTCCCTCCTCTCAAAATATTAAACAACATAGGCACCACCTGTAGACACGGAACCACCAAATGGTTTGGGTTGTAAGGGTTGTTAAGACATGATCAAGTCATGTTTAAACATGATTTTCTGCTATGGGCAGGGACATCTTTAAGGGTGCCTTGAGAAGTCTGCTCAAGGTCCCATCCAACCTGATTTTGAGTACTTCCAACAATGGAGCATCCACTACTTCCCTCTTCAAGCTCCTGATGACCTTCACACTAAAGAATTTCATCTTAGTATCAAATTTAAATCTAACTTCTTTCAGCTTAAACCACTGCCCCTTGTGGTAGTTGGTCCTATTAAAAAGTCTGTCCCCATCTCTCTTGTAAAATCCCTATAGAAGATGAAAAGCCACAAAGAGGTATCCTGGGAACGTGCTCTTCTCCAGGCTTAATAACCAAAACTCTCTCAGCCTATCCTTACAAGAGAGGTGCTCCAAACCTCTCACCATTTTTGTGGCCTTCCTCTAGACCAGCTCCAACGGGTCCACATCCTTTTTATCTTGGGAGTCCCCAGAACTGGATATAATACTCCAGGTGGGTGCAGACCAAGGTACAACTTGCCTTCTGGGCTGCAAGTGCACATGTTCAGCCCCTCATCCACCAGAATCCCCACAAATTTTTCTCTGCAGGGCTGCTCTCAATCCATTGATCACACAGCCTGTGTGATGGCAATTGTCCCAGCCTAGGTGCAGGACTTTTGCACTTGGCCATGCTGTACTTCACCATGTTCACACTGGCTCCCCTCTCCAGCCTGTAAAGCCTGCCAATCAACCTCAACTCCATCCTGCTCACTCAAGCAGGGAGTGCCAAATTATCTGGCAAAGCAGATTCTTTTTTTTAAGAGACTTGGAGTATGTCAGATTTTCATAGCCTACTCACAACGCTCTTGCAGCATGTTTTCCTGAGGAAACTCAAGTTCAGCAGCTGTGTTTACTGCATGCCAGGTAATGAAGAACAAATATGAAGGACTTGCATTTAAAACCCAAAACTCCACAACTGATTAATGAACTTCAATAAGAACGAGCAGAGATCTCAACAGAGCAGTGGCACAGATGCAGAAGATTATTTCATAAATATTTTAAGGACCTATGCACTGGATGCTGCTTCTCAGTGGGCACTGACAGAGAACACAGCACCACCTGCACCGGGGGTCAAAGATCCCATGTTTAAAGGCAGGTAAAAAAAAGAAGTTTTTAAAGCTGGTGCTGCCACACCTTTGCTTACCCTAGGAGTGCAACACCAACCTGACTGCCTTGCAGGGCTCCTCAATAATATCTTGTCTTATCTCAGCTGGCCTGAGTACTATGCAGCTTGCAGTCTTTAAAACATGCCTTAGGCTCTGAAGAATTTTTCCATATATTACCCAGAGCAGGAAACAGATACCCACAGATAACAGCTCAAGTGGCCTCTTGGGCAAATACCCAATTGCCTGCAATTTCTCTTGGATGATCACAGACAGGTGGGAACACAGTCCAACAGTTTTCACAACCATTTTTTTTTTCAAAGATTGCTTACAGAAATGAACACTTATGTGACTTCATTTTTTTTACTATGACAAGATTATAAATTTTCAGTTTGTAATTTCTAACTCATAATTGGGCTCATATAAAGCAAATCATTCACCTCTACAGAAAAGTGAGAGAAGTAGTCAACTTTGTTGCCTCACAAATTTCTTTTCTCCTCAAGAAGGTATTTCAAATTGGAGTTAGAGGGATAGCAGTATACTGTGCAAACCCAAAACCACTACAAGCTTGTTCCTGGCTAAGCTGAAAAGCACAGAGCTCAAATGCTCTGTAGATAACCTCAGGCAACAGATTATTCCTCCTAGCTGGTGGAACTAGGGGAAGTAGGTTATTTCTCACTCTGGCTGCAGCCTAGACTTCAGTCATTTTATTTGTTAACCAGCACAAAACTGTGTTAGCCCATGGCCAGGGCTTGCAACAGCAGCAGAGCTCCCATTGCAGAGAAGATGCTTAACTGTTTTACTGTCTGACCTCACTGACAGCATGCTGTCCCCACCTCCACCCTTCTGTCTCTCCCTACCACCATGCCAGAGACAGGAATCTAGTCAAGATGCAAAGGTGCCACATGAATATTTCAGACAGTAACAAGACTGCCAGCAGCCTGAAAGTGTTTCAATCTGCAAGGCAAAGCAGGGACAACAGTGCAACTGAAGGGATTTTCATCTTCTGTTTCTATGCTGTTGTGGTATTTGATCATAAAACATCCCTCCCTATCCATAACGCCTGGATTAAGACTGGGGGAGATTAGCAAAACCAAAGTAATGCAAGTAATTGCTTATCATGAACCTTATAGGAAAGGGCTCCAAACCAGGGCGGTCCAAGAGTGGAAGTTAACAGGAAGGACAGGTCCTTCTTGAGCTCAGACTGATCTTCCAGCTTCAAGTTGGGTCTACACTGGGTGCTTGTGACCTTGTTCCCAAAACACAGTACCACCCACAGCCCAGGCACCTATGACACTCACCAGCCTAGCTGACAGCACTTCAGTTAAGTGCCCTACCAGTGGAGAAGAATTCCAGAATGGCATCAAACTCTGTAAAAAAGTTTGGATTACAAAGGCCACTGAAAAATTAATAGAAAATGGTTGGTTGTAGGATGCTATATACAGGGATACAAGAAGACTTGTATCATGCTTTCAGAAGACTCCTCTTGCCTCAGGAAATGCTGCTGTTGCTCCAGTTTAAAGAGATTTACTTTTGAACACTGCTGAAGAAGTGTCTCTAGTCCCAGCTACTGCATGGGCACTAGATGTCAGTTCTGATCATTTCTGGCTTGCCTGAAATTACCAGCTGATGAGTGCCACAGACAAGCACCACAGAAGTCAACATTTATGCTGCCAATAGAACTCCTACCAAATGTGAACTCTTCCAGGACATTGTATCCAAAAGAACATCTCCTACAAATGAAATATTTCAAGATGCCTAACAGCAGATGGACCACAGACTTGCATCCAAAATGAAAACCACCACGGCTGCAGGGGCAGGTGAGTGAAGAGAAGTTTATTACTGAATATGAAAAGTCATGAACACCAAGTACTACACACTGAATTAAAACAACTTGATTCTGCATAAAGATTTTCCAGGCTTCTTTCCATAAAGCAATGTTTCATATCTTCCAATGGTTTACTTTAGGGAAGTGAAAGTAAAAGATGTATGCACAGAATCAAATTAAACTTTTACATCAAAACCATCCATATCTTGATATTCATCCAAAGATTGATTGAACTTACTAGAATTTATTTGCAGAGACTCTGCTAGTTAGACTAACATGTGGTACTTAAATTTTTCATCTCTATTTACCAGCAGACTTTACTGATGCACTTTTGCACATTGGTGTGGCATTTAACTAAGCAAAACAGCTATTTACCATTAGCACACTTGAAGATTCACTGTTTACTTCCAAGGTCACTGACAACAATCAACCCTGCTACTGTTGCAGAGATCAAGTAATATGCCCACCATTCCCATAAACACAGCTTTTGTTTATTCATTCAAATCCTAGTGCATGACTGTTTGCCCAGAAGCTTGGCTCAGCACTGCCTTCTCTACTGAAAGGTGGGACACACTATGGAATGTCATGGCTGTAAACACTCACTGAAATTATGGCAGACTAAACATCAACTGTGAAGATTCAGTAACTCCAGTGTTTGCAAACATCACTAGAAAGGCTGTGAAAACCCAAGGGGATGTCTGATAGAAATTTTGCTGCTAGGTTCTTTGCACAGACACTTTGTCCCATTTGATGATATTTTCGCCACATTTGTAGTAACATAATTAAGTTCAAATAAAAACAAATCAATGCCACTTATCTCACAGAAGCAATTTATTTGCCAAGGTTTCTCTCAAGTATGTACATAAAGATAGCTTAGAAAAGGAAATACTAAAAACAAGCAAATAAAGATTTCCTTTTTTTCAGCAATATGAATGCTATTTTAGATTCAGCAGATGAATCTATTACTTAATAGCTTTGTTTGCATATTTTTGCATGCTATCTAACAAGTGTAGTAGTATTAGGAAATCTTAGCTGAGGATTTTCTAGCAAGAGAATGAGTGTTTAAGGTAAAGTTACTGTAAAATACCCCAAAATAGAGTTTATATTTGTTGGTTAAATATTTAATAGGATGGGTATTAAAATCTGAATCAATGATCAAGTGAAAAAAAACCAACTCAGTCTATTTGGTATGCACAGAATTCCAAAAAATGCAAACAAGGCTCCTCAGTAGATAAACTGAGTTATCATGGGATATGGCAGAAGACACTCTCGAGAATCACAAACTGAAAATAGAGAAGAGGAATAAATCAAATATCATAATGACGGAGGTTAACAGTGGGATCCTGCAAGAAACTTGAAAACAGGTCTAAATAGATGACAATATATGCTAATGTTAGTGAATTATTCAAGACAAAAAAAGCCTGAATGTAAACAGTTACAAGAGATCTCAGAGGAATGACAGAACAATAAAGGGAAAGAAGAAAGATGGCACCATGATAAATGCAGAAAACACACACTGAGAAAAACAATCCTAACTGAACCTATGTGATGATAGCCTCTACCACAGTTATTAAACTCAATAACAAATGCTGGAATCACTGGGAAAAGATTTTTGAAATCAGCAGTTTAATACCTAAAAGGCAGCTAAAAAGACAACTGTAACACAAGAACAATTAAGAGAAGGAAAGGAAGCAGAAAAATAGAACTATGTCAGTGCATATGTCTGGGGCAGGCTTTTACCCTCCACACTGCAATTCTAGTTATGACCCCAAAAACCCAAACAAAATGATAAAAGAGAACTCAAGAAAAATATACAATAAAGAGGAGAATGTAAATTATTCGGTATTTCTTAGTATGTAATACTTGAGGGACACAGGAAAAAGTTAGCAGGCATGCAAAAAGAAAAACTTTTTGCAGCAGACACTACTTGGAGTGTGATGCTGCCTTTTCAGGAAGGGGATCATCAAGGGGATCATCATCAGGTCGAAAGTGGGATAGAGAAACAGAACAGGTCAAATGGCAGTAATTTGATTAGCAAGTTCCTCAGGAGTAATTTGGATTGCTAGATGCTGGGGGAGTTTATTGGGCTCATTGTACACAAATTCTCCTTGTACACTGCCCCAAAGACCATCTGCTGGGGAGTGCTGCACAGGCAGATATTTGTGCTGGCCCTGCAGAAACATCCATATTCTTTAAAACAGAAGAGAAAGATAGAGACTATAACAAAGTTATTACTCCCTCTTTCCTTCATTGTATTGCTACTTATTTATTTAGAAGACATGGGAACAGGCAGGGAGAAGTATGAAACATCCAGTTTCTTAAAAAACCATTATGTAATAAACCTACAAAAACTTTTAAAAAGGTACAAAGGAAGACAAAATCTGGTGCATTAACTGTGAGCAGTTATCTTCCCTTTTCTCCTCCCACGGCAGAGGACAACAATGTGCATTAATTTGGCAAGTTTCTCTTCCCAGTAAAAGGTATTAAAACCTGAGGGGAATTATCAAAGCAAAAAAACACCCAAAAATCTTCTAGCCTACTGGGTATGCAGAGATTTCCAAAAACACCAGTAAGACCTCTCACTAAACTGAGTTAGCATGGGATAAAGCAGAGAGAAATGGCAATAGTCAAATACAGAAATGACACATAAATGGCCTTAAAACATATTACTATTACCATCTAGTTCTGTTAGAACTACACAGCTCCTAAACAGCAGATTTATTTATTTCTCAGTCTGACACAGAAAACTTTTATAAAAGAGCCAAGTCCTGATCATCAGACCAGCTAATCTGTTAGGTTTGCATAGGAGGATGAAAGGTATACAGGTCTCTCAACATTAAAACTCTTCTCAGGAGTTAAAAAAAAAAAGTGATTTAGGAAAATACAACAGGATGAGAATAACTGGTTACGTTATTAACTAATAATATATAATAATAATATACTAACTAATAAAGAAATCACTTAAAGAGTCAGACACAACACAAAATAAGAATCTGAACTAGGAAATAAGGTGTTATAAAGAGAGATCTTCCATAGAAATGCAGAAGGAATAAATAATTCATTATCAGCAGGAATTCAAATTTTCTCTAATAGCAATTGTTCATAAGATATGAAGGAAAAATGTAATATTAAACTTCGAAGCCATATAGAGGTAATCCAAACCATTCCAATACAGGGAAGGAACCAAACCAACCAGTGTTATCAGCCAGAAAGCCTATGCTTGGAGAAAACAGCAGAACACAAAGCTCCACTCCACAGAAGCTTTTTTTTTGTTCTGGACTTTTTTCCCTATTGTAAACTGGAAGAAGAATAAAATCTTTCAAACACACCAGCAGAAACAGAATTGTGTAATCTCTGAAAACAGGAAATTAATTCTATAGCAGTTTTCAAAGCAGAAAATAAGAAGGCTAAATTTCATTTAGTCACAAGCCTTCTAAATAGCCTTATGTGGAAGAATTTGTGGTAATGCTATTAGTGTCACTGTTGATATAAAACAGCATACACATGGCTAAATACACTTTTCCTCTAGAATCACTGGGTAGCATGATACCAGAAATAAAGGAAGAATCACAGAAGTGAAAAATACTCAGTTCAACTTACTAGAATTTCATTCCATCACCATCCATACAAAAGCAACATTTTAACAAACAAGCCAAATGGGGCTGTCCCTTAACTGATTGATTAATTCCTTAGTGCTCCACAAAGTCAAAAACAATTTTGCATTACAAGCAAAAAAAATTGCTTATTAGCAACAATAACATGTTGCACATGAGCACATATATTAATAAGTTGCATGAAAAAATAAAATATTTAAACACAAATAAAAATCTAGCAATTTTTAACTAGCAACCACTAAACAGTAAACACAGTTTACGACTGCATGTTCTAAACACTCATATGAGGTTGCAGTCTCAGGAAAGTGACCATCAGCACTGGAATGCAGTCAAGCTTACTAGCAACATCCAAAGTGTACAAGGATGGACACAGTGAGTAATGAGGTTTTGGTTACTGAATTATTTTGCACATCTTTGGTAGTTCAAATACTCTCATAAGAGACATTTAAGCTGTTCTAGCAAAAAATCCAGCCTAGCTCTTCCACTGTAACACCCAGAGCTCTGCACTGATTTATTTATTTAAAGCAAAAAAGAAGGCTTTAGAATAGGGTTTGGAAAGCAATGGGCAAACACTCAGCACTCAAAAGTACCTGGATCTCAAGGACTGATTCAGTACTGCAGTGTGAGGTGCTAGATGAAGCCAGACATAACTGAGAGCTAGCCTAGCCTAGTATTTAATTATAACTCTAACAACCTGGGAAAAAAAAAGAAGAAGAAAATAGTTAAATTTCAAGATTATTAGGGAAAAGAACTAACCACTTTGGTTGTACCCAGCAGCAACAAAGCCAGCTGCCCTTTGAATACAGTACCAGCTCCAGGCACTACATATATTCTAAGGAATAAGTCCCAGAGAAACTGAAATTTTCCAGAACTAAGATTTGTGTGAATGTTGCTAAAGTATTTTTACTAACTGCCATCTATTTAACATGATGTCTTTGACCAAGATGTGGTGATTAAAATGTTACAGTAATATCAGAAGGCAGCAAGCCTACTGCAGTGAACACTCCCCCAACAAGCAAGAATGAGCTGCCACAGCAGACTAAATAAAGCTCTAATGATGACATGTAACAAATGCTTTCAGCGTTGTTCTTATCTATCTCCCATGTATCTCTTGCTTCTTGTACCAGTGTTCTGGGAGCAGCTGGGAGTGAAATAAATTCCCTCCTGTTTGGAACAGTGACAGTTAAGAAATGATAATTCAAAGTTTATTTTAATATTAAACTACTTCAAAGTTTGGTGCCTGATGCAGCTGAGGCAGAAGAAACTGAAAGGAGAGAAAGGTGCTACTGGAAAAAGATCCCCCTCCTTGGCACACAGTGACAATCGCACGCACCTCCTACTCATTTTCAGCTCTTGCTGACTTCACTTCAAACATAGGGTTGTGATGCTAAATAAATGAGTAGCATCTGGTCCTCTGCAAGCTTTTGCTAGGAGAAATTAATACCTTTAGCTTTGGAAATACTCTTAGTGCTTTTGAACACTTAAATAATAGCGATTTGGGCTCAGTTAGCATAGTGAAATGGATTTGACTGTACTTCTGGGTTTGAAAATTTTTGTGCTTTATAATGCCTGTGCTTATAGACAGACTGGCATAGTCACCTTCATCCCATGCATTCCAATACTTCAGAAGGATATCAAGAGAAAAGAACTAGGAAAAATACCACACAAGCTATTAGTTCAAGATCATTGACTTTTCTGTACTGACATGGAATGCTGTGCTAACTAAGCTGTGCCACAGTAAAGACAGTGCTTCCCATCCATTTTCCTCTCATATATGACTAAGCTGTTCTCACCTTTCTCATCACATAGAATACAAATTAAAGACTTTCATTCTGTTAAAATCTTTTTTTCTTACACCAGCTTGGCTGACAATTCAACTCAGCTTTCCAGCTAATTTCATAAGACAGCATATGTTTTTTCAGGACAGAACCTGGCTCTCACTGAGCTGGATGGCGTTATCTTCTATTCACTTTGAGGGGGAGAAATATCAGATCTTTTTTAGTTCTTTCACACAGGCACACAGTACTTCAGGAATGTGAAAAGAACTATCCATATAATGTCATAACTGGCACTTACACTGATGGATTTATCAACTTACTGCTTCAATCATCAAGAAATACTGGAAGCATAAAACAGTCTTTCAGAAGGCTCTCATCTTCCTGTATGAGAATGCTTCATTCATAATCTTGCTTAGCTTTTTCTCCATTTCCTACATTCACAGATATTTTCAGTTCTTAAATGGAGATATTCACAGCCTATTTTCTTGCTTTACAGTAGCTCTGCATTTAAAAATCAGTATTACACATTCTATTCTCTGTACATACACTTAAATCTGTTATTGCATAGGCATTTGATAGAGTTGAACAGAGGTCATAGCAATTACTTTGCTACTTCTCAAAGTAACTGGTCATCTGCAGAAGGTATTGTCCAATAATCACATGAACACAGCTAATATTGTTTTCAGGTTTTATAACTAATCAAATTATGTATGTATAAACTTTAGCAGACTTGAGCATCTGCTAATCATAAAAACCCTAGGCAAAAGATTGAGACACAAAGATGAATAATAAAGTAGAAAAATGCATTGAAGGCAATGCCACTTATGTAAAGGAGAATGGTGTAACACTATTAAGAAGCTATTCCCTTAACTGTGAAGTAAATTTAAGTCCAAAATAATAAAGATAAGAATGGGGAAGGGATTAAAAAAAACCCCAAGCACTAAGCACTGAATCTTTTTTGGAAATAAAGATATTTTGGAAGCTATTTCCCTAACTCTGCTACGTTGCTTAATAATGCTTATTATTATGCTTAATAATATTACAAAATTATAGTTGCAATTCTTTGACAGCATTTTTCCAGCAGAAGCTTCTTTTAACCCTCGAAATATTTAGCCAAGTAAAGAAAAAGTCACACAAAGCTCTAATATGACCATGAGGTAACACCCAGCGTTTGCTGCAATTCCCAGAAACCATGAGCACAGTATTCACAGCCAGGTTGCTTTTCCATTGCATTTCCACTAGACATTTCATTTTCAAGGCCAGTTGTCTCTGAAGCTCTATATCTGAGTAACAAGAGTTCAAAAGCCAAAGACAGGAATAAAACCTCTGAGTCATACCCATTATATCCATACGTTTAATCAAATTTCATTTTTTATGTAGTCAAATGTAAAATGACAATACAATCTATGAACATAACCTCTTTTGTGCAACCATATCCACTCATGGAGGTAACACAATCAGGCCACAAAGATGGGAAAAAAGGAGATGGTTAGAAATATGGTGGAAGAGATTTGAATTCTGTCCAAGAAGAGGATAACAGATACTTTTACAGAGTACTAGTTCACTCCTTCAAGGCTGCCTCCACTGACACAGTAGTCCAAGGGACCTTTGAAGCAAAAGGGGACTCAGTCAGTCCTCTACCCACCAAAGTTGCACATTTCCTCTCTAGAAACTTATGCAGAAGGTGTAGCAGTCTGTCTGTCCTGACCTGTCTCTTTTAACCTTAAATATTCACCACTGAGTCAATGCCTGCTTACATTTCCGTAACTTTGGTTTTACAGATACATGAACATAGGTAACGAGGTCTTTTTCAGTTTTATGTCAGTGAACTTCATGGGAGGAACACTGATGGGTTATTCACTCTGAGTATTTATGGAAGTTCATTGCTACCTGTTCACATTTATATGGGTTTGGTTTCCATGTTTAACAAGCTGCAAAGTTTTGAGGGGTGTTTTGTTTGTTTACACATATAACTCTCTGTCAAACACCTGTTGACTCTACAACAAACTACATCAGAACCACCTGGACTGGGATATCTTCATACATGATGGAAACTACCTCCTAAAGGATGTGCATACAAGTGAACTGAACACTACACATCATTTCCCAGCTCTCAGCTGTCCTGAAGAGCAGTTATTCCCAAGCTAAAGGGTCAGAACTTTGACTCTACACTTTCTACCTCAGCTAAAACAACCAGAACAATAAAATACAAAGAACAGAAACAGTTCCAAACACTTCCATATTCAGGATGTAAACAGACATACAAACCTTCTCTAATGGCTTAATTATATAGCCAATTTATATTTTTTAAATTCTGTCAGAAGTTTGGTCAACATGGGTCATGAAAAGGCAAAAACTAAGAATATTTTAATGACAGGAGAATCTTCAGTGGCAAATAAAAAAACAGAAATAATGCCTGAGACCTATTTCTTGTCAGTTGCAGCAGAGCAAAGTGAGGAAAAGGAAAAACAAATTCACTCTTGAATGAAAGTACATACCCACACCCAAGTTTTTGAGATTTTCAGTGCACTTCCGAAAGAAAAAAACAGTTTTAGCTCAACTTGCATATTCAGACTTAACAAGTAACACTGAAGGATAACAGGGGCCTTTGACAACTCCTCTCTCACCATGTAACTAAGTTTTGAGAGTACTCTTTGACATACAGACACCCATATGCTTCATTAGCATAATTTTGCTTTTGAATCAACATTCTAAATTACTCTCTTGGCTTTCTTCCTTTCACCTGATGGATGAAAGGCAAATATCCACATCGTAAAAGTCAGGCTTAATGTTGGGTTCACAATCTCCAGGTAGGCTTAAGACACAAAACACATACAATTTAAACATATATAGAGAAACTACACTACTGTATTTGTCTTGAGTAATTAAATCATGGTAATTACCCACTTTGTTTCAGAAATATAACAAAAGAGAAGGCAAGAGTCTTTAAGACATAAAAGCCTTTGCAGTTTACCCTGTTTGTTAAAAACAAGCCAGATACTTTAAATATTTTTTTTTAATCCAGATCCTGATAGATAATTACAGTTTCTTTTTCTTGAGATCCCAGAGTGACAGATAATGAATCTCTTGTGCAAAACTGAACATGCAACTCTCAATTCAAATTATCTGTCTTACAGGAGTATTTATTATGTCTAGAGTCAGCTGCTGGCACAGGAATGCACATGATACTGCAAATCTCAGTAAAACAGGCATTAACAGGCTTTTAATAAAGCCTAGGACTGTGAGTAGCCTATTTATTCCAAATAATTTCTATGATAACATACAGTCCTGAAAAATGATGGTTTTGATTCATAACCATACTTCTATTTATATGGTTCACCCTCCTCTAGCATCACAAAAAAGCTTCCAGCAGCAATCAGTATGACTGTCAATCAATAAAAACTGCAACTGTATCCAAAAAACCAAACCAACATAAGTGTTAAGAAATTATACAACCCTGAGAAAAATCAGTAATTCATCAGTACAGAAGTTCAGCCAGCCAGCATCCTAGCTCTAAACAAGTTGATCAAAATCACTCATCTTGAAAAGAATATGGGCCAAGAATCCTACCACACAGCACAATTTAAGATGGACACCCTGACCATGGGGGTTCCACTGGCTTTGATGCCACACATACCTTTAGTTCACCTAAATCAAACTGTGCAACTTTCTTCCATTGAGCCTTCTCCACCATATAATCATATCCAGACATTCCTTTTTTAAGTAAAACTATATTTATACTAGAGACATGAAATTATTTCTGCTACAACTCAAGGCTGAGACCTGCCCTGCAGGAAAAGTTTAAATTTGTGCAAAACGGTCTTTATCACATATTGTTTTAAGGGATTGCAAATCACCCCCCTGACAAGTCTCCCTACAATTTCACGTAATGGGAGGTTGCCATAACAATTTTATTTTGGGAAACAGAATTGAATAAAATACTTTGCAGAGTAAATTACAGTAACTGGACTTCAAGTAGCTAAACAACTGAGAAAAAGAAACAAAGACCTACCTGGTGAATGTTAAAGTCACCTTTATCACAGCACAGTTAGCTATGTCAGGGGTGTTTACCTATGTCAGCTTCGTTTACATTAAGACTAGAAACACCGATCCAATTCTTTTCCTGCAAGCTGCAAAAACAACGCCAGCTGTCTCCAAAGCCACAAATAGTTCTATGAACTGAAGCCTTCTTCCTCAGCAATGGCTCAGATCTGCGCCATTATGGGGAGGCCATGTGCTCTCAGAGTTCCCAGAGAACTCTGGGAAAGACTGAATTCTTCTGCTTCCATTCACTGCCAGTCCACTAATCTGTCTTCAGATATGTTTACAATGAAGTTAAAATAATGACTCATCCTAGCCTCCCTCTTCACACACAAATTAACTCTTCTCTGTTTTCTTATTTTCTCGCCCCATTGTCAGCTGCCCATATCAGCTGACAGAGATTTCCTGAAGGGCCCATATCAGCTGACAGAGATTTCCTGAAGGGCTGTTTGCTTCTTTTGACTTCAGATGCAATGGGAGTAGAGATTGCATCATATCAACAATACCGCCTTAAAATGGCAAAGACTAAAACCACAGCTAGTACAAAGTTAAAAACACAGATGTTTCTACACCTGCCTAACAAAGGGACATAAAATACCAGCTAACTAAGCCACAA
Source organism: Agelaius tricolor (assembly GCF_023055355.1). Classification (NCBI taxonomy): domain Eukaryota; kingdom Metazoa; phylum Chordata; class Aves; order Passeriformes; family Icteridae; genus Agelaius; species Agelaius tricolor. The sequence goes on along the minus strand of NW_027269262.1, from coordinate 23,466,406 downwards.
TATACATATATATTGGTGCTGGAGAGCAATGCTCACTTCACCCCTCCTGACAAATCCATTTCCTGATAAACCATCCCTCACACACATCAGAAATCCAATGGTTTTCAAACAGCACCATGAATCATCTGGAGCAGACACAAACTCTGGGGGACTGCACCTTCCAGCACAAAAGCCGCCGATGTACTGCAAACCTAATTTAATTTTGACTAGCTTATTCTGTCTATGGCTAAATACCTTCTTGCTCACATAGCTTGTACTGCCACCAGAGCTGTGCAAGTATTCCCAAAGGAGCCTACAACAGACACATTAAACCCTTTCCCTTATATACACAAAAAAAGCCCTCAGTTCTACCAGGAAAACACCTTCTCTTGACTTGTAAACAAACTTATATTATAATTCATATTAATTCCCACCTAACTTACATCCTCCTGCTGCTTTCTTTCTCAAGAGGATTAGATCAAAGAAATAAAATAGTTCAACTCAATGCTTTCAGTCTGATACATAGACTCAGAATAACTATATGTACAAGTCCCTAATACAAACCGATAATGTATCCTCCAAATGAAAACCAAAGCAAAGGGCACACTCAAAGTGCATGTTTTGACAATCAACAGATCAGGTGGACGAAAGAATGGATTTTGATGTACCACAGCTAGTTAGTAAGATAGCTCTAGAAGTCTTTAAACTTTCTCCTCTGTCTTAAAAGCATAACCTTTGCTCACAGTATTAAAATGCAGTTTGCTTTTGTTAGCATCTACAGATCAAGAGTTCACATCTCTCCCAATCATTCCAACCTAGCTGTCTAGGCTTTGTTTCACACTGGGGATTGGTCTCAGGTCACGTCACCTAGACTCCCTGAGGTGATGCTAAACTGACACACACATTTCAAGGAGACACCTAACCCATGCCAGCTAGGATTGGTCCTTCAGTCCAGATGACCAAACTAATTTATCTCTAAAACACACACAGTGTGAACATGAAGTCCTCAGCACCCACTGCTTACCTCTATTGATGTGCTTCTACTGTGTCACAGCAGCTGCTACAGCAGACACAGCCACAAAAATCGAGGTTAAATTTTAACTTTTCCCTGCACCATTAAGTGAAACAGGGAAAACATAATCTTGTTTGAAGAAGGGAATAAAGCAGGCGCTGTGTTGTAAGAGAGGCTTAGATCTGTGAACAGGCACAAGAAGTCTTGTTATTTGGATCCTAATGAGGCTCCTTGCCATGAGGCTGGTGTGCCAGTGAAAGATAAGCAGGTACATAACACTGTGCTGGGTCTGGCTGAGGTGGTAAATTCTCCCCACAGCAGCCCTCCTAGTGCTGTGCTTGGCACTGGTAGCCAGGAACACCACATAACATAAAACGCACCAGTTTTCGCTACTGCTGACCAGCACTTCCACAGAACCTAAGCTGCTTCTCCAACATTATCCTCTCACCCTCAGGCAGTGGGTAGACAAGATCTTGGGGGGGACACAGCGAGGACAACTGACCCCACCTGACCAAGGGAATATTCCAGACCACCTGCTCAGCAATACAAACTAGGAGAAAGGAGGAGGAGGCAGGGAGAATTCATTACTATGATGTTTGCCTTCCAGAGCAATCCTTAACACATACTGAAGCCCTACTTCCTTGGACATGATGGACATCATCTGCTGATGGGACATAGTGGATACATATTTTATTTTCCTTTGTTCCCATGCATGGCCTTTGCTTTTCCTTTACTAAACTGTTCTTATCTTGACAGATGTGTTTTTTCATCTTACTTTCTCCCTCCTCATCCTGCTGAGTAGGGGAATAATAGGGCAGCTTCGTGGACACTGGCTGCCCAGTGAAGGTCAACACATCTCAAATAAAAGGATGTATCCCCACACAAAGTTTAAATTGACCCCAAGATTATTTTTTTTACTTTAGACAAAACTTGACTGCAATACAGACACTTTCAACTGATGTGTCACAGTGCAGAATTACAAGATGACCAATTTGGCTGATGAAGAAAGAATCTGTGAAGAAATTCACAAATTTTAATTCTCCTGACTGGTATTTGGATTTATTAATTAAAATTACTTTTCCCTTCTCAAAAAGGTGTTTCCTATTCAAGTAAATAAACACATTTGGGTTTATTTCTAGACATTTTCACAATGTTTATTTATTACCGTTATTTTACGTGTAAAATAAATATCATCTAAGTCAGTCTACTTACCAAAACACAGGAATGGTTCTCTAGTTTGTGTTTTAACTTGAGCAAATAGCAAGGACAAACCCATGCCCTAAGTTAGTAGATAAACATTTCAGGTAAATATAGTCTTGGCTGGAAAGAAAAACAGTTAGCTGAGGAAAGCAGCACAAAACCAGGTGGCTTTTGTAAGAACAGAAAAACAGCGACAGTCCATCGAACCTCCCTGCTTTCATTTCTAAACAGCAGTAATCCCACAAATCTAGTTAAAACTGCTAAGTAACTGCAGTCTTAGTACCCTCTACCACCAAAACAGATAGATTCCCATCTAAAAATAAAAGCAGATAATATTAGTACCACATATTTTTACTTGTCTATTCAAAAGCACCATACTGTCAAAGACCTCACAAAGGATTAGGGGCCAAAGGGTAAAAGGAAACACCCAGCACAGAGAAAGACCACTTCATATACAGACTGCCAGCCTGATACCTGTGTCCAAGTATGCCTAGCCTCTATGCTTCTGCACAGTCTGAAGTGAAACATTTTAGGAAAGCTAAGGTTTTACTTCTATTGTACTTTTTTCTCCAGCCTTACATGACAGCCTTTTCTCCTGTCTTACATGACAGGATCATTTAAAGAAGGCTCAGCAATATCAAAATTGCCAAATTCCCCAATTGTCTTGAAGGAGTGTCCAACTTGCAACTGCTTTATGGTACAAAAACAACTGCACCTTTGGTCTGCTAGTCACAAGGAAAACAAACTGGTGATAAGGTTCAAGATCATGGAAATTCACTGTAGCACATGCACCAAATCAAAGTGCTCACCTGCTGGTTTCCCAGTCTTGGTCATCCTTATCTTTTTCTTCTTTGGCATCTGAATTGTGTGGGTGTTTCTGCACAATCCGCATCCCACCGGCTTTCACTGGAACGAAAATTAAATAGATAACAACAAACCTCAGTCAAATCAATGTTAAGTGAAGAATGTAAGGAATTCCTTACACTCTGCTTCCCTCCTGATACTTTTCATAGTAATTTAACAGTAACCACAGTTCCAAAAAGAGGCACAAAGGGTTAAAAAGTGGCAGGCCTAAAGAACAGCTCCTTCAGGACCACATCTGCCATTCTCTTTCACATGATGCCATCTTTCCTTATCCTGAGAAGCTGTAGCTCATTTTACCGCCTGCTTCCAATGACATTTTAGAAAACTCAATTCTGTTTTAATTCCTCCTTCACCCCATACCAACTTGCAGCAGTCAGAAGAAACTGAGGCAATGACTTGCATAACACTACACAAAAGGCCACAAACCAAAGAAACTGACTTTTTATTTCATGTTAAAAACTACATCTATAATAATGGTATTTATACAAAGAAGTACTTCACAAACAGTGTAATAAAAAGCAAAATTTAGGAGAACTGTTAACTTGCATTTAGAACAGAGCTTTTTGGTTTGCAAAACATACGAGTATTTACAACATTTTCAATCCTTGCATCATTTAAGTTTTAGAAATGATGCAAACATGAAAGCAGCCCTTAGAAACACAAAACAAGAAGTGAAAGCAGATCCACTTATGTGCATCACTTATCCACTCCAAAGTGCAATCTAAAACAGGAAGCAAGCCAGGCTTAGCACTGCAGCTACCAAGCAGAGCAACAGACAGGCTGTTCTTGATCTGCTTTCTGGTTCAATAGTATACTTTTCTTTTTCTTCAACAACTGCTACACATGCTTACAGGACAGCACAGGATAAGATGATGCATCTCATTACCTTAATTGGATAGGTTACACTTACCATCAGCAACCACATCAGAAAACCACTATAGTGGCCAGAAGTCAATAAAACCACTTAGAGACACGCTGGTTTTGTGTTTCACAGTGCCTGAAACAGTGTCTGTGGTGAGCCTCGGCAGAGGTGTCACAGCCAGAGCGAGCAGGATGCCAGAGCAGCACTGGGAGAAGCTGAAGCTGGCAGGGACAGGGTGGCCGTGGTTCTTGTGTCCTGCCACAGAGGGAGCAGGGCACCCCACAGCTGTTCAGTGCTATCCCAGAAACCTAGACACAGGTTTAATTCCCAATTCTTAACGAGGACAGCAATGGAAAGGCCACTGCTGTGCATAAATTTTACAGCCTGGGTGAAGGAAAGCAGGAAAGAGAAAGTGACCTGCAGGAGGAGAAAGTGAAAGCTTTGGCCCTGTCTTTTAAAAACAGATTTTACGTTCTGAGTGATATTTGAATGATAAACTTCTAATTCAATAAAGGTCATTAACTAAAGACAGGCAATCAACAGACAAACTCAAAGAAATATCTTTTAAAACCTATAAAAACTGTGTCCTCTTATCATGCACTAAAAAAACCCCAAACCCAAATCATTTGTGTTCCCTCTTCAGTGTAAAACTTTAATTGGTAAGAAATGTTTCACATGGGACAAGGAAAGAAAGACTACATTTCTTTGTAGAAATCTACATTTCTTTGTTGCCTGAAGTGAAGCAAAAATTAAAATTCCAATTAATTTGTCTTGATTCAAGCTCCTTAGAAATTTCAGTTTGTTTGCAAAAGCAAACACTGAGTTTTTTCAAGTGCAGACTTCTTTTAACATCTCAGTTAATCACAGTACTGCTATGTTTTATTTACATTTATTTATAAATTATTGATTTATTTTAATTAATTTCTAAATTTAACATCATTGCACAGTCAGGACCTTTTACTTATTTGTTTCAAATGACTTTTCATGAAGATGCTGTCTCCACAGCAACATCTGCCAGGGTTACAAAAACCAGTTCTGAACAATACACACACTTCCATGTCCTTCAACATCTAACAGAAAACTAGAGAAAATGATACCTGAAGATTTGGTGCTAATTTAGATCTAAAATGTTTCTCCTCTCACATTGTATATCATCAGGCCACCAGCCACCCCTTTTCTCTTTATCTGTCACTGGAAAAAATACACAGCTAACACTTTCAGATTTGCCTGTATTAAAAAGCAGGGATTAAAAAGCAAATAACCAGACAACTAAAAAGGTGTAAGAGTGACTAATGCAGCAACTTAGAATTTTAAATGTGATTTTTTTTGAACTAATATCATCAGGCATAGTATATACAGCTTAGAGTACTTTGGTGCATAATCGAATTATATTTAGCAATCCAAGGTTACTGTGCAGAAGGAACCAGCAAACAGCTGCAATAATCATGTTTATTTGTGAGACCAGAAGTGAAATAATTAGATAGCATTCTGTACATATCTGCCACCCATGACATAGCATGCTCATACCCAACCCAGTTTTAGGAGATTTAACTTAAGATGATAAATACTCTTGCAGCATAACTCACCTTCCTTTTCAAAAGGTATCAGCTAAGCTACATTACCTCAGGGTGTGACAAGAGAAGAACTGATTACATCCATGAAGCTAATGAAAAACCCACTCAACACTTGGAGATTTTTCTCAGGAATTATGAGGAATCAGCTACTTCCTACTTGCCTAGCATTTACTACATAATTTGACAGATGCTTACCATGGTGATTTTGTCACTTAAAAATTATCCTTAAAAGAGCTCAGATTTCCTTATCCTGCAAACAAAGGATTTAAATAACTGATAAACCACCTTCCAGAACACTGTCAGACAGCAGTGTCCGGAAGTGGATGGTGTCAACGACCCTGTGTTGGGATTAGGAAGAAAACAGCTCCTGTGCTGAAGGGCAAGTGCAGAGCTCAGGTGCTAAGGCAGGAGAGGACAGGAAATGGCTCCCTGGAGTGGTGACAGCCAAGTTGCCCTAAGCCTTTACTAAAGAGTGAAATAAAGAAGGGATCATTTGCCAGCACACTCAGAAGAGCAACAAGTCTATCTGCTTAACTACTGAATACAAGTTTTGGATTTTAATTATCATATGTCATGTTTTTCCCCCCCTCCCTCCTCGAGAGGCAGACAGGACTACCTTGTCAGTCCTGTGAATGCCAGCCTGTGTTCCTCATAAGGGTATGACTACTCCTGCTGGAAATGTATTAAATAACTGTGTTAATCAATTACCACTCAAGCTGATCTGCAGTCAGGAAGCAGTCTACTTTTTCCTCCCTGCCCCCACGGCTGGACTGCTCTCTGTTTCTGAGACTGAATTCTGAAATAAACCCCACTGAGTTGGAGCAAGTACTGAGTGCCTAGAGAAGCACCAGAGGTCAGGGACAGGGCTGGCCTGGCTGGCTCAGGGTGCAGACCCGAGGCAGTCCTTCCCAGGGAAACTTTCCAGCTCAGCCCCAATCACCCGCCGGTCACAGCAACCGGAGAAGAACTTTTACAAATCCAGAGTACACCAGGAATCTTAGCAGCTTTCCTTTTCCTTGAGCGTGTATTCAATATTAACATAAAAATTTATTTCTTATGTAGTGTGTAGTAACAGATTCCATTACAGTGATAGGATGTATGAAAAGGGAAACACAAAATACGCCGTTGTACATGATTTTAAGGGAGCATACATTAGTGTTCAACAAAGTAAGAAGAGGAGTTATTATATGCCTTCATTTCACAGAAATCTCAGCTCAGAGCTATTTTTTTTAATGTACAAAAAAGCACATAACTATTTTCAAAAATCTATCATAAACCTTCATAAATACACTATTAACACAATCATATTCCTTTATCCCTCCACAGTATGTACCAGATGAACAGCTAAAGCATAATTACACAGATCTCTTCAGAGGAACTTTACAAACCTACTCAGCAATGTATTATGGGCACACTTGATCTCAATGACAGGCGGATATTTAATAAAGATTAAGTTAGGACCCTCTTAAATTTCAGAGGGGAGGTCAAAGTCACTTCCTGCACTGAGGTCTTGAGGTTTCTTTCCATTTCATTACCCTCTGTCTTTTCAAGAGCCTTTTCTTTTCCCCCTATGTGAAAGATCAATGCAGAGGAATGCAGTGCAGTCAGTAAGCAAGGGCCAATGGAGCACTTGAAAAACAACAGATTTGTCAATTTTGCTTTTAATTTGATGACCCAAATCCTTCTAAACTTACATGTCCAACATACTCAGTAGGGTAAGACACATCTGTAATTACAGGCAGTGCTCTTTATAGAACTGCATGCAGAAAAACCTGGGCTTTTAAGCCATTTATCAAAAGAGATTCCCTATTCACACCTTTTCTTTGAAAGAAATTTGCCTTGTTATTTATGAATAAAATTCCACCTGTAATAATTTTTAAAAAGAATTTCTTACTTTCATTTTATCTAAACCTGTTTGCAGAGTGATCTATTGCATTATTCTAATATTCAGGGATCTAAACAAGCTTGAAATAGAGGATTAAAACATATCTTCAACCACTAGAGTAAATATATACTCTTGCTAGTCATAACACTTCTTGTGGGTTTTCCAGGTGGTAAAAGACCAAAGGCCAAACAGTTTAGAAAAATCTTCTTCCCAAAGCGACCTGAAGATATAGTAAAGCTTTTTTTTTTTTTGCCTCAAAGACAGGCTGTGATTACCCTTCTTCCATAGATAAATTTTGTGTGCATGTTCACAAAAAATAAAAAAAAACCCAAAACAGGTATGCCTTAAATGGCGCATAGGTGAAGGTGTTCTTCAATTCATATGTGGGCCCATGTTTTAAAAAGTAAAAAGCTCAATCTGAAATATTCTGACAGCAAAGGAAACCTGTACTGTACTCCAGTTGAAATTTTACACTGTACATTGCTAGTTTCTCATGTGGCCTAGAGAGGCTCACTTCAGGTCTTTAAAAATTTTCGCCAGTTTCAAAAGACAGGTTTTGAAGCAAAACCCTCAAACATGGAACATCAGAAAATACCATTACAAAGCATATTTGTTTCCTCAATGTTGTAGCTGGAAGACAGAGCTAAACCAACGTTAAGATCTTAATGATCCCTCCACTCTGAAGCTGACATGTACCTCAAGACAAGCCAGCTCGAGGAGCCAGGGCAACAAAAGCTGTCAGCACTGGAAAATGATGCTTTGGTTTGCTCCCTGAAGCAGCTCAGCAAGAAGCCAGGTAAGAGCTAATGCCATGACAAGGGAGGCTGCAGGACTGGAATGACTGCTTAGCCAAGCGACTGACTTACCTGCACTGCCGAACTGTATATGCCATGCAAAAAGCAAAGCCACTATTTCTCACTTCTATTTAGAGGAATTGCAGGTCCTCGTCATAAAGAGCGTAGAATTCAATTAAGGTTCAACAGCTGTTTACAAATTTAGCTTTAAATCTCACCAAGTGATCTGAATATAGAACTAGCAACCTTGGGATTTTTTACTGAAACACTTAAAATAAAAAGCTCACCAACTACTCCGCAGGGAAATATTAGATGACATATGTAAAACTGCTGATGCAGGGACCAAAGTTCCCCTTTCTAAGAAAACTGTAAGAAGTAAAACTAACAGTACTTGAAGGAACCCAACTTTGATACTGCGAGGAATTGAACCCCACCTGTGCATAGAGAGGAGCTACCGTCTATGGACCCCGGCAGATGTTTCCCACTGGAGGTGACACACAGCTCCCACCATGACCGTCCACTCGCACACAGCAGCAGGACAGAACGCGATGGAGCTCCTTTGCTGGGCACTTCTCAAGCAGCTTTACCTGTTTCCTATCCTGCCAGGCTCCAGAATCGCAGCCAGGAGCACGCAGGATGCTCTGACACTCACAACGTGATGCCCACAGGCAAAATGGATGCACAGAGCACTCCTGGTCTGCAGTGTCTGTTCACACTCAGCGTACACTCTGCTGGAACAGCCCCGCAAGCTGCGTGGGGCCGAGACCGCTCCGCTCCCCTTCCCACCATACCACCAGCCCCAGGCGGAGTTCCGGAGGCCTCCGCCGCCTTTCGAGGGCGGGATGCCGCAGAAGACAACGCTGCCTGCCTGCCGGGTGGGAGCCTAGAGATGCCAAGCTACACACACCCGATGAGGGTTTGGCCACAAGCAGAGCTCTCCTCGGGGCGAGGCAGGGCAGGGAGCGTCGCCCGTCACCGGGAGAGGCTGCCGGAGGGCAGAGAGCGCCGCGGGCGCCCAGGGCTCAGGCGGGGATCCCAGCGCACCTCCCGCGGCCGGAGCGCAGTGGAGAGCGAGGAAACCCACCGGGGCTGGCATCCTCGGGGGCTCGAACCTACCGGGGCTCACATCCCCGGCAGCGGCGGGACCCGCCCGAGGCCGCCCTCGCCCTCCTCAGCCCCGGCGCGCACAGGAGGGGACCTGGCGGGGAGCCGGCGCCCGGCCCCGCCGGCCCGCGGCCGCCCCGACCCCCCCGTCCCGTGCCCCGGCGTGGCAAGAGAAAGAGCGGAGAGACGGGAACCGGCGGCCGTACCAGCAGGAGGGTGTCCGGCCCGCGTCTCTGCTTTCTCTTTGGGAGGCGAAGACATTTTTACTGTGGCAGCGGCCCCGCTCCCGCACCGGGTACCCGCACACCGACACGGCCCGGCGAACACGGCCCACGCCCGCCCTGTCAACGTGGCCGCCGGGGGGGCGGTGCCGCGCCGGGCGCCGGGCCCTGCCCCGGCCGGGCGGGCGGGGACGTGGCGCCCGCAACAGGCGGCGTCTGCCGTGCCGTGCCGTGCCGTGAGGGCAGCGCAGGCAGCTCCTGCGGCCTGATCCGCCCTGCTGGTTTTATGTGCTAAGGGATAACGGCGCGGGCCGTTAACGACGTGGTTTTGAATCGTCTGCACTTCAAATAATACTTGTAATTAGTGACTAATTGGCAGTGCGCGCCTTGCGCTTGGTTGTGTTCTGCCAAACCGCGTGTGTGTGAAGCGGCATAAAGAGCTGCGCAGTTTTTGGCTGAGGCAGAGTTAATTTTCTTCGAGATAGCCGGTATGGGCCATATTTTGGAATTGTGCTGGAGACCCTGTTAATAACTCAGGGCAGTAAGTAAGGCCCACCTTGCCTTTGGTTCAGACCTCATTGCTTCGCTGTTTGAAATTACAGACCTGATTCGCAGTTTTAAGAAAATTTTCAAACACTTGAGTTAGCTTTTCCAAGTCATGTGGAAAGGCAGAGAGCATAATATCTGAATGAATTATATTAACAGCAAGGTGTAAACCATGCAGGCCATTCTGGTTTTCTTCAGTAGTTTGAATAAGAAAGCAAGTACCCCAAAAGATGACAGTTTGCTGTTTGAAAGTTCACCCTCCCTACCTCCAAAGTGGTACAGAAATATTTAATCACACATTTGTTATAGGGAAATTAATCTAATAATATTTTATTTATTTGTAATAATATTTTATTTGTTTATTATATCTATGTAACAACTATATTATCATTAAAAGAATACATGTGGTGTGTAAATACACAATTTTGGGTTTTTTTGCAACAGTCCAAAATATATTCACGTCATGGCATCCTTAACAGCTTGAATGAACAAATGTAACTAAGTTCTTTCATTTTGCTGGTGGGTTATTTCAATTTCTTACACATGCAGCATGTTAGAGTCTGAGATTGTATTTTCAGCTCTGTCACCTTCCGTGTAACCTAACACAAATTACTCCAATTCCCTTTCTAGTCTCTGTCAAAGTCTATCCAGATTATAATTTTTTTCTAGAGTAGTATATAGGATTTTAATGGTTTTTTGTCTACTGTCCTCTGAATTTGAATTCATTTTCACTTTTTCTTGGTTTTCCCAGGTTTATTTGCCTTGGATTTCCCTGTGCTGATTACCGAAGTAGATAGAAATTTTTGCCATTGCAGGTTTAATCTAAGCCAGCTGTTATAGAAATGAAATGAAAGAAAATGTGCTATATTAAATTAAAACACCTGCAAGTTAATGATTTTTCTCTAAGAAACAATTTAATTTAATAATTTCCTATTTAAGCACAAAGTTTTAGTATATGAAGGTGCACTGGGAGGAAGTATTACATCAAAGATGTGCTTTGGCTGTTCTTGCTACAGCCAGCAACATTTCTTTATGTTGTGAGAATTCATGTTGCCATTAACACAAGTATTTGTATGAAGGCTTTCTGTGGCTTTGCAGCTAAACTACAACATCCACCCTGAGTATTTCTCAGAGACACAGGGCTGAAATTTCCTGAAAGCGCAGCTGTGCATCAGATTTGGAAGCTGGAACCTCAAGGCAAACCACACTAGTGCAGAAGAGCAAGAACTGGAAGAGGGGAAGACAGATTGAAACAGAATAAAATGAGGAACAGGAGGACTTGGCCTTAGTGTACCAGGAGACAAGGTCAAAAAGTTGAGTAGGTGGTGCTGGAGGGGTAACATGAGAATTGTGAAGCAGGGCAACCACCATGGCAGAAAGAAAGAAATGTTTTTCCTCAAAAAATGAAGTAGGAGCCAGAACTGGTTGAGTGAGATGAGGACGAGGAGCCCAGGGAGAAGGGAGAGAGGACTGAAGGTAGGTCAGGCAGGAACAAGCACACAGAGCATCAGGCTTGTAGGAGGGAGAGGGGAGGATCTTTGCTGCTTTCCATAGTCTGGAGCTTCTCAGACCAACCTCTCTGTAGTTGTCAGTGCACATAATTACTGCTTTCCTTAAGAGACAGGGGTCTGTGCCAATGCTAAGTTTCTATGCTTGCAGAAGAATTATAGAGGTGTCAGTATGATACCATAGGGTAGAATTTAATTTTCAGATATTGTTCTTAAATTGTTGCAAGAAAAGCAAAAGGAAGACAAAAATCAAAAATTAAATACATAAGTAAATAAATTGAGATTTGTAGAATTAAGCGCCTAAAAGAGAAGATGCCATAAAGTTTGTAAGTGGTTCTTCAGTTTTGTGAAACAGTGTGATGGTTTCTTTGGCAAATGTAAGGCAGCATGCGTTTTTCCAGCTATGGCAGTGCCATAGTAGTAAGAATCACAGCATCAGAGGGTCATTAAGGATGGAAAAGACCCTGAAGATCATAAAGTCCAACCATCATTTGGAAGTGTTCAAACATGTGTGGATATGGCACTTGAGGACATGGTTTAATAGTTTGCCCTGGGCAATCTGTTCCAATCCTTTACAACCCCTTCCATGAAGACATTTTTCCTAATATCCAGTGTAAACCTCCCGCCCTGGCAAAACTTGAAGCCATTTCCTCTCATCCTGTTACTTGTTACCTGGGAGAGGAGACTGGCACCCACCTGGCTACAGCCTCCTTTCTCAGGTACTCGTAGAGAGCAGTAAGCTCTGCCTCCTTTTCCCCAGGCTAAACAATGTCCTGCTCAATTATGCCAATGTACAAGAAACAGAGAGGCATTCTTAGTGGCTGGCAGTAAAATGCCAGGATTTTTCAGTCACTTAGTCATTTCCAGCAGGCCTCTTGTTTGTACCAGCATGCACAAATGGCAGCAACAGTGGGAAACTTCGTCGGAAAACAGGCAGAGTTCTTACAAAAATCTGGCTGTGGAGTCACTTCCTTTGCCAATTCAGCCACGCCTGGTGCTGACACACTTTCCCCAGAGACTGTAGCAAAGTCAAGTCTCTACTGAAAAACGAGTGAATGACAGCATCACAGGGCACTGAAATGTAGCAGCACACTGAGAGAAGAGTAAATAAAATGTTGTTTAGGGTATTTCATGTTTTAACATATTTTGAAGACTGCTGAGTGTTTTAGAATAAAAGTATTTTTGTGGATGATTCCACCACTTACCTCTTCAGTTCATGGGTAAGAGCTGGTAATAGACATCTTAAGTCTCTGTGACATTATCCAGCACAATCAAGAAAGAGAACTCTCCAGCTACTATAAATTTTAACTAAAATAGCAAGCAGAAAGAAGCTATGTCTTTTGTGGTGATGGTGCAGGCAAAAAAAAAAAAAAAAAAAGCTAGCCAAAAATAGAAAAAAGTCCTTTACAAATCCCAGAGGCTAAGTTAAAAAACAACCTGAAGAGAATTGTTAGGAAAGTATGCAAAAGCATGCATATAACAGCTATTTTCAGTGGCAGTTGGGCATTCACGGCACTTTTGACAGTAATAACAGGTTCTTATTTTTGTGCTTTATAGCCCAAAGTATGTTCAGTAAGCAGTCTTTTTTTAAAAATAAACAGTCTGTTGAACTATGATTAGGAGACCATTTTTGTCAGTTTTGAAAATGCTCACCAGTACCAAACAGATGGCTGTAGTTTTGGTGCTTTTGCTTGGGGCCTGCAGCAGAATTTTCTGTTCTTTCTGAAAATACTGCCACACATAGAAAAGCAATTTTTGGGTTCAAGTCAATGGGAAATTATAATAGTGCAACCTAGGGTCACTCAGCATTTAAAAGGCAGCTAACTGCTTTGCCACATGACTTCTGCTGTCATTTCTAACACACATATGCACATTCATGCTGTAAATACTGGGAAGTACAATCATCTGCTCTGTTTAGCTACAGGGTAGGCAAAAATCTCTCAGTGAACAGGGTTTTGCCCAATTTATAGACAGGCATCAAGTCAATGAAAACTACCAGCTGATTTTGATAATCCATCCAAGATAGTTTTGCCTCAAAGCAGTTAGTTGTTTTGAAATTTTGTTTTATTTCAACAATATGTTTTAAAATTTTGCTATTTTTAAATCTGAAAAACCATGGGGAAATAAAATAATTTTCTCTTTTATCTTCTTATTTTTCTTCCCCCCACCCCCCCCACCCCAGCCAGTTAATAAAAATATCAGTTATCCATAGAGTTCTAATCCTTTGCAACATTTTGAGGGTGCCTTAATTTCTGAGAAATGATAAAACAAACCTAAGGGTTTACTCAGAAATTCGATCCTTCACTTTGACTTTTTGAGTTTGCAGATCTTTATTTGTATATGTTGCCGCCCACTACTTAAAAGAATGGGCTTAGTCTGATGCAGCCAGTTGGGAAAATTCCTTGCTTTTTTACTTATGTGGAAATATGTAAAGCTTTTAGCAAAAGTCAAATAAAGCCATTTTAGTTCTGTCTCACTTTTATGCCAGACTGAGAAAAGGGTGCTGGGTTTAGGACTGTGCTTTGTTAGGAAATTTTCAGATATTGTGTGGGATGCCACCCAAAAAGGTGATTTTATTTTAATGTGCAGACTTGGGAAAATAGTTTGTGTAAGTGAACAAGCAAAGAAATTTGCGGTAAGGAGTAATTTGCTTTAGTAATGATTTTCTACCCTTGCCTTACCAATCGTCATTGCATTGACTCATTAAAGTCACTTGGGTTACAGTGTTTGCTGGTTTCTCTGTATCTTGATGATCTGATTAATTCCATTTTGTTACTCTAACTGTGCTCTTATTCTGACAAGGAACTCAAATTTATTTGCTTTTTTGATTTACTAATTCAATTTTCCAGGAAAACCTATATAATTAATTTTTTTTTCTGTAGGGTTTGAATAAGCTTCCATTGGGTCAAACATAAATTTGTTGAGTGTTAGAAGTTTCTGAATTGAATCACAATGTAATTGTAAGACTCAAATGCTCTTTTTTCTTAGTGTTTTATTAGATTTCCTTGGACATATTTCTGATAAAAAAGTATGCTACGGGTCTTTCTCACGAGAAAGGTAGAATGATGATGTTTTCAGAAAGAAATGTTGCAATGTTACATTGCCACTCTTATATTATATTGTCATGAAGTTCAGACTTCTAAGCTGTTATCAAATATTAAATCAGCATGAAAAGCAATTTCTCAGTATGATGGATTACTACTGAGATATGAATCAAATTCAGGAGGCTTGTAGCAAATTAAGAAATTGTTCTGTATGCCTTTTTCACAAAAACAGTCTGTTACTCTGCTAATATCTGTCTTAGCTATGACTGCTTTTTACATTTGCTTCTCCCCACTCTACAATATTATTTTAGCTGTTAAGTTTTAGACATGCTGCACGCTAGAGTGACATAATTTGTTGTAGGTTTCTTTTCTTTCAAGAACAGGTTGCTGGTTGCCATACAGCTGAAGTAAAAATTTATATTGAGTTCACATGAGAATTCTGCCTTTAAGGAAACCCAAATGGAAACTGCTATCACTACACATCCTCACATTAAGCTAAAATTTATTGCTTTTCATTAAATGAAAATAAAATTATATAAAATGGCTTTACCACTATATACTAAAAGGAAAATAAAGAGAATAAATGTGTATGAGTTTCCAGAGGCTTTGCCTTGCAAAATATTAATTCTTCCTCCAATGCAGTGCACTGCAGTTCTGCCTTAAAATGCTACTCATGGTGATACTGCCATAGAAGTATTCTGATATGGAAGATTACCAAAGGAATTTACAGATTCAATGGAAGAAAGGTAGAAAGGGGAGAGGAGGAAGAGGGAAGAAGAAAGAGAGCAGGGAAGAGAAAAAAAGAAGGAAACTAGGGAGGAATATGTCTGCTTCAACAGAGAAAGTAAATTTCATCTTTTGGAGGTTTTTTATCCTAAAAGACCAATGTTCTGCGTAAAGGCCATAATTTTCATTATCCACTGTCTTAGAATGGGTAAGCAGAAGTACAGAAAATTAAGTTGCCAAGACAGAACTAGTGGCAGAGATGAAAACAGAAGGCACTGCCAGTGCCCCTTGGGGCACGGTTTTCTCTCGATTGTCTGGTTAATCTGGGATTTACTAAAGAAACAGTGTATTTTATCATGATAGAAAATGGGCACATCAGTGCTGCCCACTTAGAGAGGTCTTGTTCTTCTAGCTCTGTATACAGCAAGGCCTCCCTCCACTTGGGATGAATGTGCAGAGCCTCTTGCAGTTTAGGACTTTCATCACAGCCTCAGGATCAGTGTGAGTGGGGGCTGTGATTGCTCCTGGGAGTTACTGGTGTTCATATCAAATGAGGCTCAAGAGAATTAGATGTTGCACTCAGCAAGTGGGTCTTACATGCTCCTCTCTTCGTTTCTTTCCCATCCCATTCTGTCTTACTGATTTGTACCTGTACAAGCTGTGCTTTTTCAAAAAAGGAAGGAATTAATGTTGGCTCAAAAGTGAAAATGAAAAAAGTCAAGCTGATTTAACTTCTTCATGTTTACAAACACGTTGGATTTGGTGGGGTTTTTTCCTACATTTTATTTCTGAAAACAGTTATCATCAATGTGGGGGTTTTGTGGTTGTGATGGAAACTAAGAACCTGGCTAACAGCAAGCCTTGCAGTAAGCACTTAGTACAGAACTGATGGTTGCTTACTGTACATATTTCATATTTAAAGTCAGATACCATGGTAAATAACATCAAAGTTCATTGATTTCAGTATCCTCAGGTTCTTTCTAATTTTTCACAAAAGCTTTGTTGGCTTGAGAGGGAGTTTTGTACGTACAGAAGTAAGTTGCCTGCAGCTTCTAGGAAATAACTTCTTAAGATTGTAGTTTGACTACTGCAGGTGCTAAAGAGCACAACCTCACAGGTCAGCACCTTTCAGTACCTGACAGTGTGGTGTCTTTTAGCTTAAATACAGCCACTCCTAAGGCAGGAGTGAAGTTGATACTCAGCTTCCCCCAGCACCAGTACCTGACACAGGCTTTGCCTGGCTCTGCATTATCCTTCTGATGCACCCAGACCTATTCCAAAAGACACTTTTTCTTCTGGAAGAGCCTTAGTGCCTTGGTTTCAGACCTAATATTTCTGTTAACTTTGCAGCAAACATATCAATTGCAAAGTTCTGGTCTTTACACTCTGCATTATTTATTTATGTTCCTTCCAGAGAATGTTAAGTAATATACAACAAGAAATTATATATTGTGGTGTATATTTAGTCGAAATATGTCTTTGTCTAGAGTAGTGTAGTCATTTTTTAATCTTTGAACTGATCTGAACACATACCTCAATTGTACCCAATAATTTTCTACCCAATAATTTTCCATTAGAAACACTATGTTTCAGAGAGAACTAATTGCTAAACAGCAAAATCCCTTTTCAGTTGAATTCTAGATGCCAGATTTCCAGCTATAATTCTTCACTCTTATTAGAAGGAGTCTCAGTGTGTCAACATTCTTATTGATGTTTTCTGCTGAATGCTTTGTTATAAACTGAACATAATTAAATGTAAGTAGACTGGTATTTCATCACAGCTCAAGGGTATAAGGCTAACACATTTTTTCTCCTGTTATCTCTCCAGTCCTCTTTCTTCTTACATGAAAAGAATGCAAAGTATCAACATTCTTTAAGTTTGGGAAGTTTTATGACCTCTCCTTAGGAAGCTGCAGCATTTGAACAATGGTGGAAGGGCTGTTTTGCTTTTCACTTGTGTCCCAGAATTATGTCAATTTTAATGAGTATATTTTCAAAGTGCTTGCTGGCTGAGAGATAAAGGTTCTAAGATGTTTCTAGAGTATATATCTATATTTTATTTTTTCTTTGCACAAAGATTCAGTTTGTTTAGCAGTTTTCTATTTTTCCTGCTGTTCAGATTACATAATTTAAATTCTTCTTTATTTTTCTTTATTTTTGTTGCTGCTATTATTACAAATTTTTTATACTTTCCACAGAAATCTAGTTTTATGTTCACCAATTAACCTGTGTTAAGAATTTTCAAAGTATCATTAGAATATTTTTCATTCTTGTGCTGTGTCAGTCTGGGATGGTGGTAATTCTCATCATAACTGCCCTTATGGTCCTGTGTTTTGGATTTGTGAGCAAAGCAGTTTTAACAGTGTTTGGGCTGTTGTTGAGCAGTGCTTGCACAGCATCAAGTCTTTCTCTATTTCCCACTCTGTGCCCCTCAGTAAGAGGGAGAAAGGGAAGTGGGTGGGTCTGTGGGTGCCTGGCTGTTGTCCCAGGTCATCCCACCAGAGTGCAGACTGCGGGAAGCTGAGTCCCAGCTTCACTGTGTCTTAGGTGACTTTTGCCAAAGTCACCTTTGCACCTTTTGCTGCTTGTGCCAAAGCTGATTGCCCTGTCAGCCACTGAAAGGCACTGAGCTATGATGAGCCTGTGCTCATGGCAGCTCTTTCGCACCAGAAACAATCAACCCTACAGTCCTAAGTGGCTTCCAGGAAAATTTGTTCCCCAACTTCTCCATTCTGTTTTCTCTGGAACTTCCTTCTTGAAGAAGGGTGTGAAATTTACTTTCTTCTGTCTTCAGAAACCTATTTGTGATTGCCACGCCCTTTCAAAAGTGATAAAGAACTTGCAATGACAGCAGACATCTGTCCCAGCACTATGGAATGCACCCCATCAAGTCTCATATGCTGGCTTAAGTGATTCCTAGCCCTGCTAGTTACCCTTTACCATGAGTAATGCTTCAGTGTCACAGACCATTATTAAGTTCCTGGCATACCTGAGAGAAGAACACGTCAGTAAAAACTGAGGCAAAAAAAGCATGAAGTACCTCGCCTTTTCTATATCCTTTGTCGGTGTCTGCCACCACATTTTTGTGTAGTAATGTTCTTTCTTTCCTCCCTTTCCAGCTAAAACCTGAGGACAATAAGATGCCAGAAGCTTTCCACTTCCCATTTCAGTGCCTGTAGTGCTCTGTGATGAATTACCAGAGGCAGTAGCAGCCACCAGGCAACACACTGACAATTGCTTTCTTGAAGAAATACTGTCCCTGGGTCTTGAATCCCAGCAAAATTGGAATAATGGTGTTGGTCTGATAATAGCTGAACTACCAATTTGGTGTTACAATTTGCAAGCCGTGTTACAAGGCCATGGGGAAAAATGTCTGATACTGCCAGGTCAAGGAAAATGTGTATCAACAAGCACATTGAGGGTCACCACCATCATTTATGGACACTGTGCAAGGGTAAGATGTGGGCCAAATGGATCATTCTGAATTCATCACATTCTATTGTCATTATCTGTACTAGAGGACTAAAGGGTCCTATAGTCCTCTTTTCAGAGACCTCATTTATTATTTTTTATAGGCCATTTCTTTCCAATTCTACTGGTTTTAAATTCTTGGCTGTTACAGTATTCCTGGTTCCCCCTGAAGGACAAGTCTGCTAGAAATACTGTCCTTTAGGTCATCCTGAAACAGCCTCAAGTTTATACAGGTTACCTGGGGAAGTTCTGCCTCCCCAAACTACCTAATCTTTCTGTCTAAAGGTTAGTGCTTCTTCCTTGCCCTTCTCATCTACTCCTTATCATCCTGCTTGCCCTCTTCCATAGCACAAACTTATCTTGGTTTCCAATTCTGTGTCTAACACAGGTTTGAGAGTTTATAACCCTAAAAGACAGTGCTCTGCACTGAAACTGAACTGCACTTCTTCTGTCATTAGCAGCAGCCATAAGTCATCTTTATGCTACCATCCCCTGTACATCAGTTAATTCCTGTTTAAAGTCAATTGCAGGTTCAAAATGCATTCTTCAAAACAGTCTACTAGGCATGCCTCTACTTCTGTAATGCTTGTTGTTGCCTCTGGCCTCTCCTTTCTCCTCTGGTGCTGTTTCCAGTGCAACAATGAAAATAGGTCCATGTGGTCCTCTTTCAAATGTCTTTACAGAAGATTAGCCAGTCTCCCATGTTGCTACTAGTTCCAAACACCTGATGAAAATCCCTTCACTAACAGGTTGTTCAGGAAGAAATACCCTGTTTCTTTGCCCTTCTCAGCCCCATATGTCAGTTAAATGCATGCAGCCCCATATGTCAGTTAAATACAAGAGCCTGCTTCTGCTCTTGTATTTTGGAGACAATCCTGGAACAAGGCTCTGCTGCATCAAACTCACCTTCAGCAAATGAAATATATATGATAATATAGATACTTTTTAGTCTCATGGGAATTTGTCATATCTCATGACTCCCAAGTCTCTAAGGAAAATTAAAAACCCAATATTTAAAATACCAAACAAAAAATCTCACACAATCCCCAAATGCTTGCACTGTGTCTCTTGGAAGTGGTTTTTATGGCCTGTTGCTCATACTCCTTGTCTCACTGCATATTTCTGCTGTCTCTTCAGCTCTGCAAATGCTGAGAATCCAGCAAAGGTAACCTATGCCTGGGGAGGCTTCATCTCTTCCTGCAGTGGCTTTGGAGTGCTGTGGCAATGTCTCAGAAGTGCTGTGTGAGAGCCTGCATGCTGCACTGACCACAGTTAGCTGCAGCATGGACCTGAAATGAATCACACCCTGTGCTACAAATATGTGTCAGCTGGAGAAACTCCTCACACATCCCATGCCTGACTTATTCTGTGACTTCCCTGAGCTCAGTTGTGCCAGGGATTATATCTGACAGACAGATGTGGTGTAGTCCATTGTTATGTTTGTATAAAACATGGGCAAAGCCTTAGGTGAAACGAAACTTTCTTATTAAAATGATAATATACACTGACCTCCAGAAGTATTTTCAGTTTTGATCAGGTAGGAAGAGATGTGCAACATCTGGTTATAACAGTTTCCTAATACTCAAGCCAATGAGACGACTATGTCTTGTTTGCCAGAAAGAAAGCAGCATTATCACAGGGGCATGGGAAATTAATACTCAAGAAAAAGGTCCAAAGTGAAGGAGCACTTTTCATTTAGGAAATGAAAGTTAAAAAATTTGTGGGAAGATGTGAGGAAATCACTGAGATAAAAAGATTAAAAAGATAATGGCATGAAAGTTCTAGGGCAACATGCAGTTGCTACTCCCCATATGGAATGCAGTCAGCATGTCCGACCTCCCCCACACAATGCAATCCAAGGGGCACTAAACAGATGATGGAGCAGAGTGGAGCCACCATGACCAGGCTCTGCCAAAACCCTTGCAGAGGAGAGAACTCAGGGGTACTTTCCAGCTGATAAACCACACAGCAGCTGAAAACCAAGGGAGATAAAGGAAGATGTCTTGTTGCATCGGCAATAGTGGCAAAACCTTGGACTGATCCACATCCCCTTCCCAAGGTTATCCTGAGATATCCAGCCCCAAGATATGACCACCTGGTCATACTTACTTACTAGTCATACTAGTAAGATGTATGACTAAAGTCACCCAAACTCCACCTAAACGTAAAGATATAGTGTAAAATATAAGAGAGGGAAGTAGGGGAAAACTCCAGCTGGAATCAGTTGAAGGGCTAAACCTGTCTTCTCCCCCACAGAGATGCCTTTCTGGTAAAGAACTGTGTTCTCTGCATGCTGAATGATCATCTTCAGCCAGCTTTTACTGGGGGTTAGAGTGTCTTGGTATATTTCTTCGAATTACTCTATAGCATTGAGTGTATATTTTCAGTCAGATATTATCGTCAGCAATTTTAGAATTTTAAATTCTCACAATTTAATTTATGAAGAGTATTATTCCCTAAACTGTTAATGTGAGTATTTCAAGGGTTCTGGCAGTCACTGGCAGTGGGTAAAGGTGTGGAGACCCATGAGAGGTTTCTCTGTTTGGTGTGTGACCCTGAACAAGTCAGTCTCTGATGTAGTGAACTGCTCACTGAAGGGAACCCCTAAGGGGATGCTGACAGGCTGGTTGGGCACAAGAGTCTGAGCATTCCTGGGTCTTGGCTTTCCTTGACTAATGAAACACAAAGGGTTTGGGTAAATCTCTCTTTTTCATCTGGTAGAAAAGAAATTTCATCCTTTAAATGTGTTTAAATCAACACGTTATGAAAGGTAACATTCTTTCCTGAGCCAAGATCCCGTTCCATCCCTTTCCCCTCAGCCTGAGGATGTTTTCAGATTTTTCAAGACTGAATCCTCTGTCAAGAAGATGTGAATTTCTAGTCTCAGCTGCCTCATAATGGGCGAGAAGAAACTTTAGAGCCAACATAAATGATGACTAAAGATCTGCATGCATTTTCTGTTTACTTTTAGCACTTAGACATCAGAAAATTCTGCAAGCACCTATTTTAAATTCTGTAAGCAAACATTTTTTTGCCTTTATTTTAGGCTTCAGTTAAGGGGGATTTCAAGGTAAATAGCTAATGACTTGATCCCATAGGTGCAGCTAGCCTTAGAACCAGTATAGTGTAATATCCTTGCAATACCCAGCAGCCTGTACTTTTTTTTTTTCCATTTTAGAGCTTGTCAGGCAGGGATTTAAGTGGAAGAAACATTGTCTGGTGACTTCAGCTAGTCAGAAAAGCACCAGAATAGTGGAGGAGAATATTTAACCTAAGAATTCTGCCAGTTTCAGTGTCAAAGCATTTCCTAATACTGAATGAAACGATTTTTTAAAATGTCGAGTTTCATAAAGTGAAAGGCATACAGCACTGGGAGAAGCAGTAGGAAAATGGTCTGTTATAAATATTTGAACTCTTGCTGAGGTATCTTTTCTCCTTTGTCCTCCCTGGTATAGCTAAAACTAACATCTCTATTCAGCTTAAAGAACCAGGTCAATCAACTATTGAACACAGAGTGTTTGTCACCTAGGAAAATGAATAATTAATGCAGCCTCACTAATCTGATATCAAAGGGAAGGAAATGTAATAGCAAATAGGCCTATGTGTAAGGGGGGAAAAAAGGAAAAAGCAACATTCTATCAGCTCTGCTCAAGTGATTCACACACATGAACCTGAGCTGAGGGTGCAAACTGAAATGCTGAGTGAAAAGAGGCTGACTGAAAAACCAGAATAATTTCTTTTGCTGGGAAGAAAAATGAGATGAAGGAAGAAAAGGTTTCTGAGCCTGTTCAAAAGAAAGCAAGGAAAGTATTTTCAGCTGAAGATTTTGGACTTAGAGATGAAATCACTGCTGCTAAGCTTGGCTATTCTCTAAGGTAATGAAAGATTCAGCCTGCTTGTATTTTTGTAACTTCTTCAGTATATCCTGCCTCTGAATGTAGCTTAACCAAATTAAGAGGTATAAATCCATTTAATTTTCCATTCAGTGTCAGAATATTTCTTTTTAATGGTTCTTTTTCTATTAAAAGGTAAGAATGTGTTGGGGGGATGGTGGGAGAATATTCTGAAGATATTCCTAGAAGCTTGGTTAAATTTTTGAAAGGCAATGCTGTAGTCCAAATGTTCAAAATTGTTTTAGAGCCTGTACAATTCACAGAGAAAGTGTGGAAAAAGAAGGATAAAAAAGGAAACAGGAGCTGGTGAACAGGAAGTGTAACCACAAGAACATTTCTTGAGATTGTTGAGATCCCCAAAAGCTGCAGTGAAATTTATGCAAGTTTCTGTTTTATGAAACAACTGAAAAGCTCAGCTTCCAATCAGAAGTGTGGAAAGGATGAGGAACTCAGAGTACAGTGGGAAGAATACTCTAGGGGACTTTATATATTTTTTTTCTCATCTTGCTGTGTATATTTTAAAGCCTTTTCTCCATGAGGGGAGAAAGGCTTTAAAATATACACAGCAAGATGAGTCAGTCTGTTTAGGTGTGCAGTTTTAAATAAATATGATAGACATTCCTTATTAAGCTGAAACCAATGTCTTCTCTCTTTAATTCAGGACAATGAAAAACTTGCATAAGCTATATAGAGTAAGAAGGTCTACACAAAAACCTATATTTGTTAAACAAGGTTGGTTTAAAACCTGGTTTAAATTGAATAAATGTATTTTTCTGGTGTGAGGAAGGCTTCCTGCATGCATATTGTCCCCATCAGAGGCCAACCTGATACAAGTATTTCACAGCTGTTGAGAGACATCTGAGGATTCACCATTTTTCAGAGAAGTACATTGAAAAAGAAGCTGGAAATAATAAAATTTGTCTGTCTCATAAAAACAATGACCACAAAAACAAAAGTTGAATACCAGCACCTCAAACAAACAGGAAATTCTGTATACATCACAAAATTGGATGACAAAATGAGAAATAAAATATGTTGAAAGACAGAAGGGCCTGTTCACCAAACAGCTTTAAGGAAAGCAGGATCATTCATAGGGTCAGAGGAGCATCACATTTAGCTTGGCGAAGGAACCAGCTGAAAATTCAGAGAATTCAAAGCATGTCATATTTAACTCTCAGAAAGGTGAAGGAAGAGTTAGTGACACATCTTTGTTTTTAACAGGCTGAAGCTAAGTCAGAAAGGCTGCTGTGTTTGCGCGTCATAGGCAAAGGGCATGCACAAAGTCACGTTCATCCCTGCTCTGTTCAGCACAGAAGAGCACTGCAATCTGGACTTTAAAAAGATCACTGTTGCATTCTGCTGAGAGGTGGGTGGACCTTAGGAAATCTGTTATGAGGGAAGGAAACTGAACTCCTTTCTCAAAAGGTTGATATGGAGATTTTCTCTTCTCCAGTGGTTCATAGATCTTTGTGAAAGCATAGTAAGCAGTAAAAGGGAGTCTGGGTAGAAGACAGACTGCTCAGATCTAGGAAATAAAGCAAAATACAGAATTTGAGAAGAAATAAATGACAAATTTTGCAGTATTTTTAATGAAAAATTTCCTCCTTTTACAACCATCTGTATGTTGCAATGAGGTGACCATGAGAGAATTATGAAAAGATAAAGTATATGAGATTCTTTCAATAACACAGAGTGGCAGTGAAGGGAGAAAAGCAATTCTGGTAATAAATGTAAGCTAGGGAAAGAAAGAAGGCATAGCTGAGAAATAAGAGAATCCATGGACTAAAAATACCTAGTGGTAGTAGTAGGAGACCATTACATGGCTGACTGCAGACTAATTGCATTTGTTCAGTCATTGTGAAAATGGATACAGATGGGATGCACAAGTTTGGAAATATCTTACTGCTAAAGAGAAAATAAAGCACATGTTATGTGATAAGCCATTACCTAAGATGATGTTGGAGAGAACTCAGAAGATCATATGACTAAAGTATTCTTTTCTGCTTTAGCAGCTCTTTTAATTAAATTTACTAGTTCCTTTTTTCCTGACAAAAAGAAATGGAGGATGGTGATTGGGTGAGAAAAAGGAGGCCAATCTTAACTAGTGAGATAGGATTTTTTAGTCTGCCACTGAGTAAAGCTTCCTTGCTTGAAACCGAACTTAGTTTTGTTGAAGTGCTAGAATTGGTTGTAGAGATTGAGTGTCTCAATGAGTGTTTTGCATTTTCTTCACTGCTGTGGTAATGTAAGTTCTTAGTGGGATGCCATTGGAGGCACAGTCCGGATTTTATGAACTTTTTCTAAGTAGAAACAGCTGGGGAAGCAGCTGACATCAAACTTAACAATTCCTCAGAGTTCTGAATACATTCCAGATTAAAAAGAGAAAAAGAAAAGCCCTATCTATCTTCTGTATCTGATTTTCATATACTGATAATACAGCTAATGGCAACTGAAACTCACAGCTGTTACTCCTGACTGCTCTGATTTTATTAAATGGTTCCTGGAAAGTTATTTTGAGTCCCAGCAAATTTTGTATTGGTCAGAGGGAAAGCATAAAGTATAAAAACTCTGTCTCCAGCTGCATAAACAATACAGTGGAGTCTTACTTAGTTCTCAAAATAGTAGAGATGGTTGATGTATGCCAGGGAGGAAATCTGCCTTGCCAGTTAGTGTCCATCATTTCCCACAGTTCAGACAGATTTGCCACTCAGAGCAACCAGGCAGCCTTTGGGCCAGATGGCTGGCACATCCTTCTCTGCAGCTGGGGAGGCACACGTGGTACCCTTCTCTGGAGCAATCATGAGAGGTACGGGGCACTGTGTTTCTCTGAGCAGGGTGACTGAGACATTTAGCGAGAGCCTCTCAGAGAGCTACTTCACTCTTCATCACTGCACCGCGGGTAGATCAGCTTTACTGCAAGCCCTTTTCACTTTATTTGTCTCTTAGAACACCCTGACACAAAACTAGTACATGTTTTTTTTTTTTTTTTTTCAAAATGCTTTGAGGCTCCTGGATAAAAGCAGAAAGAAAATGCGAAAGACATTTTGTGAACAGATTTAAGTCTGAAGATTAAAATACTTCTGCATGATGAGCAACTCTGAGGTATTTATGGTACTTCTTTAGGCTCTCTCAATTACCCAAATAAAGAGGAAGTGTAAGCCCTTGAGCTCTGGTAATTTAGCACAAATTTTCATTCATTTTGACTAAATTGCTACAAACTTATACAAGCCACATTAAGCCTGAAGAGCAGGAAACAGCAGCAGGAAGGACCTGTCAGAGAAGACCTTATGGCCTTTGAAAAAAATCCTAGAAAACTGTAGAAAAGATTAAAATTGCACCACAGAAACTCAGAAAATTGAATTGCCAGGGGGAAAAAGAGCTTGTGAAGAAAATAACAATAGGGAGGGGAGACTGAGCCAGTGATAGTAGTTTCAATGTTTTTTAGAAGAAAGAGGAGGTCAGGCAGAGCAGTATACACCAAAGAATTGTGTCTGGAACTTCACAAATCAGAAGGAAGAGCACCACATACTTGCTAGCAATAATCCACTTTTTTCACATTTAGCTGACAGCAACAGGGAAGACTGGAAAAGCACTCCTGTGGGTACATAACTAAGAAAGTTTAGAGAGCATTGCTATTCACTCTGAGAAAGATGGATATTAAATATTTAAATAAATTTAAATGCAACTGTTCTGTTCTAAGTCAGAGAAAATCCACAAGTGCATCAAAGATGTGTGTGGGTTTTGGAAGCAGGCTTTCCAAGGAACGGACCTGAAAAGCAATTACCTGAGATGTAATACCTAAGCATCTGTCATGTTTGAAAACAGGGTGCTTAAGCTGGTATGACAAAGCCATTTTCCAAATATGTAGGTTGTGGCTTCAAAGGAGAGGCTCTCATTAGTATTCACTGATGTGTGTCCTGTGGACTCCCAGCCTTTGTGTGTTCCTCCATCTGAGCCTACAAAAGACTAAGCAGGGATGCCTGTAACAGGTACATTTCTAACAGTGACTCCAGAACCATGGCTGGTCAGGCCAAACAAGAGCGACGCTTCCTGGTTAGAAGCAGGAGAGGTTAGAGCAGGTTAGAGAGGTTAGAGGTTAGAGCAGCTGTGTGGATGGCAGATGTGCCTACAAGTCTGGTTCTCTTTACCTTGATATCAGAGGTGGCCCTAAGCAAGTCACTTAAAAATAATAATTTGGAGAGAATCAGATGAACCATAATGCCTAATGTCACAGCTCTGAAGTTTGACTTACGCAGTTTGGCATATTAACCTGAGTGGAAGCTTTTGCTAGGTAACAGAAATCAAAGATCCCATTTCCTCTGAAAAAACAAGTGGAAGATTCAAATCCACATCAGTGGTTTTCTAGGAGAACATTCTCAACAATGAACAGATCATTATCCCAGTGAAAGGGAGCAGGAGAGACTGCTCCTACTGGGACTTGCCTCTTGGCTATACTGGCTGGAGCACACTTAGGATAAGTTATGTTTGTTATGTTTAGACACAATTGTTCACCTGCAACTTTGTCTCTACCAATACATTAAACAGCGCTAAAGAGCCTTCTGTGGCCATAAGCTTTGTGCATCTGGCATGGCTGGCTTGACCTGTGTGTATTCATGACATAAGTCTCCTCTGTGAGGTGTTTCTGTGACTCCAGGATGTAAATACCAGGTTTCTGCCTACCTTTTACTTCATAGTGTCTGAGGCAAGGAGAGTGCTGAAAGGCAGCTGGTTATTGCTGAAACAGAAGCCATGTGTTGCATGCATTATGATGGGGCATGACAGTGTATAAAAATGGTTTTGATTGCACAGTGCCCTGCAAGTGCACTGAAGGACAGTGCAGGTCAAACAAGTGTGTTACAGTCTTGTCCATGCTGCCTGGTGTTCTTGGTCTTTGGTTCAGCTGGCACAGAGGCTGTGGGTAGGTGTGGGCAAACCTATGTTAGGGACCATGGTAAGCAATGTGGCACAGAGTCAGGCAGGCACAAAGCATTCTTGAATGAGCCTCCAAATCTTGCTCTAGTAAGGCGCACAAGTACAGTCAAAAAAGGATCAGTCCATGTACGAGAGCAAAACTTCAAGCATCAAAGTAGCTTGACTGCTGGAAACAGAAATGCTCAGTGGAATAAAAAGGAGCTCTTAAGAATCAGGTGCTTAAATTGTTCTCTGGCCTTTGTGTACCTCCGCATGTCAGCAGTGAGGGTAATCACATGTCCTTCTGCTCAGTGTTGTGAGGATGAATAATATAATGATTTTACAGGATTCAAATAAAAGAAAAATGAGGGCCAAACCAGGACTTTGAACAGTTTGGCCATGAAACACAGTTTGACCACAGTAATATCCTTCAGTGTTGAAGATTCTCTCAACTCTGTCAACTGCAATTAACTGCACAATTTTAAATTGTGTTGAAATTTTCCAATTCCAGATGCCTCTGTAGCCATTTGAATAACCACTGAGGCAGTAACATGTGCGTAAGCCAGGTTCCTCTGATCCACACTGCTGATGAGGGTACCAAAAATTGATATATGTAATTATTCTTGCACTCCCTCTTTTCATGTGAATCTCCTACATCACTCACCAGGTCAGCCTCTAAGGTGCACTGAAATCCCAGGTGGGTTGGGCTGTCTCTGTTTCATGTTATAAGCTCCATGACAGCACTATGATATAGAATCCCATTCACCCTCCAGAAACTGGAGATTCATTGCATACTGTGTCCTTCCCAGGCTAGGCTTAGTTCATGCTATTATATGCTGCATAGCAATCTCTCTGATGCCAGCATTTGAGTTCTGTCAGAAATCCCAATTAGTTATTTTTCCCTTTGTAAATCAGCAAAAATATTTTAGATGTCCTTTAGTGTTGCTTTTGCAGTGCCTTGAAATCTTCTGAGTTTTACAGCTCCCTTTTACTTCAGGATTTGGTGCAGTTCATGTAATCTGTTACTGCTTCCAAGAACCATTCCCTGTGAAGGACACACTGTAGAAGAACTGAGTCTTTTGCCCCAGCACATAGCATGGAAACCCCTTTCCTATGAGGACAGGCTGAGAGATCTGGGTCTGCTCAGCCTGGAGAAGAGAAAGCTCCAGGGAGGCCTTAGAGCACCTTCCAGTACCTAAAAGGCCTGTAAGAAAGATGAGGAAAAATTTTAGTAAGGCCTATTGTGATTGGACAAGGAGTAATAATTTTTATACTAAAAGAGGGGTGGCCTAAACTAGAGATAAGGAAAACATTTTTTACAATGAGGGGGATAAAACAAGGGTGCAGGTTGACCAGAGAAGTGGCAGGTGCCCTATCTTTGGAAATATTCAAGGCCAGATTGGACAGAGCTCTGAGCAACCTGATCTACTTGAAGAAGTCCCTCCTCTTTGCAGGGGGGTTGGACTAGATGACCTTTATTGGTCCCTTCCAACCCAGATTATTAAGTGTTCATAACTTTAGTGTTGGACCTAGAGTCAGCAGACTAGGTTGCAGGGAAATGGGAGCTCTGGTTTTGAGAGCTGCAAGCTCATTTCCGAGGTGTTGTACAGTTTCCTTCATTTGTAAGAGTACTTTGTCCTGTTCCCTGGGCACCCTGGGCCTTTTATGAAGAACATTGCCAGCAGGTTTCCTTCTGCTCAGCACTAGTGAGGCTGGGTCTGGAGTGCTGCGTTTCCCAGTACAAGACATTGGTATACTGGGATAAGAGTGAAGAGCCCCAAAGATGATGAAGGGACTGGAGTGTGTGTGACATGGGGAAAGGGTGAGAGAACTGGTACTGTTCAACCTGAAGAAGACAAGGCTCAAAGAGGATGTAGATTAAATGGAGCCAGATTTTTCTCAGTAGTGCCCAGGAACAGGACAAGAGGTAATGGGTAGAAACTGGCACACAGGAAATTCTATTTAAACCTGTGAAGAACACTTCTTTTACTGTGAAGCTGAGTGAGCACTGGAATGGGCAGTCCAGAAAGATTGTGGAGTGTCCATCCACTGAGATATCTGGACATGACCCTGTGTAACTTGCTGTGGGTGACTTTGTTTTGAGCAGAGGATTTGGACTGGAGAATCTTCCAGAGGGTCCTTCCAGTTTCAGTGATTGTCTGATGCTGTGATTCTGTTTTATCTGTTCCCAAGGTAGAACAGGGACACTACAAGAGATGATGAAGGCTGTGAAGTGCTTGAATACTTCAGTAATAATGTGAAAAAATTACCTATAAAGCCAAGCTTTGAAAATATAGTTTTCCCTGGAGAATACTGAAGAAAGGCTGGTGATGTCTTCATGCCTAAATACATTGCTCTCTAAAGCCTGTGCAGTTTCAGGTGTTTTAAGTACAGTCATTTGCTATTTGCTCAATTACAGAAAAACAGTTCAGGCTTCCCAGGCACATTTAAGAACTGTATCAGGAACTTAAAATGAGGCAGTGCTGTAACTAAGGGTTTTCTATCTTTGTTTTTGTCTTGTTTTAGCAATCATATTGCAGGCTGCGCTGCCTAGATTCAATTCTGGTACAAAGGGAATTTATTTATTCATTTATTTATTGTAAGAGGAAATTGACTTTGGTGTGTATGCTAAATAGCACAATAGAAATATTCTACAGTTGGAAAAGCCTAATGTTAAGATGCATTGTTCCATTGTTTTCCTGTCATGGCATATTTAATCGTTGCCAAGCATTCTGGTACATTTTTGTAATGCCAAGGCAGATTCTCAGTGGAATGGAGTTTTTATCTATCATGTTAATGAATGGTTTAATAATACAGTAAGAAAGACTACTCACATAAAATGCTTTAATGATGGATGTCAGAACAGTTTCTAGAATGGATTTGTTTTAACAAAGGCAAATGTTCTTCCTCAGGCATCTGTGGGATTGCTACTAATAAAAAGAAGAAATGTCATTAAACTGGTAACATCATGTGCCTACACTTTTATCACCCTTACTTTTTTTCTTTTATTACATTTTACTAGATGTTTTTGGAACATAAATTGTAAAATATTTTTTTGTCACATTGATCAGTGGAGTTGAAGAACCAGTGTTCATTGCAGTGCTCCCCACAGGATGTTCCTCTTGTAGCATGTCTTTAAATATGTCTAAGCCTCACACACACAGAAGTTAGAACACTGCCACTCTGTCTATTAGATTGATGTTCCTTGGGAATAATCAATAGCCAATGATGATGCTATAAAAAATGCAATCAGTGTTCTGTATTTGAGAGAGTGCTATAAGCATTTTTTTCTTTGTTTAATTAGCAAGTCATGGCTGCATTTTAAACCTAACAGGAATAAAGTCTCTAACAGGTAATTCAGATTTTTACCCTAAAGTAGTAAGTACCTAACCTTTATTACCCTAAAATACTAAGCACCAAACCTTTATTCCTAGTGTTTCTGTAAAGATATAATTAGAAAAATTGTGTTAATTTTTTTCTGATACCAGGAACAGAAACAAGACAGGTATAGAAAGGAGAAGTCCTGAGTAAAAGTAGAAAAAAGAACAGAATTAAGGACACAACAGATTTCTTTATAATACTGAAACTGTTTATATTATAAAATAGCAATTCTTGTTGAATGTTTTCTCCTGTAATATCATACTAGTCTCCAGTATCATGTAGGAAACTGTTTTATTTAGCAGTCAATACCTGCAAAATTTGTATTGCTTTCAGAAGTAGAAAAAAAGTTGTAAATTACATGTCTCGTATATAAAAATATATCCATGCTTTTCATGTCTTGTGTATATCCTACGTAATACACTGGGGAGACAGTCTTTCCTCCCTGCATGAAACTCTCATTTAGGAGCATAGTAAACCTCAAATTAAATTATTTATTCAGTCTCTGTTTTTTTGCTGCACTGGAACCACAGAGTTGCAAGCTTATATTAAATATATCTCAATTCAAGTTGGAAACTCTGCCACTGGACAGCACTTGGTGCATCAGATGGGAGAAGCAAACAAACAAACCAAAATCCGATTGTGTATTACTAACCACCTAGGGTAGAAATTTCATCTTCACTCTTGCTAAGATCATTATTAACATGAAGCAAGTGACATAAGTGCTTCTGTTCCTAACATTTGTATCCTATTTTTGTCTAAAAGGAATTTTTGGAAAACTACTGCAGGTAAAAAAATTATCTAATGTAGTATATACATATAGCATGTGTACATATATCAGGTACACATATCAGTTAAATTTGTATTTGTGTATGTATATATATGTAGATATATCAAGTAATACACAAGCAGAATATGATATCATTTTAGTCAGACATAAGAGATTATTCTGAGAAATGTTCCAAATATTTAGTTTCATTGATGAAAATAACATTTAAACATCAATTGCAAATTGTTTGTATTCTTTTTCTGTGTTTTTTTGCCTTGACAGCTGTACTCTAAAGCTTTGACAAGTTTCCAGGGGAACTAATGTCTGCAAATGTGACTGATAATTGAATAACACAATTTTATTTCCGAATGGTACTACTAAATCTAATTGGCATAATGCACTTTCCTGAAATCTTTGTGTCTTTAAAAAGTGAGTCTTCTTTTGTCAATTCTATAAAAAATATATAATTAGTGTTCATTATTGCACAAGTTGTGATTTGTTCTTTTTTCTACCCCTCTAGAAAGCTGGAAAAAGACGTTTGCATACAGGTCCACATAACTGTTTGGGAAGGATTTAGCTATCTAACACCAACCTTGCAACATTATAAAGTTGCCTTTTTTTTAAAATGTATTACTGGTGTATTTGTGCATATGAACAAACTTAAAAGAGTCTGAGTCATTTCAGGGCAAAGCCTCTCCAAACCTATTTATGCACAGCCTTGGGTAGCAGCCATGAGACAGGTACTTGGCCATCTACTTTGCCAGAGGGACCTTGTCACAGGCACTGCCTTAAAATTGTTAGGCAAGAAAATTACTGATAGCTATGCATTTTCTCTGGTGTTGTGTTCATCTTTCTGGTGTCCCTCTAGGTGTCAAAATTAAGATTCAAGTGTTCCTCAAGATGAATGGTGAGTCAGAACAAATCATCAGCATCCTCAGCTCTCAGTTGGGTACAGTAATGGGGGTGTCCCTCTTTCACTCCTGCAGTTTTCCTATCACAACCTGCCTCCTTCTTTCTGCTTCCCAGCCACACAATGTGCCCTTCCCCTCCCCATTGCCCCACAGGTCCTATTTGTCCCACAGTGACTTGGTAGGGGTGCCAGCCTCCTGTCCTGGGTGCTCTCGGAGTGAAATCGGAGCAGGGGAGGCCACAGGCATGTGGCCATTTAATGATTGCTGACACTGTTAAGAGCACCTCATGCCAAGGCAGGACACCCACATCTTGGGACCCTGCACTGCCAGCTCTAAAGCACAAGCCTCTGGCCATTTGTTTGATGGCAAACCCAAAATTTAGTAAGTTGCAATATGCTCATCCTGTTTTGATCAGTTTTTTCCAGTTTTGGTCATTGCTACAAATAAGACACAGATTGTTGGATCAACGTAGTACAGCTGCTATTACTTGCCAATGCAAGACTCCTTCAACTTAGGGCTGAATATCTAAAGGAAGGAGTCAAGAAGGAGCAATCAGATCCAGAAAATTCACACCAAATCCTTTTGTTTCTACATCCCTAGTCAACAGATAATTTACAGATCACTTCCAGTCACTCTTGAGTCTCTGCTAGTCTCCCCCAAAGAAGGTAATTTTTCTGTGAAAAAATGATTTTATTTCCTCAGAGTGACAGAAAAATAAGTTTTCACTTCCTCTTTGCACAGAAAAGTCCAAGTATGTCTGTAGTTATAAGTTTAAGACCCCATAATCCAAGGGGAAATAATCAGAGATCTGCTGCACCGCTTACAAATACTCAGGTCTATGGGGCCAGATGAGATCCTCCTAAGGGTACTGAGGGAGCTGGTGGAAGGGCTCACCAAGACACTTCCCATCATTTACCAGCAGTCCTAGATGAGTGGGAAGGTCCCAGATGACTGGAGGTTAGAAAATGTGGTACCCATCTACAAGAATTGCCAGAAGGAGGATCTGGGGAACTACAGGCCTGTCAGCCTGACCTTGGTGCAGGAAAATGTCATGGAGCAGGTCATCTTGAGTGCCATCCCATGGCATCCCATGGCATGTACAGGACAGCCAGGGCATCAGGCCCAGCCAGCGTGGGTTTAGGAAAGGCAGGTCCTGCTTGACCAGTGTGATCCCCTTCTATGGCAGGGTAGCCTGCTTAATGGATGAGGGAAAGGCTGTGGGTATTTTCTGCCTGAACACTGGTACTTTGACAGCACTTCCCACAGCATTTTCCTGGAGCAACTGGCTGCTCATGGCTTGGATGTGCACTCTTCACTGTGTGAAAAACTGTCTGGATGGCCACTAGAGAGTGGTGGTGAATGGAGTTAAATCAGGTTGTTTTTCAGTCACTAGTGGTGTTCCCCAGGGCTGTGGTTAGGGCCAGACCTATTTAATATCTTCACAAATGATCTGGATGAGGGGATTGAGTGCACCATCCATCAGTTCTCAGATGACACCAAGCTGGACTGAGTGTTGATCTGATGGAGGGTGTCCAGAGAAGAGGAATAAGGCTGGTGAAGGGTGGTGAAGGAGCTGGGGTTGTTTATCCTGGAGAAAAGGAGGCTCAGGGGTGACCTTGTTGTTCTTTACAACTCCCTGAAAGGAGGGGGTATGAGGTTGGGGTTGGCCTCTTCTCACAAGTAACAAGTGACAGGATGAGAGGAAACTGCCTCAAGTTGCACCAGGGAAGGTTTAGATTGCACATTAGGAAAAATTTATTCACTGAAAACATGATCAGGTAATGGAAAAGGTTGCCCTGGGAAGTGCTGGAGTCACCAGCCCTGGAGGTATTTAAAAGACATGTCTATGTGGCTTTCAGGGACATGGTTTTGTGGTAGGCTTAGCAGTGCTGGGTTAACAGTTGGATTCAATTATCTATAAGGTCTTTCTCCAACCTAAAATGTTCCATGATTTTATGTCTACTTCTGCAAAGCCTCAAGCCAGCTCTGCCTCAGGTTAGAAGTGCGGGATCCACATTATATCTTTAGTCAACAGTCATCATTTTTTCTACTCAAGCAAATTCCCTTAGAAATCAATTGATTGAAAGCTTTGGAATTTGCAATGGTTGCATTAAAAATTTCGGTTTCTAAATAAGCCTCCAGGCCATCCACAGTGCTTTCAAAAAAGATGTGTCTTTCCTCGCAATTTTAAACTTGCAGAAATCTATTCTATGGTACAGAAGGGGCATATGTCAAAACAAGACTACAGCTTGCCAAACTACTTCATGAGTAAAACTTTCAGAGCATAAAATTTTACTAGTGCAAGAAATTAGAGTAGGTAGGAAAGGGGCATCTGCCTCCTCAAATGTGCAGGACAAGTCACCAGATCATGGTGAAAGATGCTTCTGCCAGACCTCATTCAAAATTGTCACTGCTCCAACTTGCTCCTATTGTCATTTTGTTTTTATTCAATCAGCACAGTATGTTGAATTGCCTAGGTGCAGAGAGATCTATAGCCACATGTCCACTACTGTTCCTGCAGGCCTCCCAGGATTCTAACCATAAACAACATAATGCTGCTTTGATACTATGCTTTAACTTCAGTAGATTGCTACATTTTTCTCCAATCGTTGCTATCCTTGTTTAAAATCCAATTTAAATTAAAAGTGAGGGAAAAGAATAGCTCAACTTTTTAGTTATTCCTGGACTGTTGTCCAGAGTTATGCTGTCAGACTCAGATCAATAATCACATCTGACAACTTCAAGTAAAGGTTTATTCTTGACTAAGGGGAAATAAAATAAAAGTTGGTGCAGACGAAGTTTATTTGTAGAATGACCATTTTTCTCTATTACCCCATATAGAGGTGTCACAGAGATAGACTGCATAGAAGACTCTGAAGATACTAAAAAGTCCACAAAGTGGCAAAGTGCTTATTTATAGAGAGTTGAAATATTTCCCAGAGGTCTATCTTAACTGCAGCACCCTTTTTATCCCTGTGTAAACAGACTCTGATTTTAAAGGTAGAAGCCACTAATATGCATTTAAGTGATCTTGACTTCCCACAGCAGAAAATTTCTCTTTTTCCTTTTTTTTTATTTTGTTTTTATCAGCCAACAAATACATTTCATTTCAACACACAGTGTGGGCAGAAGAAAGGCTCCGGGCACAGGTGCACCTGGAAGAAAGGACAGAATTTTGCTTTAGTAATTAAAATTGTACCCTATATTTAACAGTACTGAGAAAAGCTCAGCAGTGAACTTCCATGAGGACTAAACTCTTTTGTTCTCTCTAGACAATTTCCCAGTCTACAAGGGAGGTAGAGAAATTAAAGTAGAATTTGAAGTGGTCTTTAGATTTTTTTCATACAGTTAATATATAAATTTTCCACAATAATATTTCAACACGTCCTGCATTTTGCTAACTACAAGACATAGGAATGCTACAATTACTATAGCTCCCACTATTCAAGTGTTTTAGCAGTTGAAAAATGAAAATAGTAATCCATACTCCCCATGGGGATGGTTTTGAAATGAAGAGTAGTGGTTAGGTTAAAGAGATGGTTAATGCATCTCTGGAATCAACATCTTCCGAAATCTTTTGAAACAGCAAACACAGATACATTTCTTTTAACTGATCTTTATGTTTGCTGAAAGTGATGCCTTGTGAAGGCTGACCTAGAACAGAGGCTAGACAGAGCTGAAGAATAAAGTAGGGATTTATTAGAAGGCCTCAATGGATCCACCTTGGGCAGCCCAAGAGCCCAGCCAGGGCTACACCCAAAATGGTCACAAAATAGATGACCAGTCACAGGGTCTCTCACTTTTATAGGTTCTGATCCATTTGCATATTGGAGTTAATTGTCCAATTACAGCTTTAGCTTATGAAGTCCCATCCTTCTTGTTTTTCTCTCTTCACACCATTGTTTATGCTCTTGGGTCTGAGATTTGGATCATTTGTCCTTGGTCCCCAGCTAGATAAGGAATTGTTTTGTCTACCTATTCTGAAGACAGCTTTTTATCCCCTAACATGAAGCTCAGAAGTACACACTAAAGCAGCACAGAATCTGAAAAATATAAAAGCTAAAACCTGAGGCATCAAAAGCTATATATATTTTTATTTTTGTTGAAAGCATTTTAAAGTTTTTCTGTAGTTATTTGATGTTTGTATAAACATTAATGTTTAAAATCCCTTCCTCATTTCCAATGCATCTACATAAAATCTTTTTTAGAGCAAGTCCAATCTGTGTAATTTCCTGCTTTTCCCATTGAACATGGTGAGAACCAGCTACTTTTATTGGGCACTCTGCTTGGTAACTGAGAAAAGCAGTTCCTATATCAGGAAGCAGGCAAGAATTCTTTCTTCTTTTGAGGTTATTTAAAAAACAATTTATTTTTCAATCACATGCAGGCACTCAAGTTAGAGTGAGGCTCCACTTTAAGAAAAGGCTTATGAAGCAGAAATAGATCCTACATCCTAAAAATATTTCTAGTCTAATGCTTTAGCCACACTGAGATTTATGTTTCTACTTTAGGAGGGCCCTAATGTCATGCAGATGGAGGAGTTCTTGCAGGATTGGACAAAGCTAAGATTAATGCCAAAAAAACTCATCATGATCAATAGAAAGGTGGGGAAGACAGGCAGAACAAAACTGTAATCATGTGGTAAAAGAAAACATCTGTGAGAAGCAAAATGACTGGTGTTTATTTTCATTTTAATTGAAAATTACCAGATATAACCTATAGAAAATGCTACAACAAGGAAAAATAAAACATTACTAATGAAAGGCATATTTCTGCTATGAGTTTTATCAAAAGTTGTTGCAAATACCTGTCCTTCCTCTAACATAATTAATATTTTTGGTTTTATTTTTTTGAGTCCTGGCAGGTACACAAAGCAAATCACAACAACACTGAAACTTTATCCATTCAGGAAACCTCTTGCAGAGCAGATGACATTGGAGGTGCCCCAGCTAAAAGGCAGCCAGTTCAATGATTGCAGCACGTTCCAATATTTGAGGCAGTCCAACTGGAAATAAACAAGGTGCTAATTCTCCATCTAAAGAATAGATTCACATCAGGAGAAAACACTTGTGTTGATAAGGTCTCACTTTTGCTTACCTGTGGTAGAGAAAATTGAATTCAGTCTGGAACTGATGCTGGAGAGAAGGTCTATTAGAATGATGAGAAAAGGAGAGGCTAACACACAGATTATTCAGACCCTTCTTAGGAAATGGAGCATGAATGTTTTCTAAAGACTTCAGGTTCAGCATTATCAGGAGGGAAAAAGAACTACTTAAAATATTGGACATGTAGGAGAGATATTCCCTGGAGCCCTTGACCAGGATTCAAAAGACAGCTTCAACTGCATCCTAGCACAATCTGGATAGTGACCTGCATGTTTTTCTGCCCAAGCAGGTAGTCAAATCAGTAGGTTAGAGGCATGTTTATCCTCTCTCTAGTAGTTTCACATGAAGTAGAGCTACTCTAACAGAAGAAACAGAATCTCCTTCACCATATTGTAAACCAGAATACTGCAGCTTGACGTCTTTCAAATTGTGGCATGCCCAAAAAATATGAATGCTCCATCTTCTTCCCAAGGAAAAGGTGCAAAAATGTTGCTGCAGCAAAATATATTCTTTTACACAGCCCTCATCTCCAATGCAACACCCTTTGTTTTGCTAAGGCTTGTACTTCTTTTGGGATTTCTGGAGCCTCAAATGGTCAAAGCATTTTCCTTCATAAAATGTATTTCAAGAGAAAGCTGAACTGGAAGATCCCTTTTTTTTTTTTTTTTTTCCCTTCCTTTTTTGTTAGGTAAACTTTTTGCCTGGCAGAGCCAGCCTGCTGTCTTGTGTGGATTCTTTAGGCATGTATCTCTCTGTCTCCATGGTTTATACAGAGAAACCAAGCCTGAAAAACACTTCTGCATTCTGCCTCGTTGATGGCTTCATGACACAAGTGTGTAATATTTAAGAGTATGAGAAAAAGGTTGTGACAGGCAGATGTTAGTGAAATTCCTTCAGGCTCTACTGGAAGCCTGAAGGAATTTTGTCTGGTGACAAAAATGTAGCCTAGTTAAAAAAATTCTAGATATTCATGGTATGAATTATGTAAAGCTTTGGTTTTCCTTGCTTACATAAATCTACCTGGAAATCTTGCAGTCCAGGTGAGTTTATTGTGCAGAATAAATCTTTATTCTATTTTGCAATCCCTTATACTTTTAGCATATATATTTTGTAAATTCAGTGCATGATTTTTAGTGCATCAGTGTTCAGATGACTAGAGGCCAAGATGTTCTGATCTCAGTATAAACTTTTCATTATTTCATCACAAAAAACTTGTTAATCTAAAAAGAAGACACTGAATACAGTAACACTAGCTTTGCCTTGATTCTTTCTTTACCTCCATGTCCCATTTTTCCAAAATACACAGCGAAGTTATAAAAAATTGAAAAGTAGAACTATTAATGAGTCTCAACCATCATGATAGGTTTTTTTCTTTTCTGTTTATCAAAGAACACACTTTTTTTTTTCTTTTTTCAGCATAGTACAGTTCCTTAAGGCATCTAATCATTAACATGTTGGCTCCAATCAAGGAAAGGGAATGAAATGTTTAGCCCAACCTGAGTCAAAACCTATTGAAAAATCCCTGCCAAAAATACAGTCTAACGCTACATTCTTTGACCACACTTTCTTTCTGAGCAGTCAGCCTGTAGAGTTATCATTTCCAGCCAGATCTCACAATTCCCAGAAGATGGCTGCAGGAACTGGTGAGCAGCTAAAATGAGCATCAAAGATAAAATTACTAACACTATAGTTGAAATGATGTGTGAAAAACCGGAATAAAAAAAGGTAATTAACTGTGAGACTACTGCCAGAGCAAAGGCTTCATAACGAGCTGTGCAGATTATTCAGAATTGGGGGATTTAGTTTTGTTTCTAAAATAGAATGCAGATTACCTTTTAAGTGTCTCCTTTTACAGTCTTGTTTGTGAGTAATCCCGTGAACAGCTGTTTAGCCCAACACTTTGAGCAAAGAGCCCAAATGACTGACCTGATGTAACCTCTCTGCAGCTACAACTGCTCATCTAGACTGCGATCAGAGACTCCTGCTGCAATGCAACCACTGCGGTTAATTAATAGATTATTTTCTCTCCCCAATTTTAGGACTTCAATGAAAAAAATATAGTCACTAGCCAGGCTGCTGCCAAAAGCAAAAAAAGATCTTGCTTCATAAAAGGACAAATAGGAATTGATTCATTATGCCTGAGATGTGCAGGACAACGTTGCAAATTAAACACAAAGGATTTTACTATATGATATTTCACATGCGTTTGACTCTTACTTTTATACACGTACTTAAAACCTTTGGATGTTGCAATTGTGTCCTTACAGTTAAGTCAGTCTTCTAGATGTTGGATTGTAAGGACATAGGCAGTAGCTGCACATGTGTATTTCAGAATTAATTCTGCTTTTACTGTCCAAGTCAAGCTGGAATTTGAGAGCTGTTCCAGTTTGTACTATTACCACACCCCATTATTAGATTCACTGATGTCAGGATGTAACAACAAATTTGGGCTTCTGAAAAGAAGCAAGTTTTAGTCTATTTATGATACAGGTAAAGGCTTTTGAAGTGTACCAATTTCTGCCACTAAGGTAAATAGGGTATGAATATATAGATAAATACATTCCCTAGTAAGCAGACATTTTTTAGATGGATCTGCCCAGCTGTTAAGCATCTTAGCAGTGGAAGGTGTATATAGTTGCTCAAGAGACATGAACAATTATCATGTGAAGACACAGCTTCCTCAGAATCCTCTTCACCTTCTGCATGTGTGTGTACTAAGCTCTCAGTCATTGCTGCATGATCTGGTTTTTGTATATGGAAAGTTGATATAGAAGTCTGACTTGAGTGTTAGGTAATTTCTCCTGACATGCAAAGGTCAAAATGAGAATGATGTGACACTTGTATTAATAAGGACTGGGAAATAATGATTCTGGTTTTGCAGTTATTCCACCTTCTGCCCTGCTCTTCTCCTCAGTGAGTGAGTGAGTGAGTGAGTGTGATTTTAAGGAGTTTACAAACAGCTCCATTTAGCTGAGGACCTGATCCATGAAACATCTGTTTTTTCTTAGCCTGGGCTAATTCAGGTTTCTGAATTAGCCCAGGCTAAGAAAGAACAGATGAAAGATGAATGGATGGAACAGAACAGTTGTGAAATTCTCCTTTTCCTTCATTGACTTAATAATGGGTAATGACTTCCCAGTCTGTTCCTGAACCATTTAGTAGAGTAAATATGATGGCATATGTCTAATTAATCAGTAGTTATTATCTTAATATTAATTGCAGTTTGTGAAATGTAGTGAAAAACCTCTGTGTGTTGATGTGTTGAAGAAACAAGGCTAAGCCACTTTTTGAGTTTGAAGCTTATGTATTATTTCCTTATTTTCAGGCTAGGCATATAAAACAAAAAAATAATAGCATGGATTGATACGGCTCATCCAGGATAGCAAAGCCCACAGTATAACCAAATTTTGACACTAAATACATAATATCCTAGTAATAGCCACAATTGGTGTAAAAACAAAGCAAAAAAAAAAAAAAAAAGGAAAAGCGTCTTGCCAAAGAAGGAAGGAACACAGAGTAATTGCTAACTTGTTCTACTTCCAGCATCTAAA
Source organism: Agelaius tricolor (assembly GCF_023055355.1). NCBI lineage: Eukaryota > Metazoa > Chordata > Aves > Passeriformes > Icteridae > Agelaius > Agelaius tricolor. The sequence goes on along the minus strand of NW_027269262.1, from coordinate 23,425,098 downwards.
TGGTTTTTGTTTTCAGCCTTGATAACTTATTAAGAAAAATCAAGTATATATTTAGTAATTCATTCATATTGAAATTAAATTATTTTGTAATGTATCATTAGTTGGATATTTAATATGTTGTACATACATGAGGTTGAAGGCAGACACATACATGCTAGAAGAACAAAGAACAAAACAGATATTAACACTTTCTAGAATCACTCCCATGCATCAAAATCATAATGAGGCAAAGTTGAACTACTCTGTAAGCTAAAATAATTTATTTTATAGCTAAAGTAATACTTGAAATATAAAAATATTATACTGCAGTGACAAAGTCTTCTTTTCTGATAAGAATTCTTTTGAGGGAATAGTTTGTCATAGGAGACACCGGCCACTTCAACAGCACTGTGCTGACTGCTTCCTTATTTCAGATGAAATAAGTCACTGAGGTCTGACCAAGCCTGCCTGCACTCTCAGGACTTGAAAGGATGAAATATGCTGTTTAGCTAGAGTAGCCCCTGGCATTTACAGTTTTTGCAATCAACAAAGGCTGCTTCTGCCAAAAAGATTACTTTCTGTAGCCTAGCTAATGCCTGGGAGCCTGTGTAGAACAATCTACATCCTGCAGTACACACACAAGTCGTGACTGCAATAACCCAGAGAAACCCTCTAGCACTCATGACTTAGTGAAATCTTGTTTCAAGCTAATCTGCAACCATAATGAGATCATCATTTTCACTCTCAGATGCCCTGTTCCTGATAGAGAGTGCTAGGGACCAGACGTGCACAGCCGAGGCAGCTTCAGGCCACTGTGCAAAACTCTTCTGCAGAGAATCCCTGTAATGAGAATTTAGAGACTTGCTGGACTTTCTGCTTGGAGGGATATGTTCTCTTGAAAGAATTAATTCCTTCCTTTTGAAACACTGAAGCCTCTATAATGAAGTAATCATCAGAGCTGTAAGTCACAGTGACAGACGGTCTCAGCTGCTATGACCCTATAAGTAATATATTCAAGGATATCAATGAGTGGATCTTATTAAATGTAAAACTTAGAAACTGAAATTTCCTATTGAGTTGATGCATTTGCTGTAGTTTTCAGAGGTTTCAAAATGGAAATTCCACTCTACTCTTTTGAGACCCCATCTGGAGTGCTGCATCCAGCCCTGGCACCCCAATATTAGAAGGACATGGACCTGCTGGAACAAGTCCAAAGGAAGGCCACAAAGATGATTGGAGGGCTGGAGCACCTCTCCTATGAAGACAGGCTGAGGATGTTCTACCTGGAGAAGTTCCAGAGAGAACTTTGAGCACCTTCCAGTACCTAAAAGAGCCGACAGGAAAGCTTGAGAAGGACATTTCACATGGGCAATTTTTATGATCTGATTATTAAGAAATGCCTCTGCAAGGTTAAAGTGCAAACAAGAGCATATGTCAAAGTCAATAATATGGATTCTATTCAACAGTGAATGTGAAGAGAGATAGAAAGATATAGGAAAGGGGGGTTGGGAGAGAAAAAAAGTCAGAGATACAGAATAAGCAGAAAGGTATCACCACTCCATGGATCCAGGCAATATCCTGTTGGTGTTTCTTCTTCTGCCCTTCTCAGTGGTGGGGGTCCCCAGGTCATTCTTCTGGGGTGTCACCTTCATACAGTCCAAGTTCAGTATCCACAGGGTGTAGATGCCATCCCCATAACTTGGCATGGCATGTCTATAAGCAGTTGCTTCCTTTGCCACAGTCTGTCACAGTGAGAATTTTTTCTGGATGCATTAACTAGGAGGTAATAAGCAAAGCTCACCTCTGCTAGGCCTGGAATCAGTGCCTTCTTGTTGCACTTTCCTCTCCTCTGTGCTTATCTGAAGTTCCTGCTGTGGTGGTTTATCCTATAGCAAATTCCTTCTGCAGCCTTGATAATGTTTAAAGGCAATTGTGATCTTTAAGTGCCTTACAGCATGTAGTGACAGGACAAGTGGCAATGGCTTCAAATAGAAAGAGCGCTGGTTTATATTAGATTAGATATTAGGAACAAATTTTTTGCCATAAGGGGGGGTGAGACACTGAAAGAAGTGACCAGAGAAATTATGGATGTCCCATCCCTGTAGGTATTTAAAGGCATGTTGGCTGGGACTCTGAGTAACCTGGTCTAGGGGTAGATTCCCTGCCCATGGCAGTAGAGCTTGAACTAGATGTTATTTTATGGTCCCTTCCAACCCAAATCATTCTATGATTATATTTAAAAATGCCTTCTTACACAGTACATTTTACCTCATCATAACTGAGGAACTGTCTTGTGATTCCAGAAGCTACAGTTTTTGAGGAAGTTCAGCTGTGGCACAGGGTCTTTCAAGAGCATCAGTTTGTAGGATTGAGTTTTTACTGATCTGTCACTTATCAGAAAGACTTGAACAGCAGTGCAAATGATATCAGAAAAATCTCATGTTCTTTGCTAGGGTACTGAGATTATATTGTTGTCCTCATTGCTTAGAGGCCACATTTTTAGTGCTCTTTGATTTGCCTGGATTTTGTCTTGCTACACAAATCTTTGCTCCCAGACTCTGGGGAATTCTCTTGGAGAAAAGATCTACCTAGCCAAAAGCCATCAGACCCTTGTTGCAGTTTAACTGAATTTATACCCTTGTGGTGACAGGTTTATTTAGTAAGTATTCATATATGAAGGTCTCAAAGTAACTAAAGAGTAAACCTAAGAGAAACTTAAAGAGAAATAAAAACTTAAGAGAATAAATCTAAGAGAATGTGCGTACCAAATCAGACAAACCCTTTATAAGGAAAGGAAATATTTTTATCCCTTTAGCTAGAAAACTCCCCCTCCACTTTCTCTTTTTTGGAGTGTGTCAATCTTTCTTTTGTAGTTTAGGAATGGTATTCCCCAATTTAATATTCCCACCAAAGCACTCCCAACCATGCACTGCTTGCTCATTTCCCCTTGCCCTTACCCATTCTTCTTCCCACTGAGGCAGGACGGAGAGGAGAAAAGAGGCACAAAAGTTAAAGATTGTGGGTTGAGGTAAGAAAAATTTATTGGAAACAGTGATGAGATAGGAAAGCAAATGTTATCAGCTACAACATCGATAACAAAGTGTACAGGATAGGCAAATGATTCACAGTTGCTTGGAAACTGTGGTACCCAAGCTCTCCCTTTGCCACCCTTGACCCATGACGCTTCCCATGGCCTGGCTCAGTGGCTTCCAGGGAAAGAAGAAGCTTTTGCTCCATCCAGAGGTTTCTTCTGAGTCATCCTGCAGCACCCAGGCAGTGGGGTAATAAAATGCACGTTACATAGTAAACCACAACACAGCAGATATCAACGGCCAAAGCCACTCACTTCCTTCACTTGTCTCTCTGTTGGTTTTGTAGGTCTTTGCACAAGAAATGGCATTCATTAATAGATTCATAGAATCTTTTAGGTTGGAAAAGAACTCTAAAGTGATTAAGTCCAAACAGTATTTTGGCACAGCCAAGTCCACCATTCCAAACACTTCCACCAAATGTCACATCAAAACATCTTTTAAATGCCTCCAGGGATGGTGGCCACCACTTCCTTGGGCAGTGTGGTCCAGTACTAATAAATACTAACAGTGTCTGTTAGAAACAGTGATTCTATGAACAAAGGACACCTCTGCTAACACATCTGCAACAGACACTTCACTTACAGAAAAAGAGAGGAGCAGATGATCAAGCAAACTGCACATAAACATCTAGAAGATAATGAAGTGACACATCCAAAATGGACTTCTTAATCCATCCAGAATTACAAATCTGTGTATATGGAGGAAGCATCAGAGTTCATATATCTTGTGTTTCAATGGGCATTGTCTTCCATTCATCTATAATTAAGTAAAAGAAACATGAACTACTACACTAATTAATTTTATGCAGGGGAAAAACTGTCTAGAAAATAAGACACTGTCAGAATGGGAGATATGCAAAGCAGCATTCTAGTAAGAGTTGATCTGCATACAGTGTTTCATAAAATTTTCATGATTAACCTGAGTCAGGAAGTTTGGGGACAGAAAGTGGGACAGTGGAAGCAACAGAAGGGAAAGTATGACTACTGAATCTGCAGATGATGTCAGACTTAGAAGGACCTTAGAGAGCAAGCTTAGGATTCTGGATAATTTTTTTGAATTGGATGAATATTCTTCAAAGAAGGCTGCTTACCATTAAGAATAAGAAGCAATACACTTAGTCAGGAACAGTCCTTTATGTTAACATAGCAAGAGTAAGAATTGGCAAGAAATCCTTCTGTGGGAAAAGAATGATAGTGAAGGATATAAGTCAGCAATGTCATGTTATTGCTAAAAAAAAAGCAACCCTAAACCCTCTATACTGAAAGATAATTTATATTTTTATATCTCTATATATGGTTAGAGAAAGAAGGGATTATATCTTAAAAGACTGAATTCCACTGCAGTCAGCATTGCCAGGGTCTCAGCAGGACATCTATGTCCACTTTTGATGACATGCTTCCAAAAGGCTGAGCAAAAGGCACTGCAGAGAGAACAATGAGAGCACTATAAAATATCACCTACAGGGAAAAGTTAAGTCAACTGAGGCTATTTAATCTAGAGAGGAAAATGTCAAGGAGAGACATAATAACAGTCTTTGGATGTTTAAAGACATTGCTGCTAAAAGCAAGTGAATAAGCTCTTCTCTATGTCTGTAATTCGCAGGGGGATAAAGTAATAGGCTTAAACTCAGGAGGAAAGATTCAGGTTCGACATCTGGATATCAGGCATACTACATGTTCCCACTGAAAGAAGAAAATTTAAGACAATGGAGCTTGATTTATCTCAGCAAGGTGACTGCACATAATAGGGACTCGGGAATGATCAAAACTTTCCCGACGATTACGGAATTTGATGCTACTCCAAGCTGTGATGTGGAGAGAGGAAAGGTGAAAAGTACAGTGTAAATAACATTGCAGAAGAAAGATTAAAGAGGAGAATTAGGAGAAAGTAGGTGAAAGGAAGCAAAGGGAAATAAATTAGGTGGTGAGGAGAAAGTAAGGATGCACCGAGAAGATAAAAAGGCGAGGATGGGAGTGAGAAAGAGAGAATCTTGCACAGAAGATCCAGTCCTAGATGGATCCATTTAGAAGTCTGGGGTAGTGACATAGAAAAGTGGTCCAAAATATTTATTGCCTCCCAGATTTTTCTAGATAACAGTGCTTTCCAAACTCTTCCACAAAGCCCTCTGTTTGCATTCTTCTCTGCTCAGGAATAACTGTAAAACCACCTGGCAGTTTCATCACTTTCTTCTTCCTAGTTTTCTTGGAGCAGTTCATTGCATAGCCCCAAGATTTCTCAGTCAGTGTTCTCAGAGGGTGACACTTCAGCAAACCCAGCCCTTTCTGTGCTTGACTTTGGGTACCAGGAACTAATTACTTTGGAAAGTAACTTTAGTAACAAGCATCATGTAGGAATTCTCCAGCAGGAGTCTGGGGGATAAAGTACATTTCTCCATGGCGCCATTCTGCTGGCTCATACCTTCTTTTTATTCCTGCAGGCTCCTTCCTTACTCACCCCGTACTTTCCAAAGTCTGCAACATGGGAATCAAGGGAGCTGTAGGAAACAATGTAATTTGATGCTTGACTACCTCTTCCACCTGCAGCCTTCAGACATTGCACAGCAACCAAAGCCCAGGAGTTAGACATCCAAATAATACTTCTGAGGGTCTGGCAGTAACATGCTGGTATCTTTTACTGTCCCTGTAGTATAAATATAAAATAATCATCATAAACCTACAAAGTATAGCTAACACTGCTTGAAGTAAGGATGCATAAACAGCACAGAGATGGTTGCCCCTTTTGGGCAGGTAGTTACATGCTCCCACTTTTTCTGTGTCAATGGAAGGGAATCACTAGCCATGATGATTTATTTGTGAATTCTAGTGTCAGTGACAAAATAATGGGGAGAAGAACCATCAAACAACACGCAAGAGGGAAAAATGTCTGAGCAATTTGCTTCCCATGGCACAAAGTGTAGTGTTGCATCTTTAAACAGCCAAATATTTAAGATCACACAGAGGAGGCATTTAGAATTGGAAAAAAACCCCAAGTTAATTTAAAAAATGTGTTTCCCCATTAATGTTTTCAGCCACATGTCTGTAAATCATTTATCAGCTAATTCTCTGCAGGTGCATTGTCTTGGAAGTATAACTTTTTCCCCTCTCAGCAACACTGCTTAATTTGATGAAAAGCGTTGTCATGATGAGCATCAATAATTTTCCCCTAGCCCATAATTCATTGAATTACAGCCAGACCAGTGCAACTTTATGAAATTAGAAAGAGCCCCCAACAAATTCTTCTGTGAGAGAAGGAACTGAAGACTCTGGTGTTTAATTGCCTGAGAAAGGGGTAAGATGGCTGTGACACCAATTTAAACAAGTCACAGACCTGCTGCAGTTCTTGGGAGGTGAGGGAGTGTTGCTGTAAGCAAGTGTTTTTCACCATCTTAGAAAAGAAGTTATACATGAAAAATTCAGAAGGCTCCAGTTTTTTTCAAGCTTTCTTCAATGTGCCTTTTTTCCCTTTAGGGAATGTTTTCTAACTGGGTTATAATTAGGATCAGTATATATTTTTAAATGTAGTTTGTTTGGATTGGTAGCAACATTCATAGGGGAAAAAATCCTGATGACAGTAAGATCTGTCAAGCTGAAGAGAAAGTCATGAACAAAAACCAAACAAGGTAAAAAGGTCAAACTAATAGCAAACAAGTAGTCTCCAAATTTTGTGCGCAATAATGTTCTCAAAGTCTGAACACAAAGTTCCACTTCTCTTATTTCTGCCCTTTTTGGCCTGCTATATCCTCACTTCTAAAATTATTTCCTAATCACAAGGGAAGAGAAAATTAAACTGGACAACACTAGGTCCCAGGAACTGTGCCTCTCACCACATCCTGGACTGACACTGAAGAGCATCCCTAGTGTACAAAGAAATTGTTCTAATGAAATTGTTTTCTCCCTCACTCAGACATAAAAGATACTTTTCCTGAAGTGAAGCTGCTGTTAGAAGGTTCCATTGAAGTAAAGCAGCAGCAGGCAGCAGGTGGTCATTATTTCTGGATTCTACTGAGACAAGAGGAAATTATTTTCTTGTTTTGAACAACAGACAAAATTCAGAATTTGAAAACAAATTTCAAAAGTCTTACAGTATAAATCTATGCTCCTGCTTTCACTTCATTCAGAAGGTTCTCTCTGCTTTCATTTCTCTCCTAAAGAGCAAACACTATTTTGATAAGGTTTCCTCACACAGGGATTCTGAAATCTCAGCTCACAGTCCTCCATTGCTTTTTCAGAGGGAATTTTCAAAACAGATGAAAGTTCTAGAAATCGTTTGTTGGATGTCCCAGGGTATTTCCTTCACATCAGAAAGTGGGCAGTCTCCAGTGAGAACAAAATGTGTCTTGGTTTCAACAGAATCATTAATGGATACATCATCCAATGCCAACTTTTCTTTTTTTTTGCCTTATGTTTTAACAATGATTTGTGTTTACTTTATGGAGATTCAGCAATCCTTAAAAAACAAGCTATGTCTTCTACCCTTCCCTGCAATAGAGAACCATGCTCCATGACTGGACAAAACCAAATTACTCAAGGCTCATTGCACCTAGGTGGAAAGAGCAGATTTTGAAATCCCTCAACACACTGCTTTTCATGTAATCAGACAGATTTCTTTAGGGAAGATTATTCTTGAGGAAACAAATGTGAAATAACAGTACAGCAGCAACAAAATTCTTGGAAGGGTGGCTAAGGGGGGCAATCCTGCCTAACTGGCTTCTGAAAAGATGGGAAGCTGAGCAGTGTTGCAAGACTGGACAGAGGTACTGGACAGGAGAGTGCAGTGCTTCTACATGCCAATGGGAAAAGTAGGGGATGGATGAAGTGATCTCAAGTTCTGTGCCCTCTTGCTTGCCTTGGTCCTGCCAGAAGTTTCCCTGGGTAAGCAGCATCCAAGAGCTCCACCATTTCTCCTGGGTGTTCTGAAAGCTGGTGACAAGGCTGTGCCCTCAGTATGGCTTCACTACCCCTGCAGTGCACACTGGGGCCTGCAGTTCCTGTGACTGGATCTGGGTGTTTGGAATTATACACTTGCAGCTAGTGCAAAAGAGCTTTCTGAAGTGTGGGGGTATGGATTGCTTATGTACTGCCTTAGAGCAGCAGACCAGCTTGCACTCTATGTGCTTCTTTTCAGTGAACAAAAAAAGCATATCAGGATGGCTTCAGATCACTAAGCCAGTGTTGGAATTGAGTCAGTCATTTCTGCGATTATTTGAATCTGTTATCCCACAGTTCTTTTAGATTTTGTCACTTTTTAACCTGTATTACATGGTTAGTTGCCTGCATTGTCTTTTGTTATGTATAATGTAGATGCTGAATCCTGTGTATATTACATAGTTGTACTGCTGTGCTGGACAGAGATTTGCTGGATGCACTTAATATGACAAAAGCAATTGATGCACTATCTCAATACTACTAAAAACCATTAAAATGCAAACTGCAGTTTCAGTTATTAGAGGAGACAGTACTGTGAAGGTTCTTGTTTGTACAGAGATTACTAAAAGTACAGCATAACTTGGTTTTCATGTGAAAACAAGAAATTCCTCTGATTTTGTGTAAGAGATTAAAAATATTTTAAAGTTTTGCTTTCTGGTTGGGTAGGAATTTCTGTTTGTTTTTTTTATTTGGTTGGTTTTTTTTGTTTGTTTGGGTTTTTTTGTTTGTTTTTTTTTGTGGTTGTTGTTTTTCTCCCCTAGGATTCACTAGAAGGTAATTAAGGTAATTTCATTCATTTAGGAGAACCAAACAAAGCAATGGTGCTGACAGCCTTTCACTATCTGGGCTGGTCAGGGGTTTGCAGTTAGAAGGAATCGAGCTTTTGTAGTCTGCAGAAGAAGAAAATAAGGAGCCAGGTAATAGCTGCCAATAGTACTTCAGGGAAGGTCACAAAGATGAGGAGACAAATTCTGCATAGCAGTCACAGGTGATGCAGCAGGGTGCAAAGGGCACCAGTTGTATGTTGGAAACTTCAGATGGAATTTGAGGAAAAGCTTTCCCACTAAGAGGTCAGTGCAGCACAGGAACTGCTTGCCTGGGAACATGGGAAACCTTGAAGATTTTCAAGAAGTGGCCTAGCAAAGCCATAGCTGATCTGAAAATGAGTTGCTGATACTTGTGCTTTGAATGACATAGTGGAATCAATAATTTTTAGAGGTCCCTTCCTGGCAACATGACCATGATGCTTTGATTGCTTACCAACCTGTAGTGCAAATGAGAATTTTTGTACTATTAGCAATTGTAAAGCCATTCTGGATCACCTGTCCACAGGAGGTGCAAGCACAATATTATTTCCCAGAAGAACTATATTACATTTTTCCTGTTAAGAAACAGTTCCAACTGTTCATTTTTCAATTTTACCTTCCACTTTAGACACTTTGGGCACAAGATGTCCAGAATAAGGGTGTTTTCCTGAAATAAGGACATACATCATAACAATTCTGCCTCCCCAAAACAGAAAAGTTAATATTGGCCTTCTGTTGATTGTTGTTATTTTGAACAAGATTAACTAAGCACTGGTATTTTTTGCATAATGATAACTGCTAGCAGTGCCAAAACATCTTTCACCACTGTGTCTGTTGCTACCCATACTAAGAGTGAATCATTGCCGTAATGAATGGGCAGCCTAGAGCAAATAATGGAAGAAAGGGAGTATATATAGTGGAAAACAGAGCAAGGGACATAAGCCATGATTCACCAAACATTGCAGAGGATGGGGAAAGATGAGCTGTTATATAAATAATGTTCCTTTAAGGTCTAAGTCAGTACTACCAGAATGCAAACATCTTCCAGTAATTGTTAAAGCTGGCGTTGGTTTTGTTTTTTCCACTAATGAACAGAGTGGAGTTTTCAGAAAATCACATTCTTCAGCCTCCCAGGGAAACTAGACACTTTCATAATGCTTTTGATGAAGTGTCCTGGGTCTCTGCCCCTGCTGCTTGCTGCACAGGAAGAGAAGTTCCCAGTTCTTCTTTCAGAAAGAACTGCAGACAAGTTTTTGTGTCAGTTTTATTTCATTCACTGCCTTTGAGAGTTCATACGTATTGCTCAGGGCAGAGGCACAGCTCAGTGGCAAATTACTGAAGTCACAATTCATGTTTGGATTTTCTAACAGCAGAGTCATGTCTATCTCATTTATAAGTGGAGGAAGAAATAATATCATGAGCAAACAAACCTGTGGATGTAAAACTCTCTTGCAGGGTACAAATACAGGAAAGAGTCCCCAGTGAGTCCTGAACTGGTTTGTTTCTTGGGTTTAGCTGATGTAACAGATTATTTGTGTGCTGTTCTGTAGTTCCTGTCAGCCAAGGGTGAACATCAAGGCCAGATATCTCAAATATTGTTCCCTCCTTTAGGAATTCCAGATTGTGTTCAAAGCTGACCTCTTCACTTCTACATGTTGAGCCGAAGTGCTGCCTACAAGGCACAGAAGTAAGAGCACTTCAGCTACCAGTGGTAGGTGCTGGTACCTACCACACAGCTGAAGAACAGCAGAGACAAACAGTTTTGGACATTAGGAAGATGATGGTATATAATATGAAGCAGAGCAAAATACATTTTACAAAATACATATCCCCCAAAGCCCTTCTTCAGTTTGCCAGTTCCTGTGAGATAGCATATAATGTGTGTCCAGCTTTGCAAGAGAAGTGATCTGCATTGGTCTAAAAAGTGACTGGAAAAAGCCATGGTAGGAACAAGCCATTCATGGCTACTAACTCCAGAGACACCTGTTCTGGTTCAGAAAGTCCCTAGAGGGATGGCAATTTAGTTGGATGTGCTTGCACTCAGAATCCATTTACACTCCAAGCCTTGTTATTGGCATAAAGGAATAATTTAAAATCAGCTCTACTAATATTTTAACAGCCTAATAGTCCAAATTACTAGTGAATTTACAATAAAATGCACTCGAAGTCCAAATTTAATATAGAGAAACCTCAAGAGTAATACAGTTAAAATTGTTTACAAGAAGATATATTGATATCACCTTCTTTTCTCTGATGCTCTGAAGAGCCTTCCAAGGGCTCTCTCAGGTTCAAGGTCAAGGAGTTGAGTTTTCCTCATAAAAGGTGGAGTGGGATTGCAACAAATAATCAGTGTCCTGATATGTTTGCTGTGAGCAATGTGACGATAACCAGGGATCTCCTTCTCCTCAGCCTTGGGTCTCTCTGGAGATATTTTTATATAAGGTTTTATCACAGCCTACCTCCTTCTCCCTGTTTCCCAGACAAGGTTTAGAGAAGCTGTTTGTCCCATGGTGACTACATCCTGCCCTGGGCACAACCAGAGCAAAGAAAATGCAGGGATGCAACAGGCACATGGCTACCAATCAATTTGATGCCACAACTAAAACCTGTGTGTCAAAAATCTTATTTACATGGTTACAACTATGAGAAAAATTTTAAGAAAATACTGCCATTGTTGTATGTTATCTTACTTTATAACCTCTTCTGTGTATGTTTGCTGTTGTCTGCTGCTGGATTGAGGCCCCAGAGTAAACAGATGCTTGGCTTGCCCCACTGCAGCCCTCTTTATGTCTCTGTATAGAGAGGTGGAGCCAAAAGCCACTATCCTGTCAGCTGTACTTAATGCCATTGCCTCTCAGCCTTATGAATTTTCAAAAACACCACCTAAAAAGCACATCTTTAGCAGGGATGCATCGTAGTTTGTGCTTCCTTGAGTATGAGAGTCTGACAGAACACAGGACACTGGTAGATCTGAAGGAAGAAGGGCAGAATCAGTGAGATGTGGGGGAGAGTTTGCAGAGCTGTGGGCATTTTTTGACAGGGTGAGGAGCATGATATGATGCTGAACATGAGAAGAGAGGCCAGGGAAGGTAAGGTTAGCACAGGAGTGCTGGTAGGAAAATTGTGAGAGCTGAGTGGTGCTTCCTCATGCAAACATCATCTGATATCAAGAAGAGATCCAATTACACATTTTAGTAAAGTCTTCCTTTTGTGCCTGATTGACTCATCATAGAGTTCCTGTTTGGATATCCAACAAGAGTTTACATCTCTCAGCTGAAGACAGATAAATGCAATCCTACATTATGTAATGAAATTATCAACTGAATGAAAGAGACTTCATTACGTCCCAACTAAGTCCTTTCTTGGTGCCTGATGAAACATGAAGGTTTTTGCTTAGGAGCAATGAATAATTTCAATGGTACAGGTAATGATTTTTCTTCATTATTTTCACTTTTGCTGTTGTAGTTGTGATGGACTTCTTAAAGCATACATTTTAGAAAGTGATGACAACACTTATTCCAAAACCTGAATCTTCTTAGCATCTCTCTCCTTTCTTCTGTGACATTACCAGAGTGGCCAGGCATTTTTGTCCTGCTCCATGAACTGGAGTAAACTTCTTTATGGAGTAAGTGCTGACAAGTCATTACTCATTCCTTTGCTAATCTAGTCATTTCTCCACAGAGAATAATTTTCATGTTTCATTTTTTCCTCTTCGGCAATGCAGTCTGGGGATGCATCCATCACAAGAATGAGCTGGAGTAGCTCCTGTGAGATCAATGATACAGATTTTGTGAATTTTTATTAATCTGACCCATACTGACTTTTTGATACATTGTATATTAAAATTGTTTACTGAATGCAAACATTTATTTTCACAAAACAGAATGATAGAGAAACTTATATCTGAATTCTTTATATGAAACATGTTATTAGGAACTTGTTGAGGTTATTGATCCAAAAAGAGCAGGGTGATAGGCCTGCATTTTTATATACTGCATATTGGATTCATAAGCCAGTTCATCTAAACAATCTGCTTCAACACAGAAGCAGTGTTAACTGTTACTTTACCTCTCTTATTAAATTATTTTCTAAATGAAGTATGTCTGATTAAATCATTTTAAAGACAAAACAAACAGTTCCAAATTAGATTAATTTGCTATTCATGAGCCACACTGAAGTCAGAAGAGACTTTGTTTAGCAGTAAATTGATATTAAACAATGCAGGTTCATGTTCCTTCAGTATCACCGAAAACCCAATAGAAAATATGCCTAACTTGAATAGTTTATTTAAACTGATATAGACTGACAAAGGATTAATAATCACATTTATCAGCTTCTTCTTGCCTGTACTGTAAAAAGTTAGGAATATTTACACTGAAACAATTGTTCTTGCTGAGATGGAAAATTTGTACTCAATAGATGAAGAGAGCCCATACTTGTGGCAGTGACACTCAGTGGTGCTTTCCACGCTCACTTGAATGTCTTTGTGTTTGCCTGGTGTTGGCCATAATTTTGTCCTTTTCTCCCTGCATGAATTTAGCAACATTTGTTTTTTAGATGTCTCTATCTAGGACAAGCATGACCCTTCATTTTATTAACCCTGTAGGGTAAGATATGACATCATGCCTAGTGACTTCATGGCACTGGATACCACGAAACACAATCATGGAATTCACACTTTACCATTCTAAGATACGGATCCTTGTTTAAACACAGCTGTTTAAGCTCCCTTCATAGTTAACTGGAAAGAAAATAGGCACCTCCAGAAGTCAATTAATTTGTTACTAAGATAAATCCCTCTTTATTACATGGGAAACTTAAAAAACTACCTTAAACTAGATGCCTCATAGTGGCTGCAGCTTGATGGCATATGTCTCATCCCTTTGCTAAAGAAGAAAAAGAGCTACAACATCCTACAGTCTGATGTTCAATATGATGCATATTCTTCTTAATGGTGAATACTTGAAAATGCATCACTGATAACTCACCCAGAATTGCAACAGCAGGTCACTGAGGCTGCTATTTATACTGAAGCTTATTATCATTTATCCTCCTCAGGTTGAGCGACCTTGGAATTTTTGCACATCAGACCCTTGAAATTTCATTTCTTGCCTGGTATCTGACAAGGGAAGGAGACCATCTACATGCTCTGGTTGTTAATGTGGGCAGTTGCAGTGCTCGACCTCTTCATTTGGCTTTTTACCCTTGCCCTGTGGTGACAGCAAAGTGTTATGACAGTCCCACTTTGTAAAGAAGGGAGGAGTTAATAAGTTTCAGCCTAGCACTAGTGCTGCTGTCTGGAGTGTCTTCTGTCTTTTACCCATCTCTTTTTAGTTCTTCTTGTCTCTTTCCATCACAGGCACCATGAGCAAAACTTTTGAGGCCGGGTGTCACAACCCAGAATATATGGATATGAAGATATAAACATGGAAAACATAAAACCATGGACAGTGCTGTGAACTCCCTTTATTCTGATCAAATACTCACAACCTCCCCTTCTGTTCCACAGAGATTAACTTTTGTTGTTGTTTTCTATCCAGAAGGGTTTTTTTCCTGTAAAATCATGCCATTTCCCACTTGGTGGAAATCAGGCTCCCAGGCAGTTGCACACGTAGATCAACACATCGGCACAGTGGTGCAAGCTAAGGTGACAGGGCATCCTGGCTGTGGTTGGCTTAGACTGCCCTCACCTTGCAGCTGCAATAACACCTTTCTTGAGAAGGCATTTTGTGTACAACTGCCTAGAGTTCTTAAATGCCAACGTAAACATAAGTAAACCAACTTAAATAGTCCTGCCAGTGAACCACCTGTAGCATCAGGAGGTTAGACCTATTTTATCCTGAAGTTTCCCTACTTTGAGGCAATTTTTAAATTGAGTTTATAATTTCTGGCCATTCTGTAGTCATTGATGTCTGTGGTCTCAACACACCACTGCACAAGATGAAGTCATTCAAGCCAATTTCACATTTATATTTGATCTCCAAGTGATATATCACTTTTATCCAGAACTGTAGCTTGCAACTGCAAAATGTCCAATTAATTATTTTCAGGCTTATGTAGCGCTTATGATTAAAACCTAGGTCTGAAAGTCAGGCTTTACATACAAAGAGGAAGCCTTGGTTCCCAGAAGTGATTCTAATTCTCACAATCTGAATGATCAGGGCACAAAAAGCAGTTTGTTCCCTGAGTTCCACTGTCTGATTTAAATGCTCCCAGATTGTGCACTGCTGAGGAGAGGAGTCACTTCTGAGAAAAAAAGGACAAAAGTTTGTTTTGTAGGGCAACCTAAGGCTGTATGTAGCTACTTTTCACAAAGCTTTCTTTAGACCCCCAGGAAAAGACCCTTATGTTCAAAAAAAAAAAAGGAGGAAACTCACAATATACTTCCCAGCTGGCTCTTGGGTATGTGAACCTGAATCCTTGCAAATACTCCAGAGAAGTTATCTGAAAACTTGCTTGCTGTGAAAAGCCACTGTGGTCTTACTGTTCTGTCCTACAGCTCTGATGTCAGGATATCTGAAAGGACAACCTTGCACAGGCTCCCTCCAACCACATCATGCACCTCATTGTCCCCCCTCAGAGAGAGGAATCTGTCCATCATCTTGTGTCTCCTGCTTTCCTTCCACACCACTAGTACTCCTAGGAAGTGGTGTTAATATCTACACTTGCTCTCTATTCTTCACACAGATACACAGGTTAGAACACTAGAGGATTACAAGTAATACTAAAAGCTTAGATTTAGAAGGGTTTTTAGTCTATTTCACACATCACTCAGTTATTTAATACCTCAAAATTATCACTTTTCCTCTTCCCTTGTCTTCAATTTGGAATAGATACTGTAAAAGAAAATAAACTCTTGTTAGCTCCAGATCAGCTCTCCACATTTTCCTTTGTTGATTTAAATGGTATCCATTTCTTTGTCTTATGCACTGTGTAATACACAGTATCTGTGGACTCCACAAATTATTTTCTGTAATCTCTGCTGAAAGGTAAACTGCTCAAAGTGCAGCACAATCTTTCCAAGACTGACTATTTCATTTTAGAAAAACATATGTATAGATAACCAAATGGTAGGTAGCATGGGGCCTATTCATAATATAATCAGGCAGTTTCAATTTTGAAACACATTATTCCAACAGCAGCTTCCATCGTTAATAAAAAAGATATTCCAGTTGCTGCTGGATATTATGCTAGCCACGTTCTCTCTGCTTTGTGGATCAGTGGAGAATTCCTGACTCCAGGCACTTCTTTCCTGTCCTGTGTAGTTTAAGAAGGTCTCTGTCAGCAGCTTGTAGGCTGCATACAGAGACCCAAATCTTCAGATGTTGTAGTTGCTGTGTGTTCTGAGGGAAGTCCTCTTGCTATCTGCCTCTCAGGAGATCCACCCAGGACCTGGGTAGGCTGCTTCTTATGTATGAGTTGAACTAGACAGATAACAAGGTTTCCATATCTCTGGATGCTTTTCAGGTATAATTATATCTAATTCCTCTGATCATTATTTTGAAGGCTTCTATTATTTTCAAACACCCTGCAGTTATGCTCCTCTGCATCTGCAAATATGTTTCATAACGACTTCAAATACGCAGCCATGCTGGGAAGGAACTGTGACCCTGCATGGTTCTCTGTTTTCCAATGTACCATATTCAATGACAGCTTTGAATTTTTCAGTGAGAGCCCAGATCCTTGATTTCTAAAAAGTCAGGAGTCATGATTTGAGATGAAAGGAAATCAGTATTATATGTTGGCTTTATAAATGTAGCAGACCATTTGTATTCTGTCTGCTGTAATACATATGAAAAGTGTATCCTTGTCCATCTTGCATGACAGCAAATATGCACCAAATTGCATAAATACATAAAAACATTTCTTCACTCTTTTCCTCATTCCTTTTAACCTACACTTTACATGTCCTACTTTTACCCAGCTCCCAGTAATTCCCTCTAATCAGAAAAGGTCTGTGCATTGTTTGGTGTGCACCAACCCAGCATGATATTAAGAGTAATAAATGCATAAATATTATAATATATTAAAATAAATATTAAATATATATAAGAATATTAAATATATAAGGCTTTGTGCCTGCTGCTGCTTCATGTGAAAGTGAGTTCATAGCAACAGTGGCAAGCAGAGACAGGTGCTTTTAATCAATTGCACCACTCTGCTGCCATAAGAGAAATGACCCTTAAATTTACAGCAGCATGTAACTTGTCGTGGCTCCATGGCACAGATGCACATGCACATGAGACAGTTCATTGCATCACATTTTAGACCACACCTAATTTGCCTTTCTCACTAGTCAGGTTACTTGCTTGGTCATTGCAGCTCTAGAATGGTACCTATTTATTGTTTTGAATTTCAATTTCCAAACGAGGCGATAATGCGACAAGGAGATATAGAAGACAATAGCCCAACTGGAAAAAAATTATAAAAGGAATCCTGAAAGATTTATTATTATTTTATTAGTCAAAATCTGTGCTCTGTTCATTTTGGCTTTGCATTAGTGGCAAAGATAGGTATTTTCTTATTAGACTTTTTAAACTCTTAAACTTATTTAGAAAGAGTTTGATGTTACTCATTTGCTTTAAATGTACATTTGATACTATTAAGAGCTGGATGATTACTGCTTGATACATGGTCCTAAAATTTCCTGTGAAGATCAGTGTAGGCATAATTCCAACATTAAGAGGTAAGAGGAAATATGTTTGAGAGATGAATTAGTCACATCTTGGTGTCCTGGAAACTACATCAGCAAATCTTGTTCTGGGCTTTGGTCTTCTTCATAGCATTATGAAGCTAAATATTTTTGCACTGCTGAAAGCCATTTTTTAACTTTTTGTTTTGTTCATTTGTTTTTCTCAAGAAAGGTGGCATCTTTTAACAAGTTGACCTACAACCACAGAGCACTTTAAAGAGAAAATATGCTACACATCACCTAGACAGAATGCTCAGCGGTAATGACAGCAGGTTACTGGCAGCCTGCAAAAACATTCCCATATAACAATCTGTCCAAAGACCACAAAACAGTGACATTTCACTTGAAAGTAGACCTTTCAACCCTAAGTATGTTAATCATAGGAGGATTGGTTGGATTTATTGTGAGTAAATTTACAGACTGACTTAACCAGCTTCCCTGTCCACCAATCTGTTGTTCCATATGTCCAAATCTACAGCAGAGAAGCTTTTAGGAAACACCAACACAGACTGTACTCTGAGGAATCCATCACAGCTGGGTCTGAGCTCTGCCTCCTGAAATATTTGCACCAGTGCCCACAACTGCCTTCCTCATCAGTGGCAACAAAATGAGCCTACCTACCAGAGCTGTTCTGCTGCTCCAGCTGAAAGGAAAATGTGGAGTGGTAGTCAGAGGTCTTAAAATTTGTAAGCCTTCCTTCAAAGCCAGCCATTTGCCAGAGAGATGATGGAAGGCACACAGCCCAGGAGCTACCCTAGACACACTATTAGAAAGCACTTAATGGTACTCGAGCTGCTGCAATCTCAACAAACATCATATGTCATGCCTTGGTCTATTCTCTAAGAATGAAGATGTGATAAATGAGCAGAAGATCACTGAGACTCAGCAGTGCCATTTGCCTTGCTTTTTCAAGGCACTGAATGAAAGTTTAGACAAGTAGCTTCCTTGGAAGTGGATAGATGTGGTTCCAAACATTCACAGAGCTGCCAAGGGCATTGATTTGTGTGTCTATTTGGTCCATGGTTAAGAGGCCTATACTTGGCAGAAATACACATCATTCTTTGGTTCTTCCCCAGAAAACTGATTAAAAACCACCAAACCTTCCTAAAATAGTCTAAAATATCAATTAAAAGACCTTTGTCCCTGTAATAGGACAGGCCATTCTTTAACAGATTGTGGGGTTTAAAGCCAATCCCCAGCGTGCTCCATGATGTGACTTTATTGCAACAGATGTTTAAAAATGCAACAGGCAAGCTAGGGAAGGAAAGCCAACTGCTTATCAAAGAGCAGTCCCCAAACAAAAAAAAAAAGTCCAACTAACTGGACTGGTAACTAATTTTAGAGAGTTCCTCTCTTTTTGGCCATTGCTATTTAGTTAGAAGAAGGCTATCAGTATTGTCTCCACTCAAAGACTCCTTCAAACAAAAGAGCAGCAGATGACTGGAAGTCAGTTTGGAGAAAAATCACTGTGATGCCATGTGGTTGGTTTGCTCCTGAAGCAGATAGAAAATCTCTCTTACTCAGTACCTCTCGCAAAACTGCTGCCTAATGAATGACTTGGCATATCTTTTTTTAGTTTTTATGAAATTTAGATTGTGAATATATAATTAAAAAATATGGATACTGAGCTTTATTTATGCTAATAAACAATATATAGTTCACAAATATGTGATATACCATATATACATGATAAGAAATTACAAAGCTTGACAGAAGAACAAAAAAAAAAAAAAAACACCCAAAAAGAACCAACCAATGCACCAAAAAAGACTCCAGCAAAACCCCAAACACCTTTGACATACTTTTCTGCTTTTCAGATTAGCATTTATCAATGCTTTTATTGCTTTCCACCTTCCTTGGAAAGCAATAGTTAAAGTTCACAACAGACTATGATTTCTAAGACTCCAATAAATTCTCCTCTCTCTCGATCTCCTGACATTATTCTGTGTGGTTTTGTAATTCCATCTTCCAAAAATTTATATGGATCCCTAGCCCTTAAAAATGCTCCTTACTTTCTTAGATACAAAAGTTGCTGCTAGGCAAACTTTCCTTTTTAAAAATCACTTTTGCATATTCCTACTCTGTCTTGGTATACATATTGTAGCTGGGCCAGGCTGGAGCTTCTTGGGGCAATATTTATTGAAACCTACTCATAAATTTCATGCACTTGTTCCAGCACATAATTATTTCAAGAGATACCTGCTGTGATGAGTGGTGCAGTGTTTGTGAGAAGCCCTACCATCTACAAAACCACTTCTACAGGTAAAGAACAAGGTAGAAATACATAGACATATGTGCAGCTCATCCTGATAGACCTGCTTGAGATCTTGATTGGCTTGGAAGACGAGTGTGAATGAGTAAAAGAGTGCAGCATGTTGTTCCATACTTTAGAAATACTTGTGAAGAATGTCAAACTCTATAAAAAAGTAATCATTTGGTGACACCTGAATAAGACAATACTTCATAGTTTCTGGATAAGCTGAAATTTCTTTGAAAATGGGAATAATTTTGAACTATAAAATAAAGAAGCTGCTTAGGCTATATTTTGTATATCAAAAAACGCATAGTTTCAATGCCAAATAAAATTTCAGATTGGGAAATTAGAGTATACAAAGGAAAATGAAGAGTGCAATAGAAAAAATATTTCAGAAATTCCACGGTGCAACATAGAAAGCATTGCAGAAATGCCACATCTTGCTCTCCTTGCCCTGGATATCCCAATCAGACTTTATTACTTTGTTTCAAAAGGGACATACGTGAAGCAGAAGCAGTTGTCTTGAGGAGGGCAGCAGATCATCAGAGAGTTGGAGCTGCTGCTTATGTGAAGGGAGTTGCAAGTGATCATGACTATTACTGGAAAGAGTATTAAGAGAAGATATGATAAGGGAACCTAAAATACTGTTGCAACTCAGGCCAGGCAGCTAAAAACCAGGAAAGATATATTGGAGCCATTGCTGACTGTCTTCTAAACTCACTGATCTGTTGTGAAACAGCAGCCAGAAAAGTCAATGAGGCTCTGGGCATCATCAGGAAAAGTATTGGGAATGCCACATCTCCAAAAGAGCATGATGGTCTTAGAGGAGGTACAGAGAAGAAAAACTGCAGCAATCAAAGGGATGTGATGTTGGGGTTTCTTCACAAGGAATGACTAAAGAGGCTGTGGCTCATGCCATAGGAGATTAGAGGAGGAGATGGATGGGACATAAGACTGAGGTCACAAATCACAGGGGCAGAAGATGAACTAAATATGTAACTGGGCTTACTGGATGCCATGAAGTACTGGCTCAGGGACACTGGTAGGAGACTGAATTAAAATGGAGAAATGAAAGCACCTTTCTGGGCTGTGGGTGGTGAGCACCTGTGTTCTTTGCTGTGGCATTTCATGGAGGTAGACATGGTCAGCAGGTCCAGTGGGGAGGGCAGTAGTCAAATTCAGGGTCTGCAGGTGCACACACACCTGTCAAACAGAACAAGCAGGGCTGCACACCCTCTGACACCTCTCACAACGTCCTCATTGATGGAGGGGCACGAGGAGGGTGGGCTGTAGATAGTGGCAGCCATATCCCACCTCTGTGAGATTGTTAATCTGCACCCATCTGGCATTTTATATCTTCTTAATACATAATGTAGTAAAGGCAATGAGGAGATCTCAGTACCACCAGTCTATAAAATGTAGGCAAAAGGACACTTCATTTATTGCATATTCAACAAGGTGTAAACAAAAAAATAAAAATTGTCTTGAACACTCCTAATTCATGGAAATCATTGAGTGACACAGAGTTAAGTAGGTCATCCAGCTCAGACATGAGCCTATCCACCAATTCGGGTGACATCAAGAGGAATACTTGTCAGGCAATCCCTGAAGACAGGAGAGATTCATTCTGTATGTAATTTGTTAGTCACAGTATGGCTTGGGTTGATTTGCTTGTTTTCTGGAAGTGTTTCTCTTGACCATGTAGAAGAAGGGAATTGATTCACTGTGTACTTCTGTCACTTTAAAGGGGGGACAGCAGAAGATAACTTCCATAAATGCAAGTGTTTTTACTTCTTCTTCCATAATTGTAGCAATTAAGAACTCAGGAAAGGCTGGTGTGTTCAGCTCCTTCAATACACAGATTTTGGCTCACAAAAGAAAGCAGGTATATTCATGAACTTCCTGCATGTAAACGTTTTCTTAAGTCTGTCTGTCCACTGGTCATGTCTGCCAACTATTGCTCTTTCTTGTTATTGCCTGGCACTGTAGGCAGTAATTTTTCTTTTGCTTTTATATTAGACCAGCTAGAGGACCCAGAGCTGAGCTCCACACTCCTGAGAGACAATGAACCATGGCCAGTGAAATCTCCAGTAGCACATGTGAAGTCCTCAACCCAATGATTGGAAAATATTTTATAATTTCAAAACAGGAGTGAAACCCCAGGGTGTGACAGTGTAGATGGCTTTGTATGAATACACTAATTTTTTCAGCTTTTTACCCTGATAGAAAACCAGGCTTTCAATAGCCAAATTGTTAGGAGTTAAAGGGATTTATTGCTATTTTCTTTATGATTCTAGATGTCACATTTAACAGGGTAAGTTATAAATGGCAATTCTAGCCACTGCATGAAAGAGAGGTATTTAGGGTGAGTTTGGTTTTCTTATTTGTTTGGGGGGGGTTCTCTTTTTTTCTCTTTTTTTTCTTTTCTCTTTTCTTTTCTTTTCTTTTCTTTTCTTTTCTTTTCTTTTCTTTTCTTTTCTTCTCTTTTCTTTTTTCTTTTTCCTTTTTTTCTTTTTTTTAACTTTGAATTTCTAATTTAACGAAGTCTTGAAGATTTAGACATGTTTCACTGTTCTGGTTTTCCTCCTCTCTGTGTCCTTCCTATTAAACATGGGTACTGTAATATGAAAGGTTCTTGATGTGGGCTTTGGAAGTTATTGCACAGTAATTATGCTGATAGCTCTTTCTAGTGCTGAAACTCCACATTAAAAGGGAGTGACTGAAAACTAACTTAACATATTACTTCCACATGAAGTCACAACAATAAGAAATGTTTTGATGGAACTTTGTGCTATAAACCTACTCTCCTACCCTAGTCAGCATCCGAAATTCTTGGGAATCTGACATGCTTTTGTGTCAGGTCACGCTTAAATCATGCAACAAGACAGTTCACACATCCTTGCAGCCCTTTGTAGATGCAGGTGCCTTGGATTGCAGGATTAGCTGCATCTACAACATCCTTGTTTTGTGGTGTCTGTGTTCAGCCCATGTCTCAGGATCTGACTGACAGCAGTAAGGGTCAGCACTAAGTTCAAGTTTCAGCATTACTAACAAAACACTGTCTTCTATTCCTATCCAGAAACTGGGGGAAATTAAATTAAACTTATAGTTCCTCAACGACCTAATCTTCCTCATTTGTGAATGAATTTGCTTTATAAAAGAGCAGAGCATAAATGAAGAATATGAAGAATATCCCCTCAGATACACTTATACAAGCATGCTCCATGGATCAGTTTTATTAATCTCTTCTTTCCATCAGGTGTCAAGAGGAGAGGCTGTTCTGCCTTTCAAGACATCACCAAGTTCAAGCTCCTGTGCAGAGAATCTGTCTCCATTGACAAGAAAGAGGACTGTAGCTACAAATGTAAGGAAAAAACAGTGGTAGCACATTCTTTAAATGGAAATAAATGGGGTTTTATCAATGTAATACTGCTAACTTTGTCCTGCTGGAAAAAAAAGGAGACAGGAAACTTTCCTGCAAATCCTTCCATGTATTTGCAGCAGAAAAAAAAGTATCCATTGTAACTGTGGTCCCATCAGCAGGGGAGCAAGTGGTAAATTTGCCTGACCTGTTAATGAAGGATGGCTCCTCTGTGTAATGCTCAGGTACAACTGAAACATTTCAGACAGCTCACCTCTGTCAGATCTCTCCAGCAATCCCTGCACCTAGAGTGAAACTAGGGGAAAAAAACCCAAAACAATACCACAAAAAAAAAAAAAAAAAAAAAAAAAAAAAAAAAAAAAAAAAAAAGTCCACCTGGAAAGTATGAGTAAGCACTTAAAATCTGAGGAAAACTGAATCCCTCCAGAATCCAGGAGGACACCTTGGAGACTGACTGAAAGCAGCCCCTTGCTTGGGGTCTGCAAGCAGCACCTGTCAACACGAATGACAGAGGGTGCCTCAGTTTTTAATTCTGATGGTTTTACTACTTTTCAGGTAACTAGGTAGGTTTTACTGACGTGGGACTGGTATTGTCTGTGTTTACAGGGAGTACCAAAGGAGATGAAAACAAATCATTTGAGACTGGCTTAAGGCTAAGGGATGTATTCTGCAATGTTGGCAGCAATACCAAACAGCAGAAAAAGAAGTTTACCTTGGCATCCCAGTCACTGTCATCAGCCAAGGAAAGCAACAGAGCATATGAGCAGCATGAGCACTGCAAGGGTTCAGCCCACATGCAGCTGAGAGAATCACATCAGACAAATCCATTTCATAATGCCACAAACAATGTCACCTCCAAATTCCTGAAAGAGGGGGTAGTAAAGGTGGCTGGTTTTGCCTGATGGGATTTTATCAAAGGCTGTTGTTTTGAAATTAGAAATCCAGAATCTACTGATGTCAAAGCAGAGACCATGAAGTTCACAACAGGCTACTGCACAGATTAGCCATTAGACTCTAGGTAATGCAAATATGTAAGGACTTCTATTTTGCAGTGTGTGACAGTTTTTTTTAATTTTAAATGCTGCTGTTGGATTTGTTTCAGAGAAAAAATGAGAAGGTCATGTCATGACTCAGTGGGAATAGGTCACTGAGTTGTGGGGCCGCTCATGATCTGGGTGCAGTGCTGTGAAAGAGAGATAGTGCACTCCTTAATCATCCTTCAATGGAGTGCAAGGCTGGGGACAGGCAGTGGGATGAATGTGCCTGAGAGAAAGGCTGGAGACCTCCAGATATGTTTCTTGGAAGCAATGCTGCCCAGAGACACTTACAGAGCAAGGACATGTAAATTGAAATCTAATGGGAAAAAGGCCCTTCAGCATTTACCACCTTATGCTCAAAAATGCATGTGACAGGTCTCCAGATGGTGTACAAATGTGAAGAGGATTTGCCTGGACCTTTTCCTGCAGTGAATTCCCCAAGCAGCTTTTAAACTCAGAAAAGCCCAGGTTCATTACAATACTCCACTGCTCACATTTGTGAATGGAGACAGCACAAAGCTACAGGGCTGCAATCCCAGACAAGGCAGAGCCAAGAAGATAGAGAAGGGTAAAGTCCTGGTAGGATTAGTGAGTATTCAATCAAATTTGTGCTGTGTTTTTAAATACCTATAAGATTTTAACTGTCATAATGAGTTGGGAATATTCCCCCAGCTACTTCTCAATGTATCAGTAGTGGAGTTGATTTTTTATAGACAAAATTTTCTTGCTTTAATTAGTCTTGAAATGTTGGCTTCATGACTGGTTTTCAACTCCTGCCTTCATTCCATACTGCCTTTCTAACAAGCTCTTCCTCCAAGCAGCCTTCATCTCCACATTGTAAGTTTGTGATAATTAGCTGGAACTTTGCTGAATTTATGGAAATCTTGTAAAGTGAAGTCATTATAATAGAGTTCAGTGTTTCAACCTCTTGCTTTTATTTGCAAATTATTGTCTTGATAAAAGAAACAGATTTTGACTATGTGATGGCTGTGGATACTTGAAAATTTGTCTCCAAAATGGTCTCTTAGTTAAGTGTAGAGTACAATCCCTTATTTAAGGGTCATAGTGATGTTGTGGGCAGGACATCCAGGGATATGGTGACAAGTGGGTGCCATTCAGCTTACATAATAAAGCAACATTGTCATTAGTTATTGGGTCCCACAGCAGTTAAATACTTATATTTGCATCTTGTTACCACTTTTTGTGGGTTCAAAATTGCCTTTATTCTAAAAACACACAAATGAAAAATTATTTGCCTTCTCTAGTTTTTCAGTAGTGATTCTGGCAGTGTAAGGCAAGTGGTGTATTTGAAAACTGAAGAAATTCAGTGTTATTAATAAAAGCATGAACTTACAGACCTCTAGAAATTACATCTTCAGCTCCCTCCTACAAAAGTTCTATCCCAGGAAGAAAAATCCCTCCAAGGCAAACTGGGCATCCAGCAATGCAGCTGTCTTTGTAGACTGCTTAAAGTGAAATGGTTTGATAGAATAGATAATAAAGGAAGGGGCACAATGAAACCAAAGAAAAATTGGGTATGTTTGCAAAAACAGACAGCTGATGGAAAAGCCAAACAAGTGCTGAGTGAGTCAGTCTGGCTGAGAGGCACAGCAGGTGGGGTTAATGGGCTCCAGTGACTGAAGGGACTTTTGAACTGAAAGGTATGGAAAAGTCAGGCCAGGATAAGGATGGCTGAGTGCTAAACTTCCACCTTAACGATCAGCTGATGTGGAAAGAAAATGAAAGTTCAGCTCAGGCTCCATATTGCAACAGGAATTGAAAATTAATATCTTGTAACTCCCAGTAATGCTATCCAAGGATATGTAATGGTGTTTAAATAAGGGAATCTGTAGAGCCAGCTTGTTCATCTGTCTTGCTAAGAGGGTTAATGTTGGGAACCAAAGGCAATTAATCAGTGCATCTTCCAAACCTGTTTATTTCCTGTGGGAGTTGATTTCAGACTTGAAAGTCTGAGAGTCCTTATGGCTAAATAAAATAACTCAGTGCAACATTTGAAGTATGCAAATGGTTCTATGACAATTGTAGCTCTTTTTCTTTCAGCAAAGCATTTGCCAACAGGCTATGAATTTGAATTTGTTCCCAAACCAATTTCAACATAATTTTAGCATAATTTTTGTCAGCTTGCCATGATGAGTATTCATTGTTTATTTGCGCCGTATGAATATTCATTCAAGTTTGCAATGATGTTTCTCTCTACTGATTTGGCAACAATCACATAAGCAAATAATTCATTGAATACATGTAATTTTTAAATACATCTTTGGTCTGAAGTCTACCAAAAGCATTGCAGCACTGAGAAAGTTTTTCATCCAGACACTCTCAGAAGTATTTGTGTTAGTGGATTTGATGTTTGGCTTTTGACAAAACTTCATGAACCCGTCATCCTCAACTTGCCACCTCAGTGCTACAGCACAGACTGCAGTCACAGATTTGCATAACTGCTGAAGTTTGAACTACTGATTTAATAGTTTATTCATGGAGTGAATAACCTACAATATACATAATTTAAGATTTTGTAAACCATCTTGTGGTGCCTATAGGCATGGCTGTGTCAAGTGTTATGTAATATACCAGTTTTCATCTAAGGCTCTTAAAGGCAAGGTTAGCAAAAGGGATTTCAAGATAATATAGCATAATGAGGATTATTTGTTGGTTATGTTTAATGCTGATTATTTTAACTACCCAATTTTCTGACAGAAAAGAAATTGATTTTCTAATGGAAATCAGAACTTTTCAGTTTTCCATTCATTTCTATCTCCTTCCATATTTCATTTTATATTTTAAAACAAGAGAAAAAACTAACTAAAAGAGTATTTGGGTGGAATATTTTTTTGGCTGCCATCACATTTTTTTAATGTGTCCCAAGCCCACAAAGAAATCATGAGGTAATTGTGGCACTTTTCTTCTGACTATAAATTGATAATGATATGCAGAGGCTCAAACTTATGGTAATATTTTCAAAAATATTTTTTATCTGAAAATCGTGTTAATAAAAAGATAGTACAAGCAATCCATAGCTTCTGCCAAGGGCTAGTGAAGTTTCTTTGATAAAATTCTCAGGCAGCATATTGTGAACTTCTCTGCAGTGATTCATTCCAGGGTTATTTTCCAGTTTACAGTTTCTCTGATTGTTTGAGTAGAATAAAACCTGGGAACAGAATAAAAATAAAGGAACAGTAAAACTTTTCCACCTTGGATTATATTTAGTGTTTGGAAAACTGAGAAATTTATCATGCAACTGGAATGGCATATTTCTCTTTTCATAATTGCTCTGTATGAGGTATTTCTAAAATAGAACCTTTTGGGTGCAAACCAACTGCGTTACTGTTACTGTGTTATTTTTTGTCTTTTGCCCACTTTGTTGGCTGTTTGGTAAAAGGAAAAATCACTAAACCTTGTATTCATGTTCATTGCCATACTCTGAAGATAAAAAAGGGGCAATAAGCATGGTTTTACTAATTTTTTATCTTGATTTGCCTTTCACTTGGATTAATGGAACACATTGCTTAAATTCCTGCTCAATATCCCACTTTATTCTTAAAGCAGGTGGCAACTGGTACTCAAAGTATGCAGTAGGTCTGGAAATGGCAATCAGACATCTGCTGTGTGGAAATGAAGGGGGGGGTGTGTCTGTATATACATAAATACCTAAATATACACACATACGTATAAAAATGTGCATTCATATTTGCACCTATCTGTGTACACATGCATGCAAAAGCAAATATACGTGCATATTCTAGATTTTCAAAATAAACCCTCAAATTAACCAGCTAACACATTCTGCTTAAGAGTTTTTCTCTGATTTCACCACTAATATTTCCATGTGGTGTTTTTTGTTTTGAAAATAGATATTTTTCTGTCTGAACCCTCCCCCCTCCACATTATCTTCCCAGACAACACAATTTCTCTTCTTTATTTTCCATTTCATGCTTTCTCTCAAAGAAGCACCTCTGACTCCTTCTCCAAAATCACAGGGCTCTGACAGCTGTCTGCTCTTAACTGATTTTTTTTTTTCCTCTTTGAAATACAGCATTCCTGGCAGCCCAACACCCTGTACTGTAGCTGCATTGTAGTTTCAAGTTCTTCTCCACCCTCCACACCCATTAGTCACATTCTCTTCCCCATGGTGGAGCTCTGTGTTTATCTTGCTCACCATGATGAATTTACCCTGTGCTGGTTAACGATGTACTCACCGAGCCAATTCATAAAACTAAGTTAGGTATTTATTAAGAGCAGTGATGGAGAGGTGCAATTGCACCTGCCTTTTAGCAATGTGTACACAGACTTCAAATCATGCCTTCCTCAGGCTTGGACTCACCAATTCCCATGCAGCCTCGTAGTAGATTTGAAAAATAGCTTGTAATGGCTTGGATTTCTCAGTTATTCCACTACCAGTTTATCACTGCCATATCTGTATGGCACTGCTATAAAGCCACCTCTGAAGGCATGTCTATTTCATATTTTGCATTGGGGCAGTTGGCCTTGAGACATAATCTCAAAAGCATTTTATTGACCTGAGCAACTGGAAGGGTGTTTGCAAGATAATTTTCTAGTTAATTAGCTCTGCTAGAAATCCCATCGATGCTCTTGCTTCCAATAAAGTAAAATGTCTTGGAGGGAAGTCTTTCATCTGCTTTCCAACAGAACCAGGGAACATTTGGGCAATATTTTATGCATTGTTGTATGTGTAGGAAATGTGTCCTGGAGGAATTGATTGTAAAATCTGAGGGAAAGCTTGCCTGAAACAGTGGCCTCCCACTTATTTCATGACAGGTACAAGTTAATAAGGAAAAATACAACTGCACCCCGAACTTAATTTAGTCAGCAGTGTTTGAGCTCATGCATAGAGCAATTAGCAATACCCAAACTCTTCCCTTCACCAAAAAGAAAAGGAAAAAACTCATCTATTTGAAGTGGTCTGAGCCAATTCACTGAGGGTAGGAAGTGAGCGACTTCTCCCAGTTGTCCCACATGATTGTACCAAAAAGGACAGCAAACTGGCAGCCTGCTCAGATGAATCTTTCAGTTAAAATCCGTGTAGGTTTTTTTTCTGAAAATATAAATTATTATCTTTTACACAGTAGTTAATTCTTCAAAGCGTGTGTTCAGAGCAGTTACTCTAATCTATTTCTGTGCAAATGATGTGAGACTTTCACAAAGTGCTGAAAAAATATTTAATTACAAAAGAAATCTGAGAACTCTGTCTTTTCACAGTTATATCAGAGCCTCTAGAATTTCATTTACTAATTACTGTCAAGAAATGTTTCAATGGTTTTGAGTGTAGGGTAGAAACTAGAGATGATTATTGCCCTGTTTTGCATGTGATACCTTGCAATAACCAGCAAATTTAAGTTATGGAGAATAAATGAACAAGAGAAACTCAGGCTGTGTCCTTTGTCAAGCAAAGGCACTTTCTGGTGCCTGCCTCCCACCTCTTCTTATTGCTCCCATCAGAAGTTGTTCAGAAGCTGATGGTGGATTTCCCCTGCCTTTGTGTGGTCCTTGTTTGGAAGGGACACCAGGATGGGACAAACCAGGATGTTGAAGCATCTTTGTGCTGTGAAACAGGAATGTGACCCAGGCCAGCAGGACTAGGGCATAGCAGAGGGTTTGTAGGTTATATTAAGTGCCATATCCATTATTCTCTTGTTCTAGAATTGATCTTTTTGAAATCTTTATGGTCCAAATTTCAATCTGTGATGTTATCATGAATCTGTAGATGACATGCTTTAAGAACAAATTGGATTGGTTCATTACCTATATCAGAATTGTGCTAAGCCAGATGCTGAAATAAACACTCATGTACCAAATATAGCTACACACACACACACACACACACACACACACACAAACCATGAATATATATAATTTGTATGAATGACGATGCACAATGCTTTAATAGCACTCTTCTCTTACAACATTCTGTTAATTTTATTTTCACTTTACTTCTGCATGCCAGCTTTAACTTTTGATTTCAATGTTTCGCCTTTTCTTATTTCAAAAAACCTACAACTTTGTTGTAATATTAACAGAGTTGGGTTTGGGGGTTAGATTTGTTTCTGCATTTTTTTTTTTACTTTAGAAAAGAACTTCTGCCTTGAAAGTGAGTTTAGTATTTATAGATTCCCAGCCAGGTGCTGTAAATAGACATCAAGATGATGATATAAAATGGAAATAAAATTTGAGACACCAGAAACTGTTCTCAGAGAACTAGAACTAAATCTTTTAAATATCTCAGAATTTATTTTTTTGAGTAATAGTAAACAAAGTTATATGTTTGTATGTTGGTTATATAGTCAAGTTAGGACTGACTTTATGAGGAACCTGACTAATTTTTCTGAAATTTAATCCCCTAATAATGAAAATACAGTATTTCTGCTATTTGTGGGTTTTTTATAACCAAAAAGCATTAGGTTTAAGACATTATTATTTCTGAAGAAGCTCTGAAATGATTGTTGCCCAGTCAGGAGTGAAGGTGGCAAAGAACCCTCCAGTTGCACAAGAGCACAACAACCTCTCTGCTGAGGCGGAGGTCCTTTAATGAAACTTATTGAGTGGTGCTAACTACACAATATTTACCCAAATCTTATCAGGAAACAACCAAACCATCTCTGGGTGACTGGACAGAATCAGTTTCCTTCCCTGCAAGTTTCTTATGGCTTTGATTCAGGTGGCTAACAGCAACTTCTAGTGGAAAAGTCAGCAGGCCCATACCAGAGCTGAGCAAAGTCATTTCTGCAATACACAGAAAACCGGAATGTCAACTGACCCTAACCACATGAGTCTCACAAACTGTGAACAATTTGGAGCAAAATATTTCCTGAGCTCTGTATAAAATAAAATCCCATCCTGTGGTCGAATATGTTAGAAGTTTAAAATTTCAGACAAGTAGTACTTGTGCCAAGAGGATGTTGTCTGTTCAGTATAATATACATCAGATGTCAGATAAGGGCTTGCTTGGTGAGCCTGAAAGCTATAAAGGTCTCAACAATTACAAGGTGCTTTATGGGACAACGTCCAATATTTCAACTGAGGTAGCAGAGAAGTAACACAGGAAACCCCACTACATCCCTATGCATTCAGCTAAATCGTGGTGCCCTGAATTATTCCAAGCTGGATTTTCATTGTAGTCTCATCTCCTGCTCATGCTCATGCTCATGCTCATGCTTGCTATTAGTCAGAAGAACATTACAAAGCAGGATTGTCATACAAAAGTTTTTCAGGTCTTAAATATAATATCTGGCATTTGGGCTCCAGGGAGTGTACAAAATCAGATCAACTTAAGGGAAAATAAAATAGTTTTAAGCAGAAATTCCACTGATTTACCTGGAAGTGACAGAGGAAACTGAGGCCTCTGTTCACCCTCAGGGCAAGGAGGAACATTTTGCTCTTCAAAGCCCAAGTGGGAAGTTAGGACTCTGATCCTGAAAATAGTGCACAGTCCAGTGCATCTTAACACCTACAAATGGTCTTGTAAAACCTTGGGTCTATTCATGAAGGCAGTGGTACTCACATGCAGAAATATCTGCAGCATCAAGCCCAAATGAGAAGTGGCAGTCCCAGATTTGGTACTCGTAATTCCCATTTCTCAGGCCCAGTTCTAACCACAGAAGACTTAAAATGAGAAGGCCTGCAGTCCTAATTGTAAAGTGAATTGTGATCTTAAATATTGTAAAATTGTTTAAATCATAATAAGAATAAAACCAGATTTATAAAGGTTCCCCCCTGCCCCTGAAATCCATCTTATTTTTTTCCTCACTGACCCTGAAAATGGTTTAATTTTTGTATTTTATCACAGTCACTCTCTTTCAGAGAATAATGTGTGTTTTCAAATTAGGAAGACTTGGACAGTCCACTCTTGCTAAAACTGGAAAAGGTCAGTCTTGGCTTGGATTTTTTCAAATTTAAGCTCTTGTCCATTTCTATTGTTGTTGTTAAAATATTGTAAGTATACATCCAAAATCTCCTAGAGGTGAAACAAACATCTGGTGCATGGACTTCCATGCCAACATTTAGCCTCATGGCAATGCAAATTTTTGCCCAAATTTGAACTCAAAATGAAAAGGCAGAGGGACAGCAGGGATTCAGGACCTGTCAGGTTATGCTTACCTGTCAGGTTTCTTTCTATCATCTGCCAACTAATTAAAGTAACCTTGTCAAAAAATTAAATTAACACTCAAGTGACATGACAGGGTTTTAGATGTTCTGGTTAGAGGTTATCCCATTTCTCTCTTCTTGGCTGCAAGTCGTGTTGCACACAGCTTTCTGCTGCCCCACTGATATTATTTTACATCGCACCACTGAGATATTGCAGAGATTATTAATCTTTCTTCTTCACAAAGCCAACTTCTTTTTTCTCTCTGCTTTCTTGTTGAATTTTATGCATAGCAGCCAGACAAAACAAAGGTTGCACAGTGGAAGGATTTTGGGCTGTAGAAACACAACATAAAGAGCGAGGACATGGTGCCCATTTTTGCTGGCATTACTACAAACACACTGTGCAGCACATCAGCTGTTTGGTAGAAGATGTATTTTATAAAAGCGGGTCAGGGAAAAGGTTTTCAAAAGGAACTCATGTTTACTAATGAGATCTTCTGAAAAAATATCTGTCCATGAAAATTATGTCTGAAGCGTTAAAGTGCTGAGCATTTTATAATTTTTTTAAATGCTTGTTAGGTTTATCTGTATGCTTTGCATTACCTTGATTCTTCATCCATGAAACAGTGCTTTGCCTCTTACAGACGTTTGGGGTAAAGGAATTGATTGCTGTCTGGAACACCATCACCACCTGAGAAAAATCACTGAGACAAACCCATTGGGTGGGCAAGAGGGCATCCTATTGCATACACCCAATCCCCATTTTCCACCTCGGATGTCTGTGATCTGTTAAATTCAATCAACATAAATGGGGCAGAGTTGGAACTATAGGTAGGTTTTCTTCAGAAAGCACCCAGTACTCATATCAGAACTGAATAAGATAATAAAGTATATTGTTTATGAAAAACTCAAGTAAAAGAGCCTGTTGAATTGGAAAGATTGGAACAATCACCTAAATTAGTGAAAATATGACAAGAAAAAAGGAAGCTGAAGCAGCAGTGTCAGCTACAAGTAGAGTTATCAGTGAATTTAATAGCTCCTTAGGCAGGGGAAAGACTCAAGACATAGAAAAAAAAATTGCAAGCTCATTGAGGCAGGAGAACAAATGATAAAGGATACAAACATGCTTGCTTATGTAAGAGGTAAATAAGGAATATTGGAAATGAATCCTGAATTAATAAGCTATGCTTGGAGCAATTATTTTGCAAGAGTACCACATGAAGAAAAAGCAAGAGAGGAATTAAATAATATAAATCCAACAGGGATGAGATAGGCTGTATTTAGAAGGAACAAGTCATAAAACCAGGTAGGAATATCAAAGTGAGGAAAGTCTCTTGATGAAGTGCCAATACATTTGCTGAGGTGACTTGTTATGGAAGATATGTTTGATTGTTTTCCTAAGTCTAAGAAAGTACTAAACCAATGCTGCGAAAACTTTGCAGGGTATTTATTTAAATGTGGAAAAGTGTTAAGCTCAGCACAAATTATTCAAGTGAAATGGTGCTGCAGAATAGGAAGCCTTGGCATAGATTACTGGAAGCATCTGTAGAGAGACTGAAATTTAGATGTGTTAGACAATTTCATGACAGGAGAGAGTGGAAAACTTGCTGTATTTATTTTCTTGAAAATGCAGAGAAAAAAGACAGCTACTGAAATTATTCTTGTAGAAATAGAAAAGGTACATGTAAGAGAATGAGAACAAGCAAGCTGGTTTGGAGAACTTTGTGTGTGGCACCTTCACCAGAAAAGGTGCTCAAAAGAGACAAAATATGAGGGGGATTACCACAGAACATGCTATCACATAATGAGATGCAAAAGCTTGTGATGGCATTTCAGCTAAATGTTAACTATGGCAACACTTTCTTACTCAGGCATGAGTTAGGGTGATTGTTAGCAAGACTGAAGCCTTGGCAGGAATTGAAAAGCACCCTCCACAAATGACAGCAAAGGACAAGACTTTAGAGGATGCAGTTCTAATACCTTTTTCTGAGCACTTTTTCAGTGCACTTTAGCTCTGTGGTGTAGTGTAGCTCACATTGGCTCTATTCTTTAAAGATTATGTAGAAAATCATTGTGCTTTAATTTCTGGAAATTATGCCATATAGTTTGTCAAATGCTTGGCAACTCTGTGAAAGGAAAAAAAAAAAAAAAAGAAGACATAAAATATTTTAGTTCAGCTCCAGACAAGCAGAGGGATTAAAAGAAAAAAAGACACAATTTTGTCTGGGTTGTATATATGAACCTCAGGACTGTATTAGTAGGGCAGTCCTAAAATAACAGACAAAGAGACAATTGAGAGAGAGGCCATAGACTTCACATTCAGACAGGATTTAGAAGCAAGAAAATTTTTAAGAGATAATTGGTTACAGGCATGGTAAGGAATCATGCAAATGTTGCTGACTTCAGCCAAGGAGAATTGTATGACAGAAGAACAGCTAGGAATTTTGCCTCTTTTCTAAAAATCTCTCATAATCCAAAAATGCTGTGTTGGGTACACAAAACACACAGTGAATGTATTTGGCATCTCAAACACAGGCAAATAACCTGTATTATAGACATGTTCAGTTTCCTCTTCCTCTCACAGGACAAATGCAGTCTCCACATTTGTGAAGAATATGTCTAGGCAGACAGTAGGGTATTGGTGTCTGGCTCTCCCACCAGCCTTTGGAAGCCATCACAAAGCTTTGTTCCAAAACCTTCGGTGCCCAAGCTTATGATCACATCTATCTAATTATGGACATCAGTCAGGCTGCATGTTAAATTCTTCATAAGACTGACATCATATTGCCTACTTTAGCACTTTTATGACTGGACAAAAGGGGCTGCAAGCTGATTGTGAAAGCTGGACTTTGCAAATGAAGAGTCCACTGCACTTACCAAATCCTCAATTTGTTCTCCTCACTGCCACCAAGTATTGGCTTTGGGATTCTTGTTTGTTTTGGGATGTGGCTTGGTGTGTGGGTAATCCAGGCCCTCCCAGCTCTGCTGTACAGATACAGCGTGGCATTCTTGAGATGATTTCCTTTCACAGACATCTGCTGGCAGATAAAAGCCTTTTGAAGCAGAGCTCTCTCTTCAAGCTGTTAACCCTGTGACTAGCTACTGCCTTGTTAGCTCTCTAGTACGTTATATATTATTTTGGGTTCTGTAATTATTTTCTCTAACATTAATCTAGTTTACAGTTGGCATCAAAAGCCATGGATTTTGCTCACACTGTTTTTCTGCAAGAAGAAACAATTCTTTAATATGCAAATCAGAGCAGCAAAATTAGATGAATGTAGTCAGCATGCCCTTGAAGGAAAGAAAGGCTTTCATGGAAGACTCAAGGTTGCAGTTATGTTCCTAAGAGTGATGAAAAAGCTACTTAACCCTTTAGAACAGATAAGGGGAAAATTGTTTTCTCATGAAAAAGAAATTATTCTTGTGTAAGATATAAACAAAAAATGGGAGCTAATTAGTGGAAGGGATGATAAGAGGAAACAGAACTGTCATTTTGACAAATGCTGCAGGTTTCTCTTCCTTATTTTATTGGACATAATGGACATTCAAGCTCTAGTCAGCATCCTAAACAACCTGTCCTCATACACACACTTCAGGAATCCATCTGGAAAATATCTTGACAAAAGAAGTCTGCTTATGCTAACAGGTGTTGGATTAGGCAAATACAATTTAATTTGGTTACACCAATATAAATTATTGTGAGCTGTAAGATTTGAAGCCTGTCATGCAATATGGTCATACAGATTCTTCATGGTTTGCTATACAAACCCAGACAAGGAAGATTTTTCTAATGAGTGCAGTTTCCCTTCAGGACTGAAAAGTAATATTGACTTACTGAGATGTATGAAACCCTCTTCAACAAGTCCCTGTGCATGTGTTTTTCAGAAAGCCCATATCTAGATGAAAAGCTCAGCTAAAATGTATGTTTGTCCTTATTCAGAACTTCT
Source organism: Agelaius tricolor (assembly GCF_023055355.1). Classification (NCBI taxonomy): domain Eukaryota; kingdom Metazoa; phylum Chordata; class Aves; order Passeriformes; family Icteridae; genus Agelaius; species Agelaius tricolor. The sequence goes on along the minus strand of NW_027269262.1, from coordinate 23,388,863 downwards.
CTTTCCTCCAGCCTACATCACATCTGTGAAGTCCAAAACAAGAGATGTTCTCTGCAACATAAAATGTTTATTGACTTTGATGGGATGAGTAAAGGAATTCCGGAACTAAACTTGACCCAGGACAAAAAGCTCTAGGCACCCTCTGATGTAAATCCAGTGTTAGGATCTCATTTACGCTTTTATGAAGACCCTTAAGACAGTTTTATAAAGGACAAAACTCCAATGCCTATTGAACTCAGTGACTTGATTACTCTTTGTTCTTGATGCCTCCTGAAAGCAGTAGAAAGCCAGTTATACATTATTTGATTATTACTGTAAGGCTTCAGTGAATTAATAGAAATTGCACATAAATAGTCTGTTTCCAGAAAAATCAATATAATCCATATTGTTCTACTTAGCTCTATCAACATTAAGGAAATTCAATAATAATGCAAATCAATTATCAAGCACATAAAAAGAATATTCATCATCCTTTCAGGAGACAATAATAACAGCATAAAGAACACGGATGAGAACACCAGTATTTGATTTCTCCTATCTACACTGAATTCTGTCTATATTTTAAAGCATCTGTCCTAATTGGAGTCAGCTTCATCAGGCCATAGGAAAAGGATATTCCATTCTGCCTTTAGAAAACTCAGCTCAAGAAGAAAGGTTGAATACAGCAAAATCACCACCTGATCAAGTACAACATTTTAATTGTCTTGTGGACATCCCCTCTGCTGTAATTAGTTTTCAACAGGCTTCAACAGGACTTCTGTTCCACATGCTCTTGAGTCCTCTCCCATCATATTCCAGCAGAATGGTGGAATATGGTGGGAATGCCATGTGGCAGGAATGCCATGTGGCATTTTCCTTTCCTGAAAGCTTTCGATTTTTTGATGTGCCCAAGGGAATTTTTCTTTTCCAGCAAAATGAAACAAAACCAGAATTGAGCAGTTCTGTGACTTTGACAGCTGAGGACTGACTGAAGCAGTACCTTATTAGAATAATTTTTGAGGTCCTCATCTATAAATTCACAGTTGTAAATGTGCTAGGAAAGATTAACTCCTCTTCTGGTTTTCATGCTGGGACAGACATGGATGCTGCACTGATTTACAGGTCTTGGATACTTGGTGCTGCACACCAACAACTTGGCAACACTTCCTGATTTTTGGTGTAGTTTTAGCATGATCTCACACATGTGAAGAACAGACACACATTCAGACCTAAGCTCATTTTCCTTGCCTAAGTTTCCAGGCTTGAGAAATGTCAGACTAGGGCTCCTTCTGCCCAGAGCATCCTCCCCCTGCACTGAGGGGAAAATGCAGCATCTCCTTTACATATCTGCTGCTGACCAGTTAAAATCCTGTTCCTGTTACAGGTTGCTTGGTTTGTGGGCACAGCCATGCTCTTTAAGTGGTGTTAGCTTGGCCTTGGATGCAGCTCATGTCCTCCTTTCCTCACTCATCACATGCTGTTCATGCCTTAAATCTGCAACTCTTTAATTGGTAATACTTTATCCCTCTGGTATTTGGATGAGAATTTTTGCTCATGCTGACTGCTGACACCACACAATTGTGCAAGGCTAAGCAAAACCTCAGCTAAGACATACAAATACTGAGACAGCCAAAGAAAGATGGATAGCAGAGCTGCTGCTTCAAAAGTTTCTAGGACAATTTTTCAATATACTGCTAAAATGGGTTAAAACCCAGACAAATCCAGACAAGGCTTAAAATATTCTGTTATTGCTATAAAGATCAGAATTTACTGTAACTGTACAAATGCATGATTGCCATTAATATAATTTTTGTTTGACAGCCTGGCAGACCATGGTGAGTCTCTGTCCCATTGCCTGAGTTCAGTGAAGCCCTGGTTCCCCATGGCTCTTCTTAGCTCTTGTACCTCTGCCAGTGCCACCCATGCATGGGACAAGCTCTGCTGCTGTCCTGCTGTGGCCACTCAAACTGTGCCAGAGGATGAGCTTCTGCAAAACCCTTGGCAGTCCCATCTCCTCTGGGGAAGTGTGGCTGGTGCTGCTGTCCTGAGCAAAGGCACTGAAATGCACGTGCAGCAAACTGGGTCCAGCTTGGCCGGCAGCTGTGCAAGGGCCTGGCAGATTCAGGGCTCCTCTGCCTCTCCTGCAGGCACGGTGCCTTTCATCCCTTTCTGTGACAAGGGGACCTTTTTTTTCAGAGGACACTTTAAACCATCTCAAGATCTTGCAAGTCTCCTCCATTATCTCGGGGTCTCTACTGCTCAGAGTGACCCCGAGATGCATTAAAAAGTCTCTTTTCCCAGCCCAGTGCTCGAAGAAGGAGTCAGAGCTCTTCATTTCTCGGTCTCAAGGTTGTTCATTGTTCCTTATCTATAAAATTCTTTCTCCTGTCCAGCCAAGGTCCGCTCAGCAGGACAGTCAGAGGCACTCTGCCTGTCCCTGAGGTGGTGTTATCTTTTTATACTAAAAACTACGTGTACAATATTTACAATTACTTTCCAATACCTCTCACCTATGTTAGACAGTGAGCTTCTACTCTAAACCAATCTGTAAGTGCCAACATCACAGCAGAAGATGGAGGCCAAGAAGAAGAAGAAGGAGAAAGGCTGGACACACCCAGATTCCTCCATCTTGTCCCCTGAACCCCCATTCTAAAAACTCTAAAAAAATCTATTTATCGCCCTGTGACTATCATTCTACTTAAACTTTCGTGGCTTGTAATTCCTCATATAAAGGTTGGTAATTGTTTTTTGCAAGGGCTAAATCAAAGGCACAGGGGTCTTGGGCTCTGTGCCAAGGTCTCTGAGCCCCCCGCACAGGGGCTCGAGCCCTCCAGGGCAGCCAGAGGAATTTCCTGGGTTCCGACACCATTACGTCAAACTGCTTTGACTTTTTGAGCCTCAGCTCACTGCACTTCCCACTGATATTTCATATTTTGCTCTTGAACTGGGTACAGGAACTAGGCAAGTCTGCAAGGATGTGGGTGTCAGTAAGAGGAGCAGTGGGTACATTTAAGGAGGTTGCTAATAAAACACTGGCTTCAGCACCCTTAGAGGTGCTGAGGGGAAGAAAATTCGGCTGAAAGGTTTTCTGCATGCAATAAGCTGGATTTCTTCCTTTGCCATGGAGCACCCTTTGCCACTGGAGTACCTACACACAAAAAAAAAAAACCAAAACAAAAAAAACCAAAAAACCTATGGGGCCATTAGACAGTTTTAGATGCTCCTAGTCCCATGTGGTGATTTATTTCAAATAGGCTGGGGCAGTGATATCCCCTTTCTGCTCTTCTAGCCCTGTGTGGGGTGGACAAAGGTCTTGGAGCAAGGATCAGGAATTCAGTTGTGACAAGATGCAAAGCTGCTGATTTGCTTTCCAAGCACCTACTGCTCTGCTGAGATGTCAGGAAAATTGTTGGCCTTTTGCTGGGGTTCCAGCAGTGCCTTGACAGATGGTCTTGTGAGAGGCAGTAAGTGCCATCAGCAAGGAACAGAGTAAATCCCTGGAAGTAAAAGGGTCCTGGTTTTTCTGGGATAATTCATGATCTCTGGACATGGTATTAGAAACACAATAAAAGACTACATAGTTCATTTCCCACTTTTTACATCCCTCAGTCCAGCAGGTCAGGCTTAGTTGTGACTGCAGGGTTTATAAAACCCTGTGTTCTGGTTTATAAAACTAGTTTTATTTTTAAAATGAAAGTTAATACAGCAGACAAACATCATACTTAAACTGTGGCATGTCAGAGACAAGATACATGACAGCCATCATCTGTCACTCTATGAAGCAGCTACACAATCTTCCTGTCTTTTAACATTTTAACCTTAATTTTGCTGATTTGAGCAGTCATTAATTAACTATGTATAGGATACACTGCTGATAGACCTGGAATTTCACAGTCTAATAGAGTATTACATAATTTGCATTTACATCACAGTGTTGTTGAACCAAATCATTATCTTAAACTACATATATACATCAAACTTTAAGAAATCAAACCAACTTGTCTCTGGCTGGTTTTTTTTTCAGTTGCATTTATTAATGTCCCTTTTCTTTTTGCTTATTCAAAACATATTCCACAGATGATTGCATCAAAAATGTTATTGCCCTAAACTGTATTAATAAAAGCAAAAAAACCCCAAAAAACCAAAACCAAAACCCAAAAATGCCCAAACCCCCAAACTACAGACCTTAGCAGTGAGAAGGATTGCTTGCACTTTACATAGTAAACAACTGTAATGTTAAATCTCCTGGTCTCTGGTTCCCAACCTTACATTTCCCTCTTGATAACTTAAAAAGCCACTACAGATGTCCATATGCTTTTGTCCTCAGTGGGGACTGTGGAGAAAGCTGTGGTCAGGGTGTCCCCACTTTGGGCCAGGCTGTCCCCACTTTGGGCCAGGCTGTCCCCACTCTGGGCCAGGCTGTCCCCACTTTGGGCAGTCTGCAGCTGCCTGCCCAACATCCTCGTGCCATGTGCCCGGCCAGCTCAGGGCTGGGAGCTGTGCCCAGGCTTTAGTGCACCAGCAAGCCATGCATACTTAAACACCCCTTTGTTTTGCTCAGAACATATAATCTAGGAACTGAGATTTTATTTTTTTTTCACTACATTACAGATAAACTGTGAGTGCAAGAGCAGATTGAGCTGCTGACATGCAAGCATTGGCTCTGCACCTGGGTTTTGGCAATCAGAGTGGATCCTATCAACTGCTTCACTATTACAAAGAAACTGAAGAGAACAAAACAAACCCAAAAGGTAAGCTCTTAAAGCATTCTGACTAAAGGCAGATAGTGATGGGACAAGTGAAGTGGTATTAAACTAAAAGACAGGAGATTTAGATTAGGTGTTAGGATGAAATTCTTCACTGCAAGGTTGGTGAGACACTGGAACACATTGCCCAGAGAAGTTGTGGATGTCCCATCCCTGGAAGTGTTTAAGGCCAGGCTGGATGGGGCTCTTAGAAACCTGGTCTAGTGGTAGGTGTCCCTGCCCAAAAGAGGGAACTTGGACTAAATTATCTTTAAGGTCCCTTCAACCATTCCATGATTTTATGAAGTGTTGCATTGCTAGAAAAAGAACCAGAAGGAAAAAAAACCTAAACATGTCACCTCTAAAATAATTCTAACTGAACTATGTATAGGATACACTATATAAAGCAAAAATCTGGACAGGAAAGTCCCTGGTTGTGCTGCAGGAGCAGAGCAAGACAGCAGTGCCTGGTCAGCTCTGAGTCTCTTGAAGCTGCAGCACCCTCAGCACTCTCAGGCCAGACCAGATCCTTGGCCCCAGCATTTGTGCCCTGCTGAGATCTAAGACACTTCTGCCCAATTCTGCCCTCTGTGCCTGCCCTCGAGCCCCATATCCTCCTGCCCATGGTGCTCCCTCAGGCTATGGGCTGCCCCACACTCTGTCCCAGCCTGTGCCACTCAGCCCCGTGGCAGGGACAGCCGCAGGCAGTCTGTCTGTCCTGAGCAGCTTTGCACAGCTCGCTCCTCTCGCTCTCGGCTGCGTCTGTGGAACAGGAGGCTGCCACTCTCTTTTTTCCTTCCCATGATGACAAGCCTGCAGTGGTAGCCAGGGTATTGGAAGTGGTGGCTGTCACATTTGGCAATGCAGCTGCTATTTGGCATATTTTGATTTAATTTTTGCTTAATGCTGCTACAGCACTACAGTGGGTGGTGCTCTTGCCCACATCCACAGACCTTAGGCAGAAACAAAAGCAACACAACATATTGTTCAAATATTGCATATAGAGAAAATTCTCCTCCCTTCCTGCCACCCCACTGCAAAACTCAAACCCAGGGTAGCTTAAGGAAAAGGTTGAGAGGTTTTGGGGTGGTGGTTTTTTGTTGTTTGTTTTTGGTGCTGTTTTTCTGAAGGAAAGAGTAGAAGTCTTTTTCAAAATTGACTTATATTTGCTAAAGAAGATCTTAGGCTTCAAATGGTGGAAGAGGTTTTTTTTCTCTCTCTCTCTCCCTTGATGACAGAGGTAATAATTGATATTGCCTGCACACAGTAGCCTGAATTCCATGGCACAAATTTTCTCTCTTCTCTTGATGTTATTAAACAAGTTACTGTCTTGATGTTTAGCTATCAACATTTTCTGCCTATGTAACATTAATGTAAAAGAAATAAATTTTGTAAAAATCAGCCTCCATAGCCAGAGTTACTATTTTAATTGAATTTGTGAAAAAAAAAATAAAAAGAATCAGCAAACCACTGCCATTCTGCTTTCCTAAATTTAGTGGCAAGTTTCAGATTTTACCTGCTTGGAAAAGAAAGATATTTCAGCATTTGAAACTACTCATCCAACTACTGAAATTAACTGCAACTATCAGTCACTGTGAGTACTTTTTATCTATGTCACTCTCTGAAAGCAGTGAAAGTAAAAGTGCAGAAAGGCAAAGGCTCTAGAGTAAATTTTGACAGATGGGTACTAGCAAATAACTTTTTGCTCCTGTTAGCTATTAGAAGGTTGCAGCCTTTGATGTGTTGGCAAGAGTGACCTTGATGAGGAGGTTCTCCTTTCAGAAGGTTGTACCAATTCTTCACCTGTTCTCACTCAGGCCTGCTGAAGCTGATGAAAATCTTTCCAGGGAATTCCATAGGCTTTGAAATTGGGTGTAAGCTAAACATTTACAGGTTTGCAAGAGTTTAGCATGTGCTTTCTTCTGGCAAAGCAGTACTGATGCTCACAGAGGAAGGAAACTGCTTTTAAAATTACATTAAAAATACTAAAGTGAGTTTGATTGAGAATTAGGTTTAGGAATAATGAATTGGCATGGTGTCCTGCTAGAGCACCAGTACCCATGCATGTGCCTTGCTGGACTTGCAGAGAACTGTGGTCTGTTGCTCTTTTGACTGACGTGTCCCAGTTGAGACAGTGCAAAAGCCAGGGGGAGCACTGGGAAGGAAGAAGTAGAAATGTTTGAGTCATGTGGAGCTGTTTGGTTTGGCCCTCAGAAGAACAGAGCACAAGTTAGAAGCAAGTGCTCCTAACACAGGTGGTCAGAAGGTGTGTAATAGCCAGTACAGCTCTTCTCTTCTCTTCTTGTGTTTCAGAACAGCCTGGAAGGTGGGGATGCCCCTCTCCTTACAGGTACCAACCACAGGCTTCAGCCCCCTTGCCTAGGCATGAAACCCAAATCTCTCCTTTCAGCCTAAATGTCTGAAACTGGCTTTAGGCCACTATTTAGAAACTGTCTAGTCCCTGGGAAAGAGCCAGGATTGCACAGCTCTTTGGCAGATGTTGGTGCCCATCTGTCCTCCAGGGAAAATGCTGGACTTCAAACTGAAAGTGGCTGCAGCTGCTCAACAGCCCTGGCTCTGGCAGCTGTCAGACACACACCTGCACCAGGTATTTTCCAGCTGAGAGAAAAGAGCCTTGGCAAGGCCCTTGATAGGATTGCCCCCCATGTGCACCATGCGTCTGCCAGGGGGAACCTCACTCTGCCACTGAGGATGGTGGGGCAAGGGGCAGGCTTGCCAAAAAGTGGCCTCTGTTTTAGCTAATGTTGTTTTGACTGAATCTGAAAGGCTTGGACCTAAAGCCATTCCTCGAGAGTCATCCCTCTCCTTCACAGCAGTAAGCAGACTCTGCCCACATGCCCAACATCTGCTGGCTGAAGCTGGGAGTGCCCGGTGGTGACCTGTGTCTTCTCTCTGTCACTCCCTCCCACTTTTCTAGCATAAAGCTTTGTGTGCATCACACTGCTACTATTAAATGTTCATTACATTAACTTGATGGTAATATTTGAAGATCTTGCTGCATAAAATCTCCTGTTGGGTCAGTTCCACTGTTAGTAATTATGGGTGAGGATCTGTCTTCATGCACACACTCTGAGTGTATTTTTAGGCCCTTCTGTTTCCTCCCCCTGGTTCGGATTGCTGTCTCCATCTCTCCCACTCACGATACAAGCAATAAATCTAAACTCAGGGCTCTTTCTGTCTGCTGGCAGGAGAAGATGAGTAACAGTGACAGAGGAGATGAGAAAGCCTCCCTTGCCATGCACTGGCGTACACAGCCTGTGCTGTGCCAAGGTACAAAAAAAATTCAGCATTTCTGATTTGAGTTGCAAGTCTCCTGGCGAGACGCTTCTGCAAGCTCATAGAACCTGGGAAACAATTATTCCAGAGCCTTTATATGCACTGTGTGCTGGGTCTTCCAGCAATGCACAAGCAAATTAATGTTCTGCTCTTTGTTTCTTGGCTGTGGTCGATGTAACCTGTGGCCAGGATCATGTATTTTACAGCATGCTCCTATCCTGTGGCACCAGCCTTGAGCGTTTCAGGTTTTTTCTAGGGGTGTAGATAAACTCTCTCTACTAGTGGTGGCAGCTGAACCCTTGCAGACATAATTAGGGGTGAACTGGGCGCTCTCAAAAATATCTTTCCCCTTGGCTGGTTGATGTAGAGCAGGTTGTGCTCATCAGCCTTGTGGAGAGGGAGAGGGCAGTGACTGACTTCAGAGCTGAAAGTTAGGTTTCTGATCAATATTTAAAATACTTAAATCACAAGGATCTGTTTGCTGTGTGAAGCTGGGCAGCTTCTACAGAGTCAACTTCTGAGTTTAAACATACTGCACTATGACCAGCGATTCTCCACAATACAGTAGGATTTATTAATAGAAAATACGTCAATATGAGTTTGTCTTTGTACATGTTAGCAACATGTACAGTGAAACACTTTTTTTTTTCTCAATCTATATTGTTATAGTTCTTTTGTGTTATCTGACATAACCATTTATATTTTGGGCTTAAATATGTTATTTGTCAAAATGTACTTTCAGTGTTAATATACCTTTAAAATCATAGTTTATCTTTCAAATATTGAATTCATATTATTTTTTTTTCAAATCAATATTGCTCATGTTAGTGCAAATTTGTTAAATCTTGAGATAGGTTAACCATTCCTTCCAGACCATAAACAGCATTTAATAAAACAGTGAGATTTATATAGCTCTACACAGCTGAACAAGATTCTAATACGAAGCTTGTTAAAAAAAAAAAATCCGACATTTTACAGTACATCAATTGCATTTTATACATTTTTTTTGAACAGTTTTGTTTCTTCTCTATTTCTGTGTGTGATCTAGTACAAGAATGAAGGGAACAGCAATAGGTAATGATACTTTCCTCAGTATTAAAAAGAATGCATCATATATATCTTGCTCTGTATGGCAGCAGTGTTGTATTTCCGAACCTGGAAAAGAAGCCAGGAAATTCAACACCTTCTCAAAACCCAGTACAGCAAGAGTGAACGTTACCAGTCGAAGCACTTGCCACTACAGAAAAATGGAAACAAACCAACACAAAGTATAGACAAAAGGTATTTTATGCCACGTCATCAATCCAGAATCTCTCACTTGAGCAATGGTCAACATTTGACTCCAGGTAATTCCTAAGAGGAGCTGAAAGAGGGCAATGTGGGCATTTCAGTAGTTTGAAGAATGGAAATATATCCAACTTACAATGATCTCCTGTCCTAAGAGCTTTAAACAGAATGATGCATCCCCTCGGCCTGTTGGCCAACCTGTGCCTGGAGAGCTGCACCAGCCTGCTGCTTGTCAGGCAGTCAAGAAGAACTTCCAGCTGCGAGTGACATTCTTTATTAAAAAAAAGTTTTTATACTGAAAATGTGCTTTGTTCAAAAGAGCACTGCAAATGTCACTTATTAAAATCAATGTAATAAATAAAATATAAACAACCTGTGTCCAAAACTATGAATAGTATTTTTATCTACCTCACTATACATCTGGCCCACTGTGCCCCTCCCACCCACCCTTTCTGAAATTTTTTAAAAAGTTTTTTGCATGCTATTTTTTTTCCCCCTTGTTTACTACAAAGAGCAAAGGTTACATATCGTACACTGGGAAAAGCTGCCCAAAAGATTAAACTATAGTCCTAGATTACCAATAAACCAATTCTACATCACAATACCCGCCTGCATGAACTACTTGGGCTGCATCCTATAGAGCAGGTGATGACTTGTGAGAGACGTCTCCCCCTGGGCACAGCCAGAAGTGCACCAGGTGATGTTAAAACTATTACAGTGACTAACCACAGAAATGTTTGCAACCTAAAACAAATTCCTTATTGGCAATTTAAGCAATTTACAACTACTCCATTAGTTGTGGGTCTTATGCTCTGAAAACTGTATGCTGAACGGTTTGTTGCCTGAATCACGGAAATGAAGAAATGCTTCTATTTTTCCTTCCAGCATTACAAGTGCTAGGATGAATATGCCACCTCTTCTGGCCTCCTAGCCTATGTAGCTGTTGTTTACTTTTAAAATGGAAAAAAAAAATTCTCTGTCCCTTACATTTTTTAGAATTTCACTTTAAATGCACAGAAATGGTCTTTATTATCATATTTGAGGAATGTGTTCTGGGTGTTGGGTTTTATTTTTGGTATGGGTTAAAATAAATGATTGTCCTAATGGTTCAAGAATTGGACCCTTCTGTAGTCAAAAGAATTTGGAGAGTCCAGATTAAAGTCTGATGGGTCTCAGTTTTTCATTCCCTCAGGGAGATGGCAAGATCAAACTCTGCCTTCCTTGAGCACTTACTGGTTGGTGGCTGGAGAGTAATGAAATTTCCTCAAGAGGAGATCGAAAGATGTTATTTTAAAGGAAATGGCATCTAAGGGTGATGGAGTTGGTGATAAAAAATCAGCTACCCCTTCTTCTGTGAGCATGTGGCCTAGCAATGTTGAATTGCTATCGATGGTTACGGAAGTGAGTCAGAGAAAGCACATACTGGAGTTTCCACTGTTTAAAAGAACTGAAAATCAAACAAAAACTGAAGCTTAACAAGGAGAACATTGGATGAAAAGAAGTCTTACACCACACAAACACACACACTCAAACACATGCACACGGAATACTATGCATACATGGACACACACGAGTAAGAATGTGTATTTGTATGGTAGGCTCTTGGAAATAGACATTCTTAGCAAATATGGATGACAGATCAATTGTAATTTATTTTCTTTTAACACTGTATCATCATAAAGAAAACTGGTATAAATGAAAAAAAATCTATTTCAAATATCTACATCTAAAATTTTAGGCAGTGAAAAAGCACTTTGTTGACAAGGAGTGTGGAATGATGAATGTTAATTGTCAGAAACTGCTGAATGCCTTTTTTTTGAGTTGCCACAAACAAAGTCACATATCAGAACAAACAATACTGCTAAATATTCCTTTTTGTTTTTTTGATTTTTTTTTTTGATTTTTTTTTTGTTAAAACGCACCGGGGAAAAGAAAACAAAAAACTGGAAATTCATACATCTTTCAAAATTTGAAATTGAAGCAATATTTAGAACCATAGATGAAGAAACACTGTGGCATTGGTGTAATATACACAATGCACCTTTTTTTTTTATCTGTAATGTACATCAAATACTTTACAACAATGCATTAACAAAAGGCAAGAAACATCTTGCTGTACAGAGGAAACCCCAAATGCAACTTGAAGCCTAGATTCACAATGAATGAGGATATTAAACAAGGTGTGAGAAGCTGTTCCCCATAAAGTATGTATGCTGCTCAGTAACTTGTGCTTAACTCTTGACCCAGATCCACTGTCATGTTCTTCCTCCTTCCTTCAGCCACGTTCAATATACAGCACTGAACTTTAGACTCTACAGGCCAACAGTAAAGTTGCCCCACACTGTAAAATATATATATGTATATATATATTTCTTTCTAATTACTCCCAAGTTTAGCTTTCATATCTTTTAGCCTTCTAAAAAAATCTCTTAATTTTCTCCATACTGGTTATCTGTGCCTTCCTATGGAACAGGCTTTAACAAACTAAATTTGCAGGAAAAAAAATGTCTCGTGGTATGCATGCACATGCACAGTTCCTGGAGCTTTTGTATCTGCCCAAGTCTCAAACCCAGGAGTCGGGAGAGGCTGGATAGTGGCTTGTTTCATAGTTAAGTTCACTATAGGGACGAGCAGCTGAGTAGAAGTCGACGTAGTTGCCAGTTGACTTTAGTCCCAGGTGCATGTTGTATTCGCTTGCAGGTGGACGATGATGCACTTGGTCCTCAAAGAAGGACTCGTCATAGTTTCTTGTTGAATTCTGAAATGACTGATATGGTTCATAATCTTTTCTGCTGGGCTCCTGTGGAACTGGCTGTGTTGAAACCTGAAAGACAGCAATACCCACAGCTTGTTAGATACAGCTTGTAGGCAACAGGATGGAAGGAGTTAATCTCGCTTACATTTCTCATGCTAAAAATACAAAATTGTGCATTAAACCTAAGGTTGCCATACTTTTTTTCTCACACCCCTAGTGAATCTCTGATTTTATAGCTGAGACTTTATTGAAATCTGAAATGTATAAACACATGCTTACTATCCTAGAAGACTATCCCCTGCTTCATGCCACCTCTGTAAGGTGGGACAGAGTTTATGGCTGCAAAATGAGGTAGCCTGTCATTCCTCAGATGATTATCACTAGGAATACTGATGCTCAGACACCAATGTAAGAATATTTTGTGGCTCCTGCTGCTCTGTACACGTTAGTAATGTTCCCTCAAGATGGCAGGAACAGTCACACTGCTATGACCCAAACCCCTTGATATTTGTTCAGAACAAGTATCTGTATTGCACTCTAAGAAGGGATTGAGAAAGGCGCCTAAGTTCACAACTTTTAGCCGTCCCACAAGTGATGTTACAAGTTCTGGTCTGATATTACAACTGCACAAGAGAGTGTAACTACTCTAGTTTCTATTTCTAGAACTGCTATCAAGGAGTAAATGACCTTCAGGACCTCATTTCAGTTCCCATATTCAAATACAGGTGTTTGATTTGGACACACGAGTAAAATTCTACCTGAAGCAATCTGTTTATTTGTGATGTTTTAAAATTTTTCCCATTTCCATATACAATGTTGCACCAGTCTTTTGCCATCTGGAACAGTAGCATTTTAGTCTCTGCACTTACCTGGTTATGTTTGATATCTTCAGCAGGCGCACCATATGAATTCCTGTACAAAGTTGAGATTCCAGTGTTCTGAGCTGCAGAGAGAGAAAAAGCAGGTTTACCAAACATACCTCTTTGGCCTCAAACTGAATTCTTCATTAAGTACATCATACAAAGCCTGTTTCCCACACACAAAAGTCTTTAAAAGCATCTGCAGGCTTTTCCTCCTGCTGAATGGTCATCATCTTTGCTTTGGTGTACATACATCTCTTTGGTATTCATTTATTAATGGTAACAGGCTCCATGTCATGCTCATAACAATCTTGTGCATTTCTTATATGCATCAACAAAATAATTTCATATAAATCTAGCATTCAATAATAAATTTCAGGTTATAGATGGGCTTATGTAACACATGTAACAAACTGCAGCTGTAAATATTGAGATTAAGAAGCATTTCAGTTCTTTCACTTCAGTTGGACAATGTGGATCATTAATCCTACAGTCATTTTGCTTTATCATGAAATTATTCAAGCATAAAGTGATTAAATATAAGTCACAAAAAAGTTATTCAAAAAGTAATATGCAGTTATATGGAAAAGGTCTGGCCAAGACAGTCTCAAATACATGACTGCTGTCACTGCTGCCACTTTCTTCTCAGATGTCCTACTACTCAAATGCACAGACAAAACTGAGCTATGAGTTTGAAACTGGAAGTATTTCTAAAGAGGAGGATGATATACAGTCTTGCAAAAATTTATTTCTGACCCCATCCCAAAAAACCCCAAATGAAAAGCATAGGATTTTCCTTGCAAAGCTGACTCCACCGATCCCTCTGATCTGGCAATGTAGCTGAAGCTTAGTTTGCTGGTAAGACTTGAAAGACTGTAGTTACTTCTCACATTTGAAAGACTATGAAGATAGAATTTTGTGTGGCTGCTGCACACTCTTCATGCATTATTACCTTTCCAGACACTCTAACCAATGACTGAATGCTGTCTCTATGTTAAGAGGACTCTTACTATAAAAGAACAGGCCGGAAAGTAAAAGCTGAGTAGCTGTGAATCAGAGTCACTAGTGGAACTGAAACACATGGCTCGTGACCACTCTCAGGTCTCTGTGCAATGGCAAAAAACCTGGAGGCACAAAGAGTGGCCTTTAATACTTTCACAGCTCAAAACTTGTGATAGCAAGTGCTGAGCATCAGAGCTGAAAGCTGGACATGGGATCCATGCCAGTCACATCACTAGGAAGAACCACATTTACAAAGATGTAAGGATTCTTTCTTCCTTTAGCAATGTGCAAACATGGACATCTGCATGTACAACTTCCTCTACCTTTCCTCCCACCACTGCACCCTTTCTGGAGAAAGGAATGGCATGGCCTTCAGCCAAAGCTGACTGGAATACATCAATTCGGGTCTTCACATCTGCCATGGGTTCCATGTTGAGGGTATAATTTTTGTCAGTTTGATGCACTGCTCCATGTTGCTGCTTTACAGATCTCAGATGTTTTTTCTTAAAGATCTGCACTTTGTTTGTAAAAACAAGATAAAGGCAGGGCTTATATTGTGGCTTGATGAGCTCTAACAGCTGGAAAAAGAGACTTTTCATTTCACAGCCGTTAATTGATAGGGGTGAAACCCCTCTTGTTCCTTGAAGAGCTGGATGCAATAACTAAGAAAGTGCAGAATCCTGTGCAGGAAATGGAGAAGAGCCCCAGAGGTCTCCAAGTGCAGCATGACCCTTTTTTTTAAGGTGGCAAGAATATGAACTCTAGTGACAGACGCTGGTTGGGCCCCTCCTGTGGTAGATACTTTTAATTCTACCTGTCTGCCAATAGGCTGCAACAGATAGAAACAGGGGAAATGATAGAAAGTAGTGCTTGAGTAGTTTTCTTTGGTTGTCAACATTAATGTCAAAGAGTTGATCTGCAGAAATTCTCACTGTTCAGGTTACATTTTGTCACTTAGGGATTTTTGAGACTTGGTTGTTATTTCAGTGAGTTTCTTTATATTCCAGCTGCAGCCTCTGCTGTAGTGTTTGAGAATAGCCCTCCTGATGATCTTTATTATTAGAGAAGTTTGCATCAACATTGCTCTTTATGGTGCATTTCATGACAACACGACTCTCTGTAGTACAGCTGCCAGATCTTTCCTTGATATCATCTTTTTAAGGCTGTTTTTCTGATTTTCTTGCTTGTCCCACAAAATGCCAGAAGAAGTTTTGTTATACAAATTCCTCTTCTCAAGATCTAAAGATACTCAAGCGTTTCAGATATCCATTTTGGGAAGTCCTAGTTCTTGAAAAAACATTAAGTGACATTCAATGTATCGGACTGTCCACAGATGGAGGAAGAACTTCTTGTAACCATTTTGCCTTTATGAACATATGTGCCAAGACAAGTGGGTTAGAAGTTTCATGCATGTAAATTTCTAGTCAGACATGACTGGACATATTGAGTTCAGACAGGTCAATGCTGTTCCTGGTTGTTTGATGTCAAGAGCAAAAGACTGGTACAAGGTGCAACTGTAATCTGAGGGTATTGTGACGAATATGATGAAAAATAGCAAACTGGACATGCTAATTTGCTTGTTGTTCCTTCAGGCAATTAGACATTAGGAGGGAGGTCATGACCTTTCCATACTGAGATATACAAAGACATGTGGTACATATGTGCTGCTATTAGCCATGACTATTATAAACCTAGAAATAGTTCCGAGTTGGTGTGTAGCTGTCCAGTGCACTACTGTGACATTTGCACTGATGTGCTCACAAATGTCACATACCAGACTGAAATTTTACGGTCTCTTGGATCACATATTCTGCAATGGAAAACAGATAATTTCAGCTTATGAAAATAGTTGCAAGCTCTGTGTGGCTGATTTCACTGCAGTGATGGGGATACAAATTCAAAAGTTAAAAATGAAAAAAAACCAAAACTCCTCAAACCCTTAGTAATATTTTCTCAAAGCAATGAAAACAATGAGACATAAAATGCTTGACAATAAATCCCAGGACTTCAAGAATAAGAAATCTTGGCTTAGGCTAGCTTGGAGGTTGAGGTAATTTTGATTCTGGAGGAATGTAGGTCACGAATGCAGCTGCTAGCAGTGAATGCAGCTCTGCTCCAGTATCTGCTTCTGAACATGCAGGTGGAATCCCTGGGAACTCCATTCCCACTCTGCCATGATAAAGTGAGCAGTTGACTCTTGCTATCCAAAAGCAGAGGACAAATATACGAAAAGGAGAGAATGAGCTAGATAAATTGACAGATAGTGTGGTTAACATCTGATTTTTCCTGATAATATTATATATTTACCATTATAATAAAACTGTAAAACAAATGGAAAGAGAAGTCAATAGAGTATTTTTAAAAAATAAAAATGGCAATAGAAGGAAAAGGAGGGAAAGTAGAAAGAAACAGAGATATTTCTGCAGCCACATTTCTTCACAGAGATGTGAGAATTAGCGGAAAATTAGATTAACAGAGAAGTGATCAGCATGTGTGTTTATGTGTGTATTTTATGCAGTCTCTAAACATCAGTCCATGATAATACTGAAGAGGCAAAATTGTGAGCATTCTAAAATGAATACTATGATCAACCTGCAGTACTTCGTGGCTCAATTGCACACAGGACATTATAGAAAAACAGCTTTCTTTCTCCCTTCTGTTCAGTCTTCTAGGTAATACTGGTTAAAAAAAAAGTCACATAGTTGCCTATAGCAGTTTTCTTTAAAGATGACAAAAATTGAAAATTATGTTACTCAGTGGTTTACGTGTCAAAGATGTCATTGACCAAATTCATCCCCATATATCCCAGTCACTTGATAAATGGTTTAACATTCAGCTTTCAGATCTTGGACGTGCTTATTCTGAACACATTTACAGACACTTTGGAATAACAAGATGCTAGCCTTCTGCCCTCAGGAACAAACTGATAGCAAGAAAGGACAGCTCAGCTGGACAGGTAGTCATCCTCATCTGGTATCACACAACCTGCTTTTTCTGCTATTAGCAGCAGGTCTCCATTTAAAAAAAAATTAGTTCAACACAGTAAAGAAAAATGTTTCTGTACCTCACAAATATTAGGTAACAGAGATCATTGCCTGTCACTACCACTGCCACCTTCCTGCACAGTGAAAAATGAGGTAAGGGCATGAGAAAAGATTACAGTGCATTATTGTTTCTGAAAATAATAATAATAAAAATAAGGATAATCCGAGCACCTGTAGCACCTGATGGTGTTTTTTTTTTGTTCCAAATATGCATGGACTTGCCAGTAAGTTAAAATAACAAAAGTATTCATGATTGATTCTCCACAACCAAAGGAAAAAGAAATTAATTAGAAGTTTTTCTCTGCTGCTGGAAGAGAAGACACAGCATGTTGACTATGATGTACATATTAGTTCACTGACGGAACTAAAAAAGTAAAAGAAACCTCAAAGAAGGAGTCCCATGATGGCCCACAAGGACCTTATCTTCCCTGTTCTGAAAAAAACCAGCATGCATAAATAACATTATCACATGCACTTACAGTTCCCATTTTCCTAAACAGAATATAACAGCTTTTGTCTTAAAAATATACTTTAGGTGACAAAATTTTGTAATTGGTTATTATTTTCTACAGAGAGGAGAAAATAGACAGTACATATAAAAGGCATCATAAACCTGTGAACAGGGCAATGAAAACTTTGATACTGTGCCTCTTTTTTTTTATCTATCGTCGTGAAATCAATGTAAGTTATCATCTTCAGCCAAACTGTTTACTTCATAGATTCTCCATTTTCCCCAGAGGTTCCCTGACAAATCCTCAGGATGGCAGGAAGCCAACATTCCTACTTCGAAAATCCATCAAAAAACCTTCATTTCAGTCTCAGCTCAAAGGTCATAAAATTTTTCAACTATAAACTGAGAAGAGCTTTGGAAAAGAGCATGGAGACAAGTCATGGATAAATTGGGACTACAGCTGTGGCTCTACGCTCTGTGTAAAATCCCTAAGTCAAAGCAAGCTTTGTGTAATACATCAGCTTGGCACAAAAGTAGAAGAGCAGATCAAAATATGTGTGTGCCAGGTGGAACCTGAGAAAACATTCATCTAAGTCCCATCCACATGGATGTATTGGCTGCAATGCACTGTCTGATGCACAAAATGAAACGCAGGCATCGCAAGAAACTTGCTACATGAACTTGTATTGGGCCACTCAAGCAAAGCCAAAATGTCTCACAAAATCACAAATACTGCCTTTATATGTTTTTTAAAATCAAGTATTTATTATTTAACGAGGTACAATTATGTTACATAAATTCCATGTTGAATGTTGGCAAGCAAAACTCCTTCCGTCATTTTCTTTTGTTCTTATAATGGTGCTTAATTTGAGTTTAGACCAAACATGCAGAGATTTGGTGATCTGAAAGAGAGAAAGTTACTTGTTAATTCCATATATATTTGTACATTGGTCATGTAAGATTATGAAATACTACATTTTTTGATTTGAATTAGTTTGATTTTTTTTTCCCCTCACTGAGCTCAGGAGTTGGAAAGACAGTTGATAGCTGAGTATGATGCTAATAGTTTCAAGTTTCCTTACTAAAAGCCCACCCAAATAATGGAGAGAAATAGACAAAATACAAGACAATATTAGAGGAAAACACAATGGAAAAATCAAAGTGGAGTAAAGGTTGCTGAGGCAGTATAAACCCCACAATCCGAAAATTACACTGTGAGAGAAAGGAATTAAGGGAAGTAGGAATCAGACAAGAAAAGCACCACATTCAAAAAGAAAGTGAAAAGGGGTGTGAAAAAAGAAAAGTCAAAATTTTTAACGTGTGGACAGAGGCAAGACTATATGCAAAGAAACCCAAATTTTCAGCATGGGGACACTGTATTTTGGTGAACTTCCTGATACAATTTGCTAATCTGAATTTACAGATACAGCTAGAACAAAATACTACTGATTCTGCCTTTTCCTTTTCAGCCTGTTGCTCTTATTCCCAAGATAAGAGGAACCTTTATAGGTCCTTGACAAATGACTGAAAAACACATCAGTGCTGTCCTTCACAATCAGCCAAGTAGGGGCCACTGAACTGTTATAGAAAACTACCTCGTGCAGTGAATATGAAACACTCAAAACACTACAGACACATAAAATGCAGTACCTTGACTGAATCTTCTGCACTTTCCGTAGTACCCTACAGAAGTCATTCAGGACACTCCTAATTTCTGTGGTTTCCAAATGCTCTTGACTGTCATTCTTCTCTTCAGATTTTCACCTTCTGGCTAATTAATATTCCATATTGCATTTTCACACAAGTTCCAAGGCTGCTCTTTAGGTTTTGATTACATAATCACATTTAACGTAGTAGATATCTTCACGTGTGATTATCTTCATATCCTGAATACAGCCTTGAAAGATGGATCTTATGGATGGATTGATGCTGAGTCACCATGTTCCTGGTGAGCAACTCATTCTGCCTCAGAGCAAGACCTCTACAGAGGGCATGGGAGAAGGTAACTGGCATTCAGACTTCTCACTGAGATTTTTTGCCTGCCCTGAGGCAGCATTTGAAGGAGACCGTGATGCTTGGTGCTGTACAAATGTGACAAAAAGTTCAATAATGCTTATATCAGCCCCATGATGGTGCAATGGTGATGGAGACAAACATGTATTTTGCAAGAGAATTCATGAAGAGGTAGAGCAGTGGGAAAAACACTCAAAATTTCCTAATTACTGAAATGCTAAGAGATTAATGAGCTCACTGGGGAAGAGAGGCCTTCAGAGAAACCTGCAACAGATGCTATAACATACACAGAAAATTACTGCATTTAAATAAGCCCCTCTAAGAAAGTAACATGGATAAACTCTACAAAGAGCCACAAACTTCCTATGAATACTGACATACAAAATAAGGTAACTCATCCTGGAGAGCATTCCCTGCAAAAGACAGATGTTAGGGATCACTGCACATGCTCAAATATACCAGTTAATTCAAAGTGATCAACCAACTTCCTCCTGAAATGAAAACAAATGTAAAATTGAAAAAGACATGCAAGATTTGATTTAGAGCCTTTCTTCCATGAAGAACCATGGTGTTCACAAATCATTTTCACATAGTCTTGTATTCATTCAAATATATCTTCAGTTGTATTTCTCAAGGTGGCTAAAACTTGGAAATTAATGAAAGAAGGTTGACTCTTCTCCACAGTGCAGCAAGCCCAGGCAATCCTATAAAATCAGTGTTCTATCAGCTCATTTATATATATGCTATGCAAGCAAAATCTCACCTGTCATGGTGTCTTTCCTAGAAGTGTGTTCTCCCTTGCTTCCATGGTAAGTGGCGTTAGTTCCAGTTGATTCATAGTCTGTTTTTCTTTCTTTTAGGCTGATCATTTCCCGAGGTGAGGCTGGGGCACTTGCTAGATAACAAAAATGGATTTTTTCTTTTTCTAATCATACATGACTGAAAGTAGGGTTTAACTCTTGAGTAAGCATTCCTGTAAAGTTTACATGTGTTAGTTTTCTAACATGAAGCTGATTGAAGAAACACTACCACATTATGGAGGAAAAGAAGAGATGCTGCTATTTCAAGGACAAGGCAAATGTATTTATTGGACAATCAACTGCAAACATAATTTTATTTCTAAATGTTAAATTTCTTTTTACTTACATCCAACATCTATGATTGCTATTAAAGAACAAAAGTACAACAATTTTTTTTTTCTCCTTTTGCTTTTCAGTTTCTTTAACTTGTCAAAACTTTCTGGTACGGGCACTTCCAATTTTTCCTCAAAATGGTTACTTTATTTCCATTGAAAAGACTGTTAACTTTCAACTGTGTGGGAAAAACCCTTATAAAATTATTTTCTTCCCTTTTCTCTTGAAAATAAACCAATTAAATTATTTGAATGGAAAAGGGAAGAAAAGAACGCCTTCTTCCTCCTAGAAAACAGGTATCAAAGAATGCCTAACAGTTAAAGGTAACTGAAATAATTTCTCTGTCTTTAAACAGCTATATGTGTGAATAACTGCCATTAAAGCAACAACTGCTACTTTAAGCTATTTTTATAAAAACTAAGTCCTTCATCACCTATACTCAAGGTACAGCTAGAAGGAGGAAAGCACAGGTAGCACAAAAGAGAACTGGGTTTTGTACTCAAGTCTCACACACTGGAGAATGTGGAAGTGATCACTGTCACTGATCATGAAGCCTTAGAGCTTGCAATGCATAGGAAAAGGAGAAAAGCAAAGGAAAAAAATAACGGCTTTCAAGTGAACTGACTTCAATATATTTAGGTACTGGTAAATAAAGTGCACTTTCCCTGTTGTGGAGGGCAGGAGGAGCACAGGGTGAGTGGCAGAGCTCCCCAGAGCCTCGCAAGGGCACAGTGGCATAAACATTACTAAAGTACTGGTGCTTGCCCCTACACACTTCCCTGCCTCCATCCAGGTATTTGCTATGTAAAAAGAAGCTCAAAAACAGTAACAATCCCTTTGTTTATAAACAGAGAAAAGAAAAAAAATTGAAAAATGTAATACAAACTCTTTGTGAAGATTGACCTTGAGGCATATCTTCCAGCATCTCTAAACTATGTTATATTTTTTAGTTGAGCAACAGTGAAGTACTTGCATTCAACTATGGAGTAGGGAAGCACAAGTGATGTTGAATTCTGCTTCGATTGGTTTTGCTGGCCCTAGCCTCTGAATTTACAGAGCAAATGCGGGACAGATGTTCTTTCTTGTGAAGCCATTAGAATTGGGGATTGCTTTTAAACTGTTTGCCAATAGTGATGTAAATCTAAAGCTGATAATCCAGCAGATATAAAGAAACATGACGTTAAACCACCAAATCAGCTAATGGCAGCTTGAGTCTAATGGGGAGAGGGCCAGAATGCAAACCTTGAAAAAGCTGCTAGCAGAGGGACACATTTTGTTTCACATACTCTGGTAATGGTTATAAACACTCTGGTGTTTTGAACAAAATTGACTGATACAGATAAAATCATCTGTCTCTGTTCCCTGTGGGAATTCCCTCGCTCTTCCCATGAGAGGAAAACTACTTTCTGGAAAGCATTAAAATGCAGAATCAACCCTCTTTCAGAGTTTTTACTGGAAGCAAAGATGAAGACTTTGGTTGATATTAGACTGAAAATTAATATAATGTTTTTCTGCTCTAATTCTTAAAGGACACAGAAAAGCCTTTTATCACCCAGTCCTAGGGATGGATGGGATGGTGTGAGTTCATTTACTTCAACTCTTTACCCCAAGGTAGGATCCAGTATACCAACATAATTCTTGACAGATTTTAATCTGGAATTAAAGATCTCTAATGACAGAGATCACATAACTGCTCCAAGCACTCTGTTCCAGTGCTTTCTTTCCCCACTGCTAGGAAATGTCTAGCCTGACTCCTTGCTGCTCATTATTTCCACTTGTCTGCTATGAAAGCAGAAAAAGTTCACACCATTCCTCTTCATGGCTGGCTGTTACATTTTTGAAGACTTGGTGTGTACCTCTTCCCACTGTCTGCATCTCATGTTCCTTTTACTTGAGTTAAACAATTACAGTCATTCAGTATGTTCTCATATCCTAATTTTTCCACCTTCCAATTCATGTGTGCAACTGACAAAAATAGCCAGATAATTTCTAAAGAACTTTAGAAATTAGGAACATCGCCTAGTCAGACACTCTCCTTATAACTTATTTTTAAAGGACTGGTTATTTTTTTCCCTTTTTACATTACCTCCAATTTCTCAGGATCACTTTGAATTTCAATAATGCCCATCAAAGAACATGAGTGTCTCCCAGGTTTATGTCACCACAAAGTTAATAGGTAACTTTTGTATATGACTAAAACCACTGAAAGGTACTGGACCCAAGCTAGGCTCTAAGCATAGCATTCTGCCATTTTGGCAATAAACAATACCCTTTCCTTGTGAATGGTTTTCAGTAAGTTTTTTATTTACCACATAGGATGTCTTCTGAACTGTTGGCTAGCTTGCCTTAGGCTTTTCCATAAAAATGTTGTGTGAAAGAGTTTTACTGATCATAGGATATTGTACTTACTGACTTTTCTTTCTGCAAATTCTTGTAGCAGGAATTCAGATGGATTTAATAAGAGCGATTGGTATTGAATCAATGGTTGCATTTGATATGGATACTACCAGACATAGAGCAACTTACGTTATTATGTAGAAATAGATACTCCTACAGCTAAATAATATCTTATGTTCCTACTACCTTTGAGCTGTTCACGTTCTGATTATTTGTTCCAGCAATTTTCTAGACTGACATTGAGCTGACTGGTATGTAATGACATGGGCTATTCTTCCTTCAGAAACAGCCACTATTATTTGTGCTTTACCAGTCTTACGATAACTGAGGACGGCAGTAAAATTTCATCCAAAATTTAGAGCAACAGAAGTGAGAAGATGGCTCTGGCAAGAGACAGAACTAAGATCTCAGGGCTGGACATTTCAAGTACCTTGCACTTACAGTCAAGATGAGATTTTAGAGAAGAAAAAAAGGAACAAGAGCCCTTTATGGACTTGTGTAATGGCAGATTTTAAAAACAGAGTAGCAGCTTTCACTGTACTTCTGGCTACATTTTCACATCTCCTCAATTGTTTTTCTGCAGGACTAAGATGCAGGTTCTAGATAATTAACACAACAATTTTCTTGGAAAAAAAACCTATGGCATAATGCTAATAATAAGTTTGGCAATTTTAATCCTAAACCATTTGTGTACCTATGGAATGACAGCATTTGATTGAACAAGCAGCAGAAAGGCCACTGAAAGACTGCCAGTGCACTCTGTTTATCTTGAAAATTTTTCACCGGGAATGGCTTTATCTAATGAAGGTATGTTTTACCTTAAAGTGAGGGAAAGATTATCCAATTTCTAGATAGAAAAATTATTTTGCACTATGGCATTAGTTGATATACTTACATTAGTTCATTGTGCAGATCATATAAAATTGATAATAGCTGGTGTAATATATGCTATTAATGTTAGGAAGATGTGTAGACAAATCTTGAAACTTACATTTGCTTATGTATACACACATATGCAGAATAAAAGCTGACAAAAAAAGTAATGTGGGTCTTTAAACTCCTGCTAAGTGTGCAAAATGGTCATAAACCACATAGTGGCTTTCAAGTGAGCAACAGAATTTCCTGGTGGTACCAATGGATGCCATTGCCCTGGGATCTAGTCAGGTAATCCTAATATCAAGAAAACATATTGGGAGAATTTATGACAAAACGTTATGGAATAATCTTTCTTCTGTAAAACTTTATGAGGTACTAATGAAAAAACAATTAAATCCTGTTTTGACCAAATAATTTGGTGACAGTAAAGAATACACTTTGTGCCCTTCCACCAGAGTGAACAACAAATCCAGATGCCAGGGAAAATGACGGTGATGGATTTTTACCTGTGCCTTTGCTTGGGCCTGGCCTTACCTGAGCGGTTGTTGGGAGACATGCGCACGGGAGAGATGGAGGGCGTGCGGGATGAGGAGTACGGTCTTTGCCGATCCCTTTCTATTGTTGAAGATGAGGCTACAAAGTGATACTGTGACCATCCGTCCTGCAACACCAAGAATGGTGACAATGGTCAGTGAAAACGCCACACGGCTCACTGCTTTAAGCTGAGTATTTTTCTCTGGTGTTTTCACTATGGATACACTGGTAGGCTGCTGTCTTCTTCCTGCCACTGGGTGGTAAGTATAGTTAGTCGTACAGGATAGGATGTGCTGACTGTACTGACACAGCAAGATTAAAAATAAATGGAGAAAGTTCTATAAAATAACACATCTCAGAAAGACTCAAATTATCAACACTGTTTTAGGATATTTGTTTAATAGTTCTGCCTTTTTTTCCAAACCTAAATTTTCACATTGCAAACAGCATTGGCTTGAAATATTTTTGTTTGCTCGTTGCTTGAAACATTTCATTCTGGCTTGAAATATTTTTCATTTATATGGAGTTTTGGAATAAGTAGATTGGGAAGTTCCAGGATTACCAGCCCTCTTTTTCTCTTGTGCTCGCACATGAGAGAAAAAGAATCAATGCATTTTGTTCCAGCTTTGTTCAAGGCATACAGAATGAAATTCTATTCCTTCTATTTAAAACTCTGTTCATGGTAATGTATTAAAAAACTGCAACGAAGTAATACAATTACTAAAAACAGCTAGTTCAAAAATAAAAAAGGAAAGTTTAAATACTTCATGGTTTATTCCTGCACCATAACATAATGCAATAAATCAAAATAACGTACTTCACATTTTTAAAAACGTATTATGTATAGTCTGAACCTATCATGAGAGCATAAACTGATTTCTGGTAGTGTTCTTTTTAAATGACAGTATTTCAACTGCCTTCAGTATTGATAGATTGCAACTGTCTTTATTAGTTCTTAATGTTAAATCTAAATCAGTAACACTGAGATTTCCAGTCTCACACAGTTTTAAAAATGCCCACTTTCTGTTGGGCTCAGGGGAAATTAAGTCAAGCACCAGGCATGGTGCTAAACAGAAGTTTTGCAACAAAATGCTGAAAAAAATAAACACAATAAAACATAACCAAAAACCAGCTGGAATTTTCCTCTTCTCAGAGAAGAATAATTCATGGTTGGGGTAGTAAAGACTATTCTCACCCCCTAACTCAGCTATTCCACACATCCAGCAATGAATCCCACACATCCAGCAATGAATTCCACACATCCAGCAAAATGCCTTTGCTCAAGGTATCTGACTTTTTTTCCATCCCCCAGAAACCATGGGCACCTGGCTCTCAGAAGAAGAGAAGATGGGTTGAAAATCCCCTTTCCACGAGACTCTTAGAAAAGAGGACTCATCAAGACTGTGACACAGCAGGAGGAAAGAAGATACACTTCTTGTAGAGGGAAATTTTATAAACAATTTAGGACAGCAGAGGTGACACCTAACTATGGGTGCTGAAGGACTGTATTTCTCATGTAATGCTTTTTACAAACAGGGGTGTAACTCAGCTGCAATTTCAAAGACAAAAATGAGCAAGAATGAAATCTGGGCTATGGCATTTACAGTACAGTCAGGACTTTCCCTGGAGTCAGCAGTGACTGTTTGTCCTCTATTGCTCCTGTTTAAGACACTTCACTGAACTGCACCTCATATTTAATCACAGTCATATAAGAAAATATAAGGGAGAAAGCTTGTTAATTAATAAAAATTAGTAAGAGTAACTTGAAAAAAGAAATACTTGATCTTTAATACAACTTCTTCTAATACAACAGAATTAATTTCTGTTAAACCAAAATTTTCTATATACAACATTTCCAATCTATATCCCATCTCCAAAATGAAGTTTCTACACAAACCACATCCTCCAAGCTAGAGGGAGGGTTCATGATAATGGAAGAAAAAAATCTGTGAAGCCCTAACTTCTTAAATCAAATTGGAAATTACTACACATGATATGTACATATATATGAAATACATGTATTTTAAAGAAGACATAATATAATTAGAGCTGTAATGAATAGCCTAAGTCCAATAATCTTATCCAAGACTACAAGTAACACATAAAGCCTTATTTTTTGTGTCTGGTTGACAATAACTTGTGCATTCATTTCTCTGTTATGAAACTGAAGGAGCAAACATGTAAGAAGCCCATGCCTTTATCCTGATGAAGAAAAAAGGTTCTTCTTTCTCCTTCTCTGGGGTTAAGAATTTCTTACAAGAAAGGTGACTATATCTCAAGCTGTTGTAATTTTCTACAAAAGAATTAATTTCTGTTAAAAATAAATTTTCTTTTAAACAGACGGAAGAAGGGGAAGCTATGAAGAGGACAGACTTTAGATCTGACAAAAGGAAAAGGGATGCACTCACTATTCATTACTCTCTGCCTGCAAAAGAAGAGGCATCAACCATGCTTACATAGAGCAAGGTAGAAATGTTTCCAGTTTTGTGGATTTGGATACAGTCATGGCCAAGTATACTCTCCTTTTGCACTCTTGCTTACCTCAAGCAAAACCCTGGCATATTGTTCAGTAAAATTTGACAGGAGTCTTCCCCTAAGTCTTTCTTCCTATTTCACTGGTGTTGTATACATTAATACCTGCAGCCTGCTTCTGACAGGAAGCAGATGAAATAAATCCCTGACACCTGCACCGTCCCACGGACATTGCAGGAACAGCAGATGGCACCAGTTTGGCTGTGCAGGATATCAACAGGTGCTTTGTCAATGCTGCTTCCTCAGACACAGCACTGTGAGGTGCCTGAGCAGCAAGGAGAGCTGCTTGGATGCTGGCACCAGCAGTCTTTTTCTGCATGGAGGTTTTCCCTTCTTCTCTTCCTGCAAATTCTCATTTTTCTCTCTGGTGACAATAGTGCTTATAATGAGGTCTTTAAATAAATTCTGCTACAAACTCTCAAACTGGCAAGCCAAATCAGCTCAATAAGACAAGTGAGGCAAACAATAAACTCTAAGGCAAGTTTTGTACTGGCTTGGCATTGCTTTTGACTAAACAAGGCGTACACCTATCACTGTATGACAACTTTCATGGTGTTTTTCCACAGACTGCAGGCAGCTCCCAGACCTCACAGTATTTCAAAACCCTAATACTTTCAAGTTATTTATCCTTAGCTCTCTTCTGGAGCAAGCAACAAGCTTCTTTCCTTGAAAAGGTAAACGGTTTGTAACAAATTTATTAAAACTATACCCATTAATGATTCCAAAAGCTATTAGTATTAAATATTGAAACTAATTTTTAAGAGCCTAAAGGGGGTATTTTCAATTTAATGGCTAGATAAATACCACCTGACATGATGGCTGCTTTCATTATTTTGTTTCAGGTCTACTGCCTGTAATGAAATTTAATTAAATTGACTTGGATACTTAAAGGTACAGTATACAGCAGTGTCCTGAAGAGAAGAAAGCTAACTCAAGACCAAAGTATGTGAGGCTGAATTTAAGAAACCAATTTACTAGCCACAAATGTGATCTAGGAGAGGAAGAGTAAGACAAAAGGATTTGACAAATTGGAAAGCAGTTCAATGCAATTCTGTTACAGAATGGATATATTTTTTAAATGCAATGTTAAATGTATTTCATTAAATTAATTAATAGGTGGCAACTGCACATTACAGGAGGACAGAGAACAACCAGAGTACAGAAATATCATTATACATCTTTCCAACACATCTCCTACTGGGCATTTGTCTATATTTTGACTAAACTGAATATATCCATTATACTATTATATCAATTTTACTTTATAAATTCCAAATGCTAAAGCTTGTTTGGGAGTGACTAGTTTCTGACAACATCCTCTTGGACAAGCTGCAGGATTAAAACTGGGATGGGAGTTGGATGATCGCTATAGAAAATGAAAGTGATATTGTAGTCTCTCTGAACACTTTTTACTGGGCTTATGGGGTGAACAGGTTCTTTATCTCCCTGCTCAACTTTCAGTCACTTTGAAAATAAATCATTTTCATCAGGCCCATGTGAAAATAATTATTTTGTCAGGATGACTAATCTTATTGCACCAAACACCTATTGCATGTGTCTCATGAAAATATAATTTTTTTTCTGTCTTTCTTTCCTTGATATTCTCTTTGTGTTTAAAATGTAAGGATGAAATGGGAATCAGATTTCTATTGTGTTTGCAAGAATTTCAAATCTTCAGAAGTCACTGGTAGGGGAGTCTTTGATTTGAGGAGAAGATTTGTGGAGGTGGATGATAACAGACACACCATTTTCTCTCTTGTAGTACAGTATCATTGTGAAGACTGAATTAAATTAAGTCCTGATGGCAACTGACAACCTGTTGACCCAACAGTTCCCAACAGCAACAAGGAAAGTCCAGGAGTCAGGAAGGCTACGGTGCCTAACCTGGATACCTCACAGCATCCACTCAGAAAGAAATCCCACAACAATCCATGTGCTAATAGTCACGCAGCAAAAGTGAAAACAAGCCCTATCCTCTGACTGATCAACTTCTATAAGAAGACACTGACTTGAAAAGCACTGAGTGCTCTAGAAGAACTGTACGAGGTATGATGGCTGTGTGATGGCTCAGTATCTTCCAGTGTTGAAGAGCACAGTCTGTTCTGACTCCTGGCCATGGTTGTTTGAACATTGTCAGGAATAGAGAAGAGCAACTTCCTGTAAATGGGAAATTTCTAGTAGAGAAAAAAAATTTAAAATGATGCAAAAAATCCCATAAAAAAACAGCTAAAGCCTGAAAAACTACAGATAATGTTGTGTCCTACCTTCCTGAAATTTACAACCTTGCCAGCATGCTACTTCTTGCTTCAGGTCTGATCCTCTTGTAACCTAATTTAATAGACATTTTACAGACAACTCGAAGCACACAGAACCAGACTTGCTTCATCATCCTACTTCCTTATCCGTAACTCAAATTTTCACTGGTTCCAGGATATTAATTGAAGTAATAACTGCTCTCTTAATGATTATAAGCTGTAGAAATGTGAAGTTTTGGTAGATAACCTCTTGCAGGGATCAGAAACTAGACTCACTGTGGTGTTAGAAGTAGGTGACACAGCAGCAAGGCAAAGTGCCTGTAAGTATGTAACGTAGGATCTACTCGCTGAAACCCAGCCAGACACTGCTCTGAGTGCTGCTTCCTTCACAAGCCAAAGCAGCACTGTCAGGTTAAATGAAACATCCCGACTGCTGTGCACCAGTGTGACGCTGTCTACAGCAAAGGATAAATCTGATGTGAATTAAGTCAAGGCTCATCAGACTTACATAGGTCTGGGCAATTCTTCAGTGGGAATTTGCTGTCACAACTCTAATAGGACGAAGCAGAAATTACAACTGGATCAAATAATCTAGATACATTGCCATATGAAAACTTATATGTATGACTTGACTGTGGTGAGAAATCTGAAACTGTCACAAAGTTGGGGTGATCCACATAAATATCTCATGGAGCTCTCACATGGGATTTCCAAAATAATGCATTTTTTATGGTCACCACCAACCACCCTTACTTATTAGGATTTACAATCTGGGGTCATATTATTTGGTTTTACTGAAAGAGAAAGAATAAACACATTTCCCGATGTTTCTCAAAAAAGATACCAAGCCAGCCCCATGGCAGCAAGGGAAGAAGCTAACTAGTCCCCACCAACAAAACTTGTGCACCACTAGAGAGGTGACCAGGAAATATGAGCTGCTGAGGAGGAGATGGTGAGACAGTGTTCTCTAAAAAAAGCCCCTGCCTTTGTACTTGAAGAGTATTTACTTTGGAAGAGAGATTTCAACTACAGCTTCAAAAACTCTAGAAACACTCCTGAAAAACAAACCAACTACTTTTATGTAAACAATCTAATTTAAACCCAAAGGTTTTTTAATTTTTAATTTGAATGTTTTTTAATTTTAAATTCAAATTCAAATTGAATTTACACTGTCAAATCCTATTAACAGTAAACGACTCCTCAAAGTATTGTTTTTTTCTGGATTTGCTAGTGTTGTTTCCAGAAAAGAGTTCCTGGGCATTGATCTGCTTTACTTTGTATTATGAATAAACATTATTTTACTGCCATCAGTTACTCTACAATTCTAATGAGTATTGCCATTTCTCTTCCTAGGATTCTATCTTTTGCTTCCGAAGAGGTAAATCAAGATATGCTGCTCAAGAGAAGAGTAGGGATTGAGCCTGGAAGATCCTGGTGTTCTCCCAGTTTACATGTCCATTTGGTTTAAATCCTTTATTCTGGAGCAATTTCAATGGCTTTAGGAGAGCTGCTGACTCCAAGTGTCATGTTTCCTCTCCTCGCCCAAAGAGTTATGAGCCAAGCCCCCAAAATCAACAGATCCAAAGTGAAGACATGCATCACTGAAGTTCATCTTAATTTGAAGACTTTAGTATTTGTGCTTATAGATTCATTTCCACAACTTTACAGAAGCCAGAAGATTATTTTTAGAAGAGAAATTCGTCAAGTTTTGGGGCTTTAAAAATGTTATATTAATTTGGATAAAAGAGCAGGAGTTGGTGACAGGATGAGAAGTTAGACAAAGCGGTTAAAAGAAAGCACAGCTTGCTTCCCATGCCTTTTCATGATGATGATGAAGCCAGCTGTTTGTTGGTTAAAGGTCATGCTGGGAGTACCACTCCTGTGTGAGCCTCTGAGGAAGGCCACTCCCTCCTCCTCTGCACAGACCTCACTGGGGGGGAAAGGATGGAGACTCTGCCGAGAGCCCCATGGAATCAGTGCCATCACTTGAGCCAAGGCAAAGAGCAGCATTAGCAGCAGGGCCAGGCAGGGAAGGAGCAGGCCAGGCAGGTGGCAGAGCTCCACTGGAGCAGCCAGCTCTCCCAGGGACCCTCAGTCCCCTGTGCCAGTGCCAGATGCTGGGGCTGCCATGTGGCTCCACAGCCGGTGCAGCTGTGTGACACACGCAGTGCTTCCTCTCATATCTGGTGCAGAGGGCTTGACCTCAGTGCTTCTCATCTTCTCACTCTGAATTTCAGTGTACAAATGGCTTTTACTTACAATTGACCCTTTCTGCATCCCAGACACAGCACAAGTTCAATGCTTAAGAAGCTGAAAGACAAATAGATATTGAAATACGTATTTAGGGCAGCATGAGGCTT
Organism: Agelaius tricolor; assembly: GCF_023055355.1. Lineage (NCBI taxonomy): Eukaryota > Metazoa > Chordata > Aves > Passeriformes > Icteridae > Agelaius > Agelaius tricolor. The sequence continues at coordinate 23,357,343 of NW_027269262.1, read as the reverse complement.
AAATAAGGGCTCCTAGTCAGACAGTTATTAACTGCAGCAAAACTGTCTGGAACTGGCTGAGGATTATTAAGTTTTCTGTAGGCCCTTTGAAGTGCCATTTTCAGAATCGGTGGTTAAACTCATTTTTTTTGAAATGAGATATACACCTCCCAGCCTCCACCTCGGCTTCTCTGAAAGCAATACCATTATTCTCCCACTGTCAGCATTCCACCTCAAAATAATCTACAATATTTTCTCTCCCTCTTTTTCTCTTCCATTGCAGTGCAAGGGGTACTATATTCTTCTGAGAGTGTCATCCATTTTTTTTCTTTCAAAATACCGCAGATGGCCTTGGTGACTTTTCTCTTTTTTCTAATGCACTTTTTGATGTGCATTGTTATCATCTTCTAATCACAGATCTTGTACCTTAATTTTACACCTCATCCCTTGATTTCAGCTATGAAGAGACACACGATGAGGGAGAGATAAGTGCTAATTACTTGCCAAATCTATTCAAGTGAGAAACAGCAAGGAAACTATCCCCGGTGGTTTTATAAAGTGCAAGTCTTGGATGTTTTAGGCAATCAGTGAGGCATTGCTTTACCTATCCATAATTAATTATTGATTTCCTGTTGTGTGAATTGCAAAGATGACAAGACCTAATCTGATAAATAAAATAGCTGCAAGAAAAGAGAATGGTATGTGAGGCAAAGCATGAAGGACAAGACTTCAGATGTGGCAGAGTTCATTATTCATTTTGCTAAGGTTATATGCAGCCAAAAAAAAACCTTTCAAAACACTGCAATAAAATGAAATAAATTCATTTCTCAAAGCATCACTTTGCCTCTTATACAGAAAAAAAATTGTTTTAATATATTTTAGAGGAAATGATGGCAGTACTTGGCCTTTCAGCTAGAATTTCTCTTCTTCTATTTTCTCCTGCACAATGTATATAAGCTATAATTTAAATTGTTAGAATCACAAATGAACTATTCTTGCTTGTATCTTGTATGTACAAAAAAATATGTACAATGATTTTTTATTTGTATTGTAATTTTTATTCCAGTAATGCAATTCCACCTATCTTAACATGTATATGATCTAGAAATGTGAACTGCGGCTATTGGCCACAAAATTTCAGGAGAGAGACAAGTACTACTTTATGTTCATGGTCAGTTTCTTAAATTTACTGTCCTTCCAAAGGCTAGAAACCAATCAGCCTTTTACTCTTACTTTTCATGCATTAAACCATAAAATCAACCAGATACAACTCTTCTGTTATACCTATGAGTGTAAAACATGAAAAATATCATTAGCAGAATGAAATTTGCACCATTCTCCCTTATGGTAAAGAACATGATATACTAATGATACTGACTGTGATCAAGAGCCATTAGAAGTTTGTGCTTCCCAAACAGCAGCAGTGCAGCTGAAAACAGACAATCATTTTGTTCAAATGTCATATTCCTGACATAACAGGAATCAGTGCCCCTTCAGAAAATTCACTGGAAGAACTCATGCTGTCCTTAGTTTTAGATCTAAAGTTTGTGCATAATACACTTGAATCACAGAGTTAGAGATCTGAGTGATTGCTGCTAACCTGTGTGAGTTTAAGGATATTCTGCTTTGAACATGTAGCTCACCAGCACACATGGACATTAATAATGAGAAATGCACATTGTTTTTTACTGATACTGCTTTAACAGTTTCCAATTCACAAAGTAAGTATTGTTAACTCAAAGAGAAACACACTCTTGGACCAAAGACTACAACTCTCAATTTAGAAGATCCTCAACTTTCTCTAGAAGCACTCTATTCAATTAAAAGTAATAAACCAATTCAGAAACTTCCAGTGAAACTTCTACTTTTTGCAGGAAGAAGTAGCTACAGCTCTTTCATCAAGACAAACTCTATCAGCAAGTAAGGAAGTAAAACACTCAGAACAAAGCACACATACTACAAAAGAGACTTCTTTCAAAATATAAGGTTTCTTTCTTTTTTAAAGTCTGAAATGGCAGACATATTTAGGGCATTTTTGAATTCCTTTAGCAGTTTTAGGAAGAGAAGAAGGAAGAAATGAGAAGGACTTCCTAGTATTTTTCCCCACTCATTATTAGATCATGTAGAACATCAAAGACATGGAGGTAGGATGTTGATGGAGCAGCTTCATGTTTCACTAACCTTTGATTGAATTAACATGCACCAGCCATACTGAACACACACTTTTGACCTCCTTGTAGAACCCAGAACGACGAGGATGGTGATGATGCCAGTAGGGCAACACAGCTCAGCGTCACAAAGACACCCACTGTTATGCATTGACTATCCCAGATCAACTATTTACCTCTGAGACAGAAATATGCTGTGACTGACACAGGAATTAACTGATTTCCCTCCCCTCTGTGCTCCATGAGTGTGCTACTACTGCAAGTAAGAGTTCTAGTGGTCTGATTCATTTGCAAAACTGTAAGCAGCCATCCAACACCACCCAACAATCCTGCTCAAGTCTGCTGAGAGGAACCAGGTTTCTCACCCAAACTCTTAACTGCACATCTACTCTGATTTGTGCCTGGACCTAGATATACAAATATTAAGCATACAAGTTAATTAAATATGACATTTTGTTCAGAATGGTAGAAATCATATTCCTTGAATGACTTTTGGAGAAAAATGTTGACATCAACGAAAAATAGTTTCTCTTTGCATGTATCTTTAAAACACCTTTGAAAGTCTTTAGGAAGATGTCTGGATTTTTTTCAGTGTTGTGCATATGATTCCAGCTAAGCATTGTTTGCCATTAACTAATGTAAATTAGTTTTAAAACATTTAATACATTATTTAAATTGACTAAAAATGTTACCAGTGCCAAAAGATATGTAGTTAATTTTCTTAGGTCACTATATTCTATTCAAATATTAAAATGCAATTTTATTCTGAGGTACCATACTTTTGAAAAAACATCTGCAGATATGACCTATGCATAACCTTCTGGATTCTGGATGCCTCCTCATAGCTCTACCCTAAGGATATTTCAGAAACTTCAGTTATACAATTCCCTTCAGAAAGAAAGCTTTAACTTAAAGATACTGACTCCTGGGCTGCATTTTAAATTTTCTTTTCTTCAGAAAAGTTCAAAGGGTGGAGTACTTTGGGGACAGACTTTACACAAGTATGAGATTAAATTTCTCTCTTCTAAATCTGTACTTAGCAACCTTAGAGTGGGCTTGAGTTTTTAAGTGAACCATACCTCATCATTGCCTTATGAATCAGCTAGCGCTTACCATGAGAGCCAGCATCAATGCTGAGGATGCTTCAGTGTCACATATATATGGTCCATCCTAGAGAATTGTTTGGATAAACTTTGATTCTTTACTCATTTGTTTAGCACCTCTTGAATCTAGTAGATTTTGGATGAGAATGGTGCCAGCTTCCATGCTCTCCTTAATGATTATCTGGAAGAATTACTGCAAAATTTGGTTGTTGAATTATTGCTTGCTACAATGCTCAATGCTAGAGGGAAGTAATATCATGCCCTTAGCACCCTCAGGGGAAAAGCAACAGTCAACTATAGCTGTAGATACTTTCTAAGCACACAATTAAAGCCATTAAGGTTTATTTCTTTTATTCCCAAGCTCTCTTTGTTTAGACATAGAATCACAGAATCTCCTGAATTAGAAGGGAGCTGTCAGAATCATCAAGTCCAACTCTTGCTCCTGCACAGAACACCCAAAGGTCACACCCTGTGCCTGAGAGCATTGTCCAAACCCTTCTTGAGCTCTGTCAGGCTTGGTGATGCAACCACTTCCCTGGGGAGCCTGTTCCAGTGCCCAATCACCCTCTGGGTGAAGAAACTTTCACAATATCCAACCTATGGGTATTGTGGGGATCATACTTAAAGGCAGTGTTCTCTAAATCTACCCTGTGGTTGTGTTCAAGTTTTTACATCAACGCAGCCCAATTGTGTATACACGTACATGTAAGTACAGAGTGGTATTTACCACCAAACACACAGATATGTTGTCCAATAGACACACAAGTATTTGCAAAACAAAAAAAAAAAAAACCAACCCATTAATTTTGTTCTAATTCTGCTCAATTATCATACCTGATTTTTTAAAATCTCATTCATTATTGAAATAGTACAAGCAAGGGCAGATCTGTTTTCATGAAAAATGATTGCTGGTATTGAATTTTCAATAGTTCAGCCCAGACTATCTTAGATTGCTATAAATATTTTCAATATCATCATAGACATGGAAAATGTTTTAGAGAGAAACATGTAATTACTGAAACATAACTAAAGGAATGGTAGGTGATACTGCATAGTAAAAACATATTTGTTGAGGGCATCACAAAAATTTTGACTATGTAAAATGCAAAATTATTAAAATAAATTATGATTATTAGTATATAGTAAATTATGGAATCCATAACAGTAAAATATTTGAGAACATCTCCTTCCAACAACTGATGTTGAAACAAATAATTTGATATTCCTCCATGTGTTGCCATTGTGATACAGGTAAGAACATGAATAGTTTGCATTGCAAAATGTTTTTTACCCTCTCTAGGCCATGCAAAGTGTATTTTTATAATAGTAATCACTTGCTATCTTTCTAGTACTGTTTGAGATTGTTAATAAACTGAAAAAAAAATTACTTGAGATGATGAAAAAGCCAAGGAAATCAGAACATATTCACTTGATGCCACTAGTGAAATGATAATTATGAGCATTAAAAGGGAATCAAAACAACATTCAGTTTGACTTAGCATTTTGTAATATTTTTGTCTTTTTTTAAATTGTTCTTCTTAAAAAGTAGCCAAAAGATTTTGAATAGTAGCACAGATAGGTGAAAACAATACATGTTTTGACAAATGATGAGATTTTTCTGCCTCTATTTTTAAAAATTCAGGAGTGGTTTTTACATCACTTTTTATCTGTGTGGATACTCCTGACTACTTCTGCATAAGCCAAAGAGTTTGCCTCTATATGTCAGTTCAATTTATTTGCACAATTTCCCCTTTAGGATTCATGATTTTTCTCATGATATGTAAATTCCTATTGTGTAGACAAATAGGGTGCTATTCAAGCAGGCAATTGGCAATCAAAAAGCCAGAAATGTTAAAATTTTCTTGCCAAAGGTTTGAATGGTTCTTAAAAAAACAATCCCCGGGAAGGTTTATGCAATCAAAAGAGGAAGTAATTTAAATAGTGAGTTTATATGGTGATGCTACCTAGGGAAAATGATGTTGAAAAAGTAACATCAAGGTAAAAACGAAATTCCAGACTCTCATATCATTGCTCACTGAAAAGGTTCTTGTGTCTCTAAGAAATAATGTGAAAAGATTATCATATTATTCTTTGCTCTGCAGCAACTACCTGTTATTTGCTGCAGAATACAAAATATGCCTTTGCTTTAATGATTAAATTCTTCATATTTTTGCGTGCATTGGGATAGCCAAGCCTATCTGACATGAACACTGGCAAGTAATATTCAGCATAAAATGCAGAATTAAGAATGCACACACACACAAATCAGTACTGCTAACGTTTTCTCTAGTAATGAACCCAATGACAATTTCAGGATTCAGTATTTCGCAAGATTGCCAATTGATAAAAAGCCACATTTAAAATGCTCAACTAAAGGCAAATGACATGTTCTGTAAGACGGAAAAAACAGATACATACATTTGTAGACTATAACTCTTGCTATATTGGTTATAGAATCTCTTTCTACTAAAATTAATCAGATGATACTTTAAACAGGCCTGAGAGTATTTTACTTAGGCAAAAAATTTCCACATTTCCTTTATCTGAAGTCAAATTAGGACTTTGCCTAGTTCCGAATTAACAAAAGCTGATGAAATGCTGGGTGTTTTAACTATATTCCTGTTAGCTAACGATGAAAAGGATTTACCCTAACCTTGAAAGATATTTATGTCTGGAGTATTTAAATGATGTCTTCTCTGATGTCTACTCTTTTCCTGGCAAACGTAGTACAAAAAACCAAAAAGATGAAAGAAATAGCATAGCTACTATGTTCTGTGGGGCCAGAAAAACAGGTAAATTCCAATTTCCTCTAAATATTTTATCAGAGATTATATACAGACATATATGTATGACTGTCTATATATGTCTGTGTGTATATATATATATATATGTATATATACACATACATGCATAATGCACAGACATAAACACAGTCACTCCATGGACTTACTAGGATGTTGTGCAAATGTAGAAGGTGATTTGGTTTTGCCATAATGCCACAAAGTAATATTTTATTCTGGAAAAAAAAAGGCCAGTCCAGCTAATTCTCATCTATAATTGTCTGAAGGAAACATATATTATCACTCTTAATAAAGATTTTGAAAATTATCATTTTAAGAATTTCATTGACTCTTGGACACACTGATTTTTCTATAGATGTGCCAGTTTACCAGTTTACCTAGGATGCCCTTATTGAAATGTTGAGCCATTGCTTTTTTTTTAAAAGATGTTGTTTTGCCAAAAAAACAAAGCAATGTGTTTGATAAATTTAAAATGGTGTTGCAACATAGTGCTTATCAGCAGCCTCCTTTCTCTTTGAAAGGCTGAGACAATCAGGAAAGAGATCAGCGAAATACTAGAGAGATTGTCAGGGAACTGGATTTAATGCACTTGTCCCTCTCACTGGTATGTTCTGTCCACAGAGAGAGCAGAACTTGGCACACCTTCCTTGCAGGTACTCTCCTAAGTGAAGTGAGGCACTTTCCATCTAGAACCTACAGGGTTCAGTGAATTACACTGTGCAACTTAAGAACATATTCTCGAGTCAGGCTTTGTTACTTTTGATTCAAGGGTCTCCTGAAGAACTGCTTTGGGTACAAATCTCAGTATGCATGAAACACAACAATTCAAGACTGCTCAGCTGACAGCCAGAATACCTGGGTTGGGGAATAGATTCTGGTTTCTTGGCTCTGGGAGAGAGTATGCTGAGCGTGCCATGACCCAGAGTCGTGGGTTGGTGAAAATCCTCTGTCATCAGTCACACTGAAGCTTGGGGACGCCCACTGCCATAAATCAATCAATCAGTCAATCATTTATTAATCAGGTACTTGCATTTTCATAGTTAATATAAAAATGGGCTCTAGACAATGCCTTCTCTATAATGATACTTTAGCTTCATATTACAGAAAGGGGTTTATCTTAAATTAATTCATCCTTTTTTCTAAGAGGGTGACATATTAATCTGAAAAAGCTTTTGCCAATTGTACAGAAATAAATTAAGCCCTGCTGAAAGATCAGCACTGCAAAGTACATATGCTCATGAATAATCTGAACACATGAATAGTTCCTTCAAGTCAAGCCACTATTTTTTAGGAATTATTATGCTCTGGATTTAGAATTTAGATCTTTAATGTAAGGTTTAAGTTCTGCACAGACCTTTTCACTAGATAAATTTAACCTATACCAGCTTCCTTTTGGGGGATGTCTGACTGATAATAATAACGTTACCAGAAGAAAATCCAAGAGATGTGTCCCAAGTTTACATGATTGGATGTTGTAATTAACATTTTTAAAAGGTGAGTAGGTATATTTTATTTAAGAAAAATACTTTAGATTCTAAAAGTCCTTGAGACTAAGATTTTGAATTTTAATGCTGTCAATTTTCATGGAGCATTTAGTCATAAAGGACTTCTCATAAAGCCACCTTCTTATTATTCTGAAAGCCACATGAAAAGCAAGTCTTTTTCTATATCCACATGGCCTGAACTGCTAAGAAGACTTCAGGCAATTCTATGTGTTTTTTCTAACGAACAACAGACGAGGCCATCTCCAGAGTGGCTCCATTAAATGCCTATCACAGAAGTCTCCCTGCTGTAAATGGCACGGTACAAGCTGAAGGACATCTGCCCTGTACAGCCTCCCTGGTTTCCAACATTGGGTGGCATTTTTATTCAGATGGCAGGCGAATGGGACAATAATTTCTAATATTCTGTGCAGAACAGAAACCTACCACAATAAATGGGGAAGAAAAATATTTTCTACAAATTCATCATGACCTCTACTTACACACTGGAAGACAGAGTAAGTGTAAACATAATGATAGAATGTAAACATATTTTGTTGGAGCCTAAGTGGTTAGGCAAAGCAAACCAATTAACAGAAAACATATTCTTCCTGACAGTTCCTCCAGCTCTTTAATACTACACACATTTAATGCTAATTGAAGCTTGTTTTTAGCTAATAAATTTTCTTTCATGTTAAGCTCATTTAGCACAACCCTTTTGCTCAAATTTCCTCATGCAATTTAACAAGCTATCTGTATTTAAGAGTAGTTGGTTATTTTCTTGAATTTTGACACAGAGAAGAGTTTACCAGTTAATGGAAATTTGCTCTCTTATAGACACACCTGTATTTTCTCAGGTGCTCCAAAACATTCAACCAGTCAACACCCTAGAGACTGGAGCAGGGACAGTGATACTGAGTCAAAAATAGGTGCCTTTAAACAAGCTATGTAGTAGCTCTTAAGAGGCTAAGCATAAATGGGGCAGGATGTATCTTTCTGGATGCTGTAAGCAGCACTTATATCTCCTGCTAACTCTATAATACAGGTTACCAAGACACTTGAAGAGGAGGGATGTACCAGGAGTCTGAAGCATAGGAACAAGTTGTGCGATAGCTCCTGTACCTTGTTTTTCCGATTGTTGAGCCACTGACCCCACCCATGGGGCTTTGGGCCATGGGACCATTAAGAATGTTTGAAAATCAGATTTTAAGTAATTTGGATCAGACTCATGAAAACAAAGACAGATAAATGATCATTTATGAATATATGTCTTGCTTGTAGAAAACAAAGAAGTTTGAAAATGATGATATTATCTTTGGGAGACCATATTTTCTCTACTAATGAAAAATGTCATCACCTCCTTTCTAGAAATTAATGACACTAAATAATCTAATCACTGTCTATATGTGACTAAATCTGAACATTGTTTTCCTCTTGGTGGACTTTTTCAGACTAGATTCCTGTACCAGCTATTGCTTGTAAATTAAGCAGTATTTCTGATGAGTTCTTGCATGATGAAGGACTCACAACTTTTGGGGTGGCTGGCAACTCCTTCATTTCAAGACTAAATTATCTGCTTCCTCTTTGTCTGTTAAGCCTTCTTTTTTTTTTCCTACAGTTTTAGGACCAGAAATATTTATGCATTTTATAACTTTTCCTTGTTGGATGGTGTTAGGATAGTGTCAACTTAACCACACCAGGGGGCAAAACTGATTTTTTTTCCTGTCAAAGCACAAGCCTACAGAGAACTAACACTCTTGCCTCACTCACAGATCTGAATGCTATTTACTTTCTGTCTTTTCCATGCCAGCCCAGCCTAAAGAGTCTGTGTGTCCCAGTAAAGGCACAACACAACTTCCATGACCTGGAAATCCCTGGACACTGGATAAAACCTGCCAGTGCAGGATACGGGTTGTGGCACAGCTCTGCAAACACAGTGCATAAGATATTGTGGACTTAAAGAGCATCCACACCAATCCCCAACTCTGGATTTCTGTCAGTGCAGTTTATCTTCTGCTGGCTGTAGGATGTTCCTTACAATGTTGAGCAAAATTAGAAAAATTAAAGAGTTTTAGTGTTTTTGCTGATCCAGTCATACTTGGGCTAAACATACTGACTTCTACCGTATCAGCAGTAAACATGTATTGCCTTCTTTGCCCATTAATACAAAGAATAATACTTCTCTTCATTTTACAACTTCTTACTGTATTGTGAACGTGTAGCTCTAAAATATACCACAATTCAAACTATTTGGTTATATTTTTTCTCAAACAGAAGATAAGTGTTGCTGCTTTCACTTAACTATAATGGGATGCTTGCAATTTCCTTGTATTACAATACAAAGTTGTGTCTCTGTTGGCCAATTCTTTGAAAGCAATTGTATAGATACTTTGGCATATGGGAGCAAATTGCTGATGGTTATGCAATGGGATTTACCTGCACTTCAAAAAAAGGCTATGCAAGTGCAAGATACTGCAAGTGCTGACTGCATTACACTCTGTGTTCATTCATTTTTACTGGTACATATATATTTTAATGGGACAAAACAAAGATTGCATTAATCCAGTATCTTTATATTACATAAGTAGCTGACTATTAGTATAATGCAAATTTCTCTAATCTTCCTATCATAAAACCATTGGCACTGCTTTCCAAGCAGTGGTTAAACTCAGACAGACAGCCTAAGTCAGTCAGCCTATTACATGCATGTTTAATAAATATTATAATTTTATAAGGATTGTTGTATGCATTTCAACAAAAAGGAGTATTTAAAATTAACTATCTGAACATTTTTATTAAAAGAAACCTTATTTATACAAGGCTTAACAGCACATATAATGTTATGTAATTAATATACAAATTTGTCGCAGAGACTGATCTTCATTTTAAGATTTTGTGTAGGAGTTAAGTAATATAGATATTAATACAATTCTCTTCCTGATTATATAGATGATCTGTCTGCTATGAGTGTTGAGAAGCTACCTCTAAAGCTAGCCTGCCCTAATTTCCATATCACAAGTAGGTATTTGTGGCCATGGAGAATGCTGTTGTAAGCATGCAAAGTACTTAGCACCTGAGCATGCTTAGTATGTAAGTCCATCACCAGCAGTCACACCAGCAGCCAACAGCGTCCCTTAGGTAGCAGTAAACTCAGCAGCCACACAGCACAAACATTATTACCTCCTGCATGGAGACACCTCAGAAACTGCTTTACCATCATGGCATATATATACAGACAGAAGGTTGGACACAAGGCAGATACTGTAAGAACCTCCAAGAGATTATGGTGCAGAACAGCTCAGCCTCTACACTGCAGCCACCCACAAGCACAGAAGTCAGGCTATGCACACTTCCAGTGTATTACTGACTTGGATCAAGAAAAGCCTGTTCATGTTTGTTTCCACCTCATAATGGGACAGTTGAGGACCAGCTTGTGACTAGGAACGTCTTCACGTATGGTATCCCTAGGGCTGCCAGGGATGACTGAAAATACGGGAAGTGAACAATGGAGAGACTCAACAATCATCTTCCTCACTCCTCAGACTTGACACAAGCAGGGCTGAGGCATGCAAAAGAACAGCATTTCACACAGAAGGTCAGCTTCTGCCAGCTTGAGATTTGCTGCATACATTTCATGTAACTAAGGTACTTTCTTGTGCAGAATACATACAACACAGATCACACCACTGTGAACCTTCCCTACTTCACAATCCTTATGCCTCAGCCTTAACTAGGGCCTGAACTGAAGATGCCACATGAAATCTTAGCTCTCTCTGATGAGATTCCAAATACAAGTATCACTCACATACGATGTGGCATTCCAAGCAAGAAGACACAAAAGAACTAAATCTGCAGGCTGATACTCACATGGAACGTAATTCAGTTTGGAAATATTCAGCAAGAATTACTGTACATGTTTCCATTTAATAAGTAGACACTTATGTTAAAAAAGCTATATAGAATGTTGTTTCACATTTTGGTATTACTCTACTGCAATTCATTTCCAAGAGATTAGCAGGCCTGTGGGAATGGCACGGTACTATGGACTCAACAGACTGAAAACCAAGTATATGATGCCACTGTCTGCTGGCTGATTAGAAACAAAGCTACAGGTTTCTGCCCAGCTCCATATGGAGCTGGTCTCTAAGCACCTCTCCTTCAGATACTCTTGTTTACAATCTCATGAGGAAATTTGGGAGCTGAAGGGCTGGAAATCTGGTAATCTCCTCAGAAACACGAGGAGGTATAAGAAAGACTGTTCCAGTAGGAGTTGTTACATACGTTTGTTCAATGAACAGAGGATTTCACTCTCCTGGGCTGTCAGATCCAGCACCTTTTGTATGAATTTATTTCAAAATCAAATTCACATCTACTTTTCACCACCACACATATTTTCAGAGGGCATTTTTATGTTTAAAGTAGAAATTAAGGAATAAATAAGAACTCCAAGTATCTGAAACTTTAAACTCCAAGTGAATTTCCAGTTACATAAACAAATATTTTGGTCTAAAGTCTCTCAGCCCCCAAATTTGGGTAACAGTATGAAAGATGATAAATCTAGAAAAAACCCAAGCCTTACCTTCTTGTAGAGACTTCTCAGGTCTCTGTACTGCCACATACTATTGAGGACCTGAGATGCTGCTTTCACCACTTTAGGCGAATGCCTGTTACACATGTACATTAAAAAGGGAGAGAGAGAAAAAAAAAGAGTGAGAAAGAGACTGTTAAATAAAGGACACCATTCATTCCAATTTTCAGATGCATTGCTACAGATTCAAACTTTTCCATTTCTCACAAATGAAGTGTGTTTCAAGTATACTGTAAGATCTTTGCTTGGCATCTGGGAGACCAAGATGTTTTTAAGCAAGGGCAAGATATCTTATCTCTACAGTATTAATCAATCAGTGAGGGGAAAAAAACTTGTGCATCTCAGCACACACAGGGATTTCTGCTGAGAGCATAGTAAGAGGAATAGGAGGTAGCAATTGGCAAAATTATTGAGGACCAACTGGCATTATGTACATCTAAGATAAGCTGCAACTTTTGGCATAAAGGACAAGGAGACAGAGCAGAATTTCATTCTTTGCAAGTTGCTGAACTCTAGCTCAGGACAGTCTGCTCAACTCATTTAGCTCCTCTCAGCAGTGGATAAAAGAAACTCTAGATGGATTATGAGCACTGGTTTTGAAATGCAGAGCCAAGATGCAGAAATAAACTGATTACCAGAAGCTATGATTTCATTAGGAATCCAAATGTGGACTAGGATTTTGCTCACACCATTATCCTTTAATGACAGGAATACAATGTGGTGTTGAAAACCATGTAACTTCACATGGTATTTCTCTTCACAGAAGTTTTGAAAGAAGATCTAAACTATTGTTACAATCAGCTGGTGTCATATAATCCTGCTGGAATAGGTAATTAAAAAATTTAAAAAACACCCCCAAAACAAAAAGGGGTCAAATAGAAAAGGACCTGGAAGATAACCCAGCCCATTAAGGAAGCATACATTGTGCAGGATCAAAAATACATATAAAGCAGCAGAACACTAGAAAACCTTGCAAAGGCCAAAGTCCAGAGTGAGGATTGATGCAGTCTGGGGCAGTCATTGAGGTGATTTATGTTCTACTCAGAAGAGGCATATGGTTTGAAACATCAAAGAGAAACCAGAAAACCAGCAGCAATCCTAAGCTGCTGCTTTGGGCAGGGGCTAGGCTTTGGTTCATTCTGTAAGTTCTGAGATGAATCACTGGTAGGCTGACATTCAAGTTGGTAAAGTGCTGCTATGACACAACTGATTTATTAATACATTTCCCTAGTAATTTATTTGGTGCTTTTTCCCCCACTTCTATTCCATTTCTCACCCAGAGTAGAGCAGTAGGTGGGTAATTGGTGAGTAAACAGGGTTTTGATAAGCCCTTTCAAGCATAATTGTTTTTATTATACTTCCAGCTGTACTGGCTAGTGGGGTGCTGATAAGCATGGAGTAACCAGGAAAATAACTGTGCCAACCATTCCATGAGTATTGAGGAGAGGCAGGAGCTATGTGAAGCTGATATGGGCTTGGACAATATAAATAACCTTATGAACACCAGTTCTCTCATGTGGTCATACAGAGAGGCTGTTCAAGCCCTGGGCATATTCCAAGGGCTATCAGAGCCAGACTACTGGCACTGATACATACTAGGATGCATGGCCAGTTCAGTATCCTGCACATTCAGAAACAGTTCATACTGGACAAAATGACTTCATACAGAAATGATTTACTGTATTAAAGTGAGCATGTCAGAATTTTCTATCAGTCCAACAACCAGCAATTTCGGTTTTCAAACAATGAATTACCTGTAAGAAACCAAACCAAACCAACAGCACACAGTACTGACACTTCTGAAAGCTGAAAAATTGAACTTTTACTTAAGATGGGTGTTTGCAGCACTGTGTGTTGACAGGTTTTCTTGTTCTAGAACTGTGTAACCTGTAAAAATAATAATACAGGACTGTAGGTCAAAGTACTTGAGAGGAGGGATACATATCATGACTCGGAAGGGCATTTTGGAATTACTCTGCTCTAGATTAATTAGAAATAGATGTCTTTCACAGTTATGAGGTATATTCAGACAAGGAATTATGCCCTTGGATCCTCCTAAAACTGCCCATGATACTTCAAAAATTCCATATTCAACAGGTATTAGTATTCTTTACCAGATAATGAACAGGTAGACGCATTATTCTGAGGAAATACACATTCAACTTAAGAGAAATGGATATGAACCTGCTTGCAATGTCAGTACATTTGATCTAGAAAATAGAAATAAAAAATTTAGGTAGATTCAGTAATAACAAACTGCAAATATAAATAAATTGGCAGAGCATGGGGAGCTCCCACAGCTGGAATCACATACTTGCTCACACTACTTTTTACCCCTTACAATTTGAATGCAAGAATGTTTCAATAATGAATTTGGTATGAAAGGAAAAGGGTGACAATAGAGGAAAAGAAATGCGATTAAATTATATTGGCAATGCTCCGATCACAGAGGCGAGCATAAGTTCTCATACCAAATGTAGGGTGCATAAATCTTTCCTTCAGGTTGTGGCCTGGCTTTGAGGGGCTCTTTAAGAGCTCTGATGCTGCAGTAGGCTGTGTGATGACAGCTCCGAGTAGGTGGACTGATGGGTTTTGTACACTACAGTGAAGGCTTTTTGTTTTCAAACTGCCATAGTCCCATTGCACTATACTTCATCAGCTTGACAAATATGAGAACCAGGCTATCTGTTTTAGGCAAAAGAAGGATAAAGAGTGAACTCTTCATGAAGAGTGTGTACATAGCCAAACAGACAAGATGAAACTGTAGCTGTTCTGAAAACGTCACAGTTGTGTGCAAGACATTTTTTTGCCTCACAAAGCAGCCTAAAGGCTCTCTCAGAAGCAACCAGTCAGAAAATCCATGGATCTACTACCAAGCTGGTGGCAGGGAAAGGGGTGCTGTGAAGAGGGACAGTGACTTTACATTCTTCACTCTTAGATCAAGAGAAGCAGTACCAGAACTGTGGTGAGGTCCTTCCTTTCAAAGGACCCCTCCACCTGCATGTCACGCCTTGTGCAGGGTGCAATCCAACCACTCTGATCCCTAATGTTTACTGGGATCTTCTGGAATTGCTCAGAGGTAGCGGTTACTGTAGATAATTACTTTTCCTTAAAATGCACATAGACTGCACTCCCTGCACTGCGGATGGCACGTCAAAAATAAACCAAAGCAGAGGGAGATTTTTGGTATTGCCATTGTCTGTTTCTTGTCACCCTTCGCACTGGGCCACGTGGTATCTGTTGAAACTAAAGGATTCAACTTGCGATTGTACAGAGAAGGCAAACACATTCAGGACTAGTAATAACTGCTGGAGAGGTTAAAAAGGTGCAAGGTGATTTGCAAAACATACTTGTCTCCTTTACTCTTAGATATGCCAACCAGTTTCTCAATGCCGCCTGCGTCCCGTAAGGCCTTGGCATTCTCCATGTTTTTAGTGATGACTTCGTGCAGAGTGCAGCAAATGGCAGTCACGGTGTCATCAGACATGGCCTTGCTTGCTGAGCTGTTGCTGTTGTTAGCGCCTGGCAGTCGGTGGACCAGATCCCTCATGGCATACTTGCCTTTGTTGAAAGAAAACGAAGGGACAATTCAGAAGATACAGCAATAAAGGGTGAGGGAGAAGTACAGGGAAAACACTCAAGACTAATAGCACCATTTGCATCATTGCAGGTAATTTAATTGGATACTGATGTTAATTTGGAGCAAGTGATATTTACATTGTTTTTGTTTTGATTGCATGTTCAAACATTTCACACATTACAGATTCTGTTAATACTTCCATACTGCATCAGAGACTTCGGATATGGCCACATCACACCCGTACGAGAACGGAACTGTGATGGTAAGGCCAAGTATACGCACAAAGATAATCTGAATACCACAATTCACAGAACTTGGTAAGTCCTCACCAAACATCTCACATGTTACCATAAATGGAATGTGCATCAATTGTTAAAACCACAGCAGTGAATGCAAACCCAGTGATGTTGTTATTTGTGAAAAGGTCTTCTCTGAAGACTTCTCCCCTGTACAAGGTTAATTCTAATCTACATGCAGCAATTTAAATGGGTTTAGTGGTGTTTCTTAGACTGCATTGCTCAAGAGGATGCCATCTTTTTCACACATCTTTAGTTGTATGCATGGTACTGGCCAAAAAAGGAGTCTTTCTAACATCTATTCCAATCTGGCATTTTGCAAGGATTTCCTGAATAAAACACTAACCTCCAGAACTTAAAATCTCCTCAAATGAAAAGAATTTTTGAAATGGTCGCATCAAACATTTAAATAAAAAGAAATTCTGTATATTATGTTTGGGCTTGACGATCTTTTCAACCTAAGTGATTCTAAGATTATTATGATTTTTTTCATGCTTAAATAAACAGATTTCCTTTTCAAAATTGCACCTAAAAGTCATGCAGTGCTTGTGAAAATAATAAAAAATCAGCTTCTGAGAATGTATATGGCAGGATTAGCAGCACAGATACACACCAGATATATGGCAGCACAGATACACCAGAAGCCTCACATCAGTTCTAGAAGATTGCTATTATGGTGACTGCTCAATCCTTCAATGTGATAAAGAGAAGATCAGAGAAGGTGAAGGCCTGATGGAATTATTACTGAGGTCAGTGAAACAACTCTGAATCACCTTCAGTGCAGATGTGCTAAGAATTTGCATACAGCAATCACCAAGAGTGTGTCATGCAGGATGAAAAGGACAGGAAAATTGGGAAACATAAACATAATTAGTAATCTAATCTACATTACATTTTGTGAATGATCAGGTATGATTATTGTATATAATATGGTAATTTAATCAGATTTTTTTGATAACTTAAAAATGTTTACGCATAGTGTTTATGCATACTTATTAAAAATCTTATTTCTGAATTCATAAATTCAGTTGTTTGTATCTATATTTGAAAGCAGAGGCAAGAGGAAAATCATATCCTTTAACTATCAGACATTGAATCATTTTTATTTCTCACAGTTTTGCCTGATGTGGTGGAACAATCAGTCATTTGAACAGAATATTCATAATATATATAAAAACTTAAAATTTCTGTACTGAACTGTTAAAGATTATCAAATAGATTTTTGTGGTAATGTGAAGTGTTAGAAAATACTCAGTCTATATTATGTAAAAACATTCCTGATTATAAAAAGCATTAGACTGTGTACAAAATGTGTACAGCAGGATTTGAATCTTTCCAGTGTGCTGCAATACAAATACAAATCTTGTCCTGAAACATTTTTATTTCTTTGAACTTAATATTTAATTTACTTTCACTGTAATGATTTTAAGCAGTATTATTGATATCAGATGTAGAACAGTTGTTAGCACTTCTTTCTCTTTCAGAAATGATTTGTTTGAGCAAACTGAAAATCTTCTTTTTCCCCACACATTTATGAAACAAACTGCAGAAACGTCTGAAATGCTATTTTCACCTGCACCTGTCTGTTCTTGTGCAACATGAACACATTAATAGCTGTATATCACTTACAGTGAGTACTTCACTTTGCAACACATATCAAATTAAGCTGGTGTTTCAAAAAATAAACTATCATTTGATGTAGCTTTTACTCCTCTAGTGCAGTGTCTGCCACTGGTTGGGAGTAAGTACAAGTAGATAAATCAGATCGGTGAGACTTTTCTCCTTTACTCTGTGCACATATCCAGACTAGACCAATATTCCTTTTGCTTTTTGGACCTCACTTAAATTGCAAGAGAGCATCTCAGCACCTCAGTCCTCTAGTGGAATCAGTTCATGATGATAATTTCATTAGCAGCCAAAGATTACATCCCAGAACAGTGGATGTAAGGAAATCTGGATGGTTGCCCCAAGCAGATTTCTTTCCTGGAACTGGTCTAGTATTCCAGGCAGTAGTATTCACACCAGTACACATGCCTAGACATGCAAGATAGTTCTTACAAGAAATAAAGGCTTTGGAGCTATCAGGGAAAGCTCAGTTTGAAAAATTTAACAGACACAATCAAGCAGGTTATAAGCATTCTGGAAATTCCAATGCTCAGCAGTTCTAACATTTCTGCTGTGCACACCCTTCAGTAAGGCATGAGAAGAATAAGTCAGTATTAAATACTTCAAAACAATAAAACAGGCTTTTTATACATAATGAGTAACAGTGGGATAGTACAGCATTCCTTATTCTGAGCAGTTGTAGCAATTCTAGCCCAATATTACCATTCAATTCTTAATCAGAAGCATATTTAAAGTAAAATATATTCTGAGTGGGTTTGGTAGGGTTTTTAAATTGCTTTCCCCTTCTTTCTCCCCCAAAAATTGCATCGAATTTAGCCTTTGGATAGCAAGTACCAGAAGACTCACATTTTGTAGATCTGAAATCTAGTCATTGTATTTCATCTGTGGCAGCTGTGCAAGCTGGTGCCCAGTTTGGAGACCTCCCTACCAGAACCTGTAATGCCAATGCCAGCCCCCCTGCCAGGAGCTGCCTGTTGGGGATACAGGCCTCCCTCCTTCTCCCTGCCCTGTCCCCAGGAGGCAGCAAAAGGCAGAACTGCTGCTTCCAAAAAAGCTGCTCACCCATGTGGGTAAAGCAACTGGCTACAATCCAGCAGGCATCATGGTCAAGGACACCAAAAAGTCCTTCCAGAGGTTCACCACACACAGGTGGCACATGAGCTGGAAGAAGGAGGGTGTGGCTGAGCTACAGAGTTGATCCAAGTCACTGTTTACATTGGTCTTAGAACCTATTAAGGAGTGTAACTGTTAGCCCATTTTCTGTGGTTTAAGTACTTCAAACACTGTGTTAGCTATGTGAAAATGTACTGAAAAAGCAGGGAATTTGCTTTAATACAGAATTAAGCCATGGAATTTGAAAGTCAAGTATATATAAAGTACATTCTTTATATTGCAAGAAGTTTTTCTAAAACTACACATATAGTTAGTTAATAAATCACTGTAGGACATGCACAGAAAAAAACCCCGTTACTTATTAATTTCTCTTATCTCAGTTATTCTCCTACTTCTTTACTACAGACATGAAGAAGAGTCATGTTTTCTACCACCAGCTATAGAAGAAACCTCGCTCTACAGTGGTGTGAATGTGAAGTCCTCCCACAGGTATTGTTGCACCAGCCCAACACAACTGAGATCCCTGACTTCTGCACTGGTGTGTGTTACATTCTGCAGAGCATTTGCACTTAGAATTTTGTTTGTCCGTGTTAGGAGCCTCTTCTGAAAGCAGACTGAAATGTGTAATGGAAACCAGTGTTGGAATGTCAGCAAAATGTTATCTAGCACTACCATTATCTAGCACCACTAGTAGGAGAGCTGGGCAATTCAGCTTGCAATACAAGAAGCCTCCCTGAATGGAAGAAGTGAGAACTGATGGGCATGCTGGGAAGAGAGGCGGATGTGTGTGAGGATTATATTAAAATTAAATAGCCTTGTTAATTTTCATTAGGGCCATGCAGAACTACTTTAATCTACAAACAAATTGATTTTTTAAATTTATTTTTTGTAGTTGAACAACATTACACACTGCAAGATCCAAAACTGATTTGAAGCTTTTAAAGAGGATTTACATAATATGATTAAACATAGCCAACAGCTCAACAAGGAAAAAAGAAAATGTATTTATTTGTCCAATTTTACTCTTAAAGGAAGGAAGACATAAAATAGACATAATAGGAAAGGGGTTATCTTGTGGGTGCTTGGAAGAGCATTTTTCTGATACTATACATTTAAAAGTTATTTTTCTAAGATAAGACATCCATCATTTTCATATTAAGAAGGTGATTCATCTAGCACCATCTACTAAGTCTTTGACTGTAAGAGGATAGCATCTGCTTATTATTTCAACAATGAAGATTTAATGTCTTTTCCTTTGCATGATAAAAGCCTCAGCACCTTAATACCTGCCTTCATTACTTAATTCAGGAAAATTTTCACATCAGAGGATCAAATAACTGTCCTAAGAATGATTCTGCCTTCAGAGCCAAACAGCACAGCAAACTATTCTTCTGGTAGATTAAACCAGAGCAAAATCATCACAGATAAGGTTCTACTTCTGGAAATACTTTCCTACTATTGCCTTGAGACAAATTCGCTGCTGTTGTAACATTGTTGAAACCACTTCCATTTTCACTCATCTCTGAATAATGTCTTTGACACATTGGCAAATTTATTAAATAGTTGTGACATGGTTCCTAGTTTGAGAGTACAAGATTAGGAAAATTGACCTATTAAAGAAACAAGACACCCCAAACAGATATTAATTCCAACAAAGACCCCTGTCCTAGAGATAGATCTTTTTCTATAAAAGTAATTGTTCACTATTCCTCCCCTCCAAAGATATCCATTAATTCATATAATGTAGCTAGCTAATATAAAAATGGCAAAATGCCACCATACTTTGTTGTAAAGCGCAGATATCCTATCCCAGAACTACTGGTGGCTGTATGTCAGAATATATCTGAATTTTCTTCTCTTCATGCTAACATGTGCACTCCACTTAGACTTACGTGGTTTTGGGCATTTTCACCACCCCTGTGTTTTTAATACTACTCAACTTCAGTGTTTCACAGACTTATGGAAAGAATATGACTGGGAGAGCTTTTAATATTACTTCCAATCATTACTTAAGAAATATGCCAAAACTGTCAACTTAATTTTTATGGAACCGATTTTGGTCTTAAGTCAGTGTATTATTCAACTGGTAGTCTAATAAATTAGAGCGTATTCATCACATGTCAGCAGTGGCAAAAACACAGCTATATTTGATGATTCATTCCTGCACTATGCTTTCCCTGTCAGATACCACTGTTCTAAGTGTAATATATTACCACTATTGGCACCTGTGTAGCACCTGGAACTCCCTCAGAGTCCAGCTGTCAGTGATCCAGAGGAACCCTGTGCATACTCTGAACATTGGAAATTTTCTAGTACATACTGAGGTGCAAGAGGGGGTGTAAGAGTCCATAAATAAAGAATGATTATGCTTATTGCAATATGTAGCAGACTCTGGACTTGGACAAGACAAGTTATAGTGTAGGCATCAGAGCAGCAGTCAACCTCATGACATTTCAGAGGGTAAAGGTGTGTTAGTTTGCATAAGGAGATTTTCTATCACCAGTGAAAGACTCAAGGGAGAAAACTACCCTGAATTTTAAAGACAAAATAGGCTAAGAGATAAGAAATGCTGTCATACTAGGTCTTAGAGCCAAACACGTGCTTTTTTTTTGGGCAGAGTTGGAAGTAAGCCCAAAAAGATGAAGCAGGGTAATGTCAGAGCTGCTGAGCCAGGAGTAAAGGCAGCAGATGGAAGGAGACACAAACCTGTATCTTTGAAAGCAAAAAAGACTGAGGTTGAGAGACACTTGACCCACTGAGCAAATGATTACTCCTCAGACTTTGGGGAGCAGCAGGAAAAGTGAGTGAAGAGAAAGAAAAAATCCACCTTATGAAGCAATGTTGGTTTATAAAGGTTTGTAACCTTTTGAAAGAAGGTTTATAAAAGAAGACAGAGCAGCACAATCTGAAATAAGGGTCATCAGCCAGCACAGAGTTTAATGCCCTCTCACTCACCACTAAATGACATGACTGTCTCCAGACAGGCTTTCCACTGCAACCACCAACCAGTGACTTTGCTCTCCACCCGACTCTGTAAGACAGTCTGTGGCAGTGCCTGCTGCAGGGCACCTTGCATGTGAGGGACTGCAAGTCCCAGTTTGCATACAGCAATCCTCTCTTCCCTCTCTCTGGGGCCACTCATTTGACATGACTTCAGCTGTGGACAGAGCAGGTTTATGATACTGCAAGGTAATGTCCACTGTCAAACCCCCATGGCCTGGCCTGTGCTGGCTCATGGTCTGTGATGCTGCTCATCACAACACATCTGTTTCGTATTCCTAGGACCACTGTGCATGAATTGTAACTGGAAGAAGAAAGTGGAAAAACCCTGGAGCAGCAGGACTGAAAAGCATGCACCCCACCACTTCTAGCAAGTGTCAGAGAATGGATGATTCTGGATCATTTTGAGATGGAAGTGTAAAAAAAGATCAAACCATTTTCAGGTAAATAGGGGGAAATTTATGTGTCCAAATAGATGGGGGCAGTGTGGTTTCAAATTCCCTTGGATACTTGAGATACCTGCACAGTTAGTAGACCTATGGAAGACACACAGGCTTCTGGAAAAGCACAGGTAAACAAAATTGGATACCCTTTGGTCCTTAAAGTTTAATGCTTATCTCTAGGCACCTAGATATCATTCTCAATGTTTGGCCAAAAATGTTGATTAGGTACTCAGGTTCTTTTAATTCTTATGTTAGTGACATGCACAAACATTTGTAACCTCTGGCACTTCAAAATAAATACATATTGCACTACATAATGGGAATTGACTATAGTACTTCAATTATCCCTATCCAAAGAAACTATCACTTCAGCTCAATCATTTATAAAGGAAAGAGTGATGAGTTAACTTAAACTGCTTTTAGTAAGCAGCTTGAGCCTTATGGGCTGGAAGCCACTGTTTTAGCTGCTTCACATTAGGCATAACTTGCCAATTAAGCTGGGATAATGAGTACCTTGAGCTAGAGAACAATACCAGATATAATTTCCTTGCATTTTTTTTAATTTAAATTTTAAGAGTCTGAAGAGATACATTATTATTTGAGAATAAAGAAAGAATAAAAACCATTACACACACCTGCCCTCCTGTGCCCCCAAGGATCCAGGTGCACTCTGCTGATGGCTGCTGAGACTGAGCAAAGAATCAGGTGGAGGTCTCAGATTCCCTTTTCACTTCAGATAAATGATACACATTTTCAGTTTTTCACCATCTCTGATGACAGGCAGCAAGATTTCCAGACATAAGATTGGTATTTGGTATGGACCACAACAAAGAGGAACAGTATCTTCCCAGATGCATTATATGTGATGTGTCAGTCATTGGTTTTCTTTTTTAAAATCTTTTTTATCAAGAAGAAATTCAGCCATCAGCAGTGTAGCATATAAAGCCCTACAGGGAGCAGGAATAGTAATCTTTTACAGTTTTAGGGAAGAAACCCTCAAACTACCGCAGAGTGATGAAAGCATGTAGAACACCAATAACTGTGTGGCAATGTCAGTTGAGATTTGCTTGTAAAAGAATCAAATATCTAAAAGGGTAACCAATATAGAAGCTTTTATCTTTTGAAAAAGATTAAAGATGTTAGTTCTACATTTTGCAAAAGGTATGAGGAGAACAAGGAATGACAAAGGGCACATCCATAACAAGGATG
Organism: Agelaius tricolor; assembly: GCF_023055355.1. Classification (NCBI taxonomy): domain Eukaryota; kingdom Metazoa; phylum Chordata; class Aves; order Passeriformes; family Icteridae; genus Agelaius; species Agelaius tricolor. Next base: position 23,333,956 of record NW_027269262.1, on the reverse strand, counting down.
AAAGAGCAGCATGTATAGAAACTATTAGCATTGCACAAAGACAAAAGAGAAGCATTTTGGTATTTTGAACCTGTACATGCCATGGGAAATCACAACTGGGTGCAGTGCAATCACCGCTTTTCAGCAATATGCTTTCTCAGACCCTTCACAGATTTTCTTTCCTGTAACAGCATTTTCACCCAGTAACCAGCTTCTCTGAAGCTTCTCTTTCTGCTCCCATACACGTAACTTTTCCATTTTGTATGTTTCCTGCCTCCCTCTTGCTGATTACTTTTCTTGTGTTCAACTCATCTTCCCAGGGCTACCCCCTCTCCCCTCTACTACGTGACTAATAATTTTTCTTCCTTGAGCTGCATCCCCTTGACCCTTTGGCTCTTAACTGTGAAGTTTTCATCATCCTTTGCCATGTCTTGTAAATCTCTGCAGCTGCCTTGTTTGCCAAGCTTTTCCAGCCTCTCCTCATTTTGGTTTAAATACCTACACTTTGATGGTCAGCTAGATGTTGCTTTTGTCACACCCCAGCCTTCCCAGTCCCACCCCAACCCACCACAGACTCACGCTTTTTAATGTTCTGAATTAAAGGAGATTTTAGCTTGTTTGCAAGCACAGATTTTAGACTGAAAAGTACCAGTGTCTTTAAACACTATTGCTCTTGTACTACTCTTGTTGTCTCTCTTGTATATCTCAATTCCACAGGCAGCTACTTAATCTGCTGTTACTTCTAATACTGATTTTACTCCTTTCTCAATGGCACCCCACATTCTGGTTGTCTCTCACACAGTGAGACCACAGATATTCACACTTTATACCAGCAGTTATTGTAAAAACTACAGATTGAAGAATTCTCAGGGCTCTTTGGCTGACCATAACCTGCTGATTCACATTCTAATATGTGCTTTAAAGCCTAGATGCATGTCTGCACTTTGCATGCAGAAGCACCTCAGCTGGCTCTACCAGAGGTAATGCCAAAGGTCGAGCACTCCATTGAGACCCTGCTGAACATCTCTGCTTCTTCCATCTTTGCTGCTGTCCTTTTGGCAGTTTTCATGGGATGCATGCTGCCTGCCATGTGGATTTCTGGAGAAACCAGATGTCCTTCAGGGGCGTAAATGTCTGCAGCAAAACAGCCAGAAGACTAATCCTGAGATGGATTTATGTGTACCATGGCCAAATGGATTTTCTGTTTCGTAACAACACCTCTCACCCAGCACAGTGGATGGCTTCTGCTCTGAATGTTCACTCATGTATCAGCAATCCTCCCTCTCTCATGCTGGAGAAGTGAAGCAACCATCAAACACAACCCAACTCAAGGGTGTGCTCTCTGACTTGCAATCTGGTTTATGAAGATGAATTTGGGAAGAAGTACAAGCATTAATTTGTTGACTGTCTCACCCATGCTGGGACTATAAAAATGAGTCAGTTCAAGTTCAGCATGACCTGTCTAATTATCTGCTGACCTGGTATGCCAAACAACTGCTGGGTCCACAGAAGGAGAAAAATATCCACTAATAAGATTCTATTTGTCACCCTCAGCAGTGAAGAAAGCAGCATTTTTTAAGGCAATCAGAGGTATTGCTACTGTTCTGCTGCTTCTGCTCTCTTGGCCAGAAAAAAGGATTTGAGTGGTGGCTTTGGCTATCTCCCTTGAAGACTTAGCTCTGGAGAGTTGTCTGAGAACAAAAATGACAACCTCAGGCTTAATTGTTGTTGGATCTAAGGAATTTATTCTTGCATGTTTGTGTTTTATATCCAGAATGGATGGAGTCCATGTGTGCAATAACTCAAATAATTTCCTTTGTAATTAATTTTGATTGCATTTCCTGCCAGGTATACAAACTAGAAAATGCGTGGAAAGGAGCTGTGAGCCTACCTATTGATTCAGGTAGTGCAAATATATCCAATTAACCAGCTCCTTTACACACTAACAGAGCTATTTCTTGTTTAGACTGCACTGTCATCTTTCCTTTCATCTTTCCACTAGCCCAAGGTAAAAAAGATTCTGCAAGGGAAGTGATTCCTCAGTTTAATTGCTGCAGGCTAAGTTTTCTGATTACTGGAGCTGGTTTTAGTCCCTTGCTATGCTCTTCCCTGCTCCCTGCAGAGAACAGAGCTTTTGGAAAGCTGAATTTTTAAAAAAAAAATATACTCATTTAATTAATGCAATGATTAATCAGTGATGCTAAAATGCTTTGAAGAGGAAAAGTACTATGTGAGAGTTGAGTGGAATTTTAGTTTTATCTGCATTATTTTCAGAGATAGGATAATATTTTGTTAATAGTCTGATTCAAGGGACTTCAAATTAGGGCATAATGAAGAAATAAAAATGTTATCTATTTTTGGAAAAGTAAGTTTAGGCTTCCAGATCTATAGCCTGATCCAACATCCATTGAAATTAATGAGCCTGTCTACCAACGTTAAAAGGTATGAAATTGGATGCAGAAAAAAATAGGTTTTTTTTTCCACTTTGGTTTCTATTTTGTGTCCAAAACAGAGCAAGATTCTGACAGGGGTAGGCAGAGGAAATTGCAACTAGACATTATCCTGTTTTAAGTGTCCATGAAGGAATTGCAATTTATTTGCTGCTCTTTTCTGCTTCTTTACTTGTGCTAGAATATTGCCTGAAACTCAAGAAGAAATTTGTCCCCGTGGTATGGTCTGAAAGACTGATTGTTTTTGCATGCTTTTATATACAATGCCATGGTGAAAACATGAAGATTCTTTTACTTCACATTAAGAGAAATAAAAGAGATCCTCATGATCTTCTCTGTTATTAAAGGTTAAATAAAAAGCATAGATGCAAATGGATTAGCTCAATAAATAAAAATCTTGGTAAAGTGGTAGTGTCTTTTGAGAGCAGCTCTTCCAACAGACATCAAAACCACTTCAAGTCATACTGCAATGTTCATCTATTTTGTAATTACTTCAGTGTTCAAATATTTCTTAAGTCATCACCATGAAAAAGCTACATGGAATAGTTAGGATAATTAATCATGATGGCATAACAAATTATGTATCAGGATTTCACATTGCTTCATTGTACACCATAAAATAAAATAATTTATATTTCAGTTACAAAATACAGGAGGTTAGTTTCTAAGGCTCAGTGAAATCATATGCTAACTTTACAGATTTCAGTGGCTGGGAGAAGGACATAAGGGAAAAGAACAAGTAACAAACAGCATCAGAAAAAGTGATGGGTGTTTAAAAAATTTTTTTTTAAAACTTTAAAGACAATTAATCCATGAATGGGTAAGAATATAATACACTATTTGATTTTTTTTTTTTCCCTGCGATTTGGAATTGTTAGCAAATACCTCATGGAAACAGTGTTCATCTGTTGAACTACTAATGTATCACTATAACTAAACCAGACCATCCAAAGGTCTGCTGGGGTAATGAAGCTATAAATACATTTATTAGAAACAGGGCCTCTCACATTACTCATGTAGGAAGTAGACATGTAGTTGGTTCTACAGGTATTTTTTAGAGGTCAATTAATTTTACAAATATTACTAATGTTGTGACTCAGTTAAATTCCTGTTCCCTACAGTGTTTTACAGCCACTGGAAAAGAGCAAACTATATTGTAGTTCTATATTTTAAATCACCTAAAGCTACTGTAAATATAAGTACAGTAAGTGAATACAGTAATTATGTGAGAAAGGATATGTACGATGCAGAGTCAAAGTAGCTTCTGTGTTCTCATAGGAAGGCCAAAAATGCATCCAATAACCTTCTTTAACAAATGAGCAGTATATTATTGTTTTGACTACAACACTAATAATTCTTACATTTCTCATAAAAAAGTTTCTCAGCTCTTCTAAGGTATACAGCTCATTATTAGTTGTGTTTAAAGAAATTGTGTCAAACAAATCCTAGTCCCAAATGATCCATCAGAGAACAGATCTACTGGAGCACAGTTCTGTTGGTGCTTCCTCAGGAGGTGGGAGTCAAACAGTTCATAACGTGACTTGCTTTCGGGTTGTGCTACTGCTGATCCTTTCAAAGTAACAGCTCCAGGCGTCACCTTCAGGCTAGGAGCTGATCAAGCCTTCTCTCCAGTGGCCCACAAAGAAACTTTGCCTCCAGACAGTCATTTGAGGTTGCTCAGTGTCATTAAACTGTTGCTTTTTTAACCCAAGTCACAGCTGCTCACCTACAGCTCAGTAACACATGGCAGGAGGATTCTCAGGACTGTGTACCTACTCAGTTTCCTTTTCCTACCTTCATGGAGATGCAGTTGGCCAATGGCAAGAGTCAGAGAGTTAAACTTGTTATGCTGGGCTTCATCTCCTTCTTAGAGATAGGCTGGAGACCAGCTAAAGGCAAAGCCCAAAACCTCCTAGATCCTTCAAGTTCACTGACTTCTGCAACGTTGGCTGACCTCAGTTACTTCCAAAGAGAGGGGGAGAATTGGGCAAAAATTGCAAAAGACTTCTTCCCCCTCCAGATTTATGGAAAAGACAAATCTGGCAGAGAGCAGCTGGCTCCCAGGCTCCAGTGACTTATTTTAAATTATCAGAGTGCTCTGAAAGACTAGGGAGGAGTCAGAGTAAAAATTTTACATGAACCCAGCAGCCTTGCTACTTCCCTGAGATGTGACAGAATATAAACTACACTCTGCATTGCAGGGGAGGGATGGGAGATCAGGCTTGGAGTGCTGGAAAAGATTTGACATAAAAATAGAAAAACAAGTCTGAAAAAGAAATGCTCTCAGCTAAATGAAACAGGTAACAGGTCAGATGCAATGCTGACCTCCTAATCACAGGAGATTCAGGGAACAATATTACCAAAGGTAAAATATTTCTTGATAGACTGCTCCTCTGAAAACCATAAGTCTGCAGAATGTCATGTTCCCTTTGTGAGAGCAACCTTTGTTGTCAGTGTCACCTTGAAAAACTTTATACACAAATATATGACTTTGCATATTCTCATGCTAATAAAAGTGTTTTCCCCTAATTAAAATTAGCACTGATGATTTGCTAAAGTAATCCTGAGTTATAAAATCCAAATAATGTATAAAACATACCACTTTAAGAGCACCCTGAGTAGCACACAATCTGAGATCCTGTAACTTTTCTCCTGAGAGGAGTAAGTAATGAGATAATTTATTTCTCTCATACTGCAGATTAGATCCACCAAACAGCAGGTGAACTCTGAACACCACCATGGCACATTCTTTTGGTACACAGAGCTTATGCTGCAAAATCTGTAAATCTGGACTAGGAGCATTTTTATCTTTCTTAAGGTTGCAGAGAACTTCTCAGAAGAAAAGGTTACAGCCTGTACCTTGAAAAAAATACAGGAAGAGCCATAAAACAGCAGGGTCACTCACTGATTAAATAATTGTCTAAGCTCCCTATGTTAGAAAGATCAGCCCATCTCTGTATTCCCCAAAGGACTAAGTGTATAAAACTGAAATGCAACCACAAATGAATGAGGCCCCTAGCATAGTCATTGGCCCCTAGGAGGCCCCTAGCATAGCTTGATTGTGGACCTTGATACTTCTAGCAAAAATTAAATAAATATTTATGCAAATAATTTCCTTACAGATTATAGAACAGTTGAGGTTGCCAGGGTTCTCTAGAGATAACCTAGTTTAACCCCTCTGTTCAATGTAGGTTCAGCTTAATGTTCTCTTATACTCAGATGGAATTTCCTGTATTTCAATTTGTGCTGATGAACTCTTGTCCTGACAGCATCAAACCAAGAAGAGTCTGGCTCTGTCCTCTTTACACCTGCCTATCAGGCATTTAAACATTGTATAAGATCTCACTGAGCCTCCTCTTCTTTGGGCTGAACAGTCCCTGCTCCTTGAGCCTCTCCTCACAGGAGAGATGCTCCAGGCCCATAATTATCCTTAGGGCCCTTAACTGAACTTTTTCCAGTATGTCTGTGTCTCTCCTGCACTGCTGAGCCCCAGAACTGGACTTGGTGCTCCATGTGTGGTCTCACCAGTGCTGAGCTGAGGGGCATGGTCACCTTCACTGACCTGCTGCTAACACTCCTGACAGCCCAGGGGCTGCTGGCTCACTTTGCTGCTGGGGTGTGCTGCTGACTCCAGGACTTTTTTAGATTTGTCTTGACAATGAAAGTGATGGCAGCGTAGTGGGTACAGCAAACACAAGAGCACACTTTTGAAGCCCTTACCCAACTCTGGCCACTAACACAAAGCCTGTGTAACCTGACCTAAAAACTTTACCCCAGCACCCTTCACTAAACCCTAACCCCAAGCTCTATCACAAAGGCCAAAAACCAAACCTGAAACCCTTTATTTTATCCCTACCCCACATCCTTGTTCTGATGGCAGCCCTAATCTGCTGTCCCTAGCCCTAATCCTAGTCCTCACTGTGACTCCACCTACAACCTACAACCTACAATTGCTTACTAAAAACTCTTCATGGAACCCCAAACGTTGACCCAAAGCCATTCTGTCACTCTAAAGGCTAATCCCTCTCCCCAAAAGGCAGGCTCAACCCCCAGCCCTAGACCTATGCAGATTCCCAAAGCCTCAGCCCTCCTTCTTCACCCCGGACATTCAGCCTCTCTTCTGACCCCAGCTCTCAGGTGCCAGTGCCCAGGAGGTGGGAGATGAGCAGAGGTCAAGGAGGACAGAATGCTTCAGCTGGATCCCTGGGGGTCCTCATGCCTCAGCACTTGAATAGGCAGGACCTGGAGGCTGGCATGTGAAGCTCACACAAAGGGTGTGGGAGAGCTGGGCCAGCAAGGAAGGGTTGCTTTTGTGGCTGTAAGTGCGCTTTGGGTGTTAGACCATACTTGTTAAGCCTTTACACAAACTCTGACCACTAACCCCAAACCTGACTCCTACCTCTCCCCCACCTCCTACCCCAATACCAAACTCTAATCCTTGACCCCAACAGCACAAATGACTTCTGAAACCCAAGACCAAGTAAGCTGGTAAAAGTAGAAAACAAGCTGACACAAATGTTTATAATTGCCAAAAAAGAAACCAGTTTTTTTGGCATGATCTTGCTCTCATAAAGCTGAGCAGAAGCAATGAGGTAAGGCTTCATTTATCACTGTCTCAAGCAAACATTAGTCTTCACTATGTGAGAAAATTAAAGATTTTACTCCTGTTAGCCCTGCTTTTCCTGCAGCTCAAGCTGGTTCCCAGCTTGATTTAGCAGAAACACCCAAGTAAAATTTCTGCCTATGAATCAAATATGATGCAATGCACTAGGCAAGTGGCAGTGGTCTTCCCTTTAACAATTATGCTAAATACTCCATTTAAATGGCACCATTAAGCTAAATGGACCTTAAATATCATAGTGCTACTCCCAAAAAAATCCACTCAGATGAAATGAAACTTTTGTGAAAAACATGAGGGAAGGAGAATATTAGAATTGGCATATCAGCTTTTGAGTGAGACACAGTTAACAGCAATATTGTACAGCCACACATTCATTTAAACAAGAGCTCCTTATCTAATATAAACAGCAATACAAAGCACATTTGCAGTCACGTTGCATCAGATTTATAGTAGACAAACCATACTGAAAAGATTCTTTAAAGATCATTAATATAAAGCACTCTCTTACCAATTATGAGATATTCTACTGGGTAGCTCTTAGCTTCCAGATTTATCCACACACATATCCTTATCTTTGAAAATATCTGAAATACATCCTTAGTTCATATTTATTTCAAACATTAAAAGTAAATATACTGAAGAATATCTTGGAACCTGGCCCACTTTTGAGCTACAAAATCCTCTTCTGAAAGCAAATTAAAGTAGATAGATCTGTCATTTATGTTCAAGTTCTCTTTATCCTGGAATTACTTCTCCTTTCAGAGACTAAGTCTGATAATGCTGTCCTTATAATTCATAGAAGTATTTTACTTTATGTAGATACACATGAAAAAATGCATTTATTAATATCATGTAAATTTAAAAATTATATGTAGAACCAGAATAACTGAGGTTGGAAAGGACATTGGGAGCTTGTCTAACCTAACCTCCCTGCCCACAAGAAATGCAAAACCAATGCAATGCAAAACTATCATGAGACAACTGCAGATCAATAGAAAAGTGTTAAAAAAATACATGTATTATATCTCATATAGTTGACATAACACAATAGATGGCACCTAATAGCCCCTCTGCTGCTCTCTTGTCAAAAAGACTATTATTCATAAGTCAAAAAGATTATTATTCATAATGGAAGAAACATTTAAATACAATGAATGTGTCTGTTCCTGTGTGCACATTTGTTTAGTCTCTTCTCCCAGTACAAATTTTAACTACATAAAGACGATAATGGACTGCATTCTTTTTGATATGAATATATTCTGGGATATGAAGGCAGCAAGAGTATGCAAGAAAGATTAAGTAATACAGAGGAGAAAATATGTATTTATTGGCAGAATGGAGACGGAAACTAAGATGGAACTGGTGCAAATAGGATGAAAAAATATTCACGTGGTGCTACTCAGAACAGGTACTAATGGTTCATCAATGAAATATAAGCATTTATCAAAAGAATTTGGCAGAAAATATATGAATTAATTTCTGTAGACAATCTTCTATTCTGGATCTATGTCCATCCTGTGTGACTGTCTGTTGTATGGATAGAAACAAGGACAGAGGTGAAAAATGTTTGAGGACTTGTTTAGATTTCAGTTATCTTGATTTTGCAAGATGGAATTCATTAAAGTCAAATGGATAATATTATTACACAGAAGCAGGAGACAATTATCTGCAGAAATACAGAATGAAGAACAATTTACTGAGTAGCAATTCTGGAAGAAAGGATCAGGAAGCCAGAGAAGATCATAAGATAGGCATGTGTTACAAGATGGGTTGCTGTGACAAAGACAGCTAGCTATTCAGGAGTGTATTACCAACTATTCCTGGCAGAACATACAGATGGTATGTTCCTCTGTGCAGAGCTTATGGAGAAATACCACAATTCAATGGCAGACTTCAGGAAACACAGGGACCAACCAGAATAAGTTGAAATGAAAGCAACAAGAGTAGCTAGGAAGACAGACTGAACTGACTGCCATCTCAGCTTTGACTAGGCATTCAGCTACTTCACACCTTCAACCAGCAAGCAAGGAACAATGCTGTGTTCTTTATCGTAATGTACGGCAGTGGCACCATTCTTACTCAGGGTCTTCCTGCACAACATACATAGCGGAGGAGGCTGCTACTGGAGACTGCAGGTCACCAAGAGATGGCAGAAAAAGCAGAGTCCCTGCACATATGGCCTCACTGCATGTTTAGGATGAGGTCTCCATATGATCTACTTAAAGAACTGGAACAAAGGAAGTTGCAAGTCAAGTGTCCAAAATGGGAAGAAAGAACTGGCTCATATGGAAAACATTACTGCTTGCTTGCAAGATCCACTTACTGGCCTTGAAATAGAGTGGTTCACCTTATATGTGAGGTCTATCTCAGTTTCCCATTTTTTATTTACTGAACTACCTTTATATTTATAAAGGGTCAATTAGGACTGAGAAACAGTTTCCTTTAGTGAGATAGTCTGGATCCCCAGACTATCCCCTTCCCTTCCAAGAAGGGACTTGTTCTGACAGGTTTTGGGGTCACAGTACATCAGGCACAGAAGCACTGATTTCAGGAATGTTAATCCATGAGACCCTGACATTACTGAGGGCCTAAGAAGCATTTTACTTTTCTCTTTGACTAAAAAACTGGAAAGGTTGTTTTTTGCAGACTTTGAAACAGATTTCTTGCTCTAGTCCATCTGGAATATACCCTGTGGTACAAAAATACTACCACCAGACCCTAAGGAGCTGAACACACCACCATAGCTGTTAAATACACCTCTTGCTGTGCTGCAACAGTGTGTCTGTGGTCTTCCTTCTCATCCTTGAGTGCTGAAGGGCTTATAGGAATGGCTTTAGGAACAGCATTAACATTATTGGGTTGATACTTAGGATTGTTGAACCTGTTCACTGAAGGTATTGTAGCCATTCCACTGTCAAACTTGGGAAGCTGCAATAAGCTGAAACAGCTCAGTGGGAATTGGGTTGGTGAGAACTGAGAGATTTTGATGGTGACTGTGATTTATGTTGAACTTCTTTTGTCAAGAGATTGTGTTTGGGTTTAGGACTTCCAAACTTGTGCTCAAAAGGCCTTGCAGCACAGGGTAAGGTTTTATTGTAAAGCAGTTGTAAGAAGGAGTGAGTGTTTTCTGAATCTGTTGGTTCCTTTAACAAGGCCTTTGTCAGGGAAGCTTTTCTGAGGATAAGAAGTGAACCACACCATGTCCTCTCCAGAGGATCTAAAAATTGCTGGCTTATTCTGAGGTGGAGGAGGGTCAGGCACAGAGCTAACTTCAGAAAGTGGAGGCTTGTAATGTGCTGGGAGAGACAGGACAGGACTATCAACTGACTGAGGTTGTGTATGCTGTATGTTGAAAGAGTGAAAGGTGGAGCTGGATTGGCTCATAGCGTTTTTTACTGACAGGCCTATCAACTGATTCAGAATCTGTTATTTCCCTATAGAATAACTGGTGAATCTCAGCTGATTCTGCAAATGAATTGGTTTAGTGGGCTCAGACTGATGGCTGGCAGGAACCTGCACACAGAGCCTATTTTCAAAACTCCTGCAGTCAAAATATGGTATCTGGTTTTGATAACACTCTGTATCTTCTTCAGGATCATAATGGCTTCAGACTTCTGCTTGAAGTCTCTGTGGTTCAGGGCCCTGTAAATACATTCCTTAGATGAAATACCCTTTTAGCTTGTGAATGAGTGCAATACTTGTTGGATGATAATATGATCTTGCAAAAGGAATTAACTGTTTAACTTCCTGGTATTTGGAAGAAAGGGAAAAAAGAGATCCAAGGCAAAAACCTAGATGAAAAATGGCAGATTCACAATATGAATCCCCAGATCTAGGTCTCAGAATATTTTCCTTACATTTTCTAACTGCACAATTCCTTGAGTACATTTGACCACCATCCTCCTTTTCTTGCTCATTGCTGTCTGCTCCCTTTCTTTCAGAATCATACAAAGCAGAATGCTGAGACATCTTATCTTCCTCCACTCCTCTTTATAATCCAGGGAATATTCTTCTTCTTTGTTCACAGCCTTCAGGTGACCTGGCTCCTGGGTCAGCTGCTGCCATGGCCAGATGGCCAAGTGCCTACTCTGGCTCACCCATCCTGCAAGAGTTATGCACACACACTGATGGGCCAATATTCAAAAGCACTGCTCTTTCCAGGAAGATTAGGGTGTGAACAGCTCACCTTGGATGCTTTCTCCTGGATTCCCACTGCAATCTACTCCAGGCTGTGCCCCAGGACTGGTTAAAAAGCCCATGCCATCCTAACTTTCAAATTAGTACCACTGCTTCTGGAAGTACTTCCATCATTTTGTAATAATGATGTGCTTTTTAGAATTCCTTTTAGTGGGTGATGTCTAGACATTTTCTGCACAATCACTGTCTCTCACAATGACAAAGCCACACCTGATTATTCACTCACGGTTACAGAAACCAAGGCAAGATAGGCCAAAGTCCAACTCAAGAAGCCACCTAAGACTTAGAGTTTTTCTGCTCAGGAATGATTGAAGCAAATGAATTCTTCCAGCTTCAAGATGAGGTTTTTTAGTATTTGCTTTGTAAATAATTTCATTCTCTTTCTTTGGTGGCAACTCTACAACTAATCTCTAGCCAAAGGGCTCTAAAGTGCAGCTTGTTACTAATATTGCCAGACTAATAGTTACTGATCTCTTAAGTTTTAAGTAGATTTTAGAATAAAATGGGGAAGGAAAGAGACAACATTTAATTTTCATGAGAATGTGGGAAGGGTTACAGTGAAGCTAATCTCTGACTTTTAATCGATTTTTGTATTGTTTGAAGATTGAACTAGAGGTGCAGTTCTTTTCTCTCTCTCTTTTAATAACTTTGCCTCAGCTTTGAAGTTTCTGTAAGCTGAGCACAGCTTATCAAAAAAGTCCTAGTGAATGAAAGATGCTTGAACAGGGCTACAACTGAACAAGATGAATTTCAGTCTCCCTAGGAAGAAGCTGAGCCTTTCAGTATAAGGCATATACATATTCAATCCCAAGGCAGAAGAATGGATTTAACTACAGTGGATAATGCACAAAAATCCACCCTCAGAACACCCTGTCTCAAAGGCTTTGCTTGTGATGTACTTGGTATTTCAGATTGTTAGTGGCTCACAAGAGAGAAGGAGACATGGCCTTTTCTTTGGGGCTTGATTTAGACATTGTGGTACAGAATCGTACAGCAGATGATAACACCTTTAGCTGCTGAAGATTTAATGCCAATGTAGAGAAATTATACATGCCAGCTTCCCAGCCTGCCTGATACCATTATATTCCAAAGGACCCTGCTTTTGTCTGTCCAAGGAACACAGCTTCTCTGTTTTCCTATTCTAATTTTCCAGTAAGACATGAAGGAATTCCCAAAACTGGTTGTTTTGTTTTGTTTCATTTTGTTTGGGGATGGATGGAAGGAGGGAGGGAGGGAAGAAGGGGAAGGGCGGGCTTTTAGTAAAGCAACAGTTTACAGTAGTGCAATAATATTAAGATAGGCTTCATGGTGGCTGGATTCTAACAAAATAAAACATCTTTCAGGCTGTGGGCAGACCTCCAGTATGTGAAAATTTATCATTTTGAGCCTCATAAGCACTAGTGGGGCAAGTCAGAGTTTTTCACATATCAGGTTGGCTGCTCATCTGACTCATTTGAGTTTGTTGTGTTTAATGAAATTAGTCTGCAAGAGGAAACAGTAATCCTTTTGCTCCCCCAGTTCATTCTGACAGATTAGTCAGGCAGTGCTGACTCAATGTAGTTGTGATGTGCTAATGAGGGGCTGAATAGAACCCAGAAGCAGGAGGATATTCTGTCATTGACTGGGTCACGGTGAATTACCACGGGTTAGCTTAGGGAACTGTAGTTTCTTAAACAGGCTAACTCAATCAGCTGAGAACCTATAATTTTCAGAGTGAAAAGAAATTCCACTATTAAAAAATGAACTGTATTATATAATATATTTAACATTAATTTATTTCTATTAAATATACTTAATGGTGAAGTACAGTATTTTCAAAGGATCAAAGTGAATTAACCTGCTTCCAACTCTGATTTTCATAATAAACTGTTACTTCCTTAAAACAGTCCATTTAATGCCTATGTTATGACTGAAAACAGAAATTCAGTTCTTATTTTACCATCAGGCACCTAAGAATTTTACCCAGATGTTATTAACATGGTAAGAATCACTTGTACTTTCCCTTTACTCTCCTATTTAATTAATTGATTTAAAGTAGACTTGAACATTGTTTGGCATTGTATGGTGATTAGTACCTAGGCAGCCTACTCACTCTATCTTAATAATGCTGCTTTGTTACTCTGAGTTGAATTCTGCTTCTCAGGAACTTGATGGAAAAATTCCTTCTAGCTCCCATGAGATGATTAAGCTGACAGCAACAAGATTTTCTTCTAGCTGTTGCAATTGTATGCCATAATACAATATGAGTTTTACATGAAGGGAGTAATTTTCTACGTGCACGTGTACTCCTTAGCACAGCTTCTCTTCCTCTTTGGTGCAGCTTAAAGGCTGGAAGAGAACCTACCTAAATATATATGAACACACACTACCACATACATATATAGCGCTGCAGTGTGTATATATTAATATAAATAAAGATTAGGTTAAAGGAACTCTACATCAATTTAATATGCGGATACTTTTGCCGATGATATTAAGAGGTGAATTTGAATAAAGTTATCTTAAATGACAGAATAAAAATGCTTTTGTACATAAGAGTGTTCTGATTACATTTCTTACAACCATTTTTTTCCATGAGTTTGAAATAATTTAAAATTCATGTTATTGCTGCACAATGGAATTATGTATCACATCAGAATCTATTAGTCTACATGTGGTTAGTTTAATAATAGGCATCACTGTTGAAGACTAGAGAAATTACATTTAGTTCCTCTGATTTGAAAGTAAACAATTCCAAAGACAAATGTTAGGAAAAGGTTTTTCACCTAGAGGGTGGTTGGGCACTGGAATAAGCTCCCCAGGGAAGTGGTCACAGCACCAAGCCTGACAGAATTCAAGAAGGGTTTGGACAATGCTCTCAGGCACATGCTGTCTCATGGGGATCATCCTCTTCAGGGCCAAGAGTTGGACTTGATGATCCTTGCAGGTCTCTTCTAACTTAGGGTATTCTATGACATTCCACAGTATTTCCTTTTTAAAATCTGCAAGTACGGTGCCTTACTAAAAATGCAACAAATGGAGCTACTACTACAATTCCCTCTGGTAAATAAAGCAAACTTCTGTGTTTGAGTGAATTTAGTTAAAATTATCCTATTATGGCCCTGATTCCACAATAAGATGGTTATTCCCTGAAGCTTATACACTGTCACACTGAATCTGTGGTTTAAAATTCGGTGAACCTTGTCCTGAAGTAACTTAAGTATCTGCAATGATGTCACTGAGGTTAAAGACACTTAAATTGCATTTATCCACTTCTAATTTAGGAATTAGAGACTTTACACTGCTTGAAGTAACAAATGTGGCAGTTTACCCTTTCTCCATATAGTGTCCTTACTGAGATTTTGACCAGATAAGTAGATGATATGGTGGGCAGAAAACTGGTTGGACAAAGGGCTTCATTGCCAGTATGAAACCCAGCTGGCAGATGGTTACTTAGAGGTGCCCTGTATGTGGTGGTACTGGGGGCAAGACTGTTTCACATCTTCATTAACAGCCTGAAGGACTGGACAGAAAGAAAGACTGTGGACCATGTGATACTGGGAGAACTAGTCAATACACTGAAGGGCAGGACTGCTATTCAGATGGACAGCTGAACAGCAAACTCTAAGTTCAACAAAGGCAAATGCACTCAAGATTACACAAGCCCCTGTACCAGCACACAGATGGGTGCCAACTGGTTAGAAAGCAATTTTTAAGGAAAAAACCCTGAAACCTAAAAGTGCTGGTAGACAAGTTGAGCATGAATCCAGAATGTGCCCTTGCAGTGCAGAAGGCCAATGACATCCTGGGCTTTATTACATGGAGTCTAGCCAACCCCACAAAAATATGATTCTTCCTCTCACTCAAAAAGTTCTGCATCTGCACTACACCTAGAGTGTCACATGCAGTTTTTTTCTGCCCAGTACAAAAAGGCATTGCAAAATACTGGAACAAGTTCAGTGGAGCACCACAAAGACAGCTGGGGACTGGAACACATGGCAGACAATAACTGCATCATCTGGGCCTTAAAGGAAGGTTATGGAGAGATCTTGCTATTGTTTACTTCTACCTAATGGAATGGTGTGGAGAAGATGGGGTCAGGATCATCTTAACGAGTTCCACAGTCTAAGAAAAAGAAGCAAAAGACACGCTGGAATACAGGAAATTCCATCTGATAAAGGAAGACTAATTTTGCTATGGTGGTGGTCAAACAACAGAAGAGGCTGCCCAGGAAGATTGAGGAATCTCTATCTCATCTGCTGGATAAAGTTTGAAGCAACTTTCTGTTACTGAACCAGCTTGACTTCTGGAGGCCCCTTCCAAGCCAAACAGATCCAGTAATACCAAATTTTGTTCTTTATTGCACTTGCAGACTGAAGCCTTCCCTACAACCTGAAAAAGTTACTTTATTTTTAGGTGTATTTTCCAAAGTTACCCAGTTAACGTAATTTTTTAGGCTTATATGGACTAAAGGAAGTAAACTGGCACAATATCCTCTAGTGACCAAAGGAATTTCATAGTATTTGTATCCCAGACTGTTAGCAATTACTTAGCAACTGAGACCATAAAGACAAGCAATTTTGAAATTCATTGTTGTTTCCTTCCCCGCACATTTATCAAGGTTTATAAACCAGCAGCAAGGTAGGTTTAATTTCTATTTATTTTTGTAAGGTAGGGCTTGTCAATCTACTGACAATTCTCAAAACTATCTCTCTAAAGGTGTCTCTCTGATTATGTTTACTTAAAATCTTCATTCTGGAATACTGGAGCAATTGTATCAATTATTTATTCATTTTTTTAAACAATAAAGGCCTTCAATTTTAAGTGCTAACAACATGATGTTTTCTTTTGTCTTAACCTGGTCTTTCAAACTGCACTACTCATATTACACATCAACACAAAAAGCATGGATTTAAGCATTAATGCATTTAATACTTTCTTAGGTCAATTCCTGAAGTCCAATCTATCATTATAAAATATCTTACATTATACATATATAAAATTGCTAACTCTAGGGGGTAGTCATTGAATTTTTTTCACATTCACACAACCTCTTGCATAACACAGCCACAAGAGGAAGCAAAAGAAAAATGGAAAACATAGTAACATAGAAGATTGTATCAGTAATACCAGATTTCAAGTAATTTTATAGAGATGCCATGGAGAGATCAATGGGGCTTTGAAGCTGATTCTGAAGGTTCTCTAGGCTTTCCTTGGGAGCAAAACTACATTTCTTTACTTTTGTTTAATTGAGCCCATCGAGATATTAAGTAGAAGAATCACAGTCTTACCTTATGGAATTATGATAATAAGGCCCCTCAGCAAATTGATTATTCCCTCACTTATCTCAGATGATGAGAATTTGTTACCCTTTTAATATTTTGTAACTGTGTATTACAAAACTGCTGCTGTTCAATTCCACCAGTTGCAGGCATGAAACAGAAGATTTTGATTTTGTAAAATACTGCTTGTTAAATAGGGGTGGAAGGGGATTTTTCTAAGACTTATTTAACCAATATAAAAAAAAAGAGCCCATAAATGACCAGAAACCTAAGATATAGTGACAGTGCTACCAGCCAGTCCCAGACAGTGCCTTCTGAGAGGCTACATGCGCATAAAGGTACAATATTCATAGGAAACACAAGCATTCATTTGCAAAGGCTGCAGCAAAAGACCATTATTCTGCTTTCTGTAATTAGGAGTATATTTGAAGTTTTACTAGTATTACCTGAAACAAGGGCCTTTAACACTGAAACTCATAATAAATGATGGAAACAACCAGGGTATGACTTGGCTCTTACAAGCGAAAACATCCTACATCGAAGTACTTAATGAAGACAAATTAAACTGTCAGAAAACAGAAGCCTCTGAAGATGGCATGCAGAAGCCAACAAGTGTTGTGACTGACTGCCTTTTTTATATCCATCAAAGACTTAACCAACACATGTTCACAGGTATTTTGGCACAGAGTGCATATAACCCAACAAAGAGCTACCATCACCTTCTGCCCATACTGGGCAAGTGCTACGGAACCAGAATATTGTGCAAGCACCTAATGGTCAGGAATAGAAAGAATAACTAAATTCAAATTAACTGCACTGAGATTTAGTTAAAATGCCAGTTGTAAGAATCCAGACCTTCACAATCTTTCCTAATCCTGCATTCTTTGAACACTAACTCTCTGGTATCTTCTATCTTTGCTGTTGTCTGAGTTTCGGTCAAGGACAGAGTTAATTTTCTGAGTAGCTGTGATGGGGCAGAGCCTGGAGCTGTGTAGGTGTGGCCAAGATATGGTGTTATTAAACACTATCACTGTCTCAGGCTTGAGGGAAAAAGAAAACATGGATGTGGACAGTCTGTCCACTGTTTTGTTCACTGTCCTGGTTGGAGACCAATTTTTGCCTGTAGAACAGCCTGGTTTTGTATCAATTCTGTATCTTTTTGTTATCAACTTTGTTGCTGTTCCTGTTACTGTCTGTCTTCTTATCTCATTGTAGTTTCCAGTCAATTGTTCTTATCTCAGCTTGGTATGTCTGCCATTTGTCTCTCACTGGAGGGGATGGGGACAGGGAAGGAGCTTGTGGTTTTTCACTTTAGTGGGAGCACTAAATTAAGGAATACCATTTCTAAACCCTGACAGTTACATTTTTATCCAGGGAAAATGAGACTTTCTATGGTGCATTTTTAAATCTAATAGATGATGACAAACACAGGGGTTGCATATTTGCAGGTATTTTATTTCTGTGTCAGCCTACAATTAGTCCTCCTGTGCAGGGACATAGCTTAGGTCCCTGCAATCAGAATTTTCTACCAGTATTACCTTTGTGAATGCTGTTCGGGTTTTGTCTTTAACATTTTTCCTTTTCAAACACTCTAAAACATGAAGAAAACAACTTTGGGGACACTAAAATAGAAGTGGAAGTATCTCTCAAAAGCCACACGAGGTGAGAGGGACATTGTGTGCTGCCCACTTCACCTGTCACCATCTAACCTGGGAGCTAGGATTGAATGAGATTTTGCAGGAACAACTGCACTAATTTAGAGAGTGCATGGATGTAGATGCACAGAGAAAATTACTGTTAATATGATTGAAAGCCATCTATAGGTAGTTTAAATTTAATCAATACACATTCATCCTTCCTTTTCTTACTGGTTTAAATTTTTTCCATTTCTCAGATCCACCTTCAACATCTTGTGAAACTACAGTGGCCCAGACCCATTCTCAGGGTCTTCACACGTGAGAAGAAAACTACATTCCTTTATCAAATGCTAATTCACCTGTCATGTTCTACTGTCTTGCACTGACATTTCATGAATGGGAATTTGAGTTTCTTCAAAGAAAAGTGCTTTTAGTAAAAAAATGCCATATATGTCACTTCTATAATTTAAAAGTCATTTAAGGTGATATGTATTTCAGGGGAAAACACTATTTTGAATCTTACAGAGAATAAAACTAGCTCGCTGTTTCATTAATTGAAGTTCATACAGAAAAGGCTGGAAACATGTTTTGATACACTTATCTGTTACTGTAAGGCTGTCACAAAACCTGGATTTTCAAAGCTGTTTTTCCATTCTCATGGATTTAAAAGTGCTTTTAAAATTACTTTGGCAGTTTCAGAAATTTGCATTTCTACCTTTGTATATTTCATGTGACTAAATTATACGCACTTTTTAGATCAGAACTCCAAAAGGTAAGTGGCACTTCTCAGCACGAACATACTGAGAAGCAGAGATGAAAATTAATATTAAATTGTTTGAAATGTCAATCTTCTGAGTGAGAAAAGCAGATGCAGTTACAGTTTAATTGCTTGCTACCTCGTGCAGGAGAACAGAAATGAACAGAAATTGTTTATCTCAAACAAAATGTAAGGTGCAGGTCAGGGCACTTTCTTATGGGTGAAATGCACATCAGTGAAGTGAAAAGGCACATCCCTCAGCTGTTCTTGGAGGTGGTGGTGTTTTTGGCAGTCACAATTAATCTAGGCTTTCTTGGGCCACCTCTACCAGATTTTGCAACTTTTATGACTTGCATTCAGAATTCAATCTTAAGTAATACTGAATGTGAATACAAAATGATAAAACCTATAATAAAGACTTCAAGGTTTATAAACCTTAAAGCTCTATATGGCATCATTTAACATTACCATCATCATCCAGAGAAGCTGTCATGGTGCAATACTGAAGATGATTCTCTTGATTACAGCACATAAAATAGAAATACAGGCATTTTACAGGCATTTTCCCATAGTTTATTCCACTAGAAGGAACAGCTGACCTATGGCTGGGTTGTGGTTACAATTTGTGGAGCATCTTGACCTTACTATGACAGAGATGAAATGATTCTCTAACTTGACATTACAATTAAAAACAGATCTGTGGAAGCAGTATTCCCCATTACCCTAGATTTGAATCTGCATGCAGTTATTTCTGCTGTTTTGGGTGACAATGAAAAATTGTAGAGCTTTTTCATTAATTGCCCTTGCCAAGTCTATTGACCTAATTAAAGGGGAGCAGGACAGTGCTTAGTCTGTATTACGAGAACAGCTTCTGATGGGATTCAGTGACAAAGTTGGCCACTCAGTCTCTGGCCACTTCTCTAGGTTCTCACACGGGACCCATTAGACTGTAAGATCAAACATTTTATGTGATAGAGATAAGTGGGATGAACACCTAGTGGTGCCATTTTTTTCTGCTGTTCAGAAGCCCAGCTGACTACTTGAAACACCATTTTTTTCAGATATTTCAAGGAAGAGAAAAATCCC
Organism: Agelaius tricolor; assembly: GCF_023055355.1. Classification (NCBI taxonomy): domain Eukaryota; kingdom Metazoa; phylum Chordata; class Aves; order Passeriformes; family Icteridae; genus Agelaius; species Agelaius tricolor. The sequence goes on along the minus strand of NW_027269262.1, from coordinate 23,313,968 downwards.
TCCAAATCCAGACAGGTGTACTTAGGGAATAGGAAAGTTCAGATGTAGAACAGTTGATTGAATTCTGAAAGCGTTTGATCTTGAATTTGATACTAAAAAAAAGAATTCAGTTTTACCAGTGTTAGTTTTCCTCCTAAATCTTCATGTGAGAGTGTTACTTAATAAGAAATCATTGAGATTGAAAACCTTTTCTAACCTCTGTAATTAGTAGGTCTGCTTGTCACAAATATATTTGAGGAAACATAGAGCAAAAAGCAACATGCAAGTGGCTAAGGCACATGAAAAGTCAGCATCTCCTTGACACAAGGCTTTTACACCACAAGGGAAAAAGTACTTAACATTTAAACATTTATCAGGTTAAATTCTCAGCTACCTTATTTATACAACACCAAAAACCTGGGAGTTCAGATGTTGCTATACAGGTGCTATAAAACATCATAGTTTAATTATTCCTTTACTAACTTAAATAGCATCTTTCTCTTCACTGATGAAGAGTAAGGAGCACCACTTATTAATGCATGACAATATGTTTAATTTTATAAATCAACTTCTTCACCTTCTTGATGACAGCCTGTTCTCATTCAGGTATCTGTTTATTGTTTTGCCCAGCTCAACTATCAAACACAAAAATGAAGTGCAATAAAAACGGACATAAATTTAAAAATTGCAGGATATATTATGTTGTCACCTTCTTCTGAACACATGCCTGATTAGTGCTTTCTGGAATCTTCTGCATTGCAAATTTATGTCAATTTAGCATTCCAGTGACTAAGATACTTTATACATCAATTAAAAATGCAATAAGAAAATTCACTCTCTCTCACTGTCAGCAGATGCATGTGTGAGAAATTCGGAAATGCTCACATCCAAAAATAAGAGAAAGCTGCATGTAGGCACTATTACGGGGGATGAAAGCTGCATATGTGATTTAATCATCTCCCAACACAACCTCACATTCCCTATCAATGTACATTACTAGGACTCAGCTGCTGTTCTTGTAACTACAAAACTGGAAACACTTTTCTCTTGGAATTATTACTAATTCTAAACCAAAATGCAACCATGCTCTAAGATAGGAGGATTCCATGTAGCTGTTAATACACCAGAAGAGCCATGTTCTGCTCTGAGAATGAAAATACTTCATTCTGATCCATTTTCAGCCTCACAGCTAAAAACCAGTCTTTCCAAATGTTGATATCACACTTTGAAATAACATATCTGAACTTTCTTTGAGTGCAAAGCTAGGCAAGGTGACCCTGCGAGGTTCCTTCCAACATGAATTATTCTGCAAATCTAACAATTCATTAGAATTGTGAACTCCTGATACATCATTCAGTCAAACTTTCTCAAGTTTAGCAATAAAACTTTGAAACAAACACCAGGCACCCAAACAGACTCACACTGCTATGAGATCAAAAGACATACACTGACAATTTACACACTTAGTTGGTTTTCATCACTAAACAACAGTGATACAGTAATATAGGGTAACTTCCATCTTCTCACAATAAGTAGTATCTTATTTTTAGACAAAATAAGTCACTTTCTGTGAGTCTCTCAGTCACCTATAAGGGCATCCAATACAGGCATCTTATCTTAGACAATGAACTTCTAGACACCTAGCAAAAGTAAGCAGTTTCCAGCACCCATTAGGTAATAATTTAATTGATGTGCTACTATTGAATTTTGCATGTATAACTGCATTACTGACAGACAAACAGTGAAAAGAGGATAATAATTCAGTACAGACACACAGTCCCCAACTCAGGAACCATTATTTAAAAATGAGCCCTGCTACAGGCCCTGTTTTGAAACCTAATTCAAAACTCTGTGAAGGCAGAAGAAATTGTACCACTAACTTTACTTATCTGAATCAAGCTTTTACAACAACAGTAGTAACAAGAAAGATTTAAATATTATAACACTTCAACTTATCCCATTAAACTCCATAGAATCTAGAGCCCTGAACAGACACCTGGATTCTCTAAACATTTTAAGGGCATAGATATGCAAGGACTTCTTTTCTACAGAATACAAGAAGTCAACAAAAACTTTTAAGTGGAACTGTCCTCCTTTTTCCCAAGGGATTAAAATAATACCAGTCTCTAAAAAAGGAAAAAAAATCTTTTATTTTACTGCAAAAGTGCAGACCAAGAGGCCAAGAGAAAGAATGGTTCTTTTCAATTACTAGTACAATATTCCTCTTAATCAGAATTCTGACCCAGAACAGCATTAGAAACCATTGTCAGGATAAAATGGAAGTGACAGAACGACTTAAAGCACAAAACTGTGCATTGAAATTTTATACATTTTACCTCCAGCTCTGCTTTCTCTCCAAAGCCCGTACTCTGTGGACTTACCACTGAACTGTACTAATACAAATTCCAAATTTTCCTTCAAGAGGAAAAATCCTATATTCTACATATTTTGCAGCACATGAATAGTGACAAATTTCTCATCTGGGGCAGCTAGAAAAATCAGCCTAACTTGTTTGAAAGACCACCTACTGCACTTTAAAATACCGCAGTAATTGCCATTTAAAATAAAAGGTAACTGCCGTGCAAACAGAAGAACAAGGAAAACGCAAATTTTGGGGATAGTCATCCTTCAAAAATTTCACACAGGAATAGTCTGTACCTGCTTGTTTAGGTAGAATAACAAGTCACATTATTTTTCAATTAACTGTACAATGCATAATCTCCTTTGTTAAAGAGGTCATGGATAGCAGCGGAGAGGAAAATGCTGTCTGTCTTTCAGATAAAGGAAACATGAAGCTGGCTTCTTTCCCAGGACTGAATGGGGAATCCTGATTTGGAAACCTTCTCACATGCAGAGTGGGAAGAGAAGGGAAGCTGCTGCACCACTGCTGGCTGGGAGAATCCCAAGGACACAAGTGTACAGTGCAGGCTCAGGTAACCAGAGGAGGACTTTTGAACCAGAAAGGTGTGGAGGGCGTTTGAACCAGAAAGCCACTGAAGGTTGCTGGGGCAGACTGCAAGGAAACAATTCATGCAAAGATGCTGTTTACAGGAGATGGGTTTATTTTTTACTTTTCTGCCCCATCCAGCTCATCCAAGTTATTTGTAATTAAAGAAAAGAAACTATATTGTATTAGCAATATTATTGTATTGTATTGTATTGTATTAGGTTTTCTGATACCATGGCAACAAAATGTGGCTTTAGAAAATGGAGTTTGTAGGTGCACTCCTGTAGGGAAGACAGTGGCACAGCTTTGGTGTGAGGTGCTGGCCTGACCAGCACTGCCAGAAGCAAGAGGTCTGCAGAAAATCCTCAATTTAAAAACTGCATTCCCAGCAGAAAGAGAATAATATCATATCCTCAAACTAAGGTGCCAGTATAGCTCTGAGGAACACAGAATGGTGGGTTTGTTATTCTACTTTCCCTTACTCACCTTTTTTTTTTGAGAGGAAGGGACAGATGAAGAAGAGGGAAAGAACATGGGAATGACATAACTGCACAAAGGTCATCAACATAGCTTTTAGAGGACCTGTGGAACAAAAGTGATTTTCTTCTGCCTAAGTGAACAGTTGAAAACAAATAAAAGTTATTTTTGTCAATTCAGTGACATTTACAAGGGCTGGGTGGGAGAAGCTAATGGACCCATGGAGAAGTTTAGCAGAGACAGAACCTGCTTCAAGGAAGGAAAAGAAGCCTTCCAAAATGCTGAGCACATGAATAGAAGTGGAAAAATGTGATACCAGAGGGACACAGGGATGCTGTGCAGCCTAGATCACTGAAACCAAGGAAGAACAAAACAGGCAAGATCAGTAGTGGATCTTTTCCTCAGCTGTGGGAGAAAAGGCTGAGAAACCTTTCCCTTGGGTGCTCTCTTGGGAACAACAAAGACTGTGTACTATTTTATGCAAACAAGGATCCTGGAAGTCAAGTGAAAATGAATGTGGTCTAACCCGTGACCAGGAATCCACCTGGGCAGTGTGTTCAAGAAGAGAAAACTGGGTGTTGCATTATCTATTCCAGGCCAGATTTACCATGTTTTTGAGTGCAATTGAATTTTGGGAAGGAGAAGGATGAATATGTCTGCTGTCTCAGCCAAGGGACACACGGCACAATGCAAAAGCAACGAAGAAGGAGAAAAGAGCAGGTCCTCTTAAAGACATGGAGCATGCCTGAAATGAAACCCAGGAAGAAGACCTCAATATAAATAAAGAAAATGTTGCTATGGGGATGGCTCAGATAAATTATAAGAGAAGCCCCTCACCAGCCTTTAGCAATATAGCATCATAGTTGATAGATCTGTGTGGAAAACAAAACAGATTGGTCAATTCAATGAAGTCTAGTACAAAACTTCTGGCCATCGAGAAAAGGGTCTTTGTGTTTGTTTTGTAGTGCAGTACAGGTGAGCCTGGATTTTGGCAAGGTTTCTAATATATTTTCCAGGTTCCTCAATACTGATTTATGGCCTGCTTGGCAGCAGCAGAATTAAATATATCATTCTCTGGCACATTTCTGTAAAAAAATGTCAGTTGGGAATGGAACGACAGCACCACTGAAAAGAAAGCTTTATAAAGGCACTAAAAACCCCTTAACCGACTCAATTCTAGCTATGTAACTTTACTATATATACAGTTGGAAAATTCTCCTTTAGGAAAGATAACCTTTAGGAAAGGTTGTTTTATGGGGAAAATTCCAGCTTGTGAGGCAGAATGTGTCAGCACAAGAACCTGATGCACTAACAACAATCAGATAAAAAATTTATCAGAAAAGATAAATAGCATGTTGATTTTGCCTAGGCAGAAGGATGCTTGAGGAACTACCCTGATAAAGCACAAGCTCCTTTTGAGGCTTCCTTTGCATAGCAACAGCTAAGGCATCCTCTAATACATATACAATACACAGAAGTGCAATATCACAAAAATGGATGGACTACAACATGAGTTGAAATCCTTGACTACTGCTGATGTTTAGCATTTCTGAAAATCAGCTGCATGATAGGCCCTATTTGCTAAGAAATACTAGAGAACAAGAGCAGTAATGACCGCTATTACTGTTTCTTTGAAGTTCAATGATGAAAGCCAAAGAAATGAACATACAAAGATCACAGCTGAAATGGTCCAAGAATTATAATCATAACTCCCCTGTCATATTGGCATGTTTGGACTGTTTTTAAGCTGCAGCGAATTACTATAGCAATTATGAAGTACAATTTCTCAGAATAACCCTACAAATAACATAAAGCAGAGCAGCCCTCTACAGTTATTATTAGCTGGCTACATAAATAAATATATTAGGTTATTATGTTCACCAGACTCTTACCACATTTTTTAAATTTATCTTTGCTTTTATGATGTGTTATTTAAGAATTTCATAAAATACTAAAATGTTGAGGTTGTGCCAATTAACTACCCATAATTTAACCAGTATTTTGAATGGCACACCAGAGTGAAACAGCTCAATTTTAAATGTATAGTGTTACATTCCTAAATGAAATTTGTAGATCTGGGAACATTAGTACAATGTTCCCCCAATATGAGAGGAGTGATTGCCTTGTTTTAACAACTTGCAGAGCACTGCTGTAAAGAAGCATTAACCCTAAGACAGCACTGGATGCAAGTAATAAACATTATGATCATAGTATCTATTTATATTATTCTGTAATTAAAAGCAGAGAAGAAATATGCTGTTATGATAACAAATCAACAAGTCAGGAAAAATTAACAGAAAATATGCTCTTAATGTACAGAAGTAGAAATAATCTGGTTATGATTGTTGAAATAGTTAAAAATCAAGGAAGTGATTATTTTTCAAAGACAGAACATGAAAATAAAAGCTCAATGACCCACAGTGTTTGGATGAATTTCAGCTAAAAAACCCCACTAAAAACCTGAACAAAATAAAAACCCCATATGTGTGCTTCCTGTACTATCAGAATTCGGGGCAATAACGATTTACATAAATTATTGTCCTATTCCTTAAGACCATATTTTCCTTAAGACCATATTTGTTTGTGAAGCAAGAGTCTCCCAGTTCTCTTTCTGGAGCTACTAATCTGCCCAGTAAATTCCTGTAACCTTCTTAAAATTTTTATGACTTGTTATTTCATGACTCCAAAGTTACGTGCAATAGGTAATCTGAGGATCAGGAGGGGGTGCCCTGCTTAGATCCTTGATCTGGAAGATGCAAGTGCCAGCCTAAGAATGAAATGCTAAAGCAGAACAAAGCCATAGCTTTTCTTACAGAGATTACAGCCTGAAAGATCAAGAAACATTGCATGATGTTCAATTAATTTAACAATTCCTTGATATATACTAGCAAGCTGTCACATAAAATCTGAGTATGACACACTAGAGAAAGAATTAAAGAAATTGTTCTAGAAATGTGAGAATAATTTTCATTGTGCTCATTCTGCTGTGAACTGGAAAAAAAAAACCACCACCCCCAAGCCCACAGTAGATATAGATTGTTTGGAAAGAACATACCTATTAACTCTTTATTTCTGACATCTAAGGCCATGTTTCGTAAAGCTGTAGCAACTGCACATACCACCCGGTCATTGTCTATCCGGAGCAGCTCCACCAGGATGGGCAATCCTTTCTCCTTGCGGACGGCAGCGCGGATGTACACTGACCACTGCGAACACACGGACAGAGAGAGGGGGACAAAGTGAACAATCCACCACAGGCAGTGAGGCACCCGAACTCACAACAGAGTAAGGGCTAACAGAAGCACCTGGATGCAAAATTCAAAGGAATGGAAATAATAGCATTGATGATGCCAGGAAACCACTTGATTTGGCAATCAGCACTCTTTTTTTTTTTATGGTGACAGAGAAATTAAATGATGAATTGACTTCTTTCCCAGCACACCTGGTTACATTTTCACGGCCCAAGTCTGCAGACAACTTACTTTTCACCAGCGTTTTGTATGCAACATCTAATGATGCTTGTTTACTGCTAAACTAACAATATTTATTTTACGAAATATGTATTTGCATTACAAAGCAAGTTCAAGAGGTCTGAGTACTCTTTGTTGTTACCCTAAGAATTATTCAGTCTATAAACATGAAAACACTATTATAATTTCTCTTGTGATTGTTAACTTGTTCAGAAAGAAAACTGAGGATAATTTCATGCCTGGTTTTGGCAGCTATAGTGATCCTAACTAGAATACTATTGTACATTGAAAGGCTAGCCATTCCCTCAAGAGCTGACCCGAGGGCAGTGTGTGCCTATGCTGTGCCTAGCTGCAGGTATCACGTGGCTGCAGCATAAACCCAGTGGCTGATTCTATCAGAGAAGCCTGCAGGCATCTCCCACTTGACAGCTGGTCATGACACCACTGGCACGGCCTTGTCTTTGTATCAAAGCGAGCAGTATGTTCTCATGTAAACATCCTTTTCATTTGACAGCAGAAATGATGAATGGAATTGTTTACTTCTAAAAAACTCTTCAGGAGCTCTAAAGATTATCATGTCAGTGAACAAGGGATCTGTGCAGTGCGCTGTGATTGATTAGGAAATCCATCCAGAGCTGTACAACTTGGGGTTCCCAGCACATAAAGGGGTGAAAGATCAGCTATACTACCCTGTTTTCCATTCTGCTGCTATCTCCAGCTGTTGTAAAACATATAAGCAGCTGTGACCTTGTGGGTTTTAAGTATATGGGTACTGCCAAAGTTAAGTTGTTTGGACACCTGTGGATGCACAGGTCTCCTCAGCACAGCCCACTTCAAAACAAGCCATCCACAGGCACACATTCCTTTCACTTCATGTTCTCTTCTCTGCAATTTCCATAAAGTTCACATTCATGTTTCTTGTACTGACAGTTGAAAGGAAATTATTGAAGCACAATGTCTCCTTCCTTTCAGTGCCATGGCATGGATGCTTATCTTGCCATTGTACCTGGAAGGTGAAGACAAGTTCTGGAAGGTCTTTGCTTTTGAAATATTTCAATTATTTCAGAAACTAGGATGCTAAGTCTTAGGATTTTCTGATCTAGATGGCTCTTGTCTTTTGACAAAGACATCCCATTGTAAAGAATAATTACATTGCAAAAGCATTACTCCATAGCCAGGCAGAGTAAAAAAAAAAAAGCACATTCACTGTAAGCAGACCATGCTTAACCCCTGCATACAGCCTCTACTTACCACAGCTGAAGAGCTCACTTTAAAAGCATCTGTTTATATCAGATATATGCCCTGAATAGCAAAAACCAGAATATATATTTATGATAAAAACAGTAGATGTGGAGATAGACAAGAACTCCGGTGCTGCAATGTCTGTAGTACAAGTTCGTTCCAGGTGATAGGATTCAGGGGAAATTGGGAAAAAAGGAACACAAACCAGAATTCCAGAATTTAAAGAGTATTTTTTTATTAATTCTCCTCTGTAGTAACTATGCATAACAAAAGCCAGTTGGCTGGACTTTGTTGAAGATGAAAGTGATAATAGTTGTGATAAGCTATCTTGTCAGTTATGTTGGACAAGGGGTTCTCAGCATCCCTGAGCATAATAATGTGTCTAAAACATAAATGTGCTGACATTTTGTGCTACAAAGCAAACAGCTTATGGGAGATAAGTGAAAGCAGGACTCTTTGTTGATCTTTTTCTATGCTCTCTCCTCCAGTCTCTTCTCTAGAACCAGTGTGTAGGATGATCATCAGATAAAAAACTAAAACAGATCTTAAGGATCAAAGAGTCTAACAGGAAGTATTTTGTAAAAAAGTTTCTTCCCTATACATTAATTTTAATGGGATATTAAATATAAAGGATGCTATGGAAACAACAAATGGATATTTCTAACCTTCCTGGCTTAATAAATATGTATTTACCTGCCAGTTAGATTTATTCTCACCTGCAGCTGGGAAATGAGCAATACCTCCTTGCACTTAAAAAATGCTGTATTTTGTACATCACTCCCAGGGGAAGCATCTGTTGTGTCTGCTGTGATTACAAGGTGACTGCCAGCGTGAGAGTTCAAGATAACAGTGAGAATATTTTGAGAAAGAAGTGAGCCTGTCTGGTTGAGGTGAGAGTTCAGGCTGGCTGAGAGTATTCTGAAAGATGCTGCTGTTCATTGCAGAAGTAAATCACAGATGTAGCATCTCCAGAACGGACTACATGTGGAACCAGTGGGGGTGTTTGTTTTGAGAGAAAAAAAGCCTTATCTATGTCTATTCAATACCGAGGAGAATAAAAAATAATCCCTTAGATTATTCACTATATTTTAAAAACCTCCATTCTAAAACCTCAGTAAACAGTTTTTCTTTGATTTTTTTAGCCACCTACCAAGAGAAAACATAAGCACTTGTTCAGACAGACTTCTTAGGATGTAGCACTTTCATCATCCATTCCAACCCAAAAGTTTAAGAGGAACAAATTAGGAAATGTTTTGCTTTTAAGCCTAGAGAGAGAGAGTAGGAGACACTGGAGGAGAAACACTGAAATAACTCAGTATGAAAAAAAAAAGAGAAAATATAAACCTCCTTACTAAATAAACAACATGCAAGCCTTCAGGATCTGTAATGAATCAATCAATTTGATTACAAATAAAGTAAAAAAGAGAGCTCCAAAGCTTTCACAGGGGAAAGATCCAGATATAATTTTTTACAGATGCACATATGCACACATATGCACACATATAAAACAATGGGTGGAGTACTACAGAAAAGTTAAGTACAAAACCTCTCCTCTCTCCTGAGTACTCCTTTCCTTCCCAAGCTGTCTTTTTCCAGAGGATGTCATCCACTTTGGGAAAAGTTCACAGACTCCTCAATGTGTGATTTGCTATCATTTAATCTGCTGCTTCAAGTCATGAACCTTAGGCAGAAAGAGAGAAACGCTTTTAATTGTTTCAAGGGTCTCTGGAGAACTTTCCATGTGGAAAGTGGTATGAACTGTCTGGTCCTCTTTCCTTAAGCTGCCAATTAGGACAAGTCTCTGCAAGCAATTATGCTGCACTGTGTGGATTTCAGGAAAGCTCAAATGGAGGTGCCTCAAAAAGCTATTTCATTCTTACAGAGAATGGAGAAATTGATTCAGCCCTGTGTACACTGATGATCCTTCTGTTTGCCTAAAGCCATCGTGTGGTGCCTGCATTTCCACATTGTGGGTCAATTGCTAATACGAGCTCAGTGAAGCATAAAAGCGAAGAGATGAAAAAATCATAAAAAAGAAAAGAGACAAAGGGTTTGTTGCCTATCAGTAAGTAAATGAGGCACTCTGCTAATACACTTAATCATCCTGTTACTGCACAAATCAGTGCCAGTGTCAACGATCAAATAGCTGTTCAGTTTGTATAGCAAAAGCGTTCCTGTGGGAACAGCAAACACTTTAGCGGCAACAAGCAGCCAGAAAATAAAATAAAACCATTGTTGCTGCATCAGATTGAGGCTAAATTATCAAGACAAGCACAGGAGCCGAAGTCTTTGCATGAATACACTTTACCAATAATGGAATTTGGGGGCCATAACTACTACACATCCCTTTGAAGGTACAGAGTAGAGCTCTATGTCCACTTTCATAAGTAGCTTCCTTTTTATTTTCATCACAGTAATTAGGTAGAAAAATAGAGTAAACTTGCAAATTATTTTTTTGTTTGTCAGATACCATCTGCACAAGTGAATGCCTCTAGGGATTTAGGATTATATTAGGCTGAAACTCAAGAAAAGAGTAATTACTCTAGATAAAACTCAATTATATTTTCCAGAAAAATTTAAAAGCACTTATTCACTTAACTCCTTCTGGTGTTTCATATGGTTTTCTTTATTTCTCTATGAAGCAGGAACACAGGAGACCAAACTGAACAATGAAGAAATTTCCATCATAAAATGAGAAAGAAGAAAACTACCAAAATAAATCCCCCCCCTAAAAATGCAAGAAATACCAACAACTGTATACACTTGACATTTTGAATGGATTCACTTTCCTCTCACTGACATCAGTGCTCCCGAAGTATCTGCAGAATATTTCATCCCATACTTCAGCTTTGACTAGAATTTGGATTGTACTGGTACAGTTCAACACTGTGACCCAAAGACTATTGAGTTACTGAATACTAAAAAGAACTGAGACATAAACCACAACATGAAAGCTAAATCAGGGGAGCAGGCATGACACAGCAAACTAAATTACTTGGCAAATTAGAGTACCAGGAAGATTAGAGAGACTTGAGGTCTGCTAGGAAAGGCTTAGAAAGAGTCCATGCTAACAGTAGTAAAATAGCAGACCATGAAAGAGAACTGAATGTGAAATAATCAAAGATCAGTGAGTAATTAAAGACTAATATTTCTCTCATTGATCAGACTCAATGTAATATACCTATCAGGAAAAAAGGAAAATATTTTTATATTCAAAAATTACAGATCTACTTTACTCAAAAAACTCTATTGGGATCCCTAAGAAGTCACACCACCTGACAGACAGCAAAGCTCTGAAATCTTGGTTAACTCTCTGCAGTTTCTGAAGAGAGCAGAAAGAGACATCCCAAGGACTTCTTGTCCCAGTTGTGGTGTTCTGCCCTCAGAAATGATCCTATCTGGTATACTAGTAGCAAGTTCTCTACATCTTTGTGTTGGGACAAGAGTAAAGTATTAACTGGTTACTCTTTTGCTCCACAACCTTGGTCAAGATTAAAGAGAAAGGAAAAAAATCCAGTGGGTAAAGATACAAAGTTAAGTAAATAAACTAGAGAAAAATAAAAGTGTTAACAGATGTTACCTTAAACAGGAAGGCAAAACTGATAAGGAACTGCCTTTGCACCTCATCATTCTTGGTTCTGCAGAACAAGTAGGTATTATGTTTCCAAAATCATCTGAGAACTTTTATGATCAGTTTTCCAAACACTTTAACTAATATAATTAAAAAAGAAAAGATTTGGGACAAAAGTGACACATCTCACGGTAAGAAAAGTGCTTATAGTAAGGGATTACCTTGAACATGAAGGCACTATGAACTACTGTGCTCCCATTCCATATACAGATGGCCATGCTGATTTCCTTATGATGTCGATGATACAAGTGTTTGCAGCAGCAGGTCTTGTTTTTTAAATATTGTCCTGTCCCTTCAATTTTGTCTTCTGTCCTCTAGAGCCAATACATCTCCAATGTATTAACAATTTATGTACTTATACAATCCAATGTATTTAACAATTGATGCTGCCTCATTAATGAGCTGTTTCTACCAGGTAAGAATTCCTGACAGAACAAAGCATTGGAATTCCTGACAGAATAAAGCATTGGTTATTTTAAAAATTGACTTTGTTGATCACATATTAAGTTATAAATGGTCTTCTGCATCCTATCACATAAAGATTCACAATACTACTATTTAGGAGAAAATGAAAGCAAGCCTTTTCACTGTAATCCAAGAAAACTTTCTCCTGGAACAGCCTGATGAAACTTCAAAGGGTTAATACATAAATAACTAAAGTAATCAGAAAAGTCTGGCAAGGAACCCACAATATGTCCTTGCCTGATAAGAGAAGATTGATAACCTAGATGTCTGCAGCTTTAAAAACTAATTACTCATTATCTTCAAGAGTGAGCATGGCAAGGAGCTTGAAACTCTTTCTCATACAACTCTTTGAAACAGCTGCACTGACCTTGTGCCTAAAATGGTCTCTTTTATGTTTTCAGTTTCCTTATCTAATCATTTACTTAATGGAGCTCTTGCTCCTATGAGAGTCCAATTTCCCTCAGCACGGAATTAACAAAAAAAATGCAGTTGCTTGTCTAAGAAACAAAGACCACGATAGCATCTAGCCTATCTCAAGAGATCAGGCCAATGACCCATAAACACCACTCACATGGGTATTGTACCTGTATATCAGGGATCAAAGGCAGGGACATTCAGCAGTCTGACCAAAGAGCTCCTCATTCCCTGCTGAGTATGATCAAACATGGAACAGAAAGGAGAGGCACTAGAAAGAACCAGCCAAGGAATGCTAGAGTTTCATGAGACTGATACTGACCTCAACAGAGCAACACTTGCTCCTCATGTTACAGTCAAAGGATAAGAAAGGAGGAGGCTCAGCAGAATGGCTACCTTGGACTTGCAGAGGACAAACTTTGGGCTGTGTAGGAGACTGGTTCACAGAGTATCTTGGGAGACAGTACTGAAGGGCAAAGAAGTCCAGGAAGGCCAGACATTGTTCAAGTAGGAAATCTTAAAAGCTTGTTCCAGTTGTTGAGAGGAAAGAGTCATCCCTGTATATTAAAAGATGAGCTGGTGGGGAAAAGCAGCAGCCTGGTTGAACAAAGCTGGAGCTCAGGAAAAAACGAACAGAGTTTTTCCCTCCCCTTCAGAAGAAGGGAGCTCAGGAGGACTACATGGATGTTCTGAGGTTTCAGGGAGAAAATCAGAAGGGCCAAAGTCCAGCTAGAACTAAATCTGGCTACTGCTGTAAAAGACGACAAAAATTTAAATTTCTATAAATACAGCACCAACAAAAAGAAGGCTAAGGAGAATCTCAATCCTTTATTGGATGCAGGGAGAAACACAGTGACAGGGGATGAGGAAAAGGCTGAGGTACCAAATGCTTCTTGTCCTTGGATCACAACACCCCTGGGCAGCGCCACAGGCTGGGGGCAGAGTGGCTGGAAAGTGGCCCAGTGAAAAAGGACCTGAGTGAAAAAGGACCTGAGTGAAAAAGGACCTTGACAGTGGCTGAACACAATCCAATGTGTGTCCAGGTGGCCAAAAAGGCCAAGGGAATCCTGACCTGTATCAGCAATAGTGTGGAAAAGGAAGTTGGCCATCCTGTCATTAAAGCAGATGAGGGAGTTCCTAAAGCCTGTAATTAACTGAGACAGGAGACTGAGTGCACAGAAGGGACTAAGCAAGGCTCAGAGCAGGTGTGCTATCGGTTCCAATGTAAGCCAGAAGAAATAAAGTAAATCTTGTTTCCTGGTTGTAAAAGATAGGTATTGCCTATGTAAGTAATGATAGTATTTTTTTAAACAATCATCTGAATGAAGATTTTATTTTTAATGTTTGACAAAACTAAGGAAATGCCACTTGTGGTGACAACATTGTGTTACAACCACATGTAACAACAAAGGTTATGTAAGACCAGAGGCAATGGGCAATAACTGAAACACAGGACTTTTGCAAAAAGCAGGAATTGCTTCTTCACTTGTGAGGGGGACTGAACACCAGCACAGGTTGCCCAGAGAGGCTGTAGAGTCTCCAGTCTTGGAGACATTCAGAAAACCATCTGGACATGGTCCCACACAATTGCCTCTAGGTGGCCTTGCTTAAGCAGGGGGTTGGACCCGATGACCTCCAGAGGTCCCTGCCAACCTGAGCTCCTTTGTGATTCTAGGAGTTCAGAGCAACAGGTCTTGCAATATTGCAGTAATGTCTGGCAGATAAACTGACATCAACCTAAACTCAGCTGTCAGATACATACAGACACAGTAATAAGGAGATATCCTAGTATTTCCTTTCTTCCTGAGAGGATAATTTTATTCAGAAGGGACATAACCTTGGATGCTTGACACTGTTAACTCGAGGACATTTTGCATATAACTTTTTACAGGCTCAGGAGATTTAATGTGTTAATAGCCAATTGACCAAGGTGAAAACTAAAAAGAACTTGCCACTTTTATTTTTACCATCTGAGGAGAAGTATTAATGCCAGACTACATATAAAAAGATAATCTTTTACAGGATTGCTCTTGTAATTTTAAACCATGTAATTTTTTCAATCCAAGGCATTAAAATAAAAAAAAAATATGAGGTTGCAGAAAGAACTTCTGGTTTGAAGAGTTATAATGGGAGAGATTTCTTAATAAGCAGGCAATTGTCTTCAGAATAGAGCTGGGAGAGTCAGAAAGTCTCCTTTTTTCTTATTCTATATTTTTGCACAAATTTGGTTAAACACAAATTAAGTGGCAAAGAAAAATAACAGAGCTCCCAGTGAAAGTTAATACCTAATGGGAAATAAAGAGTTTGCACTGCTTCCAAAGGCATGTCTCAAACCTTATTTGTTCAGGGAAAACTCCAGCTAAGATTGATGAGGAAAGTGTTTCCCTAGCTTTATTATTTCATATTTCTAAGCAGCTTTAATATTCAAGTTCACATCAAGTATAATTACAAAAAGCCTATTCTTTGAAAAAAAAAATCTTAGCGAGGCAATGAGAGGAAGCAAAGCCTAACCCAATGGCCACACTTTTCACGTGTTGCTCCTTCTACCTGCAGGATGATCAGGATATCATGAAACTACTGTGGTTATGATCTGATGGGACAAAATGTTTTGGGAAGCAGTAACTTCTTTAAAACAGTAACCCTTGCAGTCCCATGTAGCAGCTGAGCTCGGCAGAAGGTGGTGAGTGGGTGCAGATCCAGGGCTGACAAACTGCCCCATTGCTGTCAGGCAGCAGCACTGTGCTCGGAGTGTGCATTATGGCAATCACCAACCCTGTCAGGAGGGGGACATGCAGTGACCCCTAGCTGGTGTCACAGGTCACTGTGCAGGGCAACAGCTGGACCTTAGGCAATGTGATACTCTGGCAATGATGTGGATAATGTCAATTTGTCCAGTTTTTCCAAAAGACTTACATATTGGCTGTCTCCATAGACGTTATTCTAGAAAGGCCAATCCTATTTTTCATGGATGCATCAAGTAAGCACATGAACAAAAAAGTTATCTCTGTGTGCATATGCATGTAATTTTCCATGACAAAGATGGTTCTTCTCCTTCAGATTCCAATACCAGTGTCCTCCTTATGTGATGACATCTTGATGCAGAACAGTGAGATGAACAAATGTCTGTGTTTATCTGAAAGAGTCTCTTCCAAAATGAGTTCTGCTTTGTATATAAGCTGGCAATCTTTTTCAAAACCAGAATATACACCAAAGTCAAGATACGCAGTCATAAATTATGCCAGGTTAAATTTTCACATTGAAAATACTCTTCCTCATACTTCAAAATCAGTATCCTGTTTTATTGATAAATCTTCATTTGGATCACCTAATGCATTTGCCACCAAGATGCTCCTTTTCTGGTTTGTTACTGTGTAATAAACTGTGCTTGGTGTAATAATAATTGCACTGACCAAATATTTCATTGGTCATTATAAAAAACTCCCAAGTTTTACTTTGCAGATGGGTAATACATGTCAAGACTTTAGTCCTAAGTGTTTCATTTTGACACAGAAAAATTGCCTGTAAATATAAGTATGTCCCACTTTGTTCTTTTATGTTAGTATTTGACTTTAGAAGGAATTCCTGCAACTGAAGCAGTGCTAAAATTGTCCTACAGATTATGTTTCACCATGTGCATGTGTTGATTTTATGTGTATGTATCCCTGAGAAACTATACACCCTGAAATAATGAAAACTTTCAGCCTTTCTGAGCTATTAATCCTTAAAGCTACATACTGCTGCTTTCTTTTTGTGTCTGAAATTCTCCAAAGCAGTCTAGGGGATTTAGACACATATCGTCTGTTAATTCTAGCGGTAGACATTTATCTAAATCCCCTACATAACTTTTTATTTTTTAAAAATTACCCAGGCTTCCTTTTATCTGCTCACTTTCTCTCTGTAATAGCACTGGCTAAGCACTGCCTGTGTTAAAAATATTACCTCTTGGCCACCCAAGAGGATTAGACAGCTTTGTACCAGAGGAACCAAAAGGGTGAAACAGCTAGGAAAGAATTGTGGAAGTGTATCAACTGCATTGTATTTTTTTCCAGAAGAGACTGTATCTTCAGTAGTGTGTGAGCACACCTGGTAGGCTGGGTGCTTCATATAGTCTGTGATTCTTCTGGTATTAAAATAATGCTAATTGGAAAAAGCCCACAACTGCTATTGCTATTGTTATTAATAGCAACATTGTTTATCTTCATACAGTCTGCTCTTCTCTCTTTCAGTTTTAAGTTTCAGTAATCATAAAGTTCTTAAAGAATTCAAGTAAAAAAAAAATAATTTCCATTCTTTATAAAATTACCATTTCTTGGAGGAACTAAAAAAATTAAAATCTCCCTGAGGAATAACCTCTTCTTTTAAGAGTTTTCTATCTTTTATTTCAGTCATTTTATATCTGGACTGCAGCAGTGGAAAGGAGAGGTCAAAAGGTGGAAACATCAATGCTTATGTAATCCCCAAAGAGGATTACTCCCCGCACAAAAATGGCTAGTATGACATGTGAAATTAAGGATATTCATTCTGTGTCTGCACATCCCTTGTAATAGAATTGGTGAATCTTTAGAAAAATAGAGCAATATGAGAACAACCCTGCTTTTCCCATGGTATCAGCACAGATAGTATTAAAGTCCAAAACCAGTTTTTCTAAGCCAGCACTTGCCAAAGAGCTCTGCAGAGCCTCCCTTCCTCTCACTGTACACTTCTGCCAACTAAAGGATGACAGGTATACAGATTTATTAGAAATGGGAGAAGGGACACCACTTGGATTTTAGCACTTCCATTAGTCCTGGCAAACATGCATGCATTGTTTTCTCATTTGGACCAGGACTACACCCATTCCCAGATGGACAGTACACATTTATTGCATTTTGCTGCCAGGATTACACCATCTGAAGCAGTCTAAAACATGAGAATAATAAAACCATAATGATTTTCAGGCACAGTGCTACATAGGACAAAAATCACTGAACAGATACTTTGTTAAATCATTTTATGTGCCACTGAATGCAACAGTCAATGACATATTATAAATCTGGTGGAACACCATTATAAAAAAACCCCCAAAAACATGATATGTCTTGGAAGAGCTAGTGAGTGTGCCAACCCAACTTCCAATAAAATTTTATGTGAAAAAGAAAACAACTTCTTAGTGCCAGTGCTAATATTTCAAAATGAATGCCTAATTAAATTGGTATTTACATATCACATACAAAGGCCCAACTGCTTAAAACCCAACAGGATACCTTTTGAGACATAACTTTGATCAGTGCATTTCCCTGTACATGACTGTTTTCATTGTAAATGAGAAAAATTCCTACTGAGAGTTAATTTAAAATCAATGCCTTATAGTTACACCATAGGATTACACAGTTAGTACTTTCAGCCAATTAAACCAGTTTACCACCAGGAAAGTTGCCCTAAAAAGTAAAGAAAGTTCAATGTTGAATTTTACTGATCTGTTCTAAATTTGAAAGCATTTTCTTAAATATTTTACTGGACATACTGAAAATAATACATAAAAGAAAAATGGTGCTTTTTGAACTGAAAAAATAGGATTAGCTGGAATAGAGTGCCTTGATTGCACATTTCCTCACTCATTGTATATAATTAATCATATTATGAATGCATTTTAATAACGCCTTATTTTTAAAAAAGTAGATGCTAAGATTACTTGGTGTCACATCATTTATATCTTGCTCTGCTGTGCCCTGCCTTCTCCTAAGGGACAGAATGTCAACCAGTTTCTGCAGTGACAAAACAATATGGATTCATTTGATTGCCACTGGTGGCATTTTTGGCTCATTTTTCATGGCTCTGTCACCCAGGTTCATCAAGAACTGCTTCTCCTTATTCTCTATATTTGGATATTGGTTTTCCGTGGCAATTTTTCATACTTGACTTGACCGATGTGATCTTTGCTGCTGTACGCTGACATTTGCTATGATATGAGTACCCAGGACTTGAAATACTGTCTCAGATTTGACTTCAGATAGTTCTATGAGAACAGAAGGTTATTCCATTACCAGAAGCAATTAGATACATTTATATCACCAGCCTGCTGTCAGCTGTAGGTTCAGAATTGAAGAGGAAATACGTATTGGGTTAATATTCCTACCTTCCAACTCCCAGCAGCCAAGTTCTGCAGTGCCCCCGCTGCCCCCTCCAGCGTGTCTGGATTTGAGCACTCAGAAAGAAGTGTGAGGTAGGGTTTGACTATTGAAGGGTGCCACAGCATCTGGATTCCTTTGGGTGGTTCTGCACAGTCTGGGAGAGGTCCTACGCCATCCCACTGTTGGAAAGCACAAATCAGATTGTCAGCAAGGAACAGTGAAATACATTTGAGAATTGCCTCAGTTGAAACTATAACATCTGTGAAGGCATCTGCCCATAAACAGATGTTCTCAATGTTTGCACATCATGTGATTCTTCATGGAGGAACCAAATTTCCTACTCAGCATTCCATATAGACAAACTATAAGATTGGCAGAAATCCCAATGTTTTAGCTAGCTGAAAAAACAAAAACACTTTTCAATGTATGTATTTTTTTTTGTGTGTGGGAACAGAAGCCAAATGAACATTATCATAAGAGGCAAATCTAGAACTTGCATGGGGAGAAGAGATTTTCTTTTCACATCCTTCTCAGTTCTCCACATTGTCTGTCTTCCCATGAGAAGAAAAACAACACAAAATGCTACTATGAAAAACAGAATCATTCAAGGCCATGAGCCCTCTGTCCCATGAAAGGCACAAGTGTGACAAGTCTTCTTCAATGGCACAACTTCTGGCTTCTCACAATGAGAGTGCAGGAGGGATCAGCCAGCCAGCTGTGTGGTCTGAGACTCCAATGCAACTGGTAGAATCAGCCCTCACAAAACATGCTGTTGCTCTCATCAGATGCAGAGTATTACTGTGAAAATAAACCTAAGTCTGATATCCAAAATGTGCAATATTTAAACCTGAACAAATGGTAGGTTATTGCAAAAACCCACTCTTACCAGAAATAACTATATTCCAGGAGGACAGGGATTCTCCTCTCCACTGGAGCACACAACACTTGCACCTACGTACGAAACATCTCAAAGGAAAATACACAGACTTTTTTTTTGCCTTTTAAACAAAAGTAAGATGTGGAATGCACTTTCAATAAAATTTTAAATAGAAATCTACTTATATATTTATTGTATATTCTGTTTTGTTTTGTACAGATAAATAGATTTTAATAATTCATGGCACTAATGCAACTGTTAGAAACAAGACTTAACTTTTTAAGAAATACCTTTTCTAACACTTCTGATATGTCCACATTGTGTAACGGAATAAAAAGTAAACCTTTTAGTACCTTCGGTGAGAGGCTACTGTGCCTATATAAACAGAAAACATAACATTAACATCTACTAAACTGATAGCATAAGTCAAATTAACTCCTGGTTTAAATCTGCAACAGTTAATTTAACTAGTTGTGAGTGTACAATAATACTTGCACTGGAAAAGACCTAGAACCTCTTGTTTTCAGAAAGTATCAGCCATCATTTTATTTACACTAGTTTTAAAAATCAAATACATATATTTTAAGGGACAATCAATCAAGTCTTCCCTAATAACAACTAACCCAATTTCAACAAGGTTTTGTGTGATTAATGTCTTTAGGAATGAAACCTGCTATTCTTTTCTAAATTAAATCAGAACAAACACCAAATTGGAAAGCTAGAGGAACCATTTCATACACATGAGCAGTTACCAGAAAGCAGCTCAGGTGTGAAACTCACTATGCTGGACAAATGTTACCATAGTTTAAAAGAACTGGCACAGCAATGCCCAGTGGTGGTTGAGAAAGTAGAGGACAAATACCTTCTGGAGAAAGAATGCATTCAAATGACACTATTATGGGGCTGTGTCTTTGAGATTTTTAATGCATTTCTGCCTTTAAACCAATAGATTGTTTTCAGTGCATGTGACTCAATTCTTCTTTTTCCTCCTTATAAATCACCAGCCTTGCTAGAAATGAGTTCTTTTCAGCTCATAAAAAATACATTAAAGCCTGCTTCTTATTTTAACTCTCAGAATTCAATCATTCACACTGTCAGATTTTTTTGAAAACAAATGAGAGACATATCTCACAGGTCAAATCTGACTTCACACCAGGTTTAGGTTTTGCACCTTAGTAAGACCACTAATGAATGACTTGTGATGTCCAAGGGCACCAGTTCAAGTCTTCACTTGTCTCATTCCATCTTACATGAATTATGCATTATGCAACTAAATAGTGTCTGTACAGGGTATATTATTTCAAGGACAAAGCACATGAAATGCATCAAATGTACCAGATCTACCCATATGAGGGGGTATATGCCTATGTGGGGGTATGAGTTTTTTTTATGCTCAGCTATTTACACTTGTATGATCCCAAGGACTACTGAAAATCAGCTGAAATAAACAGAGCTCCATATATATGTTCATGCTGTGCTGGTACATATAAAGCACTGGAAATGATCTAGCAGATAAATTAATATTTAATGTTCTTTTGCCATTCTGCCCAGTAATGAGAAAACATTAAAAAAAAAAAAAAGGAAACAAATTACTGCTTTTCCCTGCCCTCCTTGCAACTCACTTTCAGCATGATTACATTAATTTATCACCAACTGTGAGGGAAGACCTTTTTCCCAAGATGCTGTGATGCCTTAGAGTCCATGTAATGATGATGAAAATCTTTGGTACCACACATGCATGTGCAGTGAAAGCACAGGAAATTCAGTCACCCTGGAAAATGTCCTGCAGTGCTCTTCACATGTGGTGCGTGTGCCCAGAGCAGCTGAGTGGCGGCACAGGGAGGGTGGCACTGCTCACCACGCTGCGCTGGTTTAGGCTGGGTAATTACCTTCACAGTAGTTGGTACGGAGCCATGTTTTCAATTTGGGCTGGAAACAGCCTTGAGAAGCCAGGGATGTTTTAGTCACAGCTGAGTAGCACTGACACTCACACTGAGTAACACAGCCTTTTCTGCTCCTCATCCCATCCCACCAGCGAGGAGAATGGGGATGCACAGAGCTGGGAGGGAATACAGTAAGAAGGACAGCTGACTCCAGCTGACCAAGGGACATTCCATACCACATGGTGTCATGCTCAGAATATAAAGCTATGGGGAAGAAGAAGGAAGGGAGGACATTCACATGGGGTTTGTTTACCCAAATCACTGTTATGCATGTGAAGCCCTGCTTTCCTGGGGATGGCTGAAGATGGGAAATGTTCATGCTTGCCCATGGGAAGTGGTGAATGAATTCCTTCCTTTGCTTTGCTTCCCTGTGGGGCTTTTGCTTTCCCCATTAAACTGCTTTTACCTCAACCCACACATCTTCTCACTTTCACTGTTCTTCACCCCCACTCACTGGGTTAGGGCTGTGTGGGTTTGGTTGCTGACTGGGGTTAAACCACGACACCGGTGGCTGCTGTGTCTGTGGCAGCCTCTTCACTGTAGGGCTTGGTGGCTTCTGGTGTCTTCTGTGTAGCTGAGACCAGTGCCTGAAGCAGTGCAGCCCAACTGCTGCAGGGCACACAGAACTGACATGGGTAAGCAAAGAGGCTATTGCAAAAGAGATTTTCTTGCCTGATATCTTCATTCATTTATTTCGTATTTCATAAACATCAATTGCCTGAGCAAAAAAAAAAAGGTATTTTTCCCTGGGTGGTACTAGAGTCCATATCTAAAGTAGTGGTTAAGGCATGGCAGAAGTTGCTTTGCAGTTTGCATTGCTAAATATTAATGAGCTGTGGCAGCATCCTCACCCAGTAAACACCTCTACCCAGTAAATTACTGGAAGAGTTACTGTACTGTTGCTGCCCATCAGGGATGATCAGGAAGGTCTATTTGAAATAGACTGAGGCTGCAGTAGGAGCCTCTGAAAGAGAGGAAAACATGCAATTACTCTTCCTAGCTTATACTGAGGAAGAAAAAAAAAATCATAAACAAATATTCCTTCCAGGCTTCCCTCCTTCAGCTGAAATTACCCACATATATTGTGGTTGAAGCTGACAAACTGCTTGTTACGTGGGTGAGATACAAATCTCTCATTTCCTGAGACTGGTGCAAAAACAAGATGAAAGTCTAGAAAAATAACGAGTCAAATACCAAGATCTTTTAAGAACAACAGACTTTTGATAGTTAAAGTACTCCAATAAAATTTCCAAATTTTCATAATTGTAAAGAACTTTGAGAGGAGAAAAAGATCACTCATCGAGATGCTTTCCAGTGCTGCACAATAGATTATCTACCACTACCTTCTCATTTTAATGAAAGTAAATCCAAATTTATAGTGCAATTGTACTAAATACCTGGGAAGGCTTCAGCTCAGCAAGAGACGTATATTCTGCAGATTTTTGGGTTTGTACTAACAACCTCAGATTGTTGGGGTTTGCACTAACAACCTCAAAATGTTGGGGTTTGCTTTTAAATTGGTATCACATAACCATAGGTTTTCCTGTGAAAACAAAAACCCAGTATTTAAATCTGTTACATATGAATACTTCCTTTACCCCAGTCTGTACAAAATACCACAACTAAAAAAATTCTAGGAAAAAATTAAAACAAACCCCAGCAATGTCTAAAACCATCTAGACCTCTCTCCAATGATCCCAGACATTTGGTATAGTATGATAACACTGTAGCTATGCTCCTTGAAGCAGCAGTGACAAAATTCACATGAGCAATTACACAGTGCTTACTAAAACCATCTTTGAAATGACAAAGACTTTTAAATTAACAGGCTCCCTAAGAAGACATTGATATCTCATCCTGCATGTCTTAGTGGCTGTGATAGTCTCTGCCAGCTCTCCCTAGACAGGTCAGTCCAATAACCTCTTTGGACAGCTTTGTCCAAGAGGTGAATTGGCCAATGCTAAACAAAGAGCAGAAACTAGAAATTCAGCAACAAAAAAAAAAAACCAAGTCACAGAGCTTGATTTCAGAATCCATGTAGCTGGCACTAAGCAGGCAGGTATACCACTGTTTACATCAAGTCAAACCTCAGTTTAGATATCCAGGCCTAAATAAAGGTAGTGAATATAAGTGCAGGTGTTAACTGACACAGAGACTACAGGAGCATGGTGGGAGAGAGCAGAGCTCATTGCATAAATAAAGGTACCCTTCCCAGTTTGATGCAACATTTACAACATTATAGAAAAGGTGTTTGCAATGCTTTCAAAACATTTCAATGTATTGAATAATTATAATTAATTTCAGATATTAATAAATCTAAATTGTACTTTACATTATACATTACACTCTTAAAAGAATTGCCACTGCCTTTTTTCAACTTTTTAATATTATGCTTAATATTAGCTAAGAAAAAAATAGTAATTCAGTCTCTACATTTTCTCTTTGCTGTGGTAACAAAAAACCAGTGATAACAGCAAAAACAGACCCTTCCCAAATAAAGGGGGATGGAGTTAAAGCTGCATGCCCTTCTCCTCTCCACAGAAAGCTGAAGCTAATTGGCTTTGCAGTATGTTCCACGAACTGACAAATACAAATTATATTTAATAACTCTGCAGTTTTGACTTTGAAAACAAATTGGCCATACATGACACTGAGAGGCTCACAGAGTATCTGGCAAGATGCTGTGTTGGCAAGCAAGAAAGCAGAAATGTTTTCCAAAAGGCTCTGTAAGGAATTGCTCAGGACAGTTGATTCTTGCTACTCAACATCTGACATAACCACCTTGTGCAAGATGAAGAAGCAACAAGTGGAAATAATATTCCTTCTGAGCAAGAATGTATTGGCAACACAGCTTTTCATCCCTAATCACAGTTCATGTTACTGGTTAAACCCAGGACCTGCCACCATTTCTCTGTTTCTGGGCTTATTAGCTAGGTATGGCTTGGTAGAGCATGAAGCACACTTGGTAAAATAGTGGTCTCACCACATGAAAAGACTTATCTGGTAGGTTTATTTTTTATGCTTTTTGAAATATTATTGCCTTAAACCTTCTATTTCACATAGATAAAAGAATTTATAGGACATTTAGCAAGCATGCTAAAGAAGCGTGCCAGTCAATTCTTAATGATATATAACTTGAAATGTTGCTGTTATAGCTTAAGGCTCCTGACAGAAGGTGAAAAAGAAGGTCAGGCTCATTTCAGAAGTGTCACTTCCAATCAAAAAACAGACTTTGGGCTAGATTCTGGTTTGACAAGAATGATCACAGATGGGGAACTCAAGATGA
The DNA here is from genome assembly GCF_023055355.1 of Agelaius tricolor. NCBI lineage: Eukaryota > Metazoa > Chordata > Aves > Passeriformes > Icteridae > Agelaius > Agelaius tricolor. The sequence goes on along the minus strand of NW_027269262.1, from coordinate 23,289,127 downwards.
GCATGAAGCCAAGAAGTCAACTTTTTTCTCTTAGAGAAGAAAGGAAAAGAAATGAAATTGTGCCACATGTATACATAATGGGCTGTGTAACAAGAAATAAATAAGGATTAATGACAACTCCCTGGCATTTTTTTAACTGAAGTTGGACCATACACCTGATTTGTCCTAACTGCTTTTTGTCATAATCCTCATTTCTCATACAGCTCAAAGAATAAATCTGTAGGCAGCAGTGAGCATGCCAGCAGCATGAACAGCATTTTCAGCAATGGAAGAATCAGTTTCCATTTGAAAAGTGACACAATACAAGGCAGAGAGGTTGATGTCTACAAGGTCCTAGTCAGGGATGAAGGGGTCTGAGGCTGGAGAGCTTATTGGGGTGAGTGTTCATACCAGCTGATCACAGGTAAGCAGCAGAGAAAAACTAACAAAACAGCAGAGAATTACAGTCCTAGAGGTTTGAGACAGAAGCCAAGTGAGCTTCTCTTATTTTTTCTGAGGCCTTAACAGAAGTTTTGATTTCTGTGTTTCCATAAATAAAACCAGTGCTATACCTAGATTTTACCACAAACCTTCAGAAGGTTTGGCCATCTTCTAACATTTAATTTGTGCAACAAAGCAGATGCCTCAGAAACCTCTTTCAGCTCTGAAAAACGGTTGTGGGCTCTTTTAACACCACTGACCTTTATTCTGGTATGTGAAGAATACTTGCTTCCTGTGATCCTAAGGGAATTCCTTAAGTAAAGTAATTTGCAAGGTGTCATTAGACCTATGATCTGAACAAAGACAAATCTCTTACTTGATTCCAAGATGCACAGAAGTTGCCATTACAGACAACTGATAGACAACTGGCATCATTAATAAAAAATAAATTCCAGTTTATTCTTGAAAGGCTTTTGAAAGAAGCCTCCTTTTATACTACCACTCAATTCTGTTCTTTCCTTTAAGTAATTTACATGTGACTACACCTGAAACATAACTTAGAAAAAATTGGGATACTTGCTCCATAAATCATAAACCAAAGAAATGAACTTGTACTTTCTTTGTAGAGAAAATACATGAGAAAGTGACTTTAATATCAAACTTCTCCTGTTTTATGGCTTAAGAAACAAAATCCCCTGTTCTGTGAAGGATTTTTTGTAAGTACAGAAAAGTGCATCTCCATCCACATTCTTTGTCTAAAATTATACATCTGTTTTTCTTTTGCAACTACAATAGTTTCGCTACTATTTTTTTTACAAAATAGTAAAAAAATAGTATTTTTTTACAAATAATTTTTTTTTACAAATAATTTTTTATCCAAAAATTAAAGACTACCTCATAAATGCACAATGAAGTTCAAGTAAATACACATAAAAATGAAGAAACTAAGTTACAGTGATAGTGTAATAGGAAAGTTTCAAAACCGCATTCACTTAAATCTGAACAATTTTCTTCCACACTGTTTTGTACATCTTATATTCTGAGAAGAACTGAAACAGCAATTTTGTTTTGCAAAAACCCCATGGGCTGCCAATAAAAGAAAAAAACCCTATACCCTGAACACGTATCTTGTGGGGACATAAAATGTAGCAACATAGAGTGGATGCCACTCCCCTGTACTGTGGTGTCACAACTGACAGAGATATGCCTGTGCCCTGGGCTTTGCCTGAAAAGATAAAACTCATAAGTATTAAAGGAGCCACAAAGACAAAGAAGCAGAAAGAACAGGTCTTTTCACACAATTGGACAATTGTGTCCAGACTGGACAAGTACCTCTGAACATACTTCTGTACTTATTTTTTGCAAAATAAATTGACAAAAAGGTTAAATTTACCTTTATCATAGGTTATTTTATGCTATTAATATAAATGTGGTTACATGAAAAATATTGCTTTTCTTTTCCATTTTTGAGGGTAAGTTGGGAGAGTTGTTTCTGGCACAGTGATCTTGCTGCTGTTGTTTTTAGTGGCACTCTAGTTAACTTGATAATATATTAAATTGATAATATACTTCAAATCATTTGGAATGTTCAACAGCAATCGAGGATTAGGAGGTGAAAATAACCTGCAGAAGGCTCACAAGGCCCCCTTAAAATTCCTGAACTGAATAATATCCACATGTGAGACCTTGAATATGGCAAGATGAAGTAGGATGTCTGGATTTAAAGGAAATTAGATGGAAGAAGAAAACACCATTAGAAAAATGTTTTTAATACTTGTAAAGTAAAGCAGTCCTACGCACAACAAAATCAGTTCTGGAAAGAGTAAATTTATGTCCTTGCCACAGAAAATCCTAGTGATCATAAACCTGAAAAATATGTGTGTAGTTTTATTGTTCTTTAGACTTTAAAAATTATATAAAACTCTTCCATGAGGCCAACACTAACAGCTCTGAGGAGATCTTTACCATGCAACATGCTGATAATGACCACTTATAGAAATAGACAAAAAAAATCTAAGAGCAGGCAAAAGCATGCACATTGTAAAGGTAATTGGCCAAAAGAGCCCAGCTCTTTGGCCTGGAGGAGCAAAAAATGTTTTTAAGGGAACCATTACAGTACAGAGAGGCCCCATGGGAATACTGAAAGAGTCAACAGTACAGAGTTAAAAGCATGACTGTGAGATCCAAAAGTCACAGAAGAAAGAGAAGAGGAAGACTTAGAAAGCCTTTAGCTAGTGAGTGTGTGTGCATGTGTTAGTAAACAGAGCACCAGAGAGCAAGCCAAGCTGCAGTGTGACACATTCATCCCCAGACATGCTATTTTTTGCTCATGCACTTTGAATAACTGCAAGCACAGTGTGTGAGAACTGTTAATTCAGTAACAGGGATGATGACTACTTCATGGGATAAAATTAGTTTGCTTCAACACTTACAATCTCACTGTAGCCTAACACAGGAATCCCAACAAAAGGCCATAATAAATTCAAGTTATCTGATGATAGGGTGTTTAACCACAAGAGTAGGTGAAATAAGTCTTACTAGTAATGAGAGCTGCATTTTTCAGTATCCAAGCTTTAGCTTAGTAGTGTTGCTAGAACCTTTCCACATCAACACAAATTGGCTTCAGGAACTCAGGAATATTTTCAGTACTGGTTGACATAATTTATTACCCTGTGCACTTAATTGCTTACTCAAATAAATATTTTCTTTGAGCAATCTGAAACAGAAATAAACTACAATGCAAAAAAGTGAGTAAGTGTAGGAAGAGGTGGAAAACTTACTACTGCCAGCACAGGCTGTCTGAAAAAGTCCATAAATCAGTAGCCATTCTTATTCCTATTTGCTGTGTGTACAGTGTCTTTCTCTGCAATACAACTGTTAGTATTCCCCAAATTATAAGGTCTTAATAGGATAAAAAAAGAGATAAATACACTTTAACAATCAACCCACCCAAAATGATAACCTGTCAAATAACTTGAGGAAGCAATCAAGGCTTAGCTTTTCACTTTTTCTTTGGTAACAACATAAAATATATCAAAATATGAATGCTTTTATAACATTCACTCATATTACTTGATTCAGTCCTGTACAGTTTTCTTTCAGTGTGTAGAGACATGGTACAAGACTAACTTTGAGGCAAGTGAGTGTATATATACAAGCCTGATGTTTGTTTGCATTAAAGCCTTTCTACACACACGTGGCTCCGTGGAATTACAGTGTAAAGTATATGCAGATTACACTTTTCATTAGAAATGGCTTCCTTTCAAAGAGCATTTTATGGTATTTATGGCATTCACAGTGTACCCATGACTACAGTTTCCAGGAGCACCACATAATGTACAATTTCTCAAGCAAACATATTTTATTACTCCAGAGCCATATTCTATTTTAAGCTCTCAGCTAATTAACAAGGACAACAGTTTTGTATACTATGTGTCACGCATTTAATTTCTAATACAGTGCATTAATTATTTATATTTTAAATGATGGGCACTTCAACTACTCACAACACAGCTGCAAATAACTTTCATTACCTGATCTTGTGATTTCTTTTTCTTCTTCTTCTTCCCCCAGCACCCTGAACTCTCTGCATCTTTTCCATTGGCATCACCACAGAGTAATCCATCAAGTTCATCTGTTCCCATCTGCTGTCCCTGAGATGTTTCTGCAGCTAGCCTGTATGAGAGGTTCCTCAAAATGCACACACAGTTTTCAACGGTCTGAAAAGTATGACAAAAAGAAAAATACAGAAAACAAAACCAGAGAGAGATTAAAATCCTCCCCTTGCTCACTCTGAATATGAAGCAGGAGGAATGTCATCTATCTTTGAATGTGCTTTTTCCCAGCACGATTCTTATGCGCACATTTCTGAGTGCTCCCCAGTTAATCACAGGTTAAGAGACTCAGAAATTTTTATGGTAACAAAGCAGTGGTCTGAACAATACTTTACTGGGAGTTTTTTTATTGTTTTTCTGAATTTCACACTGGAGCCCCATGTGAAACAGATGTTGAGGTAAAAAGTGATCAAGAGAACCGGAACACTCCAAATGTCAGAAAACTCCCACCTCAGTGAACAGAAAATGCTACAAACAGAAAGTGGTAATAGATCCTGGGTTTTGTCCTTTTAAAACCAGAAATAAACTTTTTTTCTGGCAGAAATTCTATGTAAATTGCCATAAAATTTGGTGTGAGTTCCATTTCACAAGTACTTGTAGCATGAACAGATGATGTTTCTCCAGTCCCAGAAGTAGGACTAGAAATCTGTCTTGCTGCTTTTACTGCTTCTAGCCAGGCTGCAGGTACCTTGTGTGCAGCCTTTCCCTTTCATCCATTTATCCCCCTAATAGGTTGTGCCTTCTGTAGAAGATGCAAGCAGGAATCCATAAATGGATGAGACCCAGTGGAGGAAAATTCACATGTAATTCAACCTAATTTCTCCAAGTCTAAAAGAAGTTCAGTTTAGATGTGAAACCTGCTCATTTAGTTGGTTCAATTTGGTTTGATTATCCCTAATAAGAAGGATATGAGCTTAATTTTCTCCCCACAAGGAAAGCATGGTTAAAAAAGCCATTCTCTATCTATTTATATTTATTTCAACTGTTTCTAATGCTCTGTGGACATAAAAAGCAATAGCCACTACATCCCAGCTCTTTTGCTCCATTAACCCAGAATGGAATGACTGTGAGGTTTTCAGCTCTACCCTACTCTGCCATATTCACCAGTGAGGCAAACAGATGGGGCTTCATTTCCTTCCATGTATGGCATGAGCTTCTGCCAGGTATGCACTCAGCACAGGTTTTTTGTGATGACACAAAGCTCCAGAGGTGACATCGAATTCAGATTCATCTAAACAGGAACACTTATGTGTCTGTTTTCTAACATAGATGAAATGTCACAATTTTGCAATACGTTTGTACTGATTTGAAATTTCTGCCAAATACATAAACATATGTAGAAATATGTATGTGTGTGTGTCTGTGTCTAAAGTGCTCTTAGTGCAGCTTTCACAGCTGAAAGCTTTGCAAACATCACAGTGACCATAATTATTTTTCAAAGTTTGCTACTTCTTTGTTTTTTTTTTTAACATGCATTTTATTCACTTTTGATATAGCATGCTGAAGTTAAAGCTTTGCATCTGTTGATTAGAATACTAAACTTTGATTTTCCTTTTAATAAATCATAGTTTTTGCATTTGAAATTCTCATTTTGTGGAAAACATAAGCTGAGTCATCACAAGGACAATGTTACCTTAAACTAAAAACTGATAAGCAAACTTCCAAGGCTCAAATTCAATCAACACCTTCTCTATTAATGTGAACTCCTACAAGCCAAGAAAGCTGGTTCGAACCACACAGCTGGACAGACTTCACCCCTCCTTGACTTTCAAGGATCCTTGAGTTCCTTATTCTATTTTCAGTTTCATCATAAAGGGACTAGGTACAAGTTCACTAGCTTTTCTACTCTAGCTACTTTTAAGCTACTCTGAAGCTAATGAAGTCAAAACACCCCTGTATTTGGGGGCTGCTCTGCAGGAAGTAGTGGGGGCTGGCAACAGCCAAGTTTGCCCCAAACCCTGCTGCCAGGTGTTTTGCCTGCCTTGTAGGTTGGTGTCCTTTGAGCATCCCTCTACTAAACTTCTATTAATGGAACATTGATTACAGGGTAATGGGTTGTGAGATTTTTTTGGGTGTTTTGAGGGGTTTTTTTTCCTTAAAAAAAAAAAAAAAAAGCCACGCTGTTAGCCCAGCACCTCATGCTATGAACCTCTCTATATTCCTCTCTCTGTCCCCTGAATTCACAGGCAAATTTCCCCTATTTGATTCAGATGGTAGCCAGAGACTCCTGGAGATTATTCCTCTCAAATCTATAAACCCATGGGGGTCCACAGACAACTCTGTGAAGTAGTATTTGGAAATACAAGCCCAGTGGGCTTTAAAACCTTGCTGCATAAAAGGCTGCTCTCCTGCAATTCCTAGGGGTTTGCAAATGGACCAAGGTTGCCCTAGAGCAGCCACTGTAATTAATTTAGCACCATTTACTGAAAGCAAAAGAAACTGGCCTTTTTCTTCTTCTCTGGAATACTTTAATGCATTACAAATCTTCAATTTGTAAATGCTTGGAGTCTTTTTAATTAGGGAGTGTCTTTCACCTCTGGAGAAGCTTGTTCATATCCTAGCATTTTAAGAGAAGTAAAGTTGCCATAATGAGGCATCTTAACACAGTTGTTATTGAAAGCATTCATTGATCCTCTTCAAAGAAGAAATAATGTTGGTTTTACTGCAAAACTGCCTATTAATTGTCCAATTCTTTTTTGCTTGTTTGCCTTGTAAGCCTACCTCACTCTCATTAGCTCTCATACTGGGTACTAAAAATCAATTTTAAGGTAAAACTGGCAGAGCAATGTAAGGAACTTTACACAGAATATGATATATTTTCTCTTCTTAAACCAGTATCATACTTTCTACTTCAATAATTCAACAGAGAGGATGACATGCTTACCTGTGCACACTACACCGGTACAAATACAATGCTTAGCACATGAAAATAAACAGCTCAGCAGAAAAAAAAAAAAAAAGGAAGAGATGGGCTAAATTATGCTTTGCTAAGACATTCCTCACTACGCATTGAAAAAGGAATATCATGAAAAACTGGTCTCTTTATAGTCCCCATGTACCCTGAATACCTGTATTTGCTGCTGAAAAGACAAAGACGACAAACCTTACTATCAATTTCACTGCTCCCCAGAGCAGACTGGATCACGTACAGCAATGCATCTGTCAGGCCATCACACTCCCTCATTCTTCTGCGGGCCTCCTCTCCAGCAGAGCTGACATTCCTGCAAGGCAACAGCAAGGGTCACTATCCACACAGCTCACTGCCCCGCCTGAAACCTTCTCACAGTTCACATACAGATACAACACACGTTATCCTTCTTCCCATATCAGCTCAGAGGTGTGAATAATGGAGACAGCTGCGAATGAGCTCAGGAAATGTAACGCAGAGGGGAACAAATGGAAGACATCAGGTCCTCCACAGGATGGGGCTGAGTGGCCAAGCAGCATGCGCCCACCTGCATGGGGAGACTCATGGCCCACTAAATTTGGAGAAGGGCTGATAATTTCCGTCCTTCCGTCCCTTCCTTTCCTCCCTCCCTTCTTTTAAAAATATGCATATGTACATATAAATCAGGATTTCAAAAGTCTAGAGGTTTTGACAAATACATCTCCTAGGAATTGAAGAGCCCAGGAGTTAGGGTTCTTAACCTGAGAGAAAAATATTATCAGAGCATAATATGAAACACCTGCTGTTGCTTGCTTGTCATTTTACATAAGTGTTTCCTTTTCTCTTTCATTTTGAGAGAAGGTTAATACCTCAGTCTTCTCTTTACGCAGTTTATTTTACCTTTCAAAACTTAAGGCCTTAGATTATTATAATAACATTGTAATTCTTGTGTTCCTTAGATGGGGCCACATGGCCTTCTGAATATATTTATACAAATCCAATTAAAACAAAATTCACTGCGTAACATATTGTGTCATAAAGTTCAAAGTACTGATACACAAAGAAAGAAATATGTATGAATGAGCATTTACAAACAGAATCTGTATTTGCTAACATCAAGTCTCCCAGAGAAAAACTGCATGCAAATATGCATAGCAGGTTTGATTTGGAAATGGGTGAATTAGCAATCTCAAGAATGGGGTAAAACTTTTCAGTCTCCTTCAGTAGGGGAAGATGACCCTTTGCTGATGTGGCTCATCTGCAGCTCTTCCCTCCCGACTAGTAAAGTCTATACAAAGAAAGAACATTAAAAGCACACACACCAGACCTATGTATTTAATACTAATGTGTGAAAATGGAAGGGAGGACATTGGCCCTTGAATTTGGGAAGAAGGCAAGGCACTTTCTATCTTTTATGCCATTTTCAATAACCTTTGCACTAAAGGTGGAAAAAGCACAGGAATCCTGGGAAGGAGGAAAGAATTTCAGATGGAAGATGAGAGGATTTAGGGCTAGGTTTCCTTTCAATCTTTTTCTGCTCTATCTACTTCATCCTGCTCTGCTTCCTTATTATCCAAAAAAACCCTGGAAAAAGCATTATCATTTCCCCAAAGCCACAAAGAGTCTTATAACTGGACAATCCCCCAGTTCCAATTCAAGTTCCTAACTGACTCTGCCCCCTAAACATATATGATTTGCCATCTATACTTGCATCCCCACACAGCCCTAATTAGTGCTGCTCTCCCACACACAAACTGGCCCAATTATTTCAATACTGTTCCCTTCACCTCAGCAGACAGCTTGACAGAAAACATATAGCCCTGGAGCACTGGAATGAATTCTTCCATCTCTCTAGCAAACAAATTCACTCTCCTTGAAACCCCTCATTTTTGGCCACATTACACATCAGAAGCCTGCCCTTCATAACAGCTTGCAAGTGTTGTGTTGTCTGATTCCTCTGGTCCCTGAACTCCAATGCCTCCTTCCTTTATCTCTCTGCTGCTATAAGATCAGCAGGTGAGGGGTTTTCCTCCAATTCATGGGGAAACTTTCTTCTAGGAAGTAGGGTCTGGATAACATCAATTGAAAAACTCTCTCCCTTAGAAGTGATGGAAACTTCTGACTTACCTTTGTGTTGCAGAAATAAGAAGGTAGAAATATAGAGTATGGTTTTCCCCAAACAAGTATCTGTGCCCTATATTTGCAGGTCTGGAGACTCCACCTAAAGTAGAGTAGACCACGCTCTTTTAAAGGCAAGAGCTCTACTGATATTCTGAAAGGGCAGCACATGTAGGAAAAGCAGAATCATGGACTGGAAAAGCTCATTGTGGGGTTTAGAGTGAGGACAAGAGGGATTATTTGACTTCTTTCTGAAACTTCATTCTCTTACCCTCTAGGCAGATAAAGACAGCAGTAGGTAGGTAAATATAGATGGAGAGAGGGCACTGAGGCACTGGTGCAGGTTACCCAAAGAAGTTGTGGATGTTCCATTCCCTGCTAGTGTTCAAGAGCAGGCTGGATGGGGCTTTGAGCAAGCTGGTCTAGTGGAAGATGTTACTGTTCATGGTAAGGTGTTAGAATTCCATAGTCTTTAAGATGCATTCCAACCTTAACTGTTTTATGATCCTATGACTCTATGATGCAGAAGTTGTATCCAGCCCTAGAAGAGCAACTGCAGAAATTATAATAGAAGGATGCTGAGGAAGACTTCTCAGCATGGCTTTGCACCTTTCTTTACACCACTAGGAAAAAAAAAAAAGCTGAAATATTCCTGAATCCTTTTAAACAGAGATAGATCTTCAAGTCTGTACTAGAATAATAAGGCTTCTTTATATACTGAGTGCAAGCTTTCAAAAAAGACTGATTTAGACACCACCAGAAACAGAGATATAGTCTCCCTGATCTTCTAATTGAGGTGATTTTTCCTTCTATCACAGCCAACTGCAAGTCACCTTGACTGTCCAGAGCCTGCAGAGACTGTCAGCCTCTCAGCTCCTCTCCAAGTTCACCAGAAACTTCTCCTCACCAAGACAGCAATGTAGACAACCTTATAGTCCCTGAGCTGTGAGCTATCTGCCTCATTCATTTCCAGCAAACAGAGAATATGAGGCCTTTGCACAAAGCAATACAGACACACCAGGGGCACATCTTGCACAGACAATGCATTTCCTGGCTCTGTATGGAGGAGATGTCGAGTCGGGTTCTTCTGTTTATCATCCTTCCCCATTATGCTCCAGTTGCTCCTTTAATCAAGAGATGAATATTCTGAATTCCCATGACTGCCTTTCCTTTTCTTACAAAAGTCACTGTTTACTTTCTGCACTGACTCATAGCTACTACAGCCCTCACTGAGATATGGTACATTTACTTACATAGGAAACAGCTAAAAAACAACACATATCCCAACCTTGCCTCAGCATTTTGGCAGAAATAATCAGTTGATTATTTAAAAAGAAATACACCCTAATATCTAGTTAGTGTCATATCACCTCTACTGCAGTAATCACTCTTAACTGAGATCATTCACAGAGGGTCTCTAATACCACCATGTTCAGGCTATGTAGTTCTGCAAAAGAGAAACAAGTTTCAGATTTAATGACCGGTCAAAGAAAACACGCTGTCATTTAACTTGGACATGCTGTAGCTGTCAGTGTGACAGGGAATAAGACATGAATTTGTCATTTGTGAATTTACAGGTCACTGTGCAGATGCTAAATTGGAACATTAGTAGTATCGCCTGTTGGTAAGATGTCTCACTAAGTCAGTGAATATTTTTCCAGCGTGATTTTTCAAACAGGTGAAACCATGTTTTCTGGATGTGGAGATACAATACACAAGTTTTCAGGGAAAAAAATATTTCTCCATTATAAATGCAGCCCACCCTGTATACTTTGATTCTTAGTGTAAACTGTACTCATGGTGTATGTGAGCCATAGGCTGTCATTTTTAATCTAACAGGACAAGGAGTCCTTCAGCCTGCCATAAACCAGTAAAATGAATTTCAAATAGAATCCAGTCATGCAGGAATACCAAGAATACAGAGGGCTGAAGAATAAGTCTCAGTTTAGTCAGAAGGTTCCAGTTAGACCTCTAAACCCCAGCTAATGTAAGTAGCTTTTTCTCATGAGAGGAAGACTAAGGACAGATGGAGCAAGAGCTCAGACCCATGGTTCATCAAACTGATTTTCTGAACAAATGGCAAATTGACTTTGCTAATTACCCAGAATGGGAAGAGAACTACAATAATCCAGCTTCAGCTTCATGGGAAAATGTGCCAACTATCATATCATCACCTGAAAACTATCAGGAGGCATGATCCTCCATACCTAAGGCATGTCAATGCAAGGCTCTTGGGATATGAAGGGTGTGGTATAAAGGAGTGCACTGTCCAGAACACACCTGACTCCTGTCAACCCTGGCACTGGCATTAGTTATTCAATGCCATTGTCAGGCTTTGAGGAAGGGGAAGATGGGTGGTGCCAAGCAATTTCTTTCTGCTTTAGGGTCATTTTCCATACATTCATACAAACTGTGGGAGGTTCAGAGCAACGTCCTTATGATTCTAGGCTAACTAAGATAATCTGCCTTATACAGGGGCAAGACATAGATTTCTACAGAAAGATCATTCAGAAGGCAAGCCAGTGTGCTGAGACATGAACTCTGGATATGGGAATATTTAGCAAGCTGTTGAAACTACTCCCACTGGCAGTTTTATCTGTCTCAAAGACAGAATCAAAACATCTGCACCTGCCTTCCCTAAGCATGCTCAGGTCTCGCCAAGTAGTAGGACCTTCCCTGTAGCAGTTACGACTCTTCAGATTGCAGATCTCATTGAAGTCATGCCAGATAATAGTTGAAAACAAATAATCTGCATTTAGCAATGGTGAAATTGAGACAGGTATTCCTCAAAGCCCCATGATAAAAAGAGAAAGTATGTTTAATATCTAGTATATATAATATTTTTGTCATGGACTGAATAAGAGAGGACAGAAACGGGAAGGATAATATCCTAAATTAGCTGGAAAGCACAAGTTATCTTTGGCATGAAACTTCAGGGGCTTTCCAAGTATATAATTATTTCAAGAAGTTTTGTGTAAGAGGGACTAATCATAAAAGCCTCAATCTTTTTCATCTTTCTATGTGTTACAAAAGCCACCAATAAAAGATTTTTCACAGCAAGGGGGAAAGGTTTACAAAAATCAAGAGCTACACCAACCTCATTAATATTACAGCAACTGCGATTACGTTTGCCTGAGGATACCTAGGAAGGGAAAAGCCCTCAGAATACTGAGTAACTGAGTTACAACTGGCACACAAAATAGTTTTCTTTAAATTACAAACCCAAACAAACAAAACCCCACCCTGAAACTGGCCTTCTCTAGATCTGCTCTTTTATATGCTGCCTGTTTCTACTCCTGTCTGATTGACTGAGCATTTCTCCTTCAGGGACCAAGCCTTGTCTCAGGGGCAAGCTGGCATCCCCAGGCCCATCAGAGGGTGCTGTGGTGATGATCCTCCGAGCTGGCCTGCCATGTAACACATGATCCCCTAAGAGCTATTGCTTTTTCTGTACACTCCCAGCTGTTTCTGTCAGCATTCAGGCTCTTTGCTGCAAGTGTTTAATATAGTGACACAGACAGCAAAATGAAGCAATTAACACCACGCATGTATCCATCAAGTGTGCCCAGTGTCATCAGCAGACCCTGTGCAACCATACAATTTGGGGGGCTTTTTATAGTGAAGTAGACCTCGAGTCACATTGGCTTATCTGTGAGTACTCAGTGCAGCCTTTGGACACGGAATAGATAGGTTAGCTGTAGTAGTTCTGGTTACTACTGTAACTTTTAGACAAATTCTGATTTTTTTATCATTTGTACAGTAAGACTTTTTAAAATCATCTCTTATTGGAAACAAAACTAGCTAATAAGACTAGCTATTTCTCAGACAAAATAGAAATTTCAACAAAGCAGTGAGACAAAACCTTAGAAAACACAAGATGGTTCATTCTTCATTATTAGAGTTTCTAAGTGCTAGGTTTTCAGTGACTTTAAAATCAGCTTATAGTTTGGAAGTAAAAATAAATTAAAATAGATTTTTTAGTCACTGCCACAGATTTCCCTTTAACTTTTCCTGATCTGAATGACAGTTCAGTGCTGTATCACCAAAATCAGCAATATTTCTTCTTCGTAAGTATTCTTAGCACCACTTATAGCTTTCTCTATAAGCTGGCTTCCAGAACTTAGCAATCCTGAATGTGGATTAAGTTTAACATAAGTTTCCGGGAAAACCTGTCTTGTATTAATTACAATAGCTCAACTTTGTTAAAGAAGACCATTCTATATGAAAAAGGAACTTGGCCTAAGTGAGATCTTTCTCTCTTAGGTACCGCTTTCACTTTAAAAGAATACTTTGCAATTAGACAAACATCTGACAAGTCTAATGTGGATACAGTCTCGGTTATTAACCTTTCTATCAAATGCTATGACAATGTTATTTAGCTTTGGTTATTCAGTGATACCTGTTGTTTTCAAAGCATCAGAGCAATTAGCCTACCAAGTCAAGCACTCAACAGGTGCCTTTTAACTGCTGTGCTTCTGCATGTCCAATCCTGAGGCTAAATGCATTGTTTTTAAAGAATGCTCTGTGGGATTTGTGAAGCAGTTGACTCCTAACATAATTTTTTGATATTTTGATAGTTTTGAAAGATACACAATGGGACAGTACATGAACTGCAATAAACATCTTAGAAGAAACTGTCTCTGTAAAACAAACCCAAAACTACCCCGAATTTTCTGGCAGCAACAATTTTGGTAAGATTTCATGCTATAATCAACCCTAGCTTCATCTGAAAGAAAAAAAAAATTCTAATTACCCCTCTCCTCTTTTGCTGTATTTTCATTTGATGTGCAATTCTATTTAACTACAATACACAGAATTAGACATAGTGTATTGAGGGAATCTTTTAAATTATGGTTTTATTATTATTATTATAATAAAAATAAATTAAAATTAAAAATTATTATAAATTTTTATTATACCATTAAATAATCCTATCTGCATCAAATTTCTGTTTTGATATTTGATTTCTCTGACATGTAGTATTTGGTTTCATAAAAATCACTGCACTCATTAATGCCCATCTGTTTATACAGCTTTTAATACACTACCTGTTCATTCAGAAAGAGCTGAAATATTGAGTCACTTACTGCCCTTGGGAAGACCTGCTGTGGTACAGACTCTGAAGGGCAAAATAGGAATGGTTTAAACATGTCAGTTTCAAGACACTTTTCTCCATTTAAAATTGTCATGTTGCTAAATGGAGATCTAGATGTGTTGAAGACTGCAAGAATGTAAATGCAACAGCAACAGCTTTTGATGATCCAGCATTAAATACCAGCATCAGCTCAGGCACCTCTGCCTACAGAATCACTGTCCAGAGGACTCTGCAGCTCTTACTCCTGGCATGGACTGAAGAGCAACAGGAGAAATTTGTGGAGAAGGATGGCACTGAGGCTGCCAAGTGCAGGCATCACTCCCCGCCACCAGCACTCAGTGAAACACCCATGTGGCCAGTGGGAGCATGCCCTGAGGAACTACTACTGGTCCCATTCCACATTTCTTCCCTGGCTACCTGTTGTGATTACTGTGAAAACTCAAAACTACTGTGTCAGATGCTTCAGCACTGGAAAGTAGTCCATTTTCATTTTTCTGTTCAGCTTGTTATCTTATTCAGAACAAAACTGATCAGACATAAATGGTTTTCAATTAACCTCATTCTACCTATTGTTTTTAGGTTATTTTCTTCAAATCCTTATATATCGGTCTGTTTTGATGCTCTTTCTCTACATCAACCATTCAAGCAATCTCTAAAGTATTGTAATTCAGATTATTTGTACATAATTTCTATGTCTACTTTACTTCTGCACTAAAAGATGAAGCCTCTGTTTGTGCTCTTTAGGACTGTGGGAAAGCCTTTGACTTGCATGAGCTGCCCTAGCAAAAATACATCTGCAAAATAAAAATGTCCCCTCTTTTATTTTTTGTAGGCTGTAGTCCCAGGAAAAACTTGGTATTATGACTGCATTCTTAAGAACAATTGAAAAGAAGCAGACAAAATGCTTTAGAGCTTGCAGTAAGCATCAAAGAAATATACTATCTGTAAAAGGCAGTAATTTACTGTGTCTAAAATATTATTCTGAGCGTACCAGCACGCCTTAAACTGCTGAGACCTCTTTATACAATTGTTTGAATGTTATTTCTCTAATACAATTTTAGCTGCAAAGAAAAATCACTCTCCTTCAGTCAAAATTGTAACATACACAACAGCTGAGGAAAGGAGTTTCATTCATACCTGAAACTTGGAAAAGGAATTTAGCCGACCTCTCATAGTGTGTGAAATTTCTTGCCATCCTTTGATGTATTTGACCTTTTTTTTATCTTAAGAACAACTAGTACTAACAAATGAAAAAGAAAAGGTCTTCATTTTGACAGCTCTTTCCCCGTGACTTAATCCCAGTGTAGCTCTTGTGCTTTTCAGAAATTCATGCAAGCCCCTTTTCTATGCAGTGAGAAATATTTCAATGCCTGAGTTGGCCATGATAAAAGGGGAACTTCAGAATCCAACACGGGGCCAAAATACATTCCTGGCCTGCTGCCAGGTTTTACCTGGAATTGGTCAGTACTAGTGGGCATGTTCTACCTACAGAAGACATATTTGACTATAGTAATAGAAAAGGACCAGACCATCACATATAAGCATGATGCTTTTTCTAGCAAGACAGTTTTCTTATTCAATGAAACTTCTAAACAACAACAACAACAACAAAATCTATGAAAAAGTTTCACAAGCATAATTTCTGTAATCAGAAAAAAACCTCCAAAATCTAAGGCCAAAACTTACGAAAAACAGACTTTAGGTTACACTTTCTTAAAGTTTATTTGTTAAATATCTTGAGGTCTTAAAGGACTAATTTGTGCATCCTTTCTCCCTTCTATGAAGTAATAATGAACTCAGTACCCGAGATTTGGAACCCTCTGGAGCCATCCTCTGCTCCATCCTAGTAAGGCACTTAGAAATGGGTCTCCAGCACACTCAGAAGTCTTTGTGCAAAGAATGTCATTGCACTACCTCACAGAAGCAAAAAAGTAAGTGATTTGAAGCCTAATATCTCTGTATTAAAACTTTCTCAGTCATTTGAGTGTCGTGCATTCCAGTGAGTCCTGCTGTCCCCCTAAATTCTCTTAACTGACAACTATGGAAGAAAAAAGTGCTTTAATGTGTAAATTGTAGGTCCCTGTCTTGGTCTCCTTTGTGGCTCATACACACAAATGGAACAGTAAGAAGTCAGTGTGTCAGAAAAAACAGCCCATTTAAATATCTAGTGAATGCCTGTTATATGGAAAACAGTCCATTTGACACATAGACCCACTGGCCATACAAATTCAGTTTAAGAGCAACCAAACAAAGGTAGTAAAAAGCTAAGTGCCACAACTGTCAAACTCCTTCTACAACGTGATGCAAGAAGATAAATCTGTGATTTAGGTATAAACCCAGTAATTTTACATTTCCAAATAAATAGACATTTTGAAAGGATGGGAAGCTGAATGAGTTCTCCTAGTTTGATGATAAAGGATGTGAATGCATTTCTAGGCAAACACGAAAGCCACATCTTGAAAAAATATTTAAAAAAACCCCAGAAAAATAAATAGAGCTTATTTCAGACATAGCAACTCAGGAGAGCATCTGTATGAGGAAAAACTACTTTAAACCCTGGGATGGGATACCATGACACTGTCATTTTGGTTTCTCAATCTGTTAAAATAAGTATTCTACTTGGGCTAGATGACAGTTCAGATGTGACTTTCTAGTTGTATAAATATGAAAATAAATAATGGCATTAGAGATGAATTTTGGATTCCATTTTGACATAAGATTATACTTTTTATGCTCTGATTTTCACTTTTCCATTGGGTATGCTGATTTTTAAGTTGACACTGTTGTTACTAAACCAAACCTAAAAGTTTTGGATGAGGTATTACAACATATTGCATATTCTTTTTATATACTTTGGTAGACACTTAAGCTCAGTAAGTCCGTTTGCCTCTGCCCTTAGGTTTGAAACATTTAAAAGCATTATCAGGAAGGCAGTTCTTCTCAGGTCTTATAAATCGAAGTATTGGAAAGTTATACTGCTCTCTTGCTTTGGTTTTAGAACTCAGTGGAAAAGATAATTGCAAAAATAAGACCAGAAAGAATGCAAATAGGTATATTTAACAAAGTTACCACTCTAAAAATCCTATGAATAAAGATTAGGTTCCAGAAAAAACACAAGCAATATGCAATCCTATCAAACTGGAGGAACAAACAAATAGGATGGTGATTGCTCAAGTAAGATGATTCCCTTAACCTACAAAGCAATCTCCCTGTCACATCTGAGTTTCAAGTGCCTTCCTGCATCTATTTTGCAGTCTTGAAAAGCCATTATCAGTGCAGTGCCTTGAGAAGAAAGGAGGGTAAATCAGCTTTGGTTGTTGACTAATCAGATGAGCACAATTAATTACAACACCAATCAGTTCATTAGATTTTAAGCTTCATCTCTTTTTGATCAGCTACTTAGAAATTTTAATACAGAGGATAAGAAGTCACAAAGCAGAACACTTACTAGAGTATCAGAAGTATGAAATGCTGCTCTGAAACAAATTAAGTTAGAGCACAGCAAAGTAGAAGACATTCTTTTCATCTGTGTGATTGCCCATGCTCTCAGTGAACTGACTGCTACGGACATTTCTCTGGCTGAAGTCTCTCCAAATCTGAGAGGCATCTTTCTTCCCTACCAAACTAAAAATCTTTAGAAATGCTGCTTATTTGCCATTTCTCCCTGTTCTTTGTCTAAACTAGTTTGCAGTATGTAAGTTCTTTTACTGTCATAATCCTGTCATAGACGCTCTGCTACCAGCTCCTTCTTCCAAATTTTCAGTTAGGCATCTCAAAATTAGTTTATCATTTGCTCATGTTATTTCTTTCTAGTCGCATAATTAAATGATACGGTTCCTGTGAAATTGCATCTTCTTATTTCTAGAACAATCTCAACCCTCAATTTTCTTTTCTTTATGCTTTAACTCCATTAAAGACATCAAGGTATCTATGCTGTTTCCCAGTAATAGCATCTCAGATTGCTATGAATTTTTCAGCTAAATACCTGTTAAAAAAATCTCATTATCATAAATTGCCTAATTGTTAAAAACAAATAATGGGATGCATAATAAATTACAATTCTTATGCTTTGTCCAAATGTGCCTTCAGCATAAGAAATAAATATGTATGTTTGTGTCCTGTTTTTATGACAGTTCACCTAAAATTGCCAGTGTGCATCCTACCTCAAATTATGTCACATCATCCCATCTCCAAACAGCTTTATGTGCACACTGAGGGATGGTGAAAGAACTGACCCTCTAGGGTGCCCTTCAGCCTAATGAGGCCCTGTGCATCACTGCTGCTTAGCACCATGCTCTAACCAACTGAGCCAATCTCAGGGCCAACCTGTAAAAAAGAAAGGGATCACTCTACCACAACTCTACTTACCCCCACTTAGTCCATGCCATACAGAACAATGAACAAACTCTCCTATGAGTGTTACTGTCAATGCTCTGCACCCCTTTGGCTGATACCCCAGGGATGGCATCTGACAACCTGGCTCTACTGCCAGAACCAACTTCTTACAAGACCCTACACTGCCCTGCTTTGATGCCTGGCTCTCTTGTATGTCACAGGAACTGCTCAGGAGCAGATATTACTTATTGTCAGAGATTAAATTCTTCCCTTTTCATTTTAACAGATACCTTTTGAATCAATTTGCTCATTCCTGTTGAACTAAATGCCAAATTCAAACTTTGCATTGGTGCCTTAAAATGCTTGCAAAACTCCTGCATGTGTATCAGACTCTCTACTTTGTTATTTGCTTGGCCATGAAATACACTATTATGCTTCAGATGTTTCCCCCTCCCATCTGCAAAGACATGCATTTAACACATTACTGTATTTGTCTCATCCTGACTCTTCCTATAAATTGCACCAAAACATTTGTATGCCATGAAAGAAGAGGACACCTCACCCTCACCCTTCCTCTTCCCCAAAATATAGTTTGCAGGAGCTGTATGTATCTGATTGAGTAAAGTTTTCTGCAGAATCATTGTCTCCTTTCTCTCATGATGCACCTTTGTTCATCTTATTTCCATTAAGTTTCACCTTAAATAAGAGGACATGTACATAGATACATGTTTCTTGGGCCAAGAGACAGAATGCATTGTGTTCTAGAAACCCACAATTCACAAACAATAAAAAAAACAGTGGGGGAAAAATTTATGCAAACTGAATAACCAGAAAAAGTTGAGAGTTGGTTTCAAGTACAAAGTTACTGGTGCTGTGACAAACTTCAGCCTCAGTCACTAGTTAATTATTCCTACGCTGAGGAATTTCTGCAGTTGTTTTTACTTTTCAGTTGTCAATAAGAATTCCCTGAGCAAGAGATACTCAGCACCATCAGTACCTGCTGCCATGGGACCTGCTTTTACAACAAACCTCACCTCTAACAGTGTTCTCACTGCAGTGGAGCTATGCACGGGAAAAGAATCATCCTCTGTATGCTTCGTTTGCCAGTCAGACCAAATTAGCAAAAAGATAATTACAGCTTATAAAGGTGCCTGTTCTTTTATGAATAAACACTCATTCTAATTTTGTAATTATTATTTTACCATTCTCAGTTAATTGTCAGTTACTCGAAAACATAGCTTCCTCTGAAACACTGCAAACACAATTCCCTGAATTACAGTAAAATTTCCTGTATTAGGTATAAAGACTGCAAATTATTTAATAGAACTTTAGGAAGCTTAGTACTTATTTCCCAGCTCAGAGGAGATTTCCATTGCCAAAACCTTGCTGAAATAAATATGTCAGTACCAAATATGAGAGCATTTTTTCTTCCGTTTTTAGCAGGTGGCTCTGGTAAAATGACACTCCATCAAGATAGTATGTGTATAAATTGAGTATTGCAATGTTCCAGTTCCTTGTTCTTGAGTTATCTTTCTGCCCAGAGCAGATTGTCTCCATGTCCCTCCTCTGGACTTGCTCCAACAGGTCCATGACCTTCTGATTTTGGGGGCCCCAGAGCTGGATGCAGCACTCCAGCTGCTCTCTCAGGAGAGTAGAGTAGTGCTGGAGAGCCACCTCCCTCGACCTGGCTACGCTGGTTTTGATGCAGCCCAGGACATCACTGAGGTGTAAGCACACGCTCTTGGCTCATGTCCAGCCTTTCATCCACCAGAACTCCCAAGTGTTTCTTGGCAAGGCTGCTCTCAGTGGCTCTCCCAACCTCTGTGATTGCCCTGACCCAGGTGTGGCACCTTGCAGTTTGACTTGTTGAGCTTCATGAGGTTCTCATGGGCCCACTTCTCAAGATTGTCCGCGTCCCCCTGAATGAGACCCCTTCCTTCTCTTGTGTCTCCTGCACTGCTCAGCTTCGTGTCACCTGCAAATTCACTGAAGGTGCACTTGATCACTGCTAGTGAAGAGCACCGGCCTCAAGATAGAGCCTTGAGGGGCACCACTCATCAGCAGTCTCCCCCTAAAGATAGAGCTATTGACCACGACTCTCTGTGTGCATCCATCCAGCCAATTCCTTATCCACCATGTGAGGCAGAGGTATTGGAGGGGCCTCAGCTGGGGCTCACCCTCTCTTTCCTACTGCAATCACAATCAGACAGTGATTGTGCTTTGCTGGGCACAAGCACCACTCCCTGTATCCTTGGGCTCTGGCAGCTGGTAAGTGTGTCTCTGATCACAGCTCTAGGAACTTCTTGGTCATATAAAACCACACCAGGGCTTAGAGGAAGGGAAGAATTGCACATGTGCTCCAGAAACACCCCCAGGCACCAATGGGTGCCACTGAACATTTCAGGGACATTCAGACACTGCACTAACTCTTCTACTGGAGGAGGCTTTGGAAAAGTTATCTGTATTTCATGTGCAGTATTTATCCTGCACTAACTTCCTCTGGTGACACAGGGTCTACCCTGAGAGCATTCACTGGAAGAATTACTGAGAAACAACTATTCTGCAGTTCTTTGCTTGATGCTATTCCACAGTGCAGTGAAGTCCCTATGATAAAACTCTTGGTTACAACAGACAAGAAGTAATCCATATCCAGCTTCAATTTTATCTGCTTAATCTGCCTGATTCTCACCAAATATATCTTCACTCTTGCCTCACCATTTTACCTAAAATGTTGCCTTCAGCATCATGGTATTAAGCCACACAACACCACTGTCATCCATATCATCTGTTCTCTTGAGAATCTCCATGGAAAGCAGCACCCTGGCAGATAGAAAACACAAATTCAGTGTTTTCCCACATTTTTGGGGGTATGCTGGGCTTCTCCAAATACCACGTGAGCCGGTGGTACTGCTGTGACCAGTGGTGCTGCTGAGATGGCTGCAGCCAAAGCCACTCACATGATTTTGGTGAATGCCTGAAATTCAATCCACACCATGAAATATTTTCTCAAAACATGCCTAATTAAACTGAGCTGTTAAACATTCCTAATTCAGGCAGCAAAACCTCATACACCTGTCTTTGCTATCCGTTATAGCCTCTTAGGAGTCATGTCATGACTATCAATACGCCTCCTACCCTCTCTCCCCAAATAAAAATTATATCACCTAGGTCTTCAATTTACACATTTATAACCCAAAGTCCACTTGAAAACTGGCACTATAACCTGCCTCAGAAGATTCAGGCAGTCTGCTAGGCTGTAAACTTGATTTACAAATCTGCCCTGTTAACTGAACAAAACATGACAGCCAAAAAAAATAGCAATGCCTGAGAAGTTGATCACTACTATAACACCAGAAATAACAGCAGTAACAAGCATAAACTCTCAAAGTTTACTTTAAAGATTAAGTGCAACCATCTTTATTTATTTAGACCAATGATGGAGTTACCGTGTACAAACAACAGAGAATTCTGGAAATACTTCAGTATACAAATTCACAGAACTCCAGAAAAATATGGAAGTATCAATTACATTGAAAAATAAGACCTAAATGTCCCACAGTTGTATTAGTTAGGTAAAGTGATTAACAAAAAAAAAAAAAACAAACTACTGTGTTTCCTCTATGTCCAGTTCTTCAAAAATTGTAGTATTAATATTTTGCATAGAGCTTTCAAGTTTGGTTGCAATTTCAAGGGGATTTAACTTGAAGAACTTAGATACTTACAAATGGCAAGACACTGTGAATGTAATGTCAATACTTTTTCTCTGCAGTTTCATCTGGATGTACAGAATATGAAAACCAGCTTGCAACTGCAATTCTGAAAGTGTCTATTTAAATTAACATTAATTAAAAATGTCCAATATTGTAACTGTACATATAAATTTAAAGTACCATCAAAATACCACTTTTTTTCTTATCTATTAAGAGAACCCAAATTAACACTCATTAGCCTATGTGACCATAATTGAAAAAAGATTTTCAAGTATACAAATCTTTCTTGAGCTGTTTGGCTGACATTTGAAAGTAACATACTTGCAATTGCTAATCAGCTCATTGTCATAACATGCTTTACAGAACAGTACAGTTAGAAAGTCAAGCACTGAGAACTCACATAATACCTAAATTAAGTTAGCCTCTGCATGCTTCATTCAACCCCTTTTACAGAATGGTTGTGATATGTTGTCTACGCTGTCACTTTTCAGCCCTGTAGGACTCGCTGTGTGTGTGTGGGAATCCACCACACACAATGGATTTATTTGATGTGAATGCCAGTTTCACATAGAAGGAGAAGGGTTTGTTGGGGTTGTTTTCCATTAGCCTGCTCACCTCTGTCAGCAAGTGCTCCGTGATCAATGCAAGGGAAGATGAATAATGGCCCTGACATGAGAAAGGAGGTAAGGGAATTTTGTTCTATTCCAGATTTTGTCTCAGAGCTTGTACTTTATGTATTCCCAGTTTTCCAGGGGCCTGACTTGAAACTCTGGAGTCACTCATGTAATCAATCTTAGAGTTGTTGGTTGGAAGAGCCATCGGGAAGTCATCAGAGTCCAGCCTGCTGCCTATGGAAGGATTATCAAGACCAGATAAGGTCAGCGATTTTGCTGGAGAGCCTTGAAGTGATCCAAGGATGGACATTCCACCAACTCTCTGTTCCAGCGTTGCATTGCCTACTTGGTGAAGTGCAATGTCCAACCTGAACTTCCCAAACTGAAACATGTGATCTCTTCCCTGCACCCTCTCCAGATTCTGAGAATTCTTATTGAATGGAGTAGGCCCAAAGATGAAAACAGTGTTGCTCAGATGTCCACAGCAGTACCAAGAAAAGGGAGATAATCTTCCATACACCTGCTAGTCACAGATGTATCCCAGTCTACCATACACAGGAGGAAAAGACATTATTGGCTCATATTTGGATTGGTGTCCTCTATAAACCCAAAATCCTTTTCAAAAGTGTGCTGCTTTAGTCAGGATTTACAGCCTGTGCTAATAAAACAACAAAGGAATAGTATATTCCATCAGCGCTCTCCTTTCATCCACGTGGACAAACACTTTATCACACAAGGCAATCATGCTCACTAAACATGATTTGCCAGTGATAAATCCATGCTGACTGTTCCTCCATCATATGCTTTCAAATGGATTCTAAAAAGTCATAGTCCGTGTTTTTTCTGAGTTTTGAGATAAAGGTGATCCTTAGACTATTTCTGTTCTCCTCAAAACCAGGTTAATTTTTAGCCTTTCTCTAGTTCTCAGTTCTCTAGTCACCTTCCCAAAACAACAGTGTGACAGATGCCTCACAACTGCACCAATCAGCTTTTTTTGCAGTACCCCTGTGTAAATTCCATCCAGTGTCATAGATCCAAATATGTACATATATGTGTATATATATATATATATATATACAGACACACACATATATATATATATTCTCCAAATAGCTCTTATCCTGTTGATGCCCATGCCTGCTTCTTCTTGCCCTTCTTAAAACACATTGAAATTTACAGGAGTTCAGGAGCATGATTTGCCTGATAAAACTGTGGCACAACAGGTGTTCTTCAGTCTTTTCCCTTTTATCCATCACTAATTTTTTCTTCCCCATGCATTAATGGACTTATATTTTCTCAACTTCCTTCTCCTTTTAGGATACATATGCTTGTAAAATCCCCTGCTGTGACCCTTTATATCCCAAGTTACCTCCCGCTGGTCTTTGATCTTCCTCATTTTATCTCCAAATGCAGCTTCTCATATTCCTTTAAAGGAATATGAAAAGCTGCATTTGTTGTTCTGGTTTCCATTCTGGTTTCTTCTTGCGCTTCAGGAGATTTTCTGTTTACCCAAGTAAGTGGTTCTGCCATAATTTCCAATCTTCCTGTATAGCAGCATGATTTGCTTCCAAGTTTCCAGCAAGCTGATTGCTTTTTGTTAGGTGGTTTGAGGGATTTTTTTGTTTCTTTGTTTGTTTTGGGTTCATTTTGTTTTTGGTTTTTTTTTATTTTTAATTTGTGCACACTTTTCTCCTCTGAAATAGATTCACAAAGGATTCCAAGTCCAGTGAGTGTGTGACTGCCATGGATACCCTGATGCTGCGGTCAGGAGGAATGATCAAATACCTGGGCAGGTATGTTTAACAATCAAACTCAAACTTAGAAGAATGCCACTAGAGTTGAGAATAACAACCTAAATGTATAGTAAACGACCACAGGAGGTTGATATCAGATGCAATAGTCTGTACTGCTGGCTGATGTGATCCTGCTGCAGGGCACACGTACCCAGTGCTGCAAGTTACCTTCCACTTGCACTGCCAACATCATTCCTTTTCCTGCCTGGGTACCAAGGACTGCAACAGCAGTACTGCTTCAGGTGAGACAGTAGCAGGAGCTGTGCTGAAGCCCCTAACTTCATTTCACACCAACTATGAAAAAAGCAGAGCAAACTCCCAAATGGCATCTTCTGGAAATATTCTGTTTCTCATTGCAGATTCTAAGCATGAATGAATATTTATTATTGATAAAATTGATTAATTATTTGTTTCTTACTGAATACATGAACTTGAAGTAATGAACAGCACAAGGACAGACCTCCAGCATGGAGGAGTAAATGTGAAATGATTAAACAGGAAAAGCATGAAGAAGCTTAGATGCCTGCCAAGAGACCCATTCCCAATACTGCTGCATGTCTGCAGCAGTAAAAACTCCAGGTATTCAGATGTCACTATAAACATGATCAATCTCCTTTCTTTCCTTATCTAAGAGTAAGAAGGAAGGAAAGAAAGAAGGAAATGTTATTATTAGTACTATTTGAAACCAAGAAGTAAACGGGTGGGTAGTTTCACTGTTATCCTCATAACACATTCCTGCACTTGATTTAAGAATGGGGGCTATGAGGGTAATTTAGATTATAAGGAACAATGGAAATCAATTACTTTTACTGTATGGCAGCTACCTCAGAAATTTTTGATAGATGAAGGTCAGTACATGACAGTTACCACAGTATTTAAAAAACTCCAGTTCCTGCATATTTTTAAAAATCTATTAACATCTGATACAAGCTGTGGCTTGCATTAGAATCCCCCAAACTGTACTAAATGGAAAATACCTGAAGTACCCTCACACAAAGTAAAATCTATTTTCTTTGCTAAAGTATGATAGTTGAAGCTCTCACATATTTATAGGGGAGGAAATATAAATAGTATCTAAAGGTTAGGCTACTTTCACTTTGTAAACTCTAATCTTTTTTAGTTTATAGTATAAAGATAATTTACTATAATGGTCTACCCAAACCGTTGAAGAATGGCTGACTACATAACCCATCCACTAGCAATAAAACATAATGATAGGGCTCATGCTATGAAAAACTAGCATTTGTTTATATAAATTAGCCCCTATTTAGTAATTACACTGCATGTCTGCCATAAGGTCAGGCAAAATGTAACCCCAGCAGAAGTGACACTGTAAGCATTATAATTTAGACAGAGATATGTTGGAGAATTATGGGGGATAATTAATCAGTTAATGCTTTCCATGGTGTTTCATGATATGTGGAGCCATGATTCTCCAATAAAATATTTGTGCTAATGCAATCACTTCCCACTGCCTCAAAACAAATTTTACCAACCTCATTATTCAGACCAAAGAGTACAAAAAAAAGAAAAAGATATAAATATATACAATCCCCTCTAGAGATGCACACGTCTTCCTGTTTTATTAGCAAGTAATTATGCATTTTCATTACAGATAATAATACTAGAAAAGTGCTTAAAGTACCTACATATTCAGTGGAAACAATTGTAAAAAAACCTGATTATTTACAGATCATCTTTGTATACACAAATGTGACATACATACAGCACTGGTATGCCTCTAAACAACCAGTACGTCATTCAGGTGTCTAGTTAAATAAGACACCTAAAACAAGTCATAAATTGCTTTTATAATCAAAGGAAGACAATTTGTTTTCCTGAAATCCTTCATGGTGGAAACACTGCCTATTTATGTTCTCTAGTTTTTTTTTTACTAAATCGCAAATAGAATAATAATAAAAAAATCTTAGAAACCTTTGAGTAATTCAGTGCTCAAGGACTCTTTTAGCTGATTATTCTATAACCTAGGTGAAGGTAAAAACAAAACTACCAATTCTCTAAAAGGTAAGGGAAACAAAAAAAGCAAATACGTTGTTCTTGTAAAAACAATCAAAAACTCCCATGTCATTTCTGTATAAAATTTCAGATCTGAAAATGGTATCATTCATGTGAATTTCCCTCTTCCCTGTTTCAGTGCTGGTGATTCCAGTGGCAGCCACACTCCTGCTGATTTTGCTGGTGGATCCTATGCCTTGTGTGTGGACCAGGTGTCCTCAATAACCTCTGCAACCTAGTGACGGGGAAGGGTGACACGGTTCCATCTAAGAGTGGGCTAAGGAGGACTGCACTGTTCCCAAAGCAGATTGATATCCAGCACAGAAGATACTACCCCAGTTACATCACCATCCTTAATGTTAAATGAATAAATCTGCACCCTCCTTACTTAACTTGTCTCTGTTGGTTCTTCTCTTAAATGTGTCCCAGCTGATCCTTCCGTTGTGCACAGCAAATATTCATCCTAACTCACAAATGTTTGGTTTTGGTCATGCTGTTGGTGAATGCAAACAGAAACACTACTCCCTGCTCTGCTCCCTTTATTACATGGGCTATAAAAAGGATGACCTCCCACTTTAGTTTGTTAAATAAAAATAAGATAGTCCTTATTCCTGTGGGTTTATGAAACTTAGATACTTCTGAGGTGATAAGCTGTGCCCAAGGCCAAGCAGCTGTAGGTCTGTAGGTCTCTCTCCTCACTGACTGCAAGTGCCCACCTGTGCAGTCAGACCACGAGCACAGGCAGCTGACTCTCATGCCTAAATAACTACCATGAGTGCAAACAACATTGTGCATTTTCTCATATTTGCATTGATTAGAAGACACTCCTTTTTAACATGAAGTCTGGCAAGTAAACACAGCAGGTATCAAAATCAACCATAGTCAATCAATTTGACTAGTCAACTAAAAAACCTCCTCAGCACAAATCAATTATATAAAGCGAATACAGGGAATTAAGTAGGTTTTTTGTAAATAACTATTTTTATTATCCATTCTAGTGGGTATTTTTACTTCATTAGGGGATTAAAAAAACCCCTAAACTCAAATTTGTGTGGGCACAATACCTATATTGTGCCCTCTCACAACAATCTTTTTTAAACACTTTCCAAATATTGTTCTTTTGTGCACAGTAAATCCAATACAAAGATGGATGAATGACAGAAGGGGGAGAAGAGGAGGTGTTTCACAATACTACTGTCCTTCAAGAGGAAACACTGAAGCTGGAACCAGCTAACTGCAATAAATGACTACATGACAAAAAGAAATGAGCTGTGAATGTAAAAAAGCTACACTAGGACAAATACTTCAAAAGTACTTTGTCACAGAAATTGTCTGCATGGAGTGTGCAATCCTCGCTAAAAATACTATTATAGAATCATAAAATGGTCTGGGTTGGAAGGGGCCTTACAGACCATCTGGCTGCAGCCTCCCTGCCATGGGTAGGGACATCTTCCACTATCCCAGGTTGCTCAAATCCCCATCTAGCCTGGCCTTGAACACTTCCAGGAATGGGGCATACACAATTTTTCTGGACAACCAGTTCCAGTGCCTTACCACCCTCACAGTAAAGACTTTCCTTCTAACATATAATCTAAACCTACTCTCAGTTTTAAACCATTCCTCCTTGTCACTATATGCTCTGGTAAAATGACATCTTTCAGGCAGATGTTAAATATTTTCATAGTACAGGCATATGCATTTAAAATACTGGATTCTTAATTTTTTTTTACTGAATGTATTCTTTCTTTCCCAAGAAAACTGTCCCACCAGTAATAAAGATGTTGAAAATACTGTATATGAAGCTAATTTAGGGAAGACAGCTGGAAATAAACAATAAACACCTGAAATACAAACTCCTCAGTATCTCTAACTAATTTTTGACGAGGGCAGTGTGCCACCCTGTTTTCCATATTAGACAGAAATTAGCACAGACTTTGCTTGCAGAACACACAAAATTCTCTCCTTTTGTGCTGCTATTGCCTTTTTGAGGCAGTGTTTGCAAGGTTGTGTGGGTCAGTGTAGCTGGAAATCAGCACCATCTTGCCTAAGCTTTAAACCATCTCACTTCACTTGTGTGTTTGTATTATGACCACAGAAATATTCAAATTGGATAAAATCAATGAAATAGAAATGAATTACTGAAAAACATCACTTGCTTTTTACCTCGGTCTTTACAGAAGCATCAATTTACCCTCAAATTACCTGGCCCCTTTACTAATTCTCTCAGAAAGGGGGGGATCCATTTTATTGCAAGTAGTGGTCTTTATCTCCATTTCTCAATGTGTTCTTACCAGACTGCCCTCTCTTCATCAAAAGATATCAACAAAAAAAATCTTCCAAAGTGCTAAAACTCCTCTATGGAGATTTGCAGTGATGATAACAAGAACACAATCTCAACACTCACTAGACAAAGTTTCACAAAATATGATATTCTGAAATGATCATCTGCTTTTCAGGGTTCAGATCAGACAATGGCAGTCTGCATGTTTCATCACACCCCTCAGGAGCTGTATTTTTATTTACTTACTTCATCAGGAGAGTTTTTGGGAAAATATTTCTCAAACAGAAAAAAGTTGCAAAGTTTGTGAATGTGATTAGTAGGGACTGCAGCTCTTGGGGCTTCAGTGCTACACTTACTGCTGGAGAGCATTTCTCACCAGCTCTCAGTAGCTCACCAACCTGCAGACATGGGGAATGCCATCAAAGCATCTCTCAGGAGATTTGAGCACTGCCTCAATTTGGGTTGCTGGCATTAATTACTCCTGTGCCTGAAGCCCAACCGTTCACATGCCCACAGCATTCGAAAGGAGCTGATAAAATGTTTACTCTGTGATGTTGGCTGGCTTACTCAGAAGGCTGAAGCAAGCTCAGTGTACTTCAAATACATCTCTCTGCTGCAAATCCTCAGACTGAGCAGAAACCAAATGATCCTCCCATTCCTAGGCAAAGTTTATTCACATTTTAAGACATTCATCAAGAGACAAAGAGGGAAAGTTGCAGAAGTACAACCTGCTTTCCTTCACTATTCAGAGTCACAGGTTTTCACATGTTCCTTTTCCATATTGCCTAGTAATGCAAATAGTTTTAGGAAGAGAAAATCTAGTCAATATAGAAACCATGCAATAAGCACTAAAGAACCCAAACTTACTGAGTGTTAGTTTATGATCTCTGGTGAAATTGAGTGGGCATACAAACTCTGAATGACTGTGTTTCTCATCTTTCTTGGGTAAATAAAACATCATCCTCTATCATCAATCACTGTGACCATGAGTAGTACCGCAGAATTGTCACAATCAGCTTTTCTCTCATGCTGAGACAAATAATATTTTCTGTGGAGCCAGACTATATGAGTTTGTCAAAGTACCCATTCAAAAAGGACCATTTAGGATTTTTGATGGTCAGCAAAGCCACAACAGAGGAACACCTTGATTCCCAGTGACACTCCTGGTTATTCTTCTCAATGGGCCCAGACAGCCATGAAAAAATTGGCTCCATCTCTTTATCTTCCCACAGTGACTGCATGGATGAGCTCTAAAATACATGTGGTACCACACAGGCTTAGGGGGCTCTTCCCAAAAAAGAAAACATCTGTGGTACTGTGATACACAATTCTGCAGCTGGCCAGTGAGAAGGAGACCTGTTATTGTCAGCTGTGCTTAAGAGTCAGCTA
This sequence comes from Agelaius tricolor, assembly GCF_023055355.1. Classification (NCBI taxonomy): domain Eukaryota; kingdom Metazoa; phylum Chordata; class Aves; order Passeriformes; family Icteridae; genus Agelaius; species Agelaius tricolor. Next base: position 23,258,855 of record NW_027269262.1, on the reverse strand, counting down.
AAATCAAGCCAGCAGGACACTAAGACTCAAATCATACTTTATTACAGTGTCTGCCAAGCTAACACTTGTTACTGCATAAACAGAAACTGCTTTGAAATTACAAAAACCCCAAACAACAAAGTTGAAGCCATTTCACAAAAAAAACTGCTTTCTTCAAAGCATTCACATCCACAAGGCTTAAACTGCTGGCAGAAGGAAATGTAAATTAACATTACCTAACTATGCAAATAAGAATGGACATTTAATTTTCACATTAGGCACTACTTAACAGTAGGCATTCAACCTGAAAGGAATTTAAATCATCAAAATCTGGAAAAACAGTCAGTCCTTCAAAATATAGTTGAGATATTCAACACCCCCCACATTTAAGGCTAGGGTACATCATAAGCCATTCAGCCTTAGAAGCAACACTTTATAATTTTATCACTGTTGCTGAGCCTAAGAATATCCTAAGATGCAAAAGGCATATCCATTCTTTTCAAATGTAGGTCTATAATTTCCAGAAACAGTAAATTATTTAAATACAGGAAGAACACACTCCTGCCACAGCAATAAGTAAATACTTCTAATTGTATGACACCCAGTTAAACTGTGGACTTTTTCCCTGAAATAATCCACATACATTCATGTTAAAGAGAATAAAATATGTCAGTTGAAGAATAAAAACTAAATTTCAGCTAGGTTCTACACTCAACAAACAAGTCCAGTATTTCTATTTGGCATCCACACATGAAGCCCCACTGACCCATGAGCGAGTTTCCTTGTTTGCCCAGGAACCACTTACACAGTATTTTGAAGATGTATGTTGACAGATCACGTTTTGGCTAACTCTGTGCAAAATCAATACATTGGGAGTTTGTTCTGTGTTTGAAAGCAGATTTTTGCAGAGCAGCCCAGCATCTCTTTTATCAGATAAAATGATGCAGGAAGGAGGTATGCTACCAAAGCTGCTATGTTTTTAAGTACAGAAAGTAAAAAGTGGCTGGAATTATGTTGTATTATTTTTTAGACCAAAAAAGGATACAAAGAGCATTCCATAATATCAGCCTAAAATCAAAATTTCTGCGTGATTTTCATTAGCTTGAGCTCAGAACAAACTTCCAGAGCTATACAGAATTTGAAGCATCAATTTGATGTGTTGAAATAATGCTTTTACCAGGAATGCTGAAGAAGCATTAGAAGCATTATACTTGAGAGTGCTATTTGAATGCCACTGCTATAATTAATACAGTATGACCTTGTATAAACCTTATAAATTAGTTCATGAATATGCAAATTAGGAATAACTACACTGTGAAGAAAAAGTGGGGTGCTTAAATATCTGACACAACTACACATTTAATTCTGTTGGTACTTTTCCCTTGAGTATCTTCTGAATAAAAATATTACAGCAGTAATCAGAGGACACTGATCTATTCCTACTAAAATGTCTCTCTTCCTCTGAGTCTTAACATTAGACTTTTATTTCAGCAACATTTCTGAACAATTGCAGCATTTAGGAAGGAACAATCTCTTTAATATTTTGCAGAAATTCACCTTCAAAACTTTAGGCTTAACTGGGATGCAATTGTTGTGACCTCTCAATTGGTTTGTGACTCTCTTCTAGGCTGGAACCTAGATTCTTGAAAAGGTGATATACACATTTTCCTGCAGACTGACTTTTTTATTTCCTTTGCTTTTTTCCATTTTGGCTTGTGGGAACTGCTTGTAGTAACAGTCCCTCCCTTGAGAAGGCTGTCTGTGGAAATACACAATTCATTTGAGTTTTGTCCTAACTTTGCATTCTGACAGGTTTATTTCTGACAGAAAGAAACCTGTCAGAATGCAAAGTTAGGACAAAACTCAAATGAATGGGCTTTCTGTGGACAAAATTACATGGTCAGAGCCTGAGAAAAGCTCCAGGTTCTAGAAAAGCATGGAAAGGACTGAGATGGGTTGGTAAATCCAAAATCTCTATATCCACCGCAGCATCAACAGAGATGGACAAAACATGACTGCTCTGTTATCAGGAGGAGAATCACAAAATCAGCAACAGCAGTCCTGGTCCTACTGTAAGAAGCCAGCTGCATCTATACTCAACAGCAGATATTCAGAGCTTGCAGCAGTCAGTGAAGACAGAAAGTTATCTTGGCTTCCATAATCATCCTGTCTATATCTGAATGCATACAACACAAACACACCCACACCCTTGCACATCCATACATACATGTATCACTTTAGTCTCAAACATGCTTCACATACATGTGTGTACATATATATTTCTCTAGACTGAACAGATGACCAATAATACAGACTGAGTCATTTATTTGATGCTACTCCCACGTCTTATTTTGTCAGTATGCAGCATGTTCTACTGAAAACATAGTACAGAAGTTCCTAAGGACAGGAGTCAATAGACTTTGGATGTTTAGAAGAGAACTGGAGAAGATATAAGATAGTGAGAAAAATGCACTGGATGTAAATCTCTGTGAGATACATCACTCAGCCGCAAACCAGCTGAAAACATTTGATATTCAGATTTCAAAGCTAACAGAAATTGTTTTAACAAGGCAATCTGTTCCTTCCAAAAGTTGATCTATCCAGAAAATACTACTGAGACAGTTATTCAAGTCATGTTTTAAAAGCACTTTTCCCCCTTGCTCTTCTACTTTGAGAGCTTGTTACATATTTATTCAGTTGAAAAATAATTGAAATTAATAAGGTATTTTGTTAAAGATTTACAAGTAAGAAAGTATGAAGTATGAAGCTTGGAAAGATATGGAGCTTTCTAAATGAACAGCTTCTAGAATGATACTCCCATACAATTTCTAACAGACTAATGGGGGAAAGAAAAATATTTTAACAAGTCTTTGATTTTCACAATTGCCCCTGTACTTTCAGTGTATGATTATAGATTAAGTAAAACATGGAAGAAAGAAAAATACTTTAACAATTCTGTGTCTAAACCCACATTAGAATTTTAAAATAGTAAAGTCTTAAAATTCTTTTAAGTCCTCAGATTGTATTCATTTAACTTAAATTCATTTTAAATTAATAGAAAAAAACAAGGTTCTAGATTGCATGAGGCAAAAATTTTTGAAAATTTTTTTGTCTGCAATTTTTTTCAAATAAATCTCTGGACAGGGATTTATAGTTTTGTGATAAGTAACCTTGATGTTTCAGGTTAAGACGACATTATTCAATGTCTCTCTTGCTGATTTTTAAATTTCAGATTGGGGATTGCAAACCCTCTCCCATTAACAACTGGGATTACAAATTCAGTTTTCACCTGACTATCCCTAACTTGTTTAAATGAATCAGAAATTATAAATCAAAGATACAATATTTCCCTAATACAAGTAAAAGAGTCGCAGCTAAAATACAAAAGGAAAAAAAGAAGTCTAACTTTACCAGAGCTTAATGAGGTAAGGTACTAGTATCTCAGTGGGGAGGCAACTAAATTGGGTGATTACTCCAACATGTCACACTGAGGTCTGGCAATTTATGTAAGCTGAATATTTAGATTAAATTTGTAAGTGATAGCCATAATGCTGTATTTAGATCTTTGAATTATCTAAACAATTTCAAAGTGTTACAGTTATTAATTTGTTTCAAAATTAATTCGTACAGTATTGCATTAAAATACTTTATTTTTTTAAATCAGAAAAGTATGCAAAGTGTAGTTTGTAAATAACATCTTTAAGGAAAAGAGAAAATAACAGGAGAAGGTCTGCTATTGCTGCTGCTTTTTATGTGATTTCAGCTGCATTACTGGGTGACTGGAGTTACAGACATAAGAATGTTGTTAAGAAAGATAATGAGTAAGCATGAGTACTAAAAATTGTAGGTAATAACCAAATTTTTAAATTGAAAAATTGTAAGAAATTCTCACCAAGAAACTGAGAAAACAAAGATCAGCAGAAAGAATAATAATTCATATACTGCTGTGACAAAAACATAAAACAAAGATCTGACTATTCCTGTATAATGGTCATTGTACACTACTCACTAGCATTTATATGGGGTGGATTATTGTACGTCACCTCTCAGTTATTATTTAAGTTTTCAGCAGTGAATACACCAGACAACCAAAGTCACAGAAGACTGAAAAAACCCTCAAACCCACATTCTCCTGGCATATGTGTTAGCTTTAAATCTATGTAATACAACCTCAAGTCTCTAAAATTTGCCAACATTAGGTATTCAGAATTTGTCAAGTATCCTGAGCACCACTACTCTTCCTCTGATACTGAGCACTGTCACTGGTAATCCTGATGCAAGTGAACTTTAACTGCATCCCCTCAAAATGAGCTCTATCAAAAACAGAAAAAGAAAACAGCAGAGGACAACCAAACCAGAGTCTTAGAAGAAATTCTCCCATGGAAGATGCCAATGGACTCCATTTAGCAGATAAGCATAGCACAACCTCAGCCAGCATCCACACTACATCTTGATTTACCTCCCTTGTCCACTGAGATCTTGAAATGGAACTACAGGTCTTGTAACTAGACCCAAGTGGAAAGTGTGAAAGCTGTTCAGTTTATTGAGGGTGGTGGGTATTTCACCTGAACAGAGCAAGACTCCAACCATCTTCACATAATTTTCTAATCTTTTTATTCTGACACCTGCTGTTTTCTCCAGTCTACAGTCCCGTATATTACATGAATTCAACAGAAGAAACCAACTCCTTCTCAGGGGTGAGCTTGCACTTTTCTCTCTTGCACAATCTCAGATTTGACATTTTGCATAGAGAGAGATATGTTCAACAGTGGGGAAAAGTAAGCAAGAGAAGTTACCACTGGTGTGAAGTAGAAGTAAGTTTCAACCCTCTCCAAATGTTCATGCTCTGCCAAAGAGCATCCACACAGACTCAGTGGGATGGAACTATCTAAGGAAGATGGATGGAGGCCAAAAAAATATCTGAAGCCACTAGAGAGGATAGAAAGATGCATTTGGGAAATAGTGAGGGTTTGATACCAGAAAGATATTAAAAAGCGTATTATGATTGAAAGGCCTGGGCTTAGAAGGAAGACCAAGCTGCTCAGGACAGCAGTTTGAGCTGCTGCTACAGCTACCTGGAAAGGATTCAGGAGCTTTAATATGCACAGTCTTTTGCAGGCAGATATGAGCTTATTTAGCACGAGCTGCCCAGAAGCCATTCTGCCATGGGAGCAGCCCATCAAGCGCTGGGTAGGAAGCCTTGCTGCAAAGCCGTGTGTGTTCCATAGGCAACGTACCCTTCTGCCGTGGCCCCAGTCCTCAGGCTCACCCGGGCTGCAGGCTACTGTAAGCTCACATCAGTTTGCAAATGGGCGTGCACACACACTCACAAGGGAAAAAACAGAAAGAAGAAAGATTTCAAGACCAGTGTGCAATGAATCCGTCAACTAAGAGGTAGGAAAAACTGAAGTTTGCGGGATCAGGGATGAGCATTGGTCGCTGAGAAGCAGTTGAGAAAAATTAACAGGAAGATGGAACTTATGATGAGGGGAGAGCAATACCAGATATGCTCACTCAGAGAGGGGACACTGTGAAACCCCAAATTTGTACCAGAAGTTTCTTTCAGAGGCAGCTCTTTAACTGAGACACGTTAAATACTGGAAATGTGAGACTTTTAATGTAGTAAAGGTCTTCATGTAACACCTTCTGTCACCTCCTAGACATTATGGCAACTTTTTTGGTAGTGATTTGAATTCAATGCAACACAATTATATCATAAACTCTTTAAAAAAAAGGTCAAAACAACTCAGGTAAAAACACCTGGCTTCAGTCACATACCCCAAGATAGCTGGTATTCACATTATCACACTTGGCTTGAAGTTCAATACTGCAATACTGCATTTAATTCCATATTTGCAATATGGAAGTTATTATCTTCTATCTTTCATTCTCTTTTGATTGCATTCAAACTGTCAGTAATATTTAATGTTTTTTCCCTTAAACTTTTCAAATATAACTTTGGAAAGGGAGACATTTCATTTGATGAAAGAGCACAAACACAAAAAGGTGCTTGCTACAGATAAATAAAAAATATTGCTATTTTACTTTGCCTCCTATCACTTTTCCTTTTTATTTAGCTCTTTAATGTATATCTGCTTTGGATGCAGCCTACAACATAGATTGCCTTATTGACACCTACTATTCACTATGTTATTTTCTGTAATGTATGTAAAAATATTAACTAATCTATTTTCATATCTATGGGATGGATTACAGATTATTTCCTCCAATATACCTGGAGAAAAAAAATCTACACTTAAAAAGAACCTGCCTATTATCTTAAAACATTTCATGAAAATGATATGCATTGGAATTCAGAAATTGCTATGACTCTATCCTTTAGTAAGATTTTGTCAAAACTGAAACTCTTCTTACTGATTCTACTTTCATTCTCACAACTACAGTGATTTTTAGGAATGGACAGATCAAATTGCACATATTTATATAAATGCACCTTTGCATTGCATATACAAGTTTGGCATAGAAACACAAACATAAATAGTTCTCATATTTGTTAAGGATTTATTTAAGTCTTTTGGTTGATAAATGTTAAATTGATTGATCTCTCATTGAAATTCTCATCTCCCCAGAGCATAAAAAATCTACTTATATATTTATCACAACTCCAGCAATGGCACCTGGAACCTTTAAGACACGTTACTTTTTGTGAACATCTTAATTGTTTTTGTACTGATTAAATTTGATGTAATAGTGAGAACATACTGACTTTATTTTAGCAAATGGGGAAACAAGACAAATCTACAAGAGAGAAAATATTTGTAATATACAAGCTTGGATGAAAACATCTAAGAAAAGAAAACCAGAAAATCCCGAACAGCTCTTCTAAAGATTATTTTTGAATGACCTGAAGCTTGTATTCTAATTAATTTCCAACTTTAGGTTTACATTCACTGAAAGTCATCATCTTTTTTGATGGACTTATTATTTATGGACATCATCTTTCTTGATGGACAATTATTTAGTTCACAGATGACTAAGAATGAGGAATACCAATTCAAACAAGAGCAAGATGATAAAGGCAAAGCACAGGTTTTGAAGTACTCACCTTAGGCACCCAGTGGCATTGCGCAGCACCTGTGATGAATGGAGCTGTATTTTATGATCATCCTGGAGTGGAGAGTTTTCCCATCCAGAGTGAGGGATGATCACTGCATTGGTCAACACTGCAAGGGCATCCTGGATGATTGGCATTTTCAGTGCATCACAGGAGGATAGATTCCAGAGAACTCCTACAAAAAGTAAAATGACTAAAAATTAACACTTCTTCAAAACAAGTTTTGAATGTTTTTGTTTAAAAAAAACCAATCCAAGCCAATATATTTCACAGCATTGGTGTATTCAATTTAGCTGTTTCTGTCCAAAATAAAACAGACTACATTGTAGATGGGGCTGAATGACACCTGCAAACTTTTGCAGTGGGAATACAGCTTTAAATATGAAACACGTAGACATAGGAGCACTGGAAATTTCTCAGAGTTCTGCCTAAAGTCTGAGCAGCTGGTTATGATCTAGGCCTACATAGGCTGTGAAGCACACATGGAATGAAGGAATTTTTTAGGGCTTGGTCTTCAGATATCTTTCTTCTAAGTAAAATTAATAAAAACCAGTATCAGAAAACAGGTTCTAGGCTAAAACTTTCACTGGTGATAGATACACATTGAGAGAACAAAACCTCCACCCTGTGATCATCACTGTAATGGAAGTAACTGTCTAGGCTTCTTGGTACTACAAGCAAAACCTGATACAGTAGTATTTTCTGCAAGTAATGTTATATTTTCCAAATATTTAGCTATACAAAGGTAGAGAATACTGTAATTTTTACATGGAAACAGCAAGCTCAACGGTGCAACTAACAAGGACATTTACTGGAGTTTAAAAAAACCAAAATCCCTTCTGTTGCAACTCGCAATGTGCCAAAGAAAAAGAAGAGAAATCAAGAGCCAAAGTTTTCTAAGCACATCTGCAAAGATCAAGGTCACTGCAATTGTGCCACACAGAAGGCAGGCAAGAAATTGTTAGGAGCAAAAGACATACTGCTTTCCATTCCCATATTTATGTATTTGCTGGAAAAGCACATGTGACTTCAGTGCTGTGCCAAGTGCCGGCTGCTGCCGGGCAGCTCTTACTGCTGGGGGAAGCTGGAGGACAATTTGCTATTCTGAAGAACCAGTGTCTTTCTTTTAGCTCAGCACCCTCCCAGCAGTAGCTGGACAAAGAAGCTGCCCCATCATGCCCCTCCCCTTGTCAACATGCATCCTCTTCTGTAGAATCCAATCCTACTCCTCCCTACTCTCCTTCCCAAAGGACAGTAGGCCTGGCATCATATCTAACCTTGAGTGGCAAAACTGAGTTTTGATTTTATATCTACCAAAAGTTTTCAACCAAAAGAGAATAATTACTACCCTCATCATCATTGTCTATAGGTTACAAATACAAACACTACAAAAAATCCAAGTGAGTGTTGTGGGAGGAAAAAGCTGAAGGAAGGCCTTAGGAACACAGACTCAGTTATTTATAAATACAAGCAGCAAGAACACTACTTGCTCAAGATTTTCCTTAGCATTGTGTGCTTTGACAGAGCACTCAGGAATCAACTTGCATTTTTGGATTTCCCTTTAAAATTAATTACCTCTATGGGGAGACTGTTTCAGTTATACCATTTCATGTTTAAATTATTTTATATGCTAACTATCTGCAAAGGTAGTTACACAGTTTAATATAAAACTTTGATCAATATACTAGTAAAAGAAACCCTATTAACATGATCTGCATGAGGCAGACCAACTTCAGCTACAGACAAAAAAAACCCAGAAATAAGAAAAATGTTCATTTTAATAATATTCCTTTTTTCATTAAGAATTGCTACTTTAAAGGGAAGAGAGTCTTTGTTTGAATTCTGTTCTGAATGTCATAATGAAAAGGAATTCCATATTTAAAGGAATAAAGACCTTCATAAGGATATTTATATTTGCTTTTCTATGTGTTCTTGCTCTTGGAAAGCTTTAATGGCACATCTACTATTCTTGAAATACCTAGCATTTTGCTGTTTTTTTCAGTAAGAACAACAATACAGTTGCCTTTTTTTTTAAACATTTATCTAGACAGGTGTAGATGAAGTGCATGGTATAAAAGCAGAGAATCAGAATGCAAATCTTTCCCTCTTTAATGTTCAGTATAGTTCTTATGCAAGACAAGAGGCTGTAACTTTGTAAAGAAGTCCTGTTTTAAAAGTGAAGTAGAAGAGAGTATTTTGATGGCAGCAAAAGAATATTTTGGGTTTCAAGAAGTAGTCATGAACTGGAAAAGCAGAAAAGAATACAAAACAAGCAAACATAAGAGCCCCATCTAGCAAAATGCTTAAAAAACATGTATGTCAAAGCTATTTTCTATTCACTTCAGGTTCTTGCTAATTTAAAGTAAACTCACATTAACATCATGGTATTCAGCAACAGTTGAGCCTAGAAAAATTCTTTAAGCCCTCTTTCTCTCTGATTTCTCTAACTGGAAAATGAAACCTTCAGAGTAAGAGGATGATGGGATCACCGGGCTAAAATGCCTATTACACCTTCTCCTAAAATGATTTTAAGTCAAGGCAGAAGCAAGCAAAATTTAAGTCAAGGCAGAAGCATTGCCCAGTGAGCCTGATGCCTTCTTCCAAGTTTTTACTGCGCACAGTTTTAAAGAGTGAGATAATCTTCTACCACCCCAGAACAATGCATTTTATCTAATTGAGACTGAATACTACCAACCACATGAACCAAAAATTTTCTACTGACATGCTACAATTTATTCTCACAAGCAGTGCAGTCTGCTACATGCTGAGGTTGGCATTCTACACACCTCCTTGTAACCTTCTTAATTAAGAAATTTGCAATTACAAAAGGGCATTGGCAATTCACTCCTCACTGTTTTTGCTGAGGATAACCTGGAGCTAGATTTATGTGGGATCTGAGAAGATGATCCATTGCCTTGACTTTGCAAGGGAGAATGACAGTAACATAAATCCTTTACCTGATACACCTTCCATTACAGAGCCACCTTTTCACCACATGATTCTGAACATTATTTTCCAAGTGTCTATTCATGACATGCCTTTAGGGCTACTGTAAGAAACTTACAGAATACTCTGAAAGCCCTGACTGAACTGGGTTTCTGAGCACAAGAAGCAACTCTGCAATAGCCTCAGAGGTGCCTTGACTGAGCCCTGGAGAATTTGCATTGCCATCACCTGCTCACAGGAAGGTAAGGGACTGGACTCACCAGTGGCCAATGTCAAAAAGCAGGATCCACACAACAACCCAACAGTCCAACCCAACTGTTTACCATCCACAGACTGACTCTTGTGAGAGGTATGAAATAAAGAACTAATCAGTGTTGAACATCTCTTAATCACTTTCATTCATATCTTATCTTCTTCTTGCTTTTAAAGCTCTGAGGCATTCAGATTAAGCATTTTGCGTCCCCATTTTCAGATAACTATTTGGTTATATTAGAAGACTTGTAGAAAGACAAAAAGAGCTACACCAGACTGAGCAAGTCTTTTTGCAGGTTGAGGTTTTTCACCCTTACATATAAAAAATGGAAATACAGTGAAAAAGTATCTTGCAATCACATTTTAAACTTAAAACTGAGGAGAAACTGGTATTGAAAATATTCAGTTCATTCCAGTTAGAAGATGAATTTTGGGTCTGAGTATTAGTCTAGTGACATCAGATGAAGGATTCTTAGAGAAGACTATAGGAATGCTTATTCTGGAGATCTTACTGCATCAAGTTGCATCTTCTGGAGTAGTTTATCAGAGGTCATGCAACTGCTATGCCCAATGGGTTGCCCAGTTTATTGGAGCAGTCAGAGTGAAAACCCCATAATCTCTGAATCAGGATGGAGCTCAAGCTCATGGTGATTAAACACTTCAATGCATTTTTGTGCTGGTGTTTTAGTAAGAACTGGTATATGTATATCTATAGTCAGATATAACTCAAGACCTGATAAGCCACATGCTATCCTTATTCCGTTCAAAGTTAAGAACATAGAGATTACATACATCTATGCAAAAAATACAATCATAGCAATAGAACATATGCAAAACCATGAAAGTCTAAACAACTAGTTAGCTCATGATTTAATGCAACATCAAATTATGACTTATATATAAAAAACAAACCTCTCAGAACAACTTCAGACTACAAATATAAATGGAAACCAAGAAACTGGAAAAGTAATCTTTTCCAAAAAGCATTACCCCTGCCACTATGTTTTTAAAAATAAATTATATGGTAAAAAGATTGTAAGTAAACAAATACTGTTTGGAGAAACGAAATTTGATTCTTCTCAATATGGGATGTTTAAGCCAACTTTCATATTCTCTGTAAAAATAAAAATCCAAAAGTATTCTAATATATCCAGGTTCTCCTTTTCCATGATAATTTAATAGTTTGGTCATGGAATGATGCGGAAACCCATTTGATATTGCTGAGAGACTGCATCCCACAAATAGAGACCAAAGCATGGGCAGGCATTTTTGTTTATATGCTGAAGGCACAGAGATACTACTGGGAGTTTCCCTCAGAAACATGACAATTAAGATTGAAATCTGAGTGCTAAATACCCTGCACAGAAGCCAAGCACAAGGGATCTTTTGCTGGAATCCTTAGGAAAAACAACTTCTAGCTCAAGCTCCCAAGTGCCAGAAAAGTCATTTGCTGGCTGCTGCTTGGAGCCCCTGCTCTAATTGCAAGGCTGCTCTGCAGAGCTGGATCTGCTCCCTGGCAGCAGGTGTGGGCTCCTGATAGATCACAGCAGTTCTGCTGCAGAGATGCTGAATATCAACCACAACATTTCTTAATACAAAGTGCAGTAAGACTTCACAACCAGCCCAACTGTGAGAAACTGGCTCAGTAACAGACTTTCTGTAGGAAAGAAAAAGTGGCTGATTTGAAAAGTTCTGGCACCTGAACAACATTTAGCTCAGATGGAATCTCCTTAAAAGCACACTCTGAAAGTAAGTTAAAAACTGGCATAACAGATGAGGAACTTTCACCAGTGTTCCTGAATATTTATCTGGTTTGTGAACAACTACCTATGCATACCTTGCTGTAATTCAAAGGTTGACATGCACAGAGTGGTTTGCTATCTGTGTATAAGCTGACATAGGAAAATTCCACATTGAGAAATACTGAACTTCAGTAAAAGCCACAAGCACGCAGGAGCTTATGGAACACTAAGCAAAGTCGCAGCAGTAATTTCTTTGCTTTGCATCCACTCATAGACTTATAAGGGAAAAGCTTCCACAGAGGAGAACGATAATTATGGTGTGGCTTTTTTTGTTTTATTACAAAAAATACAACTGATCTTGACTACATAAAAATACCAGACTACATAGACTATAAAAAGTATAAATAATTCCTCTGAAAAACTAGCCCCTTTTTTCCTCAATTGCTGCTCTTTTCATCTGAAAATTACATCTTGGATTTTATTAAAACAAAAAGGAGGGGCCAATTTTAGTATTAAGACCAAGTTCCACCCAAATGCTATTGCAGTATTGTATTTCTCTAATGGGACTGAATTCTGACCTAAGGTTGCTCCTCTTTTTCTGCTGTACACTGAAAATTAACACATAACTGTGGAAAGGAAGAAGTATCAGCCAAGAATGTTAGAGAGTTATTAGCCTTCATATTAAACAGTAGAGGAAATACTGGAAGAGCTGACCAAGGTTACTGCAGAAAGATCAGTGGTTCCTGCTTAGCTTCCTTTCCTGGCTGATGAAATACGAGTCCTGTTAAACACTGAAGCCAAACCAAAACCAATTCATTCTAAGTGACAGAAACACAAAAAAAAATATCAACTGCTTTCAAAAAAAGTTTTATCTGAACACATGACTAATGGCAGTGCCATTCCAAATTAAGTACTTTATTAGAAAACATGGGAATCTAACAAGGATGGATATATATGAATGGCAAGGTGTTTTTCAGTGCTTACACCTGTATTAGACTCAAAAATGAAAACATATCATAACAGACCCTAATACAGATAATAAAAATGTTATAACTAAAGTTGAATATTAAGTTACAGCTCTAAATACAAAACTCCTTTCTAAAAAGAACCAGTTAGAAAGTTAGTCCTATCTATAAAATTGTGCAAAATGAAAGCCTTGGTGTATAGCTGCTAAAAAACAAGAAAGAAGGAAACATTTACTAACCAAATTGTTCCTAAGAAAAAGAGAGCACTGTAAATAACATTAAATGTAAATAACATTTGGAAGGGAAGAAGGGAAGTTGGCCTTTGAACTTAAAAACAACAAATAAAATTTAAAAAATAAATATATAATAAAATTACTGGGCATAGTGAAAACAGTAATTTGACCACAGAATGAAAATGTTTCACCATAACCTCAAATTTTCATTTTGTAAATGAAAAGTGAAATATTCCAATCTTTTTCTAAACAAAAAAACATTTTCAAAATAAAATTTAAGTACTTGGTGTGGCAAATCTCAAACATTTAAAACTACAAAGTAGTTTTAAACTGCAATTTTAATAATCCATCTTCAGGCAGGCCCATCAAAACTGTATGTCCAGCTGACTTTTTCCAACGAATTACTACTTGCTGAAAAAGTTCAATGCAGCTATTATGTCAAGCCATATGCTGCAACAGATGTCCTCTATTTATCACTCCAGATTACCCTGTTTGATATTTCCTCTTAAACTTAAAATTTGACTGAAGTAAAAAAAATAAAAAAAGAAAATTATTTATGTAATATATTAACAAGTAAATTATGAAATCAGATTCACTGCTCCATGAACTGAAACATGGGCAAAACTTGAATGAATTTTTGATAGAAGATACATCTCACTGTACAAGAGAAAAACAGTTATTCCCACTTAGAGAGAAAAGAAGAGCAACATGGGACCTCCTTGGGTTTTGCATTGGTACTGAGGGTGGTAAATGCAGGACAAATGAGTGTGAATTTCCCTGGGAAACAGGGAGAAGGAAGCAGGCTGTGATGAGAAAACAGATTAATCCAGCCCCAAGCAGACCCCTGGGAGAGAGGAGAGGGACTCTCCTGGCAGGAGCATTGCACTGTTCCAGCAGAGACCTCAGCACCCAGTGCCTTCTGCTCTGCCACATTCACCTCCAGGGAAACAGGCACTGCCAGCCTGGGGAAGGTTTGGTATTGCTGTGGAACAGTACATTCCCTTCTACCTCTAAAAATCCTTTGGATTTAACACCTTACACGATAAATCAGTACCCCAGCCTGTTGCTAAGAAAGCAGGCTGTAAGATTTGAGAAAGTAACTATTTTAACACATCTCCTGATTTAACTGGGAGCAGCAGGGGGTGAAGAAGTTAATCTGATGATTCAGAAAAAGTTGAGAATAACTCTTCATGAAGACAACAGATTCTATCAGTGGGTTTTCCCATTTTCAGAGCCAAAATAGTGACAGCATATTGAGAGAGAGGGCAAAGATTGTTTTATAATTAGACAGTAAAATTGTAATAGATATGGTGTAAAATGATCCAGTTGAACTGTCAACATTGTTTGCCCAAGTGTTATTTGATAAGACAGCATCATTTCTGAAGAAAAATTACACAATTTATTAAATTACTTTTAAGTTTGCTGGTACATATGAACTATAAATAGGATGTGTTTTGAAGGACTCTGGAATTCCTTGAAGATGTCACAGCCTATAGGCTGGAAATCAGTATTCCAACATCATATGAGTGCAAGCTGTAGAACCTTTTACCTTCCTGTTTTGCAAGGAAAATGACCACAGAGATTTGGTATTTTGGTGAGCGGTTCCACATTGGGGTCATATGAAAACTTCATAAAATGCCAACTAATTCCTGCTCTGAATTTGTTTGAAAATCACTTCCACATTTCCAGAAATAATGGCAGTATTTTCTGTAGGTGATGTTAAAATCTAAATCTAAATTTAGATTTAAAATCTAAATCTAAATTTAAACTCTCCCACACTGTAGAATTATACTGTAAAGTACAACACACAGCTGTGCCTGGCTGTAGCACTCCACTGACTATGAAATGTCAGCCTATTAGTCTAGAGAAGTACAAATAGTACAAAATACAAAATTTAAGTATTTATTGAAAATGATGATAATGCAATAGTGATTTTTGGAGACTGTCTGTAAAACCTTAGAGTAACTGATGACTGGGGTGGAAAAACAGAGTTGCCATGCAGCCCACTCACCCTGCCACAGGGTTTGTACTACATTGGTGGAGTTGTTTGAAGTTGTGTTGGGGCACTTGGACCTTCAGTGAGATTAACCTGAGCAGCTGCTCCTGCAGACCACATGCCTTCATTTATTTTGCTTTTGCTTAGCTTTGATAATGGTCTGGATTAAGCCAAACTTTATCAAGGTAGCAGTAACAAGTAGTCTTCCTGAGTTAAACAAACCCTTGGTTTCCTTCTGTCCCCACAAAAGATTTTAGATGTAACAGTATAAAATGACAAACTAGCCCGTGCAAAGTTTTGGCTGTGAGATGAAAGACATTGTTTTAAAGGCAAGCTGAGGCTTGCAGGGGATTTGACGGAGTTTGGCTTTTTTTTTAAAATTCTCAGTGGTTCACAGAACTCAGGGTGGAGGTTGAAGTGAGGAGGTTTGCTTAAAAGTATCTCAAGCTAAAGGAGGGAGTCAAATTACTATGTAACCTCAGGGAACTGAAAAGGCTCTTTTACTTGAAAGAAATACTGAAGAAACTGCAATATGTAATTCCTTATTCAGCCACTGGCTTCGACCCAGAGTAAACAGATAGGAATTTTCATTACACAAATAATCTTGTTAATGTTGAAAACAACTTTTATTTAAAACACCTAATTAGAAGTAAATTGCTTCATAAGCTTTAATCAACTTTTAAAATTGATTGTGGTAGGATATTGTACTTGCAATTACATCCATTTAACGAAGGAGTAGGAAAGGTTTATTAGAGCTAATGCCCTTTAAATCTCCATTTTGAATAAAAATCATTAAAAACATACAAGCAAACTTTAGTGCCCAGGCAAGTAGATTTGTAATTTGTTAATCTTATCCTAAATCTGTTGGTGGAAAAATAATTCAAGTCTGTAAGGCACCTGCCTCTGTGCTTGGCAGAGTTCCTCAAAACACTTGTTTGAAGTTACCAAAGAGAATTTGCTTATGTTCAGAGCAGACGCTAAGTAAGAAATGAATGAACATATTTTCCTGCCAGAACCAAAATCACCACTCCTGAAAGCAGTCCTCTGTGCTAGTAGTTATCTAACTCCATGCTTAACCTTTCTAATTTCTTTGACTTGACAGGACACAGATGCTGGAGGTGGAGGAGCTGCATCTTAAGAGGCACTTGTGTACTTTCTGCATTTATGCCACATCTCCATTTTGTTTTGCCACATAGTTATGGGCCCCAAAGAATATTTGGCAGTCCTATTCTCTTAGCTAAGCATATATTGGACCAGAGCTATGTCAATCTTGTAGCAGCAGTCTTAGAGTATGATTATGCTATCATGACAATTTAAACACACATATATGGCTTTCCATGTCATCTGTTTGAAAAGCTTGTGATAGGCAGGAAATGTATCTGAACCTAAAACATGTATCTGTATAATCTGCTTTTCAGTTTGTGTAAGCTGAAATCGTCTCTTTGGTTACAAGAACAAGTCACTTTGTACATTTATCTTCCTACTTATCTTTTTACATTACAGATCAAAAGCTGATAATTAATTAGGCCTTTCTCTGGTCAGGCTTCCTTACACTTGCATTTCTCCATTACAAAACTTGAATACAGTTAAGAAATGGGATACTTTATATGAGCAATACTGGAGCAACACCTAATATAAACCTGCAAAGGAAAAGGGATATAATAGAGATTTAAGGAATTACATCAAGGTGAAATACTCTAAGAATTCAGAACTCATAGAAGAGTTTGGTTCTTTCTTACTTAAGGCTGTAGGAAAGTCATCTCGGAATGGGATAAAAGAACCTTTATTCATTTTTAAATCAAATTTACAGAGAGCAATAAGGTTACAAATAGGTGCCACCTCCAAATAAATGTTTATATCACAATAAAATTTCACATCTGTGTTTACACACTCCAGTAACTAAGGTATGTCAAGGGCATGTTTGCAGAAAACTATTAAATTATAAAATTAAACTGCTTCAAGATCCTAAGGACTAAACAGCCAACCCTTTGCCATAATATTGGTAAATAAATTTACTATGCAAAAAATTCACAAGTGGGATACCTCACAAAGTCCAATTAGAAAATAACATTACAAAGTGAAAACAATTGCAGCCATGTGATTTTGACTTTGGGAACCCCAAACAGAGGAACTGCCATTGTACTAGGAAGTTAAAAATTCTAAATAATTGGCCAGAATTACTTTAAAAAAAAATTAAATCTTCCACTGAAGTGAGCTAAAAGGTCCATTTAAATAGAATACTCCCTTAACCATGCTTTACATATCACTGCTGGTTTACTAACTTACAACTACACAGATCAGCAAAGGCAGATACAGGCCTCAAAGGGGCCTTCTGGAGTGGCTTGACCAATCTGCCAATAATTTATGCACATGCTAAGAAGCAGCATGCAATCAAAAGGAGCTTTCACCTGCAGTACTTAACTCAGACCAGACAGGTGAACAAGATGTAATTGCTTTCAGTGACACTGAGAGTTTATCCATAAGGTTATAAACCCCTCCTTATAAACACACAGCAGCTACTAAAACTGAAACAGGACTATGCAATAATATTGCATAACATGGAGTGAAAACAGGGGACCAACCAGGCCAAAACCCAAACTGGCCACAGCTGAAATTAAAGACAGCACTAATGAATACTGCAATCCAAAGTCTGGGAAGGAAATGAAATTCTTCCCTGTCCAGCTTGACTGTGGGCTAAGGCTACTTGGAGAACTAGTGCTTCTTTGAAAGAAATATTTTGTACGCAGTATCTTGTAATGTTTTGCAGGAATGGAATAAAAGCCATTTAATTAAGTGAATAAAAATGTGAATGAAGTACACAGAGTCAATATCTACCTATCTATATTTAGTATATATGTCTAGTGTTAGTTTCTGCTTTATAAGTTTTTTAATGTGCTAATTTTTATAATTTATATCTTTTTAGTAGACAATAGTTAAATCTCTGACACTTTATTGTCAACCAAAATAAGCAGGAGACTGGCTGCTAGCACAGGAAAAAACAGTTTCTCCCGACATTATTTATAGCTGCAGCTCTTTATCATCATGTACTTTCTAAAAGTGGATTATCCACTTTTACCTTTCAATCAGAAATGGTATTTACAGATTTTAAACAGGTTATGCAGTCATACAAGGGCCCTCTTTAAAAGGAGTTTCTTAAATCCAGCTACCTCGTTGTTCATAGGCAGAAACTGTCATTCTAGCTGCGAAGGGTCTTGTTTGTCAAAACTGAGAAGAATAACAGTTTGAACTATTTTATCTCAGACAGAGATCAACCGAGTCAACCAATCAAGCAGATGGAAGAAGGAGCAAGCATAACTTGAATCACAGAATCATAGAACAGCCTGAGTTGGAAAGGGTCTAGCAACAGCTGCTTGACCTCACCTACTATACAAGGCATCCATGGGATTCCTCTGTTATCCTTGCTAAAATGTCAGATTTTTCCATGTATTTTTTTCCCTGACAGTAAAACAAATAGAAAAAATTATAAAATAGAATTTTGTGGAAGGGTTCATAATTAACTTGTTAAAGGCAAGAGAATCAGAAATCAGTTACTCACTGTCATTATTACCAAGTGAAAACATTTCTTTCTACCATCTGCAGGATCTGTGCTAATTTTGTACTGTGTTCCTCTCTATTTATATTTATTAGAAAAGCGTTAACATTTAATTATTTTAAAATCGAAGGCTTTTATTTTTTCCCACAAACAGGTGCTACTGTGGAAAGTGGCAGCACAGTGCTGGGGTAAAAAGATGGCTAGATTAAGTGTGGTGCATTCAGCTTAACCTATATTTCTTTTTATTTACATACTTACGTTGTGATTTGGGTTCTCCTTGCATCTCTGCAAACTACCAGAGGCTGTAGGTCATGCCAACATCTATATTTCTATCAGAGTATTTCACTTTCCACAAATGTTCACGGGTATACCTAATTTTATCCATGTTCTTCTAGTAAAAACCTGTAACTGTGGAAGTGTTTCTGTATGAATAATCTTTCCATATCTCAGGAAATATTTCCTGGGCATTAACATCATTTAATTTAATAACAGCCAGGCAGCACACTTCCCTCAGAGCTTCTTCATGGGAGCCTGCACTGAAACCATTTCCTTGATATAAGACAGCCTTGAAACTCTAACATTTTGCTATAAGGTTAAGTTTGTGCAGTCCAAAAATTTGAGCATGGTAAGGTTTTCCAGTATTAGCCCATGACCTCTGCTGCTGAGGAGGAGAGAGACATGATAAAGGAAAAAGTAAAAAAACCCTGTTTTGGAGAGATTATGGCAGAAAGAAATCTCTGGAAAAGAGGACAAGACACAAATGGTGCTGAAAGCAATCCTGACAATCAAGGAGCTACTGGGCTAGAAAGCTGGTCTGCACGTTTAAATACCCTTCCAAAGCCAGGCTTGAGATTGCCAGAAATTGAAGTTCTATTCTACTTAGAGAAGAACAACAAGAAGGAAGAGAATGTGCATGTTTGAGGAAGAAACTAATATCAGAACTTTCGCTCTGCTGGGCAAGTGCTTCACGGTACTTGGGGCAGGCAATGAATGCTCCACTACTGCCAGACAAATTGAGCTGCTAAAAAACCTCTCCAGGCCATATTTCTTCCCTTGCAGCTGGGTTCCTACTCAGAGTGCTTCATACCTTCATCTTGCCAGATTTCTGGACAGGTCATTTACACTTGATAGGCTCAGTTCCCCATCTGTAGGACCGAGATAATGATACTTCCCCACCAAAGAGAAGTGCTCTGCAGACAAATGTGCATGACTGTTTAGGGGCAGCCATGTCAGAGCCTGCATGAATTCCTAAGGCATGAACTTTGTGTCCTCCCTAAAAGTAACAAACAAGAGCAGCCTTTATATAACAGGATGCACAATGAACATGAGATGGAAAGGCTCAAGGTATTATGTTTACTCCCAAAACAGACATTTGTTATTATTTTCTCTGCATCTCCTCCAGGCTGTGGAGCCCCTACTGAAATAATTAGCTTCCTGCCACCTCAGCTCAGGAAGGCTGATGGAAAGCATGAGGAACTTTTTATTTTTCCTTATGCCTGCCACCAAGTCAAATCTTTTCATTACCAAGGGAGCTGCTGCAGGAGCTACCTTTCACTCCCTAGAAAGGACAGAAAGAAGGAATTCAGCTGTCACACTACAAAACTTTACCAAAATAAAAAGGAAAGGAGAACTGATTCAGATGCACAACTTTAGCCTGTTTCCTAAGAGATGCAAGATGAGAGCTGCAGCTATGAGCCTTGCTTTAGAAGGAAGCTTTGCAGAGCACTACCACAAACATGTCTGCATTTTGAAAGCCAGGGCCAGTGATCTGCATTCTGAAAGGCACAAAACATCTGCCTTTCTGAAAACATGGCACTGTGTGCCAGGGCAAGCAGCGGCCTTCTGGGATGTACAGGCTATTAAAAATGAACAAAAAACTCCAATACAAAAACAGGCTCAGGAATAAAATGTTGAAATACCACTGACTTTGATTCCATTCCTCAGGGTCACCATCTTGGTCTTCTCCCCTTTCATACACATCCAGCACTCCTGCTGCTCACCATCCCTGGGAGCTGCATCTACCTGTACAAAGGCAGGTTACTGCCCACCACTGATGGTCAGTGCCTACTCCTCTTGGTAGCAACACTTTGTGGGCATACTAGAAAAGAAACATCCTTTCTTTCAGTGGGAATTTGGGAATATTTTACAGCATACTGTGCAATGGAACCAATGTAAACTGTAGCCCAGTATATATTTTTTAAATGACCTAATGACATTGTGTGTTCCATCTACAGATGGCGTGGGAAGTGCCACGGTGACTGCTGAGGTGTATTAGCAGTTTGCCACTTACTGCTCAGAATAAATAGGCAGAATGTTCCCTGGAGCCAGGATACTGACAACACAACCAAGAGACAAACAAGTATGCTGAGTATGAAGCAGTGGTTACACTTTATTAGATCTGTCAGTAATTCTGTCACTCCACAGGAGGCACAATTTGAGCTCATGTAACCTGTATCTCTGCCCCATTAATCCTGACTAACAAGTAGGAGGTGATAACTGTTGTAACTAAGAAACAAAATTAAATATAAAAAATCTACATTTAATAAACACCATGCAGTTTATTCAAATACCCTCAAGGAAGAAACCTGGACCCAACCAAAGGATGATCATCTTATCAACTGTATCCTAAATGAGGCCTGACGTACAAGGCTAAGTAATTTCTGCACAAACATAGATGATAATGTGTACTCTGATGATTTGTGACAGAAATTACAAATTTTCTTACATATTTTAGTAGGAAACCCATAATGAAAATACAATTGAAAACTGGAAACAGGATAATGAAAATATTTTTGATTTATAGTGTTAAATAATCACCAAAGAGAATGAAATCACAAAGTGAAAAACAAAAAAAACCCTCTGTCTCACTTCTGTTTTGCATATTAAATATGCTAGCTTAAGGGCAAGGTGAAAAAAAAATTCCAAACATTTCATACCAGTCCTGTTTGACAGCATTCCTGTATTCCTGAACACCACCACCCAGCCCCCCTCCCTTGAATTTCAGAAAGGGAAAATCCACACAATCTTAAAAAGACCAGATCCTCCTACATCAAGAAAAGAAATAAACTACCACTACCTGCATGCTCTGTGGGCAACACATCACATAGCATGCTATCAAATTTCAGACAAAAGGCTTCAGAAGATGATGTCCACCTCTCCAACACAGTTTTCCACTTTCCTGTAAGAACCCCAAGAAAGGCAGAAAACCCCTTAACAAATCCTCCCTCTCACAACATCATTACATAGTATATAAAAGCAAGAAGTAACAGTTTCTAAGTAAATTAAGCAAAATATGGTTCTTGCCTGGCCAGCCCTACACCAGACAGGAAGGAGAGCAGAGGATTCCCACCAGAACATATCCATGTGTGGAGCACATCTCCCACAAGAGCACTCATGGCTAACCAAGAACAAAGTGAACCAGCAACAACAGCCATAAACCATACCTACACCCGTAAACTGCATGATATTGAAAGCCATTCATCCATTACATAAATCCAAAGGGCTTGAAAGCTTTTTGTTATGGCAAACAAGATGGTCATGAAATGGTTACTGATGGAGCAAGTGGCATGTGGCACAGAACTGTGCTTGCAAGAATGACAGAGAGTTTGAACAAAAAATATTGAAAAATTCAAACCTGTGACCAGTTCTCTGATTTCCAAATCTGTAGTCTTGCGGAGTAACCGTACTAATGCTGGGATACCACCACAGTTTTTCAGAGCTATTTTGTTGTCATCATTTGCCTTCCCATACACCAAGTTTCTCAAAGCTCCACAGGCACTACGGTGGACTTCTGTCATCCGATGGTCCAATAGGTCCACCAGTAATTGTATTCCGCCTTGTCTTCTTATCTGAAACAGGACAAAGTGATAATCACACAGTTAGGCAATGAACACCAGTACCAATAAATGCTGTCCAATGTAATGAAGATGTGTTTTATGCAGGCTGCCGGGCAGTAAAGGTGTGCTGGTAACACCACAGAGCTGCTATATTTCACTGCCTTGATTCCTAGTATTATTCTTTCAGTGGCAACAAAACTGTACACTGACAAACCAGAACTTCTGTAAAAGCAGGCAAAATTAGTCAAGTGTTGCCTCATCAAGGTTTCTCACGGTTCGTCAAGGTTTGCCTTGGCAAGAGTTTCTTCTGTGCTGGAGAAACATCATCTCCTTCAGAGTGTAACACATCACAAGCTAGAGAAAAAACCACAAGGCTACAGCAAACAAAACAAAGCACTTAACATCATAAAGTTTTTAGTTTTTTTAATATCATAAAGTTTCCTACCTTTACATTTTATTACTGGGAATAGGAACAACTACTGTAGACTCAGTAAGGACATTATATCAACTAAATTGGGATGAGCAATGATGAAAGGAAAAGGAGGAACCACCAGAAACATAAAGGTAAGGATATGAAATAAATTGTGGTGAGCTTGTTCTAACAATATTGAGGGAGACCCTTAAGTGATGCAGAACAGAAGTCTTATGTGTACGTACCCAAGGTGCCTACAAAATAAATTTCTAATTTGATATCTCATATAAAAATAATTCTAAAATGCATATCTAAAAAATATTTGAGACAAATTATCAAGAAGTCAGGAATACTAAGTACAATTTATTATGAAACCATCTCAAACAAACACTTTATTGTTCTGTGGCACTATTTGTTCCTCAAAGAGTAATGATTTTTGGATCTAATGTTAAGAAACCACACAGGTTCATAACTAACATCTGAAGAGTACAATGCTTTAGCTTCAAGCAAATTACACAGACAACTCTGAAAAGGTCAAGAAGTTTCCCCATATGTGTCATTGGCTAAGGCCCAAAACAAGCCAGGCATTTCAGCTGGCCATTTTACATTTAGGACAACAAAAAATAATTTGAAATATTTGTGAAGCAGTTTTTGCGTGGCCATGTGTTCTTGGGAATCTGCAGGGGGAAGTCTTGGAAGAAGGAAACAGTTAAAGTACAATAAAATCTATTAGGAATTCAAGCTTAAAAGTAATGTCTATACAGTTACCACACAGCTTTGGTCTAAATGCCAAAGTGATAGTGTTTAAAGAGAAACTAGGATATTTTTCCTTAAATAGGCATTATATCAGTACTAATGTGCAACTTTCTGAGCAATATGCAGGTCACCTCAAAGACTGCAGCAGCTGGCACTACATGAAGCATGAAGAGGTATGAATGGACATTGGTAAAATATATCAACTTCAGGCAGAAAAATTCACCAATCTTTTTGAGACTTTATGCTCCTGCTGCTTAGAGAAACCATGACCTCTTTCAGTTTAGAAATGAGAAAAGCAGGTCAAAGAGAAAAGGTGCTGAAAAATATATCACTAGTCACATATTTTGCATGTGAACAGGATGACTTGCAATTAAATAATTAGCTCATTTCTGAGCCAGAAAAAAATGGACCAAGTAATTTGGGAGAGATGTGGAGTGAATCTTGCTTGTTTTGTTTTGTTTGCTTGGGTTTACAATCCATTACCATTTAACCTTCATATAAAAATACATTTGCTTCCCCTACTAACCAGATTTTAAAAACTAAGCATGCTACATGAAGAGCCACCTACATGACAAAACGGATGACATTTACTAAAAAGACTAGGAACAAAAATTTATGCATCAGTTCTACAAAAGGTGAATCAACCACAGAGCTTCACACTTCAACCTTGGAAAAGAAACAAGATCTGATAGAAGAAAGAATACAGTTAAAAAATATATGAGTTGCCTGGTGTGATGAGTAATATCAGGAACGACAGAATGAAAACATGCCTGCTGATCTTTGTGAATTATATTTTTAAACCACAATATGTTGAATGAATATTTTAATTGCTTTGCTGCTAAAAAAAAAGAGTAAGAATGTGAAAAAGTATTAATTTGTAGAAAAAATCATCCTGCGTGCTACAATTCAGCTAAAGACTCAGAGGGCTCTGTCTCCATTCAGAAGGACTCTGTGCCTATGCCGTTTTTCCCACTCTTTCCCTTGCACACAATCAAGCGGCATCTCATGCTCCTCAGCAGTTTATCCTGTGGATGCTCTCAGGGGATAGGCTTTGCTATCTTCTGCTCATTTCTAAAGGGAAATGTGTGGTGCTGCAACACTGAGACAGTATTCCTGAGCTGCACCTTCTCTTTCCAGTTATGGTAGCTGACAGCACACTAGTGTTCAGCTCATGCAGCTCCTCCTCTCCCAGGAACCTGAAGCCAGCAGCAGACTAAAGTGATTCAAAGATAGTTTGTTAAAAGCAAAGGCATTAAATATTAATCTAAAATGCATTTCTGTCAGAAAAAAAAAGGGTAATACAACAGAAATGAAACAGTTGTTACATAACACTTTACATAACTTGACAAAATTTCTTGAATTTTACTGAAGGAAGAACCTATTCTTACCTAGGAAATAGAAGATTTATTTTACAAACTTTCCTTGAATTTCCAAGCTCAGGTATTTGGCAGAGTAACTGTGTCATGCAGGGAGAGATGGAGCTGATTGTTCACAACTAGGAGCCCAGTTTCTGATGCTGTTTTTTATCTGGACTCCTCTCTTGCTTTGGTTGTTTTGTGTTTTTTTTACACCAGGCCTTTATTCACCCCATCTTCATGCTTCCATCAAATATCTATATAGATGTTTAGTACTATACTCTCCAGCAGTTTAAGTAAGCCTGACAAATTGTGAGATTGTGATGGATGTTAGCAGGATCTATTTAAATGTATTGAAATAGAGGCAAAGGAAATGAAATTATTTGTTCAAGTCCTTTAGGGAGCTAAGAGCCATAGCCAGGAGGACAATTCTGACCTAGTCTCCTGGGGCAGATCTCAGCTAAGTTAGTCACAGCTCCAGTGAATTCAACAGTGCTACTGCCAAATGTCTATGCCAAAAATGCCTGGAGATGGATAAGCAGCAATTTGCACCAATAGGGCATCAAATCCCAAATCCCAATTTGATACTTCTGTCTCTTTCCTAACTTAAGATGAAGAAAACATTTCTTAATATAATATTTACTGACTTATCAATGGCTGCTGCCTTATTACATCTAGGAGGAAAAGAAAATAGAATATGTCAGAGTCTGCTTGACCAATAAAAACAAACAGTGGAGTACCAATTTGTCAGGAGATACAGAGGACCAACTCTATTCTTACACAGAGCAGCCCCAAAGTAGCCATTGCTGATCTCAAAAGAATGACCTTCAACTCTCCAGCAATTGAGTATGCCCAGCTGCATCTACCCCTGTCCCAAATGCATTGTCCCCTTTTTACACCATCTTTTCTCAAAAATAAAAAAAAGGATCAGAGGAGAAGGATTAACAATATTAACAAGGCTGGGTGAATCTGTGCTGTGTTCTTTCTCATGACTCTCTTAATCCACGGATACAATAATTTCTGAAAGTTATTTTCCTTCCTTTTTCTCACTGAAAATATTTTGTGTATGTCTTTGGAAGACACTGTTAGAGAGCTGTTAAATACAGAGCTGTGATTAGGAATCTATGCCAATCAAAGTGAAAACTGAAAGAACAGAGATTACATAAATTTTGGGGAAAAAAACTATTTCCATGGAAGAATGCATCTTCCTTCTTTCATCTGAGGAATCGTGTTTTCTTTTACCAGGACATTTTCAAACTTTCCTTTAAAGTTGGCTCTTTGCCATTAATGTCACTGTCTACTTGCTGGCCACAAGCACTTGACCAGGCTCACTGATGCCAAAACACAGGCAGACAGGACAGGAATAAGTGCCAGACTCTCTAGTACACTGATTGACAAAAGTGCACTCATGTCAGCTTGATGACAGAGTCTTCTCCTCTGACATAATATGAAGTTTTTTTACATTACATCTGAGAATATGTATTTGCATCCACACTATGAAAATAAAACTTAGATTCAAGAAGGGTTTCAGGCTGCTACTGGAGGCAGTGAAGATGTCAATTATGTTTTTAGGACAGCTTCTATACCTCATGCCAAGAGCCTATGAGAAATTAATTAATCTGTTTCAAGGTTTATGTTTGACTCAGTGGTGTTCATCCCAAGAGTGGACTGTTAGACACTTAATCTACCAGGAGTTACACAAGACCAGCCTGAAGCATATGTGCTGATAAAAACAAGTCAATAAGACATCGACAATATGTCTGAAACTATCTCTATATATATATATCTATATGCTTGATTACTGTAAGAGCTTAGCATATTAATTCTTGATAGCCTGCTTTCTCAATTCAATACAATTGTCCCCTGCAGAGCAAGGGACAATGCTAAAGACCACGTGTGGGAGGTCACTGCTCAATGGGCTGCAGAAGGAACCACTCCAAGACTTGGAGAGGTTCAGCCTGAGCTTTGTTAACTGGTAAAGTGGGGACACAGGGAGGAATGAATGGAAAGGTCCTATGGTAAAGAGCATGCTGATGGAATTGTGGCAGTGTGCTAGACTCACAGGATGTTTAGCAGAAGGGCAAGGATAGGAAAAGGGAGTCATTCCAAATGCATGGGGGAGGAACAACATGAGGAAATAGAAAAAAGGCATGATGAAAGGGATTGGTCATCTGTAAATAAGTTGTGCTTCACTATGCGTGTCTGGTCATACTCCTCATTTGATCACTGCACCTTGTTTTACCTTCTTATTAATCCTAATTGCTAACAATGGCATAACACTAGTGGACCTTTAGCTGGAATAGCTGAGGACAACAGGAGATGTAGGAAAGAGCTATCAGTGACACTGTGGTTCTCAAGGATAGATACCGGTGAGACCAGAGTGAACAAAATGTAGGTGAGTGAGCTCTCTTCATATCAAGCTATGAGAAATCTGGCCCTGGAACCTGGCTATTGCTTATGGCTTTGCAACAGCAGAAGCAAAGTTAAAGCAAATAGATATTATCTGTTTTGATTCTCACTAAGGTTTTGAACCCAATTTTGAAATATATTCCTTGAAATCTGTGGAATGAAAATTATTCGATTCCTCCCAGCAGCAAAGAAGCAGAACCCTTTCTTTCAATCACTACATAATGGAAATTGCCTCTTGCAATTGGAATCCCTTGGAATGCTACAAAAATTAGAGCTAGAGATACAAAAAGAAAGAAAAGTGAAGCTTCAAGTTTTAAACAGTTTAGCCAAAGACTGTTAGATAATGAAGTATTCCAAAACAGCCTAAAAATACTTCTGTGACAGAAACCAAAACAGCCTTCCTCTTCTATTTATATTCAGCAAGTGGGTATCTAAAATATTGTTCAAATTTTGCCAGTAGGTATAACTGAAACATCCTTTTCTGCATTTCATTCTGAGTACCCTTCCTAACAAAGTAAAACATAAAGGAAACAAGAGAAGTAGGAATAGGAAAAAAAAAAACCTGTTAGACTGACAGAGTGATGAAGTGTGCTGCTAAAATAGCACAATCTCCTCTTCCCAGTAAGACATTAAGTGTTCCACTATTAACAGCTCCACATTCCTAATTCAAAGATTAATTCATGGTTAGATGCTTACTTTCTACATTTTACTTAATAATCACTATTGAGTAACTCTTCATCCAGAGGAGGTGAAGGAAATCTAACAACAATCAATCCTTTCTACACATCATAGATATTAATTGCCAGTTTAGTTGACATAACACACTGCATCATCTGCCACTTATTCTGTGACATTTCTGCTATTAAGAAAGCATATTTTAATATATCAAAATACACATATTTAAACACATGGAATTATTTTTAATGCCACTCTGTTACATATAGAACAGAACTAAAAAATAACTGCCTCCTAGCACAGGTGATGTTATGTATGCAATAAACACCAAATTAAAAGGACAATTCAGTTTAAGTCTGCTTCTGGAAACAATTAGTAAGAATTGGTTTTAATGTTTTTAGATACTGGTTTTCCAATCAGCAGGGCAGTGCTACCACTTCATGTATGAATGGATTTTGTGCAACTCTGTTCTACCAGTGCTGGAAGGAGAAGCTACAAGAGCCAAACCAAATTCCCAAGAATTTTTAAAAGGCAGCAGGCTGTGTGGTGAGACACTCTTTGACTACAGGTGCCCTGTTCTTTTCAGGCTTACTGTGTGAGCTGACTGGTTTGGCCACAAGGACCAGGGCACTGCAGCAAAGGCCAAGACAGCTGCACAGCAACTTGACTGCACTGGCTGTTTATCCACAATATCCATGAAATGATTCTATTTCTTCATGTTTTTACTGCAGTTACAAATTCTCTCAGTTATTTATCTTTGCCTTGTTTACATTACTAAAATGACTTCCATCTAAGCGGGTAAGAACCACACTATTTTTTTGGAGAAGGGTTTGGAAGACAAGCAGCCCCACTGCTAGCTAGTTTCAGAGGCCTGACTCCCAGAACTTGAAATGGATGTGGAAGGGAGAAAACAACTCATAAAAACAAAATATGGGAATAATATTTAGTGCAGCACATCTCTTAAGACAAATATACTGGTTCAAACTTTAAGTCCTCTCCATTATTTCTTCTGATGTGCCTATGGAACAGCAGGTAGACAATGCAAAATCTGTACCTTGCAAATGCACATGCGATTTATTACAGAAAAATTTACCTGTAACATCACAGGGTAATTTTGCCTCATTAGTGAAGTAATTTGCTACAGGTTTAAAAAAGTGCTGAGCAATTTTAGCTGAAAATAGAGCAGAATGTTATGCAAATTGCTGCATTAACTCCAAAGTCTAATTTGTTTAGGTGATCTAAATCAGGGTTTGGAGGTAGGTCCTATTTAAGAATGGCTTTCTCATTAGGACTTTTCAGATCATATACAAAGGTAACATAAAGCTGTGAACAGGCATAATGCAAATAAATTCAACTACCAGTATATATGCTTAAAATGAAACAAGAATCGTTCCCTCTGTGTTAAACTGCACTGTGTGGAGAAGGATGGGGATCTTTTTTTCTGTGTCTATAGAAACCAGGTGGGTGTTTGGTGGAAAGGTTGTGTGACGTGAGGATGCAAAGCATGGGATCAATATTCAGGAGCTTTTTTCTCGGGAGTTGGTATCTTATTTCTGTTACTGAGTACAGATTGTTTTTTTTCCCTGTGTCTCTTAAGTGACCTCTTTAGATCTTGGGATCTATATCTGGGGTTGACAGAGGGTCAAAACTATTTTCTGAACAGGAGGAGACTGAAAATCATGTTCTAAAATTGCCCTGAGAAGGTATGAATAAATCTGTTGCTTTCTCAGTCAGTAAGCCTTAATGTATTCTGCTCTGTGACACATTTTGTTTTTCATGCTTGGTAGGAAGGCTATACCTATCATAAATCAAAGTTTTCATGTGATTTGAGATTTTACAAAAAAAAAAACCCTGGGTAGGCCTGAGTTACCTATAATTGTAAAGCACTTTAATACTTTCAAAAAACATTACATTTGAAGGACAACACAAGTATGCTACTCTAATCATGAAGGGCTAGTGGGATCTTCCAAATAACACTTCTAACTGCAAGCACAGAGCTGACCTTTAGTGCTTGTCTGACTGAGAAGGCATCAGAAAAGCAATTTTCAGTCCCACTGTTAAAAGTAATATCTCCTAAAATTAACAGATTGGCATTGACCTATGTTATAAACTGAGAAGCACACATAAATATGATACACACGTGCCAAAACCCTCGGTAGGTATTTCAACTACTTGATATTGATTCAGGGTCTTTGTTTTTCAAAAAAAGCAGAATGCCAGAGAAGGTTCAGCAGTGTGCACTTCATAGACAGTGCAAGAGCAATATTAATTTAGGATGCAAAGACATTGGTGTTACTCAACCAATCAACAGATTTAGTACTGTCTGACATTAAATGAAAAATTATGATTACCACCAAGAGTTTGGATCATTTACTTTCCAGTATTTAAAAATGATGAATTATGTATTTGAGAATGAAGGTTTACATTTATTATTGGTGAAAAGAACTGACATATATATTTCAACTAAAAACATCCTGGTATTCCTATAACCAGATATCTGGTGAAGTTTAACAAAATAAAGAAAATTCAATTTTTTTTTAATGTAAAGCAAAAGTAAGTTTTTTATAGATAGCAATATGTCACTTCAAATATTTTTACAGCAACAAAGGACATCACCTCAGTGATATATGAAAATTTTTGAAGCTGTAGTTCACTCTATTCAGTTAAGGGTATAATAAATGGGATTTAGTCAATGTGAACACAAACAAGATCAAAGAAATTTTTTTTTTCCAATCATTTAAGCCCAAACAACAAAACAACTCTATCTGACATTTCAGCTGTAATTGGAAATTCAAGAAGTTCTTTTTTATTGATGCTTGCTGTAGCTACCTCAGTTTGCCTCACAGAATAAACAAAAGGTCTCTTCTCAGATTAAAAATACATTTGCAGTTTATTATGTTGAACATCAAAGCTGATGACCTCTGCTCACAAGACATTCTATATAGTGATTGGAATATGAGGTGCTCTCTTCTTAGAAATGAGGTAATATCCTTCAAAGAATCTCTCAGTCACATGAGAATTTTCTGTCCTGAAGTATTTTGGGAGCAAGCTACTCCCTCAAGAGCTAATGAACGCGTTCTAACAACATCCCTCTTTGGTAGGAAGTTTTGCTAACAGAACCCCAGGCACATAAAATTTAAATTTTTGTCTAAGTTCACAAACGCAGGCTATGACCTGCAGTTTAAGAATTTCAGTGAAGCAGAAAGTTGCACTGCAGAATCTTCCCTCAATCTCTCCATTTACATGAGTTTTATAAATGAAGTAAAAATCAGAACAAGTAAACACCTGCCTCACAGCTAATACACTTTGTATTACCCACAGATCAATATGCTAAACTTTATATATATATAAGTATGTATTATGTAATAAATGAGAGTGTGTGTATAAATACATATATAAATATACAAAATAGAAAATTATAAATAAATATACACACACAGATATATATATATATATATATATATATGTGTGTGTATATATATATATATATATATGCACTGGTTTCAAGGCAGGCATTTCTGTTTTAGAGCCTCAGGTGCTCTTATGTCTCTACAAACCTGTGCCTTCTGCTGCCACCACTCTCAGTAGCTCAATACCAGCCATCTCTTTGTATTTTTAAACACATTTTGAAGATCAACTGATGGTCTTTACCTTAAAAGTTTCATTTGGCAGGTCCTTTTTATCAGGACTATGATTTTCCTTATTGAAATCATTTTGCTGCCAACCTTTTTAGTAGAGATATGTTGAGAAAGCACCAAATTACAGATACTGATATCAATCTAGGTTATTTTATTTCTATATATAGTGTGCAAAGTCTTACCATGTCTTGCTGGATGATGAGAACAGTAATAAAAAATATGCTCTACAATAGGAAAGTGATCCTCTGCATTCACACATCAGTCTAATAAATCAGAGAAGCAATTGGCAGGAGACTTATGAATAGAAAGAAATCCACTATACTGCTTGAAAAAGCTGCAAATGTATTTATTACCCATTCAAAATGTCACACTACCTATGCCAAATGACACTGTCTTTCAGTGAATTACCCTTCTTTCCCTACCACCGAATATTTTCAAACACAAAATATAAAGCTTTTGCAAATGTTTTGATACAACTATGACATGCTTTCCTCAGACCAGTGGAGAGAGGAACAGTACAGTGAAAATGCTCTTTCTGTGTCTGCTGCATACCACAGAAAGTACACAAAGGCATTCATCTTGCACACATAGTACTGCTTTTTTTCCCGCTCCTAACTGCATGAAAAGCATTTTCACCAGATATTCACATCCGAATTTTTTTGCTTATCAAATTCATTGCCTGAAATTCTTTTCTAGGTGCTTATTCTGGCTGCCCAGAGATGAAAAAGATAGAAACCTTTAGCCAGTATTCCCATCTCCAGAGAGGCAGACACTGTAGGAATGAATGCTAAACTGAGATAAATAGAGAGTCTAGACAGGTTCTTGTCCAGACTCCCTCCCTTCAGCCTGCAAGAAGACCAGAATCAAGATCCTAAACAGCAGCAGAACAAAGGTCAAATTCTGCATCCCAAAGACGTTTGTGAACAGCTGCTACCAGCTTCCACTGTAGTGAATAAACATCAGAGTACAAAGAGCAAAGTTGCAAATATCCAAAAAAAACACGGGCATTTGTGAACTACTACTATTACCTAAATGTATATAAAATTTTGGCTCACTTTCACTCTAAATAATTGTTGCTGACTATTACTATCAGAAAAACCTTAGAGATAAACTTCTTGGAAGAGTGGGAAAAATACTGTCCTTTTGGTTAGTCCGTGGAGAGGGAATAACTGGGCAGTGGGAGAGGAGAAACACAAAAGCAGTGTAAAGCAGTGTTGAGATGAAATCACTCAATATTAAGCCCACAATTTCGTAAAATAATGTTTTAAGTCACCTTGTAAATTTGCTTGATTCAATCTCTTTTCAAGATGAGATGTTACAAAACAACTGAAAACAGTAAGGGAAGAAAAATGTGTAATTTTTGCTTACCCAGCATTAACTCAAAAAAACCCAACCACAACTAGATGTTCCATTACATTTATGAAATAATACAGTCTTAGTTACTTCTTTTTAAAATCATGTCATTTTACATGACTAAAGCTTTTTTCCAACAGAAATAATTCTTGCCATAAACCCAAAACATTTATCAAGATCCTTAGCAGAGCAGAGGATTACAAGACAAGGACTGGCCCTAGCAATCTCCCACTACTTTGTTGTGCAATGTTCATTTAACATCCCAACTAAACATCCTAAATCTGCCTTTCCCCCTTATAAGAAATGTTACTCCTGCGGGGCTTGTCATTAATTCATTTATTGAACAAATGGAACATTTTCCTTAAGTCAAGTGAAATATATGCCAGGTACACAGTACATCATTATTATAATTCAGGCACAGTATCTTGATGATGAAATCAAGAATAACCTTGGTTTAATGATCCCAGAAGGATCCCAGAGTGTGAAATGACACTATAATGCTACAGAAAGCACATATTATGGGGACACAGCACAGCACTCAGTGACACTCATTAATACTCAGTCTCAATGAGTGTAAAGACTGTGCACAAAACAGAGATGAAAAGAGAAATATCATCTCTCATCTGAAAACAGAACTATAATAAAATAGTACTGTGTAAGTAAGATGGCAAAAAGAAACACAGAAATGCACTCAGAATTGCTTTTGAAAACAAGACTGTCAGTGTAAGATTTAAATGCCAGATAGAAAGTACACTTTTATGCTTTTTTCCTGTGAAAAAGTGAAAAGGACTACCACTTTATCATTTTATCTGGAAGTTACTAGCAAAATTAAGACAATATATTAGCAAGAAAAAAAGAGTGATATACTTTCATAAATATTATTTGGTAACGCAGTGCTGGTCTCTAGACCGAGAAACATAATTACAATACTTTATGTGGAGTGAAACTGGGTTTTTATTAGCATTGTAATTAAGACCACTCATATTTAGATGGTCTTAACAGTGTTAACATAGACTGTTGTGTCAAGACCAATGTAGCCATTTCTGCCTCACCTGTTCTAGTTAATATTAAAGAGGAAAAATTTTCATCCACAGGCTTGTACTATTTGCAAAACTGAAAGAGGAGAGAGGGTATCATGGAGATGGCATAAAGGGACATCCAGAACAGACATATGAGACACTTCAAACTGGCACTGTAGTTACTGAAATGCTGTCATATAAACTCTCTTGTACACCTGTCAGTAGAGAAGAGCTTGAAGCACAGATATCACTGCTTTGCTCAGGAGAGACAAACCATTTATATCTGTCTGTCTTAACAGAGAAAGAGAATTCAAGCTACTGACTGCTTGATAAAATGGAAGGGAGCAGAGTGATCACAAGTGGTTACACAGTGTAAAAGATGGGATAAAAAAAAAGAAGAAAATCAAAACCAAGTAGAAGTAGCAGAAAACAAGGGCTAGTCTACTACTAAGCTTTCTAAAAAATTTCTGTGGAAAGAAGGTGGGACAAGTCATACTTAGTGTATCCAAGTGATGGGATTTTGATCATGTGAGAATAAAAGGACATAATTTCTATTTCAAACAAAAAGTGGATTAATCTTTCAGCTGTCCCAGGTGCTTTAGAGATCTTCCAATAGGACAAGGGAAAAGATATCTTTAGCCCCTCTATCCCACTTCAAATTAGTGGGACTGCAAGAATACCAAAAGATGTATGATGCCAGGCAAAGTGCCTGCCCATACAAAGTGATGGAATAGGAAATTCCTTGTTTTGCTGTGACAAATTATTTCCTTCATTTGCTTTCCTAGTGTGTGTGGCTTTTGCTCTCCTTATCAAAGTGCCTTTATTGCATTTCTTGAGTTTTTTCACTTTTACTTTTCACTTTTTTCACTCCTCCATCCCACTGTGGGGAAGTGAGCGAGCGGCTGCGTGGGGTTTAGCTGCTGGTCGGGGTCAAGCCACGACAGAGGAACAACCCTCACAAATGTTTTCATCCTGAAGCCATGTAGGAGTTGATATTGACAGGTTGTTGCCAACTTAGAACCCTTAAGAAGAATAAAAGGAAATAATAATAACAATAAAAAATTAAATCCCCATTTACAAGAGTGACCATCATCATTCAGAGCTAAAAATAGGCCACGGGTTTCAAACTTAATCAAATGCTTTTACTCTAAACCCTTTTTATT
The DNA here is from genome assembly GCF_023055355.1 of Agelaius tricolor. Taxonomy (NCBI): domain Eukaryota; kingdom Metazoa; phylum Chordata; class Aves; order Passeriformes; family Icteridae; genus Agelaius; species Agelaius tricolor. Next base: position 23,223,498 of record NW_027269262.1, on the reverse strand, counting down.
TCAAGTACATGATGTGTACAGCTTTTACTTAACATGTTTGTTATTTGTGACACTCTCACATATTTACCCCTTTTTCTTCTCTGTCTGATAATACTGAAACATAAATATGTGGGGATTTTTTTTCATGTCACAGCATAATAGGAGTGTATTTGAACCACAGGCGTGCTAGAGAAAGCTACAGCAATGGATACTTGAATTGATCAAATGTATCACTCCTGTCACAGTTTGGTTTTCTAATTATCAACTGCCCGGTTGACCAAATGTCATTTAGTAATTACAGGTCAGTTATTTGACACTCAAAGTTACTTCTCATGTAAGGTATATGCAGTACACCAGAAATACTGTAACAGTGCAGCCTCTCTTGGCTGAAATGCATTCTTTAAGTAGTTCAAAAGCTCTTTGGAAAACTAACATTAAAATATAAATAAATTTTGAGGTAGAATGAAAAATGGCATTTCTCATTCTAAAGAACAAAAACCTTGAACATAGTGGGACAAGAAGTAATCATATATCTATTTGTATGCCTTGTCTTCCTTGTCTTACTGTGAAGAGTGAGACTCCCTGGTGGTGTTGATGGTTCTGCATGGAAGTTACACCTAACTTTCTCTCAGTGTAAAATCATATCCTTGAATAACAAGATGCTAAGAGTGGAAAGCCTTGCTGCAGAAACTATTTCAACAATGCAAACTAAGACAATTTACAAAAGACAAATCAAAGGATCATTTCCAAAATGCTTTGAGAGCAAAGTATAAAAACCCCCAAACAAGCAGCATTTTGTCTTTGAATATTTGACAGTAAATAACCTATCAATAAAATCTTCCAACCTTTACTGCAAAACTATATACCAACTGTTGATTGACTTCTTAGAAAACAAACCAGAGATCAGTAAGAACCCAAAAGGTAAGTCTTGTAAAATCGTCAATGAGAAAATAAAAATTAAAAAAAAATAAAAAATTCAAACACTGTTTCTGGGTATGCCACTGGGTGCTGCTTTACTTCAGTTAAGTAATTTCTACCAATAAAAACTCCACAGAAAGTGTATTGAAAATGGATTGCTTGACATCTGCCTGCAGAGATGAACACAGCTGCCCAGGGGGATGGGGGCACAGACCCAAACTGTACTGCAGTAATCCAAACACAGGTAAGCAAAAGCATGAACATCTCAGTGTTTGTTTTAGTAATCAGGTACAGGCAAGCACCTTTTAATATAAAAAATCATCACTACAATAGGAAATTACTTGTGAAGCCATTGAGGGAAGTAATTTTTCAAAATTGTGAGTTTTTATCCATAAAGTTATTTTAACATATGAAAATTATGGTTATCAAAGTACAAACAAAATGTTTATGACCAAACAGGGATGTAAATTTTCTCCAAAGATATACAGGCATTGTCTGCAATAAAATGCACTCTCAACAAATGCTGTAGAGTCTCTCTGCAATTACTACATTACTTTTCAGTATCACCTGTGAGATACTTCTTTCATTTAAATTAAATACTATGCCTATATCTTCTTGTATGCAGAAATTAAAGGAGTTCTCATAATGTCTTTAATGGAAAACTGACAGGATCACCAGTGTACAAGCCACATTCCAGTCTTTAACTGAAAACATTTTAGAAATAAAAGGAGAAGAGCAAGGCTATGTATGGGAAAGTGAATCCAGAACTATAATTCTTACTGAAACACATAGGGGGAAAAAAGAACATCAAGTCATTTGGGTTAGAAAACACCTTTAAGATCATCGAGTCCAACCATGAACCCAGCCCTGCCAAGTCCACCACCAAACTATGTCCCCTAAGTGCCACATCTACACGACCAGCCCCTTCACCTGCTGCCCTTCTCTAGACATGCGTTGGCACTTTGATGTCCTTCTTGTAGTGAGGGGCCCAGAATTGGACTGGCACTCAAGGTGCAGCCTCACCAGTGCTGAGTGCAGGGGGGCAATCACTGCCCTGTTCCCGCTGGCCACACCATTGCTGGTACAGGCCAGGATGGCATTGGCCCTCTTGGCCACCTAGGCACAGCTGGCTCATGTTCAGCTGGCTGTTGACCAGCACCAGGTGGAGATCCTTTCCTGCTGGGCAGCATTCCAGCTTTTCCAGTAACTCTCTTTCCCAAGCCTGCAGCATGGTAAGATAACCTGTTTTCTCTGACTATCCTTATGGAAACAGAGGGGAATCTTGCACAGTGTAGAACTCAAATCAAGATACCCTCTGAGGATGATGTGAGCACTTCCAATCACCCTTCTGGATCCTTCAAATACTATTAAGATTTCTGTCAGTCAGCATATCTAAAAGCAACTTTTTCTCCATCACCCCATACTAAATGCAAGTATTCCCTGGGAGAAAACCATGCTAGAAACAGGTATGTGAGTATCCTTGATCATCAGGAACCTAGCAGTGCAATGGACGACATCGAAGTTACGACAACACTGCAGCTATGTGTATTATAAAGAAGATGAACAAGGGGCTAATGGAGTTTATGTCCACTGCCTGACACGTGAACAACCAGGGTACTATGTTGGAAGGGTGCTGGGCACAGTCTAAAGAACCCACAGAAGAAGATGTAGAAATACCTTTAGTGTAATGACAAAATGACTGTGAATGATGGGCTTCAACGAGTTGGGAAAATAGATGCTTTCAGTGCACAGTCAGTCAGTTTTTACAACTCCATGTGACAGTGTCTGGACTGATACTTTTCTTCTAAAGGGAGTTTATGGAAATGCTCTCCAAGATAAAGAGGACACTGTCCAATTCAGCAGTATTCATTATGGATGCAAGGGAAGACTTCAGGCAGGACAGTTCAGCAGTTGCTGTTCTTTTATTTGGCATCTTTGAATTATTTTCCTGAGACGATAATCTCAAGTGTTGTGACTTTGCTGGCAAAAATTAATTTCCTAGCTTGAGGAAGGGAATCACTGGTGCCAAAACCCCCGAGTGAACTGTTACACCTCTGCAGCTGATGGCAGGCTGCCATTTTCCATGAGGGCAAAATGGTGTTGGCGTGTGAAACTGCACAATTCAATCCTTTTATATGGTGACCTCATGCAAAGGAGGAAAATGTCATTATAGGAAGAAAAGAATGCTGTGGAAGAATGAACCCTGTGTTTAATAGAATGTGCTCTTTTAAAGAAATTTTCTCCACAGAGTATTTTAAAATGCTTCTCCTTTCCTATTATCCCCTGTCTGTTCCTTCTTGGCATCCAGGAGCAGCTACTCTGGCCCTGCTCACAATCTCAGCATTGTTGGTGTAAGAACCTCTCCTGAGGAGAAAAATGACATCTGAAAGGGTCTTCTTGTGCTCTTCAGCCTGATAGGCTTTTCATTTGCTTTCAGATATCTGATCAAAACTTCTTCCCTCCTTCCCTTTTGCTTTTAAGTTACATTCTTCACTGTTACCAGTGAAAGAATAATTTATAGAAGAATTTACTGAAGTATTCTGAGACTCTCAATTTTGGAATTATTATGCCTAACTGTAATGGGCTGCCTGGCAATTTTTATAATCTTTATATTATGACTTCTGCCTCCCTATGTCCCCTTCTACTTATGTGAGACCTTCAGCAATGATTGGTCACTACTCAAAGGAAGATGAAAAATCTAGCTATCAAACAATAGCAAAACCAATCCAATTTCTTCAATTCCATTCTAATATCTGCTGCACCACATAAGCACCCAGCACATGGAATAAAAATGAAGGCACAGAATGAGAAGCACTACTGAGAACATGTATAGCACCTGCCTTGCAGTCAGCAAGACTCAAGGAGACTCAAGAGTAGCATTTGTGAAAAACTTTCAGATTAGAGCAGCAGTTACAACTGTACTTAGAAATAAAGACTTTCACTGAATGGTTTTGAGCAGCATAGAAGTGGCAGCACCTGGAAGAAGTAACACCACCATCTTTATCAATGGCCAGTGTTTATTGCATTTGCCTATTGCTGTTCTGCTGTGATCAGGGCTAACAAGGGAAAAATAGAAATTCTTCCAGAAATACAAAACCTAATTCACTCCAGAAGCTGGGTTTATTCTGTGAAGAAGAAAATTACTTCTGATAACCTTAGCATTCAGCCTGGGACATCTTCACATAAACAGTTACCAATTTTGTCTGAAGTACTTTAAGATAGAGAAGGGGATTTGCAGACCTCATTGCTGCGTAAGACTGAGCATTTACGCTGAGCATTTACGCTGATGCAGCAATAAAAGCACATTTCCAGTGACATCACCAAATTCATAAGCACATCTGTGATCAATGTGCTCTAGAAATAACACCTACTACAAAGAACATGGTCAGGAAGGGAAAAATAGCTCCAGTTTCCCTAGTCACACATCCAACATTTTTGACTGAGCATCTTTTTCTCAGATGTTTTCTGGAGAGCATTTCCACTTCCTTTTCTTGGAGGGAGGGTTCAGAAGAAGCAAGGGGTAGTGTTCCACACTTCAGCCACAGAAATTGAAATATTTTAGAAGATAAAAACATAATAGTAAAACCATAAAAGATACTAGGAATCTCAGATTCCTAGCATATAGTCACAGCTGCTATTTTCTATTTCTGTCTAAATTTTAGGTGACACTCTTCCACAAAAGGAATATAAGGTAGGCCTTTGTCCGACCAAGTACATGAGGAGAAATTTTATACATATCCCACTAATTTATGAGAGTAGGACAAGTCTGTCACTATACAAAAACAAGACTGAAACAATGGTAAGGTTTAGAAGAAAGATCATTAATCATCTTTTCGGATAGGTGATACAGTATAAATCATATTTAAAAGAATAATAAAAAAATAAGTATTTCAGAACAGTTATTTCCAGAAACTCTGGATGAAATAGCCATTCATTGCAGTGTGAGAATTTGATGCTCAGTAGTGATAAAGGTAAGAGAACTTTTTTTCCCTGTAAGGTAATTCCAGAGTTACTTTAACAACTGCCATTACATTTCAAAATTCAATACAACCTGGTAAACAAACTAAATTATTGTATAATATTATTCTTTCTGTTCATGCATGATCAAGTGTACATTAAAGATTAACACTTAAAAAATTATTTTGTGAATTCCATTTGCCTTTTCCTCAGTGGCTGTCAGGCACACAAAATAGCAGCAGCTATTCTTTACTTACACATATTTATGTTTGTCCTTTCTCTAGGATTTGAATGACCACCAAGACAGTTTCTCATCTTTAGCCCAAGTCCTTTGCTATATTAAAGCTAGGTATTTCATCAAAGAGCATTTTTCTCTGCTTCAAAAGAATTTTTTTAATTTTTTTTGCTCTATTATCTCAGTAAGAGATTGTAAGGAAAATATACTGTATCCTGGTACTTTTTCCTTGTGTCAGAGCTGGCAAGATTCCCTGCAACCATGTGCAGTGGGACTGGAATGCTGTTAGGAGGAATTCAGTATTAAATGTGGTCATTCTCAGACAGAGGAGAACTGGCCATGACACACAACTACAACACAAATACTTTGCAGAAAGGAGAATTTTGGTATCAGTGTGTATTATTTAGGTGTATTATTTATAATTCAACTCATAATTCAGATACATCCTTAACAGTTATCACAGGAGTAGTTCTGGGCAGGTTTGACAGGACTGCTCAAGTTCCTCAGGCTAGGTATACACCTATGAAGAATCTGAGATATCTGTTGTGATATCTCCTTATCAACAGGATTTTGAACTCTCACAAAAAAGGCTCCTTGAGAAGCTGACTCAGTAGAAGGTCGAGCAGGCCCTAGGCACACTACTGAGCCATTTGGGTAGACCCTGATCCCAACAAGTAAACACAGAAACTGTTTCAATTGCTCTGCTGAGGCATGACCTAAACACAACAGGACTTGCCATTAAATAACAGAGGCTGGTACACAGATAGATACAGAGAGAGATAAAATAGTTTGATAATGTTGGGTGCTTTAGACTGAAAAGCTCCACAAAACATTAGGAAAGTGTTACAATACATCCCATTATTTCATCATCTTACAAAAATCCAAAGTACCAGAAGTTTAAAAGCTTATTCTTAGATGAACTGTTTTAAGAAAGGTACTTTGGTTTGTTTACATAGCAGTTTGCATTATTACATAGCGAGGGGTATGTAAAAGTCCTGAATAATAACAAATGAAATGGGGGAAGCCTTGTTTTATCTGCTATCCTTTCTCACAGAAGAAGCTCTGAATGCTGCCTAGCGCTCTACTGTTGTATTTATCTACCTTCACCCTCCCAGCTCATGAGCCTGAAGCTTACAAGGGCTGATGTCCAAAGGCTGTGGGGACAGGTGAGATCAACAATGACCAGACCCCTTTTTTCCTAAATGGTTAGCAACAGAAATTAAACCATCTGCCTCCCTCAAATGGGACAGTTCTTGAGGGGTCTCAATCTATGGCTGACAGGAGCCAGCAGAGATTGTGCAATGAATAAAGTGCTCTAATAATTGTGCAATGAGCAAAGTGCTCTAATAATTTAACTTCCTTTCTCAGAGATTTTCCAGTTCTTTCACTGAAAAACTAATTTCTGAATATGGATGAGAGTCGAGTACAGAGAGAGCACACAGTTAAAATTTTCAGTGATACCTGTACCAGAGTTCTCTTCTCCAGTGCACAAACATTCTTCACTTTACACTCATGCAAATATTTTTTTTATTATTATATCTAAGATGCTTGAGGTAATGTTTGCAACCAGTGCAGCTCTGCCAACACCAGCAAACTACATGCTTACCCACTAAGGAATTTCCTGAGCATGAAAAAGCCTGCAAGGGAAGGTTCTACAGTGGGACAGATCCACGGAGTGGGTTGTGCTGAGGGTGAGGAAGATGAAGCACTGGCAAGTCAGCATCACTGAACAGTTCTGACAAACAGGCAGAAGCAGATCTTGATCTCAGATTCCCTTTACATGCCAGGCTAAAAGGTGCCAGTAGAGGCACAGATTTATGTGCACACCACATGTCCCTGATTAGCAGTGTCTCTGAGAGGGCCAGGGGAAGCAGCTGGGGCTGGTAATGGCTTCACTCATTCAATTTTAATTGACTGCTGTGTGTTTGTCAGATCCCTCAGAGCTTCTGTTTAACTTGTGCCAAAAGCTGTGCTGGTCCCATTAACCACAGGGAACAAACAAGAAAGAAATACCTGTCAGCTACAGGTACAGAACAATCTCTATACTGATGTCTGAATTACATTTTAGATACAATCTGCACTGAATTCCAAGATCATAGACCAATGAGCACCATTCAAGCTGCAAATACAGCCAAATTAAAACCTATTCACACAATTATGCATTAAAGGATGCTTTGATTTAGAAATTTCTTGCTTAATTTTCATATTCTGTGCTTGTATTTAGTGTCTAGATGGCTCTCAGAGAACCCTAAGGAAATGCCCATATGTTTCAGACAGATCAAGACTGCACCACTAGCTGATTACTGAACAACTATGATACAGTATTTAAATGGTATGCAATCAATCAAACCATCCCAAAGAAAATAAAACAATGAGTTACAATACTATTTTATGCATGTTTTTCATTTTGTAACAGTAACAAATGACTTAAGTGAAAGCTTTAGTAACAAAAGAAAGTCAGGCATATATCCATGATGTGTCTTTTAAGCTTTTTAAAGCACATATAAATAATTGTTGATGATAAATAGCAGACAGCAATACTGCTGGGAAAAGGGTTTATAAATCTTACCTCTGCTTTTATTTTATTGTCTCCGAAACAGAGGTGTTGTAAGTAGGCTGCAGCATTTGACTGTACTGAGGGAAATTGATGCTGTAACATCTGTATAACTTCTGGAAGCTCTGGATCCCGCCATCCAAACTCTCTGTGCAAAAGCAAATACAAAAAAAAAAAAACATCAAAAAATCTGCTATTAGTGGATAACTGTGCCAACAGTTAGGTCAGCAAAGAAGACAGAAATGTGTAAATAACATCTTTTTTGTCCCCACTTTGTCAAAGCAAACATTAAAATCAAATTTGAAGCTATTTGTCATTTTAAGCTGTACTCCTCTGGAAAAAGAATTAAACAAAGTATCACTAGAAGAAGTAACTGTGGAAATAGTTCTCTAACTGATTAATTTTTCTAAATAAAAAGGCTACATGAAATCTTAGTATACTAAAAGAAAGAAAATGCATGCTCAGATCACCACAAATGGTTTGCTATGAAATGCTAATTTGCAAAAAAAGTCCTTTTTACTTAATGCTGTATCTATGCAATACCAATCGCTATCTTATACAGAAAGCAGTGACCAATTTTGTCTTTTGTTTGGGGTTCTTTTTCAGATACAGTTAATGTAAAACTCTTACATATTTCTGGCCCTACTTGAGCACTCAAGTCTCTGCACTTTAATCATATAAAACATGAAACACCATTAGTATCACATAAAAGAACTGAATTCAAGTATACAGAACAAGTCCCAGTATGTATTATGAAGCTTCCAGACCTGAACTTAAAATCAATCCATCACTTCAGGTGTATTTTTCCACTCTGGGTTTACAGGTAAAATCATTCATGGAAATGGTTTTGGACTTCATGTCCCTAAAACCAGAGATACACATAGCCTCTCTATATGATATACTTCATTATCATATGCCTTTTCCCCAAGAGCTAATTTTTTGTGCCATATAAATATTTTGACCATTTTCCATCTAGTAATACGTTTACGCTAAAAAAGGGAAATTGGGGAAACTCGGAAAAAGAGGTAACTTACAAAAAAGTTCTCTGTTCCAGTTACCATGATCATCTGGGACCTCATTGACAAAAAAACCCCTGGCAGACCTGTTGCAGACTCCAGCTATAATATTTGGCTAAAATAATACTGATCACCAGTTTCCTTCCTAAATTATAAAGATTTTTCTGCACTGAGGCCAAGTTTACGTCACTAGGAGAATTCACAGCATCTCTCCAATCTGTCCCAAGCACACTTTAAATACAACAATTCCCCACAACATTTCAGGGAAGGAAGACTTATCTTACAATAATAATGAATTGCTACAGAAAGAGGGATTGTTTGTTCTTTTCTTATATGTGATGTTTGCCAGATTGAGTGTTGTCACTACAGTTGTGTCTTTATGGAGATTCAGAATATTAATATGATATGTAAAAAACCACTCAGAATTTCATTGGTTATTTCTCCTCTGACAAAACTTAAGTTAACTCATAAATATTAGAATTCACATTAAACATTTAATACAAAGAAAACATAAAGATGTAGTAATAAATCACATATGGACTATTCCAATGAATTTTTAGATTATATAGACTGTTGGAAATCTCTGCAAGAGACATTTGCATAGGTTCAAAAAGATTTTAACATTTAATTGATATTTTGAAAAGTTAGAGAACATTGTAACAAGTATCAGGGAAGGCTACAAACTTCAGTAGCCAAAGATTGTGAACATCACATTTCCAGTTAACCATAACTCTGTCAACAGGTGAAAAGGAAGAGATTCACTGGCACACTTTTTTTAAGTTTGAATTGCTAGAGATCATAGAAACTATATTACCTGACAGGGCATCTTCTTCTTACATCTGCTTGCTTTCAATTAACAATATTAACACTTCCTAACAGGTTCTTCAAACCTATTAGACCTGCATTCTACAAAAACAGCTCTAAACAAACCAATGACATCTTCCAGATTTTTTGTTTAAACAAAAATAAAAAATGAGAGCAAAATCCAATAAACTAGCTGAAGACAAATTAATTATCCTATCTCCATTTCTTATTTATTCTCATTTTCAATCCTCGATGTTAAATGCTGGTATGGGTATTTTGGAGATTAAACAAAACACCAGAAGAAAACAGCCTGAATGACAAGACTACAACAAGTATGTGTTGAAGTGTGGGAACTTCTACCAACAAATTCTCTCGAAAAGGAAATTTCCTCCTTCTCAACATGTGTATTACTTAATCCAACCAAGAAACAAACCAACCAAAATCAAACTAAACAAAAGGCTCATTATGTGCAGTGGTAAATTATGGGCTTTAACCATCTGCTCAGGTTTTTCCTCCTCATGTCCTGGAATCCAGAACAGAACAGGCAACGAGGGAGCAAAAGGAAAAAGGTCCCTTCATCAAAGGAAGAGTTAATTGTTCTGAGGAACCTGAAGCCTCTACATGGTATTTAAGTATTAAAACAAGGCTCTCCCTTCTTTTACCCTCTGATCTCCCAAAGCAGTCAGCATATGAGTGAATTATGGCTACTTGTTGCAAATGGATGTGTACACACTGGATGTAAGCAGAAAATCAATTCAGAAAATAAGCCCTTAGCACTGAATACTGAGTTTGTTAAGTAACCAGTTTTTGGAGAGATAATGAACAAAGCAGGAAAAGAAGTTTAAAAATTTAGCCCTAGTATGCCCTGTCATTTTAAGCAGATGGTCTCTAAGATGATTTTATTTTTAGTAGTTTCTAAATGAAATACAGTAGCTACATAAAACAAACAAAAACTTCTGTCAACAGTTAGGGCTGCATGGATAATTGTGATAATTTTAGCCACCTTCAGGGCAAGAAAGAGTAGTTTCTGGGAGTTTAAATTTTTCATTTGTTTTATATATGTGTTTTATAGGTGGAAAAAAGAATGAGAAAGAGGATTTTTTTTTTAAGAACAGCAAGTTTGCAGCTCTATTAACATTTATTTAAAAAAATTAAATATAAGTTTATTTTTTTTAATTTAGCCTTATTATGAAAAGTTAGAAAGGCTACTTAATGAAGTAATCTGGCAGATGCCTGGAGAAGGAAGGACGACTGGTATTCCTTAAAGACAAAGGCACAAAATGTATGTGGAACAATTTGCATAGATGTGGGGGAAAATCAAGGCCATGCCTCCAAGCATACTTACTTAAATGACAAAAAATGCATTAAAATAGAGAGCCAAACAGAAAGTAGCAACTAGTAGGAAAGACCTGGAATTAAGTGGACTTTTACTCCCTACCAATGAAAAGCAGTAGGGTCAGTATTTGACAGAGATGAGATTAAAGGAAAGTAGAAGGTTAATGAAAATCCAATCTACCTTGATTTCTGTGAAACATCTGATACTGTGCCACATGCAAATTGACAAAACTTGCATTTAGTAAAATTATGAAGTAGAATTAAGCAGAATTTGATATCACAGTGGACATCCTAAACAAACACTATCTAAGCCTGTGTCCCTTATTAAAACATCACCATGCTTACAAAATCTGAGCGAGGCAATCCACACAGATGGTGAAACAAGCTGAAAGGCTGGAGTAAATCTGAGGAGGTGTGTGGCATTTTGAGAATGTTAACAAAGTATCTGTGTGGCTGATCCAAAAATGAAGAGTAAGGTAGTAGCTGCACATGCAAGATCTTTTCCTAATCTACCATTTGCCTATGATTTCCCTGGAGTAAGAGCACTAATCCATTTAGGTCAGCCAAAGGCTTCTGCTGGCAGTGTGAATTTGTCCACAAGCGAATCCCAGCTGTGCAAGAACTTCACAGTTTGTCTGGAAAGCAGCATTTGCCATGGACTCCAAATATTTTGGCAGGTTGTAAAAGTGCATTTTTTCTAGGAAGCATCCTCATCTGAGGAGACTGACTGGAACACACCAAGGTGTTCCAACTTTCTTTCTTTGATGAAAATTGTGCTCTAGGATTGTAGGATTGATCTGATTTTGATTCCTGCAGAAGGTTTTAGCTTGAAGTGGTGACTAAGGCAGATGTTGCATGGATTACACCAGACTACACTGCTCCTGCAGTGGAAGAGGACCCAAAGGGGAACTCAAAGCTCTATGGCAATATATATGCCTACAGTTACCACAAAAGGCTGCATCATATCATGAACAACTGAAGAGAATCAAGGAGGAGTTCTACACGAGACACAACTCTGACATAGAAGCAGTAGCACCAAGAAATCCAGCCTGACTTGGGTACTGTGAGTAATGCACTGAAAACAGGTCCTGTTCCTTCTATCGTATCACATACATGTGCCAGGAAGTAAAAGAGATGCAAACTTAAAAGAGATTGTTTGCAATACAGCTGGGTGCATTGGCTCTGTGGGTTCACTTAGAAGTGCTGCTGAACACAGAGGATGTACTGCATCTGAATATTTGCTTTAATTATGCCAGAATTTTCTTATTTTCTTCTTCAGCTACTGAAAATGCTGATGGTACACAGAAAAGCAAAATCAAAAATCCTGTTACATATATATATATATATATATATATATATATACTGCACTGATTTTAAAAGGCTACTAAATGAGTTTTAAAAACACAGGTGTCCAGCTGGTAACTAAGGATACTGATTGCTTCTACAAAGCATTGCAAGAGCAGGTGTGATGGCTCTGTCTACTCTGCAGCCATTGGTCACAGTGAATCTCATAAGAGCTCGGTTCTTATTTCTGATTTACATTATTAGAGCAGTACATTCACATCTGATCAGGCAGTTGGCACAGGCAAGCACTGACACCCAGAGCTATTCCTGTCTCTGCAGCATTCCCCAAAGGCAGTGCTGTGAAGATGCCCGCTATAAAGAACCATATGCTTCACAAAGACTGAACTACCACCAAGCATTTATCAAACAAAGTGAATGCACAATTTTTTATTACAAGATTGTTTAAATCAAACTTGCCTGTGTGTCCCTGGTTGTCTTAATATGCATGTGAAACAGTCTTGAACTGGTGAAGGAAAGTTTTTCATATAGGAAGTGGTGCTCAAAGGCAACGGCAATTTGAGCTAAGAATATTTCCTCAATTTTTACCTCATATGCATTGTGGCATTGTTAATGCCAGTCTAAAAGACTTTCTGTTGAATTTATGCCTACAGCCATGGACCCTTCTGTTTGCTTCCTCCCTCAATTCAATAAATAAAGTCTGAAAATCTCTTTTCCCTCATTTCAGAAAGGAGAGCTGTGAAAATGGTTTTCTGGTAGTACTAAAAGAAAATAAACTACATGTAGCTCAGGATCAAACAAGGAGAACTAATCAAAAGCCAAGAGAAGATCAAAGAACTAGCTTCTGTGTTTAAAGGGAGAAATTAACTTCTATTAAAGTATTTGGAAGGCAATATACCAATACTACAAGAATCTCTCTCTAAGGACTTGGTACAGTTAAAAAAATAACAAAGATAGGAAGTTACACCCAAATAGAAAAAGAAATCAAGAATACTTAAACATAATCCACAGAAAATGAATGTGATATAAAGAGGAAGGAGCCATCTAACAACTCATTTCCTTATTTTCTTTCTGTGGTTCTCTGACAGTTGGTCAAACACAAGAGAACACTGACTTACACTTAATTTATTGTGAGTTAAATTTGAAGTGCTTCCTTGAAGTACTTTCTTTTTTTCAAACACACTTCTCCATATTTACACATGCATACACAGAGATTGCCAGCCCGCTCTGAATGATCTCCTACAGTTTAAGAGGAGGCAGAACCACTATACTTTGAAAATGGAACATATGAATACTGGCTAACTTCAGCACTCAATTTTAGAGAAAAAAATAAATATGTCAATCTCTCTTCCTCTCACCTTGGAAAACCCTCAAAACCCTTCAGCATACTCACTTCCCCAGTCAAACCTGGTCAAAGGAGTGAACCATAACAAGCAACTGATCGTCATCCTCAGACCCATGGTGACACCAACCACACATAACCCACCATGAGATGTAGTAATGGCCTGTTTGGGCCTAATGCAAACTGCTTAGGACAGAAATGAACCCTTATCAGCAGACAGCTCTCTATGCTTCTCTTTTTGTCCTTTCAAATTAGATAAACCAAAACTTACTGAAAAAGTAAGGAACAAAATAATCTGACATAGTTTAGTCTAAATTTGGAAGCACCAGAAGGACGACAGAGAAAAGGCACTGAAGATGTATTTTCTATGAATAAAAACATTAAGTTCTTATGAAACAAAGAAATGTGTTATTGTTTATTCCAACCTGAAAACTGTAGCCTATGTGGGGCTGGTCACAGGTAATCCACCATCACACAGACTGAATGTGAACATCTCACCAAACCTGTGATTCCGGAATCTTGGAAATCTTCACCATTTCTTTCTTCCTCTAAAAGAGCTCTTTACACTTTCTGAAAAGCTGCTCTCTTGTTAGAGCTTTTCAAATTCAACATGACTGTATGTAAAACATGAAAAAGTTTTTGGCACTCCTGCCAAAAATTTGGATGTTGTTCTTGGGTTATGACATTTTCCTTTGTTTATGCTTTCATGTGGCCTAAACTAAAACGGCCATGCAGTAGTGCTTACACAGATTCAGCACAATGTGGTTTTTACAATACATTTGTGTCTGCTAATGAGGTGCAGAGAAGGATGTGATGTACCAGATGCACAGGATTCTTGTCAAGCAGCGATGGAGATGCTCAGCATGTCCCAGGTTCTTAACACAACCATAAACCTGTGGTCTCAGGGTTAATCCAGTAGTTCAAAAACTTACATCTTGAATACAGCAAAGGGCTAAAACTGGCTTGTACAATGGCAAATATACCCTCCTGCAGTTCTGCCTTTGTATCCTTTACATTTTCTCTCATAAGGCATCACTCTTCTGCTATTTAGATTTTAGAATTAAAAAAACCCCTAAGAGGTGAGCATGTGAAGAGGCAAGATGAGAACTACTTCAACGTAACAAAAATGGCCTGGAGCTGAACCATCTTTAGATTTTGTGAACATTTCATAAGGCAGAAAAGATTTTAAAGATGATTTAGTTGAGTAAAGATTATCAGTTGACATCAGACCATGTGTTACTATTTACAGCTCCAGGTTACTGCCTTCAATACAAGGTGATTATATTCAGAGTATAAGTATCATCTACTCAAGGTTACCCTCATTTCATTTACAAATGTCATTTTTATGAACATCTATGAAATATTTTTTTCACTCTGTATTGGTACTGATCTATATATTAATTGTCTCACACCTTGTGAGGGAGCTTGCATTTCTTATTCTTATGAGAAAAGTTGCCTCTACTGTGAGGTAACCATACCCTCAGTACCTGGTACAATGTTATCTCTCCTCTAGACTGTGTTTGGAGCAGGGACTTCTGTGCTTTAGACTATCTCTTACTTTCCCATTTGTATTACTTGGTTTGTTTAGTTTTGTTTTAGTTGGAAAGTGGTATTTGTCTTTTGGGGCTGTTGAGCTGAAAGTCTGGAAAAACTTGTTTTATCTGTTCCTCTGCAGGTATTTGCATATACAGGGACTCCCTCTGCAAAAGCAAGAGGCAAATTAGCTAAACTATCAAGATGTCTTTAAGCTGCCTAATTTATCTTCTTTTTTCCTGTGATGAATAACATTTTTCTGACCTCCAACTACCAAAGGGCCTTACAGTAGCTTAATGCATTGCAGCTGTGAAAATATGCCAAGTTAACCCTTCCCTGGGAGACCAGCTTACACTTGGCCTCCCTCCATCTACAGTTCACACATCACAGGGCAGATTCCAGGAGATTGTGAAATCTTATTCACTGCCAGCACTGCTGTTACAGATGCAGATATGTTTTCCTCATAGATCAGAAAGGTGGGAACATAGGCAGGAGATCAGAACAGTACACAGACCTAGGGGATTCCAGCCTTGACTCTGTCATTGACTTACACTGTCAGACAGAATTATTTACTTTAATGCCTTTCTCTGAGGTTTGAGAGGTTTTCCACCTCCACAAACCCATAAATCAAAGCTGTCTCCTTTTCGAGAACTACTGTTACAACTAAGAGGCTCCTAAACCATTATGTATTTCAACAACAAGGGGAAAAAAGGCTTTTGAGACTGTGCTCCTATACTGCCATATAGAAATGTAACCTTTCTAAAGAACAAATGTTACTCCACAAACCCCTGATTTCCCTAGGAAAATGGGAGAAGCATTTTAGAAAGGAAGATATTTATTTTATTTCCCTACATGTATGATAACACCTAAACATTGCAGCTATAAAAAAAGAAAGTGAAAAAAGCAGCAGGAGCATTCAAACATTAGCCTAACAGCACCAATGTTAATGATTGAAACCACATTCATCTGCAGGAGGGGAAGCTGGCACACACAATATTCCCTGAAAGGCTCAAAGCATCCACATTATTTTTTTTAATAACCAGAAACATGAAAAGTTCCCAAAAGGTTTTGAGGCATTGCACCTCTCTCCAGTCAAAGCTTTTCGATGTTGTGCAGTTAAGCAGCATGAGTTTCACAGTAAGGGATGTGACAACACATGGTTTGTCTCTCCCTGCTGCTCTCTTTGCCTGATCAAGCTTCTGGCTCCAGATCCCAAGTTCGATGGCAGTGACAGGAAAACTGCTTCTACCCTCTTCCAGCAGGGATGACAAAGTTAAGATTTTCAAGGTTTAGGCAAACCAAGAAACAATGAAGCTGGATGTTTCTCTCATGTTCTCAAATGTAAAGCTTGGACCTACCATTGCCTGGGTAATCTGGAACTGCCAAAGGAAAGCAATGACCACCAACACTAGAAACTGGGTGTTTTCTATGTGTGCAAATAGCAGAAAATGGGAAATTCCAACAGAGCATACAGTTTAGCACAAGCTGCAGAAGTACTTTTTACAGTTGGGGTGGGACACCAGGAAAAGGCATTAATCTAAACTTACAGCAAGTCTTAATCCTAAATATCTTGTGTTATCTCAGTCCTTAAATGATTACTCCACTGAGTGCACTATTGTCTTGATTTCTTGCTGCACAGCAGAAATCCAAACCATTCTCATCCCCACACATACATACCAGGCATCATTCATATCTATGCAACGTTTTCCAGCACTCCCTGTTTTCCTGAGCACAGCAAACTCTTCATAATAGGCATTCATTTGATGCTTAATAATGAATATTAAACAGTAAAACTTAACAGTGACTTAAGATATTGATAAAAACAATACGAATTGATAAGTCCAGAATTTGTCCTGAAACACCAACTCTAGAAAGCCAAGAAAAAAGCTTACAAAAATTTCTAATACTGAATTTTAAAAAAGAGAAACAACAAAAAGTATTCATTTTCTTTTCTTACAACTAGACTCCTATTCAGTCTTTTGGAAAAAGTAAGGAATTAATTCTGTTCACTAAAGTTGCGAGCTGTACAATACTATAAATGCACTTGAAATTGCTTTTCTTGTCAAGGGGAAATACAGACTAATGGTTTTCCTGTGCTGCCTTTATTTCAGTTTTCATTAAGCATGGAAAAACTGATCTCTTGCATGCTAGCTTGATGTACCTCACTGTACAACCACCAAAACAATGCAATAATGCAAGACATACTTGACACTCGTGAGACAGAAAGTTCATGGAGTCAGTACGAGGGGAGTTAAGTTGTTAAAAAATTGCTCAAATAAAAGCTGTTGGATTGAAGAAAATGTATCTAACAGCAGTGAGTAGTGATACTCAAATATACTATTGCTATTTCCCATCACATGCTTTTCATCTTCTTCAAAGCCTTGTAGAAATTCTAGGGAACTCTCCTAATGCAGTACATAGATATCATCATCTTCATGCCAAGCAAGGGTAAAGAGAGACAGTGCTTACATGACTCTCTGATAGAGAGGAAAAAAAAATTGGCAAAAGCTAAAAGGCTGCTATTAAATCCTCAGCCTCGGAACCCAGACAGACTGATGCACCATTAGCTGACTGCAAAAGGTTTTCAAGTATATCAAAATTGCAGAGAATCTGGACAGCACTTCAGGGGAGTGCAGGGCAAGAGGAGACCTTCTGGACTACCAAAGCCAACCTCTGACTGTGACCCTCCTGCTCTTTGGCATGGATGCTCCCACATCCATTCCTTAAGCTAAAGATGGCTTCTTGTAGCCATCACTTGGCTTGACTTTAAATCAATCTCAGATTCTGTTGATATAAACTAACAACAGTTTCATTTTATAAATAATAACAATAATAAAGATCTGTCACACATTCTTTCAGAAAAAGTGCGTTTTTGTTATTGATATTGCTGTTTCTAACTGGGTACTTCGATTTCATTCTATTCTATGCAAAGCACCAACAAACATAATATATGTCCCACTTTTCTGAATATTAAGAAAACAAGGCTGTACTTCAGCACTTAAAGGTGGAAGTAAACAGAGAAAGGATGATTTCTAGCTGGCTATCTAGCATGATAATGTCTCTGATCTCTGTTTGGGCCACAGTATAACCCAGAGAGCTATCACAATGACTCAAAAGCCAGCAGAAGAATGATGAGTTTGTCAGTGGTTAAAGTACTACCAAGTTCTTGTCAACACCAGAGAAATCCACAATCCTGAACTGATGTATCAGCAACAAAAGCAGACCAAGAACAGTGAATCTTGGCTGAAACCAGGAAGTATCTTACTAAAATCAATGCAAAAGCTGGATCAGAAAAAAAAAATGTACACGGATGATAGTCAGATATGATATTCAGCTATGAATATGATATTTAGTGCAGAAGTAGGCTGCATCTTTTAAAAGAACCTAAAATAAACATTTCACATGTATATTTGATAGTTTTACCTGAGTAAAATCCAGCTCACAGAAAAACACCCTTTGAATGAGGAAACCTAGCTCCTCCCTTAATTGCCATCCTGCCAGAATACAATGGGGAGATAACTCTTCTGCTCTTGAGTAAAAGAATGAGGCTGCAGAATGTGCTGTACAGCCTTTCTACAGAAACGTTTCCAGCTGAACTGTGAAACACTGCATGTATCTAATAAATCCACTGGAGACAATAATCATGGTACTGACTCAGGGCAATTGCCCTTATTAACGAATGACAGATATACTGCCAAGGAGCTGCCATTTGGAAATCAGAATCAATATCTTAAAGAGCCCTTTGAAACTTGAATATATTAAAGGAAAATGTGGGCCTCAATCTATCAAGAATCTTTCCTCAGCCAGTGGAAGTACAGCTATTGACACAAAAAGAATGAGTTACTAGTATTTTGCTCAGTTGCTACTTCTATGGTACTTATTTCCATGCAACATGTTCTGGGTGGATTTTTCATCTGATATACTAAATTCCAGTGCCCATTACTTTCACTGATCCAACAATTTAGTGGGTGAGTGACACTCTGCAATATGCTTGGCCAGCAGCAAGAAGTACAGACTGTGAATTGTACCTTTCCCTTTTCACCTCAGAACTGATTCCTTTCAGACTTTGCTAATCTTTCCCCCCATATTTCCTTATTGGAATTGAAAGGACAACACCACTCCCTCAAACTTTGAAACTCTTCTCTATGTGCTCAACTGATAGCATCAACTACAGCTATAAAATCCTTCAAAGCAGAAAAAACATACGTTTTTTTGCACATCCTAATTTTACTTTTTTGATAATGTTAGGAAAAATAGTTATGATTTGGAAATCCATATTGCAAATTCTTGTTGCAAATTCCAAAGCCAATTTCAAACATGACAAAGTTCACAGATTTTCAGCTGTGTTGTTTGCACAAGGGAGACTGGAAGTGGGAGAATCTGAGATTATTTAGGTTTGTGTCAATACCTGCTGTTCATAAGTTTTGTTCTAATGGCAAATACAAATTCACCTAGGAGCTAGTGTTCTTGATATAACTTGATAAAAATGAAACTGATATCCAATTTCATTAAAACTCACTGTGGAAAAGCCATGGAACTGTTCTGCAACAGAGGATATTATATCTGGTATTATTTATTTATTAGGGGAGAAATCACTATATAGGTATCGAAATTATTTTTCTCTGTTTCATAAAAATATGTCCCTCTTCTATGTTTTTTCATTTCAGCATAACGAAAGATGATCATATAGTAAAGCCCTGTAGGCAACACTGCACATGAAGTTCAGAGCACACCAGACTTGTGTTTGAGATTGCACTTTTTAATCACTACTTTAATTTATACTGGAGTCTCTTTCCTCCGAAGTCAATGGAAGGCATATTATGCTCAGGGGTGGCTTAGAAAAATTTCTATATATTAATTTTTATGCACAAATCAAACTACTGTATTAGATTTTCCCAGAAACTGATACTAATATACATTGGGAGAATGTTCTGCAGCCTTCCTTTCACACTTGTGAACACCTGAGACATACAGCTATAAAGGGTATTTTTGAAACATATAAAATTACATGTTTGTTTGTGAACACCTCAAGGCTTTCAGTCTTTTAGATGGGGGTCAAGTAATTCTGTGTTCTTTGGTTTTCAGGAATGTACCATGACTAGGCACTGCAGTACTCAAAGAGGTATTTAGTGGATGTATCTGAGCATGAAAGTAATTTGTTCTTTTCTTCCTAAAGCCATGATAAGGACTAATGCCAGCTGGCTGACAGATACAAAAATTAAAGTTAGATATACACAGAAAATAAAGTCTGTATCTTAACTCGCTACACAATGAGATCCAAAGCAATTTAACTTTTGTGGAGAGTACAAGACACTGATGCTGTGACTGCTTTAGTATGAATTACAGATATAACTGTCAAACTGGCAACTACATGGATTACCTGCATAATATATATTTTAAGTAGAAATAAAGTTTGTTAATTAGCTACTTGTGTCCATTGCAAGTTCAGAATAGGAAAACTAAGAAAAAATTCCAGCAAAACAGTAATTAAAGAGAGATTCAGAGTACACTCCCCATTGGCTTTGCAATATATTCATTTCTCAAGCTTTAGTATAACTGATTATATCTTTTTTTTTTAATTTTTACGAGTAAATAGCAAAACTAATTAGCTGCACACTATTAAGTTAATGCACATTTATCTACAACAATTCGATTCTGACTGTGAAATAATCTTTCTAGCCCATAATTACACTCCAGCTTAATTAGCATAATTTCCGCAGCACATTTTTTAATAAAGAAGCTGACATAAGGGTTGTTCTAAAACACCAAGGATATTCTAGACAAGTAGAAAAAGGAAGACAGGCAGAGCTGCATTAAACACCTATTATGTTACCAAGACAGTACACATAAAACAAGAGTATGAATTCAATACTATCTGTACCAGCACAAGCATCTCAAGATGCTTTTGCTAAAGATAAGCAAAATACTTGAAGGATTTGAGATGTCTCTTGTCCACTTCACTAGAAGTGGTTCTACATCCTTCACAGCTCCTTCCTCCCCCATCACTGCATCTCACCCCCCTCACCAAGGGCAGCCTGCAGATTATTCATTCTCCCACTCCGCGCATTTGTTTCCTTCAGAAAGAAAATACATACTGTCTTGCATTTCTTACACTAATTTAAGCACAAGCAGTCAATTTCCACTGAAGAGAGTCACTGTAGATGAAAACACAAATCAGTCTCCAGGCTCATTTACTCTTTGGTTTGCTAGTGAGGATTTAGCAACTGGGACTCTTATGGACACCTATTTCCCTGGTGCTACCAAACTAGTTTTCTATGGCAAATGCAGACAATGCATATGTGGACAATGGCACCTGAGTACTGCTGTGCTTGATATTAACACTGAGTTTGGAGGAGAGGCTCTGCCTCCCTCAGCAACCCTTTATTCAACTTGTTATTCTCCTGCCAAAGCCCACAATGTGCTGGGTGTCAGAGTGTATCAGATTTATATACCTGGGCTACAAAATGTAATCTCAACCATAACACAAACAGTCATGAAATCTCTACTGACAGTAAAGAACTATAGTTTAAAAAAACTGCAAACGAAGAAACTTTTTTGTGTCTTCACCTACCTGTTTCTAAATAAAGGTCATTTAAAATGAATTGTTATCTGAAGTGCTCTTGAGTTTTGTGAAAAATTTTGACTAAATCTATGCTGTTGGTGAGGATGCCCTTGTACTCCTCCATAGCTGAGATTGTTGAATTTCACCTGCAAAGGATTTCCATTTATTGTGAGAGATGATGAAAGACTCAAAGATTATCAAAATCAGCAAGGTGATTTAAAGCCAAAGTTCTATTTTCATGTAACCTCATAAAGGATATTAATTGAATCAGGTTTCCAAAATGCCTAAGACTCTCCTGAAAAAACGTAGACTTCAGCTTTTAAATCACACAGGCACTTTTAATAACTTCACTTGCTCTAATTAACTTTTTATTTTGAGGTTAGTACTATTAGGCAAGACCAGGACCAAAATGATCTCTGCATACTAATCAGTCATGGACTGCTGCTGCTGCAACGTAACATGAGATGTCCTAGAAATTCAACAAAAATTGGAGCCTGAGCATAGGAAGAGCAGGAGGAGATGTCCTAGAAATTCAACAAAAATTCAGAGCAACTGATAAAAGAGGTCTT
Source organism: Agelaius tricolor (assembly GCF_023055355.1). NCBI lineage: Eukaryota > Metazoa > Chordata > Aves > Passeriformes > Icteridae > Agelaius > Agelaius tricolor. The sequence continues at coordinate 23,201,392 of NW_027269262.1, read as the reverse complement.
GGAGGAAAAAAAATCGGCAATACCTATTTCAACTAACTGCTTTTGTTGGAATATGTACAACTAGGCAAGTTCTGCCTGATTAGAATTTAAGATAAGGAGATACATCCTAAATTAGGTCCTAACAGAATTTTTGTTCAGACATATAAATGATGCATCAGCTACTGTCTCGACACTGTACAAACACAGCCCATTCAACAGGTTTCAGAATCGCAAGGGAAACTGAAGATGCCCCACAAAGCTGCTCCACTGCCCCATCCCAGAAGTGATGCAATCCAATATTGAGGGAGCCCCTGCTTTGGCAAAGCAGGGAGGGAGGGAGGGAGTGAGACCATGGCTAACTAGTTCTGCACCTGCAAATTCTGCTTGACCTTCAGGCCCAGGGCTGCTTAGGAGGATCTCCTGGGACAGGCAGCTTGGGTCTAACCCAGCACCAGCCAGGTTTGCTTACAGCTGCAGCTGTGCAGCTCCCAGCAGTCTGCATTGCAAAGCCAACAACAGCTGAGCCTTCTGTTCTCTTCCCTTTGAACTGGAGTTCCAAACAGCAGGAATTAAAAGCTGGCTTGTCAGAAGACAAGTATTACCCTTTTTTTGAAGGTAAACTTTTCTTGTTATAATTAAGATTAGAACACATGAACAATAAAAATAGTCATATTTTTCAACAAACTGAATTACCTTTGGAAATCAAATTTTACTTTAGCCAGCTGTTTAAAATCAGGTTATCTATAAAGATAGCGTGGTAGCCAAGTTTATTAAAAGATGCTAATGGTTTTGGCTGCCAAACTACAAGGGCCTGGCTGTGAGTCTTTGTTTGTCAACTGCACATCCAAAATGAATGCACCTAAAATTACTAGCCAATTTTGAAAACCTTGATCTGCCAGGTTTGTCTTGTTCTTTCTCTTTGACAGTTATTTACCTCTGCCAAATTTTCCTTGCAGAACATCAGAGCACTGAGAAAAGAAGAAAGCAAATCAACTTCGCCTTCAGTCCCGCAGCTTTGAGTTAGGAGATAAAGAGTTATGGCTTGAAGACATGAGATAAAAGCAAAGCAATATAGTCACAGCCACAAACTCCATGAATTAAACTAAGAAAAAACCCCTGTAGGTCAGGCAGAGATCATGCAGAGTAAGCACAGCAAGAGACAAGGAAATGGGAAGCATAAATATATTGTTATTTTTTTCCATGTCATTTCATATCTCTATACATCTGGTTTGCTACCTATTAAAAATAGCCCTTCTGAATGGCCCTTCTAGAAGATTTTTGAGACCTTGCTATAAAAATCACTGACTCCAGGGCAAATGTTATTATCAGTGCTGCCACAGAAGTGCAGAGTAGTCATCGCAACCAAATGGTTTTAAAGCGGGTGAAGATCTAAGACAAAAAAAAAAAACTATCAGGAGGCAAATTATTGACTACCATTTGTTAAGCAAGCACTGTGCAAAAAGAAAATGGGAGAAGCTTAGTAAAATGCAATTTGTTTCACATGCCCAAAGAAATTCTGTTTCTCAATTATGTTGTCAGGTATTTTGCCCTAAAACTCAAATTTCCTTGGAATAGAATCCTAATATCCCAGTTCTGAGAACTGATGCTGGCTGGAGAATATAGGCACTACATATATCTAAAGAGAGGATTAAGAAAAAATTCCTCACCTTATTAAAAATAATCCCAGTGTATGCAGCTGCAAAATGGTAAATTACAAATACTCACTGAGGACAGCCCTTAATAAAATAACACCTTAGGTCAGCATTTTACTTGATACTACGTTGCTGACAAAATACATGAATGACTCTCCCAGTTGAACAACTGAAATTGGGTGGTTTCATGACTGTTTTAGCAAGTTAGACTTGCTCTTGATTTTTCCCATGATAATGGAATTACTCAGCAATACAGAGGCTGAAAATTTAGATTTTGCTTTACATACACTGAAGAGGAATTTAATGACAAATCTTGAACAGACCTGGGATGTACACACAGTATAGCTAAGTATTTATGTGATACTAATCACCAGACTCACCAATACCTATCAGCCTGTACTGCCATCTGTTCAGCAGTCTCAATTGTTTACCAGCTGGGAAGCATCTAAGTACTACTCCCACCATCTTCCTTAAAAATACTCTCATCATCCACCACAACCAGATAAGAAGCTTACATTTCTAGAGAATGCTGCTGGCCTTGGAACTGATGTCCTTCCACATCAATAAGGGATAACATTTTTAAGAGTCAAACTTTTACATATCAACATGATTTCTCAGCACTAGATTTTCTTTTCAGACATTTTGATTTTTATATTGTAGCCACATACTTAGATGGCATCTTTTATTTTATTCTAAGTGATAGCAGAATTAAAGTATCAAATAGTTTCTTTGTTGACTGAAATGCACTGCTGTGTATTTTATTAATTGCATTTTATGTGTTAATAGTTTGGCATTGCATTTTATCCAGTGCTCTTCTTCTCACTAATGGTATCTACAAGCATACAAAGCACAGCAGCAGACTCTCAGGGGGCTGCTTCATGAGGAAAGTCAAATGTGAATGAGAGAGAACCAGGAACATGACAAGCAATTTTCCATTATCCTGGAGAAGACTTTTGAGAGTTGGAGACCAAATAAGCTGTGTGACTATTTAATGAGTAATTAACTGATCCTGGAAGGAGGACAAAAGTTTTGTACAAATGCCATGGGGTATCAATAGAGAGGTAACACTCACCCAGGAAATAAGTAACTGAACTAATCAAGCCATTTGCAACCTTTCATTCTCAGCTGTGTTGAGTAATCGTTAAGAACACATTTATTACCACATTAAACATTCTGTGTCTTTCCAAGACTGTCTTTGGTGCACGGTAAAAGTCACGAGCCAAATGTTTCTCTAACATTAAGAGTTTATTGACATACTGCAGACCTACTTTCTTCCTGACTTCTACACATCTCAAAATAAGGACTTTAAAGGAAAACCTCCTCTAAAACGCCTGTTGTCAGGTGAAGTCATGAGCTTTGCCCATGTAAAACATCCCCACTGGCTGCTTCTTTGGTAGGCAGACAACTGCCCAGGATCTCCAGGTGCGACTGGACTAACTGACAGTCCAGACAGACTGACAGGCAGTTTCTTACACATCCAAGTGTTAAATCAAAGAACTATATCACACTTCACTGTGATGATTCGGCATAATCTAAAAACTCCAAAGCTCTGTTTAAACTCATGAGCAGGCAACAGTGAGAAAAATACCCTCCATGACAACCACATGTCATATGAGGCCCAGAGAAGAGGACTGCTCAGCCAGGAGCCTGTCCAAGCTGCTCAGCATTCCTTTGGATGTGTCTGTCCACCTGGACTGTGACTGGATCAGTGTCCAGCCCTTGGAGATGCACTGACTGAAGTAGCTGCTGAAATGACCAGAGCTGTTTCAGCAAATGCCATTTTGTAGAGGTAACAGCTCATGGATTTTTAAAAAGCAATGCATTTTTAATGTTTGTAATGAAATCCAGAAGTTAAAAGTCTGTGATAATTCAAACATTTCCTAGAGCTGTAATGGAGGTAAAAAGCAATAATTATCAATATTTTCATGTGATACATTTTGAACAAAAATGCATAATAATGTTCTAAGGTTCACTATTGCTGAAATTCAGATGGGGCCTCAGGAGTGAATAAGATCATCCAGCACACAGCTCAGTGACAAGGACAGTGATACAGTTAAAAAAACCTTATGGCTCTCTGTGAGATTCATTTGACAGTGCTGGAAGTTAAGGACTAGCCAAAGGAATATACAGAAAAACTAAATAATGACTTGCTCTCTGCAAAGGCTTGGTTTAAGGTATATTCAGAGAAAACTGGCCATCAAGTATCTGCTGATATCTCGATTTCCATTTCAAAGGTATTCACAGACATGGTAAGTAGACAAAAGAACTCCCAGCTATTCTCTCTTCCCTAAGAGAAAGCACAACCTTTATATAGCTATCTGCTCAAAGAATGTTGTCCTACCACTGGTAGATAAAAGGACATGGAAAAGATAACAATCCATCAGTGCAGAGCAGGGAGTTACCAGATTTAAACTCAGCAAGATCCAGTGAGAGAAACAGCAATTAGATGTGGAACACTGCAGTCAGGGGACAGCTTTCTGAGCTGAGGATGCACACAGGCAGGCACAGGATGCCAAGGCTGTACCAGCAGCTCCTAAGACACAAGAAAGTGGTGCCATAAAGCACCCACAAGGAGTACTGAAATGTGCAGTCAGGCTTGAAAATGTGTGCTGCTCAAAGGTTTGTTCACTTAATCACTAGGATTTCTGCATCTCCCTATGACCTTCTACTCTAGCTTTTAGTCTTTAAACAGAACATTCACTTTCCATAGAGAAGATCTACTACTATTTCAGTAGAAGATGTGAAAGCAGCAGGGATGAGTTTTCTCCTCTTATAAATAGTGGTAGATACTATGTACAGATACAGAAATCCTTAAAAGTTACAGACACTTTTCCCTTTCTAAAATTTCTCCATGCACATTAAAAATGACAATTAATAGTGCTAGATCTTGTAGTGGAATGCACTAGAAGACAATGAGGTCCAGCTGTCCAGACACAGAAATAGGGGAAGAAATACAGGATCACCAGCTTTAGCATCCATGAGCTTCAGAAAAACCCAAATATGTACACTGGGGGTTAAGCAAAAGAAGTACAAAACCAGAAGATATCTTCTGCACCATTCAACTGGACCCTGAAAATCATCAGTTTTTCTGGCATATATTTACCACGCCTTTTCTATTTCAGCAGAAAAAAATTGAAACATTTAATTTAGTTTGTATATGATACTGATGTTCAAATAATTTGGATATTTTTAACCTAACTTAAGAACAAAAAATTCTCTGAAGTGGTTGAAAAACTGGCAGCTAATACATACAACAGTCTTTACATTTTTAAACACAGCCATTTAAAAAATATCTTTGCAACAGGAAGGAGGTCAAGCTGACACTGCCACAGCACTGAAGAGCCCTGTCCATACAAAGCCTTCTAACATGGGCTGTTGACATTTGGGAACAAGTGAGCTGTGTCCTGCTTCACAAAACAAGTGAGCTAAGAACAGCCAATTTTTAGAAGGATAGCACAGCCTTGTATTTGCACTATCTATTAGAGAGAATTCTGAATTTGGGATATATCAACTGCCTGTTGTTGATACAACAGGTGCTTATGTGAGTCTTCGTTTACCACTGGTTAAACAAGATGGACAGTGTATGCAATTAACATCTTTATAGGCAAAATTTTCTTTTGTAATGTACCTACATTCCTGTGACCATGAATTCAAATCAGGTTTAAGAAACTTGAACAAGGAGCTATTTAGCTCTAAAATGTTTCTTAGCCCTGGGTATATATGAAGCAAAAACCTGCAAGCACTTGCAGTACTTCGTAATAAAATGAAAGTCTGCCCATGAAACTTTTGCTTTCCTTCTCACTGTAACAGGAATATAGAAAACTGACACAATTAATACTTTAGTTCTTTAGCAAAAAAAACCCCAACTTTTAAGGTTTTTAAAAACATTGTCATTAAGCATAGTACATAATATATCAACATATTTATTTGAATCTGTGAGATAGCATCAATTAGCCACAGTGAGGCAGCCACTGAACCTGGCAGATTTTAAGCTTCTGACAGGTTACCAGGTCTTTTTCTTCATTTTCTTCAGTTCAGTTGTTTGGCCATACAGCCCTCTGACCACCCAGTGCCACAGAAAATTTGGGAGGAGTGTATTATATTACACTGAAGCCCCCAGTGGGGTAGGTGCTGGCATTCTGGCTTAATAGGGAAACATGGGTATTTTAACTGCCAGAGCAACTCAACTCTGAGCACATGCCATTCGTGCACAATGACATTCTGTCAGCAAACTGCACCACTGAGCAATCCCAACGTTATTAGATTCTTAAACCCTAATTTGTTTCAGGTTGACATGACATAGTATGTTTCAGCTCCTGCTGTTAGTGATATTGCTGCAATGAAGAAAAAAACCCCATCTGTATCTTCCCACACAGTCAATGACTGTGAGAATCTGTGTGCTAATGGATTTTTTTGCTGCTCTGGAGTGTGAAGACATCAAAATGTATCTCTACCACAAACAGCATGAATGAGTATTTAGATTTTCTAGTAGGTTTGTTAGTTTTTTGGTGGTGTTTTTTTGTGTTTTGCTGTTTGGGGGGGGCATAGGGTTGTGTACAAATGTACATTTTTTTTCCAAAATCTTCAGTTTTCTCTACAGTTTTAATTTTTGAACAGTGCTTTGGATCATGTAGCTGAGTCACTGTATTTGTTAATACAGTGTCATTAATAATAATTGTTAATTGTGTGTTTTAAATTAGACTGGGACTGCTGGGACAGAACAGAAAATGGCAGGTAGTCGTGGAAACCCACAGAAGTGATTTAAAAGTCTATTTGGGACAGACTTCTCAACATCATTTATGACTCACAAAGCAAAAGATGACTTATGTAGGGCCAGCCCTTCCACAGAAGAAAGGACAGCATGTGGTAAATCTCGATAATTACACTTAATAAAAAAGGTCTAATTTTATGAGTTGGAGGAAAGATACTTCAGTAATAAAAATATTTCACTGGTGGAGTAGATTTTAAGAAGACTGTGAAGAATTGCATGTGGACTAAAACCTTTTACTCCACCAGAAATCAAGGTTTATAGTAGTTCTGACAATAAGTGTAGCAGAAGAATGGGCTCTCTCTCATTCTCGATGCATGATGTGAAAACAATATTTTTCATTTGTGTCTAAAAAATAGTATAGAATGCATAAATGAATTCTCTGCTTATGCTACTTAAAAATGGTAATATCAACCCACATTATGTTTTGAATGGTTAAATGGCTGTCATCTGGGTTTTTGCTCTGAAGAACTTTGTTATTTCATCAAAACCAAGATCTCTGACTGCTTATTCTTTGAAAGTTTTCAGCAGGAAGTTCTGATGAGGATAAACAGATCTGAAACAGGCAGATGCTACTGGAAAATTTGGGAAACAATTCAGGACTGACTATCTCAAATGGCAGTGAACTTGCAAAGCTAAACCAAAGTTGTCTGAGTTATATGTTACAAAGTAGAAAAAGCCATTCTGGGTTGAGCTACCAGGTCATCTCAGGCATTTCTCACCATCTTGTAACTGACCACTGAACAACCATTTTAATGGAATGATCCTTTTATCACCATAAGACCATCTTCATGCCTCATACTGGTTTATAATGCATCAGATGTCTATGTGAAGTCATGACTTTTCCACATACATCACTTCATACTTACACAAAATCAATTTTAACTGATTTCAGTGTGGCATCACAATTTCTTTCTTAAAAACTCCGTGTTTTTTCACTCACACCACATTGTATTAGCATGTGAGCTAATCTGTTCTGCTCTTGATTGCATTTTCTATTAGTCTGATGCAAATGTGATACAGATCTGAGCTGCCTAGACCTACTTGGAAGCCCATCTGGAACACAGGCGTCCTATGAGACATTTTGTGGGGACTAAAAGAGAAACACTATAGCCTTAAGTTTAGCTCTTTTGTTTCTGAGAGTTCTTGCTACTCTTGGATGAACATTATCTAGTCCTGGCAATCTGTTATTCCTAATTTACTATTTGTTCCCCAATTTTGCCACTGATACATTTTGAGATACTTCCTATGATAAGTTCTTTTTCTCTTCTCTCAGAAATGCTCCTCAGAAGGAGAGAAAGCCAAAGCTTTTCACTTGCTCTTCAGTGAGCAAGTGCTGGCAGGGAAATTCAGGAAGAAATAAATGTTCCTCTAGTGTAACAAACACTGTGATTCACAGGCTGAACTAACTATTGGCAAAGTCTGCACAAGCAATCTGACACCGAGGGCATTTTCACTCAACTGTTTCATGACATTCTTCTTGCCTTCATGCAAGCTCTTGTCAATTCTATGCTTTGCCTACCTTGACTTCAGAATGCCTGACTTCAGAACAGAACATCATTTTACATGATGACACAGGGCAGCTTTCCAGGTTAAAAGCTGGCCATCAACTGGGAATGGGCATATACATCTATGCCCTTAAAAACTGTGAGAAACAAACGGGAGGCAGTGCGGGCTAAGGGGGGCAGTGGTCAACAGGTAGCACATAAAGATTTGTCTGAAAGCTACCCCATACCCATAGCTATGACCAAATGGCTCACCATCTCTTATGCAGTAGAGGAAATCTGGACATTTTCTTGGTAAAATAAACCACAGTCTATGAGAGAAGGGGAAACCTGGAAGTCTTACAGACCAAGATTACCCTGTCAGTCTTCATCACAAGAAAAGGAGTAAAACGAAATTGGCAGATGTTGTGAGTAGGCTTGGGAACTTCTATACTGCATTAGGGATGGTAGGATGTAAAACCTCACACCAGACTCACTGAATCCACCAGGTTTAGCACATTATGTTTTGGACAATCCCTTATTTGGGGAATTGGGAAAAAACAGCAATTTCATTCATGGCACAGTGTATATCAGAGGAAAAAAAGATCAAATTTAATGCGGTGTCTCAAAAATAAAATTTGGAACAAAATTTAAGGTTAATTGTTAGATAGTGAAACTTTAAATTCTAAACACTATGAATCAGAACTTACTAAGCCAGAACTCCATACCAACCTTCTTACTTCTTGTGCTTCTTCACATAAAATTTGTAATAGTTACAGGAGGGGGAAAAAACGTGCAAGTTGGGTTGAGGCACTCTCAGCTTTCCACATTCTTCTAGAACGTGGGAATTATGTAGACACAGGTCAAATTCAACATGTAATTCTTGGCCAACTTTGCTGTATTAATAAGAAGCAGATTCTTTCCTGATAGCAAGTATAATGTGAATTAACCACAAGATAGAAAAAAAACCAAAACAAACTAGCTAGGAGAACACACATACAAGACTAAACATTTTGGTAGTTTCTGGAACAACTTATTAAAAGAAAAATAAAAAATATCTGATTTTCAGAGGAGCTACAGCCCCAGTATTGAGCTGTGCTAGCATCTGGCACTTCTGGAATGCAATTCCCTTTAAATGTATTGATCATCTCTATTCAGAAGTAGTTGACTTTAATATATTGAACTTGGGCTTTGTTTTTCCTGCTTTTGTTGTTTCATTGAAAAGATGTCATAAACTGTGATTGTGACAAGGTAAATTACAAAAGTAATTCCAATTACATATTTTAATATTATATTTAGGTTAATGAGAAACTTCATAAATTTCTTTTTTACAGCAATAAAAGTTATGTGATCTGCTTCTTCATTATTTTCAGATTTTGCAATTTGCTTCTCCAATGAAGAGTAAAATTTGATTTAGATAAACACAATTATTTACATTTTTTCAGGAAATGCTTCTCAGATGAACTAGAAAACAATTACACTCTGTGTACCCAAAGGAATAGCAAAATTCCTGCAAACAGCAACCCATACAGAAAATTTTAATTAGCTTTTTCTTTCCTGTGTTAAATTTAACACAGGTGCCTGTCCATCTTCTGAGTAATTCTGAAGAACACCTTCATGCATGTTATCCTGGTTAGCTTTCAAGTCACAAAATTTTTTTGCACTTAACCATAGAAGAGTCTTGTAAATTACTGTATCTCAAACATCATACTTCTAAAATATCTGATTTGCCATCCACTCTCATTTGTCATAATTTTTTCTTCATAATCTTCTTCAAACACATTATCAGTTTGAATGTAAATACAAGGATTTTACTTACAGTCTTTTTAGGTCGTTCATGTTTCCCTGTTTTTCTGAGGTACTGTAAGGCAGGCTTCCAAAGAAGAACTGCTTATAGCTTTCATTGTTGTGCTTCCTCACTCCCTCTTTGGCTTTTTTAATATAGACATCTCATTTAGAATGATCAGGCACAGATATTATTTCAAAAAATATACATTTTTCCACAACTTAAGCCAAAAGATTTAATAATCATGACTAATCTAAAGCCTTTAACAAGCTCTTGGAATAGATGACAACATTCTAACTGAAAATATGTGAATTAATTTGAGACATATTTCATGTGACACAGTATAAAATGCAAACCTAAATCCTAATAGATTTCATATAATGTCCCCAAAATACTAATTAAAATTGCAATAAGAAACACCAAAATTACAGATGTCTGTTCAGTTTTCTGTAGTACAAAAACAAAACAAAACAAAAAAAAACCCCAACAGGACAATCATAATGAAACAATGGTCATAGAAGATTTATGACTGCTGGAAATTTATAACTGAAGTCTGAAACAGCCCTGTAAGAAAACATCCAGGCTACAAAAGAATAAATACAGCAAGAGAAAACAGGGCTAAGTAAATGAATCAATGCTGTAAGTCTTGTGGAAAAGCTCATGTCATTTACACATCTATATGTCAAAGTCTGTTCCCTTGGAACACTGCTGAATCACTCAGTGCTCAGCAGCTACGTATCCTCCCTTACGCAAAACTCAGAATATTCTGACACAAAGTATCTCTGAAACACAAGTCATCTATCCTGCAGAAACTGAAACAGAATAATGCATTTTATATTGCTACCAAGCACAGATATGCAGCCACAGTAATGGGAAACAAACATGACAATGTAAGATCAGGAACAGTTTCTGTGAAATACCTGAAGGACCACAATGGCTACTCACAGATTAGGATGCTTCAAGTCAACTGCAGAATGAACTCACAGAACTGCCCTCACTTAAACCAGGAATTTCTTGGAATAACAGAGTGTATGTTCACTTTGCTTATTTTTGTTGAGGATGATGAACTTCAGCTCCAGTGGTCCTAAGCGGTTAAAGCTCTTCAGCCCAGTGAGACTCAGCTCACCATTGCTGGATCAATTCACTGTCCACTCACAGAGCTAATACAGAGACATTTTGTTTGGATTTTTGTTGACATTGGTTCAGTCATCAACATGATCCTCTGGCTAACAACTTATTTATTGGTGTCAGTTCAGATAAAATAATGGGAAATGGCTAGGGATCAAACCTGGAGATACCCCAAAGAAGGTAGACACACCCAAGCCTTGCCAACTCCAAGAAAGCCCTCAAAAAATGGGCTGACCATGTAGCAATATGCATGTTATGGATAAGGGTGGCAAGGTAACCTCAAGCTGTGACCTGACTCTCTCTTGAGCGCAATTGATTCCTGATCAGGGGATGTAGTTTTGGTCTAATTTCCCTAAACTAGGAAAGTCATGGTATATTTTCCTATAAAAAATAGATGATAAACAGAAAATTTTCCATACTTTACTATTTTGTGTATTTTATAATTGATGCTCAAAGACAAGTTCCTAATACAATTTTCTCCAGTAAACTGCTCATTTAAATTTAAATAAAAAATATCAGAAATTCTGTTTTGACCAGTATTCTTTAATGCTCTTCCTATTTTTCAAAGACAGGATCTAAGTTTCCCTCTGGTAATTTAAAATATGTTATGTGAATATATTGCTTTGTGCAAAAATATTTACATGTTTTGGTTTTGTTTCCCTTGCATTAATAAGAAATCAGTCCAATTTCTGTAAGACCAAGAACAGGTATTTACTCAGTAATGCACTATGTGTGGCAGGAAGAAGGAAGAGAGGGACGATGCAGCTAAAAATGTGAAATTAGAAATTGGGATCTTGCTGAAGGTAACATGAGTCCTAGTGTAGAGTGAGCAGAGCTCCTGGAAACATCAGAGGAAGTGAGCTGAGAAGATAAATTGATTTTTGGATCCAGGGGCAATTCAGCAACATCTGGAAATCTGCCAATTAGGTGAATCACTGTGATATAGAAACCATCTTAAAGAATTGCTGTTACCCATCCAGAATAAAAGATAAAGATAGAGCTTTAGCAAGTAGGTATCTGTTGAACATCTCATGTACAAACACTGAACCATAGGAAAACAGCTCTGATGCACAAGGATGAAGACAGTATCTCTGGGAGCTTTTCTGAGCGGGCTGGACCAAAGGGACTCAAGAGAAACACAATCCATGTGTTAGAGGCAGTGTTTACAGAGACACCGGTGAGCAATCTGCTCTCTAAACACAGAAACCAAGTCCTCTGAGAAAGAGGATGATCAGGCTGGACAGAAGATTTTCAGGAAGTTCAGGAATCAAGACCCAGGTGCAGGCTAAAGCCCATGCCATCACATGGCAGGAGGACATGGCAATAGACAGCTGTGCTGAGGCCTTTCTATCCAAACACCAAGTATCCTTCTGTCCTGGAACCAGGGACCTATGATGAAGGGGAAAGTGGGACTGGCACTGAGGAACTAGGGGTTTTCAAGAGCAGACAGCACCACACAGTCACTTACTTGCTGGAGGCAAAGTCATATGAGGGAAGAAGCACTGGGTCTGAGAAGTCTAAATGTCTGCTTTCCATGGCTGCCAGTAGCACAGGGAAAAGGCAAGAGAAAGATTTTAGAGAAAAAAATCGAGGACCCTACAAGGGAAGCTGGAATCAAGGTCTTCCATGCAATTATGTGCATGTATACCATACAGGACTGCAAATGGACAAATTTTCAAGGATGCTTGGGTAAAAAGTGGGGTTTCCTACTCACTATGGAGTGGAGATTCCTTTGTATGAGACATTTGAAGCTAGACACAAGAAGCTCATCTCAATCTTAAGGGAATCAACCTGTCAGCAATTCAAATCCTTACTGACTAGTGGGGGCAGGAGAGTGGCAGGAGGGGTAAAAGATGGAGGGTACAGAATAGCACATGGTCTAGGGTGGGTCTTCTGCTGATGAACACAAACAGTAAAACTCTTGCTTAAGGAGCCCACAACAGAAAGTGCAACTCTTGCCTCTGATGATGTCTAAGCTCTTGTTTGAGCTCTTGCAACTGAAGACACATTCCTTAAGGACTAGAATGTCCTTTGGCTAAACATCCTAATGTGAAACATGAAGACCACAATATCCTCCAGTCTCACTGAACTTCAGAGAAGGGAGCTACAGAAAAAAGAAAAGGACTGTCTTCATAAAATGGGTGGTGATGATACTTAATGTAGTATCAATGCTGCTTTACAACATCCTAAGGAAAGGACAACATTAGTGGGAATCACCTTTCAAAAGAAGCCTCATGAAAGGGAAAAATGAGCAAAAAAGATGAGGAAAGTTCATTCATATGATGTGCTTCTGAGATCTTCGAAAACACAAGCCAGTGAAGTTGAAGAATGAAGATAAATCAAGAGCAGGTTTAACTCTTCTACTCACTACAAGCATTGTGAAATGCTCTATCAACATTGATTGCATCAAACCCATGAGATGCGTCAGTAATGGAAGAAGCATTTGCATAGAGGTCAAGGATAACAGCAATGTAGTATTTAAACTGTTTTGTGATGTGCAAAGTCAAAAACAACCTATGACTGGAGAACCTGAACAATTTTTGTGCTGTTCTCATTTCCTCCTAAGAGCTGAAAATAAAAAACAATTTACTGAGATGGAAAAAATGTCTGGTTTAAGAATGAAGTCACATCTGAACTGGGACTTAACAATTACTGAACGCTATTTCCAAATGCTCAGAAAGAGCATATAATTATTTCAGTGTAAGGCTAGAAAAGGAGCTAACTTATTATCTCACTGAAGGAGCAAATAAAACCAGATTCTGCCAGTGAGGAAAGAGTCAGGCCTTTGGATATTCTCTCTCTTTGCTGGCACTTCTCTACCATCACTCTGGGCTCTGAAGCTGACCCAAAAGGCAGAGCTACCCTGCCCTGCTGCCTTCCCAGCATCCTTTGAAGGTTGTATTTGAATGTGCTTCTGGCACACACCTGCTAATGTGATAAAATCGGAAGAGATGGAAGCACAAGCTGGGAGGAGGAGGAAGCCATACTACAAGTTAAGGTGAGAGTCTTCGCTGAACTAATCATTATCTTTTAATCTTTGCTGCATAAGGATATATAGAGAACAACTCTCTGGACAGCGATTAATGAATACTTGCTCTTTGCTACCAAAGCAGCAATTGTGAAATCTTTAATAACAAATTTTCAAAAGCTGAATATTATGAAACCTTTGAAAAAAAGTACTGCTGTGAAAAAACAAGGGGGAAGGGACAGATATGGGAAGTTAAAAGAATAACAAGAAACTCTAAAGTAATAAGTCAGTAGGGAAGTTACCCTCTGGATCCTTTCCCTTTCGAGATTTTGCATGACTTGCATGATTCATTCGACTATTGAACTAGACAGTTCATTAGTCAAAATGTCTCTTGTTCCTCAGGAGCATCATGGCCAAGAACCAGTACCTAAATTCATCTAAATCTGTTAAAAAATAGCTTGAAACACTAAAAAACATTAATTGAGTTTATTATAACTAGTGACAGTGTTTAGTAAAATGAGATCAGTGGCATATGTGACTTAGTGAATATAACTTAGCCTGAAACAAATGTCTACTGACCATCATCAATGACTAGTTGCAATAGTATTTTAGCTACTTTTTCAACCCTCTAGTAACTAATTTTTACTGAAATCATGTCTATATACTTTGTGAAACTCAAACATATGCTTCCAGGCAGATTACTGAGCCATTTTTGTGGATTTCCAGCACTGATAACATGTCCATCAAGTTGATGTTCACCAACATCAATTCAAAGCCAGACAAAAGACATCAAGATCATTATGTGTGATCTTGAAACATGAGTGCCATATCTTGTACTGCAGCTGACTTAACTCAGGCAATACCTGGAAACCTCAGTTACTGAGCTGGCACACATTTCCAGAGTACAAAAACCATATTGATTCAAAAGACTTTGACCTTTTGGATACAGCACTTGATCTGTATTTAAGTCTACTTTAGTGAAGTATGTGGAAATTAACTACACATATGTAAGCAACTAAATCCAAGCTAAATTTTCAAGACTTTTTATTGCACAGACGCACCACGGCTGCATGATGCTTGGTTGCCAGCCTGGGTGAAACCATAGCTTAGTACATTTTTATTTTTACCCCAATTAAATCACAACACATAGAAACCAGAGAAGCAATTCTAACCTGGGTCATTGCTTGGACAGTTAATATTCCTTTCCTGTTGAATCAAGATGGTGTGATCTGATGTCCAACCACAGAAAACATGGAGAGGAGACTCTTGGTGACTCCAGAGAAAATAGCGCGATACAAAAATTCACCCATAACAATACTTGAGGGAACACTGGGTCCCTGCTATACTTTGAATTCCTGGGATAATCTCATCCTGAAGGGTAAAAATCTTATTGATACTTTAACATTTGCATAGTGACTGAGCAGTACTGGTTTGAGGTATTTTGAGAGACAACTAAAGAGATTATAGAAAAAGTCAAACTAAGAGACTGAAAACAAGCATTTTATCAAGCAAATTTCTTAATCTGACTGGAGAAAAAGAATTTTTTAAAGCTGACTTCAAAAACTGTAAAACTAACAAAGAGCAATATCAAGATTCTCTGGATAATGTTTTAAAATAAATACCATTATCTTCATTAATCAATGAATATGAAGCTTGTCAATGTCTGTTGTTACTGCAGATTAATTTTTTTCACTTATTTACTATAGTCCTAGTTTTTTAAGTACATTTTCCAACTTGTTCATGTATTATCCCCACTTAGATACAAACACAGCAAGATGTTTTAAGATGCCAAGCAACAGCTCCTCAAAGAGCAGCTTCATGATTTCAAGCAATGCAGGATTGTATATAGTAAAAATGAAATAACACCAGAAATTTATTATTAAATCTGTAATTTAAATGTGTTTTCCTAGACATACACTCCTGAACATGCAACTGCACGTACTGTGAATTAATTTCTTAAGTGAATGGTTGTTATTCCAGAGCAATCCCTCTATGAAGTGACTCACATAAATGCTATGTTACACATGCTATGTAAACATCTGTCCAGCTTACTATGCAGTCACTGTTTCTTGAAAAACAATCTTCAGAAGAAACTGTAACAGGAACACTGTAATGACTGGAATTTTCCTGCAGGATTCACTAGAAATAATAAAAACAATTTGGTATAAACAATGGCATTATATCTTCATTTTCTGAATTTTCTATTTATTACCATTAATTTAACATTTAGTGAATTCATATTTATAAAATATAAAGCTAGTATTACTTGCTAAATGCTAAGAAGTACTTTTTCAATATGTATTATAGAAGCAAAGTTTTAATATGCTGTAGAGACAAAAACCAGCAAGATATACTAGCAAATATCAAGCAAATGTCATGCATAATCCCATATGCAGCAGAGGACATTACTTAAATATTCTCTACTTTTTAGAGACTGCTTGAACAGAAATTTGAAAAGAAATACATGAGAACACAGGTGAAGAAAGTAAATCTCAGAGTTTCAGCTCTGAAATTATTCTACTATTTTTTTATTGTTATTAAAGGATAAAACCCAAACCACAGTTCCACACAGAATGAAAGCAATAAGGAAGAAAGTCAGGCACAAAGATACCTGTTGCTGAAATAAATTTGCCTTCCCAGACAGCAGATGTAAGAGAAATGCTGGTTTCTTTTCTATCCCCCAGTTTCATTCACCACAGTGTTGGCAAGCAAGTACTTGCTGCCTGAAGGAGTATCAGTGCAAGAAACACACTTGGCATTCTGAGCTGCTGTAAAACAACTCCAGTTTTGCTGTTCCTGTGCTTGTGCTGATGAACTTCTGCATGAGAGACTTTTCTGTTTTCCTGATAACTGTTTATGTTTTTGAATGTATTCAGATGGCATTTTCACACTGCAAAATAGCCAAATTCAATGGCTGCCCGTAGCCTCTGCTCTGCTTAACAATCCATAATACTTTAACCATGCTCCCAAGCTTTCCAGAACGTCCTAGTAACAGATTAAGCCATATGCCAGTTTTCTTTTTATCCCTGTGAAGTTTTAACTCAGGCCTCAACCTGTGATTTGTTTAAGTGCAGAACTGGTTACTCAATTTACTGATTACAAGTGACTAAGAGCAAATGGTCCACACTTGCTCAACACTGTCACAGATTCTAGTAGATTTCATTATATCCCAATTTGACCTGTTTTTCCCCTCTATGCCAAACAGCCATACATCTTTGCAGGAAAAGGGCAGCTCCTTCTTTCCTCATCCATGAGAGAACTTTGTAATACAGCTCTCTGCACTCCCATCATGCTGTCAGAGAGAAGGAATGCCAAGGGTCTCTTGTAGTACCATTATTTCCTACATGAGTGTCTCTGTCTTTAAATAAATAAATTGGCCTCATTTCCCCTTAATTACATTAGTTTGTAATTTCCAAGTCAAATACTATTCTGCCTTTTTTGTTTTTTTTCCGAATAAAAATATAATCATGCCAAATCACATTATGCTCTGTCCTGACTGGTAAAGTACAAGATTCTTCAATTCATAAGGTACGATTTATGCAAAGAAAAATATAAAATAAAACTTAACATATGTTTGCATTCTTTCCAAATTAATAATGAAGATAGAGAGTGGGACTGTTCCCAGCATCAAGCTCCTGGCACCATATGCTTTGCTGTCTATCCATACATTGCTGTCTAACCTTCTAAACAGTGTTTGGCTTATTTTTTCCTTATGAGATCCAGCTTTTACATTAGCTGCTTTGAATTCATGACTGGCAGTATCAACTGTTACATAGACACACAAAGGCTTTATCTCTTCTTATCCAATTTTATCCAGATAGGACATATTTTTGTAATTTTTCTCGGGATTAAAGACTACATTGATAGTTTTCAATTTTACAGTAAATTAATGTTACTTGCATGAACTTTACACAAAGCATGGATGAGTTTCAGTTATCACTGGAAACCTAGCTGAAGCTTCTCAGAAAATTCCAGACATGTGTTCTGTCGCAGACATCTTTTCATTAAAAATCCTTTCTTAGGATTTTTCTTCCTGAGAAGCTGAGAGGCTTCAGGAACAAAATGTAAACAGTGTTTATCTGCTGCTGTGGAATGCAACAGGTGCATCAGTGATTGGCCCATCTTGGATGTTTATAATTAATGGCCAATCCCAGACCTGTTAGCTTGGACTCTCTGTCCGAGACGCAAACCTTTATTATTCATTCCTTTCTATTCTTAGCTTAGCTAGCCTTCTGAGATGAAACTTTTCCTTCTATTCTTTTTAGTATAGTTTTAGTGTAATGTATATGATAAAATAATAAATCAAGCCTTCTGAACATGGAGCTAACATTCTCGTCTCTTCCCTCACCTGAAAACCCCTTGTGAACACCGTCACAGTGTTCTAAATACTGATTTATTTGTAAAACAAATTCAAATGAAGAAGATTAAGGCTAATTAACTGATTTATTTTTAGCATTTTATTCTCAACTTTTGTTACAGGACAAAGTTTGCATCAATCAGAAAAAACCTCAAGTTTTAATACTGAACAGAGCACAAGCCAAGATTATTTATGTTAGTGTACCAAGTAAAAAGTCTGAGGAGCGCACCGCTGAGCTCCAGTGTAGCAAGGACGGGTACATGGGATGCAAGTGAGGACAGGATGTGGAAAGAGGAAAGCAGAAATACTGCCTGAACATGCATGGGTGCTGCTAAGAAAGCTAAAAATGAGCTTGAATTGAGATGTGCAAGCAATGTCAAAGGCAATGAAAACAGCTCTTATTGCAACATAACCACCAGAAGATGAACAATGAAACCACAAATTCGTGACTAAACCAGTAATCACACTCATGATTAAGGACAAGATCAAGTACCTAATACCTTCTCTGTTAGTAGTCCCCAACAGTCTCCCAGGGTTTTATGTCTGAAGAGTTCAAGGAGGAGAGACACCGACAGAGAAAAGTTTGCAAATAGCTAAAGACTTGACAAATCTGCTGCATGTGATGGTGCTGACAGCCTGCTGGTGACCCTGAAAGTCTGCCATGTGGCATGGAATGAAGATTGGCTAAGGTCCTCAGTAACAGAGGGAAAAGAACAGCTATACTGGTGCTTAAAAAATGGCAAGGTGATAGGATTGTCTTTCTTTGGCACCTGGAAAAATCATGGAGGAAGTTCTGAAAAGTCACTTCTAGACACATGGATCAGAAACATAAATCTTTGCAGTTCATCCAAAATTCCTCTGTTCCGACTTGTGTCTGCTGCCTTCTATCATACCTGGGGGCAACTTTGAGAGCTGTGCAGACAAACCAGGGGTCAGACTGGAGGAACAGATCACAGCAGGAACCTCATGACATACAAAATGGACAAAAGCAAAGTTCTGCTTCTAGGAGTAAACACTTGCAATGGTACAGGGTAGGAAATAACTGGGGAGCAGGACCTAACAGCAACCTTCCTTTATGTAAGAGGAGGTTATATACCTAATGTTGACCTAAGCTCTTTACTGAGATCTGTGGCTGAAGCATAAAAGACCATGGTCAAAAATTAAAATGAGAGAGGCTCTGACTTGGCATAAAGAAAGGAATGTTTAAAATCAGGAGAATTAAGCACTATAAAACATTGCCTAAGGAGGCAGCATAATCTCTGTTCTTGGAGATTCTCAAGGCACGCCTAGACAAAGGCTTCAGCATGCTGGTCTAAATTTGGTGTTGACTTTTTACTGAGAAGACCACTGGATGAGAACTTCCCAACAGGTTACAGAGTTAGAGTTCTACAATCTAGCTAGCTCTTTTCAGGAAAGCACTAACCTGGCAACTAAAAACAAAGAAAAAACATACCACTCCCCCCACAAACCAAACCAAACCACAACAATAAAAAAATCACTACCAGTAGCATAGCCACCTTCTATTTGGCTCATATAATGTTTTCCTAGCTAGTTGGAATTGACACTGGATTTACAAACAGACTCAGTGTTCATACATTGCACATTTTTCAAAACACTACTAAGTTGTTTCCACTTCAATGATTCAAGAATTTAATAATGTTTACTTCATGAAATAGAAAACATTTACTTCTTTCTATGATGGTGCATAATTTCTACAGCAACATGCAAGTAGCAAATTCAGCTCTTCACCTTTTTAGAAGTAAACACAGTGGGAATAATGCCATTTTTCCTGCTCAATAAGACAGATACAAAACAATGTTTTGTTTCTTTCATGTGAGATAACAGAAGATTTTCTTACTGTAGATGGTCTGTGCAACCATATCACAATGTAACCATATGTATGCTTTTAGTTTCTTGGCCAGCACTGGTACTGATATAAAACTCATTATCTGTGTTTCACTTACCCTTAATTTCAGAGAAGTACGTGCACCAACTCCAAAACCATTATTAATGAGCCTTAGTAGAAGCAAATCTCCTGAACTGATAATGACTAGTTGTGTAAGAAAGGACTATTCACATGAGAAAGGAAAACCAAATACTTCCCATCTCAAATATTACACCTTAATAAGTATGTTTATTGTGTCTTTATTTGATGACTAAACCGGAAAAGACTTAATTTGAATTCCTCTTTTATAGTTAAGCTACAGGCTAAGCAACATAAACTGCTTCTTCTAATACAAAAATTATTTTAACAATCTAACTAACTTAAACCATAAAGCTACTAGGAAACTGTAATTACAACTACTCATACCTCTTAACTGACCTGTTCAAATGGATTAGAGGGGCAAATGAAAACATAAAGTAGTTTAAAAACCTTTGTGCTGTAACAATTACTCTTCTCTAAAGGATTCTCTGACCTCCTAAAAAAATTTCAGCAGTGATTAATACTTGCCTATTCTAATATAAATAGGAAAGCAAACAACATGTACAAGATGATTAAGTCTTTCTTTAGGAATATTTAAGTACTGAAGTATTAATAAAACAACCTGCATTTATGATGTTTGAGGGAAAAAAATAGCAACATGAAAATTTTGTTTCAAATGAGGGCAAAATTCCTATTATGATTTTTTCTTTGATTAGTGCCAGCATGAACATACAGAACACATTAAATTTATAAACCAATTATCTTTCCATAATGAATTATTGTAAGCAGTTTATTTTAGAAACTCATAATGCACATTAAATATTAACTCAAATAAACAATGCACACTGATTACTATTTATCTTTTTTTCTTTTTCATGCAACCAGAAGGTTACTCAGAGGTTTCCCACAACACAGACACAGGTTTTCAGCTCCTCAGGCTAAAACATGGCTTGTAGAGATATACACAATACTCTAATCTAAAATTTCAATTCAGTAGTGTTTGTCCTTAAAATTACTTTTTAAACTATTAATTCTTTTTATGATATTTACCATTAAACTACTAAATCCCTTATGAAATACTGGGCAGCTATATGTTACACATTTATACAATAACGGAAGTTACCAAAGTGCTTTGAACATGTAAACTATGATGAAATATTACAACAGTATTTTTCAACTTAATTTTGACTTCTCTCTCTAGCATCTGTCCCACATTGCTGCAATAAGAACCCAATATAGTTTTCTAAACATTGTACAATTTCTTATGTCAAAACATTGTGATGAACTTCATCATTTATGGATGATGAAGAAACTGGATGTGAATTATGAAATGCCACCATCTGACAAACAGATCTGGGGCTGTCAGCTAGCTACAGAAGCAACTGCTTTGTCCTATGTGCCTTACATGTTTGCCTTAGTTTGCTCCCTAGAGATAAAAAGATTATCAAGGATTTGCAATCCTGTAGATTTACAGAATCACAGAATATGCTACATTGGGAAAGACCTACAAGGTTCATTGAGGCCAATCCTGGTGCTATGCAGGACATCCTAAGAGTCACACCATGTGCCTGAGAGCATTGTCCAAATGCTTTTTGAACTCTGTCAGGCTGGTGCTGTGACCACTTCTCTGGGGAGCCTGTTCCAGTGCCCAGCCACCCTCTGGGTGAAGAACTTTCTCCTGATATCCATCCTAAACTTTCTCCTGATATCCATCCTTTCTCCTGATATCCATCCATCCTGCCCTGACTCAGCCTCATGTCATTTCCTCAAGTCCTGTCACTGGTCATGAGAGTGAAAATATCATTGCCTGCCCTTCCACTTCCCATCATGAGGAAGCTGTAACTGCAGTGAGGTCTCCCTTCAGTCTCCTCCAGGCTGAACAGACCAAGTGACCTCAGCTGCTCCTCATATAGCTTCCCCACCAGACCCTTCACCATCCTTGTGACCCTCCTTGGGGCACTCTCCGGTAGTTCAATGTCACTTTTATATTGTGGCACCCAAACCTGCACACAGGACTCGAGATGAGGTGATGCTGTGCCTGATGCACCCTAGGACAGGGTTGGCCCTCCTGGCTGCCAGGGCACTGCTGGCTCATGTTCAACTTGCCATCAACCAGGACCCCCAGGGCCCTTTCAGCAGCACTGCATTTAGTTGCTAAAAGTTTACTTTAAAGAAATTTGCCTCTCTTCATTCCTTTAATCCCTAAAAACAATTAGTATTTCAAAATAAACAGCTAGAAATGGTAAACATCAATGAAAGTACAGCAGTACACAATTCCTTGAGTTCTTTGCCAAATGTGAATACTGACTTCACAGCAGCAGCTTCTCTAGGAAAAAACATATATCCTACATATAATTATGTATGTGTACATATACACATAACTGTATGTATATTAAAATATATATATTAAACTATATGCTAATAAATGCATATATGTGTACACATACATAAATATGCACAACTTCTTGCAGTACTTTGCATTAAGAGGAGCAGAGTCATCACACCCTGTGGTATTTACACACCTGTTTACTCTTTTAATATCAATCAATCCAGCAAAAACTGGATTGCTCGACTTGATCCCTTTCCTTTCACATGCCATTAGGATTCATGCACTATTTTGTGGAGGTTTTATAAATACAAGATTTTTAACAGGTGATTGTAATCTGCCACAGCCCACAAGTAGAGAGTGAAAAAACCCAAGCCCTCTGTGAGGAAAGAAATGCATTTTGATACTGAGCCCAGAGCATACACCAGATTTTGAAAATTGCTGTGATTTGGCCCCACAATCAGATTAGGCTTGCATTGAATTAAAAGTCCCATTTCTAAGGAAAACCATATGTTGGGATCCTAGAGGAAGGTAATGCACCTCTAGCTGAAACAGAGAAAGGTTTACTGTATCTCTGTTTGAAGTGCTGATCACAGCTGCTGAGACTTGTCTTGCATGGAACACACAAGAGTCATTTAGGTTGGACAACAAAAATTTGGTTATCTTCTACAAGACTAAATGCTACAGTAAATAATTATTAATGCTGGCGGAAATGTTTTGTTTGCTATTTTTTTCAGAAGGGTCCACCTAACCTCTGATTCAGCACTATGTGATTCATAGTCATGTTATTTCTATTATCCACATATCCACACATTCCTTCACAGATGTTAAACTCCTAATACTTTGTTAAATTAGAAGGTGAAATTTCTCTGAAGTGAATACAATGTTGTGAAATAACTACCATACAAACTATTAGATATATACTTGGGATGGGCTCTCAAATAGATTGGTCATGACTATATATGAGACTGACAAATCCTGACAAAACCTGCAGTGGAATAAAGACATCAGTAAATGGTGCATTAAATCTCAGTTAATCTTAGTTCTGTGGAGTCCTAATGGAGATTTTGCTTTTTCAACTGATGTTAATGTCAGCACAGAGTGGAATTTACCTTTCATTCTCAAAAATGACAGCTGGTTCCCAGCTCTTTTGGTCATCTTGTAGTCCCCGTGACAAATGTCTGAGTAGCAAGCCTGACTGGGGACATTCTCACTAAGATGCAGGGGAAAAAGCTGTCTCTGGTCTTCCAAACATGACCTGAAGGAACCAAATCTATGGCTCAGTGGGCAGTTCAGAAACCAGATCCAGTCATTTCTTGTATGTTTTCCTATCCATTACCCTGGAGAACACTGCAACATTGTGTCTAGAACTGAACACCCATTCTAGGCCCCTAATACTCCTTGACCCCTTGGAAAGCAGCTGTGATTCCTGACGTTGTGCCATAGCCTCCATGCCCTCACCAGCAAGAGAGGGTAGAACATAACAGTGCTGTGGCCAATCGCCCATCAGCTCAAATGCTGGAGCACAGAGCTGTACATTGGTGGCAATTCCTGTCATGGGACACTGACTCCGTATGAGGGAAGTCCTCCCGTACCCCTGCCAACATTAAAGATAAACTTTAAGAAATGTAACACCAAAAACTATTTCACAGCAAAGCATGCCACAGCCTGTATGCAAACAACCAGATGGAGAAAGGAGGCAACTTTCATTTGCATAACAACTTTAATTGGAAATGCTTTGCAAACACAGCATTAACAGCGTGTAATATATCATTGTTACTACAGTGGCATCCCCAAATAGCACCGATGGGATCTAGGCCTCGTTAGAAGATGTACTCTATAAATGTATATGTAGAGACATAAACCATACTTTTAAAAAACCTTCCATCTATTACAGAATCTCATCTACCCCAACTGACTACAAAGCAAGGAAAGGCAACAGATGGTTCAGATGGCAACTGTAAACAAATTTTACAGATAACTAAACTGCGCCTAAATATATCAGCTTTGAGATCTCCTGTCGCACCTTCACAATTCATAGTGTGCAGCCCCCTTAACCTCTCTATAAAAGTAACTACTGACTCCCTGCTTCTAGCTCAACACTTTCTCTGTCAACTGGAGTTTTTCCTTGCTCCCTTTATCAGTCTTCCAGAAGGAATGGAAAAGGTATGGAAAAGGGTTTCCCTTAGGTACTGCCTGAACTGTACAAACAACTGGACAGAACAGCAGCTCAGGCACAATTCACAGTAGGGGTAAGGCAATGTTTCTATGTGGTCTTGCCTTATGTTGCCTCCTTGTGCAATACTATCTGGTAGGGTCTTGACCAGCCTCTCAAAGGGCCAAGGAACTGGAGCCTCAGGTCACTGAGACAAGTCTGTTGCCATGGATAAGGGTGGCAGAAGGGCACCTGTCTTCCTGTCTCTTCATTTGGATATCATTGCTCTCCACCATTCTGATGCTTCATTTTAGTGGACAATTTCTGGTTAGTTACAATAAACCATTTAAGCTCTCATTATTTTCACTCTTTCTCTTTACAAAGGAATATCTAAAGCTAATTGCTATCTTGTGGAGGGAAAAAAATGGATTTTTTGTTACCTACAAGGAACATTTCTAGGTGGTCACCACAAGAAAAGTACCATTCTGTTCTGAGAGCTTGAGTCTCTTCTTAGCTTTTAGTAAACTGAATGTCTAATGACTGCCTCATATATTGTGGTTGTAATCCCAGGATTCATGCCCTTTTCCCCAAGATAAAAGGAATGTGCATGTTAACAGGAAACACATACATGGGTGGAGGCTGTAATTATGCTCCTTTCTGTCCTCAAAGTCAGCTACTACCTACACCTCTTTTTTGCAGTATGGACACAAAGCACCAGTCACATGTAAAAAAGAGAAACAGCACCTACACCCTAGATCCAAATGGTGTCCTGAAACAAGATTTTGCAGAGCTCATTCACTACCATACCTATAAGAGGACTGCAGCTCAGTTTGGTTAATGATCTTCAGTCTAGTTTAACAATGGAAGGTTTTATTTTATCTGTCATTGTGGAAGTGTACACAATTTAAATCATACTTTTAATTCTGAAATGTTTCATGAAGTAAGAGTTTCTTTACTTTAAGTCCAAGTTATAGTGGCAATATCTGTAATTTAATTTTCAATGCTGTGTTCTAGCAATATTTTTAAACTGAGATGTTACACTAATGGATGTATTCAATACTGATTCCTTGGGAGAAACACAAGCAGCCCAGTCTAAATGAAACAGACACATTAGGGAAAAAGTGCTCAACAACCTTAAGGCAAGCAGAACAAAAAAGTGCCATTCATATACTCCAGCACTCGTGTTAGGCTTACTTGATTTCTTAGCAGGCGTATTAGGAATTCTATATACCTGAATTGAGTTTTAAACCTAGTAAATCATAACAAATTCCATCAAAACTTCAGTAGCTTTGGGCAACACTTTCTTTCAGGGGAAGCATTGTAAAGTATCAGATCTGACTCTGCCTCAGGGACTATTTGTCTTCCTGTGCCAGCCTTCCTAACAACGAGTTGGGCTCAGATTGCAGCAAGGTGCATTCAAAGTCACCAGAAATTCAAACTGCTTTAATCTCCAGCTAATTAGAAAAAAACCTAATGGATATAAACAGGGAATTCAGATAGTATTTTAAGAGTGTTGAAAAATGATGATCCAGTGGGGAACAAGAGTACTTTCACAAAGAAATATGACAGAACCAGTAACTGTGTAGGGACCAAATGACAGCTACTGATGTTCAAAGTGAGCTCTTGGTAAGTTTGCCCACTGCTTGTTCCTCCCAAGCTTTCCATCTTGTTCTTCTTTTTAAGAAAATCTACCTCTGCCTTTGAGTACTCCATGTAAGAATACAGAATACAGCAAAGACACCTTTGGTCATGAACAGTAAGTAGTAAGCACTCTTTAGCAACAGATTGCAATAGCCACAAAAAACTGGTTTATTTCACATCATCCACACTACTTTCACTCCTAAATTCTAAAAAATCATTAATTCATCTCAAATTCTTCATGTACGTATGTATGTGTATGCATACACACACACACACAAACTTGTAATTTTTTTCTGAAGGTGCAGTCAAACAGTAAGAATGAATGGTCATCCTCGGAACAGCTTGCAAACAAACTCAGAAAGTTTAGGTTGGAAGCAACAATCAATGATCTCCTCCTCCCACCTCCTGTTCAGAGCAGGGTAAGCTTCAGACTAGACTGCCCAGGGTTTAAACTTGTCAGGTTTCATGTCTTGAAAATCTCAAGGATAAAAACCACAGCATCTCTGAGAGCAACCTCTTCCCAGCTTGAGCCTCCATGGGGCAATAAAGATTTTCTATATGAGATCTACACCTCCCCTGTTTCAGCCTTTGCCCTCCTCCTGTCCTTCTACCACACAACACTGTGAAAACACTTCTCAATAACATCACCAGAAAAGACATCACCCAAGTCTCCATAAGCTCCATTCTCTCAGGCTCTCCTCATGGGACTTATATCTAGCTCCGTGCTCATCTTCGGGGTTCCCTTCACAGGAGCTGCTTTGGTTTGCTGACATCTCTCCTGTATCAGGTGGGGGGACTGTGCACAGTAACTTACATGTGACTCAACAAGGATTAGCCAGAGACAGATCATTCCCCTGCTGTCCTAGCTGTGCCCCTGTTGACACAGCCCAGGGTGCAGCTGGCTGTCCCTGAAGTCAGGACACAGTGCTGACTCCTGCCCAACTTGTGCCTGCCAAGGTGCCATGTCCCTTGCTCCAAAGATGCTCCCAACCAGCCAGGCACCAGCCTGAGTCACTGCATGGACTTATTCCTTGTCAGATGCAGGACCTGACACGTGTCCATCTGAAATTTCCTAAGGTTCCTCTGCTAACCCATTTCCACATCCTCTCTAGGTCTCTCTGGATGGTAGCCTTGCCCTCAAGGGTATCAACTGGTCACCCTAATCTGGTGTCATCTAGAAATTTGAATACAGTGTTCTCTATTATTTCTAGCTGGTTATTGATAAAGAAATTAAGCAGGACAGGTCCCAGGATATTTCACCTGCTACTGGCCTTCAGGTATAGGATGTCCTTCAATCAGTCTCAGTGATTCTGCTCCTCTGCTCTGGTGAGACCCCACCTGCAGTATTGCATCCAGGTCTGGGGCCCCAGAGGACAGAAAGGACATGGAACTGTTGGAGTGAGTGCAGACAAGGGGCACAGAAATGATTAGAGGACTGGATCACTTCTCCTGTGTGGAAATGCTGAGAGAGCTGGAGTTGAGGACCTCTTATTGTGGTCTCTCAGTACTTAAAAGGAGTGTCTAAGAAAGCCGGGGACAAAGTTTTTAGCAGCAAGAGAACAACGGGAATTGTTTTTAAATTGAAGGAGGGTACTCTGAGACAAGATCAAAGGAAGATGTTTTTTAGATGTCTTCCAGATGAGGATGATGAAACACTGGAACTGGCTGCCCAGGCAGATGCCCCCCCCATCTCTGGAAACATTCAAGGTCAGGTTGGAGAGGACTCTGAGCCACCTGGTCTAGTTGAGATCCCTGCCCATAGCAGGGGAGGTAGATTAGATGGCCTTTAAAGGTCCCTTCCAACTCAAACTATTCTGTGATGGCATGCACAATGAAAGAAGTACAATAATGAAATAGGAGAACCTCTAGCTCCTCTAGCTAAACTGCACAAACTCCTGCTTAAAATTATATGTGTATTAAGTAATGGGGGGGGGGGGGGGTGGACAGATAGAGGAATGCTAATTAAAAAAGAAGAAAGTTGCAGGGAATATTTGGGGAACCACAGACCTGTAAAAACCTGGCCAAATTTTTAGAAACTATTTTTCAAAACTGAATTTATGAGCACATGCAACCATATGAGCCACTGGAAGCTTGTGAAGAAGCCAAAGAGTGCATTGTTTTTCAAAAAATGAAAAAAAACTTGGATTATAACAGTTCTAGGAAAGTATCAGCTTCATACTGTGAAACATCTGTGAAATCAATATGTGATTAGAAAAACAATATAAGACAAAGGCACCATTGTCATTATCTTTACTTGCATATCTGTGGTACAAACCTTGAATGCCTGGCTGTAGCCCCCCTCTTGCAAAAAGAATTAAGCAAAGCAAATCTTAATGAAAATAGAGAAGACAGTAAGGGAACCCTAACAGTTAATTAGCAGCTTCAATAATGTATACTTCTAAATATACAGAGAATGCTTCAACCTATAAAACAAATGAGTTACAGGACGTGTGGTAGTGATCTACACAATTATGACTGCCATGGAGAAGAGGAATATGAATCTCCTTTTAAAAGCTGTGTTCAGTACAAGAACTGAAAGATATCTAACTAAAATATCAAATGCAAGTTTCCCATGAGATCTTCAAAGAAGGTGCATATGAATTGAAAAACTCCTGGAACACAATATGGATGCAAAAACATTTTGCATAATAGCAGCAGGCTTGTTCTGTCCTCTTCCCTGCGTGCTGGCCTCTGTCAGAGGGGATATAGGACTAAAAGCCCTTTGAGCTAACTTAGAATAACAATTCTGAAGTTTCATTGCTTGCTCTGCCAGAATGCTATGAGTATACAGACCTCATTTAAAATCTCAGATCAAAGTCAACAGGAATTTGAGAGAAGGGGGAAAATCCATATATGTCCCTTCCATGCTTAGCAGTGGTATTAATAAATAAAAAAGCATGGCGACTTCAGAGCAGAAAATCAGCTACCACACCTCCATTGAGGAATCTCCTTTGAAGAACAGTTATCTCTAAAGTTAAGGGGGCTTTTAGCCACCTTAAGGTAGCTGATGATGTGACCTTGTTTCAGACAATCAGCCTGCGAGGACAGGCTCATCTCCTGTATTGTTACATAATATTCTTTTTAATCAAGAATATCCTTCCTTCACTCAGCTACCAAAGTACAGAAGCATCTGCCTTTGTATAAAAACTGTGTACCTACCTCAACTATCTCTATTTCCCTGAACTGAAAGAAACAGCAGACACAAAGAAAATGCTTTGAAGCACTAATTTCTTTCATTTTTCTTCATTTTTAATAGCATTTAACAATCCTAGGCTTCAACAAGTTGCACCATCCAGCATTTCCTGACAAGACTTTTTTCTTAAATGGCAGTGGCATTCCTGGCTGCAGCTGAACTCCCTAGGACAAGGAGTGTTTTGGACTTTGAACAAAGTATGTTATGCCATTATTCTAGTCTTATATTTTACCTGGTGAAATCTAACTAAAGGATAGTTACAATTTTAGAGATAGAAACACCCTCAAGAATGCTTGGCCTAAAGAGTATTGTTTTCATTGCTACTGAATGATGAAATAGGCAGTCCAGATAGGCAGTCTAGAAATAAATGACAGATTAGAAAAACTGAAGTACCTTTAAAAGGATTTTCTAGCAACATCTTGTAATAAGAAAAGAGGAGGTCTCATAGCTAACAAGCTTCATGTGCAACATCAATCTAAAAAACACCTTCCAGGTTGTACAGTGTGATAAAAATAACTGATGTTTTTGAAGTTTATAAACTACTTTAACCTATATAAGGTAAGAAATGCTCAGAATCGACACAAGCTGTCTCCGTCTTGGATTTTATGTAAGTGAAGTCTGTAAGCAGAGCACAAAAAAATATTGTAGTAGGAGGGTGTAAAAAAACATGATGGGGAAGCCCCCCCTACGGAAGTTGATTTTAGTACAGATCTTGCACTGTACTCTAGAATATCACAGTGTTAAGAAAAATAAGTACATTGTTTTATCATCTAAAAGCCAAGATGGCCACCAAGGAGCTGTTATTCAAGATAAGCTCCAGTATCCCAGAGGATTTCCAGTTTAATAATATAAAGTCAATTATGCATCTGAAAAAGTATGGCAACACTTTTTTTCATCTCAAGTCTAGTTAATCTTTTTTAATGTATGGAGAGATCTGGCCAGCAGTAAAAATTAGCACAGTACAGCTCTCATGGATAATTTCCAATGCGCTATATGACAAATCTCTAAGTGTCGTGATGTCTGCTTTTCAAATGAGATGATATTCCCCTGCTGAACAGAAAATGTTCTCAAGCATGTAACAGGAAAACAAATAAAACTGCTAGTTTCGGTTGTGGTTTGTTTTTATTTCTTTCTAAATTCAAATCACAGTGCTCAGATTTCTTATGTTTAGAATTTTTTTTTAGTAGTAATACAGTATCTGCATGCCTACATTTAACCTCTGGCCAGAATGAGAGGCATATAATGAACCCAAGAGGGTTTTTGTGGAAGCTGAGCAACAAGATTTCATATGCATTGCAGTTGCCTTTTCACCAGATGATCCTATAATCACACATGGCTGAACAATGCAACTACAATTTGGAAGGCTACTCACAACTCATTTGTAAAAAAGATGGTATTCTTACTCCCAAACCTTTATGGAGACATAAAGCAAATATTCAGTCACCATAAAGCAAAGCAGACACAGCTGATAATCAAACTCTGTCAAGTAATCTAAAAAACTCCAAAAACCCAAACAAACACCAAAATCCCCTAAGAAAAAAACTTTAAGAAGGTATGTTCAGCCATTGAAAATAAACCCCAAACAAAATACTCCAGGTCAACCCATTATGCCACTTCTCTAAACACTGTCTACACAACTGCAGGATGAGTTCTCCCTTTACTCTCCAGTTAAAGTTCTATACATGAACCAGAAGTATGAAATAATATTACTTACTACCTGTTAGAATGAATTAGGATAATAGTACCTCAAGAAATTTCCAAGGATTATTTCAATTAGCAGATAAGGGGATTAAGGAGAGTAGGTAAATACTCTGGGCCTGAAGCAACCGGTAGCAACACAATAAATGTGAATCACAGCTTTACATGCATGACTGTAGAACAAATACCAAGAACACGTGAAAGGGATCATGTAAAAAACCCGACTTCTCTCAAAGTAGTGGAAAACAAAACTACAATCTGTGTCCAAAATTAGTGTTTATAACTGAGAAAAGCAGCATTTTGCTTCATGCATAAGGCTGAAACAGGAAAATACCTGAACAAAAACTATTACTATGACTGTTTCCACAAGCCAAACTGGACCAATATATGCTGGAGCTGCACAGTCACTGTGACAGCCACCCTGTGACATGACACAGGCTGAGTTCTGTACTAGATAAGAGATGTCACATGCCTTTTTTATTCCCACTTTTCCTTCTCTGTAACTACTACCCATCACACCTTTTATTGGACTTTAAGAGATTAAGCCTGTTTCTGTGATACACAAGCAGCTACACACGTATCACCTCCCTTAGGACAATCTGCCTTCTCCTGAAGATGACAGTGGACAGTAAGGTGGGTAAAATTTGCAGACTCAGAACCAACCCAAGCTAGAAATAATGTACTCTGTAAACACTGTCATGCATTCAAATACTGTCCTCTGGAAGTCCCAGAGACGGGTATCTTTCGTTCACATCAACAAACAGATTTTCTTGACAACCTGTGAAAATTCTTTTTGGATAATTCAGTAATTTCAGTGTATGTACAAGTGAGACAGAGTTTATGCTGACAATTCAACTAGCTTTTAGTTATAGCTGCCTCACCTTCCCACTGAGAGAGCACCTGGTAGCCTCATTTTTTGGATTGCTTCACAGAGCGACCTTCGTTCTGCACATTGTTATCAACACCCAGGCTGCCTGGTTCAGGTTCCCAATACATTATTTATTCTGCCTGTGCAGAACTAACAGTACTGTACATGCACCTTTAGAGACAAGGCATCACCTTTAACACTAAGAGCTTTAAGAGGGGTTGCAAAGAGTATATTTTAGAACATTCATTGTGAATCAGATACTATACCCTCTGTAAGAGATTAGTTCAGACCAAGTGTCCAAACAAAAAAGGTAAATTTTGTAAATAAAATGAAGAAAGCTGTTTCATGTGAGTGCACTGAAAAATTTCCTCCTCTCAGTATTTTATACTCCAGATACTCCTGATACTCCCTCCACTCAAATTCTATTACACAAAAACTTAATTCATGTATTTGAAAGCATAACTTTGTATCTTAGAATGCAAAGACTGAAACATAATTTTATGCCTCCTTTATTGATAAAAAGGCACTTTCCTTTCTGAAGGCATCTATATGCTTCTTCAACCACATAAAAATAAAAAGGCAAAATACAGAAAAAATTGCATTTTGTCTGAAATAATTTAGAATATTTAAACTGTTTTGTAAATTCAGAATGAAGGCATAAAGACAATTCACAAAAAAACACATTAAAATAACTTTAAACCAGCAAACATTTAGTAATGCCGTATTTTAGAACTTCACAGGTTCATATCATCTTCAACTTTACTCATCTGTTGGAACGAGAACCCTCAGACCCCTCAGTCTTTTTTGTGGTGAAAGGAAGACTTCATCCCTTGTTCTTCTTTTCTTGCTGCAGAATTACTGAGGCCATTTATACAACCTACAAGTAACTGCAACAAGTCACAGCTTTCAGGCCAGCCTTAATTCTGAAAATATTCATTAGCTATCCATGACAGAAGATTCTTGATCCTTGTTTCCCCCCTCAAATGCCATTCCATATGGCACACCATAAATTGCACTGCTGCAGTCTAACTACAGCTTGTGGAGGAGACAGGGGCATGGAGGAAGGCAAAAAAGGCACCCTCCTCTATGTGCCTCCAACTAGTTTGAAAACAAGTTTTTCAATTATATAATACACATCCAGTAAACTTTGAAAAATGAAATCCAGACCTGGTTTCCAGTGTTGTTTCTGGAAGTCTGATATACACAAAAGGTTCCTACCACTAACTCATTAATATATAATCTCACAGCAGCAGCTTTCTATCAACCCTCAGAGCTTCTTTTACCAACTGCAACCAACATGGTTGTGCTTCTTAGACCTGTTCTTAAAAACATCAGACACCACCAGCTAGAGAACTGCCAATAATGACAAAATCCAAATACTACACAAAAATAAGTCAAATTGATCTAGCCTAAGCATATTGTGTACAGTACAGCAAGGAATAAGTCTCTCAGCAAGTATGTGTCTCTTCCACCACCAAATTTAAGCTGTAATTTGCCCTATGAGCTATTCTGAATGATGAGGCATTAAAGCCTTACATTTTACAGCTGAAGTATCACCACACTGTCTCTTCTACCCTTCCTAGCATGTAAACAAATAAGAACTCAGCTTCACTCTCTCAGCTACTCACAACACCTTCTGTAACCATAATAAAATTCTGCTCTGAATTCTTCCTCTTTCAGCAGAGAAGTTAGTAGGTATCCCAATAAAAAACTGGCTAGCATCCTGCTCCATGAGGAGAAAAAAAAGGTGTGTGCATGAAATGAAATTCCCACTTGCATCAGGGACCACTTTAGAGTCAAAATCACATGAGATGAGATGGCTGCACACCCTGGCACACAGCACATCACTAGATGCTCTAAAAATTATTTTAAAAAAAGGAGAAATAAAGGAAGAGACCAAGTGCCATTCCAAGGAAGTGTTATTTGACAGGACACATACATGCAACAACACAAACATTAAGAGAGGAAATCCTGAATGATGTCTTACACGTCATACTTCTAATTGGAAGGTTCGGAAGCCCAGGAGCCAGAAATGCCTCCTAGGATGAAAATAAGCAGGCAACAAATTCGCAACTAGGATATTGCTCTTGGAGTTCACAAGCAAGTCTACTTTACTGTAGGTCTTAAAAAGTTTTTCTGCTTCACCCTTTGACAAATTTAGAAGAAACACATTCGTGTCAATCTTTTGACCATTTAAATTCATTCTAGTTTTATATCTGCCACTCTCCTACATATTTTTAGCTACTTGTTGAAAAATCACTCAGCTCTGTCTAGTTGAAGTGTCAAATAAGAGAACAGGAACGGAAGAAAGTACCTATTTTAAGAACTTCAGAGACTCAAGTCTTTGGAAGTGAAGGTAACACAGGAGGGGGAATTTTCACTTGACTCCTACTAGATTTGTATTCTTGCAATGTTTCTGAGATTCCCCAGTGATACCAAAAAAAAAAAAAAAAAAACCAAAACCAAACAAAAAACCCCCAAAAAAACCCCAGACAATTTATTACATTCCCTAATTTCTTGAGGTTCCATGGAGACCAGTCTTATGTAATAGGCTATAAAACATAAATCTCTATTAAGCACATAGAGAATCTGCTTCCTATCCAAAAGAAGGAAGCACCATCTTATTAAATGTAACATACAATCCTCTTAAATTATTTTACAGGTCCTCAGCAAATGCAGTTTTGAGTCTAAAAATTAAAATTAAAACACTATTAAGGGATAAATGTTCTTACAAATTTTTTAATAAAAGGCAAACAAAGAAATAAACAGTACCACATCAGCCAATAATTAAATCTCATTTGAAAACAAACAACTTTGTTGTCCTAAATGGCAAATTTATCTTTTTACAACACAGAATTTGGTCACATATATGTGAAATATGCAATAAATACATATAATTATTTAATATGAATATTATTATTACTCTATAACGAATGCCCTTGAATAGTACTAGTACCCTTCAAAGTTTAGGCAAATCCAGGTCTCAGTCATGCATCTTCTAGGAAGAGCAACATCTCCTAGCAAGCAAATTAGCGAGGACTTTTAACAAATTCTACTTATTCCTTTACCTTTTTTGAATTGGAGAGCTTCTTTCCATCATAAACTTAGTCATGAAACAAAGATAGAGAACTTCAGTCTCACAGACTGGCTCTACTTGGGGAGAGCTTCCAAATATCACATCCCTAGTAAGACACCAGCCTTTCCGAGACATACCAGCTGATGCAAACCAAGTCAGAACTCTTGTCACTTCAGGATTACACTACCTTGTCACATATTTTGGTTCTTCATATAATATGCCTGTGGATGTAATTTGGTGCAGCATGTGTCAGTCTGGTTAACCACTGAACTGGATGTGTGTTACTATCCAAGGTAAAGTTTTAATGTGAAACCCAGGAAATATATTGCTCTTTTTTGAATACTCAGATTATTTTCATTTCTTTCTGAAAAAACATCCATATTAATTCTGTATTTGAAACCATGGAAATAAAAGAGATTCTCTGTAATTTGCCTGTAACTTAAACACTGAAAATGACCACGACTGTTCCTTGAGCTGTCAGTGAAAACCATCACAAATATCTGAAATAAATTGATATTGCAGTTTCCACTTTATAATCAAGAAAATCCCAAGGGTCCAAATAAAACTAGATGCTGCAATTGAATTTGCATATGTAAAATTTGCACCTCCTGAGCTTGCAATTTCAGACAACAGAGGAGATACTTTGGAGAGACCAGCAGGAAGACCATAAAGGATATGGGCAATGACTCTACCTTAAGCAGAGGACACAATGAACATGTATCTTTTCTGAAGGTGACACAGGACATCATGTCCTTTGAACCTGAGGTTTCTATGTGAACAGTGTTGGAGAGGCTGGGGTCTACATCAGGCCAAGTGCTTCTCAGCATTTCACAGAATCATAGCCTCACTGAATGGTGTGGGTTGGAACAGATCTCCCAGTTCCACTCCCCCATGACCACCGGCTGTGACCTTTCACTAGACCATGCTGCTCAAAGCCCCATCCCATCAAGCCTTGAACATTTTCAGGGCTGGGGCATCCCCAGCTTCTCCTGGCAACCTGTTGCAGTGCCTCACCACACTCACAATTAATAATTTCTTCCTAATATCTAAGCTAAACGTACTCTCTTTCAATTTGATTTACACAAGGAATTTCAGCAGCAGCCAAGGAGATTCCACTCACGCTGTTCTGATCCTGTTTCTTATAAACCAAAGTAATCTCACACGTCTTTGAATAAAAATCACACCCTGCTCCTGTGCTCCATCTCCTCACCTACACACACATGCTGTCAGCATACAGATTCAAGCCAGACAAACATGGATTATGGTTTCTACATATGCATACATACTACATATATAAATTGTATTTATTCTATATATAGAAAGACTGAAGTTTCCAGAGGAGCTCTTCCACTGTCCTGTTGTTGCTAAAAATCCTGTGCTCTGCGCTTTCTCTTTTCAAGACATTCCAAGGCCAGCACGTGGTCAAGCCAAAAGCCCTACTTAATACTACATACAGAGATAAATACACAAAAATAAATATATGTATATATAATAAGCTAAGAATAGCAAATGCCACTTGTGGAGTAGTAAAGGAAACAGATTTTTTTTTTCCAAGTTAGTTACCCAGACTTAATAGTCATGCAGTTAAATTGCTACTCTACTTCAAAGATGTGGGTTTTTCATTCCAGCAATCAAGCTTTCAAAGCAATTTTGATTTTCACAAGATGGTATCATGAGACTGTTGAATATAGTTGGGTACATTTTCCACATAGTTTTTTTTAGATGTCCAAGGTCCTTCAGAGTTCTGCCCTTCACTGCAGTCTTTGAAAAGCTCCTTTAACAACAACCTTGAGCATGTATTTGCCAACATTTTCCAAAAATATTTTTGCAATTTTCACACGGCATCCTTCCTACAGGCTTTTACAGCAGACCCGTCCAGAAAGAAGCTACCAATTCTTAATCCTTGGCATAACTAAACAATTTAACTGTTCTTGTTTTTAATCCTGCCTTTCTTTCTCTTGTTCTTCATCATTCCAGCTTTTCACATCTCATTTCAAATTGAACATGAGCTTTTTGGAACTGAACATGTACATCAAAATGAAACCACTGGACCATTTAAATGCTGGCAAGATGTACAGAAACAGTGGCATCAACCCATATTTTTACTTTTGGTTTGCATATTAAAAGGGGTTGCTGGCCAATAATTCTCCAGGCACTTTTCACAGCCTCCATTCCAACTTGCATCTTCTCAAGAGAGTTGCATCACTATCACTATCACAGGCACATATTGAGAGAGATACATAAATCTTCACACCAGTCTCCTTTTCAATGGGATCCTAAGAGAATTCAGTATTACAAAGCCTAAATTTTACATGGGTGTGGGGAGAATAAGGAAGAAAATGTTCTTTGCCAAAATGTTCTTTCCCCAAGGTAAAAGAAACAAAGGCAGAGATCATATTTTTTAAAATATTACAACACTCATGTAAAAGCAGCCATCTCTCTTCTCTCTGAACTTTCTAAATTCAGTCTTTAAATTCCTCAATCAGTCTTTAAATTCCCAGAAAACATAAAAGCTACATTTATTAATATTAGCTTTTATTCTTTTTTCCTGGCTTTTATTTCAAAAGAGCATTACTTTTCTCTGAATTTTCTAAACAAAACCAAACTCCAGTATATGAAAATATCACTTGCTCTATTAAAAGTTTATTTGCTTTACTTTTTTACCACTGAAAGTTTGGTCTTTAGGCCTTACAAGAAAATCTAAAACATGTCTCTCCAAAAGTTTAAATTTTTTAAGCAGGATGCATGACATCCCAACTGAAACAAAATTCTTCAGAGAGATGATG
Organism: Agelaius tricolor; assembly: GCF_023055355.1. NCBI lineage: Eukaryota > Metazoa > Chordata > Aves > Passeriformes > Icteridae > Agelaius > Agelaius tricolor. Next base: position 23,163,603 of record NW_027269262.1, on the reverse strand, counting down.
ACAGTAAAAAATACTTCTCTTGTTACACTGACATCTTACAATTTGAGTGATAAGTTATTAGACAGGTAATATCCAAGAAATATTATCTTCTTGTTTAAATCAAGAAGCTTTATTCATCTGAAAGTATGAAAAAAACCCCACCCCTCAACTGCTTCTAGCTGCTGTGAACTTGCTGAGACTCAGCTGTTGCACATAAGAGAGGTACAGGAAAACTAGAAGACCATTTTAAAGGAAACAGGATGAAAATGTTTTCTCCATATATTTCTCATTGCACATATTTTGTGAACTTGACAACAATGCCTTTTAAACATTTTCTCCCTCACATACAAGATTCACGAAGTGGAGAATAATATACTGATAAAACTCCAGACTCTGCTTGTACTGTGAACAAATGCTGAACTCCAAACTACCATCACGAAATTCTCAAACCTCACTAGTTTACACTGTCATCTAACAGAATGTCACATGACAGTTTTATCCTCTTATACACTTTTTTTTTTATCAAAAACTAAAAAATTGCCTCTTAACCACTGATGATCAACACTCAACACACACACACAATATTCCAGTAGAATAGAAGTTTCTTTGAATTGTTTCACTTACTCCATTCAAAGTCATGTTACAAAGTAAATGAATTTCCTCTTTGAAAAGACTGCAGGATTTAGCTTATATTGCTTATATTCAGCACAACTGGGAGCACCATAAGTTTAGCTTTCCCAAGAAGCCTGCAACAGCAAGGAACTAATTCAACACCACCTGCAGAGAATTGCATTTTCCAAAGAAGTTTAAAATGTTAGAGATGTGAGCTCATAAATAGTTTTTCTTTAAAATGTTTCTGAAAAGAAACTTTGTGCGTTTAATGATCCTTCAGGCTATGCTGAAGTTCTCAATACAAGTGTAGCAGGCTACCTTCACTATTCTGCATGTCTCAGCTGTCACCTACCAGCTCTATCACTTCTCTGCCATTCATTCTATTCTTAATTGTATAGAGGCAAAATAAATAAATAGCGCTCTGAAATAAATTTTAGTGAGATTGATACATTTTTTCCCAACAAACTCTCTTTTGAAGGAAAACAGCTCCATCAGTTCTTCCCTTCACCCTTCCAAAACGCCTTTTTTTTTCCTTTTAGCAATGAAGTGTACACTGTTTCTCATCAGATGTTCTTGGAAAACAGTTGAGAAGCTAATGACTCCTACCCCATTCTTAGTGCTAACTACAAAAAATAATTAACAAAAAAAGTCCACAATACAAACACTGAAACAGAATGAAACTTAGTCATGTTTAATATTAATAAATAATAAAATCTAAACAAAAATCTGATTTTATTTTAGAACAACAAGAGCAAAGAAGATGTAAGTTCGGTATCAGATAGTTTTATGTTGGTGAATATGAAATGCAACAGGAATAAGGCTTCTGCATTCACACTGCAGTTATTAAGTTATTCTGAGAAGCTGTCTGCATTATTATTATGAGGCAAATCTGGCTTAGTAATAAACCTACTGTGGATTAGGAACTATTAGGCTCAGTTTCACTGCACCCATGTGTACAACTGAAATGATTACATGCATACAGGAGGTGATAAACAGGCTTCTCAATGAAAGTATTTCCACTTAGCTGACTTGAAAATTGATCAGCTCAAACTCATAACTGGAAAGGAAAAGGTGGAGAGGTGTTCAGTGTGCATTTCTCCTGAATTTCTCTGTGAATTTCATGCACACACACTTTTGAATGAGAAAATTTCATGCAGGCCATTTTCCCCTGTGCAAAAGCAGCCCCTTCCTCCTGTGAAGCATAACCAAAATGCTCTAAGGTCTCTCTTATCACACCCAAGAACTGGTCACTCACATTAACTGAAATAATTTATATAATCTTACATACTTCAAATGAAGCTTTTGTGCAACACTTACCTACAGTTTTGTTTTTGTGGTTTTGTTTTTGGTTTTTTTTTTTTTTAGGGGAGATTCTGGTGTGTAAATCATGCAGCAGCAGAAAGGTAACAGATGGTTGCTGGAGCCACGCCACAGAAAAAGCAGTGGCTGACAGGATTTGTTATCCCTTCACAGCTGCAGATAAAACCTTGACAGTTCGGGATAAAATTTCATTTAAAAAAATGTAGCTGCTGACAAATGAAAAAACATCCACCAGAAAAGACTATGCAAAGAAGATTTCATCCTGCAGAGATGATTTCATGCATTTAAGAGAATTTCTAAATACATGAGAGAGGAAATGCCTTGCTGAAACAGAGGTTCTGCGATTTGGCCAATCATGGCAAACTCAGGTAAAGGCACAAGAGAAATCAAATGCCTTTTTCCCATTTCTTCCTGTTATCTATCTAAAAGATCCCCCTGTGTGTCCATTTGTGTGCAGCAAGAGCTTTACAAGACATTTGACAACTATTTTCATGCAAAAAAATGTCAAGCTTTCTTTATAAAAAGGTATTGGACAGAATCAGAACTATACAGAAACTTAAAAAAGTGTCAAAAGGGTAAGCCCTTAAAAGCCAATTTCTTGTAGGATGAAAACAAATTCCTTTTATTTGAAGGCCATAAATCTAGCTATGGTGTAATGTAATTCATACTATGTATGTAATTAGAGGATCATTTCACCAAAAAAAGAGGCTGCTTTTCTCCATGAATCCTTGGACGTGAATTACAACTGACTAAAACAGTTCAAATATTTTGTGCTTTCAGCGGCAGTAAACTTCACTGGCAGCAAACCCTCTGTTGTGAGCAGGTCTGGACATCCTGGCTCTCTGCAAGCAGGGAACTCCTGCTTCAATCCTCAGCTCCAGGTTCTGAACCAGAATGGGCATGGCAGCAACATCACACAGCTAACAGGAAAGTACCAACACCTCTGAAAAACAAACACCTCTGGGTTGCTCCAGGCTCAGCCTTTGTCGAGACTCCTAGCAGTCATCTCCTGGTCAAGAAAAGGCACCACTTTTCACACTAGCAACAAGAGCTGGAGTAAGTGAGGCTGATGGATCAGCACAGATTCTGAGAGAGAGTCATAATGAAATATTACACAGCCCTGGCTAATGGGAAAGTAATGGAGCTGCTTTTACTAAGAAACCTGTTACACCTGTGTTGTCTGTACTCATTCCTCTCACCAACACACACACACAACCACTCTTCTTAAGCTGAAGCTATTAGGCCCAAACTTTAAAACCAAGTTTTTACACTCAAGATGCTCAAATTCAGGTAGGTTCAGAAAGAAATTATTTTCAAAAAGAAAAACACAGCATCAAACAGAATAAAACCAAAAATCAGCCCTCCTCTTCAAAAAGAAATCTATGAAATAAATACATCATATCCTCACACAGAATGAAAAGATTATCAAGGATAATCAATAACTTCAAACGATTTCTAAAGAGCAAAAAACTATATTAATATACTTTCCTTAAGCCTGTGTAGCTTTTGGTCATTTTGTGACATAAATTATTTGTCTTGGGACAGAGCTCTTCCTTCTCCACATTTTTACCTTTGGTATGTTCAGGAAACCTAGATATCTCACTCTTAGCCCTCCTTTGGGCTAAGAAAACCTGACCATTTCATTCCAGGTCTTCAGCTATCCAGAAGCTGTTCAGGTATCCAGATCTTTCCACATCATTAAACAGTGAAGACAAACATGACCCCCAAATTTTTAGTGGTAAATGGCAAGCTAAGTAACAAGTGGTCCCACTGATGCTGCAGTGGCTTAAAGAAACTAACCAACCAAAACCAAACAAGTAAAAACCCCAAATGTTTCACAGTAAGTCCAGAGACTAGGAGTTTCCCTGGCAACAATGGCTGCAGTTTTCTATGGGATCAGTGCTATCTTTTGCTTCCTAGGAAACCGATTGCCTAATGCTAAGAACTGGGGTGAATCTGTGAACCTCACTTGTTCACTGAGCTCCTGGAGTGGGGCAGTGGAGTGGGCTGAGAAAGAACAATCTAATTGAAGCTGGTGGAGATCACCAGGGAACAGTGATGCACCAGAGAAATAAAAGCTGGAGTCTGGACTTCACATCAGGCTCTGATCCCAAAAGAGGGCTATGAAGATGGTGAAGGGCCTTGAGGGGAAGCCATATGAGGAAGGGCCAAGGCCAATTGATCTCTTCAGCCTGGAGAAGACTGAGCTGAGACCTCATTGCAGTAACAACTTCTTCATGACAGGAAGAAGAGGGGCAGACACTGATCTCTACTCTGTGGTGACCAGTGACAGGACCCAAGAGAATGGCCTGAGTTGTGTCAGAGAAGGTTTAGTTTTGGTATCAGGAAAAGGTTCTTCATCCAGAGGTCGGGCACTGGAACAGGCTCCACAGGGACCTCCACAGGTCACAGCACCAAGCCTGACAGAGCTCAAGAAGCATTTGTACAATTCTTTCAGGCACAGGGTGCCACTCCCTGTGCAGGGACCATTCTATGATCATTCGATGATCCTTACGGGCCCCTTCTGACTCAGAACATTCTGAGTTTTTGTGATCTTGAGTGAGCTAGCAGAGATAGATCTATTACCATCTAGCATTTTAAATCTACATAGAGCTGAAGTTCTTAAAGTCAAGTTTTTAGTTTATAAAAGCTAAAATGTTCGGCTAGAAACTAATAAAAGTTGTTGACCATTCTTTCCCTTTAAACATTTTAGCTCTGCACTACAGTAGAGATATTTTTTTAGCAAAGAATTGATATTATTTTCTTGCAGAATGTTCTGCACTCTCAATGTTAGCTCTTGTTTCCTGCTTATAAAATAGCTATGGTATATGACACTGAGGTCCAGGTTCTGAAATCTGCATGGCAATTTATCTCACGATCAAGGATGACTTTCAGTCGCTTTTTTTAAAGAAAAAATTGAGACGATGCATCCTGATCTTCTATCACTTCTTTAAATTTCCCCCCATTCATCTTCTCCATCTATTTCCCTCATCTTGTTCCCATTGTATTTCCCATGAGAGTAAAAGCAAGATTATCCTTTGATGCACCTTAAAAATTTAACTTATTCTCAATGTCCCTGTAAAAAGTAAGATCATTATTACCCATTTGGCTGATGAGTTGTCCAAGATCTATTACTGAGAAGCCTCTTATGTGGTTTATCTTGCCAGAAGATCATAACAGCTTACATGAGCCCAGTAAAGCCTGAAAGTATGATTCTTCTCCTTGTTTTTAATGTCTGGTTGGAAAATATACTTACAATATTTCCTGGCTCTTACAGTCTGTCATCACAGAAAGGCACCACACAGATTTTGCATCTGTCAAAGTTTGCAAATGAGCCACAGGATGCTGAGCAACACGTGTGGCAAACAAAGGCAGAAACTGCACTGAAACATATATTTGCCGTTAGAAGCTCAGTAATGCCATGCAAAAACCAGAAATGAGCTATGAACAGTATGAAGTACTGTCCACTGGTTTCTTCTTGGATGAATGAGGCCATTAAAATACACAACAGATGAAGAGAGAAAGAGAGGGAAGTGCTTTGTTGCTGCTCTTCAAGTGGCAGTCCAGCACTGGGGAGGAAGGGAGGTTAGAAATAACAAAACTTCAAAAAGGAAACATCAGTCTTATCTCCCCTGAGCTATGAGAAGGGCATTTACCACACTACTGGCTCTCCTGCCAGCATCCTCCTGAACACCCTGCCTCAGTCACAAGTACCTAAGGAGCCTTTTGCTTCCCTCCCCTCAGCATAATGGAAAGGAATTACTTCCTGGTAGAAGGAGAGGACTGGAAGAGCTAAACCTGCAGATCAAAACAAGACACAAGGTATCATCTCTCTCAAAATTATACCCTGCTGCTAAATAACCTGACAAATAGAATGGCTACACATAACCTCTTCTACCCTGCTCATAGGTTAGGAACTGTAAGTTCTCCTGGACATACTCATTATTCAAAATTCATGGACCAGCACCATCCATCTTACTGCAATATCCTGAAAGCACGATGTTCTGTGAGCACAACAGAGCAGATTTTCTAATGATAGGATTGGATTTCTTGAAAGACAGGATCCTAACATTACTGAGTGGCCTCCTGCACTGTCAGTAAAATGGTACCAGTCAAAAAGGAGAGAAAGAGGGTAGTAAGTACTTCATGAGCTAAAAGCAGTCACTTAATTCCTGTAGTTCTAAATAGATATTTTAAAATTTTCTGTTTCTTTGGTTCAGTTTGGTTGGTTTTTTTTTACTACCAAGCATTTACCCTAGAGAAAGAAGGTTGCTAAATAATATAGGGCAAATTCCAGTGAGGAAAAAATAGCAAATACAGGTGGATAATTCTGTACATACAGAATTGCATTTGCTGTGCTGTAAGATGGTTCCACCTGTGCCCAACGCCTCCCACCTCCCCAGCCATTTATAAACCACATCAGTGTAAACAGTGGAAAGACAGGAACTGTTGGCACATACCACAATGTGCTCAAATACAGACAAAAATAAAATTTACAAGTTCTGGATATCAATTCTTTACCTCACCATAAGTTCACACTTGCAAGGACAAGTTAGATGCTTGTTTATTTTGCTATGCTCAAGCTGGAACTAAATAGTCACTGGGAAAATCTTTCCCAGACAAAGTTTCCAGCTAGGTCCCAAAATCCCAAATTAACAGACTGTAGGATAGTCTATGGATTCCATCCCCATCTATTTTAAGGAAGCTAGATTCATCCTTAATTATCTTCATCAGGAAAGGAAAACAGATTGCTGTTTATTTTCTTATATAGGTGCTATGCTTTTTAAAAACTAACTTGTGCACTAAGTAAAAATTCCCACCTTCCATGTAGAAGAGATCTTTATGAAGAATTGCAATGTGCTCCAGACTTGCTATTCTTGAATTGGGTGTATCTTTGTGCTGTTTAGACTCTTCAAATTTATTCTTCTGGGGTCAGTTTGTCATACTGAGGAGGAGTATTGATTAAATCCTGAGAGACTGTATGATTTCTGTGTAAGGAAAGTAAACCTGGTATTTCTTTCCTGTATGAAAGAAATACCTAAACACAGACCCATGAAATGAGCACTCTCAAACACCGTCCGGTTGGTCCTACCAATACAAGGGGCCTGGCCTGAGTAAATCTGATACAAAAAAAAAAAACCAAAACTGATGGTGTTCACAGGACCTAGAAAGTTGAAACATTTGCTTCTAGAGACAAGTCTACACTGCCAAAATTTACATTATCTGATTCGCTAAAAGTGTGTTTCCCGTGCTGCCCTACTACCACCACCTCTGGAGAAACCTTCCCCTTTACCCTTTATTTCAGGTAAGGGTAAGAGGGACCAATTAAGAGAAAAGGAGAGCTGCCTATCATGCCTTGTGTCACATAAAAGCAGGAAGAGTATCTGCAAGCGCTGTTCTGTCTCATGCAGACTGGGAATGAACTCCAGTCTTCTACACTTTGCATTAGAGAGTTAGGCCAGAAACTCACCGATGCAACCACCAGTCCCTTGGGATTCTGAAAACTCCAGCCAATGTCCTAGGCCTGAAAACAGCAGTGTTGCACAGTGCTGCCACGAGCTATACCACAGTCATAGCAATGCCTTCCATCTCACCAGAAGTTCCTTTCTGAAAGTGACAACCCTTCCCAAAGAACCCACCAGAAACGTTCCCACCAAGATTGCCAACGTCCCACCCGTGCTGGATTATACTGTTATGTTCTTAATTCTTTAGCCTCTCAGAGTGCCTGGCTTCTATTCAGACTTACAGCAGACTAAAACTATTAATACCAAGACAATCCTTGTAACAAAGTGAGATTAAGTATTTGGAGAAGACTCCTGCAGAAACATTTAACAGGCCATGCTCCAAACTCTGTGTGCTAATCTCATAAGCAGTTTTACGGGAGCACAGAAATTAAACTAGAGTTTATTTTACTCCTGTCAATTTTCCTACAGAAAAAGAACGCTCTCTAGCTTGTATTTTGCAAATGAAATATATTTCTGGGAAAAAAAAAAAAGAGAAAAAAGATGAGTTTTGAAACTTAACAGTTCACACAAGATGTTCTGATCTAATTTATATCCTTTCCTAAGTGAAAAGAAAGCTAGTTTAGAAGTTTACAAGATAAACAGCACTGTTGTTTTCTGCTTAGGAGGAAATTAAGGTCAGCAGAGGTAATGAAATGAGAAGTTGACTCTGAAAATGCAGAACTGACCAGAAATGTTTCAGAGAATTACTGTTAAATCATGCATCTCCTGGAAAACTTCTGTCTCTGTGCTGACTTACACCCAGTTGTAAAGGTGAGAAATGCTACAAGATAACTGGGGTTTATTTATTTTTTTCTTGTGAAGTTGCAACATGATTCTCTAATGATAATGTTTTTTCTTTTTAAACAAGAGCCGAATCATTATTGCAGTCTGTTCTATAATGAATAATGTACCTTTTACAGTTTCATTCACCAAATTATCCCACTTTTTCTGAATAAATAGTTCTAAAGGTTCTGAAGCACATGGAAAGTGAAGCCGTAATGGAAAGTTTTAAGCGCAGATCAGTATAATTCAAGGCAATATGAAGAGGGACAGTGAGCTCTGAAAATCACTTTGGTATCCATGGTGGAGTGTATTCCACACAATTCTTACTGTTACCTCAGCTTTTTGCCAGCTTCTTTGGAGGAGATGACCCATGTATTCGTATGTAAATAAAAACAGTTGGGAAGTCACACAACAATGAAGAACACCTTGTGACTGGACACATCAAACCACACAGCTTGAGTTCATAAACCAGCAAAACCACTGCAACCACAAAACCCCACTGGTATGTATTTAAATGGAGGAGATGAAAATGTTCTATTTCCATCTGTTGTGTAGCAAGTGTAACTTAGCCACAGTGGTACATGTACACAGCTTCTTACTAGATTAAAACTTCAAAATTTAACTAATTTATACACATTTGGCAAGTTTGGAATTTGGAATTAAATCCAGAAGGCACACATACTGAATACTGGATCCCAACATTTCTAAGATGCCCCAGTTTTCTTAAAATTTAGAAACAGACAAAATAAAACTGAAGAATAAAATAATAGTAAAATAATTACAATAATAATAAGTATACACAAGTCATAGATAACTTGTTGGTGCCAAGAGAAAGATTAGTCTTTCTTCATGAAAGTAGGCTGGAAAATACCACATTAACATGTATTTCTGATACCTTAAAACACTCAAGACTTCTCTCAATCACAGTTCAGAAGAAACTAAATAATTATAAACCAAATATTGTGTTATTTCCCTCCTTATACCACATCTTCATATAAGAAATTATGACATGAAACAGTTGATATCACTGTCCTAGCACATATTTCTTTTCCTTTTTGTTTTTATATGAAGGAAACATAAAAGAATGCTCTGAAAAATCAATCTGCAATGACAGGAACTTTTCCATTTCCCATATGCAGACCTTCAGTATTATTTCTGACAGTGATATGGGACTTATTTCCTTTTCAAACAGCAAAGCCTCACTCTCCAACTGGATAGATGTGTAAAGTTTTTACTATCTGTCTATAAACGTCTATGAGTTAACAGTCTACCTGCATAAATTAAAAATTATCCCCTGCCACAAACTTGATTGTAAACATCTTAATACCCTTTTTTTTAAAACGTTTTTGTCCTAAACTTTAAGTTAATGAACACTGAACTGCATTTTATGACAGCTAGATGATTCAGAACAGATGTTGAGCTAAAATTTCATTTGTCAAATGTCAGCTCAGAACACGTATTTAAACTTAGAAGTATCAGTAAGACAAACTACATGGTGAAAACAATGGAAAAAATGTCATTTACATCAGTGTCTGCCAACCATTTTTCTGGGCCTCCAGACAGAAATTCTGTCTGAATTGAAGATTCCAGAAAATTATGTTCAATTTTAGGAATGCTAATTGCTTATAAGGGTTGAGTACTATCTCTTCTGGATATCTAGATTTTCATCTTGAGCTGAATGATACATAGGTTAACCAAAAGCCTACACATAGCGTGCTTTTGTCTTGCAGATTTTCCTCTCCCACTGAGCATTTTTTTGGACCTCTGGCTGGACAGGTAGGTTTGGTGTCTGAAAATGAAGCCTACTATTGCCCTCTACAACTTGTGACAGTCAGAAAATACTCTGACCACTAGCCAACAAAAGCAGCAACATGTCTGTAAGGACACTTGGGACTTATCAGCTGACAAAGTGCAGCTGCTGACCAACCTGTGGACTTTTTTCTTGCTGTGTAAGCCATAACTGGTAACCCTCTGGGGCATACAGCACAACTCAACACAGCCACTGAAAACCTGTATTGCATTTGGGTCATCTTCCTTTTCCTGACTGTATCTCCCACATTCTACCCAAAGTAATTTCAATTCCATAGTATTTTTTGAAGTATCTGGAAAGTCTTTCATTTTATCACTTCCACACTTATAATATATTGGCATTTTTGTAATCTATTCATATAAATCAGTATGTTAAAAGCATTCTGATTGCTTTTGTTACTTTTTCCCAATTCCTTTCAAATCTTCAATATCTTTCCAATAGCTGAATGATCAGCAACTGCTGTAGGCCACAGACAGTTTCACAAGTCAGTCTGCCTCAGTGGAGTATGGTTTCTGTGGATTAAGGCATAACATAATCAAGTGTGTTTCTGACATTTCTTTATCAGAATTATTCAAACCAACATGCAAAGGTAGAAATACTAATATATGCCACACACAGCCTAGGATCAAAGAAATGAAATCAAGAGTAATGCAAACCCATTTACAAAAGTTTTGTACAAATTTTCAACCCATCTAACAGTAATCAGTAATAATATTTAATGATCCCCTCCAAAGGGTTTATGAAGTTCATTTTATACCTAGTTGCTTCTTCGCTCCTATTTTACCTCCAGAAATCAATACTCATGAATGTACAAATGGCATGACAAGGAAGAACCAAAAAAGAAGCAAATGAAAAATACTAGCACATATTCTATACATTAACAGTTGCAAAGTGATAACAAAGGAATTGAACAGAAATAACCTCTTCTTAAAAAGGCATTATGTTTAAGCCCTGTAGAGATACTGTAAGTATGTCTTTCCTGTTTAGAGGGAATAGCATTTTCAACACCATCATGCTTCTCCTGAGAACATTTCATATAGATTACAGTCACTTCTCATCTCATCTAGTGCTCTCCTAATGTAAGTTGCCTTAACTTTCAACATAACACAATTACAAAGCAAAGCTCTTTTTTATACATGGGCTCTTATATTCTGGAACGGAAATATAATACCACCATTTCAGAAAAATACCTTTCCCCTCTTGTTACTAATGTTTGCTTTGGCACAGGGGGAAGAAAGGAAGCAATTATTTTTTTTCATATTTCTCCAGTTAAAGCTAAGAGGGAAAAAAAAAAGCTTGAAGACAGAAGTGTTCTCAACAAGTAAAACCCTGCAAGCAGTGATGTTTCTGATGTGCTGCAAAATGTTATCTGCTGTTCTGTTCCTGGGTGGAGAGACAGAAAGAATTGCTACTGCTAAACAAGTAAAGAATCAGTTTATGAATTTATTTTTTTAGATTTTGGGAAAGAAGTTTCTTCAAATTGTTACTTAAAAACCTCCAGCATTTTTGTTGCAGGCAAACTTTTGGACTCTTCTATCATTAAATTACGCATTACAACAAACAAATAAATCACACCAACTGCCAAAGAAAAACATTGGGATAAACTAACACTTTCAACAAGTTTAAACTCAAGTTACTAGAGGGAATTGCTTTCTTTTCCCTCAGAAAACTGAACAGAATCACAAAGTGCATTGAGGATTCCAGCTAGCACTTCTGTTGCTATTATCATAGAAGTCAAATAATTTCCCAGAAAATTCTCTCTCTCATCTATGTGACTGCTTGGGCTGTAAAGTTTCCTCCTTGCACCTTCCCTAAGTAGATTAGGATGGTCACCAGCGACATTAAAAATTGTGCTAAATATTTGAAGAACATGCACAGCAATAACCATTTCTGCAAAACTGTAATCATACATTCTATTACCACATACTGGCACTGTAAGCCTGTACAACACATGGGATGAAAAACAACCCTGGTTACATGTTGTTTTCACATTGCTCAGTCTCACCGCACAACACCCAAATATCCTTTTCCGCAGCATTTTAAACATTACATGTAGACAAATCAAGAACTGCAACAACTTCTGCCCAAGAAGCAACTTGAAAATTCAATCCACAATGGCTACAGAGCCAACAGTCACTCCACTCCTCCCATTTCCAGAGAAAACTACTTTTTTTAAGCTTTTGAGGGGTGGCACTACTGAAAGCAGGCTAAACACACACACATTCAAGACCACACCTATCATTTCATTGCACAGAACAGCTCATGAGAGCTTTCCAAGGTGAAGCATTAGGACAATGCTGTCATGCAAACAAAGTCTTTCGTGTACCACCACGGGTGTTTCTTTGATATCCAACAGCAGAAACACGCAAAGCAAACCACAATTACAACCCTCAGCGCGAGCGGGAAATAAAAGACAATGAAGAAGGTTTCACCCACCTGGGGTCTTTCTGAATGCTATCAATGGAAGGTGACCTAGCCAAGGTCCCTTCGGGTGGGATGGCTGGCCCAGATTTGCTGTATGGTGATTCAACAGAAGGACAATACTGCAGCTGTCGGTAGGGGTCTGCGTAATTGGAGGCTGGGCCGGCCGCATAGCTGGCCCTCTGGAAGGTCGCGGTTGCGTTCTGTGTGCCGTGCTGGCTGCCTGTGCGCTGTAAGGGTACGGAGTCGACACCAGGGGAAGATGGGGCTACGACAGGAAAGTAGGGACAAAGTAAAAAATTGAGGACCTGTTCACAGAAATGGTTAACCAGGTCTAGGCAGAGGAAAAAAAAAAACACACACATATAAAACGAGGGTTCAAAAAGAATGAGAAAAAAAACAAACAAAAAGAAACAAGCAACATTGTCATTTTCCAAACCTTAGAAGGAAATAACCATCAAACAAATTTCTAAATGACATGCCAGTTCTGGACTAGAAGACCTTAATTCCAATTAAACAGATTGGAGAGGTATTTTCACCTGGGGTTCTAACTGCGCTAACACGAAATGAAGTGCAGAAGCAGCACGGGAATATTCAAGCTAAGGTTCACAACCACCAGTGAGTGAGGCTTTTGAAGTCCTTACAGGGGTGGAAGTCAGTCAGATCCACCAACAAGAGGAAAATCAAAGCAGGCTCAAGAGTCCAAAATGAGACAGATGGCTCTCCAGCAGAAGAAATACCCAGCCATCCCAGATTTGTAGCCCTGGTATCCATAAAGCAGGTAAAACCAGACACCTGCTACTGAGAATCACTGCATATGCTTTGTTAACCTATCTCCTGGAAATTCACCTTAAGACTTAGGAGAGTGTTATTGCTAACTCAGTCTGAAATAGAGCTAAGCACAAGGTGACCATGTAGATGTCTTAATGCACATCAGCAGTGGCTGCGCTCATACACCACAGCTCAAGATTAATGCATTACCAGTTCTGAGCAGCTTAACCAATAGCTTTAAACTGGCTTAATGCTTTTGCGACTCAAAAATCTTATTAATCTCTCTTGTAGCCCATTATCTTTCTGTTACAGCACTGGGTAGCAGTCCACTGGATTAAACATGCAGTATTTTTGAACCAAAGTCCAGTTAATGGCAAATGGATTATCACTGTAAGGGCAAGAGGACCAATACCCACATGATCTTTGGCATGGAGACAGACACAAATTAAATGCTGGCTCTGCTCAGAAGAAAATTTGGACTGTTTGAAGTGGCACGTAAACTCATGGTGGTTGCCATTTCTTCCTGTCCCAAGACAACAAGAATACTTTTGCCAAAAGGAGTGGCCTGAGTCCAGGGCTGTTTTTAGCTGGGTCAAATGCATATGCTAAACTGCAGACAAAACCACATACTGAAGAGACAGGTTTTTAGAACAGATTTCCCAATCATTTTTCATTGGCATGCACATTTTTAAAAAAATATTTAATGCATTATACATTCATGAAAGGGATTGTAAGCATTTTATCTCAAAGTGTCAGCAAATGAAATACAGTGAGCTTTAAATACAATTAACATGGTTTTGTATGACCTTGTACTTCGCAAAATTACAACACCTGAAAATTTTAAACTTATATTGAATTTTTTTACTTATTTTAATTTTTTTTCTTATGGTCCAAAAGTATTTAATTTTACAATAGCAAGTATTGTAACTTCATTCCAAACATAAGAAAGTGGGATCACCCACTTATCTATTACTCCATCCCTGGAAGTGCTCAAGGTCAGGTTGGATGGAGCTTGAGCAACCTGATCTAGCTGAAAGAGTCCCTGCTCACTGCAGGAGGGGGCTGAAACTGGATGACCCTAAAGGTCCCTTCCAACCCAAACCACTCTATGATTCTATAATCACATTTACTCACATATATAGTAACATTTTACATGTATTGTTTTGGTTAAATTACTAGTGTGTAAATATAAACATATAAATATATATATACACACCTCCATAAGAAATGAGTAATTAAGACACACAGACTTTTTCATAAAACTGCATCAGTTCAAATATATTAACAGTATCAACATATTTATACATCCCATGCACAAATCATACTAAATTCAGTGTTAGAAAGAAAGACAAACATAACATTTTAACAGAAAATACAGAGTTCAAAACCAAAATCAGGTGCCTTGTAAGAAAAAGAGTAATAAAACAAGTTAGAGAAAATACTAGAAATATTTTCAAGTGAAAAAGAGAAAATGTAATTGTATACTGACATAGCATACTCTTAAGCACTGTCATTCCATAGAATATACTAGCACCTTTCGACAAATTGTATGGGGAATTGCAAAAAACTCTACACCAATACTGCTGAAAACAAGAACTTCATTGTAATGTTTATTGCTTTGCAAAATATTCCACTGTATTTCCTTCATCTTCTTTGCAAGACAGTTCAATGAAAATCATGTTTGTTTTTAAATTATTTGAAAAGTTTTCTTTGTATTTTCTCCTTTGTCTTGTTATCAAAATAGGTATTTATATAAACTGAAACTGGCTGTCATCCTAACACCTACAAGCTTATCAAGTCACTCTGATTCACTTCTCAAATTACCTTCCTAGTAGACTGCTACTTCCTTTTGAATTTTATCACTATGAACACAGAAATGCCACATTCAAAATATGAGAATGAGACAAATCTATGACTTAAACATTCACAATTGTGTTTATTTGAACTGTGTTACCCAGATCAATTAAAACAAAAACAAAAAACCCAAACAACTACACATTAGAACTACTTCTACCTCTAACTTGACTACATCCACTGTCGTTGACTGCACATGGGTTATGCTTTAGCAGACATTTTTACGAAAATAAGTGTATCTAAAACTGAAGAAAATCATCTTCTACAATATACTTCCCTTGCTTAAACAAAACCCTTTGGCAGCCAACCTACTGAGTGAACTGTGACTCTTTTAGGCTATGGCAAACTATTGAGATCTCCCTTCTATTTAGCTATTCAAACAGCAATGCCAGAGTGATTATGTCTAATGAAACAGATTTAGAAGTTGATTTCCTCACCCAGCACAGTAAATCTTCTCTGAGCACAGGGCATCCAGAAGACACACATCAGGACTGAACCAGAAAGCATTCACACACCAGGTACATTTGCAGATGGTCATGCAACCTTTTAACCTGTTTGTCAATTGAAGACAGCCCTTTCTCTAACTTTTGCATTTGACTGTCCTGTCAAATCCAAGCCAGCTACAGTTTGACCAGAACCAGGTCAGTTTAGGTGAGCTGACAAGGATAGGGGGTTTGCCCCAGCAATGGAAGAGAGGAACAAAAAAGAATTGCAACAGAATGTTTCTGGAGAAATTGGCTGTCTTTCCCTCTCTCACCAGCCTGAGATCTGGCCTGGATGAAGCAGAATCATGGCCAAACCATGTTGTTTCCCTGTGTCTACCGCTGACCCTATTCTGCCTCTACATAAAGGTAAAACCAAAACTCATAACCACACTGTGAAGAAGCAGGTTTAGTTTTGTGAAGCTTGAAGGTAAAGGTGTCCACAAAACCAGACCTTCCTTGGGTCTTCAAAGTCCCAAAACTCACAAGGAGATCAAGATAAAAATCAAATAAGCAGAAGAACTCGAAACCTTATTTATCCGGTATTGTGTCTTACCTAAGTGAAAACACTGCTTTCAACAGTGACTGCTCTCCTCATTTTTTAGAAATTTACCTGGAAATTCAGTGGATTCTGATGTCAGGTAAGTTTCTGAAGTTCTGCTTGCTCCTTTTGCACTGGTTGGCCTTCCCACAGCTCCTGCTCAGCACAGTGGCCTTGCAGAGACACAAGGAGAGGGTGACTGGGACCTGACCTCCCCTGCCAAGTGCCCCACTCCAGACACACAGGAAGGGCTTGCACAGTCCCTGACCTGCAGCTGAGGCTGGCTCCTGCTGGAGGGAAAGCCATGGCACGCACTCTGTGCTGCAGCCAGCAAAGACCCAGCACAAAAAATGACATGCTCAGTTGTAGGCCAATAAATCTCTGTATATTATCAATATTTAAACTTCAATATAAGAACTGTCCTTGAAAGGGAGAATTTTAATTTTGGGTTGAGAAAAGGGTTTCACTGAGAATTTCTGAAATGAGAATTTTCCAAGTGAGCATTTCACATTGCAAATCAAGCACCACAGTCTCAGTGATCTCAGTTTGTCCCCTAAACGTTTAAGATCTAGCTTTAATTTGTCATGTCATTAATACCTAAAAGATACTGTATCATCTCAGCCCCTCACTACTCCAACCAAAATCACACACCCAGTAAACAGAGTATCTGGAGTACCACACAGCATTTAGTATGTTCTTACAAATGCTTGTCAAAGAGAAAGAAAAGCCCCTGTTAAATATAATGAAAACCCTCTGAAAACCTGATATATGCCCTAATTATTGTTCTCTTGATTGCAGAAACAGCATATAGAAAAGCCAGTCTTCATAATTTAAATATCACAACTGTAATATTAATGCTGAAAATTTAAGTGTATCACTAAATATGCTCATAATGTGATACTCACAAGCTAACTTTCAGCTTTTGAATGTTCTTCTCACATCTGTGGCAGATGTTAGGAACTACTAATGTAAAAAGCAAGAACACCTTGATCTAGGCAGGGATACTATTGCACCATACCTGAGTATCTTAGGGTGACCAAGTTGGCACATGAGCTGCCAAAAAGTTCAGACTTTCTAGAAGCCAAAGGACATTTTGCCAAGTTAACACAACAAAGATCAGACCTTCAAAAATTATATACTCATTAATGAGAATTATCTTGCTACACCTGCTTGCTGAAATTACCTCACTGATGCTGCTGTTTGATTTGCAGGTATTACCTTGTAATTTTTTCTTATTATTATTTGATATTAGACATTCAATTCCTGTGCTATCCTTCTCCTAGTTTCTTTCATGGAGATTTCAAAATTATTTTCTTTGTTTTCTCCCTTTGTTTTCTTCACTGATTTGCACTTGCAGTTGATTTATACCCTTCCGTGAAAGTTGAAAATTGGATCCCAGTGAGATATCTTATCAGTGCAAAGTATGTCCACCATCCCACCATGAGTTCATAAACTACACAAATGCAGTGCATTCTGTTGATACCAAATTTATAAGAAGATTTATAAAGCAGATCCTTTTCCCACCTAATATACCATAAAAATAACAAGTGTCTTCTCTGTCAATTATGAAAAAAACTCAAGCTTGGGACACACAAACAATTTAACTCAAAACACACTGAAATGAGTGTTTTAAGGCATATACCAGCCTTTTTGGAATAGAAGTTTAAGAAAATAAATGTTAATCAAGCTAGTAGCGAACTGGCAATCCAAAGGAACAAGCACAAACATTCAATTTTAATACTGCTCAAGGTGCATGGTATTACATATAAAAATAATAAATACTACTACTAATAACTTGCTTAGATGTTACTTTTAGGAGCATTTTTCCACATGGGAAGTATAAAATTTTAGAGAAATACGTGGTTGAGGGAAACTGAAAATATTTACTGAAAGAGGGGAAAAATCCTTCCCTGTACTTGGTATTAGCAACTACCTCTAATGCTGTCAAGATTTGATAAAGGCACTATCATATCCTCTGCTCAAAAATACACATGCACATGCAGGTTTTTTACTTCAGACATGCAAAGTGAGAACAAAACAAAACAAAAAAGCAAACACTACAGGATTTCAAGATTCAAGGCTTCAGTTTAGATTTAAAATATTTAGGACCTTCTGCAAATACCAAATACCACAGGATTTCTCTGGAGGCTGACATCTTTGCTATGTGACTTCTCATACTCAAGCCAGAAGAAACACCGTGAAAACTACTACAGCTTTCTATTTCTCTTGTTTTCCATTCGTTCCTCCCTCACTTTTCTGCACTCTTTATTTTGTCCTATCTAGTTTTTCTTACAATCAAAATTCTCAGCCAGGGAGAAATGAAAAGGACTTTTCAGCAAATCTTCCTTTGCATCCTCATGAGATGGGCTCTTCACCGGCCAGCCAGCCTTTGATTTCAAACACATCAGCCCTTTAGGGCTTCCAGGATTGTTCTGCCTAATTCTTTCTGTGGGCTCCAGATGCTCCTATTTTGTGTAAGTCAGGGGAAATACAACCTCCTTCCCTCCAGTCAGCTTCCCCATGCTCAGCTCCATGCTTTAAGTAGCTGGTCATGGCAAACAGGTCTCCCTGCTGCACAAGGATATCTTTTAAGGGAACACAGCACAATGTACAAGGGAAATGCAAGCAGACTAAAAAAATTAATACAGAACAGGATGGTGCATAGCAAAAAAGGCCTCTTTTCCACCCACAAACATGTTAGTCATAATTTCCTCAAGTACTGGTTACACCTAGCTGTCACACCTACTTGTAATTAGCATGTCTACAAGCTGGTGCAAGTAGGTATTCAGTAATATTTTAATCATCAGATGTTTTCATGACATGGTGAGGAGGAAGCCTTTTTATCAAGGCAACATCCCTGTCTACTAGATACCATCACAGGAGATTTATATTTTTCTCACTTTTCCATCCCATCTTAAAAACCACAGGTGGCTGTTTAGCTGCTACGCTGTCACTGCTATGGGAAATACTCAGGGCCTCTCTGAATTATTTAATAGGCTCATTGCTATTGCTGGCAGCTGTAAAGTACTAATCCTAATGAAGGTCATGAACATATTCAAAGTGAGTGTACACTCCAACCAATCATCTCCTTACCACTGCAATATCTACAAGCTGTTCTTTTGCAGAAGAATTCCTTGTTTCAGAGAAACCAAGGAAACATCACTTGTGCTCTGTATATTGTGTTCAATGAGTCTTTCAACACAAAAATGGACAATCTTTGAAGACTGAAGAACTGAACTTGCTACTGCACTGAGGTGTCCTTTCAGTTCCATTTTCTAAGAGTGTTCTTTAGATCTAACACTAATTGTAACAGTAAGGCTGAACACTCCTTTGCTTAGAAACTGACGTTTATTCTATAATGCCATAAGAGTCAGTCAAAGAAAATACTGCAAATACTGCTTCCTTGGTTTCTGAGCTATTCTTCTCTTTACATTACAGCTGTTACCTGGGCACTTTGAAGGCTTTTGTCTATCTTGTTCCACATCAGTTTGCCCACTGTCACATTGTGTCTTAGTTCCTTTTTTCTTTTTTTTTTCTGTTGGGGGAAGTTGTGTAACTGGCACTGCCTAAACCTCAGCATGGAAAATCATGGAATGATTCTCTTCATTGCCAATTTAGACTTGACATTTATTTACTACTAATTATTTTACTTATGGGTTCATTCGGTGATTAGCTGGTGTTAATCTGAAATCACCTGGTACCACCAGGGTTGGCAAGAAAAGCAAATGACTTAATGAATGAAGTAATCTATAAAGATTTTTGTACTTCTAAGCAAATGCTAATGCACAAACAGGTAGATGAAGTAATTCGGTGAGCAGCAATGGTGACAGAATTTGTATTTTAGAAACCTGTATTTCAATTCAACAGATATAGTGGCTGAGATGAGTGAGTTCCTGCCCAAGCTAATTTTGAAACAGTGCTTTTAATGAGTCTTCAGAGAAGCCTCAAGTCCAAACCTGAATTCAGCCTCTTCCACAGCTGGGTTTGTCACAGGCTTCAGTGCTGTGCCCCATCTCACATCCCCCCACCCATAACCTTCTCCAATTCTACATCCTTTCCTCCAGTCATTTACCACCAGGAGGTTTCAGAGTTACAGGGTGTCCAACACAGTAACACAGCCTGCATCTCAAAAGCACATATAGTTAAAGCATAATTTTAAAATCCACATAGTCCAAGTGGACACCAGGGTTTTATGCAGATGGTAGAATTTCAACTATATATTTTCATTATTTCAGATTTCCAGTTCAAGGCTGGAACGACTTCCTTGTTTATAACTAAACAGAGGAGAAGCCTCATTTTTCAAGTTATCAGTATTAAGAAATATAACACTCCTTTCCACCTCCAGGAACTGACTGCATTTTAAATCTGCCAGATTTTAATCTCAGTAATATATGTAACTTTCAATCTCAGGTTCAGCTCCTACCATGTTTCAGTGATGCTGCTCTGCACGTAAAAAATGGTGCGTACACATAATGTGATAATCAGATGCCAACTTTGGCTGCTGAAAACGTTATTGCCAAGATCTTTTCTCAGATTGTGTCCTCTCTCTCAGCTCCATCCCTCAGTTTAGGAAGAACATGCTGTTTAATTCATTTGTTACATGAGCATTTAAACAGAGAAATCAACAACTGCCCTTCCAGAATTTGACATACTAAAATTCATCATGGGAATTTCCTCCCTCGAGATAAAATTCAACCCTGAGCAATGGCACACTATAGGAGACATATACATCACTTTCCTCCTCTTTGCAGTAATACATGATTTCACATTCTGTGCGTGGGACAAAATGACCCAATCACAGCAAATCCACACAGACCACGCTGATGCACATAAATGAGCCTACTGCAACTAAATCTCTGCTTTCACTCCTAAAAGAACATTCTCTTGAAATTTCTGAAGTTTCCCATCCATCTGGCCAGCATAAAGCTGAACACACGGACAGAAGTCACGCTTAATATATAAAAAATATATATAAATAGTATGAGACAATAACAGATTAACAGACTGCACTGCATCATGCTACAGCCATCAAGCACATGGACATCTTCTTCATATTTTGAGTTTTCCTTATTTAGGGCACTATAATCCTCAGTAGTCAAGTGGCTACTAAATGGTATTTCTTAGAACATCCTAATAAACTTCAGCTATTTTAATTAGTAGTTTCCACTCTGGAATAGACAGTTGTTTTTTTATTAAGGTAATCACATTTGTGTTCCAGTGCCAGACCACGTGGTATGTTCACCCAAATCATTAACCTAACTTCTGCAAATGATAGTTTAAAAGTTGTTGAATACATTTAAGTAAAAACTACTCTATTTGTATACTTGTACTCAGAAAAACCACATGTGAACTGCTTAAATTATGACAAAGGGATAGTTCTAAAAGTAGCCAGTCTTATACTAAGAAAAAAGAGATAGAGTATAGCGTGAGTAAAAAAAAAAAATTATGGGCTGGTGATTTTTAAGAGTGCCTTTAAATGTAATATGCAGAAGGAATGATCCTCTAACAAAAGATTTAGTCATCCTAAAGACATGACTGGGTACTGGGTAGTTACCTGAGGCACAGCAGTGTTTTCCTTCAGCAAAGATTTACAAGAATGAGATTTATGAAAGGTTTTGAATTGAATTTTTATTTCATTAATGACAACCCTGCATTTCTATGCAACACTGAATTATATAAATGAGAATGGGTGTCCTGCATGACTTAAATCTAATGTGATGAATCTTTAAAGAGAGATTACACCTGTACAGTAAATAGATGACAAATACACCCACAGTTTCTGGCACAAACACTGTATTTTCTCAGAAGTGGCAGATGAGATTTACAGAGTATGTACTCCCCTGAGCAAGATTTTATAATCACAGCTCTCCCTCAATAGGTGGCAAAAGTCAAGGGGCACCTGAGAAATGTTCAGACATGTTACAAGTCATTCTTCTGTGAAAAAAGGAGAATAGAAGAAAATATATGGAATAAAATACAAGTCTCTGGAGGTATCCTGCTCATGGGACACAGGAAAGAAGTCATGGATACCTACCATTCTAAAAGGTTCTATTCTGAGTGGTAAAATCTTGTCTGTATTCATATAGGTGCAATTCCTCTATAGAACCCAATCATGGGCTCAGTACTTTGAAACTACAACTGTTTTATTTGGAAAATGCTTCTGCACTATAAGGAGGGGGATATTGCTTTCAGATTTCAGTGATTCTGTAGGGTTTTAACCTCTGGCCCCACCCTCTCCATTCCTGTCCACAGGATACTGCTGAAGTTGAAAATAGCGCATTTTGTTATTCCTCTGCCAAGTTTTTAATAGGAAGGAAATAAAATAGAAAATCCTTTCTCATAGAAGAAAAAAATGTCACCTAAAACATATATGCAAGATTATAACACAGGTAGGACTATATGAGTGAACCTGGATCTGACAAATGAAATGAGATTATGACTTTGTATTGCTTTGAGGTGATTTGTTATTCTTTATACAGATTACTAAGGTATTTTCTGCTCAATTTACTTTGTACTGAAGATTTGTTCCCTGCTTGCTTCCTATAATTCTCTCTCCCAAAACAATGTTATCAAGTGGATGTCAGTTAGGAGTACAGGTCTATTATCACAACATTACCAAACTGAAAGAGATGCAGTTGTAGGAGTAATTCTTCTTTTTAATTTCTCTGAAAACATTATGTCCTATAGCCAGAACTCCATGCTGTGTGATTTATCAGCATGATCCTCAATTAATCTACAGCTGTGCCATCACAGCACATCCATAGACAGCAGCTTATGACACAACAAAACAACCTGTCCCCCAGCCAGAAAAAAAGCCACCATCTGAGCAGAAAGAAGCAATATTTGGTGTTTATAGTCTAACTCTTTTAGATCAGGAAGAATGAAAAATTAAATACAGATTTGAGAAGCAGCATAAAGGACAAAGGGTTTAATCTAAATGGGGCAAGTGAAAGCCGATATCTTTGTTGCTCCTCCTTTTCCCCTGAACTGAGAGTTTTAGAGACAAATAAAGAAAAATGTATAATTGAAACCAAAGTTCCCTTTTTCTTTTAAATCAAGTATTTGTAATACAGGAAAGAGCATGTAATGGGTAACTTTTCATTAACAGCTAGATGACATTCTGAAATTAATTACTGTACCAATGTACTCACTGGTGCCCCCTGTAAGAACCTGAAAATATCTAACTGCTTGTATACATGATTTTTTCCTCCTCTAAGCCCCTTTAGATTCCTTTGACTCATTAATCTGAAGTCTATGGAATTAGAAGTGATACATCTGGTTAACTAAATTCCAGTTCCCTGCTGAAAAGCAATACTTAACCTGAAAAAGGGTAACTGTCCATTTACTGGGATATGAAGTGCCTTTGGAAACTGCCACTAGTGATATGCAGGGATCAGACTTCTGATTCCCAAAGCTGAAGTTATGTTTGCACACCTTACAGGTGCAGAAAACTGAACTAAACCCTCTGTATGTGATTCATCATGACACTAAAATTGCAGTGCCTCAATGTCATTTTACATAGTCTCATTTTATTTCATGCTGTGTTAATTCTCTAAATTTTCTTCAGCATGTTTAAACCATAAGACAGCTTCACTGATTTGAAACAGCTAATAACAAACAAGTTACCAAGGGACCATCAACAATATATATCTCCAAGTAAAGCTTAAAAAAACTCCCCTTTTGTTTGTTTCAGATATAATCTGAATTTGAGTATGAAATGCAAGGTGCAGAAAACCTGTGGTATATATACAGGTTGGGGGATGAAGGGATTAAGAGCAGCCCTGCCCAGAAGGACCTGGGGGTGGATGAGAGGCTGGACACCACCCAGCCATGGGCACTCACAGCCGAGAAACCAATTGTATCCTGGGCTGCATCCACAACAGCACAGGCAGCAGGGTGAGGGAGGGGATTCTCCCCCCTAAGCTGCTCTGGTGGGACCCCACCTGGAGTGCTGCAGCCAGCTCAGCATAAGAAAGACACAGACATGTTAGAGATGGGCCAGAGGAGGGCCACAGAGATGGTCAGAGGGCTGGAGTGCCTCTCTGATGATGGGAGGCTGAGAAAGTTGGGGTTGTTCAGCCTGGAAAAGAGAAAGCTTCAGGGAGACTTGAAAGGGTACCAGAAGGAGGCCTGAAATAAATCTGGGGAGGGACCTTTTAGCTGGGCTGCTGCAATAGGACAAGAGGCAATGGTTTTAAACAGAGGCTAGAAAGAAGGAAGACTTTGTTTACAATGAAGGTTGTAAAGGAGCAACTGGAACAGGCTGCCCAGAGGCAGGTGGTAGATGGCCCATCCCTGGAGACATTCAAGGTCAGGTTGGACAGGGCTCTGCACAGCCTGGTCTGGTTGAAGAAGTCCCTCCCTACTGCAGAAGGTTTGGACTACAGGATCTTTGGAGGCCCCTTGCAACCCAATCTATTCTATGACTATCATTCTGTTTTAAAGTATTTCATAACCATTAAAAAATCCCAACAAATTTCAAAGGTCAAAATATTAAGGTTTAAAACCTTAAAAATGGTTCAAGAACAATTTATCTGTAAAAGCATACAGAAAAACACAATCCATTTGTGATAAAGCACACCTGCAATAAAGTAGCTTAACTGTTCTTGAAAGAAGAGTAAATCACTCTAAGGGATTCAGACATCTAAATTTTTCATATGTCAAATTTTTGAGTATTTGAAAATTACTTCACAATACGTAAAAAATACACATTGAAATAATGACTTCTAAAAATTTCAAAGATATTCACTACTTTATTAATTACCAAGACAAATATTCAGGATCTTGTGAAGATGATGTACTTTGGCTCATGTCATGCATCTTCTGTAGCCTCATTCTCCTTTTGTACAGGGCAACAAAGGGAGGCAAGAGACATGACAAAATGTTGAGAACCAAAGAAAGGCTAAGCTGGACCAGCATAAAAAACATGCAGCAAATGAAGCCCTTGGGTATTTCAAAGCAGCATTAAGAAGCCCATGCAACACCCTCCTCCATCCTTGCTGCAAAAATCTGTTAAAAAAACATTCCTTGGACCTACTCAGCAATTACTGTTCCCACAGACCTCTGGCTCCCTTGCTGGCAAGGCAGGGCCATGGGACACCAGAGCAGCACTCCCTCCCAGGACAAGGCAAGGTCTCTGCCCCACCAGGCCAGCTGCAGAGGGAGGGCAGGGCAGAGGCAAGGAGATGGTGGCCAGTGCAGCTTTCCAGGAGCCACTCCACAATGCCAGACTTCTGTCTACCAGGTCAGTGACATGGAAGTTTGAAAAGGTCAGGCCTTTCATAGAGGGAGGGAGCCCCCAGGGAGCAGGGGCAAATGACACATGAACCTGGCTCTGAGAACCTGGACTGCCCCATTTCACTTGTGCAAAGCAAATGAGAAGAGGCGGAGGTCAGAGCCATTTCAACACTCCCAAGAACCAAAACTAGTAATGTCCCTTCCCTGCAAAAAAACAAACTCAAGCAAAGAGTACAATTTGTTTTGATTGGGCTGTTCCTGCCTGGAGCAGAAGAAAAATGGGCATTTGGCTTCTCCCTCCTACTTCTTTAGGTCATGAATAGAGACATGATCCTCACCACAGACACCTCATCAGACAGAACAAGGAGGCAGCTCAGTCATGTTGTGAGAAAGCCATCAGCCCAGTAACAGAAGAAGGACTAGGTTTTCTTGTCTAAAAAGGACTAAGTTTTCTTGTATACCTTCTCCTTGGACACTGCCTAAACTCCAGGACAGCAAAAGCCCAGCCCAAGAGCAGCAGGCATGAAGCAGCAAATGCTGCCACTGCCACCTGGCTCCTCTTCCCATCCCTCCAGCAGCATCTAGTCCATGAAGAAAGACTGGACTCCAGAAACAAACCCTGCTTCTACCCTACTAAAGCAAAACACACCTTTACAGGAGAAATGCAACATTACTTCAAGCAGCACTTGAGATAAAGCATCCTTGCTGCAGACACTTCCTTCAGCAAATGAAGTATGAGGCAGGAGTGGGATGGAAGGCAGAGAAGAGGACAAGAGCATCTGTCCAGATACACAATGGCAATTCTCACCTTTGGCAGTTTTTCCTGAGCTGCATCAAAGGACAATGAAATATTGTGTTTATCCTTGCCACTGGCAAATGGCCAGGAGCAGCAGATAACTCTTTCCTTTGAAAAGCAGCTGCCTTGGCTGTTAACAGCTCTCCAGTCAGCATTCTTCCTCCACACAGAAACCCAGCTTGCAAGTTCACATAATTCCACAGACCTCTTCTCTTGGATCACTGTGCCATGATGCCCAGGAAGTGGTGCAACCTGTGGCAGCACAGCTTTTGGGAACAGACTTCAGACTTCAGAGGTGCTGGTGTACTGGTGGAAGCACTCAAGCATCAGTGGGAGGAATCTCAGGGAGATGGACCTAGCCTGAAGGAGTGGCGGCTGTCAGAGAAGCCTGAGGGCAGCCTGGCAGCTGCCTGCACACACAGGGGCACTGGGCACCTCTGAAGGTAGCAGGAAGTGCTGCAGTATGCACCTGCCACAAATATGTTCCCTGACAGGTAACCCATTGCAAGAGCATGCCTGATGGGCCCTGCAGATCCCACCCTAAGTGACTCTTCAGAGACAATAAAACTTTTACTGCTTAGCCTTCTACTATCCAACCTCCTTTCAATTAATCCTTCCTTTCAGGGTTCTCTTTAATTTCAGCAGATCAATCACAGACTCCTCATTCTCCTAATGCTCTCAGAACAGTCTTTGCAGTACCTTGCATGCCCTGTCTCCATCAAGGAGGCAGCTCAGCTCCGTGCACCCAGCACTCCAACGAGCACCAAGTTGTGGTTGTGGAACCACATGAGGCTGCTGGACTTTGAAGTCCATTCAACTACGACTGAACTGTGTCACACCTTCCCTATGGTGACCTTCTGGGGACTGAGACAGACCATTTTCAGGTTGTGTGCATTCTGAGACTCTCCCTAAGCTTTTACCCAGGCTGCCAGGGTTGTCCTGATGCCAGCAAGATTCATGTGCCCTTCACAGAGCTGAGGAGGACAGGCTCACTCCTTCAGGGCATCCTTGTCACTTTTGTAAGGCTGGGGTCAAAAGTATTTCCCTGCAGCCCCTGAAACCAGTGAGTGCTCTTAAAGCATGGTTTAAAGACCTCAGCAGGTTTTAAGATCTAAATGCTCACAGTTTACCAGCAGCACCAGTGCTCTTACACAGCAACACTTACTTCATCTGATAAAGTCGCTCTTTGTAGAGAGTTCAGAGCAAGCACAGCTCTCCCATTTCTCATCTCCCCCCCCCCCCCCCCAGACCACTGGGGATATTATTCTTCAAGGCTTTTACAAACTTTATCTGGAAATTACATCCTTTTTACAGAAGAGGGCTCATCTGTTTCTCTGAGGGAGCACAACAGAAGCATGAGCTTCCAGACAGTGATGCCAGCCTCTGGAGGGTGATGACAACTGTTCACACAGACCCCACAGCTGACAAAGCTGTGCTCCTGAGCTCAGCACTGACAGCCCACAACCATAACAGTGAGGATGCTTTGTCCTCATGGCAGCTACAGAAATCCCAGGCTTCAAAATAGTGTGATTTTGCCTGTTTTGCCTGGTTTCATGTTTGACAAGGATTAAATGTCAATAACTATAGACTAAACCTCTAGTTCAAAATTCTAATTCTGCAAATAAGCAAACAATCATTGATTCCATGTGCCACTCTGGCTGAAAGGCAACCCTTCCTCCCTCTTAATTAACAGCCCTCTTCAAATTCCATCAGTGTTCATGTAAACATCCCATCAAAAAAGCTTAGCTCTCCCATATGAATAATTCAAAACCTTTAGGTTTATGAGGAAAATCAGTAACAAACCTGCCTGAACAAAAATTATTAGTGTTATTTAGTTGAGTTACAAATACAAGCTGTAAGTTGCTATTCAGTAAATAAATTAATTTGCTTTTTGTATTGTGTCTGAGTGCTCCCTCCAAGCACATCCTTTGAGGCTTCCCATTTCAAAAGGAAAATTTCACACTTACTGCTTTTAGTGCAAAAGTCTGGGCTGGTACTTTTTATATGAGAGAAGGCATTACCCTTTGAAGAGCAAAAGGGATTGTTAAGTAAAAGCTTAACAACCAAAAGAGCTTTTACAGCTACTGCTGTCAAATTTGAAACATTATTTTTAGCTTAGACAGCATGACAGTAACACACCCAGTTATAATTTACACCACAGGTACAAGCTGGCTGGAGAATGGAACAAGACTAGACCTGGGGAGACAGACCTGGGAGTGTTTATGGATGAAAAGCTCAACATGACCTGGCAATTTGTGCTTGCAGTCCAGAAATCCAACCGTGTCCTGGGCTGCACCCAAAGCACCATGGCCAGGAGGGCCAGGGAGGGGATTCTGCCCCTCTACTCTGCTGAGACCCTATCTGCAATGCTGCATCCAGCTCCAGGGTCCATTGCACAGGAAGGACAGGGAACTGCTGGAGCAAGCCCAGAGGAGGCCACCAAGATGCTCAGAGGGCTGGAGCACCTCTCCTGCAAAGACAGCCTGAGAGAGTTGTGGCTGCTCAGCCTAGAGAAGGCTCCAGGAAGACCTTAGAGCCCCCTTCAGTACCTGAAAAGGCCCTACAAGAGCTGGAGAGTGACGTTTCACAAGAGCACTAAGTGACAGGACAAGGGGGAATCGACTTAAACTAAAGGAGGATAGGTTTAGATAAGATATGAGGAAAAAATTCTTTATGCTGAGGGTGGTGAGGCACTGGAACAGGTTCCCCACAGAAGCTGTGGACTCCCCATCCCTGGAAATCCTCAAGACCAGGCTGGATGGGACTCTGAGCAACTTGGTCTAGTGAAAGGTTTCCTGCCAGTGCCAGGGAAGACAGAATGTGATGATCTTTAAGGTCCCTTTCTGCACAAACCATTCAGTGATTCTTTGAAGAATTCATCATCTCTAAAGGTATTAGGGGAGATGTTCAGACTTGTTTTGTACCTTCTGCAGTATGTAGTGCAGAACTATCATCAAGCATTTCATTCTCAAGTGAAATACAAAGAAAATACTAAAGTTAAGAACCTAAACATCACCTAAAAAACAATGATTATATAGAACAAACTTAATTTAGTTCACGCAATAGAGAAATTTTAGCTTATTGTATTTTGCTTACTGAATGTTCATTCACCTAGAAGATGAAAAACTCTTGAGAGGGTTTAAAAACTCTTTATCCAGAAAGAGGTGATGTCTATAGTAAGTAACCATTCTTGGTTACTTTTCCAAAGTAAGTGAAATTTTCAAATTTAGGAATAATGTTCTTTAAAAGCAAACAAACAAACCAAAGAAAAACCCCATAAAAATCCCCTCAAACCCCACAAAGTACAACAAAACTAAAAAAATCCAAACCAAAATCAACCAAAAAGAAACCCTACTAAAAAAAAAATTAAATGGCTTGCAAGTAAAACTAACTTAATTTTTATTTTCAATGGGCAGTGTCAGCTGCAGAGAAAAATCCTTTGGACAACATCTTTGTCTTCCCTTTTCTTTCTTCAGATGTGGAAAAGCAGGCATCATCATCATCATGATTAATGCTATTTTTGTCATACACAAAGGGTGTGAACTATGGTGTACGAAGGAGCGCTCTGAAGTTTTAAAGCTCCCCACTCTGCCATGACTCATGTACACAGAATATACAGGCCATGAATCCTTGGCATGTATCTTCACGGAGTACACAGTAATCTACCCCCCCCCCCCATATCTTACACCAAATAGCAATCTAGTCCTAAAATAAAATAAAAAAATTAAAAAAAAAATAAAAATCAATACTTATGAAAACCCAATAACGGAAAAAAAAATATATGCAAACTTGAACTCCTTTCCCTCCTTTCTGTTAATTTGAAAAAAATTGTATGGTCTCTATCAGAAAGGATATGTTCCTGTTGGTATTTGTGCTACAGGCAGGAGTCTGAGAGCTGATCCAATCCAGCTCAAAATTCCCTCTGAGCACAGACAGCTCTTCAGCCTGGCTGTGTGAAAAGCTGACAGCTACCAACAGAGCAACAGAGTGATTGGACTGGCACACATCCATCTGCTCGCATTTCCCCTGACCCTGATAGAGGTGCAGGGTGGAAGGCATGGGAGGATCAACCCAACACAAAGCTGGACTGATGGGGTCTTTCTTCAGAGGGAGCCTGCAGCAACATTCAAATCCACATCCCAAGTGGCAAAACAAAACTCAGCTTCACAGGGGATGTTTCTGCTTTTTAAAATTTTTTTCTCTTTCCTTTTGAAAACCCATCTCCATGTGTAACCAACTAACATCCTGTGCCCCAGTTTAAATGACTGTAATTGTTATCTGTGTTGACTAGGTTTCCTTCCTTACTGAGGTGCTGTGAGCAGTACAGTCACAAGACAGCCTGCTACTTCAGCACAGACAACCAAAGGGATAATTTGCAAGCAGAACAAGAAACCCTCTTCAGGGCACGTCTGAGAAAAGAGCATCATATAGGCAATATGAGGCAGCCACAGGTGGAACAGAAGGCTTAAAGTTCAACAGAAACAGTAGTTTCAATCACTATCACTGCCTCCACAACTCACTGATACAAGCAAGGTTTTTCTCCATTTCGTGCAAAGAATAGTAATTTTTCCTCATATCCATGTGTGATTCTATACAAAACTTGAGACTGTGATAGTTTCTTTAACAGGAGGGAAAAGGTGCAATGGTGCTCTTCAAAAAGCATAAAGCTGTTACAGGTATTTTTCTAGATAATTCTCTGGCCAAATTTCCTTTTTAAGATTTCCTCTAGTACTCTGAACACCCAAACTTGCAGAAGGCAGTAGGACATGCAAAAACTGCCAGCTTTTCCCTTGGAGAAATGGGTTTTTTAAAGAAGTTTAAAAAAATAGTTTTAAAAGAAAGTGAAGTATCTTGCTCTGAAAAGTGCACTTAACTTTTCCTTGATGAAAATAGGAGGGATCTGAAAATGGACATAATCTTCCCTCTTTGATCAACACAGCAAAGATGAAACACCAGAAATACTTACAATTCCTAAGGCAAGTTTCTTCTACATCTGCTTTAGGCTATTTTGGCTGTAGCATTTATATACTCTAATTATTTTGTGCATTAAATACCATAAATATCCCTGTTGATTTTTGATCTATTTGTGGGTTCCAACATACAGCTGTATTTCATTTGGTTGAGAGGACATTCTGCAAGTAGGACTTGTACACCAACGCATTTCAGGGACAATCATTATTATTTATGGATAAACCAGTGATGCTAACAGCTTTTCCCTATGTTATTGTTCAATTTTATGTCTGTGTACCCACACCAAAGCATAGCTCTGTGGGACAGAGGAAGAAAATGTACTTATGATTTACTTTGAAAGCAAGTGAACAATCACTTAGCTTTATGTGGCAGGAACTTTGCAGTCCATTTGCAACACAAAAAATTGCTTTGGAAACAAAAAAAAATCCTAGCAATTTCTTCAGAGACACCAGATCTTTCTCCAAGACAATACACTAGATTAACAGAAGTATTTTCTCTCTGTTTATGAGTAAGCTCCCTCCCCAAATTAGCTTAACCTACTGTACATGTAGCACAACATTAAGTATTTCTCCCTTTTGTGCATGTATCTGGGGTTCTATTGGTAGCTGCCATCTGCAAAAGGTATTTTATTTGACTGGCATGCACAGAATACATTTGGTTAAGCACATCAGGAAGAGAAGAAGAGTTAGTAGCAGAGAGTAAGTTACATATCTCATAGAAAGACAATCATGCAGCTTACATGCACCTACCTGTACTAGTGCGATATGTGCCTGTGTGTGCTGGTTGCAGAGGGTCCCCCTGACTCTGGCTGAGACTCCTCATAGGGGGCTTCTGATAAACTCTGTCTTCGTAAATAGGATCTATGTGGTGCTCTGGAGACTGCAGTGCCCTTAACTCCGAGCCAAGGTGGCTGTGCTGGCTGCTGTAAGATGCCCGAGACCCAGCTGCAAACAGATTTAGAAGAGACGTTTAAGAGGGAGAAAACAAGAGACAAATACAGGATCTGACTGTTAAAATTTTACTTTAAAGTAGCATTTAAACACAAAAAAAATCCCCAAACAAAGCTAAGTAGTAAGTGTTTTCAACATGCAAATAGAAATAGCAAGCAAGGGCAGCTACAGCTCCACTTAAACCCTTTAGCTGCATCATTCAGCTGCCGGAATCTACACAAAAATCCCATTTCTTCCAAGGAAACTATGTATTTTGGTGAGATTGATATCATGATTATCATCTCTTCTTAAACAGAGACCAAAGAACCCACCATGTCCTCTCAAAAAAAAGAAGAAAAACCCCAACTCTCCCCCTTCCAAAAAACAAAAAAATCCCCAAACCAAACTAAATCCAAACCAATCCCCCAACCCCTCATTAAAAAAAAGAAAAACCCAACAAACAAAACCAACCGAACAAGAAAAGGCAAAAGCTGTACAACCCAGGAATGTCCTCAACTAAACGGGTCCAGGACTGGGGGACGTAGGAGGGGTTGGGGAGAAAAAAGCAGCAGCAGTCAGAACGAGTTTCACATGTTATGCCCATATCTGAAGATCTACAAATAAAATAAGCTGGAGTTGATGAATGGATGTAGATTTACATGAAGGCTGATCTTTCAAATGCTTCTCAAAATAGCAAGAGAATGGTTGTGCCTTATCAACATTTTGTCTTCAACGCTTTGAAAAATAAATCAAGATGCTAAGACTTTCTACAACTTAAATATCCTCTGAGAATGAATGAATTAAACACACCTGAAAAAAACATTTTAAGGATACAGCTTATTTCCTTGTTTTTGGTAAATAACAAGATCAAATGTGATTTCATTGAAACATTTTCTTATTCTAATATTAAGAACATATTATATTAGAACATTTAAAAAAGAGACTTGTATATTTCCAGCTGTGATTGAAGTTGTCACTTCAATCCTTTTGCCACTCAGGTAACTTCAGCTCTGTGGTCTGTTATCAAGATTGGCAAGAAGAGTCATGGGGATGCTGTACAAACATTACACATTTTGAAGGTAAGAATAAAGTAAAGTAGGCAATAAGTATGCAAGTGACACTTTGCAAATGTCAGATCTATACCACAAAATGATAACATGCTACTTAAGTGTTTATAAAAGCAATCAAAGATACAACTATTCTGGCCCTTGCTGCTAGTTCTGTGAGGCTGAAATCTGGATGTAGGTGATGTTCCACTGGCTGAGCTTGTACTGCTCAGACCACGGGTGTAGCTACTCCTGCTGAAAGCCTCTGCCACAATCATTGTGTTTGCAGTGGTTTTGTTGCATAAACAGACACTAAGTACTTTTAAAATGCAAAGCACAGATATAAAGTAAGATGAGATAGCAACACAGGATGGAAATGAGAAATATACACTGACACAACATTACTTAAACTTTAATACAAATTGTCTGGAGAAAAGAATAATTTATTCCCTTTCCTTCTTCTAATCAGCTTGTGCTATATACATGTTTTCTTCTGAATTTTTCAACTTTTGTGCATGTTTTTAGTGGAATGCCCTATTTGCATGTTTTTCCCTTCAAACATTTTTCAGTCTGAATTGCCATTAGCACACTGCTGAAAGTAATTCTGTTGCTTTCCTTACTAGAAAGTCTGCCAAGAATCCCAAATATTTTATCTATAACTACAGCAATTATTCAGAAAGTTGATATTACTATTACAGAATTCAATTCTTCATGGTCTACATTTTCAAAGTGCTCTTTAGCCCCGCACCCTTGAGACAGATTTTCAGAACAGCTGAACTGCTCCCACCAAGGTCTAGTATACTTCAGAGTGGCCTGAAAAACAGCCTGTTGTGATTATGTCCAAATTTCAATGCATATTTGGCTCAATCAATCTGTATCAGAGGAAAAAATACAGAAAAAGTGAGGAGAACATTTCAGACATTTAACAGTGTATCAACAAATCGGACTTGCTATAGAATAAAGAATTACAACCCCATTCTAGAAGCATTACAATTCTTTTGCCCACATACAAGTTAACAGTGGTTTTGGAACAACAGATTTTCTTCCTAACTCAGCTTCCTGTAAGCCAAAAGATTTTTTCCCACTGAACTCAGTAGCAGTATAATCCAGATAGCAGCATGTTTCCAAACTGTTATGGTAATCTTCTGGTGAGGTGGGCTTAATTCAACCTTAATTCATACTCTACCAATAGTTCTGCACTTACAAGTGCTGATACTAGTCTAAATAGAAGCTTAATATTAGTTTATTATGCTAATATTGAACAGAGATTTGTTTGCAAATTATACATGTAATTAAGACTTTACTACTGTACTAAACAGTAATACTAAACAGTAAGCACATGTATAACCAGAGAAACTTCTTGACCAAAACATTTAATCAACCTGATTTGACTGAAAACAGTTAAGTGGCAATCTAAAAACAACTTCAAAGCATCTGAGTAACACATTATGACTGAACATCCCTCCTAAGGTCAAGAGTTAAAACCCTATCAGTGAGTAACTGCCACTATCCCTCTAACACTTCAGGAAAATGAAGATTTCAATAGGTAACTAAAATATTTTCATTTTAGAAACTAAACTACTCTCAAATCTCAGAAATTAAGGCCATTTTAAAATCATGTCTCTTAAACAGTTAAAGTTTTAAGCAAAAATGATACTTTTCTGTATGCAATTTTACTACACTACTTCCAAATTATCAGGTATCAATATTTAAACACAAAGGTTTAAGGTTCTTAAATCTAGCTAAAAAGACGAAGATTTAAAATTAATCAGAATTAATCAGATTAATCAGAAGATTTAAAAAGAGATGTAACACCATCATACTTTTTAATGTTTCTATTAAGTAGGTATTTAAAAAACTACAACAGCAAGTTGATTTAAGTTAAAATTTCCTTTCAGTTGCTCCTAGAAGTTTTTCTATGTATTAATTTATTCCAGTCTCAACTAAGGAGCAACAGTTTTTTATTGCATATTTAATTTAAATATTAAAATCAACTAACTAGTAGTTGTTATACCAAGAGTTATATCCAGGAAAGGTCACACAGATAACTTAGGGATTTCAGACAACTGAATCCCACCTAATCTACACACTCAACCCAGCACCATATTCTGCTGCTTTGGAAGGCACTGGGGAGACAGTTGAGATAACTGATCAAAATAAAGACCATGAACTCAAGAACTGATGTCACAGAGAAGGAGAGGTGTAATGGGTCTCCTGCCTGTATTCTGGTTAGCAGCCAACAGCTACATCCTTTCCTATTCAAAGCTGCAAGCTGATCTGTTCCACTGCCTTCAAAAACTCTTGCATTAAAGCAGTTTGAAGCTCACAGAGGCTGGAAAAGCAACCAGGTCAGAATGGACAAGCAGCAACCAATATACTACTAGGAAGCAGTAGAAGATAAGACCAGCAAGGCTCACAAGCAATCTCACATTAAGGAAGCTCAGCACCCTCAAAAGCAGTTTCTCTAAACATAGAGGCATCATGAATGCATGGCTCCCCCCAGACTGCACTGTCCAAACCTTCTTATACACAGCCAGCCCTTCACCCCACTAATAGCCCTGCACCTCTCTGGGTGCCTGAAATCAAAGCAGTGATGTGCAGCAAGGTCACACACCTTTCTCCTACATATTCTGAAAATGGACTCAGCCCTACTCCCTGGCCATCCTGCCCTAACAGCAATCCTGTTTTTATTTCAGAGATGTTATCAGGCATCAAGCCCGTTCACAGACAGGTCTATGCTCAAGTTCAAAGAAAACTCATTATTAAACTTTCAGTCATGCTAGTTGTTATTTATAGATAATGTATCCAGCATCAGAGCATAGCCAGAACTCTCATGATCATGGTGGTCAAAAAGTGGGGTAGTAGAATAATTTAAAAAGCCCAAAAAAACCAAACCAATCCAAAACCACTGAGAAGAACGAAACCATTATTTAGGTGTTCAAGAAACCATCCTTTAATCAATTATTCCAATAGTCCAGTCTTGTTTGACAAATCCATCTGTGGCATCACAGCAGAAGGTGTGATGAAGAAGACTATACATCTTTAAAATAGCTGTGAGAGGCACAAAATTAAGAAAAAAAAATAATATATTTTTTAGAACAGAAACTGATTAACTATTTGAACCAAAGCATATGGTAAGAAGAGTCTTCTCTGTCTTCTGAAGCCTCCAAGACTGAAACCTGAAAGCAAGTGGAACATCCTATCTTCTGCATCACCGTGGAGCCTTTAGAAGTCATCTGTGGCAAGGTTCCACTGGGGTATCACATGAGCCCCCAGCCAGGTGAACTGGATTAGGGCAATAAGGATAACCTAGAACTGTCCAGATGAAAATACATATTCCTACATGTGGTATTTCCTCTCCTCCCACATTCAAGAGAAGCAATATGAAAAGTGCAGTCCTACCAAATTGGATCAAAAAGTTGATCTCCACTCTTCACACTTGAAAAATGCCCAGCCCACTAGCTAAATTTTTCCACGTTAGTTTGATACATTCCTCTTCAGCATAGGGAAATAGTTGTTTCCTAGGAAATGCTCTTTTTT
Source organism: Agelaius tricolor (assembly GCF_023055355.1). NCBI lineage: Eukaryota > Metazoa > Chordata > Aves > Passeriformes > Icteridae > Agelaius > Agelaius tricolor. Next base: position 23,127,007 of record NW_027269262.1, on the reverse strand, counting down.
GACAAAGTCTCACTTCCCACAGGAAGATAAATACTGTAATCAGACAAGTGTAACATGAGAGATACACACTAAATAATCCCTAATTGCTCTTCATAGCTGGTGCAGGCTGTCAAGAAAATAAATACAACAGACACATTTGAATGACACTGCTGATCTGACAGTTTAGGTCAATAAGTAAACCAATATATTGGCATTTGTCATTGCAAGAAACTAAAGGCATTAAAATTACTGAAATTAATGGATCACGGGCATTGCATATGCTCGAATAAATCTTGGAGAGTTTTTATTTGTGACTCTTTGGAAAGGCTTTATAACCTATCCTCCTACCTTGCTACACCTTTAAGAAGAAGCCCTACTAAGTCTTGATACTCTCTAAACATCTCTAATTGCAAGAGCATACAGTACTGTCCTCCTGTCCAGGATTTAAGAGCTCCTTGGAAACACAAAATATGCAAGTGATAATCTCAATGTTAAAAAACCCATTTAGATCTAACCAGGTATACCATTCAGCCCTCATTCAGAAATTCTTGATCATTAAATACATTGACCAAGAGTCCTGATAAACAATTTCCTTATGTATATGATGGAGGAACATCATTAGTGACACATGAGCTGAAGATCTAAAACCATTGTATTACCCCTTATCAGTTACATGTTAACAACTTAATTTAATTAATTAAACTTTGTTGCAACCCCACACCTTTCAACACACAGCAGACCTCTGGCTTCTTAAGGCTCCAAGTACCAAAATCTGACTGAACACACTGTAACACTGCACTTAGAAGATGCATCTTTCTGACAAGGAAGATTGAAGATCTAGCTGCATCAATTCTTAACTTTAAATACAATGACAACGTTGCTTACACTACAAGTTAAAAAAAAAAAAAAAACAACAAAAAACAAAAAAAAAAAAACCCACAAACAAACAGCAACCAAACCCAGATTATGATAAAATTGCAATAAGCCCATCATTGAGATAAGAGCCTGCAGGCACAAAATCTCAAAGAAAATCATAGGAATTTTGTGGCTTTGATATGTTGCATGCTTTTCAGAAGACTGAAAGAACTTTTTGATTTAAATAGCACATCATGGCTGGAAACCCTTTTTGATGTAACTTTCTCTTAGATGCTTGTTCTGAAATGCTACTATTAAATAAATAGTAGCATAATAATAATGCTGCTTATTAAATAAATATATATATACAGTAGGTCAGGTCAGAACTTCACTGCAATTCTGAAAACACAACATGTGAGAAAGAGCATATGTACAGTGGGATTTTTACTCTGAACTCATATGTTATGAAACCTGTTTTACAGACACTAACCTATTTTAATTTACATAGCAAAGAAGTTGATGTGAACACAAGTGCAGAATTAGAAGTGAACAGGAGGAGAAGTGGAGTCAAACATTCACAGCTCAAGTTTTGATACTGACTTTGTTTTGTGCCAGAAATTTAAGCAGAAACATCTCCAAAATGCCTGCCTGAATGTATGAATCTTCAAGTCATAACATCGAAAAAGGAAAGTATGATCTACAAGTAATATGATTATAAATAAAACTAATAGAACTCAGATAAGGGAAATGTAACAGCACTGTATGATGAAAATTACTGTACCAAAGAGAAGAAAACCCTTCTATCCTGACTACTGAAAGTGAATACAAATTGTTAAGACATGACAGATGGTTAAATTAACCAGTAAGACATGACAGGCCATATGGCAGCTCCAGCTAATGCACACCTTGGTACATCAGCTTGGGCCCTAGCACACCAAAGACCTGCAGTCACTAAAATCAGAACACAGTCTCTAGTGAATTCTTTTTAACTGGGTTTAGGGCTTTTTTAAACACAGGATTCTCACCTGTTTAGATTTTACATATACACAAACACAAATGTTTCAATTTTTTCTTTCCTGAAATACTAGAATGAAAGATTAACTAATGAAAGCTCAGAATTAAAACTCATTTCTGTTTTTACACTTTTTTCATTCTCACTACATCATTCTCTCTCTGACTCAGGACTATTTGTACAGATACAGAAAGAAATAATGCCCTCAGTGAATTGACTAATTACACATGACATCTTTCAACTGATATCAAAATCCGGATGCCTGAAAAAAGCCCTACGGATATGCTACTCTGGCATCCTCAGCCCACACTATAGGAGCTCACCACCAAACAAAAAGTCTGCCCCAATATTCAAGTCCCCAGAACTAAAAGAGCAGCCTTGCCTCACCTGTCAGTATCTTAGATTGCTTTTCCCCAGGTTTTCTCCTTAAAGGATTGAAGTAGAATACGATGCATGGTCTGGAGTGTTTCTGCAAACTCTCACTGCACTGTCAAACCTATTAGCAGTGTCACCGTCAGGATACTGCCACATTCAGCTCACACTGTGGAATTTCCCAGACATAATTTGTCCATTAACCAGATTAAGCATCTTAGAAAAGTCTCCTCGAAACAGATTGGCTTTGGCTGCTTAAGGGACACTGCAAAACCAACATCTGAACTAAGGCCAGCAGTTTTCACATTAATGCTAAAAATAGAGAAAGGAAGAAGGAAAAAAAAAGGATTACACTTTTATAAGTGTAATAAACAGGCCCCAAATAAACTTTAAAAATCATTCAATAAAGTTTATTGTGTCTTATAAGAAGTACCCACATAATTTTTATCCTATTTAAACTAACCAAATATTAAGTTAATACGTTTTTAACCAAATACTGGCATCCATTACATTTCTCAGCATGTTTAAAAGAAAAATAAAGGCAGAAATATTTTTTAATAGTCCATGATTTTAGCCATGCAATCTAACTTCACTGTAAAGTATTGTATCAGTTATTATAATTCTAAGAATCTAGGGAAAACAGAAGGACCGCACTAGAAATTTGTACGTCATCCTGAGCATTTTATTCTATCTGCTACTGCCCTTGTTCTGGTGAAAAACACTCACCTGCTTACAACATTTTATCAAAAATAAATTGCTGGTGGAAAAGAAAAGTTTGACTGGGAGCAAAGATATAAGCGGCAAATAAAGCCAGGAAGAAATAGCAGATTAAATGTGACAGAAAAGTTCAGGGAGATAATTCCTACTTCATTTCTCATCTAGGGTACTGTCAATGAAGCAAAAACTAAAAACAGAAACTGCCCCAAAGAAACTACTACCATACATCAACAATTTCCCTTCAGCTGGGAAGAAAGTAAAAGATATATTTTTTTTAAAACCGTTTAGCAAATTATCATCCTGGGTGTTACTTTGTGTTTGTTTGGTGTTTTTTCTCTCGCCTCTTTTAAGCTCTGCCTCTTCCATGCCCCTCAGCCCTGCCAATTTCACAAGAAAAGGGAAGAGAAGTCCCATGCACAAATGGGAACAGATGCTGCTATCTGGTTATACAAATCACTGTTCCTAACTTTCCTGCTCGCTACCCACTTGGAGTGAGGGCCGAGTGCCTCAGCAACAGGATGATGTTACTAAGCAACACAGCCAAGCAGCTCTGCAGAAGCTGTTTGGATAGCTCACCACAGCTACACGACCGTTGAAAACAATATTAGGCCTTTGCAGCAGCAGAGAACTTAGAAGTTTTGCTTATCTTGATCTTAGAAAAGATAAAAATTTATTATTTCCAATTCTGAACGTTAATAGTTTGTGTTGCACCATGGGCTCTATGCTGATGCAGGGGTTGTGGCAATGCATTCAACTCAGCAAGGAAAGGAATGAAATACTGGTGTATCGATGAGACAGGCCCCAAAAGCAAATATCCAGAAAAAAAACCCTCTATGGGATAGTCTGTGAAGCCCCACAGTGAATGCTTCACTGACAAGGATTGCAAACTAAAGGGAAGTAACAGTTCATCCTTAATTCTCCAGGCTGTGCCTTCCTTCTTTCACAAGGCTGTACCTAAGCAAACTTGGAGACCCAATTTCTGCTGGTTAAGCAGCAGTATAGGCTAAACACCCAAAACCCTAAAGGTCTTTGGAGGGCTAGAGACAACTTCCAGCAGCATGAGTGATTTGCTAAGAAGCACTGCTGCCTCCAGCAAAACAAATCAGGCACTACTGCACTAATGCCTGCTGGTGAAAATTTAACTTTCTGATCGTGTTAAACACTGTGGAAAAGCACAGCAGCTAAAAACCCCAGCAATTCTGAAGCCTTCCCCCAAACCAAGCATCAGCTCAGTCAACCTTAAATGGAGCCAGTTCTCACAGCAGCTCTGATGCAGGGGGAAGGGGAAAACCTTTCCACATCAACTCCTCCCTGCAGAGGGAACAGAAAGAATATCTAGAGCTTAAATCCAACTAGAAGTGGGATTCTTCAAGATTTTCAGAGAATTTGTTAAGGAAGGTGCTTTGTGGAACAGTGGTTCCCAAACAAAAAAAACAGTCACTGTGCAACACTTTGGAAAAGGTAACAACAGAAAAAAACAAAACTCAACTGGGTAATGAAGTGTCAAGTCTGCCCAACTACAGTATTCCTCAACTGGCTTTTGCTGGGCAACCCGACTTCTTTATCTAATGGTAATGTCCTTCCTAGAAGTTCACTGTTCCAAGATGAGGTTTTCCTGCTAACAGGGAAAAGGCAAACATAGTTCTAACGAATCTCAATTACACATGCACCTTTTAAAAAGTATTAACTTATTGTGAATATTTTTATTTTGAAAACCTGTGTTCCAGTTTCTGACAGACACAGCTGAAATCTCAGACACTGCATCTGGGGTTTGCTCACAGAAAAGTGTTGGGCACATCTTTTGTAATTCCTTTTACAATAAGATTGCACATTATAAGAGGTCTGAAAAACACCAAATTTGGAAATTTTATCTGTACCTCTTTGTATTCAAACTTGCCTTTCATTAAGAGAATAGAGAAAAGCATTAGTAGTATTTGTTCTTTCATGTAAGGTCATCTTTGATATAATCTTAAACACTTTCTCCTCCCAGAGGCTTTTTCCTCTTCAGTGAGCACTTAACTTGTAGTCCCTGGTTTCCAGACTTCACCAAGACATGAGGTATAAGTATTCCAGGAGAAAAAAATGGAGTTCATTATCTTTGTCTTTTTCTCAATGCCAAATTCAAGAAAGGGAAGATATCTCTGGGTATTCTGTGATACTCTATTACTCATCAAGTTTTCACTATACATTTGAGACTCACTGCATTTAAAATATGGGAGTTAAAACATGGACGCTTTATTAAATGTTTACAAAATCAATTTGAATGCAATTGAACCAAAGAATTTAGTTATGCCTGTAAAGAAGTTTAGACCAACAATTACTCACTTTTAGAATTATGATCAAAAGATTATTGTACATTATTCAAGCTCGTTTTAGGTTGTTTCCATTATGTACCTATTGAGACCTCTGCTAGAAAACTTAAAATAATCTACTATTACTAAAGTCATTATAATCTAAAGCAATTCTAACAGGGATGCTCTAAATAAAAGAAATGCTGAATGCAGAGACAAAGAAAAGGAATACTGTTAACACCAAGACATGAGTAGCTCAAGGACTTAAAATTTATGCTGAAATAATTGTTGCATCCATAAAATAAAATTATCTTTTAATTCATTATTCTTAATAATATAGCAATCACTCAATAGCATGCATTTAGTATCCAACTTCCAAAGACTCAGAAAAGTACCTTAAGTAAAACCTTTCACAATACACAACAAGCAAAGGAGGAAATGGATGGCTACAGATTCTTTTTAGCAGGAACTTATTGTAAAGAAAAAAAAAAAGAAAAAAAGAGAGCAGGGAAGAAAAGAAACAAACACAGAAAAACAGACTTTGCAATTAACCTCACAAATTCAGATTATTGCTGAAAAGCATGGCCAGAAAAGAACCTTAGGCTGAAAGAGTGCTGTCACTCCAGCAGAGTCCATGCTTAAATGAGATGGCCATGACAAATGTTGCAGGAGACAAATGGTGAAAGAAGGTCACTGGCAAAAGGAAAGTAGATCTAAGATAAGGAACATAAGAAATGTGCTCAGAGCAGTTTGCAATAAACTACTGGAAGTGTTTAGCTTCAAGAATGGCTTAACAGTGATTCCAATTAGAAGAATGCAATTCATGTAGTCCAAAGGTGACAAACACTTGAGGCATTCTGAAGTGTCACACCATTAGTTACTGGTTATTCATAAATGCAAATTGACACTATTTGCATGTCAATGGCTACCTTGCCAGTGAAGCCAACGCTTCCATAGCCATATGGCTGGCTGAAGGCATATGCATCAAGTTGTGCCTGATTTTACAAAAGTGGTCCAAAATCTACTGCCAACTGAAAAAAGCAGTGACATGCAATCACAACCTTGATAAACTTCAGAGAAAAAGAGTTTTTCAGCTAAGACAATTAATTCTTGAATTTCTGAATTCACAAGATAGGATCTTAAGCATGGTAGGACACAAACTAGATCACTTTGGAGAAGATGCTCAGTTATGCTCAAGCATTAGCTGATTCTTGCCAAAGCCATCTCAAGATGCAACACAGACAAGGATGACATGAGCTACACAGGAACTACGACTCTGGAGAGAAAGAAACACAAAATTTCACCTAATAAACCTTGAAAACTTTGAAGTTTGGTCAGAGACCAGACAAAGTGCAATCATGGCTGGGAGGTCACTGTATTCACTAGGGCTATCAGGTTCAAATCTTTTGAGGGAAAATGGAGGAGCACCAGCTGACAAAGATGCTCCAATCAAACACATCATGGCTGGTTAGCTAAAGCCCTAAAACCAAAGGCTGATTGTAAAAAGCCACTCAGAAGATACCTTTAGCTCTTATTCCCTCCTTGGTCAGATGAATTATAGAAATAAAGACTTGAGTTGGAAGGAACCTTACAAATCACCTAGTTTCAAACACCCCTCACCATAGTTCATCAGAGATGAACTATACTAAAAGCTGCCAGGGACTCAACGAATCCTGTATTTTTTCAAAGAAAGTAAATCCTTCATCAAATTAATTATTCTTACCAGGATTCAGCACTCTTAACAAATAACCTCTATTTACTGTAAGAAGCTATGTAATCTAGCAGCCTCTCCTCTGTTAAGAAACAGGAGAAACACTAAGTCAGGTCTGTGTACAACAAGCTTCTTTATTTCTTGATAACCCATGCAGGACAGTTCAGAAGAAATGAAGGCTAGAAAGTGTCTCTTGCCTACAGAGGGTCACAGCTGTGTACAGTTCTTCAGATGAAGTCCTAACCCTGTGTAAGGCTCCCAGTTTTGCTTGTTCTGTGAGGCCATGAAATATTCTATTATGTTCCTAATACAGGTAGCTGAGATATGCTGTACTCAACCAGGTCACATAGCTATTCTCCTACTCTTCTTTTCAGCCAAAGATGCTGAACATGCAACCAGCTATTAAGTGTATTATTACCTTGGCTCCAATCCTTTTCTTCCCCTTCCATCTTTCCATCTTCCATCTTTCTACATAGGATTTATCTTCCTCTCTTCAGAAAATGCCTCCTAATATTCCACTATCAAGAAGTTTCCTTGGCTTATTTCATGGTTTTGTGCCAAGATAATAAAACGAAAAAGTATTTTTCAAGTAGCCAAAAAGAGTTCTCCTTGTGGAACTTTATTAGGAGTACCCTTCCTTTCCATTACTTCAGTCTTCAAAATGACAAACTGAAAATGTTCCTTTACCCAGGTCCCTGCCCAACTACACTCTTGAAAGAATATCCATCTTCTCTAGCTTAAGTAAACATTTCCCAAGTGGCACTACAGAAAATCCATGCTCAGAGCCCTGACAGGTAATAGAAAGACATCAAATATCATCTAAGAAAAGGTCAGTAAGCAGGTCATTCCAGCACAATCTGGTTTTGGAGAACTCCTGTTGCAAATTATCCCTTTAACCATTTACTACCTTCATTCTTATATTATCCTTTCTATCAGTTTATGTTGTAATGCTCAAAGAGCACTGCGATTAGCAGGTCTGTAATTTTTCTTTTACTCAGTCCTCCCTTTTTCCATGGTATATTAGCCCCAAATACACAGAGGGCTGTCATCTTGTCCCACTCCACCTTCTCTTCCCCCACAAATATCTGAAGGAGTCCATCTCCATCTCACCCTCCTTTATGGATCATGCTCCCAGAACTTTGAAGAGCTCATGACACCTTTTGGTGGTCAAATGTAAACATGACTGCATTCCCACTGAACTAGGATGTTCAGGAAAGTAGTGGGGTGAGGGAAAGACCCATGGAGAGGTGTCATTTTGCTCTCCAATGACAGGAAATCTGCCCTGCTATCAGAGGGTCACAGTTCCTTCTCCACCCTTACTTTCCTCCCAGGCAACACTCTTTAAACCCAGGGACAGCTTTAGCTGGATGATCAAAAGCTTTTACTGCCTGAGAGTAGCACAGCTGGCTAGCTGATAAAAGGGATGCTTTGCACCTGGATTGGACTGAGAGGATAAGGGGCCATAAGGCAAGACATACACGGTGGAGGAAGTAAATATAGAAAAGCATATGCAAAAATTTCCTCAGTAAAGGGAGGATTGCATGAGATTGCAAACCACTTGTATTCAAACTAACACAGCACTTTACTATTGCAGAATGGTTTGGGCTGGAAGGGACCTTAAAGGTTAGTTTCAACCCCCTGTCATGGGCAGGGACACTTCACTAACACACTGTAAGTTGCAACTTGATGTACTTATCAAAAATCTATGTGATCCAACTGGCAGTTTCATATGCCATGCCTTATAATTGTAAGATTAGTCATCATTTGGTCCTCCTCATTTCAGCATATTAAATTGTGACTTTTGCTTCTAACCACTTATGATAATGTACAGTTCCATGAATTCATTATCATTAGACAATATCTCTCTGTCCTCTCCAATATCACTTCTATAAAACCAAAAGGTATTCTGTTCTAGGTCCACATCTATGTGATCTTCAAATTTGACCCTATGATTACTGAAAAATTGCCTCATTTATCTCCCATGATTGCTCATAGAGCAAATTTGGCCCAGTGTAGCTTCTGGCAGGTGTTACCACTGACAAGGAATGTGTGTCACCCATGAGCACACTGCATGTGGCACAGGCAGACATGGACAACCTCCCCACATAAGCTTTGGCCTTAAAGAAAGGGGCTTTCCACAATTGCCCATTTTGCCATCTTCTTTCTGCCAATTAATTATTCTTGACCAGAGGCACCTGCACTGCTTGAAAGAGAGTGTGTGCACACAACAACCAAAAAGCCATTAGATATGCCAACAAATTAATGCTTATATTACTGATGAGCTGCATGCCAGCTTCCTAAATCTGAGCTACTCCATCTATTACTAAAAGTTTCTGTGCCACAGCAACTGGAAAGGATGATGTTTTCCACCACGGTAAAAATGAAGGGCTTGTTCTCACATCCCTTACATACCCAAAAACCATGATGAACATAAGATTTCTGTCATTTTTATCAATACTTTTGCAACAAACATTTCCAGGCTACTAGATAACGCCTTGCAACAGGGTTTGAGACTGAGGAAGCTGCAGCTTTCACACGTACCTTCTTTGCCCAGTGCACAAGCAATACAAACACAGTCATCCCATTTTAGACTGTATAGCAGAAATAAATCTTTTCACTCATGCCATAAAAGACTGAGTGTCAGAAATTTGATAGAAGGGGACCTTGCCTTTGCTTATACTCCCTATCCCATACAACAGCAGTCTCCTCTGCCCTCAAGGAGCGAGTTTGAGGCCAAAGACCTATAGCACAGAATCACACTCCTGGCAACTGAAGAGAACAATAGGTACATGAGGACACCACTGAGACCTGAAGGCAAAAATGGGTTGTAATAGGCAAGGATAAGACTTAGCCTCACTAGCACACCCTTAAGACCCAAAGGTTTGGATGTATAATCGTTTATGAGGCTCTATTATCGTCCTGCAATCTCATACTAAACAGAACACAGATCAATATAAGCAAGACAAGCATAGGAACTGTAGTGCCAACACTGGTTAATGTATTTCCATTGCTCTAACCTAAATTCCTTAAGGTCAGGTTCCCAAAACACTGTTCTTTGACTTCATACATTCCATTGGATTTCAGTAACCAAGAAAAACTGGCAAATTCCAGCTCCTTGGCTTAACCATCCTTCTGCTAGGGACAGAGACTCTTCTCTGTTACCTTTTGTCAACTTCACCTTCTTCTTGTCCTCCTGCCCAACAGGTGTATAAGCAGAGACACTTCAAATTCTGCTCTGATGTTAAAGAAATTTCTTCTAGTGACTTGCATGCTTAAATTTGAATCCTGGCCTTCTTAGGTACACTGCTAAAGTTCAGGACCAGAGGCCAGAAACCACATTTGTGGTTACCAAGCAACAGCACAGGCCTCAGTAGTCCCCAGAAGCATGTCTGATGTTACATTCACCCAAAATCCCAGAAACAGCCACTGCCACACAGTTTCCCAGTCATTTCGTTAAAATACTTGCAGCTTTATACAAGTTGAACCCATTTTCAGCGGTACTGCACACTAGTGCTTTTTGCCCAAAAAGCTTGTTAGTCTGCAATGTTATTTGATTTAACAGCCCTCTGAAAGATCATTAGGAGGATCAGCCAAACAATGTCCCTTATCAAGAATGGGAAGCAAAGGGAAACGTGGTAATCAGTGAAAGAACAGGACCCAAGTTTAGACATATTTCTTGTGTTTGCTCACATTGGGAGCCACCAAGTTCATTAGCTCAAAGATGCACATGGGGCTTCTGTATTTGGCTCTTGTCAATTATTCCTCTCCTACAAGCAAGTTAATTTCATGTGATCTAAATCTGAAAAATACAGGAGCAAAAATCATGGCAATAATAACATATTTCAAAGTCATCCACCTTATTCCTTCTGCTTTTTTGTTGTACACTATCCATGGTGGATACCTTTTCCAAACTGGAATTGAGCACAATTGTAAAAGTTCCAGTTGTAACAAGTAGAAACATAACTATTGCTAAAGAAATAGGTAGAATAAGTGACAAAGAAAATCAAAGTGACATTTAGTTGTATATTTGTATCAACTCTAAAGCAACACCAGCATACCTAACCTCCAGGTTGCAATGTGGGAGCAAGTAACTTTGTATCAGAAAGACACCAAATTCCATGTTCTAATTAATAACTGGTATATTGCTGGATATTACTCAAAATCTTCCACTTTGTTTTCTTATCTGAAAGAAAGAGTCTCAAAACAAATAAGAGTAAAAGGAGAAGAAAAAACGCCTAAGACAGCAGTGTCTGTCCCAGAACAAAAGAGCATTAACAGTGTTCTCATGTGTAAAGACTCTGGCAGCAGATAAAGAAATTTTCCAGCTAATAAAAACAAAGAAAAAAAAACTTAGAAAAAAAATCTATGGAAAACTACTTTGGTTAAAATTAATGAAGCAATTTGGTTCTCTCTATAAAAGAGATACTCAGGATTCTGTAAAAATATAGAATAGTTACAGGAAACAACTGAGTGTCCTTTCTGTTATGATCAATCATATAGATGGTCCAAGAGCTTATCTTAAAGCCAAAAAAAAAATTCAAATATTTTTCTTCCTTGCCTGTCTAAAAATGTACAATGGCACATCACACCTAGACTATTTTATTAGGTCAGCCCTGTGTCTCAGGTGGGGATTTAAAGGCACAGGGAACTTTTAATTCTGGGGTGATTTAGATTTACTTTGGCTGTAAATTAACAGTAATGCAGCTCTTTTAGCACAAAGACAAGTGTAGTGTGATTTACTGGAGATGTCTAACACTTAACAAGATAATCTTTTTAAAGATTGTGATGAACTAGTGATATACAGATGATCCAATATTTTCATGCAATCAAAAGGAAACATTAATCCATGCTAGTAGTAATGTACATCAGTTATCCCACAGAAAGTTGCTTAAGCTGTTCTGTGCCCCTGTGACTGCACACTGACATGCTTTAACATGTTAACACTCACCACCAAATAGGAGTCCTGTCTAAGCCCCAACAGGAAACCAGGGTTCAACACATCATAAATAGTGAAAAGCTTACAGAAGGAGAAAGGATAAAGGATGGTCCTCAGCAAAGAGAGAGATGAGTGAGGCAAAACATATGAAGGAGCAGAAGGAACCAATTAAAAGCCTGATAAATTTAGAACTCTTTGCTCAACAAGGAGTGGAAAGCATATTTTATGTATTAACCCATGCCACATTTTTATAAACTGGTGTTATTTTAATGTTAGTATTACGCTTGCATACAAACAGTCCTCTTCAGAAAGGAAAAATTCTTTTCCATTTTGTTTTACTTGAAAGAAGATTGTAAACACCAGGCTGAGCACTGAAGTTTTCAACACTGGTAGAAGCAGAGCTGTCTAGAGGGATGCTGCAGCTCTTCTTTCAGTGAAATGTGTCACCACTACATGAAAGATAGCTGTGTAATATTCTTTCCATCTAACATTACATCAAGTGATTCACACCAACACTCATTTCTTAAACTTAACCTTTTAGTGCAGCTTATGAAATATGGTGCAGTCTTCAAGCAGGATTACTCTCCTTTGACTTTTCTGTAATAAGGCAATACATAAAACTACTTTCCATTGCTTTGCATGTCCTTAGTCTTCCCTAAACCTGGATGAGAAGGCAGGAATGGCTTTGTAACATTGGGGCTGCTCCCAGAGACACAACCTGAGGCACAAACCACGTGAACAACACACTTTGACTGCCTCCTTCCCCTTTGCTCCTAAATAAATGCAGTATTCCTCTAGTACTGTCTGTCTGATTCTGCCCACCAGAAGATGCATCAGAAGAGCGTGAAGAGTGGGCACCTGTGCCATAACCTGCCTCCTGAAAGAGTTTTCCCATGTTTCTGCTGCTTGCTGTCCTAAACCCTCCTTCTCCCAGGCAAAATGGGCTGCTTTGGTGAGTTTGGCTCCCAGCAGCACTCTGAAGCTCAGTGCAGGTGTGGAAGCTGCAAGAAAGCATTTACTAACTGTGCTTTCTGGATTTGGATCGCTGCTTGAACAGACGGTCAAATATGCTTTGGAGCAGTGCAGAGCAGAAAACTACTTCTAAAACTGTAATTGCAGATCATAGCAATGAAGCAGCTAGACTAAGAATAAACACAGCAAATGTACACTCACCAGAGCCACTATATACACATGTACACACACACCCATACACACACACACTTGGCAGTGGCAGCAGCTCAAATATAACTAGACTAAAAGCCATTTCTGAAGACGTTTCTAAGGTTACTCGGTTAAAACTGAGTCATTGCACACTGTTGCATGTCTCATTTGAAATTCAGGATGAAGTCTAAGAACTGCCATTTTTAAAATTTCAAGTTGTTTCATAATCAAATTTGTAGGAAATTAATATAAATATTGCCATCTCCTCAGTTAAGTCTCAGATTATGTTTTGGGTCATCTATGTAACTTTTTACTTGATTTTTTTTTTTTAAATGGATCTTATCTGAATATTTTCTCTTTTAAATATCTAAGTCTGGCACTGATACAGTTTGGCTTGTTTAGCACACTGAAACCCAGTAGTATTCATGAACTAGATAGCTCGAGGACAAATTTCTACTATAATGCAAAAATAATTAAAACAAATGCATCATTTGTGGTTTTAGTAATTACTACAAATACTTATTTTTTTATTGCCAGATATAAAAAAGATTACTTAGTATAACATCATCCCTGTGATGACACATACGTGCCAATGCAACTTCACATTAATCACAGTAGGCAAACCATCAATCAGTGCAATGCGACAACTGTTCTCCATTCTTCCTCCTCCTCTCTTTCTCTCTCTCTCAAAAACCCCAAAAAACTTCAACTCATCTTTGGATGTTTTGAACAAGAAGCAAAACCACTATTTATTGAACATTAGTTTTTCAAAGTACAATTGCTTGCTTTCCTTCTCAGTGGGTTTGATTTCTAACACAATGACTAAAAAACTCCTGCAAAAATATAATATACTTAGAGCTCAAATTCCAAACCTATTCTGAGCAAAAATAGTTACAGAAGGAAGGAAGAAATTAAGATTACCTTAGCAGTATCTGTAACATCTGATCCTGGCTAACTCTAAAGCATATGCTAATTTTAAGCCTCTGAGTAGTCCATTGGCTTCAGTGAATCCAGTGAAAGTCTAGAAGATTAGTCAGGCACTTAACACTGCTGGCAAATGTGTAACTCTGGGATGGCAGTCAGGCCATGAGGAACATGCATAAGAATGGCAGTGGAAAATAAGGGGTAGGAGCACACAATAGAAAACCTTTGCAAAAGAATGGATCATGTGAGAGAGCTCCTTTCAAGGACTACTTGAAAGGCATGTCACCACTGTGGGGAAAAAAAAGAAAAGCTATTTACTAACATACTGTTGCTTACACTGAGTCTTTGAAGTAGCAAAACTTTATCTCTCCAGGTCAGCCACCTAATACTTATTCAAGTCACACGATTTTCCATTTGTTATAAAATAAAACAACGAGGGTTTTTACATATCTTAAAATCAAATCCCTAAGGGATGAGTGACCCAGTAGATTGTTATGCTTGCTCTGATCAGCCCAGCACTAAGCAAAGTTAGTGCTGCTTTATCAATTTTTACAAACTCAACAGCAAACTCAAATGGTCAATCACTACTTCCCTCCCATAGGAAAATCCACACACAATACACCAGCCATTTCCCAAATGCATGTATCATCTATAGGCTTTTTATTTCACCAAAGCCATAAATCAGTAAATCAGGCAATGCCCTGCAGTAGGCTTTAAAAAGATGCAGGTTATGCAAGATGCAGAAGTCTTATCAAAAGCTTTTATTTAAAAGCAATCCAAGAAAATGAATGTCAGTTCCTTAACTTTTATTCAAAACAAAGTAGAAAATTCTGTTAGGAATGTCTATAGAAGCATTATTGGCCAAGAAGGCCAAAAGAGCCTAAACCCAAGTTTCAGCTTGGATCTAGCTCAGGACAAACAGCTTCTGTAGCACTTCAGAGTCATTATGCTGGACCTTAACCCCTAAATAAAAAAGTTTTGGACCAAGCTACCATGACAGACTTGATGCTGCAATGATACAACAAAACCAAAGCCCTAACACAACAGAAATGTCAATGCTAACAGTCCACAAACAGGAAAAAGTACTATGCCTGTTAGAAACTTCCCAAAGCAAAGACTTCTATCCTAGAATAAAGGTAAGAAAAATCAGGCAAATACTAATAGCTCATAGCCACAGGTATATAAGTTTTAAATCGATTTTTTCTCCATTCCCTTGATGCTGACATCAATGATGCTGACATCCATGCCTTCTTAGACTCAAACTCTTGCTATACAATGAAGTTATAAAACTACCTAAAATACAAAGTCTGTGGCAATCCTAAATTTTCACTGTACAAAGGCAGTATTTAATACTTGTGGCCAACAGTGTATTGGACTACAGCAAGAAGTTGTATTAATATAAATGGTAAATAAACCACTTAGTATTCTGAGACTCAGTATTTGCCAAGAGGCTTGATACAAGCATCCCGAGATCTTGAATTTCACCTTAATTTAATGATACTGTCACTTTACTCATTCTAAAATTAAAATGTGGTGTTATATATATATATAAAGATATAAAGTTCTAAAATTCCTGCCCTTTAAATATGAAAAAAAATCCAGCAAATAGTTCTTACAAGGAGATCAAAACAGTATTTTATTATTAGTTAATTCCATCTGTGTGTTTAGACACACAGGAATTATATAGGATGCTGACAACAGCTGGAGTGGGGGAGGGGAGGTGGGTGAGAGGAGAAAGGGGGGTGAGGTCCTCACTCCAGTGAGAGACTTGTGTACCTGACTGATAAACTCAGCCTAACTTCTTCATGTATCCTATTTATCTTCAAATCTATTTATGTCACACAAGAGAACATATGAGCATAGCAGCTGTTACTATAGCAATGAAACTGAAAATTTTGAGAACACAAAAAACCCACCCCTGAAGGATGCTCAGTTTAGCAAAGAGATGGTTTAGAGAACAGCACACCAGTATCTCACTTCTTGGATCTGCTCAAAGTCTGCGTTTACAGAGACATTAAATCAGCTGTAACAGCCTGTTCCCCAAAGAGCACTCGGAGCCAAATCACCGCTACCTCTTACTCGGCACGACTCGGTACACCGGGAGTTCCTGCTAAGTAACCCCAAACTTGTCAAGTACGCCTGAGCCGCCTGTAAATCCGGGGAAAAGCGATTCCCTGCAAAAGGCTCAGAGGTTCTGATGGCGGCAGAGAAGAGATTCGCCATAGTAACAAACCCCCCACCCGCACCGCGGGTCACAGCGGGGAGCGCGGCGAGCCCCGCACCCCCGGCAGCACGCACACCTGCCCGGCGCCGGGAAGGCGGCACGGGCCGGGACAACTCAGGTACTTCGCTCAAGCAGCGGCAGGCAGCCTCTCCGAGCACGGCCCGGGATGAAACCCACCCGCAATTCCCCCAAGTGCCGTTCTCCTGTCAAACGCCCCCCGCTCCCTCCCTCCCGTCCCCGGCCGGCGGCCCTGCCCCCCCGCCTATCGCCCCTCGCCGCCTCCCTCCGCGGGCGCGCCGGCCCCGCGCAGCCCCGGCCCCGCCGCGGACCCGAAGCGCTGCCGGCCGCGGTTTTACCTGCGAGGGAGCCGGGTCTCTGCAGGGTGGCGGTGGCGTACAGCTCCTGCGAGTGCTTGCTGTACTGATCGGCAGCGTGAACAAGCCGCTTGGTAGGCGACAGGGTGGCGTAAGTGCCGATGGTGGAGCTTAACTGGTGGATAGGAGAGGAGGAAATGTTAGACTGGACGGTGGGCGGGGAGGTCACTCGGATGGGGGACGGCGACAGTCCCGCCGAGGAGACGACGATGTTGATGGGCGAGCTGGTGCTGTAGGACTTGGCCAGGCGGCTGGGGGACTGCTTCGGGGAGGAGAGGCGCTGCGCGGTGGCGTAGGCGGCGCCCTCGGCGGCGGAGCCGGCCCGCGGCAGCTTGGTGGGGGAGCCGCCGGGCTGGGCGGGCAGCGGGGAGCTCACCCGCTGCGCCGGCAGCGTGGAGCTGGCGTAGTAGAGCGCGGCGGCGTGCTGGGGCTCGGGCAGGTGGAAGGCGCTGCCGTGGCTGGGCGCGAAGGGCTCCCGCGGCTGCGGGGCGGCGGGCGGCGGCGGCGGCTCCGGGCCGCCCGGGTGGGCGCCGCGGCCCCCCGGGCCCTGCTGCGGGAAGGAAAGGCAGAGGCGTCAGCGGGCGCCCGGCTCCCCCGGCCCTGCGCGGGGCGGTGCGGGCCCGCCGGCCGGAGCAGCCCCCCGGCCGCACGCAGCCCCCTCGCTGACCTCGAACCAGGCCGGCACCCGGCGCCCGCGGGATTACGGGAGTCGGTAATCTGCTAAAGCATTCCCAGCCTTTCAGGGAAAAAAAAACATCGGCCGGCTCGGCCCGAGAGGCGTCGAAACTCCTCCCGACGGCTGAAGCCGTCTTCGGGCCGTGGGGCACAGCGCTCCGGCGCGCCGGCTCCGGAACGCGCTCGCCGGCCAGCCCCTAAACCAGGCAGGGTCTAGCCCCGGCTCAAATACTTACGTACGTACATAGACACAGATAAATACACCCGCGCCCCTTTATTCTGCATACATTAGAGAAGAGCGGCCGAAGCCTCGGAAAAAGCCTTTAATCGAGTAACTTTCCTCGTTTTCCAGCAACCTGTGTCCCTACAGGAGAGGCACCACACCGGGAGCTCGCTGCTCCCGGCGGCCCGGACCTGTGCGGAGGGGCGGAGGCAGGGGAAGCCCGGGCCGGTGCACGCGGAGCCCCCCTGGCAGCGCAGCACGGCACGGCTCGGCAAGCGGCCGCCTCGCACTCAGTTACGCCGCACGAAGGGGGCGGGGGGTACGGGAGGAGCTGCCGGGGCCGGGCGCTTCCCTGGGCCGCATCCAGCGGGGAATCTGCATAGAGAAGGAGGGAGAGAGCTCCCTGCGCCGACCCTCTGGCCGCGGGCAAGGCAGCGCTGAGCTCCCTCTAAGACCAGTAATTGAGGGGGGCTGGGATGAGGGAGCGAGAGAAAATCCTCGGGAGATACTGCCTATGAGAAATTTCGGTTCTGTGCCTGAGCCGCTTCTGAAGCCGCAGAGGATGAAGCTTGCCCTTACACACAGTCGGCTACCCCTTTTTTTTTTTATCGGGGATCTTAGGCTCAAGAGATCATCTGTGAGTCTGGTAACATTAAAATCCTCTCATAACTGCACCCCGCAGTGAGGGAGAGCTCAGCGCTCTGTTGGAAGATGTGCTGTTAGATTCAGATACTGTTTTTTTTCTGGTTAGGCAGGGGATTTACTTGAAACCTCAGAAAGTGCTCTGGATCCTCAGAGTTGACAGCATAGTTTGAATCGGTCTGACCGATGCTTTGCCCAAACACATGCACACGCCTCTCAGCTACTGATTTCCTTAGCCAGAAGAAGCTTTAAAATGTGAATAATGAATTTTGTGACTCAATTCAAAGAGGTGTTGTGAATGCCAACAGTAGCATTGTTATACATTGAATAGCAATGTGATTTTCCAGTAGCATCCTACAAAAAAACAAGTGGGCAAAAGCACCATGTTCCTGGTATGAAATTTGATTTATTTGCACTAGGATACTCAATAAAGGATTTGGTCAGGAACTGAGGACAGTATAACTAATCAGAGCAGAAAATAAACAATATTCAAAATGCCAGAAAGCTGTACTTCTTCCTATGTACACCCACTGGAAATGTTTGTGGGTTTTTTTTTTTTACTTTTGGAGCCCTTCATCTTAAATGCTTTGTGTCTGGAGGAAGAATATGTATTTTCCTAGACAGAGACAAGAAACAAGGCTTTGGAGAAGCTCCTCCTGGAGCTTTGCACCCAGTTGCTAGTCGCATGGAAGAAGCTACCAGCACTGACATTGCTCAGGCTTCTTTAGAGAGCACTGCCAGACCCAAACCTCCCTGGCTTTGCAGCCCACAGAGCAATGGCTTTACACATAAATGAAACGTAAACTGTCCCAGTCCAGGTGCTCTGTACGGTGAGTGCCAGGTGAGCAAGGGGCTCACAGATGGAAGTAGCTGCTCTCTTTTGAGCTGGACTGTTCAGATTGCAGCAGCAAGTGACAAACATTACAGCTGCAAGTACAAGTCCTGACATTCTCAAAAATGGTCAACAAGCTCAAGTTGCTCACTTGAAAGGCTTCTAACAAAAACCAGGAAGGAAAACTGTGGGAACATCAGCAAACTTTTAAAAGCTACTTTCATGCTGAGCTACTTACCGTATATGCTTTAAAGTGGAAAGAAGGACTAATCTTCAGCTGACTGTCCAATAATGTATTTGACAGGAGTACAGTTTTCATTTTCCAGGTTTAGACTATATGGTAACAACTTTCATTAGACAAAAAAAAGGTCGGTATGATTTAAGACAACATGGGCAGAGCAAATTTTGCACTTAACAAAATGTCATTCAAACTAGCTACATTATCAATTGATATTTGCTAATAAATTTTACTTTTTGGACTGTTAAGTGGCATAATAATAATAATTTTCTAATACACAGTGCTCCAAAATACAGTCTTTTGCAATGTTAACAGTGCACCAATTACTTCTTCAACACACTGGTAACTTTACCAGTTTGCTGTTGATCCTAAGGGTTTTAGGCAAGTACTGTCATCATGTATACAAAATTTCTTTTACTAATCTACTTCTACACTGCTTAATGTGTCAAGGATTTACAGTAATTAATTTCAAGTAAACCAGTATTATCCCATATTCCTAATAAATCTCTATAAAGCTGCGAGCATTCTGCAAGCACTAATTCAAAAAAAACCCAAAAATCCCATTTCATGATGATTTGTTATAGGGAACAAGGTGTAGTGGTGAGACACAATAATTAAATGCTTAATTAAAAATGCAGTGTATATCACTTCCTAAAAAGCTAAGCATGTGCTCTATGTGAAGGAGAGAACTTATGGATGAACAGATTGCAATGAAAACACTAGCATGCAGTATTTTCTAGGATGTGACTAATCTCAGACCTGTCTTAAATGTACCGTGAGGTTCTTAGGTTTTTTCAAAGGGCCAAGTGTGCCGTAACATTCTCCACACATCTTTTCAGAGACAAAATGTGGTTTAGTTTTTCATTGTGTTTCTCCCTGTCTGTGGCTTAAAACAGACACAAAGACACATCATTGTTCACCCTGCAATGTGACATACTTGGTATGGAAGAATAAAATACAGTGGTATTTTTTCCCTTTTTTTTTTCATTTATCCATTTTTTTTGTCAACCTGATAACAAAACTGTGTTTAAGCTAATAAACTAAGAGCAAATTTGCTTCTCAGTAATTATATTCTCTACCATCATCCTATTTCATAGATGTGAATAAAAATCAAGGACTTTCTTACTACAGCCCTATGAATATCTATTCCAAGACACAGGGGTTTCATTTCCCTGGCATCCCAATGAAAAGTAGCCTTGCTTATTTCAATTCAATATATGGATTCTGGTATATCCTTTTTAAAAACAGGAATGTGTGAAAAAAACATGAGAACATTAACACAGCTATAAAAATATTTTCTTTCCAATTTAATGTTACTAAGAAGATAATTTTCTACTGATTCAAAACAGTATCTTTAGAGCTTCATACAGAAAATTACTGGGGGTATCCAGTTAGGTTACAGGAGACTAGAGAACAGTCTAACTGCTGTTTGCCTGTTCATTCAAGCATTTAATGCCCGGAATTCCAGGAAATTAGTATTTTCGGGGTTGGGTTTTTGTGGCTTTTTTTTTGGTTGTTTGGTTGTTCTTGTGTGGGGATTCTTTAGTTGTTGTTTGGCTTTTTTTTGTTTGGTTTTTATTTGCTTGTTTTTACAATCCAATTGATAACTTTAATTGGAACTTTACCCTAGAAAGAGTAAATAAAAGACTGCAATATAAGATTTCTGTTCTATAGAGTAGAATCGAGAGGGCCAAATAACTGTGTTGACTTATTTATTCTGCAGAAAATTTTTCATGGATAAGGAATTATAAAATGGCTAGATAGCTTTAAGTGAAACTTTGGGGTCAGCTGCTAATATGAATCAGTATATTGATTCTTGGAGATTGCTCCCAGAGGTTTGAGTAAGTCTGCATGCCCATCTTAGGTCTGGATGAACTTTAGTTTAGCAGTAAATGCCAGTGCCAGTTTTCAGCTCATTTTGCTCTCTGGATCTCTTTGCCTTTATAAATCTCAAACAAGTCACATCTAATGAATACTAACATAGTCATATACAGTGCACTGTGGTCCCTGAGGAGACCCTTTCTCTTGATTTTAGGGAGCATTTTCCAAGTTGTGTAGAAAACCTCTCTCCAGGCCCCTTTGGCTTTTAACTATTGGTGTGTGTTGGTAGCTTTAGGCAGAAAAATTGTTCATCCTGACCAGGGTTTTCTAGAGACATTCCACAGGTGCAGCTCCGTTTCACAGTCTCAGTGATGCTCTGAGCTTTTTCAGAGACTGCTAGACTTGCCAGTCTATTGAGGGCTCCTTTTTTTCCTGTAAGCCCAAAGAACCTTCCATAAGGCTTCACTCAAGGCATCACTCTGCTGTGGTCCAATGCCTCAATCAACACTCTTACAAAGAGAAGAGGGCATGGAAATTGCGTAACATTCTCTAGTCTTGGAATGCCCTCTTCAGTCTTTGGCCAGGACCTATTGAAGGGCCTTTCTTCTGCAAGACTACTTTAATGTAATTTGTAAGTTCCTGACCTGACTAGAAAGATGCTACCTATGTTCAAATGCTCTTATACAAAAAGAGATGCAAGACTATATCTCTGGATCCCTCAAATATGGCCTATTCCATCTCTTTCTCCTGATTTTGTTCCATCATTCCACTTCAAAATTCCAACACTATTAGGAAAATTTGTCAGCCTACCTGATCCTGCTCTCAAAGGTCATACATATAGATGAAGGTAGGTAATTGTAGTCTTCTACATCCACAAACAGAATGGTGTGAGACCTTTTCCAAGTGTCCAGAGATTGTCCATCTCTGGTTTTAAAGCAGCAGTGAATGCTACAGTCATTACCTGTGGCAGAATCAAAGCAGCATTGCAGATTTCCACTGCCATAATCTCTACTAGTGAATTGTTATCTGAGTGCTGTAATAAGAGTAATCTGTTTTAAGATTTCATCTTGTTTCCTTTATGTCAGAAAAATTCTTATGTTTATATTTGGAATTTGGTTTTAAACACATTGTCATTGGCCATACCTACCAGAAGAGAAATATTTATTTTAGCTTTCGTCTGGGTAGGTTATCAAGCAACCTGATACCTTGTGGCCAGTAAACAGATTCTGCTTAAAAACTTAATGCATTCTAGCACTCATTTGCTAGTGAGGTGTGGTGGTCTGACAAACTTGTTTATAGGGAAAAGAAGACAAGTTAGAACACTAACTGTAAAATGTGTTTTCAAGACTTTTTTAATCACCTTTAATTTCCATATACTTTTTTGATTTTAAGGTATTCCAATTCTGTGCCAGCTTATTCAGTCCAAAAGCATCAGGTGCACAGGATACTGCAATACAGTAGGGATTTACCTGTGTTGCAGCCACAGCCTCTGAAAGGACTGCAACATTACCAACAGCTAAACAAGTCCTCATCCAGAACATAAACTTCCTTTCCTGTCCCCTTGCAAACACATGGCAGAGCATGCAGAAAACTACTCTATTTACTACATGCTATACTTTATACTCCTTTGATATCTCTGCATCGTAAGATGATCATTCTCCAAGTTGCACTAAACCTGGTTGGACACTGAATTTGAAAAGCAGTTTTCAGTGGGGAAGCAGAGTAATTCCCTGCCAGAGGAGCAGTTTTTGCTAAGAAATTGTGTCCCGGTAGTATTTAGAAGATAAAAGTTTTATGTTTGAAAGTAGGCAAAGCACTGGAAAAACTCTATGATCTATAATGAACTCCACCAAATTGACAAAAATGTTAGATTGCACTTTGCAACACTATGCAGGAAGTCCCAAGACTAATTAGTTTCTCTTTTTTATAAAATTGCATTTTCACAAATTGTTCTTGCTGTCACAGCTGGCCTTGGGACTATTTACTTTTTTTTTGCAAGCATTTGGACTATCATTCATGTTGAGAGATAGCTATATTCCTTGCACACAAATACCAAAGGAAATTATCACAATCTGAGAAGCTTCAGCTCCTGAGGCTTATTTTAACTATAATAGGTATAGCAAAACAATTCTTAGGATTGACTTTTTTTCCCCTGTAATTGTGGGATCAGCAATGGTCATATTCAAAATTTTTAAATTTTGACTTTTGAATTTTCCTCTTCCTGTTTACCTCTTTTAAAACCCCTTTTACATATTTTTAATGGTATTAATTAATAGTTTATGTGGCAGTTTGTTAGCATTTTCAAAATATATATAAATTCATCTGAAGTTGTCAGGCATCTTTTGCAGCATCATGGTGTGAAGCATTATTAAGTTCTCTGAATTATTTTCCTGCAGGAATATCTATCCTACAATGTGTATGAAAATAAAAAGAACATCTATTTTCTGTCCTCTCATACCAAGAAAAACAAAGGATAGGAAATGTTGCCTTACTAATTACCTTTCTGAAGGAAACCAGTTCTCTCTGAAGTGATGGTTCATGAGAGCTTCTCAGATCTAAGCAATGTCTGATCAGTGTAATTCCAATGAAAAAAAAAATCTAGGTCATTAATTTTTCCCCCTCCATAAATTCATCTTTTTCTATCAATGAGTATAATAGAATTTATATTAAGAATATATCTATTTCTAACCTTTACAAATCTGCATGATTTTCCTTCCTGCCTTTAAAAAAAAAAAGATTCTTTCTCCTTCCCCTCTCACTTCTACTTTGTTTTTGTTTCTGTTCCTCCCATAACCTGCTCCATTTCCATCATCTTATTTTTCCAGCCTCCTTTAAGACCGCATCACAGTCTTTTAGGCTAACCCCCCAAGGTAAAATGCTTTTCAAAAAGCAGAACTCCAGATGATGCTATTTTCCACAAGATGCACCTGGAGAAGCTGGCAGCCCATGGCATGGCTGGGTGCACTCTTCACTAGGTAAAAACCTGGCTGGGTGACTGGGCCTAGGGAATGGTGGTGAAAGGTTGCATCAGGGGGATGGCCTGCCACAAGTGGAATTCCCCAGGGATCTCTGTTGTTTGATATCTTTAACAATGACCTGGACAAGGGGATGGAGTACACCCTCAACCAGTTTGCAGAAAAAAACCAAGCTGGGCAGGCGTGTTGATCTGTTAGAGGGTAGGCAGGCTTTGCAGAGGGATCTGGGCAGGCAGGATCAATGGGCCAAGGCCAGCTGCACGAGGTTCAACAAGGTGAAGTGCCAGGTCCTGCACTTTGGCCACAACAGCCTCATGCAGCTCCACAACATGGGGGAAGAGTGGCTGGAAAGCTGCCAGTGGAAAAGGACATGGGGGTGCTGATACAGGTAACTGAACATGAGCCAGCATGAGCCCAGGTGGCCAAGAAGGCCAATGTCATCCTGGCCTGGACCAGCAATAGTGTGGCCAGCAGGAGCAGGGCAGTGATCATCATCCTGTACTCAGCACTGCTGAGGCCACACCTCAAATCCTGTGTCCAGCTTTGGATCTCTCAATGCAAGAAGGACATTGAGGTGCTGGAGCATGTCCAGAGAAGGGCAGCAGAGCTGGTGAAGGGTCTGGAGCAGCTGAGGGAGCTGGGGTTGTTTAGCCTGGAGGAAGAGAGGCTCAGGGGAGACCTTATTGCTCTCTCCAACTGCCAGAGAGGAGACTGTAGCTAGGCGGAGGTCAGTCCCTTTTCCCAGGCAACCACCAACAGGACAAGAGGAAATGGTCTCAAGCTGCACCAGGTGAGGTTCACGTTGGACATCAGGAAGAATTTTTTTCACTGAAAGGGTTGTCAAGTCACCATCTCTGAGGGTATTTAGAAGAAATGCAGATGTGGCACTTGGGGACATGATTCACTGATGGCCAGTGCTGGGTTAATATTTGGACTCTGTTCTTACCTACACAATTTGAAATTTAATTTAACTGTGTTTTATTTCATTTTTCAGTCTTAGAGAACAGGGAGCTTTTCTGAGAAAATTGAGAGAATAGAATATTGTATGTCTCTCAGCATCTCACAAACTGTGCAATGACTCTAATACTTGAAATCTCTTAGCAATTTTAGGCTTTGAAATTCAAATAACTACTCTCTTCTACAGAATCCTGAACTGCAAAATGTCCTGGTATCACACTGAGATGATCTGCTTTGCTAGGATGGTTAGCATCTAAACAGAGAAAATAACCAGTGCTGACCGACACAACCCAGTTAGACTTTGCTTAGGTACAGAAGCATGAACACATCTTGTGTAAAGTGAAGCTTAACTTTCTCCTGAGAGGCTTTGATGTCACAGTGAAAAGCACAAAAGGTGAGAGGGTTACATGTCCGAGCCAGAGAGATGGTTTAGACAGGTAGAGGGATTTACAAAGTTTTATATGTATCTGAGACAATCTTTCAAAATGTTTCAAAAGTAAAGGCAACAGTCCTAAAATATGTAGTGAAAAAACTGTTTCCTACACTTGAGATGAGGCCATAGCACCATGTGATGCATGGTATCCCAGGCAGGTTTCACATCTGGTGTCAGCCTGGCTTTGTTTGTTTCCTGGCATTTACTGCTTTCAGTAATATGGCAATGCTGGCAGGTCCTAGACTTTAGGATGGACTCATAATCAGCACAGGCACAGAAATTTGCTTTGAAAACTAAATGCTTGAACATGCTATTACCAAAATATATATATGCAAGCAAGTAAGTTAATCTGGTATGCAGATCTCCTTGTTAATCAGGATTACTTTATCACTATGCAAGTCAACCCACCGGAGATTTACAAAAATCAAGATGGTAACTCCACCCTGCTGCAGGTGTGTGGAACAAGACAGAAAGTAAAGGCAGAAATTCAGGTGTGGGAAGCAGCAAACAGCTCTTTCCTGGGAGCTACTCCACACAATATCAGGAGTGAGAGACCACAGTTGCTTAGGACACATACCTGGCTGTAACTCTGGATGGCACCTCTGGCCTGACTGCTGCGGGACGGGAGCTGGGCAGAAGCTGTTTCACCCAGGGCAAGGGTCTGGTTGCTGTGGTAGCTGGCTGAGTACTGGAAGGATCCTTCAGGTTTGGAATTGAGCTGGAGTGCACTCTGGGAGAGGAGGCTGGGCCCTGTGGGGACAGGATGTGAGAGCAGTCAGAAAGCCTCAGTGAAAGAGCATACCTGCATCATCTGTCAAGTGAGTCTTGAAATTATCAGATGTATCTGGCTTCAGATTTTCAGAATTTGACTTTTCAGTAATTAAAATACATGCATTACTTTGTTTTCTTACCACTCAGTCATCATGTTCAAACAACAGACCACATTGCTTTCTTTGTAAGAAATATATCATTTTGACTGGTGAAGAAATTCTATGCCTGAACAAATCCAACCATACTATTTGGTAGAGAACTGCTTTTCAACTCAGAATAGCTGATGAGGGTTTTTCCCCCTAAGGATAAGCCTTGTTTATTTCTCTTAATTATATCCAGTCATTCTGCCTGGGAAATGCTAACTTGTCCCTCCCTGAGCCCCCAGCACATTAGATCTATTGATTCCTGCCACTGTCCTGTACACAGTGATGTAATACTTTGGTGCCTGTAGGGATGGATGGCAGCCTTTAAAATATTAATTGCTCTTCTCATCATGCACGACACACCCTGATCTAGTGAATCTTTGATAACTATTTTTCAGCTATCTTATCTTCCCCACCACAGCACTGCATAGCAGGAGAGCCAAGTACAGGCAGCGAGCCTGAACTGGGGCTGCCAGACTGAAGGGCATGTCAGGACCATGAACATTTTCCACAGTTATTTAGTAGCTCTGTGAAACTAAAACATGTCCTAATCTTCATTAGGTTCACCTACAAGTGATTTAGCTTACCACATGCACATAACAAATTTCCCAATTTTTCCACACAGGAATCAAGTGCACCTGCAGTAAATTTGAAGATGACACCAAGCTGAGTGGTGGAGTTGCCACACCTGAAGGATGGGATGGCATTCAGAGGGACCTGGACAAGCTTGAAAAGTGGGTGCATGGGAATCTCATGATGTTTAACAAGACCAAGAGCAAGGTGCTGCTCCTGGATCAGGGTAAATCCTGGTATGAACCCAGGCTGGAGGATGAACAGATCCAGAGCAGCCCTGCCCAGGACTTGGGGGTGCTGGAATGGCTGGACATGACCCAGCCATGGGCACTCCCAGCCCAGAGAACCAAATGTGTCCTGGGCTGCATCCAAAGCAGTGTGGGGAGCAGGGGAGGGAGGGGATTCTGCCCCTCTGCTCTGCTCTGGTGAGACCCCACTGCAGTGCTGCATCCAGATCTGAGATCTCAGCACAGGAAGAACATCTGTTGGAGCAAGTCCAGAGGAGGACCGCTAAGTTAAATGGAGCACCTCTCCTATGATGAAAAGCTAAGAGAATTGGGATTGTTCAGTCTGGAAAAGCAAAGGCTTTAGGGTGATCTAACTGTGGGCTTCCACCACCTGAAGGGAACCTACAAGAAAGATGGAGAGACACTCTTTATAAGGGCATGTAGTAGCAGCACAATGGCTTCACATTGACAGAGTAGCTTTAAATTAGCTGTTAGGAAGAAAATCTTCCCTCTGGTGTGAGGCTATGGCACAAGTTGTCCAGAGAAGATGTGGATAACTCATCTCTGTTAGTGGTTAAGGCCAGGTGGGATGGAGCCCTGATCAGCCCGGTCCAGATGGAGATGTCCCGATCCACAGCTGTGGGGTCGGAACTAGATGAGCCTAAAGATCCTTTCTGACCCAAGCCATTCTGTCATTCTATACACAGAGAGCTACATTAAAGAATACACACTTAATCCTCTCTCTGTCTTCACTGATATTAGTCTCTTTCAGTGTCTGGGCCCAGGAAGTGAAATACAAGAGGAGGAAAAAGGGTTATACCTTGGCCATTGCACAGGTTACCTTCAACCCAACAGCTGTCATGTGTAGCACACTCAGTGGCTCCACAGGGCTGACAGGTTCATCCTTTGGTTAGCACTAACAAGCTCATGAGAGCACAGAAGGTGACACAAGCCTTAAGAGATGTGAAATGATTACAGTGATTTTGCTCCTACAGAACATGTGGTAAGTTCAGTTTTAAACAGACTCACAATGGAAAAATTCCAATGAATTTACCAGAAATAACATCCAGTACATTCCTGATACAAAGGCAGTTTTTATGACCTTTAAATCTTTGCTATGAGGATGTAAAGCTGTTCCAAAAAGATTTCCACTTAGCAAACGTGCAAACAACCCCACCCCCGAATTGCACAGAGAGTATTTTTTCCTCTAGCCCATTTCTCAGAAATGGCAGAACCATTAGAACTGCTATTTTCCAAATCCAACCTAGACTGCTCGTATTATAAACAAATCGTAGTAGGCTATGTAAAGAGGAAGTGCTCCCATCTAAATGCAGACTGGGATTTTGACACTATTTTACACATCAACACAATTTATACTGCAAAATCAATGGCATTCATCAGAACATTCGAGATACAGGACAAATTTAGAACGTAAGTTCTGGTCCCTGGATTTTCCTTACAAGTACAGGAGGTAGAGCCCTGTATATGCTGTGAGGCCAGTAAAAATGTATCACATCCACAGGAGAGCTGAATTTAATCCTCTATGGGTGCTTATAAATCCAGCCTTTGGTACTTTCCATTCCCCAGCTCTGCAAATAGGGTTTATTTAGCGTTTTCCATTTAACTGGTTTTGTTGCAAAATTTCTTCTATAATGAAAGAAATACTTTCACAGTTTTTTTTTGTTTTTTGTTTTTTTTTTTTAATTTTAAGAGCATAAAGAAAATACATGCTTAGTTCTAAAAAGATCTGTAGGGTTTATTTGAATCTTATGGATTTTGAATTTTCACTGATAATTTTTCTGTGATCAAGTGATGAACAAGATCAAGTTCAGAAATTTCACAAAGGCATAAGTTTCCCATGAGAAGCAAACGTTGCAAAAAGAAAGAATTTTTGTGCATGAAAGTGTTTGTACTCATTCTGAAAGTAATTATGCTGTGACATTTCTAAAGCTTAAATAATGATTAAACTATCACATGCTATGAATGCAATATGTTTAAATTTTCATTGCATCTGGCTTTCAAGTGCTGCTTTCATATTACTGTGGCTCACTAGGGGATTTACATTGCCAGCTAGAAACACATACATGGGTTCCCTGCACCATTTAGTTTAAACACTTCCATGCACTTAAAGAAACTTATCCAACCTCTTAAAAAAAGAATGTAAAAAGTTTGGCACACATAGTTTGAAGTTCACTAAAATACTGGTTTTATTTAGCAGTTTGTATTTTTTACCTTAACAAGCAGTAATGAACAATTAAAATGAACATACATTTCAATAATTACAAAGTAATTTCAGAGAGACAGATATATATTTTAAATAAGCCTAGAATTTTAAATAAGCCCAAGCAAGTGTAAAATAGAGTAGTGGTTGCTCACCTGTAAATAGCAAAGCCCTAAATCAAGCATACAAACTAGAAGATACATTTGAGACCAATTAAAGTGACCATGAGAAAACACAAGTTTGTTTTTTAGGGACTGCAAGCCGTCCCGCCTTGTCTGATAAGGAAAAGATGCATTGCTTTTCTCATTAACATTCTTGAGATGTTAATCTGAAGGTAAAACCAAATCTTCTAAAGAGCCTGCAGTTCACTCAGAAGAGAAGTTTGTTTGTGTCCTGTACACTGATGGCTCTTGACAATAATCTATCATTTCTTCCAGGCAAGAATTTAAACTCTGTTCATCCAACTGTTTTTCATTTGCTTTCAGAAGAGTTAAGGCAGCTGGAAATTCTCAATTTTCAGCTATGCACTGGAAATCACTAGTTAACTGCTAGCACAATTCAGTCTTACTAGTTCCCTTAATGAGACATAATTACTGCAATTGTTCAATTTAAAACAAACACTTCAGACTTCATAAGATTTGGTGTAGCAGATATCAATGATCTGTGGTATTGCTTTAAAATTTTGTACTGTTTGGTTTCCATTTGAGTCTATGGGGAAGACATAAATACCTGTTTTCCCTCATGTTTTCACCACCACAATAAATAAAAGAAAAATTCCTTGTGAAAGAATATTGATGTTGGATTATTCAGGGTTAATAGTACCAATTTTTCACTGATTCAGTTTGTGCCACTCTCCTCCTTTATTAAAATGGTAGAGGTAAGAGTGAAAATTCAGGAAACTGAGTCAGAGCCATCATACTGCAAGAGACACCTCTGTGGACTGACTTCAAATGATGGAGCAGGTTAGAGCAATCAACTCTTTAACTTGTCTCCAGTTTGGGGGACAGATACTGTGTCGCAGACATCTTTTCATTAAAAATCTTTTCTTAGGATTTTTCTTCCCGAGAAGCTGAGAGGCTTCAGGAACAAAATGTAAACAGTGGTTATCTGCTGCTGTGGAAGGCAACAGGTGCATGTGTGATTGGCCCATCTTGGATGTTTATAATTAATGGCCCAGTTAGCTTGGACTCTCTGTCCGAGACACAAACCTTTATTATTCATTCCTTTCTATTCTTACCTTAGCTAGCCTTCTGAGATGAAACTTTTCCTTCTATTCTTTTTAGTGTAGTTTTGATGTAATGTATATCATAAAATAATAAATCAAGCCTTCTGAAACACAGAGTCAACATTCTCATCTCATCCCTCACCTGAAAACCCCTGTGAACACCGTCACAATACTGCAGACAATACCTTCCTCTTCCTCTTATCCTTGAGCAGAGCAGTGTGCAAGCCTCCCTAGGTTTCTCACCTTGGCCTCTGTAACCCAGCTCAGAAAGGAGCTGGAAGGAGAGTGAGAAGGTGGTGTCTTGCTTGGGGCACAAAGTGCAGTTAAGTGGGGGAAAGCTGCTGGAGCACAGAGAAGACCAGGCAAGAAGAGAACAGATGTAGATGGAGGATATGCTTACATCAGGGAGCCAACCCACAAAGAAACTTCAGAGGTGATGGAGAACAGAGGACTTTTCTAGGATTAGAGAAGGGAAACAGGAATTTCTTCTGTGTTTTAGAAGTCCAGGTGCTGGCAGGCACTGACAGGGTTAGAGGAAAATGACTCTCCCATTCAGGCAGTGAGGAGAGGGGGCTTTGTGTGAAGCCCTTTCCCTTAGTTTATATTACCCACCCCTCTTGCTGCCAGTTATGATGGTTATTATAAGGCTACTATTTTTTGTATTTCAAAACTTACTAGTTTAAGAGATGTGGAGGACCTGAGTGTACTTTGCACACCTCAAGCCAAATGGGGAAGAGGAGCAGAGGCAGTGCTCACTTACTAAAGAGAGCAGCAGTGAAGCCCATATTTGCCATCTTCCTGCCACACTGCATTTGCCAAAGCAGTCTGACAGTGCACTGACCAGCCTGGTTCTGGGCACTGAGAACTCTGCATTGGCCATCAGTGTAACCTGGTGAGCTCCAGGCTCCAGACAAACCACAGCAGAGGGAGCTTCCACAGCAGCTCGTGCTTCTGCCACGGGCAGCTGGGGGAAGCAGGAGGCCACGGCTGCAGGATGAGCTCCATGGTGCAGCTGGGGCTGAGCTGTGCCCCCTGGCCTGGGAGGGACAGGGATCTGCACTGGCAGGATTCCTGCAGGGGTCACTGCTTTTCCTTGTAAAAATACCATGCACAATGCTGCAATAAGGTGCAGTGGAGCTATTTAAAAACCAAACTAAGGAAGTGAGTGGTCTTAAATGATGAGACTATTATTAATTCAAGGACCTCACAGTAGGAGTTGATTAGGGGAAGCAAGTGATGCAAAGAATCCAGGCTACTATTATAATTCATGACTGGGTCAAAAGTGAAGAAAAAAAATGAAATTATGAAAACATTTGTCTTTTTAATTTTCAAGAGCAATATTTTCTTTGAAAATAAAATATCTTGCCTGTCATTTCTGCTCTCTTCAGACCATGTCCTCTTCCTTCTTACATCATTCAGGGTAAAAAAAGCAGAAATCAAACCAAAGAAACAAAATCACAACCTTAAAATTAAATTTTTAATTTATGTTTTAAATAAATTATTCTCGAATGGCAAGTGTTTGCAAGCAAAGCTATTTTAAATAGCAGAAAAACAAAATACTAAGATACTTCCCAGTACCTGCTTATACTGTTCCAGCTAAAAAATAACCAAATCAAACCCAAACCAACAAAGACCAAAGTGCATCAACACATTGAATTTTGATTCAATGAAAAGTCATTAATGCTGACTGAAGCTTCATTGAGAGATTACAAAAAATAGGCATCAGCACCAACAGTTGTTGAAAAGACAGGAATCTTGTTTGGGAGTCAGAGCTGGTGAGTCATTAAATGTTTTCTTCCCTTTCACTGTAGGGTAAGAACTTGTCTAGTGACCACATAAGTAGCAGAGCTCACCTGAATCATACCCCATGGTGGTCATAAGCAGAAGAGTATCTCATATAAGAAAGCCAGTAGGAACTTGGGCTCCAAGGAGCTTACCAGTGTCAGAAGATAAGCAATTTTCTAAGTTCTGAGAGATTTATTCAGTACATTAACACTGATTAGAGATAGGGGGCAATGAAGCTCATCCTATTAAATTTGTAATATTTCTAATACTACCAGATCACGAGCAAGGTTTTAAAAACAAACACATGATGGAATCATAGAATTGCTAAGGTTGAAAAAGACTCCAGGATCATAGAGTCCAACCTTTGACTGAACACCACTTTATCAACTAAACCACAGCACTAAACGCCACTTTCAGTCATTCCTTGAAAACTTCCAGGGATCGTGACTCCACCACCTCCCTGAGAAGCTCCTTCCAGTGCTTAACCACCCCTTCAGTGAAAAAAATTCTTCCTGATGTCCAACCTGAACCTCACCTGGTGCAGCTTGAGACCATTTCCTCTTGTCCTGTTGGTGGTTGCCTGGGAAAAGGGACTGACCTCCGCCTAGCTACAGTCTCCTCTCTGGCAGTTGGAGAGAGCAATAAGGTCTCCCCTGAGCCTCTCTTCCTCCAGGCTAAACAACCCCAGCTCCCTCAGCTGCTCCAGACCCTTCACCAGCTCTGCTGCCCTTCTCTGGACATGCTCCAGCACCTCAATGTCCTTCTTGCATTGAGAGATCCAAAGCTGGACACAGGATTTGAGGTGTGGCCTCAGCAGTGCTGAGTACAGGATGATGATCACTGCCCTGCTCCTGCTGGCCACACTATTGCTGGTCCAGGCCAGGATGACATTGGCCACCTGGACACACTCCTAGATCATGCTCAGCCAGTTGTCTACCAGCCCTGCCATGTCCTTTCCCACTGGCAGCTTTCCAGCCACTCTTCCCCCATGTTGTGGAGCTGCATGAGGCTGTTGTGGCCAAAGTGCAGGACCTGGCACTTCACCTTGTTGAACCTTGTGGAGCTGGCCTTGGCCCATTGATCCTGCCTGCCCAGATCCCTCTGCAAAGCCTGCCTACCCTCTAACAGATCAACACTCCTGCCCAACTTGTTGTTAACCAAGAACTTGCTGAGGGTGCACTCCATCCCCTGGTCCAGATTGTTGATAAAGGTATTAAATAGGACTGGCTCCAATCCTGGCCACAACTGACAGGCCACCAAGTGGATGCAGCACCATTCACCACCACTCTTAGGGTCTCCAGTTTTCCCAGGAGAATGCTGTGGGCAAAAGCTTTTCTGAAGTCCAGGTAGATTAAATCCACAGTCTTTCCCTCATAATCAAGGCAGGTCACCTGGTCATAGAAGGAGATCAGGTTGGTGAAGAGGACTTGCCTTTCCTAAACCTGATCCTGACTGGGCCTGATCCCCTGATTGTCCAGTATGTGCCATTTGATCACACTCATGATAATCTGTTCCATAGTTTTCCCCAGCACCAAGGTTGAGCTGACAGCCATGTAGTTCCTCCTTCCAACACTTCTTGTAGACAGGCATCACATCTGCCAACCTCCTGTTGTCTGGGACCTCCCTGGTCAACCATCATGGTAACTGATGGTAAATGATAGAGAGCGACTTGGGGAGCTCTGCCAACTCCCTCAGCACCCTCTGTGAATCCCATCCTGCCCCATACAGACTTGTGAGTGTCCAAGTGCCACAACACGTCACTCACAACTTCCTCCTGCACTGCAGGAAGTCTGTTCTGCTCTCCATGCCTGTCTACCAGCTCAGGGGTCTGGCTGTTCTGAGGATAACTGGTCTTTCTGATAAAGACTCAGGCAAAGAAGACATTAAATACCTCAGCCTTGTTCCCCCTCCTGCCCAAATCCAATAATGGCATTGGCAATGTTCTCCCTCCTGCCCAAATCCAATAATGGATGGAGATTTTCCTTGGCCCTCCTTTTGTTGTTAATGTATTTATATAAACACATTTTATTATCTTTCACAGCGGTTAACAGATTGAGTTCTAGTGAGCTTTTGCCTTTCTCATTTTCTCTCTGCATGACCAAATGACATCTTTGTAGTCTGAGTTGCCTACCCCTTCTTCCAAAGGTCATAAACTCTTCTTTTCCATCTAAGTTCCAGCAAAAGCTCCCTCTTCAGCCAGGCCAGTCTTCTTCCCCATCAGCTCATCTTATGGCATGTAAGGATGGCCTACTCCTGTGCCATTAAGATTTCTTTCCTAAAGTGTGTCCAGCCTAGCAGGACCCCTTTTTTCCTAAGGACAGCTTCCCAAGGGAAAGTCTAATAAGATTTAAGTACAATCAGTACTTGTGATACATATTTAAACTACAGGAGAGCAAGTTAAGGTTGCAGGGGTGTGGATTAACTCTATTACACACTCAAAAATCTTTACAGTTTTTCTGTCACATTGTAGCACCATTGCTGTGTCACAAAGCTAAATACTCATATAAATGGGAGTTTCTTGTAAAGGAGGAACTCCTAAAAAGAAACAACAGAAATTGCTCTCTTGGGGATATCAATGACAATCTATCCCTACTGTCTGCCTGTCAAACATCTGAAAAGTTGCTCCCATTTCCTAATCCTTAGACCACAGTATCTTAGGGAATACTTCAAACACTTTAGCTTCACAGCATCTAACAATTCAAGATAATACTGTTGCAATAGTATGGTCAATCCTTAAAACAAACAAACAAAACAAATAAAAAGGCTGATTTATGAAACAGGATTAATATATTACACTACAGAGCAGAATTTAGTGTAGAACAAGTATTCAATAATACGTTATCTGGCACTTTTTCCATTATAAAATAAATATCAGATAATGACAAGTTACATACAGCACTATATTATTGCAAAATAATGGTATGATTAATTCAGTATTCAAAATCTATGCAATAATTACCTCTGAATTGGCTAAAATAATTACAGTACAAACAACAGAAACATCTACCTAGTCACCCTCTGTGAAGCAATTGCATGCGTGTTACCTGAGTTTTTCATATGAAGTTACAAACAAAAATAGCAGGCAAGTGAAAGGAGAAGGTTTTTTCTTCTTGAGATTTAAAGTCAGTTGGCTTCCCATTTGCTTCTCCCAGTAAGTAGCAAAGTGTAGCACTACTATTGTGCTATACATCTCCATTTGGTCAGTCATCTATTACGATGCCAGTTCTAATTGACAAAGGAAATAGACCAAAACGTGCTTGAACGACCATTTAATTAGCTCCCATACCAATTATAAACAACACTTCACTCACCTTCGATCAACTGACAAAAGTAGTAATGATAAATTATAGAGTAAGTGTAAATAAAGTGTTTTTAATTAGTGTAATTAATCACTTCACACATTCTTCAACCTGCTTTGCTCATTTGGATAACAGTTGAAAGAAAAACACCAGCAAAACTCCTTTAATGTCCTTTAAACATTCATTTACAGAGTTAATAGGTTGAGGTGCCTCACATCCCATCCAGAGGAGCCACCTACTAACTGTTAGTATATGCCTAATTAAGGATCTCAAATACCAAAAAGTCATCACTTACTTGTTTCTTCTGCCTCCCAGGTCATTTAGTTTGAGTGCAAAAAATCAATTCCTACCCTACAACCTACTTTTTTTATAAGTTCATTAAAGTGTCTGCACTCCGACTAAGCAGTTGCTGACCCCTCCTAAAGCTGAGTTCTATTTGTTGCCCAGTTTTGTAAAGGAATGGATAATTTAAAAAGATCAGTATAACAAGAGAGAGTTTCTGATGTTAACCTCCCGATGTCCTTCCACAGTATCTGATATTAGAGAAGAGGTGATGATAGTTAATGACAAGGTGGACAGACTATTCCGGGTGATACTAAATTCTTTGGCATCTCACTAGTGCATCCTGGTTTCTAAGTCCTGCTCCCAGAATTAAACGGCTCCATCTGGAATGAGGAGTGAACTTTCCTTCCAAATCAGAAGGGTAGAGAACACTTATTTGTCTGTTTTAACCCCCTCCATTGCCCTGTGTCCTATTTTTGAGGTCATCTGAAACATTCTTTGAAGAAACTCTCTCTGTTGCCAAGATGATTTCGGATGGTTTTGGAAGTGGATGAATTGAGTGAGCAGAAGGGAGGCCCTGCAGGTACCACAGAGGGTGGCAAAAAGCAGTGACAATGCCACACAGGTACAGACCTTCTCCATTTTCTAGTTGTGAGAAACACAGAGGCACAGGGCAAAAAGTAAAGTCCTTGGGAACTAGATGACAGAACTTTGTGGCAATCATAAAAAGAACACATTTTCTTAATTAGAAAAGGGAGAGATTTAACCAAGGCAAAACTTAAGATCTGCAGTTGGAAACACAACTTGTCAAACAGATTTTGTAGGAAAAGAAGGGTTTTCAAGGCACCTGTTAGTCTGACCTCAAATAGAAGAGAACAAGCAGCTCTCCTATAACAACAGTAATAAACAAGGCACCCTTTCTTCCTCCAAATCTTAGACTAGAACTAGAATAGGTCTAGGAAAATATTTCAACATCTACCTCCTAGGAGATATTAAATATTAAATATATCAGTAGCTTTATATTACAAAAAAAAAAAAAAAAACAAGGCTGCAATACAGCAAAGGAATTCCATACCCTAGAAATGAAGAAAGTTGAAGGGCAAAAAAAGGCAGGGGGAGAGCAAGAGGGGGGACACCATCTGCATACTTAAAACGAAGAAATAAATGGTAATACTTTAAATGCTTAATCACAAGCAGCTCTCTTGTTATGAACCAAACACATCTCTTTAGATGAGAGGCAGCAAATCTTAAATGGGTACACTGAAAACAAACCTGTTTTACAAAAAAGGAAAGTAATTTATATGCAATGCCATGCTCTACCAGCATTAAGAGGGCTATGTTCTACCTACAAACACAGAAAAGGTCTTTACTAATGCTATAGAATGTATTCTTAGGTACTGGAAAATAGGATTTTGTGGAATGCATTCACAAGAGTAGAGTAAGTTCATTTTAACCAAGAATTCTATAACCGATACATATATATATATATATATATATATATATATATGGAGAAATTATGCAAAAACTAGGCTGATACCATTATATAAGTGAACAATACAAGGATATCCCTTCTAACTCTCCTGACCTAATTACTATCAGAAAGAAAGATGAGAAACACTTTACTTCAACAGTAATTGAACTGTAAATAAAAACTAGTTTCATTAGATGCTGTTTATCTTATGCTTTTTGCACAAGGTAACACTTCTGCCAATACTGTAAGAAGAAAACAGGCATCTTCTAGGATTTGAAATAATAATAAATCTCTACTCCAAGGGATAGCAAAGCACCATAAATTGTCCACAAGAAGTAGTAGAAAAGTATAAGACTTGAAGGGCATAGGAAAAAAAAAAAGCTTTGCATTCCATCCCAACAGTAAATATTTCTTTTTTGATTCCTGGAAGATTTTTTTTTAAACCTCATGGAATAAGGTAACATAGCAAAGCTTAAGTAATCCTGACATGATAGGGTACCTTCAGACAGTGTGTATTTTGCTTTTTATACCATATCATGTGTAGCATTACTCCAGAAGTTTGTATGAAATGTAAAACCAGCCAGATCTTCTTTCATAAGCAATACTGGGTAATGTTTGACAGCAGGAAAAATCTGGAGTTCCATTACTAATGAGAGAAATTCCTGAAGATGCTGCAGACCAGGACTGAAATACATGCACTGAGCAAGAATAGATCTATACATATTTAAGCTCAGAATACTGAAGCTGGCCTCGTCTTTGTTTTTCTTCTGTTTGTTTTTTTTGGTTTTTTAACAGAAAATCTATCCTCAACTGAGTTTAAAACCAAGGATAACCGTACTAATGAGAGTTTTTAATTGACCCCAAGATTAAACCAATTTTTTTGGTAGAAGATTAATCATATTTTATGAAATTATTAGCTAAACCCTGCAGATATTGAAATCAGATAGTCTCTGAACAAGATAATTTATCATTGGCCATTAGGACAATGAGCTTTATTGGAGCAATAGATAGACACAATAGAAGAACAAGATGGGCAGCAAGGATGATAACTAAATTACATTTCTGCATTACAAAAGACACAAAGAGGAAAAATAATATCCTCAAGCCTTTCTGATGCTGCTTCTGTGACACTGTGCAACACTAGGAGTGGTAGAACACTTCAGTGTAACAGAAGCATGCTCTCTATTAAAATATCACTGTGGAACCACAGGAGAACAGTACCTGAGTGGGGCTCCTTCATGGGATTAGATACATTTGTGAATGTGACCAGAAGAAGAAACTTGTG
This sequence comes from Agelaius tricolor, assembly GCF_023055355.1. Taxonomy (NCBI): domain Eukaryota; kingdom Metazoa; phylum Chordata; class Aves; order Passeriformes; family Icteridae; genus Agelaius; species Agelaius tricolor. The sequence goes on along the minus strand of NW_027269262.1, from coordinate 23,088,373 downwards.
TACAGAAAGAGGCACTGCATGTTGCAACACAGACAGGAAACTCCAACTCAGAAGGAACTGCCATCTTTCCATTTGAGAAACATTGGGTTTTGGCATTAAAAACGGTCATTTTTTAATTTGTGTTTTCATTATCAGTGTCCCATTTTTAAAGGAATAACTATATTTAAAATGGTGCGTGGGCTTTGTTTACAGGAACAAAAAGGGCTGACTACTTTAAGAACATATTTTGGATTATTAAATCCTAATTTTTTGAAGTGTTTTCTACCTATGAAAAACAGCTGTGAGCATCAAGTGTTTCTAGTCATTCTCTGTGCCTAGCACAGCCTAAAATTGCTATCAATAGTACTTAACTAATGTGTTCCTTTTTTATTACTAGGAAATACAATCAGATGTTTATAGACATCGCACAAACATGATGCACGTGGAAGCTGAATGCATTATCCGGAAAGAAAACCAACAGAAAAATCTCCTCTGATAGACCTAAATTAGACTGCTGGAAAAAAAAAGAAAGCGCCCAACAGCTTCTGATTATAAAAGCCTATAAAACCCCTCACAGATATATGGATCTAATACAAAAAATATCAGCAGATCTATTGCACTATTATGTTGTTCTATGAACTTAACTACTAGCACAAAACAGGTTTCCTCTTCTTGTGCAAAGTAGAACTCCATTTTTTCCAGACCTTTGACAGGCTTAAATCCTGAATCTTTTCTGTCCACAAAAGAAAATGACTATTTGGTCTCTGAGGTGAGGCAGTTCAGAATGTGTTTAGCTCTGCTGCAGAAGTCAATTAAAAAGTAAGTCAAAAAGGTCAAAATTTTATTACGATCTTTTTCATCTGCCAAAACCTCCTCTGCCATAAACCAGAAAGTATACCCTTCTGCTTTCTTTCTCTGTGTCCACACAAATGTGCACCATTCTCTGCTCTCACACTGTCCTGAGAAAATGCATTTCTCCATTTATAAGGCCAGAATGGAAAAAACGGAAGCAGCTCCCTAATCTGCGTTACCACAGAAGTCACAAAAATCCTACTTGATTGAGAGCTGTGTAAACTGCATGTAGCACAACAGAAATCAAACCCAAATCCATACCTGCCAAAATTTTATCTTCCACATACATCATTTCACATAGGCTAACAAGCCAACTACCTCTTTTTTCAGGGCTGCCTCTCCACAATGCTTATGCTCACAAGCTGGCATCAGCAGATCCCAGAATTATGCGGCTCTTGGCACTCCTGACTGAGCCGAGTGTGCAGGCACTGGCACTGCCACTGAGGCAGGAGCAGGGTGAGTGGTTGATCAGTCTGTCGTGGGGATGTGGGTGCATTTGTTTCCTGGCCCGTACTACAGGCACAATATTTACTGATGTTCTTTTGCGCTCTGGGTTCGCATGCCAAGAGCCTTTCTTTGTTCTGCTCCTACAGATGCTACTATAAGTCACTGTCATTTCCTAACGAGTTTCAGTAGCTGCTTCCTGCTGTGGATGAGGAAACACCTGGTTGCCTGTAAAGGATTTGTGTTTGACACAGGACTAAGCATTACAAACTGATCATTACCTCCTATCCATCTTTGACATTGCCACTAATTGTTCCTGCTGTCCTCGTCTTGACTCTCATCTTTCCATTTCCCCCCTCCACGTATGTTTTATCTGCTGTTACTGCCTTTTTTTTTTTTTTTTACTCTTCTGTACTACAGTACTAAAACTAGATTGTAAGGGGTTGTTTTCCTTAGGCATGGATTTTAAGTCAGTTGCACAGCATTAAATGACACCAGCTACCAAAATCAGATTTGTCACAGGACAAGTTCAGAGATATAAAGTAATATTGTGATATCAGTATGGAATTTATATATAAACACGTTTCATCTTGCAGATATAAGTAAACTCCAAGAAAATCCATGTTACAGGTCACAGCACATTGAAACAAAAATTCAGCCTGTAGGCTGCTGTGCAGAAATTGAGGGAAATTAGAAATTCATTAGTTGCAATGTTCTCATAGCGCTACCTCTGACACAGCAATAAACAATCTGGGTTTGCTTCTAGTTAATGGGAAAGCATGTGAAAAGTCAGGAGGGCAAGGTCACTTACATGCAGAAAATGTGTGTGGGTTTTGGGGAGTTTTGATGGATTTTTTTTTTTTCTCTGAGGATGAATGATCATCTGTTTTGGGGACAAGCACTGAGGCTTTATTGCATGACATGTGAAAAAATAAAAGATAAAGGAAGAAGATAAAAGAAAAGATGTGAATTAAATAAGAAAGGATGCAAAAGACAAGGATGTGGTAAGACAGAAATGGGTGGTTTAGGGAAAGATGGTGCACTAAGAAAAGGCAAGAGAGCACAGGAAGGTAAAAGGCTGGATGTTATGATGGTGTGAGTGTCTCCAGCTGGAGAACTTCCTGAGGAGAGGAAATTGCAAGAGGCAGCCTGCAGAAGTTCAGGTCCAACAATAAGGGCATGTACTGGGCTATCAGTTTTGAACAACACTTCTGCCAGTAGATTCTAGTGCTTTCCCCCTAGAAGCCTGTAAACTCACCCAGGCACCTACCAATCTGCAGAAGGGCAGCAGAAGAATTGAGATGATTGAAGCCCTTCACAGGAGGGTGCCCACAGCAACTTCTGTACCACCTCTGAGGAAACCAGGGAGAGCATAAACTGCTTCCCTGAACACTGATGGTCCATTCAGCCTTCACCAGGTTTCCTGCTTGCAACAATCACACATGAACTTGAAGACAGGCAGCAAACCAAAGAGTAACTGGACCTGAGTCCATCCTGAAGTAGACACCAAAGCCTGTCAGGAATCCTGGTGGTGAAAGCCCATACTGTGACTCTACTCCTAAGACTGTTCTCCTGCCTGCATAAGGGAAGCAGCCAAAAAGGAAAACTTCCCTCATGCGCCTAAAGTAAGAAGACTGACATGAATTTACCAGTATGTGATATGTCAGTCGCAAAGATGTGCCTGTTATACCATCCTGATACCCAGAAGGGCAGAGGCGATGTAGTACTGCATGGCAGTGTTTGAGCTACATCTCTTCTTCTGGGCCTATTCTCAATGCCTTTGAGCTCTGCCTGTTACAGAGAAGGAAAATAATCAATAGAGTCCAAGCTAAGGATGCTTAGTGCTGATGGAGCATTTCCTGAGGCAGCACTGGCTGTAAACACTGCTGCTGAGATGTAAGAGCTGGCTCTCAGCAGCACTAGAGCCGACCTCATTTCATCAAATCCTAATGTCTTAGTGGGGTGTAGCAATGAATCTACAGGAGCTTTTCATTGTCAGCTATTTGGTAAAGACATTCATCTCCTGCTGAGGATTGCCCCTGGAAAGCAGGTCTCTGTTTGTGATCAGCCAGTGGCTATTACAATGTTAAATGACTGAATTGTTATTTCATGCTCACACTTAGGGTGACTAGGGCCAAAAAGGGGAGATGGGTAAAGGAAACAACATCTTATCCCCATTTCTAACAAATATACATATTTAACAACTACTTTAACAGACTGAATTTGACTCACAGTTGAGATGATTCCCTTACAACTTTCTCTGTGAGAACACACAATGACACAATGAACAACTGTAAAACCAACCTTTGAAAAATGGTGTTCCCCTTTCAGAGATTTACTCCATTACAAATTGGGCAAAGATGACTTTAAAACCCCGAAGTTTTGAAGCGAAGATTGGCCAAAGTCTTGTTTTAGAAGAGATGAATGGAGTAAAGAGAGGCATCCAAAATGTCCAATTATAAATATTTACCCTAAATATATTACAATCCTGACAGAAGTTTCCCTAAAAAATCAAAATTTCATCAGACTTCATAATCTGAGAGATTTACCTGGAGCTATGAATGCTTGAGTCAGACACTGCCAGGTTTGCATTAATGCAGCAGACAGAAAGATAGTGTAGCCTGTGTTAGGCATTTATGCCACTTCTACTCCTAAGACTCTGATCCTGAAATGGAGGAGGGGCATGCATACTTCCTAGGGGTTTTTCAGCTTGGAAACATACCTCAAAGAGCATGTGATTTTATTAGTGTGTATGTTTACCAGGAGATCCCACAAGAACACCTCCTTTGTGTGCACAAAGAATGACTAAACTGGATAGCCCTGGCTCTCAGAGCAGATAATGAAATGGAAATAACTTCATCTGTCAAAAACTGTGATGTCCACTGTTGCCAAATTTCATCTCATTGAGCATGTCCAGCCATCTGACAGGTGGCAATTTCACAAAGCAAGAGCTATGGGATGGAAAACAGACATCCTTTTACAGATTCATTGTGTAAATAGTGCCTTTTTGTTTCAATCCATTTTCAGTACCTATAATAAAATCAGCTGATAAAAGCTGAAAATCATACAGGTTGAACAAGGAGTGCTTTTTTCAAGCTGGGACAACTTGTTTCCACTGGGTAAGGAGGATCTCTCTTATTACAAAAAATTGCTGAAACAAAAGCGAATTAAGAGAATAAATTAAGAGTTTAGCCTACCTTTTCAGCCTCACAATTAGACAGGGGTTTTAAGTGAAATCCACATCTGTCTAATTGTGACATCTGTATATAATTTCATGTGGTAAAATGCTCTTGTAACGTAATTCATTCTTCAGAGGGAAAAAACCCCAGCATCTAAATGGTACTTCTACCTGTTTGTGCTACATTTGGGGCAAATAGTTTCAAATGACTAAAATAGTTAATATATTGTGGGATTGAGACCAGAGTGGTTAACCATTATTTTTCTTCCCTAGAAGAAGTTGGACACTTTAAATTGCCTGCATTTCTGTCAATATGTAGCATCTGTGAAGTGCATTATGAAACGGCCTCAGCCAAGAAGATGGCATTATTAAATCTGCATTGTATTTATTCCCTTATTAGTGCTCTGAATTCTGCAATTAATCCTGAGCACGAGGACAACAGGGTCACAGACATAAATAAAAATATGTATCCAGAAAATGTGGGGAAAAAAATTCATCTGGAGTACTGGCAGTGTTGTGTGGGAAAAACTGCAATCCTAATAGAAACTGCTTGTTCTAAAAAAAAATAAAAAACTGAAATTAAAAATGAGCATTTAAAAAATATCAAGACAATTAGGGGAACTATCCAGGAAGTTTTTTGATCCATGTCAACGAGAGCCCTGTTCCTACAGTCTGTACTTTTGATTTAGAGAGCAAACAAGGAAGGTTGCCAAATGAAGTGGTGAAGCAAGTGAAAAATAATGAAATTATTCTGTTTCAGTTAGAAACATAAACACTGAAAGCTTCATAAATCTGCCCAATAATCCTATAAAGGCCAGTCCTATGGTTATTTTGTGGAGGCTGAAGCAAAGGAAAAAGTGTGGAAGATTTAAGAATAGATAAATTAAAATTAGAGACTTCTGTATTAGCAGACATTTGAGCCTGTGGTTTAAGCTAGGAAGAAAGTGCCAATGGATTTGCTCAGGAATCTTAGAAGTCTGCAAACCCTCATTTTGCTAATGCCATCAGAGAAGGAAAAACCACTGACAGTCTCCACTGCTGTAGACTGCAAGGATGCAGTGTATTCTGAAAAGACTCAGTGAGCTTCAGCTAATTGTCTCAGAAATTGTTTTGATGACAGTGTCATGTCAATCCTCTAATGTGGCATGCTAGTGACCCACAGGAATAGGGGGACAGAGAAACTAATAGAAGGGAAAGAAATATAGAACCAACTTTTCCTCCTGTTCCACTTTTACCCTACACTACCCATCTGTAAACTGCAAATTTACAAACACCATCAGGAAAAGATAGTTTGGTCTTAACAGCTGCTTAGAGGACTCCAGTTTCTCTGTCACAGAGGATGAACATCTGGGGGCCTCAGGCAGCTCATCAGGACCTTTCTCACTCATCTGCAGGCCAGACTGCAACCTCATTAAACCTTAATGACAAATGTCCTCAGCAACCAATCTTCTTAACTCAGACAGCTGTATATCTGTGTTTACTCTCTTTCTTTCCATGCAGGTTTCCACCTTTTCAAATGTTCTTACATATAATGTGAGTGGAAAAAAGGAAAAAAAAAACAAAACAAAAACAAAAAAGGAGATGCATTGACAAGGCAGTAAAAGGAATGGATCTGAAGTAGTTGTGTGATTTTGAGACAGTGGTGCAGTGATGGGAAGGAGAGGAAATAATGTCCTGCATTTTTCCAAGATTTCTGGTCAGAAATATTAACTTTTCGTCTCCACAGTGCATACTCAGCCATCACAAAATTTATTTTCACATGCCTTTCCTCACTAGATTAAACCACTCTGCCATGAAAATACCCTTCCTGAGCTACATTCACTGTTCAGTATTGCTGTGTCTCCTGAAACATCCTTAATGAGATAACTCTGTTCTGAACTAAATTTTGTTCCTCTGCATGCTTCCTCACCCAGTGATTCCAGGTCCTGCAGTTACTGTGCATTCCCATCCCTCTTCCATGACTCGTTTCCAGCATCTTATACGTGACTACATTGGCTCTCACACCTCTGGTTTTTCCCCTGACCCTATTTAGGGTGACAGTTACTTATCTTCATTTATGCAAAAGCAGTGCTTTTGAGTTCCTGTTAGAAAAAAGTAATGGCAAAAGGAAGAAATGTCTTCAGAGAGGAGCTGCCAGGCAAGCTGGGTGTTACAGCAACGAGGGGCAGGGAGGAGGATGGATTGAGTGCCCTCAGGGTGACCCCTGGACCCTCTGTACCTATGTCTGCTGACACCAGCAGGAGCTGTATGTGCCCTCCCTCGGGGACAGGGGGGATGTGTGGACCACTGTTGTTCTGCTGATGATCCCCAGGAACGCTCAGGACAGGCTGAATGCCCCTCTGAGGCCACAAAACGATGACAGGTTTGATGTAAACTAGAGTGACACAGACTTGACAGATCTAGAGCTACACAGAGATAATGAGAAATCACTGCAGTCTGGGGAACTGGACCATGGAGATGCAGGCTCAGGGCTCCAGTCAGATGCAGTTTCTTGCATAATTCTGGAAGATTCCTGACTCTTTGTCAATTGTAGCTGGAAGCACATGGTTTGAGGAGGACAACTAACACTGAGTTGGGACCCAAGAAAGAGGTGGGGGACAGTGCAGGAGCTCTCCTTGGTGGCATATAACCTTGTCCCAGGGTCAGCTCCACCACAGGAAGCTCATATGAGAGCTTGCAGCAGTTATGAATCTGCCTGTCTGATAATAATTACTTTAAAAGCAATGACCACTCTGCTTTCATTTCACCAAATAAAGAAGTTTTATATACCTAAGGTTTTCTAAATTTGCTGATTCACACTCAGTAAAGATAATTAGTGAGCATCTCTATTAGCAATCCAGAGGCCCTCTTGTTTAAGCCCCCTTCATGTGACTTGTCCCATTAGCCTTTTTTTCATAGCTTTTATTTGCTACTAAAGGAATAGCACATGTGAAGTGATGTTTGGGATTTAGAGTATTATAACAGCTCACTGCTATGTGACAACTTTTTACAATTAAGTCTGAGAAAATCAGAGTGCGTGAAACCAAATTGTAAAGATTCTGAGTAGAGACACACTAATCCTCTCCAAAGGCAGGGCTACTGATAGATTAAGTCACTAGACTAGATGCACACAGTTCAGAAAAGGAAGCTGTGGTCACATCACTGGGCAGGCTTTCATATGATGATTTCAAAAAATATGCTTCAAATGCATGGCAGGCAGGAAATGCTCTCCTCAGAGTAAGTCTTGTTACCTAAAATACAGTTTTCAGTTTTGCAGTCAAACTGCAGAGAAGTAAACAGAAGTATAATTGTCAAATTGGGAGCTCAAAAGTTAGAAAATGCCAGACTAAGTTTCCTCTTCTGAGTCATCGCTCTTCACCTCCTTCCGTCCTTATGGCCAGTGCACACAATGCAAAATGGTTCTGTGGTTTGTACTGCACCACATCAGGTCTCCATTGAAAAACGTTCAATACAAAGAAAAAACAAACAATAGCATCCTGGTGGATAATTCTACAGCACTCAATGTTTACTTCAGATACATCACAAATGGTGACTTTTGGAATACCTGTAAAGTGAGACATTTATATAGATCTCATTTCCTATTTCAAAATTGAAAGGATTAAGAACTGAAGTGTCTAGGAAATGCAAATACTGGTTTGAGACATTACAGAGTGGGCTTTAAACTTCCTTTTTGTATTATGCTTCAAATATTTGAGACTGTGCTCCCACAGTGCTCTGTTACAACAGTTTGTTCTCAGCACACCTAACTGGGAACACCTAAAACTAAGTATCAGCAGAAAATACTTTGAATGATTTCACAACTATAACAGGAAAGCTCTAGGGCACAAAGGAGGGACACAACAAAATATTAAGTAAATATGAGACTTTTGTTTTCATTGTGTATGTGTGTTCTACTCGTTGCTTACAGAAGTCAGAAGCACTCTCCCCTCTAATGTGCTGTTGCAATTTGAGCCTCAACTTGGGGTAACTTAGGCATGGACAGAAAATGTACAAAATAGGGCATGATAATAATTGTTTTCTAATGAATTCATAAGAAATTCAAATTATGCTGTACAGTCTTGACTTTTGTACTTTTGACTTTTAAAACACAGTAAGATTTTACCTGTCTGATGTGTTCGTAACATTTTACTCGAAATTCAAAAAAGACCTCCAAACCAGAAAAAAAAATCCAGTATATGAAATCCTAATTATATTTATGAGTGATTAGCAGAGCTGCAACTGTTAGCTTTGGCATATAGATCTGATTCTTAATTAAACCCATAAATGGCAAATAGCAATCTAGTTTTATTACAAGCTGAGCCCAGAGCAGAGGAATAACGGCACTGTGACAAAAGGCTTTATAAAATTTCCTGACAATGCAGAAGATCAAGCTTGCAGCCCTGTAGGGAAGCCTGCTTCCCTGTGAGCACATGCACCTGCCTGTTCTCTCCAAACCTATGTTTCTTAGGGACAGCAACTGTCCTGTCCATAATGATACCACTTTTCCTTTTCTGGGCTGTCATTCTCATCACCCGGTTGTCCCCTTTCTTTGCACTTAGCTCCTGCTCCAAAAACAAATCATCCAGCCAAGCAAATTCTGCTTTCAATATTCTGTATCGACCTCCTGCTTCAACAAACCTCAGTTCCTCTCCTGATGATCCCCTACAAATCTATCTCTATTGTTCCTCTTCTCCATCCCCATTTTCCATTTGCCCACATTCTTTATTTTTCTTTCTATCTGCATTCCTGTTTATCTTTTAGCTTATTTTGATGCTCCCCAGAAATGTCTTTAGTTTTTTTCATGTACACAGAATTCATTCCATGTACTATCTTCATCTTTCTCCAATATTTTTCTCTTAGTTTCCATCTCTTAAGCCAGTTTTGGGCAGTTCTCCATACAAGTTGGCCCCACTCTGCTCTCAATCTCCTCTATTGCCATCTACTCAGTTTAATCTTTTTATCACAGTATCACATTTTGAAGGCAATCCTTATCATGCTAGTCTGTTTTGTTTCTCCTCACCCCCAAATGAAGAAAAAACCAAGGGCTTACATATTTTCATCATTTTCCCCATTTTGTTCAGATCAAACAACATCTTAACAGATGTCAATCATACAGACTGTGTTCAGATTAAGCAAAACCATAACAAAAGTGTTAGTGACACTGTTGGCCCAGAAATCTTGTGCACATGAAAAATGAAACATTTTCTACTGTCCCAGGATCGTCAGCTTTAATTTGACAGCAAACCTTGTTTTAAAATAATGAAAAGTGTTCTGGAAAAATAAAATTCTGTATCCAATGTGCAATGTCTTCCTTCTGTCACCTGATGATCATATTTCAGGTGATGACTTGTCATTGCTAGAGATGCTTTGAAGAAGGTGGCTGTCACAGTTCATCAACTTCATCAGATGCAGGGGAGATTTTCCCTTTTGATATCAAGAAAGCTGAATTTGGGCAGCTACCTCCAAAGATGTGACTCAGTCAGAAGGTACTGGGTAGCAGGGATCAACTGAGAAAGAGGGAATGAGATGTAGAGGAATACTAAAAAAAAGCAAAGCCAGTGTCAGGAACCGCAGAGAAGTGAATGTGGGTTTATATTGTGGCAGATGGAGACAGAATATGAGATAGGAGCCTGAGAAAAAAGAAAGGAATCTAGGGAATTAACCTGCTTTTCCATCATCTAGTGCTACATCTGATAACAGACCAGTTAACATGCTGGAAAACAGTCTTGGTATGACTCATGAGCACAACTGTTGGTAGACATCTGCTCTACAAACACACTGAGTGGCATGTCCCTTGATCACTTTTGCTGTTGTGTAGCCTTGATTCCCTTCCCCAGTGGCTGGTTCTAGCCAACAATCCATCCACTCACTGCATAGCTGCTAAGTGACCAGTGAGCCAACCTTGGAGACAAGACTTCACAATTTTGCTCCAGCTGCCGTTCTGTGCATTATCTTTAAGTTCACTTACTTTTGTCTCTGTGTCCACAAGAAAATTTTAGTTGTAAGGAGTTACCAGCTACCTGGCCAAGTGGTTACAATCAGACTTCCTCACAGCCACCCAGTATGTTTCATTTTATTACCTTTGGATAGTGAAAAATTGCTGTTTGAATGTTGTTTTTATGGTTGTTTTATGTTTTTATGGTGGCAATGCTGAAGTTTTGTAACATGACCTTATAGTATAGTGCAGCAGCATTGCAATTAGAAAATATTTTCCTTAAAATATATTTCATGTGCTTGTTTTTCCCCCAAAAAACTAGCAGCACTTAAAGACATGCATTCAGTTTTAAAGCAAGAAATTTTTGAGTTCTAGAAAATATATTTCTAGCAACTTACTTTCACTGGCTGAATAATCCTGTGGATCAAGTATCCCTGATTCCTGCAGTGATCTAATACAGGAGTCCACCAGCTCCAGACCAGTGGTGAGTTCATCTTCTATATCCTTCTGACCATCTGTAATGAAATTAACAACATAAAAACGTAAAAGAAGGCCAAAAAGGTAAAGCCATATACAAGACAAAAGCTAAAACCAGTTTTATGTGACTAAGCATTCACAGCTGATGAAGGAATGGAGGCCACACATTCCCAGGACGCTGGCCATACTGAAAATTGTGCCATCCTTTGAAAGTGTGGCCTTGGATTAATAAAAGCAAAATGAGAATATTTAGGTCTAGTACTAAAAAAAGCCAGAGACATATTTAGCAATGCCCCTTCTCAAAACTCTACTTGGTTTCAGTGTACTTTTTGTCAATCCTAAAAACTTTTGCCAAATCCTGTCACTTTTTAAGTACAATTTTCACCCACTAGCAATGAGAAAAAACACACAAAAACCCCAACAAAACCCTCCACATACATCAAAGTGCTTTCTCCCTCCATCTTCTTTAGGTAAAAATGATCTTTCTGGGAGAGAATGTAAGTGATACATATATGTAGATAGGTACATTACCTTGTGTTTGCCAGTGAAACTGCTCTTCTGTTGAACTGGAAAGAGAAAGAAAAATGTGATCATTTTTAATTAAATTGTTTTGTAGTGTGCCATGAATATTCAGATATAAATCTATTCTGAAGGAACTGATTTAAGAGAAGACACTTAAGAATAAAAAATGTATTTAGAATACATAATTTTATATATATTTTTAATTAATGACTTATATATATTTTTTAATTAATGACATCATTCACTCAGCTGGAGGGAAGCATCTTTATTTCTTTATCACGTAATTTCAATCATGCATATAGAAATTGGCGTCTTGGTCTTGATATACAAACTACACTCTTCCAAAAAAACATTAGCATTCTTCAACTTTTTGGATCCTTTCATTTTCTGATTCTCCATGTTTATCAAGAAAATTATAAATTGCTTTCTCAAGTGAATAGTTACATGTGATTTCTGAAAGAAATTACGAGTCCTGGTTCTACTGATTATTATGTGCATTTTTATATTATTCAAATGTGCAGCCAAGTTAATTCAATTGACCTACACAGGAGAGTAAATTTAGATGTGTTTGTGCTTCTATGTACAAGCACTTAAGCAACAGAAGGTCTTAATTTTAAAATAATGAGCATGCACACCAGAGGATGGATTGGTAGGGGTTTTTTTATCCTCAATAAAATGAAAGATACATTCAAATGAATGATAAAATAAATTGTATATTCAATTAGGCAATTACTACACTTTCCTCCAAGGCATGCTCTGTTTATGCTTCAATATAGGTATTTCTCACATGATGAGAATACAAAAAGGATTCAAGTTACTCAGTGCTACCCATTCTTTTGATAACAGTGAACTGATTATTACACCTATGACTAAAAGATTTTTCTGTACATTTTTGTAAGATACTTTTAGGGGAGAACAACATTATCTGTTGCACTCATAAGTTTAAAAAAAAAGAAAAAAACAAAGACTGAAATTATTTTAACTTTTCCAACAATTATATTTATTTTTTCATTTATTTTATGATGTTGAGACTAAATGCTCTTTTGGATTAATAAAAGGATTTAAATCTCTAATTGTTTTCCCTCTTCCTAGCAAATGCTGGATCATTTATGAATACATCAGTATACCTCCTACTATCTATGTTCTGAACAATAGTAATGTAAATGAAATTAAATGCTTCCTTGTGGAGGTCTATTTTTACAGTAAAGAACATATGCAAATTATTTACCAGATTTGATAGTGTTAAAAAAAAATTATTGTCTAATTTACATAAAAATATTTCTAAAAGAACTTTTAATTTCTACCTGGCATCATAAATGTTAACATGGCAAGTTCAAATCTATACATCATCATAAATTTCCTAATATCGACGGTCTGTGGTTTATATTGACTCACAGTAGTGAGATGTTATAGATTAAGAAACCAGTCCTTTGATGAGATAGAGAACTAAAATTCTTGCATTCAAGTCCACTGAAATTAACAATATTGAAGATAGGCATTGCCAGAGTCCTCAGACAAACAATAATAACTGCAAAGTGTTGAACTGGATGAAATTACCTTAATTTAAATTACCTTTGAAATTAAGTCCTAGTGGTGACTAGGGACAGTGACTTTTTTTGAAATAACACTTTTTCCAATTTTACATTCCTTTTGTCTGATCTTCAGATGTACTAAATAACTGCAGCTTCATCTGACACACTGGGACTTGAGAGCAATCTTCCCTTCTGTAATTAGCACAATCCATAATAAGTAATGTACTACTTTCCACTCCAAAGTCCCTCTTCCAGTATCCAGATTTCTTTGTGACAGATATCACCTCACCAGCCAGAAAAAAAAGTAATATCTCAGGTGGCATTCTTGCTGGCAGAATGAATTACTAGATGTTGCTGGCAAGAACACCATGATGTAAAAGCATATGCCACCTCATCCAAGTAAGTTAGAAAAGAAAATCAAGTCATGCGTAAAGAGCAAATTACCACTTCCAGGAATTCCAGCTTAGCCCATTTTAAGTAGCAAACTTGTACAAAATTTAACAAAGGTCATTATGTTTAATGAATCACTTATGGTTGATTCATAGTAATCCCCAATACCACTTGTCTGACTTCCACAGAAACACTGCACAGTACCCATATTAATCTCAGGATCACAATGAGTTTCACTCCATTTTGACTTTTCCAATTTTAGTCATGCTTCTCCTCACCAGTGCTGTAATGGTCTTTCAATAAATAATGTAGCTTTTAGAGTCATGATGGCAGAAACACCATCAGAATTTTTATCCTAATGCTACCTTCTTATTCAGCATATGGAACATGAACCAGGCTGAGCAGGGCAGTGGTGAGTCCCCATCCCTGGAGGTATTTAAAACATGTGTGGATGTGAAACCTGGGGACATGGTTTAGTGGTGGACTTGGTAGTGCTGGGTTAATGCTTGGACTTGATGGTCACAAAGGTCTTTTCTAACATAAAACATTCTGTGATTCTCTATTAAAGTTGTATTTGCTCCTACAAAGCTATCAGTATATTCTGGTATGGAAAGAGTGCTGCTTTCCTCAGTTAAATTCATGTTCTTTAGTTTATAACAATCCAGTACAGTTGGATATTGAAGCTGCCTTTTCTTGGTTGTAATCCAATGCCAGAGCCTTGCAAACAAACATTTAAAGGGTTTCACTAGAAAACTTTATTAGAATTTGCCATAGGTTTAATCTAAATACTCTTTATTTTTCCTTTTTCCCTTTTTTTAACTGATCTTCCCCTGCTTTTGGCCTGAAAAAGATTCCTGACTGAAGCAACCTGACTTGTTTGTGCAGGAAGCCTTTAGGCTGTGTCACGACTGTGCCAAATCTGCTTGAGTGAATAAAAGGGCACACTTTTCTGTCCTTTTCTTTCTGGTGTTTCCCAGCTGCACAAGAGATCAGTACCATTGACTGTATAGTTACATCAAATACATGAAAAGACAAAAACCCAATAATTAACAGAAGTATTGTCATAATAATTTTTTCAGCATGTTCAGCAAAACGTATTTTTGCTTCATATTTTTTTTATAAAGAAAAAATGCATTAGCAACCACTTTTCTCAATATTTCTATGCCTCATTATGTAAGTTTGCAAACGTTAGTATCTTTGACTGAGCTAGATGAGCAATAAAGTTCTTTATCAATCTGTTCTGAGTATGGTTGGAACCTGAGCCCACTTTAAGAGTTTGAGGGAGGGATTTTAACTAGAACTACATTGGTATAGCATTAGAAAATCCTACCATAAAAAACGACTGACCTGAGAACTCAAGCAGGTACAACTACTACATCCCTTAACCCAAACTTAGAAGAATAATTGTAATTTATTTATTCTTCTTTTATTTTTGGTATTCAGTGCATCCTATTTGTAGTTCAAATGTTTTAGGTACAAATAAGACTACTGTTCTACTTAATTCTACCTGACTTACAGAAAGAATCCTCCATCACTATTTAACTGTGCAAAACCTGATTCTTCTATGCTTATATTGCCTCTGGAAAACTCAATGCATTGAAGGAAAATCTCAAGGAAGCTGAATAACTTAAGAATGAGAAGATAATGCTAAAACCCAAACATATGAGCAAAACACTAAGAAGAATATTTTTATATGTTTAGTTCTTGATGTTAATGTTTAAGCTAATGAACCTATCTTCTGTAAGGATGCACTACATTGTGCTTAAAGCTTTACCTTTAATAAGTACCTAGGAAAGGAAATATTCCAGTAAAAATTGTTTTACCTCCCTAGGCAAGAATGAGGAAAGTAAATATCCACAGAAGAGTCATCTTGATTCCAGCTGAACTCACACATTCCCATTTCCACACAAATGTCATAAAAGCACCAAAGCAGTGAGAACCCTCTGTGTGTGCCCTTGCATATGGGGAGGGCGAAAGGCAAATGAGCACAGCACCCTGCAGGGAGCTCATTTTGGGGAGCATCACCTGGGGAGCTCTACCTGCCTCTGCACAGTGAGGGAACAGCAACAGCACAGAGTATTGCAAAAACACAGATTTTCTACAGCCAACTGAGGATGTCTGACTATTACCAGCAGCTCTGTACATCAAGTTCATCCCTGTTCAGGCACAAACAGAAAAATCCCAGGCTGACCTACAGTTTGTCCATAAACAAGCAACAAACGAGGGAGCCTTCATCTTTCCTGTGCCTCAAATCAAGTTAAACAAGAAGCAGGTGCCCCTTCATGATGGACTTGATAGGAATCCACCATGATAAGATCAGCCAGCACCTACATAGCAAGGTGAGTTACAGAAGACCATCAAATGCCCCTCCCAGCAATTTACAGGAGTCAAAAGCAGTTTTGGAGGTGTAGCAGTGAAGGCTCCACATGACACCAAAATAATGCTTTCCTGGACAACATTCACCAGCCATGTTTCTATAAAAGCAACCAGAGTCCTCAAGGGAGGTAGCCCAGAGGTGGGGAATGCTATTGAGTATTTTGGCAGAAAGAAAGCTGCCTGAGACACCCCCAGACTGTGTTGCTGTTAGGGCCTGTACGAACACCCAAACACACCCAAACGCCCAAAGATTCACTTCCAAAGCAGGTGCTGGGAAGCAGCAAGGGCACCTTGGGCTCAGCTGAACTCCTAGAAGATGGATGTGTGCCTGTGGCACTGGCAGCAGGGACAATGGTAGGCAAAGGCAATTTACACCAAACCCCAGCCCAAGACACATTTTGCACACTACCTGGCCACAGCAGTACTTGCAGCACCCCTTAGGTTTAGTTTCAGACATTACATGGCCTAATGTGAGACTAAGCCCACTTCAGAGGAATGGTTCTGAACCTTGATAAGTTCAGGACCATTCAGTGCAAGAAGGAGCTCCACTGCCCTGCACACCCTGCTCCAGCAATGGTATTTACTATGCAGCCTGCAGAAATTCATTGCTCTTACCACATGCACCAAAATACATCAGTGCACATGCACAGCAGGCCAAAGCAGTTATGGTTATTCATTGCCTTGCTGCTCCCCAGAAGAACACCACAGCAGAGCAACTCAATTCTTGTTGGGAAGGGAGGTAGGGTTTCTTTCATTCACTGTTGCTGGCACACTCCTTGCTTTATCACTGAGCCTGCATACAGGCTGCCAGGACAAATTCACACTTTTGTATTCCTCTAATTACCCAAGAAATGTTTGTGTGCCTCTCCTTACTGTGAAGTCATTCAGTTTACAGTTGTCACTCATTTTTTGAAAAAGTGCTATAGCTATCTGCTACACCAAAGTATTTTTCTTGTTTTCTAAAACAATTAATGAAATTATATCTAAAACAATTAATGAAATTATATATAACACTACTGTAGAAAAGCTATGAAAGGATTTTACAAGGAGTTGTATCAGCACATGGTTTTTTAAATTATTTCTACAATGGAGGTACACAACCATTGCTGTATATAATTACAGGCAGATATTGTCTCATTGATTTTAAAATTGTTTTTTTGTTGTGGAAGGTGGAAGAAAAAAGATCCAGAAGCATTTCACAAAAAGCAAGGAGGCTGAAAAACTAATATTCCATCTAAAGCAAAGGAGAAGCAAATTTTAAATCATCAGTACATTTTAGGTTATCTGCAAAATAGTAAACAACTTTTAGTATCAACTATCTGGTGGGGAAAAAAACCAAACAACCTAAGAATAAATTTTACATTAAATAATCCTGCAAAAAAGTACCAACCCTTCAATAAATTGCCATAATAAAAAACAATCCTCAAGAGCAACTTTTGGGTTTTGAGGCCAATTTAAAATAACATCAAAATCTATGACATTGGTAGGCACTCCCTTCACCTCTATAAATGTGACACTGTAGGCTCTCTCAAATATTGAATAGCACTATTAGTCAGCTGTGGTATCAACCTGGCTGCCCTATCAAGAAGTCCTTTTTTTTGATGTTCCAACAAACCTCATCCAATTCCCTACAATGATCCCGGAAAATGAAAAAAAAAAAAACCAACAAACCCAGTCCAACAAACCAAAATAAATAAACAATACCCCCACAAACCCACACATATTTTACTGATGGCTGCTTTCTTATACCTTGGAAATTTCAAACTGATTTTCAGAATGATGACAAAGTTCTTAGCTGCAGATGCCAGGAAACCATTCAGGTGGTTAATTCCCACCTTTATTAGAATAGCCTCGCTTCAAGTTCCTGCAGGGAAAGAAAACTGTCTAATTTTTTTTCATAGAAAAATGATTGTTATTCCCTAGGTTTTATGAAATCAATAGCAGAACTTTGTGGCTGTGCTGTGAAAGTTTTGTACTTCTTTCCAATGATACAGGGAAATATTTGCAGCCAAATTTCTAAACAGGTCTCAAGAATCAATGTTTTCCTCTACATTTAATACCTGCAGAAATTTACATGATTTTCCTTTAAAAACAATTTTTGCACTGCTTTGGTCCTATTTATATTCAATTTCCTTATGCTGATTGTGCTTAATAAAAGTGTTCTGTTTCTTCTTATTTAAATGTGATTTAAAATTCAGGTGCTACACCACTAAGAACACTGTTCAAGTACACAGCATGCATGGAAAGGCAGCAGCAGCCTTGCATTCCACACAAGGGAATTAGCCCCTTTGCTAAAGGGCTTGCAAAGCAGGTGCCAGAGGCTGTTATTTAATGGACAAAGCATAACACAGCCTGTTTCCCCATAGTTTTTGACCATCACTCCTGAAATGGTCTACAAGACCATCAATGATAGTAAATTTTATTTTGTTACTGAATTAATTTCACACAGACCAACCCCCCAAAACACATTTACTTCGCTTTTGAATTGACTTGGTCACCTAGGGAGGGAACACTTGCTACTTCACTTGCAACCAGCCAGTTTCCTTTAGCTTCAGTTCCGCAGACAGACCTGGCATGACAGTGAACACAGAGAATTCCTTCAGAGTGGAAGCCTTCAAAGCTCTGCTGTTCTAAGGAAAAGAATTTAGAGGGCAATAGGTACTTGGTGTATTTATTTAACTTTAAACTTGGACACAGCAACAACATTAGGGAAACAAGCACCGTGTGATTGCCCTGTTCTCACTCTTCCCCTGATGTCCCTTTAATGCCCTTAAGCATTCCAGCCAGGATACTGGGCTGGATAGACCCCGGTTTGGAATCAATACAGCCACTCTTCTGTTCTTATTTAGAGAAGCCAAAATCAAACCAAATTACTTAATTTTGTAATTTCCCATTATTAATTAATTAAGAAAAAGGATGATGGTTCACAATAAGAAGGAATTAGCTCAAGGCTGGATTTCTGCTAATAATGTTAGTTCTTCTGGTTTGCTTCAAACCTATTTTTATTTGAGAAAAGAGCTCATTTCCCAAACTGAACATAGGTACACAGGAACACATTTAGAAGAGAATAGAATTAGAATATTTCAATTGCAAGGGACCTACAATGACCATTGACTCCAAATACCTAACCACTCCAGGGCTGACTGAAGCTTATACAGCAGATTATTGAGGTCATTGTCCAAAAGCTTCTTAAACTGACAGGTTTGGGGCCTCAAGCACCTCTCTAGAAGCCTGCTCCAGTGTTTCACCACTCTCTTGGTAAAGAAATGCTTCTTCATGCCCAGTCTGAGCATCTCCTGACACAGCTTTGAACTGTTCCCGGGTGTGCTCTGTCTCTGGATCCCAGGGGGAAGAGCTCAGCTCTTCCTTCTCTCCTTCACCTCCTCAGTCAGCAATGAGCTCACTGGTCAGCCATCTTAAAATTTAAATTTTTGCCGCTTCTACACAGCAGAGCAGTTTAGACAGCAGCATACTGTGATATTCCTTCAGTCCCAGTGGTGGTATTTGGATCTGATCCAAACTCAATAAGCATCTAAAATAGAATCAGAAATGGCAAATTAGAGAAATCAATAGTGGATAGATAGAATCATCTCTGCCCTAAGGCAACAGAGCAGTCTGGTGTCTAAATCACACCACAGCCTATCAGTACCCATAAAACTGTGTTCTTCAAGCATGCCTTATTGACAACATTGCACAAAAAGTAGGATAGTTGTTGCCATGCTTTAAAGAAAACAGTACCATGCCCTAAAAGATAAAGTGGAGTCTAGTTTCTTCATTCCCACCTCCCTCTTATTCCAAAAGTTTAGTTATTAAAGCAGTCGTGCACAATGTGATGGAACCAGTTACAATATTTTGTGAGAAATCAAAGCAGTGATTAAGTTCAATGTAACCATTGGGCTACTCCCTGTCTTTCCTATTGAAACTTCTATTCTGTATAGAAAACAATACATTATTTTGGTTAAGAAACTCCATTATAAAAGACACCACCACAGCTACATTTCCTTCACACCAAGTTTTGAAAGATGCCTTCAGGGAAAGTGTGCACACTTTAGCACTGAGGAAAGGTATTTTCCCAGTGGAGCAGAAAAAGTTACTGAAGACCAAGGAGCGAGAGTGAATTTCTTGTAAGGTGCCTTAAACAACCTGTGTTTTGATGCTGGGTAAGAAACATTCAGTGAATACGAGATTGATTCTTTTCTGAGGCACATAGTTCCCTATGCATTGTATGAGCACTGTGGTTTGGGTGTTAACTCAAATCATGGATGCGTGGAGACAGTCACCTACAAATAAGAATTAAAACACATTTTTTCAGTGTATTTTTGGTTCTGGTCCTTGGTACCATAACATTCATTTCCAAATGTACATGGTGTAATGTACATGAAATTCCTTTAAGGAAACCCACTTCTGTAAATGAAGACATTGTAATTTTTTTTTCCTAGGGACAGCTAACTGCTAGAGCAGGTAAAAAAGACACAGAACTAGTAACATGAAGCTCCTTGTCTTTTCAATACCAACAAATTGCACAAGGATATTCCTTCTGCAGAAGAGTTAATCCTTAACATGAAGATTAAGCTGAGAGCCTCATGCTGACCATTGTTCTAGGTAAATTATGTAAAGTATGATCACACTTTATATGACTATTTCAGCTATAATATTTGTTCTGTGTTGTCCTTGGTAAATAATAGAAAGGGATTTTCTCAATGTTTTGAAGGGATGATTCATTTTAAATTCAGCACTTCCTTAGGGAAATAAAGCAGACAGAAGCCAGACGGCCTCTACCTTGAAGAAAGTGTACTCCATGCAGGAAATTCCCAATACACAAACACAGAGCCTGTCACTGTGAAATCACACATCACAGCCCTCCCCAGCTCTTCTCCCTTACAGCCTCTTCACATTAGCTTCACTCAGCTGCTTCCAAGAAACCTCCCTTCACAGGGCTCTCACCTCCACCTCTTTCCTTGTAAACAATTCTTTCCTTGTCTTTGCATTCCTTTTCCCCTCTACAGAAGAAAATACAGAACCAGGATGTTTCTTCTTTTTATTTAGCTACTTCCTTCCCTGCAGCTTATGCCTGTTGGAGCCAAGAAGCAAACTCCTACTGTGCCTCCACAGTGGTCAGAAGGCCCCTGTAACTAACAAAGAATAGTCTCAGTGTCAATATATTGTCTGAATTTGGCACTGAAGAGACTGCATGGTGGTCCCCCACACCTTATAGGTTGTCTTTTGTTTCCATATTCTCCACCAGATGTGTGAACATGAAACACTCTCATTAAACACTCCCATGAAACCCTCCCATGAAACAGAAGCAGATTCTGCAGGAAGCAGGAAAGATTTTGTTGATCTTTTTTACGGGAGAATTTGGCATCATTTGGTCCAGTCTCCACTTAAAGGTGGGCTACTTTTGAAGTACTGTCCTGAATGTAATTTAGCAAGGCACGTGGGAGACTCCATCAGTATTCTGCTGTTCAGCATTTGTTCAGTTAATTATCTTTTTTTTAATAGAGAAAATAAAGACTGATAAAAGGTGAAATCAGAAGAATTTGGTGAATTAAGATGAAAGAATTGAAGTCTGAGAAGGGAGCACATCTGGCTTTTATAATTTAGCAAGGCTGAAGAACAGGAGAAAAAGAAATAGAGGAAGAACATATGGGACAAGGACAAACAAGTTCAAGCTGGTCACTGAAATTTTTGATGGAACTTTAAAAAATGTATTAAAACATCACAGAAGCAGCCAATCCCACACAATTTGAGTTGAGGTGTGAAAACTATACTCACTCTGCTCTTAGAAGGCTGGTTGGTAAGTTTATTAGAAAGAGCTGATATTAGTTCCAGCTTCAAGGAACTGAAGGGCAGCCCAGGATGGTGCCTCCAGTTCTGTATTTGAAATAACCTTAATCTGTGATGCTGCCAAAGTGATGATTGTTACAGAGCAGTATCCACACATAACTGATACCACCAGAAACACAGGCAACAGAGTTTTCTAGAAGCAGCCAGTACCAAGAAAAATGTATGCAAGAACTGATGAGTGGAACATTTACATTTCAGTGGATGAATATAAAGGCAACAGAAAACTACTTTCCAACCTAAAGTGTTAGATGAATATAAAGGTAATTGGGTCTGTTAGGTGGGTGATAAGCAGCTGGATCAATCCATGAAAAATTGCTATTGGTTTATGATTTTAACAACAGGAGTGAAAGTTCTTATTTGTAAACTGTCTGTTTATATATAGAGTTGACAAATTATCCAAGCAACTAAAATGGCACATGGTAATAACAGCTACTTAGCTATATGGATAACCTTTAATCACACATTTATTACTGAAAATGACTAAAATTATATTAATGCAAGCTGACAAAAAGTAAATGTAACCTTTAGACAGATTGGGAGCATTGTTGTAAGCACAGAGTCTTTTTATTCTGGCTTTTTCCACCACTAAGGTGCAGAGGGGAAAACAAGAATCAGTTCCCTATGAAAATAATATTTCTTCCATTATTCATTGCCTACCAGAAGGAATACAACACAGGAGACACGACACAAGTAAAACCAGGTTCATAGGTCAGACATTTAGCAAAGACAGATGTAAGAAATATGCTGCATTTTTAAAAATTATATACAGGCATTAAAAAAAATATTCCTAAAGAGTAAAAGGATATTTTTTTAGAATAAAGAAGAAAATATCTTACAGATATCATACTAGTGATGCTGAAAAAAATAGTATTTTCAATCATCTTTATTCTTAGAAGAACATTACAATATAAAATATCGTGAAAGTTACTAGACAACTGAACCAATCCTTTGAAATTTTGTTTTGTTAACAAAAGGATGAAATCATCTTTCTACTTATATTCTTTACATCCAGAACATGAAGTCTTACAAGACAGTTAAATATTAAATCTTTTAATTTAATATATAATCTACACATTTCAATACTGAATTACTTCTGTTGCAATTACTTTGCAACAAAACTTTATGTTCTGATCCAGTCCCGAAGGTTTGCCAGCCAGGTAAGCCATGAAGGGATGTACTCCAGTAGCCAGAGTTAGACTAAAACTCTGATCAGATCCAAACACAAGTGCTCAGTCAGCTTTGGAAATTTTACATGACACTTCTTTGTTCTTTTTGGCTTTTCTATAACCCCTCTATTGCTCACTGTCTGCATATTGAAGCAAGTACCAAATTCCCCATCTGCACCTATTGCCATGCAGCTGATATTGCTACAGTTGAATTGCAAATTTTTTCCTAACTCTTGTGTCCTGTTTTGGGCAATCTTACCGATAATCATTAAAAACAAAAGCATACCCTTGAATTTCATATCACTGCTCCATTAAGCTGCAAAAAGGACCATCTTTCTCTCCACAAAATGGGGAGACCAAAGCAGAGTGTAAATTGGAAAAGTAGTGAAAGCTGTCTGTTACTTATTTATTGTAAAGTTTTCCAATGCAAATGTGGCAAATATTAAAGAAGTGACTATATTCCCAAATATTACAGGTTCTCACATTGCATTGAAAAACAACGCAGGAGGCTCAGCTATATGCTTTTATCACTTGTAAATATTTAAGAGACTGTTTTTAATTTATTTAACTAGTCTGTCACTTATGGTAGCACCTGAGTTCACATCTAAGAACATTTTAATAAAAGAATTCAACTGCTGAGATGGCTTGTTTGATAAAACAAAATTCTACCGACTGCAGTCCTCAAAGCACTTCAAATTTGAAAGTTGTAAAACTTTAAAGCATTAAGATAGGGCAGTGATCCTCACCCTGTGCACAGGACCATCAAATACTTTCTATAAAGTCTGCACAATTATGCAGAAAAATGTTAAACCATATTTGGTTAAATAAAATCACTGCTTTTCTCTGCTGACTCTGCTGAAACAGTAGACAAGGGAATGAAACCCAGATCTCAAATAACTAGCTGAGCTTTACATTGCCAGATACAATTCTTTGAAAGTTCTTTGTTTTGGTGAAAAGGTTACTGAACCATAAGAAAATTGAGTTCTTGGCTACCTAAGCAAATCCCTCTCTAGGATTCAACGTTACTTGTTCAAAACAATTAATTAACATTTTTTCTTTCCCATGCCATGTAGATCCAGAATCCCACTAGTTTTCACTAAAGCTCATGCCACTAAGTAATATTTTCCTCTTCATGCCCATCTAAATCACCATGTTCCATGTTCAGAAATTCTACATATACATAGAAGTTACCAGCTTTGCATTTATTTTAAGCTTTCTTTTCTCTGATTACACTAAATGAAACTTCAAGGGGTTGTCAACTGAGTTATGCCATCATTCACTAACTCTCTTAGCTTCTTTCTCCCTGAATATCTTAATCTAGGCTTAAAAGCTGATTGTAAAATTGAGATTTTATATTACTTATTCAGTGCATCTTGGAAATAGTCCAATCAAAAAGCTAAATCTGTTCTCACTGCAAAACAGAGCTAATATGAAAAGCAAGGAAACCAATTTTTTTTTTCTCTCTGAATATGAATCACATAAAATCTGTTCTAGACTTCACAAAATTAATTTTTCACAGTACAGAAATGCTAAAGCTAAGAGTTGAAAACAATAATTTTGCTGAAGAATACAGTGAGTTTTGTGGCCATTTTGAGGAAGAACAGTATTTGCAAGTTAGCTTCAGGGCTGTCAGTGTCAAGAGCAGAGACAAATTTTTACTGCTCATCATGTAGCAAAACCTCTGCTCAAAGCCAGGTCAATGAGTGCTGGCTGGGAGGTATTCCTAGCCTTCAATTGTTAAAAATTGTATCCAGATCTTAATTTTTCTTTTGTTTAAAAAAAACTCAAAACAGTGAGTAAGCAAAAAGTTTATGAAGAAAACATGAAAAGACCCACTGATAAACAAAATTCTAAGAATCTCAATTCCAACAATTTCTTGTGTTGAGAAATATAGTTCAATACAACTCTGTGCACAACAACTAGGTGGTTTAGACTTCAATGCAAAACAGCTTTGATGTTAGGATGAGCTGGAATAGAAGTGATATGTACAGAGAAAAGCATTATCTGGCCTGTTTTCAACAAGAATGGTGTTCTAGTCAGGGATAATGGTAAGGAGAAATTTAATAATACAGTATACTCAATGTCCCATGATGAACTATACTGTGTCCAGTCCATAAGTGAAATAAGCAGATGTAATCACAAATTTTGTTATTCCATCAAACTGGGGGTGGCAATTTCTAAACAGACATTACAAAATATGATACCTATTTAAGAAAGGAGGAAAAAATCAAAACTATCAACTCAAGCCTAGGCTGGCTTCTAAAGTTAAAAATTTGCTAATAAGTTAAAAGGAAAAGAAGTAAATGCACTTGATTTTATTAAGGTTTCACGGAGCACAATTTCTTTCATGGAGTAAAATAAAAAGAAAAGTAGATCTAATACATCTGGAATTCCATTGGGCATTTGACCCATTATCAGATGACATTGCCAAGTTAATAGCTTCAAAAAGAAAGTGAGAAACAGTACAAGATTCAAACACTGTGCATAAACAGAGCCAGACAAGAGACAATTGGCAGTGTTAAACTGAAGCTGAGCAAGTGAGACACAACTCAGCACTCCCCAAAAGTCAGTCTTGGGGGAATTCAGTTTTGCACAGAAGTATGCAAGACAAATTCAGGCAGTTTGAAAATGAGGCAAGATCAGTACCTGAAAAAAGGTATTAAAGCAGTCCTTTGGTATTAGATAAGACTGGACTTCTTGACCTCCATCTGAAACTAAATACTATTAAAAATTGCATGTGAAATGTCAGTGATGCACACTAATAGTGGCCAAAAGTTTTCTGTCCTATTTTTCTAGTCATTTTGTCTAGTCTAGTTGTTTTCACCACTGAAGAAAAGAAAAATTTGAAAACCTGTTCTTTTGCAGCACTGTAAGCCAATAACACCTTTAAAATTTCCATCTTACACATAAAGACTGCCTTCTCAAGACTGACATGTTCAGTGAAGTCCTCTTTACAAGAGCAGAAGCACTTTCAAGAAGTAATACATAATTAAAATAACCTACACAGGAATCCAGGTTGCACTCCATGACTGAGTGACTCCCCTGTGTGCCAGGTCAGTTCCAGGCAGCTGCAGAGCACAAAGCTGGAGACACTGACAAGAGGTGACCTTGGTGTGACAGCCAGCACCCTCACCTGCCCTTTCACAGGGTGAGCTGAACTGGTGCTGGGCAGAATGCAGAAATACCGAAGTGCATGAGTGAGCACATCACCAGTAGCAGAAGAGGATCGAGGATTCCCTGGAATGTCTACGTGAGGGGAAAGCTCTCCTACGGCACACGGTGTTTGTACACATGGTGGGTGGCCTGACTGCCTAGTTAATTCCTCTTCACTCCAACCCAAAACTTCTATGTTCCTGCTACCCAGCACCTCTACTCAAAGAGCTGAAAACCTTTTACATGAGTTCCTTGGGTTTTTTTTAGATATTGTTCTGTTTCCTTTTTTTCAGAATTACTATCTTCTCCTCCCATCTCCTGCCTATTACAATAAGCATTTAATGGAACTTGTGACAAGACCGAGCACACTGGAATCTCAAATACTATTTATCCAGTGAATAAATATATTTATTGCAAACAATTAATGGATCTTTTTATTTCTTCCTAAGCAGATTTTAGATTCAGATTTTACTCAGATTTGTAGGAGTTGAAGAAGGTAGATTACTGTGCAAGTGAGGTTGTCCATAAAACATGAGATTAAAAATGCTGGTATATTAAGCAACTTGATTCCAAGTACATGAAGCAGGTATATTTGCACATGCCAGTACTTAGATTCCACACATAGATTTAACTCCTGTAAACCCAGAGCCAATGCTGCTTAGAAAAAGCAGGTGTTTTTTTCTGGCTTGTACAGTGTGCTTGCCATTACTGTTGGTGTCCTCCTAACCAGGACATCATATGTAAGAAGGTCTGGCTGCCTTTAAAATCCAGTCTCAAATTGCATTGCAGACAGGGAAAAGAGAAGGTGAATGCAATCCCCATGTTTGCTTTGAACCTGTGAAAGTATAACCTGGAGTCACTGGGACAGCAGAAACAGCAGGCCATGATACCATCTTCTCAGGGCTGAGTTACATTTTCAGAAACGTATTTGAAAGGAAAGGATTCTTTCAACAACCTCTTCAGCTGAGGGCAATGAGACATATGTGGCATCACCTGAAAACCAATTGAAACTTGTGACCAGAAGCCTGCCTTCATTGAAATTCACTCTTTAGAGTGCTGACACAAGATATACATGTGACAGATAGGGCCACTTTTCTCACAGCTGCAGAACAACCTGCTAAGCAAAAGTGTGGCATCAACTAAGTGAAAGGCTATCTGACATAAGATGGGCACCTTCCCCTTTCTCCTTCAAGCCCTTTGTAAGTGTGCATTTGAGCAAAAAACTCTTACTTCTGGAGAAAAAAAAAATTCCTTGTCAGTGTGTAACTAGGTCAGGACACTTGAGATAATTACTATGTGTGGAAAATTCAGCTTTATGGGAGCAGCTGACCACACAGTTATTCTGTAGTTATCACTTTCTTCCACAAGGCTCAAGCTTTTCTGTTAATCCAAAAAAAATTCCAACATCAGCCCCATTATTTTATGAAAGCCTTGACTACCTGGATGTGTCCATAAAAAGCCGGGCCCTACGATGATGCAGATTACACCTGCCCTGAATTCAGCCTTCTTTCTCCATGTGCCCCAGTCCTATGTAGCACCTTAAAAGCCCCAGCAGGAATCTCCAACAGGCAGATTCCATACTGCTCCACTGCAATGTATGTCACCAGTGCCTAACTTACTGTATCAGAGCCATCAGCCAAGGGTGACCACAGCTCAGACACTCCACTATTGCCGCTACACCTTTCTGAGCCTATCACACTGACTTCAAGAGCACTTCCATTTCCTTCCTGCTCAGTAACAAACTGAATGTGCTTAAAATGCTCTGCATTGTAGTAGCCAAATAACACTGCCTGCCTTAGGAGTACAAACTCCTCTCAGCTTCTAAGGCAAACAGACTAGCCAGGGTCAGCACACCTTGCTGGTCCCACTCATGACATGTGTACCAGCAGGCGATCCACTTGACAGCCACCATCTTTGGCTGTGGAAGCTACAGACCACCTGACCTGTCAGAAAACTAATTCCCCTACAAATTGGCCACGTCTATGTAGCAAATTCTAGACATACTTACAGCAGCAATAATATTTGAATAATTCTATAAGACTAGAATATGGCCCAATCAGTAGCTAAGAGGTTTATTTTTGTTTTATTTATTTATTTAATTAAAGAAGCTATGCTCACTCCTCACATCACAGTGTGAATCACATTTAAAATTAATTTAACCTTATAAATATTCCAGTCACAAACATTTTTTCTATCTTTCTCTGACTTCCATGTCTAAATTCTATTTTATCAATTTTCAGCTTTAAGGTTGTGAGTAATACTTTGATTTTTATACAAATGGATTACTGGATCCACAGCTGTCAGTACAATTATGGCCAAGAAGTTTGTAGCCTAAACAAAACTACAGAAACATTTAAATAGAACCTACTTAAATGAATAACCAATAAACCAATATTCCTGGTAAAAATATCATATTTCCAGGGAGAAAGTTATTAAATATGTTTTTATTGTCCATTAAGTATGAACTTTGCAATTGTGAACTGCAATGTATAGACATATGTAGAATACAGATTAGGTACCACAGCAGTAATTTTATGATGCTATTATCTCCTAAAAATTTGATAAAGCGATATGTAAGAAGACATTTAAACAGAATGAGATATGTACTTAGGGATCAAATACAGATAACAGTAAATTTAGGAGATGTTACATGTGTAAGGTAGAAGATGAATATAGTGAAAATCAGAAACAGCTGCTAGAGGTTATTTCCCTTTCAGTGAGCCAGACCCAAAATTAATAGATTTGGTGCTCAAAATGAAGTCAAAATGAAGCCTTGCATCTGAAAATGCTGCATTTCTACAGTATTCATAACTAGACTCACCTAAGTTTCCAAGTCCAATATCCTTTACATCTGAACTGTTGTTTTGTAGCCCCTTGTGAGGCTACAGGAAATTAAGAAGTGGTCTTTTGTTGTTTGTATACAGCACATCTATTCCCTAACATATATTGCCTCTCTTCATCAATCCAAGGCAAAGGCAGCGGGGTGAAAATACCACATGAATTATATCAGTGTGGAGATGAGCATTTTGAGCATCATAATTTAACTGTGTAGATAATAGGACAGAGTGCAGCCTCAGCAAGCTTAGAGATGATGAAAAATTGTGAGAAGTGTTTGAGAGACATGGGGATTGTGTTGCCATTCAGAGAGATCTCAACAGACTGAAGAAATGGGCTGACAGAAACCTCACAAAGTTCAACAAGGGGTTAAGGAGGAACAATCCCACCAGTGCAGGCTGGGGTCTAACCAGCTAGAAAGAATCTTTGCAGAGAAGTCTTTTTGGGTAGCACACAAACCAACAGTGTGACCTTGCAGTAAAAGGTGGCCAACAGGACCCAGAGCTGTATGAAGAAAATCATTGCCAGTGAGCTGAGGGAGGTGATCCTTTCCCTCTGCTCAGCATGGGTGAAACCACACGTTGTGCACAGTGGGCACTTCTGGGCTTCAGGACATAAGATACAGAGAATTTGAGTGAGTCCAGTGAGGGGCCACAAAGATGACAACTGCATTTGAGTCTCTGCCATGCAGGGAAAGGCTGAGAGAGCTGTGAAGGCTTCAAGAAGGAAAGGCTTGGAGGGACCTTATTGATTTGTGTAAGAACCTGATGGAATGGTGCAAAGAAGAGCCAGGCCTCTCAGTGGTAGTGAGTGAGAGGACAAGTAGCAATGAGCCCAAATTAAGACTGAAGAAAATCCACTTAAACATGAAGAAAATTTTTTTATAGCTATTAACTAGAACAGGTTGGTCAGAGAGGTTGTGGAGCCAACCCCACTGGATGCAATCTTGAGAAACCTACTCTAGTTGACCCTGCTTTGAGCTGGCACCAGACACTTCCACAGGTGCCTTGCAATCTTGACTGTTCACTGGTTTTACATCAGAATGTCAAAAAGATGGAGTATATTGGGATCTCAATATGATTTTAAAAACACTTGTGTTTCGTAAAGGAATAGAGAGAAAAGGAAACCAATTTCTAGATTACCCTAAAACAATGTTACCAAGATCGGATAAATTATAAACCAGAATTTAAACCCAGTCATGCTGAAAACTGCAAAATAAATGAATTAACAAAAATGCTAAAAGATCATTGTCTTCAACCTTTACATGCAACTTTCTGGGCGCAGAGAAAGTATGAACTTTCTCTGTTTAGAAAAGTAAAGCATGAACTTGAAGTGCAGCTCTCAGCCCTTAACTACAGTGTTTCCCCTGGCTGAAGTGCTGATCTTCTGAAGAGATATGTCCCACCCAACATGTACCTGACTGTACATCTTCACTTTTCATTTTTAATGAAAATAAAATGCACCTGCTTTTGGAATAGAAGGATGATACCAGCAGGTACAGCACTCTCTGACTGCTTAACAACATATGGCTTCATTTTGATCTAGTCTTGAGGATGCATACATGGGAAAAAATGTCATGTAAGTTACCCTTGTATGCCTCCCGCCCTGCTGCTTGCTATCACAATCAGAGACCTAATTAAGAAGACTCCGTATTATTATTTTTCAAACTAAAAGTATTTTGAAGACAACATAGACATTTTTCAGAAGACAGAAAGTGATATTCATATTTGCAAAAGAAAGTACAATCACAAACAAATTTTTTAAAAGAATCTTAGCAGAACCCCACTCTCCTGGAACTCAGGTTCTTTTAAGTTTCAGAACTCAAATGGATTATTGTTCCATCATCTAATGGTCAGCTGGAAGAAACTGAGATTTGATTTAAATTGAAAAGACATCCTGAAAATAAGAAATGTTTGCAGCTCCCAAACCCCCTTGCCAGCACATATCAACTTAGCTGGATCATAAGCAAGCATCGGAAATACCACTTCTATTTTCAGAACATCATGCATCCAGGATGAAAGCTGGGTTCCTCCCACATCTAAATTGCTCAGTAAATCTTATATTTCAAGAACAGTCTCATGATAAATGTCAATTTTGTGCTAACTGCATTCTGCAAATATTTAAACTGAGATGCGTACAAAAAACAGATATGGTTTTTTGAACTGAGGATGCACCTTGACCAAGCAAGAAAAACATTTAAGCCATCTTTTTGTATACCCTTAAGATGAGTTAAAAATATAACTTTTGATAGAAGTGGAATGATTAAATATGAAGGTATGTGATACTACAAAATAATTACAGTTAGAACTTGGGGAAAAAAATTAATAGACAGATGGTCTCCACTTACTCTGAAAAGTTAAAAAAAAATATGATCATTCTAATCCCTGCACAGCAAACTATTTTTAAATTCCAGATTTTTGTGATGTATTAAAAAATAATATGTTCAAATCAGATAGACATGGAAAATGAAAGCCTTATTCAAATTTCCTGCCAATGTTGATTTCAGTTAAAATTATCATTACCTGACACTTGAACTATTAGAAATCTTTTCTTTCATGAAAAGTGTGACACCAGTACTCCTTCTAATTAGAACAGGGATTGCCACTATATAGCATCTTTTATATATGAGTTATATCAGAATAGAAAAAAGAAATTACAACTCTGAGACAAACTAGCTTATCATTCAAAAGAATCAAAATTTTCCATTATTGGGCTCTAAACCTCAGAACTGAATAAATATCTACCATGACTACACCTCTAAACTGCCTGATTTTTTATAGTTATGTTCTTCTACTGCACTCAGCAGATCACAGGCAGATAGAATAAGGATCTCTTCTTATTGTCTAAACTGGAATCGAAATTGGAAAGATGTCCCCAGCTAGCTGGTGGTCTGTGGATTAAAATTGAGTGGGTTGTTTCAGTTCAATTTTTTCACAGAAAGAAACAATAATAACTAAAGAAAGACAGCTTGGTTGTCAGTCTTTGTGCAGTAAGAGGTAGGCCTGGAGATGATCCCTATCTCTATAATGTGATATCCCAACATGTACTCTTTAAAATAGGCCTAAAAATTAGTACCTGAATACTCAGAGCATTTTAGTCTTTCCTGTACTTGATATCCTCTTTATGAAGTCAATATACTTCCATTGTTTCTGGATATATGTCATGCATCAAGAGAAATAGGAGGCCCTCACAGCAAAATTCTTAGGTTGTAGCTGTATCAAATAACAAAGGGCAAAATCTGTGCAGTACACAGTAAGTACTGCTGCTAGAATTCATCTCTAAGAAGTCTGGATAAAGCTACTGAAGATGCAAATACTGACTTTCCCTCACTTGCAAAATATTGTCAAATCATTATGACAGTGCATGCACAGCTGTACATAAATGTTTAGTAATGATGATGGTATCCGTGCAAGAAATGAAAGAATAAGGATAGAATAAGTGGCTCCAGAGTCAACTTGACAGAAAGAAAAGCTTCTTCTGAAGAGATCTATAGATAGTAAATAATATAACTGGTACTGAAAGCTATTTTATTTTTAAAATATTTGAAGACATTTTATAGTGTAATCATTATGAGAAGGCCAAAGAGAATTTGGCTAAAAAAATTCAAACTGCATAATCAAGTGGAGAATAATATACATAGATTGAAGGAA
This sequence comes from Agelaius tricolor, assembly GCF_023055355.1. NCBI lineage: Eukaryota > Metazoa > Chordata > Aves > Passeriformes > Icteridae > Agelaius > Agelaius tricolor. The sequence goes on along the minus strand of NW_027269262.1, from coordinate 23,056,058 downwards.
TGTTTCTAAATGGAAACATCATGGGAATATATTTTGAATAACATTACTCACTACCCAATATTTCTTAAGCTCCAGCTGCAAAAATCTGTAACATTTTTATTTAATAGCTGAAGCTATTGAATTTTACTTGCTCTACAGAATTCATGTCTCTCCTTAGTTGTCATTTCCTGGAGTAAAGGATTAAGCTAAAAAATTTGTATTGGAAATAAATGTTTCAATGGGCAACTGTGAACAGAGTATTAATCTTGTACTTCCCTATCAGCTAGAGATACAAACTTCTAGAAGATGCCTGAAGTAGATCAAAATTTTGAAGGCAAGAAGCCAAACTCTGCCAGTGTTCAGAAGTGTTTCCTCAAAACTACGGAACAGTGAGATAGATATATTCTCACTGTATGGAACATTCACAAAACCCACAAAATTGGCACATAAAAGAAACTACAAGTTGTTTGACAAAGGCAAAAGGCCACTCACTGGACAGTTAACAGTAAGCACACACCAAAGGAAGGGAGCTGTTTTCTCCTGCTCATATCTCTGAATATCACTTTTGAATTACTCATTGTGAGTACCATATAACTTAATCAGGCTAATCACCAACGAGTGATGCAAAGTGCTGTGATGCTGTATTGTTCTTCCTTATGAGGACATTTGCCAGGAAAAATGAAAGTGATTACATGTAGAGCTCCCAGCAACATGAATTATATGCAGGCATAAATACTTTAATTTTCATATTGTATTTTTGCTAGAACTATAACATTGACACATGCATCATCTACATGCTCCTGGTTCCTTAAGTGTTTTGGACAATTTCACACAAAAATAAGAATGGCACTTCATCCTGTAAAATTGAGACAATTGTAATGCTTTTTTTTTTGATGCTGGACAAAAGAATTTAATTGAAAAAGGAGAAGAAAAAGATCTTAGCTTTATTATAAATGACTGTAACAACTGCTGATGTCAAATACAGCGTCACTCACCAGACTTGGCAAAGACATGCAAATCTTTGTATTTACTGTTTGAGGGATCATCCACCCTATCAGCAGGCTTCCAGAGCAGTCCCTGTACCCTTTCACCTCCAGATGTCACACTGTGTGGTAATCCAAGCCATATGGCTCCTACCTACATCTCCTCAGCTGAACCCCTGAACAGGACAGTCAAGTAAGGAGAGGCTGCTTAGGTCTGTGAGCCCTTCACAGCTGATTCTTAAGTGCAACTCAGCTACCAGGTGAACACTACTACAGGTGTAGGAGCTGCTGAACTCACTGCACTGCTCTCTGTCAAGCCTGGTGTAGAAAGTATGGTCTGATACTATATTTGATGGTTTAAAAAAAAAAAAGAAAAAAAGGCAAAAGGCAAGCTTCCCCCCTTTCCCCTCAGAACTGGGTACTGTCACAAACATTGTGAACATCCTGAACACCTGCAGGCATATTAAAAGCTACAGAAACAGATTTGTCTCAACTGAAAAGTAATCTTGACACTGCTGTGATTCAAATGTGAGAATCTAATATATTATACAGTCCAAACTACTTAACAATTAACAATTTGGAATAATGGAAAAGAGAAGATTGTGGGGTTTTAATTAAAACAAAAATCTAATACAGAAAACTCTACATTCAGTTAATAGGTTAATTTATTCCTGTATCCTATAAAAAGAATGGTGAATTATTTACAACATATAGCAAATGCAACACCTTACAAAACATGTGAAGGGCAGTTACAACAATTTCAATACTGGCTCATTTGCTCATGATCTCAAATGCTGATTCCAAAACCCTTCTGTCTCAATGAATTTAAAAAAGGTCAAGGTTAATCTCTCACACAATTTACACTTAGAAAATTATAAGATTCACAATGCAATTTAAGTCACACATTCTAGTTAGCAACTTAGATTTAAGCCTGTATTCTGGTAAGACATTTAATGGTAAACATATTGACTGGCTGGACTATGCATAAACATTCAGGTCCTATTAGGTAGTCTTGCTTATTTTCAAGAATACACTGAATACTAGACTATGTAGCTACTTGGTTCACATCACTTGTGGTCAAATTATCAGACTATATGTTGGTTCAAACTGTGAATTGCTTTAGAGAACTCTGGTCTAAAAAAAAAAGGCATATTGTTCTAAGCATGAATTTGTAAATATATCATGTCTGAGTAACAACCATGGAAGCTAAAATTCTTTTGAGGGGTTCTACAGGAAGAGGGAGGAGAAGCAACTTTATGAAAGTATTTTTAAAATTTTTGTTTTAGTCTGTTATTCTTCCACTTGCTGAATCAATTGGTGGGACTGTTAAGGCATTTTATCTTTGCAGTGACCAAGAGCTGGTCCCAAATGTCAAGCAATAACAGCTTACCAAGAATAGTTATTATCAAACCAATCTGATTGCCTTCCTAGATCTAAAGTTTCACTTTTTAAAATTAATGGTAGATACAGTTTACACAATGCCATTCTGCATCATATTTTCAGACAGAAATAGGACTGGGCAGAATCAAAGCACATGTAGAGAAATGGCTGACATCTTCTGTAGCAAATGGGACAGTATGTAGGACAGCTAACACTATATTCACTGATGAGCTGTAGGAAAGCATTACAATGATTTTATAAAGCTTGCTGATGTCTGGAATTGGCAAAATTATTAGATGTGAAGGAAACAATTGGAAAGAAAAATTATGATTAACTTCCTAGGTATAAGTGTGTTTTATTACGGTCAAAAGAAGAGTAATTCATTAAACAATAAGGAATTCTGTTTTTTCCTGAAAAATAGAGAATGTATCTTGGAAAAACAGTTAAAGAGGATTTTTGGTGCCATGCTTAAATATCTATTTAGTTAAGCAATATGCTGTGGCAGGAAGAGCAAATTTAAAAACCTTGAATGTAAAAAGAGCACAAAAAAGTGGAGAATATTCTATTTCAGTTAAAGGCTTCCAGAAATATTCTTGATATTCAAATACTGCCTAGAGAGATAAAATTCAAAAGGGGTCATTGAAAGAACTGGAGAAAAAAGTGAAGAATAATACAAATTAAACTAATGAAAATACCTCTGGATGACCTGTATGATTAAAAGGCTTCTTTTGATCAGTTAATCAAGAAGATTGAGAGGGTTTTTGATTACAGTATATGAAACTTTCTCCCAGTCAAAGCATTAAGGTTTTCTCCTGGTACAGAAAGTGTTGTATTGCACTAAATAGTTATTTAGTTGTTTGCACTGGGTGTTGAAAAAATGTTATTGGGTCACGTGGATGGTATATTCCCCCTCACATAAGGCCTTGGTTTCTGTACGCCCTGGTGGTCTGTCCCACGGGTGGTCCCTCCCCTTGCCCCTCCCCAGTGTTATCCCATTGGCCATGGTCCTCTTTCCCCGCCCCCATCATGTGGGGTATAAAACCCTATGGCAGGTGTGGGTCTGGCTCTTTGCTACCTGGGTGGTTGCTGCTACCAGGAGTGTGCTGTCTCAAGCTAATAGACTGGACACTCGTCTCCACGTGGCAAAGAGCGCTTCTCGTCTTTTATCTTCTGTCTGTGCAATTCCGTGTGGGCTTTAGTCCTGAGCAAGCCGGATCTGGATTTATCTTAGCCCAGAGAACCACAGATTAATTGCAAGAAAGCAGAACAGGAGAACATTAAAACAGCAAAACTCTTCCTTTCAATAATCTGATATAAATATTCATGAATGTATGTAACCACTAGAGCTGCAAACTACCAAGGGCACTTATAGACTCTTCATTCCTTAATGCCTATAAACCAAGAGTTTACATTTGTCTGAAAATTATGTGAGGTAAACACATGTTATTCAAGTACATATAAGCTGGCTGAAATGAAATGGCTTAGGACAAATGAGAGGTCAGATCTGAACACTCACAGGGTCATTTCTGTCCATGATACTTTTAAAGACTGCACCCAATTTTTATCTCCATAACAGGGAAAGTAGTCAAATCCATATACAGAAGTTAGTGATTATGCTGAAAACCAGAAAACCAATGGCAAAAGTCAGACATAGTTTCAACTATTGATATTTAGTAAGTAGATTCTTGAGCTCCAATGGCATCTACAATGTCCTGATGGCCACAGCCTGGACTTCACAGTCAACTTTTCTCCAGCAGCTCCTCTACCCTATCAGAATTCTGCTCCACTTTAAAAACCAACCGCATGAAACTCTGTCTTTAGAAGCAACTGCATAAGAAAGGCAATTAGTGTGTACAACATAGTGCCTAAGTGCTTTAGGAACGCCAAAACAAGCTAGACTTTATTGTTTATTTGAAAAGCCAGTTTCTGCTCTATAAAGTATCCAAATAATATGATGATGGGTGGAAAGGTAGAAGAAAATGGGTGCCCTGAAGTGGCCTTTCTTATGCCACATGGGCTGTCTTCCAGTTCTGACAGCTTTCTAGTTCTCAATATCAACCTGCTCTGTAACCATCAGAGAATGCTTTCAGTTTTATTCAGTGACTGTGACAGAGGATATACCTAAATTTTGCAGCCGCCCTTCAAAAACACAGAAGACATCTGATCTGACAACTAGGTGAGCTGAAAATTGACTTTAGACCTTAGCAATCAGCTTGTCCTATTCCTCTAAGGGTCTCACAAAAACATTTTTAGAGGATGAAGGTGCAACAATGCATGTGTTGGAATCATTTAGGTCTTGTATGCACTTGCTGAAGAGGTTCAGACTATTTGCAACAAGTTTTCTTAATTCTCAGCCAGATATAGAATGAATAAATGTTTTCAACTGCCATAGGCAATCATGAATTGATGGGAAATCAGAAAATAATGAACAAATGAGGTGCTGAAATTCATAGCTGCAGATTAAGTGTTTATTCTTTATTTCTGATTTCACCTAAAGCATTATTATAATCACAAACACACACCTATGCTTTTCCATGTTGCTCATGAAATTGCCTGGATGATTACAAAGACATAAAGATGAAGTGCACTACAACAGATTATTCTAACACTTGATTGGTTTCAGATAGCTGCAGGGCTTTGACAGCTGATACTTGGCAGATGTGCTTCCATTTTAATACTGTTTATCTCCAAGTGATCTACTTCAAGGCATTTGATCTTTTATTTGGAATGTGTGATTGTCTTCAGCAGGATCAGGCCAACCCTATGCAACCACTGGACTGCATGCACTGAACTAGAAGTGTTAACTGTACAAAAAAGTGTACACTTAGCTTGTAAAACCTTAGAAACAGGATTCATAAGGATAATTAATCTTATGACATCTGGCTCAAATGCTAAGGCTTAATATTTTACAAGCTTTGTTTTTCTTTGTTCATGCTAGAGATTTGTGTGCTGTCACATGAGCAATGAATTGAACTTTGATGTTCTTTCTGTGAGAGCTACTACTAACTTTGTGGTTATACTACTTCTCAATGTAGAAAAAGCTGGTGGGAGAAGGAAATTACCATTCCTTCTCATCACCCTTCTGCTATCTTAAGCAACTAAAATAATTTCTTAGTTAATTTATATCTACAACCAGCACAGAGCTAGGTATACTTGCAAGTAATGGGAACAGCTCTTGTCCTGGATTTCAAAAGAAGATGTGATTGTCTAAGTTACAGTTCTCTCTTTTTTTTTTTTTTTTGTTTTTTCTCCCAAAGGTTCCCAATACTACTGGGATATTCTCAGAAGAGAAGTGCTCAAGTATGACATTTGTGTGTGCTGCCAACAGCACCGTAGCAGTGATGCGTAAGATCATATCCACAGCTCCATGGGTGCTGATTAAAAAAAACACAAACACAAACCTTTTGAACAGAAAGTCTGTAACTTGATAAAAAGCCCAACAAATTTGATATATACTCTCACCTCCCTGTGCCATTCTTATTGAACAACTTTCAACAATTTCAGTTACACAAACTGTATTCTCACCTTCTCATAACAAAAGATCCACTGCTTTTTTTAACACCAACAAGCAGAGAAATGACAAGACATCTTTCCATTTATGTTATTGCATTTGTTTACCTCAAAAAAAAAAAATCACTCTTAGCAAATGTGGCATGTGGTGGTAGTAAAGGGGAAAAAGAAAAATAAAAGCTTTATGGTTTAAAGGCTGATATTTCAGTCCATGAAACCACAGTACAGAAACAGTCCTGGAAGCACAGATGGAAATGCAGGTACCTCCCCAGCTGTCAGAATAATGTTCCTTGACCTCTTTCCACTCTAATGAATCTTCAGTTCTGTGCATAGTAGAACAGCCATCATAGGAAGTATAAAAATAAATCTTAGCCAAAATAACTTCTATTTCTTGTCATTAGAAAATTCTCCCTGTTGGTTGGGGAAATGAATTGAACTTAGCTTTCATACATTTTCTACCTAGAGCATTGAACACCTTTTCTGGTGGCCTATTGGATATGAGTGGAAGACACCTGGTACATGCTTTTATACACCAGAAAAGATTTAGGCCAGCATGCCTTAGCTGGACAGAGCTGACCTCCTGGAGGTTGCAGTGATGGACTGAAAATGTGACTAGCTGTGTACAGCTGTGTTCTAATATGCTGTTGATTCAGGTGGTGCCATGTTCAGTATGCTGGCTGTTCCACATCACACTGACAAGCTCTTAGCCTCATGTGGTTTAGCTCACAGTAAGAGCAAATTAAAGACAAGTTATGTCTACTGTAGGCAGTATTTAAACTCTTTGGTGCACAGTGCACTTGAAAAAAACTCCAGGCATACCAAAGGACACTCAGCAAATGTCTGCTAGAGCAGTAACTTCACTGCCCTATGCATCTACCTGTCCAAACCACGAACACCAGAGATGAGCTCACAGAGCCTAACACACATTAAATTGAAGGTAACAACATAAACATGAGCTATAATCAAATGCAACCACACTAAAAGCTATGTATCTTTCCAGGATTATCCAAAAGATAGGTTATGATTATTACTATGTTGGCCTTAAAAATATTTGGCTACAGGTCAAATGATAACTCACCCTTATTTTGAATTACACTATTTTTCTGGACACTGAGACTCACAAGGAATTTGTTTCAATATCCTTCAAGTATTTCATGATAAATTGAAGCCAAAACTCCATTTTTACAGAGCTAAAATTCCAGTCATCCCCAAAGATTTTATCAAAGCTGTAGGATTTGACCATGAGATAACAGATGTCAGAAGAGATACGTGCACAAATTTTCAACACAGGAAAAGAAGACAGGTATGTCCATGATGGCTAGGCAGGACCAAGTAAACAGATCATCCCTTAAAAGTATTTCAAGAATCAAAACGGAAAAAGAAAGAACAAAACTTTTATTTTGCTTTATCCTACAAGTTATTAAACATTACACAACTTTATAAGCACTATACAATCAGGAACCATACATTTTGTCTCAAACTTGTGTTCTCTATCATTGTGACAGTTCTTGCATCTGCTGCTTATTGTTTTTAACTTTCTGTGTAAAAGCAGTATTTAGATACCAGAAGATTGGTAATTCAATTTATGTTAAAGGAAACTCTGGGAAGAGTCAGTGCATTTGATTTCATTATTCCAAACCAGAATTTTGGTATTATTATAAATATTTTGGATAACACATTCCTTTCCTATCTAAAATTCCTTTACAGGTGGACACTCTGCCCCTTTTCACTTGATTTTCTAGTGTGGTAGCAATGCTATTTAGATTAAAATCTGTAGCTGCTTTGGCAATCTAGACTAAAGAACTTTTTTCTTTCTGAAACATAAATGCATGAATATCACACACTGTGACTTTAGTCTTCAGCACACAAATATCCAAAGGTCCTGTACTTGAAATGGTGTTAAGAAGTGCTCTGAATTTCAAATCTCCTGTTGATTACAGCTGGTTGAATGTAGATAATGAATATTTGATTCCTATTAAGTGCTTTTTACTGGGCATTCACCTGATGCTCAGTTATTTTATTTCTGCCAAAATTATGCTTCATAATATTACCCCTAAAATGACGTAAGAGAAACCTTAAAGCAATTACTAATGCTGCTGTCAGTTCTGTGTTTGCTATAAAAATTAAAAGTTGCTATATACCTGTTCTCTTAGGTAAACATGTAGGAAAGTTAATATTAGGAACTAGTTATTACCTAGTAAGTACTGAAATGAACTTATAACTAAGAATTTGCTCTGGTTAAAGAAGATTTTCTTTTTAAAGGGAGAAGAAAAAAATAGATTTGAACTGATAACTTCCAAGAGATTTAGCACAGAATTTTTATGTGTTTGTTTGTTTATTTTGTTTTTGTTTACTTTGGTCATGAGAAAAGCCACTCACATGTACTTTAGCTAAGTGCAAACAACAACAACCTCACCTCCAAGAATCCATATTTTGTCTCTTTGCATGAAAGTTCTAGAGGAAAAACACTGGACCTTTGATATAAAGAGCAAAAAATACCCATAAACATATTGCCCTCTATACTTTGGCTGAACTTGAGAGTTCAGTTCTGACAAACTTTCTTGCATCCTTCCTCATCTTGCAAGTTTTAAACCCATCTTATCCCTACATTTATAGTTAATTTAGAACTGTTGTAACAAATCTTTTGAGGATTAAGAGAAAAAAAATCAATATAGCCATTTTATTAGTTTTCTTTACATGTAAAGATTTTAATTGTAATGGAATATAATTGTACCTTCCTGCTTCTCACTCATTTACAATACAGAGTAATGTACAAAAATCATCCAACATAGTAAAGTATATTGAAGGTAGGACTTGTATCATTTTCAACATGTGAAAAATGCATCTTTCTATCTAATAAATGAATAAGAAAATATATAAAATTAAAAAGAAGCTACTACATTTAATACAGAATTAAGCAATTTTTTTATGCAGTAGTTTTTGTGTCTTAGATAGCTGTATTTATGGAATCATGGAGTAGGATTGTTGAAACTGGCTTGCAATAACAGTCAGATAATGCAACTCAATCCACCTCCCTAAATTAGTTACCATCTTGCCACACTACAAAAGAGAAAGGTTTTAAAAAGTGTTTATAGCTAATATTTCTCACAGAAAAAGAAGACCACAGATAGAAAGCTTGATTGATATGTATCAGCAAGGTTTTTGTTTCTGTCCCTTCTAATATCTCAGTGGCCTAGCATTCTTACATATTCTCCTGGAAAGTCAGTATTCTTCCCAAAATACTTTAAGCATTTACTCACTCATCAGCTGCTGTTCCTTGGACTTCAGAAATAGAAAATCAAATCCAGGAGCACATCTCCTTTGGCTTTAAAGGGACAGCATTCAGACACAGCAGAACACAGTCTCTCATGTCTTGGCTTAGTCAAGATTTTGTACTGCTTGCCATGCTGTGGTCTCTTCTATTAACACAAGGGACATCTACAGGCATGGCCATGAATATGCAGTTCTCAATCTCAACCATTTTTGTACTTTAAGAAATACAGATTCCTATCCCAGCTGTAAACAAACTACTGTGTGTAGAAGGGAAAACTAGAAACCATAACTTGCCTTCGTGCATTTTCCTAACACACATCAGTGCTTGTCTCAGAAAGTGAAAAAGTGACACACACTGCAGCAAAGTAGAGCTGGCAAATCCTGCAGGGGTTTTAGGGTTTTTATTGTGGTGCAACTGTTTTCCCCTCCCCTTTTTAAAACTATTTCTTGGTCTCACACGTAATCAGCCTGACACTGCCATCCCAGTATTAACATGAGCTGCAGCCTAAGGGGAAAAAGTGACCAAAAGAACAAAAGCTGTTAATGCAAGAAAGCCACAAGAAGTGTGGCTTAGAGAATAACTGTTGCAAGCACATGTATGAAATATGAGGTCACAAGAGGCAGATAATTAGTGAAATTCAGATCATGTTTATGCCTCAAAGAAGGTGGCATCAATTTGAAATGCATGTTCATAATTGCAGAGGGAGACAAAATGCAGTATTGAGGTTCAGCAGCTTTTTTAAGTCAATGCTTGGTTTTCTGCATTGAAGCAAGGCATGCTTTGAGAGGAGAGGCAGAACCAGGACAGCCATTGAAGATGGCACACAAGCCCCTTCTTCAAATCCTCCACTACCACAACCATTTTTTTTTTTCTTCATAGAACCTTTCATGTTCCTGGTAGCATTACCAGTTAATAAGTTTTAAAATTGCCAACAGAATTTCAGTTATGGACTGGATGATTTCACTGACAGAACTTTCAGTTCAGAAGAGAAGTATACAGGAGATCTTAGATGGTCTTCACATTATTTGACATTTCAACCCTTAAAATTGGATTTAAACAGTAAAATTCTACAGAAAATAATTTCCAGAAAGTCCCAAGTCTTTCATCAGCTTTTTTAGACTGGACAGAAAATTGTTTTTTAAGTAAATAAAGATTAGGAATGCTTGAATTTCCATGCTAATTGACTTTGAAGACTACTAATGTTAATCAGCAAATCAAGACTTAAGACTAAACCACACTTTGATATATAAAAGCCAATGAAAAACCCAGTAACTGGCTTACTGCTGATCAATGTTAAAATTACAGAACAATTTTTCAATAGTATAAGGATGAAATGCAGTAATCTTGAGGGAAGCTGGTGAGGGGTTAATGCACTCCAGTTGCTTATCGAAACAAGAATACTTCTGTAATTTTTACACAGAATTTTTACAGCAGTTTGGAAACTGAGTACATCACTAACCATGATTACAACCACTGATCATCTGTGATTGATCATGACTGCAACTATTATAAATGGTGTTATATTTGCTAAAAGACAAAAAAATATTTGAATAGAAAGTCCATGTATGATGTTTTATCTATGGCTGAATAAAAAGAGAAGGAGGATGTGTTGCTCAGATTACTAATAAATCTGAGACACAGGAATGCAATACTCTGAGGAAGTGATGAGTAGTCATAACAGTATCAGATCATGTAGTAAGCAACTTTACTACTACTAAATTGATCAAGGTTAATAATTACCTCACTCACATTAACTGTTGCATTAGTTGTACCAGCAACTATTACAGTCACCAGGATCTCCCAGTCCATTAAAATAATTACTTTTAAATGTTTCTTTCACTCTTTGCATATAAATTACAGAAAAGAGAACAGATGTTTTCACCCTGTAACAATTTCTGGATATTAAAACTTGTAGAACATTGTGATAGTTTTATTGCAGATACAATGTTACTGATTTTCTGAAGTCTACTAAAGGACTTGTTTCTTACAGTTTTTCCACTGATTTCAAAGCATTTCTATGCAAACTTAGTGTTTAATCTATCATCTTAATTTTTCATAAATTCCTTGTTCTCAAATGATTTTTTTTCATTATTTTACCAATTTACTAACCCTTGGATTGATTAGTCCTTCAGGGAGCATCCATACCTGTGGCCAGTTACAGGATTTCAACCCAGCATCCTTAGTTAAGGACACTGTATTTTAGACAGTCAATGATGAACTTTCATTAGGAAAGGTAAATTGAATTATGGATTATCTAATCTCCTTCAGGACTAGCCCATTTTATTTCCATGGTGAACAGGTCAGCAATGCTTCCCTGAGCCCCACTCCTCCAGTTCAATTAGGCCAAATTAAAAGTGGAAATTACGCCATCAGACAATTTGTCACCTAAAGCAATACAGGTGATACTCAAGAATACTCAAGAAACTTCCTTTTGAGAGACTAAAGCTATGTGAAGTTTGTTCAGCTGTTTGTTTTTCTGCTTTCTATCCTTTTTTCAGAGCAGAAACAGAATGGAAACTGTGTAGCAAGACAAACTCCTACCTGCACCAGCAAGACATTTCCTTTGGTCAGAGGGTTCCAGGAAGCTCTCTGAGGAAAGTGTTACAGGCTGCCACCTTCGATGCTTTAGGGAAATGTGCAGAGGCCTCCCCATTAGTCTAAGGCCTCAAATCTTTGGCCTGGATGGATGGTAACATTTCAGTATTCATCTTCTGTCTGCCCTGCACGTGCCTTACAGCTCTTTGTGGACATACTTTGTTACAAATAAATCTGAAGCTTATCACTTTCTCCTGTAAGAGTCTTAATTTCTTCCTTGGCTTGCACCCCTATTCCAGGCTCTCCCCTCAAAACCTTCCTGTTACACCAAAACACAAGGATAACTTATTGTATCAACACAACCTTACGCAGGACACCATTTCCTGCATCCCCCACTGAAACTGGAAGATAAATGCAATGCAGGAGAACCCATGGCAGTTGCTATGTCAACTTGAAAGCCAAATGAGGAGAAAAAATAGCTTAGGAATTTCAGGTTAAAAAGTAATGTAGTCATTTTTTTTTAGAATTAGTTGGTTATGGATGGATTTCTTATTGTTGTCTATATATATATATATATTTTTTTTTTTGCCATAAGGAGATGAATTATATATATATATATATATATATATATACACACACACACACACACACACACACATCTCTTTTCATGTTATACAACCGGTATCTACTACGTAACTTGATGCTGACTGCTCCATCTTAGCAATACATGTGCATGTGAGTGTGTAACTGTGTGTTTTCAAGGCCTGTCCTGATTCTACCATGAAAAATATGCCAAGCAAACACTGCTCCATAAAACACCAAGATCCTACATTTAATTAATTTCACTTTTTGCTAAGGCTTCACAGCTGAGTTACAGTAGACGTAAGACATCACACAGATATAATTCAAAGCCACTTAAACAAAGACTTTTATAAGCCAGGAAGAAGCAGACACACCTACATCAAAGCCTTAATTTGGAGACATGCTTCCTGCTGTTAGCTTTTCCTATTCCTCACAAAGGTGTAGGGAACAAACTGAGGTGGCAGACACACCCACTGAGTCCTGCCTTAGGATCCATCTTGTCCCTGCAAAGGTCAGAGCTTACAGCTGTAGTGAACAACAGCAAAGCCCACTGAAGGACTGCTACTAGGCAATCCAAAACAGTGTGCACCCACACAACTTCAGCTACTTTATGATCATGAAAAATCAGGTGTAACACCAGGACCCTAAAGACATCTTTCATGATGCCAGACATCGTTCCCTGAACCCGACATGCATCAGCTCAAATCAAGATGCCTCATTTTTTTTTTACTGGTGTCAACAACAAGGCTTTTCAGAATGTGCAAGTCTGCCTAAAGATAAAGAAATCACAGCACATTTTTGTACTCTGTAAGATTTTGCAACTTACCATATTTTTCTCACAATTATTTCCTTCAATCATGGCAGCTATTTAACTTAAGATAAATGGACTTTGTAACTCCAAATCAGCAGTATTTAATTTTCATGTAGCTATCTGCCATGAAATTCAAACATTAACTATTTTTGTGACACCACTGAAGAGAGTGACTGCATAAGTATTTCAGAAATAAAAGAAATTCACATGAATCAACTCCAATATTTACTTCTGTACCTTGCATCACAGAAATTTTTCTCTTCACGGTTCAGGTATTATCCGTATTTGAATTCTTAACTAAGTTCTGCAAAGAAGCCCTAGAGCTGCAAGAGAGAGGATGGTGACTTCTTCCAAATACAACAAATTAATTGCCTGAAAACAAAATGTACACACCAGGAATAAAAGGCTGCTGGTAAGCAAAGTCCAGGATCATACATACATACATACAGAGTTCTTTCCATTCACTGAGACTGCACTACTAAGATCTGTGTTTTGCAGATAAATCCTATTAGACATTCTGGGTAAGTAGCCATAAAAATCTAAAAAAATGGAGGAAATCATTCCAACTTATCCCAGTTCCTCATAAAGGTGACATACAATTTTCTGGACTTGCAGTGAGAAAACATGAATTGGAAATCACACAGTTGGTAAAGACACACTTGAGAACTTGACTTCCCTAAAAAGCATTTGCATTATGGCTGATTTAACACATAAGATTATGTTTAGAGGTGTTACTATATTTTTGTTTTAATCATAATTACTTATTTTTAGACTGTCTGGCCAAAAATTGCAAGGAGTGCCTGGGAGACAGAAGGAAGTGTGGCAATTCTGAAGGCATCCAATAAGCTTTTTTCTCTCAAATGGCATAGTTCTGCAAGAGTGAACAATACAGAATAACTGGATTAATAAAATTTTAATATATCTTACAATTAAATAACTTATATTGAAGCCACATTGTGGATAAATGTATTTCCCACTGACTTCAGCATTAGTTTATGCTGAAATTTCTTTAGCCTAGTGACATTTGAAAGCAGCAAGTTTTATTTCTAAGAGAAATTGCCTGAGCTTACTCTATTATGACTTGACATTTACATCACAGTCACAACCTGCAGCTCCAGCCAAGATCAAATCCTCACTGTTCATGCCCATATAAATGAATGGTCCCTGCTCCAGGGGATTTAAATCTGAGGTCATCTGCTAAGCCAGCTACAGAAAACCAGAGAATCTAAATAAAAAATTACTTAGGTAGCCATTTAGACAACTACAACCCTGAGGTTATAGTTACTGACATACAAAAGCCTGAAGGAGGATCTTTGTTACCCACAGCAAAACTACTTTTTGCATGCAGCCCACATAATCTGGTTAAATATGCTTTCTTTGATGGAAACCAAACAACATGGATTTGTTGTGTGGTCTAGTATTTGAATATAGCAGCTTTTCTTGTGCATTAACATCATGCTATGCTTCAAACCACTGAGAAAGAGTCATTAATTTAGAATTCAATTTATTTTACTTGCACATGAAAGGTTTGCCTAACCAATTTCACTGAAGTTTTATTATGCTTGCTCAGATGAAAGCCTACTTCTTGGAAAGGGTTTCATTTTCCATTTAAAAAAGCAGACCTTGTTGAAGTCTATACTTGGATCTTACATTTGATTGTGAAATGCACCTTAACTTGATTTCTATGTCACCAAAACTGGACAAATGTCGAAGGGCTATCTACAGGTCAAAGACCTGGACTTTTCTCTTAATATTTGCAAGGCAACTAAACAGTGCACTGTTTAGCTCTACTTCTGTATTAGTTGCTCTTAATCCCTTCTAAGATTCTTTTTTCAACTCCTACTCTACAATATTCCCACCTACATTAAAAAATCAAATTCAAATATAGATCAGAAAACACATATCAAACACACAGCTGCCAATGCTTAATCTTTTAAATTATTTTACCTGGCCTAAAGTCTACTGCTTGATGTAACTGTGCAGCCTGCCAGTGAACTGTGAGCAGTTGGCATCCAAAATTCAATTTCATCCTATTTGGGAAGGTCACACAGTGGGACATTGATAGGTTTCTCAACCCTCCCTCATTCTGTCTCCCCTGCATAGGTGCCTTTAGCAAGAAATTCTCTGGTGTCAGATAAACACCTTCAGGCACTAATAGCATTACAGTGACAAGGCTTTTTCAATCAGTGTTGCAGCAATTGCTGGTGACCCAGCCTGTTGTAATTCTGCAACTAAAGTGAGACCCGTTCTCTCTTACAAGACATTTCCTTAAGCATGCTCATGAAAGATTTTGCTGTCTCAAACACTTTTTTAGGCAAAACCTATTGAATCTATTGCTTCTTTCCTTGAAAACATTCTCCATATAGAGGTTCTTTACAGTGTGTATTTCCAGCTGTTCAAGACTCTAAGACTGCCACTATATCCAGTATTTTTTTCTATGCTCGGCTTGTTGTTTACATGTGGAAAGGTAGTGAGCTTCTTTCACAACTATACTAATCTTTTGTAATTCATTAGCAAACTACTTCTCTGAATACTTAGGAAAAACAAAACACTTGGTTTTCATGGCTGGAGAGTTTTCACTTTAAATTTCTCTGAGTAACTGCTTTCATATGCTGTATTTGACATTTCTTCACCACTTTGGATGAGACAGAGGAAAATTTAAAAGGCAGATATTTTGCTCAAACATAATTTTGTAGGGGTTTATAATTTTCTGGAGCAAAGAAGTATAAATATTAGAGCTGAATCTTAGGAGCTATAAAGCCTAAAAGACAAAAAAGTTTACACAGTAGAATACACAATGTGAATGTCATTATAAGAATTTCTTTTTCTTCATCTTCAAATAAGTTTTCAGATTTTCTGTTAAAAGAATGCTTTCTTGTTAATCCAAATCTGAGTTAAATTCTTGAGTTAACTTTTACTATTACACTTGGAATACTTTCTGCAATGCTATTTAAATTCTTTTACTGCATGACTGCATATCTCTGTTATGAAGAACTTCATTGGTTTGCTGGATATACTTCAAGTGCTATTAAAGTTTACTCAGGATTTTGTTTCACTAGTTATTTTCCCACCAGTGAACACAAACTATTTTGCTGCACCTTTCACCAATCTTGATTTGATCAATTTTATGCTTTCAAGGTTTTTTCAAGTCACTTGCCAATAAAGTTGCTCAAATACCTTATTTATTAAAAGTGGCTGCATCTTCTGCTAAATTAGGTGGTTGAACCTATTACAAGTACTCATTGAATTAAAACAATCAGTGAGGTTTTAACTATTATTGTAATTTTCTCTGATTGGGATTATATCAACATTCATATTATTCATAGTGGTATCCTTTGAACTTTGAAGGTGATGAAGAAACTGAGATGCCAGTTTCACATTAGTGAAGTTCTGAAAGCTTTTAGACTTCATGAGGAATTTAAAATCCAGTATTACTATTACAAAGCTCTTTTACTGTACAGTTTGGATACATTTCAAACAGAGCCACTGACAGAACATGTCTCTGTCCCTGGCCCAGCCTATAGACAGACCTGTTGACCATCATTCAGATAAACACCTTCCAGTGTGCTCTCACTTGTCTTCATTTATCAAAGTTTACTGAACTGTGAAGTCCTTCAAAAGGTTTGAATTCTGCCAGGATTTCTACTTCATTAATGACAGCACCCTCCCAGTCACAGAAGAGGAAAGGGGGACTTCAAGAACAAAGTGAAGGAAAAGGCAGCATCTCTCCAGGCCAACTACAAACAATTCCTTTTTGAAAATTACAGCCATTTTGAAAAAAGAAAATACAGGTCAATAAGGAAAACAGTTACTCACTTCAGCTAGCTGCCCTAATGCCATCCCTGTGATTTACTCCACTGCACTCTGCACATTCCCATAGAAAAGCTAAACCACCATGACCTTTCTTTAGTGTTGTCATTTACCAACACTGGTTGCATAACAAAGTTTTTGCTTCATTTTCTCCTTTAGCTTTTGAAGGTATGTCTAAGGGGTACAAACATTTTATTGTAATGCCTGTAATATCTACTTGCAGCTGTTTGGGGTGTCCATTTTTGGGGTTTTTTTTCCCCTACAAGATGCTGCCAATAAAGACTCCTGCTATCATGAGTGGTCAATTCATGAGCTGCCCAGACATGTCAGGAACCCATGAGGCCTTGCAGTCCCTGCCCAGTCTTTCTTGGTGCTCCCCAAACCTTGCCACAGCCCAGGACCTCATGTCAGTCCCCCAGGGCTGTCAGCCTCTATCCCAGTGATGCTGCAGCAGGGCCAGTCTCCAGCTCCCCACAGCCCTGCCCAGCCAGGGATGGGCCCAAGTCCCAGCCTGACTTTCGCCCATCCCCAGGGAGGTGCCCAGTGCCAGGGCTGGATCTTCCCCTGTGCCTCCCTCAGCTGCCCTGCTTGATCTGACAACTTCTAAGTTCAACACCAGCCCTAAATCATTGCATTTTTTGCTGCCATCAGCAGAAATCCAAGCCTGCCACAAGCACTGTGCCCCTCCTCACAGTTTGTGTCAATGGAAATACCCATAATGCAGCAAGGCACAGACACTGGCAAACAGTTATTGAAAAAAAAAACCCAAAACTTGCTAATCTATATGCTTTGCCTGGGTAACACTCCCAGATATACAGAGATTTCACACAGAGCATGGCCAGCTGCTGTCTGAGTGGCAGCAGCAGCCTCTGCAGGCACCCCTGCAGCAGTGGCTGCAACTTGGGTGAGATCTCCACACTGTTCTGCTGGATTCCCACCAGAATCACATGACACCATGTCTCCTAGCTGTCTTACCTCCTGGCATCATCATTTCTGCATCCAAAGAAATGGCTTACAATGGATCATTTAAAATTACCCACGTGCAGTTCAGCAAATTTGATGGTTGAAGGCTCCTGGTGACGGCCACTTCCAGCGCAGTTGCAAAGACAAATGCTGAAATAAGACGAGTCTAGTTCTGAATATGGATAATCATTTGGGTTATAAACTTTCCACATAAGAAAAATCGCAGTGCTTATTTTAAAATAATGATGGTCTATTCCATTCAGCAGCACTGCTGTAAGACCAACCCAGGTGAGTACTGGAAGATCAGGAATGCCAGAAATAGGCTCATTTTCTCATGACAACACTGATTTCTTAGCAGAAACATGGCAAGCTATTTTGTCAAATATTGCAAAAAACCACAAAGTTAAAGCCCATCAGCTTTTGCCTTTTTTTCTGAATATTTAGGCACACATAGATAAAACAATTCTAGATCACTCTGAATCATCAAGTGGTTCTGGGCTGAAACATGCATGTAGACTACATGTTATGAAGTTTTTCTTGGCAAGACTAAAGGCTTTAAAATGCTAACCACAACACACAAAACTCAAAAATCAAGCATCACATTACCAAGTCACAGTAAGAGGTGATCTGAAGTCAGTTTGCTAGAAATAGATGTTGATTCTAGGAGGGTCAAGCTAAATTTTTTTGCTTTTCAACATCATTTTGACACTGCAGCCATACACATGTTAGTGACTTTAAATGCAAAATGAAAAATGCTCACATTTATATGCAGTGTATCCAACCTCACACTGTACCACAACCTATTTCACTTAATATTCAAATACTTAATTTCTAGTTTCAATCACCACATTTATACTGTGTCAGCTTTTGCAGATGTCTAGCTGCTAAAAAAATCTTTAAAAATACAGTATGAAAACAAAATTAGTTGATTAAAATTTTTTGAGTCTTTGTATATACATAGTAACATAATGTAACCATTACAATGAAAGAAACAAAGTGACTCTATACAGCCTATGAACAATTACTGAAATGCTAATAATCTCCTGACAGTGTTAATAATTCTTTGATGGCTATGTCCCCTTGAGGCTTTCTTTGGATTAAACTGAAGTGATTGATGCTCACTTCAGAAGGGTAGAAGGTATTTAAGCACACTGGTAAAAAGAAATCACTAAACATGGGCAGTTAGTTCAGTATCCTGTATTCCAAAACACCTTGTCTGATGAAAACAATTTTTTTCTGGAATAAAAAATGAAAGAAAAATCATTTCAAGGCAAAAAAAGAAAATGATGAAGCAAGATTGCCCAGTGACACTGACCAAAGCCCTGTGGCACTTAAATATTCCCTAGAGTTCCTATATCTATTAGGCTTTTCCTTCTGAAGAGATGAGACAGCATTATGCAAATTTGCAGAGGGAAAAGACAATTTCCATTAGCAGTAAGGCCCACTCATTTTACCAGGTCTTCTGTAAAGAAAGAACTACTCACTGAGTGGTGAAAGCATGTGCCAGGTACAAAGGGAAAAGTTCAAAAGTATTACTGACAGATGTAGCACTTAGTGCAGATGGTGCACACAGAATATTAAAAGCAGTGCTGCCATCTCTTGGCTGCTTTTGGCTGTAGTAAATACTGAATTTGCCACATCTGAACAAAACAAACAATGAAACTGCAGAAATGAATGCCACAAGGCAACACTGTCGAGCAATGTCTGGATGAAAGGACATGAAAGGGTGACATTCAAATATTTCCGCAAATGGGGCTACCCTTACAGATTAAGTCTGTGCCTCCCTTTTTGCCACACAGGAGACATATATACAGTGGTGGATGTTTTCCCCCTTTCTCTTTTTGCCTTTTGGGTAATTTTACTTCCTGAGAAAAGATCATATTTGGGTTAGACAGAAATAAAATACCTCAGGGAATATTTAGGACGTTATCTCTTAAATCCTAGGTCTATACGTGTACGAGTCCTGCAAGGAAGATTTCTGCTGGGTTTCATTTTTTTACTCAAGAGAATATTTCTGTGTTTTTATATGTATGCATTTAAGTTTTTTTATATACACAAGAATGTAGCAGCAATACAGTTCTCCTGTTACCTTGGAGGAATAAAAATCCATTTATCAATACTGCACAGATGTTTGGTGTTGCCCTTCTGGCAGAACCCAAAAGGCAAAAATTCCTAATGAAACATCAGAGTTATAGCCTTGTCTTCTCTTTCTACATTTCAACTTCCTTGATTTGTAAACAAGGATTGTATTGCATTTCCTTCCATAGAAAAAATACAATAATCATGGTGCAAGAGAAATCTACATCTTGTCTCTCTTATGATTTAACACTCCTAATATTCTTAAAATAGATGCTTATTGCTGTGGCCCTATTCACCTAAGTTTTGCTTGGATATCAATTTTAGAGACCCTGAAAATAGTCCTGTCTAACTTAATTTTTAAGATACTCCAATGAAACAGAACTCATGTATATATAATACCAGCGTGGAATACTTCCTCCCTACAACTCCAGCCTTTCTTAAGTTCTCAGCTGAAAATCTAAAACTTGAGTCAGTCACTGGGCTATACTAAAAACCAGGTTAAAATGTTGTTCATAGTAAATTCATTACACATAGTGGAAGTTGCAAAATTCAAAAGCACTTTCTGAAAAATGTACCTCATTGAAGTTTGATTTCTTCTTTTAGATTGAAAATTATATACATGAAAGTAAAAAACATAATTTGTTATTCCAAATTCAACAATGAAGTTGCTACATTAGGTACCTTCTGCTACCCTTGCAGGGCTCACCCTGGCTTATCATGAAACTATAGAGAAATTAAGGTCACAAAGGACCTCTGGGGACCATTTAGCCCAGCTCTCTGCTCAGAGCACTTCCAAGTAGATCAGGTTCTCAAGGTTGTATTTGTGTGAGGATTCAATATTTATGAGGATGAAATTCCACAACCAGAGTGTGCACCTGTTCCCAAACCTGTTCCCAGACTGCTCTTGTGCTGAAAATAAAAGAATCCACAATATTTAATCAGAATTGGCTGCAGTTTGTGACTGCTGCCTTTCATTCTGTCAATGCTGGTTCATGTCTACTGTACACCAGGGCCCCTGAGCTGCTTTCCACCCAGGCAGCCCCAGCCCTGCTTTTGGATGGGGTTATTCCATTTCAGATGCAGAACTTAAATTGTGTGTAAAATGGAGACAACTGGAGGACATGAGATAATTGTCACGAGTGGTTAAACGAAGTAGAGGGTAGAAAGATAATACTGAAAAATACTCTTTTCAATGAGCACTCACCTCCAGGGTTAGTTTTGTTTGGGGATTTTTTGCTTGTTTTGTGTTTGTTTTGGTTTGGTTTGGTTTTACAGCAGCTATTTGGCAGCTAATTTCTTTGTCACCAGGGTACAGGTGCAGGATGGGAAAGGCATCAGATTATCAATTATCTGGTGTAGCAGGACAGCCAAGTAGCGAATTGCAATTCATAATATAACTCTGTCACACACGGCTTCCTGCTGCTTTGCTCCTGCATGGATAACTCATGACGATTCAGCCGCCTTTAGATTGGGATGCAGGTAAGCACTCTGTGGTATTGGGGCCCCTCTGTAAGGAGCATGGGAAGAAAAGAAGAAAAATGAGAAGCCGAAACACAAAAATGAAAAAAACCTAACCATGATAAATAGAATTTAAAATCTGCCATAGATCAAACTAAGACATTCTGCCTAGAGCTGCAAAAGTATGCTAGTAATTAATATGTCAGGTAACACAAGAGAAGAGAAATTCTCTGGTACTAAGCTGCATGGAAACTAAACAAAAACCTTCAGTACACTGAACAAACTTAGCTGATTAAAATTATCTCAGTATCAGGAAATCCTTTATTATATGTCAATATTGATACAGTCAAGCACTTCAAATGGTGCACTCAGACATTTATACTTTTTCTTTCAATATCCCAGTGTTTTTGTCCAAGGGGATAAAAGCAAAAATAACCATTACATCAAGAAACTTATACTTAAGACTGAATGGGTATCTCCATCTACTTAGCTGCGGTTTGGCCTGACGTGTCCAAAATCTTTAAGTCCAAAGCGTGCTTAATTATTTAAAATTGGAGAAGGTGCAATAAAAATCAAGAACCACTAGGATATACAATTCTGAACTTTATTTCCTTATACTGAACCAAATTTTCAACAATAAATGGTCCTTCATCAGATTATATTGACTAGTCACAAACATGACGAGAAACACACAAGCTGTGGGAGATGTAATATTATGTTATGCTACAAACAAATTTTATCTCTCAGTGACATCAAGAAGAATACAGAATCACCTTTTGTACTCAAAAAATGCCAGTTAGAATTGTTTAAAATAATTTCTAAAGGAACCACAAATAATGCCTTTTAAGATATTATATGCCTGTTGCAGTATTTTACCATATAATTCAAGCATCATTTGCCATGCATACACTGTTTCAAATTAACTAGGGGCATTCAAAGGGCACCTGTAGTATGGAAGTCATCAGATGCAAGAGCTGCGACTGCTCAGCCTGGGGAAAAGAACACTCAGGAAGGATCTTATTAATGGCTATAAATGACTGAAGGAAGGTGCAAAGAAGATGGAGCCAGACTATTTGCAAGTGGTGACCAGGGACAGAACAAGAGCCAATGGACACAAGGTGAAACACAGAAAGTACTGCACGAACATCAGGAGACACTTTTGTTCTGGCCAGGTAGTGACACACAGAAGTTGTAGCATCTCCATCCCTGGAGACATTCAAGATCTGCCTGGACATGGTTATGGACAAGTAGATCTAGGTGGTTCTGCTTGAGAGGTCCCTTCCAACACCAACTCTTCCATGAGACCAAGCAGGCATGAGAATTACTGGCACATAATATGGCATCGCTGTCATAGCACCAAAAGCAATCGTCCTGCACCAACTGTAGGAGCTAACAACCATACATAGCTATCAAAATATTTGAAGACATTCTCCAAGGTCTAAAGCATCATTTCTGTATGACAGTTCCTCATGTAGTTTTCCAGGGCATTATGTTTATTACTTTCAATAGCATTTGGGTCATAAATCAACCACTTTTCACAGACACACACTATATTAACAAGAATGGTAATTACAACAGTGTTTTATGTACTATTGACCTTCCACAAGTATATAATCTACATAACTATGAATTTTTATAACAGTATCAGTCTCTGACGAGGCTTTTATTTATCACTTCTTTAGTTACAGTATCTAACCCTGGTAGTTTATCTGATGGATCCAACAATAACCTGGAACCAAGTTATCTACTTTTTTATGAGACACCTCTACTCTCATCAGTGCAGCAATGTACTGTCGTTATTGTGACTGATGGACATTATACGGAATTTTATGGGTGGGACAGTGGAACAGAGGCTAATGCCATAATCACCTCTAACTTTTTTTTTTCAGTACCATTCCTATGGATTTTCCAGGCTGCAATATAGGAATGCTTGTTAGTTATATTAATTACTATTTTCACTGAATCCTGTTTCTTAGGAATCTTACTGATACTATTTCCTATTTAAATTAGAGAAAGAAGAAAAATGAGGACAGACCCTAATTCAAGGGACATTTTCAGAAACTAAAGAAGATTTATTTATGTAAGACAAGCAATAGTACAGGCTGGGGGCAGAACTGTTGAGAATGAAATGAAACTCTTTTACTGCTGTTTTGTTCACAACAGGTACTACCCTCAGTGCCCTTTGCTAATATACATGCACGGTTTTCTTATCCACTTGAACTCAAACTGCCTTGCACAACATATAAAATTTAATTAATGATGGTTTTGTCTCATATAAGCTCAGAGAGAATATTGCTCTTCCTAAATAAATATGTCAATAGCAGTGAGTTTAAAGGCTTAAAGACAGCAGCACTTTAATCATTCCCGAAGTGGCCCAAAATAGTGATTTTTTAGCTATTGAAATTATTAACGCATATGAGAGATGAGACAGAATGTTATCTTCATGAAAAAATTCCTTAGTGAAGCCCATTTCTCACCTGAAATTCACACAATGTCCTATTTCAGAAAATCAGCATGACTTCCAGCATTCGACCCAGCTCTTGGCAATTCAGTAAACTGTACATCCACACGCAGCCTCTGAAGCCTCTGCATCCTCCAGTGTCATGTCCCACAGGAATCCATATACTATCAGATCTTCCTAACTGTCTGTTAACCATAAGACTTGCCTTAAAAGAAATCAGTTGGTGTGGAGACAGCTATAGAAAGGGAAAATTCATCCCAAATTTGTCTCCTTCTTTCATATTGCCAGTATAAATATAACAGACAGTGGTACATTCTGTACTGTTTATCTCTATCCCCTTCTATGAACTTCTCACAAGAGAGCTTCCAAGCTATAATGAAGAAAAAAATAGAAGAGGTGCTCCTAGAAATCCCAAGATCAAGGAGTTTGTTATGAAACTTTCTTCAGTTTCCAATGTTAACCCATTGAAATGTACTATTTGAGGTCAATTCACTTTCCTAGAATATCTGTGAAGCACATTCCACAGCTAGAAACCTTTTACAGACAAGTTTCCACAGGCTCACCACCTTTAAGGATGAGCCATAAGCTTAAGAGTTCATGTTATCCACAGCTGTGATAAGGATAAAAGCAAACTTTCTAACAGCCAGGTACTGGTCTTTGACAGTGGCCCAATGGCAGATTTTCTCCTAGGGCTTCATTTGAAAAAAGATCTGAGCCTGTCTCAGACAAGGTTGTTACCTGGAAGCCAAAGAAGAAAACCTACAAGGAGGGAACTGAAAACATTTTCAGGAGGGTGAAGGAGGCCCATTTTATGTGACCATGTTCACAGGGGTTCTTGGGTGAGGGAAGAGACAAGAATGTTGACTCCATGATCAGAAGGCTTGATTTATTATTTTATGATATATATATATTACATTATAACTATACTAAAAAGAAAAAAGAAGGGAAAGGTTTTCTCAGAAGCTAACTGAGCTAAGAATAGAATAGAATAGAATGATAACAAAGGCAGCTCTCCTAGACTGTCTGAGATAGCTTGGTCCTTGATTGGCCATTAATTATAAACATCCAAGATGGGCCAATCACAGGTGGACCTGTTGCATTCCACAGCAGCAGATAACCATTGTTTACATTCCGTCTCTGAGGCTCTTAGCTTCTCAGAAGGAAAAATCCTAAAGAAGGGATTTTTAGTGAAAAGATGTCTGCGACAATTTTACAGCAACATGCACCCCCTTCACCCACCAGGCTAGAGAGAAGTGTTTGCCATGGATGTGGCAATGATTTCAACATATTAATTCATTTTCAATGTTTTTCTTCTACATCTGTCCTATCCTACTTCCCTCCAATGCTAATGTAGGATGTGCATTTTCAGGAAGGTATAAGTGTCCAGATCTATGAAGCTTAAATTGTAACTGTGAATCAAAAAAAATTATATATCAGTCATGCCTGGGTATCAGGGATTTATCTGTGTGCACATCCAGGATGCCAGCCATCAGTTCCCTGGGTGGACCAAGACCTGCTATGCTTGGGTGAACCTAAGTGACAGCCTGGACTGATCTGAGCCATTGGACTAAGTGATCTCCACACTAGCTGCTTTTCAACAAGCAGCCTGTCAGTGAGCACATGCTCCATGCAACAAATATATCCAGCTGATCAGACACTCTGGAATCAAGGAGAAATGTTCCTCAGTTAGGGTGAAAACTGATAAAGGCTATTTCCCGTGCCCCTACCCCACCTTTCCTGAAGAGCAGAACGTGATTAAGATTAATGAACGGAGATATATTACCATGTTCAACTAATGGTTTGTCCCTTACTGCTTACACCCTGTACAGAAAAAAAAAATTCTCAGATGAAAAGACTGCCCAGGGTATTGCTCAGAGAGCTCTCTGACTATCCAGGGAAAACTTCAAAGCATCATATGGTGGGGACTTTTTCATTAATCAAAAGGAAATTGGTCAATAAAAGAACACAGCACAATCACATTAATTTGACTTTGAGAAAATCCCAGTACTGCTTAAAACCTGTGTTTATCTAAGACTTAAGTCTCCCCAAGTCCAGTGCAGACTCACATCCTCAAATGTAAATTGAGAGTCAAGGTAGAGCCAGGAACAGTTGTTCTTCAGTGAGGAACTGGAATGTGAGCTTATCACTTCAGGTACACTTCAGATACAAGAAACCCACAGCAAGCAGCTGTCCAGGCAGAAGCTAAAGACCTACTTGAGGAGTCTTAGCCTATAATTTCCTTAAAAAAGATTGTTCAGTCAAACCAATACTAGGTGAAAAATGAAACCTAAACCAATATGTTACCCAAGATACAGCAAATATTATGTTTACACGTTTTGTCCAGAATGAGTTGAACTAAGGCTGTTTGACAAGTGGTATCTACCACCAAAATGGCCACATAATCAGTGGAGAAATAAAATCATTACATAACCATTAATGAAAAGAGGTTAAAAGAACATCTGGACTAGCAGACCTTCCTACATGCAGCTTAAGTCGTGTTTGTAGCATTATTAGGCACTAACTTACACCTTTGTGTATCCCTAACCTTTATGTAGGTTAGTGCCTAAGAGATCCTCATTTCTGTCATCCTCCACTGTGCCAGGAGCTGTTATATCTTGCACATCTTTAATAGTCTTAAATATGCACTGTAATCATAGAAGTCTTCATTTTATTTCTAAAATTCTAAAGGGCATGTTTATAATTATCTATAGTGAACCTATAATGAAATAACTTTCTTTAAAAAACACTTCCATTTCCATTTCTAATAAACCATTTTTATTTCATGCTTTACTACTTACCCATCATCCTGGATCATGTGAGATGCTTCTACTGTTTATTAGACATCAATTGACCTTGGTATAACATCCACCTCAGAAAAAAATTCAGTGAATGAAATTATGTTTAGCTATATGTGAAAGACCTAGACCGTTCTGATGAGAGAGAGTATACAGTTTAATAGAGGTCCAGGCTTTGGGAATTGCATTACCACTTGCATCAGCCTAAATGATCCTACAACAAGCATCTCACATTGACACAGCTTGCAGATTTATGCACTGTGTAGCAAAGAGCCAGCCTTATCACAGCTCATCCTCTATCAAGTGCTTAGAAAAGATAAGAATTCATTTGCATTTTTAATGATGGTTCAATGTCTTGACTTCTTTGCAGATGCTACACTGACAAATATAAATTATAGCTGCAAAAATTCACTTCCTCTAAGCTTACTACATGTATTTTGGGGATGCATTTCTTCAATAAAGATCAAGTACTTGTATGGCACCAACTGACACAGGTGAGTAATTGTGCAGTATTTAAAGCTATATTAATTCTTTGATGGAGTATTTTAATATAACCTACAACCTCCTACATCAGAGGATTGAAAATCTTATTTGCATTCCAAGTCCACCCTTTCAGTACGAGAAATCACTAAAAAGGGTTGCCAATTGATATACACAACACAGAATTTTTTTCCATCCCTTATTTCCATTCCTGTTCTGCCCTCATCAGGAGAATATGCATGGAAGACTGAAATAATCCACATTCACTTGCTAAATTACCTAGTTATTAATGATAGGTATTGGTCAGACTTTGATAGAGTTATCTCCTTTGTTAAGTTTTAACAGATACTCTTTGTTTCACCAATGTCCTTCCTCAAAAAAAGTATAATAAAATGGATGTAGGATATCCTGATAGTAAAACATTCACAAAAAGACAATCTAAGATACTGTTAATGAGCTATGCACCATCTCTTTAAGATCAGCATATGACCTTCTTACTACAAAGGTTTTAAAAAAGTGGTGTAGATCTCCTAAGAAGATAAGCTGAGATGAAGAATAATTAGCAAACATAACATAAACCACATTGCAAGTCATTAAATTAAACATTTAGTTCTGATACATTTCTAGGAATGTACACTGAGTTTATATGATTTCTTATGTCTGTACCCATAATTCTGTATATTCTGAATTAAACACTAATCATTCACTCTCAAGATGTTAACTCCTTATACCCTGTGACTATGGAACATTAACCATCCCTGCTCAAATCTCAATTGATTAACAAGGTTGCAGCTCATCTTCTGAGGGATTTGGTAAGGCATGGCAGATAAAGACATTTAGATAAATTCCATGCTGACACACATAATGCGCAAGTTCACTGAAGGATTTGTATTTAAATCAGCTGAAGCATCTTGTATCATCATCCCATGTGTTTTACAGCAGCTATTTAAAAAATGCAACAGCAACTTCCTAGAGGAGCTTTCACAGGAAATAGCAACAGAAGAGGGAGGTTGCAGAGTGCTTCTTCCAAAGGGCTCACTTATTTACAACTCCATCATACACTATAGCATGTTCCACTGTAGTGACAGTTATATGCAATTTTCTCTCACATTAATGCTTTGGTTATATACGAAAGATAGAAAAAGTGGAAGTAAATCACTGTTGACAGTGAATACACTGTAGGAGACTCAAATATGTTTTACTGTAACAGTGATGGATGGACTGTTCAGTGGATAAGGAATTGCTCAGATGGTCATATCCAGAGAGTAATGGTCAATGGCTCAATATCTGAACAGAGATCAGTGATGAGTGGTGTCCCTCAGGGGGTTGTACTGGCACCAGAACTGTTTAACATCTCCATCAATGACACAGACAGAAGGACTGAGTGCACACACAGCAAGCCTGCAGGTGACACCAAGTAGCACAGTGAGCTGACATGCCTGAGGAATGGGATGCCATCCAGAGGGACCGGCACAAACCTGAGAGGTGGGTGCATGGGAATCTCATGAGGTGGAGCAATGCCAAGTACAAGGTTGTGTGCCTGAGTCAGACTAACCCCTGGTATCAAGAGAGGCTGGGAGATGAAGAGACTTGAGAGCAGTCCTGCCAAGAAGGACTTGGGGCTGCTGGTGAATGAAAAGCTGGACAGGAACCAACAATGTGTACTTGCAGCCCAGAAAGCCAACTGTATCCTGGGCTGTATCCAAACAAATACAGGCAGCAGGTTCTGCCCCTCTGCTCCACACTGGTGAGACCCTGCTCTGAGTACTCCATCCAGCTCTGGTATCCTCAGCACAGGAAAGACATGAGATGGGTTCACAAGACAGTCATAAGGATGATTAGAGGACAGGGTGAGAGAGTTGGGTTTGTCCAGACTGAAGAGGAAAGGGTCCAAGGAGACCTCGTTGTGTCCTTTCAGCACTTACAGGGTGCTTCTAACAAAGATGAGGACAAACATTTCAGTGGAGCCTGTTGTGACAGGACAGGGGGTAAAGGTTTCAAAGCAAAAGAGAGAAGATCTAAGTTAGATGTAAGGACAACATTTTTAACTATGAGGCTGGTGAAACATCAGAGCAATGCACAGAGAGCTGGCAGACGCCCCATCCCTGGAAATATTCATGGTCCGGTTGGGTGGGCCTCTGAGCAACCTGACCTAGATGAAGTTGTCCCTGCTCCTTGCTTGGGGTTTGGACTAGATGATCTATAAAGGTCCCTTCCACCATAAATTCTGTATTTCCATAATAATGGAAATGTATCTATTTTATAATTCCAAAACAATGAAAACTAACAGTTCGAAGTGACTCATGAAATGTAAGAAATTTTTTCAAGATGTGTCTGAAAATACAGGCACATATCACAGTTATATTACAGTATGAAACTTTTTCTCAGTATTACCTACTCTGTTACTAAACACAATACTTTAAGCAGCAACAGTGCTATTTCACAAACCCATAACCAAATGTAAAGCTTGGAAACACACAGTTAGGCTAATTAATGTGTGTCCAACAAGAGAGCATAAAAACAAGCATGTATTTGTTGGACTGTATATTTAGTATTTCTTAACAATTTTGTTAGCAAGTAACATACTTGTTTTCTCAGACTTTCATCTCTTAATTACTAGATTTTTCCTCAAAAGTTAAATATTTGACTTCAATTTTATACTCTTTCATCCTACAATGCAATTTTATTTATAATTTTATTTGCACTCTCAGACATTCATATTTTACATTAAGAACTTAATATTTGTACAAGTATTTTGATTTTTTTTTTCACATGACAGAATCATTTGCATCTGAAAGATAAATCAAAGTCTTCAGCTTTGAAGGAGGTTTAAAGTAATGAGCCTGCAGCTTTTCCTTAAAACCAACAGGAATTAATAACTTTATCAAGGTTTCTTTGAAAATCTTAATCAGAAGATCAACCTGCTAATTTTTAATTTTTTTCTTCATTTACCTAATGTACCATGTATATACAATTTTAAGTTCTTACTCACATTAGCCATAATCTTTTTGTCCCATATTTTTACAACTCTTTGCATAGTTTTCTCTTTGTGCTATCATATATTTGCTCACTTAGGCCCAAGTCACAAGGGCAAGTGTAGCTACCACTTGTGTATGCAGCACATGTGTGTGCCTGTGTGAGGCACAGAGTATGCTCATGCCTTTTAGGATAACTGAGAGAAGCATTCTTTGGCTCAGTGCTCTCAGCTCCACACAAAATGAAATCACAATCTAAGTCTCTACCCTTCTACCTCTTGCAAGCAATGACTGGACAGAAAACTTATTGCTGTAATGAAAAATGTTTCATCCACAGACACCCTGCAAGGAAAAGAAAGAACAAAACAAGGGAAGTACTAACCCAGGCCCACAGTTAGTTATAGAGTTGGCATTGCAAAACTGAAGTCAAATTGCAAAATTAATTCCATCTTGTGAAACCAGTGAAGCAATCCCAGGCATTTCCTTCAGTCCCACACTCAGTCCTCTCTTTAGACATATATCCTGCTAGTTCATATATTCTTGGTTACTTTTTATCACCAATGCACCTAATTTTACTAATTTGGTGAAGTCAGAGATGCTTTCAATTAGCAATTTTTGCATCCCTTTAGCTGGATGTTAAATAAAGATGACAGGCAATATCCACAGTACAGTACATATTACTGTATGCATCAGAAAATTTCATCTGTAAAGTAAACTACTCACAATACACTACTGACCGTGCAAAATAAATCTGAATCAATGCAGCAATAATAGCTCCTTATTTTGGTGAAAATATTTCATGCAACGTTTGAACTATTTCAAAAATTCAATCAAAGAAGTCTCCATGTATGCTGTCAAAACCCTGGGATTTTAGCAAAATACAGATGTGGTCATCCATTGCTGTTTATCTGACCTGACAGGCAACAAAATTACACAAAGCTCTGGTGTTCCAGCACCCCCTTATGAGAAAAAGGTTGCCTTCTTCTGCTGAAGACTCCACACCTACCACTTCATTAACTCATAGGTTTAAATAGGATTAGTCCCTACACTCCAGGAGCTCTTTGAATTAATTCAATTTCTTCTCTTTGACCTCTATGATGGAGCATTAGTTAATCTGCAGGTGGTAAGACAACACATTAGTATTGCTCGTTGACCTTTTTTATTTTTTAAGCAATTTTAGATAGGCAACCTTAAGATTGCAGTAGCTCATCTTTTTGCATTCAAATACAAGTACTGTACACAAGCACTAACTAAATACATTGATGGAATAGGATAATATTTGACATTTTGGAATGTAGGAAATGCTATTAAATCAAATTTTTAGAGTAGTATAAAATTCTCATTTTATTAGAAGGAATCAATCAACCGGTGCATATTCTGATCTTTGCATGCCCTGCAGCACAGCATCTGTGCACAAATTACAGTTTTACTGGGAAACAATTTTCAGTAAACACAGTTAGGAATATAAAAATTGCTTATGGAGAAAGGGAATATACACATACTCAAGCCATTAAAAATGTAGAAATTAAGTGTCCCACATAGTCCTTATCAGAGATCTGATTGAGACAGTTTCAATATGGCACACTCAATAGCAGATGTATGGAATACAACATTCTCTCAGATAAACAGGAATCATGAATATCAGCTTAAGTTTCCAAGAATTTAAAAGTCCCTCAAAAAATTTCATGATTTTTCTTGTCATGTCTTCCCATACTCCCTGATATAGTATTTCAGAATTTAAACTGAGATGTAAAAGGATATGTCCAGTTAAATTCTGTTTTACTTGTATACATTCTCTAGAAGAACTGCAAAATTTTAAAAGAGATGCAGATATGACAAAGCAATGGAAAGGAGAAAATAATGAAGTAACAGGATAATAAAGTCTCACTTTCTCCATGTGGTCTTTACAGCCTGTAGAAATTTAAGACAGTTAAAGAGTCCACAGTGGATTACCAGTTTTCTATGTCAATCCCTCAGATTCTCAAAAGGAATATGTTTGTTACCTGCAAAGTTATGATTTTCAAATAAAAATCCTGGCAGTCTGGGAATTCATGCTGAGCACATACACACCAGTGATGAAGTTTTGATTAACTGACCCAGAAAAGGGCTCCTAAGCAGGTCAAAATAACTCTCCTGTGTGATGAATTTACTTGAAGACTATAGACTCAATGACCGTCAAAATATTTAATGTCACTATTTCAATGTTTTGAACACTTCACTGTTCTCAAATGAAATCCTCAGACTTCCACTCAGTTTTCAGTGGTTAATTTGTTACCTAAAAAGAGGAAGTGACTGTTGAAACATGACTGAGTTTTACAATGTCCATCATTAATGACATTTATGTGCCAGCAAAACCACAAAGCGGAATTTCACAGCAAATAACATCACAAAAACGAAATATTTCTTATGTTGGTGGAACCTCTGTGTACAGAGAACAGTGACAAATTGAAGTCAAACAGTCCTGTGTGAAATTTTACTATAGCTGATTTCTCAGAAATGGAAGGTTTTCCTCTTCCTTCTCAGCACAAACTCATTGCTTCCATTACAGTCCATGCTCACACCTTACACTTGCCCTCTCTTGAGAAGCCAGTCAGAAAATGTCTTTAATGAGTTTATGGATTAAAATGAAAAAAAGTGAAGAAAAAGAACCAGGAGATCTAAAAATCCTTATTCTTAAATTCTTGGCAGTTCTGGAAGTCACTGCTAGCAAATAAATTGTCTATTCCACTCAAGGCACATGAGCTGAAGACCACAACTTTGACTTGTCATCTGTAGCCTCAGGAGTTGTTATTGAAAGAGTTTCAACTTTTGTTTGATTGTAATTGCAGGGTTAAACCAGGAAAGCTCCAGTGCAGAAATAGCAGTGAAAAATACACTTAACATGAAACAAATGTTACTAGCTCTAATCTTGAATAGAGACCTTAATGTTTTACTCCTGAATTACAGAGAGGATTAAATGCAAGTCCTTTTGCTGCATCTACAATCCTGGACTATTTCTTGTCAGTTACTAGTTACAAACGAAAAACAAGCAGCAGTTTATCTTTAAAGAAAGCAAAGTTTGTCAAAAACTAAAGGTATTCTCGATAAATATTCATCTTTTCCTTGCTTCCTTCTTTGTGAAAGCCCCGCAAGTTGTGTGACTTATGAAGTTACTCAAATTGATACAGTATCAATGTCATACATTGAAAAAAACAGACAGATATAGGAAACATAATTTTGGGGTTTTATCTGATGTTATACTGTAGCCATTTTCAGTTTTTTCTCCTCCTAACATGTAATTTGAGTAGTCATCAATACATACTAGAGCTATTTGTTTGAACATTAAATAAATACATGCACTACTATCCCAACATTTGTTCTTTTGAACTAGACATTTTTAATGATTTTTTTTTCTCTCAAGTCAGAAAAAATACTAAAAAGAACAAGCATAATCTACAAATTAGGTAATTGCAACCCTTGTCACTTGTCAAGATGGTTTTCAGTCAAAGATATCATCTTCATATCAAAATCCTTTGGGTTGGAAGGCACCTTTAAAAATCTTCTAGTTTCATTTATGCGACAATGAGAAGGACTAGATGTCCAAACTGCTGACAACTACTGTTGTTAAAATTACATACCTGGATATTTTCAGATATTTAAAAGAAAAAAAACCTAAAAATTTCAAAATTAGTAATATTTCCAAAATAAGAATTCTTTAAATACTGGCGATCTTTTATCAAATGTTCCCTTCAATTTTGCTTGCTCATCTGTTTATCAACATATTTTTCCTTCTCTACTTCCTTCAGTTCTTGTCTTCTGGATTGGTTTTTTTGTCCCTGCATATGGAAGTTCTGATCCTGTTAAATACTGAGGTTTATTGACATACATGACCAGATGAAGTGGTCATCTTCTGCAGGTATTGTCAAACAGAAGGCAAGCTGTTTAAAAAAAAAATTACCCCTCTTCATAAACGTGAAATGCTGCAGATTATGTACATGAGAGCCTCCCTGAACTTCTACAGGTTTGGAAGAAAACAACAGCACTGGAAATAAAATGGCAAGTCAAACCTTCTGAACTACTGTCACGGGGTGACACATCAGTTACTTCTAACAGGATTCTTTTTTTTCAACATGTCTGTAAGCACCGATGTTTTTCTCTGAAAAAAGGTTCAGAATCTCAGTTTAAGATGACTAATTTGATTTCCTGGATGTTTACAGTAACTGTTTGCTTAAAAATCCAAAGAGCTTAACCTGCTCATGGTTCTTTTTAAAAGACTGGGCCACACTACACAAGTAGTGTAGACTAGACTTCATGTATTTGGGATAGATACTGTGTGTGACCTCCTCTTGATGAAAAGACAATAATGCTAACTAAACACAAGCTCAGTCACTGAAGCACAAAAAACCATGAAATGTGCATTCTGTAAGCAACAGCATTATCTTTTCCAAATTCATGTGGAACTCTTTTTATTCATGAAGTTAAAGAGAGTATGCAAAAATAATGAAGATTAAAAAGATGAAAAAAGTAGTAAATTTAAATGCTTCAAACTTATCACTGAAATACTTGACAAAACTTCTTCTGCCCTTTGAATTGTAGTATGCCTTCATCTTAATTTACATATTAGATTTTAATATCTTTGAATCTTAAGCGAGTCCTGAACCTACTACAGGACCACAGTGAATATTTAGTTATTAATTATTTAATTGTTATTATACCATGGGCAACCATTTGTTCAAATAAAAGTGGCACCAAGTAAGCTTGTTGCACCTTTCCAAATTGGTGACTAAAGTGCAAACACTCCAATTGATAACTATTTGCCAATGGATTTAATCTCTTCCAGAGTACGCTGTCACCTCAGAAGACAACGATTTTGAAAAAGCGAAGACTACTTTGGTAATAAAGCAGGACAAGGGGAAAAAACCAACTGGGTAGAAGTGGCCTAGTAACCCATGCTATTAAGTACAAAGCCCAAGGGCTCAAAGCCGATCTGTACAGTGGGGAAAGGTTAATTTCTTCTGTATATTTTGTATTCCATTTTTTCCTGGTCTAGTTTCAGAAATCACCTCAGAAAATCTGAGCTCTAATTTTTTGAAGTACAACTGTTGCCTTCACAGAGTAGATGTCTTAGTTTCCATTTGTTCACTTACAAATACCTGGATACTTTAAATTTCTAGTTAAAAACTATATCAAATAGCTGCTAAAAACAAACAACAGAAAAACCTTTCAATCTATCACTTGTTCCAATTATGTAGCTATATATAATTTCTCTTGGACTCAGGAAACCCTTTCTCTTATAGCTTGTTTTTAAATAAGCTGGAATTACCTTATCTTCAGCAAGGCATTGTAAATGAAATGTAAAAAGAGGCCACTGGTTTTAATCTGCTTTTGTAGACCTCTCTTTTGCTCAAGATTTTATGCATGTAAAAATTGTATTTTAGCAGAGGAAAGAAAAAAGTTACAGAACTTTAAACAAAAAAAAATCTGGCATATTTTTCTTATAGTTTTCTATTTAGCTTTGTTCCCCTTTCTTTGCCCATTCTTCTGCACTTAAAGAGTTCAGCTGAAGCTTCTTTTTACAATTTTATATTTTAAACCTCGGCGATGGGAATCCCAAAATATTTTGCGAAGACTAAGGAAAAAATCAATCTAAAATAGGACACTGAATCACATACTAGTTTGAGTAGCTAATTTCTTGTTCAGAATATATACTAAACCAATCATATGGCTCAGTTACCATCAGTATTGCACACACACTCTGTAAGTGAGAACAGATTGAAAGAAACAAGCAGGGAGCTCAGGTGTACAGTGCAGCTTTAGAAACAGATACCTAAAATTATACTGTGGTAAATAACTAAATTTTTACTTCAAAAGTTTACCAAGGCTAAATTCTTTGGATATACAATATCATTTAACAGTGCCATGGGTCAGAATTCAAAAGGATCTTTTCAGCACTTGTTTTAGTGTTCTGTTTTCCAAACATTTTGGGGGTGGAGGGCATAGGCAAAGAACAGGATAGTGCTAAAAACTTAGGCTTCTATTTTATTTTTTAAAAACATACTCAAATATGAAGGTTTTTATCAATAGGTAATAAGATTTCTAAAGTTAAAAGAAATGTGCAGACAAAATGGGGGTAGCAACAGTCTCTTTGTTCAGGAAACTGTAAACCAACAGAAGGGTAAAAAGCCAGACAAGCTAAAAAGACATGTCACTTGGAGGATTTCTACACATTATTTATTGGATAGATATTTGACAAATTCATCTTACTCAGCTTGTGAAGAAGTGCAAAAGATTCAAAACATAATGTCAGTGTCAGCTTTTTAGTGAAAAATCCATCAAGCTGCAGTCCCGACAGCCATTCAATGTTTCTGCCTGCTCTGCTGTGACACTTGGAAAAGCCACTCAACAACCATTTAGTAAAGGGCACCTTTTCTTGTTTCCCTGCACTTGCCCATTTTCATAGCACACAGACCCTTATTAGCAGGTGTGGTACAACACAACAAAGAGGACTACCACTGAGAAAAGATGCCAGAACTACTCTGAGATGCTGAGGAAAACTTCCTCCAATCCTGTGCTTGGAATTAAGATTTTTTCCTCACTCGTATATTGTCTCCAGAGAAGCAGTACAAAATCACACAGAAAGTAGGGAAGGTTGCTCAAATGAAGAAATATCAGCTTTATTAAGTCCTCGTTACCAGCAAACCCGTATCTCTAGCAGTATTAAAGCACTCTTCCCTTTGATTGTCTAGTGCTAACAGTAAGCCTTTAAATTCCAGAATAATTAAGGCTGCAGGCTGTTATTCCTTAAGTCAAGGGCAGCTTTGTTTTGCCTCTGCCTGAACTGTGATTTAGCAATTGCTGGAAAGCAGCAAGCAGCTGCATGCTGAGTAATTCAGTGTCTGTTGGGAAAGCTCTCACCATCCTCCTCACCGAGGCCTGGGCTCTTGGAGGTACAGTCCACTCCCTGAAGGGACCGGGCTGGAGCTTGTGCTTCCCCGCTGGGATGCCCAGGGATGCCACTAAAAAGCAGATTGCCTGCTGGGGTGGGTGGCCATGGTAGGATGTGAGGTGTGGGGGGAAGAAGAGAAGCCAGAGGAACTCTGGAGCAGCTGGACAATAGGGGTAAGCAGAGAGGAAATGCAGCAAACCATGGCAGGGGAAGGAGGAGGGGGAGAAAATGTTCACAGTTTGCAACTCAAGGTCACTAGCTGGCATAAAACAAGCCCAGAAGGACTAAATCACTGTACCATGACACAGTAGGAACCACTTCCATCTCTGTGCTGTTTTCTTAGTAATTTGGGATTTTTCTGTATTTAAAAGATAAGTTTTCTACCTTTTTTTTTTTGTTTTTTCCCTCTGCCCCTTCTGCACTTAAGAACTCTTTTCATCTTCTTTGGGGAGCGTATTTTTAGAAGGAAGACTAGGCTTGGTCATCTCACTTGAGATCTTGTCACAACCTCCCACATCTAGCAGCAAGGTAACTTCAGTAAGGTTCTGGTCTGAGGAACGGTTTTCAAACCAGCTACCACATAATTTCTGCCTTACTGCCTTTTCCTCTAAGAAGCCACAAATACAAAAATAGGGTACTTAAGGACAAAATATACTGTATATGTATTTCAGATCAATTATCCTTGACAATAAACTATTATGTCTATAAATCATTTGGGTGTTCTAACACTTTCAGATTTTGTAGCATTTTTTCCAAAGATAATTGAGGCTGCATATCCCTTTTCACAAATTAAATTCAACACAATGTTCTTTATTAACTGTACTAATCCAGGAATTTGGCAGCATTGCTTGAATGCACTTGCCATTTCAAAATAAAACTTTCCAAGTGTACTTAAGTTGAACAGTTAAGAAATCACACATAGCAAAAATATTTTAATTTTGCATACAAACCATGTTCCATTCAGAACAAGAACCGACACAACAATTTTTCAGCCACAAGTAAGTTTTCCTCATGCTTTTTTTGCCTCTTGGGAAAAAAAAGTCTTCCAACTTTTATTCCTGACAAGTATGTATTAACTTAAGTACCAAAGTAAATTTTACTTTATATATGTATATATATCTTGAAATTATTTCCTTTACTACAAAACCTCCAGTTTTCCTACTCACTCCTTTCCAGTGCACCAATAATCTAGTCAGAAAAATAAAAAAATAAAAATTAGTAAGCAAAAATTACTGAGCCATCAAATGTAGTCTTCCATAAACATACAGACACTTTTGATTTAAGGGATTTTGTGTTTTTTCCTGAATTGCTTTGTGCTGTGTCATTGCTCTATGCTGCTTTTGGCTGCTACTCACTACCTTTCTACATGACGGAAAATAGATCCTGACACCTGTCAGAGTTCCTGTTGATCACAGAAGTTCAACAATGTCCCAGAACATTATCAGAATAACCAGAAATCTCTCATTAAGTTAATTATTTAACTGCAGAGAAACAAAAGTAGAGAAGGTAAGAAAAAATAACAAGCCTTGATAGCAGCTGGTGCCTTTAGGTGTGGTGAATGCCAAAGAAACTTTGAAGCACAAAAACCCCTCAGCAGTTCCCTGCAGACTGCCTGCCGAATGTCCCCACAATGCACAGAAAGCTTTGCATGGGCTGTACATTAAACACTGCCTTGATTTGAGTAATGAGGTCCACAAAAACATAACACTAAATATCTATTCTGGTATATTCTGCAGGCAGGTCACAGCTGTCAGCAAGTGCTAGAAGAGACAGCTTTCCACTTCCTGAAGTCTGCCCACTAAATTGTGCCCAGGATCCCATAAATCTTCATCCAGGAGAGCTAAGAGCCTAAGTTCATAGGGACAGGTGAGTCCACTCCAGCAGGGAAAAAGTACCCCATGCTTCACGGTTATGGAAAGGGGAAGTCCTTCCCAATGGTAGTGAGCAGAAGAAATTGCACAGAGGGCACAGCTTGCACACAAAACTGCAAGGCATCACAGCTACCTTGCCTTGCTCTAAATAGCCACAAGACGCTTGCTAAAAAATACTTCTTGCAGCTTTTGCTGCTTCACAAAATTGATACTACAATGTTGGATGTGAGGGGCTAGTCCTAAAAGAGAGAAAATGGAGGGAGCCTTCATTTATCCTTTTATTGTATTGTTTAAGACCACGTGAATGATGCTGTCACTTATGCTGACCATAAGGTTAGCATCTGTGCCAGGTATAGTAAATTCAGTATTTGAGCTTCTGTTAATGATTTACAGAAACTTTTTTGTTGCAAGTATGTGGAATGTAAATAAGGAGAGGAGTCCCTCCCTAAGCTGAGCTTTCCTGGGATGACATGACCTCCTTGAGTCATGGAAGTGATGAACAGAGGCCCTCACAGAGACCACCTAGCTTGCCTCCTATCATTCCCCACCCACTACCTTCTTATGGCAGAAGAGGAAGAAACAGTCTATGAATGTGACTTTTTGTAAGAAAATTAGATACTCTTTTGCTGATAAAAGCACATCCAGAGGCCTGAAGATCTTGAAATTTATTTCCCTTAGATTTGCTCTGTGGCAGGGGTAAATTACTCTGCCTACAGTACTTGAAAGCAAGTGTCAGTCTCTGAAAGCAGACTTTCATGTCTGCCTCATCACTGGTTGACATGTATGGTCTGCCTCCATCATAGAGAGCAGAGATTTGAATATCATAGATCTGTGAATAAACAGTATAAACAAGCAGTCTTGTATAGTTTTTTAAATTTTTTTTATAATTCTTGACCATTCCATGTGCTATGGAAGATATCCCAGTAGGTTGTTCTTGGAGATGTATCAGAAATGCTTTTACTTTGTTAAACATCGATCAAAAGAGAGTATTTTCTTATCACTGTTATGTGGGAGACAGAGGTGAGACTTCCCAGTGATTGTCTAGACTGCAACACACTCCAGCCCAGCTTTGTGTGGCAAAAGCCAGTGCTGAGATATCCTGGAAAGCCAGAAAGAGCTTTTCAGGAGAAGCTGGAAGAAGGTTTGGTGGCTGCCCTACCCCTTGAGTAGGAGTGGCTGCAGAGCTGAGGCTGCCACACTTGGCCACAGACCACCTGAGCTATGCTGCCACCACACTGCAGGTGTCAGTGCCCGGCCACCGACCCCACTGACCCAGACCCAGACCGACTTCCCAGGCTGGCACAGGAACTGCCTCATCCCTGAGATCTCACCTGGTGCCTCTGCACTCTGGCTGACCCAGCTACTGCCTCTGGGCCTGCCTCAAGCAGGAGTCACTGACTGGTGTTCTGGGCTTCACCTCAGCCCTGCCTTATCACCAGGAACTTGTCTGACCTCTTCTGAACCTGGGGTGAACTCCTTTCTCCTCTGAACCTTGTTCCTGCCTCCAGACCCACCCTGCTTGGATCCTGAGGGACGGGGCCCAGGCTGGTGAGCCCCCCATGCTGCCAGGCTTGTTAGCATGCTCTGCCCTGGCTCCCCGGTGCTGATGGCCAGCCATCCCTTGCTGAGGCTGACAGTCATGCTGGAACTGGGAATACAGACCGGATGCCCACAAAATAAAGGTCTGGCACCGTGTTAGAGCCCTGCTGAGTTGGGAAAAAAATCCAAGAGCATCCTGTTAAGTGGTAAGAAATACTATTTTGTACTTAAACACTGTAGCTTTTGTGAGGCATGCTGGCACAGAAGCAAAGTAAAACCTCTCGAACAGTCATTCCAAAAGCAGAATTTATACTCCTTCAGCCTGACATTGGGCAAAAGAGAACCTCAGCTCCCCGCAACAGTTTGTGGTGTGGGATGATCCCACACAACAGAAATAGACTGCCAATGTGCTGACTAGTCTGATCATAAAGGAAGTCTTCTGGCCATCAAATTTTAAACAGTTAAACAGCAGCCAGTTAAACAGCAACTGAACATAACCAATAAATTACAGTATCACCCTCTAGTGATATTAAAAGCAAAGTCACATACACAAGAAAACTGAACAAGATTTTGGGCACCATGACTGAAGTTAACATTAACGAGAAAATACACTAATTTTGACAAGAAAACAAGTGGTACACTGTAATACATATACACAGATGAAGTCAATCTCCAAAATGCTCAAATGTTCCATTCAATCAAGATATTCTGAGCACTGTAAGTTCTTAACAGTTTTTTTAGATAGAGTCATCTAGAGGCAACATGATCCTGAGCATCAACTGAGAACACTCAATGCTGTGCTGTATCTAACATTTATTGTAGATTATAACCTATATCTTGACACTGATATTTGACAAGTGAGCAACTTTATAAATTTTCATTGTCTGATACTGAGTTGCCAATTTTAAAGTTGCCCCATACAAGATAATAGAATACATTATTTTCTTCCTTCCATTAGTTTAAAACTTTAAGTAATATCATCCATCAAACCCTGATACTTGACCCAGCCATCAAAACTTGCATTTCCTACAAGTGATGCACCAAGTTCTAAGAACCATGGCCTGACAAAAGAAGGGTAAAATTGAGGAAAGTAGAGGCCAACTAATTGCCCTTCATACTCTTCCACTGCAACACAACAATTTAAGCTCATTAAGTCCCCCACTTAAACCACTCTGGCTACAGGAAACAAGTCAGAGCTACAGGTGCAGAGCCCTGCAGACAGTTGTTGCTGAACTGATTGTGTAACCAGCTTCTGGCACTGCCCTGCCAGAACAGTCTGTGGCTTCTCCCCTAGTGCTGCACACAACTGCAAGTACAGCAAAACACAGCACAGGGAAATCCAAGCTCCCTGAGTGTCTCTATAGTCAGGAAGGACATGAGAAAGCCCAGCTAGCTCACACAAAAGGCACAGTAGCCCCCTGGGTAAGGTGGCCCCTCGGCCCCCAAAACACAAGCAGTTCCAGTTCTTGGGCAGCAGGTCAGCAAAAAGGAATGTCTGCAAACACTGCCACAATAGATTTTGAGTTATAATTTAAACTTTCTCCTTCCCCCAATCTTGGCATTTCAATTGCAGCTCAATAGGAACCTTTTTTTCCTGCAATTCCAGATCTGAATTAGTCTGTCTGTACTTTCCATGCCCAGAGCAAAAGGACCTAGACAGGGGATGAGCCAGAATGTGCAATGAACATGCCCTCTTTGGAGTTAAGTATTGAGTTTGAGCAGTGATCCCTGAATCACTTACTCTGCCACAATAAGAATCCTTGAGATTAATCAAACCATTGAAAGAAAGCTGTGTATGCACCAGGCTTTCTTCCCAAAAGACACAGCACTGACCTTTTTCCAAAAAATAAAAATCAAAAATTAACAAAGCCTCCCCATCAGTGACACATTTCTTGGTATGTTCAAGAGAACCTAAAATATATGTGGGTACTGAGTTGTACTTTTTGAGCTCAATTTACCAATAAATTAGATTGATGACTGGGTTGAAAAATCAATTTTTTCTGAAAGATAATCAAAATACATCTAAGCTGAGCACTTACTTTACTGCACTGATATCAAACAAAATTGTTATTGCTTTTACCTACCATTTAATGCAGTGGAACAAAAATCCCTGCACTATAGCCTCAACACAGAACTTGATTGTCTCATTATAAATACATGTTTTGGCTTCATCCTCATCTACTAGTTTTGTTGATAAATTCTTCTGTTCCTAGAAAGTAAAAAGCAGGTTATTGTCAAAGACTGAATATCCAATTCAACTGTTTTCTCTTAAATATATCCAAAATATAACAAAAGCACAGATTAAATATGTTTTTCCATTAGACAATAACTAGCACCCTGACATGATACAACAAAAAAACCTATTACTGCAAGTGAACAGGAGTGGTGAAGTCTGCATGCTTCCAGAGATAGATATTGTGTGTGTGTAAATATATATATATATATATATGTAAAGATTATTAGGAACTTCTTTTAGAGAATATTGAGTATAATACAACCCATTTAAATATATTAATCTTTAATTTTTAATACCTCAAACTGCATAATAATTATGAACTATTCTGAGAGCTGTTTGCAGAATGACACAAATGATTGTAGAAAAATACCCCTGATCACTCTCTTTAGCATTGTAACTTAAAATGTATAAAATACTATTAACCTTGAAAATCTTCAACACAGATACAACCTATTGCACAGTTTTCTCCATAAATACGGCATCATGCTGAGATCCATGCAGATCAATAGTATGATGAGACTTGGCTTTGAATTGGTTTTGCGTTCTGTATTAATAGAGTAGTTGGCAGATTTGCAGGCTGGTACACTTTGCCTGTGTACACAAGACTGGACACTTGCTGACAGCAAAGAATGGGAACATGCAGGATCAATTCTGAACTCAAACCCACTTTCCTGGAGGATATTAGTTCCTACTCCATAAGGCTACCTTTTCTCCAAGCCTAACCTCCTCTGCTTTATAGTGCCAAGCTGTTTTGCCAAGTCCTGTATCCACAAGAACTCCATAAACATAACTCTGGCATCCCTTCTTTGGGTTGGAGGGAGTCAGACTCCATCTCCCTATACAGTGATATGTAGGTTCACTTCTCCAGTTTGATTATAACTGCAGCATCTTTGTCTTTTCCATCAGCCTTTCTCCCTTAGCTACGTAAATACAGTTTTGGCTATCACTAGCACAAGGTCAGAGGCTTGTTCAGTCAGGAGCATAGGATCTGTGGATGTGTCTGGCTCTGCCTTGGTGGAAGCTGCTTTTAGCTGTGGCAGCAGTTGTCTAATGGCCACATGCCTGTGCTTCCCTACAATGGCTTTGGTTTGGGGGCAC
The DNA here is from genome assembly GCF_023055355.1 of Agelaius tricolor. NCBI lineage: Eukaryota > Metazoa > Chordata > Aves > Passeriformes > Icteridae > Agelaius > Agelaius tricolor. The sequence continues at coordinate 23,012,314 of NW_027269262.1, read as the reverse complement.
CCAGAGCACAGGGCTGGCGCTACCATAACCACTGTGTGACAAACAGCCCCTCCAGCGTAATGGGACTCATGGAGGCAGTGTGCAGCTCCCCAGCTTGGAAAGCAGGGGGAACACAGCGGTAAGATATTACGTAAAATATCCCAAGAATGAGGGGAAAGGGACTGCCTCTGTTAACCTTGTTCAGCAAAGCCCACACACTGCTGAAAACTTGTTCTAATTGCTCCCGTTCCTCTTCAGAAACATTGACACTTTCAGCTCCAGAGCCCAGAGGAACACTGAAAGAATACACACAGCAGCTGGGTAAAGGGGCAGCTACTTGAAAGTGTCTCTTGTATTTAAAATTTAAAAGCTATTTCCAAAGAGGTTTTCCTTTCTTTAAAACTAGATAAGCTTTTAGATAATTTAAGTATTTTATTTTGTATTGGAGAGTTCCTCTTTACATATCTATATGGCATGTACCCTTTTGTTGATAATAGGATTTTGAGTCTAACAATTATCATTTTGTGCTGAAACAGGTTTTCCTTATCTTTTAACTGTCTACCCACTTCCTTTGGCTCCCATCGACCTAGCCTAGTTCCTTTTATAATCTCATGTTACTCTTTTCTCAAGTTATGGTACACCACTGCCTTCCTGTATTTGCTCATCCAGTCCCAGCTTACCACTCACCCTTGCCTGCTTCTAACTTACTCTCCTTACCTTGCTACTAAATTCCTGAGCCTCTCACCATCAAGCATCGATTTAAATTTCTCTGCCATCTCCTCGTTTTTTTTTTTTTTTTTTTAGGTTTTGCTCTGTTCTGTTCCTACCTTCCCCCTTTCTCATAAAATAGTAGCAAAACACAAGGAGAACCTTAGGAAGACAAAAGGGAGAGAGGTCTGGAGGCTTACACTCTCTGCACAGAGCAGACCCTTCTGAAGGCCTGAAGAGTTAGGGGCTGTATCCACCCTCCTCACATTTATCAAGGACATGCAGAGAGAAGGCACATTTGCCAGCTTCTTTCAAGAAGCCATAAGTATTCACGTGGAGGTTCAAGAGCTGAGGGAAAACAGAGACTGACTTGCTTGCTTAGGTGAGATCTATAAAGGACTTAGGAACAAGGAATTTGCCAATTCTGTCTCATAAGTTTTTAAAAAAACAAATTTACAGAATCGTGGAATATTCTGAGTTGGAAGGGACTCACAAGGATCACTGAGTCCAATTCTTAGCCCTGCACAATAACTCCCTAGAATCACACTATGTGCCTGAGAGCATCATCCTCAAAATGCCTCTTGAACTCTTGTGGTTTTGGTGCTGTGACCACTTCCCTGGGGAGCCTGTTCCAGTGCCCAACCACCCCCTGGGTGAAGAACCTTATTCTAATATCCAACCTAAACCTCTCATGACACAACTTTAGGCCATTCCCTCAGGTCCTGTCACTGGTCATCACAGAGAAGGGATCAGTGTTTGTTCCTCCTCTTCACCTTATGAGGAAGCTGTAACTGCAATGATAACTCCCCTCAGTTTCCTCCAGGCTGAGCAGACCAAGTGACACTCCTCATGCAGCTTCCCCTCAAGGTCTCTCACCATCCTCATGGCTCTCCTTCGGATGCTAAGAGCTTAATGTCTTTTTTTTATTGTGGCACCCAAACCTGCCCCCAGCACTCAAGGTGAGGCCACCCCAGTGCAGAGCAGAGCAGGACAATCCCTTCCCCTGCCTGGCTGTGATGCTGTGCCTGATGCACCCCAGGACAGGGTTGGCCCTCCTGGCTGCCAGGGCAGCATTGACTGAGATTCAACTTGCCATCAACCAGAACCCTCAGGTCCCTTTCTGTGGCACTGACTTCCAGCATCTCATTCCCCAGTCATCTGAACATCCGGGGTTGTCCCATCCCAAGCGCAGAATGCAGCACTTGCCCTTATTGAAATTCATATGATTGTGCCTGGGATTAATTTTTTTCTTGTACTACTCTTGACTTTCTTTTGCTGTTTTTTTCAGTTGGATGAAACTCAGAAGTGCAACCAGAAGAGACAAAATCACTTCACCCAACATTATGGGGAGAGACAGGTTCCTTGGGGACCCTAGGCAGAATGATGAAGGTACCATGGGTTAGGAGCAGGTAGTACCTGTGACAAATAGACATGGGTCCTGCTTGAGGTCAGCAAAATTTGTGATAAAATGCCATGTATGCAAATTCTCTGTAAATAATGCAAATTCTCTAAAGCTTGTTCTAGCACAATCCTTAAGCACTCTCCAGAAGCAATTACTTGGTAATTTCTGTCTAAATCTCCAACACACAAACATACATACTACAATATATCCTGTCACAACCTTGCTGGACATACTCACATGTGTATTTTTCACAGCAGAAAAATCATCTTGGTTTCATGAATAGTAGCCATGGAATTGTCAGTTCAGCCAAGGTCTCCATAGCTAGATTTGTTTATCTCACTTCGCTTTCCCAAAGCATGCCTAATGTAATGGATATAATAAACATCAGATACCTCAAATTGTTCACCCATTCAGTTGTAGTCATTTGACACACACCTAGTGCTAAATCTGGACTGTCTTAGCTACAGGCTCACAACTGCAGAATTTAATTAATTTAATTAAGGCCAAAGGATCTTCCTTGGTATCTGCTTCTGTCTTCATAATTTAACAGTGTGTTGGGCAAATTGTGCTGTTGAATGTGATGCACAAACATTATCTGCTATTATTGCAAAAAGTGTGTGTGGTCAGCTATCTTTCCTGGCTGCTGCACTCAGAACAATTATCCAGAGGGAAGAGGAAGGGCTTCCAGGATGAGGCTGAAAGGCAGAAATGGCCAGTAGGGACAGGCTCTGCTCAGAGCAGAGAGCAGACCTCAGCCACACTGCAGAGCAATCTCTGGGGAAAAAAAGCCCAGACCCTTAAGAGCCTAGGAGGAAATGTATGGTACCTGTTCCATCTGGAAAAATCTCTGCAAGCTGCTAGTGTACAAAAGCAGCAAGAAACAACTTACAGTACAAGAACACAAAAGATTTTATTTTAGAACTTCCACCTTAATCTGCCCATACATTAGCACTGAGATTTCCCAATTTCCACAACTAATATGCTCTAATTAGATAAGCTTATTTCTAACAAAATGTATATTTAGGGAATAGAATACTCTCCTGCTGTTTCTGTTCAGTTTAGTTCAAAATGAGCTGAGAGTAGTTCCAGCAGGAGACTCAAAATTCAATCCTAGACTGAGTGGTGTTTTAATATGGCATTTTAAGGAGGGCTGGTGGTGGTGTTTTTTTCTTAGAAAAAGATAAATAGATTGGAAAGAAAGTAGATAATATGAGTTTTGTAAATTATAGGTAGAAAAATACAATACAAAATTTTTATCTTTATTATCATCCAAGTACAGATACACAAAACCATATTAAAATTTGGAAAAATACTGACCTCATACTAAAACATATTTTGGAAAGATGAACAAAAGATCTTAGTGATGCATTAGCTACTGTATCTGCCTGTGAATATCACACTGATTATAACAGCTCACTGTTACTTTCTGAATTTTTTTCATTCTTCTGAGAAGGTCAGAATAATAGAAGAAAACCAAACACATATCCAGTGTTTTTCCATTTCTCAAGAAAGACCTACATGAGACATCTGACAATGTTTATTATCTGTTGAAAAAAATCTCAGGAATTTGGGGAATTCCACCACATTTTTTAAACAGTGACTCTTCAGCTGTGTGAATTCTCAACCAGTAGCAGCAGTGATAATCTTCTCTAAATGATGCTTCTCCTTCAGGGTGTATTTTCATATTAGACTTAATTCAATCTAACAGCAGGCGGGGGCCAGAGGGGGTAGACCCGTGTTCTCCCTGCTTTTCTGACTCTTCCCTTGAGTTAAATTTAGTAATTGTGCAACTCTCTAGTGGCTTTCCTCAGCTTGCTGATCTGAGGGAAAACTAGGAGGTTTTCATGAGTTAGCTTTCCCTCCAATCAGGGAATGTTTAGTGTGACAAGTAGAACTCAGAAGAGGAAGCAGAAGGAGCACACAAAAAGTGATGTGAGCACAAGACAACCATTGCTCCTTTCAGTGGCAGGCAGTCGTCAGCATATTGAACCCATGTCCTGAGGCTGCATCTATGGTACTCTTTTCAGTCCTAAGCAGTACTATCATTTTGAAGCAAATCCATAAAGCAAAGACCCTTTGGAATGCCAGTTCAGCTTGCAGAATTGGTACAGTACATGCTAACTAGATCCTTTTAGGAGGAAATTTAGCTGAAAACATTGTTCCAGAGGTACACCAAATACTCACTAAACATTCATATGCCATCCAAAAGGCTCTTGAAAGGCTTAGGGGCTCAGAGCTACTTTCTAGTGCTTCTTATACTCCACTGCAATGTGCAAGCTGACCAGGTACTGCACTGTCTTCATGAAGATGAAAACCTTTTCTTTGAGGACCCTAAACCACCACCAGACTTTGGGGGTAGCAAAATCGACATGTCTCTCTTACAGAGATCCCGAGCTCATTTTCACACGTAAACACAGCACTTGAGCTTTGTTTTCATTTGGATATCCCCACCCACAGAACCAGGATCATCATCATCTCACCAGGAGAATCCTTCAGGATAGAAGTCTTCAAGCCCCCAAGGACAGAAGACCCTTGTGAAGAAACATCCAGGGACACATCTTTGATCTGCTCAGTGCCCCACACTGTGCTGTGGAAAAGCTCCTCACTCTTGTCAAGGAATTGAGCAGACGGGGTGGTGGTATCAGTCTACCTACAGTTCCTGAAACAGTGAAGTAACTGATTGAGTCTAGAATCCATCCAGGGGCTTGGTCACAAGCATCCAGAGATAGGGCTGGGAACAGACTGGAATACAAGCTGTAGTCCTGTCCAAGAGGTCCATCCAGGAGAGAAGTTACCCATAATATATATATTCAAGGTCCCCCCAGGTGACACAGCAATGCACAAGGCTGAAGATGTGGCTACCTACAATGGACATGCAGTGCTCCTCAAGGAAATGGGACTGGAAAAGGAACACCTACAAACTGGCTCTGTGCCCTTAGGACAGTGACACTTGGTCTCAGTGTCATACATTTTCTGGCTGAAAGCTAGTCCACAGGACAGACATGGAAAGTTTTCTAGAAACTTGAGCATTATTAGTGCACCATTCTGTAAATTTATCTTGCAGGGGGGCAAGGATACCCACACTCTTCATTTATTTTCCATTGGCCCCTGAATGCCTTACCAATACTATGTTGACAGCAGACAAAGAATGCTATCACAGATAACTTAAATTGCTCTGGGTAGGGTAATGAAATGGAAATGACATTAAAGATACCAGTGTATAGCAAAGTAATGGTGACACATTCATTTCAAGCATGACCTGCCAATACATTTACGGAGTAACATAAGCAAACTGAAAAGCAAGATCTGTGTCACTGTCATTCTCACAGCCAGTCTGCAAGTGCAGTCATCCTGTACACATCTCAGAGAGAACAAATATATTGCCACTTGGCTGAAACACTTGGTAGAACAGACAACACTATCAGAGAAGCAGTATACATTTTCTGCAGGTGAAGCACTGGAATACATTCAGAAAGGATTTTCAGGTATAATTAGTTCAGAGAATGCTTAAATAGTCCCCATTAAGTAATTCCTTGCCTTTTTATTTGCTACAGCTTTTTTTCTTTACAGATACTCTTTAAGAATGTCTGTGAAAGCCTTATGTATATGTATTTTTATAGCTTTCCTTGAAATGGGATCGTTCCTTAACACCACTTACATTTTATTACACAGTTGTCCTGTGTACAAGGGGGCAATGACAGGTGCCTTGCTACAGTACATCAACTGTCCCTGGTATGTCATTACCATGACACAAGAGCAAGCATAAATTTAAAGTTTCAAGTGCAAAACAGATTAAATCAATGAAAAATTCATAAGTGAAGTAAGAACCAAAAGGCACAGTTGGCTTCCACTTGAAAAGAACTTGGCTAAACAGACAGTGATGGAGCTAGAACCAGACACCCAGAACTCCATGTCTGGACAACTGGTGGCCAAGTGCAATGAGATTGTAAGGCACATAAAGTCAGTCACTACAGAAACCTTAAAGTTGCCTTTATTCCCCAAGTACCAGTAAAACAACTCATAGTATCCAAAATATCACAATTTTGAATGTAATTGAGCACTATCTTTAATAGTTATAAACTATTTTGAAACCCTTGAGCTTTTAGGCTTTTTTACTTACAACATGTTTAAAATCTCAGAGAAAATCTGGAAACCAGTGAAGAACTCACAATAGACTTTCAAAGAATTGCCTAATATAATTTTCATTAATTGAAACCACAATTTTGATTCTGAGGAAAAAAACCCAGCTATTTACATAAAATATATTTCCTGTAGTAATTATTGTATAGCTCATGAATTTAGATGAAATATGAAAATAATCATATGCTGCAATATTGAAAAAAAATTAATCTGAGCAGTAAGGCATTTCTTTTCTTATAGTAATAGTTGGAAATCCCTATGGTTGCCATAACTTCTAATAATGCAGTGAGCTTGTTTAAACTTATTTAAAAAAGGGTATTTTGGGAAAATAACCGCACTACTTGGAATACCCAATGCAGTAAACACTGGCATTTCAAGGCATTTTGAACTGCATTCAGAAAGTAAGCAATGCCATTTTAGATGCTGTATTCCCCATAAGAGGCTGTGTGTCCTCATGTATTTGAATCTTTTTTTCTTAGTGTTAATAGCTTTGCCCCCTAGTGCTACCTAAAGGCCATCAAGATGCAGTGGAAAAGATAAGAAAAGTCGCCCTAACTGTGCTTATTGTCCTATCAAAAAAGTAAAGTGACTTTATACCACATTCATTACTTCTCCCCTCTGTTGCCATTTCTTTCACTTCAAGCCTTCTGCTCAAGGAGAACTGGCCAAGCTTTTCCAGGCAGTAGTTCATGGTGAATCCTTCCCATCAGGCTTCATGCTATCACACTGCAAAACCACAGACCTAAAAGATCCTAGTTTTAGAAAGTCTCCAACTTCAAAATAAAGGAGCTATCACAGTGTGACAATCTTGGCAGAGTACTGATGCCACAGAAGAGAATGGCTGCCTTGGCAGAACTGAATTCTTCATTCAATCCCTGCCCTTCCTCCATGCAAATAAAGCTCTTTTTTCCTTTTTATTTTTTTTATTTCTTCTTCTTTTCCTTTTTCTTTTTTCCCATTCCCCTGCACACGGGAACAAAAGAACTGAAAGAAGGAAATCAACTTGTCTCCACAGGGTACAGCACCTAGGTCCCTTCCTTTTAAAAAGAAGCATGACAATTCAGCAGAGAAGTAAAACTTCAATATTTATCTCTGTTCAAACTGTGTTATAAAAAGCAATTAAGATTTCACCTTGGACCATAAAAATGGTCCATTAGGAAATAACCTTGAATTTCTGCCTTGATGCTCTTTATAATCTTATTCCTAAAGATATTCAGGGGTCTCAAGTTCCACAAAAGAGAACTTGTAATTTAATACATATTGTTTAAATTTAACTGTGACTGTATAGGTTGTTTTGAAGCCTCTGCTTTCTCTTGCAATTCCATCTTGCAAGAAGGACCAATGTCAACCCAATGCTGTAAGGTGGAGGTTTTTGTTTGTTTCTTTCTGTTTTGTTTTTCTTTGAGATTAACCCTTTACTATGACATATTAAGTTAAAGTAAATACAGAAGCAAATCTACAGAATGTAGATACTTTCAATTATGCATTTACTACCTTTTGTTCTACTTCCACAGGTCTTTTCCATAAGAATGATACAGCATTTAAAGAGGCAAAATCAAAGGTCATTTTCTAACTTCTTTACCCAAGCAATACCATTGAAATTAATGAGCAGTCAATGAATTGAAGACTGGCTGCAAGATTTGTATCTTCCACTAAAAGGCTTGCTGCCTGCTTACAAGTCACATTGCATGGTATTCCTCTCTGAGATTTGTCTGCAATAAACATCAGTCAAAATGGGTTTATTGGATTAATTTTTTAATAGATTACTTGCAAACTTCAGCAACATTAGTGGAAGACTTTCAGACTGAGCAGTTCAAAGGAACCCAAGGCAGGAAGGCAAGCACATTTCATTGAAAGTCATAAAATTTTAGCTGCAGTAAGTGCATGTGTTTGCTTAAAATATTCTATTTATAGTGACTATCAAGAAATGTAGCATGCAGTATTTCTGACAGACCTTCAAGGAAGTACTTTTTTCAGTCAGACTGCTGACTGATCATCAGTACCATTTTTTCTAAACTACACTACCTCTTGTCTTGTGCCCCCTGACTCTTACCCAGGACCCATTATGGAATTAGCAGAACATGGAGGGATCTATCATCATCATCAAGTGATGGAAAAGCTAAGGGGACAAAGCAATTGATTGTTCTTGCAGAAGAAAATAACAAGATACCTCCAAAGCCGAAAGAGAAAGTGGTATGGAGATTCTAAAGAAAGTAGATTGGAAAATCCTGTATCTCCTCCTAGATGAGAACCAGAGATATCAACAGAGAAAAAAAAACCTCTGTCCTTTTAGACACACCTTGTTTGTCAGAGAGGTTAATTGGTAAGGATTTGCAGTCATTAAGACTTCCGGGCCCTTGGATCTTGAAACTCAGGAATATGACATCACTCCAGTAAAATAAATTATTTACCTCATCAGACATTCCAGGGTGGCAAAACTATTGAATCATACAGAATAGAACTGCTCATCAAAAGGCCTATACCTTTATAATATCAATAGAAGAGAAAAGGAGAGAGAGAGAAGAAACTGCTATAAATATGACAAAAATCTAAAGCAGAACTGAAATGTTAAGAAAAAATACAGCAGTGACTGAAAATATGAGATTTCAAAAAGTACAAAAATTACATTAAGAATATTCTTGTAGTTTCTTTCATGAGATCTGCTGAACCTCACAAGCTAATCCAAGCCACTTGAACACTGAACAGCAATAGTAACATCAAAACAACTTACTCCTGTGTATAATTTGAACAAAAAAAGCAAGATAAACTTTTAAAATCCCATCTTAATAATTGGATTAGATTAAGAATATTTAGCATTATTACTGCTTAGCATCACTTAATATAGCTTTAAATCATAACAGGATAGAGTAAAAAAAAATTAAGATCCAAAAAATTGTACCCTAGGCTGGCTGCACTCTTAAATAATGATGTGCTAATATCAAAACATTCAATAAATGCAGTACTGTTTTTTACTAAAGACAACATTAATGCACAAAGCTGTACATTAACCATAATACCTTTCTAAATGACTAGCCACAATTGTATCTCTTCACTATGTGTATCCTGCATTATTTTGAATAACATAAATGTAATTCATAACCAACATTTTCAGTAAATGCTTTAAATAATCAAAAATGCTTTAAATAATCAAAACCTGACAAGGGTTATATTATGCATGATAACAGGGTCTTCTTTAAATTCTATTCATCAAGGGATAAAAATCATGCTTATTGAAATATCCTTGATGTTAGGCGGTTCCTGTCACAGATTATTTTAAGAGCATGAAAAAGGGCATTTACTGTAATTATATAAATATCCCTTTTTTGTTGTTGGGTCTTTCTTCTAAGCTGAATATAAACTGTCATCTAAATTCACTGCAAAGGAGTAAAAAGCAACATAGTACCAGTGTCTTGCAGCAGAAACAGAGATTAATATTGAAACAGTGGTTTATTCCAAAGTCACTAAAATAAGTCAATTTTTAGGTTTTATTAGTAGAGTTGACTATAGAAAGATTTACATGGATTTAAAAAACAGTTCAAAATCAGAACAAAAGTGACTTGTAGTACAATTAGATTCTTATAGTGCTAAGGAGGGTAGTGGACAATGTCCTCTTCAGATTAGTGTCAGAAATAAAGACTCAAGGAAGGTGAAAGTCTTAAAGTCTTTCTCTTCAAATATAAATACAGTGCCTTCTTAATTACAGCACTAATTGAGAATAGTATGAGGATTTAAGTCAGAAGGAAAGGAAAGGAGAAGAGGTGGATGAGAAAATACCCAATAATAAAAGTCCTGGTCTTCTGACGTCTAAATGGAGGTATTTTTTACATCATAAACAAAAGCTGGGAAACATAAATGCTGCTACAGAAGCTGTTTCAGAATGACTTCTAGAATCTACTGCATAAAGTACATTTCACTTTTCAAGAGCAGATTTATAAACACCATTACGTATGAATAAACTACATCTCTGGCTCATTTCTTCAACACGATTAACATGGACTAGATGGAGGAAATCAGAAAGCTTTTTGCAAAAGCCTTTCATAAATATACGGAATTCCTTATGCCCTTATGTTTACATATCCCTAGGAAGCAACATGTAATATATTGTGATGCAATAGATTTAGCAGACTAAGAAAGAAAGTGGAGATGATGATTACTTCGAATTATTAATAGGGTCTTCTGTTCTCATCAGAAATTTGCAATGATTATTTCCTTCTAACAGCTACATGTATCAATTTACATCCAATACATTTCATTGACAAATTATTTGGCCATGAGCCTCCAAAGATCTGCCAGAGCTTTCAGTGAATCAACAAGAAGGAGAAAATCAGATAGCTGAGCTACAAAGCACTGATTATAACTGAATGGGTCCTATGAGTGTAATAAAGAAAATTCTTGTAATGCTCTCTATCTACTAGTCTGGTGTTCTGACTAAAAGTGGCACCATATAGACTAACGCTGTCAGATCGATGTTCCTGAAATGCTGTTCCTGTGTTAGCTTGAAGTGGTTGAAATGGGTTTAGATTGAAATACTACTTACAACTGGTATTTAGAATAAACAAATTTATTCATGAGTGATATAAAAGTGAAAAGGAATGGCATAATAGTTCCCCAACTATACGTGCCTCAGCTTACAGAAGGGAACTTATCCCAGTACAGGCAATACATGCCTTTAAGGACAAGATCCCTTAGGTACTGGGAACTACACCAAGTGTGGCATGAACCTACTGTAAAGATAACTGTACATATTATTCAGTAAACCCATAACCTAGGCCAAAAATTAAAATATTAATGACATCTCTTTTTCACAATGCAAGAATGGGGGGGAAAGGCAGTGAAAGAAGGGGGAGAAGAAGAAAACTACAACTTTGATGTAGTTGTTGCTGCTGTTTCTGCATTCCCTACACAGTGCCTGATACTGTTAAAGGAGGACTGCAGCTCTCAGATGGTTTAGGTGAGGGGGAAATTCACATCTGCCCATCTACAGCTCCCTTGCTTATCTTGCCAACACTACTGTCTTGCACACCCTTCTTGCAGAGCCTGACCTAAAGCAGGACTGCTTCTAAAAGGCTTCAATCAGACTCTTAAGCAGAAAGGTTATTACCACTGTGAGATTAGTCCTCCATCCCAGCACTCTCCAAAGTGGGATGCAGATACTCCAGGTATTCCACAAGACAAGTTGCTGGAGTGCAGGAAAAAATTCTTTTTGTACCATCAGTACATAAAAGAAACATTTTTTTTAAATTGTGTTTACTTCATTTTTATCCCATATTTTTTTAATTTCTGGGGGTTTTATGGTTCATAAGGTTCATAATATATTAATACAATAGTACACAAATGCAATGGATAAATAAATAACCATATATTGTGGGTCCATGCTCAAAAATGTTTTACTGATAGGGGTTCATTAACAAATAGGTTTGGAGAGCAGTGCTCAAACCCAGAAGGGAGCCTGGAAATACTGGCCAGAATCCATAGAACCTACCTACTACCAAGTTAATCCTCTCGAAAGTATGGATTCACTAGTGGAGGGAGGAATGCCATTGCTGTGAAGCTCGTTGAAGTCCTCCTGAAACTAAAACTTTTCTACCAACAACTGGTGCCCTTTAATTTTTTTTAATGCTTTTTCTGATAAACTTTGAAGAAAGCATTCTTATCCAAGCTAAAGACATTCTTTTCAGGTTAACCACTGGCTCCTGCTAGCCATTCATGAATAAGTCAATAAAGTCAATAGCTGTATTTGGAACATTTAAGGTAGCTTTCATAGGATATTTGAAATTAGACAAACTTCACACTGTATTCAGTTCAATATGAATTCTATTGCAGCTGCACTCACAGCCAGCTTTGGGATAATATGCATGTTGAAGACTTTCAAGAAAAAATTCAGAAAGTAGATTTAAATGAAAATACAGGTATATAATCTTGATCTAGTTAAGATAATAGAACAAACATAAATGCAACATTTGTACTAAATTTTCCTTCTCTATACCTGGGGAGTTGGGGTATATTGCTCTATAGAGAGTAAAGAAGCAGTGAGTTGATGTGTGCAAAAGTTTTGGGTTTTTGCTTGGTTTTGGGTTTTTTTGTTGTTTTTTTTTTTTTTGTTTGGTTCGTTTTGGTCTTCGGGTTTTTTCACTGTTTGTTTGTACAAACAAGCAGGGTAGAGAACAAGGATAAAATGGAAGGAGTAAAGGAAAGCCAGCAGGAAGCACAGTATTTATTCACAATTAGCAATAGCTGAGAGTACATCTATGAGCTGAAAGCACGAGAGATTTAAAAGCTCCTCTAAGTTTAACGTAATAAAGTCTATAAAATATTCCTTAACTGCTGAAGTGGCAACATGCCTAGAAAGCATCTAAACTTAGCCATTCAAAGTACACTGCTATCCAGTTCTGAGATGCCAGTGGAATAGAACTGTGTTCATTCATGCCTTTCATGGAATTCAACTAAATATACAGTAATACTTCCTGAGCCCTTCTGGTAGTCAAAGTACTTGAGTATCAAAGAATGCATAGCTCAGTTTCAACTACAGAACAGTGACATTTGCAACAGCATCACTAAGAAGTTCACGTCAATCCAACAGAAAAGTATACAGACAACAAAAGGATAATCGGGACCAATTATCACATATGAGCAAGGAGAGAATACCTAATAATTAAGAGCAATAGAACAGTCAATTTCTAAAGTTAGGATAAAAGAACACAAAAAAAACCCACCCCCTAATTGTTTTCTAAGTGAATTGGTAAGTTTAAAATTTGCTGTATCAAACACTACAGCTAAATACAACAAAATTAATTTTTTTTTTTTACCATGGCAAGATACAAGATCCACTTTTGCTCTGACTGCAGAAATTACTACTGTCAAGAAGAGTAGATCTTTGAGACCTGTGACTTCTGGGAAGTCTGCAACTTCCATCAATACATTTCTATTGAAAATCAGTTTCTTAAGATTGCATTGGAAAACAACTATGCTTTTATTAAAATCAAGAACCCAAAAAAAGCCACCTTAATAGAAAAATAACTTGCTGGGGACAGATAACGTAACCAGGATGAGGGTTTGGCTGGGACCTTTAGTAACTGTTCCCGTATCTGCACTGAAAGGTGAGCAGGACTTGCCAAAGCAAGGAAGTACTGAGAGCATGAGGTAACAGCTTTATTTTGTCAAATTACAGTGTCTAGTGATTTAGGTGGAATTTAAATTTAGGCAGGGTTGAAGAAGAAAGATATCAGAAGAGTGGATGCTCAAGACATAAGTCAAGGTTGTCTACACAAGGTCAGATGGTGAGAAGCAGAAGGTAGGGGTGGTAAAGGGAGAGAAATTACCATGCCTGACTGCAAAAGTTCTTAGAAATATTTCTTTGAAACTCAACATCAGACTTTTTTTTTTCCTCAAGAAAGCAGTAAGATAGGCTTTGTTTTTACTGGTGAAACACACACAGGAAGAAAAGGTATAGGTGGAATTCTGGGACACCTTCAGCTAGTTGCATTTTGACTTAGTCCTTGTACAAATGCATTGTTACACAACTTCTGTTTCATGACCACTTCATTTCTAAAGTGCTTGAGGGATAAGTCATGCTTGTCTAGAGGGACACTGTTGTTTACAGCACCAATAGATTTCATAACTTGCAAAATGTGCATTAGGAAGAGAACTATCTATCTCCTTGTAATAGCTGAAGGCAATCCAGTGGAATTGTGCCTGTGGAATTGTTCTGCTGCCTAATGCTGCTAATGGAAAAATCATTTTGAAACCCTGTCAGGTATTCCTCACTTCTTATTTCTCTGTGCAGCCTTCCAGACATGCAGGGATCCTAATAACCAGATCAGGAACCCATGCACAGATGTGAAGACTGCTTATAGCAGCAAGTGAAGCCAGTAGATCGCTTCAGCAATTACTCTGAGATTTCTCAGACTGAGCAGCCAGGATAAAAGGGTATTTTCAACTTTAGTCTTTGATCCTCCAGCTGTAAGGAAAGAACACAGCTCCCTGACTCCTCTGCCTTAGCCACCTCTTCTGCTCTTCTCTGCTCCTGTTTTTTCATCATCCTTCTTCAACCCACTCTTCACTTCTCAAGTCTCCAATTTTGAGCAATCTACACTTTATAGACTGAATCTGCATTCTACCAGACACTTCATCCACATTTTGAACAAAGGTTCCTCCCCTCTAACTTCCCCCCATATATGCATTAACTGGCATGTTAAATACAGCTGGAAATCTGCTTCTTAACCTCTTGCCACTGCACTCATAGGACACCTATGGCAACATGGAAGGAAGGATGGAACAACACTGAAGAGACTTCCCTCCAAGCTCCAGTATTCTACCCCATCATACACCACATTAGGTAGAAAACAAAAAGCACTGTAGGAAAATAGGGAATTATCTCCATAACTCTGTGCAAAGGTATGCTTAATTCCTCTGATAATAGCAATGTCTTTTGGTGCAAATTTATAAAAACAGCAAGAAAGTTGCTTAGCTGAAATTCCCTTCAAAATCTCAGTCTGTGCATTTTGGAAAGGAAATACTCTACCTGAAAGGTGCAGCTTATCAAAATAAGGAACTGAAATCTTGGTTCTGTACAAAGCAGCAGGCAATGATGACAGATAGCACTTTGGTCTCTGCCCACAGTTTCTCAGAACTGACTTCTTGAAGCACCTTGGATACCTTAATTCTGTTTCAGTGTTTGATGTCGATTGCCCATGGCCATTTTTTACTGGCACCATGTTGCAGGATTTGTTCTCAGCTGTATTCTACATCTAAGATATCACAAAATCACTATCTAGTACCTTTGACTCACAAGCAGTAAGCACTAAAAATGAGCATTCCTGGAGAAGTTTTATCAAACTCGCCTTCCAGCACTCTATATTCAAGAACTTTTAATAATAAGGCACTTTCTCTCGGTATATTCTCAATTTTGTCTTCCTCCTAATCGATCCAAAAACATTCTGACATACAATAAGGAAGGATAGGAACAAAAAGAATGTTGTCAAATTGTTAAAGCAGTGCCCAGCAAAGAGAGCTAGAAGGGCTGTAGAGAAATAGACTTGTCACTTGTGTCCCATTCTTGATAGATTTTCTACATATCCTTTAGTTTCAAATGATAGTTTTTATTATTGTGTCCTTGGGCAAACTACTACAGTGCTTATCAACCCTTTATGATAAACTGAAGTGTCCTGATATTTCAACAAACAGCTTGTGAACAGCAGCCTGAACACAGAACCTCACTTTGTAAGACATAACCAAGTTTTACATTAACAATATATTTCCTAAGATCAGCAATTCCATGCATATTTCATAGTAGCCATATCCAGGTGTCAGGCTTTCAAAAAAACATTGAAATTGTGAATGCAAAAAAATCAGTTTTCAAATAACTTAATAGTACACCAAAATGCAATAAGGTAGAGAATTTACTATTAAGTACAGTCTTCATTGGCCCACATATCAGTAAAAGCTGATATGTAAAGAATTTTTCTGTTGTCATTCTGGATTTTTTCCCGTATTATTCCTGTATGTTCTGTATTAATAAAACAGAGGACATAATGAAAAGCTTGAGAGGCAATCTAAGTGACAATTGGCAGCCCCACATAAGGCTTTCAGACTTTAAGACCCTTTCTTAGGGCAGTAAAATGTCCATATCCTTACTGACATATCTTCTCTTTATGAAATTAAATGAAAATCCGATACTTGATTTCATTAACATGCCAATGTAATGAGTTTGGCAATGCTGAATATTACTGTGTTACTCCTGTCATGGAGATGGCATCCCTGGAGGGTATTCAGCAAGCAGAAGAAGAGGGAGAGTATCTGTAGAAAGGGTGTTTTAATAGTCCTGTTGGAGCTTGTGCCTTCAGGGGTGTATCTATCTGGGAATTATATGATCCATATCTTTTACAGCAGTAATATGTACTTTAAAAAACAAAATGACACCAAACCTGATAGTTTGAACATATGCTGGAAACTTGCCTTTCAGCAACAGAACCTTATCTGCTCCAAAACTATGAAACCAGTTCGTTTTTGGCAGAGGCTAACAGGACTAATCTAATAAATTTTTTCTTGATATATCTCATTGTGGATAACCAGCACAAAGAAGCTACACATATTCTAGTAATTGGAATACAAAAAAAAAAAAAATTGGACAACCTTTGACTTCATCTCATTTTTTTTCCTCCTGTACCAATTCCTTATCTCAGTATTTTTTAAACCATTTCCTTCAACGCTGGACATACTATAAACTGAGTACAAACAAGCTCAAACTTAATCTAAAATCAGATTGTTTAGAATGATCAGATCACAAATCTGATACTTTAATCCAGTAAAATGTCATTCTTCAGAATATAATTAAGTAGGCACATTACCAGTATTAATTGTACCAACTGTTCCAGCCATAATTTATTTCCTAGAGTAACATTTTCTCCAAATCTTCTTCTCTTGGTGGATTCAAACTAATTTATTGACCAAGCCTAATAGCATACAGAGTTTATCACATTTCAGGTCTCTAGGTCTCACAATCAAAAGATCAAGAGGTACCAAGTACAAGGTGATACTGAAGCATTGAAAATATTATCCTTAGTATTACCCTGACCTTTTCTCTGACTCAAACACTCTCATATGTGGTGGCAAACACAATACCAGGAGCATCAATTTGATGTCAAACTGTGTCGGAAATTAGGCCTGGAAATTAGATACACAGTTACAACAACAAGCAGAATCTGCCCACTCTACTTCAGCAGACAACTTATTGTATTCCACAAAATTCTGATTTCCAAGATTTCACAATCGGAGAAACATAGAATATGCTGAGTTGGAAGCAACCCACAAGGATCATCGAGTCTCCCGATTCCTGGCCCAGAGCAAGACACCCCAAGAGTCACAGCATGTACCTGAGAGCATTGTCCAAACACTGCTTGAACTCTCAGGCTGGTGCTGTGACCACTTCCCTGAGGAGCCTGTTCCACTGCCCAACCACACTCCAGGTGAAAAACCTTTTCCTGATATCCAGCTTAAACCTCCCCTGGCTCAGAGCTTCATGTTGTTTTGAGCCCTACCACTGCTCACAAGGGTGAAGAGATCAGCACCCACCCCTCCACCTTCCCATCATCAGTAGTGCCTAAATGCTGTGATTTGGCATGGTAATCAGTAGCCCAATTTTCAGAAGTGCTTCCAGCTATTTTCAGAAGGATTCCAGCTATTACCTAGCTGAGCACACATTACCACAGTGACTATCAACCATCAGCTAGCAATCCTAGCAACCCAACAAAGTCACAAACATTTTTTGTGGTAGCTCAGTGGATTATTGGAAAAGATGAATGGTGTGGGGAAGAATCCCTCAATGACTTAGTCAAGCTCTAGGCTGAAAACTGACATGGGAAAAAAACAAACATCAAAACAACAAAACAAATCAAACCAACCTTTTAAAAAGCGGCAAGCATTAAACCCACATTGTTCATTCTAAATTATGGTCTGACAAAGGCGGCTTCAGTTTCTTTTCTTCTGAGATAATACAAATGAACTCCTTAAGGATTCTGAATGTAAGAAAAATACCATCTTTTCAAATTTTTTTAAGAAAACCTCTGTATTTCACTGTTTTGTTTAGGGTGTTTTTTGGCAGTAGTGATGTTTTTTAAAGGTATTTTTTTGGATTCTCTGCCTTCCAGAGATAGCGCAGGACTCACTCAAATAATGCAAACACTTCAATGAAAACCTTCTGGTACAACAAACTCATGCACATTTTCCCATTGTTTTGTTCTAATTGAATGCTTCCTTCCAGCTAACTTCATTTCCATTCCGGCTTAACCACATTATAACCAAAACTAGGTTTCCTAGCAAAGAATGGTAGGATGTTTTTAATCTCTTCTACCTTGAAACCCACAACATATTTTTACTAGGATGTTCTGCTTTATCACAAGCCCACACAAAGCTTTGCACAAGATCTAGAAATACATCTGATAGTACCATGCTTAACATTTACAAAACTCTCTTCAGGAGTAGAGCAATCTGCATCTTTTTGAAAGGTTCTACCTGACCTGGTCGCTTATAGCAACATAAAATCACTGTGAGATAAAGGCGGGAGGAGAAAGACACAACAGAAAACCCCCTACAAAATGTTCTCTTATCACAGCTAATTAATTCTGACTTATAGAATTTGTGACTAGTATTTTCAGAATCTTACATTTTCAAAAACTTGCATGCTTTTATTGCCATTTTTAATTTTATTTTAGATAAACTTTTTTATTAATTCAGTTGACAAAAGTTCATCCAAGTATGAATTGTTAAGCTTTACAAAATCCACAATGATGAATAACAGTGTGTGAAAAACCTTAAAGCTTATTCAGCTTCTGAACTACTAAGCAAACACACATTACAGAATGAGATTAATTTTAAGCTACAGCATTTGCTGACAAAAGTTTAGTAAAATCTTCTCTTCCCACTGGTGAAATGCCCACCTCTTTAAAGAACATCACTTTTAAAAATCCTGGTAAAAATAGCCATGCTATTGGCTTGTTTTTAAAAAATAAGTACAAACATTATAATTGGCATTTTCATAGCTAATGATAAAATACTGATCCTTTTTAATTCTGCTCTGCAATAATTGTTGATTTTTTTTCTTTTTAAAAGTTAGCTTTCTAATTTACATTTAAATTAAAGGATTTTTTAATTTTTGTTTTCAAGTTAGAAGCTTTCCAGTAGCATTTGGAGATATTTCTGTAAGCAAACCAATGTGAAACAATTGAACACATTTAACTGATAAATCTTGAGTTGACAAAGAACCACAATGCAGGCTAAACTATTTTCTAATATGTATTGAAATGTATGTTTAATATGTATGATGGTGTAGAAATTTCACTTGAAAGCTGCAGTGTTTTTTACACAGGACTGTTGATCAAACTATGCATTAAAAAAACCCTGTTCTGTCCTCATAATATGACAAACATATCTTTGTCTTTTGGCTCATATTTTGCTCCAGAATCCATACTAACCATATATTTTTCAACTTTGTTTTAGTACCTATATTCTTATTTTCACCCACATTCACAGGCAAAAGCAAACACATTCACCAGTTCAGGTAAGAGAGGGATTTTTTTTCTGAAATACTTGAATAGAATCATAGAATATCCTGAGTCAAAAGGGACCCACAAAGATCATCAATTCCTGGTGCTGCACAGGACAGCCCCAAGAATCTGACCATGTGCCTGGCTTATCTAAATTCTTCCTTCATTCTGGCAGCCTTGATGCTATGACCAGTTCCCTGGGGAGCCTGTCATTTTATGGGAAAAAAAGAATACTGGAATACTAATATAATTCTATTCCCAGGATTTATGAAGAAATAGTAATAAAAAACACAGGAAAATTTAGGTGGGAACAGAAAGTCCTTATTATTTCTACAGATGGAAACGCTAGAATTTATCAGTGCAACCTGTGATAATGTTTAACCAAATTCATTCTGAAAAACACCTTACACCTATTTAGAATGTTCTGTGTTCCAACTTCCATCTGTCACCTATCATTCTACCCAATGCACCTCTGAGAACACTCTTGCCCTGTCTTCCGTACGTCCTTCCTTCACCTGGTTGCAATCAGAAGCTTGCCCCTCCTGGCCCTTCTCTTGTAGTTAAAACCCCTTGTTTCCTCTGCCTCATTTCACTCCCCAGGTGCTCTCCAGCCACCTGCCTTCCAGGCAGCCCTGCACCGAACCTGCTCCAGCATGATGATCTCTTTCCTATAGAGGGATGCCCAAAACTGGATAGGGCACTCAAGATGTATCCCTTCAAACAGAAGGGATGAATCACCTGTCCTGATCTGTTGGCTACACTTTTGCTGCAGCAGCCCAAGGTGCAGCTGGCCCTTGCTGCAAGGACACACTGCTGACTCAGAGAATCCCCAGGTAAGTATCACAGTAATTCAGAGAATCACCTAGGTTGGAAAACACCTCCAAAGTCCTGAAGGTCTTTTCCTGCGAGGCTGTTTTCTATCCCTGACTGTGTTGTAACAAGGGGATACTCCATCCCAGATGCATTTGCAAACCATTTATGAATTTCAACTTGATAAGGTTCCATTCAGCCCATTTCTCCAGTCTGTGCAGGTCTAGGTTCCAGCAGGCTCGCCTCTCATGAGGCTACTGGATTTGACAATCTTTAAATCTCTAAAAAGACTACCATATATCCCTTCACAACAAGTAGCCTAAATTAGATAGAACACTGACAGCTGTACAGGAAAACTGTATAATTTAAAATTTTATTTACTTGACCAACACAGCAGCAGCTGTCTGCTTATGTCACAATGTATCCCAGCTATTTCGTCAATGTTCTTGAAATTAGGGATCTTATACGTTTATCAATTGGATTTGCTGTACTTTTGTTTTCAGTGAATTTGCAAAAATTGTATCTAAGGAAAACATATTTTTCCTAGTAATAATCCTAGTGTGAATAACATAGGCATTTCTAAAGGAGAAAACTTTACTGAAAAAAAGCATTCATAAAGCAGGTGTGTTTTCCATGCTATTCAATTTATTAGATTGTATTTTTGCTGCTTGTAAGATACAGGAACTTCAGCATATTGCTTCAGGCACTCAGGCACAAATGCCAGTCTATTCAAGAGACTTTCAATAACAAATGGCACATCACTTCTACCAATTTCAGTAGTAAGTAGAAATTCAGTTGAGAAAAAGTCTCTTGCCTGACCAATTTGCAAATGCTGTGTTCAAAGAAGAAAAGTCGGCTAGGCTTGAGCTATGCTCCTCAGTTCAAACACTAGGGATTTTTCAAAAAAAACCCAAAACAACAAAAACCCAAATAAACTGCTCAAAACGGTGATAAACAGTGATAAAGACTATGAACTAGTAACCTAAAGTCTTAAGGATTTGCTAACAGTACATTTCTTTAATATATGCTTAAAATTATCAGAGACTTAAGAACTCTAAAGATATGCTGGCATCCAATTCCCCCCCCCAATACCAAAAGGAGTGAAAGACGACAGATCTGGCCCAGAAGGAATAAGCACTTCAGCCAGAGGAATGGAGCAGCACACAACATGACTTGTCTCCTTATGGCATGTATCATGAAATTTTAATACTCAGCAGGCTGAGTAAGTATCTGCCATCAGGGAAACTGGGGAAGGGAAGAGTTCACAAATTTTGTCCTAACTCGTGGTCTAAGCATTTTATTCAGTTTTATCAGAAGCGACTGATTCTGCCTTTGGTTCACATCCAAGTACCAGTTCCTGAAAAGAATGCACTCAAGTCCTTTTTAGCAAAATTCCTATTGACCGCAGTCCCCAGTCCCCTAAAAAATGACTATAGATGAAGTATATGTCAAAGAATACAATGCTAAAGAAACTTTCTCAAATCTGAATGACCACTGGAAAATCAGCACAGCAGTCAGAAAGATACCTGACTGCATTTTGTATTTGTATTAGTTCTAAGCCCCTCTAGTGAGGATTTAGAATTTTTTGGAGAGAAGATTACTCATTTAATACATATGGGATAAACAACAACCCAACAAAAACAATATTAGATTATTATTTATTTCGTCTTCACATCACTTGCCAAGTCAAAGGACAGCTGTCTAACTGTAAGCTTTCAATGTTATTTTCTATAAAACAGTATTTTGGGTATTTCTTAATATGTATTTAGTTTAAATGCTAGAAACTGCATATGTAAAACATCTCAAGGCCATTACAGATATCAAAAATTTGCTTAAAATCTCTTCTGTTATACTATTCCGTTATTCTCAGACAGACTAGCAGTCCAATTATTAAACTTCTGGAATAACTGGAGTCTCAGAACACATTCCAAGTCATCTGACCTTGATATCACTGATAACTCTAAAGTATAAATTTATCAATAAGAAAAAAATTCACCAAGGAAACATCTCCTGCACAGCAAGAAATTTCCCAACCTTCATACCACTGACTGGAGTAATACTAAAATAACAGCATTATTTAAACATACCTCAGTATTACTCAAACATATTTCAGATAACTTTCTTGAAATTCAGTCAAACCATTTTTAAATTAAAATTTAAAGTGCTAGAGAAGCAAACTTGACATGCCAATATAGGCCATGCTTAAATAACTTTAAGTAACTAACTTTCTCTAATGTTAACAAGTCTAGATGGTGACATGATATAAAATAAGAGTTTATCTTAAGGAGTTAATTCTCACCTGATTTATTAAGAATGAGACATTTAAGTCAACTTCACGTACAGCTTCTGCTGAATTTGTCAAAGACTCTTCTGACTTCTGCCATTTTTAAGCAAACTTGCATTCCATATTTTTGTTACATCTTTGGCATTCTACTGAATAGTTACTTCTTATGGAAAAATCACTCATTTCACTTGATTGAAGAGTAGTTTGAATTGCTTAAACTGAGGAAGTGATCAATGTTTTTTGTAAATTTTTGCTACTATTATCACATAAAATTTTGCACTGAGCTTGCCATGTTATACTTAATATTATCTATTCATATTTCCACTGATAAAAAAAAAGAACACATGCCTATACAATCCTCAATTCTTGAAACTCAAGTACCATCACCTTCCATTTATTAGGTTCACTGAGAAAACAAAGAAACACACTAATTGAGAAGCTAAAAAATGCAAAGTCTTCACTTCCATGAAATTCACCAAGAGACCAGTTTCCTTTTGTTACAATTTCTTAAATAAACTTATCATCCTCCAAACAATGTACCAGAAGAATTTCTTAAAGTAAACCAATGTTTAAACAAAGAGAGGGACTTCTATCTCCTCATGAAGATATAAAATACATCTGACATTTTGAAGACAGGTCAGCAGCTTTACATGATTCATTCCAAACCTTTTAATACCTTGAATGATAAAATTATGGCTAAACAGGTTCACAAAACTTATCAATCTCTGCAAGTAGGAAGCTAAAAGTCTTCAACTGAAAATTACAGCAGTATTGGTGGTGGAAATAAGTTGCTGATAATCCATTCAAGCTCCAGCAAATCAGTGAATTCCAAATAAGACTACTATTTTATCGCTGAACAAAGAAGATACAAAATTGTAGGAAATTTTCTTTTTTAAAAAGCAGGTCATAATGCAAATTTTCAAACTCCACTAAAATCTCACGCTCCCAAGTGTATATGATTTTTATTTAAAAAAATCAAACTTGTTCTTGTGATAATTCCTAACAGCAGAAATGCTTACCAATTATAAAGAAATCAACAATTTGTACATTACCTAATGCTGCTCATGCTTCCAGTTTCTGATCCAAGCTTACATCTCTCCAGTTGGCTCGCCACAATCTGACGTTCAGCCTCAAGTTCTCGAGTCAGTCTCTCAAACTGCAGTTCCTGAAAACAATAATTTAAACAATTTGCTTTGACTTCTCTTGAGATTAAGAAGGAATTTCAGCACATAAAAATGAAATTTGTGCAAGAATTATTAGCTTAATATCTTATAACAAAGCTTCCTTTTTTTCTTTTTTTAACACATTCAAAGTTCACATTTTTGTGGTGACACCTACTTGTTCCTTCATTTGTCCTAACGATGCATGTCATAGAATAAGACTGTTTATCAGGAAAGGAAATTCTAAATATATTAAATAATTTCACTTACAGAATTCATGCAGATCTCTCAGTAACACAGAGATCTTAGCAAACTGACCTAAGTATGATCACAATTAAGTACAATTTGTGTTACTGATAAAAAAAGATGCTAAGTTCTGTGGATAATCTAATTTAAGTTTCTGCACTTAAAAAGATAACCATCACAGTGTACGCCAGTGAAATAAACTCAATGAAAGGTGTGTTGATAGGGCCGGAGCACAACTTAATTTCTGCAGTTAATGATGTGCAGAAGAGAAACTCAAGTCGTTTTGGACAAAAGCTGTGCTTAAATTCCTACCACTAATTTAATTTATTTTCTTTTATTCTATCCAGGAAACCAAACCAGTCCTACCAGATAAGATTTATCCACGGAGCTTATAAGGGTACTTATAAAGTGGCTTTTTTTATACACAAAAGATTATTTTTTATTAAAAAAAAAAAAAAAGAAAACCAATATAATTAAAATCACCACCATTTCTCAAAGGGCTACATTCCTCACATATTGTAGCACTAGTTTTATCAAATAAAAAAATTAAACACCTTTATGGTTATTGTAATTTGTCAAGTGTTGCTGCCCTTTCATTTTGATCAGTAACATTGCATCATTTTCACAGGTAAACAAAAACATCTCCCCTGCCCCTTTTATTTAGGTTTGTTGAAGGCTCAAGGAGAAATATCTTGAGAATCCCTTTCTTAAATAATTCTCTTATCCAATCCACACAAATGAACCCATTATCACTTTCTCCCTCTATTTTCTTCCAAAACAACCCCCATTTAATTCAGAGGTATGGGAGGGAGTCCCTTGAATAACTCCCCAGCAAAGTCCTGCTGGGCAGAACAGCACTGGAAATTACTGGAGTCATGACTTATGCCCACCAAGGGACACTGAAGGAGTTAATATTTGAGAGAAAGGAAGAAATGACAGAAATAGAGTAGGATTTGTAAGTGCTCATTCTAAGTCCTACCTAAAACTTCTGACCAAGTAATCAACGGTAAATAAAGGCCTTAAATTTTTCAAATCTCTGAAATGAGGCAAATGATAACTGAAATGTAAGAAGGAACTAGCTGATCATCATTCTGCTTAATCCAGCTGGATCACTCTCCTATGTTTCCCTTGCTATTGTCATGGAATAATTTCTGCCTTGCACTATGAGTAAAGGGGGACATCTACATAGGTTATATTCAGCATGAAATAGCCAGTGAATACTTAAATGGCCACTGACTATGTGACAAAGCCTGCTTAAGTGTGAATTTATTACTCCAAACAAATCTATACAGAGTACAAGAATACCACTGAAAGTCAGATTGGTGTAAAGAACAAAACATCACTGTTCATTAAATGTCAACACTGCTGTAGCAATCAATAGTTAATAATATTCTCTGCACATTTTTGTAGTGTACAGCAACACCTTATTCACTGTTGTCTGAAGATATGATTAACAAAAATCACGTGACAATAATCATCTATTTCATATATGCCTCCTTCACAGAGAGCATTTCTCTCACCTAGAAGAATCAATTGCCTGAAAAGCTGAAGAGACAGTTTATCGGTTTTCCAAGAGTTATTATTCAAATCCAGATCTTGTTTGCATAAAATAAAACCCTTAATGCAGAAAGGATTCTATTAGAAATATTACTAAATTGTTGAAGAATGAAAAATCAAAGTGGTACAGTATTTGCCATGCCAGCATGCTTAAATCAAAGTGTGTAAGGCTGGAGAAATTATGATAGTATTATTATACTAATAAAATACCCAAGAAAATCTAACTGAGCATTATGTTTACTTTCAAAATACAAGCAGAACTTTTACCAGCTATTCTGTGCCACTACATTTTTTAAGCCACTTGAGTCTATCTCAACAATGCAAATTTAGGTGCTTAGCATAGATTTTCACCCAGTCACTTCAGCTCTCACCATCCCAGGTGAGGCAGGTCAGGAGTGCTCTTTGCCATGGCTCAGAATGGGCATTTGCCTTACCTGCCCAGTGAGGAGGTGGAGCTGTCCCCTCAATGCTGCTGAGAGAATGTTAAGCACCAAGAATTCAGGAACAAATGCTCAACACTCTCCATGTTGCCCACTTGCCTTTTCCTAGATAAAAAAGTTCAGTTCCTTGTGCTCTTTAAGTCGAGTAGGGGTGCAAATGATGGTTCTCTAGTTTCTCCCTTTTGTCCATGCTACCCCAAGCCAACTAAATACAGAAATGCCTCAATCCTATTTTACAGAAATACCTCAAAAGCAGTATTATTCTGCTTTTTTTTTCCTTTCTTCAGCTCTCTGGATTGTATGTCTTCTCATACTTTTCTATGCTTTCTATTCCTTCAGTTAATTACTCTGATTGACAACATTTCCAGAAACTTCTGCATTTCCTCAACGAATACCCTTTAGCTAAGATTACTTTGTCCCCAGAAGATTTTTTTTCTCATAATTCTAGTCTCTCAAACATACTTTTCTACTCTTCACTCTGTCTTTTTTTTTTCCCTGCTTACAGCTTTCTGTTCTCTTCTGCCTTCCATCTTTCTTTCATTTCCTAGCGTATTTCATGACTCATCCTCCACTAAATCTCTTTCAGTCCTATTACACAAAGTGCTACTCCAGCAAATGCCCTAAATTGATTGGTTTAAGGAGTTTTTCTCATTCTCTCTCTCCCTGGTTCCTTATTGAGGAAACTCTTCTGTTCTTAAGACGTACAAATTGATGTTTTCTGGTTTCACTACCCACATAATTTAAGTCCTGCCCTGCAGAGATGATTAGAAAAGGGCAGTTGTATCTATGTTACTCCTCAAGCAGGAAGCAAAGATGTACTTGATCACTTAAGAAAGAAATAGCCTTGGGTTTCTAACACATGAAAATGGCAAGAAAACATGAACAGGAACTTCACTACTAGCTTTTTAATTGCTACTATTTCTTACTTAATTATCTTCTGTCAGGTGCCACCAGAAGTTAGAAATGAAAGAAAGGAAACAAAAGTTGGGGAGGTGAGATATGTGCAGAACCAAACAATTATAACTTCAAGAATTGTCCTCTACATTGAATTTAATAAGCAGTTTTCTTTGGTATTCCCTCATGCCCATGAAAAAGGTGCAGGTCCACAGGGTTGCCTTTGGACTGAAAAAAGGAAAGAAGAATTCAAGTACGATTTGTGAATCTGTTTTCCCTCCATATCAAGAAATCCTGGCAGAAAACAAATTAATAAGCTTCCTTGTCTTTGCTTGGGAAGCAGTGAGAGTGACTAATATTTGAATAAATCCATATGTTTAGATTTCAAGCAGCTGTCATAGTGCAAGTAGACAGAAACCAGAAATAGCGTTTGCTTACATTTTATAAAAATAATCATTGAACCTGACTCCATCATTTGTATTATTTGTTGTGTTTACAATCATTCTCACCAGTTCATGCCATGTTGTGTTATCTTCACAACTTTCTATTATTTCTCTGAATCAAGCTAATCAGAACATCAAAATTAAAAACAAATTCCTACTCACTGATTATGCAAATCTGTTGTCAAGACAATTGCAGAATGAAGAACAGCAGAAACTACAATGCAACATCAAAATTAATTTACATAATAACATGTCAAGAGCAGCCTCAAGGACTGTGCTGCAAAGGGCAATAATGCCAAAGCAAGTGCCCACACAAAGGCACTACAAAGTGCAGTGACCAGCACGGCAGTCCTGGCACTTGGCACCAGGAGGGGGTGTGGGAGCGGGAAGCCACCAGAGATCAGAGATAATGATTTGAGTAATCCAGAGAAACCACTCAAGAGAGCAACTTGGAAAGGGAGGAACTTCATGATAACCTTATCAAATTGTTTTGAAGTGATACAAAGTATTTACCTGCTAGGGCCTGAAGTAATTTATGTTTTAAAAATGGTATTTGTCCACAAACATGGTGGGGTTTATTTTGTAAAAATAATTCATTATTCCATAGATGGCAATTCAATGTACTTTCATTATCAGCATGAGTTTTGTATTTTATCTATCCTCTGCAGCCACCAAAGCTTCAAGCACAATATAAGACTTGAGTCAGGTCATAACATTTCACAGTGGTCCAAACAATGAACAAGCAAGAAGGAAATCTTCACAGCCTTTGGACAAGTTAGGAACTCCTGAGCTCAGGGCACACCAAACCAGAGGGTATTTTGTTATGTTTTATGCTTTACATCTGATGGGCCATCTGCTGTATAGACCCATTTGAATGCTGGGAAGGGCAAAATAGGGTAAAAGAAATTTGGCTGGTATTTGGAGTTGATCTCGTTTTACTTTGTCCTTTACAATCTTAATCTAATCCTTCAATTCTTCCACAAAGAGATGTGTATCAATGCTAAGCAAAAGACAGCAAAATCAGTAGTGACAGTAAAAAGCAGCTAAAAAAAAAAAAACACCAAAAAAAAAATCCTTAAAAAATCTAAATTTAGGCACAAGAGGCTTGCAAAATTATTGGGTTCCTAAGAATCTTTAGGTCATGACATTAAAAAAGGAGAAGTGTCTAGCTTTTGATTGCAAATATGCTATACAAAACCTAATTGGGGCACTGGTGATCATTTGAATCTTGAAATACAGACAAATAACAGCACTGATAATCCAGGGTAGGAATCCCTGGTGAGATGAATACAGGAAACCTGATTACAGCTACACAAACAAATAAATTGTCTCTGGGATTGAAGTCTATCAGAGGAATATGTTAGAAACCACAGAACTTGTTAAACCTGTTAAACAAGAAAAAATTTACCTCAATTAACATCACAAATACGTGAATATTCCTAGGCACATCCTATAGCATCATGCACAATTCCATATACTCCACATCTGTACATTCTACTGAATGCCACTACTCAGAGCCATGTTGGTAACAAACTATTTTTAACCTACAGTACCAACCACACATGAGCAGCAAATCTGGAGTACATACTTCCTAAGGAAAACAGCAAAACCCAGGAAAGTCTAACTTGGCAGAAACATAGGGACAGATATCATCAGACATAAACCAGACCTGACAACCCATCCTGTAAATAGAAGGAAAACAGAGTGTCTTCATGCTTTCAAAACAGGAAAAAAACACCACTAGCAATGCCCCTAAACATCTGACACTAAAGGTTGTTCATAAGCTTTGAAACTGGGCTTTAGAATGTACCAATCAATACCTTTCACATTCTCTACACTCTCCATTGTTGGTCTGCATTTTCATTTGTTCTGTTCTTATCCTTTTTCACGGGATTGTTTCCTGCTTCCATTGTAGTGAATAACGTGGGGTGAGGGAAAAAGCTCACAGAAAGGTAATTATGTAAGCAGAGAGGCAGCAGATTCAGAAACTCAGTGGTGGGTATGTATGTTCTTGCAGAATCTTAGTGGAAAGATGCCTGCACCTATAAGGAAGTCCAAGTTTCCAGGTAACCAACCTGAAGGAAGCAATTCATACACTGAAGGGCAGGACTACCATTCAGAGGAACTCTGACAAGCTGGAAGAATAGGCCGACAAGAGTGTCATGAAGCTGATAAAAGAAAAACAAACAGTCCCAAACAGTGCAGAGAGGATGGAATGCCATGTAACAGTACAGCATCTCGCCAGGAAGGACCTGGGGGTGTAGCAGACACAAAGTTATGACTTAGCAGTGCATTCCTGTGGTGACAATGGCCAACCGCTCATTGAACTGCACTAACAAGAGAGCCCTTAGCAGAACAAGGAAACAATTGAACTAATTATTCCCTTTTATTTGCTACTCCTTAAACTGCATCTTGAGTACAGTGGTTGGCTTGGGGCCACCAGGACAAGACATGACAAGATTTTGAAGCAAGATCACCAGAGGGCCACAAAAATGATCAGAAGATAAATGCACACATTGTACAACCAGAAAGTGGAGGAATTTGGTTTGTTTAGCATGGAGAAGAGACCATCTAGGGAGGATGTATTTTATAGAATTTCCAAGGCTGGAAAAGACCTCCTGACTGCCCTGTCAACTAGACCACAGAACTAAGTGACACATCCAGTCGTTTCTTGAACACTTCCAGGGAGGACTCTGTTCCAATGCTGAACAACCCTGTCAGAGAAAAAAATAATTCTGATGCCCAACCTAAACCTGCCCCAGCACAGTTTGAGACTGTTGTGCCCTTGTCCTCTCACCAGCTGCCTGGAAGAAGAGACTGATGACTTCTGATACCAGAAGAGACTGGTGAGGTGACTCCTCACCTTGCAACACCCTCCTGTCAGGCACTTGTAGAGAGCAACAAGGTCACCCCTGAGTATCCTTTTCTCCAGCCTAAACAACCCCAGCTCCCTCAGCCACTCCTCATACAACTGACCCTCCAGACCCCTGACCAGTGCTGCTGCCCTCCTCTGGACACACTACAGCCCCTCAATGTCATTCTTGCAGGGAGTGGCCCAGAACTGAACACAGGATTTGAGGTGTGCCCTCACCAGTGGTGAGTACAAGAGGACAATCACTGCCCTGCTCCTGCTGACCACACTATTGCTAGCACAGGCCAGGATGCATTTGACTTCTTGGCCACCTGGGCACAAGCTGGCTCATGTTCAACACCCCCAGGTCCTTCTCTGCTGGGCAGCTTTCCTGATGCTCTGCCCCCAGCCTGTAGCTTGGTTGTCACAGACTTTCACTTCTTTAAGGCAATTATAGTGAACACATCACCAGGCTCTTGCCAGACATACGCAGCAAGGAGACACAGGCAACAGTGACAAGCTGCAATGAAGTAAATTCTAACTGAACAAGAGGTAAAAGAACAAACACAAGCAACAAAAACAGTAATTAAAAAAAAATCCAAAACCAAACAAAAAATTAAGGGTAGTGAAACACTGGAACAGGTGAAACACTGGTACACATAAAATCGCCATTCTTGGAGATTTCAAAATCCATCTTCACATCTGATCTAACACTGAAGCTAGACTTGCTTGGAGCAGACCTCCAGAGTCTCTTTTAACCTATTTCCTCCATGATCCTAGAACTGATGAGCTCTGAATATTTTTTCAAGTCTTTATACCAAGGTTATTGATTAGATCAGAGGTTACCAAACTCCCTGATCATGATGATTACATACAGACATATTTCACTTGATGTAAATGCTTGTATTTTATCAGCCTGAATTTCTCTAGCTTATTCCTCCACCTGATTTGACTGTTTTAGTCATCCCATGCTTCTTTACAAGAGATTAGCATGGCATGTAGGCTATTATGCATATGGATTATTTATGGGATAAAGAACTAGTTTGGCTGATTACAGTGTTTAAAAATAAACTATTCCTTCATTTTCATGTAGGATTACTTCAAAGAAGTCCCTTTTATGCCTTTAACAACTTTTATAGAAATAGGGCCCTATTTTATTTTCTATGTTTAGGATTCTCATACAAATATAGTGACAATTGCATTCCATGGCATTGTTTTAGCTCTCTAGGCATACTGCCCTGTTCCTCTGTGAATTGCAGGCAGGCCTTGCTCTCTGAAGGCACATTGCCCAACTGCCTGGACTTCTGTTCCTAGGGAAATTGCATTATTTCTTTTCCAACATAATCACCAAAGTTTTTAAAATTTCAAATGGTCCTTTTTTATCCCATTTTTTCTTCTCTGTTTTATCTTCAGCTTCAGTCTTTAAGCTAACTCTTTTCTTCTTCTCATTAGTTTTTACATCCCTTGCCAACACTCCCAACGGTTCATCAGCCACCATGATTGCCGTGCTATTCCACTTCCTGCCGTGCAAACTACTTCTATCCATAAAGCAATAAACTCTAAGTAAAAACTTCAGAGTGTTAGGACAGGATTAGGACTGCTATGAGCTTTCTAATGTAAGTGCTGCGCTTCTCTACCCTCTGCAGCAGCAATTCAAGGAGGATGTTAGATAAAATTGACTTTCTACCTTACTAACTTTGACCTGCTTTACGGCTTACTGTTTATTCATAAAGCTCAATGTGAGAGCAAAACAAATCATCAAAGTGGTAGGCCAAGGAGAGCAAGAGAAGTAGGGCTGCAGGTTAGTAACAGACTGACTCCTCAGTCTTACACTGGCCTGAGCTTGTAATTCTCATTTACTTCTAGCTGTCCAACCATATGTCTAAGTGGAAAAAGGTAATTCCATTTACAGTAGCAGCTCTTGAAGCCTGACTATTAGATTTTCAGCAAATCTAATATACAAGACAAAACTGTGGACTGACAGATTTTTACCTTGATTTTCCAGTACGTATCAGCAGTCATTTTAGTGAAGATGGAAGATGCTTAATTATACATATATTTGTATAGTTTAAAGAAGTGTGAAAAGCAAAGGAAGTTGTACAACATGGTCACAAAATGTGAAACTTCTAAAAAATATCCTAGATGTTGAAGCATTAAGAAAGCCTTTTTTGGTTCTGACAACATCCTCAGGTTCCAGTTCCCCTTTCTTATCTGATTAGATCTGTGCTCTGTTGGGCAGTGTGCCAAGATGCCAGCAATAGCTGCAGAGCTGTCAGAGCACACACCAGCACATGTGCACACCAGTGACACACACAACTTCTTGACCAGCCTGTCTACATGCTTAGAGATCCGAAGTCCTCTCCAGCATTTTATTCATGGACTTCTCCAGTTCCCTGTCTATATGCCTCTGAACTAGTTCTCCCTCCCAGAGAATACACATCATCCTAGGCACTGGGAACAGATGGAGAACCAGCACGATAAATCATTAGCTTTACACTTGTCCAAAATGGCCTAAATGAGCAGCCAACTATTCCCTTTCTTTTCTCCTACTTGAATTTAGGAAATTATTCTGGTGAATAATTTTTTCTTTTGATTTTCCTCATCTTATAAGAAAAAACTTATTTCTCAACACAGACATAGACTGTAAGTACAGTATATCCAAGAACACACTCCATAATTTGCAATAATCCCTGAATTTCTGAATTAATTAAGATACTAGATCTGAATATTTCCATGAGTAGCTATTAAAAAGCTGGTCATTAGCAAATTACTAAGAGATTCAAAAGTTATCTAACAAAGCAAGATGGGCCTTTTTTTTAAGATAACCTAGCCCATGCAAATGAATACCTACAGGATTTTTTTCTTGTATCGAGACTAACAACTTAGAAGCATGATTTTCTGCACACTTGAGGCAGTTTGCTACACTAACTGAATGTGGATGGAGTTTCAAATAAATAAAGGATTGCATCAAAACTGTAAATTCAGCTCAAATACAGAGATGTTAATTAACGAAAATTCTAGTATTCTAGCTGACAGTACAATGATTAGTCAAATAATTAATTTATTTCTGCTACTAAGTCCTATTAAGTGCTAAAGAAAAAAATTGCCAGTATGGGCTAAAAAAAATTTGAACTCAAGGACTGCAAACCCTTGAGATTTGCACATTTTCTTCACAGATGATTCTATGGCAGTAGCAGTTAACTTTAATAGCTTTTGAATATTTCCTCTTTTATTATATCTTTTATTACAAAGAAGAGAACTAGTAAAATAATTGGGCAATTCATTCCTTTTCTGGCTACCCTAAAGAAATACCACAGTTTCATGAAATTCCCAACAGATTCATATTGTTCCTTATGAAAGAAAAAAGCAATTAGTAATGAAAATGTTAGTTTTAAGAAGTATCATTACGATCTTATTCTCCTAATTTCTGGTATGAATAGCTCATCTTTTCAACAAAGTAAAAACGTTTTCATAATGAAATTATAGTCTAAAAATCACCTGTTTGAAAACAAATAGGTAAGGAACATGTACTTCAGGGTAACATTTATAGTATGGGCAAGGATAGGTAGGGAAAGAGTTTAGAACCAGTAAAAGAAACAATCTCACTGAATAAAAATTCCTTTTATGAGTTGATATCTGGGTTGATGCAGTACTGAGTTGTCAGAGATGTAGTTTGAAAGATGGGTACAAAATGCAATAGTTCTGAGAGTCTTCAATTACCCCAACACTTGGTACAGAAAACGAAAGAAAGTAACATGAAAAGGTGGCACATAAGCTGAATTTTACATAGTATCATACACAGATGCTTGGGATGCCCACAAGAAAAGATTAAATTCTTGACTTGGTCAAGTAAGAGAGTTTCACATCTTGCAGCTGAGAAACCAGCCTTAGTGATCATTCTGTCTTTGAATCCAGCATCCCCACAGAAAGCAGAGCATCTGCCAGTTAGGAGCCACATAAAAAGAGAAAATTTTAAGAAAAAAATATCAAAAAATTTGCTTAAAGCTAAAAGTAAAGTATTTATAGACAGCAGGGAAAATAATTGTTGGAAGTGTATGATGAATGTACAGAATCAAGGCAGCGTATCAAGAAAGGTCAAGACACAGAAAGTTAGTAAGGGCAAAGGAAGCTGTTACTAAAAAAAGCCCTTTTTCTGAAAGGTGAAACCATCTTCAAGTGAAGAAAATACAATAGCGTAAATGTTGACAGGTTAAACAAGAATACAAGACAACACAATTTGATTTTAAAGGACAAATAGCCAAAAGCATCAAAGCAACCAACAAATATTTCTCCAAATGCATCAGGAGCAAGAATCTGCCTGGAGAGCCTGTAAAACCATTGGTGAGGATATAAAAGGGCTCACTGAAGAGAAACCAAATGAATCCCTCATGGAAATTTTTACTATTTTATGGGAAATTCTTGTGCTAAGAAATCACTGAGGGAGTCTTATCAGAGGATCTGCCTGAAATTGAAGTGAATAGGTCATGAAACAAACTGACAAAATAACCTGTAGCAAATTGAAGATCAGATGGTATTTGCTCAATAGTTCTAAGAAACTAAGAAATACACAGCTTAAAATTATAAGACATTGAATGTAATGCCAGTTTCAGGGGGATCTAGAAGACTATAGACCAGCAAGCCAGATAGTCTTACTGGAAAAATTATCAGTCTGTAACATAGAAGAGAATTTGTGGCCTCTAACATAAACATGAGCAAGTTATCTAGAAGGCTTCCACATGGATAAGTTTTTCTTAAACAGGAAGTCAAATCAGGAAATAAATGGTAAATTCTCTCAGCTGAAGGTGTCCACCAGTGAAGTTCTGGTGCCATGTTCCACTGTTTAATACATATAGCATGACTTGAAACAAGGAATGAGCAACAGGTCAACAAAGTTAGGCAACAATAAAAAGTTATGGAGGACCGTAGGGCTGAAGGGCAACAACACTTGACCCTCCTGTATTATCAGTGGTTTGCCATTTGCTTTGCTGTTTCTTTTTGACACAGAGTTTTGGGGCCTGACATTACCCAAGAGGAGAGGCCGAATGCCTCAGCCTTTTCTGTGCCATTTTTGATGAACTCGCTGGCCCTTAGCAGCAGCAGAGCTGTATCTTTCTTGTACTCCTACTTGCTAACATACTTGCAGAAACTCTTAAGTTATTCTTATTATCTCTTGCTGCTTTGAGTTTCAGCTGAGCTTTTGCCTTCCTAATTGCATCTCTGTACACTGAAGCAGTACCTCTCTATTCATCTGTGGAAGCTTGTCCCCTTTTGCACTGCTCCAGTGCTCCTTTTCTCATTTGAGCTCTTTTGGTAGCTTGGTGCCTTTCCAACTGATTTCTTTTTATGTCTGCTCCTTTTCCTGCTTAGGGGGATAGACTGCTCTTTTGTACTTCAAGAAGCAGCTGCACTGGGAAATCTCCCAACATTCCTGAGCTTCTTTGCCATCCAAGACAGGTTCCCATTGGATCCTTCCTAGAAGTTCCCTGACTGAGTTGAAATCTGCTTTTCTGAAGTTCAGGTCTTTATTTGATCACTTGTCCTCCTCAAGCCTTTGGCCTCTATGCTCTTACAGTCTCTGCAGCTGCTGTTGACATTTTTATCTTCCAACAGGCTAAACATTCAGCCCAGGAGAGCACAGCTCCTGGTTGGTCCATTCACAACCACATGAAGAAGCTGTTCTCAACACATCCTGGAAATGTCCCAGATTATTATGCACCATTGTGTTGTTTTCCCAGTCTCAGAGTGGCTGAATTCCCTCTTAAGAACCAGAGCCTGAGGCCTCTTGGAAGTGAAGGTTTGATCCACCTCTTCTTCCTCACCTAGGTCCGTAGCAGACACCATGAGATTTCTCTCTGATTTTGACCCAGAAACACTCTACTGACTGAAAACAGATGAAAGAAGATGACTCTTTATGTAACAGGCATGCTTGTGGTGGTTACCTGAAAACAGGTGGCTTTTGAGTATTAGAAGTCAATATTACATATTATGGCCCTGCTGTTACTCTTTAGTCAGCATATACTTGATGTCATCAGTGAAGACAGTTCATCCAACCAACAATGGGTGTTCTTGGTAGTGAAACATACATTATTAACACCAAACAGATACCAGAAAACATAATGTATCAGGTTTTTCTACAGAAGAATAGATTTTCATCCTTGAAAAATCCAGATTGGGAATCCAGGCTATTCTTTCAATAAAACACTAAACAGATTTTACTACTGAGTTCTCAAACAATCAGAAAGATTATAGATTTGTACTACTCATCGTAAGTAAAACAATTAATAGAACAGAATAGTTAAATATACTGGACTGGATTTGTGGCTATGCCTCTGGAAGTTCAAACACACAAGCAACACTTGCTGCACTCCAGAATTACGATGCCTCACTAAGACAACTGTGATGCTTCCACATAGCACAGATTTCAGTTCAAAGACTACTCAGTTGCCACCAAAATGATGTCAAGGAAACTGTCAGTAGATGAAAACAGAGAGAAGCATCTCTACAGGGATGCTCTTTACAGAAGGAATATCAACATTATTCCTATGATACAATTATAAAATAAGAGAGCCATAGGAATCATTGTTACTGTCATTGATTCAGGGGAAAAAAAAAAGAGGGAAGAGAATGAGTAGAAATAATGAATGAATGAATAAATTTGTTGTATGACTTCAATCAGAATATTTCATTGATACTATTGTGAAAGTCACCTGAAATTTAAGTCTTTATTACAGCAAAACACAGTCATCAAAACTGCACCTATCCCTGTGGAACTGGGTTCCTGCTAGGAACCTTCTAGCAGTGTTGATAACAGGTCCAAGACCTGTCTCAAACAATGCATAACACTAAAGCCCCTGATTCCAAATGCAGGCTAAGCAGGGAGGAGTTGCAGTTCCCTTTTCAGGAAAAAAAAGGGTCATGATGTTGAAAAAGGAAAGGCAAAGTAAATGGAAACAAGCCATGCATGCAGAATTTTAAACTCAGTGTTTTAAGTGAATTTAATGGCAGAGAGGCAATTCAAATTAATTTCCAGATATGGTTTCCAGGCTGCAGTTTAGAGCCATACAGTTCTTTACCCTGCCTCCTCATCTTAAATCTGACATCTCTTCCCCCACTGGGAATTTGGACTGGGTAAAATAAGGCCTCTCTCCTCCCCATACCTGGCAGCAGCTGAATGCCACATACTCCTTCTTCTGTGACTCCAGGCACCATTTCCATGACAGCAACAGGAAAGTCATTTCAAACTGGTCTGGAAGGGAGGGAATGAGAATCACCCCTCCAGCAGAGCTCCCTCTCACCTCCCTGGACAAGGCATTCTGAGAAACCAGGGACAAGAGTGAAGCTGATTGCACATCCTGGGAGGGACCGAGGGCCTGGCAGCACCATGCAGCCTGAAAACCTCTCTTCACGCCTGGTGAGAGTTGCTGAGGTTCAAGCTCATGTGACATGGTGGATGGAGTGCCGAGTTTTGCTGGTATGTTCGGAGCAGATCTGGGACGGGTAGAAAGCATTTGGCTCTCCTGCCCTCCAGGAGCACTTTGACTGTACAGCAGATGGATTTCTGGCCATTCCACGGCTGAGGGGAAGTAGAGATATGTACTTGCTATGAACTGAAGCAGCACAAGGGGAACTTTGCTTTTACTTCACAAATCAGAAATACCAAACCTGTGGTAGCAAAGTTTTAGCTGTATTTTTCAGCATCTCAGAACTGTGCATGTGTTGGGATTACTTGTCAAAGCCATATGATTTGCACAGCCAAACATCTCAAAGACAGAAATGAGATGCGATGTGACACTTCTGAATGATCTTCGCTAGCCTGAAATAATGAGAATCTGGAATTGCAATCTCTGCTTACACAACATAACTAAGATGCAAGATTACTCTGTGTCTGTTTCCAATCTCCAACCTGCTCACAAACCAGGATGTAATGCATCAGCACTAGACATATGCCCTAACCATGCATGGCAGGCACCTTTAAAGGATCACAGAAGCGTGCAGGTAGGCAGGGGCCTCTGGAGGCCACCTTGTCCAATTCACAAAGAGCCACACTGAGCAAGCTGTCCAAGACCATGTCCAGGTAGCTTTTGAATATCTCTAAGGAAGAAGAACCTATGGTCTCTCTGGGAAACTTGTTCCAATGTTCAGTCACTCTCCCAGTAATGGTGTGTCTCCTGGTGTTCCTACAGCACCTTCTGTGTTTCAGTTTGTGTCCACTGGCTCTGGTCCTGTCCCTGGGCACCACTGAAAAGAATCTGACTCCCTCTTCTTTGCACCCTCTGTTCAGGTGTTTGTACATATTGATGACTTCCTTCCTGAAGCCTTCTTTACCCCAGGCTGAACAGTCTCAGCTCTCAGCCTTTCCTCAAAGGAGAGATGTTCCCTTCATCATCTTAGTGGCTCTTTTCTGGACCCCCTCCAATATGTCTGTATCTGTCTTGAACTAACAAGCCCAGAACTGGAGCCACTGTTGAGGTGCTGCCTTACCGGTGCTGAGAAGAGGAGAAAGATCACCTTGACCTGCTGGCAACACTCATCCTCCTAAGGCAGCCAAGGACACTGGTTACCTTCTTTGCCACAAGGGCACATTTCTGTCTCATGCTCAACTTGGTGTCCACTAGGACCCCTCAGGGCCTTTTTTGGCAAAGCCACTCGTCAGCCAGGTAGTTCCCAGCATGTCCTGGTGCATGGAGTTACTGGGCACAGCCCTGTCTGAAACTAACCTTATCAAGGTTACTGAGGCAAACACATCATCTCAGAAGCAGCAAAATTTGACCAGACAGTTGTCAGGCACACTAGGTAACTTTTTTTATGCAATCAAAATTACTCTCCCTCTCAGAACACATCTGTAGTAAAAGAGAGATCTTCTAGAATTTTTCTCTGTCTAATCAGAGTGAGAGGTGTAGCTTCTTCCTAGTGAGCCTGAAGGCTAGGAATGTTTAACATATCAGATTATATTAACATGGGAGAATATTGTTTTATTTTCTGAATTGATCATAGATGGTTCAACTTGTCTTACCTTACAAAATTTATTCCTCTCATCTCACAGACACTCTAATTTAAACAATAGCCTGTGCCATGCAAAACACTAACTTGCCCTAGTCTGATAGCTGCATTGGATACAGTCCTGAGAAGCCTCTTTGCTCAGTAAGTCTGGTTCCTTGGATTCAGACCCTTTCGAGGAGAGTCTCACCAGACCGGAATACACAAGTACCAGAAACATTTGCAATGCTAAACTGTAAGAATAAAAGAAAAGCTACTTAATTTTCTGGACCTGTTCTGTTGTCTATTCCTTGTGTATTTTACATTTTCCAATCATGTGACAAGCAAAATGTGACATCAAACTGATTTAGCAAGTGCTAAAAATTTATACAGCAAGTTCCTCTCTGTCTTAAAAAGGGAAAGTATATATTCAGTGTACCAAAATCACTATTTTGAACCAAATTTCACCTCTGCTGAAGCTTTCTTAATATTGTGTTACTTTCCCATCCCTAAAGCTTGATTCCTATTCAGTACAGACTGGTTTTTCTTATTACATGGCTGGCAAAGTGTGTATCCTTTCCAAAAGCAAAGTCACTGAAATTAGAATGAAAGAAATAATTTAATGGGATGCACTTTACTTCATTTCCTCAAACAAGAGACTGCATTGACCAGGAAAGACATTTCTCTGGCTCATATCCACTGCAGAGAAAAGCCAGAAAGAGAGAGACAGAGAGAGAGAAATACACCATACCCTCCCTTGAATACATTCATGAAAAGTGGGCAGAGACCTTGCAACAATGTTTGGGATGTCTTTGACAGCATCATTGGAATATAAAGTGCCTCTGACCACTTTTCATGTCTTTTTTAGGAAGAGCAAAGTCCTCCAACAGTGTAATGCCACTTAAAGAGGAGGACTTTGAAAATTCAAGCCTTATACATCAGTTTCCTTCCTTTTAAGCAGCTTCACAAACACTGCAGACAGTTTCTACCTTTTGTTCCTCCAGCTCATGTTTGATACAGGAGACGTGCAAGGAGCCCTTTTGGAGACAGCACTTGCATAGGGTACAGTCTCTACAGACAATCCTAATTGAAGTTTGGCCACTGGATTATTGTCAGGACTGGACAGAGGGGAACATAACCTCCTGGAGGTAAGCCAAAGTGCATAGGGTTTGGTTATTTTAGGATTTTACCTTCCTTTCCTGAATTTACAGAACACATCTCTCAAGCCAGTGACACAGGTTTTGTATCTGCTAGCGAATTTTCTGCACGCCACTGCTTTGGGCATGTTTGGTGCCAGGCTGGACTATCACTTTCCTAGGAAGACAGGATGACAGGTGTCTCCATAGCAACTGGGTACACATGGCTCTGGATACAGTACCTCACATAAATAGCTTGCAACTATGCGTTCCCTAAAAGAAAATACTCTACAGTTAGAATTCCACTAAAATGGAAAGTACAAAATTATTTACAGTGAAACAAGCTTAAGCTTGAGAAGCAGTCATGTGAGAAATAACACTCCAAATAATGGATAGCGCAAAAACTATGTGACCTAAATTATAATTTCAAATATTTCTAAATGAGAAAGCTTTGGATAACTCAGACAACTGCAACCACTGAAAATGCTAACTTTTAATGACAATGACTGTATGCAAATGATCTAATTACAAACATCAACACACAATGCCTTGTTGAAAAACAGGGGGAAACATTTTGAGCAGCTTAGGAAGAAGAAAAAATTACACTTTGAAAATATTACTATGCATATGGAATAATGAGGCCTCATAATAAATGCTGCATCTTATTTACTAAAATTTTGCTGTTTGATTCAGATGTTAATTTTGTGCTGCATTAAATGAATAGCAGATAAACCCCCTTTCCTTTAAATGTTCGCATCAGCTTCAAAATTATAGTTTAATACATTTTTTGAATTAATCTTACAAAGCACTGAATTTAAATTTGCAAGCTGTGTTGATTTCGAATTTTAAGGAGTTCTAGTAGTGGGAATGAAAAGAGACAGGAGCAGATAATGGAGATAGGATGCCCTACCCATGCCAACAGGACCTCCTGATGATAGAACAGCTGGATACACCACCACTTTTAATTATACATAAATGGATCTGAAGAACATTGGCTCATAAATTAAACATCTGTCTAAATATTTTCAGTAATTATTGATACATTTTATATTCCATAGATCAAGTTGAGTCAACATTCTATTTCAGTAATTCTAGGAGTAGACATACTTCTGGCACACACAGAGCAGAATATAAAAATCAAAAGTAAAAGTTATTCAGTTAGATAAACCTAGAGGCTTTTTTTTTTTTTTTCCTAAGGGTGACATTTGAAAAGGGTGCAATTTATCTTCTTCTGCCTGTGAAGGTCTGGACTATCCAGTCACACTGCAAGAATACCCAGTTGTATGTCAAAACCATAAAGCAATTCATTCCACTGTAGTCAAACCTAGCACTTCAATATATTTGAAAAGAAAGAGTAGGGGAAAAAAAAAGGTAAAAAATCCTGCAGCTAAGGCTGCAAAATATGGTTGCTGCAACAGGTGAACTGTTTTGCAAGATTAGCAGCCTGCCATAAAATCCTTCTTTGTAAGAGAGCAAACCACAACACAACAGTAGATAAACTCCATTACAGTGAATTTAAGTACGTGTAACCATGTAGACAGAATAAGCCAAACATCTGCCCCTGTTTTTTTCTATGCTTTGTTGATGTTGCTATCATCTGGACACATTATCCACATGTCCCCTGAAACCATGTATTGCAATTTCCATCAAATGGTATTACACCTGCTGAAGAGGGCAGAACTGATCGACTACAGCTTCTCCTGCTGTTGAGCTCAGCCAAAAAGCTGTTTCTGAATCCTGCTCATGTTTTGGTAAACTGAGCCAAATTGATTTTGTTTGTAAACTGATTTTTTAAATTAGTTTTCAAACTATTTTTTAATACTGTTTTTCAAAGCTATATTGTGCCTTACTGATGCATGCTTCAAAACTTCAACTAAAATCAGTATGAGGAGAATGACAAAAATAATAATGCAAATTAATCCCTTTATATATAAAAAAATATTATGTCATGCACAAAGATATTCTGAAACAATAAGCAAAGTGCTGCCAAACAGTAATGACTGGGCCTCCCATTCCCAGAAAAACTTTCAATCTGTTCACAATGCTTGTATATAATTTCTTTTTTCCAAATTCCCTTTCGAATATACTGATTTTAGATAGAAGAGTGTGTTTGAGGTTTTTTAATAAACCCACTCTGCCATTCAGAAAAATCAATCATAAAATGCCAAGTCCCAATGCTGACTGTCTCAAATCTGCATCTGACTTCTCCCTCCAAATAACAAAATGTCTAATTATTCTTTTAAAGCATTCCATGAATATTAACAATAAATGTTTAAAGGAAGGAAAGACAGCAACCCACACAAGGAGGTTGTGTAAGGGCTTGGAAAATGCACCTATGTCCAAATAGGAATTTCACTGATTTTATGGACAGCTGTTTTACAAGAGCCAGTACTAATTAAAACTTAGGTTCTGTCTCTTTCCTGTCTTAAAAATGTTAAAAGATTACATTAGGAGGCCCATGTGCAATAAAAGCCCAATCATAAGGCATTTAGAGTTTGTCTAAACAGATATCCAGGGTCTATCTGGAGGTCACAGCCAAGCAGGCAGTGACTTTATCCTGCAGCTCTATCCTGCAGCTACGCCACAGCCACCCCTATTTGTACGACTTCCTAAGCCAAGGCAGTTTTTTACAAGTGTCCAGGCACTGCCTTTATCCATTTATCCCAGCTTATTTTCATTTTAAGGCATTATAACACTGATGCCAAAGAACTAAAAATAAGACTAGGAAAACAGTTGAGATTATTGCTACCAGACTTTCTGAGTAGAAGCCCCTGAACACACTAAAGAAGGAAGCAGGGTAATGAGATACTGACAGTCAAATAATGTAATAGATTTTAAGTATGTAAAACTGATAGCAGGGCACTAACTAATAGTATGATTCAATAATACCCGAAATCTTAAAATAAACAAAATAGCAAATAA
The DNA here is from genome assembly GCF_023055355.1 of Agelaius tricolor. NCBI lineage: Eukaryota > Metazoa > Chordata > Aves > Passeriformes > Icteridae > Agelaius > Agelaius tricolor. The sequence goes on along the minus strand of NW_027269262.1, from coordinate 22,969,326 downwards.
ATCACATTTTGTTCGGAAAAGAAAATCAGAAATTTTAATCTTCATGCATATGTAGACAAAATAAACTCTTTTTAGATGGATGCAGGTGCTATTTGTACATGCATTCCTGTTTAGGAGTAAATGAGTCCACTTACATCTAATGCTGCATTTACCACAGCCAAATATGTCATTTCTCACCATTTCAATAACTCAAAAAGAACTCAGAATTTCATTATAAAATAATTTCAGACACACAATTCCTAATGAAAAACAACAAATAGTTCAATACATAATATCAGACAAGAAAATTACACCCCTAACTCAGAGAACTCTTCAAGAACATAGCAAGACCCATTCATAACACATCAGTAGAGAATGGCAGGAGTGAGCACAGAGGAAAAGTTTGGGAGAAGAAAGAAAATGGTGCAGCAATGCTAGAATCACTGCTGTACTTGTTTACTCCCAATTATTCCTGAGGAAAAAACAAAAGAGAAAGTAATGACAAAGAAAACATTCTGTTGCATAAACCACTGGAGACAACTCAAAGCCAGGAGAGCCAAAGGAAGTAAAGCCATCCTGGAGCCTGCCAGAACAGACACCCTCCCAACTTCCTCAGTGGTCTGAGATCAACCAGGGAAACACTATTAAGCACATAAACACTTAACCTCAATCTGATTTTAACATCACCTGGCTCCCAGAAACACAGGCTGCTTAGCACACTAACCAAACTTGTCAAGTTGCTTCTGGATTGTACTCCGTAGAAAAGCACAGAAGTGCAAACTCAAGTCAGGGATGTCAAGATTTTTCAGCTCAGATGCTGCCAGCTTACTAGCTTGGTACCTGACCATCCAGGAAGTAACAGAAATGGCCTCAAGTTGCAATGCAAAGGGCTTCTGCTTCACCTGTGAGCACTTGAATATGATGGGAGGCTGCTTTGTAACTTACTTGTCTACACATCATAGCAAACACACTCCAAAGTATGTAGAATTTTGCTATTTTTTAAAATAGTAAGCACCTTGTCCTATAAAACACCTTCACTTCTGTCTTCATGTTAGCAGTGCAGGAACATGGATGACAAAGGAGCCACAGCCAAATTTATTCCCTCTATTTTTCCTCAAACATCACCAAGCACATTCACAAGGCTGAGATGCCTTGTGTTTTTCCAGATGGCAAGGCTATAAATAAAATTTCATATACTTGAAGTAGACTCCTGGTATTTTCAGAATATTAGTTCAGGTAACATTTTCTGCAAAGAGATAAATTCACATGTGTAATGCACATGCTCTGAAGCAATGCTATTGTGTCTGTGTGCAAGTCATCACCAACACAGGAACAAACTGGCAACGTTTAAAAAAAAAAAGTGTCATGGCCTAAAGAAGAGAGCCTAAAGATAAAAGTGTCAAGAAGCTATTATCACAAGAGTTCATCCATTAAAGGAAATCCTGTAAGTTTTAAGGAATTTTTTCAGGGGATGCAGCAGATAGTGTATTGCTGTCATCCACAGGAAAAAATATGAACTTTGTCCATTCCATTTGAGTGTAACCCAGTCCTGAGATGCCTACAGGGACATTGCAAAGGTGCTTTGGGTCTCATTCAAGATGTGATGGATCTATAAACCCTTCTGCTTTAATCTTTTCTTGAAAATGTCTATACATTTTTACTGCGCTGTTAAAATAACAGCAGCCTTTTTTCTTTAGTTGGAAGGACCAATATGTCAGCTAGATGTCCAAACACAAAATATCACCACCTTTTAAGACTTTACTTTTTGTTTCCCCCTTCCCCTTACCTGCCTCACTGAAGCTTCAGCACAGAACTACAGCTACCAAGCAAGTAATTTACAGTATAAGCCAGACAGCTCATACAATACTAGAAAAAAAACTCATTTATGATGTGCTGCACAGGTTCATTATGATAATTTAACACTAATTTAAAAATATACTTTAAGCTACCATTAAACACAGTGAAAATAAAATATCCTCAAACTAAAAGATACTGTGAAAATAACAATTTGTTAAGAATAATGTTACGTGAAAGGCCACTCTTCAAAGACATACAACTTGTGCAAAGAGCACTGAGGGAGTATATAGATGCACATTCCAGGTAAAGTTCCTATTTAAATACAGAGCTAATTTGGACATGGCTAATTTTGATATCATTCTTCATATAATTCAGCGTTGTATGTGTATGTACATGGGCTTTAAAAAAACTGCAGAAGCTTATTTAAGAGGGGCAATGGCACTTGAAAAACCCTATCTATAGGTATACTAAAAAATAGTTAAATAACTTTTTTTGTGGTAAATACTTATTAGAAACAAATACATAGGGTACCCAGAGCAATAACTACATTACAGTTGAAAAGTGAACAAAGTAATTATTTCATCCACGAAACAAAATTTAAGCAATAGTTGTAAAAACACAGACAAAAAAACCAAACCAAAAAACCACAACAAAACAAAAACAAACAAAACAAACCCAAAGAATGTCAAAAATAAACAAAAAACCAACCAACCAACCAAACGAACAAACCCCAAACCAAACCAAAGCCATGGAATGCCAGCACATTACAAGAACAGTAATGGGAGAATGGAGGTATAACATGACCCCCTCAAAAGTGGATGCAAGTAACTCATATGAGAAAAAATGATTGAGAAATCTGTACACTCCATTATGCTACTGTTGAAGGAAAATTCTCCATCTCTGTAACTATAATTTCAATACATTCAGTATTTTGGTACTGAATACACAGAATCTGTTATTTGTGATGAAAATCACAAATCACTGCTGGACCACAGCATAAATAGCCTTACAGTGAACTGAGGCAGAAAAGGAATTATGAAGAAGGAAATATGATTAATGCTGGGGTTACTCAATACTCATATGTAGTATTAATCTCATACAGGAACAATTATATTAAAATAAAATTGCTTTAAATTCTTTTCTATATGTTTGTTCAATAATAGATTAGGGAACACAAGTTATTCATCAGATCCTAGCACCATCAAACAATATACTGGAAACTATTTTTAAGGAATCTGTGCTTGGTTAAAATTAAACCCAAAATACATTAGTGTTTGAAACTTTATGAATGTCAAGCACACACACTTCCAGTGCAATGTCTACCCTTATGACTGTTTAAGAGGGGAAGAAATATGGTGAGGATGCTGTAAAGTTATTTAGGAAAGCCCAAGGGCTTTTGCAGTTTATATATTATTTTCTTTCCTCTTTTAATTGCATCCTTCTGAGCACATAATTTCAAATACAGTTTATACAGATAAAGCTGGTGACATTTCACCTCCTCCACAGGATATGCCAAGATGTGCTGTAGTTTACTATGGCTGAAGTTACTTAAAGCAGTTGTGTAGCAGTTTCAGCAAGAGCACAACAAAACATACAGACTCCATCAGGTCAGGCAAGTCTTCCATAACTACAAGGGCAACATAAGGCAACCCAACATAGATCCATCTCCTGGTAAGTAAGCCAAATTCCACTAATTTCAGCAGATCTTGATACCTCTTTTTAAACCGTCTGAGAACTTCTGGCTGTGACTGAATATCATAAAGTTGGTTAAAAAAAATAAAGGAAAGTACTAGAGACAGATCACTAAAAATATTTCCTCTGATTTAGCAGCCACAAACTTCCCTCCCTAATGGCTCCGAATTTCACATGAGAACTGAGGAGCATCCCTCTCCCCAGCTAATGGCAGGGACTGGGCTGGCAGGAGCTTTTTTGAAGGACTTTACCCATGTGACTGAGTATCAATTAGGTGGGAATTATTTAAAAAGAGTCATAGCTCAGCAGTATAGAGCTGTGAATACATAATGGCTTTGAATGCCACAGAAAGACAATGAAAAACAACAGAGCCACTGTGCAGACTGAGGTAGAGAAAAGGAGCACAGACCAAGGACAAAGATGAGAACCCGCTCCTCACAGAAAGCTGTCATGGAGCCATTTGCACGCTTGACTCTCAATTTGAAATTTGACTATTCGATTTTTATCACATAAAAAGCCAGCTGAGAGGGTCAACTGGGGAGCCAAAAGAAATCTAACCTGAAATCAGGGCAGGGCAGACAGGTAGCACTGTAACCTTAAAAAAAAAAAGAACTGCAAAACTGTTTATTGGGATCTGAAGGGTTTTGGTTTTTTGCTTAAAATCTCTGCTGTCCTTCTCTTTTAATTCTTTCTCTTTATCTATTGTCAATTAACCATCTCTTGCATTAGAAGAATGTTTTAGGTTTTCTTAGTTCCAGCAACAGGCTGACTTTTCTATTGCTTAAAGGCCATCTTGTGACAACTAATGGTTTCAAGACTTTAAAAGATAAAAGCATGATTAGAAGGCTCATGCTAGACTGGGCTCAGCAATAAAATACTGATCCTTCTGAAGATGGCCATTAACTGCAAAAAACCTACAAGTGTGTAATATTTCCTCGTCACTTTTTGTCACTGTCATATTTTCTGAAAAATCCCTTCATCAGGATTTCTTCTCCTGGGAAGTTGAGAAGCCTCAGAAAAGAAGGAAAACAATAATTATCTGATAGCTTGTCCCTGTTTTGCTGCTTTGGAATGTGGTCTGGAGATTGTTTACCAACTGGTCAATGTTTGATTGGTTTCATGTGAATTGTTTTTATTTAATGACCAATCACCATCAGCTGCATCTGACTCTGAGGAGTCAATCACAAGTTTTCATTATTCACTCTTGTTAAGCCTTCTGTCTGTATCCTTCTCTTTCTTTAGTACAGTTTAGTATAGCATTCTTTAATATAATATCATAAAATAATAAATCAGCCTTCTGAGAACATGGAGTCAAATTCTCAATTCTCCTTTGTCTGGGGGACCTCAGAAACTCAACAACTTTTATATTGTTTTCTACATTTTAGTCAACAACACCCCCCTGACATTATTGATGATGCAGTCATTTTAATCCTCTGTGCAAGAGATTTGTATCAGACATGTCCCTTTTGCACATTCACGAACTCTGTCAGTTAAGAAATGCAGAAAGAGTTGGAAACACAGAAAAGCAAACTTATTAGACTTCAGATTTACTACAAATTCCAACTGTGCCATGGGTTCACAAAATAGAAATGAGCAACTGCACAACCAAGCCTGTAGAAGAAATGCTATAACTTATTTATAGTCTGCTGGGCCATCCAGTAGGCTGGACAAGCAGTCTGCCCTTTTCCCACCATGGCAACCAACATAATCTTTGAGCCACTGTGCATGCAAACATCACAAGGAATGGGTACCTGTGCCAGGTGAAATAGCCCTGAGAAAATGCCAGAATGAGAGCCTGTACATACTAGAAAGCAAAGGCATTTTCTACCCTCGGTTTCCAAATTGACAGCTTGGTACCACTCCATATGTAGATATCCTTACAAAATACTTGTACAAAGCTAAGAGAATGGCAATAATCAATATTAATTAATTTATTCATTACACAATCAAAATATCTTAGACACACACAGTGTCAGCGGTGTGTCTAAGTGGTGATATTATTTAAAAGAAGACAAGTTTTCTTTAAAAAAAAAAACAGTATTCATCACTACCAGGAATATTGATGCCAGAACTAGGAAAAAATACGCAAAAACAAGATGACATCTGAGTGCCTGCTGATCACCAAACAATTTAACATAATTTCTCAACAATTTAAAAAAATAATATTTCTCTGCCTATAGTTTTAGAAGAAATTGTCAGTAAATGTTTATTGAAGTCTCAATAGACTTTTACAGAATTCCTTGGCACAGAAGACAGAGGTATCCCAAGACTTAGCTTCTCTGACAATGGCTAAAGCCACAAAAGTTATTTGACTTCAACATGTTTCATTGCACTGAGAATAAAACTATTAGAACTGGTCTTAACAGAAATTACATACAATGGTGATAATTCCTTGGCAACATCTTAAATGTGTAAGTGTTTTTCTTATTGACTCCCAAGTTCTGATTTGCTCCACTATGCTGTGCTAACAGGAAGGACTTTTGCTGAATAAGATGGCTGTGCACACTGTCATTAGAAAATGTTAGACACAGAGTGTATTAAGTAGAGCCTTACTTCAAAACTGAGTGTAATCAAAGTTGTGTTTCCACCTACTTGTTCTTCCAGACCCCTAAAACTGCACATTTTTGTAGCACTCAACACTGACAGAGATGTTTTTCAAGTGTTCACAGTTGGGAGGACAAAGTTTCTGCTACAATTTTCAGGTTAGCCTTTTCAAAAGCCAATTACTGGAACGAGCATTCTGAGTATGCCATACAAAGGCCTTGATCTCTGGCAGAAATTATTCATAATAGCATGAACCCCATGCTAAGGGTCTTCTGATGGGATCTCTCTGGATCTTAAAATTAAATAGTTAAATTTGACATTAAAATTTCTACAACATCATTATCTTCTGAAAGAAAGAAATAAAGAAAGAAAGCTCCCCCACAAACAATAACCTCTTCCATATACACATTTAAATGTAGGGATAGTAGCTTCCATCAAATGCATTATATACTCTGAATATAATCTGAATGACCTGCTCAGAGTCAGCTTTTTAAATCTAGTCCATGCAATTGGATCAAGGCTTTCCATTTTCTGTTTTCTCTGCCTCTCATTCTAAGTTAAAGCAAGTACCTAGTTATTTAAAATAGAGATATATGTACAGTTTGTATACACATACACACAAGTGCAGCACATCAGTATCATGGACCAAGGCACAAAAGGCTGCTTAAAACAGATCGTGGTACAAAGCAGTATGTCAAGAACTTCTAAGTTAGTAGGTTATGAGGATGAACTTTTACCAATGACAGAAAGATGGTTTATCACATCTCTCAGCCACTTCAGCAATTAAGACATTAACCATGGGGTTTTTTTCAGAAAAAAGAAAGAAAAATGAAATTATACCTTCTGCTTGCAATTATCTTAATGAAGAAATGCTTAAGCTAGCAAACATTAATAGTTAGTGTACAAACAACTCTTGCCTGTATAATAAAATCACCAAAGTAATTCCAACTTTGCCTTGGACTTCCAAAAAGCAAGATGTACACATATGGTTGAATTAGCTCAGTTACTCAGAAATCAGTGGAGTAATACCAAAGATAGATTTGGCCCATTATCTACCTGCACAGCACAAATGAATAATGCAAATGTATATGCAAAGGACCATGAAGTATCTCAGCTTAGCAGTGCATTTAAAATGTATCACTAACTTTCAGCTTCTTGAAATATTTATCAACCACAGGAGGTTCCACTGAGAGCACACTGTATTAGGAACTTCACTGAATTTTTATTTCTACACCTGACTCAGAGGACTTTAGTAAAGGAGACTGGAATTAACAACTCCAAGTAGTGCTCTGACACCACAGGTTTCACGAGCACTTCATGAGCGTTTCTAAGTCACTTAAATGTTCTTCCCACCGTTGAGACCAACTGGGGCCTTTATGCAGCACATCTTAAGAGGTAGAGGAAGAAGGTACCCAGTTTCTCTAAAAGACTTCAGAAGCCACTAAAATTAAACTGTCTGCAATTAGAAAGCTACTGAAAGAATCCACAGTAAATGCACATACTTTAAGATGCCACAATCAAGTGAAAAACACCACAGAACAAGTTAAGCAGTCTTACTAAAATCAGTCTACTGGTACAAACTAGTTAAAATGACTAGTTGGATCAAGTGGGAAAGAGCTTGGATCAATTGCACACGGCACTTTAAACTACTGAGCACTAGTCAAATGTTAAATTTGTCTTAGAAAACTTTTTTTGAAATAAAATTTGGTCTTGAAGTAATTGCAGAAGTTCTTATTGGTCTAATAAAGATGGGAACATCTGAAGAAAGATGAATACTCTAGATTACCAGAAGGTAAAAAAAAGGAAAAACAAACCAGACCCACACCACGAAACACTCCAGCACTTAGCCTAACATTGCATAGTTATACCATTTTGATCTAGAAAACCTTTTATTTCCAACTTTAACTGATAAAAACTAATTGTATCAGAAAAAAAAATCCCCAAAGTCATGTATTTCAGTCCTTATGGACTTTGAGAGGATACATGTTTACTCCTTTAACTGCACAAATGCAGTCATCTAGTAAACACATTAAGACATTCCTGCAGTGTTTTGATTCAGGAAAAATACATAAAAACAACACGCTCTAAAAACTCTCTTTTTTTTAATTGTTAGTAGAGAGTACTAGACATAAGGAAGGGTGGTTTGTTTTCACATTTTATGTATTTCATTTATTCAGCCAAAAGATAAAACTGTTACCTTAACAAGTACACAGATCTGCGTAAAAGAAGGCTGTCGGGACTTTTTCCACACAACTGGCTTCCACATGAAATTCATTTATTTAATCCCTTGAATAGTCAGTCACATTTCCCTGGGACTTGGGCAGCACCAGATGAAACCAGCAAGTCATAACCATGCATTATTTTTGCTATCTGTAATGAATTTCAAATTAGCTGATGCATCTAAAAACAAACAAACAAAAAATCTACCTGAAAAGCCCCCAGCAAAGTCTGAAAGGCTACATATAATTATAAAAATGCAAATCCCATTCTCATCCACATAAGACTATAATTTGAAAAGAGATATATCACTACAGTTGAGTATATGGTATTTTACTGAGAACATTTTCTAGGGTGGAAGTACAAAGCAACAGGTCTGTGAACTCAAAAGCATGCATCTACAGAAACACATTTTGCACAAGGAAGATCGGCTGGTTGAATTATTATAACTACGGAATTACTTAAAGCTTTGCTTTAGACGGGTCGCACCAAGAAATAACCGCAGTCAGATCAAGTGCTGCTGAACAAGAACACGAGGCATTTGGGGGAAATAAGATACTGAAGAGTAACATTTACTTTCTTGCCTTTCCTGTGAACTCTAAAATGTGGCTAATTATGCTACCTACGGTAAGGGACTTACAGCATTTTGAAGTCGAACACCATCCGAAAGACATTCAAAAGTGACGTTTCAAGACAAGTCATAAACCTTTCCACGAAAGCTCCCATTCCATCTCACATAAGCGATCCATCTTTCAGGCTTTACCTTATGTCGCCCACTTGTAAAGTAATCTCCCGAATCAGTTCGCTGCGCCTGGGAAGCCTCCTCACCGCCGGGGCGACTTTCCCTCCTCTCCGGAGCGGCGGCTCAAGCAGCTCTACTCTTCTTTTTTAATGCCCCCCTCTCCTTTTAACATTACAAAAGGAAACTTCGGGACGGCAGCGGCCGCTCCCAGCGGCGGGCAGAGCGCGGGGCCGACAACAACAGGCAGCCAGCCCAGCCCAGCCCGCGCCGCCGTGCGCTGAGGCGGGTGGGGGCCGGGGGCGCGGCCGGGCCGCGGGCAGCGGCGGCAGCTGCCGGGCCGGGGGAGGCGCTCCGCGGGCACAAAGGGCTCCATGGCAACGGCGGGACGAGCCCCCCGCGCCCCCAGCACCGCCGGAGCCGCCCCCGCCGCCCCCCGGCGCAGCGAGCGCGACAGCGGCTCGGGGAAGCGGCCCTCGGCGACACGGGCCGGGAGCCGGGCGGGGGCAGCAGCCCCTGGCCCTGCCACTGGCTCACACACGTCTTCAGCATTTTCTTTTTTTTCTACCTGAGTGCAGATCAATCTTCACACACAGGTATAGTCATTTAGGCTTTCTAAGTGAGGGAAGTCGATAAGCTACCAGTGAACAAATTGGAGGGCTGGGCAATCACCGACCCTGCGAAGTTTAACAAGTGTCGGATTCTGCAGCTGGGACGGGCAATCCTGGGTGTATGGGCAGACTGGGGAGCAGGAGGCTGGAAAGCAGCGCCATGGAAAGGTACCTGGGGGTCCTGGTGGATGGCAACTTGAATCTGTGTCAGCAGTGCCCTGGCAGCCAGGAGGGCCAGCCCTGTCCTGGGGAGCATCAGGCACAGCATCACAGCCGGGCAAGGGAGGGGATTGTCCTGCTCTGCTCTGCACTGGGGTGGCCTCACCTTGAGCGCTGTGTGCAATTTTGGGTGCCACAATACAAAAAAGACTTTAGGCTTTTAGTGACCATCCAAAGGAGAGTCACAGGGATGGTGAAAAGCCTTGAGGAGAAGCTGCACTGAGGACTGGATGAGGTCACTTGGTCTGTTCAGCCTGGAGGAGACTGAGGGGAGACATCATTGCAGTCACAATTTCCTTGTGAGGAGAATCAGAGAGGCAGACACTGATCTCTTCTCTGAGGTCACCAGTGATAGGACCCAAAGGAATGACCTGAAGCTGTGTTAGAGGTTTGGGCTGGATATTAGAATAAGGTTTTTCACCCAGAGGATTCTTGGGCACTGGAAGCTCCTCAGGGAAGTGTTCACAGCACCAAGCTTGACAGAGTTCAAGAAGTGTTCAGACAACGCTCTCGGGCACATGGTGTGATGTCTTGGGGCTGTCCTGTGCTGGGCCAGGGGTTGATATTCCTTGTAGGTCCTATCCAACTCAGATATGAGTCAGATTCTATGATTCTATGCATAGCATAACTTCACACTGAATGGATTGAACTCCATATCAGAGTCTGACAGGTCTTATCAGTCTCTTACAATACATAAAATTACATTTTGGGGCATATATTATTTTTTTAACTTTTCTTTTAAACTTCTGCTTTGCAGACTGTATGACCTGAAGCTGTGAAACTTTAAAATATACAGTCATCTAGAAAATAAAACTTACTCTTGAATTTTTGCACAGCAACAGGTGACAAGGTCACAAGCTAAGGGATAAGTGCATGGCCCAGCATCCAGTGGGGACAACTCTGAGGCTCCAAACCACGTTGCTAGGAACAGATCCATGTACAGCATTACTTGCCACTGAATGCAGCAAGACCTTGTGTGCACTCTGAAGTCTGAGAGCTCTTGGGTCAAGGATCAAGATGCCAAAGATGGAAATGAAACTCAAACAATATTCATGAGAAATTTCTACAATCCCAGGCAAGACCCCCATAGGTGTAATTATGCCCATAAAAGATTGGTGGTATTTTTGGCATGGTGGAAGTGTTAAAGTGGTTCAATTATTCTAATGAAGTCAAAAAGATTTAACTTGCTCCTAAAAATTTCTTGCTAAACTGCCTTATTCAGTAAATGCATTTCCATTCCATTCCAGATCACCTCTGTGATCTGACTGCTGGTAGAAAACAACTGTTCCATTATTTTGTATATAAATAATGATATATACAAAAGGCAAAATAGCCTTCTCTTCTTTCACATAAATATTAAGTTTCATACTCAAATACTTTGTGTGAATAAACTGTCAGCTTAGACTCCAAAATGAGCCCTTCCCAAGTTTTTTCATGTAATTTTTATACCCATTTTAATTTTAAAAGAATTCCTTGCACACAGCCTTTGTTATTTGCTGCCAATGATTAGGTAAAAGGCTGCAGGACTTGACTAGAGACGTGCATTTTAGCCTTTTCTTAAAATTCCATATTCAATAGAGATCTCAAAAAAGCAGCTCCTTTCTACTTACATAGAGCCACCCCTTTCTCTGAACCCCAGTGACCATGTACTTAACATTCCCTATCATTAATATTTACCACTTTTGATTAGGAATCATAAAATTTCACTGCACACTTCAGTAGCCTTCTCTCAAAATGTCACAATGAAGCTGAGGTCACTTTTCCTTGATTTGACGGGACGAGGCATACACATTGAGGAAGGAAAAGCAGCATTTCAGGGGCTGAAGGGACAAAAATGTAGCCGATTTGGCTTCTACCAATCTTGCCTGGGTTTGTGTGTGCTGCCAGGTGCAGGGGTTGCCCTCAGCTTCCTCCCAAAAGGGAGAGAAGAAACAGATGGCTCCAAAGAAGGTTCAGACGTTTAGCACTAGAAACTTATTTTAAACACCTGCTGAGGCCAAAGAAATATTATTATTATTATTATTATTATTATCATTATCATTATCATTATCATTATTATTATCAATCAGCTACTTATCCCAGAAACTTTTGGAGGGGGAAAAATCCAACCGTTAATTGTATTTCTAAAATTTCAAGGAAGTAAAATGTTGCTGGGAGCAACGGATAAGTCCTTTATTTTAGCTCCTGAATGGCAAACCTACCAGCTTCCTTGTAACTCTGCCAAGCTGTAAGTGTCATTTAAGGAGAGCAATACAACAGTTTATTGTTGTTCTCCAGCGCTGCTTAGGATGTAGAAAGAAGACTGTTTGTGATACATTAAAGGTCACAAATAAATGGCAATTTAATAGGAAAAAATCTACTCTACTTGCAAGAATATCTCAAAGGCATAAGTTAATTACATAGCAGCCTGAGCATGTTCTCTTTTATTAAAATATTGTGAAGGGCCATCCTGTTTCATTTCAATGAGCAAATATGCATCACCACCTCAGAAAAGCTCTGTTAAAAAAATAAGAAAACACGTACTATCAGGTTATTGCATCTATTGCCGCACTGCACAACACTCAGGCCATTTTGCAGTATATTTAATACAGAAATTTAACCTATCAATACAATTCAAAGGGATTTCACTCTCATTGCCAAAATCAATGATTGGTATTAAAATGGATTGCCACATATTCATGAAAGAGTTGTTCAATCATTTGACATTTGTGCAGATTGCTATCTTTATATAAAGGGATTCTATCTCATAAAACTGATTGATGAAACTGGAGGAAAACTATTCCCATTTCAAACCCATATGCTGTTACTGTGTATGAGTAGAATACCTACTTTTTCTGAATCACAGAAACTCCTACACACTTAAAATTGATCAACTCCTTAAGTGCTCTGTTGATATTTGACCCATTGTATGCTGAAGCTGTGCAAACTTTGAGAGTTTGAACAGAGAAACAGAAAGAAACCCTATAATTTATCCCTGAACTACTCGAATAAAAGGAAAACTGTGTTTTAGTTGGAATGCTGAGAAAGAAGATCAGGTGTGTGATTTTTCTTTCATTCATGCAACACATGAACAGTTATCTCTGAACCATAATTCAGTGTTTTTATGCAAACATCCACACCTCACTTTAATCTACACAAGTGCCCATTCCCCTTTTTTCATGTTGGCTCATCAAGAATAATTTGAAACATTTCCAAACATCAAGAGTGTAGTGCCTAGGTGGATTCATTGTAATTTGATTGAAAAACACCAATACAGAAATCTATGTTTTCAGGAAAGATACATCTGTAAACATTTCAATGCAGTTGTACTAAGGCCAGAGCTAAGGGTTAGCTTGTGCTATCCTTAATGTGTGTAGTGAGCCAACACTCATGCACAGGATAAACTGCTGTACCTGCTAGAAATAAGACTATTTCATTTACATGAAATAAAGTAAATAAAGATATTTACTGAGGTAGTTTCTGTACTGAGTTGGGGTAGGGTTTTTTTCCTCCTAAACCCTTTCTAGGAGGACTCTTTGCTGTTCTTCTGCTTGACAATCTATGCATATGCAGACAGAGATTACTCCAGAATTTTTCCTTTTTCTCTACTAACATTTTCTGGGACACTAAGTTACCATGAAATAGTCCTCAAATACTGCAAAACTTCAGATGCTTTTCAGAAGCTCAGGCCTCTGTCAGAATATCTTACTATATTTTACTCATGTTTCTCTCTTGATTTGATAACCCTCTGAGGACGACCACTCTAAGAATAAGCAAGAGGTTTGTGTTATACTGGGCATGGTGGCCCTGCAGATCCCTACAATTTTTCTTCTATGACATACTAAGCTCTGGCAAATTGAATAAACAGGGAATTTTGTTTTTGCATAATAAATGAAGAAAGCCTTTTTCAGGGTCTGTATAGACAGTAGTAGATAGCAGTTATTTCCACCAACTTTTTATCTTGTGTAACACCAATGAATAGCAAAATTATTTTAAAATTGTATTACAGGCCACGGAGTCTTTAGGACTTACTCTGTTTTCCTGTTTGGGGGAACAACCAGTTCAGTAACAGAAAGCAAGAAGAGAACATGCCCATTTGGTAGCCAGCTTTGTTAAAAGAACCACTAAGAATTTCCTACTACTATGTAGCAGCTTTGAGAAAAACATTACTGCTAAGTGTTTTTAACACTCAGCAAGAACTTTGCAGAATGCGAGCCACATTTAAGTCATAGAATAGAAAGCAAAGCGATTTCAGAAGGCATGCTGAAGATAATCCCAGTTTCTTGGAGACAACATGAATCACCTGGGCTATGCAGAGCCTTGTTACAGAAAGCTGCTCTGAGCTTTGTATTAGAGAAGTGGGATGGGACAAAAAAGAGCAAAAAAGAAGAAGGTTATTCCACAGTGTAATCTGCATGTTTTTTTCTGTTGATGATTTAATCACCATCAGAACCATGGGATCTGATAGATAATCTCATTCTCCAGAAACCCACACCACCCACCTCTCACAGGCAGTGCTCAATGGTCAGTACTATTCTGTGCTACCTAGTACTCCTCACTATCAGAAAGATTAAATGCAAGCATAAAAAGAGGACACAGAAGCCTTGACGCTGGGGATTTTTTTCCCCTTGTTTTCAAATCTTGGTTGTTGACTTATGCAGAGAATATAGGAGAAATTGAAGAAATTCTCCCTCAAAAGAATATTGTTTCTACCATCTGTGTGCATTTATGGCTATATTGCAATGAGCACAAATGAGACTAATCTGTAGTCTAATCTGCAATTTGTTTATAATATTTCATCCTGAATATCTACAGTTAAAACAGAAGAAAATTGGTGCACTGGTGGGCATTACTGCTAGGTAAGTCATCCAGAATAGCTTCATTGCCTGTTCACAACATGAGAAAAATCTACTAGATGCCCAGCAATGCAGAATACAATGCATTAGGATAAGAGGAAATAATCACAGATTTGTAGAATAGTTTTAGTTGGAAGGGAACCTTAAAGATCATGTAGTTTCAACCCTCCCTCCATGGGCAGGGACACTTTCCACTAGACCAGGTTGCTCAGTGCCCCATCCATGTTGGACTTTGAACACATGGGGCATCCACAATCTCTCTGGGCAACCCATTCCAGTGCTTCACCACCCACCTTTCTTCCTAATATCTAAACTGAACCTGCCATCCTTCAGCTTAGGGCCATTCCCCCTTGTCCTGTCACTACATGCCCTTGTAACAAATCCCTCTCGCTTTCCTGTAGGCCCCCTTTAGGCACTGGAAGGTGCTATAACGTCCCCCTGGAGCCTTCTCTTCTGCAGGCTGAATAGCCCCAATCTCTCAGTCTGTCTTCATAGGAGAGGTGCTCCAGCCCTCTGAGCATCTTCAGGGCCTTCCTCTTGACTCAAACCAACAGGTCCTTGTCTTTCTTTTGTTTGGATGCAGCTGGATGCAGCACTCCAGGTGGGGTCTCACAAGAGCAGACCAGACAGGCAGAATCACCTCCACTGATCTGCTGGTCCTGCTTCCTTGGATGCATCTCAGGATGCAGCTGGCCTTCTGAGCTACAAGTGCATATTGTCAACTCACATCAAGCTTCTTGCCCAGCAATGCCCCCAAGTCCTTCTCCACAGGGCTCCTCTCAATCCATTCTCCACACAGTCTATATTTGTGCTTGGGATTGCCCTGACCAAGACGCAGCACCTTGCGCTAGCTGAGCTTCATGAGGATTGCAAAGGTCCACCTCTCAAGTCTGTCCAGGTCCTGCTGGATGGTATCCATTTCTTCTGTTGTGTTGATCACATCACTGAGCTTGGTGTCATCAGCAAACCTGCTAAGAGTGAACTCTGTCCCAGTGTCCATGTTGCCAACAAAGATGCTGAACATCACCAGTCCTGACACCAATCAATGAGGGACACCACTTGTCACCAATCTCCATTTGGACTGCCAATTCACTTCCCTCACATCAAGTTGTTAGTAAAGATTTCCTGATCAAAATATGATCTTTCAAATTTGATGCCAGTTCAGAGTTCGTGTTCACATCCTTCTAGGACAACTTTAAGAAATGTAGGGAGGGAAGGTCCTTTGGTTACATGTGTATTCTTCAACAATACAGAATTCTGGAAAACCAAATTAATGAGAGGATGTGCTCAACTGTATAAAATCCTGGAGGATTGGGTTATGTGGGCTATTTTCACTTGAATTATAGGATCTTTTTTAGTTAGTATTTACTGTTTAAATAGAGAAATCCTCAAAATTTGCTGCATTTAACCTCAAAGAAAGTCTAAGGCTACATTGGAAAAAGATTAATCAATACTGGAACTAACAAATGGAATGTGAAAATGTGTTATTACAGCCATGTAGTCCATTGCTGGCATGGTGATCAGTGGCAGAAACAATTCATCATCACAACACAAAACAATGTCTGTAACGCAGCTTCACTTGTTTCGTTTTGTATGATGTATACAAGCGTCAAGAAAAGTTCAACATCTGTGATGCTGAAGCTTTGTAATAGTCAAACATTATGATGGGTTTTCTATCAAACTAAAAAGAGTTCAAGACTCGATACTTTGCACAGAACAAGTGCACAGCAGTGGTGTGTGTCATATACAGCCTTACATGGTGTCACTTCTTCAGCCTCCAAGTCACTTTGAACAAGTAGAAGGCTTTTGAAGTCTGACTTTGTGTCACAAGGCAAAGAAGAAATATATCCTTTTATCTGGGAATTCATCTCTGACCAGAAATAAAGACTTGCTGCTCACAACAGGTTGTTTTTCTTCTCTTTCTGAATATAAAAATGCTGTACGGGTCACGTAGCATGAGGCTGCTTTCTGCTCTCAAAAAGATCTTTAAAATGAAACTACACGTTTGGAGAAGGAAGATTTGGATTTTAAAGCAAACCAGAATACAAACAGGTCAGGAGCTGGTAATCAAAGTAACAACGCACAGAAATCCATAAAGGGAGTGGAGGATATTGACAAACATGCTTTTCATTAGAAAAGACTTTTTTGCATCAATTTTTGAATTAAGAAAATCGATCAGAAGTGAAGATATATGGACAGCACCATGAGGAAGCAGCAGAAGTTCAACAGAGAGAAGCAGTGCAATCAATTTGACCTTTTGTCAGACACTTTACCAACTCCACAGAAACTGGATATTAAGCAAGTAGCCATAAAATAGGTTGAATTATTTAGCAAGTGTGGGACTTCTAAATCAACCCAGGCCATGACCTACCTGTGTCAGCAAATCCAACTGCACTGGAAAACTGAGTCTCCCAGGATGCAGCCATGGTTTGATGGGAGGGCAAGAATAAGGAGAAGTTCTTCAGGACAGAAGAGCCAAAATCTGTGTTCAATTCAGTTAGCTAGCAGATGCAACTAAAATTTTAGAGGGAAATACAGAAGTGTTTTTAAAATCAAACTGATGGGAGAAAAAAATTGGGGGAGGTAATGAGTGAGCATAAAAGGTGTTTCAGGCTTCTCTTTTCATAGTTAAAAACTTCACTTTTTGAAAATTACTGTATGATGCTGACTTATTTTTTTCCATGTATATTTAAAATGGACATTATAAAATCATTGGGCAGAGACATAATAATGTTAACAACTCCTCTTTTTTCATGCAAAATTTCTTTGACAGCTTGGCATATAGTTAATCACATTTTAAAAACTGAATGCACCCCAATGCAGCGGACCTAATTTTTTAATCTGTCAGCCAGAATTTGTCATTAACAAACTTTAAAAAACTGATTAAATACTTCATTTTTTTTCCTCAAGCTTGTGCTTTGGCAATGGGCTGAAGAAAATGTGTATTTCCAGCAAGATTAATGGGCAATTATTGGTTGAGATTAAACTGCTATATAGATTTAATGGATTTCTGTTTTGGCTGTAGAAGTACTCAGAATAAACTGATGAATGATTGCCACAAATGAAAAACAAGTTAACCTGATCAGAAGGGAGTTGAGGAGGCTGAGGGATAAAAAGAGAACAGATAAAAAGCTGGGGATGAATCTGATGTTCAGAAAGGTGTATGAGACACTGATACTACCAGGAAAGAGAGAGAGGCACCTGTTAATGACTGCACTCACCCTTCCTTTCAAGGTGACAGCCATACTAACCTTCCCTTGCTACCGCAGTCATATCAATTAAAAAATTAAATCTGTTTCAGGGAATTCTTTTGGACAATCATGACTGCTTGGCTACTGGAGTTTCAGTTAAGGTTTTTAATCAGATAAGGATGGAGCTGTACTTTTGGTATTGGTTTGGTGTGGTTTTGGTATTGGGGTTTTTTCCTCCTAAAAGCACACAGTGCATCTGTTCCATAAGTTTTATTACAGACACAATGATTTTGTAGAACAGAAAGTTATGAAGTATAGTCACACATTACCATAGCAAATACTAAATGCCTCACATTCTACCTGTTGAATATTTGTGGCAAAAACCAAGGAACAATGTTATATACACCCAAGAGAAAGCAACTTGGACAATGATTAACAGACCAATTAATTAAGTTATTTAAACTTCTGCTAACATTCTCCAGTCAATAAGGCATTCATTCTAATAACAATGCTACATTTAAATAACATCCTTTTCACACATTGTCTTCAACTCCGCAGCTCTGTATTTTTCTTCCTCTCTTCTCAATCACTCCCTTAATTCTTTCCTGCCACTTTGCTCTCCTTACAGTAAATCCAGTTCCCTTAAGGAAAAACAAATCCCAGCAACATTCAAGCACACAATTCCTTCCCTCTGTTGGCATGTTATCTCTCTGCCTGTGTCCTCAAACAAATGAAACAATATTTTGTGAAGAAATAACACCTGCTGCCCTTTCTGCACACACTCTTGGAGACTATGTTGCTTGTTACTTATAGCACAGTAAGCATGAACCGCAGTAGTATATTTTTTTAAATCCAACTTGCCTTCAAATTGCCTCTTTCCACTTCAAAATATGGCAGGAGGTTATTAGCACCCCAAAAACCTCAGTGCCCCAAGACCACACAACCACACAACTATTTCAAATTCAGCCTGGAAGCCAGACCCACCACTTCCTGTGCAACACTAACAGGCTGCAGTGCCAGACCTTCACTGCCCAGTAAGGGCAACACCCCTGCCCATGTGAGAAGGGGCTGAATTCCAGCTCTGCTTTGAGCACTGGGTGCTGGCTCCAGTGACCATCAGGGAGCAGCAGGGCTGAGCTGCACTGGAGCAGGGAGAGGCATGTCTCCACCATGGGCAGGACAATGTCCTCCCCAAGCAAGGTGCTGTCTTACAGCACCTCTTTTATTCTTCAAATGTGACAGTACACGTAATACCTACAATATCTTTCACCCCACCTTTATGTGCCCAGTAAACCACAAGTAACTTTGACTTAGTGGATCGTTATTTTTCTGTGCACAGGGTGCTCCATCACAGTATTTTCTTCTCCCTCTTCAGAAGTGACAAGATATTTTGGTCATTGCATCTTCCCTGTGCTGTGATGCAAATTTATTGTCTCCTTTCTTTTCATGGCAACACATTGTGCAAGAATTTCTGCTTGTGTCTTGGCCCATGCTGAGCTGTCTGTCAGCCTTTACACCTTGCCCACAAGTGTTAAATTCAAAATCTGTTTCTAAGCTTTTTGAGTAGCTGCCCTCATGTGATATAACAGCTATCAGTAAACCTAGCTGATACACTGGGTAGAAAACATTAGTGGAAACTACCAAGTGAATGTTCGGTCTAAGAACTTATGAGATGGTATTATCTCTATAAACTGGAAAGTGAAAAGTTACATTGTGTTGACCAACATAAGAACTCAAATTCCCTACATTTAAAATATTTGCTGGGAGTGGGAACAGAAAGGTAGCAATACATTTCCCAGGATGTCTTAGTTGAGTAAGGAATTTAACCCTTCTAATGAGAACCTTTTTCACTCTGTCTACCTTTATAAGAAGAACTACTAAATCTTCCCTAACTCATGGCTCCTGAAACAACTTTGAAATAGCTGACAACACCATGTCTCAGGGAAGACTGTCTCCTTCCCTTGGCCTCCAGAGTAAAAGGGTTGTCTTTGGGGTGTGTTCAAAAACTGGTGGATAGGGCCTAGTTACTGTAAATGAAGTTGCCTTTATGCTTTGATAGTTACAGACAGAATTTCTCCCAGCTAGGATGTTATGGAGATTAAAACCAAGGGCATGACAGAGAACAGGGACTTTCTGCATGAATACAAGCAATTGTATCTGCCTAAAAGAATCTTGAGACCTATTCTGCAGGCATTTGTGTAAATTACAATTGAAATTTCCTCCATCATGAGGAAAGTGATGCCTACTGCACATTTCTAAACTAAAAACACCTAACTGCACAGGCACATGCTGGGTTTCTTCCACTTCACACAAGGGTTGTGCTCCCTGTGACCTTGGGAGAGCAGTTCTGCTCACTCACATGCAAACATACCCCGTACATGTCAGCTGGAGCTGTTTTGGAGAACAAAAGAACTGATTCTAATAGACCTGCATGGCTTAGACAGCATCCAAATTTTTACTTTATTTTATTTTTACTTACTTTACTTATTCTAACAATAAAAATAATTGCAATTAAATGCAGAATCATGGAAGGAAGTTACACTTGCTCATGTTGAAAGGTCTGAAACAGGTAAATGTTTATGCAACACTGGAATATGTTGCATATAGCTGCATCATAGCTGCCATTTGCATCCCAGGAGTAAATATATGAGCAGAAAGTGTTGCACCCATTTAAATAAGCTTTTCCATACTTGAAATCTTTATGCAAAGGGTACCTAGAGATTAATCTGCTTAGAACTTACAGAATATTATATTACTTACAGCTATAGGTAGTACAGCCTTCTAGCAGGTAATATGTGACAACCACCTTGTTCTTAGAGACAGTAAGAAGTACCAAAATAATAACCAAAAACTTGTGGTTTTTAATGAAAAGGTTATTCAATAAAACAAGTAGACTTATCCAGCATCTAGAATTTCAAGCAGATGTAAATAAGTGATAATCATAATTGATAATCATGTCCACCTTTCTGCTCCTTTGTTTTACTGAAAACAATGAGAAAATGAGATATGCTTCAGTAAAAAAACAATTCTTTTGCCAGCTGTTTAGCTCTAAGTAGTGAAATAAAGTCAGTCTGGAGATTAATTCACACTACTTCATAAGCCTAAAGCAAATTATTTAGACTGTGGGAAGGCAATTGAAAGCAGTGAGTAAGGAGAGCGTAGAGCCCAGTGAGGCGATTTCCCCCGCTCTCACAGCCTGGGGGACATTCACTTTTAGCATTGCAGCAGGAAATCATGGATAAGAGCCTGTGGCAGTGCGCTCATGGGTAGTGTTCCACTGAACAGGACAATGGCTTGGAAACACCATGTTAGAAGTCAGCTGTATTCCTTATAGCAGCCACCAATTCACACAAACATTCTGGTTTTGGGGTACATAATGGACTTTGAAACATTTTGGAACCTTGATAAGAAAGGCTGTGGAGCATCCTGGGGAGAAGCATGAGTGAGTAAATCTCAGTCATTCAGAAGGGCAAGGCCTTTTCTGGGGTGTTTGTCTCTTGCTGACAGCTGGTACTGTTAATGAAGCAGGAGGAGGTGAGGAGGTAGAGGAAGCGTTTAGCACTGAACACCAGGCTTGGTGCAGAAGGTGTTGGCTTGCTTGGGTTTTCTTGACTCTCTGCAACCTAACATTTTGAAGCTATTTTTCTTATTCTGCCATTTCCAGTTTCTTTTCTCCATTGCTCACAGCTTTTGCTGTTTTTATTCGAGTGTCTCTCTAATTATTTTCTTCCATGCTAAAGTAAGGGCAACTATACTTTTCCTTCCCTTAAATTTAAAATTGTATGAAGTTCATATGGAAATAACTGAGTTACCACACAGTATTTTTCCTTTTAATTAAGATAACTACTTCAGAAATCTATTAAATTCTATTTCACCTAAAAATGGCAGGTAATTTTTTAATTCAGGATTTGCATAAAGCAGAGAAACTGCAAGCCTCCTACTGAGTGTTTAATTAAGGAAAAATTTATATGGCCTAGAAGACATGAAAAATTCTCTGTGGCCCAGACATTTTGTCATCTGCTGCACTATCACTGGAGATATAAGCATCAAGTACCTTCAGAATTTCTCCTATAATAAAGATGCTTTGATCTTTAGGTAAGTGAAATATCCAAGACAAAAAAAAAAATCATAGAAAGTACCATGTGCCAAATGTGTCATATCTTTCTCAAGGTGAAGATATTTTTAATTTGATAAACTTACCATGACCAATCTCTTAAAGTAAATGCTGTCTGTATCAAGCAATTAAAGGTCACTAAGGAATTGTTTAAATGTTGACATTATTACATGGCCTTATAATATGTTTGACTTGTAGACTTAGAGAAAATATATGAGTATTATTTATCAGATCAAAATACACTGACTCTTTTCTGGAAAAACACATTTTAGAAATGGGAACAAGTTCATAAATCCAGAGCAACCCTATACATTAAGAATTAATACTTTGTTATTGAAGACTGAAACAAGTTAGAGTCATCCTTATGGGCTAAAGAGAGTATTGGAATATAAAAATATAAAATTATATTAAGATAAAGGCAACAATAACAAGAACTGCATATCAGCTTGGTGCATAATAACAAAGGAATACATGCAATTCACATAAGAAATTTTAAAGTACAAACAGTAACACTTCCATTTCACTATGATTTTTATAAATTTTTGATTTATAAACCAAATGTGTGAAAAGCAGACACACAGTATGTAATTCTTTATGTAAAATATCATCAATGAGAGAGAAGTTAGGACTAAATGGCTGTGTGGAAGTTAAGGAGTATTCACTGTTTGTTCTGTTATCCAAAGTAATTCATTCCCCAAACACAAAATGCCCATGGTGGCTTGGTGTCACTACAGGCACTAGGAGATACTAACATAATGTCATGGTTTCAGTTGATATCACTAGGGCTACTCACATGTATTTGTACAGTTAAAAAGTTAGATATCATAGCTAGGAAGAATTACACATCTACTTGTTGTTACATTAAAACAAAACTTTAATTCTTTCAGTGAGAAGGAATTTGGAATGAAATTACAAAATGCCAATTAAGAAGAATAAAAGCAATAATACCCTTAAATAGCACATGATGTTTTCAACTTTTTAAACACTGTCAAAATAATTATTATTATGTAATAATGTATTATTTCAAAAATGGCTGAGATACAGTACCATAGTACTATGAGAATATGACACATGCCATGTCAGCTTTTGTCTGTTAGGAAACAAAATGTTTAATTTTTAAAAGATGTTTATGTGGCTTTAGCAGTGTAATAGCCTTATAGATTGTATGTTTTGCATCAGCACTCAACCAAAATGGCACTGCCACACACTGTATTTGAAACCTATTTTGTGGAAGGTTTTTGAAACCAACAAACCAGAAAATCTGTTGTTTGATAAAGGAATAAAGGTTTACTAGAGTATTAAACCCCCCAAATGGTAGGTATTTGAGACTTGCTCTTGAAAGAAGGAGAGCAAAGAATTAAAACCCCCTTGTGTATGTATCTCTTGCATAGAAAATTTGTTGCCTGAAGTCCAATGATATGAAATAAATAGAAAGAAAAGAAAATTTATTTGTATGATGGAAACAGTATTCAAGCCAACATCAAAAGAAAAGTGTACTCTGAGGCAATAATTTCTTAAATATTGAATCTTTCTTTTTTTCCCTTCTTTTCCTCTCAGAAAGTGACTTCAACAGCCTTGAACTCTCACTCTCTCAAAAACAACCACTATCACATCACACCGTTTCTTCATATTTACAGGATCAATGGTGCTATAAGAGATAAGTGCTTGGAAAAACAACAGTTGATGAGCAATGTCAAAAATTTATCCTGCACAAGATACATTTAAATATTTGCATCCAATCTTTTTTTTTTCTTTTTTTTGAGGGTCTTTGAACCTCTGCTGTGCCCTCTATACACACAAATCTGTCTGAGAAGGTGAACTCCAGAGGGGTGATAGCACATGGCCATTCACCTCATTTGCACAACGTTTTACAGAATCACAGACTCACAGAATCCACTATGTTGGGACAGATTTTTGAGATCATCAAGTCCAACCTATGAACTAGCACCATTGTGTCAACTGGACCATCATACAGAATGCCACATCCAGTCTTTCCTTAAACACCTCCAGGGACAGTGACTCCACCACTTCCCTGGGCAACCCATTCCAGTATCAAATCTCCCTTTCTGTGCAGAACTTCTTCCTACCTAAATCTCCCCTGGCACAGCTCAAGACTCTGTCCTCTTATCCTACTGCTAGTTGCCTGGGAAAGAGACTGTCCTTCACCTGGCTACATCTTAATTGCAGAGACTTGTAGAGAGTGGTAAGGTCTCTCCTGAGCCTCCTTTTCCCCAGTCTAAACAGCCCCAGCTCCCTCAGCCACTTCCTAGAGGACTTGTGTTCCAGATCCTTCACCAGCCTTGTTGTCCTTCTCTGGACACATTCAAGCATCTCAACATCCTTCCTGAGCTGGGGGGCCCAGAACTGGACACAGAAGTCAAGGTGTGACCTCACTAGTGCTGAGTACAAGGTGGCAATCGCTGCCCTGCTCCTGCTGGCCACACTATTGCTGATACAGGCCAGGATGCCATTTGCCTTCTTGGCCACCTGGGCACACGTTGGCTCATGTTCAGCTGACTCAACCAGCAAGCCTAGGTCCTTTTTCACTGGGCAGTTTTCCAGCCAGTCTCCATCCAGCCTGTAGCACTGAAGGGGGTTGTTGTGGCCAAAGTGCTGGACCTGGCTGTTGGTCTTGTTGACCCTCCTATTGTTGGATTTGGCCCATCAATCCAGCCTGTCCGGGTCCCTCTGCAGAGTCCTCGTACCCTCCAGCAGATAGACACTCCCTCCTACTTCGTGTCATCTGCAAATTTGCTAATGGTAGACTCAATGCCCTCATCAATAAAGGTATAAAAAAGGACTGGGCCCAACCCAGATCCCTGGGGGACACAGCTAGTGACTGGCCACCAGCC
Organism: Agelaius tricolor; assembly: GCF_023055355.1. Classification (NCBI taxonomy): domain Eukaryota; kingdom Metazoa; phylum Chordata; class Aves; order Passeriformes; family Icteridae; genus Agelaius; species Agelaius tricolor. The sequence goes on along the minus strand of NW_027269262.1, from coordinate 22,944,536 downwards.
GGATGTGGCACCATTCCCAACAGCTCTGCCAGGAGTGCACCTGTCCACGCTGCAGGCTGCCAGCTTTTCCAGGAGTGGGATGTGGGAGATGGTGTCAAAGGCTTTGTTAACATCCAGGTATACAACATTCACAGCCTCTCCCTCAGCCACCAGACGTCTCACCTGGTGATAAAGGGAGACCAGGTTGGTCTGGCAGGACCTGCCCCTCCTAAATCCGTGCTGGCTGGGTGTGACCCCCCCAACCACCCTGTAGGTGCCATGTGATGGCACTCAAGATAACTGTTCAAGTTTTGAATGAAAAACTGAGATCATAGTGAAGACTAAGGAAACTGGAAAAATCTAAGTTCTGTGAATGTCATAAACAAAAACATTTTCATAAGAATGCTAAGTCCTATCTTGAATAAGGGCCTCTGGCATTTATGAGCTCAGATAACAAGAAAGCCATTATTAACAATCTAATTTCAGGTTTACAGATAAATTTAGAAATTAAAATAGTTACTAGTTACCTTGCAACATTTTCTTTCTTTGTATCATACATTATTTTGCCTTAATAGTGTTTTCTGCCCTACCTAAGACAGAATGGGAAAATGTGTAATACGGACTTTTCATCTCTACTAATCTCCAGAGTCCTGCTCTAGTGTCAGCCTGACTTCTCTGTACTTTAATGTATTGGTGCTTTACTCACAAAGGTGAATAACACTGGGACAGACTCTTTGTGCACCTTCTGCTGACTTTTTTTGCTTGGTTATTATATTTGCAGTTGAAGATGGAGAGTAACACATTATTATGTTGATGATGCTTCCAATTGGCATTGCAAGCTTTATGACTGGGGATGCTGAGCCAATTTGGACAAAGAGATTGACAGCAGAAAGGCAGTGATGCATGTACTAATCACAGAAACCAAGGGCCACACTGCCTCAAAGGCTAATTTTGCTTCCCAGCATGTCTCAGAACATTTCACTGCACAGGGTCACATAAAGAAATAGTACAGCACTGGGACCATTCCTGATGTAATTCAGCACCCTTTTGTTTTCCCCCTGAAAGGTTTTGCTTGTGTTTTAGGAAAACCAGGATGCAGCTGGGGGAAAGAAAAAACATCTGAGACAGTGTTCTAGCCCTCCATCTTCTTCAGCAGCATGCACAGGAGTAGACAGCCTTGTGATGCTGCTGCTCAGTGCTGCGAGACATTACAATCTTCAGAACTGTCACCAGACCTAGAACAGGCTAGAAAGACAGAATTTAAAGCAAAGGCCATTTAAGTTAATATCTCCTGAATCCAGTCCCTGTTTTCTATATTCAGTTTGGGTCAGAAGAAGGCTTTCAATTATTTTCTATAAGAATTAATAAAACTACTGTAACACTGTGATAATAATGAGAAAGTCATTGAGTACTGCTTGTTCAGAAGCACGAGTACACTGAATTCAAAATATTTTTTTCTCTGTAGCCCCTCTAGTATTTACTCTTGGTGCCATCTATAGGTAGCCCTCACTGAAAAACATTAGTCCACTAAGACAGTGAAATGTGTTATGATCACCAATACATTTTTTTTACTGCAGAAGCTGTTGGGCTCTGTAGTAGTAAGAACAAATAAACTTTCACTTGTTTTTAAATTACATCTAAGCATGATTAATCTAAACTTAAGACTCCAACTCATCTTCATTTCTTTGCATTTTTAGAATTCACTCAAATCGCCACTGAATGTCTGAAAATTGAAAGTTTCATGTGATATGAACAGAAGTCGAGACAGAAATCTCAGTCTAAAATAGCTATAAAAGTTACCAACAATTTCTTCGGCCAGCATACAATGCAGATGTAGGATTTTGTGCAAACACTGTTAGGCTGATACAAAGACATAACTATTTTGGAGTTATACCTAGAACAGGAAAAGAAAACCTACTAATATTCCCTTCCAAAAGTCTTACACAGAAAAAAAGTCATCTTCCTCTGACCCAGCAAAATGGAAAGGGGAAAAAATGCTTTCTTAATAGGCCATGAAGAAAGGAACCTAGGAAAAGAACTTTAATGTATGCAATATTATTGCACTAATTTAAGATGTAGTATATTTTTCTTGTCTTGCACACATGTACTATCATGATGACTTAGCTCTTTTATGATGCAGGAGAGGAGAAATCTATTATTGTAGTCTAAATGCAAAACCTGTATTTGCCATAACCTAAAACAAAAAAATAATTGTTCATATGCATGTGGTGTGTAGCAGATTTCAATTTGTTTTATTAAATATAAAACACTTAAAGGTAAAACTAATAATTAAATCCATGGTACTTCCACATTTTTCAGTTCAGGATCATGCTTGATTTTGGTCTCTCAGCTGAACTAGAATACTTTATACATACCATGAGCGTCACCCAAGCAATTCTTTTGAATTGTAACCTTTAGGAATTGCCTAATTTAAATTATCACCAGGAAGAAATAATCTGAAAAGCTTTAGCTATCGTATATAAAAAGGATCTACATGAGAAAGAAAACCTCTTTAGTTGACAGTTCATGTAGGCTTAGATGAAGAAACGTAAAAGAAATTGATAAATAAGATGGAAAGCTTAAACAATAAAGGAAATAAAATTTTGGAGTAACTTTACAGCATTGTACTGGATTAGGCATCACTTCCTCTTTTTATACTCTATCTTTCTAAAACAATTCAACAGATTTTGCAAACAGATTTTCAAAAGCCACGGCTTTTGAAACAAATACTAGGATTGTTGGCTGAAATCCTATGGCCTACAAAATATATCATGGACTATCAGAATGTCCCCCTTTATCCTTACAATGTATGAAATAAAAATCTGAATGGATGACAGCAGAGATATCAAATGAAGACATTGTTCATAATCATAAATACAAATCTTTTTAACCTCACAGTACACCTTTAGAAGGTATATCAGCCTTAGAATGTGAATATACTCAATTTTTGCATGTGCTCTGAAAGGTATTGATGTAAACAGCAGTTTTTTTCATGTAAATGCATAATCAATTTAATTCAAATAGAAATAATTCAAGATGTGGTAGAAGTGGAAAGAGAAAACAAACCTAGAAAGAAAAAAAGGGAAAATAAAGGATTTTAATATTACCCCAAAAAGTCTGAACTGATGTGTTCTTTTATATCATAGCCAACAATAAATAACTTCCGTATTTCATTATTAGAGTTGTAATGTATTTGCAAAGATAGGAAAAGGTATAAGACATTCTTTTTCTACATGTGATAGTGTCTGCAGTGAATTGATATATTTACACAGTGAATGACAAGCCTCTACCAACATTTACATGGCATCAACAAGCTCTGTCAAGTACCCTCCTCTGACATCCTTTTCACTTCTATCTATTTCCTGTTTTATACTTATCCTGGAGTCCAGATCATTTAATTAGCCAATAAATGCTATCAGGAAAAGGTTTGCCTGATGCTTTTTTTGACTGTTCAACTGCATGTTATAAACTGATTATTTGTTGCCCAGTGATGCAAACTGATTACCTGAGTTAAAACCCTTAATTAAATAGCCATTCATTAAACTCACAGTTAAACAGAACACATGATACTTTGTAATTAAAACAAATTGTTGTACACAATATCTTTTAATTCGATGGATTTATGACCTATTAACAGTATATGAAGCTTGAATGCAAAAGAAGCCCTGTGACTGAAGTGAAAAAAGGCATATACCATATGCTTCAAATGGGAAATAACTATATAGCAAGAAATAGTTATAATTTATTACAGCTTTTATTATTTTGTATCACATTTAAACTAGCTCACAATTATCTAACTCACTGGGCCAACTTTTTAATGCCTGTACATATACTATGTGTTTTCCATGAGGTGATTGCTGCTCTCTAAATAGAACGTTTGACTGGTGCTGCCATCTACTATTATTAGAATATAACAATTCAGGTTTTCTTTAGCAGAATATAAATAAGCACAAAATCATTCCAGTTCTACATTTAAGGATTTGAAGATGTTTCCCTGACCTAGTAAACCAGTTTCTTTCCGAGGCTTTACCTAATATCACCATTTGTTTTTTGAGCTCCAGCATGGCTTCCTTTCACCTCATGACAAGACTCAGAGTTTTCTAGCTTCACCCTTGTCCCTGCTACTCTCCTTCCTGAACTATTCCTTTCCCTTATCCTTAGCCATTTGAGGCTAGTCAGGTCATCCAGCTCTTTCAGAGAGAAAGCTATTTCTTTTTCATCCTGCCAGGACAGTACAAGGACCACTTGGACTAGACTAAATGAGAGCTGGAAAGGAGGTGATTTTTATCACAGCAGGGCAAAAGGTAAGATAAAAGCAGCTTATGCAACTCCATACTACAGAGAGAAAACGACTATGAAATATCTGGCTACCTTTGCCAAGGATACATATGAAAAACCATGGCCTTTTACAAGGGAACAGTTATCTTCAAATCACAAGGCTTTTGCTGGTTTATTCTTCAACAGACCCTTCACTGCCCTGTTGCACATAGGTAGATTTTCACCCTCTTATGGAATAAACCCAAATCAAAACTGTGAATTCTGTCTGTTTCCTCAGATGAAGCGGTAAAGAAAAAGAGGAGGAAGAAAGTATAACTCCTTCATTCTTCACACTCCGAGTCCTCATATGGGGAATAATGACCCAAGAAATTGAAGTATGTTCTAGGTGAATTTTTTATTAGAGGGCCCAGGAAGAAAGAGAAATTGAATAAAGTTTGCCCAGCATGATCTCTGTATAATATAGAGTACTTGAGTTTTTTTATATTCAAAGTAGACAAATAATTTCCTGGTTGGAAGCTTCTGAATAATGGCACTTCCCTCTATTTTGAGTTCCTCTAATTTTTTTTTCTTCTGTCAATTAAAAATAACTTGATAAAAATAGCTTTATAAAGAATAACTTAATAAAATGCTTATAGTTTAATCCTTTAATGAGAATCAGCACATAGTACCAATTTTATTCAAGTGCATTTAAAAATCTTACTTACTTGCTGCTAAAAACTGAATTATCTGAAAGTCAACTCAATGTCAAATTAAATCTTGCTTTTATCCTGCAAAAGAAGGCTCATGAAGATCCAAAGAGCTGCAAGATTAAGGCAGCATAACTAATACCTGAAAGCTAAGATAACTCACTTGGTTTTACTTTATGAGTACAGTGCTCTGTGTGCAGCATGGAATTGGTCTCGCACCTTGTCCTAAAATTACAAGTTTTTATCAGCATGGCTGGGGTGAGAGCCATGATCATGAAGTACAGATCTCAGTTAGGTGGTAACCCATACTTGTAACATGGAAATGGTTTTCCTCACTTGCATAAAAATGAAGGCAAATCTCAGACAAACAGTTGTAAAGAAAGTGTTACAGTCAAGAACACAGCATTACAAAGTAATATTAATAGAACAGACTATTTACAATCTCTCTTGACTACTGATAACTGCTATTAAGTTGCAGGCATAGTGCAACTCTGAACTTCATCAGTCATCATGAAGCCTACCCTTTTCTCACCTTTAGCTGCGAACATCAGCTGAAAGGTCTTGCTCTGTGCCCTTTATTTACAATATTCCAAAGCAACCTTCCAATCCTACTGGACTACTTATCAAGGAGATACAGATCTGCAGTGATGAGACATTTGTCTGCCTAGGCATCAGAGGCAATGTGAAGTGACAAGTTCTGCACTCATTTTAGGAGTCTATATAATACATGTTTCTAAGTTACAATATTTATTTCCACACAAGAAGTAGTTCTCAGAATATGCCAATTCTGTTGTTAATGGCATATATTACTTAATACTCCTGAAATTGTGGCCCATGATAAAAAAACCCAGTCCGCTTCTCAAATGAATTTGCTGTTGTGTTAGTGCTGTATTAAAAAATGGTACACACAGTATTAGCAAAATCAAACCTTCCCTGAACCCCCGTTCCTTCACTGTACCACTGTAATCACCCCATGCTTTTCCCTGTCTACCATTATCTCTCTCCCTCTCAGTGTTTGCCTCCATTCCACTGCCTTTCCCACTCGAATAAAACATCATCGCAGAATTTCCACAATAGTTCTTCTATCATTCTTGTTTGGTGTACCCTTCATGCTACATATGCGGCGTGTGTCCACTAAACTGCTGAGGATAAGATGGAAACTCTACAATTTTCTGTTTGCCCAGTACCTAGAATGATTATGTTCAGCCTTGATTGCTTAGTCAATGTAACTAGGAAGTCAGGGATTATGATTTATGTGGAGCTAAATGATTTCTGTTACAGTAATATCTGATAATATCTAGATAATATCTATATAGTTAGATATTAGACAGGTAATATCTAACCCTTTTTAATCTTTTTCTCCGTATGTACACCATTAAGTAGGAAAATGTGGAGAACTGGGAAACAAAGAAATTCAGTGTCATAAAAGCATTAACAAGAGAAAAAAAATGTAAGCATCTGGTACCTATTGCCCTGTCAATTGTGTCTCACCACCACAATCCATGAGAATCGTTATCTCCTCTCAGGATGAAATTCAACCTCTGTATCACCAATATCCTTTTAAGTGCTCCCATTGGTCTTGCTGTTGATGCCATAGCATCTAAACCTCTAAATACAGGATAGTGTATCAGTAACCACTCCGCCTCCAGCTATTCCAATAACTGTCACAATGAATATGAGGAGCAGCTGAATTGACCTACATCACTACTCACTCACACAGTTACTTTATTTTCGCAGCATTGGAACAAAGGGTTTGCTTGCTGTATTTTAAATCTTTATTTTGTCAAATAACAACAATCTTGGCATTGTATTTTCACTTACATATGCATGCAAAAAAAAAGTCAAAGGCCTTTTGTTATCTACAAACATTTTAAAAAAAATTTCAGTGCATTCAATTTCCAGTCTTCTTAGAGTGTGAGATATGAGTTGCAATTCACATCTGAAATCTCTCATTGGTTGTAAGTGAAAAATTGATAATGCTATAGTGTTTGAATATAGTATTCATTAGGGAAACACAGAAATCAAGCAAAAGTAATGACATAAACTTGCCAACATAAAGGGATGATCAGAGTTTTTCATAACATAAAGGAAAAAATGCCTAAAGCATGAAAAAATAAAGCATAAACATTAATGAGAACACTTTGAATTTAATGAAAATACTTCTCTATTTTCTTCTGGGCATCTGATTCCGAGAGAGATACAAGGCCAAAAGTCCAAGAGTATAGACTAGAGCAGAACTTCTTGGTAAGGTAAAAAATGAAACAGCATTCCAATACCATAACTATACAGAAAAAATTGTCCAATGTATTTTTAAAAAGTAAAGGAACTTGCTTTCCAGAATGTGACCTTTCAGGATACAATATGGACTAGAAACATGACAGCAATACAGATTATGAGAGACTTCTTTCAATGATAATAAACTGGATTTGGGATTAAATGTCCGTTACATCCTACCCAAGTCACAGCTAAGTGTATTTAGATGACTAACACATGTACACTGGCAGAATTTTTTTTCAGGGTCCAAAAAATGGACCTGTAATAGGAAATGATAGTGTATTTTGCTACTTAAAAAGGAATGACACCATTTATAGCACTAGATGAACTTGCAAGGGAAAGCAAATGAGAGACAGAAGACAAGAACTGCTTAAAAACTACCCTTTCACCTAAACATATAGATTCTCACAAAATGCTTTCTTTGCACATCAAAAGACAAAGTTGTTGCAAGTTCCTAAATAAAGTAACACAAATAGAACTTGTTTTGGTCATCTGCCCCCATTCACCACCAGAGGAAATAAACTGTTAAGGATGCACTGCTGAATCCTACTCAACCATCCTTTGCCAAAAAGAATTGTTTTTGTGCAGTAAGCAAAATGTGTAAATTTGGATTCTAGAAGAGCTGAGCATCTTGCCTGCTGACAGTGGGTCAGGAAGGGGTGAAAAACTTGTCTTGGCCAGGCAGACCTGCAGTTTGACAGTCTGCTGACCATAAGCTACGCTTGTTATATTGTTCAGGGATTTCTTACATAACACAGTCTAAAACATTAGTAATTGACAAGAACTAGCTGAAGTCAATTTAGCAAGCAATTTAAATAACAGAATTTTTTAAATGATCCTAATAAAATTCATTTATAAATTCACTGTGATTCTCATCTATAGCAAAGTCTACAGAACTGCAAGGGGGATGTTGATAGAAAAAGTGTAAAGACACCCTAGGAGTCAGTAACTGTCCAAGCCAGCACATTCTGCCATGGCTGCAAAGGATGACAATAGCAATTAAAGGGATCACTCTGTGCACTCTATTAGATAATTATCCAGATAAGGTCAAGGCTCACATCCTCAAGTGCTCTGATAATGGTTTATTACAGCAGCCCATTTCAAGTCACATTAGGCTGACAGCTGGTGTATGGAATACATTTCAGCACAGCTGCAACAAAACAGTCTGGAGATTAATGGGGGGGGACTGGCAGTCAGAAGGACAGGCTTCTTCTCTCCCCACTTCCTCCCCAAGGGCTGGAAGAGTGGCACATAAGGCTGCACTTTCTGTGCAGTCCCAACAGGATACACACCCCCAGAGTGTGCCACTTCCTTAATCACATGAGACCTGGGCATTGAACAGGCAGCTTCTGCATCCAAGGGTTTCTGCTGATGGGCTTTGAGGACAAAATGTCTCCTGTGGTGTTAAGAGCCCACCCCTGGGATTCTTGTTATTTGCACAAGCCCTGCAGAGATACCATAGCCAAGCCTTGCAGAAAGGGTTATTTTATTGTTTTAGTGAAGTCCTCTTTTCATCTATACTTTATTTTTAAACCTGAATTTTCAAAACAATATTGTAATGACTAAAAAGCACTTTAACGCTGCTGTTGAAGATATAATTTTAAGATTACTGATGCATATATGCCCTTGTAAAGCTCTAGCTAAAATAAAGAACTTAAAAAATATATAATTTTTTTTCTTCTACTGATGTTAATGAACTTTAAATTATGCCTATTAGTGCCACTCTTTGACTTTCAAACACCTGCTGTAGCTGCAGACTCTATTCATTTGATATTAAGCCCTGCTTACAAGAATTTATTTATGGATGAACTCTTCAGAGAAGGCACATTATGATTTCCCTATATAATGAAAGCTCTTCTTAAATTTTTTAGTATTCTGAGAAGACAAGATAACCAAAGCTGGCTTCGTAATTCCATACTTGAAGCAGCTGTTTAAGTGACCTCATTAAGAAAAAAGAGAAAAAACCCAAAAACTTTGCACATTTCCTCTAACTTTACTGAGAGACGCTGACTGCTCAGAACTGAAAATAAAGTTACATTTTCAGCTTCTTTACTTTGATTTAATTCATCATGCCACAGTTCAGAAAATATGGTCAGAAAGATTTTAAATCAAATTTTCAAATGCAAGCTGCAGAGGTTTTTCACCTCCCAGGATTTTGCTTCCTAGATTAGAAAAGAAACTTGGCTCTCTGACATAAATGAGATTGCTCAGATAAAAACCAAATAGATTGTACTCTCTTGTGTCTTAGATTTAACATTGTCCTATTAACTCCTCTTTGAAACTCTCTGTAAATGCCAACTAATTAATCCTTACAACACAGTGGGAAGAAAATGCTGCATTTTACAACCGGGAGAAGAGAAGCAAGAACCACACCTGCCAAAAGAAGCGTGTAACAGCAGGTAGGAAAGCTCAAAAGTTCTGTCCTCAATCCCCATTACTAGACCTGGGCATCCTGCTGTACTGTGCACACTGACCCCATAGGCTGTCTGCCTCAATCATTTATCAAGAGCACAAAGTAAGTGGTGGCGGTGCACATGCATCAACAGTCTTGCTGTTACTGCATAATCTTTTGATTACACCACTCTGTCAAGTGACTAAAATAGCTGTCTTGAGACAGCATGCTATCTTGCAGCACACCTATTGAGGTCTCGTAGTAATTCCCTTTGTAACAAGAAAATTACTCTCTCCCTCCAGTGATGGGATACTACCAGAACAGGCGGGCCAATGAAAGGGCTGGCTTCAAATAATTTCATCAGTCAGCCCTTTTCTCCTGTTGGGATTTCATGACACATCATGACTGATGTTACTTCACAGTAGCTTTAGGCTTTTGCTCATGTGCCTACAATGCCAGCTGCCTAAATTGTGCTGCTTGTTAAAAAAGGAGTAAATATTTTTCCAGCACAAGAAGTTAGGCTGCCTGGACATACAGTGGCTCTAACCATATACAGCAGGCATCTCCACTGGATAGCAGGATGCTTGAGATTGGCAGGGGCCTCTGGAGCTCATCTGCTCTAACCCGCCTGCTCAAGCTGGGACACATAAATAAATCAACTTGTTCAGGATTGTGTCCTGGTAGCTTTTGAATACCTCCAAAGAGGGAAACTCTGCAGCCTCTCTGGGCACTCTGTGCCAGTGCTTAGCCACCCTCATAGTGAAAAAGTGTTTCCTGATGTTAACAGGGAACCTTCAGTGTTTCAGTTTGTGCACATGGCCTCTGATACTGTCACTGGCCATCAATGAAAAGAGCCTGCTCCCTCCTTATTGCATCCTCCCTTTAGGTATTTACATACATGGATGAGATTCCCTCAGAGCTCCATCCTCCATCATGTAATACTTCAGCAAGCACCAGTAAACAAAAGTAGAGGTTTCAAATGTACACATTCAGAGTGAATGCAGCATGAACAGAAGTTGATGCATGCATATATATCAAGCAGTAACATTTTTTCTTGAAGCTTAGCAGCTTATCCATAGCAGATTTTTACTTTAAAAAAAAATGGTTTCTTCCCTTAAATTTATGACTGTTAAGCAATTATTCACTATCTAATTCACTAGTTTTATTTTGGATTTGAAAGCAAGAGTACAAAGCTAAGTCCCTCCTGTGTTAAGCAATACATCCAGCAGCCATGCCCATGAGGCACCATTTTGAAGATCCAATTGCACCAAAATTTTAATGCAATCTGTTAATAAAACCTTTTGAAAATATTTAGCCAATTTTTATCTCAGATCTTAAAAATTAAATACTTAGTCCTTACAACAGTGAAAGGGTGTGAAAGCCAGTGTTTAAAATAATTCAAACAAAAAACTTAAAACACCTTTTAGACCAAAGTGCTTTGAATTTTTAGGGTCTCTCTCCTCACTCTATCAGCATGTCCAGCTCAACACATTCTTGTTATAGGCATTCTCCTTACAAAGCACACCTGCCTGCCCACCAGTTATGCACAAGATGAAATGCTTCTCAGTATAGCTGCTCCCTTTTGCAACCAAGACCCTTGAAAAAAGTGGTGTACAGCAAGCCAGCTTGCCTTTTAGACTTCTTAGATCTTACTCTATGTCTCACTCTTACATCTTACTCTTTTTCTACAAAGATTTCCTACAAACATACTACTATTTAGTTTCCTTCCACTTCTTTAGAAAAAAAATAGTAAAAAATAGTATTTTTTTCCCATACCAAATTATCTTTAGTGAATAGACCTTTATCCTTATAGGAATTCAGCACATTACAAAGTGTTGGAGATGATCCAGATTTTTATCTGTGAAGTGTTTGCAGTAATGATCCACTGTATATATAAAAAAAAATTAGTGAGAAACAAAAGCTAAGCTGCATTGTACAGTGAAGATAGAGTTGAAAATCCTCTTCAAAACTTCTAGCATTTCACTGTTAAAGTAAAAATTAGGGGGATATATATGATCCAGCATATTTAAAATAGCATGATTATTTTTCTCTATCATAAAATTTGCTCCAAATCTTTTGCCCAAGTTAAACTTATCAGGACAGAGTTCCATAATGGTATCTGCTGAACTTGTTGAAAGGAAGGAAGGCAGGAAGGCAGGAAGGCAGGAAGGAAGGAACTGAATTAGGCTAGGACAAGAGTGAAGCTTAGTTTACTTGCTTTTTTATGGACAAAATATAGCTTGAAGACATGGTTGCTAGGAAATGGAAGGATGGAAGGATAATGCACTTTCTCTAATTTCTCTCCTGGTAAGGACCAATTGTTTATTTGCTTGTCTTCTAGCAGGCAGAATTTCAGACATTCAGTGCTATGTGAACAAAAGCTGAGAGTAAAGTTGTTTATAAGTATTACAGAGCAATCTATTTCATACTGAAATAAATCATCTAACTTTACAGAAAACATTATGTTCAAAACCTCTGCTGATTATCATATCCCTGTATTATGTGGCCATGCTACCAACATTAAGGTTTACATTTTTATTCTTATTTCTTATTCCTTAGCTGAAACACTTGCTATTGAAGCATACACTAACCTACCTTTGTTTTTTGAGAGTCTTACATACAAGAAACTCCCTTTTTACATCACTCTAAAGGATAATGTGTATCTTACTTCCCAACAGTGGGATATTGCAGGATAAATAATATCTAGTTATAAAGCTAAACTCTAAGACTGATTTTTAGACAGGAATCTTGCGTGAGTGTAGAGAGAAGTCCAACATAACAACAAACTAGCAAACAAACACAAAAAACCTCTAAATCCTGAAACTCACTGCTCTCTCATCTATTTTGCTAAGGTGGAAACCACACCAGATTATACAGGACTTGGACAAATGCATCAGCAACAAGTAGGAAAGACTGCTCTTATCCAAGTTCTCATCCTAATTTGGAAAGGAATGAAATTCATTAAAGTCAATTAATTTTTTGTCAAGAAAATTAGCTTTGGAAGTATTATAGGTTATTTTTGTCGTATTTAACATGTACCAAGGAAAAATGTTGCATCACAGTTGATGACCCTAGTTAAAATATTCTAACAAATAACTTTTCATCTATACTGATTACAGTTCAAACATGTTGTAAGGGTTAACACTGTTAGCAGTACCTATGGCATTTCTTCACTGTAAATGCACAAAATAAAGAATATTGGTTGAAGTGGTAGTAATTATAAATTTGAATGAACTGCTAAAGCGGATTTATTGCGTAGATCATTGAAATGTTAAAGCAATTAGAAAAACTTTTTCAGCAGATTAATTCAGGAAAAATTCCAAACAACGGTAAAGTAGCTCTTGGAAAATAATTACTAATACAGTAGATGGAGTTCATAATCAATAAAGATGCTGACTTAAAATGAAGCAGTGTTTCCTCCTGAATAGATGGTATGTCATGTCACCTGTTTTGGTTGGTTCAGTTTTGCTCAGCCTGGTTTTCAGTAGCAGGGAGGGCACAGAGGTGGCTTCAGTGAGAAGCTGCTGGAAGCTTCCAGCATGTCCAGCAGAGCCAATCCCTGGTGGCTCTGAAGATGGACATGCTGCTGGCCAAGGCTGGGCCAATTAGAGATGGTGGTGTCACCTCTGTGATAACATATTTACAAGAAAATAAAAACAAAAGCACACACAGTTTTTTCTAGCCAGAGAGGAGGAGGAGGTGAGAACATGTGAGAGAAACAACATGGAGACACCAAGGTCATTCAGGAAGGAGGGGCAGGAGGTGCTGAGGTTCCTCTGCAGGCTGTGGTGAGACCATGGGGAAGCAGCTGTGCCCCTGCAGCCCATGAGGATCCACAGAGGATCCAGAGATCCACCCACAGCCCATGGGGATACATGGGAGATGCAGAGATCCATCTGCAGCCCGTGGGGGAGGTGCCCATGCTGGAGTGGGTGGATGCCTGGAGGAGGCTGTGATCCAGTGGGAGACCCAGTGGAGAAAGGGGGCCCTGCTCCTAGGCTGGAGCAGCCTGGCCTTGGAGGACTGCACTACGTGGAAACAGAGTCACAGCAGTTTTGGGAGGATTGAGTGCCCGTGGGAGGGACTCACATTGCAGCAATTTTGTCAGGACTGCTGCTCATGAGAGTGGACCCACACTGGAGAAGTTCACAGAGAACTGTCTCCCATGGGAGGGAACCCCAGTCTCACAGGGGAAGGACTCCTCTCCCTGAGATGTGAAAGTAAACCTTGGGTGATGAGCTGACCAAAACCCCCACACCACTGTCTCCCTGCACTGTCAGTGGGAAGGAAGGAGGGGTTGGAGGGAAAAAAGGTTTAAGGGCTTATTTTACTTGTCATTATCCTGCTCTGATTTAGTTGGTAGTAAATTCAGTTTGTACCTTTAAGTTGAGCCTGTTTTGCCCTTGAAATATTTTCTCCCAATCCTTATCTCAACTCATGAACCCTTTGTTAATTTTTTTTCTCTCCAGTGCCCAGCTGTGGCAGGGGAGGGTGAGTGAGCGACTTTCCTGGGTGCCTGGAACCACAACATCACTCTAACCAACCTATGTGCAGGTCACTTGAAATCCTATGTTCGGGAAAGAAAACAAAATACTACAGGAATGCTGGCTCACAGATCACATTTCTGCTGGAACTGCTTTAATTTAGAAAAAAACTGTAGCTACTCATCACTGAAATGTAGCTTCAACACAATAAAGGACATAGAAGTAAGAGGAAGGAAGAAAAAGGACACAATGTTTTAGTCATGGCAGTATCATGATAGCTATGAGGAAACTACTTCACTAACTAGTTCCAAATGCTCATCTAAGGAAATGCTCAGATAAACCTTAAACAGCAAGAATTTGGAGCTATTTGGTAGGCTAAAGCAAGGAGAAGAGATACATGGCAGATCACAATAGCTCTCTGAGAAAAACTAGAATTTTTGGAGCCATTTTGTGGTGCATTTAAAATATATTTTGTTACAGATCACAGATTGCCATATTGTTTAAAATCTGTAGTGGTATTTTTTTTGTTACCATCTAAATACAGCTTGGATGCTGCATTTCAGAATATTGCAGAGTTTTGAATCTGTTAATGTGTCCTAAAAAGGGCAGCCCAAAGTGCCAAGGCAAAAATGCCACACCTGAAAGGCAGGTTGCAGTATCTGATTCAATACAACTGGGAGGACTAGGGGATATTGAACAGGCTGCAAGTTTATCACTTTCCAGTTGAGAGGGGTCCTGACAGGCAGACCCAGGTTGCCCTGGGAATCTGTATCAGAAAGCAGGGCAACTCCAACAGGGGGGAGAGAAATGATGCATCTGACTCCATGCATATCAGAAGGCGAACTAATTAATTTATTATACTATATTATTCTATACTATATTACACTTCATCTAAACTGAATCTGCACAAGCACCCAACTCAACTCAACTGCACAGAATCTTGTGACTGTCAGCTGACAGTCCTGACACACACACACACTTGGTCCTGATAGGCCAAGGAAACAAAACACCACACCTTGGGTAAACAATCTCCATAATGCATTCTACTTTGGCACAAACACAGGCACAGCAAATGAGATAAGAATTGTTTTGATCATTCTCTTCTCTGCTTCTCTCAGGTTCAGAGAATGTGAATCCCACAATCTGCTCTAGTGCCAACCCTTCTTTATCTCAGCTGGATGCCACCATCCATGTCCCTGGCTGCTGCAGCTGGTCATGCTACAGCACAGGAGTTACACTCAAGATATTGCTAGTCTATTTAGTGGTTTAAAAGTCTAAAGAGGCCAAGGCAGGAGAGCCACAGGCATGTGGCCACCAGACAGCTGCTGCCCCTGCTAAACCTAGCTCTTGCCAAGGCAAGGCCAGATGTGTCCTGAGACACTATCAGTTCTGCACCAAGCCTGTGACCTCCTACTATCAAAACCAAAATTGTATTTACTGAATTTCAGAGTGGGAGGGATGATGGAGAAATCAGCACCAGCTCCTGTAACACTGCTTTTGATCTATTTAGCCAAAACAAGACTTGAAATCTTGTGCAAAACAGAAAAAACATTAGTCTGATTAGTGGTTTTAATTTGAAGAGAATGCCTGGCAAAAAGTCTGCTCCCACAGCACCTTGGCTGTTGAGCCAAGTTCTTAATAGGGGCAAGGACTACAAGAGCTGACTACAACCTCTGAAGAGGAATATTTTTCTGGAGGAGACACTAAAAGGACTTCCTAGGAAGACTGCCTAATGGGACGTGGAACAATTCAGAACTGAGTGCAAGTAACAGGGTAGGCACTGGGCTGGGGTTTTTCCTGGCCAGAGGCACATGACTACAAGGCTCATTTCTTCATGGACAGCTTTTAAATGGCATCTCTGTCAACATTCCTTCTCACTGGAGTGAGCAACACATGCTTAGATGGAGACTGTAGCTGCTACAGGGGAGGCTGCTTCAGAATGTAGAGGCCACCTAGGCCCTGGCAGATGACAGGAGTCACACAGAACATATTCTATCATGCCAGACTGCACAAAGGCTGGCCAACAGTGACAGAAACTGGACACCCATTCTGCATTTCTGGGATCTGTATGCATCAGTCAGTTTCAGTTAAGAACAAATTGGTTTGGGGGTTTTATTTTGTTTTGGTTTCTTTTTATTTATTTTTTTTTAAATCAATGGCTCCAGTATGATTTGGCCAAGCAAATTCCAGCAAGGCATTCCTATTATCCAAATACAGTATATTACAATATGGAGAAAAGAAAAAATAATTTGGAAACTCTGGAAAATTTGGCTTCTTTCTTTTGTCATATACAAACATACAAGGGGTAAAATCTTGCCATTTA
The DNA here is from genome assembly GCF_023055355.1 of Agelaius tricolor. NCBI lineage: Eukaryota > Metazoa > Chordata > Aves > Passeriformes > Icteridae > Agelaius > Agelaius tricolor. The sequence continues at coordinate 22,928,120 of NW_027269262.1, read as the reverse complement.
ATCTTTCTCTTTCTTCTAGGGGAAGTAAAAAATGCCATACAGATGGAAGAATAAGTGCTTTGGATGCTCTTCTCTGTAATAGGAAAGCCTTCATTAATAATTGAATCAAGAGATGAATCAATGAAAGACAGTAGAAATAACCTGATTAATAGAATATGGAAGTCTGACAGATTTTGAAAAACCAGAAACAGGATACACATAAAGTACCACTTCACCTAGAATGTAACCTATTTTGGTTTTACTTAGTTTCTTTCCCAGTATCAAATATGAGTATTATTTTTTTTGGAACAAAATGTCTGCGGTGAGATTATCCAAAAAAAGTCCTGCTGATTTCATGAAACTTTAATTGGAACAGTATTTGCAAAGGCTTATCATATTTTAAAAGACTATTTTACTGAGATCCATTTATGCAGAAATTAGAAAGTTCATCCTGAATTGTTGTAATAACTATTACTTACCTCTGAATCAAAACCAGGAATAAAGAGCAAGAAATATGGAAATAACTGTAGCTTAATCCATCCCTTTGAAATGGTGAATGAAAAGGTTGAGGTTTTTTAACGAACTGTTATGCCAGGATAAGATGGCACCTGTATGTTCAGCTTTCTGAATGGGTGGAAGGATTATTCATGTTTATTTAAGAAAAGACTCTGTCATCTTCATTTATCAAGGTAATTGCTTTTTGAGGCAAGTAGTCCAACTCTCTCAGCTAGGGCTTTCATGTGGAATAAAGTATAAGACACTGTGAATAAAGATGGTAGGAATTGGCACAAAGTCAGCATTTTCATTTCCTTTTGTGAGGAGCCAGTTCGTTTACCATATAAATTATCAACCACTTTTTTAATATGCTTAGAAATTCATCAGTTATTTTTTTTAATCAATTGCAGCTGAACAGTAATGACTGCAATAAAACTAATTTTAAGTAGAAAAGAACTCCATTGACACTTTTGAGTAAAATCTTCACAAAACCACAGTTTTACTGGAGAATACATGTTCTGTGAAACCTAATGACCTTCTAGCATAATAAGAAGCAAACTTAATATTCATAAATTTGGAATCAAGTTTTAGCACAGAATTCTTTCTCATTCTTCTAACTGAAGATTTTCAAAGATATAATCTAATGATCAAACACATTCCATAATCTAAATTCATTAGAGGTTTTCATTAATATTCATTCATTACATTTGAAGCACTCAGGTAGAGAACTGCAAGGACACTCAATTAGCAAGTGATCAGAAAGCAAAGAAGTTTCACTTGTGCCACATTTCAAAAAGACCAGATATTCTTAAAATGCATAAAATACATTAGCTCAAATTAACCCCTATCAGACACTCAGGAACTGGCATCCCCAGGCTTATAGATGGGGGAGGCTGCTGGAGTGGGGACTTCCAACTGAAGTCCAAGATACAGACTGCAATTTAGGGGGGAACCAAAAAGGCAAAATCACAAATAATTACTGTACTTTGAGCATTATCTTCAAAGCTGAGAGGGAAAAGTAGGAATCTTATTTCTGTTTCAACACTTGCAAAGTATTTTTCACTCAAGTATCTACTTCATTCTTCTTTAGAAAAGATGGTTGGTATTCACTACTTCTGAAGAACAATCAATATATAAGAAGTTCTGTTTAAAAGGCTTTCAGTGTTAGGTTGCACCTTGGGATATAGAAACTCTTAAGTCACTTCACCAAATATTAGGTGAGAGAGTATAATTTTTGCCATTCTCTTGCTAGGTAACAAGCCCTAAATAACTCAGGAAATGCCTAATCCTAGCCTGGTGTATGAGCTTTCCAAATAACATATTAGCTTGTCTGTTATTTCACATATGCACATGTATGTTACACATGTACAAAAATGAGTTCAACATGTCAGCTGTCACAGCTGAAGTACTGCAATTTCTGAAAATCTTAAATAAGAATCCCAATACATAGATTTATTCCCCCTTGTTGTGGTCAGTTTACTTAGCAAGTGCATCTGAACAGCCCCACAGAAACTGAGAAAGACAACAGACTGTACAGATGCATTATCTTTCTTGAAATTACTTTCTCAGACCAGCAACACTTTGACCACTTTTCACATAAGTAAAGTTATCAGTTATCCTTGCTGTAAGATGGCAAGAAGTACAGTATATAATTACTAGAGTAAAAAAGCAAGTTGCTAGGCAGGAAGCCACTTTCCATGAGCCTCAACTCCTAGGGAAATAAAGGTAAATAAATGCTGGTTACTTTTGGGACTCCAGTTTGTATTGCTGAGCCTCATAGCTGAACTGCAGAGAAGGGAAGAATTTAAGTTGCTTTTGAGATATTTTGTTTAGATCAGAGAAACTTTCAAGCATCCAGTCTGCCTCTATTCCTTTAGTCTTCATTGCAGTAAAGAATTTGAGCACATAGTTAGTTTCAATTTGCTTTATTGGGATTTAAGGGTATGTTAAACTACTTTGAATTGTATTCTGACTTGGCATCTCAACGATTAACACACCAAGAATGTTGTTTGTTGCCATTATTGGGAACCCAAATGAGTTTTAGACAATGGAGTGGCCTGTCACGAGGTGAGAAACTGCTTCTCAGCACACTGGAAGACATTTCAAGCATGTTAAATTTTTAATTCCATCGCTTTAGAGGTTGATCATACGTACCAAGAAAGCAGCAAACATGGCACTAGTTCCACAGGCTTTTGAAATACCTTTTATGATACAATTACTTTTTAAATCAAATTAGAAAATATGTGGTTGAAAACATTATTCACTAATTTTATCCCCCTCCAAGTTAATTACTGCCATGCTCCTGCAATTTATGTGATCTTGTCTAAGAGAGAAATCACTAGATTTGTATTTTAAAAATATGTATTTTATAATTACAAGCAACAGCTGAGATAATTCCAGCTAAAAGTGATTTGGGAAAAGACTAATAACACAAAGATATGTAGTGACTTTACATCTTACAGTTTTTTTCTACCAGGAAGGTGAGCTCTCACAACCTATGCTGAAGCTTTTTTTTTAGCTTTTTCTTTTTTAAACAAAAAGAAAAATAGAGATTTTTTTTTTTTAATTTAAAGAAATCAAAATACAACCACGAAGGAATACTGTTTCAGGTAAGGACTCGTGAAATCTATGGCTCAAGGCCAAGTAACAGTATGAAACTCAAAATCACTATTATATAACACTATAAGTGTTTAAGAAAGGCGTTCAGGGAGGAAATTTCCCGTTTCATTTTCACAAGATGCTCCAATTAAACAAATTCCCCACGAATACAAATTCATAACATTTGAAATTATTTCTTACTGCCCAGAAAAAAAAAAGTCTTTGTGACTGACAGGTAACTGATGTCTTACTTGAAGTAGTCAGGCTGTTCATTGACCTGAGTTCTGTCACAGAAATGCTACATTACAGTCTGAGAGTGTTACATTTTAAGACCCTTTCTGTGGCTCCTCATGTAAGATTACCCAGTATTGCAGTGGATGGTCCAAAGCAGCCCTGTCTTTGCGCCTTGCTCCTGTAACAGGTGTGACTTGTTAATAATAACATTAACTTATTAGATATTATTGAAACCTCCACTTGTAACACCTGCAGGTGTAAACTTAGAATCCAGATTTTCAAGGATAGCATGTAAGGCTCAGATTCAAAAAGCACTTAAGTAAATATTTCACATGTGGTTTGAGCTCCAAAGCATTCATGCAATTGTGAATGGCTCTTGAGCAGATTTCAAAAACATCTTCTTTACTAAATGAAAAAAACTCCACCACGTGGACATTAGCTAGCAGAAAATAGAGTGCCCCTGTGGAGGGAGAACTGCTCTTATATTAAGCTCAGCAGGAAAACTCTATGTTCCCTGGATTGCTGGTACATTTCTCACTTTTTGCCAATAAACTCCCATACATTTGAAAAACCAGATAAAAATAGATCAACATTTCTAAAATAAAACACGCTAAACTGATTCCCATCACAAAAGCCCTATGACAAGGGAAGCAGTTAGGTAAATTTTGACACAGTCTTGAAATATTGGCCTTGGTTGCAAGAACCACTCTGTGCACGGAAAATTACTGCAACAAGCTATTCCTTCCTGACTACTGACAAAAAAATCACTGGTTTCAGCCATCTTGATATTCAGCAGCTCCCAAAGTTTCCCATGTAACTAAAAATCAGTTCTTTAAGTATCTACACGGAGGCTGAAGTAAACAGAAAACTTTCCTTATTTAAATGCTGGCAGTGCTCTTGCACAACATATTTCCAAAAAGGACTGGAAGTTTTGAAAAGAAAGTTGTATGGATATAATTTTATTGAACATCCTGAATGCTCACATTAACAATGGGTTGCAATAACATGGAACTAAATAGGGCTCATCTGTTGGGCAAACTGAGCAGGGCCTCTGCTGGAGCACTGGTGTGTGATTACAAGCCAGAGTCTTTAGCTCAGCTCAAGCAACACAGATTTGCAACTTCTATTCAGTTGCAAGCTTGCCATACTGGTCCTGCTTGTTACTTCTGAATGACCTCTTGCACATTTGAGTTGTGCATCAATGTCTGCTTACTTTAGCAACCACTCATACCCAAGATGGCTCCATTTTTCTGATCCATTGTCATCCTACAGCCGCCTACTTGCTCCAGAGGTCCACTTCCCTTCAAATATAAAAGAGGCTTATAAGCAAGTTAGAGAGAAGCTTTTTAGCTAGGCCTGTAGTGACAGGATAAGGGGCATAAGTTTTAAATTGAAAGAGGGTAAATTTAGATCAGATGAAAGAAACTTTTTTCCTTTTTTTTTTTTTATGATGAGAACATAAAATATGTTATGTGGAACAGGTTGTCCAGAGAGGCTGTAGGTATCCTGTCCCTGGAAGTTCAGGGCCAGGCTGGATGGGGCTTTGAGTGACCTGGATCATTGAAACATGTCCCTGCCCATGGCAGGGGGGTTGGACTGTGTGATCTTTAGAGGTCTCTTCCAGCTGAAATGAAACTATGGTTCTAAAATTTTATTTCTGTCTCCAAGGTATCTATGACTGTAGGCCCTTCATAGATGAAGGTTTTTAACAACACATTTATTAGCTAAAGAAGGATAGAGATTTTGGCCTCAAAATGTTTTATTTTCAATTAATGAAAAGAAAAGCACATATGTCCAATTAATTACTGTTGTGGTAGGTTTTAACTGTCCTTTAGACCTGGTCAGTCCCTTTTCTGTGTGTACCTGGAATGATGCTGAAGCCAACCGGGAGTTGCCTACTCATCCAGCCTTTTTATTTCTTCAGGATCTTTAAGCAAGGGGTCAGTATCAGCTACACCTATTCATACCAATCTTAGTTTTGGTTCTCCTTTGGCAGTGATAGTAATAAAGTTCAATCAAATTCTTTCCTAAAAAACGTATTTGGAAATAAATACTGTAATTACATTTTTCTGAAATACAGCAAAATAATTTGGTTTCTTGCCTCAAGCAAGAGCTAATAATTTTCTAAAATCAAAATTGGTACTGATGGAAAAAGTCATCTTCCTTTCTAATATTCCTAAAGACCTTCTCTATTAAAAATAAAAATCCTCTTATTTTCCAAAGGCTCCCTAAAGGCAAATTGTCTTCTAAATTTCAAGAGTTTCTTTTATAACGCAAAGATTACATTCTCAATAAAATCTTCCTTTTACACTCTAAGTTTCTATTCAAATGGACATATTCCATCAAGCAGTCTCCAAAAATTGACTCAAGAAGAGGCCCTCTCACCTGACTGAAGTTTTCCAGCTCACCAATTTCATTGCTAAAACTCATCAGGTATAACCATTTTTCTTATTTATAAAGAAAGGAAAAATACCCTCACTTTTTACTGCTTCATCCTTGAAGAGAGCTTTACTGTTTAAGCTTTAGTGTCTCATCCCCATCGGCTGCCATCATCAACCCATGTAGAAAACAACAATAAAATGAATTCACCCATAGAGGTCATTCCTTTTGTCCTGTGATAATATGAAGACCCAGAAGCCTAACAATGAATTCCAGAACTTTAACAACCTGAATAAATTGTGAAGTACAAACCAGAATGAATATAGGCTATAACAGCCATTTCGCATGAGTCAGTGCACAGAGGTGCAGTCTGAAATCTGCAAAAATATCCTCTTGTTTTTACAGAGGAAAAATGAAAGGAAATAATTGCTTTTTATATACATCTTTCTCAGTAAGGCAAAATAATTTTTTAAAGATGTAAAAAAAGTGTGAAAGAGTAAATGGAATACACTTGAATGAAAGTACTCCAAAATTGAAACTAAGGACAAGCGTCTGACCCAAGGCTTCTGATTATTCCAGTTCCTTTCTGTCTCTCTGTCTCTCCCCTCTTATTTTCTCTTTCTCTTTCTTTGTTCCATTATCTCTTTTCCTCCTTTCCTTCTTTCCTCCCTGCCTCCTTCCCTCCCTTTTACCTCCTTGTGCAGTTTGTGGCAAACAAAACCAACAAAGCCAAACCAAATTCCAAAATTCATAGCGAAAACTTGTTACTAAGCTAATTCCTGAAATAGACTTGTAATGACTCAAGCTGGATGATTACAACAAAAATGCTTATTTAACAGCACCATCTTTTGATTGAAAAAAGCTTCAGTCAAGCCTAATCATCAAAATGATGATCTGACAATTTTCATTCATGGAGTTTTATCACTCTAATACTAGCATTACTTATGTGATAGCACAGAACTCAACATTAAAGAAACATAGAAACAATCAAATTTTCCAAGCCCCCAAGATGATCTCTTGATGACTCAGCTTCAGGAACCCAAGCATGATTGTCACCTTAAGGTTTTGAAATTCATATAAAGAAGTAAAAACAATATATTTTGTAGATTCAGTAACTACAGCACGTTGGATATGACACCATCTTTCAAGTTGCTTTCAAGTTGCTATTTCTCCCACACAGTATGACTCTACATCTGTTTTCCTTTTTTTCAAAGACCTACAATTGACACCTATGATTTATGTCTATTTCAGAAATACACATTGCTTTCTGTCTGTTCATTGTGGCCAATTTGTAATTTTAAGACTGTTTGGTTGCCCCAGGGAAAAATCCATAGCAAATAAGCCTCAAAGCAAGAGAATACAGTAAATGTAAGCAGTCATAATTCTAACATTTCTCTGAGTAGTTGTATGTTTACTACAGATTTTTTTTCCAGAAAATAATATTTTATGGCTTTTGATTCCTTTGTTTATTTATTAATTCAGTTCCTGCATTAAATAAGTCAGGTGATATATATGACACGTAAATGAAAAAAAAGTCATGCCTTGTTTAGCCTGTTATGTATTGCAGTAAAATGATATTTGGCAGGAAACAATCTCTCTCGTGACAGAACTCACTCAATACAGAGAAAAAGAACAATTTAAATTGGACAGATAAAGATTTTACAACAAAAGACATAAATTAAGTGACATTCAAGGAATAAGTATTCATGACTTAATCTCTGAAGCTTGAAGGAGAAGCGATCTCTGTTTATACTGCCAAATCCAATGTTAACTACAAGCTACAATCACATGAAATGAAGCTTCTAGAGAACTAAAACCCCCACTTTGGTTTACATGTTTATATTTCCTGCTCATCCTGTGCTGACATAACAAAAGCAGTGTGATACAACACTTTTACTTTATGAGTTCCAAGGTGCTTCAATTAAAATCACAGTTCAGGTTTACCAGATGCACTTTAAAGACATGAGCTTCTTTTTTATTTTTTTTTTTTTTTCAAACCAGATGTTGCACTCCAATCAGACAAAATTTACAGACTTATTGGAAGGGACAATCACAAGAAAGATACAAGATTTCAATCAAGTTAAGCAGAAAGATTTTAACCAACATAATAATGCTAAAAATACTGCACTCTTCCTGACAGGCTTAAACTTCAGAGAGGAAGATGATGGTGTCATATCCAATAAGTTTTTCTTTGGAAATAAGAAACAGCAGCACACCCTTATTATAGAAATTGAAAGTGATTACATCACATTACCATGGGACCACTTATGCAAAGTGTGCAGGAATAACAGGAGAAACAGTAATCAGAAAATGTGTCATTGACTTTATAAAACCCAGAGTTTCCATTTCCTCTCTCCTTAACGTACAAAAAAGCTTGCTATCAGCAGTGATTTTATGGCTCTTTCTAACTTTAGAATTTTAATACTATGCACTTCAAAAACTGTATCACATTATCCTTTGAAACAGAAAGCTGTATAAATTAAGGTCATGTTGCAGGAACCTCAGAATGACAGAGCAAAATAAGGAGACACCTTTGTCTGTAATTGCTCAGAGCCTCAGTTCCCCATCACAAAGATGGAATCTGTATTCTTCCACTGAAGTAAAGTCTGTGCTATTAGAAACAGTTGTGGAAAAGCCAATGAGGAATTTAAAAAATCTATCTTAAATCACAAGGCAAGTGGTGATAATTAATAGGACCCAAGGCTGAAAGAAGGTAAAACAAATCACTAAACAGCCAAGTGAATACTAAACCCTTTATACAGTAAAGAAGGCAAATGCTGTGGAAAATTGTGTTGTGATCATGTAATAGGAGATTTTGTGAGTGTGAACATAAATAGTTTCCTGACAAATCTTAATCCCAAAGACTCGAGTTTTGAGCAACTAGTTATTAAACTTAGGTTTAATAACCCTAAGTCACTTCTGCTGTCTTTCTGCAACCATTTTAAAAATTAACAATATCATATTGGTCCTATTGTCTAAGTTTCATAATACAGAATGACCAGGAGAATGTCATTCAACTTCTCTGAAATTCACAAAGCATTTCCTCACTTTCAAATAATTTTTTACCAGCATCTTCATTTATTTCCTCCTCCAGAGTTTTTTTCCGCAGGCATTTATCTCTGATGTGAAAGCCTGTCAAATTCTTTTTGAAATGTAAGGATGCTACATCCTCTAAATTTTCCTTATCTTTCTTACCACTAGTATCTTCAAAGAACTCAAACAGATTAGCTCAGCATGACCTCTTCTGCCTGAATTCATGCTGGATATCCTTTATCAAACTGTTTTACTAGGTGTTATTCTGCCACATGTTTCTCAAAATAGGGGCTTTGGGATACTGTTTTTTTCATTTTACTCTCCCTTCAGACAACTATTGTGCCATCTAAGAAATCTCAAGCATTGTATCAAATACTTAATTAATCTTCATAACAGCAAGTGAGTCGAGCTCAGGGTTTTTTTTAACATTAGATACTTTGCAGATAATGCATATATTTAATAAAGGCTATATCTATTCTCACTGTACTGCATCTCAGGTCTCTGTACAGAATTTCTGTACCTGTTTCTTGCCTGTTTTGCCAGCACCATCTAGTTTCAGCTAGTAAGGAAGGTGGCCTATTTTTTGATAAATATCCAGGCCCTCAGACAGAATTTCTCCACATGCACTTTTTAAGCAGCCAAAGCTATTTGAGTTAGTGCTAGAATGGAAAAGATCCATACTCAGACCATCTCACAGTACCTGAGATTTTCTGGAAACTGTTCTCCTGAGCTGCATTTCAGTACAGTTATACTGGATTAATAACTATTCTTAGCTATTTCTAGCAATAATTTCAGGGCAGGAAAACTTCCTTGACATACCTCCCACCAGATGGAGAAGCACATGAGCACAAAACTGCACACAAGCAGAGAAGGTAGGATAAGCAGGAGCACAGACAATGAAAAGAAGCAAGACCTCTGCTCTTAGAGAGAAGAGAGAGTGTTCCTGTGGAAAGCCAAACCACAGCAACAGATGTGGTTGGTATTATAAACAACTATAGTTCTAGTTTTCTCTTTCATAGTGTGACTTTTTCTTACATAATTTAGCCTCTTGCCTGTCAAAAATCCCTCTCACTTATAATTATCTTCTATAAAGAACAAGCATCTCACACCTTATTTTCAGCCATTATACTATACATTTAGGCCTTTTTCTGTGGTGATTAGGTTCTGTTTTTCTTTGCTTCTCCTTCCAATTAGCAATTCTTCTTTTCCTGGTTGCTGTCACCAGTTTACTGGTTCACTCTATTTCATTGTTTATGCTACTTCTCATTCTAATTCTCTTGCATTACTACTAAATGATTCAGTCAGTATCTTAACTTAAACTTCAGAAAGTTCAGTCACTTTCTTTACTCTGCATTTTCATATTCTCAGTGTGTTCTTAATTATAATAAGCTACAATTGCTTATGCTCCTTTCTCACATATTTTAGGTTTCCAGTATGACTTTTGGGTATGGGTTACTCCAGACTTACATATCTCTTTACTTTCCAGTACAGACCTTTCAGATGCTATGGAGTTTTCCTCAAATCATTCTATTTTCCCTCAGAGTCTGCTTTACAGAAGTCAAATATTTTTCTACTACTGCTTGCAGAACTCATTTTTGGCGTAGTGAATTCTAGGTGCTCTCCCAGATGAATGCATTTATCATACCTGACTCATAGCCAGTAATTTTCCATGTCCAGTATAGCTTTTGACTGTATTGATTGCTCAGCATTCTACATCTGACTGAAATTGCATTTGCAGCTTAGGTTACACTGTCAAGATGTCTGGTTGCCATTTCTGAGAGGGAATTTCCCTACATAAGAGGAAGTGCTTCTGGCCTTTTGTGCTCCCCAGTATCTGACTGCCAGAGAATCCTGCCAGCTTTGATTAGCATAGAGTCAGGAAAGGACATCCATTGGCATAGCTGGAGTTGAGCTCCAGACCAAATGGCAAAGCCTGTTTATTCTCCCCTCATGTTATTCTCTCCATCTCTCTCTCTCTCTCAGTCCTCTCAATTTCTTTTCATTGCACTGTTCCTTTTGTGCACTCCCATCTCTTAACTTCCTACTTCCTTTTTATCTATTTAAAACCAAGGAAACACTCTTTCCTGCTCTTTCATTCTGTTGGAAGAGGATGCTATCCAGCATCCAACACTGCCATAAGCTTTGACTCAGTGTCCCACCTTGGGGTTCACTCAGGACATCTCACAGGGAAGCGGAGGAGGCTGACAATGCCCTCGCACAACCCTTGGGCAGCATATTCTTGGTACCAGCTAGATCCTGCTGTGTGTACTGAGAAGCTCCTGCTAAGCTGTTGTGCTTGTGAGATCATTGGTGGGAACACAGTGAACAAGAGTTGCTTGTCTTTGTCCCTATTCTGTATTTAGCTGTCACCAATAACCTTTTTTTGTGCCAACTGTTCAGTGTTTGAAACCATTGTTCTTTTTTCTGCATTTGCTTCCTGCCAGATTTTTTATTACCCTTATAATTACCTACTTGAATGAATTTTTTTACTACCAATGTAAAATGGACTGGTTTAAATGAGTAAGTCATTACACAGTCCAAAGATATGGGTTAAAGCTAGATTTTATAATACTAGTAGTTACATTCGTTGATGATTATGCTTATGTTTCATAACATAAAAAAAAAAGAACTGTAAGAACCTCATAATAGTGTCTAATACTGAAGAATGGAAGCATTATACTATTTTCCAATCAACTTTACCTAAATCAAATGAATCTGTGCCACTAACCTGAATATAATGATGTGTTTTACTTGCAGGTAAAATAGGCCTTTTGTAATTATTCTCTATCCCTCTGTTTGGTAAAAAGCTATAATAGTAATGCATTCCTTCATTTCTTGCCTTTGTCAGGCACAAGCTCCTACAACTGTAACTGGTGACACTGTCCCACCCCCTCATGCTCCAAGCCCCCTAAATACACCTTCTTTACCCGTTTAATATGATGACACAGGCTTCATACCACCAGCATAGTGTTTCCTTCAATCAGTTATTTCTGTTTGCATTTCTGGGTTGGTATGCTGCAAATAAACAGCTGAACTAAACTGAATTTATATTCTAGGGCAAAATCCAAAATTAGATCTCCAGTGGGGTCAGCCTGATTAAAGGAACCATTATACTCTGATTTCAATGGCAAGCATCAGCCTTCAGTTCCATAGAAGTCAAAAGTGTTAAAAAGCAAGCTCCCTGCTATACATGTAGATTAAATTCCTTTCCTTATTTTTGCTTTTATTGAGGAATTTGAGATATCTAAACTCCCAAATTAGAAAAAAAACCAACAAACCACCAAACAGAAAGCAAAAGCAAACCAATCAATCCAAAAGAAAAAACAAAAAATGAAAAAAAAAACCCAAAACAAACCAAACAACAAAAAAAACCAAAAAAACAAAAAAAAAACCCCTAACCCTGAAAAAAATCTTTTCCAGAGTCTATTAAAATTTATTGTTTGGTAATCATACAAGAGGTAAGATTGCAAAAGATAGCAAATATTTTTAAAAAGTACTTTCCTCCTTTCTAAAGATTTACAATCTTTTTCTGTGGAGAGAAGCACTCTGGCAATCAGATAAGTCTGTGTAAAATAAGAGTTGAAATGTCATTTTTAACAAGATTTCTTGTTTCTCTCATAATTTATCACATACAGATGTAAAATTCCTAAAGTACTCACTGGATCAAAACCCAACAGTGGTTTTTTATTTATTTATTTTTCTTGTACAGGCTTGTTTGGATTTCAGTGAATACCTGCAGCAGTTTCTGAATCATGCATGTAAAAAGCAAAAAAACCCCTATACTAAGTGAGCATCCACACATACACAAAAAACCCTCCAACAAACTAAAAAACCCTACACACCAGGCTTATCACTTCTCTACCATTTGCTGTGGAATAAAAAGATAAAATGTTCACTTCTGTCTTAGCCAAGATTAGCAATTCAGCTTATAAAATCTAAAAACAAACTCATGTTTATTTGAAGTTTTAAAGAATTATTTAAAATGCCCTTTAAATGTTCCATCTTAGGCATTCCACATCTTTCAAACACCTTCTTGCATAAATATTGATTGCAGTATGTAAAGATGCTTTTTGTTCTTGTTCATGGTTTTTTGATTTAAATCAAAATGAAATTAAGTGACTAAGTTTTAAAAATCTTTTTTTATTTTTTTCTATCCTTCAAAAAATTTACTTCCTTCAGTCAGTAATCATTAAGACATATTTCATTTCACTTTTAAATGGCTGAATATGGATACAACTGCTAACTACAGAAATGAACAAGGTTGGGGGACAAAATTAAAGGCTATCAATATATGGCTCAAGAAGTAATGAACAATTCACTCAATTTTTAGAAAGGAAAATTGTTTAAGAAGGAGTAAAGGAGAATGGCAAGTGGAACGGAAACAAATAGCAATGTCCAAATTGGAAAAAGTATTGAAGAAAAAATCATGGACCTTATCATGTTCAAATCAAGACATGATAAAACTTAATGATTGAATTCTAATGCAGCTAATATAATATTACCCACTGAATAGCAGTCAGTGCATGGAGTGACTGTAAAACATCGTAACTCAATTTCAGAAAGGGAAAATCATCTTATATATGTCTAGAGATACATAAAACACTTGTGTTCACGACACAGGCACAGAGGTATTTTGTGCTTTTGATGTCTTGCTTTTTGAATGGCCTAAAGAGCCCTTCAGCTCTGTGTCTTGATCCCTTTGCTCAAGCTGTGATGAGAGTGCTTTCTAGAGCCTCAGTGACAGCATTTTTTCTGCTGTTCTTATGCACTCACTCTTGTGGTGTTATTCCTATGGCCTTTTACCTGCTGCAGACCCCAACAGTGTTCTCCTGGTGGTTGTTAAGGGAAAGAACTATCACTGGTTACTCCTTCCTTCCCCCCTTTTCATTGTAGCTCTTGGTTTCCATTTGGGCAATCAATACATGCATGCAGAGAGCTTAAGAGGATGGGGTCCCCTGGCACTTCTCCTCCTGCCTAGGGGGAGTTTATCTTTTCTCTCTTGTTCCTCTCCTCCTCTTTTTCCATTTCCCCCAAAAGTTTCCATTTCCCACCATTAGAGCCAATATGTGGTTCATTAGCATATATGCTGCATCAGTATATATGAACTCTCTTGTATTCCTTTTTCTACACACATTCTTATGACTGAACACAGGACACTCAGGTGGGTGGATCTTTGCACTGGCTTGGTGTAACATATATCAAGTACAAATTGAACTGCTATAAATCAGTGAACCCAAACCTTTTGTATTATGAAGGATTACTAAGTAATAAAATTGTTCTTAACATTGAAATTTGAGTTATTATATATTACTTCCCAAGGGCTGGTAGAAATATTTTGTGGTAATTATATCTACTTTGGCTTCCAAAACAAAAAGAACTTGCAAGTTCTTTCTGAATTAAGCATTCATAAGGTGTCTCTGAACTAAGCATTCACAGACAATAGAATAATCTTGATGGTATATATGTGATAATTCTTATAACAGTTTATCAACAGTTAGTCAAAATTAAATCTTACTTAATTTTATTATCAACAATTTATTACCTGAGTCTGAATTTTCATAGCTTCAATTTCCAGAGTTTGGATGATTTACTTCTGGTGCACTACAGATTAACCTTGTTATCAGGTATCTTTTTTCTAGGTAGGTACCTCTTATCATCCCCTTGATAAACTAATCAGATCAAGTTCTGTGAATCTTTCACCACAGAGAAAGTTTTCTTGATCTTTGGTCATTCTCATTCTGTAAATACTCTTAAGTTTATCAGCATCTTTCTTGAACTATTGACAAATAAGAACTAGTTAGTAAACTCCTGTAGGACTTGAATTAAAAACAAAGACACTCTTAAAATAATCACTCCACTCCAACTAAATAATATGCTTGGCTTTAAAGGCACGCTTGGAACTGTCCCATCCTGGCTTCCAATCATTTGCCTAGCAAAGCTGACTACTTTAAGTATGGTCTGAAATCTTTGTATACAAGATACAAAGACATATCTCCATAATGATATCTATCTATCTATCCATCTTGCATGGCATCTTCTTTGACCCCTCTGAGACAATACTGATTAACCTGTCTGTAAATTTGCTAGCCATGACTTGCTCCTTTACCAAAAATAAGCCTTTTCTAATAGTAGCATTCATCCTTAAGATACATGCACTATCTAGCAGGTAAGCAACAATTGGATTTTGTCATCTGGGGCACTACAAAAAAAGACTTACAGTAAAAAGAGAAAGCTTTTTGCTGTTGACTACACATAGCTGCATTTGAAGGCTTTTTCCTGATATATCTGAAATTCATCAAACCCCTGTTTTTTATAATTATTTAATGCATGCTATTTTAATTTCTTATGACAGAGATAATATTAAATCAAGTGTATTATGAAAGCCTATTCTACTATTTCTGTCATGTTTATTAATGCAATTTGAATTTAATTAAGAAAAGGTATAATCATCTTGTTTCTTCAGTACTTAATTAAACAGCAATGATTCTGTTTCCGCTTTGAACACTGTAGTAATAATACTAATAACAACAATAAACCCCCCATTAATTAAAGTAACTTTTTGACTTTTAGTATGCCATGTAATATCAACTCCTGTTATACTTCAAAAACCACTCTTTTGTTGCCTCAACTTTCCTTATTACACTTCTGTTTATAGTTCTCACCAGCTATTTTCTAAATGTTCCAGATTCCTCAGATTGTGTTTACATCCAATGGCTTGAATTTTTAATCTATTTGTGTGTATACACTACAAATATATACATATTTTTAAACTGACTTCGATTGCAGTTTTCTTCATGCTGCTCTTTTCTACCCAGTTTATTTCTAACTGGCATTATGTTCTAGCTATCTTGAAAATTAATTGCTTTCCAAATATTATTTCTTCTTTCTTCCAAATAATATTACTTATGATGGTGAAAACCATTATAAAATCAGCTATTTAGAAACAGCACCTATAATTCCTATTAACTTAGATTTTAATCCATTTCAATGCAATAAATAATAATCTGATATTTTATAGAGGCCATTTCATTAACCTTTATTTAACAGGTCAGAAGCAAAAAGGATCTTTCAATTATTAACTGAAGCCTAAAAAGCAACCTCTCCACACTTATGATCTGAGAACTCTAAGAACACTCTCTCTTCCTTTTGCCAGTCACGATTTGCTGTGGCAGGATGGGTTTTTTCAGTTGGGATTTTCTGAGCTACTTCTAACTCTGGAATACAACCACAGATGAAAGCAACCTTAAAATACATCTCACTCACTGAGTCATTGCATTTCTTCTGTGTTCTTCATATGTCTTTAACATTTTTTCTCTTAGCAGTATCACAAAACGCTGCTCTTGTTTTGTGCCATGGAATTCTGATGTATCCCATCTCATAGACCAGCATGAGCTGGTTTTCATGTAAGCAGGTTACAAATTATTCACAAGAATAAGAACCAGGACGGCCTAATTGGGAATTTCCCTTCTAGTACACACAGTTGATACAAAATGCTTCCCCATTCTGGGGAATCTACCATTAAAACAAACCCAGCTCCTGGTGAATTACTTTGACAAGGAATATGCTGAGTTAGGAACACCAAATGTAGAACACATCTTGGAAACAGGTTTGTCTAAAGCCTAAATATGGAAGATGTATCACAGAGATTTTAATAAGAGTCACAGTCAATGGCAAATCACCTCTATAACTCTGTGAAAAAAAAACCTCATGAAACTGTGTTAAATTTTTTATTTAATAAATAAATAGGAATAAACAAGCAAAGAATGTTGCTAAGGACACCATGATGGATATTATTAAGCCAACATTTTAAGGACTACTGCAACAAGAAAAATAAAACAAAAATACAACAAAAGAGATGGAGATATTTCTTACAAATTTATTTCTGCTGTAGAGTGTTGCATCCAAAATATAAAACTGACCAGTTATTCTCCATGTGACTAATAAAAAGGATTAGGACTGTTTCACTTCCATTTTACCACTGAAAATAACAAAACGCCTGAGGTGTTTTTTGCACTCCTCTCAAATATACTGATAATCTATTGCAATTGTTGTATTTCACTTCAGTTGATCATCATTATTTAATCCATATAGCTTAATAAGTATGCTTATTTTGAATTTCTGTAGCTGAAATACTGTAAAAATATTCCAAATCTGTAGATTGCTTGAGAAGAGCAGGGAGAAGCTAAAATAAGTTTAAGCAATTTTACATTTATTCCTATCTTCTAAAGGGATTTGAGATGAAAAAGAGTTAGAAAACACAATGTGGGATGAAAGATCAATGAAGGCTAGAAAAGGATTTAATTGATTATCATTACAAGCTGTAGTAAAATAGAGGTCAATTAAATGAATGAATTGCAAAGAAATATATTTGCAATATTAATATAAAGCATTTATTTAACACTTATCAGAGAAGTGCTTAGAAAACAATAAGTCTATACAAAGAACAAATTACATTGACTGGGGGAGAGCAAGGTTAAGAAGGCCAGAAAGTTGATTTAATTCCATCTTTTCTTTTGTCTTTGTTTTGAGCAGAATTCATTCTATTGTATTACAAAACAAGTTACCTTAGAATAGGGAGTTAAGAAGACAAGAAGAATTGACTATGGCTCAACTATCTCATTTTAAAACACTTTTTGTCTCTTGATTACTAGCTTACACACAGCTGATACTGTTTTATTAACAAAATGGAGAAATTCAAGTGTCAGAACAAAGATGTCACATATAAATGAAGTAACCTTTTAAGCTTGCAAAGAAATACCTCATGTTTGTACTGTAAACTGTTAAGATAAAAAAGACAAATTTATGTAAATGTAGATTTTTAGTCAAGCATATTATGATCTGAGCCTATGATTCAAATTTAATTGGAAGCGATGTAAACCCATTAAACAGCTTAGATTGCTGGAAACAATACACTGAATGCAAGTGTAAAGGAAGTAAAAGCAAGGGTGGTGGAAGTCCAATGCTTGAACACGTATTTCAGAAAAAAGATATCTGGAAAACCTAATTAAACAGAGATATTTTGTGCTTGTTGGGTGTTTGGGTTTTTAATTGGGTTTTTTGTTTGTTTTTGGTTTTTTGTTTTTTTTTACAGGAAATGGTAATTTCTTCATTCTTTTGGTAGAATACATGCATACAAGCAGAATATGCTTTTTTTGCAAGTTTTTTCTCCTTTTTTTCAGAGAGGCTGTGAGTACATTAGCAATCCCATTTAGATAAACGCTCTCAAACCAAATTCTCTGGTTCGCTTCACTGCGTTTCCTGTGTGCTTGCTCAGTTCTCAGAGCAGTTTTGAGAACAAATTAGATTTTAGAAAAATCAACTCGAAGTACTGCACCAAAGTGCTCTACAACTCTGATGAGGATAATTAGGTCCAAACTCCCACAGAGCCGACACTGCCACATGCAACTTTCAGCACCACTAAAAGTTTGTAAAGCACAGCAAACATGAGGAGGCTCCTCCACTATACCAAGTGACTGAAAGTTCTTGAACTATTCTTCAATTCTGCTGTCGCTTCTTCAGTCACACACATTTTCTGCTCTGAAATTCTTTTCTTTGCCTGCACTTTCTTCTACTGCAATCAGCCCTGGTTAAACTAACTTTTGCTACTATTACCAATTATAGTTTTCTACAATTAACCATCTTCTATCTTATCAGTCAATGGCTACCTCTTGCCACTCTTGGAAAAAAAGAAATGACTTCATGAATATGACATTACCTCACATATCTTAACCTCTAAAAGAAGACTAAAAGTGTGTCGGGCAGTGGTTCAGCTTGATGACAGCATCAACAGGTTTGTAACTTATGGCTGCAGTCCAGTGTGAGAGGAATATTCCATTAAACCAAAAAAGGTGATGCCAAGTTTCTTGAAAACAAGGAATAATAATCATAATGCAAGTAAAACTACTTTAAGTAAGACATTAATCTACTGAAAAGGGGGTTAAGACAGGACCACATCACTGAACCTTCCATTTTATAAGGGATGAGCTGATCTCTGCAGTTATTGAACTCAAACTTCCAGGCTTGGCATGAGGGAGAACCTGAGAAGACCACACCATCCAACACTGAAGTATTACTCCCACATGCATTCCTTAAATGTTTATCCTTGGGGGTCTGTGGACAATGTGGGTGACACAGGAAGCGCAGACCCAGATGCATCAATGGATTGTCATGATTTGGGAGGTGCATGGACACTCAATGAATTGCTCCCTTTAACCTGGTGGTAGGTACACCAGGGCACTTGGTCAGTAACTGCTCTTTGTATAGAACAGACTTTGGAGAACAGACAAGGTTTCTGTGCAAGGTCTGAGGTTCCTCAGACCTTTTGCATGGTGATTATCCATCCAAAGGTAGAAGACCCACATCCACTCATAGCAAAGGGAGTTGAATATAGTGTGGAAAATGAGATGGAGGTTCTTCTCTCTCTGGGCAAAAAGAGACAAAAAGACTTCCTTACTGAGAGGGTTCTCTTCCACAGGCACAATTAACTACTTCTGCCCTTGGTTTAACTCTCACAGGAAGTTGCCCTCTCTCCCAAGCCATGGACACTACATTCACATCCTTTTCAAGTCCCCCATCCATTCTGTCTCACAGCACCTACATGCAGCACCTCTGCTGACAAGAAAAGCCTCTCTCTCTTGCTCCTGAACAGGGACTGCTGCTCCCACAGTTCCTTAGCTCACTTTGCACTCCCACCTCCTTTCCTTGGGCAGTGATTTGCAGAGCTCTGAGCTGGCAACCAGCTACTTAGATCCTCTTCTGATACACAGAAAGTGTAAACACAGAAAGTGTGTGACTGTGCCAATGGCTACTCCTGAGGCTTCAGGACTTCTGCACTAAGAGGCAGGGTTCAAGGAGGCAAGGAACTGCCATCAGGTAAGGAATTACTCATGAGAGCTCATCAGGTCTGTAGGATCTGCTGCACCTCATCATCCAAGGCTGCTGCAGAGCTGGCTGAAGTCTTAAGAAAGCCAGTCAGCCCCACTTCAACCCAAGGGAAAAATCATGGAGCAAGTTCTCTTGGAGCAAGAGACATTAGTTACTTGGAGCAAGTTTCTGAGACGTGAAGGACAAAGACCTATTTCAGCAGGAGGTTGGCATAAATTCCTACTGAAGTGCCTTTCAGCCTGAATATCATCTGGAAAATTTACAGAGATTTATGCCACTGACAGTACTTCCTGTATAGGAAGATAAAAAGGCACTGGAGCAAGTGTCCAGAGAATGGAAGCATGACCTACCATTACAGAAAATATTTAACTACACAAGATATATGGAGTGCACTGATGACTACAATTGATAAAAAATATTCCAAGTATAAGGTCATTTTCTGCAATCTTACTAGCAATGTGCATAAACCAAATCACAACTGGAAAGATCACATCTGCATGTGGTAATGTTGGCAGGTAATATGTATGTATTGCCAAGTAATGTAAAAGCTTAAAATTTAAAAAGACTCCCAAGAGTTATAGCTTTTTATTCTTATCTTACAAATATCAGAAACTGTTCTTCATAAGCACAAATAAACCTTTTTGAGTTTCAATTTTCATTAATAGAAATTATAAGCACTGAAAATTCTGTAGAGGAGACCAGATGACAGCAGCAAAGGAACACTGAGCACTTGTATAAAGCTAATATCAAGATGGCTTAAGGCTTCTGGAGACTGTGATATGACAGAATGCCACTCCTAATGTGTGTACAGGCAGCTGCAGTACAGTGACAGCAGTCTCTAGAAACACAATTTGCACCACTGACTCTGGGTGTCTGAAACAAAATGTGGAACAAAAATAATGAAGGAAGGAGAAATAAACAGGGGGGACAAATCTAGTAAATGTCAAACCCCTTTTTATGATATCCAAAACAATAACATCCTGCATATTAGTAGGCTTCTCATTACCACTTCCACACAGTACTTGAAGTGGAATTACATGAAGATAAAACTGAAAAAGAACTTTTCAGCTTCTTCCTTCTCCTTTCACCAACAGAGCTACTTCATCTTTTAGGTTCCCTGTGATACCATGACCTTAGAAAAGACAAAAACTCTTCTACTTTTCAGGGAGATTCCTCCTTGAATCAACACATAAACCCCTCTGCTTCAGCAGCATATATGCTTCATTTAGCAGCCCCACTCAAGAGCTTCTTATACTAAGAACTCTTGAAAATATAAAAACTTCTGCATGTCAAAGTAGCTTGCTTCTACATTTCTCATTTGACAGTCTCTCATGTAATATATTTTTCCATGTATAACTAACATACTTCCCCTCTTGAGTTTTTGGGGGCTTTCATTAGGCTTTGGGAAGTTTGAGTTTTTTCACTTTGTTTTGGGTTTTTCTGGTATGTATTATCATGCCTCTCAATCTCTCTTTCTGAAACCAGTTACTGGGGTTTTTTTTTAAATACCTTATATTAAAAATACTTCCCTTTTCTCCTTGGCAACAACACCTTCCTTTTTTCCCTTTCTTCATTTGCTAAAATCAGAATTGTTTTGTTTGCCTCAAGTAAATTTACAGCATTTGGGGAGACATCAAGGTATGGGGTTTTCTTAGTACTTTATGAAGGCTTGGGAACAGAGTACCACTTAAACAATGGTTATTATAAGAAGCCCTGACTACTTAATTATTATGTTTTTAGTAGTATTAGTATTAGCATTAACATTATTTAAAGAGCAGAACAGAAGAGCTTAGGTTTGGCCAAGCATTAAAAATAAGAATGCTCAGATGAATTCTGTGTTCTCCTAACAATTTATTGGAAGATAGAAAGTGAGATTATATCATTCAGTGTGCTAGATGAAAATACAGTTGAGGCAGAATGATCTAAAACTGCAGTACTGCTGGCACTTTTAAATGTGAGAAAGAACATGCAAACTGCTTATGATTAAGTTAATCAAACATTTGAAGCAGGGAAAGTTTGAACTAAAAAATGACGTTTTATTTAATGGCAATAATAATTCAGTGGTAGAGTTACTTCCACCTTTGGATTCTAGGGATGAATGAGATGATCTCATAGGTTTTCTCTAGCTGAAATTTTTTAATGGTTCTATGAAACAAGCCAGATGAAACAATGTGAAATGACAGATTAGTATAATCTTTCAATGAACAATATAAACTGTTTCCAATACTGTATGGATTTATGTTGATGCAGAAAAAGACATACAAACTAAATACACTGTGAAAGTTTATAATACTAAACTTTTGCCAAGAGCAGCCTCTCTTAGTAAAAGGAGCTATTGGGACTTCTGATAGTATGTCTGGCTGTAGCATATCTGTAGGAAGGGTTAAAGAAAAAATAATGACCTTCTTTTGAGAACAAGCTATCATACTGCATCATCTTCCTTGGATATTGCAAATGAGTGTTGATGTTGGGTTCCCTAAAGCAATCCAACAGAAATAATCAACCCTAATGCTGTGGAAATGCAAGACAAAAAAAGTTTGAAAAAAGACTGTGACCATCTGCAGCAGCTTGGAGGAAGCATTTTGGCAACGGGGGCAAAAAAGTAAGAAGAATAAGCTTTGTTTTAAATCAATCATTTTCCATCATTTGAAAAAGCTTCTTCCATTTAAAGTCATCAGCCACAGCTAACAAGGCATCCAACTGATCATCCTCTCTCAGTTTTTATATGCCTTAAATTGTGATTTTCAAGACAATAAAGTAAAAGAAAAGGCTTTAATCTACAGTAAAACATTAGTTACTTTTACTCCAGTAAAATAAAATGCATGAACAATTACTATATGCATCTGTTTGGCTCAATGTATTATGCAGAATGAGGAATCTGGGACATGTGCTTAATAATAAATTCATACTTAAACTATGTAATCAAATGCATGAGTGACATTTCTGAGTAAAGAAGAAAAAGAATATGAGCAGTCTTCTACTGTCAGATGTTGTTTACAAAAAGAGTTTCAAACAACAATGAATTATTTAAAGAGATAAAATTTGGGCGCACCTGTTGACATTGAACAGGACTGTGTAATTCTGCTACTTGAATGAACTTGAGGGAATATGAGACAAAAGACATTCACCAGGAGAGACAGAACTGCACAGAAAGTCAATAAAAACTACTGAGTGATAAGGCTTTCTGCTGTTTTCTAGCATGGAAAACATCCTGAAATGCACCTTGGGGAGTTTGTTCTCTCATAGACATTTTACAAACAGGTAGTTGAACTGTTAAAAAGAAAATGAGTTTGTGTAACTCATTTCTACCTAAATGTTGAGATTAAATGGATTAAAATGATAAGACACAGTCATGAAAATACATTTTAAATTACGTAATCTTCCCAGATAATTGCCTAGGTGTTATTTTTTATTAAAAAAAAAACCCATTGCTTTCTTACTCAATTATATATTGGGTATGGATAATTAAAGTCTCTGCTATAGTAACTGTAGATTGCTTCATACTCATTTGATCCTTCTTCTGATGAATTTATAGTGAAGTGCTTATCTATATGGCAGTTAGATTATAAATAGAAAAGCATGAGAATGCATGAGAATGCAACAAAGATGATGAAAAGGACAAAAATGTATTTAGTCTGTTAGATACTTGAGCTAAATTCTAGCAAAGCATGTTCCTCAATTTTTTTTTCCCTGCAAGAAAATGCTCAGATCCTTGTGGTGAGATGCTACATACATGACTATGATCTCCTATGTATAATGTTAATTTTGACTGTAACTACATACTGTGGAATTCTTGGTATTAAAGTAGAAATTTGGAGAATTCCCTTAACAGACTTATTTTATTCTAACCCTGTGTACAAAGGGTTTCTTTTTCTCAGTTGCCTTCTGATAATGAGTAAGTGAACAAAAAATTATGTTTAGTGTGCAAAACAGCAAGGCTGCCTCTCAGACAACTAGGTCTGAACAGCTTGCTGGCCACTGTGCAGGTAAATGCCATAATTATTGTCCTGGCCTTCCCACTGTTACTTAGTAATTCAGTAATAGACCATCTGCAGCTCACTGCTAGTGAATCATCTTGCATCTTAATACATTTTTTGAATTATCTTCATACCACTTAGTAGATGTGATGCAAACATTATAAGCAAAATATTTAAGAAAGCTGTGTATCTGAGTAGCTGCTCCTTATGCTCCTAAAGGAGGATTTATAAAATAATCTAAGCCAATCCATTTAGTAGAAGTATGGTTCAAGAGAGAATGCTTCTACATAGCCATATGCACTGCTTGCTATTAATAAAACTGATGGCAATGAGATGATATTACACTACCCCTACATCACCTGGAACTTCAAAGATGTCCTTGCAAGGGAAATATAAAACAGCAAGCAGCCAGCCAGTTAAGTTCTCAAAGCAGCCCTTGCCCTGGTGTCTATATCAGATGCCAATCTTAAATCATGCAGTCAAAAGCACCACAACAGTGTATTTTTTTCTTTATGTACCATCTCTGGGGCAAAAGGTGAAAGGAAAACAGAGGGAAAAAAGGCCCCACAACAACAGAAAAAAAATACAGAACACAGAAGATCCTTTCACAAACTTAAGGCATTAGAAACAAGATTTTTAAGTCTTTTTCCAGAACTTGGTAACATCCTTAAGAAAATGTAAGCATACTACAAAAAGCTGATTTTTTCAGGCCTACAGCTTGTTTTCAAATTCTGCTTGGGATTTTGATATCTATTCTTATTTCATCCAAGTTTCATAGTCTTATTTTCCATTCAACTCAGCTACCCTCCCTGCCACAGTATGCATTTGTGTAACATGGTAATCTTGTCCTCTGTTCTTGCCTTTTAGGCATTTCTTTCCTTCAGAGAATTGTGTGAGCAGAGGGACCAGCCAATAGTTGAAATATATACATATACACATACACATATATATACACATACACATATATATACACATATAGATATATACATTCCTCAGCAAATGCTGAGAAAAAACCCAAACTTTCACCTCAGAAATGTCCATCAACAAGAGACTAATAAGGCTAAGGTTAGAGTATTTAATTTCCTCCCTGTTTTTAATCTACAAAGATAAGCTTTCATCAGGCATATGCATATCTTAAAACTGTTTTGAGAATTTGTTTCTTTGTTTTTTGTTTGGGATTTTTTTTTTTTTTTTTTTTTTTTTTTTTTTTTTTTTTTTTTTTTTTTTTTTTTTTTTGTTGCTTTAGGTTATTTGGAGAGGTTAGTTGTTCTTTTTCGGCAGTCCTCATAAATACATTAAAATCTGCAGAATAATAAGAGCACAAATCCTTTTCCCTTAATGATAATACATATTGTTATCCCAAGGAAACACCACAGTCCAATGGACCCACAGCACTTTGGAGAAGCAACATCTATGGAATATAACATGGGAAGAGAGTAAGAGAGAGGACTATTTTGCTAGAGAATGAAAATATTAAATTTGTATTCTCCTCTACCTAGCTGAACTCAGGGAGCAACTTTGCACTCACATATGGCATACACCTCCTCTTTCCTTAACTTTTGTTACATCATTCTGACCCTTCCCCGGGTCACAATTCCTGTGTGATTTAGGAAATCTAAAAAAGTCTGGATGATGTGAATTACTCTGAAAAGTCAGTCTTGTATTTCATGTATCTCTTGTGCTTCCTATTCTGTTTCATATGCTGTAGGGATCAGTAGGAGAAAGCACTTTTGTCTGCCTCAGCTGTTTTTCTTCACTTCCAAGAACAAAGGGCTCCTGACACTCATTGGAAACCTCAAAAAATAACCTAAAACTTTCCAGGGTTCACTGGCTAGGGAGCAGATGCATGTGTAGAACCCCAGGGAACATGTGTAGAGAAGGCAACAGAGAGTTAGTGCCTTCTCCTCCAGTAAATATCAGCTTTTTTGTAATTTTCAGAGGTGATAACAGGTAACAGCAAACGACCAAAGGGAAAGGGAAGGCTATATAAGGGTAATAACACTGCAGGGAGACTCCTGAAACAGAAGCAGTAACCAAAAGGACACCAAGCTCCAGAGAAGGCTGTGTGATACCAGGAAATAATGTGGCTTCAAGGCTTCTTGTGGAGGCCATACTGACCACTTGCTGAGACACTGAAGCTTCCACTAGAAAGACTAGTGGAAGCTAGTGGAAAGACTAGAATGTGTCTTCAGCAGCAGCAGCCCATATTCAAAACAGTCTTCAGTTGGTGGAATCAGTGAAGACAAAAGCTCTTCAGACTCACCTTCAGCTCCAGCAGCTTTCCCACTCAGGCACTTCATGCCATATCCTTCTGCAGAGGAGGCCAGCAGAAGGACATGGGTGACAGTGACTCCCAGAGACAGGGCTCAGGACCATCAGAAAGTGGAAAAAGTGAAATCTCCCTGAAGCAGACATCACCTGCTATTCCACCAAGGCCAGATTTGCCTCTTGTGTGATGCAGCTCAGTGTCAGTCTCAGGACTGAACCTCCCCTGCCTCTGTAGAACGTGCTGCAGAATTAGATGACAAACTGGTATCTTCCCTGTCTCAAGCTTCTGCAGCACATGCTTTCCCTGGAGACATACTTAGGCACATCAGGCACTTGAAGGAACAGAACAGCAAACTGGGCAGCCAGAGCAGCTGTAGGCATACTTGAGTTAGCTTACACATCAGTTCTAATCTTCATACTTTTTAAATGGCACTTTTTAAATTGCTATTGAGCCACATTACTTGAGACTTAAAAATCAAAGGTTTTTTCCCACCAGATTAAAAGAACTTTGCATCAGTATAGAAATAAAGCAGTTTTCTTATGCAATTTGGCCACAGAATACAGATACAGGCTCTTGAAGTTACTGCTTCTTCTCATTATGAAATGAGGAATTAAAATATCATTCTTATCCTTACTGACTTATTATTGGATTGAGTTATGAAAGGAAAAGTAGTTTCCCATACATTTTGCAATGTTTTAAAAAGGGTTGTTTGTTTTTTTTAACAAAAAGACACCCCCCCCCCCAGCAGGATTTACCACTCAACAACATGCAGGGTGAAACCTGAAATATTTTGCTTTTAATCTGGCAGAGTGAATATACAAACCAGCTACTCCTGGCTTATTGTTCTTTTCTTAAATATGGGTCCCAAATAGTTGCAGTTTCTCAAAGCCCTGCTAAGATGACACCAAAAAATTACAGTTAATTTAATGCAGAATTTCTGAAAGGTTTAATAACTTTTACCACATCTAACCTACTTTATGATTACACATATGAGGCTTAAACCCAGGTTTTCTTTTTTTTTTTAAAGTCATTTTATCAAGCCCTTCTCTTCTAAAGCTGAAATTTAAGCCACCTATGAAGTCACCCACCAAATCTTTTTATTTGCATATTTAGAGAATTAAGATTTTCAAGATTGCATAATATAAGTAGATTTTAATAAATCTGTGGTTCTGAGATATTTTCCCTCCCACTTTGATTTGACATTTTGCTTAGAGATGATCTGAAAAGGTATGATTTTCTCTATTCTGAAGCCTTTTTATTACCTTGTTCTATCAGTCTACTTTATCATTTGCAATTGTATTCAGCTCTCTCCTGAATGCGTTAAAATTCTTCGATGACACATGTTCCTTTTGTATCTTTATTAAAATCAACACACCCTATTTCTCACCTTACTACTATGTCAGATTTTTCCAATAATTTTCACACATAAAAGGCCTTGGTAACTTCTCACAATGTCCCTATTTATGTTTCCCATTGTTGTTCATAGGTCAAAGGTTGACTTCAGTGTTTACAATCTGTATTTCATCTGAAGCACTTATACTTGCAAGGGGAAGCTATATATTAAATAATGTGTTTAGGAATATAATTAGTACCTAGGACAATTGCTTCTGGCAAATTATGCAAGCCTAACCCGAGAACAGGCATCACAATGCCTTGAACATCTGTGTCAATTGATGCTCAGAAAATTTGAGGGTAATATTTAAGAAGGAAGTTGTATGGAATGAGGTTTTGGAAGATATGCTGAAGCTGAGCTATGCAAAATGTGTAAGACAAATATATACAATATGAGGTATCTAAGCCAAAGTCAAAGAGTATTAAGTCACCTGATCAGAAGTGGAAAAATGGAAGAAAATTATGAACAGCAGATCTAAGTTGGACAATATAGTCTACCAAACATCTCCAAGACCTAATCTGGTTGATGCTAATAAAAAGACCAAAAGAGAACCAAAGGTTAGGAAAAGCAGAACAAAAAAACAAGAATGCAACAGAAAGCTGCCTAATGAAGATGCAAAATAAGGAGAACCTTTAGCAAAATAAAATATTTTTTCCTTTTTTTTTACACAACTATCAGCAAATTCTACCTACATGAGGTTTGGGGGAGAAAAAATAAATCACAGACCACCTAAAAACATAGTGCTTTGCATTTCTGAGAACAAAATGCTATGATCTCTCTGAGAAAAACATGTTGATGTGTATCAGATCATTAGAGTGTTAAAATTAAAGCACATCTTTCAAAAGAAAAGGGGCAAAAAAACCAGCCGTCCCTAAAGACTTCCCTCACTGTTTCTTCCCACCAAGTATTTTAATTTAAATGGAACAGATGAAGTAGATTTTTCAGTGCTGGTTTTTTCCATACTTTTCCAGGTACCAGCACTACAGTTATGTAAATTCTGTACCTATTACAAATAAGCTTAAGGCAGATACAAATTTTGTAT
Organism: Agelaius tricolor; assembly: GCF_023055355.1. Lineage (NCBI taxonomy): Eukaryota > Metazoa > Chordata > Aves > Passeriformes > Icteridae > Agelaius > Agelaius tricolor. The sequence goes on along the minus strand of NW_027269262.1, from coordinate 22,899,837 downwards.
TTTTCTTTATCATTTGCTATTTTTTAAACTCCAGCTTCTATGGATAATTGCTGGCACTTAAGTTTTTATTCTCCTTTACCTTTCATTACAAACAAAATCAATCTATGTTCCATAATTCCCTAGTACAATGCCATCTGTGTGGGCTACAAAATAGGACTGCAGCAATCTGCAGTTGGAAGACTTCAGGTTTGTTCAACAGACTTTTTATTTTGTTACAGGGGTTAAGTGTATCTCTTACTTTTCCAAGTTGTTTCACTGGACTGCTACTGGGCAAAATACTGACAAAACACAGAGCCCTACACAACCAAGGGTTCTGTCCATAGGTTGTTAGAGCAATTTTTGTTTGTTTGTTCCCTGGATGGCCTTTTTTAAGACACAGAATGGCCAAGAGCAATCCCGTCTTGTAGGGTGGAGAGGTATGATGTGGCTGCACTGAACGTGGCAGCCCAACAAAGCGTCCCTGTCTCCAGAAGCTCCCCCTGAAATTCTGTTTGAAGCTTGCCAGCTGCCTTGCAGCATGGTCAGATAAAAGGGAAGTTTTTCTGTGGGAAGCAACTATGTACTGAGAATGGGATCTTCCTTTTTAGCCAGTTCTGGAACCAAATATAGTATCAGTAAAAAATGCAAGCTATTTGGAGTATTGCTACAGAAGTGACAACAAACAGAGAGACCATGAAGAAATTTCATTGAAATCAGTCATGAGCAAGATGCTTATGCACAGCATTTGTAACTTGCAAAAATTGTCTATTCCAATGACTTTGACCTATTCTTGTTGTGACAAGTTCAAACACTGTAACTGAAAAGGGGTTTGGAGAGGGAGGGATTTATTTTTTAGCAATCCACTCTCTCCTGTACAATCCTGTAAATAAAAAGAGTACTTTAGGCTATCCAGATGTCTGTACCACACATAAGGAATCCCTTAAAGTGAATCAAAACCTGACAGGAGTCCTACAGGTTGTGTCTATTGTTTGTTTTTTCCAGATCCATTTTTCTTCATTAATTTAATATCATCAAGTGAGAATAAAAACAGTTGGTATATTAGGTAACTTTGACAGTGAAAATTAACCCTTAGCTTAAATTGGTTCATTAGTGGAGAAGACACACAAAATATAGGGATTCACATAATGTCTTTTTACTTAATCAAGTAGAAAGAAAATCGTGTTTCCTTCCTTAAACAAGTTTCAAAGGTTTTTTTATTTATTATGTTATGCCATAGGATACTGGCCTTTTTAATTCACAGCTATTTGACACGGAGAGAGTTCAAGTGATAATTAGATTCTCTTTTATTGTTTTGGCTGGTTAGTTATCAACCTAATCTTGTCACATTCTCCCCTAACTTTGAGCTCTTTTATGATTAACTGCTCTGGACACATATTTGAATTATGTAGCAGCAGAAGTAAATATGACTCATATTCCAGCATGTAAATTAGTGTTCTAATTCAGTCACTCTACTACATATGTTGAAACACTCACTTCTAGTGTGCACACCTCTTGCAGGTACACAAGAAAAGGGATCTGTAACAAAGAACATTCAAAAAGCTTTTGGTACAAAACCATTCTTTCTTTCCACTGCCTTTTACTCTTTCTTATTTAAGAGAAGATTCAGACCACACACAAACTTTTAGGATGCCCGAAAGCAGAAGGAAAAACTTTACCAAATTATTAAATTATTTTGTAATGTGCATAGTTTACATGATGAAGACTGGCCTCTTGCTGCTTCAGATGTGGAGCTGTACTTTGTAACAATCCTGAGTAGAAGGAGATGAAAGATAAACCACTGACAGCTGATAAACTCTGTTTCATGGGATTCAAACTGATATATTAAAGGAACTGAAAAACATCTTCATTCCCAATGAGCATCTCACATGGAAAGATGCAGCCTCCATTTATAGGATGGGATAGTTGCACAGAGATGAGACTCTACCAGATGATGCAAGAGCATCTGCCATACCAAACAGTGCCAGCAAAAGGCAAAGGCACTGTAAGGCAAAGTCACTGTAGCTCGTGTGGTAAACCTGTGTCTGTCTCACACCTGTCATGTCATGCTCTTGGACCTCAAACCCCCAGTCATTATTTAGAAAATTATGTTATCTTATACTTAAATATAAATATGTCATAATCTTCTTCATCAAAAGCTATCAAGATAAAGAAGCAAAAATTCTCTGAAATTATTGAGGTGTTTTCTGAATCTGCTTCCAAAAAGTTGAAGGGTCTGGCATTCTTTCTTAAATCAGAAAGCCTCTCAGAAAAATAGTGTTCACCATGATTACATCATTACAGGCAAAGAGTGACAGCAGCTAAAACCCACAACAAAAAAAAACAGAAAAATTAAGAAAGACACTCCTATGTAAATTTTCAAAGTTGAAAGAGTTGCATCTTTTGAAACCTAGGACACTGAGAAACCATTTCTAAGATAAGCAATGGAAATTACTTTTTCAATCAAGCTTTAAAACTAATTGGATTTCAGCTTACTGGCAAAATTCTGAATGTTTCGAAAAATAATAAGGCTATCAATTTATCTAGGGAAAACTGACCAAAACAATTTCTGATCAATCTAAGATGCACAAATAATTTAGAAATTATTCTTAGGTAGCAAAACAAAGCACAGTTCAGCTACAATAAACTTTATATAGCTAGATACTGTGATGACAAAACTTGATGTAATATCAACTCCAATGTGTCTTACGTACAGCATTACTGCTGTTAGTTCATAAAATGAAATCTAAACAATATTGAGTGAGTATTCAGTGAGGCTGCTAAACAAATTCATTAACAAAGAAAGAAGATTATATGCTTAACCAAAATACAAAGAGGACATAGATATATTATTTAATTTGGTTCAGTTAAACACATGTCTTTCATAAACTAAAAATCCTAAATAACTCTCATGTTTTCATTATTGCCAAGATGAATACAAAAACTACCAGAAACCAGATAATATGGAACTATTTTAAATCTTTAACACAAAGACAGGTAAGACAACTCCCTTAAAAGCAAAGCCTACAGAAACATCCAGTATCATCATCACTGGACATACTATTACATCTGCACATAAATTATATCCACTGTTTACCTCAAATAACCTCAGTTTGGAACTCTATATATGAAGGAAACTTATCACATTCAAACAAAGGAAGAGAATAAGCATTCTGCCTCACAGCATTATCAGGAAATGATGTCTCAGCCTTTAAAGACAATATGTTTTTTTTAGGTGCAACACAGAAGCAAAGGCCACTTAAACTTTACAGCTGAGAGCACTGGTCTCCCTTTTTGGCCACAAAACAAAAGATTCCTTAGTAGAAAGAGTTAAGTGATGAGATAAATTAAACCATATTAAAATAAAAAAATTAAAAAATAAAAAATCATGACCACTGAGGAAAAAACACAATACACCAGATTAACACTTCCTCTTCATTACCGCTTATCTTGTTTCCTCACACTATGAAATCTGTCAGTCGGTGCTATAGAAGTAGGATTTACTCTTTAATCCCATTTTACTCCAAACAATTACTCAATGCCACTCTGGGGCATATATTTCTTATCCTCCCTTCTCTCACAGAGAGTTGAAACATACTTGCTGATATCCAAGCTGCTAGCCACAATAAGGCTGCAGAAGAATTTACTTAGCATCCTCCAAAATGACTGTACTCCATCTTTCACAGATGGGTAAAGAGAGTCCTCTTTGCCAGATTTTAATGACATGGATCAAGATATGAAAGGAAAACCATCCATACAAAATTTTATGTTACATCTTCTTAATAACAAACCTAATTGCTCTGTGAATACTTTCAAAAATGTCTGTTGGAAACAAGAACCTGTATATAATTACTGTCAAAATAACAAATTGAATGGGTATGCCTTTTTTAAAAAAACAAATGTTTCTCTTTGTTTTTTACCATCCTTTAGTAAGTTAACTACAAAATCTATATATAAAGTATAAATGTAGCCTTTTTTAGCTGATTTCCCCTATCAGAAGACTCAGTGACAGGGCAGGGATTCAGAAACTGGAAGAAAAGCCAGGATATACCCCTACAAGAGGTATTTGTTTGCCTGGTGAATCAGCAGGGATCAGTGTGGGATTTGAAGAGTACGTTTTCTCAGAACATTCCTGTAGGTACACAAAGACCATAAGATATGAAAAGCATCAATATTATTTCCAACCAGAATTTTCAGAGTTTGATGTCTGAATTTAGGCTTGTAGATCTTTTTTCATTCACCAAGTGCATTGTTGCTTTTAAAATGTGGAGCACTTGCTGTATCCACTGACAGCAATAACTTTAGAATGTTCATTAACTAAAAACAATATATCCCTTTCTGGATGCAAATATTAAATGTCTACACAGAGGCTTGGGACTTTAGAAATCAAGTTGTGAAATTCTCTGTTTTCCTTCAGTTTTTGCAAAAATGTATGTTCTCAGTTACATGAATATTTCATTTTGCTTTTATTCATGTAGTTATATTACTTTGAATATCCAGGCTACTTCTGACTATTATGGATAACAGTTGTGTTTCCTCATCCCTCGTGCAAGCTTCACCTGTGTGTACACCAGATATCAAGTTTTAGCAGAAATATGTAAAACATATGTAAAATATGAACTTGAGTGTGCTAAGAGAGAAATGGCCAATTTCAAGCCTACATTATAGTTCATGTATTGGAAATTTAAAAGGAAATCTTGTGAGGCCTCTCTGCACTCTACATTCTCACAATATTACAATTACAAATAGTCATGAATAAACTTTAAAAATATCAGGACAATAAATCTGGCTTCTTTTATATTTCAAAAATAAGAATTATTTCCTCAGGCTTTTTAATGGTACAGAGCTTGACAGCACGGACATGAAGTGGTCTGGTTTCTCCATGATCTGACAGAGTTCAGATGAATCAATTATCAACTGGATTTAAGGTATTCTACAGCTGACACGTACAGATACTCACACTTCAAGAATATTGGCATATGCAGTGCAGCTCTAAAATTACTGCAAGTAACTCCAAAGGGAATAGCTAGAATCTACCTACACACTTCCTTGCTTTCATGCCCACTCCTGCAATTAATATTTGTAAAAATAGGCTGTGACATCCACTTGTCTGCTCAGCAGTGTAGCTGCTCAAGGCGATCAGCAGGGACACTCAGGATTCTGGAACCATTTGGAGCCATGCTGCCACTCTTCAGGTCATCATTTCCTCAAATTAACACCTGTGTGACATTTGAGAGGCGCACCCCAACAAGCTCTTTGCCCTTTCTTTTACAATGTCTATTCCATTACTGCAGTTCTCTGCTCACGTGTCCTAGGTTGTGCAACACCTAGCTCTGATAGCTGCAGGTTGAAACTGCAATCAGGCTACCAAACCTGTATTTAAAAGCATAAAAGCAGGATACCTTTTAAGTAGTATGGATGTCAATGACTTACCAAAATGTTTTCACTTATATAACAAGCAACTTCTAAGTCTGACATAAGCTTTGCTATGCAAAAATAGAATTATTTCTGTGTTCAAATATATTCTGCCCTGAAGATTTCAGCGAAATTGAAGTGTGCCTTTGGAAAGCAGCTGTGATAAAGCACTTAAGGTTGTGTGGGCATTGGTGATAGGGCTGTTAAAGTTACATGAGTGCCCTAAGTGTACATTTCCATATCACAATATGGCTTACCTAATTTTAGAAAAAACATAAATAGCTGAAACTTCATGTATCTAAATAAGGTTTGTACCTTGCCATATGTAATGGGCTTGATCTGATTCACTGAATAACTCCTCTAAATGACTACCTTACTTCATAACTCCCCTTAAATTGAATTTTGGAATATTCAGTAACACTTATTGTCCTCTCTATTTCATAACAGATAAACAACATACTGTCTCTGTTGTGAGTGGGTAGTAACAAGACACTATCAAAAGAAAACATTTGATCATCATGTGGATTATAACTGTAATCATATTGAATATCAGAGGATAGCAATTGAACATTGCTTAGATTATTATAACAATAATTTGGAACAGAATAACTGGTGATTCTTTCAGATAAATCTGTTACTACAGTGGTAGGCAGAGACACACTAGATAAGTAACTAAGCAAAACAACTACAGATGCACAGAACTGAGTTTTCAGTGGTTCTTTTTCCTTTTTAGTATAGTCTATATTTAAGACTCAGTTATCATACAATATATAAAAGACTTGAGGCTCAGTTAAAATTTGTTTAAAAAATCATATTTTCCATACAGGTTTTCTAAACTATCTCTCCTTCTGAAATCTCTTTATTTTATGTAAAATTTCCTAATACCTAATCAATACCTAAATCATTAACTGGAGAAATCATATTAAAAAAATTAACTTGACCTCAAGTCCTCAACTTCCCTCCCCATTAATACAAAGCACATATACAGAAGTTTTGAAAACAGAATCCAGAGAAAGACATCTTTTACTCCAAGACAGTTATCAGAGAGGAACAGAACTATGATTCTGAATATTTTTATTACTGCTAAAAGCACTAGTCAAATCCAACTTTTTTGTATTGAACTATAAAATAAACTGTGCCTAATTACAGTCACTCCAGTGGTGCTGAGGCTAAATGATAACAGAAAGCAAAGTGTTCACATTGGGTATATCACATCATTCCTACAGAAGCATTTAATAACGTTTTTCCACCAAGTGACTGTTATGCACAAACTGACGAGAGAAAGCCCACGTAGAAGTCTCCTGTGTACCTCTTGAAGTGCAAGCTTCAACTGCTTCTATTTATATGCAGTTTCCCAGTTTTCTCACACATGCAGTGAGCATTCACATAAACTAAATATAAATTGAATAAAACTCTTCCTCCGTCAGAAGATGGAAGCAGAGACAAGCTATAAAGGAGGAGTTTGAAAACACTGCCTGGGCATGCAGGGGATGGTATTATGAAAGGCCAAAGCTGAACTAGAGGAAGATTGGCAAAAGAAATTGAATACAAGAGAGACCATAAAATTAGTGGTAGAAGTGAAACAAGGAAAACGTGGGACTATGGTTGAATAGGGTGGATGATTTAATAACAGCAGACATAGATACACATTGAGATAACTGATGCCTCCTCTGCCTCCTTCTGAAGGTGAAACAACAAGGTCTCCCAGTTCTCTATTTCCATAGGAAAAGATAGGAAAGGAGAAGAATTACTAGGCATGAAGGAAGATCCAGTCAATAATTACCTGAGAGATCTTGACCCACAGGTTGGACGTGACTGGCTTCACCCAAGCATGCTGAGAGCTGTCTGATGTTCAGATCCAGAAGGACAGCTGGACAGTGGACCACAAATTATTGGGAAGGATACAGGGTGGATACAATTCTTGTCGTTGTGTTCATCAGAGGGTGGGGGAAAGGAGTGTCTCAGACCTGCCTCAGAAGCCTTTTCATTTCTGCTCCAGGGGACTTGGATCTGACACCCTATCTTCCAAAGCTACAGCTTCCTTGTTGGTGTACTGGAAAGGCAAGCTCCTTGCCTCGTCCTTGCATATTTGATGGAGCACAGCCCTGTTGCCCTGTGCATGTGATCATTTCTGAGATCCAACCTGCTCCTCTGAGCAGAGCATGAGATGCCTGCTGAGTGGGACTCTGGTTGGCAACTGGGATGAAACATGGAAAACAGGCATGGCTGGTGCCTCAGAGAGGTGTCCCCAGACAGGACAGGTGATGTACAACCACAGAGCTAAACAAGCCCTCTTATTTTCTAGACATCTGATAACTCGCTCTCATCCATCTGAGAACCTTTTGTGCCTCTGCCTTTAGTAGAATCAAGATTATATTCAAAGAGGATTTATAAATCTTCTAAAAATTGCATGCTTACTAAAATTCAAAAGGGTTGTGTCAGTGATCCAAATCTGGGAGGGGGATGGTGAAGGAAGGGAAGGAGGGAGGCAACAAGAGGGAAAAGAGACTTTAAAAAATCAATTTTCTTTGGATTTATATTTTTTTTACTTGTTTATTGGATTTGGAAATGTTGTTTTATTTTAACTGAAGGCTTAATCAAAGGCTCTCATTTTCTAATTTCTAGGTACGTATTTTAGACACTAATATGATACAGGTACTATAAGGAATGAGCATTCAACAAAGAAATATGGCCTACAAACCAGTGGAATGTAACTATATGCAGATTTGTATTTAAACTCTACTCCCTGTTTTTAACACTTTAGTCTCTCCCTCTGCCTTTCTTAACTGTGTTGCCATATGACAATCACAATCCTCTGCAGATTTACTGAAGTGAAGGAAATGGTCAGAGAGATGAACAAATTCTAAATTTTGGTTGTGAATGAACAACTGAAGACAGGTTAAATAGGACACAATTTAATCTATAAACTGAGCTACATGACAAACTACTTTTTGTTGTCCACTGATACACTGTTTGAGATACTCAACAGAGGACTAAAGAAGCACAAAATAGAAAAATGGCAATATTTGAGTAGTATCAGCTTCTAAAATTACTTTAAAATGTTGTGGGTAAGGGAAAAGGTAAAAGCGATGGCCTATATGTTGAAAGGGATGAGCGATTAGGGAGTGGAGCAGCAGAGTTAATCAGCTTAAACTTAAGAGTTAGATGCTTAAAATTACTTTTCCCCACAGATGCCTTAAAGCTGTTAAGGCTGAAATGAAAACTGTGATTTCATTCACCAGTCTCATTAAGTAGTTAAGCTGAGAAAAATCCATCTTCAGCCACTCCCACAGCAGAGCAGAAAAGTGGGGAGAAGCCCTTTGCAATTGTGCATTATCCTTGTAAGTCGTGGTGAGAGCAGCGCCACAACCGCTGGCTGCAATCCTCACATCTGCCCTATGTGCTCATGGCCTCCTGGAAGAAATACTCGCACTACACTTTGATTAATTACAAGATACATGGTTAAATTCAGGCATACTTGAATTTGTCAGTGCTATCTATTGTCTTTGCAAACCAACTTCAATTACTTGAACACTCAGAAATCTAGTATTTGAGATACATGTCTGATAGCCAGCACTGTTCCCCTCCTCCAGAGACTGCCTCCAAACTTACACAGGTTTACTAGAAAGCTGCACTGAAATAATGACTGAAATGCCCAGTTTACTCTATATAAAGAAAATAATCTGCTTATGCTTACACTGTTTCCAACCTACTCAATCCCTCCCATCATACACACGATGCCATCCTCTACCACACTATTTGTACATGGCTAGCATTTCACTTAAAAACCTCATTTAACTTTCACTTCACTGCTAAGGATCTCTAAGGACACATATGTCTGAATTGTACAAAAAAAAAGGAGAGAAAACTTCCATGTACATTTGCTTGTTTTATTTTTGCTTTGTTCTGACCAGCACAAATAGAGGTATATCCAAATGGCATTCTCCTATCAAACAAAACAAAGCTAAAAAGTATTAAAACATTGTTTAAAGTGAAGTAAATCTCAGTAAACCAAAGAGCCCAACTCTTCTAAATTTAACTCAAAATGTGAGAGTCTATGGGTTGTGTTTTAAACCCTTGAAAGAGAAAAATGCTAAGATGAATTTATTTCATTCAGAGGACCTAATCTGTAGGATGCTATATAATTATGATGTGAAAATTTTATACAGCAAACTGTCAAGAGGACAGAAGGAACAACTTTGTAAATATTCAATGAATATAATTTTACTAATAATCATAGCTTTTGCCTTTCTAACACTCCTTCCTAGAAAACTGAGTCTCAATGAGTAAAATTAAACTTGTTTCCATTACAAGCCTAACTATTTGAGTCTAACTTCTTTCACAAAAAATTACTTTTTAATGAAACAGTTCAAATTTTATGGAGCTACCACTCACAGTTCAATTTTGTACTGGTATTTTAGGTTCCACTCCTTTCCACAAAAAATATTTCAGTAATGTTCCCTTTACTTACAAATCAATGTAATAGTATAGAGTTAATATCTCATAAAGTACAGTTTTTTACAGGCAAAGGCCCAGAGTTATTGCACCAATTTTCTTTATGAGAGGATTAGTGTTTAAAGGTTTACACAGTCTATGAAGCACGGAAGGTTGAAACAAAAGTTTTATCTTTTAAGTACTGTAGTTGAAAAAAATTCTTAATTAGAAATAAAGAAGTTTGGTGTTCCTTTCCTTTTTTTGCCTTTTCAAAAATAAAAAATAATTTTTTTAAAAATTAAAAATTAATGATCTCAAGTTTAAACAGAGCCTGGAATAATTTCAGCCTCTGAAAAGCACTTGAAGTTACAAGCATTTAAAAATCTATGGGTTAGGTAATGAAAACTGCATTTCAACATGACATTTGCTTATTAGCACTGTCTTCCAGACTTTCAAAAACCATTTAAGCAGTGTCTGAGCTTTGTAGCTGTAAGCTACAGAAATGCAAATCTTTTCCTGACTCCCAGCAATGCATCATGAACAACCAGACACACAGGTGAGATTTGTAGCTGTTTCTTTATGGAGACATGGAGAGGTTTAGATTTTTAAAACTGTAAAGATAGGAAGCACCTTACTGAGTAATCCCAGGATTCCGTGGCAGGTTTAGCTGTGTCCATTGGCACACAGCACTAAAATAAGCAGCTCTTAGTAGAGATCCATGAGAGCCAAGAACAAGGTGTTGACTTTCTTTAGGACCCCTCTACACAGGTTAGCCCTGCTCCAGTGTGGCCAGCACTGAAACACAGCCAACAAGGTGACTTATACCCAAGCTGAGTCTCAATTAACAAGTTAGGTACTTGAAGGATGAACCCAAAGCTCATGTCCACAAAGATTTACCAAAACCGACTTGTTGCATGTACAGGGAGCCATTTAAGTTGAAAAACCACATGTGTGCAAACAGACTTTTCTGGTTCACAGACCACTTGTGTGTAGAGCTTTACACACAAATGTAGGAGTTACCTCAGAATTAGCCAACCCATTTTTGTGCCTTGTTTAACACACACCATTGTGCATAATGGGTGACCCCGCTCCAGGGCAGCCACCAGAACATGTGTGTGCTCTAAGATTCCTGGAATCTGTTTCTACAAGTGTTCCAGGGGACAGCTGCCTTTCCAAAGGTACTGTGAGCCATGGTATTCCCACTGCATCACAGGTAACGGGAAGCTCACTGTATTACAGAAAACTGCATGCTCCAAAATATTTACTGAAGAAGGCTATAAAATAGAAATAGTAGAGAATGTACCTAGGTTTAAATATATGTCTTTACTGCCAGAGTAAAGAGCTGGGTTTTTTTTAATAGGTTACAGTAACAGGGAACAACCAGAGGTGACAGGAGATACTTATCTGGGTTTTCTATTTACTATGTTCTTGAGGTAATGCAGTCATATGAAAAAGTTCTAGTGAATAAGAACACATGAAAAATGTGAAGCCTGACCATATATTAAGTGGACTATAAATTGAATATCTAACATACATTTTTTTTTAAATATTAGGTGATACAGATTTTCAGGCAGGAATGAATTAAGGGAAAAACTGTTGTGAAATCTCAGTGTTTACTCTACAGGGATCACACGGGATCAATGCACTAATTAAGAATGAGGTGACAGTGAGAATTTCACATCCTCTTAGTCTCAGCTACCTGCAGAGCTGGCTGTGACTGGGTAAACAAAAATTCCAACCGGAATCATTCATCAAAATAAAATATCAGCTTGCTTGTATAATTTGTGTTGTATTTCAAGAAAATTACTCTTTAATAATCACTTCTAACTATGACATAGTTAATAATCACTTCTAACTATGACATAACTACCGACTTCAGCTGGAAGTAGTTTTCACTTTACTCCTTATCCTCTCATCAGAAATACTATATGGCAAAACCATAGTATTACACTGTTCATTCTCTTGCTGAAAGGAATTTGAGACACTCCTATGCATATTGGTGCATTTACCACCCACTAAAATAATTTACTATGACATTTTTTACAATTAGAAACACTACATTTTGCACCTCCATTTTCACTAATTTATTTTTCCTCTCTCACCCAGAAATTTTGCAGTCTGTTATTTTTGTAATCACTTCTTTAAACAAGGAAAGTCTTTATACCTCAGTATAAGTCTTACTGACTGTGATGACATGACAAATTAAGTCCTGGGCTATTCTACTTCATCATCAAGGCTCCTTGATGTTTACATGTACTTTCATATGTATAAGTTCAGATGAAAGTAGGTGTCTACTCAACTTTCAATGTAACTTAGTGCAGGACTAGGTCTAGAGCCGGGATGTGTCCAAAAACAACTGGAGTATCCAGTACCACTTGGACACTCCCCTGAGTCAGTGAGAATCTTACAACTTCCTGCTACTCCTACCAAGCACCACCCTTACATGGGCTGGGTCACTGGGGTAAAACATCATCCAATGCAACATAAATTGCTTTTAAGATTAATCAAACTGACTTTGACTTTAACAGAATTTAAATACTCTCTTTTTGGTGACACTCAAAAAGCACCCTGCTCCTAATTGTGATTTGAAAGTTGGACAGGCTGAGGTCTATCATTCCCCATAAACCATTACCAAAATGGCATCGGCCAAAACTACCTGTACCCATTTTCAGCTTGTTTAATTATTTTCTAGCTATACTGAACCATGTGTCAGTTATTTTGATTTTCTGCCCATGTAAAATTCTGCCATTTTGCTCAGGTTTTGAGATTTCTGCACAAGTACAACAGTAGCCAGAAAAGTAGATTAAAACCTGTATCTGTGCTGGCCTGTCAGCAATTCTAAGAAGGCTGTTATTTGAATGCAACTTTGACAGCAAATTAAATATTATTTTAATTTGAAATTACACTCTAAATCAAATTTTCTGGTAAGGGCAGTGAATGTTTGCTATGGAGTGATGGTTTAATTTATTTCTAACAGGGGCTTAAAAGACTTCTCTCGTAATTGTAACTGAAAAAAAAAAAAGTGGAACAGAGTAAATGAAAACAAAAAGTCTTTTCTAGATATTAGAATTTTGGGCATCATAAAAATGGCAAGTTAAAATCTTTTAGACACTCATAGGCCATGAAGTTTAACACCAGAATTATCTTTTGAATTATTTAAACTATTAGGGGAGAGGAAGGGATTGCTTAGAAACATTTGGGGGACTGCCTTTTTATTTTATTTTACATGGATCCGTGAAAATTGTAAAAAAAAAAAAAAAAAATCCTCAACAGTTTCGGTCCCTGTTGCTACATACTGTTACTACGAATATAAAAAAAGAACTGGAGTCACCAAAATATTCACACATGAATTATTGACTTCTGGCGACTGATTGATGCTCAGAACATCTGGTTTCAGTATGTCCCACCACTGGATGTTAGGTCATTTACTTACCCACACAAACATGTATTTGGTAGGCCAACATCAAGATTAAAACCAAAACCAAAGCCAAAATCAAAACAACAACACACAGAAATACAACTTGACCCAAAAAACTCTACAATAAAGGAATGGAAGCAATAGGGCCTCATTCTTCTCCTTCCCAGAAGCCAAAATCATATTTCAAGTACCCACCACTGCTCACTGCTTCTAGCTACAAGTTTCTGCATCACAGATTCTGCACCTCAAGAATTTACAAGAATGTGGTACCACTTTGACTACCTGGCATTTGAAGAGTTATCTACTGTGTTTTTAAAGCAATGGTGTAATTGCTGATACAGATATTTAGATCAGGGATAAAAATATGGGGAGAGTGGCTGGGAAGACTATTCTTTTACCTACTACACTGTAGATAGACCATGGTTATAAAAAGATCAAAAAGTAATGGAGAGACTTGAAAACAGCTTAAAATACCAGTGGCTTCAGTGGCTGTTTTATCTTTTTTGCCCTCAACATTCTGAGAAACTTTGAGAAGCAATCAAAGTATTTTTGCCTTACATTATTTTTCCATTGAAATGATTGTAATTCAAATAATATGAAGTATCCATAAATATACTTTAACTGAGCTAAGGGTTTGGGTAGACTTGTTTGAAACCAAACTAGGAATTACTTCTTATTAGGAGCTTAATTATTTTTTATTGTAAAACTATGAAAAAATAAGTATTACTTCTGACAAAGATTTAGTAATGCTTTGTCATTTACTCCTCCTACTTTAAACTGAAGTAAATGTTAATTTTATCCTTTGTGTTTAATGTAGAGAAATGAAACTTTTCTGTGTGTTTACATTTGTACAATCTATTAGTATTGTGACTCTCAAATAAACCCAAGAGTGGCTTACTTTATAGCTCAACAATGCTCAACTTCTACTTCAAAGAAATAATTTTAATAAACACACACATTAGCAGACTGACTATATAGTACCTGCTTATTTGGTATGTCAATCATCATAAATGGAGACAGTTATTCTAGGAATTCCAGGAATTCCTATTCTAGGGATTGAGGTAATGCAGTCATATGAAAAAGTTCTAGTGAATAAGAACACGTGAAAAATGTGAAGCTTGACCATATATTAAGTGAACTATAAACTGAATATCTAAAATACATTTTTTTTAAATATTTGGTGATATATAATAATGTATATAGTAATACATATAGTAATAAATGGTCAGGCTTCACATTTTTCACATGTTCTTATTCACTATTATTTGAGAAACAGTAGCTAAGTTCAGACAACTTTACAGGCTATTTCTTAGCTTAAGATCCTGTAAGGAAGAGTTATTTCCTCTGAAATTCAGAATTCTCTCTGAAAAACTCTCAAGAATAATAAGAAAGCCTACTGTTATTGTACCTGAAGGATTGCAGCAAATTTTTCTCATACTTTGTCCCTACCTACTACAAAAGGTAGGTAATAAAGGAAGCCTTCAGTCATTTTTGTCACATTTCCTGAAACTTCTGCCTTCTTTGCTCTCTGTTACTCAGCAAGAAAATCTAATTTTTCATCCAAAAAAAAGGCCAATATTTATGTGAAAGCACGAAAGTAAGTGAATTCCTATGTTCAAAATCTTAAAGATTAAACAAAAGCAAACCAAAATAAAACAAAAGGGCTTTCTTGGCCTGTCTAGTCACATGTTTGGTACTAAAAATCGTGTATGAGGAAGCTGATGCTCTCCATTATGATACAGAAGAAGAAATCTTTACAGTCTTGTTTCTACAGGTACCACCAGAGTGGCACAAGGTAAGAGCCCATCCTGCTTCCCTTTCCCACAATTAATAGCCTTGTAGGAGGCAGAAGTTTCTCTCATTACAAGATATAATAGTAATTTATCAGTGCCATTGAAAACACTGTCACTTTTTGAAATAAATTTAAAGAAGTACTTTGAAGTTCAAATTTTTGCATTGCCTCCCAAGCATTCTGCTTGATGCAATAGAAGAGAGATATAAAAGTATTTATTGCAACAAAAGATTGAATTAGGTGTTTCCACATGTGAACCCTGATGGAAAACATACTTGTTTCAGCATATGCCAAAAACTACTGTGTGTGAACGATGAACCAAACCATGCCAATGCCTTAGGCATATTTTAAAACCTACTAGGCCTAACAACTTCAACTCAAACCATTTCAGTGCTCCTTATCCTGCAGACAGCCAGCAGCGTATTGATCTCTCTGGGTATAGCAGGGCTGCCTGCCCCGTCCAGGCTGGCCAAAGGAGAGACAGTGCTATAGGTCATGTTGGAAAAACGGGAAGTGAAACCCTCAGTGCAGCAGCAAGTCACCAGCACTTGCCACTGCCTTGCTTCTTCTCAGTTTACTGTCATACAGTGTGTCAGCAACATCCAGAGGTAATGGATTTAGCAAGCAGAGTTGAGCACTGTAGCACGTATTCCCACAGGACTTGAAGCACCCACCATGCCTTACTCCAAGACTTGAAGCGAAGAATAGAATTCCAAATAAAAAAAAGTCACAACAATATTTTTCCTCTCTTGAAATGAAAGCACATTATCTGTGTAAAATTCAATTTTTTAATATATACTCATGTGTGAATAAATTTTGCCCACTCTCCAAGCAAGGGAATACAACTTTTTTCCTACAGTGGAATATTTTCTTATTCTAACAAAAAAATACGCACAAAAAATTTATTTTAGCAACTGAGAGCTTTCACCTTTTTACAATCTGACAGGAAAAAGGAAGGAATTCTTAAAAACAGATTTACGTGGAGGGAACACAGGCACCTCAGGCAAGAACATAATTAACTGCAATCAGATGAGAAAACATAATTTGAACTTTCCTGTTTTACTAAGAGCAAAGATAAAATATTTATATGTTATTGCAAAATTACTATTTTTATTATTATTGTATTTATTTTTTTCACTGAAAGTGACACTAAGCAGAGGAAGTATAAATACATACAAAACCAAAAAACCCATAAAAAATACTGAAAATGTTTGGATGGCAGATTTGTTCCTTCAATCTTCAGTATCAAAACCTGCCATTAACAGAACTGCAAAGAAGGAAGAATAAACAGCTGCTCAACTAATTGTTTGTTTCTTAAAGTACTAAAGAAATGAAATATTCATTTACTAGTAATTTATTTACCTTGGAAATTAAAACCAAAAAGCAAGTAAGAAACTTGCATTGAATTGAAGAATTTCTTTACAAATAAACTCATGAAAGATCTGTCAGATTTCATTCTTAATAGCATTCTGGAGAGTCTAATGCAGAAATCCAAAATATATGTTAAAAAACTACTTTTAAAGCTATCTTTTAAAAAAACTCCACACTGTCTATCTGACTGATAAAAGCTGATTATAAAACATTAAAGCTATTTTGGAATGAAGGCATGGTATTACAGTTCTGAACAGCACAGCCCTTCAGCACCTTTTCATTACTTTCAAGTGAGGCTGGCTTTACACTAAAAGCATCTTCTATCCTTTTGTGCCTATACAGACCACACAGTCATGCCTGCCTATGTCAGCTCAAAGTAGCTGTGCTCATGACACACACCCAGTCCCATGACTTCCCTTTGCCATTCCATGTCTCTATCAGCTCCTTGCACAGCCTCACCTGCACTGTGCCTTTGTGACCCTGGTGCAAAGCCAGGACAGACAGACAGCCAGCCCATGTGAAAGGACACGCTGCCTCTGGAGTCAGGCACTAGAGCTCCATGACTCCAGTCTCAGCAGACAAGATTGCTGCTCCCTGCTTACAGCACTGCCTTGATCTGAGCTTCTTAGGCCAACCTGCACCACTGGGAAAAATCTCAGGGCAAATCAGCTTGAAATCTTCAAGGCACAGTTTTTGTGAACCTACAGAGTAGGAACAGCAGAAAACAGTATTTACAAAACAAACACATCCTGCACTAAATATGAATTACAAGCAGCAGTTCAACAGGTACAACCCCACTAGAGAGATGTTCCTTCATTCCAGTCTTTATGCCTGCTGTAATACTGTGAAATTATCTAACTGCAGAGTATAAAAGTGCTCATTCTGGAAGCTTAAAATACATACTTCAATGTACACAAAATAAATGGCTTTATTTTGATAGCCATGATCAATATTCAGGCACAGCTGTTTCTGCCACAATTACACACGCTCAACTAGAGAGCATTAGGATACACTTCTGTTACTGTAAGATAACATAAATATGAGCAAAAATTTTTCCATATTGGTCAAACTTTTAGAAGACAGTGGGAGCCCACACTTCTCACTGACTTGAAAAGACGAAGAATGCTAAGCATCTGAGAATTAAAGAGACTGTATTTTCTTTCCTTTTTTTTTGGGGGTGGGATTTTTTGTTTGTTTGTTTGTTAGGCTTTTTTTGGTTTATTTTGGTTTTTGTTTTTTTTTCCTTTTTTTCTTTTTTCCCCCCAGGTTTGGTTGATTTTTTTTTCAACATTCCCAGCGCAAAATGATTTCATTTTGAGAGAATCACTTGTATATTGGTTCTGGCAAAGTTCCTGAGATCTATAATCAAGCTCATTTTGTCCTGTTTTCATATCTGCAAGTAAGGATGATGAGGCAGTTCAGACTCATATCACTGCAGCTGTGCAACTACTTGTATTTCATTTAGCTTGCAGTGATAACTAATAAAATTCAATGAGCTTGCAAAGGAGTAAATGAAGACAGAATGCAAACATTCAGAGCTCAGAGAAAAAAAAGACAGTAGATGCATGACATCAAAATGATCGCTCTCACAACTCTACTATAGCAGCAGAAATAAAATAGCCTTGCAGTTTTCACTAAATGCATCAGCTTTTGTGCATTTAATGAGTAAGATCTTTAAAAACAGTTCCTCTTCATGTTAAATAACAAATGTAAATTAATTTGCATCAGTAGTTTGGTAATATTTATAATTGTCACTGTTTGTCATACTGGAATTGGGTTGTGCAAGTGGTCCAGAATTGCTCTGCACACTGATTAGGTAACATTAAAGTTTTAGCTGTAATTTCCATTAGGTTCCCTTTAGAGCATTCTGGTGAAATATTTCCTTGTTGAAAAATGATTATTAGTCAGAAGCAAGATGTTACCTTGGAAGTCAAGAGACAGAAAGCAGGGGAAAGGAAGAAAGGTGAAATATTTCAACAAGTGTGAAATGTTTCATCCTGAGCATGTTCGGAAAAATAACAGCACTTTTTTCAGAAAAAAAAACCAAAAAAACAACAAACAAACAAACAAATATGATTTTGGACAATTCTTTTTTTGCACCTCACAATAGAGAGAACAAGAATGTGCAGAGTGTAGTTCTATATTCCTGTATAATAAGACAGGAAAACTAACCTTGCTAACTCAGTTAAATAATCCTCAAACACCTACAAACCACACCACATCTTCCACCTACACATCACACCACAGTCTCCAAGTCCTCAATTGTACATTATCAACTTTCTACTGATACAGTTATTTTAATTAATAATCTCCTAAAGGTTATTATTAAGGTTATATTAAGTTTATATTAACTAATCTTTTGCTTTCAAATATTTCTCTCCAGTTGAAGATATTTCTTTCTGGTCATTGAAAAAAAAAATCCAATTTAAAAAACCCACCACCACCACCAACCAACCAATGAGAATAACTTGAAAGACATAAAAGCAAATGTGCTTTTTACCAAGAGAGAAATAACAAAAACTGTAAAAAGGTTTTAACTTAATTTCTCAATTTAGACTTTTTCAGCACTGGATTAGACTTCTAACATTCTATTGACTTTTTAGTATTTTAAAATATAAAGGAAATTTCCAAATTCTTGTACAAATACATAGCTCAGATACAAATGTCTTAAATGTGAAACCCATCTAAAGTTTGAAATTTATGAAAAACTAGACAAAACCCTTCTGAAAGCCAAATAATTTGTTACATACTATAAGTTGTTAGTATACATGTTATTCATATACAGGTTATTTGCTGTATTTTAAATTTGTGTAATGTTATGTAAATGTATCCTGCTTTCTTTTAAAACAGGAAACTAAGTTCAAATAGTAAAAAAAAAGAAAGCTGCTGTAAAAAGTCATAGGATTTGGATATTATATCACTTACATTTGGAAATTTATATGCTAAAATTGCTTTTGTACTTCCATGTAAGTATTTATTTTCAGGAATTAACTTAAACATCACTTGAATCCCAGTCTTCAAAGCCATCTCTTCAAAATTAAATTCAGGATTCTACTCAAATCTCTAAGTCCTCTGACTGGCAAACAATTCATACAAGTAACTTCACCAGCTGTATTATGATGTTCAGGTGAGCACAGTTATGCTCAAGGATCTGCAGGATTATTTCCCCTTTTACTATAATATTTACACAAAAATTGCTTGAAAATTTAACTTCTAGCTCTTCATATGAATACAGCTACATCAGCAGACAGGAAAGGACTCCCCAGATGCCCAAGTACAGCAAGAGTATGGCAGGGAGGTCACATAAAGAATTGAGCAACTCTTTCCTGCCCAAGAAGTAAGTACCATATCCAGACAAATAGATGTGCTTTATGATCTCCTTTTGTATCATTTCTTTTTGTACCATTTTTGTTTTTAGCAGCCCTGTAGGTGCCTTTAGTACCTTTCATAGCTCAGAAGACTGAACACAGCTTGGTCTAAAAAGGCAACTTTGGAGCGTGGAGAAGGTGAAGTTCAGGGAGCTGAATCCCAGAAGATAGCAACATAACCAGACAAAGTCCTGCACCTAGGGAATTGTGGAGAGATGAGAGGTCAAGAAGAGACAGGTAGGGTACCAAGCCTCTGTAAGCCATTCAGCACATGCTGGGATCTAGAAGCAATTCATTTATTTCATTTTGAGACTGCAAGTGCTCAAAACCACAGGGAATTCTGATCACATGAAGCCACCTCAGGTCTTCCTCAGCATATTAATACAGTACTAGCCCTCCCAGATACTGTCTGTCTGTCAAGCCACTGAGAGAGAGCTACACCTGTATTATTGATGTTGCTCCATTACACAAGTGTCCAGATAAAGAAGTCTTGCTTACAAAGACTGGAGATTGTCCTAACTTACTGTGAAAGTGTCAAAGATACTGAAGATTAAGTTATTTTAATTCAAAAATTGCATGACAGCATCCATAGGTCCTCGCAATGGGAAAGGATTTTACTGTGTTGGGAATAAAATGCTAATGGAAAAAATAAGCTTTTTATGCACTATGCAAGTCCCTCTTTCAATAAAATATGTCACACTAATGAAAAAAATTGAGATACTAACATGATAACTGCATAGGAATTCTTGTGCTGTAGAACAACAACTTCATTAGGGCTAAAGTTAACTAAGCTGAAACGCAAAACCTACTGAAAAAATAACCCAACCACAGATGATCTCTTTAATCCACAGCTAGGCAGTATCTTAGTCAGAAAGCATCTTGATTCATGTAATAATCAAGAACTCTGCAGCAAAATTACTTTAAATGGCCAAAAACACAGAAACTTGCTGTAGACAGTAAGGCTTTACAAGTATATGAAAATGCAGAACATCAGTTTTACTGATAGTGATGCAACAGAAGGAATTGGAGAAAGTAAACTTTAACTGTGAACAGACAGTAGAAAATGCTTGCACATTAAACAATGCACATTAGCTGCAGCAGAATCTGCAGAAAATTTTATTATTATTACATCCCCCTTCTGGGCACTGCTCAAATACATTGGATTATAGGGTATGGCCCAGAATTGAACAACAATACTCATTAAGAGTAGCATAAAAGGTAAACCAGCACTGTTGAATAGCATCTCAGTAAACTACAAGATGCTCACAAAAGCCCTTAAAGTACAGATTTTCTTTAAAGCACCAAGCATTTCTTAGGATTTAAGGAAGAAGGGCAGGAACAGGTATTGGTATATGTCTACTGTATAAATAGTCTGATAAAATAGGCAGAAATAGGCCACAATCAAACTTCTGTTGCCTGAAATCCTCATCTGGCATGCTGGAACTTTTTCTAAACAACTCCTAAAAGAACAAGAATGTGTCTGACGTGAAACAGTTATGTATTTTCATGCCAATCAGTTCAGTATTAGAAAGATAACAATCAACATACTATATCCTAAAATCCATCATTACAACAATTACATTGTATTTCTCCCTCAGCTCTAGGGAGAGCTGAACAAACACCAGGAAATACCTTGCTGAATCTGAGGATTAACACAAAGAATAGTCTCCTGCAGAACTGATCATGCATTCAAAAAGTGTTGACTGTTCTCTGTGCCACTGAAATCAAGCAGTCACAGACAGCCAGTTTATTGCAGCAACATGAAATCTCTCAGTCTCCTTTATTAGCAATATCTTGCTCTGGTTTCCAGCCTAATTATTTACATGCTACACATGCTACACACAGCCTAGGAGGTGATTAATTTTTCTGCTGAAGGCCTAACTGACTTGCCTGGACTTATTTTCTGTGACCTGAGGTCCAAGTCACATGGGGAGATCCAAAGTCTCTATGAATTAGCTCTGGATCCTCTGAAGGGAAGGTTCAGCCCTCCTGAGATAGGAATCTTTGCCATATTAAAGTGTGTAACATCGTTTTCATACCTGTTTTGCTCTTCTCCGGATATTCAACGTGACATAAGCAACTGAGAGAAAAGTGCCCTATCTCCCTTAAGGGACCCATGCTGTCTTTCTTCTTGTACATATACACGCAAGCTGTCCGAAAAAAAGGGTAAATGCTACTTTTCCAAATTAAAAAAATAAATTAAAAAGCTAAGGCATAGTGAAAAGAATGGATCAGTCATACAAAGTTTGACAGAAAGGATATCAAATCTAAATGTGAGACTACCTTTACACTTTTGTATTATAATATCAAGAAAACACCATTTATTTATTTATTTCCACATGTTTATCTCTTGCAAACACTAAGTTCTGGTAGAGTTTGAGAATTAATAAACTTGGTGTCTAAAATCTATTTTAAAAGATAGATGACATCTCCAGGGTTGAAAAAAAACTAAATCTTATCAAAATCTTCCAGTATTCCACTCTGTGTTAGCTAATTTTCCTCTTTATCCACCAGTTTTGTTGGTTGATCTATTCCATTGCTTCCCACTTAATATAAACAGTGAAAAGTATTGAGATTTTACTTCAATAATCAGCCATCCTCAGTTTCTATACTATTTTTAAAGCTTTAAAAGCTAAGTAATCACAATGGGGGAAATGTTAAGCTACGCTCCCCTCCCTTACATTTTATTTTCCATGGTCTACATGAAAAATATTTAAATCATAATTTCAGTAAAATTGTACATTATCAAAGAATCAATATGGAATCACAGAAATTTTGGCTGGAAGTCACTTATTCTTACCTCCTACTAAAAATATGATCATTTCCAACACCAGATCAGGATTTATGTATTTGACTGGAAAAGATCAAACTCACAGCATTTCTAGTAACCTCTTCCATTCCTACAGTAACCTCTTCATGAAGAAAATTTTCCTGAGTCCAGCCTGAACTCCTCAAGCTGTAATTGATGGTATTGCCCCCTGCTGAACTGTATACCACTACTGAAAAAAGTTTGGTGCCATCATCTTTGTCCCTCCTTTTGATGATATTGTGAACTACGCTAAACTCACACCCTTAGCCTCTGCTTCACCTGGCCCAGCTCCCTGAAAAATCACAGCTCCTTAACTGCTCCCATTACATCATGTTGTCTATGCCTCCAACCAGTTTAGCATCTTGGACTCAAGATTTCTCAACATCCTCTCTGTATTGGGGGTTACCAAAACAACATACTGTTGTGCAAGAAGCAGCTCCAAGTAGGGATGGTAACAATTTTCCTTCAGTCTGCCAGCCATGTTCCTCCTTCCTTCTAATGCAGCTCAGTACACAGGGAGTTTTGTCTGCAGTGCTGGCTCCTATTCAGCTTGACATTCCTAATGATTACAGGTCCTTTTCAGCAGGGCTGTGACTCAGACAGGTGCTTCCCAGCCATGGTGTTGTTCTACCTCAGATGCAGAATTTCAATCTGTTCTTTTTTAAATACGTGGGTTTCCTATTGGCTAAGTCCTCAGTTCATTCAAGGTCTCAGAATGATTTAAGACTGAAGCTCAATCTGGCTTTCCAAGCATCGCCCTAATTTAGTATCATTCATAAATTTGCTGAGGGTGCATTCTCTTCAGTTCTGTCATCCAAGTCACTGCAGAATTGAGTAGCAGGAGTGCCAGAATCAACCCTTGAGGTATTTTCACTCTTTACTGTCTGATAGTTGGTCAACTGGTTAGTTGCTAATATTGATTACTACTCCTTCAGTACAGTAGTCCAGCCAATTTTCAGCCCACTCAACACCCAGCCCATGCTTCCTCAGCTTACTACTGACAACAGTGTGGGAGTAGGAATCAGAAGCCTTAATAAAGTTACAGTTTACACCACACCACATGTGCTCCCCTCATTCACAGGCAAATAAAACACTGACTGCACTGCAGAAATCTGTTCTGACTCTTTCTAGGTACACTTGCCCTTCTCATGTCTAGAAACAAGAGGATGATGATCTCCATGATCCCCCTGGAGACTGACACTGATCTGACACAGCCTGTGTATCCCAGTACCATTCTCCTTACTTGTGTAAAGGCCGCCGTAAGACTAGGACTTTCCTCACTGACCATGTTACCTCTTGGATGACAGCTGCCTTGCAGTACTGTTACATAAATGAGCTCTTGTCAGTCACCCCCAAGAAGCTGAATACATCCATTTTCTACTAAACAGTCCTGAACCTGTGTCTCTGTCATGGTACTGTCCCTTGTCTGGGAGCCACTGAAAAAACAAAGAAAAATTCTGGGTTTTCTATGTTTCTATGTCCACCATTAGACTGCCTCCAACATTCAACCATGGACCTGCAAATTTCCCAAGCTCCCTCTGGAAAATACTTGAAGAATCCTTTCTCATTATTCTATGCGTTCACATTCAGCTCCAAGTAGGCTTTGGCCTGCTTGGAAATTTCAATTTCCTTCAGAAATAATGAAGGAGAAATTAAAGGCACTATATGAAGCACTACAGCAAACCTGAATTCAACTTAAAGATCATAACAAGGTTAGGAACAAATTCTGTGCTCTTTGAAGGAATGGTGGTGCAGGCTTTTTCTTTAGTGACATAAGGCATCACACATAGAAACTTTTATCCAGTAGGTAATGCAGGTGAAAAATTTCTTAGAAGTCTCAGGGATCATTGCAGAAAGAAAAAAAAAAAGAAAATAGATGAGTTTTTCCTGCTATAAATCAACTAGTCTGACACCGGTGGGGGGAAGAAAAGCATACAGCTGGTGATAACCTTTTCAATTTACCTAATAAAGTGAATGGAATTGAAGTAATCTTTCCCATATTATGCATTTTAGTAATGAATAGAAACATTTTAAAACTTGCAGGGCAATTGTTATCAAAAGTAATTAATCTTGAACTCCAGGGAAAAAAGGCAATATTAGACCACAACTGCAAGGACACCCTGATGCCACCATTTAATGACTCTTTCAAGTACATATATAGCAAATAAATCTTACAAGTAAACACACCCAACTAGGAAGGTCTATGTCAAGAATATTAAAATTAAAATCAGAATTATTTTCATGTGAGTCGCTTGTGCATCTTTGTCAATGTTAATACAATCCTTTTCAACGTTAACCTGAAGATTTTCACTTTTCTTTAGTCTGTCCATTCACGCCTCACCACAATCATTGAAGAGAGTTTAAACAACCTCTCTGCCTATTTCTCCATTTTCAAGTAATTAAGATTATTAATGCAGATTACAGATCAAAGAAGTCAATTTAAAAAAAATCAAACTTAAGTTTAACAATGTGGAAATCTTCGCAAATATCTAAAATACTGAACAGAACAGACACAAATTGATATTCTTTTTTTTTAAATACTTTGCTTCTCTGTATGCATACCTGTACACAGCTATACTAAAAGGAACCATTGACTGTACCAAAAAAAAAAGGTAAATATTGAGGTGCATAAGTTAGACCACAGTAAAGGGTGTAGTTGGCCTCAAAAGTTGTTAATTATACCTATAAATCTTGCATTATGGCTACAGAGTCACAGTCTACCTTATTAAATAAAAACCAACAACAACCAAAAACTCAAGGGACTCTATGTACCATTCAAATTTAGTGTAAGAAGCCGTAAGGCAGCTCTTTGCATGACCATAGATTGAGAGGGAGTAGACAAAGTTGTCAATGCAAGGAAATAAAAAGCAAAACTCCTTATGTGGTGGGGAAAACTGAGAAGAATAAGCTTCACAAGAATCTCACCATAGACAAAACAGATGAAAAGAGGAAGGAATGCGCTTGTTTCTGTTCTGACTAAACTTATGACAACCAGACAGATTTCTTTAATTCCTTTCACCCCAATGTATAAAGGAAACACATTTAAGTATGGCCTTTGCAAACCAAAGTGCACTAAAACTAGTGACAGTGTAAAGGTTCTCTCTCTCACACAAAAACAACCTAGCAAGGACTCTAAGTATTGGACAATTTCTCATGTTAAATATGGAAATACAGCTGCATATCACTGACACACCACTGGCGCAGAAAGTACTTTTTTACTTGTTTTTCTTTTTAAAAAATTGTGGAATAAACTGTAGTTCATTTTCTAAAATTAAATGGAAAGCACTTAGCAGACTTCTCATCAGCCTTTAAATTTTGATGTATTACAAAATAAATAAGTAATTTATTTAAGTTACTAACTCAGCTCTTCTGCATTTAGATAGGCATCACTGTGGCATATGCTATCCATTAATTTATATTTCTGTGTCTGACAGTGAATCTGGCAGATAAAGCACAGCACCAGCAGCAATGCAAATTCAGAATCAGCCAACAGGCACTGGCTCAAACCTCAGTTTTAGTGGCTATCAGATTTATCATGGACAACTGTTCAGGTTCCAGCTGGTCAGTCCCTCATGCAGCCTCAGTGTGACAAACCTCCAGGGTGGATGCTGGTGCTGCCTTTCGGCTCGGGGGGGCATTTTGGCAAATCCCTACAGCCTGTGGTCTGTCCTCCTACCTACACTGCTCCTCAACCCAGTGTTACCACAGTGGGACACCCAGTCCCACTTTCAGAGACAGAGGCCTTACCTAATGTTGTACCTGGCTCCATAATACATTTGTTGTGCACATAGGATGAAAACACATTGCTAGTTTAATCTCAAGAATTTATTCACTGTTTATATAAGCCTTTAAGGAACAGTACAGAATGTGAGAATTATGTCATTTTTGGATTTTCAAAGCTCCAGCACCACATGCAGTGATCAAAGGTTTCAGAATGGTGCCCACGCACATGGTGCAGACAGAGCTGATCCTAAACTCCATTCCTGTGGCTGTAGCCATACAGAACACAACCTATTCCCAGGTTTTTCCATGCCTGAAAATTTTGAACCAGTAGAATAGCATCTTGGAGCTGTATCATGCACCTACCTTTGTAGCAAGAAAGGTACTGTTTGGTTGGTCCCTGACACAATTTATGCTGAACTAACAAACAAAAAACTAATCCAAAGAATCATCTATTTTCACAGCACAGGCTACTGAAAGACACAGTAAGAGAAATAGTATCCTCTATTTTCTAAGATCTGGAACAAACAGAATGGCATAAAATGTGTTTGAACAAGTGTTCTTGTGCAAGCACTGCTTTGTGAAAACAAAAATAGAAGTTTTAAAAAACAATTAAAAAAGAGATCATTTAAGGAGTCCATTTCACCCTTCTAAACAAAATAGTAATCCTGTATTAATTCAAAATTACTAAATTCCAGAATGTCACCGTTTTGAAGATATTAATTAATTAAACATGATTATGTTACTGGGTGACAGAACAATGCAGTAGATCTTCCATTTCATCAAACCTACTACAAAGCCGAGAAT
This sequence comes from Agelaius tricolor, assembly GCF_023055355.1. Taxonomy (NCBI): domain Eukaryota; kingdom Metazoa; phylum Chordata; class Aves; order Passeriformes; family Icteridae; genus Agelaius; species Agelaius tricolor. Next base: position 22,872,727 of record NW_027269262.1, on the reverse strand, counting down.
TTCCAAGTGAATCTGCTGACTTATTATGAAGAATCAGCCCTATTTATAGCATCAGATGTACTTACCCTCAAGAGGTCTGTCAACAAAAGCTTCAAATAATGACCTAGATTGACAATGAGCTGAACAAAGACAAATCTAACTATGCACAGGAAAAATAAAAAAGGAGGAAAAAAATCTGCAACTACTTTGAAACATGAAAACAGTATTTTCCAGAGGTACCAGCTGTAAAACCTAAAGCACTGAGCTACTTCAGAAAATAACAATACATATAAAAACTGGATTTTACCAAGATGTGTTACTCTGCTGGAACCATACAGGGGGTGAAGAAAATATTTACTGCTTTCAAGACAACATACAGTACAATTCTTAAACCTACTTATTTACATAAAGACTCTGAAGATTATGAAATACATAGAAATGAACAGATAAAGTTGGAAAATTTTCCCATTCTGAGCTTGTTTTTTTTTTTTTTTTCCCCACTGAAAAAATGTGTTGAAAATTGCCTAGCTATGTGAACATGAACTACAATTGTTCCTGGACGAAGGGGCTGGTAATGGTATACAAATGGCTCAATTTAAATCTTATTTACAGTCAGGCACATAACTGCACTGTGTTACTGTTGGGGTAGATGGATAATCATGACCATAGGATAGCAGTGCAACATGAATTGCCGGTTAGAGTGATGGAATACCACACTAAGCAGCAAAATGTCATTCCAGATTACTCAGATCGTTCTGTTGAAGAGCACTAGAAATCCAAGCAAGGAAAGATCAACATAGACAGGAGCTAGTAATGCATAAGACATGGGACTGTCTGAAAAATGTAAAGAATAATGCCTTTTGAGAAATCCAGGAAAAACAAATGTGGCAACTAAAGGAGCAGAGATGAAATTTGAGAAGTACAGCTCACATTTTGAAGCAACTAAGAAAACAGACTACAAGCAGCTATCTGCTGTATTACAATCCAGACTGGAGAAACTGAGGGAATACTAATAGAAAGTTTTACTCTGTATGCTGTTGAGTGGATAACCAGTGGCAGGTTTTTGCTTACAGAAACTGGTGTCACAAATGATTATTACCCAAAAAGGTAAATTTCTGCACAGGGAAAAATTAGATTTCCCAATCATAAATTGTTAAAATAAGGGGCCAAAGAGCTTAACAGATCAAAGACACCCCCTCCTCACACAGCCCCCTACACACTGACAGTTTAAACACCCACAATGAAGGAATGCTCTGAAGAGATAAATAGAGGCTACATGACCTGAAGGCTCAGGGGAGAATAATGGCATGATTGATCACAAACCTTGAAAAGGAAGCCAGACTCATCTCCCTGCCTAGGGAAACCCAAGGGTGCCTTTGTTTTACACAAACTGACTGTATCAGCAAAGTATTTTGACTGTTTGCCTAAGAGCCTGTCCCTGAATGAAAGGAATGTAGACCCAGAGCAAAACAAAACTAATTTCAGGGGTTAAGTTAGTTTTAGCTAGTTTTAGCTTCTGGTTGAAATAATGTAACTTCTGTATGTACTGGATCTGTTTATAAATTATCATCCTATTACTCTAATCAAGGGTATCTTTTACTCATATAATAAGTGTTTAGATAATTGTTTTATGCTTTTCTGCAGAGCCTAGTCATGACCTCAGCAAGTGACTTTGTCTGCTGTGATTCCACCTACAGTGAGTGACTGATGAAGTCCCAGTGCAGCAGCAGACTCCAGGCAAGTGGGCTGAGCTGGGACACACCTCCTGGGATACCTGCCTCACTGCCCTGTGGCTGCCAGCCTTGAGCTCCAGGCATGCAGGACAGCTCATGCTATTGGGCTCAGAGGGTGATGGAGGAAGGAATATGGTCTCCACTGGGGAGCTTGCTGGATAGCTTTATGTGAATTATATGGAACTCTTAATGAACCAAGTAACTCCTTTCTGAACAGAGTTTTAGCCTTCAGCTGACTTCAACATACACATTCCTTTTAGGGGACTGGGAGATGCTCAGCACCATGATGCTGAGCTTGTTCTAAACAATTAAATTCCATTTGTATTGTATCAATTGTATAGTGCAATTGCTGCGCTTCACTAACTCAATTGTGATTTCAGTGAATTGTTGTATCACTTTCAAATCAAAATCCCCTGTAACTGCAAGTAATATGAAATGTAAACTTCTTACTATAGATTAAAAAGTCCTCTACATGTATCTAAAAGAACATGGTTAAAAAGTATTGCACTATGACAAGGTTCCAACAAGCAAAAAGGTTTAAGCTGGTGTCATCTCATATCTACTCCTTAAAAAAAAGAAAACAAAACAATGAAACCTCTTAGAAAAGAAAAAGGAGAAATACATCTTTGAGCCTTAGGACCTCAGGACTTGGATTTGCTCTTTGCACAGAAAAAAAAATGCATTCATAAAAAGTAGCAAGGAACCCCCACAAAAAGTCTGGCTCCACTATTAAGCATGTTATAGGTTATACATCTAAAGCCTTCCTCCAAAACAAAGTGAGTAAGGTTTTACATAAAATACAGTGTTAATGCCGAGGAAAAGAATTATGAATTAAGCAATTAATTTGTCTAGATCTTTATTATGAATCTTCAAATTATTTTTTTAAAAAGAATAATGTCCTTTGCTCGCCTTTTACTCCTTTACACTGGAAAGATCCTCATCAGAAGCAACTAGAATTCACCAGAAATTTCAGAGGTAAACACATTTTCACCTCAGAGGAGGTAAAAGAGAAATACATGCTCCACATGTTGAAATCGATTTATTACGTTATTCTAAACTGGTTTATTCTTATAATAACTCTGTAACTCACAGCCTAGGTTAAGGTTATTTTGGTAGTAAAGTACATTAACTCTGGGGTAGACTTAAGTTTAAACTTAGTTTAGCATTTCTTGGGTTCTAGTTTTCATGTATGGGGATAAACTAAATTGTAGCTTATTTCATCAAAACATAACATGAATAGAATTCAGCCTACCCCTAAAGTAGTTTTACCTAGAAATACAAAAGATTTAAACTACCCACATGAAGATACAGTTTCCTTTCGGAGTAAATGCATCAGGAGTAGAAAATAATAACATGTGAGAAAACACATAGGAACAGATGGGGAAACACAACAGAAGTAGTAAAGTTCTCAAAATTACATAAGAGGAACAAAAATTGCTAAAATATTTACAAAAATCAAATCTCCTTCAAAAATCCCATTTAAAATGTAAGTTCTAAGAGCAAGCTGCATGAAAAACACTGGCAAGAAAAGTAAACAGGGTCACTGTGGAATCTGGAAAGTGCTCCAGTAGTTTTTTTCATTTCCCAAGAAGACAAAAGAAATAAAAGCCATCACTAACTGAAGCCGCCTTCAGAGTTTTGCCTTTTAAAAGCACCTCATTTCTCTGTAGAAGAGGTGTGATGGTTTTGAAAGCCTTGGAACTCAAGCCTCATATATTCTCTATGCAAATGACAATTAACATTGATGGATATTGCCTAATTCAAGTGTAGAAAGAGAAAAATGCTGAAAACAGATTAGATAGCGAAGTCTCATAAAGACTGTAATTTGCTTTTAGAGGAAGAAGTGGGGCAGATTTGTGGGAGACACACCCAAAACATCCACCCCCCTGAACAATTATACAGGCCTATAAAGTTGGACTTTCTGAATAATTCCAAATATTACAGCAAAGTTGATTAAACTCATGGCCTGAAGTATATGTCTACAACAGCCACGCTAAAAAAGCCCAATACTTGCAAACAAGCTGACACATTGACCCATCTGCCCTTCACCAAAAGGGACAGCACACTTGACCTCCAATAACCTAAAGCTGCCATCTCATCTTTTCATATTTCCAACCCACTCAGCTCCCCAGCAGCATTCCCCACACGGCTGCAGAAGTACATTTTTTGCCAGTACAACACAGAGTGATGCGTCAGAAACAGGAAAGGCACAACTTGACTCGCTTCTTGTAAGTATTTTAAGCTCAGATCTGCCTCTCAAGTGACTTTGAGGTGAAATAACCACCACACTGGTTAAAAAAGTCAGGTTTAGAAGTAAAAATATTTTATGTTTCAAGAAGCCCTAATGAATGAAACCAGAGAGAAAATAATCAATGATCTTAAAAATTATAAATGTAATATGTTAAAATGTTAAAAATGTAATATATTAAAATTTAAATTATGTTGGCATTGAGATCAATATTATTACTTTCATAGGGTATCATTATTCTAAGTTTGAAACTATTCCACTACTAGCAAAAAAATAAGCCAAGGCAGAAGTGCTTTCAGATTACCAAAAGCATGTTCATATACTGGCTGCCTGATAAGAAAGGATACTTTGCCTTTCTTTGTGATGGCCTTTATTAATGCTTTAAATTAGCATTAGACTGAGCTGTGGCTAAGTGGCTTTCTATCCAGCTTCTCTGAAATTCCTGGCTTTGAAATATTAATTTTTCAACATTACTTCAAGTCAAAATAGTATCATATTTAACTCTAATTTTATTCTGATAATTAGCATTTTCTTCTCTCTCTTCAAAGATGGTTTTGCTGGGAGGATATATTGCCTCAATACTCTTTGATCACTAAATCTCTGCAGAAACCTTTCCACTTCCAGCTCATTTCAAACTATCCCAAAAATGTTTTGGGTTATCATTGCAGTCTTTTACCAGTGAAGCAATTTTTAGTTTCTTCATTCTACATCTCCTATGGCTACAGGGCCTTTGGCATGACTTAAGGGCTGGGGGTTCTGAGCATGAATAACTGTTGCTTGTCTAGGTCTCCAGTCTTGTTAACTTCTGTTTCCTGAGAAGCACCACACAAATACACTCATGGTTGCTCCAAAGAACTGTGTGAAAGCAGTCCCAGGCTAAATTAAGAGCCTGAGAATCTTGTAGAGCAGGGTGGACACCAACTACATTACATGATTTCCTGTCACTGTTAAGACGGTCGTAACAAACAGAAGAACACCATGTATTTGAGAAGTCTTATCTCTCTTATTTTTGCAGCATGCTGTCTTTTTATACCTTCTCACAAAGTTAAAAATTAATCAACACTGGTGTAAGGTGGTCTCCACCACTGTTTTCCACCAAAATCTAACTGCAAGCCTCTCATTTATCTCTTCTTCTCTGTTTTCATGCCGACGGCCTTGACAGAAATCCTTTCAGGGGAAAAGCCAACTCTTATCAGCTTCTATTCTTCAACTAACTCTTTCTGACTCACAGACCAGCTGTGAGCCCCTTCCACAATTTCCTTCTTCAACAGACAATGTGAGAGTGTTCTTCAAAACTTCTCCACTCACCTTGCCATTTCCAGTAGCAGAGTTGTACATCTCAAAAGCAATTCCCATCAACCCGAAGATGTATCTGGGAAGCACCAGCTGTAGTCCAAAGCTTCATATTTCAATAATGTCTTGGTCTATTCAGCAACTTAGAAGCACTGTACAGACCTGTGCTATTCTAGAGCATACAATACAGCAGGGTCCAGTTCTTGTCTTAAATCAATATATTAATGAAAATAGAAGAGGAATATCTCTCGGGAATATTTTAAAACCCAACTGGAAACAAGGGACTTCTATAACTAAGGAAATGAATATATTGACATGCTACTTAAGGGAAATTATGAAAGAAATACCTATTGATTGAATACAATTAGCATTCATTTGAAATAGAGTTGCTAGAACTTTTGAGGGCAGAAACAGAGCCTGCTGTTTGAGGGGAAGCAAGACATGAATATATCATAATTGAATCTATTTAGAAAACCTGCTGAACAATTGATACTACTAGAGTAATTACTGGTATCCAAAAGGCAAGAATGGAGTTTTATTTGGTGAATATTACATATTGCAATATGGCATGCATAATATTAGGGAAAACAGTGCATATGTCATTCTGTAATCAGATTTGGGAGCCCAAAACTTGGATGACTCTAGGAAATGTTATGACCCGCTGGTCAGGCTAGATGATTTTACATCTCTTCTGGACTTACAACCTCAAAAACAAAAACAAAAGTCTGAATTGAAACATCCACCTACATATGTGATTTTTTTTTCTAAAACTTCAATCATGATATAAAGACACAAGAAACGCAACCGGGCAGACCAAAGAAAAAAAAATACTGCAGTTTTACTTACACGTACCTATATAAGACATGCATGGCATACATAACCCTGTTTCCAAAGTGTACTAACACCTAATGGAAAAGTTTACTTAAGTCACCTTATTTAATACTGACATGAATAATAACACTTAGTAATTATTGCCCTTTATATGATTTTAATATAGTTTCAAATCATAATTTCTTGACAAACAAGTAGCTTTCTAGTGGAAAAACATAGTAAATATTAAAAGCAACATAAGCCATTTTAGGAACAAAATGCATCTTACAAAGACAAAAAAAACCCCCAAACAATCCAACCCAAAAAGCCCAAACCAAAACCAAAAGCCACCAGCAACCATAAAAGCCAGACTTCTGTATTCCCTGAAATCAGCATTATGACTTAAAGCACATATCAATCAATACTTATTTGAACCATGTGAGAAATATTTCAAAAGAATTAGTCTAAATGTTTTTCTTTAAAGGGTGCAACTGAAAACAAGTATCTTTATTTAAAATAGGTACGCATAAAAAAGATTCAAAAGAAATATTAACATTGCCACAACTTGCTCTTTGCATAAATTTTCTGAAAGTGAAAGGTGTTCTCTGAAACAGCCTACTACTAAGATGCTAAAGGAATCTAGAGCCACAAAGAAAATAAAAGAGATGCATGATACTATTTCTGAGTTGAAAATAGCTGCCCATACTTCAAGATGGATCTTACTCCTAGGAAATTAATTTATCACATCTTTTCCATGTGTTCCTATAAAAATAAAATCTGCCAAAACAAGCCTCTGCTAGGTCACTGCAATCCTGCTCAGCTTCCAAGGGAGCAGTTTTCTGTATGCCAAGAACCAAGTACTGTGAACTACATATGCCTGGAGACTTCCAGGAAAAGCATCCGCTTCATTACATATTTACTCAAAAGGCTCCCCAGCAGCTATTTCCACCTTCAAAAAAGCATCAACAACAGCTCTCTTCCCAGGATGTTTGCTAACAAGTGAGCTCAGAAGTCTCTTTTGTAGGTGGAAATTCCCAATCAGAAGCACATCATACTTTTTGCAGCAATAGTTGCATCTATCACATATATTCTCACAAATTAAGAGTTCTGATATCTCACTTTTTGTTGAAGAAGTTTTCCCATATTTACAGATAAAAAACCAGATGACAAAATGCAAGGAGAAATGGCCTTATGTTTTCTAAAACCTATGAAGTATTGGGCCTAAGGTGTTTCCCAGTATATCGTAAGAAAAAAACTCCTTCATCCATTTCACAGAAAACTGAAATTATGTCTTCATTGCTTGATTTCTCTTTAAAGAACTTGATACTGTCTAAAAAATCTCAAACAAACACAAAAAAAAAACCACACACAAAAAACCCACACAAAATAACCCCAAAAGAACAGCTTTCATTTTCACAGAAGTTATTTAATATTTCTCTTCATAAGGCCTGCTCAAAAACGGCTAAGCCAAAGGTCACGGCCTGGCATCTCATGGTTTCTTAGACAAATGTTGAATGATCTTGACCTTGCCTCCAGCAGTGTGATCTAACCTTAAGAAAGTTCACAGCAAGGGATGAAGAATGGATTCAAGTTCCGTATCTATCAGTTCTGAATAGCATCTCTGAAGTCTGAAACCCAAACATGAATCAGCACGCTTGTCCAGAGGTAAAGCACAAATGAAATGGCCTGTATTTCAAAGCAAGGAGTTTTTCATTTACATTTCCCAAAATCAAAATAATTCCTCAACAGCAAAATTTCCCTTTTGACAGATACCCTCAGCTTGAAAAGCATGTGGCTAAATCTTCTTATTGAGTCATGACAATCATGTGTGTCACTTAACATTTGACATATCAAGCACAACTTTTGCCCCAATAAACTTTTTAGACCAAATAAATCAGTTCCTCAAAATGTGACAGCACAGGGATATGTGTTTTTCAAACTAAGCACAGCAAAACTTTAAATTTTCATTATATCGTTTAAATTTCACGTAGGAGATTCAAGTAAAACAAATAAATACAACATTTATTACCCCTTCTCTGTGCCTTTCATGTATCCTGCCCTCTTCAAAGAATGCAAACACCTCTTACTTTTTTCCATATCATAGATACCACAGTTTATTACCATCACTCAGTGACAATGTTCTATTTATTTTATATGAGAAGTAACACATGAAGTTACCCCAAGTGTTCCAAGAGAAAAAATACAAGGAAAACTTTTAAAGCTAAGCATCAGCAGAGAAAAAGAAAATGTAATATACTTGATTGGTTGAAAACCATCCTAATTATGACTGATATGTTGAAAAACACCTTAATTTCTCAATATTGACAGTACTTTTGAATAATTGTATCTGTGTAACTCTAGTTATATTTTTGGCTACAATCAAAAAGCATGCAGAGCAAAATCTCATACCAGACAGTAAAGTAACTCCTTCCTTCTTCTAAAAAGCAGGTGGCTACCCATTTGAACAGTCAGTTAGAAACTTAACTTCATTTACTCAACAATGGAGAATCAGTGCAATGTATTTAATCTGTCTGAAGACCGGGATTGTGGCATTACCTAGAATTTTTCCAACAGAACATTAAATAATGGAAGTGTGTCAAAACACACAATCTTGTAAGGAAAAAGGCCAAAAGTAGGTTGGGGGTGAGGGGGTTTGTGGTGGTATTATTATTATTATTGTTGTTGTTGTTATTGCTATTGTCATTATCATTGTTATTGATATCATTATTGCTCGGTTTTGAGTTTAGTAGAGTCTTCCAGCTTCAAGATAGGTCTGACTAGAGACACCTACCAAGAAGCAAATTTCCTTAAGAGAACACCTGTTAAATTTTGGTACCTTGTATTACAGTAGTTCAAGACAATATCTTTTTAGTTAGCAGTACCTTAGGTTAGCTGGCTAGGCTGTTCTTGGTGATAAGTCAATGCAGAACTACTTTATTATTGCTGTAGTTCACAGGAAACAGAAATAACTTTGCTAATATATTACCACTTGAAATCCTTTTCATCTGGTGGATTCAGCAGCAATTTCCTCTGGTACTCAACTGATTTATAGGGGTGGAAGGTTCATTTGTAAAACACATAACGAGGTATAAACTAGTGAAAATCACAACACCAAACAACAGAGAAGTTCTTGTCACTATTCCATACTGTGATTCACATTCCAACATGCAAACATAGCTTCTATCTATGTAATCTCCCTGTACACTTTTTCACCATCAAAGAGTCAGAAAGGCAAATACTTTTCTACAAAATAATGCAGTGACACAGGCTGAAACACTGGTACACACCCAAGAAATATCATTGACATGGAAGAGAAAGCAAACATCTAAACCATGGTCAATTTTCTATTCCAATGATGTGCCATAAATCCCTAGACAAAGCTCCACATTATAGCATTTCATTTTTGCACTCCTCTTTTCAGAACAGAAAATATGACTAACCTCTACCACCCAAAAGAGAGAACTGGCATATAGAAAAACAACCAAGAAAGAGGAATGTTATAATTTTTATAAGATCTCTAAGACTCAAGAGCTATTACTCCAGTGCTGAGAAATACCATAAGCTGAATTCATGCATTAATTTAAATCAAGAACCAGTGAATGTCTTTGGCAGAGAAAGATCAGTACCTGATAAAGGAAGAAACAATTTAAACACCTTCAGCAAGGAGAAAGCTGCCTAAAAGCAGCTGATTTTAATGTCTCTCCTTGGAATTCCTGTTGATGTGTCAAAACAAAGGAGGCAGTGACAGAGACCAGTTGTTTGCATTAACTGAAGTATTAACCATCTCCTAAAGTACAAAAAGGCATTAAAAGCAAAATCTCTGACATTCAGCCCACAAAAATTTACATTAAAATGTCAAACCTGTCTTATTAGCATCAAGCAGACCATCACACTGAAGACATTTTCCTTGAAAGTTTCTAATATTTTTGTTTTAATCATCCAAAAATGAGTGTCTCTATCTATACCCAGTTTTGCCCTGATACAATCTCACCTCAGGTTTTACCCAAAACCCCCAAAAACATGTATATAAACTTTAAAATCCTAGGGCCCTTACTAATCCTTAAAAAATTCTACAATAACACATCTTGTCCACAATTCATTTGTCTATAACTCTTACATGCCAGTATACTGTAACTCCACACGCAGATGCCAACAATAAAAGGAGAGAAATCAGAAAACCACCATCCACAGTAAAGTGTGGAAGTGGAGAATAAAATGAGCAATTCAATTAAATTATATTAAATTTACTGTAGGAAAGCTTCCAGAAGTATACTAAAGCATGAAGAAATGGTGAACATTCTTTGGAATATGCATTTGTGAACTAAATTATTCAGATACCAGCTATGAAACATTTTTTAAAAAAACCAAAAAAAACCAGTAAATCATACTATTGTTTTCCAGCCTACAGATGCATCACTTGCCTACCTGTTCTTTGACTGAAGCTAGAATGGCAGAGGTTGTCTCAGTTTCGGAGCCATCGCCATTGGATGTGTTCAACACAGGACTAAGGGAACTTGTCTTGTCAGAAGACGAGGGCTGGTCTGGAACAGGCATAGTTTCTGCAGTTCATGGAAAAATAAAACAATGGATTTGTTATCATAAACCTGATAAATAGCAGACTCATATAAATACAAGAATAATAACTCTCATTTAAAGTAAAAATCATAGTAAAAATTATTATTATTATAATTAAAGTAAAAATTATATATAATTCTATATTGTAGAATATATCACTTATTTAAAACATAAACAATTTCTGAATTAAAAAAAAATTCTTAATTAAAAAAAAAAAATCAGCCTTACTCTAAAATAGTTACCATCAGTACCTTTGTAAGGATTCAAATAATTTATAGCTGTGATTTTTGTATAGTATACCAGTGGCAACATACAACATAAAATTATAGTATCATGAAAGCAATGAAACATGAAACGCTTTGCAAACAGAAACCCAAAAAATGATAAATGAGAGAAATATAAGCTATCTAGTGTTTACTTGCTAACACACGTGTTTATTTAACATGTATTATACTTTAAGCCTAGATAACTTTCATACCCTTTCTTGTAGTCTAATTTTGCCAACATTTTATCTGAGTATTTTTACGAAAAACACACAACAGTTGTTAAGCCATTTTTAAGATCTCTTACTAATAAAAAAAAAAGAAAAAGAAAAAGAAGAGTCTTGGCATTTGAAGACATTTCTAGCATTTCTTTTCAGAGGGCAAAACAGTGGTGTGACAGTGGAATGATTTATCTTTCTGAAGGCTAAGCTATAGTGCAGCATCTCTGTTTAAAAGTCACTATAGGCACATCTCCAGAGGCAGAGACGTTGTGCCACATTCCAGAAGTAAAGGAGCAGAGAGGCAGTTTGCATGGTTATGCACAGGCACGATAGGATAAAATCAGGTTCATGTGGGAGCTGGCCAGAATTATTCTGTGCAAGAGAAGTGGCCCACAGGCTGCCAGCTGGATGGGCCTCATAAAGAGCAATGGGGATATTCAGAGCAGTCACCACTTGCATAAGAAGCAAAACTCCCGCCTTGGCTCTATTCTGCTAAAATATAGTAAGCTGTATAGTACAGCTTTTTCTTGAAGAAGTGAGAAGGCTGAAAACAGTAGGAAAGGGTAGGGTAAAAGCAAATATAAAATTCAATACCCAGCCCAAGCATCCCTGCATCAGTCTGCCATGGAAATTAGATCTCTAAAAGAAGGGAAAATGACATTCTATAAAGCTTTGTCTCTGAAGCCACAGTGCTGCCCAAGAGGACACAGCTAGCCCAGCTGGGTAGCATTTTTCCAAAGCTTCCTGAAGCTCAAGACACTGACATACATATGCAAGACAAAAACATGAAAACAGATTATTCATAAAAAAGCCAGTTATTTGTTAGAAGAAAAATCTCCCTAAATCTCAGGCTAAGTTAGTTTATATACTGAAGAATGTGATTATATTTAATTTTAATTAAAGAAGCTACATATTTTCATACAGCTTACTTTTTGTAAGCAAATCTTGCTGACAATGTTAAATATCAAATCTTTGGCTCTGGTAATGCCCTTGCTCCAGACACCAATACTATTTGAAGTTAAACTAGAAAACCTTGGGGGGAAAGAAAGGTTCCTTGGGGGATCCTAGAAAACCTGCCTTCTTCTATCACAAGTACAAGCAGACCAAACAAAACTTCTTAACAATTCCAATACCTCAATCTAAAAGGACTTCTTGGATTACATTTTCTTGGGTGTTTTTTGTTTGTTTGTTTGTTTTTTTTTTTTTAACAAAAGAACTGACTTCTGTTATAGGAATTTAACTAGTTTGTGACATACAATTAAATTTGCTGCCGTCTTGTAAGTACCGGAGAAAAGACATGCAGGCACACACCTATAAATCTTTATTCTGTTACCTTGCTTTCAAACCATCCAGTTATTATATTTTCTTGGTAAATTAATAATTGCATTATCATAACAGAAACAAAAGTAGTTTTCTTTTTGGTGTGGCTATTTACATACAACAAAAAATTACAAATGGTCTAATAATTGATTTTGTTGCCTTTTTGTAAATTTTGCAGAGTGATATTTGCAGAAATCACTGTAATGCAACACTCCTTGCTATCAGCTCTGTAGCCTGTGAAGTCTGAAGGAGCCCAGGGGATCCAAGCACACAAGCAAGGACAAGTGCAGCAGCAGTCCCACCTGCCCGGCATGCACTCGCTCCAGGCGCAGGGAATCCGTGCTCCCTGCTCGGGGCAGCTCACGTGGAACTACAGCGGCATGAGGCTCCAGGAACTGCATCCCGACACTGCGCTGGGCCGGGGAGGAACACCAGTGTTATGAGTAGAAAAGTTGCACATTTTAAAATAAAAAAGTTACAGAGTTCACAGATTGGGCTAGTTGCTGCCAGGGTGGAGTTCTAACTGTTGGTTGTTATAATCACCCGTCGTTTTTTTTAACTACCTGTTGTTGATGGTTAAAATTCCCCCTTTTGTCGAGTGGCACCCTGCTTGCTTCCTGGAAGTGAAGAGGAGGGGACATCGGAGTTGGCATGCAAATGACCTTGGAACCAGCACGCAAAGAAAGAAGCCACTCACCAAACCCCTAAAAACAACGAGCTAACACGGAATTGACGGATCAGGGTGATGTCTAAGTGTGAGGAACAGAATCCAGCATCCACTAAGACCCTTTTTACCCTCACCCTAACCTCAAAGATGTCGGCTGGACACAAGACCCCAAATGTCAAGCCAAAAGTGGGGACTCTCGTTATGCTCTTGTGGGAATGGAAGCCCCAGCTCTGCCCACAGACCAGTGGACAAACCTACACTTTTCTGTGAGTGTGTTGTTTACAGGGGTCCTGAGTGCGTTGTTTACAGGGGTCCAAGGATGAGGGAATGGACAAGGACCTGACTCCATGATTCAGAAGACTTGATTTATTATTTTATGATATATATTATATCAAAACTATACTAAAAGAATAGAAGAAAGGATTTTATCAGAAGGCTAGCTAAGAATAGAAAAGGAAGGAATGACAACAAAAGCTTGTGTCTCGGACAGAGAGTCCGAGCCAGCTGACTGTGATTGGCCATTAATTAGAAACAACCACATGAGACCAATCACAGATCCACCTGTTGCATTCCACAGCAGCAGATAACCATTGTTTACATTTTGTTCCTGAGGCCTTTCAGCTTCTCAGGAGAAAAAATCCTAAGGAAAAGATTTTTCAGAACACGTCATGGCTACACTTTTCCTGCTCCTCCGTGCCACTCCTGGAAGCAGCAGCGAGTGTGAATGCGACCCGTCGTTTCTTCCCACCCGAGCTAGTTTTTAATAAAGGCATTAAAAAGGAGAAAGATCTCTTGCCCTATTTATTTCAACCAGAGCTGTGAATGAGGCGCCTGGGGAAATGTTTTCAGGCCCCCTGGCTGGGAGCAGCTCCCCTGCTGCACCCTGCTTTCGGTGCCATGCTGAGGGAGCTCTCTGGGAAAAGCCCCTTGGCCTGCTCAGCCCATCCCCACGCTGCCCCAGGGCTGCCTGACCCCGGCGGGTAGGCTCTGCTGAATTGGCTGTTCCATAAACATCACTCGCCCAAGGAGGTAAAACCCAGCAAGGAAACGAGACTAGAAGTCCAAGACTACACAAATGTTTGCCCTAGCTACACCAAAATGTTTGCCCGAGCACAAACACTCCAGAATATTTAAAGTCTATTTGGGAGTGACTGCAGGGCTGCATGGCCAACGGGGAAGCTGCGCTGTAACCAAAAAGATGCTACTGGTACAACAATAACAAACAAAAATAGTGAGTTTAAAACAATTACATTCATAAGACACAGGCAGCAGCTGTCTGCTGCTACTGTTAACTTCTTTTAGGGCAATATTCAATTTCAGTAAATTTTAATTTTTAGGCTGTAAGGTTTTTTTAACTCTTTGTTTTCACCAAAGAACACTTCAATAACTGCTTTGTTAATCTACATTTGCAAGCATTAGTTTAAATGGGAAAAAAACCCCTGATTACATAATCAACTACTGTCATAAATTGTATTGAGTTCAAATAGGTTCAGTATCTGGATAGTAGCTAACATTCTGCAACCACTCCATGTTTCCATAATTTGTGTTTGTTTGTTTTTAAATATAGACATTAAAAGATGGGGGAAGAAAAAGATTTTAAAAGATTTTTAAAAAGGCATGTTGCACATGTCCCCTTCATCTAGAAACAGAGAAATCAAAATAAATGTCTCTGACATTAAAAGGAATGTTTTGTGCCCCTATTAAAATATTGCTTCTGGACAGAGAATGTAATGTCAAACATCTGAGTTCATTTGTTACTATAGTTCTTCAAGGGGAAAGGTTGCAGCCAATAGCACCTAGTAGCCCAGTCTCCCTGGATCTACAGTTCTGGGATATCCAGCTGAACTGTTAACATTATAGACTCTAACAGTTATTTGTTCATTACATAAATTTGTATGAGATACAGAAAGGAAACACAGAATGAATTTTCACAAGCTATAGAGACACTACTGTACTGAAGGTACAGTAGATTTTAAAAAAAGCATGACTCAGCAACATAAAACTGTTTCAACAGCAAACATCAACATAGCAAGCACTCGCATTTGCACATCTGTTCAGAAATGAACTTTTAATTTAGCTCAGTCTTCAGCATAAGAAATTTTACATTCTCAGGTTTCAGTGGGACCTAAAACTGCTAGTACTGTAGAATTACAAAAAAATATGGTTGAAATGAGCCTCTGCACCCCTAGCCCACTACCAAAGCTCTAGACAAGGCAGGTTTTTTTCCTCTCATTTCACATATTTAACACACAAAATCAGTCCTGCACAGCCTCTGTCACTGCAGCCTCTCTTAGCCACCTCCCTCTGCTCCAGGCTCTACTGGCCTTATCAGTAGAAAATTTGCTTTGCTGTTTAATACAATACATTTACTCTCCCTGTTTCCTCCACTGTTCAGCATGGGCACAAAAAACCTAATAATTCCACCAGTTGTCTTCAAAAAAGCATTTTCCCACATAATGATAATGACCATGGTACCTTTCCTTCTTCTCTGGCTTCCCTTCTCTAAAAAATCTCTGAAAAAGCCACCCCAATGCTTTTCATTTTTCATCATAAATTAAGTTGGCTGATAGCCTTTTAACCCACACTCCTGGCAACTTAGCACCAAAAACAAAGGGAAAGTTAGAGGGAGTACAAGAAGAAAAAGAAAAGCGAAGCAGCTTAAGAGAGTATACCATAGCTGAGAAACTGCTAGAAGTAACTTGGCTACATTTAATTTCCACAACAGCAACACTATTTTCTATCTGTGCCACAAAAACACAGATGAAATTCTGTAAGTCAGAGCATAAACATGCTCCTGAGAGAACCGAATTAAAATTCTAGGCAATCATAGACAGATGAACAGGGAAAATACTACCAGCCTTTTGGGAACATACTGGCAAGTCAGACATAAATAATTCATGGCTTCCCGTATTCCAAAGCGCTGGCAAAATTCTGTCTAGAGTTTGACCCTTTAATTTTTTTCCCTGTCCTTCTAAGAGCATCTAAAAACTTAATCTCAATTAAAAAAAAAAAAAGTCAACAACACCGTAAATCCGGACGAGACCATCCTCTCTCTCCCAGCTGGGTGCAGGTGTCCCGTTGTTGGCTCTGCGAGTGGCCGGCGCTGCCCGGGCCGGCCCCAGGCGGTGCCAGCGGCTGCAGCGGCCCCAGCGCAGGGCACGGCTGAGCCCCTCAGCCCCGGGGAAAGCCTGGGCAAGGGAGGGCAAAACGCTGCCCGGCAGCCAGGGCTGAGCCAGGGGAAGCGAGCGAGAAACAGCCCTGCGAGCCCCGAGGGGACAGCGGGAGCAGGGCCGGGGGCAGGAGAGACCCGGCAGGGACGGCCCTGCGGCCTGGGAGAGAGCCCGGCCGGAATGGGCTGGCCCTGCGGCCCCTGGGAAGGCCCCAAGTTGGGGCAGGGATAATGTGAGGAGGAAGCCCAGTAGAAAGCTGCCCGGCAGAGATGGACCTGGAAGCCATCCAAACATGATCCATGTGTGCCCAGGTGTCCAAGAAGGCAATGGCATCCTGGCCTGTACCAGCAATAGTGTGGCCAGCGGGACCTGGGAAAGGATCACCACCCTGTACTTGGCACCACAAATCCTATGTCCAGTTCTGGGCTCCTCACAGCAAGAAGGACATGGAGGTGCTAGAGCGAGTCCAGAGCAGGGAGTTTGAGGGAGCTGGAGAAAAGGAGGCTCAGGCGAGACCTTATCATTCTCTACAACCACCTGAAAGGAGCTTATGGCTGATCTCTTCTTCTAAGCACCATATGATACAAGAGGAAACAGCCCCAAGTTCTGCCAGGAGAGGTTTAGACTGGATATTAGAAAAAGTTCTCCATCAAAAAGGTTGTCAATCATTAGAACAGGCTGCCCAGAAAACTGGTGTAATCATCATCTCTGGAAGTGTTTAAAACACGCTTGGTGTTTTAAACCAAGATGTGGTGCTTAAGGACATGGCTTCATGGTGGACTCACAGTGCTAGGTTAATGGCTGGACTCAATGATCACAGAGGACCATCAGTTTGTACCTCTGTGATCCAAATCTTTATGACTAGATCACACAAATATCTGGCAACAGTAATAGCATGACATTCAGAACCAGAGAATAAACGATGGCAAGACCACATTCCTTCTGTGACTCTTGGGATGGCAGTGGAAGCTGGATGGCAGACACCCTTCCTTGTAGGAGGATGTCATGCCTCCTCTGAGGCATCCAATGTAGCTAGTTCCAAGGTCAAATTGCAAAAATCTGTTCAGGCTAAACTCAGGCACAGAGGTCCATTCTACACCATAAATAAATCCTTAGGTAAAACAAAATAGTTATAGGATTTAAAAATGCATATGAAAATGGCAGTGTCAGATGATGAGGTTTCACTTAAAAGTTTAATTTTCCACACACACTTTGCATAGATTATGGGCAGAGATTTGCTACATAGGGATCTAAAGAAGTATAGTCATGAAGATGTCATTGGTGAAAGCAATTTGGTTGCATAGTTGTCTAATTACACATTGCCAGTCTTTCTGCTCTTTCATAGATGGGATAGTTACATCTGCCTTTCACTGATCTTATTCTCCTCCTCCACATCAGAAAAAAACCAAGCTTCATTCACAGAAAAAAAATTTAGAACTTAAGAAGCCGCAGCATTAATGCTTAAAGAAGGAGAGGATGTTGCTTAAAGAGACAGACTTTCAGGTTTAAATATCAGATTGAAGTTCCTCTAAAAGCAACTTTGTTAATGATGTTTAAGTAGTCTAATGTTTTATCACTCTTTCATGGGTAGAAAGTACATATAGGCTAAAAAAACTCAAACCAATCAGTTCCACAATGTCTGAGAATCCATGGCAAAAGCCAAGTCAGGCACTACACTAACAACTGCATCAAATCATGGAAATCAGCAAATCCAAGTATCTTTCTTTAATAAAAAGATATTGCAGAAAAAACCACATACACGGCAGTGAGTTCTTCCTGTACAGTGAACCATTAATCAGTGAGTGCATTCATTATAAAAGTGTAAGTCATGCTGTCTTACTGCATAGTAATCAAATCTGGCATGTTACTGAGCTCATCTGGAAAGCCACAAATGATACTGAAGTAGCCTTGGATAAGAATCAGTCACTTAAAATAATCCAATATGCAATCATGCATCAAGAAAACTTTTTTTCTTCCTTTCCTCTACCTTACACGTGCTATGTAGAGATTACTGTATGACTAGAATTTAATAATAGGCATTTCTATTGTTCCTATTAGAATTGCTCTTACCTTTTTTCTATTGTTTCAAATATATGAGGACTTACTATATAATGAAAATAATTTAATTTCTCTTTTTTTTACCTAAAACTGTTCCTACACTTAAATTTACTAAATATCTAAACTAATCTCATGATATCTACACTAATATCATGATGTCAGAAGGGCTAATGTTGATCCTGTTTCTACCTGTTCACTGAGTCATTCTTATAAGCTAAGAATTCAGTTATAAATTATGAGTCAAAATGACACAGATTTAAATAGGTCTGGTCATTCTTGCAAATTATTATATGTATCACAAGTCATATTAGGTACAGACATGGATGGGGAAAACTACCCAAAATAGTAATTCTTACTATTACATATTGTATAGTCAATTCAAAAATCTACCCAAAATAGTAATTCTTACTACTACATATTGTATAGTCAATTCAAATATTATCACATACAACTGGTAGACTAACAAATATGTTTACATTAGAGTTTTGGAATAAGATTCCAACTGGAAGAAGTAGAAATTAGCGCTGCTTGAGAATTTAAATATACAAATTATCATTCCCAGTAGAAAGATGACCCATTATTCGAATCTTCAGTAACCTCAAACTATGGAGGTGTCTGAAGGCTGAGATAGCATTGTCTCTAGATGGCAGGACACATGCCTACTAATGCTGCACTGAATTTTTCTGCAATGAATCTGAATCCTGCAGTTGTGTGACAGTGAAACAAGGTCTGTAAACATGGGCCCTCCCTCCTCCTGCACAAAACCCCTTTGAAATCACAGATTTCTGTAACTGTCCTATCTTAGCTGACAGGCCTGGTTCAATTTGTGTCTGGGTAAGTGTTCTTAAAAATAGGTTGATAATCTCTTGAGTCAACAGTAAGATAAGAAAAACTGCCAGAACCTGCCAAATACCTTGGAGGCGAAAATGTCTTCTGATTGCCTAAGTAGTTATCACAACATCCTAAAGCATATATCTCCTATGTTGAAATTACTAAGGCAGGAAAACAGATTAATTAAAGGAGACACGATATCTTAAAAGACCTTTGGAAAGGCTTAGGCTCAATTAAGGATCAGGGATATGTGGGATCAGTCAGCACTCCTCTTATTCTAGCTAACGTATCACGAAGGCTTTCCAAAGAGCAAGGGCTGTTTTCTTTCTGGGATTGTTCTTTGTTCACAGACTCATCCATCTCCCTGCTCATTAAAACAGATGAGCTTGGCTTTTGTCTTCTTTTGTGACTTCAGCTTGTTGCATTCAGTTATTTCAACCAGACTGTACAAGTATTTAGGGCCTCTAAGGGTGTGAAAAAGAATTCTCTGGTTTAAAGTTTAGGCAAAGTTGAGGTTCAGATTAGTTAGATCATAAAATTTCTTTTTCTACCCTCCTGCTCTTTGCAGAAGTGTGGTAGAAGATATAAAAGATCCCCACTAAAGTAAAGGATAAAGACAACAATATTCTAAAACCTGACAGAACAGAAGCTATACAGGAAAACTTCCTCCAGTATTTTCCTTGACTTCACCTGTTCTAAAGTCTGATAGATAAATATGAAATACCTAAAATTTCCTTCTCTTCCACAGATGCCTGACTCAAAAGGCATTTCTTGAAACATTCCAATGACTATAGCTCAAGACAAAAAAAAAAGTTTCTTCCTCAGGAACTCTCTACTTCTGCCCTGTGTCTTGATTAAAATATTTCTATTTTCCTGCTCTGCATAGAGGAAGCAAAATGAAGAGTCTTATGTACACAACAGCCTGAGGCCTCCACAGGCTGTATCAAATATTTTCCTGCCCCTGTCTACATTAACCAGTGTAAGAACACTGGAGGCTATATGAAACTTGAAGTCTTGACTAGTGCTTAAGCCATCTGCAATGATTTCAAACTTTTTAGTTCAATATGATCCTGCTAAGTATTTTTTTGCTCAAGTAATATGTCATAAAGCATGGCTGTTTTGCTTTTTGCTATAATGTTCACAATTTCAAATACTTTGAATTACTTACACAGCCAGCCTCCTTAAAAATTAAACAAAAATTCTAAGTAATTCCCAATTATTTTAGTAGCATAACTCAGAAGTGCTTATGAGAAAAAACGTACAGCATTTGGCCCAAAGGACCTTGAAAAAAAGGCAAAGTCTAATTGCACATCCTTTGTTGTTTTTTTCTCTCAAACAAGAGCTCGAATCACTGCTGACCAGTGCATGAAGATTTAAAGATCAGACTCAAATCACAAAGCCAGAGCTGTTCACTACCCCTAGCCCCCTTCCATGTCAATTTATTGTAGCAACTGAATAAGTGATTAATCAGAACAGATAAACCACATGCTGCTTCTTCCTACTTCATTGGTCCTGAAAGCACCATCCTAATCTGTAAGGATTTATCCTAACCAGCCAGCATGACCATTTGCGAACTGAGCAACCTCCTCAAATTCTTGGGAAAATATTTCATTTGGAGATAGTAATGCAATCATACAGAGAAACCAGCATCAAAAATCCTCCTCCTCTCAGTATTTTAGAGACCTCAGCATGAGGATTTGCAAAAATTTATTTCAGTTTTGCTGAAAAATCTATTCAATAAAGCAAGCAAATTTGTTTCATTCATGGAACCAATGAGAGAATATTGTTTGCTGCTCTTACTGAGGGAACAGGAGTTCTTACTTCAGTGACAATGCCAATATAGGATATATATATATATATATATATATATATATATATATATATATATATATATATATATATATAACAGAACTCCTGTTCCCAAGCATAAAGAGCAAAATGCACATCAACAAACAAAAGCCAGAAACAGTCCTGCCAATGAATTCTTAAAATCTTCTATTATGTAGACACCTAATGAGTAGGTGATACTAACATAATATTTTGTTGGGTTTTCTTTTTTCATCAGTTGGTCATTTATTGCTATGGGGTGAATTGAAAAAAAAAAAGTGGCATTATGTTTTGTTCATGGTGGAATGGAGTTAATTTTCTTTATAGAAGCTCATGTGGTAACACTGTGATTAAAAAGCAGAATTTCAGCCGCTGCTGAGTGGTGCTTGCACAGAACTGAGCCTTGTCTTTTTCCCATTCTGTCCCTCAGCAGGGTAAGGAGGGGACACAGCCAGGACAGCTGACCCCAACAGATCAAAGGCATACTCCATACTGTACAATGCCATGCTTAGCATTTAAGCTGGGGGCAGTTTCTCCAAAGTAGCTTTTGCTTGGGGGCTTGTGGGCATCAGTCTGATGGTGGTGAATGCTTTTACTTAATTTTTTACTTTTTTTTTCCTTTGATGTATTAAGTTGTTGTTATCTTGACTCACTAGAGGTTTTTTTCTCACTTTTCACTGTCCAGTTCTCTCCCTCATCCTGCTGTAGTGGGTTACCAAGCAAATGGGTGAAGGCTTAGCTGCCAGCCAGAGGCAAACCCCAACCACATCACAACTAATTCCTCCAAACACCACCAACAATAATCAAAGGAAAAAGAAGTTTGTAATGAAAGAGGGAGGGTCAATGGCAGAAACACCTGAGGACACGTTCATTACAAAAAACAGAAATAGCAAGGCAAAAGCATGGCCCTATGAGTCTGAGGTAAATAATCCACTAAAGTTCTTGCCAAATTAGACTCTTTATTACTATTACTTTAAATTTAAATTGCAGGGTGATTCATGCTGACTACTCTTCATGTCTCCCATGGCTCTGAACCTGAAGGAGGATAGACAGTTCTGGTATTGGTGTAATCTCAGGACTAATCTACTTCCTCACTAATTCCTGCAGTTAAGGAGCTTACTTATATATATCATACTGAATTGCACAATCCTCTTTGCCTCACATCTCTCCCTTTTATTAGAGCCAGACAGCAGAATGCATGTTTCCAAGCCCCATACAACACTGTGCAACCTACCTCCAGATTGACCTGCACAGACACAATGTCAATGTAGGGCCACCCTGGGAACCAAGGCAGCAATAACTGGGGGGTTCTATCCATGGCTGTACCCCTTAAATAAGGGGTTGGCAGATGAGCACAGCATCTCCTCACTTGTTCACAGCATGCTGAAGTAGGGATCTGCTGAGTTCTGGACATCTGCTTTTTAAACATCTGGATGCACCTCCCCCAGCCAAAGATGAACATGACAATCAAACATTTCCTAAGTGTTTTCCTGAAGAGTGCTGTACTCCTAATGGGAACTGTAGGTTCTTGTCTTCTCATTCCTTTGATATGGGCTTATGCACACAGCCCAAGCCCCACAAAAAGTAGCAAATCCCAAATCAGATTCCTGTGTGAAGCTGGGATGTCATATTACTCTTGTTCTCCATATATGCATCATTTCAAGTTTATCCACATAAATTTTTTGTCATCCATTATTTTGATTTTTTTGCTTCATAAACTCTTTGCAATATTTTGAGAGTCTAGGGCATCTCCACAAATAACACTGCAGAATGGGAAGCTCCCTAAACAGACTTTATGACCAAGCAAGTTGGGACAAAAAAGGAAAAAAAATACAGAACTTAGGGCTTTTTCTTCACTCTCTGTAGCAATTAGCATGATTTATGTCCAGACAGGATAGCTGCTAGCATAAGCCAGTAAATGGTAAACAGCTCTTTACTGTGGCAAAAGCAGATGAAATTCAGTCAGCCAGATGTCCTGAAAAAGAGAATTGGTTTTGTGTGCTGAAGAAAACAGGCAGCCAAACCATGCAAACTGCCTGATGATCATCAAAAAGTGCAAAGGCTCAGTACTGGGAACAGACTGTGAGCAGCAAGAGCAGCAAATGCAAATGTGGAAAGATCAAGATCTGACAGGACTCATTACCAATGTGATAATCCCTGCCTAGTCCTACAACTAAGGATAGTTAATATTGCAGGAAATCAGAGTACAAAAGTGGGAGGTGAGAACCTCATGACTCTCCAGCAAGATTAGGGACCACCTCGCCAACATGCAGAGGACCCAAGAGCACCAGAGAGTGCTCTGGGCGACCCCATGACTCCACACCAGGTCTGCACACAGTCCAGCTTGAAACACTGTGCTGACCCACCTGCATTCTTTCCTTGACTTTACTGTAACCCTGCAGAAAAGAGATGTGTGAAGCAACCATTGCACTACCCTGCCCAGATTTTCTCCTGGACAAAATAATCTCTCTGACAGGATATCAAAATCATGTGACACTTAAAGCTGCATACATGTCTGTAGAGTCACAAAGAGGCAAGGGATCTCACCTAAGATACAGCAGAAATCTAAAGGATATCAGAGTCGAATTCAGCTCTTCTAAGAGTCAAACTTTTCAATCTATATGACAGAATGTACAATTTAATGGAGAAAACAAACCAGAAATTCTATCAGTGCAATCCTAGCCATTTTTCTAAACTCTATACAAAGGAATATTTTATGTGCTCCCAAGCATGAAATCTGGATTTTCATAGAACTAAATACTGACAGAAATTTCTGCTGAAACATCAACTAATAAAATCCATTAGAAACATAGTCATAAAAAACATTCAATAGAGTACAAAACTGTTTCTGGATCTCTGCCTGCCAGAAAGCAGAGGCAGAAGTCCTTGCATTAATGGATCATTTTCTGCTAAGTATACTTAACACACCCAAACCAAGTTTCAAAGTTTGGATTTAACTGAAATATACTTAAATAAACAATGACAATCTTTATAAGAATGTGATGACAACTGCATTTTCTTCACAGTTTGTCTCAAAGTTTGGAAATTACTAACCCCCTCACAGTTAAACTGAACCCAGTGTCCCTTCACAGTATGTATCTTCTGTTTTACTTTCTTTCTAGCCAAAAATTATACTATCCAGGAGATACCTTATTGACAGAAAAGAATAAAAATATGTATGTTTAAGTTGTGTAAGACTGTAATTAGTCTAACAGTTTCAGCCTTCCCTCTGTCACACTAAAGGGGTATCAATTTACAGTGTTATCTTCATACCCATATGTTGAGATCATTCTTAAAATATATCAGTTAAGCATCATTTGCAAGGCTTATAATAGACTGGCTAGGTTAAGTCTGTCTTCCTCCTGTTTGCTATACAAAGAGTCAGATAATCTGTTAAATAGTAGTAAAAAATTGCTGGGGGAAAAGTAAGAATAAACCTAAACCTTTGTATAACTCTCTCAGAGCCAATTGTTTTACAGTTGATTTACGGGGCAGAGCAACCAATATAGTCTCCTTGGACTTACTCAAAGTTCTTGACACTGTCCTGCATGACATTCTTGTGGCCAGAATTGGAAAGACATGCATTTGATGGATGAACCACTCTGTGGACAATGAACTGTCTGGATGGCAAAGGGTTGTGGTCTGTCTCATTGTACAAGTGGAGACCAGTGACCAATGCTGTCCCTCAGGGGCTGGTACTGGGATTGATTCTGTTCAGCACCTTTGCTGGTGACATGGACAGTAGGATCGAGTGTACCCTCAGCAAGTACAGCACCAGGCTGAGTGGTGTGTTAGACACAGGGGGGGAAGGGAGGCCATCCAGAGGAACCTTGACAGGCCAGGAAGATGGGCCAATGCAAACCTTGTAAGGATCAAAAAGCCAAGTGCAAGTTCCTTACACTTGAGTCATGGCAATCCCAGGTACACCAACAGGCTGAGCGGAGAAGTGGTTGAGAGCAGCCCTGTGGAGAAGGACCAGGGGGTGATGGTTGATGAAAAACTCAACATGATCCAGTAGTGTGCACACACAGCCCAGAAAGCCAATGGAATCCTGGGTTGCATCAAAAGAAGCTTGGCCAGCAGGTCAGGGGAGGTGATTCTTCCCCTCTACTCTGCTGTTGTGAGACCCACCTGTAGTAGGACAAGGGGTAATGGGTTCAAACTGAAAGAGGGGAAATTTAGGTTAGACATTATGAAGAAATTCTTTACTGTGAGGGTGGTGAGACACTGGAACAGGTTGCCCAAGAAGATTGTGGATACCTCAGCCCTGGCAGTGTTCAAAGCCAGATTGGATAAGGCCTTCAGCATCTTGGTCCAGTGGGAGGTGACCCTGTCCATGGCAGGGGCATTGGGAATAGATGATCTTTAAGGTCCATT
This sequence comes from Agelaius tricolor, assembly GCF_023055355.1. Classification (NCBI taxonomy): domain Eukaryota; kingdom Metazoa; phylum Chordata; class Aves; order Passeriformes; family Icteridae; genus Agelaius; species Agelaius tricolor. The sequence continues at coordinate 22,847,355 of NW_027269262.1, read as the reverse complement.
CCAGCCCTTAACATTCTGTGATTCTAAGTGCAGAACTAGTTCATTCAAATATTTTTGTTGCTAAGCGATAAAAGACAAGAAGCAGATAAGGACTCTGCTGTTGCTTAAGAAGAAATTATCTCCAAACACAGGCTGACTAAACTTAAGCAGGAAGGAGGCTCAGACTGATGGTTTGAACTGTATTTGTGAAGAATGTACATCATGTCTTGCTTATCCATGGCCATTTTGCCTACAAGACCACAAGTGAAAAGCCACCTCACATGGCATCAATTGACTAATCATTCATAAAACAGTAAAGTGTCACCATAACTTGCCCAAATGAATGGTCCTACAGTACCATCAGAACCTTAATCAAATTCCTTATTTCAGTGCAAGGGATGTGCTGTTTGAAGAACCACAAACTCTCCCAGAACAGAGATACTGGACCATTTTGAGGTCCAGTGAGGATAAGTAGCTAAACTAACATAGCAACATAAATTGACCTTTAATTATGATTACACTTTTATTGCACCTACAAGTATTCTAGGCAAGAGAACTTGCAATAATTTTCTTTGTAAGCCTAAAGCTAGGGCCTTCTTTTACAATATTGTCATATCGCTGGCTTTTATTGAGGGCCTGTTTACTTTTGCAGGACTTGTCAAGAACATGTAACAGTAAAAAATTTGGTTACTAAATAATGGGCCCATTATTAAAGGCTATCCTAAAAGATCAGAAACAATAATTAAGTTGCAGTGGCAGTTAAGTATAGCAAGAAAGTCACCTCTCACTTCAATGACTTGGGTTTAAACCAGCTAGCTACACAGAACTGAAAATCACCTGTGATTTACTTGTACTTGAATTTTATTACACACTGTGTAACTCTGATTTTCTAACTCAAAGTTATTAGCAGCAACAAAAAAGAAATCAATATATTCAATTCAATACACGTCCTCCAGCATCTACTTCTTCCATTTTGTATTGTAGGTGTAGCCCTACAAAGATACACTACTCCTTTCTTTTTTCCCCTAAACACTCTCATGGATTGAGAATGTATCCCAGTCTTCATGCAGACTGACATCCTTAAAATTGCCTTGCTGGGTTAAACTGGAGCTGTGTAATAATTGTTATCTCCCATTTTCATTGTGAGGTTGATTTAAGACAGCACTGAATTCCTTTGCACTGGCTGGAATTGCAGCAACATCCACTCAAAGCAGATACATTTGAGTGCCCATGGAAAGACATACACACCATTCTTTTAAGTTAGACACATTTTCCAGCACTGATTTTGGCTGCTTGCATTACCTAGTTTTAACTTCCTACATACATACTTTGAATGTATATACAGCAATCTTTAATCTACTTATATCCACAGAATCTCAGCTGTTTTTGTGATTCTAATTGCATGTTCATCCTGTCAAATTACACATCATAACAGAAAATTAAATTTCTTTGCCATAAAAAATGTTTGCACAAGTTAAACAAACATAGTGTTCAGGAATATACTGCCAGAGATATATCCCATGATACTGGGGAGGAGGCCAAGCATGTGGGCAGGAAGCCAAGAAAGAAGGTGCCACTCCTCTCTGTGCCTCTTCTTCCTTTCCCCTCCCTTGACTAAGATGAGAAGAGCTGCTTCCTGAAATAAAGCTGGTAAAGAGGGGGAAGGTGAGCAATGCAGACCTGAGACATCACAGCTTCTAGAAAAGCAGTCAGCAACAGCAGGAAGTCAGATTTGCTGGGAGCAATTTGTAAAAGAGTTCTGGTGGAATTCCATGATGTAAAGCTGGTGAGGAAGTTTCACAATTTTCTTTCTGGTTGCAGACAGAGTTAGCAGTGTTTAGCACTTCTCATTTTAAGATCCTATTTTGAGCCACTTACACTTTTCAAAAGCTCACTGTTTGGGCTGAAATATTCTATCCAGGCAGCTGTCTTGTAATTAAGCGCGCGCGCACACAAACACACACACACACACACACACACACACACACACACACACACACACACACTCCCCCCTGTCTTTAACCGTTCAGGCATTTCCAATACTTGTATTTCTGGGGAGTATCTTTTTGTGTTTGCATTATAAAAAAATCTCCCAAGAAAGTGGAATCTCTGGAAGTGTTTCTGTTCTATAGGGCACAGCAGCAAAATAATTATTTGTACTATAGGAATATCTAGAGCCTTCAACTGCAAATGAATATCCACTGGCCTGAGGACTGTACAAATTACAAAAAGACTAGAAAAAATATCATAAAAGCATAATATGCAGATCTCTACTGAACTCAATATTGTCAATCAAGCACAGATTTTAACACATGCAGGTATTTTCTGACTAAAAAATAAATTATTCACAAGGATTATTCATAAGTTATTTGATACTGTTATTTGATAAGATACTTGGGGCTTGTTAGTCCAGACATGCACAGGAAAAAAAAAAATCCACTGGAAGTTTACCTGTCTGCAGTAAAGACAGCTATGAGAAACTGAGAGATTAAAAGTGACTCAAAGCTAAGGTAATTAGAACTTCATGATCTCTCTAAAATAATTAAAGAAGCACTCTAAAACATTTTAAGTAAGTGGAAAATCATTAATTTATGACCAGCAAACATATGCAAGATTTACTGAATGAAAATACTAAACACAGTGATAGTACAAGGTTAGAAATAGCATTTCACTGTCTGTATTCATGATTACCCATTTCTTTTAATAGGAGTGTCACAATTTGCCAGAGATGTTTGAATGTACAACCCCAAAAGAACAGTCATTCTAATTAATCCACTAGACTTAACACTTATTACAGTGTTGTCCACAAAAGAAAAATCTTAACAACACAGACAGCTGTTTCCTGTCCTGCACCTTAAACCCTCAGATAAATTCTATATTTTGAGCTGATTTGGCATTTCTTTCATTGTTCAGCTGCAGGCAGTCTTGGAATGCTGAGCATTATTGGTATCACCTTTATCCCAGGAGTTCAAGTTGGGCTTTTAGAAGTGCTTATCAATTACATGAGTTTTCTATGAAGTATACACAATTCTGCTGCTAGAAGAATGAACTTGCTTTCAATTACTTCCAAAAGAAAAGAAAGAAGTAATACTTCAGATTTCATCTGGTTTAATCTGAAGTAGATACAAACTCATGTCTGACTTGTCCTGAAGAGGATTAATGTGTTGCTAAAGGAGAAGAAAAGAGGTATGTATCCAACATCAATCTGCTTTTAAGTCTAGCTAGCAATCAAGAAAAAGAAGCATAAGAATAGGAAGTTCTAGTATAGGTTTGGAGTCTTATTTCACTGACATCACTTCTAGAGTTTCCAGTCTCCCAATGCTACTGTGGTGGGTTGACCTTGGCTGGATACCAGGTGACCACCAAGCTGCTCTACCACTCCCTTTCCCAGATGGACAGGGGAGAAAAAACAAGATGGAAAACAACTCATAGGTTTAGATAAGAGAGTTTACTAAAGCAAAAGCAAAAGTTTTCATGAGCACAAGTTAAGACAAAAAAAAAATTATCCTCTACTTTAGCAACTAATGTTCAGCCACTTCTTAGGAAGCAGGGCTTCAGTGCACATAGAAGTTGCTCCAGAAGACAAACATTGCAAATAATAAATGCCACACCTTCCTCCTCCTTTCTTTAGCTTTTATATCTGAGCAGATGTCCCTTTGGATATTTTGGGTCTGGTTGCATCCTCTCTCAGGATCTTACCTCCAGCCCCTTGATGTGGGGAATATTGAGAGACAGAGCTGATTCTGTGCCAGTGCTGCTCAGCAGTATCCAAAATACTGGTGTGTTACCAACACTCTTCCAGTTACTAATGTCTCCTGTGAGATATCCAGAGATGGAGAAATGAAAAAAATGCACACACACACACACACACGCACAAAATCCCACAAAAAAAACCCTACAACCTAAACCAAATCCAAAACCCCCAAACAAATAAATCCCAAACCAAGTATCACCACTCCATCATGTCCTGCAAACAACCCACTCTGTAGTACAGATGGTGTTGACTTCATGTTTCCAACAAGTCATCATACCAGGTATGTATCTGCTCCAGATATGGGCTCCAGCTGAGTTATATTACAAAATTCAGTGCTGAAATAGACATTTGCATCAGTTACCATATCTAAGGATAGCTTAAAGCAATTTGTTTTTTTAGTTAGGCTCACTTCTGTTTCTCCCAAATATTTCTATGATATTTGAGAAACAGAAAGTGACACAGGATGAGTCTGAATGTAGAGATTTAAAACATAAGCATATTAAACTAGTTCTCCTGGAAGAGCTAAGTGCCTAAAGTCCCCTTCTAGTTAATAGGGTAAAAGAGGTGCTTTGCAGAGTGATTAATTTTATCACAAGTCAAGCCTCTGAGGCAGACAGCATGACTCATGTTTGGGGATAGGAAGAATCATCTCTATTACCTGTAGCGGGTGCCTAGGCATCTATTTTAAACTCAGTGACTACCTTTTCAGGTAGCTAAAATTAGGTAGATGAATTGCATCTGAGATGCATGATAAATATACCAACAAACAAGCTCATCAGGGACACGCTATATAATCAAAAGGTTGTTCAAAACTTCTTCTGGAAAGATAAGTATAATTATCCAGGACTTAGAAATTGTCCCTGACATGAAAACATCCAAGCCCAAGCTTGCCTGTATCTTTTTTTTTTTTTTCACGCACAGAATTAGGCATCATCTGAGATTTTTTAGTACAATATTTTCAGCAGAAACATATGCTCATGCAGATTCAATACAAAAATAATTATGCTAAGTATGCAGCATTTATGATAGAGTTAATTGTTGAGCTTTTTTTCCTTTGGAAAAGGAGATGATATAATACTCCTCCAGTGCAGGGGAGGAGGATTTATTTCAAACTAAAATCCCTTACAAAAATGATGTTATTTTTGCACATTGTTAAGTTATGTCTGTATATTGAAATGTAAGAACTCAATCATGTGAGTGCTGAATGACAATATGAAAAAATCTGTTTTCCAAAGTATAACTATTTTTTTAAAAACATTACTTTGCTTTTAGCTAAGAAGCTGGATTTTAATAAGCATGCAGGTAAGAAGGTGAATATTAAGAAAGAAGCAAGTATAAAATAAGCAATGATCATACAAAATTAATTATTCAGGCTAGAAGGGATCTCAGCAGACTTTTTGATCCAACATCCCAATTCAAGCAGATCAGGAAAATCTGCTTTAGCCAGTTGATCAGCATTCAAGACCAGGTTACTTAGGCTTTGTTCAGTTGGCTCTTGAAACATCCAGGAATGAAGATCCTATAGCTTCTCCAGGCAATCTCTTCAACTGCTTAATTACACTTACAGCCAACTTTTCTTTCCTGTAAGTCAAGCGAAAATTTCCCCTCTCAATTAATGAGTCAGCCCCCAGCCATACATCTCACAGAAGAGCCTGCCTCAGTCTTCTCTATAACTTCCTCACAGATACAAGGAGGTGGCTGCTAGGTTCCCCCAAAGCCATCTCTTTTCCAGGCTTAACAAGTCCCACCTCTGAGCCTCTTTGCCCAGAGCAAGTACTCCTGCCACTGCTCGTCGCAGAGGCCTCTGCTGAACTGGCCCCAACGTATCAATGTCTTTCCTGTGCTGGGCTGTCCCCCACACGTGTGCATGGCAGTCTAGGCCCAGTCGAATGAGAGCTGACTAAAAGCAAATAAACTTCTCCCTCACTCTCCTGGCTGTGCTGCTATTAGGGAAGCCCAGGACGCGGTTGGCTGCCAACTGCAGCATCCTGCCAGCTCACACTCAGGCTGCTGGCTATGATGGCCTTGCAGGTCTGTAACAGAAGAGCTGCTTGCCAGGGACTGCCCAGGACGTACCAATGGCCAGAGCTTGTCCAGCCAAGGCTCAAGACTAAGTTATTTGCCTCATTTCACAAGGTCACTGCCAGCTCTCTCATCAAGTCTGTGCAGGCTCCTCTGAATGGCAGCCAGGCCTCCGAGTGCTTTTGAGTGCACCTCACCATTTGTGGTGATCTACAAACTTGTCAACAAAGCCTTGCATCTCTGCATCCCTGTCACTGAAGAACTAAAGAACCAAAAAAAGTAAAGACCTCTGGTCTGATGTTCCACAGAGTTTTTCATCCATCTAGTAAGACCACTCATGTCCCAAGCTGGATAAAATGATGCTGTGTCAGCCTGTGCCAAAGCCTTTCTTAAGTCCTTCACTGAAAGTTTTTGAAAAAATTGTAGAGGTATTACATAGGACAGAAAATTCTTTCATGAGTAACTAATTTCATGAGGACAAACAAAAGCAGAGAGAGTAAGCTCTTTCAGCAGACACCACAGACAAATTCCAGGAAATAGCTGAGTTGAAACCTAGGTTTTTATACATGTTCATACTGCTCATTCCTTTTTTTTGATTACAGGTGGTAATGAAAGTTGCTAATGATATGAAATCGAAATATTACAGAAAATGGTCAGTTAAGGAGAACAGCAGAAGCCCTTGCAAGACTAAATGACTAGTCAATAAACAGCAACTTGCATCTTGAATAGTGTGAGCAGGTCTGGCTCCCCTTAGTTTAAAGCATACAGCAGAAGTGGAAAGCCAGAGAAGGGTAACAGAGACAATCAGAGGCAAGGATGGTCCCCATATCAAGAATAAAGATGCATGTCAGAACTCCTTGGTTCAGAGAAGACAGAGTTGGGAAGATAAATGAGAAAACTCTGAAAGTCTGGGTAGCACAGGAAGGGTGGATTAGGAACAAACAGGGACAGCAGATTCAGTGAGTGAGCAGTAAATTCCACACAGACAAAAGGAGGAGGCTCTTTGTACATTGCTGAGCTGTTGAAGTCCTCGTGAAATGCTCCTGCAGTTGCTAAACACATACATGGTTTCAGGTGAGAAAAATGCACCAAGGTTACTAAATAAACACATCAAACCGCACTTCTTCTGGAAAGTGCCTGAGGCCGGCACTGTGCTAGAAAGATAGGTAATGCACACTTGCTATTTTTTAAACCTTTTTCTCTGATTATTTATATTTGGCAATTTTTGGGGCAGGACAGTCAGATCCCATAGAGCTGTTCTCATCAAAAATCTCAATTCAAAAATTGAGTAATTACATTAATTACATTAAAGGTAACCAACAACAAGTGTCTACTGCTGCTTGGGAGGCCTTTGGGTTTCTCTCTCTCCTGCCTGGAGTCCAGGTGACACTCAGGAGGAATCTCTTGTAGGTCCTGTATTGTATTTGCTGTACTGGAACCACAAAAACTTGGGCTGTCTCAAATGGCACTAGCCATCTATGTTGAGGTAACTGAATGGAGCCCTTCATTCCTAGAACACAGTGAAACAAGAGAAAAACACCACATAAAGAGCTTAATGCAGGGAAAAATTATGTCTTTTTCATGGAAAGCCATTGTTTTTGCAGTGCACGCATGATTCGGAGAAACCAGAGCTTGCTACAGAAACAAGACATTTGTTTTTACTCCATGCTGTGGAGCTATGGAACAGGTTTAATGCATAACCAAAGCAGCACTGCAACCTCTCAGCAGTTGCAAGTTACATGAAATTTAAGCATTGAATTATGAAAAGCTGCAAATGCTCAAAATAAAACCTTATTAACCAAATGTGATAAAAAAGCCACATGAGCTCATGAAACAGAAGTCAAATTGAGCAATATGGATATGGTAAAATAGAAAAAGTAACATTGATTTAACATCAGTACTATGCCAGTGATAAATTAGCCTATTGAAAGCAAGGAGACAAAACACTTTGTATTAAATAAAATTCAGGCTTCTATCCCTCCCTTTTTGAAGGGTCTGACAGGGAATTTTTATATAGTTTTGGAAAGATCCCACACAGAGATAAAGTTGGCCAGATTATTTATTTAGAATTGCTTTTAATAGAAAACATTGCTTAAACAGAATAAGAATCTCTGTAAATTCAAGAATCCTTAGAAAAATACTATTTCCTTTGCTTCCTAAGTCATTTTACTAAATCTCTCTAACTTAAAAGGTCTACTTTTAAACATCAAAAGATCTCTCATTTTGTTAAAACAAATTATTTTTCACTTTCCTATTTAGGCATGCAATAATAGCCAGCTTAGAAGATCCATGACCTACCAACAAATGCTGGTTGTTGCAAGTACACCAAAAGGAAGCAAAAAATATTCCCAAACACTCCTTGACCCAAGAATCTAAGAAGTGACCACCAAATTACTCAGAATTACTGGCAGGTAGCAGTGGAATGTGGCCAGAGCACTCACTGAGTGAACTGAAGTTGCTTCCTTCAGATGGGCTGGTGTTCAGGAGTGACAAGGCAAAGTGCCATCAGTCTGTCACATTAGACAAGCTCTCTGACTGCAACAATCACACAGTATTAAGCTCTATTTGAGCTGGTGGATGTGAACTGAACTCTTTCTGTACAAAGAATTCTTGACACAACTTTGCGTTCCACGTTTTATTTTTGTGTTCAGGTATAACTGCTTTTAAGTCACATATTGCAGGATGATGTATATAATTTTTAAAAAAATCAAAATTAGGATAACATTTAAAATTAGGAGTGGACACCTAGAGACTAAGGTCCAAACCAAGAAATCTTAAGGAAAACAAATGTAATTAATACCCATAATACTAAAATCCTACTTTCTTTTACATTGCACATTTAGGATAAGTTATATGTACAGAGAGTGCAAATAACAAACTGATTACACCATGTTATTGAGAACACAGATTCAAATTGGTAGTTGTAATACCAAAGGTTGCCTTTTGCTTCACTATTTGCATGAAGACTTTTTTTATTAAAAATAATAATTCTCTGACCAGGAAAGCAATGAGGCCCACATAGATTGCATGACAGACTGTAGAGAAATGGACTCTTCTTTGTTTCTCTTTAAAACTCCAGCTGTATTACCAAACTTCTGAGATAGAAGAGATAGGCCACACCCAGTACAGAGGAAGGCACAGTATTCACTGGGTGTGAAAACTGTGCTGCCTGCTGTCAGTGAACCTTTGGCCTCTTGAACAAGATTGCAAGAGAGGTGCATCAGGAGCAACAGTGGTGCACAATCTGCTTCTTGCTCTGTACTGTCTTACACATACATTCATCAACACCTGCCAACTGATAAACGATGGTCAGCTAGATCTGAACTGCTGGACTGAAAATAAAACACCATTTCAGCACCATTATCAGCACTTTGAATTATTCTGTTTACAATGGAAGTCTCCTCTTGCCCACAGCAGATATCTGAGTATAAATAAAAATAAATCATTTATTGAAGTGATAATACAATGATTTTTGCAGCTATGGAATTTGTACTGTACGAATTATCTCTTAAAATGTTCCCTTCTTAAAGTATGAAATCAGGTGCATCGTACCCAAGATGATGTACAACAAAGATGAGTACATGCAATGAAGTTTTATCATAAATCTAGGCTTTACAAATTCCTGTGTACATGTTTTGCAAAGCATTTACAGATTTGTAGTATTATTATTTTTCTTAACCGAACACAATTTGCCGTGCAACACCATAGCGCTCTGCTTCAAAACGCTTTCCTTTTTTTATTGTGACTTAGTTAAGGAAAAGATAAAACACAGGTATTTTACCATGCTTTTTGCTTGCTTATTGACATTAACAGTGCTTCCTTATCCTTTACAACCACAAGCCTTGAGATCAGCTGGATAGGCAGGCTACCTTGAATAGAAAAGAGAATTTCAGGGAAGTCCATACGAAAATTGCTATACTGGAAAAAGGAGGAGTGATTTCTAAATATCTTCTTTAATGCTGACCTTCAAAAGCAACACAAAGCAGCTATTTTAGAAAAACATAAATACCACAATGTACTGCAAATTGTGCAAAAACCTTCTGAAGAAATTCTTCCACAGAAACTAGATTTTACTGTAAAACTTACTATATATTTTATTTTAAATAGAGAATTCCATGATTCTAGGAACTGACAAAGTACCACACAAGTTTAGAAATCCTTCATATAAGATATATCTTTTTAAATGTCCTTTGTTTGAAACTGTGCATCTGTAGGGAGCAGCAGTTTTTCCAGACTATTTCTGGTTTTTCCTCCAATAGAGACAGGTATTGTTATGTGCAGAGTTAAAATTCCTACAAAGAATATCTGAACTTCATCCACATATTTCTGAACTAATTCTAAACTGTGCATTATATTTATAGCACATAATGATCACAAAAACATGGTTGTACATGGTTGGAAGAGTAAAGCTTACTTCCAGCATGAATAACAGCAACTGGATCTCATGGAAATCAGTGTTATTAGAGCTCAAGAAAAACAATATATAGCTCACTTGAAAACAACTAACTAATATATATTGGCAAAGATCAGGAGAATATTAATGAAGTCTAGTATTTCAACACTTATAATCTCAATTTCTTCAAATGATATGAAGATGAAAACATTACTGGAGAAAAATGAATATCCTTCTGTATCTGAAATTGGACTTTAATAATTTACAGGAGGTGCTCTCTGAGTAAATTTTGGGTGAAAATCTAGCAGTCCAAAGATTGCAGAGCTGTAAAGGAGTCCACTTGGGGAGTTTGTCATGTCCAGTTGGAAATCATATGCCAAATAAAATAAATTACTCATTTACTGGAGTAATTCAGTACTCACTACTGCTGTGAGGCAACTTGTCCTTAGTGTGGTCAACAGATTGTCACAAGACACAGGGAAGTAATGAAATTACTAGTGACAGCAGCCAGTCTTTTTGAACAATGCTAACAAGACCAGGCAGAGAGCAGGACTGATTAAGTCAATAAACAAGGCAAGATTTCCACCAGAGCTGACACACAGAGATACAAAAAAGTGCCTCTCTACTGAGGACAGAACTGAAGCAGGATGCTGTTGAGAAATGCAGCATCTGAAATCAATTCATAGACTGCTAACCAGAGATTGAAAGACAAATCAGAGAAGGAATAGAGGCCATAGAAGATGACCTTGTGATAGTGACTCATATCCTTTCACTGCAAAGGATCCACAGACACTGAAGTTGGAGAAAATCACCGAAGAGTGGGGATTTATCTCCCTGCCTCCAACAGTGAATAAGATACATTTTCACAAAAGCTTTGAGACCTCTTTCAATTCCAAAATGTTCAATATGCTAAATATTTTCTCAAGGAAATGCTGAGTTCTGGTATGCTGGGTAGACAGGCCCCATTTCCATTCACTATGCAGTGAGAACCCCATTTACATTTACTAAAAGCATGCTAGTTTTCATGTATTCATCTTCAAGGAATATTTAATCTCTAAGTATCTTCTCAATGGAAATAATTAACAACTGCAAAGTCTAGTGCTTTGATTTAACCTTTTTGAAACATTTAGCACTTGCACACAGTTGCAAGGCAGATCTGGTGAAATGCAATGTACAATAATGGTATTTCAGCTGGCTACAAGGAATCACTTTTCTAGCTTGCTTAATGCAATGCTAGTATTTCCCTTCCCTCTATCACTAAGACTGATAAAAAGAAATAATTTTCTTTCTCCACCTTCTTTCACTCCCTCGGGATAGAGATGAGTCATGTAATTTGCACAAAAATCCATTTTCCAAGGTACCTAGTACATACCTTACAAGGAAAAGAAGCTTGGCTGGTAAAGAAATATTTTCTGCTTTTTGGGATTTTAATTGCCACAATATTATACTTCTGTTCTGTAAATGGAATGAAATGAAATACACTAATAATTTATTTTGCTCTTTACAAGAAATTATTTCCTATTTTTCGAAAGGTTTCTCTATTATTACTTCCTTATATTTATAGAGCTTGTTTGGGTTTGTTAGCTTCTTTGTTTTATTTCCCCTTCCTCCTTGTCTGGGCATAAATGCAATCCTTTCTGCTTTTGATCTTTAATTGACAATTCCTTTTTCCGTGGCTATCCCATGTTCTGTCTGCTACAAACCTGTGTTTTTGCACTGCAGTAGTATTTTTATTTTTTCATTATTTAGCTGCATCAATGTCAACAATTTGCTTCATGAAGAAGTCCATTACCATGTTGTAGGCTAATAGTCCCGAATCAGTTGCACAATGCCCTTTTACTGTCTCTCTTTCCCTGGTTCTCAGTTTGTGAATTGTGCCTCGTCCTCAAATCTGATAAACTTTCCTTCTCTCCCAAGAGGACAAAAAACATTTTAAAGTTATCCTTAACACAAAGGGTTAATTTGATTTGTTTTAATGAGTCATTTGTCAGATGCTTCACAGAGACAAGAAAGATCCTCAAAGACTTTCAGAAAAAAATTTCCTTGTAAGGTTTTCACCAGTGGGGATGACCAAGCCTATTTATATCTACACCACAACAAGCTGATCTACAATGTCCCAAGTCCCTGCAGTGTGGATATTCGGGGCTGCCTTTTAGATCTGCTTCACAGCATCACTGCAATGCCATTTGCTTTTCATTTCAACAAGGTTGCTTAAACATAGACCTGCCTATCATATCTTCATTGGTTTTTGGGTTGTTTTTTTTTTTCAGATGTGATGTTTACCTTTGTAATCCTCCTACATTTATTTCAGAAAGTTCTGAAGTATTGAGAGCATGCTTTGCTTTTCTAAATGCCTCATTACTTCATTATGCCTCTTTCTAATTCAAGATTTTGTTTACCTTATTCAAAGGCCCATGTGCATTTGCCTTTCCTATAAACCTTTCCACAGAATTCTCCTCAACATTTTAGCAATTAATGCCTCTCCCTTCACTTTTGCACCTTCTTCTCCATTGGTTCTCTTTATGCATAAGCTTATCTAACATCTGTAATATCACCTTACATCTTTAAGTAAAGGCACATCCAGTACCAAGACATGAAGTGGTTTCTAAAAAAAGAAAAGTATTAACACGATTTGTACTTAGCCTAAGAAATAAATTTCAGCCTGATTAAAATTTGTGTAGAGTCTGTTTAATTTTTCTCTTGTGAAGCTCAAAGGCAAGAACCATGCTGTTCATTTCATTTGGAATGCCATAAGCAAGGTACAAAATAATTTCTGCTTTGACTTTAGTACTCTTTTCCCAAAACATTTCACTGGTATTATACTACATTTCACTAGTGCCATTTCACTGGCACTAGTATGATGGTTTTTTGCTGGTGGGTGGCTTTAAAATTACTTTGGCACTACTCTCTTTTCTTCTGACTACAAGTGGGTAAGAGAATACATGATATCTGTGTCTTATATAACTATAGATACTTTTTATAGGATAACAACTTTATTACCCTTAGCATAAATTTTATCCTTGAGCTGTGGTTCAAGAAAAACAGACATGATGTCCTACTTATGTTAAAATCCACTTGAGCATTGCTTATTGGTGCAAGCACAAACAAATATTTCAGGAAGGCATTGCATTAAAAAACTAACTTCAAAATCAATCTGTGTTATGGATCTTAATATACCCAGTACTATCAAACATATTTAAATGGCAGTGTCTCACATGCAATGGATAGTAATGATCCCTTCCAAAGGCATATGCAAAAGGGGAGAGGGAAAGAAAAGAAAAAAAATAAATTTAAAAAAATCTTTGTTTGGACATAATCTCAATTGAAGTAGAGAATGTCAGAGATTTTGCCTTCATTTTCTACTTTGTGTAACTCCAAGTCTCTTTACTGCCCTTGTCCAAACTCCAATGAACATTAAGTTTTGATTTCTGCATAATTTCCTATTTCTATGCAAATTCTCAAATAATCAGATACATAATTTGCTTCTCTGATGTACATGATGTTCTCTTTCCAGCAAACTCCTAAAATTTGCTTCACTAAGCTAATTTGAATAAATTTGTATATCAGCCTTTTCCAAAACCATCTATGAATTTATTCCATGAGATTAGAAATACTCTGCTCAGTGCATAACATCCTACAATGATTCTGCTAGGGAATAAAAATCTTATGAAATTACAGGTAAAAATAAAAATGTGAGCACATGATAATGCTACACACAAAGTTGCTTTCTTAATAAAGCTGAATTTAAGACTCTGACTAAGCAAGTTGAACTGCAGGTCCACAGTACACATACTCAAGCGATTCAATTTTTTTACAAATTAAAATAATAACTCACTAATTACTGCTGAAGGCTAAACAACCTTCTCTTCTATTTTCCTTTTGCATTTCCACTTACTTCATCTTTGCTTCTCCCAGTTTTAGTTTCCCTGCTCTCTTGCTGCCTGATGCTGAAGGCACACGTTCTCACTCATAACAGAGAAGGTACCTATCAACTTCCATTTGCAAGGGTGGCTCAGAGCTTTGATTTAGTGTGGTAATGATTACAATGCTGTAACTCAAAGCACAGTGAGGCAGGCAGCTGACAAGCTGAAGTATGTTGACATCGAGAGAATTACTTGAGCGCTGGTTAAGCTTTTACGTCTACAAGGCCATGGTGAGAATCACCTCTAAACAACAGGAGGTTATGACACTTCAGGCAGATAAAGTAATAATTTTCTTTAGCTGCAGTGAAAACAGCACTTACAGTAGGCACTGATTTTTACCGTTCACATGCAGAATAAACTTTACCACAGCTTTTTGGCAGTAGTTCCAGGTAGAAGTAAAAATAATGTAAAAAGAATGCCTAGATCTACACTTTGAGACACAAGTGATGAAAAATATTCTTGAATACTCCTGCCCTAAGTTCAAAATAAGGCACTGAAAACTCAGTGCCCAAAAAGTACACATCTCAAGTGAAAACTGGTAGGAGACTGGCATGACACATGGACACACAGGGACAGACCACAAACAAAGCAAAAATAATACTGGAACTCCAAAAGACTGGTCATATGTATTGCATCCACTGAGGTCAATCATGAACCCACAATTATTCATGAATTAGCCCAAGTCTCTTTTCTGGAAATCAAAAATACACCTTAACGTCTGGCACAGAATTCTAACAAACAAAAAGCAAGTATCATTAGATTTTTAACATGTCATAAGAATAATTTGCTTTGTGTATATTTCTGCACCAGTGTGAGGAGAGATGTAGCTACAAATCAAATGCTGGACAAAATCGTTCCTATCACAAGAGTAGACAAACTGGGATCTTTAAACTGCCTCTCACTTGGATACTACACAAACATGCAAGACACAGCCAAATTCTCTCCCACAAAATTCAGCAAGAATAGAAACTAGTATCGAAGGAAATTTCAAAAACAAAATGAAAAATTCCCCAGCAAACAGGTTTCCTTTACTACAAAAACAAATTTTATGTTCTGTATCACTGTGCCACATGGTAACTGGACTAGATGGACACTGTTACAAAGGCATCTCATTGTCATAACATTAAAATCCCAGTGGATATACTGGAAGCTTATCTCCAGTTAATTTTTGAATGAATTTTGAATTTTCTTTCAGTTGAGAGGCCCAACGCAAGAGAGGATGGAGAAGGGAAAACACAACTATTACTTAAATAAAAGTGATAAATGGAAGATTTTGCTAGCAGCATTTTTTAAACTCTGTGTAGGTGACTTAGTAAGTACCCTAACTGATATGGTTACTGTGCATCAATTTTTGACTGATAATAAAAAAAAGTGCAGTATCCTGACACATGTCAAAGTCAATCCTAATGAAGAAGATGCAGGTTTACAACAGCACTTCTGAAGGCAGAAGAATAGCGTTTAAAATTCAAATTTTGAACTGACAAGCTCAATCCTGAACCAGATGTATGTACAGAAGGGCACAGTCACACTCATTCATTTCAAAGGGGGAGGGAGGGGAAGAAGAAAAGGAATATTAAGAGTAACATTCTTTCAATTTTATATATTCTATTGGTTTAAATGTCATCATGATATTTTGAGGCTTCTACAAAAAGAATACCTGTTGTAGGATGCACATTTTAGCACAAAAAAAAACCTGCCTCTCCAAGGCAATTATTTTGAATGAGAACCACAATTTCAGCTTTTCATCTGGCATATATTTACAGAATATAAAAACAGAAACAAATTGGGCGGATGCAGATTCTTTTGCCCCCTTTAGACAGGATATTGTGGCAAAAAACAGTGAACTAAAGCATGCTGTTCCTCTGGCCTTGCCACCTAAGATGACATTTGCAGTATGCATATGCAGTACTAATAGGATAAAAGCATCACACATGCACCATTAATTCATAAAAGCATCACTGAAAAAAAAAGAGAAGTGGAAAAAGGAGGGAAATTGTTTCAAAGCATTTGATGGTCCCAGCCTGATTACAATTTGGCAGGGATTCCCTCCCCAGTTCTGCTTCAGTTATGCAGTAAATTTGCACTGTTTCGACCAACCATGTCAGTCTGTCAAGAAACAGATGCCCCTATTTTCAATTGCTTCCACAGAGTTTGAATAACTTTGAGAAAAAAATATTTTGAAAGTTGGGGAACTTAGAGTAAAAGACTGCTGGGGGAGAAAAAGTCAACCACCCCGTTTTTCTCCTGTTTTGACCAGAGGGAGAATTTCTCAGCCATATAAATGCTGGTACAGCAGGACTCTGTTGGGAAGCCCAGCATGGCCACCATCCACAGTGTGTAACTTAGGTTTCACTTAATGTCTAGGCTTCACTTGGCTGTCTGTTCTTTTCTTACATTACTTTGTCTTCTTCATCAACTACCTAACTCCATGGCAACATTCAGCAATAGCACAAGGATGGCTTGCTAAGTGGAAGAGATTTTAGTATGACTTAGAGCAGAACGTTTAGACCCTGTTTTCACATAATCAGATTTCTTTCTGATCATGGCCATAGCTACTATGCTTAATATCATGAATAAATTAAAAGTCAAGAGCTTATACACTTGAAAAAAATGCATTTACAGTGTACTAATAAGCCTTTGCTTTCTCCTTCCAGTTTTTTCTTTTAACAATGTAAATTAACAAGTAAAATTAGCTCTGCGATTCTTTACAAATATGTACTGTAGATAATTAGTTTTCCAAAATAAGATCTCCCATTGATATTGCTTGAATTTATTGCTTAGCAAGTGTGTATTTTAAAATATATATTTTAAATGCTTTAATTTAAATAAATGTGTATTTAAATTGTGTGTGATTATAGATTTTGTTGCTATAATAATTGTAAAAAGGAAATTAAACTTAGTGCAGTTGATCTGCCTATTTCATTCACTATTTGAGGAATAAAAGCATTTTCCAAAATCATTAGCAACCAAAATTTGAAATTTGTCAAATACTGTGATAATAAACAACTTCCCTATGAAGAAGTGCTGAGAGAATTGGTGTGGTTCAGCCCAGACAGGGGAAGGCTCAAGGAAAACCTTGCTGCAGCCATTCATTACTGAAAGGCTTATAATAAAGAGGGAGGTAGGCCTTACAGCAATTTCTGTAGGGATTGAAAAAAGGCAATCGTTTTAAAAGGAAAGAGGACAGATTTAGATTAGACACCAGGAAAAAAATCTTTGCTGTGAGGGTGGTGAGGCACTGGAACAGGTTGTCCAGGGAAGGAGTGAATGCCCCTTCCCCCAAAGTGTTCAAGACCAAGCTGGATGAAGCTCAGAGCAAGGTGTCCCTGCCCCTGGCAGGGGATTGGAACTGGATGATCTTAAAGGTCCTTTCAACCCAAAACATTCTATGATTCTATGACAACGTGACCCTGTTCCTTCTCTGAGCTATTACCTCTGCCATACAAAAAACCCCAAAAATTATGGACTTACGGCTTTCCACAAAGGCAAGTATTTTTCCTAGGATTTATCCTGAACATATACCTCTCAGCGCACAACAATTTTTGAATTATATTCATACCTTCAGATAGCAGACAAGCACTCCAACCTTTGCCCTCTCTAGTAATTTTTTCCTTAAAACTGAAAATTGAACAGCCTATGCTTCAGTTTCAGGAACTAGCTCTCTCATTCCAGTTGCTGTGTTTTAGTTGAGACAAGGTATGGAAAAAAGGTGGCTGTTTCCACTCCTCTTGGTGTACAAGAATTTCATCACTGTACAAATCTAATCATTGCTGCTGATGGCTCTCTGCCACCTTCGATTAACTGGTCATTCCAATACTCCAGTGGAAGTACTTTATATGCTGAACAAGCTGAATCTAGAATGCACTCTTTTAGGGCTAGCTACATCTTCAACCAAACACCAAATGAATGCCATACCAAGCCTCATGGTCACAGAGCAGCACTAAGAATGCCTCAAGAGAAAACCAGCATTTTCTAATTTGATGCATATCCAAGCTCTTAAATTACTGAGGAAAAAGAAAAAAAAAAAAGTAACAAAAGAAAAGGAAACAGAAGGTGAAAATGTATTGCTTTCTAAAAGACAAAGGAGACAAAAGGAGGTGGTATATCTAGAGGGACTGCTTAGGATCTGAGGATTTCTTATAATGCTCTTTTTCTTAAGCCTGTGGGCACATGAGGGAAGCCTGCTTCAAGTATTTGAGATTGCGAATTTATGAGTTTTATTGATGTGTTTTTCAGGGAGCAGATTCCCCCAAGGTCTAATATTTCTCCCCTGGATACTCTAAAACACAGTCAGCCTAGTGACATGGGATTCTCCGGGACAACCCACCTTGCCACATCCCGTGAAACTCGTGTGATAGTGACAAGAGCAGCACTTCATGCCTCATTCTCCCTGCATCACAGGGAATGCAGTGGAATGCCGAAGTAACTCTCAAGTATGAGACAACTACTAAAGGGTAGGACACAAAAAAAAACATTGTCAAAGGACTGAAGAAATACACTTCACCAGCACAACACTTCACATTCTGCCACAAGTCCTCTACCAGTTTTAGCATGAGAACTTTTGGAGACACTGCTAATGAAAAAGATAAGCAAACAAAATTTTTAAAAAAGTAATCAATCCATAACAGCAAGACATACATTAAGTTGCTTCCAAGAACTCTCTGGAAAGTCAGAAAAATTATAGAGAATAAGAACACAAAAAGGAATATGCAGTATCAACCACAAAAAATATCTGGTGGCAAGAATGGGTTTTCTTCTGAGTTACTCTATATGAGGGCGAATAAAACACAGACACAGAAGAGAAACAGGAAGGAGTGTTAGCAGTAGTTTACCAGCTAGCAAATCACAACAGAATTATGCTTAAAAATGTACTGCAGTATGTCTATTCAGCTTATATAGGAGGAAAGGGAAGATACTCAGAGCTGAAATACATGCAGAAGGACACAAAGCATTGCCTTTACAGGACAATAAATTAAGAGCAAAGGATTTTTCCCAATTAGGAAAAGCACAATTCTTTTTCCTATATGGAAACAAATGCTCCCAATAAATAAGACTGCTGAGTGCTTTAGATGCACATTATATATATTCTTGCATATAAACATTAAATGAACTGCTAAAATATAGAATGCCAGTTGATCATTCTCAATATTTTAATATCTCATAACAAAGAAAGTTGTTACAAGTAGTTTTATTGGTGGTTCTTTTAAAATAAAACTCAGTAGTAAAGATATTGATTACTTCCATGTAAAGATAACAGTTGCAAAAAAGTCTTATAGCAGATGGGAGTTTCTCTAAAACCACATTTTTCTGATGAAAAATGTGTAAACAGACATTCTTGTAATAGAAGAATTACAGAAATTTGAACCTAATTCCAAAAATAGCATGAGATGTCTCACTTCTGTTTCCATCTAAAGCTTAAACTTTTGGTTCCACTCAAGCTTTCCCCTTTTTAAGGAAAAGCTTTTCCCTAGGTTTCAGGCATACTGCAAATATTCACTATTCCAGATGCTTTTCTACGTTTGCCACTCCTATACTCAAAAGTCCTTTACTTTTCACAGAATCGCAGAATCACAGAAAAATGAGCTCTTTTAGAAAGGATCCACAGGGATCATCAAGTCCAACTCCCACAAGCCATCCTGATTATTGATTTATATCACACTAATTCTTTCAATAGGTAAGAGTATGGGGGGAAGCTGGGCTGACAATGATGTTATGGACATTGTAATTCTAACACCTATATAATTCAGACTTCCATGATGATTCTGAAAACAATATTCAGCACAAGTGCACTGGATATTATATAGTACTTACTCAAGATCAGCTAATTTTCATTCTTTTGTCTTCTTTTTCACTATTTCCTTCTAATTTATATATCAGCAAGCTTAAGGTCATTTTAACACAGGCTCTAAAAATAATACTTGGTATGGATACATACTGAAGCACTTCATTGTAAATTATTCCAAGCACGCATTAATCACATGCAAAGGTTGTTCAAATATAGTCTTTGTTCAGTGACTACCCTTGTCTCAAAAGTGAATGATCAATAAAAGAAAGTCAAGACCTTGACCACAAAAAATCCACATCGTAACACTAATCAACAGTCATTCAACCCACTTTGCATACATTAATTTATTCAAAATCTTGCTTGCATAACTTAATGACTTTACATTTTTGGTATTTTCCTCTACAGGAGACCAGCAGTCAATACCACAGCAGCCTTGCCAAAGTACACATTGAGATGATGCACTAGACCGTGGCTTAGAGGAATGGGAACACAATGAATGAAGATTTTGAAGGCACAAGAAAGAGGAGCAAAAGCAAGACATGGGGTTTTGGAAAACGGTCCAGGAGCTGCCAGGAGTCCCTTGGGGAGGGATGTTCTGCCAGGCAATCTTGAGGAGCAAAAAAAACAAGCAGACAAGACAAAAGAAAGCAACTTAGTGTCGCTTGTCTGAGCCAAATCTCAAAGCAAGAAAACTCACATTGTACCTATTTTTTTTTTCTTAGAGGGCCTAGGGAGGGCTGTGTTCTTCTCATGAGCTCACCAACTTGCTGCAAGGCAGTTTCCCATATTCTGTGGGACCAAATCTTCTAGGCCCTGCAGAAGGAAAAGCTTTTCCTCTTCTAACTGCACTAACTGCTGAGCGCCCACCCAGCTTCCCACAGAAAGCACTGATCATCAACAGAGGGAGAAGTCAGAAAGTTTTCCCAGAAGAAGGGTAGGGCACAGTGTAACAACAACCAAAAAATTTACAAGCCTGTCTAAGCTGATCATAGGATAAAGTTTAAATACCAAATTCCAGTGTATCCTGTTTACTGAAAAAGCACATTATCACTGATAATGATATTTCCATTTTTTAATATTAAATGTCAAGGAATTTAAGTTCTGCTTATCATGCACTACTCGAAACATCCTTAACTACAGGAGCATCAGATACTGTGGCTTTTAAACTAAATTGTATCTGCCATTTTAGAAATATTTCAGGTGCTATTTGGGAAGAAAATATTTCTATGGCAAATGAAGAAATAGCAATACTATTTAAAGTCAACTTAGTAAACTTAGTAAACTTCACTGCCAAATAGACTACCAGGTTTGTTACTACAGAGGGAAGAACAAGTAGTCCAAACTCATCTCCACATATAACATTAAGGACAAAAGTATTAAATTTAGAAATGTTTTATAAGGCACTTTGAATACTAATAAAATGCAGTCAAATTTACAAGAAAATAATTGCCCAAACATAACAAAACTTAAGAAATATCAGTATATTGATTCACTGCTCTTGAAAGCTTCTATGTACTGCTTTTATAACTGATATTTTTTCCTCTGCTTGCTAAAGCAAAATCTATCTCTTCTACCTTGGGAAGGAAGGCAGTGGATGAAAAATCAAGCATCACTCCATCCTTGGTGACTACTCTTCAAGGGCCTGGAATTTCAAAAATTCCTCATACATTTGAGAAGAGTGTCTAACAGAGGTTTGTTGTTTGGAGTGGGAAAATACTGACAGGAAACTGAATTTTTCCAGCCTAGATCTATATTATGTATAGATATATCTTTTCTGTTTCTTTGTATTTTTGGTACACACAGAAGTCAGTGAAATGTTTCAAAGTTCTAGGAACATTACTGTAAATACCTGTATCATGCTTTCCATAATATGCTATTGTATGGGAGGTGAAAGCACAGTATATGTTTTCAGGCTGTGCTGGTGCTCTGTGGCAGCTGGCCATATTCTGTGTGAAATGCCCAGTGCTAGGCAGCCAGTCTAGCTGGCAATTCCCTGGATGCAATGCCTTTTTGAAGACTCACTGTCTACCCTTCTCTAACGCAACCACACAAACTTTGATGCGTTCCAAGCATTTTGGTTTCATGCACCCAGAAGGAGGGAATTCTTGGCAGATGATACCTGTCTCTGGGGTTTGCTACTGGCAGAAATTAAATCAAGTGCAAACTTGGCTATAATCAGAATGAATCACAAGACTTCTCTTCTCTGGGTTTCCTTATGACTAGAGGCCATGACATCCTGAAGCTACATTCACTGAACAGATTTTACTCACGTCCCCATACTTCAAGTTGTAGGCAATATGGGCATTATCTTAATTTTTCTCTTTTTACAGAAAGTATTAACACCTCAAATGTGTAGCACTGAGAGGTTTACACAAATAGTGTGGTGTCTGTAATTTTCTAAACATATCCAGCACACATCACTTTATGAGATATTAACTCTTATGAAATGTCTCCCAAAGATCCAATTATCTACTTACATTTTACATCACAGATTCAAATAGGGGAGAAGCATGGTTACTTCCAAAAAGGTACTTCATCTAAATTAAATACTGCCTCCAAGGAAAAACACAAATGTTTTGCAAAACAATTACACTATTTGGAAAAGAAAAACAAACCACAAACAAAACTAGCACAAAATCAAATACCAAAAAGAAAACACACCAAAAAATCCTGAACCAAACATAAACAAAAAAATCAAAACCAAACACCTCCATCCTCCATAAACCACACTAAAGATTAAAATAGCTAAACTCCATGCCAAACCAGTTTTACTTTTTCCTGTTTTGTATAAGCCTAAACCATTAAAGCAGTTATTTCTGATTTATGTTTAAAAAGAGATTAAAATATTTAAAAAAACAAACTTCAAAACTTAATTTTATATGGCAATACTGTCCAACACAACATCATGGAAATCAAACATATACAGTAATTGTCAATTATAATAATTTTGAAACAGAGAGAAATGATGCTGCAAACTGGATCTTGTGAAGTAATTCTTACAGACAGTATTCTTACATAATGGCCTGTAAAACTCTTAACATTCTATTTTTTTAAGTTTACCTTGAACTGCAGGAAGGATATCTCTAAAAACACTTAAGTAAACTAATAGGAAACAAAGCTGTTTTGCTAAGACAGTCCTTCCCTAAAAATGTGTTTTCTGTAACATAGACACGTTGTTAAAGGTATTTAAGTCACATTATGAAGAAAGCTCTTTCCCCCTTAAATCCAATTGATCAGATTATGAAATTACTAGGAATAATCCAATAATTTATTTTCAACCAAGAATATCACTATTACTTCAAACTGTACTTTGTAATGCCTATTAATGATGACATATTGTCACAGTGGTTTATAAGCCACAAGCTTCCAGCTTTTAATCAGACCTTTGACTTTCACTAAGACTGCCAATCCTGCACTACCACCTCATTTTCTTCCCAGTTTGGCTGCCAGCAGAGGATGCAATTTTTATGGAAGATCCATGCTTTTATGATAGGCAAGTCTTTTGCCATAGGTACACTGCACTTTAAGCATGATTCAGAGTCTACACAAGATTCAAAATTCTCCCATCACGTTTGTACTGGCAACACCAGGGTGCACTGCTCAGAGAAACCAATGGTCTCTCCTGGGTCTGGCAACCTCAAAACTTCAGAAAAGAATTTTAGCCTCTTTAATCATGAAGGCAAAAAGATAAAGTACCTTTCCTAAATATCCTCTTAAGGTCCTTAAGGAATCATCATCCTAATGTGCTTAACCTCAATGCAAAAATAAACACCTTCCATGCTGCTGATGAAATAATTTTTTGGATCAATATGCATATCAGTTGAGGCCTGATACTTGTTTTTGATAAATGTTTCATACTGTAATGACATTTATCTGGCAGCATCATTATCTATAGTAGCATCTTTATCAAGAAGGAGTCATGATGCTACAACATTCTTTTTTTGTTGGTCAGCATTTTTTGTAATAGCCATCACTAAGAGTGCTAAAAAGCCTGCTAATTTTATATCCTTGGAATTTAAGTGTTTATTAAGGGGTTTATTAAGGGGCTGTTTTAATTTAGATGCAGAAGAATAAAAATCAAATAGCTAAAATGACATCAGAGCTTAGGTGGGAGGATGCTCAAAGTAAAAATATTGAGAGAAGAGGTTTTATAAATAGAGCAAAGTCTGGGCTTGGCTAACATAAGACCAATAATAAGGACATATTTCACTTAGGAAAGGGTTT
This sequence comes from Agelaius tricolor, assembly GCF_023055355.1. Lineage (NCBI taxonomy): Eukaryota > Metazoa > Chordata > Aves > Passeriformes > Icteridae > Agelaius > Agelaius tricolor. The sequence goes on along the minus strand of NW_027269262.1, from coordinate 22,823,275 downwards.
CAAGTAGCAGGAATGCTTTATTACTTTATTACTTGATTTTCTCACAATCCAAAAACACAGTGCAGCAAAGAGGAAGCATAGCTTTGGAACTCATTACTAAACCCACCCCAAGTTTAACTTCTGCAGAGTTTGTTCCCTTTGGCTCGTGCTTATTAATATCAAGAGTACCTCCTTTTCAGTTCCACACCCACTAATAAAATCTGAATCCAGTTCAAACAGAGATTGAATTTTTCAAAACTGACTTATTTTTCTCTTCTTGGGAAACTGTTTCTTGACTTTGTTCCTGGCATCAGCAGTCACTCTAGAGCAAACATAAAAGCTATTTAAAACTCTTAAGTAAGTAACACTGTCTTACAAGGGCAAAGTATAAATGGACATGTTCACAACATCACCTAGAAAGACACACTGTTCAGGAACCGTTTTCATTTGTTCTTGCACTGTTGCAGGACTTGGCAAGATTCAGGTTTATTTAGCTATAGCCTTAAGTGGAACCCCTGAGTATGGAAAATGCTTTATCATAACTCAGCTTTGAAGGAAAAAAAAATCAGACCTTTTTTTTTTTTTTCTCCTCCATAAAAACAAACCTCTCATGAAAATCTCCAAGAACTGCCTACTTGATAACCATGGTGTTGCCAGGAGCTGAAAAATTCCCAAATGAATGAGAAGATAAAAAGCAGAATAAATGCAAAATCACAATAAGTTCATGATCACTTCTATTAAGAAAAGCTTGTGTTATTTAATGATCTACCATGAAAACACCAGATACTTTCTGTTCTTTTGCTGGTCTCAAAGCAAACACAGCCTAATTAATGCATTAAATGCACTATTGTTTAAGGTAACAAAAGACTTCATTATTTCATTTTCCTTTTTAAATTACACAACAATAAGGTCTCACATCCACATATATGCAGACGACAAATTTGCTACAAGCTGCAATTATAGGATTTCAACATTATGACACAATTTTATTGCATCTGCAATAAGATGTCATTATAGTATATACATAGAGGTAGGACTAAAATTTAAAATTTTTCTAAGGAAATATAACAGGTTCATTTATCATTGCACAGAGAAAAACTAGCAACTGGAGAGTACATATTAGTGATTAGATTTTGAATTAAGTATTAAATGATCAATAAGTGATTCTTTCTTTGGGGCTTGTTTTCAAGCCCCAAAGCCCCATTAGTTTTTACTTACCACATTTATAAAATAGATAACATTTATAACAGGAAAGAAAGAAACAAAAATGCTGTAAAAAAAAAATAGAAAAAGCTCCTAAAAGAAATGAAGGGTAACTGCTGCCAGATTTCAAAATAAGTATTTTTAGGAAGTCTGGGCAGGGGAGGGGAAGAGCTTGGCAGGTAGACAAAGGCCATTTTTCCCTCTAGCTTTAAAATGAGCAATAAACTAAAAGCTATTCACTTCCATCTCTCACTTAACATAGCCACACTCAAAGCAATGATTTCTTTGCTCAGATGAAGTGCCCTTTAAGCATGCCCTAGATTTGCAATGAATTCAGCGTGATTTTAGCTATACAACTTCCCCTGACTTAAATGGAAAATGCATGACAAAAAGACCAAGCAATTTTATATAGAGATGATCACTACACTCATAAGTCAGGTTTTGGAAACCTAAAGACATCTCTTTTTTTCCAATTCCTACCATCAGCAAATTGTAACACATGGCTTTTTAATTTAAGTACATGCATATAAAGAATTACAGTAACAGTACTTCACCAACAATAAATACACACATTTAGATGATTAAATAAGATGGGATACTTCTACTCATTAACCAAGTAGTTTGATCAACTTATTATGTAAAATTAGATCTGAAACAAAATTAGCTTCTCTTTTTAAAATTTAATTATATAGAAATACACAATAAAATATGGTACACATAACACAGAAGTGGTTTCTTGCATGGATCCCAAGAGAGAAGCTTTCAAATCCACCTTGAACAGCTAACACCCCATTGATGAAATGCCTGTATGTTACTTTCTTTTTCGGTTTATGCTTTTCAGGAATTATGATTACTTCAGTGAAAATATGGAAGCTTTAAATAAAGGTAAAGGAAAAATAAGTGGAATTTGGGTGGTTTGGTTGTCTTTTTTTTTTTTTAAGTAGCACATGTAGAGAAATTATTTAAAATTAATAATACCATCCATTTGGTACCGTTTGGCTAAAGTTGAAGAAGACTTTGATGAGAGGCACTGGGGAAGTCAATCAAACTCCATGCATGAATGAGAGTAGCATAATCAGTTTGCTAAAGCAGATCCTTTATTATAGTTTTTTATACTTTTGCATAAGGCCAAACACTCAGTATGACTATTTAATATTTTAAGAAATACATTAAATACTAATTTTTTTTTTCAAAGCTATTGCAGCAGTGGAAGACATTTGATAACAAGTCTTTGTTCACTGCTGAAGCATTAAGAAATCTTAAAACTTTCCCTAAGTTGCTTATCTTTCACAAAGTTTCCCATCAGAAATGGAAATACTTTAAGACAGAAAGCGAAACCTTAACTGGAGATGAAGAATAAAGATGAAGAATAATTTTTCATAACTATTATGTAAACATATATGTCCAATACTATTTTGTCTAACTTTTTTTAAGAGTTAGACTGAACATAACTAAGACACCATACATCTGCAGATCAACACCTCAGTCTTGCTGTCACGGCTGTCAGTGTTACCTTAGAATTTCTGATAGTAGAAAATCCTAAGGGAATTGTACAGCTAATGCTTTAGAAGAAAACTATGAAAGCTTCACTTTTATCTGTTAAAAGATGGAACAACATAATGAGAAATAGTTCTTCTTTTTTCATCGCTTCAGCTTTGTAGTTAGAATATCAAAATATACTAAAATACCAAGTTGGAAGAGACTTCAAGGATAATCTGGCCCAACCTTTCCTGGCAAAAGCACGGTCTAGTCAAGATGGCCCAGCACTCTGTCCAGCTGGCTCTTATAAGTGTTTGACATTGGGGAATCCACCACTTCCCCAGGGAGATTATTCCAATGGGTAATTGTTCTCATTGTGAAAAAGTTTCCTTTTATCTTCAACCAGAATCTGCATGAAGAAACTTGGATGCATTACCCCTCATCTTTTCCATGCGATTCCTGGTAAAAATGGAGTCTCCATGTTCTTTTTAGCCAGCCTTTAAATACTGGAACATGGAGATAAGCCTTCTTTTCTCCAGGCTGAACAAACCCAGTTCTCTAGGCCTTTCCTCACATGGCACACTTCCCAGTCCTTTGATCATATTTGTGGCCCTTCTGTGCATCCTCTCCAGCTTGTGTACACTTTTTTTGTATAGCAGAAATCAAAACTGAACACAGTACACAGGTGTGGGTGCTGAGCTTGTTTCTGGAAATACAAGCAAGTGTAAAAATACAGTAAGTAAGAGACAAAAATGATGTCTAAGGAGGGTCAAGACTGTGTAATCATCAAGCAAGGGGGGTTTCAGTTTAAGAAACCTGCAAGTACATATCTGTAAATACACCCTGCATATTACAGCCATGTTTATGTGTGCATACATATGCATTCTTGCCTGCATATTTACTTTAAAGCACTCCTTACATAGTAATCCATATCCTGTGAGCCTTATGTGACATAGATTCATGGGAACCCTTCACCGCAGGCTGCTTCTTTCTGTGCAGTGAAAAAATTCAAGTAGGTACATATTAAATAGTGCAAAGATCTTTGAATTTCACTGTTCCACAGAAAGAAGGACACTGTGAGAAACGAGTCTCCCTCACTTACAAATCAGTGGGACATCTCATCTGGGCAGCTATGGGTTAAGAAGATAGTGGTTTGGAAAACTGCAGTATTTGGTGTCCCAAATCTCACAGATGTGATGACAGGCAGCACTTTGCTCTTCAGAAGCTGTAGGACCACACTTGAATTCCTCAGTAAGAAAAGCAGGTCACTGGGAAAACAACTGTGAGGGAATGGTTATCAGAGATTACATTGCTCCTTTAATCAACATGCTGGCAGATTTACTTTCCACCTATATCTACTTTCAGGAACAAAACACTATGAGAACCTTAGGGATACTGGTCTTAAAATAATAGCTGTGCAAGTTTTTAAAAGGCATTGGTGCACATGTTCTCTGCTAGAACCAGAGAGATGGGGAGAACACTGCAAGTGTGTTTTTCTCAGTACAACAATGGAAAGCAAATTACTTTCAGTAGCAAAATAGCAGTGAATTTAAGAGGTAGGACCCATGCCTATTAAGGCTTTCTCTTGTGTCATGCCAGGTTCTAAACTCACCTGGATGAATGAACTACATTTTCTTTGGAAGAAACTTTCCAGTCATAAAAGAGCTGACATCCTGGGCTTTCATATTATGAATATCCTATGGTAGACTGGGTCACTCTAAGTTTCCACCTCATTTTCCAATCATACTGTAGCCCAGTTTTCAGGCTACCACTAAGGATTTCATGTTTCTACCTAGAGAGCAATGAAGCTGATGAAATTTCTTCCTGAAGGGATCAGATCAAGTGAAACTAAATGGAAGCCTAAGTAAGAGCTCACTCTTTGCCTGCATTAGTAGCTCCCTGTAGTCAGGCTATAGGGAATCTTTTGATGTGAATCTGATTCATTTTGAATGCTGAGTCCAAATGAGCCTAAATTCTAAAACACATGGAGAGAGTCCAAAATAATTTTTGCACTTTTTGAAGTACACAGATTTCTAATTTTGCACATTTTCTGACTAGAAAAGCAGAGCATGTGGCTGCATCCAGAAATCCCAGTGCAGTGTGTACTTTAAACACAGCTGAAGGCTGCTCAGAACACAGCCCGTGCTTGCAAGGCAAATAGAGCACATGTTGTGTGCAAGTGTCACTCTTGGTGAGAGTTACATTATTCCATGTCACTCCAGGAGGTTTTTCTTGTATATGTAACAAATGTATATCCTATCTTTAGAGTGAGTAACAAAATAAAGAGGGGGAAGTATTGCTTAAATGCAGCCAGCTTGCAGATTCAGAAATAAGAAAGGGCAAATGCCGGGACAACAAAGAAAAGCAAAGGGGAAGAAAAGAAGATACAGTTCATTGAGTCATTTCTTCCTAAAGCATAGTGCTGAGAGGAAATGCTAAAAAAACCTTGTGGTTTTTTTTTGTTGTTTTTTTTTTTGTTTGTTTGTTTTTTTAAATCAATGTACAGTTTACCACAACCATTCTTGGATTTGAACTGCAAGTCCTTTCTTAGTCTCTGGCTCAATTCATTGGTGCTGGAAAGCAACAAGGCCAATTGCTTAGGCCCCAAAGATTACCAAAGACATAAAAGAAATGCCTCAAAACAAGAGCTCTGCAGACAGTGCAAGCAGTGAGCTGAAGAGGATGAAAGCTGTTTGATCCCCTCTAGGAAGAGGGAAGGAACTGGCCAGGAATAAGGCATATTGGTGAGACTGCTGAACAAAGATAACATTGGCTGTGCTCTGTCTCCAGAGAAAAACAATACAAACCAAATAAACAAACCAATGTTCTTTCAGGACACATCCTCTGTCCTCTACCTCTCAGATGATTAAAGTCAGCTTGAAAAACAAATTGAAAAAAATTAAGGAGACAGCTTTGACTTCATAAATTTCACAGGGAATGCAAGCAATTTTAAATATATGAATTCAGGGCAAAATGCCTGCTCAATGCCCACCTTGCCATTTACTCCTGTGAGTATGACCTGTACCATTACCTCTTACTATTGCTTTAAAAAAAAGAAGTTCTCATGTTGGAATGCAGTTTCTGCTCTTGAGAGTGTTGTGAAAACTGAGTGGACATCAATTAGTCATCCCCACACACAAGCATATGCTGCAAATTTCAAAACACTGTGCAATTAAAGAGACTGCTTTAGATTGCGCACATATGGTGCTGCAGTTCACCTCTAAGAAAAAGTCAACAGTTTTCAGCCTCTTGGTTTTAAACATTATTACAACATTATGTTTTCTCCTCTTCCTCCTTGAGGAAATGTGTTTCACAGTCATGTAATTCTCTGACCTGTCTACAAGTCCCTTATACAGGATGAAAACCCGAAACTCTGAACTTTATTGTGCTTAAACAAAAAAGCCCCATGCACAACAGAATATGACATAAACACAAACTTGATTTCAGGATGACAGTAACAATATTTTAGCATCAAAAGAGAGCATCTGAAAAATTACTATTTTCTAGTTGTCCCAAATCATTGAATCATAGAATGGTTTGGAAGGGACTTTAAAAGTCATTTAATTCCAACCCTTCTGCTGTGGCCTGGGACATCTGCTATTAGACTAGTTTGCTCAAAGTCCCATCTTATTTGTCCTTGAACACTGTGAGGGATGGGAAATTCAAAGTTTCTCTCATCACATTCCAGTGTTTCACCACACTTCTTACAAAGAATTTCTTCCTAGTATCTAATCTAAATCTACCCTCCTCCAGATTTATGCCATTCCCCCTTGTCCCATCGCTACATGTCTTTGTAAGAAGTCCTTCTTTGGCTTTCTTGTACTCCTTTAGGTACTAGAAGTCTGCTATAAGGTTTTCCCAGAGCATTCTCCTCCAGAACAAACAACCCTGATTCTCAGCCTTTCTTCATGGGGGTAGTTCTCCATCTCTCTGACCATCTCAGTGGCCTCATCTGGACTTGCTCCAAGAGTTCCCTGTCCTTCCTCTGCTGAGGCCCCCAGATCTGGATGCAGGTGGGGTCCCACCAGAGCAGAGCAGAGGTGCAGAATCCCCTCCCTCCCCTGCTGCCCACGCTGCTTTGGATGCAGCCCAGGACATGTCTGACTCTCTGGGCTGTGAGTGCCCATGGCTGGGTCCTGTCCAGCCTCTCCAGCACCCCCAAGTCCTTCTGGGCAGGGCTGCTCTGGATTTGTTCATCCTCCAGTCTGGGTTGGTACCTGGGTTTACCCTGACCCAGGTGCAGCACCTTGGCATTTGATATTGTTGGACCTCATAAGATTCCCATGATCCCAACTTCCAACTAGAAACACTTCAGTCACAACTTGTGTGGTTTTTCCCAGGTATCGAGTATTAAATTAAGCAATTTTCCCCCCACAATTAAGGCTGTTTTGTTATCTCCAGACTCCAAAAATGTTTAAGGTGAGATGAATGTATGGACAACTTATTTTTTATAATTTGGAAGGTTCCTTTAGAATACGACCAGCATTTTTGTATCTTAGAAGGGTTCAATAGAAACCGGCATTCTTAATTATTAAATAAACTGCAAGATGAAATTGCATTATGGTTTAGAAACAGAATTTAAGGTCCTGCTGAAGGAACTCTGGCAGCCTTTTCTCTTCCCCCTAGTTTCTTAATGATACCTTAATGAAGCTTAGAGATAGGACTAGTTCTATTTAATTAAAACTAAGATTGCTTGAAAGAGAATTTGATTAAGAATAAGGAAGGTCATATGGCTGGGACTACAGACACTTGGGTCCTTTCACTCAGCACCTTAATCCACCTTGAGTGAATAACCTTTTCTCTTATCCTTTACCCCATCTGTAAACCTGGGAATGAAAGAGAAGGAAGGAAAAAAAAGATACTGGCCACCGTTACAGTGTTTGAACAATAAAACTATTTTTTTTTCTTTTAAATGGTAAAGACGTGGACATTTCAGGTAACAGGGGACAGAATGGATTTTAGATACATCAACTTGTATATCCAACTACTAACACATGCATTAACATATGAAATTTAAATCAATGTTATCAACAAGCATAGTGCAAGGTTGAGTTCCCTTCAATTTTAGCTTAAAGCCGTTCAAACCATTCAATTTCAGAGGCGCTCCCTTTATTTTCATGTTCTGTGCTGTAAACTGCATGTTGCATACCACACAAATCCATTTTCTTTTCTCTGTCTTCAAGAATAATTACTTTTTTTTACATTGGAGGTAAAAATTACATTTTCCAGAATAAAACAACTGGCTTTGTATTCTCTTCTTAATGTATAGAATATAGTGCCCTGAAAATAGAATTTTTTTACAATGACATTATACACTACACAAAAATACAGATAGATCAACTTCTTTGTCATGTAAAATGTTCTACAACTAGAAAGCAAGTTGTATTAAAATAGACAGTAAACTGTAGTACTGAGTCAACTAGTGAGGAGGTCCAAATCCCTACTGGTTTTTGATTTAAAAAAATCATACATGGTGGAATTTAAATAATAAGCATCAAAACCTCTATCAAGTTTTTAAAATATTTATAGTCTTTATTTTGTATTCTTTATTTAATAATACATATATTCTTAAAGAAGAAACTTAGTTATTAAAAGCTTTTACAGTGCTGAAAAAGATATTTCCCTCAGACAGTGCATTCTCCTGGCCTTGCTCTATACAACAACCACAAATCATGATTCAGATGTGAAAATGGTATCCTTGGCAGAAACCTTAAACTTTGCACAAGATGAAATCTGATCATCGGAGTCTGGCTTTTGGCTCTAGAAATTCTACCAGCTGTTAAACCACACTACTTTCAATATCCAATTTAAAATATCATTTCACTGTCCAGTAGGATCTAGTAAGTCTACTGAACTCTTCATAGTGCTGGATGACTATATAAGCTAAATACTTCTATTAGCATGTCCTGTAAGTGATAGTGTGCAACCTTGTTATATTTATTCACTCATTCCACTAATTCAGATGAAAAAGTCTGTTTCATTTAAGGGAGATTTTGCACAAGCAAGTCTTAACTTCATGTTATAAAAATTACAGCAGAAGAGCATTGAAATTTCAAACTGGAAAGCCTTTACACCTTCTCTATAAGGTCACCTTCACAAAAATAGCACAATGGGCTTGGTTCAATCCATATAATTTTCCTGTTAAGATTCTGAATTGATTCCATAATCATATAAAACCAAGTTCAATACACAAGTAGAGCTGTTGCCCTTGCAACTAAAATCCACATAGTAATTTATGAAGAAAAAGAAAAATATTTTTTCTTTTCTTTTCTGAGGTTCATTTCTTAGAAAGGTATTTTCTACAGTAAGTGACATTTCTCAGCATAATTCTGAGAATTAATCAGATTGGTTTCAAGAAAATGTCAAACCATTGCCCCAAGCAATGTTCTGAAAATTAAACTTACATTTCATTCCGTTCAAAAGAAATGAACTCCTTTTTTCTAATGAACGCTTTTCTTTATGTTAAAAATGAGCACATTTGCTGCTTAATATAAATATGCTTTCAGTTACAATCAGCTTTACTGTCTTGGATATCTACAATGTGATAACCAGAAACTTTGATTCTAATGTTCCATGTAACAGGCAAACAACAAACTTATTTGTGATACTGATGCATTAAAAAAAAAAAAAAAGAAAAGAAGGGTCTTTTATTTGATAGGCAGTTTGGATGAACTCATTTTCATATGAATTGATAGCTTTGCTGTAAATTCTGCTCAGCACTTCTGAAGGACAGGACTAGAGACAAAACTATGTATTTTGAATACACTCAATGAGCTAGAGACCTCAAGCGGCAATATTGTACATCAGAGAAGATAGGGCAAACCGAACAGATATTTTACTCTCCCCTCACAACAAGAATTGAGTTAGAATCAAGTGTGGAATAGGGAGAAAAAAAATGGGATGTGATCAGATCCCATGCAGACAGCTTTTGGATTCCAGCTAGAAAACTAAATACACAAAAATGAGAAAGAAACAGCAGGATCAGCCCTGCAAAGAAAGGTCAAGTAGCCACCAGAAGAACCTGTGCTTGGTTCAGATGTCAGACTCTTCTCCCATGTCACAAGGAACAGGGCAAGAGGAAATGGCCTTAGGTTGCACCAGGGGAAGTTTAGTTTGGATATTTGGAAAAATTTCTTCACTGAAAGGGTCGTCAAGAATTAGCACAGGCTGCTCAGGGAAGTGGTGGAGTCATCATCCTTGGAGGTATTTAACAGATGTGGCACTGAGAGACGTGGTTTAGTGGTGAATTTGGCAGTCTGGGTTAAGTGTTGGACTTGGTGATCTTAGAGGTCTTTTCTAACCTAAATGATTCCATGAAGTTCATACATATGGTTATGAAAACATTATGCTGACATATGCAGGCAGCAGCACAGCTACCTCACTTGCTTCTCAGAGCGGTAAATTGTCATCAGGAAACAAACATTGCTAGCAGCTTCACCCTGTTCACCACTAGCAAACCAGGATGAAGGTCCACTAGTGGGGAAACCATGCTGAGCAACTCTCCAGTGACTGACCTGACATTTTCAGTCTGCCCTGTCCCTCATGTCTGAACCCTCTCATCTCCAGTGGCCTCAGGCACAGACACTGCCACCCCTACACTCTGGGAGTCTCTCTGGGAGTTCCCCTGGCCCCTCTGGTCACTCCAGCAGCCAACTCCTGATGCTCAGCACACCTGCTTCCCGAAGCCCTCAACCTCCTCACCAGCTGGAGTAATCTTGAGATGCCCTTCCATGGCCACCCATGATTTGCCCATACCCTTGGGCAGTGAGTGCACACAGACACTGCAATAGGTGCTACACAAATGTGTGTCAAAACCCTAAGCTGTTAGGCTGAAATAATAGGGTTTCCCACCTGCCATCACATCTCTCGTTCTTCACACAGGTGAAGATGTGTATTTTCCTATGTACCTTCCTATTTTGAAAGGGAGTCATCAGATAAAGAACTGTAAGAATGTGTATGAAAAAGTGAAGCATGGAATAACAAGTCCTGTGTGTCTTTACTTGTATGAAGTATCAAATATCTAGAACCAAGTATGAGGTAAAAAACACAGTTGCACTTCATTCGGTATTTAAATGTTTATAAATACCTAATCCATCGTTTCTTCTAGCAAGTCAGTCTACTGAAGAAAATGCAGTTTTCATGGTTTTCAAGTACAGATTTGCTAGGAACCAAAGGTATTTCTTCCCCCTCTTCATCAGTTCTCAGCCCACCCCATTTCAGCCCAGGTATTGGCTGCTCTCATATTCTTGATTTTTATCTATATTGTTCATTTGATTTGTTTTATTTTGTTTAGAAAAGGAAAGATCAGCACCCAGAGACATGTGTTACTCCAGCAGAACCTTTATTTGCTCAGTTTTTCTGGGGCTCTAAAGTGTAGGTCTGTAATATTTTCAATGACAAATGGGAATGGAGATAAGGAATGTAAGATGCTTGCTAAGTTGTAGCCTCCCACATTTTCATGTCAGGGCTGAATTCACTTCCCACAAGGAATTGTAATAGAATGAAGAATACTCCCAGAATTTTTATGTCACTATCCAAGACTTAGCCACAGAAGCAAACAATTAATTTCCACACACAGAATTCCTCTCCTCTAGTACTTAAGACTCAGGTATTCTGGCCATTCAGTTTAACCACACAAGTGTTTAAAAAGTTAAAACTCTTCTCAATCCACCAAAGATAACTCTTATTTACTTGACACGGAATTCCATCAACTGAAAGACATCAATGTCTCTCATTAATGTGCTCTAAATTAAAAACAAAAATTAAAAAATCATTGGGTTGTTTTACAAGAAGCTTGAAAGTCATTTTGCACAATTGCTAGGGAAATCCAGCTAGGGTTTCTGAGAAGTATGGCACTATATAGAAATAATAAGGTTTTAGAACAAAGGTAAAAACCTTTTTTTCCTACCCAGTGGCATTTTACTCTTTTTAATATGCAACAAAACACTATCAAATATTTTTTTCATCTGAGCAATGAAAAAACTTTATCCAAATTGTAAATGTGAAGACACTATTTTCTCTTCTCTGATAAAGGACAGCCAGGAATCACACCAGACATTTCTAGCAAATAGGCTAGACAGCTCATTACCTTGAGAAGCTAAATGAAGTACACAGTTGCTAGATTACCTTATCCTACTTGATTGATCTCACTACTTCAGGTAGCAAAATATTCTGAAATTCCTCTGGTGGTTCTATATTGTGCAATAAATATAAAGGCCCTTAAGAAGTGTACACACAGACTGATAGGAACTGTCAAAAGTGAAGCCCGAGCTAAGACTGAGACTAGACATCAAGATTTATGCGGTGAGAGCTTAGAACTTCTGTGGTCATTTGCTCAGATATACACAGCAGTGTGCTGGCAAACACAAAAGTACCTTCACATTCCCAAAGCACACAAGCACCAGAGTTATGGGATGGAGCAAGACAAGGGGCTGTGCACCACTCTGTGCACAGCAGCCCCTGGCATCTCCCAGACTGTCAGGGGAAAAGCAAACAGGACAGCTTTTGCGTTATGGGGACTTCTTATCACCCTTCCTACTCAGAAAATGCTTCCAGTGTCCCAATAGCTGTCAGGGGGCAGGGTGAAGGGAATAGAAAGGAGAAATAAAAAACCCCAAAATGTCCTGTTTTCCTCCTGTCACTCTACACCCTACCAGACCAAGGCTGCCACAAACACTATACTAAGAGTAGAAATGATTGTACTAAAAACAAAGGCAAACATGATATCAACAAAAACAAAAAGCAAAACACACAATCAAACCCTGAAAACTCTTCATTGCCTTTGCAGATGTCCTTAGATATTTAAATAAAAGAATGTGAAGTCATTTGTTTTAAAGACCTATGATGCATATTGCCATTTGTGCCAAGGAAAATAAAGTTTTACACTATTCTAAATAGTCCGTAGGCCAAGATCCAACTGCTCTCCTGTTTATAAGAGAAAGGCTTGGTACTAGACTTCAGGGCCAGTAAAAGTAACCTGTAAATATTGCACACAAGAAAAACTAAACAAGATTAGCTAAAAACAGTATTTAAAGATCTCAGAAAGTAACTCCATTCATATCAAATACTCAAGTGATTTTCCAGGCCTTTTCCGGACATTATTCTGCAGCAAGCTCTTTGAGTTCAGTACATCTCTTCTTAATATATAGAAATTCATTACTTTCCTCCAGCTATATCTCAATTCCTATTTGTTTCAAGTACAGAACACATTTTTTCACCACAGATCTCTGCAAAGACAACCCATCACCACCTGTGACCAGGTATCCTTTCAGAAACTGGGAATCAAACTCCATGTCTTTGCCTGATATACTGCAATATTTTGGGGCTATCAAACTTTCTTGATAACAAAAGGCAATGGGAAAAATCTAAATATTCAGGGTTGAATGTTTTCCTGCACTAAGCATTAAATCTTGTTTCTTTCACTATCTTTATACAGAGTATGACTGATTAAAAGAGACCTGTAAGAGCTACAACACAACTACTTCACTTTCAGCAGCAGCAGGTGACTTCAACTCATTTTCATAGAATCAGAAGCTAAATCAGGTTGGAGAGTGTCTCAGAAAATCATCAAAGTAAAGCTTCTCCACAAAGCAGTGTCAGCCATGAAATCTGACCAAGTTGCCAGTGGCTTCATCCATCTGGGTCTGGAATTCCCCCAGGGTTAGGAGGCTGCCAAACCTCTCTGGGCAACCTGATCCACCTCCTTACTGTTCTCGTGGTCATTTTCTTTTTCACCAGAAACAAAGTTGTCCAAAACTGTGTAAATAATGCTGGGTGTAATATTTGCAGTCACAGTGTATAGTGATAATTATTTTTCTGTGTGAAATCAGTAAGGTTTTTAAATACTAGTTTATTTAAATAATTTTCTTTTCTCTTATTTCAAAGAGTATTAGTTTTAAACTCTGTTATTTAAGCTACTCATCTTTAGATGACAGAAAATAATACCTTGTTTAGAAGCTCTTGTTGAGAAAACGGATCTGTCACTATCACAGGATGGTTTTATGAAAAGTTCTAAAAATGCCAAACATAAGGTAAGCTGGAATACAGAGAGATACCTTAGTAATTCTTTAGCACATGCATTCCTCTGTGCCAGCTACCATCAGACAAATGACCTTCAAAACAGTGTTTCACGTACAGCTCAGGAAGAACCTCCAAGAGTAGCCTAAACCAACCAAAGGCTGAAAAGGACTCAGTAAAAAATGAAATTTCTACAGCTGTGGAGGCAGGGGAAACACTTGGAAAACATTGGTTTTAAAGGTTGTGTCTCATGCTTGTAACCATCTGCACTGATAACATCCAATAGCAGAAATCCCCCACAGGAGAAAGGAAACACTGCAAAAATTATGCATGCAGCTTGAGAACAGGACAGCCCTTTACAAACACAGGCTTGTCATTCCACAAGTTTATCTGAATTCCTCATTGCTGCCAGCCAAATGCAAAACCAAAACCAAACAGAATCGGAATAATCCAAAATACAATATCTCATCTACCTTGCTAAAAATACATCACTTCAGTGCTAACCACTACACTGTGCACCTGAATAAAAAATGCAGGAAACAAAATATAAGAAGACACTTGAAGAGCAAATCCTTCTATTTATAAAATGGGTTTTTTTTAGGTTATCTATTGTAACTAGTAAAAAATAAAAATCAGAAAATATTAAGTAATTTGGATTGAGTAATTTATTCACAAGGATAGACAAAGCACCTGTCTCCAAAAAAGACTAGAATAAAAGAAAATTAAATCACATCACTATGAAAATGTTTGCAAATGTTTGCTGCGGCATTTATTTCTCTCTACCCTCATTTATTTGTGGCAAGGTCAAATGTCACTATATGGCTGTGGTAGTGATCTCTTCACACTAACTAATTGCTGAGAAGGTTTCTACTGCCATAACAAAAAAAGGTCAGTAAATGACCAAAATCTAAAAAAAAAAAATCACTCATTCATTAAGAAGAAAAAGGTGAATGCAAAAGGGCACTTCTGTGTTGTTTGGAAGATTCTGAGATTTCACTGTAGACTACAAATCAGCCTACAAAATTATTAAAAATCCTCTCTGATTTCAATAAAAAAAATTAGGGGCCTAGGGTTAGAAGAATACATAGTGTCACCATTTCCCCCACCTCCCATATAGTGGGTTGGAAAATATATGCTTAAATATATGCTTCAGCTGTAGTTTTGCTTAGCCATTTAAATAGAATATGCACTAAAATTCTCAGAGACCTTAAGATCATCTCTTTGTGCTATGAATATTTGTCAAAATGAGGATTTCTTTGATTTAAAAAGGTGGTTAAGGAAAGTTAAGATACATCCAGAAAATTATTCAAAATTCATAACCTGGAATGAGAACATACATATCTAACAATCTAGAAATTCTCTGAAGAAAAAAAAAATATTATAAATCACATTATGCATACAGTTATGAATAGGTATATGCCTTGATCTATGGAAACATATTTTTCTTCAGAATTATATAATGACTATTATTTGTCTCATTTATAACCAAATAAAATGAGAAATATAGCCTTAAATGGCACCTTTTTTGCCTTTTTTTTTTCCCCCCACAGCCATTCAGAATATAGATTGGCACACAATCAGGGTCCCATTTAGGATATGGATTTGGAACTCTCTCAGTTTAAATTACTGGAATGAGGTTTACACCCACAATTTGATTTCAGTGTCTTTTCATTTGAGTGTCCTCCAGAATACTGATACATGGACATTTAAAAACAATTTAATTATACTTAGACCTAAACCCTTTGCAAAGAGGGGATTACTTTTCATACTTACAAAATGTGACTAGCAATATGAGTAGTAATAACCATAATTAGCAGTCTCAGTTTACAAATGAAACACTGCACCAAACTTGCATGTTATTACTTTTACTACAAACCGCATTGATTGAAACCTTACAAATGTAAGCAGGCAACTTAAATATGTGCAGGACTGAGGTACATTACAGGCCAGGAGGAGCATGCCAGATCTACAGAAGCACTAACATGCCTTAATTACTAGCATGGGAAGAATTATGTACAATTTTAACCCTCACAAAAGCCAGGACAGATCACCCCAAAGGCTGCCTGCCTTCATACCCTGAGCTAACCCTGGACACAGACCCAAATCCCTGCCTGCAATTGCAATGCAGAGCAATCTCAGGGCAGCATCCCTGCTCCCTATAATAAATCAATCAATAAAAATCCAAGAATAGCTGGGTAAGTTGATATGCACAAGTTAAAATACCACTTAGAATTCTTCCCTGATAGCAGATTAAATTTTACTTTGCAAGTGAAATTACTAAGAACTGTTCCTAAAATATTAAGTAGGCTGAATAAAAAGAATACCCCCTGTAAATGCTCCATTGATAAAATAATTAAAGCAATTATGTGTCTATCAAGATAACATTTTATATTAAGGAACAGAACACAGAAGGACAATTTTCCTCTGCTGAAAGCAGTAGTAATGTTAGTGTTCTTCTCTTAAGGCATGTCTTTATGTACATTTAAATATTCCAAAAATGGATCCCCATGGTACACAGTGAATTCATATATACAGGTGTATATACAGATGTGAAATTCTCTGTTCAGTGGGAAAGAGCACAGATAACACCCATTAACTGACAGTGGAAAAACCGTTAATAAATCCAAAGACATTACATGATAAGTGTGTTAAGTTCTGATATCCATAGTACAAAGAAGGTGCACTGAAAGAGAACCAAGACAACATTTCTATACTGAAAAAAAACCCCTTATGTTTAAAATCAATTATCAACAACCTGGTAGGTTACAGAAAAAACTTGATTTCCTTAAATATATGGGAAGATATAAACTAGACAGAAATACTACCCTTATGTGCTAGACCAAGAGGTGGATCTCAAGGACTGCTTGACTGATAATCTGAATGCATTTCAAGCATTTAATGAAAAAGCTAATAATCCACAGCAGCAGTTTAACAAGGATGTTTATTCACAGTGGACATCTTGCATTACAGGTAAAATACTGTCTACATAAGTTTTCTGAAAATGAAAATTTTCAGAATTTTTTTTCAGGGAAAAGGACAGTTTTAGGGAAAGACAAGTGAACTTAGTGTTCCTTCCCTGGATTGAATTTTTTTCCTGAAACTATTTCCTGCAAAAGATTTTTCCAGTTTTCCTACTCTACTGCTGCACTTCAAAATAAGAAGCAGACTTTAAATTAATAAATAAGAAAAAATTAAGGATCTAGACTACAGAATGTCCCAGACCTTTGCTTTATTTAAAGAATTTTAGAAACATTTACATTATATCAAGAAATAAAAAAACCCAAACATAAACAAAAAACAAAAAATCTAGACTACAGAATGTCCCAGACCTTTGCTTTATTTAAAGAATTTTAGAAACATTTACATTATATCAAGAAATAAAAAAACCCAAACATAAACAAAAAACAAAAAATAAAAACCCAAACAAAAACAACAACCACAAAAAACCCAAACAAACAAAATTGATGACCAAGTGAGACTATGCCCAAAGCTACAAAAACTTGGGTGTGTGCAGTGCCCTTGGAGGAATTAGAACATAAGTATTAAAGTCTTTGTGAGCAGGACACTCAAGTCCTGGGCAAAATAAATGCATTTTAATGAAGGATTACACGATTACTCAAGCTCAAAATATTTCCCCCTCAAGGTACATCAAATAGTTTTTGCTTTAATAACAAGCATAGCAAACAAAGTTCCCTCTTTTGTAATTATAATATTTCAGCTGATTTTAGGTAGGGCTTACCAATAAAAGTTAAAATATCATTCACACAGCCTAAAAAAATCAGCAAGAGCCAAGAAAGTAAAATGATTACATTTAAGTCTATTTCACTCTCTCTCTGCATTTCTAATGTGGTGTGCAATCCCATGAAGGCATATTCTTGGAAGAGATCTGAGCTACTGATTAAATGAGATCAAGGATAAAAAGCAGGATAAAATGCACACTCTTCTGAGGTGTAGTTCCAGGGTTTGTTCATTCCTGCTATTGAGCTTATTTGTTTGGTTTTTAAAGCAAGCATGCATCATACACCTATACTTGCACTTGTTTCATCTATACCTACCACCTGAATGAACAGAACAATCCATTATCCCAAAACCAAGTATTTTAGGATTATTACCAATGCAAACATACATTAAAATAATTTTTGCACACAGAAAGCGGATTATGGAAAACTCTTATATTCTACCATTGAACAGAAAGAAATTTGTGCAAATTCTGTTGGGTCTTTATTACTCAGAGGCCACTGATTCAGTGCAGGTGTTTCAGATGTTTATCCATTTGAATTCACTCTTTGAATAACATAGTTTACATTCTAACTTTTTTTTCTGAGAAATTATAGTGATTTACTCTATTAAGCTGGATTCAAGTTCACCTAGTGCAACAATAAACAAGACATGTTTGTCTCAGAGAGACTGGAAAAAAACTGGTTTGTTGGTTGGTTGATTTAAAGAAAAATGGGATACCTAGCACAACTTTTGTTTCTTTCAACCATAAATTCTAACTGAAACCATCTGCAAGGTGCCAGGCAACATTCCAAGAAATCCTCTGAAGTACAAATCATTCTATCTTTTCTTGTAGCTGTTGAGTCACAGATCATGCTGAACATTTAGAACAGATCACATCCTGGTCAAGGTATCTATGTTTCTGTCTAGTCTGTTCCTTCATATTGGTTAATTCATAACCAATAATTGTAAAAATCCTGGGTCATGGTCAAGAACATTTAACTTCATGTTTCTCTCAGAGCAAGGGTATATGCCTGAAGCCATCATATAAGACAACTGAGATCTTTCATAAACTGCTTAACATGCAGAAAGACAAACCAGAATCTCCATCACTCCATTTTCCAAGGATCTCTTCGTACTGTTTTATTTTTTCTTTCCCTGTAAATGCCAGCTAATACAACTGTGGTGTTTCCATATTGTGTTCAGTCACAGGTAAGAATAAGTCCAGATGCTTTGTTCTGATGCTTAATGCATTCTGTAGCATCCTCTCACTGCTATCTTTGATTTTTCACATTCAGTGCATCCAGTCTTGAAAGAAAAACAAAAAACCCACACAACCAGAGTTTGGAAATTTGGAATAACAACTATGATTTTTATAGACCATAAGGCTTCTGAAACAGTGAAAACACAGATGAACTCCCTAAAATACATTCTGACATTTTTGTGTACATACTCATAACAAGAATGAATAATTTTTCTAACTTAAAATTCTTCTGTGATTTTAGAGCAGAAAACACAATTGTTTTCATTTGGGGGTGAATCTGGGGGAAAAGGGAAAAAAAATCAACATCTTTCCATATAAATGTTTGAGAATATTATCCTGAAATTTAAACTAAACTGAGCACAAAGAGTATTCAGCCCACTATCACACAAAATTAATGAAAGCACTGATTCAAGACATGCAGTAGTGCTGTTTCCTCATAAAAAGGTATCTATATTTGGTACTAATTTTTCTGAAACTTGTCAGCAATAGGGAAGGAGAGTAAAGTTTTGAAACCAAGTCCATGCTGCAATAGGATAAGAAATAACAAGAGAAGAAAATTGGACAAGATGATGTTCACTATATCAGCAACCTTCACTTTGAATTTGAATCTTCCTCACATAAAAGCAAAGTCTGGAAAGTTTTATCTTTAATACAGACTCATTCCTGTCATCTTGTAATTAGCCTTCAAGCTGCTTTTATGTATCCAAGTTCCTTGAACTGACATTAGATAGAAATAAAGAATGAAATTATCTCCATCACCCCTATGCCCTATTCTTTTGACATCCTTTGGTCCCTCCTCCAATAACAGCTCTGAAAAAATTGAAGCATTGTCCTGAAAACCATCATAGGGAAAGATTTGCAAAGTCATCCTTTTAAAAATGGAATCCCTATTACTTATTTTTTTAGAGCTGGAAATCCTTCAATACTGCATTGTCTGGCATCCTCTTCTTCTCCCTTTTGTTATTCATTATCAATTTGACTGATACTACTACATCTTGTCCCCTTTGCTCTTGACTTATTTGCTCATGGTCAACATAGCATCCACCAGAACGCCATGTCCTTTCCTGAAAAGCTGGTTTTCAGCTGGGTGTCATCCAGCACGTACTGGTGCTTATGGCTGCCTTTCCTGAGAGTTACTTAGCCAGGAGACATTTGTGAAGTCACACAACAGCCTGCTCAAAACATGACTCAAGCTAACTGGAATGGTCTTCAGGCAGTAACTGTGGAGTGATGAACCAGAGATTAAGTGCATTGTTCTTGCTTAACATCTCAGCTTCTGGTAGAGTTTAGCAAGTCCTACTTCATTTTCATCTAATAAATAGGGTGCCTACAGTCATGCAACAGGTAGCCTTAGGTATGCATTCCTCATTGGTTTGTATCTCTCTTTCTACTTGCCCTTGATGCTTTCCTTCTAAATACTTCCATACTTTCAACTGCATTCATGCTGGCATGTAAGGTAATGTAAACATCTTGTCCCCCTGACAATAAATTTTTCAAGTTGGAGAGGGAAATGTTGCTACTGTGAAGCAGGAAGTAGAAAAACAGACATGCCAATAAACCCACAAAAACAATCTGTGGAGAATGCATCAGTGTTCAAAGCAGAGAAGCTTTCCACTTCCCCAAAAGATCTCACAGGATTTGTCATAGCAGATCACATTGCTGCTCTGTAAAATCCAGCGTGCTGCCTCCAGCACTGGCCAATACCTGATGCTACACAGAAAAGTGAGTAGCAGCATATTGCACCTGGCTAATCTTGAGAGATTTGCTCTTTAATTGCTAAGCAGAGCAGAAAAAAAAAAATGCCCTGAACTTCCTCTTGGGCTATGTAAGTCATTCCGCTCATGTTTAAATTTAGCAATATAGACACTTTCAGGTGACACTGCATTAAATGCAGTCAATTAGAATTAGCTTCTTACATTTATTTGATAGAGGCAGTTTAGATAAATGTTCAAGTAGCTACAAATAATATAGCTCCGTCTCCCATAAAAGCTAACTTACTAATGTGACATTCCTAGTCACTACATGAACAGGTAATGCTCAGGAATTTGTTTCATATTTCTTTTCCCCAGAGACAAAAGGAAGGGTGTATTCCACAGGCACTCAGGACTGCTAAAATTGTGATCTGGGCTAGAATAAAATTACTGACCTTAGCAGTAATGAGGTTAGACTAATTCCAAAACTCAAAAAATATTTCCATGAATAAGACTGCAGAAAATAACAACCATAACAAATAATCATTAGGGGTTATCATATCAGGTGGTGCAAAATTTATCTCACCTGTTTATTGTTGCCCTTCCTTCCCCCTCCATCCCCACCTTGCCCCCAGTCCTTCTTATCTTCTATTTCTGTCTCTACCACAGAAAACTCTGAACAGATAAATTTCTACAGAAAATATCACTCATTTTATCATGAAATAATACTCAGGCAGTGATAAGAAACAATGAGGACAGAGGAGCCACATTTCTGTAGTGAATGGTTACAACAACTATCTTTGACAACACGATATGAAAGTCATTTATTCAAACCAACACCAACATAATGGTTTCATGGAAAAAAAATGAGAACCCCTCATAAATTACTTCCTATGACTAAATTATGCCACATTCAACTCACATTTTTCTCAAGTTATCTCATTTGCTTTACAGATTGATGATGGTCTTCATCCCTAAGCCTCCATATTCTACAGGATAAACATTTTCAACCTACTCATCAATCTGTCACATTCCTCCCATTTTATGACCCTCTTCAATTTAGTCAAACTACTTTTGTTGGCAGAGTAGGGTACAGTGCAATTGGTTTTCTCACCATTTGAGATAAACAAGATGGACTTTAGCCTTCTTTTCTCAAGTCTTTCAAACACTTTTGTACAGATATGATATTGGTCTTGGAAGGCTGCTTGTTTTTGTTTCTTTTTATAGGACTAGCTTTGGTAAGTTTTAAATGAACAATAAATAAATTTGAAGCCAAAGGAAAAAAACTACAATTTAACGTATTTTTTCAGGTCAATCCCACTAAATGTTTCCTCTTACAATTTGCCCCTTACTACAAAAATGCCCACTTCAGGTGGACCACTTCTGTGAGATCCTTAGACCCAGGAGAGCAAAATTCAAAGTTTTTAAAATTCTGTGGACTGTCTTTAGTTTTCTGATATTGGCATCAGAAGAGGCTACTGGCATGGAAAAGACTGAGAATGCCTACTAGCTTAGGGCAATGTTATCACACTAAGATTTTCCTCAGCAAGGAAATGGCAGATAGTATGTGTCCAGATAAAAAGGGATTCCTATTTGGCATTGGTAGGTTTATTCTCATTGCTGGTAACATTGTCTTAGTTGTCAAACTACTTGCTTATTTTTTTCCATCATGTTTCTGAAAAAGACATTAATTTTTATATTGTATTAGTTATGTAGCAATCACACATTGTCCAGCCGTTTTAGATGTTTGCAACCAACAGAGGACTTCAGATTCAGCCCATTACAGAAACAAGAGCTACCTATATTATATGTAAAAGCTCTCATTTGTAAATGCTTTTATCTACTAAGTGTTGCACTAAGACACAACAAGATACTTGAATACACAGAGGAAAACTGAAGAAGTTTCCAGGAACCTCTCACTCATCCCCTCCAATATGGGGAATTTGAAAGGAGGATATGGTACTTAGACAAATCAGAAAATTTTGAATAACCTGAAACACCTTTGGCTCTGGGGTTTTTTAACTTTAAAGTGAAGAATTTCAAAAGTTTCATATTCATTACATTTAGTGAAATATTAGTTACACTTAAAAATCAAACCAAACTAAGGAGAAGTCATAATGAAATTGATAAATGTTAATCCTCACATCTTCACATATGTCAAGACTTAATTGCAGAAATCATACAGTCTATACTCTTCACCTTAATAAATTGGTGAGTAGCAATGCTGTACAAGCCAAGACAACTAACTAGCCTTTTTAAGATGATGTCCACCCAACATAACTTGAACATGTTTAAATGTACAAGAAACTCAGTAGTATAGCCTAATGTCTAAATGTCTATTTGCATTGAAAATACTTTTTTTTTGGCTGATGAAAATCATAGAATCATAGAGTATCTCAAGTTGGAAGGAATCCATAAAGATTCTGGAATCCAGAATCTCACTGAACTCTGTGAGGCTTGGTGCCTTCCCTGGGAAGCCTGCTCCAGGGACTGACCACGCTCCCAGTGAAGAGCCTTTTCCTAATGTCCAATCTGAACCTCCCTTGAGAGAGCTCAGATATGATAAGGTGATGTGAGTAGAAAAATTCTTACACCTGTCTAAAACCCACTAGTCTGGCATGATCTTGAGTCGTCAGGTGGAAATGTTTAGACTTTATCTGCCAGGAATCTATAACACACCACAGTAGTTGTACTGACGATCAAACATTCCAAAACAGTGGTGTTTCAATACAGTGCTCAACATGGCCCAGTCTGCAACAGGATCAGGCAAATTACAGCTTTACACTGCTGAATTTCCCCTTCTCCTACATTCCTTCTGACCTGCAGAAAGAAAGACAACCACATTTCAACTTTTCCAGCAAACTCCATTCCCCACCATCATTGCTCGGCTATTTTCCTTTATGGGCATACCCATCTCCTTAAACTGATGTTGTCAGTTTAGCTGTCAGCACTGATCATGTCAGAAACCCTAGAAATGGGTGCATTCAAGAATGGTGAAAAATACAATGTTACAGGATGGGATACTGCAAGAAAAGGACTGAACAACACTTATATTCTAGGAAAGAGAATTCTAAAGGTAAACATTCAAAAATTGCTTCTGAAGCTGTAGTGTCTCAGACTTCAAGTAATCTTTGTTTAGAAGTGTGAGAAGCTCACAGTTTTGTGGCACAACTTGATCTCAAGTAGGATCAATGCTGCTAACTAGATGGGAAGCCACATGTATCATGTCTCTGTGGTGAAAGGTTACCAAAGTACAGTACTTTTGAAAAAATGTTCACTTTTCACATTGAAGAGTTACTTAAAGCCTGAGGCTAATTAACATTTTAGAAGGGCAGGGGATGGAGAGCATCAAACACTGTCAGCACTGTTCTTTACAGGCTTGATTCCAGCAGCCAGGTGACTAGTCCAAGACTGACCTCTCTTTTACACAACAAACCTGAACTAGTTCCAGTGGGACTATGCTATTTATGTTAAGGCTATAGCACAAAAACACACCACCACATTTTGCAGCAAAGTGTAATTCATCATGACATATTACAAGAAAAATTTGGAAACAATAAATCCAGTGAAAAATCTCCACTGCATTTCTTAACCTGGAGACAGGCAAAGAGCAAAGAAAAATCTGATCATGATATACAAAAGATGTTGACAAGATAAACCTTTTTAATGTAGCTACTGTTTTCTCCCTTCTACTGGACTACAAAACTAAAATTGTACAGACTCCTACACAGCATTCAGGAAGGTTTTTTACTTTTTAGTTACATATCTTGTCATATTCATTAATTCATATATAAGGACAAAGTATACTGACAGGGATCAAAAAAGTAGTAAAATTGTATCCACCCTAAGTGCTCCTGCAGCAGAAGAGCTGAACATGCCGTACTCAAGCACCTCTGCTGCTGCACAGTATCAAGGAATTGTCACCGTGACACAAGTAGCAGGAGCTGCAAGGCCACTCTAAACTGAGCCAAAGACTGAAGGAGGTCTGTGATACAGATGGGTAACAAAACCACACAGTATTTTTCCTATTGTTCTTCATCACCATTCTGGAGTTCTCAGCCTTGGAGGCACTCATGTTCAGGATAAGTGAGACCCAGTCCTTCTCTCCTCCCATTGGGCTGCAAAAGTAACTATGGGATATGTTTTGAGTGATCAGGATTTCACACCATGCACAGGCAGCTTCTCAGACAACTGATTCCTAATTCTGCTACACATAGTTAAAACTGTCAGACTTGACCTTCACCTTTCACTTTCAAGTTCCCACCCTTTTTTATTCCTCTTGCATCTTTTCCTATTATAGAAGGATTTGTAGTTTTCCATATCATGGTTATTCAGCAATTCAACAGCTCCTTAAAAAGCTAATTTAGGATTAAATACCTCTTCTGACAAGTGTTACATAACATTTCCTATTTAAAGGCAGTATCAGTGCCAAGTAATTTATGATTTCAGATTATCAAGACTTTGAAAAAATGTCACCATTAAATTCCAAACTCATAAGCTTTCTTGATCTCTTTGATAAACTTGCTACAGATAACCTGGAGTTTTCCTCTGGGTGGTAGCAGAGAAGAATCCTTTTTCCTCATTTTATATGCACTGTCTTACATAATTTTTTAGAGGTGGTCCCCCTATGATGATGGCATCAAAATGTGAAATTTGACATCAATGTTGCTTTCCATGGAATAGAGCCCAGTAGCCAAACTGTAACAGGGAAAAATGTAAACATTTTGGGGTAGATAATTTTTCATTTATTCTTTTGGGTAAATAAAACTCAAATATCTCAAGTGTCCATGAAGGCATGCATGAATAGGTCAAATTTTCTGCCACCAGCTACCACACTAACCTCAGGTGACCTTTACATGTAGCAGACCATGTTCAGTAAGTCCTTTACCCCAAATGAATTCCTTTTTCACTGCCATAACACGTGGACAGTTCCTAAATCAAAACAGAGCCAAGTTCACACTAACATCTCTTACCACCACTGGTTATTTCCATCAGCTGACAGAAATGAAACAACAAACTGGTGCCACTGTAGCAGCAGGTACACAGGCAGAGTTGTGGTTTTGACAGCATTACTTATTCCACAAAGGGATAGGAAATAAAACTTCAGCCTACAGTCAACTTGCCAGCTATGTTCCACTGCTAGAGTCACATCACAAAGGTTCTTCAGCTTAGACATATCCTTGGAGACTTTTTAGCCCAAAAATCTTAATATAGGTGGTAGTCATACCCAAGCCCCTTAGAAATTTTCTTTTTTTCTTCATCCCAAGGTAAGGGCACTGACTTTAGAAATTCAGTTGTTTTGGAAGGGCTTTTTTTGTGGGTGGAGTTTTTTGTGGCAGGACTAGTTGGGGTTTTTTTTGATGTTACTTGTGTCTCATTTGAATAAATTTTGGAAACAACAAAAACAATTTTGCAGAAATGTTTCACTTGATGGTGTTAACATGTTCCAGCCAATTGCTTGGGATGTGATGGGGAAGTTCAGAGAAGGAAGGAAAGAAAGAATACTGAAAAGTAGATTGAACTCATAACACAAATAATTTAGGAATAAACATTTTTTAATCAAACATGACAGTGCTTATATTCAGTTCTGATTTTGGAATTCTGGGAAGTTTGATACTAATCCGAAAAAAGCTAAAAAATTATTCACATTAATACTCACTTTTCAAGAATAAGGTTTATACATAATAAAGGCATGTGCAAAATAGGCAAAGACTCAGAATTTCTTAATACCATATTTCACAGACATTTAAAACAATCATTCTGGTAACAACGGTGAGATTCTGGGTGGGAAATTATTTTCCAGCTAATTTAGAGATGTTCATTAACCATCACAATTAACACTTCATTCTGAAGTTGGGTTTGGTTTTTTGTCTTTTAATTGAAGCATTTAAGCATAAGTGACTCTGCCCACTCCCAGTATTTTTCATTATCTTAATCAGTTCTGGGTTTCAACCTCTGAAAAATACTTATAATTTCAAGCCTTCTATTATTGTCCCTTAATTTTTCTTTCCTTTGACTGACTGGTTGCAAATATATGTTCCACACCTACACTCACATGCTTCACCATAAGATCCTAAGGACATAGCAAAATAACTTTTTTTTAAAATTATATTTAAAAGCTTTGCAAAGGTATGATATTAGAGCAAATTGATTGGGAGGATACAGATTCCCTTGGAAGAGTTAGGGTAAAGTCACTTTGCCAAGGTTCTCGACAAAGAAGGGGGAAATGGACTTGATTCTGTCTGCATACTATATAAGGCCATCTTTGCATAACTTGGGGGTGGGGAGTAGATATAAAGAATTTTGGGGACTTCAATTAAGACCTTGACATTTTGATATGTAAAGAATATCTGCTTATTGTGTTTGCTTAAACAAATACAATCTAAACTGAATGTAAGCTGAAAATCTGCTGAGTGCTAGTAAGCTAAGGTAATTATTTGACCTGCATAAAGTAATGCAAATACTCCTTAGATAAGTCTAATTTGGAGCATAAACTTGAAAGTCACTAATTTACAAATTTACTGGCTAATTTGTGGTTAAATGATGAGCCAATTAAATAAAGATCCTAGACTATCTTTTCAAAGAGCAGTACTTCCAAGTCAGAATGTTAAAGCAATCTGGGATGGGAACTAATGAGGTTCCGCATCTTAATAATGCTTAAGTGACTTCTGAAGGAAAAAGTCCAGCTATTTTCCTGGTCAGAAAATCAGGCAGATACCTATAGGCCATATGTATTAAATGTCTGCAGTAACATCTTTGGGCTTTTTAACACTTTAATTATTGTACAGTTGCACAGGGAAAGATACCCAGAAAGATGCCCAGTTGGAATGGACAGCTGAAGCAGTACAAACTCCATGCAGGGATTTCTGTATTTAACCTTGAACAACATTTAAAGCTTTCCAAGATCTAGAAGAGTTTGCACTGGTCCCTCATGAGTAACAACCCCATAACTGCTGCACTACGTGCCTGGAGCACCACTTGGTCAGATCCACAAGGCTCGGGAGACCCCGCTGTTGGCTGGGAAGTCTAGCTATTATTGACAGAGGCTTAAGTGATCTCCTTCTCTAATTTCTCCCTGTAAGTGTCAACACACACTGACTGAGATGTCCTGAAGTGTATCTGACCTGGCAGACAAAAAACTACCACTGAAAGCCATGTCACTGCAGTGCTGACCAAGTGACACATCAATAGAAAAAACAGCTTGTTATCAATAAAATGATGCATTTCCTTGAGAAACATCACATCAACTGTATGCCTGTGACAGAACTGAGCTTATCTTTCAAAAGCATTTGTAAAGGCAGCTGAAATGGGTTAAAAATGACACACCACTCCACATCTCACACCTGGAACCAGTGGTACAGTCTGACAACTACTTGTGAGAACCTCCCCAGAAAGGGCCCTGGGTCTACACCTGAGAGAGATAACTCCTGTCCCAATGAGATAACAAGGTCATTTCTTTGAAAACTCTAAAATTAAGAAACAGGATAGTTTTGCAGGGAAGACAGAGAATGAGAGCAATAACAGCCCAATCAGCTCTTTATACAAGGAGAGATTATACATCATTGAGTAGTGCTTACATTGATCAGCCCGAATACACCACTGTATTGGGCTGCTCTGCAGCAACATCCTGACACCTCTCAATCTCTCATTTTCATAGGTCTGTTAAAAGGGAGAGGGCAAATGTTTTCAACTGGGCCCTTTTAAAATAAAATCTTAAAATTAACAGACTACAGGTGATATAGAGACTTAGGCAGGCTTTTTAAAGACAGCTTATTTAAAAATTAACAGGCAAAAAATGGTACCAGGCAATTCAAGAGAAATTGAAAGAAAGAGACTGAAAGAAAGAAGACCAGGGAGGGGGTGATCAATATAGTGTACTCACACTAATCGTTATTTAAGACACATTTCATTAGGGATAACGTCTCATTTTCATATTTCAGCTCCACAGATTTTTTTTCCCTCAGTAGTGGATCTGAGAGGGAGGGGACAAAAAGATTTAACAGGGTTTTCTAAGGCTTGGAAATTCATTAAGGTAGACTATTGTAACAGTTTAGAGCTCTAAACTGCTGAATCAAGATTGCTACACAAGATTAAGTTGACAGGCATTTGAAAAAAAAAAATCTGTTAATGCCTTAAATGCATTTAGTTAGGGATATAAAGCTTACATCCAGATTTGGTTGTGCTCTCTAAAAAATAGAGAAGGAAAAATATGTTTCTCAAAGAATAAATATTAGTCAATATTAAGTCACGGCACTAACAAACGTTTTTCCTCTATCACATTTGTAGAGAGCTCCAATTGAAGACTTATTTAAAGCAAAAGATCTTATTAATGGGTTGTTACTTTCTATAAAATCAATTTCAGTTCAGTAGCCCTGATTAAGTCTCAATTTATAAAAGTGGAAGGAGGCCAACACAGAAAATCATTGTAACTCCCTAACAACATAGATTTTTTTTTTAAAGCAGTTCTGAAATAGATTACAAAGCCTTCTAATGAAAATCAATGACATTTTAAAGGCTTAAAGAGCAATCAAAGATTTAAAATGCCAAAAATGGAAACATGTGCTCAAACTCTGATTTTTTTTCTTGTGTGCTCATATTGGCTTGGTCAATTCATAAGCTTAAGGCAAAAAAGTGACTTTTTGAACTTCCACTATCTGACATAGGGTAAAGAAAGACCTCCATAGACCCACGTGTGGAGTGTTGGGTAACATCTTCTGATAGACTGTCCATGGCTGATGTGAAGCTGTACTTTGTTTGCACCCACCCTCAGAATCCTCTCCCTGGGCATCTCCTCTCCTCAGCTCACATGGTGTTCATGCCCCACACCATGGTGCTCTTCTCCCCTGCCCCTGCAGCCCCAGCCATGGACATCAGAGCCCATCAGCAGCTTCACACTGCTAGGGCCTGACCAGAGAATGCTTTAAATGGTTATGGGTCTGCTTTAGCTGTAACTGCAAGTATTGATAAGGGTCAGGAAAGAATGGGAAGATTACATCCTAGAGCTGGACAGTGACTGCATATCGAGAGCAGTCCTGAGGAGAAAGTCTTGAAGGTCTTTGGTGCACAAGAAGCTGGACATGAACCAGCAATGTGCACTTGGAAGCGAGAAAGCCAGTAGTATGCTAGAGTCCATCCAAAGCAGCGTGGCCAGCAGGGTGAGGGAGGGGATTCTGCCCCTCTGCTCTGGTGAGACCCCACCTGTGGTGCTGTATCCAGCTCTGGGGTCTCCAGCATAAGAAGGATGTGGAATTGCTGAAGCAAGTCCAGAGGAGGACCACAAAGATGATCAGAGGGATGGAGAACTTCTCCTGTGAAAGTAGGATAAAGGGTTTTGGGGTTGTTCAGGCTGGAGAAGAGAAGGTTCCAGGGCAAACTTGTAGCAGCATTTCAGTAGCTAATGGAGAAAGCTGGACCAAACTTTTTAAACAAGGGCATATAGGGGGAGGACATAGGGTAATGAATGGCCCTAAGCTGAAAGAGGGTAGGTTTAGATTATATATTAGAAAGAAATCTTTTATAATGAGGTTGGTGAGACAATGGATGCCCCACACCTGACAGCATTCAAGACCAGGTTGGATGGGGCTCTGAGCAACCTCATCTATTGGGAGGTGTCCCTGCCCACATCAGGGAAGCTGGAACTATCTTTTTTTTAAGTTGTCTTCCAACCCAAATCATTCCATGATTCTGTGACTCTACAGAGACCTATTTTCTAGAGCTTGACAGGAGATTCCTTTGCTACTGCTTCCTGCCAACTGCCATGGTGTGCTTTAACTTTGTGTTGTGATAATGGTCTGAGTGAGTCCTTGTGCAAGCACCCTTCAAGTCATTTAGAAAAGAAAGTGTGGCTGAACAGACAGCAAATAGATAAAGCCAGACCTAAACAGACCTGAGATCAAGGGGGAAGCTTGCCCCTCATGCAGACAGTATCTCACCACTCCCAGAGTGGTGCCAAGGACATCAGTGCTGCCCTGCCCCCCTATCCTCAATGCCACTGACCTCAGGACCCAGGCAATGTCACATGAGAATGACAAAAAGGAGTCAATTCAAGGACATTTATGAACAACTTTAAACATAATGCTAATGAGTTTTTTTTTGAGTTCAAGATAGCCTGGTATTATTAGTCCAATTAAAATGATGCTTCTTGATTAGACTGCTACAATTTCAATTAGACTAACAATAAATTCTTGTCTTTGTGTGTAAGGTGTGCTTCTTTAACCTGCAAAAATATATCAGGTGTAGTGCAACACTCTACACTTCTAAGCATGATTGCTTAACTTCTGCTTTCTGTGTTCATGAAGAGCACAAATCCCTGTTCTCTCCCAACAGTGCTCCTCTTCCCTGCTCTCTGTTCATAGTGGCAGAATGGATGCCTTAAGATTTTAGCTTTTACACATTTCAAATCCTGTACTGCATTAGTGCATAGCTCTAAACTCCATATAATGTGTAGTTAACTGCCCTTACCTTTTGGTTAGACCAAACAATCCCTCTAGGCCTGTGATCCAAGGACACACCACAGCATCAGGCCCCCAAAAGTAGACACAAAAATGAATTGAGGCGGAAGGGAGCAAACTGGAGGTATAGCTTCATTACCTGAAGCTGTAATTGGAGAATTAACACCTGATATGCAAATAAACCAGTTTTACATCTGAAAACCTGGCTTATGTCTGAAAAACTCACAACTATCGACCAACTTGGTTGTAGCCTCTGCAAGGCTTTTGACTGCCCAAGATGTATCTATTGAAGGCCTTTAATAAATACATTATTCTCTTAACTCTGTATAGCCTCTGCTCTAGGTAGCCAGTCCAAGGCATCAGAATAACTGGCACAGTAGCTGTCTTCCCTCTGCCTCCCCTCTATCTGTTGGCCAGAAAAAACAACTACCTAAAAGAAAAACCACACACATGCTCCACCACCATGCATTTTTCCATCCACAGCTAGCAGAAGCACTGATCCCAAGGTGCTGTCCAACAAAACTTTACGAGGGAAAGAAGGGATGGCTGCACACTGCATTAATGCAGTCAAATGTAACACAGGGGTGCAGTGTGTGTTAACAGCAGAGATGCTTTATTGATGCTTCACTCCATGGAAAATGTATGTGCTTGCCTGCTCTGGATAAACATGCTAACTCCATATCGTGAGTTCTCATCATTCTGAATGATGAATGAATACATGAATGAATGAATGCTGAAATGAAGACAGAATACTAACAGCACATAGAAAATTAACTTCCAGGAATCACCTTCACATCAATATTGGAAACTTTATGCAGAATGCTGCATTCTTTAGAGCTTCCTTTTCAGAATTACAAATCTGAGAGATCAAGTAAAATGTGTTAGCATAGGAACACCATTCTTCATATATCATAGGAGATCATTAACAGTAGTCTATCAGCCTGAGAAAGAAGTAGTTTTTAATCTCTACCAAATCTCCCACCTGCAGAAATAATTAACATTTTTGAGCTGTATATCAGATTGAATTCATATGAATTCAAAGGGACTCTTCTCTCTATAACCTAATAATTTAATTTTCTTTTTGACTATTTAATATATTAACAATGTTTTTATATAAAATGTATGTATCCATTACCAAACAATACCACTGAATTAAGTTAAATTTCCTTCTGCTTACTAAACCTGTTCACAAACACACATGTCAATTTCTGAAAGTACACTACATGAAATTTCACTTTCCCAAGATAATAATTTGCATGTCTACAAAATATTTTAAGTACAAGCTTATGAAAGGGTAACAAATAAAATCCTGAAGCATATAGAAAATGCTTTAGAAAATAAGGACCACAAACACCCCTACACCAAGTCCGAATAATCAAGACAATTCCCAGGAGATAAAGAGGCAGGAAAAGGAGCTGGAGACCAGAGTATGTTGAGTAATGACCTCATCACCTCCACAAAAAAGAGAAGAAAGGAGAGAACAGGGAAGGGGAGAGGAAGCGAGAGGAGGATATAGCTCAATTTGCAGGGACCTACAGTGATCATCTAGTCCAACTGCCTGGCCACATCAGGGCTGACCAAGAAGTGAATCCCATTATCAAGGGCAAAACTAAATGCTGAATGTTTCTTTTTTTTTTAGGCACTGACAGACATGGGGCATCCATCACCTCTCTAGGAAATCTGTTCCAGTGTCCAGCCACTGAACTTTGGTCAGCTATAGAGTGATCAGGTAGCTGGACCAGATGATCCTCCAAGTCCCTGGCATCTGGAACGATTGTATGGTGTGGTATGCTCTTTTTTTGTTCGTATAGAAGACAACCCTTCCATTTTCCTACAGAGAGAGTAAATAAATTTATCTAAAACTCTGGAGTTCACATTCAGATTCCAGAGTCTTCACACGAAGCTGACCAATTTCAGCACAGTGTATCTGTTTTCAGAATAGATGTAACTAGAGAAGTACAATCTGTTTACTCTTCATGTCAGATCAGCCTAGTCTTTCTTAGCTTTGATATGCCTCCATGCATAAAACCAACTACCAAACTTATCCTCAAACCAAATGGTTCCTCCTTCAGCTTTCCACTTCTGTCCAGTGGCTTGTGGCAACTCCTACCCCCACCTTCAGCACATGCTGCCAGTCAGAAGAAACACCCCAAGCACCACTCCAATTGTCCATCTCATTAAAAAACACAAGCAGTCTCTTCTGAAGAGGAATATTTTCCAGAAGCATGGAACATGGAAGAACTTGACATTCCTAGTGAATTTCTCGACCACTTAGACAAAGAAGTCGTGCATATTTGCATTTTCTAAAAAATGTGATCTAATTTAGGCTGAGGAAAAAGCAAAAAATTCAAGAAACTCAAGTTTATTTTACTAAAATATTTGATAATTAATACTTTGGGATTTTTTTCTCATCTGTGTCCTTATTTGCAATATCTCCTTGTTCACCAAATAGGTTGCTAAATTAAATGGAAATTTCTTAGAGATGCTCAGCCTGCCAATTGTGCAGAACTGATTTTTCTCTACAATTACATTTCACAGAGAAAATGCTTTGTTTTACCATTTAATTTCTATTATAGTAGCAACGAGGAAATATTAATTATATATTCCCATTGCAACTATGAAATTTAAGCTCTTCCATTCTTTCACAGACAAACGCTCCTTTTTCCAGGTGGATAAAACATTTTAAAACTATTTTACAAGCTGTTAGTACTAGAATAAGTGCTTCTGTAATGGTTTTTATAAAAGAAAACCAAGTTTCACAGTTATTGAATTGCATCTTTCCTTGGGCATCAGGAAGTCTGAGTCAGGTAAAAAGGACAGAACAAAACACTAATTATTGAAGCAATCCTGAAACTAGGTGTTTGCTCAGAAAGGTGTAGCTTTTCAGCCAACTATACAATCTCTTCACCTGCTCTTTGTCTCATTATGCCATCTATCAAACTGTAAAAAATTCCACTAAACAACAGGATGGTTTTTGTCAGACCTGTGCAGTAATTAGCAACTTAAGTCAAGATGTTTCTGATTAAGACAAAAGTCCTACAGCAGTATGTGCTACACATATACAAATGCAATACATGATTATCTAATGAGGAACAAAAAACACTTAAAGATGTGAGTGTTGACAAAAGAACAACAATTTTGTCAAATCTTTAGTGAGGAAAAGCAGGCAAAAGAGCAAAGTGAATTAGTTTCTGAATATAAATTTCCAAGATTTTTCTCCATTGTATTATTTCAAGGTCTGTTCCCGCAGGTCTCTCTCATCTCAGCAATCCCACTGTTTCTTTTTAATTCCTCAGTTAATTAAACCAATCCCTCAAACTTGGTTTAACAAAGTGGGAAACAAAGAAACATCAGGAAAAAAAAACACAAAGAGAAACAAAGACTGGAAAATGGAAACTCATTGTATGCAAACTACAGGTAAGTGAATGGAACTAAGAAATTTAACCATATATATTACTCCTTGATATGAGAAACAAAAGATTCTTGTGTGGTATAGCTAAAGTACTATGTTTATGCCATCAGAACATATCTTACCACTGAAACAAAAAAGTTGCTGTCAAGATTGAAGGAGTTACAAAAAAAAGAGAATAACTTCCAGTTCTCCTGTTACGTGTTGAAGATCTTGCATTGAAATCTTGAAGTATTCCTGTAACCATATTTCTGCAATAAGTCACTGTTTTCACAGTCATATATGACATCAAGGAGGGAGCTGAAAAAGAATCTGAAGCCCAGATACAACAGCAGCTTCTGTATGAGGTCAACTATGAATATTCTCATGTGCACGGCTTTGAAGTTTTGTAAAATTATGAAACAAGATATGACCATGTTTAACAGTGAATGTATTTTTAATTTTTTTTTTCAGCTGATGTTTGTACATATCCTAAACAGCTTTTGAAATGACAAAAAAATTGGAATAATCTGATCTAGGAAGGATGTTCTAGCTCCGCCATCTTCAATTGCAAACCTTTTAGGGTTTGTATTCTCAAACACCTCTATTCAAATCCAGTAGATGACAGAAGTTCTGATGGAGGCATATGAGTACAACACACAGTCCTCTTCTCCTTGTGACTGACATATTCACTGTAACACAGAAATTCAACCCATGCCACCAAAGGCCTTCAAAGCATGTCTGCTTTGCTTTGGCCTGGATGGTCTCAGAGAGCCAGTTCTCACAATTGCAACCACAGACTCCTGTAAAATGGATACAGACATTTACACTGCAAGTACTATGATCATTTTGCAAACTAGGAAAGAAGCTTGGAACACAAACAGAGTTTCTCAGAATCCTTTAGCAACTAATTTCTAAAGGGAAACCAAAATATATTTATTGAGTGCCCCAGTACCTACTGTTTATCATCTCTCATTGACCCTTTTCCAGAAAGGAGTTAAAAAGCTCCAATGACTTTGGCTACGTTATTGAAACTGGTCATGTTTCTGACAATCAGTAAATACAGAATCATTGCACTGACTGATCACCATCATTGTTAAGCAATTTCTTCACCATGCCTTCCCCTGCATTCTAGAGCAGCACTTGTGATCTTTAGGACTACTTGATTGTAAATTTATAGGCCCTGACAACAAACTACATTTGCTTGAGTTAGAAGTCATCTTCCTGCACACAGTGATGTCAGTTTTGATCCATGCTAATAAATTACAATAAAGATATTTTTGTGGCAGATAGATACATTCAAACGTCTCCTGTTGTCTCAATCAACCTACTAATGTACCAGCAACGCTCAGGAGCTTGGTAGCTGTTTTGCCATTTAGCACATGTACAAAATATGAACTGGTTCAGAAGAAGTAGTCACTAAGCACATCTGACATTACCTGTCCGTCACAAACATCTCATCAACTCCATTCTGATACTATTTCATTATCCCCAGAAATGTTTCAAAACAAGCATTTGATCATTCAACATTAACAGACTGCATACGTGAAATATGACATTGTTCAGAATACTTAATTTTCTTTCTCTAAATGGCTTCAGAGAATTCCCACAAATTCCCATTACATCATTCAGGCTGCTAATTAAGTTCTTATTTTTGCTGTTTAGGTTTGTGTGTGTGTTTTGTGTTTTGCTGGGGGTTTGTTTGGTTTTTTTAATAAAAGCAATTCTAATTAATGCAAACAAATAAAATAGGACCATCTGAGTTGAAACACTTATCATTACATGTGGAGGTTAGGGACCACCAATATAGAGACAGATAAAAGTAATCCAAAATCTTTAACACATTCTTTTATAATGCAGCTGCATAAAGGATGCCAAAATTAGAAATGAGTAGAGTGTTTGCCCGTTGATTATTCACAGCTGAACACAAGCATCTGAGCTTACAGCTTTAGGAAATAACCTTTTTATACAATTTTTTTGTTGTTTTAAGTAAAAGATGGTACAATGCACATTGAATGTTTTGTTTCACTGTGAGTATTTTCAACTAGCAAAAAGTAAACAAAATGCACTAACTGTATTTAGTTGCTCTTAATTATATATAAAACCAATTTTTTTAGTTATGAACTTCTGTGATCAAGTAACAGACAATCTGTTGCTGCTGACAAAGTCTCTGGGTTTTTAAATGGATGAATAAGGATGTAAGACCAAAACCAGCTGAACAAAAGAGTCTATTTGCTTAATAGCATCACATTTTTGTTTTTACAGTATACACACATAGGTACTTGTTTTGTCCAAGTGTTGTCTCTTCTGCTTAAAATACAACATATCATTGCTTTTTGCCATGCCATGTAGAGCCTGTTCTAACAGTAGCTTAGAGGACAGTTTAAAACTTGCAGATACAGAGATTCTTTCTGGCTTCTCCAGATGTAGCTCAGTGTAAAGAACGCAGCACGTGGGAAACAACCATCTTCCAACTGCAGGCACACTGTGGTGACTACTAACATTTGTTTCTGCACTGAAGGGGAGATGAGAACTGTGTGTCAAACACCAACAAAGAGCATGCCAAGACACAGCCCATCCTCACTTGGAAAAGTTCATATGGAATATAATCCCTGTTCCAAGTTTTTGTTTTATAAAACATGTTCCTGGCAGATGTAGTCAGGGGCATACTTCCCTTTCACTGTCCTCTGCATCCCACCCACACACTTCTCCAAGGCTGGATGCTGTATCCACAAAACAGATTCAATACACATCAAATCTGAAGTGGAGAAGAACACATAAAGCTCTGGAAGTTCATTAGTATTTCTGGAGTTCTGTTCCTACTTCTGAAGCAGTCATCATTTGCTATTTGCTATTAACATAAATTTATTCAAATATGAGGAAGCTGTTACAGCAATTCTCTATCTGCAGTTCTTGAAACATGTTGTGATGATTAAAAATCCCACACACATTGAGAAAAATTTACAGTGCATAAATTTGTTGCAATACCCTCATACCCTATGCTCATTTGAAGTGCCCAAAGCACACTATGTTAAATTACACACTCTTGACTCTGTACTGGGTATTTTCTATAGACTATTGCATCCTGCCACCAACTACACTGGTCAGAAATTTGCCACCTTAAAAAGCTCACTTTCATGGCATGTGGACTTCAATTGCCTACGTGGATTTTCCAGTGAAGTTAGGATTTTGAGTATTATTGAATGTGATTAAACATTGGATACTTAGTATGTGTATGCACACATTCCACTCCTGCTTGATGTGTTGCCCAAAGGACAAAGTAGTCCAAGTATAATTTTTTTTGCTGTCTGAAATAGTTTCCTTCTGACCTTATTACATCAAAGTATCATAAAGTTACTGCTCTAAATACCTCTACATATATGATATGCCTATTGACATCTTCAAAGGACAGCTTTTTTCTTAACCAGAGGAAAATCAGCTTACAAGAGGATGAAAACTCTGTGGAAAAGATCCAGTGATAAAATACTTTTTCCCAGACTGAATGATGAACAGCTCCTGAATGTCAACAAAACCAGCAGCAAGGAGGAAACTCTGTATGCCCCCTTCCAATAAAAAACATCCTTTTAATGTTATGCCTTTATGACCATTCCATGTTCTTAGATCATTGGTATTAATCAATCAATTATTAATCAGTTGTCAGACTGTGACATTATGTCATTTTAAGGTTTGCAAATATGGGAAATTCCAAACCGATACAATTCACACTTAAGTAATAGACTATTCCTTTAATCAGAGCACAGCAGTACTAATAGGTTACAGAGTCCTCTCTGGTCTTCAGTGTTCATCAAAACTAGTTTTTTTTTCCTCTCACATACTCTTGTTAAGTGTATGGTAGACCACCTGTAACTTATTATTTTAATATTCCATTATTTTTTCCTCTTTTTTTAAACATATTGAAGGTTATTTATTTATTGACTAATTTTTAAATTAACAGCTGCAGCAAGCAATCCCACCCAATTGCCGGGGCAAACCACTGGCTTGCATTTTCCACCTGTTTCTTGTTTGCTGCATTTGACAACCATGTCTGCCTGCTAGCGGAGAAAAGACAAGAGCTTCAAGTTCATATCCTGCATATTTCCTGTGATTTACCTTACACATGCTCAATTAGCCATTCTCTAGCCTGTAGATCCCAAACATACACCACCCCTCTCAGGAAAGTTGTGCCCTGCCCTGATAATTATTTCAGCTTTCTGTACTTTCTTGATCACTGCTATACTTTTGGAACACTGAATAATTCTGGGGGTCAGAGGGATGAATCGCTCAAAAACCTGAAATGTGGCCTCTTGAAAACTATTTGAAATCTTTTTCTTGATCAGCTACAAGGAAGTAGGCCTATCGTCTATAAACCATTATCTTTGACAGCAAATATTCTTCTTCCCAGGATCTTCCTTGATCATCTTCCTTGGCTCATAGAATAAAATTAGAAGTCGTGTTGGAAAGAAATTAGGTGGTCATCTGCTCCAATCTACAGAAAGCAGAGTCGATTCTGAATTCAGATCAGGTTGCTCAGGGCTTTGTCAGGCAGGACCTGAAAAATCTCAAGGACAGAGATTCCACAGCCTTGCTAGGCAGCCTCTCTCAATACTTAATTATCCTCATGGTGAATGGATATTTCTCCTTAAACTGAGACTCTTATGTCTTGATTTACGTACCCAGTGTCTCATTTTCTGGCCAAGCGCCTCAGTGAAGAGCCCAGCTCTATTTGATTGCCTCCTTATTGTCATGGAAGGCTGCCATCAGGTTACCCTCCCCTTGAAGCATCTCCTCCAGGCTGAGCAAGCTCCATTCCCCCATCTTTGCAAAGGATGTACGCTTCAGTTTCCAACCATTTTGGTCACCCTCGATTGAATATATTCCAGTCATTCCATGTCTGTCTTGAGCTGGGCTGGCAGAAAGAGGAGAGGTGGTGTTGAAATCTCAAAACAGTATTCCAGGTGGGTTCTGACAAGCGCTGACAAAAAGGGGAATGGAACACTTCCATCAGTGTTCTAACACAGTCCAGGACGCTGTCAGCTTTCACTGCTGCCAGGGGACACTGCAAGACACCACATTTGTCTACTGAACTTTAAACAAATTTGCTCATCCCTTGCCCACCTCTGATGACACATGTGGTGCAGTTCCATGGAGAAGCTTCTCTCATGTGTTTGTAAAACTATCCTGAATTTGACTTCCTAGATGCCACCACAAAACCAACTGCTATTGTAAAAAAATGAATTAAAATTTCTCCTTACGTTATGGCTTAAGAACGTTTAAATACAGCATGAAAATATGTAAACACTATCTCAGTTCAACTTCCAAAACTACATCTGAAGAGTTGGAAAATGGCTCAATTTAAGCATTAGGAAGAGAGGGAGAACTCGCAGGCGTTAAAAAACCCCTCCCTCACCCCAAGAGCAATCCTACTTGTTTTCCCTACAGTGATGGAGAAGTAAATTCTACTGTTCATGAGAATGAGAAAAATGAGAATGTAGAAATTTGATTCTAGCTCTGACAGGTATTTGATTGGGGAGATTATCGGCTCTAAAATGTTTGGAATAGAGATTGCACTTCAGCATTGCCTATGTTTAGGGAATACATTCGCCAGACAGCAAACACTACAGAAGAAGAAAATCACAGCTAAATAAAATAATAATTTAAACAGTAGAGATGCTTGTCTGAAATTTTTGTCAAAAATGCAATTGCTCACTGTAGTCTGACACGTTAGAGGCTAAGTTCTTTTGCTTGAACTGTTCTTGACAGATTTTAATGTTAATTGGTTTGGGGAAGATGCCAGGCAATCTAAAACATTTGCTGCAAAACAAATGTGAAGGAAACATGGCTCAGGGTGCCGAGTATCACAATTCACTTACAACTGCAGAGAACAAGCACCATTCTCTACAGAGAATGACTGAGCAAGACAAAGAAAAAATTAATTTTAAGAAGTGGCAAGTAACAAGCAACTGTGCCACAAGATTTACATGCTGTACATTAAGCAGCAATAAAACATTAATTTCACTATAGTAAAAATGCTGACTATAAACTCCAGCAAGGTCTCAGCAAAAGTACAAAGCTGTTGCAGTCAGCAGGATCCTTTCTGTATACAAATTACCATTTATGGCTAGCAAAAAGAAAATACTCAAGAAGGTAAAAGTACTGGAAAATGAATTGTGAAGACGTCCCTCAAAGAGAAGGCAACAAAGATTGTCTTGTCCCACGTATTAACTCAAAGCACTCATCCCTTCTGCTCATTCCCCATGCCACCACTGCAAATGCTAAGCTAGAATAACTGAACTACAACCTTTCAGCTAAGTGCTGCTACCCACTTTTATTTTGGGATCTAGCAATGTTATTGTACCTTAATACAATTAACATACCAACAGGGCCACTATTTCCAAAGGAAGTGAGCTTTGAACTGCATTGGCATGCAACACATCTTGTGTTGGCTGTGAAGCAAGTGGAACCTCAGACTTCTCAGGGCCACATTCAACCAAGAGATTTGCAATTTCAGGAGAACCCCTTCTCAAACAAGACAACCACGTCTTACACTTTGCAGAAGGACTTAGCGTCCCAACGTGAATTGGGGCGGGGGGGGCGGGGGGGG
Organism: Agelaius tricolor; assembly: GCF_023055355.1. Taxonomy (NCBI): domain Eukaryota; kingdom Metazoa; phylum Chordata; class Aves; order Passeriformes; family Icteridae; genus Agelaius; species Agelaius tricolor. The sequence continues at coordinate 22,782,486 of NW_027269262.1, read as the reverse complement.
GAAGAGCTTTGAAGCACAAAGTAGTCTGGATGCCCAGTTCTGATTCATTTTCATTAACAGAGTGTGCACTTGTCTACTTAACAGTCTCACAAACTGATGAAAAGTTGAAAAAACATCATTGGGTAAAGCTGCAGAGACATGGAGGTGAGCCAAGAGATTTCTGTCTGGATGGAGAGCTGCTTCCCTGATCCATTAAGGACACATGAGCATATGCAGTCTGCTGCCTAGTCTTTGTGTAACAAAATTTTAGTTCTGCATAGTCTCCACTTGCACTTCTGTCCGCTTCTAAAAACCAGCAAGGGTGCACTTTTCCATCAAAATGAATGGGTAAAATACTTAAGTATTATTTTACCAAAATACCAAAATTGCCCAAAAAAGGGAGAAGGAGTGGAGAAGAATGAGAGTCTTCATGCAGTACTTTTGAGTAGCAGCTAAACTAAATCTACTTCTCCAATGAGTAATCAATAAATCAACATAAGGAGAGCTCTGACCAAAAAGAGAAAGAAAATCTCATTTGCGTTTAGTGCAGGAGCAGTGAAACACAGACATAACCAACTGCAAAATACCATCCTTCTCTTTCAGAAGAACAAATAGGCTACACCAACTATCAGTCTCTCCACCATTTACAGAGAAACCCCAGCTATTTATCCAAACACAAAAGCTCCCCAATGTTTAGCAGATAAAGGAAACAGAGATAACAGAAAAGGAACCAGAATTTTGTAACAGCAGAGAATGCAAACAAAAGTGAGCTTCTCTTAAGAACAATTGAGGACCCAATGGAAAAACACAATGAAATTCTTCCATATATATCTAATTTTTTTAAAAGTAATACATCTTCCAGTAAAAGTAGCTTATAGTAAACATTTGCTGAATTATCTGTGCATGCAATTCCAACATTTCTTAGAAAGATAAAATTTATCATTAAAAAGTTTCTAATTTTTCATCTTCTGAAGGTATTTCCATCTTTAAAATCAGTGTATTTTTTAAACCATTAAATTAAAACTTAAGTTTAAAAAAATAGCAATTGAAGAATTTTGCACAGAAGCACTGACATCATGCCACCTGCATTTAAAAAAAAAAATTACTTAAAAAATTGTAGTGATGACTTCCTAAAGCCTGGTACAGGTCATACTTCTCTAATTTATTCTTTATATAGTACCAATTAAGCATTACTACTTGTCATTATAATGAAATGGTATCTAAGCATTGTAAGAGGATCATCTTTATCATAGAAAAAAAGTTTTCCATACAGCTTACTTCATGAGACTGCTACTAATGAGCTATTATGAACTACTGCAAATTCATTAATGCCATTAATTCCCCCTGCCCCTCAACACTGCAGCAGAGACACACCTGACCTTTCCTTCCAGGACCATGTCCTCAGATGAGGCATCTTCCAGGGAACTAAATGCCTGAGGTCAAATCGAGAAAAGACCAGCTTGCTCAATGTGCTCTTCCACAAAAAATCTCCACTACCACCCATTTCAGGTTGGTCTGCAGGAATTGGTCTGAAATGTTAGGCAAGCTTACCTGTGAGATACAATTATTGAATATAATGGTTATTTAGCCCTACACTTTCTTTAGAAGATTTTCAGGTAACAGTATCAAGCCCAACAAATCATGTCTTCGAGCGGAAATGTAAACAGGATCTATTCTGTTCAGGATTTTTCAAAAGAGAGACTAGAAAACACAGAGTTCTCTTCCATTATTTTCCCTTTCCTGAATGCAGTTGCTACCCAGCTGCTACAGAAGCCTGTAAAAGAATCAGCAAATCTCATATACTTGAAGACATGCACACATATTATCTTGTGACAACATTTAACTCTGTGCCCCGACACGTGAGGTTGAACAATTGCGTTGGCCTACGTGTTGCCAAGCTTGCAAATGTTTCACAAAACCATGCTACAAAACCAGAGAGCAGCACTCCTAGAGTAACGTGCAGACATCTGCTTCAGACAGGTCTCTCTAAACAGGTTGGGAATTCAGCCTATTACCCAGGACATGCTCTTAATGCTCTGGTTTACATGCAAATTACAAAAATCCAGTTGTTTCTTCACCTACATGAGAGAACCTCTAAACTAGAGAGGCACAAGCCTGAAAGAAACTTGTCTGCCTCTGGAAGGGCAGGTGGTCAGCAATGGTTTCATTTCCTGTACACTGAGACTGCAAACCAAGAGAAAAGTACACACACCCCTTCAGCAACAAGACCTAATACCTTTCAGGGCTTTTTAAGACGTATCTAAGAAACAGCACCATATTTGAGACTGCTATAAGAAACCTAACAGAACAATAATTAATACAACCAGCACCCCAAAGAAAAAAAAGCTATGTCCATTTTAAAGAAATATTCATTGAATATATTGTAAAACCAAATTTATTTCTGCTTATGATAATAAAGTTCCCTGAGATCTCCTAAACTGGGAGAAATACAAATCAAATGCTTTACCACTGACAAACACAATTTTACAAACCAAAGACTTTATACTCTTAGTTCAATGTATGCTCTTTCTTTTTTGTTAAAATGTCAATTTTTTGTGGTCACTTATTTTCAAAGAAATTAGAAATACCATACTTAAATTTTTGTGACCTTCCCTGCCCCCAGCACAAGAATCCTCTCTGTATTTATAGGCTTCCACAGTAGAAATATGAAAGCAGTGTTTCTATCCAAGATTCAGTCCAGATATGCTTTTTCTCAGCCAGCTAGTCAAGTCTGCCAAGGCTAAGAAATTTCTGTCAGCCTTGGTTTTCACTAAGGAAAGTGTTTATTGCACGTGCAGTTAGTCAGTGCCGTTCTCTACGATTAGGGTTGACTGCCACAGCGGGACAGGCATGCTTTACATGTCAGTGGTGTATCCACCCTTCTAAAAAGTCTGCACTTGAAGCAACAGAACACCAATAAAATGTTGTCTGAAATTGTTACTATGCATATTCCATCCCAAAAAAGAGCAACAATTTTTTAGCAGCCTGTGTATGGTAACAGCAGACTCCCTCCCACTTAGCATCCATGAAGCTCAAGGAGATATTTGATTCCCTGGATATTTGAGGCAGAACAGCTCCTAGCATGTCCCTTGTGCAGGGAAAATAGATGCTCTGCCTAGAATTGGTTTTGATTGTAGTTTTTTTGTTGTTGTTTTGGGGTGTTGATGGGTTTTCTTTGAGTTTCATGGTTTTGGGAGTTTTTTGGGGGAGGACAGTGGTTGGGTTGTTTTGTTTTGGTTTTGAACTTCTTTGTTCAAGTAGGGATCTAACAGGACTGTTGCAACTACTTGACTTGAGTATGGCTGACAGGTCCATGGATTTAGATTCTGTTATTTAGCATACAGCCATACCTGCATGAATCCCTTGTGCCTTGATCTCCCAGGTTCTCTGTCTTGGGTACAGACTCCGTAATTATCAGACAGGAATTCAAGAGCAAAATAAGTTTCAAACAACTACCTCAAAAGAAACATTACTTTAATGGGACTACTGCATAGGATATATTTTTGATGGGGCTCTGAAGTTTACTAAACACTAGGCAAGTACATTATTTAATAATCCATGTTGATGTATCACACCTTCAGCAATTCTGTAATTGAGATATTCTGCCCAGGTAAGAACCAAAGTTCAAAGCCCCATTGAAGCCAGTGGCTCTAATTAGTCTGTATGAAATAAGTCAGCAGTGCTGAATAGCTACAGTGCTTTAGGTACCACACATCATTCATAGAAACTGCCATGCCTTTCCATTCAAAGGTATCACACCATTTCTTAATTTACTGATTTTGTAGAGGTATAAATTATATTTCATCAATTATTTCAAAACAGCCAAATGAAGTAATTAGAATAAAAGGATTCTTAGCATTTGTTGTTTATTTTGGATAGCAAAAGGCAAAGATAATTGCTTGTGGGGTTTTTTTTCTGTTTTTTTTTTTAAAATACCAACTGTGTTTCAGGCAATTTACAAACATTAGGATTGTTTTAAAATGAAATGACCTAGCATTTGCCAGATTTCCACTGCCAGAAAAAACAATTATGTACAAAAAAGGTTTGAGAGATTATTATTAAAGCCCGTAGCAGTCATAGCATTAAATGAGTCCAAACACAGCTCAATGTTTTGCAACACAGCATTAAAGAACAAATGGAAAAAAAAATGATACCACACAGTAACAAAAACACTATTACAGCTTTCTGATTCTGAAAACACATCATATACTCAGAGCTTCATAATACTGCTTAGCAAAACAGGTAGTCCATAAGAGAGGCAAAACACTAACAAAGAAATACTGATGAGTTTCACATAAACTGTGAGAACAGTTCAACTCCCACAGCCACCTGGTATGCAAGCTCAGCAGCCAAGAGTCCAGCACATCAATAAAATCTCCAGATCCAGAAAATTGCAATATCAGGGCAGTATCTGTGCAATATACATTCACTGTTGAGTCCCCCAGATCATAAAAAGTAAAGAATATGAAGCATGGAAGAATCACAAGCAAGAGCAAGAATTAAGGATGTTAATACTTCTGTCCACAAACACATAGTTGTCATAGAGAGATAGGATTAACACATCCTAAGAATCAAAAAGACAGGATTGATTTTAAGTAGTATTTCACATAAAACTCTTTCCCAATTAATAAGGTGAAAGATGGTCATTTCTGCACAAAGCAAGGCCAAGAACTACATTTGTGGAGAAATCTTCTCTAAAATCCAAAATTATTTTCTTTTTCTCCTCACCGTGATGTATCTAGGCTTACACCTTACACCTTTAGCAAAAGTAAACACAATAAAAAGAACCAGTTTAATTAAACTAGATTAATTAAATTCAAAAGCAAATGGAGTCAGGCATATCAAAAGTCTGGCTGCACAGGATGTTTTCCATCACATTTGGAACTCATTTTGCACATCATTTGATAAACATCACCACAGAGTGAGACATTTTTTCTCATCTTCAGCTTTTGCTCATTATCACTCAGTGCAGAGAGTCAGACATTTACTTAATGAGAAGTTTCTTCATTCTGTATTAAACACAGCTTCATATTTTCCTGTCCAAGGCCATTGGTGTCCACCACACCTTCTCTCCCTTAGGGAAAATAATCAGGGTCCCACCCCTACAGACTGGGACCCTGAAGTTAGTCAAGTTTAGTTGCAATAAATGAACCACAGTCTGGAGGCTTACACTCTTTATCAGTGGGAGCAAGCACAATTGTCAAAGCCTGGAGTTAGTAACTTTCTAAACTAAGTTCTGTAACACACAGTTTTCTGAAGGAAAATAAAGAAATAAGTGTAAGCAGTTAATTGGGCCATGATTTATTTTAACCTAAACTGTACATTCAAATTACAGAAAATTAAAAGCATTTAATTTTACTTTCTGAATAAAAACTTGACTTGTTTTCTAACCCTGTGAGAAAGCAAGCCTTTGTCACTGTTAAAATGTGGAGGAAATATAACACTATATCAGTGTTGTCATCTTATTGCAGGGGTTCCATACTGTTGTCTCCTATCACAAAAGTTTCACCTTCTTGGTGTTTCTTGTGGGCAGCTCCTCAGAGCACTGACTCTTCCTTCTTCACAAAGTAACCAACTGACTCCAATTCCCTTTTCAACCAGCCACCCCACTCTTTTATAGCACTCTGCTTCTCATTGGTTACAGCTGTGGCCTGTTAAAGTCAGGCCTGTTCCTGATCTTTGATAATTGGCCCCGCTGCAACTCCTTAGGGGTAAGATTACTTTCTACACTATCTTTATTTTCTTATATTCTATCCCCTTACATATCAGTAACTGTGGGTTATAAAGCATAAATCAATATTGTTTCAATGCCATGTGCATGTTAAATGTTTTTTCTACTGACAGCCATATTTTATAATTATTTGATGGCCATGTTTTATAGTTATTTTTCTACTTATTGCAAGATTAGCCTGCAAAATGTGTAAGCATTTTACATCTTACATCACTATGTAAGCATTTCAGGAGAAAAGCTGTGCTCACAAAGGAACACAGGACTCCCTTATTCTTTTACTAATCTCCTAGTCACTGGTTTGGCTCTTCATTATGAAATGCAAGTTATCTTAACTCTATGGTGAGAGTCCTCTTAGCATAGGAACATCTGGCAGGAAGTCAGCTGAACAATAAACTTCTCTATTCAAATAAAAAAATTATAAATTGACTTAACACCGGTTCTGCTTCATCTCTCCTCATCCTCCTCCAGGATCTAAATTAAATAATACAATGCTTCTTTCAGAATCCTGGTGAATAATAAATAGTAATCCTGATGGAGAAAATTTCTTTGATGTTGTAGGAAATCGTATTTTAAAGGAATTTAAATAAAATATGTTAACTTGTGGCAAAAAATTAGAAATACCTGAAAAAATTATGAAAGCCAGTATGCCTGAGACTTCATAAGGTTGCCAGCATGCTAATTATTCATTTACCTTGTAATCTTTACGTCTTCATAATAAATGCAGTATTGGATGGATTATCCATAGCATCTTTCAGACAACTGAATTCGTTCACCATGAGTAGGATGTACTTCCAATAGAACGACTTAAAAAGATCTCTCTCCTACTCGAGAAAATGTTCAGCCCACATCCCTGCAGCTAAAAGAACAGATGACTAGACTCAGACTAATAAATTATCAGTTTACTGCTGGTGAAAATACATTTAACACTTTTAGGAATCGAATTTCAAGTTAATTTCGTTACAGCAAATCAAAATCAATTCATGTAAACAACATACATTTTTTTCCCACTGTCTATGTGCTTCAGTAAAGTCTACTCCTCCAGACTAATATATGATGCCAAACATTTTTCTGCCTAGGTACAGTATGGCTTACACAGACATCCCACTGAATGAACTTTTCTAATACTATTGCTGTGTTACAGTCTCCAGTCTCCCAGGCTTCTTCCCTACACCAGCAAGTAGATCCACAGTACACGCTTGAGCAGCTTTGGGGGAGCAGTGTGCACACCACACCTTTTACCTCACAGCTCCATTTATTATGAAGATGTAAAGATCACAAGGTAATGAATAATTTACCGTGCTGGCTCAGATAGAACCATGGCCTGTACAGACCTAGGAAACTTCTGCTACCATGCATCCATGTTATAAACAACAACCTATGTCTTGTGTTGGCAGAACAAAGCATCTTCACACCAATGAAAGAACCTTGTGAGAGCTGAAGTTAAAGAATAACTGAGAAACCCCCAAATTTAGAAAGACTTCGCAGAGCCTAACACCAATGACAGAAAAGGATTCTTCATGTGTGAAGAGTAGCTTGCTTTACAGATGTTATTGAATGGACATACAAGTCAAACCGCTGATTTCTTTTTCCTATTAAATCACCAGACTCATGACAAGGGGTGGAAAAAACAAAGCAAGAAATTAACAGTTACACACTGATTAGACCAGTGATGGCTGTGAAATACATGAGTGTTTATCATTTCTTTCCAGACTTAACTTTTCAAGTACCATGTACCTATTCAAACAAAAAGAATGGAGTCCTGAAAACCCCACAAGCAACCCACAGCTTTTTTTCCCAAACATTTGAGGAAGATGAAGCAAAAGCTCATCTTTTTTCATTTAAAACAAAACCCAGAGCAACTTTTGTTATTGCTTTGACCTGACACCTATGGCATAAGGGTCTCCTGCAGGAAGACTCAAACCAATAAACCCCTCTCCCTCCTCACACCCCACTCACACCCACCAGGCAGCACCACTGCCACAAGCAGCGCTCCAGGACCAATGAACTGAAAAGCATAACAACATCTTGGTGATTGAGTTTCTCTCTGTGTGTTTTTCTGCTTTCATTTGTGTTTCTAAGTGTTTTTCCAGTACTTAACTGCTCACAGATGGGATATTTGGGAAAAACATATGCAGCACCCCACCGAGACCCCATCAGAGTGTCATAATCCTCAGTTACGTCAGGAGCGATGCGTGCAATGGTTCACTGGTGAGCAGATGCCGGTTCTATGTAGGGAACGCTGCTCCATTACTGCGGTGCTCCTGTAGCAAAACTTACAGGCGAGTAAGGCGGGTTTGCTTTTCAACAAAGCTGCCTTCACTCACTCACATTCTTGCTTTCATACCCAAATGTTCACCAGCACCAAAACTCTGAGCAGCCTGCCCAGTGGTGAGGCTGCAGGGTCAGGGTCACTGGTGTCCACCCATGGCCTCCCAGGATGGTCTGGGAGCCAAGGTGCTTGAAGAATGAGTCCTCTTCCTGTCAGATGGCAGCTGTAGGCAGCTATGTGGGGCTTCTCCAGCCTTCAGGAGCTGCAGTTTTCAATCTTTCCATCCTCAGAGCCACCAGGGCCTAATCACTGCCCCTTAACCCAGGGCTCAGGAAAAGCTGCATTTAGACTTGCCCCTTCCTACAGCCCCTTTCCTGCAATTTATTCCTCCTGGTGCTTTCCTACCCATACATTCCTAACCAGATCATCTTTAACAGTACTTGCTGGAATTTTCTGCACATGCAATAGGAGGGATCAGACCCCACTGATTTTTCCAGCTATTTATCTCAGTCTATGGCCGGTACAGGAGACTACGGGAGAATATTTTCAGAAAAACAAAATCCATTCTGGGTCAGCATGCAAAAAATAGCCTATCACAGAATTTTCTTCCTAATCCCTTTGTACTTTGCAGACACCCTAAAGTACAAGGTCATATTTTCTGTCTTAATCTCATATCAAGGAAACATTTTTGTGTACTTACAGTTTTTTAAGGCCTGGTAATCTTTTTACTCTCCAAATCCAATTTTTTTTTTTTTTCAGAAGTTTATAGCTAGTTACTTAATCCTCATAAAAATAAGTTAATCAGCCTTTTCTTATATGAGATAGGACTTAACATTGTAAGGTCCATTATTTTTTTCCAGAAAGATATCAGCCAGGCATAAGAGCATAGAGACTTCCCCAATCCTGTGCACACAAACCTGACTCCCACTGCATTCACTGCTTGCAGCCTACTTACTGCACATTAGGGGAGTAGAGGCCCAAATGCAGGACAGTGCATTACACTGGAAAAAGCAGCTGCTTTATACTGAAAGCTTTATCACCATCTGCAAATTTACAATTCCTAGCTATGCATGTATTTTGGCTTACTTGATTCTTTTCCAAGCATTCCTTGATATAATTCAGAATCAGCCTTCCAGCTGAACTGGTTTCTTGTGCAGCTATAACTGATGCATTTATTCATTAGCTTTGGTAAAGCCCTAGGCACAGTGACAGCATGAATAATATACAAAGTAAAGCCCAACATGCTCAAGAAACACCATAGTTTATTACAGAAAGCAAATAAAATGGGAATGGGGAAGTGGAGTGTCTCCCCCCTTTGTCTTTTTAAGAAACATGTACAATCTACAATCTTGATAGGCAGGATAAGCAAGGTCCTTACTTTTCCCTAGATGCCTGCATATTGGAATATAAATGAGCTGAAATACATATGGCATGTTCTATTCAAACACTCCCATAAAACTGCATAGACTTCTATTAACCTAAATTTAGAGAAATAAACTACTTGCATTTTAGTTCTAAAGTTTATTCATTCTCTGTGATCTCCAATAATTTTGCTCATAACTCATACAGAGGAAAGGAGGTCACACAAACCATGTAAAAAACTAATTGGAAGCAATAGCCTGAATTCATTAGTCCTATAAAATTTTAATTTAATCCTCCAATACAACATAAACAGTAACAAGTACTCTTATCAAGCTGAAGCACCTCTAAAACTTTCAACCAAATATCTTTCACGCATAGTGGGGCTTGTCCTCTACATTAAATAAAAAGAATCATCACCGATAAGACCTTCTCTACCCTCTTCTTTGCCTCATACAGAAGTTTATGTTGTATTTTCCAGCAAAGTTCAGGTTGTATGGTCATTGCAGCAGTATGAATTTGGTGAGTTTAGGGGTAGTACGGGTTTTGGGGTGGGAGGAGAGCTTTCTAGTGTGCTAACATTTAACTCTCATTTAAGGGGGAGGAAAAAGGCTGCCAGGCTGTTTCATCTTCTCACTAATGCCTCAATAAAATTAAAGATATATTTAATATAAAGACTAATGTCTTAATAAAATTAAAATAGACATAATCCTTTACTAAAAGCTAAATACATATATAAAAGGTTCTGTAAATCTATAAAGAAACAGAGGGTTCTTTCTTTTTTTTTAATTAATGAAGAGAAAGAAAACATTTTTACACAGTTCATGTAATATACCAAATAATTCACAGGATTTCCTACTTCTCTTGGGACTTAGATTCATTGTAAAATTACTCTTAAATAAATATTACACCATGATTTTTTGCTATTTATATTGTGGTGTTCCTTTAGTCAGCACTGTGTAAAATTCAATTTAAGAATTGTACAGCAGGGTTAAGTACTTAACAAGAAAATTAAGAGTCTTGATGACCTCCATACCACAGTGTTTCACAGGTTCCCACTGGACACCGAAATCACTGACAAATAAGCATTATATTTTTCTGAAGTTCACAATGGGAACAGAATAAAATCAATGCACATAATAAGTGATGAAGCTGGCTGTTGAACCAGCTATTTCAAGTAATATTTTAGTATTTTTATGCTAGTTTATATATATATGAACACTATATGGTCATCTCAATATGCAGTTTTTTCCTCCATAATGTATCGTGTAGGGTTTTTTTTTTACTTTTAAAAAACATTTGCAGAGTAAATAGCAACACCCATGATTGAACTGAATTGTCTGAGATCATTAGGCAGGATATACACAGTCACTCCTCCATTAGCTCTCTCTTTGAGTAAATAACAATGGAAGTTATTTACAGATGCTAAAAATCAACAGCAGACGCTCTTTAAAAAAGTGGCACCATAAAAATAACTGTACTATTGCAAACAGAAGAAAGAGAGAAAGAAAGACAAAACATTAAAAAAAATCTGGAAAGAATTCAGTAAAGAAAAGAAAATTAAAAGACTCCAACACAACAACAAAACCCTCAGATCCAACCAAACAGAAAAACCCCACACCATGCTACTAAAACATCCAGTAGCAACGGAATGAAATGTGTAATTTTACCATAGATTAACAAGCTGGTTCCTTACTTAGCCTCATATCATCTTGTCTGAGCTAATCCAATGCTCAGACATTCAGTAATGACCCATCAGGCATTACTATCCTATCCTGAAGATCTTTATGACAAACGGAATTTCTTCCAGGATTGCAGAATGGAAAAATGCTCCCCAAATCAAGTGGATCTATGCAGTTTGCTGCCATGACAGCCATGCCCAGCCACAAGGGCTCTCCCTGCCAAGGCACACTTGAACAAAAATTACTCACAGTCCTCCTCTTACATTCCTGTCTCCCACCCATCACTTAGGCTTTTTAAACCAAGGAATATCTTCCTCCCTGGTAAAACCTGATGCTTTCTTAATTTAAAATCATTCAGGCTTCTCTGGGACCTCCTGAGAGGGGAAGGTCCAGGGAGCTGTATGTCAAAACTTCTTGTCACTCAGAGCTACATGGTCAGAGCAGGCACTTTTATTCAACTTCATGTGTTTTCCTCACTGCTGTCATCCCACATGCAAAAACAGCTAGGAAAATGCTCCTGGATTCACTGTAGGTAGAAGCATGTTCACTGCAGATCATGCCTACCTTGGAGGTGCCAGAAGGGCAAGGATACATACAGAAACCACTTCCACCATCAGCAACAGCCTGGGATCCCCCAGCAAGCAAAATTATTCCATCTCATACCTGAGCACTGCCTGCAGTAGAACAGGACATGGAATTGGAAAGCTGGACACAGAAGCCATACAATGTCCAAAACCTGGCACTAATCTAGTAGAACAGATGGATAATTCATAGATAAGACCACCAGTCCTTAAGAGAGAGTCCATACCACCAGAACCTAGTGCAAGAGGATGACAAGTGGCACATTCTTTTCAGCTTCAACACAATATTATTGCCATAGAATGGTTTAGGTTGGAAGGAATGTTAAAGACCATCTAGTTCCAGCCTCCCCACCATGGGCAGAGATACCTTCCAACAGACCAGGCTTCTCAGAGCTCCATCTAACCCAGCCTTGAAGGCTTCCAGGGATGGAACACCCACAGTTTCTTTCAGCAGTCTGTTCCAGTGCCTCATCACCCTCCTTGTAAAGAATTTCTTCCTAATATCTAACCTAAACCTACCCTCTTTCAATTCAAAGACATAATCCTTTGTCCTGTCATTACAGGACCTTAGAAAAAGTCCCTCTCCATCTTTCTTGTAGGCCTCCATTATTATGGAATGCTGTGATAGTATTTTCCATGGAGCCTTCTCTTCTCAACACAGAACAATCCCAGTTTTCTCAGCCTGTCATCACAGGAGAGGTACTCCATCCCTCTGATCATCTTTGTGGTCCTCCTTTGGACTTGTTCCAGCAGATCAATGTCCTTCTTTTGCTGGGGGCCCCAGAGCTGGATGCAGCACTGCAGGTGGGGTCTCAGCAGAGCAGAGGGGCAGAATCCCCTCCCTCACCCTGCTGTCCCACGCTGCTTTGGATGCAGCTCAGGACATGTTTGGCCTTCTGGGCTGTAGCTGCACATTGCTGGGTCATGTCAGGTTTTGTCCACCAACATCCCCAAATCCTTCTCCACAGGGCTGCTCTCAAATCATTCTCCACGGAGCCCATATTTGTTCTTAGGATTTCCCTGACACAGGTGAATTTTGTTTGCAATACTTAAAAATGCAAAGACTCTTGTTTACACCAATTATATACATCCTCCAACACGACCTGAAAAACCATATCACTAATATGAAGGCACCTTTCCCACTCAAAGTGCAATACACCTCAGCCAAGAGGCTCAGCAGAGAGCTGGTACTTCACATCAGCCCTTGTAAAGCCTTAAAAATATTAGCAAGTTAGGATCCATACAATCCATACCCTTTCTGCTGAACATATGAAAAGGGCATATTTCACAGCTACAGCAGAAACCCAAGCTCCTCACATCAGCAAAAAAGCCCAGCAAAACACAGAAATGCAGAGCTGGCCTTAGCTGGAGTCAGCAAGCAAAGATGCCTGGTTGCATTGATGGACCATGTAATAGGCTTGATGCTTTGATGAATATTCACCCTTACAGACCTTTTCTTCACCTTCTCAGACAGCTTCCAAAAATACCACGGGAAGTTATTTGCAGCGCAGTGCCTCTCCTTTGCCAAAGTTTTCTAAAACACTAAAGCTGAATATAATATTTTGAGTGGGGGAAATCTAGATAATGGTGAAATATCACATTGAAGAGAGAAGCACAGAATAGAACAATGTTTCAATAGGATTTTTTCACCACATTAAAATTCATCTAATATATAAAATGGAATGGCTCTGCAATTGAAAGAAATGTTTCATTTAATTTAAGTTTTCTATTTTATCAAAATTTAAGCAACTCCACATCTCAAAAGTTGGCTCCTAATATAAATTTTATTCCTTTTCAGCACTTGTAATACTTAAGCTTACTAAAATATAACAAGTTAATATCTGGTAAAGATCATTTCAATTTACAAAAGGTTGAAGGTTGCAAATGAGTGAATTTATTTAAAGGTATACTTGAAAATTTACATTGACATTTGAACGTGAGTTTATTCTGTGCACACCAAAATAGATTGGCTCTTTTACCTAGACACCTGAGAAATCACCCACTTCTAAATAACAGCAAGCAGATGGAGTAATTTCTAATTTCCCAAAATTAGCTGCAGAAGAAGCTTATTAAAGCCCTGTAGTAAATGTGCAACTTCATGTTCTTCCTCAAACTTCAAGATAAATATGACATTAAATGAAAGGACACATTTTAATATAACATTTAGGAAAAAATTTTGACTAATTTTAACTGACTTCTGAACCATGTCTGAACTGGATGCAAATGACAAATAGTTGGCGTTTATCTGCAATTGTTGTTCCTGCATCATAGATATACTCATCTGAGCCTGAAAAAATACACTCCATTTCTTCACAGAGTGGAAGCAGCTGCAGTGACAACTCATTTTTGGCAACTTTAGTCCCTATCTACTTGTAGATAGCAGAAGCAGCCTCAATCACATATTAAAACTAATTAACAAACCCACTAAACTACACCATAGCAAATACAGATGCCAGCTTCATCAGCAAGAGCAAATATCTAACTCTTACACTGCATTTCCACAACAATTTTGAAGGAATTTTATGGCAGAGGATAGCAGGCCTGTCCATCTCAGATTTTCACATGGATCTCTCACCCCACCTTTTTCAATTCATTTCAAAGGCAGATAATCTGGACTATGTGCATTAGACCACAGTATTAATTAAAATTAATTATTGCAGGAGGAGCATTACAATTCAGAAGATGCCAAAATACTGAAAATAAAATTCCATCTCTGCGCAGTGCTGCACAAGGGAGATTTATGTATTTTCTTTGAAGCTTCATGCTAGGCAGGAGAATTTTCTGTGTTCATTACAAGAGAGCACACTGTGATTGAGACCCCACAATAGGAGCAGAAGCATGAAGTGCTGTAACAGCAGCATTAGCAGTACAAACCAAGCCACAGTGCAAAATAAATCTTTTGCATGTGACTTGCTTGCTTTGGAAGTGGAGAGACTTGAGAAGAACAGGGTTGAACAGATCCTGGTTAACAAGGAATAAAAAATTAAAATCTTGTCTAGTGGGTCTGAAACTCATTACACCTTGAAATACCCAAAACCAAGGTTTTTTTAGTCAATCAGCACGGAATGCTCCAAAAGCATATTAAAAGTGAGGGAACCACTGTTCAGTGAGACATCCTTGAAAATCCTGCTCAGACTTTTTCTTTTGTACCCTTCCTCCCACTGAGAAGGGAAATACGGAGCAAGAAAAACCCAAGAGGTCAGGACATGAATGCGAGAAGTCCTGAAACCTGAGAGTGTGATAATCTGGAAAAGGAAGACCTTTTCTAAACCACCAGCAGCAGTTCTGAGGATCCCATACAGAGAACAGCAGAGAAGCCAATGCTGCTACAAAAGGACAGGAAGGGCAACCCCCACTCTCAGGAGTGGACTTGAGAAAGACCACAACAAGTTTTCTTTTACCATGGACTAGCAACAGCACATATACCCTAACTGCTTAAAAAAAGAAACATCCTTAGGAACGTTTAAATTCAACTAATGTGGCTCAGATGCAAGAGGAGCTTTTTCTTGACTCAAGCACTACTCTATCTGGGATTACCACTAGCACCACCACCCTAAACCCTGTTATCCTGGTAGGAATCAGATGAAACACACAGATCAGACTACACAGCACAAAAAAGTTCTTAAATTTATATATTACTTTGCTAATTATCAAGAGGTAAAACTTCCCAAAGCAAGCAAAGCAGGCTGGAAGATTTCCTGTTTCAAATTATTCCACAATGATAATAATAATAATAATAGTAAGAAGTCCTACTACATGATATAATAGTAAACCTAAACTTGATAATGCAAAGTGCTGTAATGCTGTCCCAAGCCAGCAGACGGAAAGCTGAATTAATCTCCGCTGTTACACATGGGCTTGTTAAACCGCAGCAGAGTGAAAACAAAAAGACCATGTTATTATCGCTCAGCGCTGCCACTGAGAGCCCAGTGGGGAGCCACGACACCTCGCATGAACCACGCTTATTTCACAGCGCTGCTGTTGGCAAGACCCTGTGAAGAGCATCTGAAACAAGTGGTGCAGTTATTCATGAGCTAAATGGATGCCAGAAACACCACAAAGAGGATAAAGGGATAGCGAAAGAAATTTGCACCTCTCTTTTTGTCTGGCAGAACCAGTAGGTGGAAGAGACAGATCTGTTTCTCTCTATCCTGATGTCTGCATTGGCACGGAGGTTTTAGCCAAACCAGGAAACAGCTTCGGCTCTCACATCCACTCTAAAACTGGGCTTGAAAACACTCTCAGTGCCAGAAGAGAGAGAAGGAAGCTGAGGACTTTTCCTACAGCTCCACGGATCAATGCATGTATCCTCTAAATGATGAAAAACAAACAGCCTAAACTGGAGAGTTTCTGTAACAATGACCTAGACAGATATTAAAGTAGCAGGTGTCGCATACATCTGGGAGACAGACAAAGCACTATTAATCTCGAAGAAAAATAATGCAGCGTGATAACATGACATCTGGTCGTGCACAATAAACACACTGTAAAACATTTATTCCTCCCTATTTGCTATGTAAGCAATGACGCTTTTAATTATCCACATCAAATCCAGGTTCAGAAGATGGCAATGAAAACATTTGAAACATCTGGAAAATGCTTACATATGTATTTTATACTTAGTAAAAAAGGGTGTTAGTGCTTGTGGACCTGATTCTGTCCATGTTTATCAAGTTTTCCTCTTGAAGTCAATGGTTATCTGTGCACAGGAAAGAGCACATTTTTTTAAGCAGGATTCTAAAAGTGAAAATAAAGTTCTACCAGTGTCATTTCAAATCATGTTTAAAAATCTGGCTTTGTTCTTTTGTTCTTTGCTTGAGCATTTCTGTACCCTTTTTGTGAGTTATTTGCCTGGTTTTTAGTCCATTCAAAAAAGAGATGGTCTTAAAATGTCTTAAAAAACAACAAAAAAAAAAATCACAAGATTCAATGACACTTTTGAACTGCACAGAGCAAGCGCCAATGCAGAGTTAAGCATGTTTGGTCACCAAGAACATTAACTGTTCTGAAAACAGCAGCAGTTTTTCTTAAAGTAAGCTTAAAAAACCCCCAAAAACAACAACACCAAAAGCAAAGCAAACAAGCCCGCACAAAGGCCACCCCCACCCCAACATCCCCATCCTAGTCAAGTTAAAATGTCTTTCTGAACTCCACTAATAGCTAAATATATTACATTTATGGGTGTTTATTTAGAACTATGAATTGGGTTCCTTAAACAGCCTTGAAAAGAATTCAAATTCTTTTTATAGCGTATAATGTTCTCCTTGCTGAATTTTCTACTGTATCTCCAAATGCTGACAAAATCCTGCCTCACGTGTTCTATAAGTCAATATATTTCACCCGTTTCAGGAGCAAAAAAAGGTCATACTCTCACATTGTTACACATACCATTTCACTCTGAAGAAAAGCTGGCGCTATCACATTAGCTGCTAATCACTAAGTCCACTCCCTCTTCTGTTAAAAACGGAGTGAAATTTAATGGATTTACCATAAGGAAGGGTGCAGAAAGCAAACTGTCAGCAAAGTGGACTGAATCTTGTCCTGATTACTTCAGCTTGGAGATGTTTCAAGACCCATTACACAATGCTCTTTTATTTCACCTGACATGGCAATTGCTCTTTCAAGCATGATTTATATAAATCGAGAAAGCATCTTGAGTTCTCCTTTCTGAAAGCCTTATCTTCAACACAGCAGTTCCACCCCCTGCTCCAGAGTGACAGTTCTAGGCCCAGATCATGGTGCAAAACTGGTCCCTGCAGCTGTCCAAAGACTCCATTCATTCAGAACACACAGCCCAACAGCAGCATAAAACCCGTGTCTCTCTTGACAAAGCCCAAAGGAGAGGCTCAAGGAAAGCTACACACCGTTTGAGTGATTTTACAATTTATCCACTGCTTAGGAGAGAACCTTTGATATTATAGCCAAAGCCCTCAGAGAACACTTTAAGAGGCAACAGAGAGAATAAAAGCTTGACTTTCAGACAAGCAGGTGGCTGCTCAAGGTCCACCAGTAAACAGTGGTATTTATCTAGGATTTCAAAACTTCACCTCTGCCTCGAGGCACTAGGAGACCATTATCATAATTTCCTCCAAACTCTCTGAAACAAATACTAATACCGGAAAAAAACAAACATTATCTCTGGATTTTAAGAGGCCAACAGTCTGACAATCCAAATAAAGTGATTACAGGGCAGTGTTAGCATCCTCTGAAAAAAAGGATCCAATGAACAAAGACCACTTGAGTAACAAGCTTGAGTAACCTAATACAACTGAAGCCAATGCCTCATCTCTCCAGGCAAAAAAGAAGCAGTGAAACATGGAAGAAATAGTCCAAAGTGAAAACAGACTCAGAATTTCATTCTTGTGATAAATAGCCCAATGTATTTTTTAAAACCCCAAGAGCAGTAGTGCCTTTAAGCCAGGCTCCTAATTAGCCACACATAATTGAAATATGCAGCTGTTAAAACTCTGAGGATAAAAATAAGCACAAGAATAATTTTCTACTTGCACGTGCATTTCTCTGTCAATTAGTTATGAGATGCTCTATTTCTGAATGCCTAAGTTCACTAAAGATCTGTTACTACTATAATTGAGGGAAAACAGAAAGAAGTCTCATTGTCATCTGACCCATTTCAATTTATAAGTGGAAATGATTGTTAAAAAAGTGACCATTTTCATCATTAAACTCTTACAAGAATTACTTTGTTCTGAACCATGTATCATCATGTAACAATTTCTAAACCATTTGAAGATGCCTAGGTTACACTGGTCATCACTCCTCAGAGAAAACATCATCACAAATTGCCATTATATTTTGAGAGAAACCATGATTTAAAAGACTTATGCATGTTGTCTTAGAATGAGCTGGACACATGGAGCTCATGTAGCCCACATGTTTCCTTTATTTAGGAAGCAGTAAAATGCAACATGTTACAAAAAAAATTGTTTGGCAAACTCCCCATTTTTAATAATGGCTACTATAAATTCCCAATAAACATTCCTAACACAGTTTTACTAAATGCCCAGAAAAGTAACAAGTCTCACACTTAGCAGATAACAAAATAACCTGTGCTCAATATAAATACTGGGAAATGGACAGGAAGGTAGATACAAAACATGACATATTAATCAGCACTACCAAGAGTAGAAGGCCAGGATACACACCGGGATGCATGCCAGGATATATGGCTTTAACAGTAGACTTGTATGACAGAAATGCATGAGAAAGAGCATCACTTTCTGTTGCTAATAAATCTAGCTCTGTGAGTAAAAATTGATACAAATTATCCTTAATTATCTATCATTAAGAACAAAAAAAAAAGTGGCATACTACATAATACATCAAGGTTCGGAAAAGTGGAATCTTAAAACTGAACTTGTAGGTGTCTACATTGTTAAAACCAAAAGCTACTCAGTAGTCATCTGGATTTTATAAAGGTTATCTGTAGTTTTTACTGCAATCTTAGGAAAAGATCTTTATTTCTTATGCAAGAAATTTGGAGAAGAACAAGCTAGGAATATCAATCCCTTTTTTCCCCTCCCTCTTTACAACATAAACAAATGCTCTCTTGCTCTTCATAACACGGTTAAGGCATTTAAAATTAATAAAGTTCAATTAGCACACCTGTGAAGCCTAAATTAAATTTCAGAAGTGCCAGTCAGGTAAGAAGTCAGCTGCAGGAGAAACATGCTTACTCTCAAATTACAAACCCAAGCACCACCACACTTCAAGGGTGCTGGAAACCTGTGTTCTACACACATGGAAGAGTGTAAGCCTCATAAACTCTATTTTTTTATAATATTGTTAAGAAACTAAGTGGCACACACCTTTTAAAGTATTTGGATATTCAGATATTGCCAAATACAAAAATAGTCAGTAAGCCTGTCTTGATTGTACAGTCATGTTTAGGAAAAAGTTCTGGAGTTATTACAGAGAAGGTTCCCAAAAGGCCAGCAGGACCAAGGCAGTGACTGACCCTCTGTATGCAGCCCTTGTGAGGGCACAACTCAAATCCTGTGTTCAGTTTTGGGTCCCCCTCTGCAAGAAAGACATTAAAATGCTGGAGGGTATCCAGAGAAGGGCAATCAGGCTGGTGAAGGGTCTGGAGAACAAATCTGATGTGGAGCAGCTGAGAGAACTGGGGTGTTTAGCATGGAGAAAAGGAGACTCAAGGGAGACCTTATCACTCTCCACAACCACCCGAAAGGAGTCTGAAGCCAGGTGGAGGTCAGCCTTTTGCCCCAAATAACAAACAACAGAACAAGAGCAAATGGCCTCAAGTTGCACCAGGGGATGTTTAGACTGGATATTAGGAAAAAGGTCTTCACAGAAAGATTTGTCAAGCATCAGAACAGGCTGTGCAGGGAAGTGGTGGAGTAACCATGCCTGGAGAGGTTTAGAAGATGTCTAGATGTGCTGCTGTCCAGTGTGCACATGGGTCAGTGGTGGACTGACGGTTGATGATCTTAAAGGTCTTTTCCAATCTGAATGACTCTATAATTCTTTAACAGAAATGCACTATACAGAGTAATCCTTATGCAAAATCCAGAGGTACTTGCATTTCTTTCTGAACAGAATGTCATCATTTTAAGGCTACCTCATCCGAGCAGTTTGTTTTAGAAAATTATCATAAACGTTCATTACAGAAAGAACCCTGCAGAATTTGACTCTGTCTTCCTGTGTTCCTCAGTCATATTTGGTGACATCACACACCAATGAAGAAGTTCTGCAGCTTAGCAAACAGCAGCAGAAACAAAACCAACTCCATCTTCTGCAAATTTTGTTACCAGTTAACACTTTTTTAGTTTACTTTCTAAAAAACCCACATTCATTATGAAGAAAGTAAATTAGCCAAGATTTGGAACAGACATTTATGACCCTTGCTATTCTAAGACAAATTCTAACCAAACAGATAGACAAACTAATGACCAAGACAGAGAATTATCAAGAGCCTACATCCAGTATCTTTTACTGTATATTAACAAGGATCCTATTGAAGCCAAAATCTCCCTTGTGCTTTTGAGAAGTAGATAGAAGTAAAAACCTAAAAACCCTAAGAAAAGGTAATCAAATGCTATGATTTGCCTTCTGGTGCTAGTTTTGTGGAATATTTCAACACAAAGATGGAAACCCGATTGTTCATGAATTTCAGATGGTGAAGGAAGCGGGTCTTTACAACTGTACATGAGATTCTATTCATGATTTAAATTTCATAAGGTTCTTACATTCCACCATCATGAAATGAAAACAAACCAGGGTTTACTCTACCTATAAATATATAGTTCTCTTGGAATCATCCCAGAACCAATGGTAATAGAAGCAGTAAATATCAAAACTTTAACCAGTAGTATTACCTTTGGTGATTTAAGTAGAAATAAATGAGCCTCAAGTGTTCTTTCAAGAGCAAGGATGGAGTATGCAACCAGCACACTGAGCTAGTGAGCAACTGAGAACAATTTAAAGAATCTTCTGAAGTGCATTAACTCAGTAATGAATTCAGTAGTAAGGCCAGAATAAACTATCATTTGATATCCACAACAGTTTACCAATCAGACTATTTATATATTTTAAATGTATATGCAATGTTCAAGAAATATATCCAAACAATTGTAATTTGATGGTTTTATTTCCATTATGAACTACAACAGGTATTAAAAGTCTAAATTCATTTCTAAAATCAATTGTTCATATTAGCCACCAACTCCAAATCTCATTTTATTTGCTACAAAATCAAAAAGCCATCCAACAGAAACCACTTTCCCGGGAGGTACTAACAGTCTGCAATGATTTGATTCATCTGGCAAAGGAAAACAGCTTGAGCTTCTTTATCATCTTCTGCAGGTGTGCTTTCTAGATCATGATTCACTCCAGAAAGACCCTGCCAATACACCTGCAGTGTCTCAGCTGACTGCACTGAAGGGCAAGAATCCTTAAACTTTTGCTGTTGTGTGTTTTTTTGGGTTTTTGGTTGGTTTTTTTTTTGAGATTGTTCAACTAATTGTTAATCCAATAAACAGCATGTGATTTTGTCTGGGACAGACTCATCACTCCTTTTTTCTTAATCCCCAAGTTTTGCTCTTCCCTAGAAATGACATCAGATTTTCTCTGCACTTGCATGATTAGCTTCATAAAAACCTTTTTGGTAAAACAAATTGATTTTGTCAATTGTGCCCATTAGCCTGGCCATTCTAACAAGTCAATATTTTACTGGGACAATCTTTAGCTAGTCTTTTCATCATATTTTCTCAGCACCCTATTCAAAATTAGCATATCCAGTTAAGAATATATGCTACCCTTTTTTTTAAGAGAAGTTTTTTTCAGGCTCCTAAGTCTGCAATGTTCTTAAGGTCCTCTTTAGGCAGGTCATGTAATTGATTTACATGCAGCACAATTTTTGTAGATTAAATATTGATAATGATCAAGAACTGTAAATGTTGTTAATACATGCATATTATTAAATTCCTTTGGAGATGATATAATTTGAGACAAATCCCACTGGTTTCACTCATGTAAAGAGTTCCACTGATGTCAATAGAATTCTGAGAGTAATTATGAACAAGACTTGACTGTCTTGACCAAAATACAAAGATCTTCCGTATCTTGAAGGGTGGGGGCAATGGTCCTAGGTCATATACAAATCCCCTGAACAATCACATCTTACAGCAGAAGCTTCCAAATCCCTACAAAACTCTTGAGAACATTCTTCACCAACTTTTAATTTGTGCTGGTGGTTGAGACTTTGATGTAGCACTTTATGTTTAAAGGCACATCATTACTGTCTATAACCTCTACAACTGCTGAGGTTGTGTACAAGGCTGCCATCAAGAAGAATTCCTAGCAATACTTCAACCTAAAATACATGAGCACACCCAGGTATTTTTGGCACACCTACACAGAGAGGGACAAGAAATAAAGCATATGTCATGTCTCTTACAAGGTGCAGCAGGAGCAATTTCAAGCCTATTGCTTCTGATAGTGTCCTCATCGCCCCTAGCTAGAGATGACTGGCATTGATGCAGCTTGATACATTGTTCAGTTGGCAATACTTTGTCATGTACATGTTTAACTGCTAGAATACAGTGTTTATTAGAAGAAAAAACAAACTGATCTAGTTATTCTTAAATTGTAGCTACATGACAAGAAGTCAATTAGAAGTAACTACTAAGAGAATCTGTTCCTGGAGCTTCTACCCTGCACCAATCTCCACTACTGAACTCCCCCCCTTCCTCCCTGTTCTGTTTTGGGGTTTTGGAGTGAGGGGGAGGTTAGGTAGGTTTTGGTTTTGTTTTGCTTCTCTTTAAAATGCAGTGCATTCTTAATGCTAGCTGGAGCTTTTTAAAACCGGGCAATGGTGAAGGGCAAGATTAAGAGTCACATAGGAATGGGAAAATCTACAATTTGTAGACATCCTTAGTCTGCTGGTACAAGAAGCCTTGGTCATATAAACACTACTTATCTTAGTGTATGCTCTGTGTGACATTAGAAACATGATGTATTATTCCCATTTGGAGAAATTATAAACAAAGATTAACCAAGTTTTCTAAAAGAAGAATTCCAATGCCAGTCCTGTCAATCATACAGTGCCTAGTATAAAAAAAAAAGCCAAAAAAAAAGGTTATTATCACAGAGTAGAAAGACTTTGGAATCAAATTTAAAGGAGCAGGGATTTTACAGGTAACTGAATTACTGGGAGGAAGAAAAGCTTTCAGGGCCTGATCTGTGACCTGCACTTCTGCACTTCTGACATTAGTAGTGCAGGACACAACAGCTTCTTTAACCAAAACCAGTTTTTGGCACCCTCTAGAGGTTTTGCTCCCACAAAGAAACAATTCAGAAGATAGATACTTTTAAAATTTAGAAGAGCTTACAACTGAGAACTCAAGCCTTGAACCAGTGAAGCTTTTTACAAAAAGGTTTATGCAAGAATGCAAAGCTAATAAATCATAAAATCAATTCTGGTTTCATTCTTTATGATCACATTGCTCATCTCAGTCCATCAGCCCAAGACTTTTGGATTTGTAAGAACAACTAGAAAAACAGATGACAATTAATTCTCCCCTGTTAAAACATAGGGAATCACCACATAACTGTGTCTTTATAAAAAGTAATGTTTCACTTAGTTTATTAACCAACCTGGAAGACAGCTAGCGAAATAATAGCTCACCCATCTATGCAACACTGTAAAATAATATTCCAAACCTCTACTGTCACATGGATGTATTTTTAAAAAGTGGAAGTTAAATTTTGTTCATGTTCTCTGAATAAAAGCAGAATTAATAGTCCATTTTGCCATTATTTTTCCAGCCACCTTCCCACAAAATCCTGTCCATACAAAATATGAAGGGAAAAGAGCTTTCTGTTGCAAAACTGCCTTCTGACTTTTTGACAAAGTTAGTGCTAGGATGCCATTTTCTATACTATATAACTAGTATAACTAGTTCTATAGTATAATTGTTCAGATTTCAGTAGCTTGTGGTCTTCAGGTCCAACACAAATATGATCAGGAATGAAGCATTAACTTTCTGCTATCATCATTTTGTATCTAAAAATAGAGGATATTTCTAGCAGATTTACACAACTTCCTAAAACAAAGCAGAAGGCATTAGCTCATTTTAGATGCTTCATTATGAAAGAAAAAATCCCAACAAAACACTCTGCAATCTGAATATTGAAGAAGCATTTCTCGTCATCAATTATATCACAGAAATTCTGACTATGAAGTGTATATTTTTAGAATCCTTTGAAATTGCAAGCCATTAACCAGAGCTTTCCAACCACTGGTCTTTTGCTGCAAACATCTCGCCTTGATTTTCTTAAGAAAGCAAATTTAAAAAACCCCAGAACACACAGATTAGGGTGTCCAGGGTATCCCAGGAGTAAAAATAAAAAGAAGGAATGCTATATCCTTGGCCCAGTTCTTTTCAATGTGCTCATTAAGCATCTGGACGCAGGACTCAAAGGAATACTAAATAAGCTTGCTGATGACACTAAATGGCAAGGAGCTCTTGACTCCCTGGATGGAAGAGAGGCGCTGCAGAGAGATCTCAACAATCACCAAGTGCAAGTTCAACAAGGAAACGTGCTGGGTTCTGCCCCTGGATGTATGGACAGACTGACTGGAAACAAGATCCTGGAAAGCAGTGCTAAGGGAAGGTCCCTGGGGGTCCTGGTCAGTGACAAGTCGACCACAAGTCAGCAGTGCCCTGGCAGCCAGGAGAGCCAGCCCTGTCCTGGGGTGCATCAGGCACAGCATCACCAGCTGGGCAAGGGAGGGGATTGTCCTGCTCTGTTCTACACTGGGGTAGCCTCCCCTCGAGTGCTGGGGGCAGTTTTTGGTGCCACAATATAAGAAAGGCATTAAGCTGTTATAGAGTATCCAAAAGACAGCCACAAGGATGGTGAAGGGTTTGGAGGGGAACCCATGTGAGGAGCAGCTGAAGTCACTTGTCTGTTCAGCCTGGAGAAGAGGAGCCTTGAGGGGAGACCTCACTGCAGTCACAACTTCCTCATGAGTGGAAGAAGAGGAGCAAGTACCAACCTCTTCACTCTCATGACCAGCAATAGGACTTGAGGAAACAGCATGAAACTGAGTCAGGGGAGATTTAGGTTGGATACTAGGAGAAAGTTTTTCACCCAGATATTGGTTGGGCACTGGAAAAGGCTCCCCAGGAAAGTGGTCACAGCACCAAGACAGTGTGAGTTCAAGAAGCATAAGGGAAATGCTCTCAGGAACACGGTGTGGTCCTTGTGGTGCCCTGCCCAGGGCCAGGAGTTGAATTTGATGATCCTGACAGGTTCCTTCCAACATAGCATAAGCATTTTCTATGATTCTATACATATACCTCTCCAGTTCCAGTATGAGACTAATTTGAGACATACTCATCACTTTATTCGAATTAGATTGCCGTATCAGTGACTGGTGAAATGAAATGAAGACCAATTGTTAACAAAAATCATACAGCATCTGCTTCAGAGAAAACTGTAATGAGACTCTTGAAACATCCTGATGATGGCTCCTAAGGGACACAAGTCTAGCTACTGTGAATTCTGAATTTCAGGAGACAAGCTCTTGAATGTAGAAAAGGCAGTCTCAGACAAGGCTGAATGGCTCTGCACAGGCACATTTACTGCAGTCTTTGGGCTCTGCTGGAAATCATGCAAAGCTCCTTTACATCCTGAAATGTCTACGTCTTCAGGCAGCATTAGAGTATTTCCTTTCCATCTGCCTGTCAAGAAACAAGCCATGGTAATTAATGCAAGTGACATCCTTGGGATGACCACCACATTCAATGAACAATCTGAAGACCACATACAGATTCCCATTTGCAGAGAAACGAGTTGTCTATTGTGTTAAAAGCAAGCATCAATGGAAACATATCAGGCCCACACCCAAAATTCTTCCACGGTCTAAACAGCTTCCATTCCTGGTTTAAAGCCTTATTCTTTGTTCAATATCCAGTAACAGTTAAACTGATACTATGGTCCATTAATATCTGAATTTCTTTGAGACAATGGAGATGTCAACACTTAAGTCAAAGAATGTGAATTATGAAATACAGAAGAACTCTGCACAGTTGTCCAGGACATGGCTTCATCAGTAATGCATAGAATGAAAAAGTCACTTCCCTCTGAAGCCTGGGAAGTTGTTGGATCTTTTCTGCCCTGAGAGCACACTGCTGCCATACACCAGGAATTTTCTGATACTCCTCTGCAAAGCAGCTTTCCAGCCAGCCAGCCCCAGCATATTACTAGCACAAGAGGTTATTCCAACCTAGGTGAGAAACTTGGCATTTTGTCTTTATTGAACTTCACAAGGTTTTCTTCTTCTCTTTTCTCCAACCTGGTAATAAATTTCTGAACAGCAGCACAATCTTCTCGTGTATGAGCCAGATACACTATTTTATCAATCTGGTGTATCCTCTGAGTTTTCTATCAGCTGCAAACTTGCTGAGTGTGGCTCAGTGTCCCATCACTGAGATCAGGAACAAACACAAATGTTCAACCACACAGGACACAATAGAAACCCTTGGTGTATACTATTAGTGCATAGCCTCCAGGTAGGTGTCATTGTTGCTGACAACAGTCCTTGGGCCCAGCAGATCTGACGGTTTTCAGCCCATGTCACTGTTCATTTATTTCTTCCATACTTTTAAAGATTAAGTATGAATAGATTATGGAATGCTGTCAAAAATCTCCCACAAAGTCAAAATAAATTACACTTGTTGCTCTTCCTTCATCCTCCACGGCCATCTTATCTCACCATAGAAGGCCATCAGGCTGGCAAAGTTTGTCTTCTCCTTCATAAATCATTATGACTACTCCCAGTCACCTTCTTGTCCTTCATATGTTTGGAAAGTGTTTCTGGGAGGATTTTCTCCATCATCTTCCCAAGGACAGAGGTGAGGCTGACTTGACTGCTTGACTGTAGTTCTCCAGATTATCCTTCTTGACAGCAGGGATGATGTCTGCTTTCCTCCAGTCCTCAGGAAACTCCCATGATAGCCATGACCTTTCAAAGATAATTATTAGAGATTTTAAATCTCACATAATTAGTAGGTAAGTAGAATTTTTAAAGTAGATGATGGGCAGGTGCCATGATAAAGAGGATTGGTATAAACTCCTCCACTCTTCAGTGAGCAAATATGGCAGAAATGCACGAGAAAGAGAGAGATATCACATTCTGTTGCACGAGAAAGAGAGAGATATCACATTCTGTTGCTGGAAGAAAGTATTGTCTAGAAGATAATTCT
The DNA here is from genome assembly GCF_023055355.1 of Agelaius tricolor. NCBI lineage: Eukaryota > Metazoa > Chordata > Aves > Passeriformes > Icteridae > Agelaius > Agelaius tricolor. Next base: position 22,755,136 of record NW_027269262.1, on the reverse strand, counting down.
GAAGCTCAAATCAGCTGTTTATTAGCACTTGATCAGATTTGTTCTTGCATCTGTAAGAGAGTCCACACCACAATAAAAGGAAAGGCCCTACTTGAAACATCCTGAGACTGCTTGATAGTCACAGACCAATAAGGAGATGCCAAAGAATTTCATATTACCACAGTCATGATGAGTGAGCCCAGGTTTTTTGTCACTAACAGCAGCCTGTGCCCTAAGTCAGGAAAAGCAGAATCAAAACCAAGCTAGCTAGTAGCTGAAAACACAGGAAATAAAGCCTAGAGCAAAGCTTAAGAGAGGAAACTAAGTGATGTCAGGGAAAGATGCTGAACTGTGGAACAGTCTATTGGAAGTAGGAAAAAAAAAAGATTTGCAGTCTAACCGTTCTCTGAGTACATAAAAAATACCTATAAATGGATAAAGGAGGTAATGTACTACAGTCACACACATGGGTAAACAAAGTTGGGTAAACACGGTAAACAAAAAGTCCCAGAAACTATGGGTTTTACACTGAATTTTCTCTTCAGATTACATCTGTAGGAAACACTGTTGTCATTGGTGCTGTAGTTACCCTTTTGAGGTGTAAGTGGCTTGTTAACTCCACAAACCTTGCTGATTGTAATCTGACAACCTAGAGGAACAATGGATAAGAAAAACAAGACATGCTTTGAGCAGCTCCTAGAATAGAAATGTATAAAACCATAAGGAGTAATTGCCTCATGTACATGCTTTTAAGATAGTGATATTTAGAATAATTAGAAGGCAGATGTTCTAAAATTCACTGTGAATTTCAATAGACCATGCTATCAAGGCTGACTACAAATATATAAATGGATCAGAGTTGAGTAAATTAGATTTCTCTGTACATTAAATTAATTTTGCTCAGCAAACCTTCTTTAATTATTACTTTGACTGAAAGAGCAGCAGCTACAAAAGCTACAACTAAAGTTTCATGGAATTTGTTAGGTTTAACACATTTTCTTTTTCAAATTGATATTGCATTAATTATGGTTTTGAGAATGTATTCTATTACTACCCATAAATTATTACAGAACAATAAACACAATCTATAGTATGTCCAAAAATATTATATATTCTTGCTATCAAAGTAATTACATATATTTGTTGAGATATTTTACTTTATTTAAAACTCATTAAGTGATAAAGGCAACTTTTACCTAATAAACCAACTACAACAAAAATCCATGGTTACCTTCTGATCCACTGAGCCAAAGCCTAGGGTGCTCCTCCACCTTGGCCCTTCTCTTTCCTTTTTGTTTCTTTTGTATTTTGTTTGTTTATTTCTCCTTACAAAATGAACACCAAGAAATACTATATCAGAAAAGACCACTTGTGAGAAACCACCGAAAAAGCACCGAGATATTTTCAGACAAATATTAGAATGATATTAATGTTTTGTGAAAGTGAAAAAAAATGCTGAAAGATTGTTCAAATATTCTAGGGCTTACCTATGCTAGTTATTTTGCTGAAACAATCTCTAACTACTCCAATATCAACTTTACGCTTATTAAAAGTAGAAAACGTACAGATGTAGGGAATTCAAGCAGGTGTCCCTCATCTTCTGGCTCTGAAATGGCTCCTTTTTGCTTGAAACAAGAAAGGACTGAAAGACTACTATTGGTACCACAGCAAGGCTTGAGTAGAAGTTGTCTGTCCACTTCTCTCTTAGTACATAATGAAACAATAGCAACCTTTGCCTATAAATGACTATAATGCCATTCCTTACACACTCTGTTAATACAATAGAAGTAACAGTGTAGTAAGGGACCAGCAGCAGGGTATTAGCTGATGCTTTCTAGAGCTTCATTCTTCTTGCCAAAGCAAGTTCTAGTTTTGTTCTTTAAAATTCTCACAGAGAAGGGATCTAGCACAACTTTTCTCCCCCACCACCCCTGCCTTGTTTACACCCCTCCAAATTACTCTCTTCTTATTTATTTTCATTTTCTTAAAGACGTAAAAAAAGCTCACTAATGACATTTTCTGTTTTGGAAAAAAAGTCTCTGACATCACATAAAATATGTTTTTACTTGTTTTGGAAAAAAACAGCTGAAGTCAAACAAAAGTTAACTTTTATGCCACCCATGCACTGAGAGCAGTGTAGCAAGAGCTTTTTGCTTAAGCAACATGGAAAGGGCTACATGCTCTAGGAGACAGAGTACATAAGCAACCAGGATCCTATTTTCATGCTTGTTCCTGACCTATTTTCAGCCTCTCTTGACTTGTTTTCCCTTCAGCAGTCTTGTTAGATAGGTTTTTGAACTTTTCAGCACAAGGACCATCTGTGAGAGTGTTTTGGACAGCACAGGTTCAACAGGGCTGTGATCTAAGTATGGTTGTCAAAACACTGATGTGATACAAAATAAAGAGCCACCACTATGTTTGATTGCTTAGATGAGTCCAGTCTGTTCCTCCATCTGCATTCTTGCATATGGTCTCTCATACATGGTGCAGTTAATGAAGCTGCAGCACGCAATTTTCTAAACTTGCCCGGGGAGGGAGTTGGTTACAGACCACTCTGCAGAGGCAGAGAGTGCTGGAGCACAGTCCAGCCTGTGGTTCTGTTTGTTATTGTAAAGAGTCACAGATGGACTCAGGAGTGTTGACCTCACTCTGTATTTCAATGTGAGAAACACTGGGATATTTACAGCTAGCTTCAAGGTCCTGCTCTAATTTTGGGCTAAGGTCCAGTTCCATAACAAAATTCACCTACTGAAATTCAGTATCAATAAGAAGCAAATACACCTCCACTCAAACACTGAGAAGTTTGGTTTCCTGTAGGCAGAATGATAAGAAAGTTTGAAACAACAACTGCAAACAGGAGTGCTGAAGGAGCCTCCTGAAGCTTCCACTGTGAGCTAGCCTGCATCTAGAATTAGCAGCTTCAGGCCCTTCACAATATCTTTTTTGCACTATAAAACTATTTCAGGGGTAAAATAGTATCATAAACTAGAGCTTATCAAAATAGAAAAAAAAATTAAAAAGGTAAGAACAGAATTCATAAGGCCACAGCTATTTCCATGATATTCTATTGAACCCATTAATGACTGTTTCAAGACAACCAAAAAAAAAGTCTATTCAAAAAAGGAAGCCTGCCTGGCAGAAATAAATAATAAAGAGATAGAAAGTATTGCTTTATATACCTTTTACACTTTGGGTAATATTTGAATGTCATATTTAGGTACTATTAAAAGCTCTGCATACATCCTCAAATTTCAGAAGTTTTGGATGTATAAATGCTCAGACTTTAAATTGCAAGTCCCTTTTATTCTTATCTTCTACACATGCATGAAAAATGTGAAGATTAAAACATCAGAAATGTTGAACAATGTTCTATAAATTCATTCAGCAAGGTAAGTCACCTTTTTGAAGAAGCTTCAGAAGGATTCATCTGCAAAAAAGAAAAAGCTTTGTGCTGGCCTTCCTTTCTTCAACTGTTCCTGTGAAATGCAGATGTATAGCTGTGCTTCTGAAATACACTTTATATCTAAAAACTGGTATTGTGAAATCAATCACAAGTCTCTAACCCTTTCCTTTCACAACCCATGGACAGAAGTGCAAGCTTTGGATACCGATAACACAATCAGACATAACCGTTCTTCTCCATGCCTCTTGAATGCACATATATTTATTTGTGGGATATTGCTATTCAAATAAAAGTTGTAAAGTAAAAATGAGAGAGAATTTAGATTCCATAAATTTCCCATCATGTTGTTAGGAAGTGTGGTAGCCACTGGAAACTCAGATTAGAGGAAGCTCTTTATGGTTTTTTAAGCAAAAAATGTTTGTTTTCTTACAGTTAAACAAGAACGCTACAGTAGTTCATAATAGTTATTGTACAACCAACTTAAGTAGAGGGTACAAGAGAGACAGACATCCATCAGGGTCTGTATCAAGGTGCAGGAACATACTTAAAGGTAGAAAAGTCTACATAGAAGTGGTACAAGTTTTCAGTGGATGTTCCCATTCAGACAGAAGCCAGCCTCAGCAGTAAGTGGTAGTGACAGCACCTCACTTGCCCATAAAATCCACCGAGAAGCTTCCATGCTGGAATGATATGACTTGAGACGTGTTTTGCGTCAGCTAATGGAAGCAATATCACTGCAATAAATCTTCTACTATTTCCATGGAGTTTGAGGATAGCTAAAATAATTTTATTTCTGCATCCTATTCCCTTCAATGTGCAACTTACTGTAGATGATGTGAAAGAGTTAGAGACTCGTAATTTACAACACTAGGTTTTAGACAAAACATTTATTTCTGAAGCACAGCTATACATCTGCATTTCAAGACCACGCCACTTTTCCATTTGTTCTGTTCCTCCTGACCAACTTGTCTTTTTAATATCCACCATTCATTCTCTTTTGTTTAGGAAAAACATGAATGCATTGCATAGTATATACAAATTAGACACTCCTAAACAAAACCATATGACCAAAAAACCTTTTATTTCTGTCAATCTACCAACACCATTTAGTTATTAAATCCAAACTGGAACCAAAAGATCACATTTAAGTAAAGATTTATTAGAAAAGTATTTGAAAAACATGGATACTTGAATGCTATTATGAGAATATTAAGCCCTTCAAAAATCAGGAGTCCTTGCTTCTTTATTACAGTATTTTACTGGAGGCACGCTAAATACCTTATGAAAAAGTGAATTTAAAACAGCAGAAGGGGAAGAATAAATTGCTTTATTCCCAAGAACGCATATTTCCATAAACCCAGTAACTTGTTTTAGGAGATCTGTACAACTTTCTAGAGAGCAATTCCATTTGATGACTAGCATACTACACTATCAGGTAAACAAACCTTATACTTCTAGAACTATACTGTTCTACAGATCAGGAATAATCTTTCATTAAGATAAGTTAGCTAAACCAACTTCTATTCTGATCTTTTCCTTCTCTTTCCCACTTCACCACCATTTTTACCCCCACCTGTAACTCACATATTGACCAAGTAGTATAAAAACTATTAACTGCTACTGAGTTTACTTGTCCTGCCTGTTTTTTGATAACAGTGCAATAACTGCATTTTTCTTTAAAAAACCCAATAAAACCAACAAAAACCTCCACCAAACAAAAAAAGCTCAACCAACAAACCAACCAACAAACCAAACCAAAAACCACAAAACAAAAGCCACTGAAAAGCTCACCCCAACTGTTTCATGACAAACGTTATCTTGTGGAATTACTAAAGAATCAAGTGAAAGAAGGCAGAATAAATAGAAAAAAATATTTTTACTAAGGGATATGGAGTAAAACACAGGGGTCCCATGGAATCAGTTGGATTTCTGTTACCAAATTCAACAAGAGTACAGCTGGGTTTTGCCTGGGGGAGATGACAACACTGCATTGCTTTTGAGATTAATGTGCAAGTTGTGTAACATGCATACAAGAGAGGAATTTTTACATTTGACAGAGGTGCAACTAATTCCATATGTGTTTAATACATAAAAATAGAATATATGCATGCATGCATTTCTTAAACATGTTCAAACTCTACTTTGCTTATCTGTGCAAGGTGTTATGTTAGAACTGATGCACTTTAGTAAATAAAACACTCCCAAAAATGTATTTCTGAAGTATTTCTGAAAGTATTTGCTAGAAATTTGCTAGACTGGATCAACTACCTGTGTTAAGAGATTGAATTTGCACATTTCCTAGTCATTGATAACATGACAACATAGCAGTTATGCCTTCCAGTCTGTCCCCCAGTCCCCACATTCCCATCCAGCCTTTTATTAGCCTGCTATAACCAGTATCTCAGATCTCTTCCTTTGCTTTGGACACTATGTACAGTAAAAACAAACCAAAAAAAACCCCAAATGAAAACTAAACAAAACAAACCCCAAAATGTAAAAGAAATTTATATTGCAGACTCTTTGGCTCCTTGACAAACATCATTGCTCCAAGTCTGTTCTGTCAATAGATCACCAACAATCTGTCCTTTGGGGACCTGAAATATTTCCATCACCACTGATCAAAAGCCAAGTAGTTCCTCCCTGGATATTTTTAGGGGGAAGAGAGTCTCAGGCAGAGCAATCCATCAGCAATGTCAGCCTGAGGACTCCGGTGGGCAGAACACAGCTGTGAAGGAAAACCTGCTCCCCCTCACTGGCCAGCTCCCCTCTGAGTAACTACATATAGGGATTTGATGCACAAGCAGGAAAATCAGGTTCTTTGAAGTGGCTTTGTTCAGCCAGCTTTCCAATGAAATGACACCAGCATGTTCAGGAGTCAGAGATGCCAGGTCGTAAAAATCCAAGATGTCCCAAAATCCTAAGAGTAGGTCAAGTTTATGTGGCACTTAACTGTCACCGTCAGGTATAGTGCATTCTTCAAATACCAGTGTTGCACTTGCTCACCAAAAAAAAAATATTAAGTACATAAATTTTATTCTGGAAATCAGACTAAGTTACTTTACATATCTGTGTAAAATTTTACCCACTCTAAGCTAAATTGAAGGCATTAAACATAATCAAAACCTGGAATTTTGGTTTACCACACAAAACCAGATGTCTCCTCTGCTGAGTTCAAATACTGTTTTTCTAATACACATGAAATAGAAGAAATATTTATTACTCACTACAAAAAAAATTCACGTCTCTTACTGACTGGAAAAAAAAAAAACCAACACAAAAAATAAAACAAAACAGCAAGACCTATACATGCACTGTATCTCGACAACTTAGAGATAGAAAAGTAAGAATTAATAAGCAGATTACTCTGGGCTACTTTTACATATAAGGTATTTATGGAGAAGGAACATGTAAGCCAACTAATCAAAACTCAACCTCAGGAAAAGCAAAGAAAAAATGCAAAGCTTACATTTTACACCATAGCTTTCCACTTCATTCACATACAGTGCTTGCTGAACAGATCTATGCTACATAAGATACGTGGAATATAAGGAAATGTTTGTTCCTTGCTGAAATGAGGAGTATTAGCCATCCTTTGGGCACTCATTATGAGAGTCTGCATTGAGAATTAAGTGCATAAGATCCCAGTGGAAACTGGGAACTTCCATGGTTTGACCAGAATTGCATGCTTCGGAATTTTTTTAATTGAAAAAACTATGTAATGACTCATATTAGGGAGGCCTACATACCTAAGAGTATTAAACAATTGCTTATCAGAATAGTGCATTATGCTTCACAAATATACCATGGCTTCATGAAACCAAAGATTTTTTTGGTACCATGAGTCTGCTTTTAATGCCAGTTCTTAAAATGTGTGATTCTAAATTTACCCTTTGATTAGACATGCATGTTTCTAATTAAGCTCAACCTGTCCATTCTTCTTTGAAGAGATTAAAGTCAGAGTCCCCCAAGACTCCTGAGGCTCTGTGCAATAATTTACTTGTTCTTGGTAAAGGCAATAGAAGTCAGAAGTGAAAAATAAGTGCAATAAGCTGCCAAGCTTGTCAGAAACACTTTCAACCAAAAATACATACTACTGAATCTATAAAATCTGTAAGGGACTATCATATTTATTATGGCAGAAAAAGAGGAATTGGTGTTGCCTATCTCCTACGCATTCAACTGTAGGATGATGTAAGTCATCAGTAAAACAAATGTATGTGCAGTAGCTAATCCTCAAGGTCTCTGGCAGATTGCAAGCCCTTTTTTTCCCCAGAATGGACCAAACTTTATTGTCTGAAAATCATACAGGCATAGCTGAGAAGGATCTGGAATTAACCTGGTGAGCTGTAAGCAGGAGAGGACTTCCAAACCTTTTACTCAAAATTCTTCTATTGGGAAGGTTAACACAGTTAAATGTCAGAAGTAAAGAGAACAGAAACCAACAGTCTTCTGTTGCTTTAATTGCAATGAAAATTTTGAGAATGCATTCTATATTTTTGCCACTTACAAAGAAGAAATGTGTAGCAGCAGCTCTCTGACCACAGAGAGAAACACAACTTTCCTAGGCATCATTCTGGGAAAAGGCTGTGAGAAGATCAGAGACAAGAATGAGAAACAATTCTTATCTTAACTCGCTGCACCTGCTATTGTGAAGATGTGGAATGTGTTGTGGAGATTTGTTTACCAAAGGGTAGTTTCTTAATTAGCCAATGGTGATGGTGTTTTCATTAAAGGACCAATCACACGAGTACACCTGTGGCAAACTAAGAGCAGTGGGTTTCTTAATAATAATATAATAAAGAGATTAATCAGCCTTCTGTAATACATGGAGTCTATGTAAGCTATTACCTGCCTGGGGGCCCCTGCAAAAATAGAGATGCACTATCACACTTCCAAGTTTTGCCCTTTGTACCATCAGATGACATACATCAGCACAGCAGTGGAAATCCACATATAAAATCACATTATTCTTGTAACTCAGGCTTCAAAACCATTTGCAGCAAGAATTCTACAACTCATCAATTACTGTCAACCTCCTTCATTAAAGCACAAACTTTTTAAAATACCCAGAACTTTTTTGTTCTATTCACTGCATTTCTAAGCACACTAGGTCAGACAAGGTTAGGCACTGAACTGAAGGTTCAGGTTACCATCATGTGGTGATCAAGGATAGAGGTGTTTCATAGGAAGTACTCAAAGTATCAAATATGACTAATCATTTTGTTAAATTTTTCAAAATGCTCATACACTAACCTAGATTTTGATTTGTAAGAATTCACTAGACGTACCACTCCATATTTAGTACCTACGATTTTTAGCAGCCCCAACTTCAACTTCCCATAAGACTTCAATTTCTCCATCAGACACAATCTCACCTACTATAGTATCATGCCAAGCACAAATTAGATGATGCATTAGGCACGTTCAAAAGTTGTCTTGAAGCTTGGTTGGCATAAGAAATGTGAGAAAGTGATGGTGTAATTAATGTCTCTAAGTACCTGCTTATTTAAAGAACTGACTCTACAAATTCTGGTGTACAAAACAACAACAAGGTTTGTCCAGGCAAGATTTACATGTTTAATCCTGAGGCATTTTCATTGTTGAAAACCTTTAAGTTGTTATTTCCTTTGATTAATCATTCTCCGACCTAGCTTTCTGCCTTCTCACTCTGCTTTTCACTGAATATGAACATCCACATCTAATGTCATGACATTTTTCACACAAAAAAAGAGCATGAAAAAGCTTTTGCCTTCCCATATGCCAAACAGGTAAAGCAACAGTCAACCTCTTGTCAAGAAGAATAAATTTTTCTGAACAAGCAAATTTGACTGGGAAAACAACAACAACCTGCTTTTGAAGAAACCTGAGCCAACATCCCAGGATTTGATTCATTTATGCCATCTTCATAAAAGTTACTCTTTACTCACGTTAATCTAAAACCATGTCTACATTTAAAAAACAAAAAACCAAAACAACAACAATAACAAAACTAAACAAAAAACACCCAAAAAACCCACCCCAAACGAACAAACAAAAAACTATAGCCACTTATAGATCAGCTAGCATATCAGAAGCATACAAATTCATGAATTCCAGCATTTAGGTGGAAAACTGTTAAGAAAAACTAAAAAGTTCACATGTCCTGTTTATAACATCCAGTGCATGTTTTCTTGCCTTTCAGATACCCAGCTTCAAAAATTGTAGAACTCTCTTAGGAAGCAGGAATTAAAATACCTTGCAACTCATTATCTGGAGCCTTGAGTTACCTCTCAGAGCATCCTTGCTAGTCACCCTTCCAAACTGCTTGCTGGTTCTGATGGAAAGCACATACTTTTACAGGATGAATATTACAACCCATAGTCATCCTAGTGGAGCTAAAAGGTACAGCAATTTTCTACCAGCAGACTGAAACTTATTCGTAATTATTTTCTCAAGCATCTTAGTAATTTGAATGAAGTTATCTAATATAAATCTGATATAACTGAATGTGTAAGGGTTACGTCTTATTCAGTGGGTTTAAAACAATCTAGAATCCCATCAGAATATATATTTACACTACCTATTTATTTCCCTTGGCTCCCTTCAAAAATTCAGCCTTAAAGGGGTATCTTGGCTACATAATTGAATAACAACTGACGGTATTTGAACAGGAGAATGTATCCATGGCTGAAAAAAGAAGATGTTTATGTTACATTAAGCAGGCAAATTTAAGTTACACTGTCAGTAAAAGTAATTATCTTGACCAAAAGGAAGTTGCTCTACTGTGAAGACTTTTGGGAGATGAAGAAATCAATTGTAAATTTGGCAAGGAAAAAAGAGTGGAAGACAAAAACATCAAAAACATAGGAGGGGAAAATGCAAAATCTTCCCCTGCAGAAAGTTTTATGTAAAGCCCCTTTGAGTCTCAGATGTTCTTGATTTTGGATGCTACAAGTCAAACTCTACATATTTGTGGCTTCTTTAAATGAATTAAAACAAGTGGAAAATAATAGTTCATTATATAGTAGAATTATTACTATTAACACAATAAACCAATACAAAATGTAACATCTAACACAGTTATTTTATATATATGAGTTTTAGAAAGTTAACACCATTTTGGCAGCTCTGAGAAGTACAAAGTTTAAAAGTGTCATTAGAAACCTGGGGGGTTTCTTGGGGGAGTTTAGGTTGGGTAGTTTTTTGGGGTTTTTTTTCAGAAGCTTTAATAAAATAGGCAGCAACCAAAAGGACAAGACAATACATTTTGTTCCATGCTTTATATGTCTTATAAGTTATTGCTTATTATTATAATAGAATTTTGTAAAGTAGAATAGGCAGATTAAGGGCCAGTAGGATGCACTAGAAGTTACCATGCCAATAGCAATTTAAACAAATATTAAATGCTTGCTCTCATAGATAATGAAATGTTTCTCTGCTTCTTAGTTCTTGACTAAACTGGCAGTTTATATAAGAAAAAAATCTATTAACATGGCAACTGGTTTACATAGAAACAAATAGCATATTTCTTTTTCAATACTATTGAATTTAAATTTTGTCCAGCATAATGCCAGACAATCTGGTCAGGCAATCTGCTTTTACAACCCATTCACTACACAAAGTTAGCACATCCCGAGGGGACAGAAAGAATTGTTTCAGTGTGTCTTGGTGCATTCAGATTTCTTTCCAGGTGAGCCTAACTACCAAGAAGCCATCTAGCCAAAGAGTTTTGTGGTTCTGCAGTGTGTGAACAGAGGACTACTTACCTGTCCTGCACAGAGACTTCCTATTCATAGGAGAGAAAATACTTTTCCCAACATACCCCCATTAAAAAAGGCCAAAAATACATGTTTTTCCTGGTATAATATCTTCTGTCATGACACAAGCAGTCTCTTCTTTAAGCAAATGTGGTTTAGTCCTATTTGAGAGTCATTCTGTCACTTAAGAAATTAATTTTCCATATTTAAAACTGCTGCCTCTATTAAAGTATCTTGTTTACTTGTATGTATTAATAATTCTACTACTAAACTTAATATTGTGCAGGTAAAAAAGCATCCAAAATTCATTCTCTAATAGGATCTTACTGGGAACTTCAAAGAGAAAAAACAATCACTTTCATTTTTGTCAAACCTCAGCTGTAACTTCAAATATCAAACTCTTCCTGACTTACAAGCATAATCAACAAGCATCAAAACCATAGGTCCTTATTTAAGTGAAGAGTACTGTAATAATGCATTTTCCTTATCTTGCTGATACTCCTGAAAACAGTTGCTTCTGGGATAGAAACATATGCTTGAAATCCTAACAAAGATATGCCAGAATTTCCACAAGTGATCAGCTCTAAAAATCATATCACACTGAACCATGAAATAGAAAATGTACCTGAAATTTAGTGCAAAATTTAACACTCATGAGTTCCGCTGATTCTGTTATCTGCTCCATTTACATGCCAATCTACACCCCTACCTAAAAACGCTTTTCTTAAAACGCTTAAAATAAACTACTCCAGCACTTCTTTCGTAGCATAAGTTGATTTTACACGTGTCTTGAGCAACAAATACTCAACACCAAACCATAGTCATTAAATTGCTACCATCTATCAGCAAAGGTAAATTATACAAATCAGAATTATGCAAAACATTTTTTTTTAGTTGCTATTTCTATTTTGTGCAACTGTCTGTTAGAGTTCATTATGTGAGGATCAAATTATCTTGGTATTGCTTTTAAAAAAACCCCACAGCAAAAGTCAGAGGCTTGTGTCACTGATGAGCTATTTATTGCTTTTAACATCTATTAAGGCACCTGACAAACAGAACTTGAGAATTGTTGCTGGAGTCCTCTCCTAAAAGCATCTTTCTTACAATCCACAAAAAGTCATGCAACTGGCATTTGGAAATAAATACTTAGCTTCCTACCAGCAGCTTTGGGGGGTATTTCCCTCGGTAGGTATCCATAGCACAGCCCGCTACTCCTTTTTTTTCCCCAAGCCTCTCTTATATAACAGACTGCAAAAACCATCTCTGAACAACGTGATCAAGATGTGATCTCCTCTTTTGGAACTACAACATTCAACGTAATCACATTCAACCCAGTCCCGAGCTATTAATCAACTTCTTACTAATGACGATGATCGATCGCAAGTTCTCTGCAGTTTTGCAGCTGATAGTCAGCCAAGGCTCCCAAAGGATCATGTCATTCACAGACTGAAAGGAGACAGCTTCACCAACTCAGCTCAGAAATTAGTCTTACAAGGGTATTTGATCATCGTATAATGTTTTGCTTAAATATCACAGTCATTCCAGGTGGTTTGGGTTTAGTATTGGGGCTCCTCCCCAGATAACCTGTGTAAAGGCAACAAAAGCCCTAAAGCCACTTGAGTCTCAGAGGCCCACAAGTAGGATATACAGCAGCTTTCTCTGGAGACCTGCCCTTAACCCCTTCGTGCCACATCATTTATACACTGCCAGCTAACTAGGCTGTCTGAAAAAGATAAACCCAGCCTACATGAGTTACATAATCAGTTTATTTTTTAAGACAGGATGAATATATCCTGAAGTACAGAATGATTAAAGATTTTTTTCCCCTCTCTTGATTTTGCAAGAGACACAACAGACTTACATAAACTCCATATAATTCTGGGTTGTCCTCCCTCTGTCTTGAGGTACGTAAGTCTTGACGTACCCTATGGAAAGGTTTGCTACAAAGCACAGCTCAGGCTGACTCACTGTTTTCACTTTACATATAGGCTACCTATAAAGACTTTGAAAATAAACCTGCAATGTGAAGTTTTTACTTTACCTTGTTATTGCCAATAAAAAGGCATACACGTTTTAAGGGGCACAGTCATCAGTTACTACAGCCACTAAAGTTAAGAGCTGGGTGTTCAACAAAGAAGCCTAATAATTTCTAAATATTTCTTCTAAGTTTTGGATTTTTCTTTTCTGTAAAGCATAGGGTTAACCATGACACCCTGAATCCAAACAAAGCACACCCTAACAAAGTATAAGAAAATGTAACAGCACAAGAAGCTGTATTACACTCTTCCGTGTATTCGTCCTTCCAGTCCCTCCAGAGGAAATTTAACATGGTTTCTAAAATTATCCCTCTAACGGGTTTTTTCATTTTTCTCCAAGATCCCCGGCCAGATGAATTTGTGTATTACATGTACTGCCTGTGCCGCTGCACCTCCTTCTTCTGTGGTGACTTGATTCAGCTGAAGCTACGATTTGACCGATCGATGCAAGCACATTACACACCAGAATAAGAGTAAGGTAAGGGTAAAGGAAAGAAAAGCATATCTTCTTTCAGCCATTAAATATAGATCAACGAAACATCACAGCGCACATCGCGGCTCCCCTCCCCACCCCCTCCGCCCGCTCCTCGAGCGCAGGATTTCGCAGACGGTGGCTTCAAAGGAAGAGCACACACCCCACACACCCCTCCGCACACACAGACACACAGACACACACACGCAGCGCAGACACACAGAAACACGCAGCAGCCGTCGCTCGGAGCCGCCCCAGGGCGCGGGCTCCGCGCAGGGCCGGGCGCTGCCCCCGCCCGCGGGTCCCCGGGCCCCTTCATCTTCTTTCTCCTCTTCTTCCTCCTCCTTCCCCCTGGCCCATGACTTCACCGCCGTAACGAGCACATTAGTGCAGGGCGCCGGGAGACACTGTGCCGCGGATGCCCTACATAAGCAACGACTAACGTAGCAAGAAAGGGAGGAAAGCGATGGAGGGGGGAGGCCCGGGAGAAAGAGCCATGAGGAAATAACGCACTTTGTTACCTTTCGGCTGAGGGCATAAACACCGCTCCTTGCAGCCCAGCCCAGCCCGGCAGCCTCGCCGAGGGGAGCAGCGCAGGACCCCGCACCAAGAAGAAATATCACGCAGGCGGGAAGGGTGTGTGGGGGGGAGGGGGACGGACCTGGCACCATTACGGTGCCTGTCGTACTCACCGATCGGCGCCGATTCAGTCTGCTTGCTCCCAAACATACACCAAAACCCAAGAGCAAATCCTCAGTCCGCTAAGCGAGAATGAAGCGGGGGAGCGGGGCGGGGGGGGGGGCGAGCGACGGCTCCGGGCTTCACCGCAAGGTCCTGACCTTGCCCAGCTGCTGCATCTTCGGCTTGCCCCCCCCCCACGGCGTGCGTGTCCGCCCGTGTGTCCCCGTGTCCGTGCGAGCGCGCCGATCCGGCTCCGAGGGGCTCGGCCGCAGGACAGCTGCCCGCTGGCTGCCGGGGCGAGGAGGGCTCGGCATCCACCGCCCCGCCGCTGGGGCGAGGCGCGGGGCCGCTGCTGCTGCTGCTGCTGCGGCGGCGGCGGCTGGGGCAGGCTGCGCGGCGGCGCCGTAGCGCAGCGCGCCGGGCGGGCGCACCGGCCGCGGGATGTGGCCGAAGGAGACACAGCCGCCGCCGCAGCATCTGCCGCCGCCGCGCTCCCGCCCGCCCTGCCTCCCTCCCTCCTCCCGCCTGCCTCCGCCCCTCCCTGCCCGTCCCCTCCCCAGCAGGAGCGCGCCCGCCGCGGCCGAGCAGCCGGCGCTGCTCGGGGGGGACACAGGGGGGCGGGCGGCCCCGCCACCGATGGGGCGCTGCCGCCTGTGCCGGGCGGGGCTGAGGTAGGGCCGCGCCGGGTCCCCCAGCCTCGCCGCAGAGGGGCGCGTCCCCGTGTTCCCTCAGACCCCCGCGGCCGGGGGGCTCTGATTTACTGGGGAAGGGGAAGCAGGGCTGAGGGCACAGGTGTGGGAGCGCACCCGGGGGCGGGGGTCCTCGGTGGGGTGCAGCCCCTCGGCGGTGACCGCGGCTCCCGCTGTCATGGGTTGGGAACTTGAGGTGGGCCAGCCAAAACGGTGAGAGCAACAGGGAAGCCAGAGCTCGTTCTCCGGCTCGTGTCTACCTCGGGTCTCTCTTCCCATGCTTGGGAAACCTAGGTGGAATTCCTACCGTGTTTTCAGAAGTATTCTTGCGAGCAAATAGGGTAAGGAATATGGAAGTCATGGTTTACTCCTGCGCACGCTTAACCCTTCGTTGAGAAACTTGTGTGGAATGCAATTGCAGCACTCACCTGAAAGTTGCCACTCCACGGCTCCTTTCAACTCGCCGCCGGGAGTTTTGGTACCTGAACAATGCCACCCAATTTTTTGGGGTCGTTGCCCGGGGTAACCTCTGCTAACTCACGCTCGCAGCGGGCTGAGCATCAGCGCGGTACTGGGGAAAGCCAGAGGCGCGGCCGAGGCGCTTGGCCAGCGCCTACAGCCGGTCATTTGCTGACCAAAATCGCGGTCCCAGCACCTGCCCCGCAGGGAGGGACCCGCGTGTCCCCGGGCGCCAGGGGCGGCCAGGCGGGCCGGTCCCGCGGGACACAGCGCTCCCATCCATCCATGCACCCATCCCTCCTCCCCGCGCCCCTCCAGCCCCGCACCGCACGGATGAAGCATGCCGGACCCGCAGCGGTACCCGCGGCCGGGCTGAGCCCAGGCGGCAGCGGTGCGGACCGACCGCTGGTGGCTGCACGGCGACTCGCTGCTGCCACCTCTCGCCTGGCGTTCTCGCAGCTTCCCCAAACTGCGAGCAGGAGATCCACCTGGCTGAAGATGCCACTTCTCACCGATGGATGGTTGCGGTGGCTACCCCTCCCTTAATGTCACGGGAAGGCCGGAGGCTACGTCTTCCCACTGCCAGAATACCTTGTTTTAGGCCTGAGGTCACTTTTTGGGGAGGGGGAGCAAGGGGAGTTTATTTCTAGATTTATTGGACCATGTAGATGGCTGGTATGTGTCCTTTCCCTGGGTTCGGTGAAGGTGGCCCATCCACCTGTGACAAAATCAGTAAGTTACAGCTGAGGGTGATTCAGCCTGGCAGCATCCCTCAATGCCAATCCAGATGTTGCTCAACTACTGGGACTTGTGAGAAGAGCACCTCTGGGCTCAAGTCTAGAGTAAGCCCAAAACCTCATTGTCAGGTTCTGGTCTGGCATGTCTTGATGCCTACTGAGTTACAGCTATAGAGGGAGCTTGCTGGTGGCAGAACACAGTGGCCAGTCCAGTCTTGACTCGAGTAGAGAAGCGACCAACTAGCCCATTGTCCGAACGTTTGGTTGGACCAAAAGTTCATTTTTTCTGCTAAGTTCCAGACCCTGGGTTTATGATTCCCAGCCTAAGACAGACATTTAACTCTGAACTGAAAGTAGTGGGTCACTCAGTAGTTACCTGGAGTCACTGTCTTACAGTTAAACTTCAAATTGTACTTGATAAAAAATTACTGGGTGGCACAGTATCCTAGATCTGTGATAGCATCATGTGATCCACCTTCTGAAGCCCAACCTCTTTTTCAGAGCTGAAAGGTCTTTCTGGCAATAAACGTAAAGGAGATTGAAAGACTAGAAGTAGGCTGTGTCCTTCTTCCATTCCCCCTCAAATATTCCCATGTAATAGGGGCATTTCATGGTTCTGGGGACTGTACACATCTGACCTAATGGTAGGATAAGCGGTGTGGGCTAGTGAAGAATAAACTTAAGACATCTGATTCTCCCTAGTCTGCAAAGGTTACCCAGCTGGCTATACTGATCTGAGTAGTTAGTATGGAAGCGGTTAGCCTGGAAGTTAAATATAGTATACAATATATATACTATATATAAGCTAAATAAAGATATATAATAATGTAGACTCTCCATAGGGAAAGTGAGGCCTGGAGACAGAAGAGTTTTGGAAGAATCTGGGAGGTGTCTGAAATCTATTTTTCTCCCTCAAAGTTTCCTCCTTTCACATCACAGTTTTGCATGAGAGGGTTTTCATCTCAAGATGCTGCAAGATTCAAAAAGCTTCTCCCATTCCTGTCACTTTCCTCCTTGATTCTCCCCGATGCATCACATTTTCGATGTTCCCTGATACCACATGAGGTCAGAGAAGGGGCCAGGACCGAGCCCTGCTTATGGATATGGAGAAATGTAACAAAGGAATTAAGTCAGAGTTTCCACATGACTTAAATCAGTTTCCATATGCTGTTGTTGCTGTCACAGAGGAAGAGTAAGGGAGATCAGTGAGGGTTAAGAATGTGAAAAGCAGTGAGATCAACTTCTGGAAGAGGCTGCATTCCACAGAGCTTCAGGAAGAGGTCTGCCAACTTTATGCTCAGTGACTAAACCTCCTCTTCTGACAAGCAAAAAGCATACGTAGGTGGAAGCTGTTCACTTTTTTTGGTCAGTCCCAGACTTCTTGGATGTAGACAGTCTGTCTTCTCAGGCTTCTCAGGTCTGTACCTAGAAGTGGTGTATCTGTCCTAATCTTTGGTTAACTTCCCTGAGGGTTTCTTCAAGTTGGAGTATTTTTGGCATTTTTTCCTTGAAAAAGATGGAAAAAGAAAAGGAAATTATCATATCAAGGCAGATATTTTCTAGCACGGGAACTGTAAAAGCATCTTTGCCATTTATATTTACCTGTTAGATTTAGAAAGGTTCTTGAGCCTCCAATTTCCATTTGGTCGAAGTAACAGCAAGTAAAAATTTTAGAAAACAGAAAAAAAGAAGTAATAGCATGAATTGAGTTAAATGCACTAATATAATTTTCAGATAATTAGTCCTCCAAATGACTGTATAATGAAAAACAATATCAGTAGCAAATTTTTCAGGTTTAGGCTCAAGGTTCCATCTAGGAATAGCTGGTTACCAGTAATAATTTCCCCATCCTGCTAACTAAAAATATATATTTTTCTTTGTGAAAAATTTCATCATGAGGTAAAGGATGAAGGTAGCAGTGGAGGAACCCAAGGAAAAGTCCATTAGTCAACAGTTCAGTCAACAGCCAGGATGAGTCCTCTAAAATATGGGATGCCTAGACACTAGTTGTGTCTGCATGTTCTGCCTCAAATCGTATTAATTTTTGTTTGATCCTTCTTGGAATGGAGTTTGGAAGCTTGAATTTTTGGACAGAAAGGAAAACATTTCTTTTCTGTTTTGACTTTAAGATTATGTTTACATTTAAATGTATACTTCATATGAAGATTGTTGAGATCCTCTGTCATGTCCAGGTCTGGCAACTTTTTTTTTTCACACTGAAGTCAATGGGAACTTTCCATACTAAAAATGTAACTGAAGTGAAACTAGCTATATGTAGCTATGTGAAACTAGCTATATGTAATAGTTTCATGTTTCAGACAATCTTTAGCAAATCTAGAATAAAATTGGGAAAGCTTGTTTTTGCCCTTTTTAATAAACTGAAAAATCAATCATTCATGGATAGTTTTTAAGTTTAGAGCAGTATTTCAAAGAAGTTCTAGCAATTACTCTCTTATCCCTTTCTAAAAATTATTTCAGGGTGAAATTATTGAAAGACATTGACAACATCCACCAAAATACATTTCAGATAAGAAAGAACATGTTTCTTGAGTCACACAATATGATGTCTTAATGAAACTAAGCTGGCAATGAATTCAAATAATTGGTCCAAATTTCTTCTCTTTTATTTGACTTTGATGTTATTTTTAAAAAGTCAAGTCATCCTTGAATTATAGTAATACTATATGTATTTTCCATTTCTCCTAAATTGTTGCAGAATATTGTATAACAATAAAGTACCCATAAATCCTGGGATGAGGATGATTTTCTATGCCACAATGATGACATGACAAGAGGAGGTTTGCATGATTGTATTCTCAAAAGCATGCATTTCTGATCTCATGAAAATATTTTTTAAACAGAAGTATCCTAAAGAAATATAAGGAATTTTCAATTCTGAGGCACAGCTGGCTTTGTCTCAGTCTGATTATGAGTAAATTATTGTTGAAGTGCTAAGCTTGACTGGCAATAGGAAGATACAATTGAATTTGTAGTACCTGCAGATTTTGTAAATGAATCTGTATTTGCATTGGGTGAGCTGGTTTTTATGTACTGTAGACAACTCACATCTCTAGGACCTGACTGAGATTTTCTTATTACCAGCTTCATCCACTGATGACCAAATAGGCAGTAATGAACAAAATCACTCTGAAACAGCCATATTAAAATATTTTTTCGACCTACCTTACTTTAAAAAATCATTGTAAAAATTATTATTTAGTGAGTAGCTGCCATTGGTTTCCTAAACAATTTGGCATTTTAAGCACGTCAAATTTTCAGAAGAAATTATACAAAAGGTTAAAAATTCAATTGAATTAAATGGTGTGTGTCAGTCAGGATCAATCAGAGCTCCTATTCAAGGTATAGTAAGGAAACTACATTTTTAAATAATGAAACTTCATTTAAGTGTTCCTGATTAAGGAGATAGTTGGAGATTTACTTAACTTCACAGAAAAACACGGTGAAAATATTGAGAGGGTAACAGACAATGTAGATGCTTTTTCCTATCAGTTAAAGAGATCTGATTTAAAGAGGGCTTGGGGCTTTTAGTTTGTGGACTTTTTGTTGGTTTTTGGTATATTGTTATTTGGAAGATGGAAGGCCAGAAGTTGAAATGAAAATTAGCATAGTGTATAAACTGTTCTTTTCAGCATCCAGTAAAACAAAGTTTACTGTTATAAATTCATATACCCTGTTACATAAATAGGTTATATGAAGAGCTGACTGTTCTGAAATAATTTGTAAACATTAACCTCATGAAAGAAATTAATTTCATTTTGTCTTCATGTCTACATGTTACCCAGTATTACTAGCAGTACAATGTCAACTCAGCTGCAAATTGTAATCTATAGTTAGATATCTTTGAATGTTCAAAACATGTTTATCTCTATTATTGTCAACTGAAATGACAAGCCATTCTCAGGATACATCCTTTAATACATTTACAGCTATAAAAGCATTTAGGATTAAGGTATAACACTTACAGAACTATACTGTGCTTTTGGATTCTTTTTTCTTTTTTCTGTATTTGTATATTGAAAAAGTCCATCTCAACAAAAAAGACCATCCTGCAAAAAGTCGAGCAGAAGTCTTGACACAGATTCAGAAAATGATGCTGTTTGAATAAAAGTTAGTGAAACCTTGTTACAATGATTATCCTTTTATTTAGTCCATTTATGTCTGGGTTTTACTTTGTATCTTTCCATAGGGTAAAAGACTGTCAGAGTTCAAGGAACCAGTAGATTGATTATCTAGTTAGACCTCATCTTGCATAAGACTGAGATATTACCTACCCTGAAGTCAAAATTAATGATTTGGCATTATGGAATTATGGAATGCTGGGTCATTTTCTAATCTGGGCTCTATTATAATTAGTAAGTATCAGGAAAGATGAAGCTAGTTTTACTTCACTGTTATACTTCCATGAATGCCATGCTCCAAAAGTGACACACATTTACCTTTTCCAACCAGTGTGATTTTAATTTTCTGGAGAGACTTGGTGTGTTTTTTCAGTGCTCAGAAGAGCTTCTCATCTGACACTTTTTCAGAACCTTACTCTAAATTTAATTTCATAAACTCTTATGAAAACCCACACCTCAGAAGATGCATGGGTATACAGCCATTAGCAAGGACAGCTTACAAGAATTGTCTTCTTATGAGGCATGCATATGAGTGTTTCAGTGTACAGGAAGACACCTGGTAATATTCCCCATACCTTAAATTTCTTGGGTATGCCACTGGTGCATAAAAAATGTTTGCCCCACCCACCAGTGGCACCAAGGCTGAAGTCACAGTGGGGGCTGTCTGGAGAGCACGGATGCCAGTGGAGACACAAGGCCCTCCTGCATATCCTGTACATTTTGAGGCCCCAAATACTTAATTTTATTTTGTTTCTCAGCTGAACTGTTCTGCACTTCATAGCTGTGAAGCAGATTGCCTTACACTTTGACCTGATAATTTTCTCTGTCAGTTCACCTCAAAAAAGGTTTGACTGTGTCAGATCATCTGGTTCATGCCTGCTACCCAGTTTTACCATTTTTGCTACAGGCTATCTTGCATAATTGCCAGGTTCTGGTCCTATACATGGTTTGTAAAGGAGGTGTGTTTGTCATCATCCTGCAGAGTTTTCAGTAGCAAGCTTCTACAAACTTCTACAAACTAAGTTGTTTAGAAAGAGTAAATTTCAGCAAAGAAGGAGGACCAGTTGCTGCAATGTAAATGTTCATTCACATAAGAAAGGTTGACTGTGCAATGGATGAGTACAATACTGAATTTTTCCTATGAAAGTTTACAACATCATGGTTTTCTATCTGGGAAACTAGATTTTCACAATGATATTGTAAAAATGGAAATACTAAAAAAATCTGTGACACAACATTTAAACAATTATAAATTGTTCAGCCTGGTACCATTCTTAAAGTCCATTGCTGTCTCATGTTCTTTGTGATAGTTTTCATCTTTTAAGTGCATCAAGAAAATATGTGGTGCACAAGGGGCAGGATGTATTTTTCCTCATTTCCTCCTACTCCTGCTCTTTCAATTTCAGGGTAAAAGATTTTGAAGGAAAACTTGAGTTTCTTGCCCTATGCTTTTTCAGCAGAAAAACGAACTGCTTATTTTCATGTAATCCTGTTATGTAAATCTCTGTATTACTGCACACCTAACGTCCCTTGTGGTATTTTTAACTTAGTGAAAAACACGAAGATATGTTTTATCAGCACCACCTGCTAAAATTACAAAGGAAAAGATAACTGTGTTTAGTATTTTCTTAATTTTTATGAAAGAAGAAATAAATGAAAGTAATAAGCTGCAAAACAGTACCAAATTCTAAGAAGGAAATAAGATGTTTTATGATCCTAATGTAAAAATTTTATCACCACTAATGTTACTTATCAAGTACTTATTAAAATGCATTTATATAAATTTATGTAGTCAGTAATTTTTGCTAAATTTTGAAATTTCCACAACATCTACTATGGCTATACATTATGAAAACAACTATGTTACAAAAGTAACATAGTCAGTCCCAGCAGAAGTCCTTTTGGAAAGACACTGAATGTATACTATGACAGCTCTGATGAGCTCAACAGCAAGAATCCATTTAAAGGGGTAAAGCCTTTTAACTGAGTTACAAAAGATCTTTCACATTTCCCATGTCAACTCTGTCCCTAAAATAAGTTACTTTTGTTGCATACAGAGTTCAGATGGTAAATCTTCTCTTTTTTCACTCTGGGATATCAATTTAGAAATTTGTATTAGATTCAGTGACCTTTGCTTATATTTATGTTATTTGTGATGCCTGTGAGATTTTTCAGCTGTTATAAAGCAGCTGAGAATGCTACTGTGATTTTGGATGTTTGAACATATTCTGTAGAAAAATACAGGTGAGCAACTATCTATCTTTGGATTCTTTTTTCCTGTTGTTTATTCTAATGAGTGATTGACAATGTACTTGCCAATTTAACCTAATTCTGCATCAAGCAATTGGGTGACACACGGTAGGTTTTCATCTTCATACACTTTGCATGAATTTTATGGCTAGACTCTATTTGCACTTTGTTGAGGTAGCTGTTTCTTGTAAAAAATGATCAAACCACAAAACAAAATGTAAGAGATGTCAATATGCTGTTACTTCAGTAGTGCATATTGGCTAACCCCCCTCACTTTTCAAAAGCTACAGTTTTTGTTTTCATACACAGAGCTCAAAAAAAGAAGAATCATAGAATCACAGAATGTTAAGGAGTGGAAGATACCTTAAAGATCATCTAGTCTCAACCCCTCTGCCATTCACCTCCCAATCGACCAGGTTGCTCAAGGCCTTATCCAGCCTGGCCTTGAACACTTCCAGGTATGATGCATCCAAATTTCTCTGGTCAACCTCCTCCAGTATCTCACTACCCTCACAGTAAAGAATTTCTTCCTAACATCTAGTCTAAATTTCCCCTTTCATTTTGTAATCATTACTCCTTGCCTCTTTATAAAATGCACTATGGGCTTATAATGGCAAGCATTAATTTTAACAATTTGTAAATTTTATCCTTCACTTAGGTTTCATGTGTAGAAGTCAGTGTATTACACTGAAGAAAAATACTTTTAATCTGTAAAAGATATTTCATTAGTGGTTATTTAGCGACTTGTTCTTCAGATATAATATTGCATTAGTCTATTATGAAAAATGTGATCTGGAATCTTTACAGATCTATTAACAATCTCAATATGGTCGCAGTCGTAGGGATAGAAGACAATTTGTGTGTTTAGTATATATATATGAGGTGTTCATTAAAACAGAGAGCTGAGGGTCAGGATAGTCTGTAACTGATCCTCACTGAAATGAGATTTGTCTGTAGCTTCCATACAATGGATTTCTACTGTTTCACTTATTGAATGGATGTATCAAACTATTTAGATTACGCTGAGGTTTTTGGATAAGGAACAACATATAAGCACGATAGAAAAACTCCCCCAATATAAGCAGTGTGCTCCAGAATGGACAAGTATAAAGAGCCACCACAAAATGAACATCTGTGAAAGGCAGACTGCCCTGACTGTGATTGTTTCATAGGCTTCTCCTCTCCCACTGATTTGTCAGGGGGGCTCAGTTTCCCCCCTTATCAGTAACTGGCAAATAAATATGATGTTACTGGAAGAGGTCAAGTTGCCCACCAAATGCTGCAGATTAATAGATTTTTTAATGAAGAGTGGCACAAAATAGGTACTCCTGACCATTTTAGTAAAAGTCCTGACTGCTCTTTCAGCTCAGACAAGCAGGAGGTGTTCATCATCCTTCCAGAGCAAGGGGAAAGGCTATTCCACCTATATATCAAAGGTGCCTCCTTTGCCCCTAATTTCTTGTCTCTATGGATCTGTGATCACCTGATTTCACTTCAATGTTATTATTGTCTACATAGCCAACTCTGTCAATCTTTTTTCTGAATCTCCCAACATTCTATAGTCAGTTTAATCCATTGCCTTATAGCCCCTGAAAAATTCTGAAAATGTTTGTTCTTTTCTGAGACCTGTGAGACTCTTTCTCCCTCTCTGCACCCCTTTTTATCAGTGACAAAAAGCTGATGGAACATCTCCAAGGCCTTGAGTGATTTGTTCAGTTGTGTTCCCTCAATCTGGGAGGGAACTGGGAGATCTGGTCACAGATATTGTCTCTGTTATCTCTTTTTCCAGAGGGTCTGTGTATTGAGATGGGGTTTATTACTTTTTCTGGTCTTCTCTTTGTTTTTTTTTTTTTTCAATAATATTCTCAAAAAATGTCCTTACATTACAAATGTCATTCAATCCATCATACTTCACACAGCTTTTACCTTCTACCTATCCTTACAGTACTTAATATCAATGTTAACACAGTGTTTGAGCAACTGGAGCCCATCTTCTTAGAAGAATTGATCTAGATGAAAAAGCTAAGCCAGTTCTTTTTTGGTCAAGTCATTTGTTAAGGGGATTCTGAGGGTAACATCACCTGGTGCTCTTTCAAGCAGTACAATGTATATTTTGCAGACTCTGAAGAGAGCAACAGCTACATAAAATTACCTTGATTTTACAAATTATTTTACAGGTAGAAGAAGAGCACTGATATTAAAAGAAAAACACCCCTGGTAACAACAAATAGCTAGCCACTTGGATTATATAATAATTTAAAATGAAGACTCAAAACCAACTACAGTCCTGTGAGCTTTTGAAATAGCCAATAATCTTCAGATCTTTCAGTGTGGCTTTGACAGCTTTTTTTACCACAGCAGCTGAGACAGGTCTGCACATTCTGCACAGAACTCCCAGCATTCAGCAAAAGCTGATAAGCCAAAATATTTTAGCTGCAACCCTCTACTTTTCCAGGGTAACTTCCTGAGCTCTTTCTAGATAATTTCCCTGCTCTATGCGTGATGTGAGAACTTGCTCATGTAACTTCATTTCACTTAATGATTTTTACCTGTGAATCAGAAATTATTGAAAAAGTTCAGTTTTCAATAATTATCTTTTCCTACTGAAAGTGAATCCTTGAAGAACATAAACCATCATGTGAAGTAAAAAATAAAACAACAAAGGAAGAACTGGACAAATTAATCTCAATTTTGATTGATTAAAATATTTTGACCTATTGTAGACAGCCTGCCAAGATATTCCATGTACCTCAACTCCTTCCCAGAGGCAGTTTACCCTTTCTTGTTGTGTCTCTAAGTGACACAAACCAGAGTTGCACTCACCTTAAGGTGTTCAGACTTTTGAATGAGCCACAAATTTGATAGACTTCTTTGATCTAGAGCTCTAGATAATAAAAGAGTGCAGAGGTGAGAGTTAAAGTGATTTTGGCCTTTCCAAGAATTACATCAGGAAAGCATCCTACATCCTAGATATAGGAAAATACATGGATTAATAAAAATAATTTCTGAAAGACATGGCATAGGCTTTTACAGCCTACAAACCTTTAAAACTCCAGTGAAAAGAAGTGATATTGAATATTGCATAGTATATAATACAAAAAGGAACATCTTCCTAGAAACTGGTGATGATTTTATTTATTGCAGATTCCTAAAAATTCACAGATTCAGGAGATTTCCCTCTAAATATTTGATCCTCACATGCTGAGCCAGCCAGCTAATCTAGGGTTTAACTATGCACCAGGTCTACTGCAGATACATTTCAAAAACTCAGGGAAGCTATGGTTGCTTCTGGAGGCAATAGTAAAGAAGAATTATTGTCTAGATAGCTATAGTTTTCTGGCATGGTTAACCTATAGATTGGATATCATCCTTTTCTGAAGTGTATTTAAAATCATTAAATTCCCCAAATTAGATCTTACCTTACCTAAAATATTCAGTGTACATAGATGATATTAAATTTTCTCCTTTATTCTTGGTGTATGGACAACAGGACTAAGTAACAGGTGCACAGTGTGGACACATGGATGGCTTAAAACTGTGCTGCCTTTCAAAAATGATCCTCTGAGAGTAACCTTTTCATGCTCACATGGTTTATTTCTTCCCATAGGACTGACTTCTAACAGGTTGCTTTTCACCTTTTGCATGCACAACTGCTCACTGCATTTCTAACCATTAAAACCTTTTTCTTAAATTGTAGGATCATCTCTGCAATTTATCAAAGTCATTTTGAATTCTAAGCTTATCTTTCAACATGTTTGCAGTCTCACCTGATTTTCCATCATCTGTGCATTTAATAAGCTTGTTTTTACTTTAATATCAAATTCATCCATGACAAGATTTAAGAAAAAACAGATTCTGAGCAGACCTCTTCTACTGTGGGTGGCAATTCATTGACAGATACCCTTCTGATTACAGATTTCCAAAAAGATTTACACCCACACTGTAGCTGATTAATCCAGATTGTCCTGTAATAAATTTTATCTACATCACATCTCCCTAACCTGCTTGTAGAGTATCATGTAGGGCACCATTAAAAGTTTTTATTATCCTTGTGATATGAAACATATATTTATGTTCCTGTGTTTCTGTTCTATCCACAGGTTTCATCACCCCACTGTAGGATAAAATATTGTAATTGACACATTTTATTTTTTTTACAAATCCACATTAGCTGCTATTGATCCTGTAATCTTTCAGTCTCTTGTCTGCTTGGAAACAGTTTAGTTGCTTGTATCAAGGTTGCTCAGGGTCCATGATGAAGCTGAAAAATCTGTAAAATCCCCATAAAATTGTCCAGATCACTTCTTTTAACTGTTTTTAGGGTTTTTAGGGCATTTAGGCCACCTTTTGTCCCTATACATTTTCAAAAATAACTGCTAATATGTGTATTTATTTCAGCCATTTTGATAAATATTTTAGAATTAAATGTATCAAGCCCAGCTGACTTCCAAACAGTTATCTAAATGTATTCACACTTCTTTTCCCCTTGTTCTAAGCTAAGATCTTATCCCACTGGTGTGAAGTAATCAATTATGAAAACCAGTGATAATTGATGGGGAATTCTGGATTCAAGATTCAAAAAGGGCATGAAATTCATGGGTTTTCTTCACTGTTGGGTAAGGAGCAGGGACTTTTTTCCTACTTTTCTGCTAGCAAGCTGTGCATATGTTATGGGGATATGTCTTGTCAGTTTCATGGGGTTTATATTTTGGTCTTTTGTTTCCATATATCTCACCTATGTTGTTTTGCATTAATCTTTAGCAACCTGATTTTGTCTTCACTTCCTGGATTCATCTTTTGCTTGAAGTAAGTGAAGAAGTCATTAGTTACATCAGTCGCTTCTTATCCTTCCCCTTCACTGCACTGCAAAATTGTGTGAAAATATGACTGTGGCTTAAAAGTCATGTGTGACATGACATTCTTCAGAAGAGGTGATGCCTACTCAGAAGTGAATGTGATGGATAAAAATGTATCAGAGGGAGATATACAGCTAATAAAGAGCAAATTAGCTTTTTCTAAATCAGATGTACATTTAATTTACATAGCATGCAGAGGCATTGGCATTTTTGTGCTTTATCAGTTGTGTATTCTAAGATTAATATAAACATATTTTCTAGGAGAGCATTAATGCCTTTTTCAGTTTTCACCTGTTTTTATAAAGCCTGTTTTATAATCCTACAAGTCTGTTTTGCAAACAATGCTAATACCAGTCAATTATACTAGCTGGCATTTGACAAGACCTACAAACACCTAACAAATTACCAACTGAGTCACTACATGAGCATGAATTTGCAGCTATGAACAATGCTACTATTTCTATTTATAGGTGTTTCTGACTGATTTTGTTTTGATTACTTACACACACATGCACATAAGCGGGGCTCATCAGCTCATTGTGGCCTCACAGTTGACTCAGTCTGGCAGCTGATGCATCTACAGCAGATCAGCTGTTCCTTTGTTAAAAGCTGTCACTACAGCCTGTAAGAATTATTATAATTCACATTGCAGAACTCAGTATCTCTGGACAAGGGTGGATACCCTTATACAGAAAGCATTAAATAGTGTCACTGTTTACATAACAAATGACATCTGACAAGGCACCAAATCTTGGTCCTTCGTAATTAAAAATACTCATTATATATATAATACATAGTATATTATATAATATGAATAATATTTTCTATTAATTCTGGAGAAAATATGATCTCTCACTCTATGAAAAGAAATGGTCTAACAAATAATATGAAATGAAATAAAAGGTCTTATGTTTATGCTGTCATACATGCAATCAGAACAAAGGAATGTCTGCATTACACACCTCGGGCTGTGAAATATTGCCACGATTTATTTTTTTGAGAAGGAGGTCTTTTAGGGTCCATTTGGCCTCCCACTCTTTTTTTGTGATGTCATCAGAAGAGAGAACTCATCAAACCTCTATATCCTGAGATCCACAGTGAAACTCCCATAGCACCTCCTTGTAGCCAACAATTTCTTTCACTCTATCTTTAGACTCAAAACCTTTTATATCTTGCTTTTTCTATTGGATTCACCTCTGATGTGCTTGATTCAAGAGGTGCAGTTGCTCTTGTGCAGAGAAATTCTTTACCCTTTCAGGAAAACATGCACAAAACAGTTCCCTACCACGCTCCAGCTCCTACCTCATGAAGCTTTTCCCATGCTGAGAAGAACGTAAAAAACCATTATAATACTGAAGGTCGAATATGTGTTTCAAATTCACAGAGCTTAGCTTTATAGAGCATAATACTCCCACAGTCATGGACTGAGAGGAAAAATGAGCCAGGTTTAAGTTCTAGTGTTTCTTACTTACACACTCAAAGAATATGCAGGGGAAGCTGGTCACTAGGTGCTGGTCACTCCCTGCTTTGCTTTTGGGAGTCAGAGCAGAGGTGGTGCTCCAGCGTGCTGCTTGTAGCACCTATGTTGCCTGCTACTGCCAGAAGCTATTGATATCACAGGGCAGAGCAAATGGGTGAGCCAAGGAAGGCTGGACAATGTCCATCAGTTGACCTCTTCTGGTGATGAAGGAAGCTGTGAGAAGGGCTCAAAAAGGCAACACTGAGCACCCCAGGAAAACTGGGGAATGCCCAGCACTTCAAACAGCCCCCACCTCTGGGAGACCTGGACCTCACATGTCACATGGGCCCTCTGCCTGTAACTGCAAAAAAGATAAATGGGCTATGACTTGGCACCAGAAGGGCTGGGCTGGAAAAATTGGTATGCTCTGGACATAGTCAGATGGTGAGGAGTATGCAGCATACACAAGAGCTGCTTTCACCTTTGTTGTAAGGCCTTTTCCCCTCTTGTCTGCCTAATTTTTGATGTAGTAGCAAGACTTGGCTCTGATTGCATTAGAACAGACATTTTTGTGTTGCAAGATACTCTCAGGTATCATTTTGGACACCATTTGGCAGCGCCTAGAAAACAAATAAGGATTCTCAACCTGGAAACAAAAATGAAGCTAGCATTATTTTCAAAGGCAAAAAATGCTGAAAGGTTTTTCATTTTATGTTTGAAAATCATCTTATCAGAATGTGCCAGTGGTTAATTTTCCTAACATTTTATGTATGTAACACAAAGGGACAATAAAACATTGGGAAAGGTAAAAACAATCAGAGGTTGTAGACCATATGGTGAGGGCAGATCTAGAAGAACAATAAAGTCATCATCCTCTGGCCTTTAATGTTCATTTGTTTTCTGGTTGTTTGTAATGTGCCCTGTGGCAGCATTATAAATCTTCTTCCTGTGTAATAACTCTTACTACTTCTTTTCTTGCAATTACAAAAGGTGTTTTATTTTTATCAGCCATTCCAGACAACACAGATCCTATCTAATGTATATCTGGAGCAGTAAAAAGATTGAGTGTATACATGTCTCATATAGTGTGATACATAAAATCAAACATTAATAAAGGCTTTTGACAACCTCCATCTGTTTGATCTTCACACTTCTCCCTCTGCTTTTTTAAGAGATAAATTCTTGAAGTATTTCAGCATTTCCTCTAACTCATCTAGCCTGCCAATTCTTTGCAGCAACTTCTCAGTTGCTTAGTCCTATGACCAAATCAGAGAACACTGTTTTTGTTGGGGTCATAGGTGTTACTTTTGTCTCTCTGGAAAACACACAGAAAATATCTTGGAGCACTTCTGAATCTGAGGATGAGCTGCTGCAAAGCATTGACTGTGGGGTCATGGAAAGTGTGACTACATGTACCGAGATGTAGGAGTAAAAAAGATTGAGAAATTCTTGAAGAGAGTTTTATCCAGTTATAAAACTACACTTGAGCTGAAAAAAGAATTACCATTTTCTTGTTTCAGGCATAAAGTATCAGGATAGATTTTCTTGATGCAGTTTGTTGAATATCCATGTCAGTAGCTAAAGCATGCGAAGTGCAGATCTTGATCAAAAGAATTCTCTTATCACCAATTCAACCTTCTTTTACTCAAATTAGATCTGGAAAATTAAAACTAAGTACCTAAATTGGTAGTTCTGTCCCTATACTGAGACCTCTGACACTGCAACTATATTTTATAATGCTGTCCTGGAGTTCAAGCTAAAATCAAAATTTCCCAGTCTTAAAAAAATCCCATCACCAACAATAAAAAACCAAACACAAACATCCCCCCAAAGTCAGGAAGTATGAATACATAGGCTGAAAATGAGCAGGTTCTTGCTTGTCTTCCCTGTTTGACTTGCTGCTTTCCTGTAAGCACAAACATTAGGCTACAGTTTCATGCTCTCAGTGAGTGTAATGTAGGTAAATAGATTTAAGATTCATACATAAGAAAAAATATTAAAACTACATATTTTAATGTGTGAGGCAATAGTCTGACAATTAAAAACATCTCAGGAGTTTTCATATAAACCAGTGAAGTCCTTGGAAAAATTCAACCCTTTCCTTGTGTATTTCGTTTAATACAAGTAATTATTTTCTTTCATTTGCTAAAAGTGATATTATTCTATTTTGAAAGATGATATAAAAATGAAAAAATTATAATCAAAACTTGCACATATCATGCTATGAGAAACCATTTAGTGATATTACAATGTCCTTAGCATAATTCAAAGTTTCTTCTTCATGAAGATGTCTTCTCAAGTACCAGAAAGATGAAAAAACACTTAAATGATTGTTCTTTGCTGTGCTTTCATAAGTGATGCAGTATATTTTGTAAAGAAAATATTTGTACCAATTTTAAATTTTTGTAGATCTTAATTCTAACATACGCAAGCAATGGGAAATGTGTTTTAAAAAGAAATAATAGAAGATAATATAAGAAGTTAAATCTATCTGTAGAATAAATGTTTTACAAGTTCCTTTTCATATAATCAAATTATTTCCTATGTTTTCACAATATAGCACAGCACTTCTTGAGAGCATCAAAACCAAGCAGGACCAAAACAAACACCTGCCTGCTGCTTATGAATAAAAATCAAGCAATCTTGTATTTGTTCATTTCCTTAAGGAAGGACTGCTTCACTAAAATTTTAGCATATGGTTGTACCAATAAAACAACTTAAGAAAATACTTACCAAAGGATTATGAGTTGATGTCAGTGCAGGAATCACATTTTGTTGAAATAGAAGCTGTGAATGTTTCTGTAATTTCAAAAGGAGCCATATGAAAGACTCAAGAGATCAGAAAAAAAAAAAAAAGAAGGTAGGTGTCAAACAGAATGTTTCTCCCACCACACCAGTTGTTTGTTTTGGTTTGTTCAAACCAAATACAGTCAGGAAAATCAGTTAATATATTTTCATTTCCTAGAGTGGGACAATATCTTTGCAGTTCTGTTACAATTAAATCCTTTGGAAAATTCCTGAGGAACTGCCTTGGTGAAGTATGTCTGAAGTAGTCTTTTCCTGAATCAATACAGAAGGAAATGGGCAAGGAGTTTTCACAGGACTTTTACTATATCATAGATGTCTCAAATAGCTTTAAGGAGGTTTTCAAGAGCTGGTTGGACAAAGCAGCCTGGTCTGTGTTGAACACTGACTGTGCTTTAATAAGGGAGTTGTGAATAAGTGATCTCCTAAGTTCCTTCCCTAAACTTATCAGTGATCTCAGTGTGATTTTTGAAATGGCTATTTATGGCAAACTAAGCTAATGTGTGATAAATATTCTATTACTTATGAAGTAAAATTAGTTTTAGCAGCATTATTCACTTTTATCGGCATAGTTTAAAAAATGACTTCTGGACCAGATGTGATGTTGTGACGGATTACTGGGCACCTACAAAAGAGTGAATAATAATTGTTCAAAGAAATCAGTGCCACTAAAACATCCAAATACCTCCATATCTATTTGATCTATTTTTCCTCTGTATAGCAGACTGCCTCTTTAGTCTCTTTTTTTTTTTTTTACTATGATTTACTCAAAGTTCTTTTGTTCTGAAGTGATTTTCCATATATTTTACTAGGTCAAATTTCATTTTCTTGTTCTACTGTACTATGATCCTTGAAAATCTTTCATTTTTTAATGACTGTGAAGAAATTGGAATATTGTCATTCTATCTTAGAAACTGTATTACATTACATTTCCTTTAAATTCTAGATCTGCATATCTTCTATATCTGCTAGGACAAAAATTTTACAGTAAAATTATGGTTGAAAAAAATGTGGAACCATGTGTTACTATAATACAGACAAAAATATTGTACAAACTCAGATTTTTCTTCTTTTCATGAACAATTTTGATTGCTATGTAAAAAATGTAGGCTCTGGGGAGCAGGACTGAGAAAGGGGGAACTTAAAATCCAGGGGTATTTAATGAGGTAATGTGCTAAAGCCTCAGATATTATTCTGCTGTTAAGGCTCCCATATTTTTTCC
The DNA here is from genome assembly GCF_023055355.1 of Agelaius tricolor. Taxonomy (NCBI): domain Eukaryota; kingdom Metazoa; phylum Chordata; class Aves; order Passeriformes; family Icteridae; genus Agelaius; species Agelaius tricolor. Next base: position 22,722,213 of record NW_027269262.1, on the reverse strand, counting down.
ATACATAGACTGGCATTGATCAAACTGTAGTTTTCTTGTGGGGTAACTGATGTGTGCTAGCACTTCTATAAAGCCACAAGGAATTCTCGTGGTAACAAGGTCATTTCTCCACAAGACAATGAAACTTCATGCGCACTTTGTCCGTCATCTGCCTGAACAGTCCTCCCAAATAAAAAAAAAAAAAGTAGAGAAAGAACTTCTTGCATTGTCTGGACAGGCTCCTAGTGAGAGTAAATGCATGTGACAGCACACCAAAGGGTCCCTACTTCCATCATCCTTGACATTTTACCATCATGCTTTAGTACAGGGCTCACAAGTGGATTTTGCTGTCCAATCCACTCACTACTGTTATTTATATCCTTCTTGTCTCTGTGTACCTCATATTCCACGACTCTTTGGAAAGACTTCATGCCTATATTCTTTCTCCCAATCCTTTCCTAACAGATGGCACAGGATAACTCTGCTTATTTTCTTTAGACTTCTTCAGACTAAGCAAATAGCCTCTCCACTTCTTTCCTCCCATTTTCTTGTAATCACCAATTCCAGGATTTGTGAGAGGGTCTCTTTTTGCATTACCATTCCCAAGAGTGCTTAGAATATGAGTACTCCTGACTTACCTGAAATCAATCTGGAATCATTCATAAATGGACCAGCATGAACAGATGTGTGAGTGCTTGTGCATGCATACATATGTCTCTGTGTTAGAAGTATAAAGGTAGGGGAGTTCCCATTCTCATGGGACCAATAGCACTTCAAAGTTCTTGAAAATGGAGAAAACAGCAACATCATAAATTTTCCTGAGCAAAACCAAAAAGGTCCCTTTTTATTTTAATGAGCGCTACTTTTTGTGTAGAATCCCTATCTGCAAAAAGACAATAATCTCCTGCTAATTGCTAATCTCTTTCTTGATTTTTAAAACCAAAAGAAGACTAAGAATAAAACCAGTAACTCACAGAAGGGTTTTTCTATGCGAATGTTTTCTTTCTGCTCCCTCTGTACTTTTTTTTTAAAATTCAGACAGCCTGTAGCACAGTCTGAATTGTGTTACAAAAAACTGCATAAATCCCCTCTGTGTTTAAGCAGCTGGTTGCTGCTTCACCTTTTTTCTTACACATGATGTTTTGTCCATTATAATATCCATTTCTGCCAGATGGATGTAAGTCTGAGGATCCCTATCCATGAATGTTTACCTACAGCACCATCATTTGAGTGCACTGCTAAATCAATGATCAGAATTCTTAACGAGAATCAATATGTTGTTTCATTTGATCTGAGATACCACCTTAGCGTCCATTTATGCAAACCTCAAAGGCCTCTGGAGATTACTTTGCACAACTATTTTTTTCAGAATATAATGAAAAATTAATTTAAATTGGCCAAGCACTGTTGGGAGCAAAAATCTATAGAATTTTATGTATAGAAGAAAATACTGTAGATAAACTCCAGGTATGAGTGTTGCTGGTCATTCTGCAAAGAATGCTTTTTCCTTATTTTCACTCTACATAATTTGTTTGACTCCACCATATCTTGCAAGTGTAGTGTACCAAAGAAAAACAGGTTTAAAATAAAAACTCAGAACCAATATAAAGCATTTAGTAAGGAGTTTAGTTCTTTAAAGAATATAATGCATTTTGAGCATTGGAGGGTAAAAAGAAATATGGAATAATTTCAGTGCAAAAACTTTCACAGTGATTTAAAACATTACAAAATAATTCACAGCTGGCTAGTACTTGCATTTTACAGTACTACATACCTTCAGACATATGAAACCAAATCACTCTAGTTTCAGAATTCAAATATACTAGCAACTAAATATATTATAGCTCCAGTTGGCAAGGAAATAATTTCTATCCAACTTAGGGAAGGTTTAATACTCAATATCTGTGCTATTTCACTGGGATAAACAGCAAGCCAATGGAACTCCCTTCAACCATATAGCAATCACAAAGCAGATGCCTTTATTTAAATACTTGTTAACTCAGGATTTAAATAGTTGTGTCATCTAAGGAGGACACAAGCTGTATATTCCTATAATAAAGAGAAACCTGTATCAATATAAATCAGTATGTGATATTATACTGGGTGATGTATAAATTACCAAGTGATGCATCTGACTCAGAACTCTCAAACTTTACCTGCTGAAATATAATTAAAGTCTTGAGTTGAGTCATATGCCCTGGAATGAATTCTGTCTAAAATGAAACATAATAAATGTTTGAATGAGGTAAGAAATAAGACTGCGGCAAGACTGTGGGAAGAGCATGATAGTGCAAAAGGAAGGTGAAATAACCTGGATCATGTAGGCAGTAGAGAACATGTCTAAATAACAGCAAGATGTAAATAATTCATGGAGAAATTTCTTAAGTGTTAACAAGATCATATGATTTCAGAATAATTTCATTTTGGGTTGTGCTAGCAATGCAGTCCCAGTACATATGAAAAAAAGAGGAATTTTTTGTATTCTGTGATTTGTAACATTTGTAACATTGATTCTGTGATTCTGTAACATTTCACACTGCAAAATTTGACATCTCCATAACTCATAGAAATTTATTTTTCAGACATGACCAGGAGGACCCTTAGTGTTTTGCACTATTCATATAATAGCAGATATGAAACACATAGATATCCATAAGCCTCCCCCCCTGTTTATCAAATTAGACTATATTTTAAGCTGCATTGGGCTATTTAAAGAGAGCTTGTACTTCAAATACCTTCTCTATCAGTAGTCAGGGGGGGAGCATAGTGTCCATGGCTCACTTTCAGCAAAATGTGGTTATTCTGAGCAGCATTCATTACTCATCAGCAGCTGTATTCTGGCAAGGAAAGCAAGGGCAAAAACTTTTCCAGGAATGGATGAATGTGGATTGGACAACAGCAGCTGCAGTGTGAACAGTGCTCTTTGTTTCTGTGGTCTGATGTCGTCTTATTTCTCAGCCGAGTCTCAGCTCTTCAGCCCTTCTGCCACAGCCCACCAAAGGGAGTTTGTTTGATGGTTATGATCGAGCAGATCTGGAGTCACTCAGGATTGTCAGTTATACTTCAGCTTCAGCACAACTGCTTCTCCTTTATTCAAAAAGGATAAATAAGCATTGTGAATTATCAATATTCATATGAAACCAGTGTGTCAAGCGGTAAACAAGTAGAGGTACTTATTTACTGTTTCAAAGAATATAGAAAATATATGTTAAAATGAGAAACAATTATTTAAAAGAAAAAAAAAAAGAAAAAAGTATCACACCTGACTACAAAACTGAAAACTATGGTCAAAGATCCCCAGAGAGCCTTTTTTAAATGTCAGGATCTAGAGGTAGAAGTAATTTGTTGTTGTTGGGACATATTTCATAGGAAAAAAGGCTATTTCTGTCTTTCAATTCTTTGAAAGATGGTAGTTTTCTTACTATTTTTTAAAGGAAATAATCACAAAATAATGAAAATTATATCTGGTAACAGAGAAAATCTCTGATCTTATTCTCCTTTTTCCCCATTTTTTTAGTGCTTTTTACTGTCTGAGGCTGGAGCTCAATCACTGTAACTTCTATCACCAAATTAATTTCCCTGAGTCCTGGGCAGATAACAGAGAAGGAAGGCTTCACATTAATCAGAAAGGGGATTTTGTTAATTTTATAATGAGCTAATCTGGAAACACCCTTAGGGAGATGAGTTCAGAGATCAAAATCAAAGGCTGAAGTCTCTGGAGTGAAAAAACCAGTTATTTCCCTACTTGATGGTTGGGTTTTATGTCCACCTGTTCCTTTCAAAGTGCCTCTTTAAAGACCATTAAAAAGGCAGTGATTAAGGGCAGATGTTGAACAGACTGTGTTGCCAACACACCAGTTTGCCTTCATTCATTTCTATGCTGCTTTTTTTTTCTGGGTAAAGACGGTTTCACTGCAGTCCTTTTATCATGTCCACAGACAGATATAATTTGTAATTTTTTAATATTTTTTTCTCTCTTTTCTCTTCCTTTGGTAACTTTTACCCCTCAGTTTATGTTATTAACAGCTATCAAAACATTTTATAAACTTCCATTGACTTTGCAACCCTTCAGCTCACAGCCAGAGCAGACCTCATGAACCACAGTTATTACAGTCGGCAGAAATAGATCCATTATTTTCTCAGTGAAAAGCTGATTCAAAACTACAGTTAACAAAATTGAAAAAAATGAAAGTACTCACTGCTGCATCACTGGGCTTGACATTTCTAAATAATCTTAGCGTTTCCCTTGTCATTTCCACCGTTGCTCAAAGATTCAGGCTCTGGGAAGTTTTTCATCAAATTGCACCATTTTGCAGGAGACTACATAAAGTGAATAAGGGTCAAACCTGGACCAAAAGAAGTTTCTAATATAAAATAAATATTGATGGTTATCTCTGTGGTATTGCATAACTATAAAATTCAATATTATATCTCATGAATGCAAGCTGTGTTTGCTGATGACTAAACTCTTGAATTAGAAATAAGACTTTGGTGAAAGTCTGGAGTAGTGCCTGGCACTGGAATTTTGCTGAGGCTTAGCAAGGTAATACTCTCATCTCTTTCTGAAACAGAACTGATCCAGTAACGTAGTCATCATGTTGCTTCAGTAAGGAACCCTAGAGAATTAACAAGTTGTTTAAGAATGCTTATTGCAGATGGTGTGGGAATTAGTCCAGATACAAAAGAGATGAAACTCAGCTATTGCTTCTCTTGTACTTGATCTTGAACTCTAGAAAGGAAAAACTTGTAGAAAAGTCACTTTGAAAACTCAGCAGGTGGCTTGCCTGACTAAAGCCTGCACTCTTAGGCCTGTAATTGCATAAATGCTAATTAAAAAAGACAACTAATGAGAACTGACTGACAGGAGCTAAGCAGAAGTAAAGAGCAACTGCTTTTTGGGATTCTGCCACATGTAGTCTTCATCCCATTCCAGCAACAATTTCCCATATTTCCCTCTTTCCTCTACTGAATGCAGGCTTAAACCAATATCCTGTCTGGCTTGGCTAATTCCCAAGGTAAAAACATCTTTTTGTTCCCTGAGGAAAAAGTTTAGCTGTGCTGGGGAAGTAAAAAGGGAATCAGGTAAGAGACAGGGTGACAGGGACAAGGAGAAAGGAGATTCTTTCCATCGGAGCAGACAAAGAAGAAAATGGGAGCAGATAGGGGCAGTAATGGCCCCAAAAGGTGAATGATGCCAAAGAGACTGTAAGAGAAAACTGAATGTGAAATACTTAGGAAATACAAAGGCCTGCTACAAATATCACAAGTCTGTTTGAATTTTTCTAGTGGGGACTGCTGTTAAAGGACTTCCGGTCCTAAATCTAAAGAAGAACCAGAGAATGGAAAAATGAATTGCCTGCCATATAGAACAAGATAGTAGTGGAAGTAAGGTGAAAAAAAGAGATTCTGATAGAAACAAAGAAAAATATACAAATTGCTATTCTTGAGGTAAAATATTCCCACTGAAATGGCCCAACCATACCTGAGCTAGATTTGGAGGAGGAGAGGAAGAACGGAGGCACTGAAATAATATATTAGTCAATTTCTGCAAAGGATTGCAACAAATTAGTACAACTGCAACAACATAAAAATATTCTAAAGATTCCAAGAACTTAAATCAGTGGATCTTAACATTATAAATACTACAAGTATTTATATTTCTGTTCTTACCAGACTTTAAATTTCCTAGATATGGATAACACAAAAAATTATTGCGAAGAATAACAATGTCATTTCTGAGTGCAAAAGCTAAAAGATTTTGTCATTCAAGAGTGATACAATGTCAAGAAATAAAGTTATTCTGGAAGGCTTGTAAGTGCTAAGTACACAAACCATTATCTTAGAGTTGTTCAGCTTAAATAAAAAAGAAGTTTAAAAATCCAGGCTACTACATAATTCTTTCTAGTTCAAAATCACAGATTTGAGTTTTACAGAGGAATTCAGGTCAAACTGAGAGGATTCATGTGTCCAAGGCTCTGGAAGAATGTGAAGGAAACATTTAGAGTACTTGGAGTTTATTGTCAAGCACAAAGGAAATTCTGTAGGGCTCTAGATTTAGTTGAATACCTAGGCAGCTGAAACAAGATGTAATAAAAACCTGGCAAGTTGGATGATAAAAATCCTGAGAAAATATTGATCATCAAAGAATCTTATCAGGAAGACCAGAAAGTTAAAAAAGAACATGATTAAACAAAGTTGAGCTCATCCTAATCAGTGATGAAGAATCAAAATAATTACGGGGTGGCTAAGTTAAAGCAGCATTCTGCTTCTCTTTGCAGAAGATGGGACATCACTGTTGAATATATAGCAGGAGTAAGATGGCTATGAGAAGGATTGTATGGAAGTGGAAACTGAGACATAGGAAATGCCAGGGAAAATTAAGGAGGCCAGATCCTTCTCATGGGTTCTTCCTCAGTGGGGGAGGAGAAGTGGTCTATCTGTTAGGATGGTTTACCTCCAATTTTTAGATTTCCAAGTACAGAAACATAGTAAAGTGTGCAAGTGAGTCTAGTAGCAATGATTTTTTACTAAAAACTCAATTTTTTAAAGTATCAAAACCAGTTCTTGAAGCAGTAACTTTTCAAAAGGAATAAGTTATCTAGGCAGCCGCAAATAGATGACTTTGACCTCTACAGTGTGCAAAACTTGGAATATTTTGTCAAAGAAAAAGCAATTAAGACTAGAAAGGCAAATAGGAATTGGTATAAAATGCAAGAACAAGAAGGTCTTGCTTCTATAGATTGATAAAAGAATTTTATTCTATAAATGGAAGGTTCATGAAAAGGAAATGAACCAGTGACAGTGGAAAAGAAAAGTTTGAGTTCATCAAGATGAGTCATAAGTTATCAGTGTGATGTGGTCAGGAGAAAGGAAATATAATTAAACATATCAGAAGAATTGGCAGGAGAATAAGAAATATTAAAAAGTCCTAGAAGAAAATTATCATGGAGAGTCCGACATACATTGTGATAATCCACATTCAGGAAAAAGAAATTTCCATTAAAAGGAGTACAGAGACTGCTCAGAGAAAGGGCAAAACTTCCTGCAAACAGTGACTAACAGAATTTGGTTTAATAATCTCACTAAACAAAGACTGAATGACACACACTTGATCCCTCTGTGAGAGACCTTCACTTCCCTCTCTACTTTCTAGACCAAAAACCGTGGAGGAGTTTGTTAAGCCGGAAGAAAATATTGATACAGGAAAAGTAAAAAAGCTCTATGCTGTGCACAAATAAGTTTAGATTAGAATTAACAGTACGTTCTTTAACAAAATGAGACTTTGAACCATCTTTCCAGTAAGAAGTGAGGTGAGAAAATGAAACAGTTGTAAGATAGAATTGGTTGTTTTACGACACAATTAGACCCAACTACCTGGCATAGTTGAAGGTTCATGATCATTTCCTTGTGATATTTTTATGACCTGCTTTTTATTGTACAAACAAGTAATTGGTGTGCTATATTTATTTATTAATTGAGAAAGTATAGAAAAAGTTGAATTCTCAGAGGTCATCAATAAATGAAAAGAAGTAAATAGCAAAATATATCCAGCAATATATGTTTATTAAACTGTCTACTATATAGTTAGATAGAGATATACTGCTTAATATATGCATCTAGGAAAATTCTTTTGCTGTACCTTGCTATCAGGAGTCACACATTTATCATGAACATCCTGGCAGTCACAGAAAGAAGTATCCAGGTGGCAATGAGATTCTTACGAAGCCTTTTTCCTAAGCAGCAATAAAGACTGACTGTTGTGTCAGTGGTGAGCATAAGAAAGATGCATTCCTTGCTGAAAAAATGAAATGAAGAATGCTATAGCTGTGCTTAACATCTTCCATTCCCCAGAAGGCGCTTTCAGTCGTTCCAACAAATCCCAGTGATATTGCTTGCTATCAAATAGTGGAAATGACTTCAGAAGCCAAGCTTGACATAATGCACTTCTTATTGTAGCATGTATACATGGTGGAGAGAAGAATTTTAGATGCAGTCTGTCTTTCATCTTTTCTTTTGGCAACCAAGCACTTGGGCCTCTGCACCTGATGGCTGCGCTTCTGCCTTGGCCCTCACAGCTCATGAGAAGGAGGTGGCCAGGTCTGAAAAGAATCCAACACTGACAGATCAGTGGCTATGTGCTCAGCAAGTGGGCTCCTGGAGCAATGCCCCTGGCTCAGTGGGGAGCAGATATATTCACACAGTGTATTTACATATGTCCACATATGTACAGACAGTACACCTGCGGATACTTGTACATAATACAGACACCAGATATGTCTTTCAGCCAGAGGTGGAGAATTGTGTGAAGGTGCTCCAAACCACCAAAATACTCACTGAAAAAGTACTTTCAGACAGTATTGGTGTTACCCAAGGTCTGAAGCAGCCAGCTCTTCACTTGCAGCAGTACCCTAGGCATCTAAACACATTGGGAAGCACTGGCAGCTTTTTAAGCACACCCACAGAAGCCTTATAAGCCATTTCTTCCTTTCTGAGTTCTAACTTGCTCAGATCAAGACCTGAGTCATAACTCAAATGTTTAGCTAGACAAGATTATGTATATATATGTATATATATATATCTATATATATATATGTATATATATATTTGAGAACTTTCAAGTTGACAACAAACAGAAAGAAAGCTCCAGCAAGCTTTGCTTGCCCCAAAAGCTATCTGGTCACATGGGTGTAAAAATCTGCCTACGCCCATTGCCGACACTTACAAGGGTAAATTAAAATCTGAACTGCATTATGAAAAAGAATACTGCTTAAAAATGAGTGCAAATATATACCTTCCCCCCTTTTAACTTGTAGTTAATTTACATCCATCACAAGGAATTTATTACGGAAATCTTGCATTTTATTTCTCTTCCTGGTTAATGAAATAAACTCTAAAGAAAAATAAGGCAAAAATAATTGAAAATTAGTAGAATCTAAAAGTAAACTTCTGAAAATTAAATGTACTGTTCTTTGAATATTTTTTATATAATTTTTTCCTCGTAGAATATTATTAATTTAATAAACTTTGTAAGAAATATCACAACTGTTTATTGAAACAAAACCAGTCTCATGGGTAGATACATTTTTAGATCTGAAAGAATTTATGTCAGCTGAGACTTACACTGTGTTTTTAACATGGGATATGCTGAACCTCCTCTTGCAGTTGTTCTGACATATGAATTCATGGAAACACCACCTTCATGAAAACTTTCAAGTCTATCACGATGTCAGATTAGAAACCTCATGGTATTTAGTGTGGAGATGCAGGGAAAAAATGCTCTGCTTTAATTAGGCAGGAGTATTTGTAGCAACTATAAAGTACAGCAGCTTTTGCATTGCTCAGGCCCTAGATTTTTTTTGGTACGTCTGTTTTTTATGACTCTATCCCTACCTGAATTCAGTGGCTGGCTAAATATGTGTTTTGCACCTCTTTTAGGGAAAAAGCTATTTTTCAGTGCTTTCAGTAGTCTCTCTCTGCCACCTCCACAGATGTGCCTTAATGATATAGTCTGCCCTGCAGTGCTGCAGCCTTCAAAACCTGAATTTTGACATAATAGTTGTTAATATTAGAATCTACTCTGTGCTACATTGAATCCTCTTACATTTTACTGCATTTCTTTTTCTTCAGTATCTCTTATTGGGGTGGCTAATTTTAATTTAACACATTTATCCGAAACAAAGAGTGGCATAAATAAAAACACAAAACAGAGAGACATATTTATAAACAAATTAGATAATGTTTGCAAAGCACTTCAAATGTGGTTTGCTAAATCAGCACTACATTTTATCAACCTGAAATAATTAAATCATAAATAACTAGGTTTTCTTTAATTCTGCTTCACATTTTGTAGCCTGGCAAATTGTCAAGAACCATGACTGATTCCAGCTCTTCACCAAAGCAAGGCATCTTCTGTTCAGCAGGAAATTAAGTTTTGTCTATTTTTCACCCTCAAGTGGTACTCTGAATTTCTATAGTCCTTAAAATATTCATATTGTAATATGTCTTTTACTTTATGTGGAACTTACTTTTAGGGAAACTACTTAGGAATTAAACTTTTTTCTCTTTGGTTAGCAACTTTGAATGACTATCTACTGAAAAAAAAAAGAATGAAAAAAGGTTTCCATATATATATATATATATATATATATATATATATATATATATATATAAAATCTGAAATGTTACCATTTTGCTGGGATTTTTATGGGTCCTCCAAAATATTTTTGTCTGCTACTAAGCACAGCTAGATATTCCATCTGGTCATGATCAGCTGTCTGTATACAATCTTTAATGTCCCCTCTTTTCCCTGGACAATAACATTGTATTTGGTCCAGATTCATACAGGTTATGAACCCTCCCTACTTTGTTCAGTGACAGAGTGCCTATTGTCTGAAAACAGCATGATATTTAGAACGAAAACATTGTCCAACCCAAAATTCACCATTTATATTCATTAAGTAGAGCATGCAGTGGGAAATAGCACATAGCAAAGTAGAAACCAGAATTTTAACTAGAAATCAAAGGTAAGAATAATTGGAATTTCAGTTTTGATGTAAATTGAGAGTAGACAACATGACACTCTGAATGATGATACCCTTGAAAGCATTCCAACTTTGATGTTACAAACTCAGGAGCATTTGAAAATGCCAACTGCAGTAAAATTAAGTATGTAACAATTGTTTTATACTGACAGGTCACTCATGGGGAAAAATAGTTTAAATGGACCTTGTCCAAAATAAAATTCTTGCAATTCAGGAGAGGGGCTCGTATTGCTCATCACACTTACATCGAGAAGTTAGTACACTCCCTTGGTTCCATAAATTTCAAGGTTAGATTGTCAAGAAGATGTGTGCATTCAGATGGGGTATTTTACTGCTCTTTTTTTCCATGAATTTTGGGATTTCAGGTGTAGACAATCATTCATAGGCACAGAATGATGAAGCATACAATATTTTTGCAGACCTTGAGGTCCCAGGGCAGATTTTGGTTGAAACTAGCTTATATTTTAGAATTGAAAAGAGTAGGATGAATGTAAGCTAAGGAAAAAATAAGCCAAACTTATAATATTACACTTTTGATTTATTGTTACCTTTAGAGACCATTCCATGTTTTATAAGTCATCATATTACCGAGTAAACAATAGAAAGTGATTCTCAATAGTATTCTGTTTATGAGATTTCATCTTTTATTTTAGACAATCACATGACAGATAATTCATTAATTCTGTCATTGACCCTAGTATTTAAAATAGGGATGTTCAAGAAATTTCTTTCTAAGTATATGATGGTCATTATCCTTGTGTTCTGCAATGCGGTAATTAAGGTACATGACAAAGTTCTCATACACAAACAGATCCACTTTTAACTCTCAAAGTGTCTGAATTTAGAGATCATGGGCTCTATTTTCAGTGTATGTCTAATCATTGAGTTAAATGCTTGTCCATGAGGTTGCATCAAAGTAATTTAATTTAATATTTTCAGTCTGCTTGTCTAAGTTTGTAGCAGGAGGAGAATCTAGTTCATACCAGATCTACTTGAAATATTTCAGCGGTAGTGAAGTGTTTGGTGATTCATGGAATCAGGTTAGACTTGCTATACGCTTAAATACTAAAGAATTTGTCTTAAGTTTCAGGCAACCTGGGGCAATGTTTTTCATTTCTGTTGCATGAGTGATAAATATTAGACACATTCAACACCCAAAGCATCTTCATACAATGCAGTTTAGAAAAGTGTACTGATTTGAAAAAAAACTGTGGCTTTAAAACCTGGGGTTTTGTATTGTTGAATAATTGTTATTCTTTTTGACACTTCTTGATTTTTCATTAGATAGCAATGTGCATTGCTAAAAAAAAGAAGGAAACTACTGATATCTACAAAAATGTACGCTAGTTTATCTGCACCTGATCCTTCATATCACATGGCATGGATACTTGTAATATTAGAAAACTTTGGGTTCCTTTCAGCTCATCTACTATATGCTTTCTGCTAACATGAATGCATTTTCAGCCTAGTACCTGCTGTGTGCAGCATATAACAGACTATCTGCTTGGAAATCAGATGGTTAGATGAGTTCTCACCCTGTTTCCAGTCTCCTGTTGCTGTCTGCATTGCCAGGTTTCATGAGGATACTGTGATTTTCAAGCTATTACTTCATTTCTGATCTCTCAGTCTAAGCTGGAAGACATCTGTTTTAGCGGATGCTTCATAAAGGGAGATCTTCCAAGGCAAACAGTAGCTGAGAATCAAGATTCCCTGTAATGACTAAGATATCATATGGAGTTTCATGAGGATGATGAAGAGAACTTCAGAAAGAAAAGGAAAAGCACATTTCAACAGAGTGGTGGCATCGAAATCTCTCAGGTAGTGAGTATCAGTACAGGATAATGCAGGGAAAATTATCTCAGGGAAAGTCCTGCTCTGATTTTCCTGTGTTAACTCCAATTAACTCCAGTAATTTTAGTATCTGTGTCTGTATTTCATCATATCCCTGAATATGACATTTGATAGGTGCAACCAAGTCAAAGCTCTATTTTTTTTTTTTTTTTTTTTTGGTTGGTTGGTTTTGTTTTTTTTTTCTTTTTTTGTGTTCTTTTTTCTTTTTTCTTTTTTCTTTTTTTTTTTAATTTTTTCTGTCCATGCTTATCAATTGCCTTAACTATCCAGCAAGATTTTTTTTCAAAAGGTCTTTGAAATTCTGTTTCTGTTAAAATAAACATGTATTTAGCCACTACTTTTAGTAAATAAAAGTACCTGCATCCAACTAATGATGGCTTGTGAAAAGAGTAATGAGCTTTTATTTTCACTATCTCTTTTTTTTGAATGTGAATTTTCCTGAAAAAGTAAGGTTATTTTTCTATGATTTTTTTAGTTGCTCTTGGTTCCCCTTCCTTACGCATCCCTGAATATCCTTGACAATGCAGCAGGTCTTTTATCAAAATTTTGTTTCTTTTTAAGAAAAGATCTTTTGAGAAGCAAAACTTTATTTTATATTCAGATGTAGTTTTTTTATGTAATTGTAATCCATATAGTAAAAAACAATGTTAGCTGAATCCTCATGCATTTCCCAAAAATATTTGTATGAATGTTAGTCTTGAAATTGGATAATCAAAAAATATGCAGGAACCAAGAGGTAAAAAAACTTTTAATCCTTGAACATGCAGACTATATCACTGTTCTGTAACAAACATCATTTCTGTAAGTTCAGTGTTTTGTCGAGCTCTTTTTATCAAGTGGATTAAAGAATAACAAAACCAGTCTTGGTTGGTTATTAGTCTTGGTGTGATTTTTGGTTTTTTTCTTATGGAGGAAAATCTATTTCAGAACTTGCTGAAGTTTATCAACATATATTCCAGAAAATTTGGAAAATTACCTGCCAACAAACTTCTTGATAGTAGACCTAAGTACTGGACATCGTCTTAGAAAAGATCTTGAAGGAAAGTGTGAAAAGGGACATGAGAGAAATCCAATTCCATCTTTTGAGGTTTTTTTAATATTTCCGGTTTCTCAGAGAAGGGATCTAATCCAGAGAATGTCTAGGTTTAGCATCTGTATGTGAGTCCTGTACATTAAAAAAGGGAGGTGCGGATGACAGAGATTGCTAGTGAATTGTGAGGTAGATAGAGAAAAGCTGGAGGAAAAGGGACAGCTTAACAGTTGTCAGAAAGGATAGGGATCAGTTTTTGGTGACACTTGAGAATGGGATCCTGTTAAATAGATGCAGTAGTGGCCACCAGGTAAGGGCTGGCATGGGTTCATTTCATCAGAGAAACAAGAAATCTGGAGAGGATTGTCACTATTGTAGAGACGTAGGAATAGAATGGTATTAAACAATGAAAACTCAGGCACAGAGGGAGCCACAAACAGCTGCTGTAGTTTGATCACTTGTCCAAAAAGGGACAACAGATGACAAGGGGAATCTTTGTGCGTGGTTGTCTGGAGAGAGCATCTGAACCATCCCTATGAGTTGTGTGTGAGAAGTGGTGCTGTTTTAAGATAAGTAAGTTTGGCAAAACAGGGCAGGAGTGAGTTTGGAGAGAAAACTGTCATCTGATGGGGATATAGAATTATCAGAATTCTTATTTGAGACAATGTTCAGAACTTCCTCTGAAATAACATATAATGCTTAGATTAACGTTTTTCAAGTTACAAAATTCTTATCTGAAAGCAGCCCGTGGTTTACTAGACTAATCAAATGAGAAGACTGTCCTAAGGAAGTGTAATTAAAAGTAGTTGACTTGTTTTGATTAGTGGAACAGAGTCTGAGGGGATTGTTGACCATTTATTAAAATAAACAAGTAAATTTCAGGGGAGGAAAATAGCCACAGAAATACAAAAAAAATTTAAACTCTGTTGTCAGAATCATCATTGTCATTGTCATTTTCATTGTCTTTCTTCTTTCTTCTTTCTCCTTTCTTTCTTCTCTCTTCTCCTTTCTTCTTCTTTATGGGTTTATGCTCAAAAAAATCTTCCAAAACAGCATAACAATGAAGAATCATCAGAACATGTCAAGTTCATGGAAAAGATGACAGAATATTTGAAAAGTGAAGCAGAATCTCTGCCTGCCTGAGGTATTGATATTTTAGGAGAGTGATTGTTCTTTTTATATGCTATAAATGGAAGTTATATTGATATGCTTCAGAAATTTTGTCTGTTGCCAAATAAGACCATCTTAGCTTTTTTATTCCATGAATAATGTGGGGTGCTTTTATATTTGTGTTTTGTTGCTTCTTGGGGTTTTTTTTTCCTCCCTAAAGTATTTTCTTAATTGAGTACAGTGGCAGACTGGAGATTAGTGCTCACTAGTACTCTCAGTAGCATCAATTTATCAAGTGCTGTGTTTTTGAACCCTGCTCCCATGCTCAGAGTTGGAGTGGAGACCATACTGGAAATCAGGAAGACTGTTTTCTTGCAGGTCAAATCACAGAGAGCATTTCTTTTCTTTTTTTTTCAACTTTCCCCCCCCGTTTTTTGTACATTGTTGTGGTTTCCATTTTTTGTTTAGATTGAAATTCTTTCTCTTTTTTTTGACCTGTAGTAGTCATTATAGTTATGGCTATTGATTATTGAGATTGAGATTATTCAATTCTTTGTAGGTTTCTGTGGATTACTGTTTTCTGTGAAACTTTCTGAAATTAATTATTTCATTGCTTAACTGCTATGGTACTAGAGTGGAACTGACTACAAGGGTGATTCTCTCCAATTCTGTTTAAAATCTCAGACAGGGTCTAGGTAGGCACCAAAGTTTTAGACACGCCACAAATTTGTTTTATGTCATGAGTCACACTTGTAAAATTGCACAGCATTATTTTATACTAGCAGAAGAAATGAGGCTCTTATAAATATTTCATTGACAGCAGTGGAGAATGATCAGAAATTATAGAAATATTTCTTTAAATTGGATTCTCAATATCTTGTCAGAAAAGTTAGGCTCCAGGGTTCCAGTATTGAAATTTTATAATATCATATGAATATGACCTGCCTTTATTGTAAAATGTGTCAAAATTTCTCTAGTTCAAAGTACACCAATAGAGAAAAATAACCAAGTCAAAAAAGTGAAAAATGGGAGCAACAATATCTAGAATAAACTCATACTTTCACAAAAACATGGTTGTGGCATTTTAAATTATTTCTCCTATTCTGTAGTGTTTGGATATTTGTAGCTGTGGTTTCACATGTTGATCTTTCAGCCCCTCCTTTTGTTATCTTGAGTAATCTGGATATTTTTTCCATGATACATATTGTTTTTCCATTATGCTATCCTCTCTTTTCTTCCTTGGTGCTAGTATCATGTTTTAATATTTGGGTGTGCTTCATTATTTTTGGCTTTAGTCTAGTGTTTTCAGCCTGCAGTACATTGGTTTTACAGTTTCTGCTTACTTCTTGCTTTATGGCTAAGGAGAACATCAGTGCCGTATTTTCATTTTCTTTGCAAGATGTAGGTCCACAGTAGGCTGTTGGTCTTGTGTAAATCTCTAAATTCCCAAGATGCAGAAATGTGTTACATTCAAATTTCCATATTTGCATGCTCTATTTTTACTCCTCATCTCTGTAGGAACTGCTTAGTCATCCCAGGAAGTCTGTAACCCTCTCAAGGTTCTGGTTTGTAATGGACTTTTCCCCCTGAACTTCGAGCACCAAGCTAATATATTGGACACAATGTTTCTGCATCCTCTTCAGTTTCAGAGGTTCAGAGGTTCTTGAACTCATCATTCTAGGCAAACGTGCTAGAAAATTTCCAGTATTCCTCAAAGTTTATTCTTCTGAAATTTTAGCTGAATTTACTGACTCAAATTATAAACTAAAATTTCCTATTGCTTTGGTAAGCTTTATCTCACTAAAGATAAAACTTATATTAAATAAAATCTGTATAAAACTCATTTTTTGTTGTTATGTCTTAACAAAGAAATATGTTTTGGGTTTTTTTTATCTACCAAGGAATGTGATATCTGCTGATACCATTGCATTAATTTTCTAGAGGTAGGTTTAGAAAATTAAAATTACTTAATAGCCTACCATTTTACTGTTTATCTTCTAATTTTATAAACATTTCTAACCTAAGACTCAGTTCTCTATAGCAAACACTAACTTTTGAGAGATTTTTGCCATTTCTCATCAAAAATTACTAATTTTGTACAAGCCTTAAATTCAAAGCAATCAATAATTTACACAAAATATCCCTTTGACTCTATTTTCGTTTATATCTTTCCATAAAGATGGTACAGACATAGGTTTGGGTTATACAGATCACAGACCTGCTTTCTGCCTTGGCTGGCAAAGAATTATTTTTATATGCCAGCATACTTATTTAGGACATTTTGCATGCATTTAGGACATTGACATGTATTGTAGTGTGATGTGAAAGAACATGAAGTAGACTGCCTGGTATATATTGAAAACTTGGGCTAAAAAAAAAGGTTTAAAGAAAAAATTACAAATTAAATTCTTCTTTCCCTATTTTCTTTTTTTTTTTTTTTTACTTAGTTAAGACTGTTGCCTATATGTTTATGTAAAATAATTAAATTATGTTAATAATTTAATATTATTAAATTATTTACATAATAATTTAATTATTACATTTATTAAAACTTGGTCTCAAATACTCACAAAATCCTGGTTTTGCAATGGTCAGAGATCCTTGGTTTTAGCTACTGAAAAGACATTAGTTAAACTCAGTAAATTTTTATTATTTTATCCAGTCAGTCAAACTTGATGCTTTACTCGGGTCTCTTTCTCCCTTTAATTTTAATTTCCTTTGCTGGAGCTTTTTAATTTAACTTTTCTGAAAGCATTAAGAAGGAGGGAACATTTTGTTATTTTGCCCCTCTTAAAGTGAAAAACTCTGGCACATTTGCTCTCACTGAAATTTTATAGTTGACTTGTCTGAAGTAGGAGAGGTTGAGCTCTGATATAATTTTCCCTTAGGATTAACAGTTCTATGATACATTTGTGGGTCCTTGAGAACTCAGGCCTGTACCTAAGGAGGGGTAAAAGCTAATTATCCAGCAACCTAAAAAATATTCTTTGCAGAACTGAAGAATATGAAAGGAAATGATATGTAATTCATTATAGCTTTTTTTTTTAACAAGCAAGATCTTGCCTGTAATGGAGAGTTGGTGAAAGTTCAACTGAAAAATATCTACCACCACATAGTAATTTCCAAGTATTAAATATGTGTATGACTAAGTAAAGATACAGTAGAATACAGAAGATTATAATTCATTGTGTATTCTAATATTCTAAGAAAAATGTACATGAACCTCAAGGCATATATAATGCATACAGTGCAAACAAGGACCTAATAGAATGATTTTACATAATGCTAATATGAAACAGGGACTGAAACTGATCATATGATTAAAAGAAGAGATGAGGTGGGTAATAATTTTTTTTACCTGCTTGGTGTATGAACCAGAGGTAAAGGAATTGTATCTTTTTTTTTCAGCTTTTTTTGAGTTTTCAGTTGCTTTTCAACTTTCAAAACACAGTGTTCAAATCAGTTGAGTTTGTCAAAGATAATTTCATATACTTAAGCTTAATGGAGCTAACATGATAAACCATATTTATCTCCTTCAAATGTTGTATTCTTTGTATGTATGGCTGCATAGTATCGTAAATACATATGTTTGAAGTCATTTGCCAACAACTCCATAGTTATTCCTGGATAGTTCCAGTATTTGAAAAGTAGTATGAATTAAAAATAGACTTCACATTTGGGAATGGAATCAGTTTGCTTTTCCTTTTCTTTATTAAAAATAATTTTTTTATGGATTTCACCACCATTCATCTGGGGTTGCCATAAATCACATACATGTTACTGTGGATGCTCAATTACCAGCTTGCACAAGACAGCTTTGTAAATGAGAAACCAACCTTGCCATTGAACCTAGCAATCTGAAGCCTTTAATTCACTATATATTTGCCTAGTCCTTGTCAAATGCATTCAAACAAACAAACAAAAAAAAAGGAAAATTGCTCTGCACTGAAACTTGTGGTTCCTGTCTGCCTGCTGTGTCTGCAGCCTCTAGTTTTTTTCACAATACTCTTCCTTAGAACACTGAGGAACAGAGCCCATTTAAAGAATGAAACAACAAATTCTTTTGTTGTCCTTTTTTCAAAGAGGGGAAAAAGTGAGCCTGGAGAAGGATAAAGGCAGAAGGAAGAATGAGGAGGCCAGATAAAAATAGGTGAAAAATTAAGTTAAAACAGTCTGGGTGATGAAAAGTGGGAAAAGTGTGGTTAATCGTTGTGCATCACTGGTTGTAAATAACCCATGAGCTGTTCAGAAAGAATCTGTTATCTTGTGCAGGTGATGTCCAACCATCTCGTGTGACAGGAGAGGCTAACCTGTTGAAATATGGAGCATTCTTTCAGACAAAATTGCAAATGACAAGCTAGTCTCTATCCATTCCATGAAAGATTTTTGTTGGACCTTGAGACCAGAATCTTTGCTATATGTCCACAGTGAGAAGGATGGAAGGGAATGAGGCAGGAAGGAGCCGAGGCTGAAAACCAGATGAGCAGGCTAGAGGGATGTGGGTATCATGGAAGGAAAATTGCTGGCAGGCCACTTCTCCCTGGGGCATTTGGGCAGCACACACTCCCTCCCTGGTCCCTCACACCCAGACACCCTTGGCCAAAGGAAAGCACATATTGTGCATTTCAGGGCCCACACTGGTAGCTTTGCTGTGAAGCAAGGAGGGCTGCATATGTTTTATAATGTCAGCACTGGTGACAATTAAATCTTTAGTGACTTTATTTTTTAAGGTTCAGAATAATACTTTGGCATGTGATCAGTGGTAGTGCTCACAGCCAAGGATTTTATAACTGGTATTTATGTATTTGGGTTTGATGAACTGATATTTTTTGTTCTTGTTTTCTCACAAAAAAATTAGGGAGTTGGTTATTCAGGTACCTGAAGGTGGGTTCCTGTGCCATTTTAGTACAGGGTATGATGCTTAGCTTCCAGCTGCCACTCCAGAAGAAAAAAAGGCCCTGGGCTTACCCCTGTCTGTCTCATCTATATTTCTCAGATATGCCATGTCATATTAAAGGGGCTAGATCTCCAGGACAAAAATAGCTCCTCATTACCTGTCTCCAGGATGGGCCAAGATCATTTGTCAAATCCCTCATCAAACAAATTGTGGATTTATTAAATGTTAATTTTGCTTTTTTCAAGAATCAGAGTTACTATGAGAAAACCAAAATATGTGCTACTGCAGTTCCTTCACAAACCTGTATATGTAAGTACATGCAGGCACGCCCATTTCACCCTGAAGTGACACCCAGCATGGTTAGTCTACTGTGAAATAAAGGAGTCCAATATCATTTACAGGTCATGTAAATGTCAGGCTCAGCAGTTCCCTCCACTATGAAGTATGCTGGGTTAGATTTACTGCTCCAGTGGGAGACCTCTGCATGCTCTGCTGGTGCAAAATAATCTACTACAACTGGTTTATCACCAGATAAGATGAAATGGGAGATACACAGCTTGCCCAGTACCTGGAGCTGCAGGCTGCTTTTCCCACTTTTTTGTTATAACACCCATCCATAACACTTTAGGGGTTTTGGAATTAAACAAACCTTTTGTCTCTCTCCTCTGGGCACTGTCTGTATGTCTCTGCCATATGGTACAATGTGAGGCTGGAAGTGGACATCTGTTCAACCTTGGCTTCCTTCCTCTGCTGGGTGAGTCCAAAGTGATACAGAGCACGTATCCACATGTTTTTTGACTGTTTAGGCATGCTCTGTTCCAGCTAAAGACACAACGTGGATAACATGTGCACTCTGGCTTACAATTTTCTTTTGCTGACAGTTTTCAGTTCTTAAAAATGCTATTTGATGAAGAGTGTGATTTACTTTCTCAATAATGTCTTTTCCTGGTCACAAATGGAAGCTTTCCCCTTCTAGTGTTGTATTTTCTGAATCTCTATGCTTCTTTATTCAAAAAATGCTGCTAAATTTGTCTTTCAAGACATTGACCAATGAAATAATTCAACAGAACTTAGTCATGTCAACACTTCCTTACAAAGATTTCGTAATTTCTTCATTCAGAAAGTCATCTTCTAATCTGGGTATTTGCTGTGCTGAAGTTTTTAAAAAATGTAAATTTTTAAACTTTATTCTTGGATGTTCTGACTTAAAGTTGTCACCTATTCCAAGTCATAATGCTTAGTTGAGTCTAACAAATTTCAAGGCATTATCAGAGAAGAAAAATTTCTTGGAATTACTAGTTGGTGATAAGTAACAGACAAAAACATATCTATTGGCAATATATACTCTTTATACTGTGAAATGAGAAATATCCATGAGAGGATCCTTCTAATCTCATTACATTTGTTCAGTTCAAAAACTGCAGTGAGGTCATTTACTGTGAAATCAGCCTCATGCTCTGCAGATCATAGGATTTTAGTTTCTGAAGCTTATTAATGCTAATGCAACATTTTTCATTTGCTTAGTGAGCTTTCAATGAACCCAGAAGCATCAGTTCAACAAATCAGTCCAGTACAAGCTTCGTTCTGATCAAGCCCAAGGAACATGGTTTTTTGCCCATGTGATCTGACTAAATGGAGAATAAGGCCATGCTTCTATGCTTTGCTGCATGAGAGTCCAAATACATTTAGCTGGTCCCTATTTCTGGTCACCTAGTAAAGATTTTTTTCCTTTGGGAGCTGCACAAACATGGTTTCTGCTCAGTGCGTGGCAGAAGTTTTAAAAATGTTAATCCTGCTCAGAGATGTTATTTAAACCCCAGGAAGTTTTAACCCAAGATGTACTGTACAGCAGCTCATCTTTCAGCTTCAGCCCTTTCTTATCCAACCATAACTCTGCAGACTGGCTAAAGCCTGACACAGCTGCAAGTGGGTTGTGAGACTCCTTGTCTTTACAAAGAATGAAACATAAAGAGAGGTGCTGTTGCTTCCCTTCCACATACACCGCCCCCAAGTCCTACCAGCTCTAGTTTTACTTTGTCAAAAAAAAAAAAGAAAAAGAAAAAAAAAAAAAAAGAAAAAAAGAAAAGAGGAAGAACTTCATCTCCTGATTGTAAAAGAAAGCTAATGAAGCATTGGCAAAACAACTTGAAAACAAGTAGTTTTTAAAAGGCCTTTCCTTCCATTAGGTGACACGCCTGCCATTTAGAATGTGCTTTTCATGAAGCATTTTTAAAGATAAGCAGTCCACAGCATGTGACTTAAAACCTTCCTGCTCATCTTTGCATCTGCTGGTTCATAGGAATATTGTACGTAAAAGGGTAGCAAGCATTGGAAGGTTTAGTGCAGACTTGAAGGGCTGTTAAAGAAAATGCTTGATTTCAGAAATATTTTGTTGTAAGAGACCCCCACAGTATTAAGGTATGAAACAAAAATTGAAAGAAGAAAACTCCTTAACATGGAACCATTCAGAAATCCCATTTCAGAAATAATGGTTAGAGAACAAACCAATTTTCCTCTTCTGTTTGCTAATAATTTAGATTGTGATTTGCATAATTTCCCCAATACTTCTTTGAATGCTTTGTTTTACTCTTTAAACACTAAATATTATACTTTTAAGGTGGACAAGTTTTTCTTACCTCTGTCTAATTTTGTGTTTCAATTTCCAGTGTGGACACCTAATATTTTTTATTATTGTTGTAATGGTATTTGTACAAATGAAAATCTACTTTTCCAGAGAAAGTTAAGATACACAAATAAAATCCGTACTTGGAGGTATTCTTAAGAAAAGAATACTTTAATAAATGCTCATAAAGAATTAACATAGTGTGATATAAAAGGCAACAAATTATTACAATAAAGATGCTCTAAAGAACAGTCAAAAATGGGAATTAGACAGTTATGTCTTCCTGGCCTTAAATATAAGCTGCAGTTTTGCAGTTCACATTTAAGTTATATAAAATGCAGATTTAAAAAGTGTTACTACAGAGACCTAAAGGAAAATCTCATATTCCAGAGATCTTTGCTAATTTTAAAGGTTTAGAATCTTCTCCATTGCCTAGAACTTTTCCTGAAAACCTATGCTCCTGATCTCTGTTAAAATCATATAATACATTATCCATACTTAATTATTTTATGCTTATCATGTTACAGGGATGTAATTAGTGCTGTTCATTAGCCTCATTTCTTGTGATTATAAATCTGAAATTAATTCTATTTTATTCATTTTGGACATGTACAACATAATTGTGATCCTGCACATTGCTTTTAATCTGTTACTGTAATTCTTTTGAGATATTACCCTTATTTGTTCTGCATACAGATAGAAGAAGGAGAAGGAATTTGTTAGTTGAGCAAAAATGAAGATGAAAACAACTTGTGATGGAGGGGCTAATTCCCAAGAGCACACAGACACTTTGCCCTGGAACAGTGGTGCTGCCATGCTCAAAAAAAATTGTATTGTGTCAATCCAGATGTTACCGTATGGTTTTCTACAATGTCTCATGGGGTGGCCATCTGATTTAAGACCATTTCCATCAGAGATTCTCCTACTTCCTTATGTCAATCTGAAAGCCCACAATGTTTCCAGGGTTAGAAATCCTTCAAGTGAATTTTAAAATGAATCGAGAATCTCATGGAAGAAAAGGAATGTAAAAAAAAAAAAAAAAAGCTTACAGACCAAAACTGATAATGTTAGAACTAGTATTAAGAGTACTACATTTGCATTTGAATTTGTAATCAATAGCATGTACTATTTGACTTGATTAAAAAAAAAAAAATCTACTGGGTCTGATCCATAAAGTCTCCTTTCTTTGCTTCCAGAAGCAAAACAGCAGTCCCGCTTTTCCAGCAGAGAGAAGAAAAAGCAATTTCCCATACAGTGCCTTTAAAGACATGGGAATACAGGAAAGAAAAAGAAGGCATGTGGTTACTTTGGAGTAAACAGACAAAAAAAGTCATAGACAAAGGATCGCACGAGCTCCACTCTTATGAAAAAAAGCAAAACAGCAGTAAAAACACATAAAAGGATCTCAGCTTCTATTAGCTAGAAAGAAATCTGAATTAGAAGAAAAAAGTAAGCAGTTTTTCCTAATAGCTTCTCAAATGCAAGGATTTGAGGATTTCTGAGTTACCAGAAGATTATGTACATGTTCAAAATTTTTCATTGACCTCTTCATTTTTGACCTCTTAATTTTGTCAATTGTAAAAAATATGATTTTTGTTTTCTAATTTCTGCATTCTTCAGGCTCTTGTTTTTTAAATACACAAAGGATCTACCTAAGTGGAAATACCATTCACCATTTTGCAGTGGGGTAGGGGGCACCTTTTGCTCTGTTTACCTCTTTTCTTTTTGTTTTGTAAGGAAAATATGTTTTTTCATTCATGAATTGCAGATCAGTTTCTCATGAACTGGCAGGACTTATAGCAGTAGTTCCTCTTCTCAGCAGTCTAAAATTCCTCTTCTTTCTCATTGTTTGTCTTTTATATTTTCCCCTTATCTATTACTTTCTCCTCCATTTATGGGCAGAGCTGCCTGGAGTACTAGATGGCAATTACATTCTGCAGTAGATTTCTGTAAATTGGTTCACTTTTCAAGCACTTATAAGCAAAATTATTTTTGCTGAGACATCAACTTAGGGAAGAAGGAATGAATATATTATTTACATGGTAGAATATACAGGCTCAAGATTCGAATGTGCCAATACTATTTACATTTGTTGGATACTGTTATTAATCTTTGCTATTTAAAAAGTATTTTTAGCAGTCTTATTTTTTCAAAGCATAATTCTATTGCTTTTTTTCCCACTTAATCTACTTGTCCTCTTCTTGTTTACTCTGTGTTTAACTATCTTATTTTTCTTCATTTATAGCTGAAATAAAATATGACAAACAGGTTTCTAAACATGTTCAATCTAGGTTAGTAATTGGTAAATCTGGAAGAGGTTGTACAAAAGTGAGCGTCTTGGGAAATCTCATTATTTATAAATCTTCTGTGTGTCTCATCCTAAAGAACCAGAGTTCTTGCTTCACGATAATTGTCACTTTGTGGATCATGAAATAATAGGACCATGGAATGTTTATGAAAAGGATCTCTACAGATCATCTAGTCCAGACACCCTGCCATGGGCCAGGACATCTTCTGTCAGATGAGATTACTCAAAGCTCTATCCAACCTGACCTTGAACACTTCAAGAAATGGAACATAAACGACTCTTCATATCTTTGTTCACATTGTAAAGAACGTCTTTCTTATATCCTCTTTCAACTTAAAACCATTACCCCTGTCCAATTAGTACAGATCTTCATAAAAGGTATCCCTCCATCTTTCTTGTGAGTCCCATTTTACATACTGAAAGGCTGCAATAAGGTCTTCCATGAGTCTTCCCTTCTCCAGGCTGAACAACTCTGGCTGCAGCAACTCTCTCAGCCTTTCTTCATAGGAGAGGTGCTCCAGCCCTCAGGTCATCTGTGTGGCCCTTCTCTGGGTCAGTCCTAACATGTCCATGTCATTGCTGAACCCCAAACCAGGACTCAGCACTCCAAGTGGGGTCTCACAAGAGCAGAGGGGCAGAATCCCATTCCTCACCCTGGTGCCCTGGCTGCTTTGGATACAGCTGGCTTTCTAGGCTGCAAGTGCACATTGCTGGCTCATATACAACCAGTATTCTGAAGTCCTTCTCTGCAGGGCTGGTCTCTATCCATTCTCCACCCAGCCTGTATTTGTGCTTAGGATTGCCCTACACAGGTGCAGGATCTTGCACTTGGGCTTGTAGGACTTCACGAGGTTCATGTGTGCTCATTTCTCAAGCCTGTCAAGGTCCCTCTGGTTGGCATTGCTTCCCTAAAGCACATCAGCAGATAACACCAAGCTCCTCACCACTGAGCTCGGTGTTATCTGCAAACTTGGTGAGAGTGTACTCAAACCCACTGTCAATGTAACTGGTGAAGATATTAAATAGTATTGATTCCAGTATGGACCCTTGAAGGACACCACTCATTACTAATTTCCACTTGTCTATTGAGCTGATAACTGTGACTGAACTTCAGACGCAGTCATCCAGCAAAGTCCTTATCCATCTAAAAGTGCATTCATCAAACCCATATCTCTCCAATTTATCAAGTGGAATATTGGGTGGGGGGACATGTCAAAGGCCTTGTCCACTGATACAGTCACTACATAATAAGAGGACACTATCTTAGGCAGCTAATTGCCTCAAGACCCTGACATGCATCTCATCAGGTCACATGGACCTATGTACATTCAAGTTTCTCAGGTGGTCTTGAAAATGATCTTCTAGAGCCAGAGAGATCATTCCCTCATCCCCTGTCTTGAGGTTTAGAAATTTGAGAGGTGTGGGAGGAGAGATTAAAACTGAAAATTGAAGCAGAAAAAATTTTAAGTGCCTCAAGTCTTTGTGCTTGTTGCCATCAGTTCCCTTGTCTTACTTATCAGGACAGGTACTTTTCATTTTATCTTCTTTTTCATATCAACAATATAGATATCCTTATTATTCTTTGCATTTCTTGCTTAATTAAGATCTAACTGAACTATATCTTTCCTGATCCTATCCCTACATATCTAGGCAACTTGCTATATTACAGTCAGGAAACCTGTCCTTGGTTCCACTGCTTGTGCATTTCTTATACTTAATTTGATCAGGAGGTCCTTGCTCAGCCATGCTTATCTCCTTGCCTTCTGTGCCTGATTTCTTAAAAAGGGAAATTGAAAGTTCTTGTGCTGTGAGAAAAATATTCTCTAAGCTCTGTTCAATCCTTTATCTCTGAGGGCAGTTTCCAGGAGGCCACATCCACTAACTCCTCAAACAGCTGAAAGTTTGCTGACACCACTCTTGACCTCTCTAATTAGTTCAGCTATATTCAGATATTTTTTTCTCCCAATACCTAAAACAATCATGAGACATTACAAGAAAATATGCTTCTAGAAGCTCTGAACATCTTAAATAATAACATTCACTCAGAAGCTTTTGCCAATAACAGTAGTCAACTAAACTAACAGCATATACACATTAGAAGAATTAATATTTGACATTCCATTTTAAAATTAGTAAAAGTAATAGTGCACTCTTTATTTTTAAAATTATTTAACAGCTTAATATTTTCCTTAAATATATGAGATCCTTCAAAATGTTGTCCAGTATTTACTAATTTATTTTGAGAAAATGAAATTAGATGACTCAAAATGAATAATATTGCAGTTCTACAGTTTAAACTCCTCTATTAAAATTTCCAGTATTTTCCCTAGATCAGGTGGGATTTTTTGGTGTCTAGTGGATTTGACAGATAGTCTGAGTTGAGGAACTATTGTTCATGACATTGACAAACTCATCAAACTGAAAGACATTTCAAAAGTGATCTGATTATTTTGGGATGATGGCCTCTACTATTTTTGCATCATCTTTCAGGAAATTTCTCTAAATTAGATACTGATAGTTTAATTCAAGTTTTGAAAAACTATAACTGATGCATTTTTCAGTGAAGAAAAAGAGAGATGAAAAGACAGAGAGATGAAGAGATAATTGATAAAACTATTATTTTCATTTTATTTATGGCATATGTTTACTTTGTCATCTTAAATCAATTTATTGTGTGTCACCTTTAATAATTATAAATTTTATAAAGGCTGCAAACAAAATTATACAAATTGGTAAGACCAATGAAAGTTGAAGTACTAACGTTTTGTCATATTAAATGCAAGACAACCAGCCATTTTTTAAGGTTGCAATACCTTAAAACTCTGTCATAGAAACTTGATAAGGTACCTGGAGTCCTGACATGATGGTCAAATGTTCTTAGGGTTGCAAAAATCTTCAAGAGATGCAATTAACTGCATCATGAATTATAGTGAGATTGTCAAAACCTCAAGACTGAATTCAATGGCCCTGCTAACTTTTCTTAAAATTATTTAAAATTACTTATTTTTTTTATGGACGATTCAGTTTTGTAATCTGTTTACTTTTTTTCCTCAAGAGCTACTGAAATGATTCCTACACATATGGTTAGACTCAATGACCCTAAAGGTCTTTTCCAACATATGTGATTCTATGATTTGACAAATTTTGCTGATTTTAGCATTTATTTATCATTTTGAAATAAGTGAAAGTACTGTGTATCTCTGCTACAGGTGGAGAACCAGTGTATTCCTACACTCAAAAAGTCTAAAAGAGGAGTTAATTAAGAATTGCCTGAATTTTATCTGCATCTCTGAGGAGAGAGAGGTAAGTTTAGAAAAGAAACTAGAGAGTACCAAAAGATCATTATACTACAGCTACTTTGCTACATGAAACAAGACAAACCTGCAACCAATCACGTCTAATGCAGACAAAATTCAAAGGATATAAAAAATAGAAAAATCAAAATTTCTCAATATAAGAAAAGAATCTACTTCTTCTATCAGTCCCAGGAAAACAAAACCATAGACAGAAAAATATGCATGAACGGCAGTTTCTATGAAGTCATATTGACCAAAGAGCCCTGGGGAAGAATATGTAGAAAAGTTTCACGGGTTTATCTTTGGGAGACTTTTACTGTAGGTTGTGTTCATTACTTTATGATATGTATTAGGTTCTCTAACTCTTGGCCTGGCTTTATAAAGCAGTTGTAGTATATTTATTTTAAAAGATCATGAAAAGTTGCAGTAGCTTGATGGTAATTGACACATTATTTCTGGATCTTTACACTGGAAACAGATATCAAATGGTTTATCTTCTTGTAAAATACAATTAAATAATAATACTACATCAGAAGTTTTCATAGATGGATTTTATTTAATGGAACTTAAATCAGGTGTTTCATTCTCTTCCATTCTCTCTGAAACCTGAAAATCAAGGGAACAGTATCCACAGACTAAAGATGTAATTTGTAAATTCTGATTTTGAACTGAAAAAGTATTTTGGAGAGTTCTCTAAGGCTACTATATTGTTTCTGAAATGGGTTGATGACTTTAATATTATATTTACCTTCTCTAAATTTCATTTTTCAAAAGATTAATTAAAGCACACTTAAGGTAATAAAGTGGGCTTCTGCTTTCTCCTTTACATTCAACACCACTCTGTCACCCAGTCAGTCACTACTAGGAAGTGCTTTTGTGTTTTTCATAGCCCCTGGTCATGTATGTTGTACCAAATAACTTATTAACTTTGACAGACTTTTCCACCTCACTGCTCAGCATCTTTTCAAGATCATTAAAGACTAAATTAAGAATTATGGAGTCAAGTGCAAATCACTAAGGAATACTTCTGATAATCTTCCTCCCCTGTGAAATCTAACTATTTTTGCCACTTATTTTCTACCTCTTAATACGGAATTTATTTATTCATTTTAGTCCCTTCTCCAAAGTCATCTTCATCTGTTTAAGTCTTTGTTACAAGACCTTGTTCAACACGTTTTCAAGGTCAAGGTGCACTTTATCAGCCTTCTTGCATCAGTCTGGAGGCGTGCTGATTACTTTAGAGAACTGTACATTTGTAAAAACCATTATTCATTTGCAAAAGCCATATTGCTCTTCCTTAATTATTCATATTTATGAACCATAATTGTTCATATTTATTCAGATGCACATTAATTTCATTTCTCAGGCAGTTTCAGCTAATTAACATGGTGGATGCACTGAGCTATTGGTCAGTCCTCAGGTTCCCCTGCAGCTTTCTGAAATAATTGATGTCAGGATGTGTCAGTCCTGTTCTTCCACACTGTATTTGAGACAGAAGTTTGAGATTCCTGTGTTTCATCTTTAAGTCTCCCTAGAGCCTAAAAAGAAATATCAATTAGACTTGCAGATTTTTTATTCTTAATTCTATTACTTCAATAACTTCTGCTGACAGTCGAGAGTATCCTTTAATGAGTCTATAGCTAAAAAACATGGTTCAGCTCAGAAATCTCCCTGAACTTACCCAAGTTAAGCAGGGATATAAACAAGTAATTTTTCTTCTCTGTTGTGGCCTCCTTTCCTCTGCATGCTGTTTTCATGCTTTGATTCATTTCTGTGTGCTACATATTCCCTGGAAAGCTTCCCCTTCATCCATCTTTCACATAAAATTACCCTTAAACCTGAGATTTCCTTTTGTTGAGACAAAACTGGTTTGGTTTTTTTGGAGGGGTGGGGGAGGCTATGGTTGTTGTTGGTTTGGGGGTGTTTTGTTTGTTTTTGGTTTTTTTTCAGTTATCCCTGTCGATTCATCTCCTCTTTAATAACAAAAAAGTCTACAAAAGCCTAATAAAACAAAACAGAAAATTATCTTGAGATCAAAGGGGGATTTTACAGGAAATGTTCTCAATCTCTTAAACCTTAGGTTTCCATTATATTAAAACTATTTGTGCTTACTAATTTAGTCCCTGCAAAACTTGCAGCTGCCACACTTCCCTTACCTTTGCTATACAGTGCACAAGTACAGAGATATAGTTCATAGCATCTCTTATCTTTCTCTTAAATAGTTAATAAATTAATTGCTGCCGCAGAGCAAACACTTCTCTTTTTTACCATTCCAGCTGTGTCTTTCTTCATTCACTGGTTTCAGATGAATAATCTTTCAGCTGAAGTTTCTGTGAAATTTCCAGGGAGTTTACAATTCCCAAAGGATGCCTGTAAGAACAATATCAGCTATACTATTACAATTCTTTTCTCACTGACTTTAAAGGTAGGGGTTTTTTTTGTTTGTTTCTTTTTTGGGGTTTTTTTTGGTATGGTTTGTTTTTTTAGGGTTTGTTTTTTGGGTTTGTTTTTTTAGGGTTTTTTTTTTGTTTGTTTGGTTTTTTTTTTTTTTTTTTGAGTGTGTGTGTGTGTGTGTGTGGATTTTGCTACTTGTTGCTGGCTGCTTCAGGGCCCAGAGAGAGCGAAGCTGCTTTGTGCTAGATTAATTCCTTGGCAGTTTCTTCTCTCTTAAAGAAAATTATGACTAAGACAGGGTGCTGCATTGACAGGCACAGCCTCTCTGGAGTTGCATGATGCCACAGAGCCCCTTCAGAGAGATGCAAACTCTTTTAACAAATGGTTAAAACCCCATATGTAGATTATGGGCTATGATTGAAAGAATGATAAATTCATGTCATCTCCACAGGCATTTCATGCAGACAATGCTTATCATTGTTTCTTGATATTTGTTCACAAGGCCAGTTACTTTTGTAGGGGAAAAACACCAAAGATTTTGATAGGAGCAGCTATAAAAATATAAGTTCACTGAAGAGAAAATAAAGATTTTTTTTCCCTTTCATTAAATTTCATTTTTCCTTCCCTTTTCTTTTGAAACATTGATATTGGCCACCTGTGAACGCAGGAAACCCCAGAGAAGACAGCATTAGTGTTCAGGTGGCATCAGTAAAACCAATGACCCAAAATGTCAGCTGTGCTATTCTTGCTCTTATGCTGTCCTGGAGGGAATCTGAATCAGATGGATATGAGAACAGAGCCACACCACTCAGTGACACACAGTTAAATTTATGTAATAAGGTAAAAAAGGTGAGTAATAAGTTCTATTCTCAGATTTCTGTTCCACAGCACTCAAGTAATTCTCACGTAATTGAGGCCCTGCAGTGCAGGTCTGACAAGCACCACAGATCTGGGGCAGCATGACACTGGTCTAATTTCTTAACATGTGGCAGGTGGCCTGACCCCTAACACAGTGGTTCACCTTGGACTCAGTCTTCACAGTCTCTGTGTTAGAGTTCCCCTTGTCTCCACAGAGTTGTCTTCACCATTTAGTGTTTTCTAAAATAGATTTGATTTTGTAGTGGGCCAAAATTTTAATTTTGGGCTAATCATGTTGCACAATTTTCTTGTGTTTCCTTATATTGAAGGCCTTTTAATATGTTTTGTCTTGATTTCTATGACACTCAGGTCTCTTGTCCCCAAAAATGTTAAAAGGGTATGAATTTGGCAGCAGCAATTAAAAGTTTATGTGGCCTTTTTTGTTTTCTATAGTGGTTTGATACAGTCAGGGCTGTGAAGATATAAACAGGATCTCATTTATGTGGGCAGTGCTTTCAGGTAAGCTTCATCCCATAAGACAGACTGTGAAACAATACTTGCTGTCTTTGAAGTGAGGAAATACTTTTCTTCCCAGTCAGACTGACTGAGACTTTGGGCTTTTGTTTATGTTCCTCTGTGGTATTGAGCAGTGGCTGTTGCCTAAGCCTGTCAATGAAAGCCTGTGTTTCTCTAAATGATTCCTGCTGGAGCATAAGCCAAAGGTGTGCTCTTGCTTTCCCTCCTCCTAACAGGGCCTCTGGAAACCTCTTTTGTTTGTGGCATGATAGTCTGCACTGCTGAGACTTGAGGAAGAACTGGGATTCTTTCACAATTTTGAAAAATATTAAGCTTAAAGGATCCCAAAGAGCCAGAGGAAATGGTGCAGAAAGTGGCTAGAACCCTGGGGCAGGAAAGCTTAGCTTATTTTTTTGGGAAACATTATAATCCCTAGGTATTCTTATTTGCTTTTCCAAGCTGAAATAATTAATTGGAAAATAAATGGCTTTTGCAGAGATGACAGCTCCTCCTGATGGTAAAATATGGCAAATAAGCCTGGTAAAAATCAATATGGGCAAGCTATTAAACCCCAAACTATATTTCTTATTTTAATATTTTTTTATTATTATTGAAACCTTCTCCCTTGACCATACTGTCATTTGAAATATCACCGTAATACAGGAGAAATATGGTTTTTCTATACTATTGATTGTGCTCTGCATGAGTATAAATGGTGTCACCAGATGGAAGGCAGATCAATAGGTCAGAACTTACTGATGATATAAAAATTCTTCCAGGTTTCAAGATAAATACATCAATTCTTTCAAATATGGTTGTAAAAACCTGCCCATTTTATTTTTACAAGTTGTCTTTAAGAACGAGGAAACAGTTACTTACCTTGCAGTCTATTCTGCTATGGCAGTTTTATTGTCATCCTTCTGGTATGTGATGGAAAGGGTATATATTTTCAGCATGGAAAGGTTTAAGATATGAAAACACTAAGCCCTGAATAGCCCTTCATCAAAAAGAAAATCTCACATCCAAGGTCTTTTAAGGGAAACAAAACACTGAGGTGCCATTGGAGCAAATGGATGCATGCAAGTAAGAGATGAAACAGATATTTAAAAAAAGACACATAGCTCTTCTACTCAGTCCAGTAGTGAAAACTGTCTCTCCCTCAAGTCTGGCATCTTGCCTCTTATTTGCACTTAGTAGCAAAATCATCCCAAAATTTTGGATGAACAGCATTAGATGCTGCAGGATGGCATATCATATCTCTATAATCAAGAAAGCCAATGCAATGATAAATACTAAGGGTTGGCTTTAGACATAAGGTCAGCTCACCTATAGAGTATTATTTTTAGATTTTGCCCAGAAAGGATCATTATGGTACAATAAGCCTTCTCCAATGATTTAAAAACCTCTTTGTTCAGTATTCCAACTTTCTGTTATGAGAGAGACTAGACCAGCACAAGGTGACAAGGGCAGAACATTTGAATCCCACATTATTCTAGGGGACTGTTGCCAAGCCATTGTATGGGGCTATTCATCAGCAAATCAAACAAAAAATCTTTTGAGCTAATGGACATGCATTAGTAATAAAGAGATGAAAAATAAATCACAAAAAAGTAAGAATAATAAGTGATAATAGGTAGGAATGGCCAATGCCATTTAAACTAAATGAAGAGCATGATTAACAAATCTATTTCCTTTTTTTCACCACTACTCTCCTCCCAGCTCAGCTGTTCTGTGCTTGACAACTGCAAGAGAAGAGAAAACAGATCAAAAAAACTCAAGCATGTATGACTTCTATTGATGAGAATAGATATCATAAATAAAGAAGAAGTAAGTATCATAAGTAAAGAAGAACAAGATTGGACCCCTTTTCTAGGTTATGGCTATATTACTGAAAA
The DNA here is from genome assembly GCF_023055355.1 of Agelaius tricolor. Lineage (NCBI taxonomy): Eukaryota > Metazoa > Chordata > Aves > Passeriformes > Icteridae > Agelaius > Agelaius tricolor. Next base: position 22,688,915 of record NW_027269262.1, on the reverse strand, counting down.
ATATGAGCTACAGAACTCAAAAATCATTCACTACTTAGTATTTAATCAAAAACATTAATTCAATGTTAAAGTGTGGGGATGTTGGCCCAAATTCTACCCAGATTGCAATTTCAATGCCAGCAATGGAGTCTTCATCACCTCAGCTTTGCTTCAAATTTCCAGCAGGGCCTTCATCTCCCTGAAAAAAACAAACACAAGGCAAAGCCATATTTGGGTAAGTTGTCACAGGCCTTTCTTTCAAAACAGTAAATAATCTAATCGGACCAAGTATCTGTAAGTTTCCAGAAAGGTAACTTGCTTTTGTTGAATGCTGCATACATTATAATCTTGATAATTTCATCAGAATGGGTTATTTTTACAGGAAAATATACTTCTGCCTCTAGATAAATGCCTATCTGTTTACTGAAAATAACAATTGGAATGCAGCAAAGATGGATTTTAAAAATTGAAGTGGTTGAAGTAAACCACTTCATGATTTGAATAAATATTCATTTGAGGAGCACAATGGCTTTTTGCGTTCCATTAAATGACCAAAAGGACCTCAAGCTTTTTCTGATGTACTTCAGAATCAAGTATTCACTTGATTCTCAAAAAGTGGCATCATGAAATAATTGCGAGTGACTTGTAAGTGAAGAGCAACAAGGCTGGTGAAGTGTCTAGAGAACAAGCCCTATGAGGGTGGCAGAGGGGACTGGGGTTGTTTAGCCTGGAGAAAAGAAGACTCAGACGAGACCTTTTTGCTCTCTACAGCTACTTGAAAGGTAGATGTCAGTCTCCTTTCCCAGTAAAAAAGTGACCATACAAAAAAAAGCAGCCTTAGGTTGTGCCAGAGAGGGTTTAATCCAGATATTAGAGAAAATATCCTTCACCAAAAGAGCTGTCAAGCATTTGAACAATCTGTCCATGGAAGTGGAGGAGTTGCTATCCCTGGAAGTATTTAAAATATATGCTGAAGCCGTGCTTGGGGAAATGGTTTAGTCATGGTCATGGCAGTGCTGGGTTAACAGTTGTACTCAATAATCTTAAAGGTCATTTCCAACCTAAACTATTCTAAAGAGTTCAGTTCTTTTGGATTGAACTACCCAGCAACACTCATCATGCTTCCAGCTGAATTAATAGCTTTTGTTTACAGACCTTGGTAGAGACAATTCCAAATGAATGTTGAGATTTTTGTTTTGTCGTGTTATTTGTTTCTTCCAGCTGCAGTCAGTTGGTAGCTTATATTCAACACTAAAATTTGTTAAACAGCCATTAGGAATGAGTGGCATGCAGCAATTTTACAGGTAGTCAGACAAGAATAACAGTTATAACCATTATATACCTTTAAACAGCCTTAGAAGTATAGTACTGTAATTATGGAGGCTATCTCAGTGATTCCAGAAGTCTACTGAGTGTTATAATAAAGGCAGTTTATTTTTATCCTGGTTTCCTAAACAGAAAAGTTTTTTGCAATCATGTTGTCCATGGCCATTTATCTGTCTGTCAGTCTGTCAGTCTACCCAACAACTTTCAAACAAGGTATACAATTTAAAAAAAAATCATGTGAAAGCACAGCTGAGGACTCAAAGCTTTTACGTTACCACAAGCTTCATAAAAGTAAACTATTGCATAGAACGGGAAGGTTCATATTAGTGGTCCCTTGAGTGAAGATCACAGTCTCAGTACAAGAAGTCTGTCTGGCAACTGGCCCATTAGCATCTTCATTCAAATCCTCTGTAACGCCTGTTGCTGCACTTGCTGGCCACATCAAGTCATTTCAGTGAGGTAAAGAGAATATAGGGCCATATCAAGCCACAAAAAGTCCCCGTTTCTTAAAAAAAAAAAAAAAAGGAAATCACCTGCTTCCCTGCTTTTGTTCTTCTTGATTCTAACAGAGAATTAAGAATTTCTGTCAGTCAATAGCTCTAGAATGTCATTTATATCAGCATATTCCCTATTTTGAAATAAATTTTTTTTTCCCATGCTGAAACCTGACCTACAACTATAACTCATGGAATTATCTTTTCATTTGCTGCAGATTAATTTCAATGTAATTACAGTACAAAAGGGGCTGTTGTGATCTGAGATCATCATAGAAATAGAGGAGTTTAGAAATTAGAAAAATTGTTGGGAGACAATTATTAATGTACTATAATGCTAACCATAGTCTGATAATTGTGTTTGATATTTGACAGTGTGAAATAATCCAGAAACCAAAATCTAGAAAAACTGGCATGATACAAGCACCTTTGACATTTTGTTCTGAAGTGTCAGTTTACAAGCCTTGCTTCTCTAAAATTCTCTGTAGGATTTAACTACAGAAGTACTCACCAACAGTGTCAGTATCAAACTCCCTTCCTCTTTCAATTTAAAACTTTCTCCTGATGCCATTTTGTGGCAATGAGTTCTTTCAGTGAATGACACACAGTAGTACCAGATTAGCTACCCTTTTTTGTCCCCTAAAAGAAATGCAAAGGGATTTACTGTTTTCTGCCATTTTTTCCCTCTGGAATTCATTGGGGTTTTTTTTTATACCAAAAGGCATTTTTATTCTTCTCTAAGATAAACCTAGACAATGGAGAAAAACTTCTTTATGGCTTTTTCACTGCTTCTGCTGATTCACATTGACTCTTACTAAGCCTGATCCTTATATGCTCTTTCCCTTTCTAATTAAGATGACCAAAACTGAAAACTGTACTGCAGTTGAGCTGTGCAGCTGGTACAGAGTTCCTTTCCCTACATAGCTGTGCCTAAATAATTGTATTTACCCCACAGTGTTCACAAGCAGTTCATCGCAACCCTTGCATTGCTTTGTGCTTGCTAGCTCTATTTTTGCATGAAAAATACTACATAATATCTTGTGTTTACATAGCTGCCCTAAAAACCTTTAGAATGTATTCTGCTGCTGCAGGCCCAAACCCATTTCAATCATGTGAGAAGTTTTTTTTTCTGATTATACTCTGTTCTACATCTCTAATTACTGCACTGTGTTCTTCTAGTGTTGGCTTGAAAATTTGTGCCTTTCCACAGACAGGAGATACTACAAACATTTAACATTTCTTTTCTTCCACACTAGAATTTGTGTACATAGTTATTTGATAATGAATGCTAATTATGTATATTAGTTATCAGAAAGTGACATTAAATCAACTTTACATAAAAGGGCGAGGCTGATAGGTATGAGGTGAAACTGGATAACTCTGCAGCTGTATCCAGGCCGTCACAGAAACAGAGAAAGTTAAGGCATTGGAACGGACCTTAAAGATCATGAAGTTTCAACCCCCTGACATGGGAAAGGACACCTCCCAGTAGACCAGGTGGTTTGAGACCTTATCCAGCCTGGCTTTGAACACTGCCAGGGATGAGGCATCCACAGCCTTCCTGGGCAACCTCTTCCAGTGTCTCACCACTCTCACAGTAAAGAATTTCTTCCTAATATTTAACCCAAATTTCCCCTTTCAGTTTGTACCCATTCTCCCTTGTCCTGTCCCTAAAGTTCCTGAAGAAGAGTCCCTCTCCAGCTTCCCTGGAGGCTCCCTTCTGGTATTGGAAGTTTGCTACAAGATCTCCACACAATCTCCTCTAGGATGAACAGCCAAAATTTTCCCAACCTAGGGAAGATGCTCTAATCCACTTATTGACTTCATGACCCTCCTCTGGACTTGCTCCAACAGTTCCATGTCCTTGTTATGTTTGGGACACCAAAACTGCATGCAGTGCTACAGGTGTAGTCACAGATTGGAGTAGAGGGGCAGAATCACCTCCCTTGACTTGCAGGCCAAGCCCCTTTGGATGCAGCCCAGGATTCCATTGGCTTTCTGGGCTGTGAGCACACACTGCTGGCTCAGGCTGAGTTTTTCACCAACTCTTATCCCTAAGGCCTTCTCCACAGGGCTGCTCTCAATCATTTCTCCTTCCAGCCTGCAGGTATTCCTGGGATTGTCACGAGCCAGGTGTAGGACCTTGCACTTGGCTTTGTTTTTTGCTTTCACTGCCATTGCAAGGCTCCAGAAGTTTCATTTCTATCCTGCAATGAGACATAGCAGGCAGAAGTTACCTCAGTACTTTACTCTTGGCATGTACCAGCAGAGAGTCATAGCCTTTGTCTTTGTAGCCTTTACTCCTGTTCAGATGCACCTTGATAGGAGCAATGGAATTACTTTGGAGATCCTGTTCCTGTATGCCTGGACTCATGACCTTGTAATTTGCTTTGAAGTACAAGGATGTTGTGTGAGCCCTTCTTTCTCCTACTGTGCTTAATCACAATTCAATTATTTGAGTTTATATTGATAAAACTTGAGCTAAGTTTCCATAGCAACCATAATGATCAGAACATTGTAATGTGGTATACAAACACTCTTCGTTTTGGAAACTTAAAATGAGATGAAGCCAAGTAAAGAGCAAAGAATCAGTGGCTTACATTTACTAATTTGGAATTGGATACATCTTGCTGACCTTTACTTCAGCACCAAGTATTTGTGGATCTTTACACTACCTTTACATCTCAAGGGAAGAGACAGGACCTTTCAAAGAATGATTAATTTCTCTCTAATGTAGCTTAGATCTGATATATGAAGTTAAGGAACATCCAGCCTCAAAAATTTTTCATCTCATTGATAAATATCCTCATTTTTCACACTGCTGCATCCTTTGACTTCTAAATGATAATGCTGGCAGACATTTACCTCCTTGAAATTGGACTTCTGTTCTACGATCCACAGCTAATGACATGCAAACAAATATTCAGTTTTCCCATCTGTTAAATTGTTACAAAGGAAAAAGGAGGGTAATTGATGTATTTGAGGGCAGAGGAACACAGGATCCCAGTAGGATCCTATATGAGAATAATCACCCCAAATGTAAAGTGATTATATTAACATAGCTTATATAAATATTAAAATTTACATTAAATCATCATTAGCTCTTGCATCTTAGTTTTCCATGCTAGTGGCTTAGATTGGAGGAAGTTGTCAAAGCTACAGTGTCTTTATTTAATATTAGGATGCAGGCCTTTTTCTTAGTTGCCCTTTTCAATTCAGTTAAACAAAACTAAATTTACAGTTTATTTTAGCCTAAATACAGCCAAAGAAATTACATTCATAGTTTTATGTACAATTGCTCATCTTGTTGTGTCAATTGAGATTCCTCCCATGTCACTCTTCTCTCTCCATGCACTCTTTATACATATTTCTGAATTTATGACCATTTATCAACAACAAATTCTATGTTTACTCATAGATTTTCTATTCTCAATCTGGTACTGTACTCTTAAGAAGCTTTTATTTGCTTTAAATGAAAAGATCTTTAAAGAGTATCTAGGACTTTCTTCTAAATGCCTGCGGATGTTCAAATCGAAAACTTGAAACTGTATAACGATGCAACTAATGACAAACTTACACCTTTCTCTGTATTTTCTACCTTAATTATACTTATAACCAGTAAAAAGTCATCTGAATTTTCTCAGCTTTAAAGTTGAGAAAAGTTAGAAAGGCTTGCTAAAAGTGTTTAGCACTTAGTTTCTGACAGAAATTATTGTTTTCCTTGGCTGTCCTTTCTTCATTTTTTGGTTTTTTGTTTGGTTTTTTCCCCAGAATTGCTTTATGTGAGCATTATTTCTGATGTCAAAACCAAGAATGTTTCAGGATTATTAGAACAGAACATGGAAGTTCTGAGATGTTAGCTAGTGTCACCAGTTTGGACATTATGCTTCATAGATATATATGCTCAGAGCTTTCATGATTTATCAAAGAGAAGAAAGTAAAATGTGGAAACTATAAGACTGACATAGTTCATCACAAAACTTGATAGCAATCAATTGAGAATTGAAAAAGACACGAAACAATGATTAAAGGGATTGTAACAGATGAATTGTGAAAATTTTGGAGAAATTTCTATTCTAGTTGTCTAATACTTTTGAAAACTTAATGACAATAGGGTTGAAAAGCCTATTGGCAGTAGTGGAGAATAACGGAAATGCTAATTGGCAGCAGCAACAAGGTTTGACTCCAATAAAGCACATAGTTGATTTAGACAATTCTAAAACATCCTGATTAGGAAATATTAACATCTGGACACTATTTACTTGTAGGAGAGTGCCAAACACAAAAAAAAGTCAGCAATAAAATGAAATATCTTGAAATTCTACCTCTCTTGCAAGCAATCCCCAGTGAAAATTATGCCAGTTGAATGTTGTCTTATATTCACTTTAGTGAAAAGAAACGAACACACTCTCTAAACTTATACCGTGCCAATTTATCTTATAGACTTCCATGCAGAAGAATGTTTTTGTTATAGTCCTTGTTAATTCTGCTGATAAAACATCTTTTCCCTGTAATTTTTTTTAAAGATTGATTAATGAGATAACATTTTTAGGAATGGATGTGGAGGAAGGAGATAAAACTGTATTTTACAGTTTGTTCTTTGAGACAGCCAAAGAACACTTGAAAAAACAGATTTACACACATATATATTTAGTTTTCCAGCAGAAGAAGAAGAATTGGCACATCAGTCCTGGAAGAGTGTCTGACATAATTTCTTCCTTTGAAAAGATGACATAAATATGTTCCTTAAAAAAAAAAAAAAAGCTAAGCAAAAAAATTAAAAAGGCAATCCATTTCTCAAGTGAAAGTCAAATGAAACCAACCAAAACATGATAATTTTATCTAGCTCTAAGGACTGATATGTGGGTATTTTGCAACTGTATTCCAAGCAAAGAAAGCATTTAAAAATGAAAGATACAGAATTCACATTTTACTTTCCTATATGATTTACATTTTATTTCATTATAAGAAGAATTCTTATGACGAAAGCCTAGAAACATGAGGGAGTGATGAAGCAGATTGATCACTACTATGAATGAGTGGATTCTGGTTCAAGCAACACTGAAAATATATGCATGTCCCTTGGTCATGGAGTTAGGAAAGCATTTGTAAATACTTTAGTTTTGCATATGGTGGGTGTAGCACAATTGGTTTCGGTAAATTTTGCTTTTTTATTTGATGCAGTTCCAGTGAAACCCTGTTAAAATATTCCAGCTGCTATACTATAGGAACATCAACTATTTTCTAAGCTTCTCATGATAAATCTTAAGTAAATGTGTAGGGGTAAAAAGTAAATGTAAAAGAATAGGTGAAAATAAATGATTTCACATATTAGCTGAATCTCTATAATAGCCTTCTCCAGCATATGCAGAAAAAGCATCAATCAATATTTGACAGAATTGTCTGAATATTATGTGCATTGTTTATGTTGTCTATTCATGCAAATTCTACTGGATGTGTTCAGTGATGTTAAATCCAATTATATTTAAACTCTTAGTACATGTGGGATGGGGGAAGAAAAAACCTGTGGGTTTTATTTGAACAGTCTTTCTTTGAAGCACAGCTAACCACAGAAAAATATGCACATTTTTAGGTAGAATTAGTTTGCTTGGGCAGAAATTAAATAAATGCTCAGAGAATTAATTACACCTTATTTCTGAACTTAATTAATTGGTAGCGTGCTATCCAGATCACCATGAGACTGAATGATGCTGTTGAAAATTGAATGCATTAATTTCCTATGCAGGCAATCATTAAGGACTCTGTGAAAAAGGTACTCAGTGTCAGCACTGAAAGCTATGGTATTATTTTTAAGTAAAAATATTTCCAATTTCAGAAATCATATCATGTCTCTGCCCCTGATGTTTCAACCCTGAGAACAGATTATTGGATTTTACCTTCACCTGTTCACAAAATGTTTTGTTATTTTGACATCTGGCCCTGGAGAAGGACAGCCATGCTCCACTGAACTCAGTCTAGACATTGGCTACATTAGTCCTCCTAATGTCCAACTGTGCCATTTACAGTGGCTTCAAAGTAGTCAGATTAAAATAAACCAAGTTGCATTTGACCATTATGCTGGGAAAACACACCCAAAAATCTAATTTACCTTGATATATTCTTTCATTAATGGGCAAGTAAGGCAAAATTTTTTTACAAGTGTTTGCCTAGATTGTACTTTTGAGGACTGAAACTTTTGCACATTTTAAAATTTGTAAGCTTGTATTTTCAACACACTTCCATAAGACTGGTTCTTAAAGTGATGCTGAACAAAACGCCCAGCATTACAGTTGGATAAACACTTCATATGATGGGTGATCCACTGGCTCACGGGTTGGCACAAAGGGTTACAGTGAATGGAGTGAGTGACATCAGATGGCAATCTGTCACTACTGGGGTTCTGCAGGGCCCCATTCTCAGCCCTATGCTCTTCAACATCTTCATAAACGCCTTGCACGCAGGACTGGAAGGGATACTAAGTAAATTGGCAGATGATACAAATCTGGGAGGAGCTGTTGACTCCCTCCAAGGAAGGGAGTCCCTGCAGAGAGGCCTCAACAAATGAGAGGGGTGGGCAGTCACCAACCCAATAAACTCCACTAAGGAAAAGCTGGATTCCACACCTGTGACAGGGAAACACTGGATATATGGACTGAGGGTCCTGGTTGTTGGCAAGTTGAACACGAGCCAGCAGTGCCCTGGCAGAGCCAAGCATGTCCTGGGGGCAGATCAGGCACAGCATCGCCAGCCAGGCAAGGGAGGGGATTGTCCCACTCTGCTCTGCACTGGGGTGGCCTCATTTCAAGTGCTGGGGGCAGTTTTTGGTGCCACAATATAAGAAGGATATTAAGCTGTTAGAGAGCATCCGGAGGAGGGCAACAATGATGATGAAGGCTCTGGAGGAGAAGCCGTATGAGAAGCAGCTGAGGTCACTTGGTCTGGTCAGCCTGGAGGAGAAGGGGAGACCTCATTTAGTAACAACTTCCTCATGAGGGGAAGTGGAGGAACAGGCACAGATCTCCTCTCTGTGGTTACCAGTGGCAGGACCCAAGGGAATGGCCTGAAGTTGTGTCAGGGGAAGTTTAGGTTGGATATTAGGAAAAGGTTCCTCAACCAGAGGGTGGTTGAGCACTGGAACAGGCTTTCCAGGGAAGTAGTCAAAACAGAAATCCTGACAGAATTTGTCAAGGGTTTGGATGGTGCAGTTGGGCACATGGTGTGTCTCTTGGGGAGGGTCCTATACAGGGACAGGAATTGGACTCAATGGTCCTTATGGGTGCCTTCCAACTCAGTTTATTCTATGACTCTCTGATTCTCCAGTGCATTACTGCAGACCAGTCTCAAACTCAGTAAAGCAGATGAAGGTTTTCAAAGTTACTCTGTAAAGCCTGAAAAATTTTCATTGTTCATTACTCTCAAACTGCAAAGTACCAGAACAGAACGAGAAGACTGGTTTTTTGGGTACAATTTTAATGTCATTTTCCTGTTCACCTGTTCTCAGCTTTCTATGGGCTGATGCAGTGTTAATCCAATTTTTACCTGCAACAGTGCATTCATCTGAAACAGCCTCAAGTTCATATCTGTTCCAGGTTTTTAATCATGTGTTTCCTATAGTCAGACTAGAAGTGTGCAGGGTAAGTGTGTTGAAGGTTATGGTGTCATGACACCCAGAAGGAGTACTGGAAAGGTGACAGTAGCAGGACTGTCTGGACATTCTCCACTAAGCATAGGAAGGTGTCTGGATGTCCTTGGTCTGCCTAAGAGTAGAAGCACATTCACCACATTATTTATGGGCAGAATAACAGTTCTGTTTTGCTGTGCTGCCAGGTGTAGTAATCAAGAACCAAGACCATTAGCTGCTCCACCTATATTTCTCTAAGTCATCCTTAGCTGCTGCTTTTCCCTTTTTTCTTTCTCAGGTTTTCTCCTTTTTACAACTGTTTCCTACAAAATAAACAATATTTCCCTAATTACTTTTCATATCATGTTCTGGTACACCTATCTGTAGTCTAATCTAGTATTTCTGCTACTGTTTTGGGGGTGTTCTCAGCCATGTGCTACTGCTGATATGATTTTCTCAGTATCTTGGGCCTTGCAAGATTCCCTTTCCCAAAGGTCCTTTTCACCTCCTGTCAAGTTTGCCTGTTTCTTGCATACCTACTCCTGAGCTGTCAGTGAAATCCAACCATCCTCTCATGGCACTTCTGTTACTGTTGTTAGATTCCCACAAACCCATCTCATCACATCCAGGAGTTTCTCTTGTCTAGTAGTTTACCATGTCCATTCAAGTAGGTAGTTCAAGACTCAGTCAACCATCGCCTTGCAGTCCCAGAAAAGTGGGGATAGCTTGAATGACAAAAAAAACCAGCAGAAGAGGCTATCTCTTCAATAAACACACACAGAATATCAAAATGTGTTTCAGAAAAATTGCTTAAGGATGCCAATATCTGTTTTAACAAGCATGGCAATGCATTTTAGATCCCTGTCTTGTTCAGAAGGAAGAATCTAATTTGTACTATGCTCACGAGAGCAATCCCCACTGACAGAATAAACAGCAGAAGGAGGAATGATGCAGGTGTCCTTGCTTACTGAAAGGAGAGGATAAAAGCAATGTGCTCCATTTGCCTCATTCATGATGCATCACTGCCTTCACAAATAATAGCCTATGTGATTTAGTAATTAAATATCTCTACTACTTCCCACCTTATGTAATCACATTTAGTTTTAGGACTGTAGCACTCAAGAAGACCTTCTGACCCATCAAATATACCCAGCTGTGAATTACAGCCATCCATTTAACAAATATCTAATCTAGAAGGGACCGTACTGACACACCCTGAATCACAAAGCACTTCAGTGCCTTAGAAATTAAGAACTTTAGTGTGAAAGATCACAAAAATAGAAGGAGGGCAGGAACAATCAAGTGTATCAGCAATCCCCATATCGACAGAATGGCAGATAGCTTTTTTTAGGTGAATGTGCTCTAATGAGCCTATGAAACCTATGACACATGGTGATACAGAGGAAGGTAAAAATAACTTGGGTACCACAGCAGCAAAAATACCACCTCATCAGAATGATGAGTTTTTCCATAAATTTTGTATCCATGTAGTTCAGTACATAGAGGGGGTTCAATAATACCATGGAAAATTATAGTATGTACCTGAAAGAGCAGAAATAAAATGATGTGAGGATTTTTAACTTGCAATTTCTTTCCTTTTAAATTTACTGCATGATCATTTTACTGTTTTTTTTTTAGATTTTAGTTTTTCTTGAAACTTATGAAATTTCATGTGTTGAAAGATATTAGACTGATAAAGCCTCTGTAAGGATATACTTATAAAGGTAAACATTATTTTAGAAATTCTATTTTTTTGTAGGGAAGCTTTAAATACCGCAAGCATTTTTTGACAATATATTTGAATTTTCAAAAGAAATCCAGTACTTTGTTATTTACAGTGCTTTCACAGCAGATATACAATATAGACACTAACAAAATTATAAAAATAATATATATTACTTTTCCTAATTTTTCTGACTTTTTCTTAATGACGATTTTTACTGTAAGTAAAAATTATGTTGTAATTTTGCTTACAGTTATATTTGTTTCAGTATGTCAAGCATGTAGGGGAGAACAGTAAATGGTAACACCATTTGAAGAACAAGAGAAGGATATTACTATCTAAGAAACATTTTCTGTTTGAATTTGATTTAAATGATGCTTTCATGCACATGTCAATTCAGGTTTATAAAGCAGTTGCTTTGCTGTAGGTTGTATGATTTAAATGCAAAACTCATAAATTAATTGTTAATAAATAAATTAATATAAGTAATTAAATATAACTTGTTGTTTTCCATGATGGTTTTTGAAATAATGAAAAATCCTTGGAAATATTTATGTATAGCAGATATTTCTGTTATCAAGAGAAATATGATTCCTCTAGGGGATTGTTAGGATCAGGAAATTTTCAATACTTTAAAGCAATGCAGTTTGTTAATATTTTTTGCATTACATAGATAATGAATCTATGAAGGAACGGGACTATGGTATATTAATGTAAAATGGTAATCTCTGCTGTGTTATGTTTAAGGTTTGTTCAAGTGGATCTTAGTCTGGGCATTTCAAATACTATCTTGCCATATCTCACTTTAATTGCCCATTTCAATTACTCTAAAGAGTTTTCAGTTAAGTATATTTTGTGTGGAAAATTATTCAGCTTCCATTTTTTTAATATAAATAATCTGCAATTGCTGTCACCATTCTTTATGTTTATTTCACAAGTATTTAGTTAGATGTGGGACCAGCTGAGGAGTATCTGTTATTTGAGTTTGTACAGCAGATTTTGTATTTCATAATAAGCTTCCAATGCTTCATTTGCTTTTTAAGTTGAAAAGTTTTTAAATAACTCATTTAAGAATGACAGAATCTATAATGGAAAATATGATGATATTTTACATAATTACTTTCAGGGTTACTTAGTTGTCATCACTTTAATTTGAAATGTAGATGTATCAGTTGACTTTAGGAAGGGAAATATTAGATGCTTGGATTCTGTGAATTCCTAAGATATATTCCAGTCTCCAGCCACAGGGTTTTTTTTTCCAAAATATCTTCAGGTGTTAAATAAGGAGGGTTCCATTGTACAGGTTTCCTCTCTGCCCAAAAGGTGTGTTGAAATAATTGCAGTCCCAATGGTTAAATTTCCAAAGAAAGAACCTGAAGAATATGCTTAAGAAGTCTTAATTATGAATATGTAGGTCACATGCATTGCTTCTGTAGCTTTAGAAACATACCAAAGCAACCCATTTGTACAATCAATTTCTTCCAAATATTTGATAATGAAAGCATGGAAAAGTCACCAAACCTTACATTCAGAAGTGTCTGTGCTCTCTATACTATAATACTTACAGCCATGACAAAGTTTCTTGTTGATGAAGAGTAATGCTTTAAGCATGATGCTCTGAGAAAAATGACACCAGAATTCAGATTAGAGGTTGTTTATTCATAGTCATATTGGATATTGATAGTGCTGACTGGAAATTCTAGAAAACAGTGAGAAATATTCCCAAGGGCCAGAAATTGGTTAGTGATGATTTTCTGCACATTATGACTGTATCAATGGTTAGCTTGTGACTCCCAGCACATGCAGTACAAACATTTAAATTCTAGAGGACTCTTTAGCTTTATCCATCTTTTGAGATATGCTTTTCAAAAACATTGTCTTTTATGTTTTAGGAACTCCTACAGCTATATGTAGCAAATGATTATGTAAATATAGTTAATATAGATAACGAGACATTACTTATTTCTTTTGAGAAATGAGATTTAAGCAGGAAAAAAAAGAAAACTAAAAAGTCCAAAAACCTCAAAAGATTCAAGAAAAGTCGGTCAGTAAATATTTGTATTTTTCTAAAAAGGAGACAGTCTTTGTGAATTATGAAGACTAAGCAGGGATTAATTTGAAATTTCATTTACCTTTTTTTTTTACTACCAATATTTACTTTTAATTAATAGCTTACTAATAACATTTAAGCATAAGATATCACAGTAAAAAGAAAAACTGGGCAATCATACCTTGCTAAAGTATCTGTTCTCTCTGTTCAGATGAGGCAGTTTCATTTCAGTAATAGAATTGGCCAGCTCTGAATGGTTATGTTTGGGACATGAACAACCCAGACATCTCCATGACAAGATTAATTTTTTGGCAGGTTTGATCAAACTTTCAACCCAAATAGGAAGAATGTGAAAATAGTGCAACTTGTTCTTTCTAGATCCTTTTCATTCAAATCACTGACATTTTGAAGAAGCAGACCTGGAGAAGCAAGAGGCCTCAGAGATCTCAGAACTGTCCTTTAGAAAAACAAACAGGAAATTAACTCATTATAATCATTGAATATCGTCCATATTACTGTATGTTCTCTGTTCTTTAAAGATGCTTTAAGGATGCTTTAAGGATCACTCTATAGACCTCTGAAATTATGGAACCCCATTCATAACAATCTACAGAGCATCTCCTAATCTTTAAGGTATTAATATCAATAAAGTTTGATATTATTTAATTTAACCCTGATAATTGTCTATGACATCATATTAGCAAGGTCTGTCTTACTGCAAACAAAGAAGCTTGTTTTGCCCTCCCATCAAACCTATTTTTCCCTCTGCTCAGACAGAAAACATGTCATGTATATAAATATTTCCACATTCCCTACAAAAACAATCCTTTTAGGTCAAAAGAAGCTTTGGGAAAGTAAGAAGACATATAAAAAGGGTGTCTATTTTTTCTGCTGATGTAGAAAGTTGTTTCTTAGCAGCAGTGGGTAAAAGGAAAGAATGATAGGGTAGTAAAGTAAACATGGCTAGGGATGAGAAAGGCCAAAGAGAAAAGACCATATTTACTTCCCTGTTTTTTTTTTTTTTAATAAAACTGTTCTCTCTGTGGTGGACTGTAAGGCAGGTACTCAATGCCTTGAGAGACAGAAAGTAGACATGCAATTCAAGTGTCAACAGGCACTAAATTGGACACAAAAATTTCCATTTGGAATACAAAGTGAAATGAGTGCTGTTTCACTGAGTGCATCTGGTTTAAGTCTAAAGTAGTAAGGGTGCTTAGAGTTTCCCCCTCACAATCTGTAAAAAGTTAGAAACTTTAGGATCACTACAACTGTAAGGCTGTAATCCACACTGAAAAACAGACCAGAGAGAGGTATGAGAAAAACCCTGCTAGCTAATGATATGAAAAGTTGCTGGTTTATAGGATAACTCAGGTTGGAAAGAATCTCAGAAAATTTCTGGTCCGGTTGGCTGTGGCATCAGACTAGAATACTCACCATTTTTTTCTACATTTTTGAAGGCATTCAGCAGCAGAGGTTGCATACAATCTCTAGGCAACCTGTTTCTGTCCTTGATTTTTTTTTTCATTTGTCAGGCTGGATCTTCTCTAGTTCCTGGCTTTGTCTGTTGTCTTGTGTTCTCCTATCATACACCACTGTAAAGTGCCTGATTCTCAGAAGAAGAAGCAGAAAATGTTACATTGCCAAAAAAAGATCTGTGATGCTTTCATGCTGAATGTTGGCTAAAAGACTGAAAGACATTTTCTGTTTCCTTGTAGTCTACAGTCATGTTGAGATTGCCTTCTCAGTTCTGAGAAGCCATTATTCACACGTACAAACACAAAACTTCTGCACAAAAGCAGTTCTTCTAAGAGGTCTTTATATATTTTTTTCTGCTCATCTCCAAAGAGGGATTGCAGGTTACCCATGGCTAAAAAAAGTAAAAAGCTGAGTTATTTTACTTCCTAAAATTCACTAACCTTAGTAGGCAGTAAATTAAATCTGTATTAATTTCAATTTTTCATTTGTAGAGGACTTGATTAAAAGGCACAGATAATGTTCTGAAGCTATTCAAGTTGCTGATCTGCAATGATTTCAATAATCTTTTTTTTTCCTCTGAGGTTTATAAGTTTGCAATAAATGTTGTGCCAAGCCAAAAGTGGCAGAGATTAAGGTAATTCTTTCATTTGAAAGGAGAGGGACACTATTCATTGGATCCAATGAAGAACTTGCTTTTCTTGACCCTACCAAGTAGCTCAGACCCTCACCTAATTATTGTTTCTGGATTTCACTCTCACATCCAATTTGGATCTTCTGAGTATTCAGAACTCCTACTACATTTAGCTTTGGCAAGTTTGCAGTGCTGTTTTGAAAATTTGGTAATTAATTTGCAATTTTTGTTACTAACAGTTCATAAAGGCATTCTAAAATTTATTTTTCTAGTTGATTGTATGAATTTCAAGCCATATGGTGCAATCAAAATATTCCTGAAATGAAGTTTTATCATATTTAACATATCTTCCATTCATAAGCCTCTGTTCTGCTGATGAAGGACATTGAGTCTCAGCAAATTTGTATCTGACATTTGTTACACTCTTGCATTTATGTATGCACACCCCAATTACTTAATTAGTGCTAAAATCTTTCAAGGCTAAATAGCCTCATATTTTCATTTTCCCTGCTTGAAATATAGGTGTTGTGCTACAGCTCCCACACCTCCAAGACCAGGGCCATCATCCTGTAACTCCCAAAGTTAAACAGCATGAACATTTCCTTGTTTGACTCTTAAACAGCTTATTGTAAACCCTGAAATGTGACTGATTTATTTATCACCTTATCAATCTATTCTTTCCCTATTTTGTTGCTGTTTCATATCACTTTCACTACTGATAAGTTAAAAGGTTGGCTTGTGAATATCCTTTAGATGAACATTGAAATAAAAAAAAAAAAAAAGAGACATTACAATTCTTAAGAAAAAAGGCATTGGCCCATGTCATTACAGGAAAAAAATCAATAGCTCACTGCTATAATGAAAAGCTATCTATAATTCTGATTGATAGCTTCTGATAAAGGATCTTAAATTAGAATCCTGGTCCAAAGTAACACATGAAGCACTAAAGAATGGGCTTTTTGCTTACTACATTAATGAATTGAAGAGGTATATAAATTTTTAAGTAAGCAACATATACTGGTTAAAAGATGCATGGTTATGATACAGATGATTCAAAAATAGTACCTAGCATATTTAAAATACACTATTAATTTTTCAGCATTTTCAGTAAGACATAATTCTTCCTGCTCTTTTTGTTGTTGTTGTTGTTATGTTGTTATGTTGTTTTGTTCTGTTTTGCTATATTTTTTTCCAAAATATACAAATGGTATGCAGGGACCTGATCTCTTAAAGAAATTCAAAAAGATCAAAATAAAATGTCCTTTTAATGACCTCAGAAATAAACGTAAAATTGGATCCTCTTCGCTCTGAAGTGTGAAGGAAGAAAGTAGAAATTGAAGTATTATTAACCAGGACTAAAGGATAGCATATGTACAATCTTCATATGAGTTGATACTGAAGAAATGCAAAATGCAATACAGAATAAGATTTTTCTAAAACAATGCAGAAGATTTTGCAAAAAGCCTTACCGAAACA
Organism: Agelaius tricolor; assembly: GCF_023055355.1. NCBI lineage: Eukaryota > Metazoa > Chordata > Aves > Passeriformes > Icteridae > Agelaius > Agelaius tricolor. Next base: position 22,672,139 of record NW_027269262.1, on the reverse strand, counting down.
TGACTAAACCCACATTCTTTTTCACTTTTAAAGATTTATCAATCTAATTAACAATAATCCTCCTTCTACAGCTTGTATTAATACAGGAGAATAATGTTCAATGCAAAAATAACTATCAAAATTGTACATAGAGCTAATTTTATCAATTTCCACCTAATTCTATGCTTCAGCTATGTAAATAAAAATGTGAAAGAAAATTATGTAGCTAATAAGGCATCTACAGGAAATAAAGCAAATGGATTCTTCTCTATGAATGGTATTTAAAAGGATATCTGCTTCAAAATATGCATTAAAAGAATAAGGAGAAAAAACCAATGTTTTGATAACACCAGAGTTTTCATGTCTTAGCCTTCCCAAGATATCTCTCAGTGGCTGCTTCAGTAGAAGAATACATTGTAAATTGATTTTCAACCTTTTGAAAAAGGGCAGTAGCTGAGAAAGAAGGGAAGAAAAACATTCTATTTTGAAACACTTCCCACTTTCAGACTGTGATGTTGTACAACAATAAGGGTGTGGCAAAAACTAGGTTCTCTGGAGCCATACACTTCCACAGCTTTCCTGGCTGGTGTAAAGATGGGTAGTTGCCAAGACAATGTAAATTCCACAGAGATTTCTTATCTGACTTCCTTCTTTTTTTCATCATAAAAAAATGTCATCCAGACCACAGAAAGAATACAAAACACTGTTTCTTCATCTTAGAGTAGATCCTCTTATCTAAGAGTATGTGACTTTTAAAAAAAATTTGTAAAATAAACACACTTTCAATTTATAAGACAATGCAGTTTCCTTTTTCTTAGTGGAAGACAGCACATCCAATCCATCCTCTTACACATGGCAATCTTTATTCCTTTTATTTTTCTAGTCAAGACCTAATTTACTGGGCCCTGGAGCTACAGATGCCTCTGAAGCCTTCTCTGTTTTGTTGGATAGGCTGTGAACAAAGAATTCTTTTGTATGTGATGCTCTAATATAATTTGAACTAAAATAGATTCAAGACACAGCAAGCAAGCAAACTAGATAACTGTCGGAATAGAAAACCAAGCCCATAATTCTAACATAAACAATTGCAGAGTTGAATAAATAGACATCTGAGCAGTTATCAGAGCACTTCCAATAATGCATTTTTAATACTTTAAGAAGTGAGTGCAGAAAGAAATCAACATAGTCCCTCAGGCTATAAGGAGCTTCAAGTGGCTTTTATCTTACATCCTGTTAGATTATTAAAAGTTTGTAATTATAACTATATTAATATTTCAAGGCTTCTTACCTCACAAAACCTTCAAACAAGTAGAAACATAAGAAAAACACATGGTAATAATAAAGAATATTGAAAATGTTAAATTCCATTTATGGTTTTCTGATCATACCTTTTTGTATCCTATTTTAATTTGAGGCGTAGTTATGATTTTATGGTTCTATGTGTAGTGTGTAAGTACAGAATAGAAAATGTAAAATCTGTTACTGCAGATTCAGTGCAGGCATGAGCAATATATAGGTGGCATTTAAAATTATCAGCCTTGATTGAATGGTTTTATACTTGCGAAATAATTTTGGAAGTCTCAACAGAGGTATGGATTAATATGACAAATACATTGTTTTTAATTCTGTTCAAGAATATGAAAAACTTGGTAACAAGATGAATGACAACTAAAACTTGATACGAAACCTGATATTCTTCATGTGACATCAATACTTTTGTGCACATCAAGCCATCATTGTCACTCCTCAAAGTTTCCTGCATGTAGTGATTGCTGCAATACACAACATGCTATGCAGACAAGTAATTCTTCACTGTCACTAATGTCTTAACACTCTCCTAGAATGAGAGGAATGAATAGGAATCCAGTGTCAGCTAAAATTAGTGTTTCTTGATGGCTCAGAGGAGAGGGAAACTGGGAAAGATTAGTCCTGTCTCTACAAACAGAAAGAAAATCTGATGTTAACTCTCAAGTGCTGGAACTGAATTCCCCTAATTCACAACAAACTTAGGTTCTGTTCCACTAGAGTAAAATTCAAAGTCAGGCCTAGGTTGGTTCTGAACCCAAAGAGAAAGAACTTGCATATGTGAAGGGGCAGAGCGTTTTGATAGTTGAGGTCTTATTTACATATCCAAACAAATGGTTATATTTCAGAATAGACTAGTACATCATGTGTTAGGTTATTTTAAAAAATCTGCCATGATGGTCTTTGTGGGTTCCAAGTATGAGGAAACAATGATTGCATTTTTTCTGTCTGAAAGCTTTGCTGTACTTTTTGAAAATCGGCTTCATCTGTGAGTCTTCAGCACTCTGCAAACAAATTACTGCTTCATTCATGTTGCACTTTGTCATAGAATTAATAATACAACAAATGTGTGTTTAAAAGCACATGCTGTTCATTACTTCTTCCTATGGAAAAACACTTGCATACATAAAGAGTTAAGCACCAAAGATATGAGCTATCATTTTTTTATGCCATGCCTCTTTTACTCTGAGAGTTAGCTGAGTGTACTGTCTAGAAGCTGACATGCAGTGTGCTACATGTAGTAATTAGATTCAATACTTCTGCTGCAGCTCCTGGAGATGGATTTCACCTGCTGATTTCTGATGAATACCATGTTAATGGGAAACTAGATAAGTATTGGATTGTATGTAGCTGGTAATTTTTTTTCTGGCACAAATAAATTATTTACACCTCTTTAAAGAATGTTTTAAAATACAAATGAGAATCTAACTCTGTTTAGTAACTTTCATAGAGAAAATAAAAATTGCTAAAGAAAATATCTTACTGCACAATAAAAGTGAAATACAAATAAATGCAAAATAAAGGTGAAAATCAAACATTTTAAAATCTCACAAGAACTTACGGTTAATTCAGAGTCCGCTTCATACCTTAGTGTTACACACAGGAATAAAAGAGAATTCTATTAACTTTTAAATATGCAGAAGATGTGAGAAATACAGTGTAAGGTGTGGCTAGAGTGACATTGCTTTTTTCCTTAAATGAAGTGAAAACTTAGAATATTGAAAATAGTGGTCATAACTCAAGGCTAATCAATGACCCTCTTATTAATATCACCAAACGCTAAGAGAACCTATAATCTCTGGTAACACTGAATTCTGATAATTGCTATAGTTCCTGGCTATCCAAACCTCATCCTGGTTTCACAGAGAATTTTAGGTTTGCAAAATGAATCCGCCATTATCCAAATTTTAATCTTATTATATTTTTATTCTGCTGATATGTCAAAGGCAATGTATGGCAAAATATTGATATTTACTCTTAAAATATGTTAGAAAATAATTTTTTAATTAGAGGTTCATACAAACCATGATTTTTTCAATATTTATTAACTCGTTATTCTTTTATTATGCAAAACAGCAGCATAAGCCTAACTGCATGACTAAAAATCTGTCTAGAAAGAAAGGAAATTTAAGATAAAACAGCAAATTTCTTCACAAAGTTTTCTCCAGAATTACTGAGGTTAAGAAGAAAATTTTGTGATGCATAATCCTTTGTGTAATCTCTGAGTTAAAGAAGGAGAAACAAGGTGTCTCCATTTTCTTCTGACTGAGTGAATTTACATCAATAACTTCTTTTTAATGGAGTATTGCTGCTGCAATGACAGTTTAGAGATACAGGCAAGACAAAGATTACAAGTGGCATTAACATTTTTGTTACATCCATCGATAGAAAAAACCAGAAAAGGTTTCAGGCAAACAAATCCTTCAGATCAGGACAAAAAGCAGAAAACAGAGGGAAAAAATCAGAAAACAAATTTGGAAGAACCAATGGGAATTTAACTAGATATATATCAGTTATACTATTTCTGAAAGATAGTGCAGCTGCTACCTAAGAATTGGAAAAATATTTGGGATGAGGGCAGTGACTTCTAATTCTCAAAAAAGATCAATTTCTGAGAGCTGAGATAGTAGCAATCTCCTAAAACAAGGATAGAGACAAGTAGTTTATGGTCTTTGTGGTCTCTAGTTTTAGACTGTGAATCTTTGTACTCAAGGAAAAAGTTTCTGCAGCAGGAGGCTGCCAAATATATGCTTTTAATTACTGGTATTTTTTAATTAATTATTGGTGCTGCTCTTAAACCCTGGACTACTTTCCCTTTCTGCAGTGCAAGTTCTAACTGTAGGACATTTCATGTTAGGTGCTTATAATTCAGATAGTTCTTGAGTGTTAATTCAAAGGACTTTCAAAAAACGGCATTGGCAACATTTTTCATAAACCTTAAAAAACTCCCAACAAATAGGAGGAGGAGTAAAAGTACTGGCATGTCCAAAAATTATTTGTAGGGTAAACGCCAGGAAATGAGATGAAATATTCAGCCCTCAGAATGGAGGCTGGCCAGCAGTAGGGTCCTGCAGGGAACTGTGCTAGTTAGTTTAATCTCAGATACCCATGAAGAGATTAAACAGTGAAGAGAAAAATCTGCTAGTATACCAGGTTACTCAGAACAAGAAAAGTATGGGCTGCTTGTAAAATTTCAGGAGGCAAATTGAGAGGCAATAGAATGTCAGCTGAATCTAAGTGTGAATGAATATAAAGGATAGCACATAAGGAATGTGGTATGAAAGTGTAACTGGGAAAGTGAACCGCTGGGTTTATGCTGATTACTCACCTTATGGCCATACGCCTCCCTCCCAAGGCAGAGGCACATCCTCAGTGAAGTTTTAGCATTGAGAGCCCTGGTGAATGACCTTGGAGAGTCTGCCTTCAAGGAGATGGACTCTTAGACTCTGCCAGAATGGCCATGCTGAGGAGTCAGTGGGGTGATTGCTTTGGGGGAAGTGTCTCCACAATACATATCTTTATGAGTAATTCTATAGATTCAGTCAGGCATATATGATTTGCTCAGTTTCTCAAGCTAGTATAAAAGTACTCAACACACCAGATGAAGTGGATTAGGTAACTTATTTTGCTCCTGAAGTGCCAAATAATATCACTTGAAGTAGAGAGAAAAGAATAGATAACAAAAGAAAGCCACTGAAAGCTACTAAGAATCTAAAGTTCCTATGGGATAAAAACATAGACAGAAATTCTTGAGATTGGCAGTATCTCTTCTCATATTTACAGCCAGTGTGTTGGGTTGACCCTGGCTAGCAGCTGAGCAAGTCAGTTGTTGGCTTATTTCCAGCTCATTGGGATGGGAAAGAGAATTGGAAAATAAAGTCAAGAAAATTTGAGGATCAAGATGAAAAGACTTTAATAGATAAAACAAAGCTCACATGGAAGCAAAGCAAAATAAGGAACTTTTTCATTATTTCCCATTGGAAGTCCCTTTCTCCCAGATGTTCCAGCTGATCATGATATCATGTGGTATGGAGTATCCCTCTGGTAAGTTTGGTCAGCTGTTCTCAGACATTTTCTTCCTGATTTTTTGCACACCCCCATCCTGCTCATGAAGGGGAGAGAATGGGAAAAAGATAAAGCCTTGTTGCTGTGTGAATATTGCTCAGCAATAGGCAAAACACTGTTGTGTTTTCAACACTGGTCTAGTTACAAATCTAAAAAAGAGAATGATTGTATGAAACAATTCAATCAGGCTGTGATTCAATGAAATCAACTCTGTCCCAACCAGACCAAGTAAAGTCAGTAAAAACAAGGAGTACAAAACAATGAATAGTAAGCAGCAGCCTATTGTTAAAAGATACTTTTACCAAAGATAATATAAAGTAAACAAAATGAACCAACCAGGTAAGATTTCTCCCCTAAGAATTTAAAAAAATTAATTGAGTGAGAAGAGTACCACTGAATAAACTGCTATGTGTTGCAGTTTGGAAGGCAACAAAGTGACCTAAGAATGAATTCTAGTCTATTTCTTTTCTGGTTCTGCACACCATGATGGTTTTTGAATGTTTGTTGCCACAGAGAAGAAGGAAATTGTTCCCCAGTCCCACCATAGAAAATATAGAAAATAGTATGGACATTTAACTGGAGTATAAAATGGGATTTCTCTAGACATAAGGAATGGTGGAGTGACTATCACTGGGAATTTTTAAGAAACCTTGATAAGCATGTGTTAAGAAGAGATGGGTATGATTACATTGGTCCTAGGTAATTTTCTCTTTACCCTCTTAATTTCATTTCTTTTGTTATGGTTCATGATTTTACTACTGATGCCCTACAGGACTGTTTTTCCCTATAGTTCAGATAAAAGAACTGTCATTGTCAGGAGGTAAAAATCAAGACATACACACACAAAAAGCTTTCCACTATCTTTGAAGTACCTACTTAAAAAGTAAAATAACTTACACAAGCACAAAGCTGCATAAGTTTGACACATGTCCATACGCTGTATTTCATGCCATTTGCTTTCAGGCTTTCATTCCTACATTTCATGTTCCATGTTGCTTGAAATAACTGTCATTTCCCTTTCATGCTTTGTTTCCAAGGTCTATCATAGGTTTAATTTATCCATTGAGAAGATAACAGGTGTGCTTTGTCAATTACAGCAGTAATGCAAACATGCTTTCTTGACTTTCAAATGTGTGTTTGATTTGCAAGTGGCAGGAAAAGGTAAAAAGATCACAGTGTAATCCTTGCAATGAGAGCTCATGAACAAGGTGTTCAATAAATCAATACAAATACAATTGTGAATAATTAAGGTCTGGAACCTTGTTTCCTTAGTCTGTTTTCTGGTGCTGTGTTGACAGATGTAAAGTTGAGCATAGCAATGACATGGTATTTCATAGAACTGACTAGGTAAATCAGTCAGTTCTATGAAAGTTCATAAGGAATTTTACATCAAAATAGAAACTGCTAAAATAGTGACGTTATCTGTAATGGGTAGTGCAGTACATATGGTATATTTTTTGGGTACAAGGTTAAAAATCTTATTTATATCTGCAATTATTGAGTAGTAGTAATGGCTTATTACTTACCACATTTCTAATTTCTCTTTTGTGTTAAAATCCTCTTCTTCTAACTCAAGCTCTTGGCCTATGTTTTCTTTTTGCTGCCAGGTTCAGCTATCTGAGGAGCAAAGGCAAAACAGAATACCGAGCAGCAGAGAGGAGGAAAAATTGCTATTTTTCCAGATTTTTGAGCACACCAGAGGGATAGCAGATATCATGGCACAGCAGGGGCACAGAAGGATGCATTAAAACTACTCAAGGCTCTGTGAGGCTGCTTGAAAACTATCTGATAATGGTTTCAGCATGCTGAGGGTACATTCTTTGGTACTGACTGGTACAATTGCCATTGATGCTTTGGAGACCTTTTTCCTGACAGAGCTCCAAGGGAACTATATCCATGTTCAGCTGCAGAGCTCTGGGGAATGCTTGGTCCCAGAGACCTCCCAAGTGTGAGATGTGCTTAGCTTGAGGCACTGAGTCACTCAGTGCAAGAGCTGAAGGAAGAGGTTTACAGGTTGTGTACAGGGAAATTAAAAGGTGGTTGAGTGAGTCTTCACTGAAAATTGCAGAGACAACAGCATGACCCATACAAAGCAGCAAAGGAGAAACAGTGTGAGGTCATGATCAAACAAGCAGTGGGGGTTCACTCTCAAGATGGAGAAAGCTGGAAGTTTATGAGTTCTGGTTCCTGCTTCACTTGCAGATCTGAAACTTAAGAAGACTTTTTAAAGTAGGTGGAGAAAGCCTCAGAATCGTGGGTCACAATGTTCATGTGTTAAACTGCTAATATGTTTTCTGGAAGAGCAATAAAGTGAGGTACAAGAGAGCTACAAGATTTCTAAAATGTACAGAAGACTTTTTAAATGTAAGTAATCAGTGAATCAATTCAAATGTTTTCTTGGGCCAATTATTTACTCCCAAGTAAGTAAAAACTGGTTTAAGATATTAAGGTTAAGGACAACCTTGACTGCAGTGACTGTGAGACTATGAAGTTTAAAATCCTGAGAGAAGTAAGCAACACATATATTGGAATTTTAGCCTTGGACTCAAAAGAGCAGATGTTCAGCTCTTTGTGGACCTGCTTGGCAAGATTCCCCAAGAATCTTGCCTGGAGTTCAAAGAGCCCAAGAAAACTGCACAGACTCCTCTTGGGAGGCTTCAGTGACAGCTTACTTAAAGGGAAAGAACAGTCCATTCCAACACACAGAGAGTTGAGCAATCACAGCAGTAGGCCAGTGTAGATGAACATGAAAATTCTGTCTGATAAAAAAAAAATACACAGAAGGTGGAAACAGTCTGCTCAAAAGGAATAAAAAGGTATTGCCTTTGTGTGTAGCAATTTAGCTAAGAAAGCTAAAGGTTAGCTGGAGTTGAATACAGTGATGGAGGTAACAGAAAACAAGAAGGGATTTTGTAAATACATTGACAGTTGGAAGAAAGGCTAGGAAATGGGTCTGCTGTTCAGTGGAGCAGGGGACTTAACAACTAGGGATGTGGAATACATTTTCTTTGCCTCAGCTTTCACTGGTAATATTTACTAGTGAAATATTTATCATATTTACTCAGCCATCGCAGGTCCCTGAGCCCTCTATCAGAGTCTATAAAAGTGAAGCTCTACTCACAGTAGAGGGAGAGTCTGGAATCACTTAAGCTAGATAGAAATTGAACAGCCCTTGGAACCAGATGGAATGCCTCCTCCAGCGCTGATGGAGATGGCTGATGGCACTTTAGGGGTGCTCTCTGTCATTTCCTAATGGTCATGAGAGCTGGGAAAAATTCTTAATGACTGGAAAAAGGCAAGTGTCATACCCATCTTAAAGATGGGCCAGAAGGGAGATTCAGTTAGCAAGCTGATCAGCCTCATATCAGTCTTGTGAAAAATTTTGGAGCAAATCCTCTTAGAAGCCACTCCCAAATATGTGAAGGACAAGAGAGTGACTAGCAACAGCAAGCTGAGATTTACAAAGGGTAAGCCATGCTTGAACAATCTCATGTCTTTTATGATAAGATGCCTAGTGTGACTCCCAAAAGGATGGCAGTGAATGCTTTATACTTTGACTTTATTTAACAAAGCTTCTGACACCGTCTCCCATAGTTTCCTTGTCACCACATAGGTAAAACATCATCTGGTCTCAAAGAGCTGTGATCATTGCCTAGTCCATCTGAAGGTCAGTAGCTAGGGGCCATCAGGGACCAATACTGGATCCAGCATTGTTTAATGTCTCTGCTAAAGCCTGAAGGATGGGACAGAGTGCACTCTCAGTGAATTTGTGAATGATGCCAAATGTGGGAAGTGATCAGTATGTTAGAGGACATGGCACCTGGGCAGACTGGAGGAATGGTCTGATAGAATGTCATTAAGTTCAATGAAAGAAAATGCAGTCTTATATCTGGAGTGGGATAATCCTATGCAACAGAACAAGGTGGGAACTGACTGTCAAGGAGGTCTGAAGAAAAGGATGTGCTCAGCTTGTTATCCATGTTGGTTAACAAGTTGAGCATGAATCAGCAATGAACCCTTGCAGTAAAAAGACCAGCTGCATCCTGGACTGTATTAGTAAGAGTGTAGCCAGAAGTTTCAAGGAATTGATCCTTCCAACTTATTCAGCACTTATGAAATTATATTTGGAGTTCTGTGTCCAGTTTTGGGTTCACCAGTACCAGGAAGATACTGACATCATAAAGAAATCCAGTGGGGCCTACCAAGATTTTTAGGGTCTTGGGGCACATGATGCGCTTGGACAGACTGAGACAATGTTATTAGTTCAGTCTGGAGAAGAGAAGGCTAAGGGGAGATCTTATTGCTTGTTTCTTGTGAGGATACAGAGGAAACAAAACTAGACTCTTCTCAGAGAGTGACAAGTCAGGATGAAGGAGGAACAAGTTGCAACATGGAAAATTCTGATTAGATACAAGGATTATGTTTTGCTTTCCACAAGGTGAAGTAAAATGAAAGAAGAGGTTGTCCAGAAAGTGTCCTTGGAATTGTTCAAGGCTTGACTAGACACAGCCCTGAGCAACATGATCTAATGAGACTTACTTTGAGCAGTGGGTTGAATGAGATGCCCCCTGGGGCTCCCTTCCAATCTAGATAATGGCATGATTCTACAGTTCTACAGTCCTGTTAAAAATAGATGCAGCCAAGAAACACTTTTCAGTTGACTTTTGTAGAGGATAGAGTAGCATGCACAAAAAGATGAGAAGGGGACAACAGGAGAAATAGGGAGGTACCTTGTACCAGTGGTGAGTTGTTAACTGATGGTCCTTCTGTGCTTTGCAGTTCCTGCTTATGCACATGATGAAAACAATTTGAGGTACATGGTGTGAAAAGAAAATTTTTAGGCCACAGGCTGTTTTATTTTTTTCCCAAAAGGCAGTATGAAGCAGGATTTAACATTGCAGATGACTGGGAGGTGATAACATGATATTTCTTCTTCAATGCAGAAAGAGCTTTGAGGTAAAATGAGGGAAAGTAAATTCCTGTCAGTTATCACAACTCTAAATTTTGATCTATGTTTATGCTTAAATGCTATCCTGACTTGGCTTTCAGCTTCAATCAACTTTTGCTGCTTCATTCTTTTTGCTTCGCTTGTTTATCGTGCATTTGTGTTTTAAAGAAGGATTAAAGTGGCATTGTCAGTCTCCAGTTTCAATTATCTAGAGTCAGAACTTTTTTCCTTAGTAAGGAATAGCATTTTTTCCTTAACTTGTACTTTGAAAGTTAATTTTGGAACCTCAAAATTAAGCCTTAACTTTCCTTGAATATTAAACTTTGTCAGTGATTTAAAGGAGAAGCTCTCACTGTGTTTACTCTGTGACCATTGAATGCATTTGCAGAAGAAGTGATTAAGAAATTAAGAAAAATTAGAACTTGTTTAAAAGTTATCATTAATAAAAAGAAAACTTATTCATTGTTCCCAAGATGTTTTTGTTGAATTATTAATGGGATACGGATGAAGCTGAACACCTGACTAGAATTTTTAGCGCTAAAAATTTGATGAAATTTACTTGCCTGTAGGAGCCCAAGCAGACAATATCTGCCTTTTAGTAATTAGAGAATTATGACTTTTCTACCAATAAGCTTTCTACATAATGAAAGTCTCTTTCTCATTTGCCTTCTTCCTTTGAATATCTTTGTCTCAGTTTTGCTTTGACTTCTCATATACTGTGGTTATGTAGAAACAGAATAAAAATAGCTTTTTTTATGAGATAAAAATGAATTCTGCAGGGTGTTTACAAACACAGAGCAAATCTGAGCAACTTGCCACAAGTTGGCAAATGCAATCTGAGTGCCAGCCAAGAAAAATTTCAAACATGTTCACAGTGTGAGTCAAAATCCTCAGATTGTTCTGATAACACTGCCAGTTGTTTTTCCCTTGCATTTTAAGTCTGCTATTTTGTGATGCCTTCTACTGAATGATTATAGGTTACCAGAAGGCTTTAATTTTTTGTTGTTATGTAAAGTTTTTGTTCTGGAAAGCTGTACTACTAAAAATCTAAAATTACTCATGCTATCTTTACAGGTTATTTTGCCCATCTGAAAGATGGAATCAGTCTATTAGACTTAAATGGCTTCTGCCAATGGCTCACCAAGCCAGTCTTCCCTTCAGCTGGGAGTTGAGGAGAAGGAATAAAAAGGGAAGAGATCCCAGAGTTATTGTGGAGGGCAAGTTGTTATTTTCAGACCTATAGTGTAACTTCCCTGTTGTTTCTAATCACTGCACTGTCACTGGATTTGTGTGTTCTAATCGACTTAATTGACGTGGTGCAAGCACTCTTACCTGCTTCTATTCAGTTCCAGTCTCTTGACTTCCCCTCACCATCGTATATATGATCACTAAAAGGAATGTTTAAACTGCTACTTTGCTCCAACTGGACAGGTTTCTACAAATTAAATATAGTTAAGAAAAATCACTATTTCAGTATATCCATCTCTTCTTCTTCTTAACATACATTTAATATATGTACTCTGTACTGACTTTGTTCTACAAATTCTTTGTGTTTATGAGACTTTTTTTACATTTTGTACCAACTTGTATTATGTTGCCACTAGGTTAATAATAAAAGTATTTTACTCAGTTTTGATTTGCACATCATTAATTAAAAAATATGATGTAATAGATTTAGATATCTGGAAATATATTTATATATATACATACAATAGATTTACTAATCCTACACCACACCTTTTAATCCTCCCCTAGACTTATAAATCCTACTTGCTGTATGTAATTCCTATGATTAATTTACAAATCATCCCAATAAATCCTAAATTAAAATGAGTAGATTTGTAAATCCTTTCTTCGCATTTGAAATATAAAACCAGCAGATGACTTGCAAATGAGGTCTTCAAAGCTTGACAGTTACAACTAAATCTATTCTTATTCATCTTCCTTCTCTACCTTCCCAACTTTCCCTGTAAATCGTGGTCATCTGCTTCCTTAATGAAATTAAGTTTTATTTAAACAAGACAAGTTGTGTAAATCTTCATTTGCTTCAGTTGACTTAACCACCCTGCTGTAATCACACCAGCTTCAAGCACTCCCAACCTGAGCTGTACTGGAGAATGTGGATTGAAGCAGAGACCAAAGAGAGCATGCAGGATGTCTAAGGAATTGGTGATGGAAATTCAGCTGAAAGCATTTTCTTCTGAAAAGGAGCACCTGCATCATGCTCCATCATGATGTTTGGTTATTCTATGACATTCCAGATTTCATTCTAGTGGCTCCCAAGGGTGTTATTCCTCTGAAATGTAACAGTTTCTGTGCCAGAAATTCTGGTTTTACAGATAGTTAAAACTCACACCACTTATAGACTCGAAAGGAAGAGTGTCCCACTTCTTACACAGTAGCTGAGAAACAGGGAAGATGTTCATGTCTCTGATAGCCTCAAATGTATTATCCAAATTACTTTCCTGTGTCCTTCAGGTCCACATATATGTATAATATTGCCCACACAATCCCCCAGTGTCCAACTAAAGACATGGACAGCTTCAAACTGAAGGAAAGAAACAACTTTATGTGAAAATCAGGTTTGATTACCTATATATGTATTAAGTGGAAAAGAATCCTTTGTTATTTTGTCAGCATTTTTGCAGTCAAGGCTGTGTTTGAGTCTTTCAGCCTGTCATGCGGGGAGTGGGGAACATTTAGCAATTCATTGGTTCTCTCCAGTCCTCCCTCCAGCCAATACAACCTCCACAGTTTGCTAAAAAATGTCTTCCCAGAAGAAGGGGTTTCCATTACCCCTTTCTCCACAAGTACGTAGTTATTGAGCACTTTGAATTCCACTCAGCTCTTATTCCTCTCAAAATTCAACCAACACCCAGCCCGTTCCATGCCCCAATCTCACATTCATTTTTTGTGACCACTTTTGTGCCATCACTGCCTGACTGCAGGGACCAGCGTGAAATTCCACTTTTTCTTTTTTTCTAGTCCTATAGCCTGTCCTGCACAGATCCCTTTGTATTCCTCTGCGGGGTTTTCTTGCCTTTATTCCTGATTTCTGAGAAGCAATTCAAGGAGCTCAAGGAGACAGGGTAGTTGCTAGCAGGCTGGACAAAAAGTGCTTAGTATGTTAAGGACTAGCAGAAATGAGAGACTTTGAGAAATGTGAAAGTTCTACTTTTCAGCTTTTTTTGAGGGAGGGGTAATTTTCAATTCAGAAATGTCTATATTTACACTTCTATGTGCATTTGTATGTACAAGGTATGGCAGGGGAGCCTGTAGAATACTTTCTCTTGAAGACTCTCCTTTATCTGAAGTCCATTGTTTATTCAAGACAAATTAATTTTTAAATGTTTGTCAGGAATCATTTGACTAAAAACCGTTCTAGAAAATTTAGCTGGCTAAAGAAGGATGAGTAAGTTTAAATACCAATCTTAAAAATTAAATATATGAAAGAATTATTTCACTTCTATTTTAAATAGCAGGTATCTTGTTTATAGAGTCTCCTGGATAGGTCTATAATTCCTAAATTCCAAATAATGAGCAGTAGAAATTTTAATCTTCAGACTGAGAAATCAGTTAAAACAAATGGAAATCTCTAAATTGGTATTGCAAGGACTGTCTAGCACTTGGAGTAAAGGAATTTTTGGAGGATGTTCTTTTCTCTCTTCCCCTTCTACATTAAGATTTAGTCACTTCTGTTTCAGCAACAAGCTGCTGGTGTAGATCATGCACAAAATTTTAATTAGATTTGATTTTTGGACAGGTGATGTCCTTAGCCAGTCTGATACCTGGAAATCCAAATTAACTGTTGCTAGCTATACTTTCAAAGGCAAAAATGTGCTATTTCTTTACATATATGTAAAGACATGTCACATGTAATATATTTATGTTAGTATATGTATTTTGCATGTGTGCATGTCTGTGTGTATATTCACACAATAATACAGAAATATTATGCTAGTAGTATAGCTTTTGTTATGCATTACTAATACACACCCTAACATATGAATCTATGTGAGTGTATCTATACTCATGCATACAAATAGGTGCTATCACACACTGAAACTTAATTCTCCCCAGGTGTTAGAGGAAAGTTATTACCTCTTCATTGGTAATACAAGCTAGTGTTAACAGCTCATGGGGGACATAGTATTTTCTCTGTGTCTTTGTTTCTTGGATATATATAAGGAGAGAAATAGCTAGACAATATGTTTTACCCAAACTGTACTTCTCTGTGTTATCTCTTGCCTTTTCCAATCAGTTTCTAATCTCCTATATGACTTCTTAATTCTACAGCTGCACATTTGTATCCCCTTTTACACCTTCTATTCCTCTTCTAGCTAAGCTGTCTTCAAGGACACTTGTGACAGGGGCTTTCTTTGTAAGTAATCAGTCTCTTTGCAACATATCGGTAGGGATGGAGAGAAGATTTAGCAGATAGCCAGCTTTTCTGCAAAGGGGTGGACACACCATATCCAAAAAAGTGAAAAAGAAATTAAATCAGTGCTACAAACCTAAGAATAAATCCATTCAAATGTTTTTCAACAATGGAATAAGCAGCTAAAAGAGAAGCCATGAACTAAGTTTAAAATCTTGCCTGGAATTTCAGGAAAGAGGCCTGTATTTGCCATAAAGAAAGTTTATCAGGCCAAAAGGAGGGTAATAGATTCAAAGAAAAAAACACTTTTTGTCTTTTTGCATAAAACAGACAGGAAATAATTTTATAGCCCAATTTTCCTGACAAAGCCAAAGAACAATTTAACAGAATGTTTAAATAGAAGTACAATGTACAAATACTTAAGTATTCAACAGTTAATTACTTATATGAAACTGATTATTTTACACTGATGGCTGCCTCAACATCTTGGTCATAGATAAGGAAGAATATTAGTATTACAGTATAATTATAGTTCCAGACTTACTGCAAGAATTCTCCCATCATTTTTTTCCTATAGTTTTCTATAGTTTTGTTAACAGGTTTCCAAGTTGAAAATCATAAAAACCCAATTCTGACTTGAAAAAAGAGGACACCTTCATTGTTGTGTCTGTAATTTTGTGTCTGTTGTTTACCAGATCTTTTGAGTGGTATTACACTCAAAAGTGAAAACCTAATTAAATGATGAAAAACAAAATTTATTTGCATTTAGTGAATTATCCAACTTATAATACTGCATTGGCCTATGCCAAAATCATCCCAACCTAAAGAAGAAAAAAACCTCTGTCCACCAGAACCACCCAAGTCACAGTAATTAGTCCAGTTTAATTTTATAATGAAATTGCTGTTACTATAACCACAAATTTTAGTTTATTGTATCCCTGTCCTTGTTACTGACCTTCATAATTGTTAAAATTCTTTCAACTCAGTCAGTAATACTAATCATGAGGCAGGAGAACCTAATTCCTCATATTCTAATGATTTTGTAGCTGCTTTGACAGAGGACAGAAATACACCTTGCTAAGAGAAATGATATTATGTAAAAAACCCAATCTGTTAAAGGAAAAAATACCTCTGAAAGATAAAAGAGGGTTTTTACAATACAATTGGAATTCTAGCTTTCTCCATGTTTTGCCTGTCAATATCATTCTTTTATACAAACTCATGATTTAAATATTCTAGGGACTGTAAAAATATATCAACCATCCCAGACTTTCTTTTATTTTTGATTTACTAGTGCAACAGAAGCGAGGTCAACATTAAGGATTATAAAAATAATATTTGAAAACATTTCAAGGAAATGAAAGACATTCATTAGCATATACAATGTCTAGACAGAAGGTCAAAAATTCATTGTAAAGACTAGCAAACAAAGAGAAGCTATAAAGTAAGAGTAAAAGCCCTGGATTCATCCTCCCTCTTGTGGCCATGGCTGCTGGAGCTCAGGGCCAGCTCAGAGGTAATGCAACTGAGGCCTGCCCCCTTCCTGATCAATTCACTGGGGAGAGAATTTCCAGGCTCACTTACCTTCCTACATGGTCCCAACATGTCCCCAGAGAGGGACCTGGTATGTGGAACTAGAGCTGCCTGTGGTGCCCTCCACCCTTCTCTCGCCATGCCCATGAAACACTCCCTACATGATCCTGTTTTGGTGTAAAACCATTTCATGATATTGGAAAAAAATACTGCACAATTTGAAAGGGAGAGAGGTTAAAGCTAAAAGTAAACATAGGTAATGTTTTAATACTGATTACTGGTGTGTGTGAAGGAATTTCCCACTTTTGTAGCCATCACATGAAATGTGCTTCCCTCAATTAAATATAGATGCTCATAAGAGTGTCAGACATTATCTTCCTCATAATTAATAAGCTGCTTAGCATCTATATGCAGGAAAACAATCAGATCTTTGTATAAAAAATTCACTTGCAGATGATATTCTACTTTCTTGGGATGATCATAAATGTGGAGGAAACTAGATTGAGATCCATGCACCTGGAGAGAGGCTTAACACAACCAGAGACAAAGCACTGAAGTCTTCCCTGAAACTTGGAATGAGGCTGTGGTGTTCCCAAGGCATTTGGCTTCTCCCACATTCTTTTTAACCGTCTCTTTCTAAATGCTTGTACAAAGACAGGGAGGTGCATGTGAACCATATGGGACTCCACATTTCCCCAGCCATTTTCAGCTCAATTAGTCCCTTTATCTGCTTAGTCATTTTGTATCTAATTAATCTCAAGCCATTCCTAAATTAGATTCCACCCTGCTCATTTTTAGAGCAGTCTAACCACTTTTATGTAGCCTACTCTGGATAACCTCTGCAAACCCTTTGGCATTCTGTATTTTCCACCTTGACTTGTTTTCCATATGTACTGATGTCAGTGGAGCAAAAGAAAGGTGTTTAAAGAGGCAAACTGAAATGGTAGTTCCTTACTGCTTTCCTCAGAACCCAAAATATTCTACTTCTCCTATCGAGCAGCAGGGAAGACTAGGCATATATTCAGATGGAAAACCTTTGACAGCAAAGCAAAGGTGTCACACCACATTTTTAGCAATTTATGTACACTGGAGTGAAAGCTGTCATTTCATCATGTCATGAAACACTAACTATCTTAATGAATCCTTTTGTCACAGTCAAGAGTTTGCATTACTTCAGAATGTTATTAATGCTTTTGAATATAAACTACTTGGTAATAAATCACAGTTGTTAAGAGTCTCATAAGTATTTGCGATTATCTTTCAAGTCAAGCGGATCTTCAGACTACTTTACACTGCTGCTTAGCTTACAAAATTGAGTGTCACATAAAAAAGACAGCACTTTAGTGTTTCAGTCAACTGTGAATCCATGGGACACAACTGTAGTGTGTATTTATGTTCTCATATAAAAATAAAATGAAGAATCCATTCAGTGCTTTTATACCCCAGTCACAAATGAATAAAAGAGAAATAGAAGTAACTAGAGAATGAACACTAAATTCAGCTCTTTTTCTCAGGAAGGCAAATTGTTTTCTAAACAATGGAAATGTATAGATTAACAAGAATTATCACTCTCACACAACAGTTATGCTGGACATCATGTACCAGTCTTCCTATCTAGCCAGTTAAAAAGTCCTGGCTCTAGCCAAGAAATTGGGGTTGGAATTACTTGAGAAATATAAAACAACAAAAAATTAGGGAAAGACTACATCTGCTTCTATTCTTACTGCTGAGCTGGCAGCAAGACATGAAGCAGCCTGACTCCCTAAGCATAAGTTTTTCTTCTTGTAAATAGAAATGTTCTTGGGTCATGTCCTGATTATCTTCATGTACATATCCAGAGATGGTCCTTTCCTATGACTGTCATAGAAAGCATTTCAAATTTTTGAATCCTGAAAACTCTGCTTTTTCTTTACCTACCTGAAGCATTTCAGTGTTCAAACTTACTGAGAGAGAGGTTTAATTTGAATAATGTCTAAAACTGCAGTAGTGGGTGTCAAAACTGTGGAAGGCTGCAACTTACTCTAAAATAGGAAGCATAATATGATGGACTGGTATTATGCCTTGTACCACATGGGAATAACACAGCTGGAACCTTACCTCTCATGTCTTTCAGTAGATGGTAACTCTAGGCGTATCCAGTACCAAGAACTGAGATAAAGAATTCATGAGTGGAAGAAATACAGTCAATTACAAACTTTGATGTCTGGAACCCAGACAAAGGCTTTTAAATAGGCCAGGGACAGTTCTTGGGCTCTGGAGTCAATAGGGAAGTCCACACTGATGCACTTCCTGTGAAGCCTTACACAAAATGTGACCTGGAAAGAGTTCTTGGTCCATACCATGCCATGAACTGGGCATTGACATAGACAATACTAGCTGGCACAGGCCAAAACTGTGTCAAGGAATGTGCTAGAAATTAAACGGTGAAGGTTATTTCATGCTGTTCTTTTACTTCTCCCCCAGCAATTTCTGGTGTAAATATAGATGGAGGAGTAGGAGTCGGATTTTGAAAGACGTAGAGTTGTCCCAGGTTAGAAGAACAGAGACAAGGACTTCTTATCAGGGTAGACTCACAACATGTCCATTTTATCAAAGAACAAAGCAGGTCTGTGTTACACTTCTGGTTATTAATGCCCTCTAATTCTTCTGATTCCACTCATGCAACTACAGATCAATTAGTTTAAAAAAGCACAAGTCTACACATCAAATTTTCTACAAGAATGCTCTAAGTATATAATAATCTGGTTGTTGTCTGGGTTCTGGAGATATTTCAAGAAATCTTATGGGTGACTTGACATTTGTGTAGATAATCAAAGGTCTATTTGGCCAGAGACCAATCACAAATGAAAAGTTAAGCTAAATGTTTTAGAAAACAGAAATATTGGTAGTGTTTTCTGATTCAGGAAGTTCATCTTTTACCTTTTTACCCTTTTACACTTCATTAAACATTCATACTTAATAAATAAAGGCTGAGTTTTCTAAACGTGTACTTCTGAGGTGTTTCACTACACATGAAGTAAAGTTCATAAAATATGAAGTTTAACTGTGAGATGAGGTTTCAGAACTTTCAAAAAAACCTGGTAATTCGGGTGGACATCCATGAAGGAATTCCCTGTTCCTGCATTTGCAACAATTCAAGACGGGCCTAGAAAAACTCTAGATTTTGGACTTGTACTTTAAAACTTTGAATATCTAGATTGTTTTTTGATCCCAATAACCATAGAGAGTTTTACTCTGTGCTGGTGTTGTCAGCTGGTGATGCTCCTTGTGTACTCACCCAAGTCCTGTTGAACTGCCATTCTCATATTCCTTCTATTTCATAAATTGAACAGAGAATTTTTTGAATTTTCACAAGTAAACCCCAACCAAAACAACCCAAAAAAAGGTTAATTCCTGTTCCTTCTTCTGCTGTCAGGGATATGGACAAAACAGAAATCTGTGCACTGGTCTGGACTGTGGCATGCCACAATAGTAATAAATATGATGCATGGAAAAGTACTTTATCCTTCAATTCCATTTGTAGCAAAGCACTTCTATGAAATTATTTAGACATAAGTGAACATGATTCTAAAATTCCAAAGTAAGCCTATTAAAAATTTCTAATGAGCTTAAAAAAATCCTTATCAGCCAACCTGTTTGCTTAATTCATTTGTTAGATTGTGCACCTTGGCATATTCCCTATGGATTCCTCAGAAAAGCTCTGTTTATTCTTCTGGTTTACCTCGCCAGAATTCTTAAATGAAGGAAAACAAACACCCAGGAAACAAAGAGAAAACTTACAAAAAGTTTCAAGTTTTTCAGACAGCAAAGATGCCAGACAGCTACTGCAGTTTAGAGTCTTGTCGGATAAAAGACCTAGGTGTTGACCTGAGCTTTTGCTCTATACAGCCAACGCTGTTAGAGAAATAAACCTAAGACGTCTTAGTAATGTCACATAGACTTGCTTGGTTTGCATTTGGTTTTGCTTCCATTTGAACATTAATTACTCCAGGGAAAATGTGGCTTCCAGAATAAGGTAGAATAGTTCAATTATTTAATTGAATTGCTAATACAGGTGCAGGCACCAGCAGATATCATAAGTTTTTCTTTCATAAAGTTATTGCCTAACCTTGAAAGAACTCTGTGTTTTAGAGTTCAAACTGGGAATAAATTTTGATTGCCAAGTTTATTCAATTTGAATCTCAGTTTGAAGCTCAGATCTTTTTTTTTCTTGGACTTTCTGTGAGTACGGGAGAAAAGTTAGCTGTGATGAAGAGAGGGAAGGAGGAAGGAGCAGCTTTTCAATTTATTTTGGGAGTTTGGCTATATAATAATTTCAGGGACCTAGCAAGACATTTCAACCATAATCTTGGATAATTCCTTTTATGATTAAAACAAATGTCATTTTTGGAATTAATCCTATTAATGCCTATGAAGGTTATGAATACTTGTAAATCTCATTTTCATTGGAATTTAGACAATTAGTTTTGAGTAATTAGCAATATCTATATAATAAAACTTCCATGCTTTAATAATTGGACAAAACCTGTCACTGAATATTGGATACCACTGACATTTAGGCCATTTAGAGCTGTAACCATGGGAAAAAAAGACAGACTCAGAGGATTGATCTGTACTGTCAACATAGCATCAAAATTGTTTTTTAACATAACATGTATTGCAGAATCATGGACGGGTTGTGGTTGGAAGGTGCCGCAGACATCTTTTATGAAAAATCCTTTCCTTAGGATTTTTCCTCCTGAGAAGCTGAGAGGCCTCAAGAACAAAATGTAAACAATGGTTATCTGCTGCTGTAGAATGCAACAGGTGGATCTTTGATTCCCCATGTTGGTTGTTTCTAATTAATGGCCAATCACAGCCCAGCTAGCTCAGACAGAGAGTCCGAGCCACAAACCTTTGTTATCATGCCTTCTATTTCTATTCTTAGCTAGCCTTCTGATGAAATCCTTTCTTCTATTCTTTTAGTATAGTTTTAATGTAATATATATCATAAAATAATAAATCAAGCCTTCTGAAACATGGAGTCAAATCCTAGTCTCTTCCCTCAGCCTGAGACCCCTGTGAACATGGTCACAGGAAGTGACCACTGGAGGTCACATGGTCCAATTCCCTTGCTCAAGGAGGGCTACCAAGACCACATTGCCCAGCACTAGGACACCTTGTTAGTGTCTCCAAGGATGGTGATGTCACAATCTCTTTGGTCAATCTGAATCGGTGAAAAAGCGTGAGCTGAAGTTTTGAGAGAACGCCTTGTGTTCCAGTTTGTGTCCATTACCTCTGGTCCTCTCACTGGATAGCACTAGAAAGAATGTGGTTCTAACTTTTTATCTTCCTTCAGATACGTATATACAACAGTGAGATCACCTGAAGCCTTCTCTTCTCCGGTGTGAACAGTTCCTGTTCTCCCAGCCTTTCCTTGCAGGAGAGAGGCTGCAGTCCCTTCATCATTTTTGTGGCCACTCATTGATCTCTCTCCAGTGACTCCTTATCTCTTTTGTACTGGGGAACCCAGAACCGGCCTTATTGTTGTTCAAGTATACTTCATAGAAATCATAGGAAATATTAATTTGGAAAGGATCATTCAGGCTTGTAATGCAGGTCTAGCTTCAAAGACAGATTAGTTTGCTCAGGACAATCTCATTTCAAAAACCTTTGAGGATAAAGACTTCACAACTTCCGCAGTCCACCTGTCCAAGTCCTTGACCACTGCATTTGTTTGTGAAGATATTTTCCTTATACTTATCTAGGATTTCTTTGCTACAGCCTATGAATATGGCTCATCTTTTTATTGTGCAGCTCAGGGATTATTTTGTGTCCCTCTTTTGCATAACCCAATCTCAGTGCAATGGACAACTTCAGTTATGTCTCCCCATCTTTTCTAATCCTTATTAAACAAAATTTCCTCAATTCCTTTCTGTCTATATGATGTAACCATTTCAGTAATACTTAATTGGACTGTTATTACATACTTTATTTAGTTCAATCTTTCAACTGTGTTGGCTTACATCTATTGAATTTATTTTGGATAAATTATATCAGTTCTTTCTTTGGGGGTTTTTCAGCAACTTGAGAAATGTCAGTCTCTGATCAAGTTAAAAATAACAGGCTGAAAACGGGTCTGAACTCAAAATTTGAACCTTTAGATCAGTAAGAATATTCTGCTCACACTGTCTGGCCTACAACCCATAGCTGTGCAGAGCTAAAAATCCGCTGCAGGCTTGGTAACACCAGCTATGAAGACTGTCCATTGAGATTCCAGGTGTGAAGGAAAAAAAAATCCATAGTATCACTCCCACTACATTATTAAAAAAACAAAACAAAACAAAACAAAAGTATGAACAACAAGTGCAAACTGTCCAGCTAAGAAATATACATTCACAAGGGTTATCTGCTAGACTTTTTTTCAGCTAGCGTTCAATAAATGCCTGATATCAGAGAATACTATTGTAAGTGTAGGTGAAAACACTAAAGTATTTTCCTGAAAAGCAACCATTTGCAGTAGGCTACAACTTGATTGGATTCAAGGTTTTGGAGTTAATTTTTTATTTCCTGTGCTTCCATCTGCCTTTCATTTCCATGTATTTGCCTTAATTTAATTGGTGAGATTTCTGCAGTTAAAGGAAGCAGGAGCATATGCCATTCTATAGCAGTCATTTCTGAGAGGAAAAGTATCTTATCCTCAGCTGTTCTGGTACCAAACTGAATGTTGGTCTTAGGTCCTATGGTCCTCCCTGTAATGTTACGACCTTGCTGTCAAGCTGTAGGACTCTTGCAAGACTAAGTTTCCTCACACTTAAATGAACTTACGTGTCAGCAGTAAGTTTTTCTGCAACCCATCTTCGGTGGGAGGGTGTTCCATGCCTTTCTACCAAATACTGATGACAAGGATTACTTAAACTTCCTGGCCTTTACTGAAGAAAGTTAATATTTATTCAAAAAGACACTTCTTAGGAATAAGGGGCTGAACAAGTGATTCAGTCTTTTTATATTAGTTCTGTAAACACAGGATAAACTTTTCCTTTTGTTAAAAAAAAAAAATTCCTTCAAGGTCTACCAAGAATTAAGTCTTTGCATGGGTGTTTGCTTAGTAGTTGTAGCTATTCTTTTTGAATGAGATGATTCACTATGTTTACCACATTTTGCAGAGCTATAGCACAGTCACAAACTTCTATCAGCTGATTATTTTTCTCAGATAAAGTAAATATTCTTTATGTTCATTTATGTTATTTCTCAATGGAGAAAAAATGACATTCTTGATAAAGAACATTGGAACTTCTACCTCATTTGAAAAGAAAAATATAGCATTCAGCTAAGGTATAGGAGTGATGAGTGGATAGAAACTCTCTGTTAAGAGGTAGTCTTGAAGTAAAATTTCAGATGCTCTAGGCAATAATAAAATGCTGCTTAAAGATAAGAAGTAGGCATGTTTCTGTAATAAACTCAAAAGCAAAATTCTTTACCATGCCAACTACTACTGCTCATTTTCATGTCTCTCATGGCCTACTCACAACTTCATTACACTGTGATACTTTCTTCCTTAACACAGGTAAAACTAAACCTACAAAACAAACCAAATCTATTCATAATTTAAAATTCTGATTTTTGGACTATTTCCTGTTAAGAACAATGCCCAAAATTAAATTGTATCTAGTATTTCCTGGATAGAAATGAAGGGATATTTTGAGACACCTTTCTAGTATACTTCCTTCAGGTTCCACAACATGTAACATTTCTGTAAATGACCTAATAAAATCTGGGGGTTTGGCAAGGTTTTGCTATCTTTTCACTATCTGAAAGGCCTTTCCATTATTCCTCTAAAGGTAATAGCCTGGAAAAAAAGAAAAAGGGATATTACCTAGTTGAATGGACATAAAATTATGCAGTTGTATGATTTGAAAGAAGAAATTAATAGATTGATCATCTGTTCAGGTCCAAATAAGTATGTGATCCTGTTTGTCTTAACATTATTCACAGCAGTACTACTAGAAAAAAAAAAATCTTATCTTAAATTATGAAAGCACAATCGGGTGAAAATTAGATTAATATCTACTTTATACAGTGAAAGAAAACTTATTCCTTAGCCACAAAGCAATTATTCTATTTGGATCTGACTTCAGTTTGCCATATGGCATTGTGGATTTCTGTCCTGCTAAAGTGTGCAATACCTATGGGATTCTTGCAGCTGAATCCATAGCAATTTTTAGATCTCTTAGGCATTCTCAGTAAGATTCAATGTGTGATATTATAATTTTTAATTTGTTATCTCAGTACTGAAATAGCATTGAATAAGCATTTGACAGTGACATTTTCTAGTTTTATCTGAGATTTACACTTTTTGCCTAAATAAAACTCCAATCTCCATAGACAGAACAGAAAAGAAATGCTTGTTCAGAAATTACTATTTACAAGAAATGCTGTTTTTTTCTGTTGTATTTCAAGGGATGATGTCAGTTATAAATAGAGGAATTTAGAAAGTTGACATTAGGAAAGAGCTATCAAAATGAAATTTTAAGATGGAGTGGATGGCATTCTGTAATACAGAAACCCTATTTACTCTTGAATTATTTAAATGCAGCATTATTGAAGAGTTACAGCTTACAGAAAGCAATAAATTCTTGTTTTCCAATATTCCTAGTTCTGAGTGATCTATTGATCACTCCTATGTGAAAAATTCCATGTGAAAAATCCTGTAACACCACAGAACAGCAGAAGGCTACCATATTAGGACTTTAAATGATATACAGGAAGCCAGGAATTCAGTCAGCAGTGAGACCAAAAAGAAGACAGTGAACTAAAGGATGGTCCTAAGAGTCTAGAAAATGTTAGGAGCCTTTAAGACCAAATTGTTATAGTGAAACTATGCAAGTGAAAAGCCTTTTAAGATGTCACTGGCCAAATTTTCTTTCCCCACCAAAGAATACTTGAAATAATTGGCCTAATCAGAGAGGCAGAAAAGGAAATCAGACTTTGAAATTAGAAAATTGGCAGTCCTGGCTGAAAAAAAAATAGATACTGTTTGCAAATTAATGACTTGGGACTGTAGCAGGTATAACAAGCACTAGAAGTGGTGTCATGGTCTGTTTGAACCTCTTAAATTTAAAGGACAATATATTCTGTAAATGAAACTCTACTTTTTGAGGAAAGGCAAACACTCAACCTTACTTGTACAGGCTAGCCAAACATGGGTTCACTTAGGTAATTCATGACTCACAAGTTCTTTAACTTTTACTCACATGCCAATGAGCAAACCCCTTACCTTGCAAAGGGTGCGAGGGCTCCTTCTTCCTCCTCCCTCACAGCACAGGCGTCCCCAGTGTCACACAGGAAAGAATGAATGCCTCAGCAGTCTGGCTGATATGGGATCTGCTTTAAAATCCCCTTAAGTGAGATGATGCATTTGTAACCTCAGGCTTGGAAATTTGGCCTATGTCATTTCCATAAATTAATGGATACAGAAGAAACTTCAGGCAATTAATATTCAGGGTTGGAAGACACAATGGCTGGAGGAGACAGCAAGCAGCAGGTGACAACAGCTGCGTGATGACCTTTGTGCTGTCCTATCCATCCTGCCCTGCCTACATGTGGTGTCCTGCTGACCTCATGGTCCTGCTCCCAGCACACGTCAGGTCTTAGTGTGAGCTGTGTACGAGGCCAAGACCCAGGCAGGAGCTGAGTGAACAGTCAGAGGGAAGAGATGTAGATTTATATTTCTTTAGGGATATTAATAGACTACTCCTAAGCAAGACAGGCACTTACATCTCATTTTCATTTTCATTGGAATGCTGCTGTCCTGAGTAAACAGTGCTTTTCTTGGGGAGAGCTCGCTGATCATTAACTGAACTTATCAGTGTTCTCACAAAGGAAATGTGCAAGTACCAATCTGAATTTAGATTTGTTGAGATGATTATAGCATATTGCAAGAGAAAATTAAATTGTGCAATTCCCCTTTTTCTCTGCCATAGGCTGACCCTGGCTATACCACAAAATACAACTCGATCTAAGAATCATGAAGCTTATTAAAAACTTATTTTTTTCTATATCTATAATATTACATTGTAATGCTCTGGGCCTTTCTGCCCTTTGATGAGGGTACCATATGCTGTCCTCAGCCTTTCTGGCTGTCAGACTCCATACAATCATGCAGGCATCCCTGCTTTGCATCCGCACCCCAAAGCCTTGTGTTTTAATATGGGGAGCTTGGTTTGAAGAAATAAAACAAGTGCATTTGTTTGTTTGTTTGATCTTTTTTTCTGAGAGAAGGCTTTGGATTTATGCACTTTGACTTTTGCTTAAAACTTAGAGAGCATTTGTCTGATTACCAAAGCAATCAGATAGTCCTGTCATGGCAAAGATCCTGCAGCTAGGTAAGGTCTCTATGTCCAAGCAGGCCCAACCTAGGGAGTCACAGGGAGTCTAAGCTTAAGAGAGACCCCATCCAAGAAGTATTAATCACTATGTCATGCTGTATATTTTGGTATTGCCATTGTTTTTGCTGTATTATAGACTATATTATAGTATTGATGATGCCTTTCCTTGGTCCTGAGGCTTGATGGGATACAAGTCAGATCTCAGCACTACCTGCCTACTGACTGAATAATGGAGCATTAAGTGCTAATATGTCCTAATTCCACATTCTAGTTTTTCATCCAAACATCACTGAATTGCTTTTGCTGAACAATTCCATTTGATTTTCTCCAACCAGTTGTCCAGAACAAGTCAAATGTTCCTTGCATTACTTGTGGTTTAGTCATAGCAATGGCAATACTTGGCAGTATTGCAACAACCATGCTTGCTACTCTTTGAGTTTTCAGATTTTTTAAAATGTTCTTGTATTTCAAGTGTGCAGACCCTGTGGGCACTAGGGATTTATAGTACATATAGATTTCAAAAAAATTGTCTCTCCTGCTGTAATAACATGCTATATTATTTTTTTTTTCATAACTGGTCCTACAAGTAGGTTTATCTAGGTTAGGTCCAAATGAAATACAACACTATGAAACGAAGCTGCTCTTACAAAATACCAGACATAAATAATTTATTTATATTTTCCTCATTCTAACCAAATGGCTGTGCTGGTGACATTTTGCCTCCTGAAAGGCCTCCTAAAATGCCACATATACACATTCGGAAGTGATTCCTACATGCTGTTTAGCAACTGATTTTAACATTTAGAGGAAATTAGAAATTTGATGGTGGTAGAGGTTTGAGGAAAAAAATACAGATGTTGTGAACAGAGCTGCATGCCAGGCCATGAAAGCACCAGATAAGAAAAGGTCACTGATGCAGGAAAACAAAAAGAGGACCAAAAAAGAGATTGCTAAAAAGAAAAAAGATTGGCAAGAAAATATATTAAGACAAAGCCGCAAAATACTATAAATACTTCTCTAACCAACTTCCAGGAAGTCAGCAAGAGATGCTGATTGCTGGGAACTGTTAAACCTCTTTTAAAACATCTGAATTTGTGATGTGCAAGAGCTGTCATTTCCAAAGCTTTTGCTAACTCCTAGTATATAGAGCACTCATCTAGATAAAAAAATCAAGACAGAGAAAAAGTTTGAATTTCATCTGAAAGATGCAGGATTTGCACATAAACTGAATATCCTTTTCTTTGGCATAAGCACAGAATTTGTGTCAGTTTACCCTAGGCCCTTTTTGTGCCAATTAAATGCCTCTTACTTCATTGCTGAGTTTGTTTTTTGGAGAATATAAACATGATAACTGAGAGAAAGATAAGTTAACTGCATCTAACTTGTCTAAAGAGATAACAGATCCTTAATTCAAGAGCTGATGTGTATGGTAGATATATAAGTTTGTTTAAGTATTTGTTTAACTATTTCACTAGCGACCTTTTGAAATAAGCATTTTGAGCAGATCCTTTGTGGATAGGAAATGTATGTGTTTCATAAAATACCTTGATTTTTATTAACCAAGCTCAGAAGTAATTATTTTCCTTTAGGGATTAAGAAATCTCAGTCTTCAAACCAGGAAAAATTTAGCAGGCTCACAACTGTTCTGAACTCAAAACTTCAACCTTACAAGTAGTATGAATGTTCAGCTCACACCGTCCAGCCTACAACCTGTATCTGTGCAGAGCTAACATATCACTACAGGCTTGGTAAGACCAGCTATGGGGACTGACTCTTGAGATTCTGGGTGTGAAGAATTAAGCTTCTGGAAGACAAAATAAGTAGTTGTCATTTAATAATTTTAAATTATCAAACTTACAAACATATGTCAGAGCAAATATACATATGTACGAACAGAAAAATCTCACACTTGATTTACAAAGACCATTGCAAAAAGACTCAGAAACTGTCACAGCTGAGCACTTTAAGGAGAAAAACCACCATGTGTTGACTCTAACTCCCTGTCCTCACTTTTACTCTGCCCATAAGCTTGCCAAAGGGGCTGAAGCTGTGGCACTAGCAAGGGTGGAAGTAGAGGAATCGAGAAGGAAGGAGTGAAGCTGAGACTTGGAAATGGGACAGGAAAGGTGTTGTTTATTTGGTTTTTTGTTTCTCACTGCAAGGTTAATAATATTTAGTTTAGTTAGCAACAAGGTAAGTTAATTTTCCCTGAGTTGAGAGTGTTTTTCCCACAATGGCATTTGGTAAGCAATATTACAGTCTTAAGCTTGACCTGTGATCCTTCTCATGCCTGTCTTCCTGTTTTCTTTCCTTGTCCCCCTGCAGATGAGCAAGCAACTTGGTGGGTGGGTGTTTGACTGGCAGGTAGGTTAAATCCACCGCATTCAGAAAGGACAGCTTTTATAATTGTAGAATAAGTACTGAAACTCCCAGAAGTTTTCATGGCACCCAGCTTTCACACAAATCATCTATCAAGATAATTCTACTTAATTCTGTTAATTTTTTAAATGTAATATATTCTTAGTCTCAGATGGTTTAAGGAGAAATATTAATATGTGCATTTGGCAAAAGATTGAGAGTGTTAGCTAGACTCTGAGACAGGAATGAGTAAGTTAAACTTCCCATCTGGTATTTTTAAATGTTTAACAATATGCTTTTTCTCATCCCAGTCACTGAATTATGGGACACTTATTATGATGAAGTGTTTTATCTCTTGCATCTAGACTAATCTATCTTCTTTTAAGGGACACCATGAAGGACAGTGCTTTGACAAGTACACCTGTGCCAGTGATTTTTCTGAATTAAAATTGAAGGTACTAGGCAGAACCTGCTGTAGGACCTTACCCTG
This sequence comes from Agelaius tricolor, assembly GCF_023055355.1. NCBI lineage: Eukaryota > Metazoa > Chordata > Aves > Passeriformes > Icteridae > Agelaius > Agelaius tricolor. Next base: position 22,642,716 of record NW_027269262.1, on the reverse strand, counting down.
GTCCCTGGTATTAAAGAGTTCAGATATCACAGTTGAAAAATATTTGTTGTTTCAATATTCTTACAAGTTTGCTTTAGTAAACAGCGGCATTCAGCTATTAAGAACCATTGGTAGCTCTCAGTTATAAAGAATTCATGGTTTATCAAGCAGGAAAATGAGGAAAGATACACTCCACACTTGATTTTCTTTTCACTTTGTTTTGCAAAACACTTAATTGGTGTAGGAAATGTCAGTCGTTGCAATAACAGGGAGATACATCTTGTGCACTGGCCATTATTCTGTACTGTGTTGCATCTTTTCTGCCTCTCTACAAGAGATTTCCAATGTAAAAACAAAATAAATAAAAAAATAAAAATTCCTATATAGTAACTTTGCCAAATTTTGACAAACATTTACCACAACACTTCACAACAACCTGAGCCATGGAAATATAAGTGCAAAGTTTGCCTTACTAGCTTGTCAGAGCTTTCTTTTTCCAAAGGCTCAGACAGAATTACAGTCCAGTGCTAACGTCGTTCAGAATGGCTCTCTCCAAATGTGACACATCCTCATTTTAAACAGCAAAACACTGCTCTGTGGCAACTTTCCTATGGCTGCTGCTTTATGAAATGAATGTGCTGGAAGATCAAGGGAGACAGTTCACACTTCAGGACTGGTTCCTGCAGTTCTAACTGTGTAAATTTTGAGCTAGTGGCCGCACAGGTTAAGCAGCCAAGGAAGCTCTGTTATCTGGGGAGTTGTAACTGTTGGCAGACAAAACAGGCCATATTGAATTTAAATTCTGGGTTTGTAGTGTGTTTTTATGTATAAAATTCATGCATTTTAAAGGTCTTTCACATCTGAGAGGAGGTGTTGTTTTGTCCCTCTTTTTCCTCAGATGTGGATCTTAAGCCCATTTTCAAGTCCATAATACATAATTAAAGGCTGACTTGAAGCATCAAAATGTCTGTTAGGCATAGGACATTCTTCCTTTGAAATTTTGTCCCAAAGAATAATAAAGTTGTCAAATAGCTTTATGTTGTGAAAAAATGTATGTAAAATATGGAAGCACAGGGGATTCTATCACCCATGCATGTGTAGAATCCTAATGAAATGAATACGGTATAAGCAAATATCAATTTTGATCCTTAAAAATTCATCATATATACTAACATAAAAAATGCACAATTTTTGGGTTTTTTGGCCACAGACAGAGAAGGAAGTCAAGATAATCACCTATTAATCAAAGAAGAATAATGCAGAGACGAATACAAAATCTATGAGCAGTAAATTTTAATATGGGGAAATAAAAATCTAATGTATAAATACAAGCAAAATGTAAATGTGCACTCTTGTAAAAATGAAACTTGATGGAAAGCAATAATGCATTTACAGCAGCTGGGAAAGCTGAAGAATGTCCTCTCTACTTTAAGAAAGGATAAAGTGAGGCACTGAGGATTTTCAAGGTATCAGAATGATTGATTTCACTCCAAATGAAATCAGTTGAAGTTGCTCTATTTCATTACAACATTAAATTGACTGTTTGTAGAAGTATTTTTATCTGCAGCCTCATATTTTTAAATTTTCTGGCAAATAAAAAATAATAAGAGATTATGAAATGTATTCTTTAGAGAGATAGAAAGCAAAGCAAGGAAGAAAAAGGACGAAAATTTTACAAGAAATGGAGAAGCAGTCAACTCACTAAGTAAATAAAAGCAGACAGAAAATCAGCAAAAACTAAATATTTCTACAGTTAAGCTGTAGCCAAATTGAAGGAAAAAAACCCCAACAACCAGGATTAAATCAGATTTAATTATTTAAATGAAAAAAGAAAACAGCAAGAGCATTTCATATCGACTTGTTTCTCCCACATCTTGATTTCTTCTTTAGTGCTTGCTGAAGGTAGTTTATGTCTTGTATCTTCTAGGGAAGAAATGAAGAACTGTAAAATCACGTGATAAAAATGACATTCTGATGGATGTATTATGTGCTGAGAGAATGTGATGACTTCTGCTTGTACCTGTCATTATCTTGATGTATTGCATCTTCAGTAGTGAGAAAACTGTTCTTTACTATGAAATCAAATAGATTTCCAGAAAAATAATGAACTCAGAGAGGTATAAATTGTAAATAGGGTCTAACTTGCACATATTATGTAAAACGTGTAGTAGCTAAGCTATACTGAAATAAATATGTTTTCAGCAGCTGTGATTTTCAGATCTTTAAGGTGCATACTCAGAAGGAAGTTTAGACTTCAGCCTTTGTCTTAGGCCTACAGAACAAGTTTCCAATTATAAACTCATTTTAAGTCTACTCAAAAAATCTAATATTGTCTTCACATGCATCTATATAAAATATTAAGATTTAAAAAAATGTAATTATATTTAAAAGACCAAAGAACACTTTATGCTGTCAAGCACCATCTCTCATTTTCATCAAATTCATTTTGGTAGAAGTTCATTACCAAATTAAACTGTGCCTGTCACAGTAAATCTTGAGGAGTTCAAAGCTATGCTACTCCACAATTATATGATTAGACCTCTAACTGCAGCCTTACTTCAACATTTAGGAATTGATGGCTAAAAGTTAAGTCTTCTTCTTGTCTTTCTTTTAACATATAATGAGCCCCAACAACTAATAAACCCAAGTTTTCTGAAAAGAACAAAAAAATACAACAAACCAAAACCAACCCTACTCTGTGTATTATTGGAAAAATATTCACTTTCTTAAGTATCTGGAAATGGCTATAAGCACACTGATGATAAGATACCTGATTATAACTCAGAAGATATGACTGGACACTTCAAGCTCTGTACAACTCAGCAAGAAGTCCTTCTGTCACCACTGAATTGAAAATTTATTTCCAGACTAGGTCTGTTCTTCAAAATTATGATTGTATATATTCAATGCTTTTATTTAGATATTCTTAATTTCCTGCTTGGTAGAGTGGGTATTGGCATACTCCATGGTGGGGTGCATATGGCTTTTGCAGGGCATTGAGTGAAGGGTGCCATATCCCAAAACACAAGTAAGCAGAGAGAATAATTGATCATGTAAGAGTGTACTGAGATGCTTTCATGATGTTTTAGAGGTAATGGTTACAGAAGGTTTGTCATTTAGACAGAGGAGGTTTCTCCATTGCTTATGGTTAATTGTCAAAATGCCAGCAAAATATTTAATGAAGCCAACAGCAGAACAGCTTCTGGTGACTCTGGGGCTTTTGTTTTCCCCAATTATTGTACTCCCCAGTTTTTCCCCCACTTGTACAAGTTAGAACTGAGTGAGAGAAGCAGTAAATGTTGATCAAGCCAATCAAAATGTGATAATAAAATAATGAATTAAATTATAATTGGAGATTTACGGAAAGCTCAACTATGACATCTTGGTAGTACAATATGGTAATGCCATTTCATTTGAGAAGAACAGAGGTTTAAATGAAAATGGCATGTTTTTGTCCATGGCAACTGTTGCCACAATCCACAGAAGTATTGTTGCATTTCTGATGTTTGCTTACTGCTGAACTTCTGGAAAAAGGAATTAATTATTTCCCATTTGATTGTTTCACAGACAGAAATTAAATTCCATTAAGAATTTTTAACAACAACACAACAAAATTAAATGCCAGATTCAGGTTATTTGAAGTTTGGCACTTTATCTAATAATAATTCGAAGTTACTTTTCAGAGGGGTCTGTAATAAATACCTGAAAAGGGAAATCAATCATTTACTTCCAGCTATGTCTTTTTAGGTGAAAAAATAGGTAAATAAACTCCAGACAAGTTAGCATTCAGAGACTAATGCAATGATCACTGGAAAGAATTGGATGTTGAGGGTTTTCCTGTTATTTCTTTTCTTCCACCAAATTCTAAACGTATTTTCAAAAATTCTGGAGATCCTGCCTTCATCTGCCTGATGACAATGGCATCCTGAAACACATCCCCTACCAGAGTGTTATCTCAATACGCTGACATCAAAAAGTCTTTGAAATAGTTTCCAATTCCTGAGGCTAGTTTTATATAATAACCAAACACAACAAATCCAACTGCAAGTTCTACATATTGCATTTTGTACTGGTTATGAGAGAAAGATATTGTTAGCAAGTAAAAATGTGGCTATCTCTTCAAATTTCCAATGGTTTTTCATATTCCAGTTTTAAAATCCTCTCCAATGCATTTTCATATTGAAGTTTATGATGTACTTCATTAATAGTGCAAACTTTGTGACTAATTTTTTCAAAGCAGTTTGGAACAGTGAGTAGGGGGAAAACATCCTCAACAGCAAAGGTTTTCATTACCAGAAGCAATATTGAGACTGAAATATCCAAATCTCTAGCCCAGTGCAGTTGCTTCCTCTGGGTGAAGGTGCTGACCTTTCAGGAAAACACAACTCCAGTTTAAAGTTTTCACTTCAGCAACAAGGGTACAAAAATTGTCTGTGTGCAGAAAATATAAACTTAATGGTTAAAATCACTAGAAAATGACAAGGAATGGCTTATATATTAGTGGTTTAAATTATTTACTATTTTTGAGGTTTAAACATGGCTTGTGGCTGCTAGAAATTATCATCGGTTCTGATCCTGTATAGACAAATATTTAATCTCAGCAATATAATTGTTTAGATAGATATGATGTTTTAGGAGATTCCTAGAATAATAAAAAGGAAAAAAGTTACTGTCTTTGCTATTGACTCTCCATTTAAATAGAATGATTGGAGAGATACAGCAGTAACAAAAATTGACCTCAAGGGTTACTTGTTTGAAATTGATGCCTGATACACTGTGATCTATTCAAAGGAAACAACATGCTGAGTATCTTTGAAATGAACAAAACCAGTCTTAAATAAAAGGAAATGAAAATACTCCAGTTTCCTCATATTAAAAAAAAGACAGAATCTATATTACTGTTGCTTTGGGAGTAGTAAAAACAGGGAACTACTCTGAAAAACTATTAAGAACTGTTTTGTTTGAAGATATTTTTTTGGCCTTGAAAATAATCTTAAAATATCTCTGAATCTGGATTATAAATGTTGTAAGCTAAATGTTGTACTGCTCCTGCAGTACAAGAGAGTCCTAAGATTTTACTTTAAAACACGTTATTTAATGATGATCTGGGTGCAGCACAACATGGAATTTTCACACAGGCTGAGGAAAAACCAGAAAAATCTAGAAGAATTTCAAACACATCTGCCTCAAAGGGACCTTTAGAAGGTCCACTCAGTCTATCTCATATAAAGGAAAATAATACTTGAAAAGTGTTTGGTTACCTACCTCTCCCAAAAATCTTCAGAGAAAAGGATTTTATAAACTCACCAAGAAAACCCTTTTTCCAGTTTATGATTAGCCTTGTGGGTTATACACAGGTTGCCTGGAGATCTTGTGGATGCCCCATCCCTGGAAGTGTTCAAGGACCTGTTGGATAAGGCCTTGACCAACCTCAAGTTGGGAGATGGTCTAGTGGGAGATGTCTCTGCCCATGGCAGGGGAGTTGGAACTAGAGGGTCCTAAATGTCCCTTCCAGCCCTTAACATTCTAGGATTCTATGAAAACTTCTCTTAATAACTGATCACCTTTGATTAATATCTATTACCAGCCCTCTCTCTAAACAAAACAACCAACCAACAACAGAGAAAAACTGACTGATCATTTCCAGAAACCTTTTCTTTTCTTTTCTTTTTATTTATGTAGTAGAACTTGATCTTTTGACTCAGTCTTTACAAGACAGTGTAGCAAATATTTTACATTGCTGCTTATGCTCTTTTTTTATTCTCTTTGCTGTCAGCCTCTATATTCTTACGAACCTAGACACAGTATTTTGGCAAGGTGTCAGCATTGACAAGCAGAGGAAAAAAAAATTCCTTGCTGTAACAATGATTCTGTTAAAACTTTTTGAAAGTCCAGGTGTCTTTTTTTCTCCATCCTCTAATTATTCTAACACTTGAGTATATGGGGCAGTGTAGTATGCACATTCCCCAGTTTCAACCTGCTGAGTCCCAAGTGTCTAAGAACTTGAAGAAGATGTGGAAAAGAATAAATAATATGTGCATGGATAAAATATGTTTAAAATTCCCAGTTACTTTTCTGCTTTGAATGCTTGTCTGTGTATGGATTCACACGGTAGGGTTTTTTCTTTTTCTTTTTCTTTTTCTTTTTCTTTTTCTTTTTCTTTTTCTTTTTCTTTTTCTTTTTCTTTTTCTTTTTCTTTTTCTTTTTCTTTTTCTTTTTCTTTTTCTTTTCTATGGAAAATATGCTAATAGAGATATCACCCATCAAGGCACCTGCAATAACATTGGCTCTGTCAGAATATACTTTGATCAATGAAGGCAGATCTACTTGGGTCTTAGATATTTTAACAAAGTCCCTGGTCCAGATTCTCTTTGTGCAGAGATCTCTAACTATTGATCCAAACAACCAGGTTTTTCAGAACAGTCAGCACCTTTGCAATAGGAAATAATTCCTGCCTTTAATACCTGTAATCAGGCAGATATTTCTTTTTTGGCAATGGAAGAGTAGGCTACAGACTTGCAAAGGTTTTATTTAAAAAATAATACAGGTACTCTGTTCAGTCAACAGGCTGTAGCTCATTGATCAGCTGATGCTTACATCAGATAGCTAACACATCTTTGGAGCATTGGGCTTTATGATATTCTTTTCTTACAACCTCTTCTTGCTGCATTTCAGGCAAATCTTTTTTGTCATGCTTCTTAATTAGAAAATTTTTTACCTAGCAAGTAAATACATTGATCGTCCTTAGCAAGATATGGTCTGCCCTATTGACCTTTACTATTAAATTAATGAAATACACTATTGGACATTTGGTGTACTCTATTCACTCAGTCCAAACAGCATGAGAAAAATCTGTGTCTTATTTCAGTTTTTTTTTTTTTTTAAATTCGCTTGTTGATTTCTACTTCTCACAAGTATAATTCTGGGAAAACATTTTTGACTATCAGCCACTCATGAAAAAGGGTGGAATTTTGTTGCATTGACACAGAAGACTTAGTCTATGCAGGAAAAAAATGACCCTTGAACTCATAAAAATAAAACTAGAAAAAAAACCCAACTGGTTTCAATCATGTTAGTACCAACTCAATTTTTCACCTTAGGTAGAACATAAGTTGTGACAGAGGTCTCATTCATCAAAGAAATAATGTAGGAGGGATTACCACCACACAGATCTCCTGCTTCCTAGCAGAAGGAATATCCTCAAGAAAAATTGTCCTCACGGACAGAAAGAGTAAAGAGCAATTTGCAACTGTATAAACTGTATAACTGTGTTCTGTTCAGAAATAAGATTTCTGGTTAGCAGAATTAGATTCACAAATCTCTAAGAATCCAGTGAGAATAATATTAGAATTAAATGAGGAAAGCAAAGAAAAGGAAATGGCTGACACAGAATTTGTGCTTTTACCCTGAACTCAATTTCAGCACTTGAAGGCAGAGATCTGTGTCAATTAGAAGGCTATACCAGGTACCAGGCATTAATAAAATCAGTGGTGGTGATCTTCCCCCTAGCTGGTCTCCAGGGCATAGCTATTGTGCTTGGGATTTAGAAGATCCAAATTGGCATTGTGTCCCCTTTTATAGTACCACAGACAGTACTTCTGGACATGGTTGTGGTATGTTATCAATAACAAAGGGAGGAACTGAATCAAATCTGCAATTACACTGCTCTACTCCTGAGCCAAATAAACCCTTTTCTCTAGCAACCAAGATCCTCACAATGAAAAAATCCCCAATATCTTTTCAGAGAGACACAGACAGCTCACAGCTACCTTATGGTGTTCTTTCTTCAGCAAGAGCAGATATTAAAATCAAATAGAAGCATGCATAGAATTATCTCACTGCAATATTTATAACCACTAACTTGGACCTAACTTTGCAGTGTTAAGAAGAGATTGGTTGCAAACTTAGAAAACTTTGCCTTCTGGGGCCTTTTTCCAACCTCTTACTGCCCTGTGGATATTTCATTCACCCATGCCATTAAGAAAGTTGTAAGGGTCAGGCATAAAAAGAAACATAGATTGTGCTTGCAAAAGGAGTAAAACCTTCTTATTGTTCTTCCTGCTGTTCCAGGAATCTGGATGTGCTAAATTCTTAACCTCTTTTTCAAGTAAGAAAAAGGATTATTTTATCTCCAGTAAAAAACCTGAAGGATAGCCATGTGAGGTGGTTGGCTTTGTAACTTACTCTCTATTCTAAGGTTGGAGCTGTCTTCAAGTAATTTTGCAAAACTTGAGAGGATTTTTTTACCAGACAAGAGGCACTGAAATTGCAACCCTGAGCAACCTGTGTGGTATAAAGAAAACAAAGAGTTCCTTTCTAAGGAAAATATAGAAAGCTGGCAAAAACTAACAAATAGTGTCCATGTGTTTCTAGTTTCCATTTAGCAGTTGGACTTAGATGCCCACATGCTTCTGTTGAGACAGTGTAAGACTATTTTTTGACATCTCAGCTGACCAGCATTTTGCCTTGAAATCTGCCTCCTTCAAAGTTTCAAACAATAAGAACAAATAAACCTTGCCTTTTCAGAGGAGGAGAAACTCTAATAGAATCTAAGACAGATCTTGCTAGATCCAGCCCTGGAAAAGGAGAGTGAGCTTTTGCAACTCAGAAAGACAGTCAGAAATAATGGACTTAGTGTCCTGTAGTGCAGATGGGAGCCTCCTATACTTTATTAACAAGAGTCAGGGAGGATTTTCATTTAGACTTCCTCTCTTTGACTTTTCAAAGCAAGTCACCCTCACTGCACTTGGGTTTGGCACCAGGGTCATTGAAGGGTTGTCCCCCTCATTGACAGGAAAGTGTTCCTGATGTTTGCATTCAGAGAGGTCTCAATCAGCAGAAATCCACAGAGCTCAGTGTCTGCTGGATATCAGACTCTTGTCTCAGATAGACTGTCTGATGTCTCTTTTTTATCAAAGTACTGGTTGCTTTTCATTTATTTTGATCTTGTGAATATCAGATATATTTTGAATTGTCATTTTGTTCTTTGAACTAGAAATTCCTCTTAGACTGGCACTTTGTGCAAGTCTTACAAACACAACCTTGATTATTTCTTTCTTTAAAGCCATTAATGAAAATATCATTTAGAACTCGGCCCAAGCCAGAACCCTACAGGCATCCATCTAAAAAATCTTCTCAGCTCATCAGCGAACCATCACTATCCACTCTAAGAGCACACACACTGACTTGGGAATTTGGCTTATGCCCATAGTATATAACCTGGCCATCATTATTTTCAAAATGCCATGTGACTAGTGCCAGAAAGATTACTAAGGTAACAATATATTTCAAGTATTACATCATCCTTATCTTCTATGCCAGTTATATTGCAAAAAAGTAATGGCAATGATCAGAAAGAGTACATGATTTTGCTGTTGCTTACAAACTGATAACTCAATGAATTCAGAAGACAAGTTGAAGCACTAAATCTATAATTAATCAATTATACCTTTTTTTCCATTGATACAGTTTCCTTTGGAGGGTAAATTTCCTGATGTATCAAACCTAACTATTTCTTCAAGAATAACTGTGATATGGTCTCTATTACTTTTAAGGTACTCCAGAAAGCATTTTATCATTCTCTGAACATTTGAACCTCTCTAACATATGCCATGTAAAGTTCCCTTCCACACATTTTGTAGGACTGTGCCCTACATACTCTTTTCCAATAAATAATTAAGTACTCAGTCCCACATTGCTTTCTTCCTTTAGTTGCTGTTGTTGCCTGATCAAAAATTTAATCTGCGGCTTCTTTTTGATAGGAGCTTTTGTTTTGTTCTTTCTCCTTTTATGTTCACCTAGAGAAATGCAACAAATTTGCCTCTCACCTTATTCTCAGCTTCAGAGAGTGACTTCAAAGCATTCTTGATCTACAGTATTATATTGGTCTCCTTTTCTCCTGTTCATGCTTCCTGAATAAACTGTTTCTGTTTTACTAGACTTCCAATTCTACTAATTTGTTTTATCAGCTTCCTGTTATGTTGATTAACCAAGTTTTTTTGGTTATAAAGCAATATTTCAGATCTTTTCTTTACAGTTCCTTAAAGATACAAATGAAATTCACATCTATGGCAAGTCTCTGGAAACATCATGAACTGGTGAGTGTCCTTAAACCTCTCATTAAATGATGAGTGCTAAGGATGCCAAACATTTTATTATATCAGATATTTAATCCTTTGTCTTTATTTCATAGGGAATGGTTTCTGTGAGAGGTTTTACTACATCTTCTAGCTTTTATAAAATGTGAGTTTGAAAGTTTTATTAGTAGGATGGTGATCAAGAGTCCTGATAGATATTAGAGAAAAGTGGTGTCCCTCAGGAGTCCATACTGAGACCTGTGATATTTGACAAATTCATTAATGGCATAGAGCAATCAAGTGCACTCTCAGCATATTTGCAGATGACACCAAGCTGAATGATGCAGTTTACTCACTGCAAAGATGGGATGGCATCCAGAGGGACCTGGACAAGCTCTAGAAGTGGCCCATGGGAATCTCATGAGGTATAATAAGAACAAGTGAAAGGTGCTGCTGATCAGTATCAATACAGGCTGGGAGATTAAATTATGGGGAGCAGCCCTGCCCAGAAGGACTTGGGGGTGCTGGAGAGGCTGGACACGACCCAGCCATGGGCACTCACAGCCCAGAGAACCAAATGTGTCCTGGGCAGCATCCAAAGCAGAGGAGGCAGCAGAGTCAGGGAGGGGATTCTGCCCCTCTGCTCTGCTCTGCTGACACCCCACCTGCAGTGCTGCATCCAGCTCTGGGGTGCCCAGCACAGGGAGGACATGGAACTGTTGGAGTGAGTCCAGAGGAGGCCACCAGGGTGATTAGAGAGATGGAGCACCTCCCCTATGAGGAAAGGCTGAGACAATTGGGAGTGGTCCCAGGTGGAAAAGAGAAGGCTTTGGATGACCTAATTGTGGCATTCCAGTAGCTGAAGGGAACCTACAAGAAAAATGGAGAGGGACTTTTTCCAAAAGCATGTAGTAATGGGACTGGGGATTGGATTCAAACAGAAAGAAAACAGGTTTAGGTTAGATATTAGGAAAAAAAATCTTTACTCTGAGGGTGGTAAGGCATGGGAACAGATGCCTAGAGAAGCTGTGGTTGCCCCTTGCTTTGAAGTGATCAAGGCCAGGCTGGATATGTCCCTGAGCAAGCTGGTCCAGTGAAAGGTATCCCTGCCCATGGCAGGGGTTTAGAACTAGATGCTCTTTAAGATGCCTTCCAACCCAAACCATTCTGTGATTTTGATGTAGAATTGAGATACATGTCTGTGGTCACAACTACATGGAAACTCAAAACATGATTTACAACTCCTTGACTTCTGAAGACTTGGCACCAGAATTTCAACTACCACAGGGGAAGCTTTGGTTTTAAATGCCTAAACCTGCAACTGTGATGCCAGTGTTGCACTTCTTTCAAGTTTATTATAGATCAGGGAGTTGTGCCATCATTGTGTAAACCTGGACCCTAATTTGGAATTTTTTGTACTGTACAGAGCAATTTTAAGATATATTTTGACCTCTTAAATTTTTGTAACATATTTCATGCCCTAAATCTAAATGAAGTGATATAAATTTTAGGCCTAAATGCAGTACAGCTTAAAACATTTCAGTGGCAATCTTTGGTGCCAGAATAGAAACAGAAAACCTAGCATGCCTCAAACAGATGGAGATATCCATCAAGTTGTTAAAATATTTATACTAAAATACATATAAAATCTATGTGTATGTTAGAAAACAGTAGTTAGGGAATGCAGTTTCATTTAAGAGCTGTGTAAGGCAGAGGTTCAGTTTTATGATAGCTCTCTGACTAATGAGTTGTTTTCATATAATTCTGCTTTTCTAGCTTACATACTTTAAAAAAAACCAAACTTATAAGATGAATCTATCTCTATAAATTACCTCATTAATTTCAAGCTGATTGTTTTCAGGTGCCACTTTCTTTCAGTATAAATGGCACTTAAGATTTTGTGTAACAGTCTGCAAGGTCAAGAATTGATAAAACTATATGTAAACCCTAGTCTACCCTATGGCACAGACATGCATTTCTTTTTGTCTGCAACATGAGGAATTTAAAAACAAATTCTTGGATTGAGCTAAGGAACTCAGGTATAATCCATAGTTTGGATATTACACCCAATACCACTACTTTACGCCTCTTCTTGCATTGACATTTTGCTTTATTGATGTATTTTATTCTAAAAGCTGCCTAATTAAAATTGTTTCCCACATCCTCTTCTTTTCTCAGTCACACAGGAAAGCAGATAGAGATGCACCAAAGCCCTGGACCAGTAGTAGAGCCAAAGGAGGTTTTGTGAACTCACAAGCAGATTTCCCACTAAATATAACAACTGTTTAAATTGCTGGAAAAAAATCCACAGCAAACCAAACACTGTGACTTTAGCATTTGCCCAAGGGCTTATGCTCACCTGAGTTGGAACAATTTTGAGCTCACACTTCTGAAGACAAATTCCACTGTTTCTGGAAAGCTCAGAATGTTCAGGCTGCTTCTCAGCAGCAGCTGTGCTACTACTGGAAACAGGGAGTTTTCAAGATTGATGGTATCAGACAGAATAATGGCTATGAGAGCCTGCATCTCTAATCTAGTAATGAAGCAACTTACTATTGCCATTTGCATTAGGTAGTTACTGAATAAAAATGAAATTAAAATAGAGAATGCTCCTAAGTTATATCTGCTTCTAATTCTTGGTGGGAAGAGAGGTTGTTTCCAACATGGTGCAAAGGATAGGCAGAGGTAATTACATCTTTTTTTGATGCTCTTTAAGATGAAAAAATGTTAATACCATTCAGATATGTTTTCCAGGTTTGAAGTAGAACATGATTATAGTTTAAATTCTTCCCTAGGATTTGAGAAGGTATTGTGACTCCTAACTTGCAAGGATGTGGAAGTCCTTTTCTGTCAATAATCCTATGTTTATACCAAATGCTACCACACATTTCTGTATATCATGTGTAAATTATCTTGTTATGGAAAAACGACGCAATACCATATCCTTATTCCTACTGAACATACATATGTGTATGTAAGTATTAGTTTTATATATATATGTCAGCTAGAGAATCATCATGATGTAACTGTTTAGAAGAGTGGAAAATCAAGCCAGCTTTAGAGTTTGTTCATTAGTAGCAGATTTGTTAATAGATTTTATTAGTCATCATCCACAATATATACACAAAACTTCATCTTTTGAGAATCCCACTCTAAATTAGCTGTCAGTACATACTACCATGGAGCACATGCCATAAAGTTACTATCAATGGGTGGAACCCCTGGTGGATTTTAGTTACAGAGATCCTGCTGATCAGGCTTGGAAGTTATTCAACAAGAGAAGTCAGAAATGAAAGGAGCTTGTCTTCCTTCACTTTCTCCCATTCTCCAGTTCTACTCACTTGTGTTCCATGTGCTTGTGCTAGTGCTGTCCTATCACAAGAGGAAAGCCAGTTTTATCCCATAACTTTTATCTTGCCAGTCATCTGTGAGTATTTGGAAAACTGTCCCTTATCCTGATCTTCTCGCTCTGGCAGCTTTAGTTGTCAGGATGCTTCTTACATGCAACCAGACCTAGCTTTTTTTGACTATTTGGTGAATGTATTACTCAGATATTTAGGCAAAGGTCTGTCTGGCTATGCTGTCACAGTGTTATAAATACGTACTGCTGTTAGTTATAGGAATTAATATTTTATATTTTATAGTATAGTTAATGTTGATTATATCTTCATTAGTCCATTTATAGTTTATTGGTGACACAGGCCTCTGCATGGGCTAAAATCTTATTTGTCTTGATTTATTTATTGTCAGTTTTTTCATTCTACTGTGAAAAGTATGTGGCACAAACCTTTCAGACCGAGAGAGAAAAACCCATCTACCTTCTGACTGTCTGCAGAGATGACTCAGCCTCTTTTACACAGTGAGCTTGCCATGGCAGAACAGCTTTGCTTTTCCTGTCATTACTTACAGTGTGGCACCTGAAGACAAAGATGCCATTTCCCATCTACTAAATAATTGTATCATTGTCTGTAGAGAGGGAAGTATTAAGCTCCCACCAGGATCAGCACGTTCAATATTAATGCCTCTAATGCTGAAGTGGTTTACTTATTTTTTTAATTAAACAGCCAAGAGAAGTCATCATTATAATAGAACAAGCGTGAATGGCAAATTAATCAAACCTCTTTAAAGTTCTGATTTTGCAGCTGGAATTTTGCCCGCTGTAGCTTAGAAACCTTTTGCCAAGTACTTAAGGTGCTCAAGATTTACAAACCAGGAAGGATGTGAATTTTTTTGGCAAATGTCCTCTGGATCTGCTTCAGTTATGTTTCTCTTAACTGTCACTTCAGAGTAACAGTGCTTTGCTAGTTCTCAAAGTATGTGTTTAACTACCAGAGAAGAAGAAATGCAGTTAGTAATTTCTCAGTCTAGATGTATTTCCTCCTGACCTGTTCTGAGTTGTTAAATTGAAGTGAGTAATGAAGGCTAGCCTAAGCAAGGACTCAGTAAAAACTGCAAAGTAAATGAAAGTTTGGTTCTGTTTAATAAATGGTTACTCAGCAAGAACAAGGAAACAAGTCCCTTCTGTAAATATTACTCGTTTGTCCAAGTGCAGCTTTCTCACTGCTCCCCCCCACCCCTTGACCCTGACACACAGACTGGCCAATGAACAAGCTGTTGTGGAGCCATTGATCATGTGTGTGTTTTTATCATAACCCAAAAGCATTTATTTGGACTTTACCCAGTTCATATCTACAGAAATTTTACCTTGGGAGAAAATGAATGTCTCTGAGGAGGCTCTTTTTAAAACCAGTCACAAGTGACATTTTTAAAAAAGCAAACCAGGGGAATGTCAACAAAGTAGTCAATCCACCAAACCTGACTCCCCTCCTCTGTTAAGGTGGGAAAGTGAATGTGTCTGCCCCATAAAGGAGAATTAACCTTCACTGAGGTTGTTGTAGACACCATTTTAAGTTCCAGATAGTTAAGAACTGGCTTGGAAATCTGCCCATTGGTGCCTGCAGAGTGAGACTTCAAGTGGCTATTCACTCATCTTCTCCTCTCATCTCCCTCTGGTCCTCATCACTTTCAGTATTTAGAACAAAATAGACAACCTGTGTCTACAAAGCCTTCTAGGTGCTTTGCTACAACCAACTAAGTCTTCATTTTGGTATTGCTTTTTTTCCTGTTTTGTCTGAGTCTATGCAAAGAGAGCCAGAAGAAATTAATAGCAAATCCAAACTAAATTAGTATTAATCTGAATGAAATAAATGCTATTCCTGCTTTCACTATCCTGTAAGAAAATAATATAAATTGATAATTTGAAATCTGGGGGTTAGTCAGGCATTACAGAGTTACCTCAGGGTTCTTTTTCTGCTTTTAGTTCTCTCTGTACAGGAAAAATTATGGAAATGGCAGAGAAAGGGTACATTAGTCATTTTATTTGTGTAGAACATACATCATTTAGCAGGGGTCAGCAACTTGCAAAGGTTAACACCAAAGTACTGAAAAATCTGAGCGATTAGAAGGATAATGTTTTAAAAATGAAAATTTGGACCAAAAATATCCTTAGCATTCATCTGTAAAAGAAGATTTGGACAATATAATTTCTATTGGTCTCCAGCAAAAAGTTTCTTGAAATGAGTATTTCAGATAAATAACCTTCATACAAATGAGGTCAGGTTGAAGTCAACAAGTACCTTATTGCATTACAAATCTCATATCTCATGCTGGGTTGGCAAGAAAAGATTGGACAAGGGCAACACACACGGACTTTTTTCCAAAAAACAGAACATTACCCAGTTATTTCAGGGGAAAAGAGTCAACAAGGAGAAACATTCATGAAATTCTCAATAACCAGATGCTCCATAGTTACACACCATAGAGCTCGAGTGTGAAGGCAGTCACGGAGTGGGTAGAATGAAAGGATGGTTGTATCATATCAGGGCCCAGGAATGGTATTCATACCTGCTGGAATATACCAAGAATGGAAAGAAACCCAGGTTCACCTCTGCAGTCATGTGAACTGTGGAGAATTCCTTCTACAGTGCTCAGGGGACCTATCCCTGTTTAATCAGGGATAAGAAACAGAATTTAAAGCTGTGAGACTCAGCAAAAGATCTGAATTTCTTTTTAGATGTGTTGTGCTGTATCCTACTGTAATAGGTAAAATACAAGATTGAGATGTGAGAAGAGTTCTGTAAAGTAAGTCCCTTAACCTTTCCTCAAGTTGTGATCCCCTTTCAGAAAACCCCAAAGGGAAATGATGACACAGACCCAGTACACTTTCTCTGCTAATCTGCTTAATTTTGTACTCACTCATTTCAGTGAGACTGATATGCTCCACGGGCTTGCTGCAGTTCTACAACAAAGTAAACAAATAACTTTAAAGTTTCCTCTTTAATATCCTCTTTTTTCCTACTCAACTCTAACATATAGTGTTTGGCAAGAATAATTTTGCCCAGAGTGAAAACTGATGGAACAGGACAACAAATTTTTTGTGCAGTGCTTGCAAATCTGGCACAATACCCAGCTTTGCTTTTTGCACTACATTTGTCACTGCAAAGGCTCTACTGAGGTGAAACAAAACTAGATCTTCATATCACCTTTTGCAGTCTCATTGAAATAAACACAATGCTTTCTTCGACAAAAATGTGATTAATTCTTTCCATCAAGCAGCACAATGTAATATTCATGTGATGAAAACTGTCTTAGTCTGCTCATCAAAAGTATAACTACAGCAGGGAAAGAGACTTTTCATTATTTACATAACACTGAAGACATTAATTTGTGTCTTTCATTTATCTATTATACTCTACTAATGAATAAATGACTAAATTGAATACCTCATTCTCTAATTGCAATTAAAAAAAGGAAGTCATCACTCAGGGATACTACCAGAATTAACTTTCTTCTGTGGTTAATTTAAACATATACAGTACAAATAATCTTACTTGAAGCAAATGGACAGCTCAGAAACATTCTTTCTGTTTACCAAAAAAGATTTTCAGTTGCAAATATACAAATGTATTTATCTCAGGTTCTGCTGCAGCTAAATTGGGACCTTGTACTTCTTGCACATTTTAAAATTACATTTCTTTTCTATTTCTGCAATCAATAACAAAGGGTAAATAAATACATTGATCTCAAACAAACAGACACTAACAAAAATTGCTTAACATAAAAAAGAAATTTATTTTAAAATAAAAAATAGTGTATTTGAGATAAAGTGTTAATGAAATAGCAGAAGAAAATGTAATTTTTGGTTTTTTCCTAGAAATATCGTGTTGCAGATCAAAGTCCAAGCCCTGTACAGTTCACATCATTCTTAGTCTGGGTCACTGCACAGCAAAGGTCCCAGACCTCACAGTTTGAATTTATATTGGAAGCAAAATTCCAATGGCTCAGGTGATGATAAAACCAAGTGACCACTACTGTTCTTCTTCTATAGCAAATCAGTTTATGAAAAGAACTCACTTAGGCCCAAGTAATATCACAGGAAGGCCCATGGCAAGTACTAATTTAAATCACTCACTGGATCAATTACCAAATGTGCTTGGAACTAGGGAGCAAGGCTAGGCTCTCTCTCCAGGTGAGGAGTTTAAAAAGTAAATATGGTAATGTAGAGTTTTAGATGTCATGAGCACAAACTTTGTGTCTCTGTCTGACCTGCTGGGTGAGATTCTTTGCTGTGGAAGAGCAGAGCTTTAGCAGGAGCAGAGGGATTCCCTGACACATGTTGCACCCCAGATACTCCCTCCACCAGCAAAAGAGAGGGGCAAGGCACGCTGTTGGAATGGAATGAAAGGAAAGAGAGGAGGGATGACAGTGAGCTCACTTCTGTTAGCTCAGCACTGACATGTGCTGACTACAAGTGCACACAACTGTAGTGCAGTATGTCAACATAGATTTAAAGTTTTGAGCCCTTGTCGTCAAGTCAGCTAAGGTTTTCACATTCCTACCCTAGTCAAAATGCGGTTTTCCAAGTAACACATATTTCTTGTTGTTTTTCTTTTTCTTTTTTTTACAAGTGAAGTGCTTTTGTTTGCTTGCTTTTCAGTTTTGACATATATTTAATTTGTTTATTTTTAACTTCCGAAGCACTAATAGATTATTTCTTATTTCATGTAAAACACAATATACATAACAAATTTCACCTAGCTGGCAATGTATTTCCCTTTACCCACTTCTGTATCTTTCAAATTCAAGGATGAACAATGAGGGTAGCTTTAATCCCCTAGAAATCTAGTTTATCATCTGGCATAATGTATTTGAGACTAATAGAGTATCCTAAAGCAAGGCAGCATCTCAAAATTTCATTATTTTCCTTCCAGCAAGTGTCTTCAATTCTGTCATCATCTCTCTATATCATAATGTCCATGTGGCGTATGTTGAATTTGCATTCAGGTCATGTTTCAAGTTGGAATATGGACTGGCATCAAGTAAGTATAAAAAAATTGCAGTTTCAGCTGACCCAGAATTTGTCCAAGTGAAAGAAAAGATCAGTGCTGACACACAGCAATCTAGTATTTCCCCTTCTTACAGATTAAATCCTTATAAAGTGTAATGCTCACTGACATCCAGATGAACAAGTTTTCTCTCAGTGAAGTATTTTAGGTTTTCATTCAAGATCAAAACCAAATATTTTTTGATTTCTGAGCTCTGATTCTGGAGTTTTTGATTTTGGACTTTGTAAAAGTGGACTTTGTAAAAGTATTTGAAATTAACAAATTGCAATGCACATGTATAATAATCTTACAGACAGTAAGGAAAATGAAGGTATTTATTATCCACCCAAGGTAAAGCACAACTCATCAATTAATGAAGACAGAAAGATCTCTAATCTTTCTATTAAGTGTTTCTGTATCACCTGCAATCTTGCACAAAAAATTCCATACATGACATGTCACATTAACAGAAATGTCAATAACTTAAACGAAAAAAATTCTTATGATAATCTCAATTTTAACATTTCAATATTAGATTTTTTAAAGAACACATTGATACAAGCATTGTAATGTACTTTTCAGTAATGAATTTCATCATATTTGAATATAAACTCTTACTCTGATGCTAAAATCTAATCTAATATCTATAACCTGCAAAGACGGCATTTTCATCAACAAAAATATTAAAAAATCTTTAAAAGCCTCTAGCTTACATGCATATTGCAAGTTGTAGAGTATAGGTTATATGATGAGGGAAAAATTTCTTTGAACAGATTTCTCATTCTTAGTTACCTAGAGCCTGCATTTTTAATCTGGAAAAAACTTATGATTATATAACATTTTAGAATCTCTGTGTATGTCACAATATTTTTTAATCACGTGGAAAATGTGGTGCAAATCTGCAACCTCTAAAGCTGTGCAAGAACAGAGAAGGCTGCAGACTGTGCTGCACTGAATAGTGAAACAAGATGTACTGGATGGTCAGAGTGATATATTTCACACACAGCTCTAATTTTCATTACACTTTTACATTGACATGATCTGTAGTTTAGAATAAGGACTCTCCTTTGTTTTTTGGAATGGGCATATTATGGATGAAAGAAGAATGAGATCTCTCAAAGCAAAACTCTAAGGAGATGCAGTATCTGGGTCTCTTCTTACTGAAGCAGTATGGTGAAGCTTTGTGTCTTCTTAAGAATTAATTTATCTGAGACTAAGAAATTACTTTTCTTTGTTTACTTTTTTGGTGGGTTTTTTTGGTTGGTTGGTTAATTTTATGTTTGTTTGTTTTTGTTTTGTTTTTTTTTTTTTTGTTTTTGTTTTTAATGTTCATTTGTTCTTTAGGAATCTATGCAGGAGCCTTGGGAAGGGAGCAACAATGGCAGGCAGGGCAGATGCTTGTACTTCTAAACAGCTAATAAAACATTTCATATGACCAGGGGCTGCTACAGCAAGCTCTGTTAGACTGCAAAATCATCGAAAATGCACAATCTCCTCAGCAAAAGCCTGACAGAGAGGCCTTTCCAATTTTCTGTTCTAAGTGTTCAAAGCCAAGCATTCAGGGAAGTTATTACAATATGCTTAAAAGAAATCCTTTGATTGAAAAGCATCCCTAAAATATACAATTCAGAGGACTTTATTACAGCTTGCTGTGACTTAAAACACAACTAAAGGTAAAAAGCATATTTAAGAATATTCAGTTTTCCTAATATGTATTACAAAGGACCACACATGATAAATATGTCTTAAAAAGATATTGTTGCTGGTTTTGTAGTCAAAACTGAAGTTTGTATTTCATATTGGAATTCCATGACAGAATATTTTCTCTAAATTTCTCACTGTCCATATATGAAACACTTACTGTATTGAGATTAATTCTAATTTCTTGGTGACTATCAAAATATTTTAATTAGATGCTTTAAGAAATATAACCTGTTGTTGGAATGCTTTTTTGTCAATGATAATAATTGACTGCCAGAGACATGTAAACTTGATACAGAGTGCAAAGCAACTAAGCAAATAAAGAAAAAATCAAGGAAAATAAGGAGAATAACAAATATTTTATTGGGGTATATTAATTTTTTGAAAAATGTTTTTTTTTTCTGCTAAGAAAGGATTCTGAAAATGATTGTGGGTTTTCGACCATTTTTTGTTAAATTTCGAATTTTTTGTTAAATTCTTTTAATAGCTATGATAACTTTGAATAAAGACATAAGGTAATACATAATGAAATGCTAAAATGCAGTGAAAGGCTAGTAATGGTTCTAAACATTTAGCTAATTAGGATGGCACAATAAGCAGTTCAGGTTGAGATTTTAAAATTTTAAATAATTTCGGAACAAGCTTTTACTTGTTTTAAATTGACTTTTCTGCCAAATCCATTAAAAAAGAACCTGTGACCAGTTTGGCTCACTTGAATCTTTATTTTTCAGTGACAGTTTTTAACTAAAAGAAAATTTTTCTCTCCTGTCTGCAAAATTTTAATTAACTTCTTATGTGTTAGCTACAAATAATATCTTGCTTTTTGTTAGAGGGATTTTTTTTTTGTGCGTTTTTTTTCCCTTTTTCCTTTTCATGAAAGGAGTAGAGCATATTAATTTGTTGCTTTTAAAACCTGAAAGATCAAAAATATTAAAAACTATATTCTTATGGAATACTTTACACAGCAAAACACAGAAATATTTTTCTTAGCTATTCCTTGTTATGTTTCGCTTTTTTAAATTTCTTATAACAGGAATACCCAGATAATAATTGTAAAGTATCCATGCACCAGTAAAAAAATCTCATGTTATGAGAATCTGAAAATAACTTCCTTATTATCTAGTGAAAATAAACATAGGGACAATGAAATTTTTAATGAAAAAAAATCAATTAGAAAACCAAACAAATTATTTTATCATATATGTCATTAAGAAGTACAAAAAAGTTTAAAACCTGAATAATAATAACAACAATAACAATAAATTGTATTTCATCACTGTTGGGACTTGTTCTTAATTTTTCTTTTGAAATTCAGTTACAAGAAATTTAATCTGAAGGGAACATGTAGGATAGATTGAGCAGTATCTGACAGGCCTTTATCAAAGTATCATCTTCACCCATCTTCTGTACTTATTTTGGCACAGTCCAGTTGGATTACTCACCTCCTCCTGAATTCCCCAAGTAAAGTTACAAGTTAATTCTTGGCTAACGTTTCTGCTTGACAAGTTTAGAATGTTTTCCCTGCTTTTGACTTTATTGCCTTTTTCCAGTCCTTTTGCATCAGAATAAACAGGACTGTGCATAACCACGAGACAAGATGGTACTCATCTTCTTTATTCCATAGTTCATTTATTAATTTAATATTCAAAGGGTGAAATTAATTAAATAGAGACTCTGACAAAGAAAGTGCCTCCAGGAAACTAATCTTCAGGCTTTTTTTTTGTTACTGTCATTTGCCTAATGAATTTTTACCCCCTCTAAAAACTAGTAGCATGTCTGGTGTCTCAGACTGGCATGTCTAATAACATAACAAGATGTCTGTCTTTCCCAGTAACATCAGCTGAGCTAATAAAAGTTATTACTTTCCTACACAAATTTTGTTGTGTCCAACTATACTGAAGGCAACACATCGCTGCAGAAGAAGAAACACTCACATTTAATTTTTTATTTTAAAGCATGTACATATATGCACATGTATTTATTACACTCTTCTGATACTATACTTAAAATGAACTATTCCGTGCAGCAGAACTTTCAGAATTCAAATGATCAGGCTCCTAAACAACCACAATCTGAGATCCCTAATATGGAAATCCATGAAATTAATGTTTTTAAAGATGCACTGAATTTAAAATCACCTTCATTAATGGCACAGTTTCATTCCAACCGCTTTTCATGTTTTGCAAGTGTGATTAATATTTCTGTCCACTAGAAAAAATTCTTATAGCCATTCAACGAAACAAATTTAAAATGCAACGATTCAATTATACCGGAAGACAGGATGAAGAATTTCACCAAAATGGAAAGTACTCACAAATCATGGATTTTGAATGTTGGAGTTTCTGTATTATGTTGCGTTTTTCCCTTCACAACCGGTTATTCACTTATTATGATTCCTACTTTTTGCAACAAACCACATCGATAAAATGTGTCTATGATGGAAATACACAAAGCCATCTACTGCAACATTAACAGCTATAGGGAGAAACCTGAGGGGTGCTCAGACAATGGCCTGTAGTGTTGTGGGTCGCTTTGTTGGGTTTCAGAACTGTAAAACTTACTAGGAAAATCTTCATTTGATAGAAGATCTTATGGCTGTTCTTCTGACAAAGACTTATTAGTTCAGAAGTAGTAAGTTTAGGTAAAAGCAAATAAGATCTGTGAAAAATTCTGAAAAATTCAGAATTTCAAGCACTTAATGAATCTTTCTTCCTTCAGAGTTTAAAAAAGGAAAAAAAAATTAAACAACAGAAGACTTTTTTTTCTTTTTCATTGGTTTATGTACTAAATTGTTGTGCTTTTGTTCTACACGCGTCTACTTTGTGATATGAAGGAAACATAGATTTTACAGGAATTTGACTGAAACATTTCCATTTAAGTGTTAAGGTACTCTTGATTTTACAGCATTTCTAATGTTACTTATGTTAGAAGAGTTTTCTGAAGTCTACTGTCACCCTTCTGATACAAAAACATCTACTATGCCACCAAAACGACAATCCTCTTAGCTTTAACTGCAGGTATTGTGAGATAAGACATCCACTTGCCAACCATTGTCAGACTAAGTATCTATTTTTCCAGAAACTTCAAAGCAGATATTTGCTACTGGCAGTGTCCTGGGTTTGTCTCATAACAAATATTCAGGGCCTTACATCAAGTGCAGCTGAGTACCATAATAGGTAATTCTGCCGCTGTGTTTTACTGATAACCCAGCTGCCATGGTTTCTGGATGAGTATCAAAACTCTGAAATTCTACATTGTTTTGTCATTGCTTTGGCTTGACAGCTGGGATAGTGTCTGAACCAGGTTGATATAGCCCCCTTTCCAGGATTTCAAATTCATTTGGTCTCTTATCTGAAAGAAAGCTGCATCTTTGCCTTATGTATATGAAGTGGCTCAGATGGGAGTGCTCAGGGAATGTGGGAGACTCAGAGGAGTCGTGACTCCTTGAAGAGGCACTTCTTCACACATTGATATGGACAGAAAGCCTGCAGAAGGCTGAATATCGTCACAGGTACTGCCAAATCTTCTTGATGCCACTGCCAGAGCCTCCTGCCAGCACTAGCATTTTCAGTACGTCTCTCTGCTCTGACCTGTTCAGAACAAGGTTTGAAAACAGCTACAATATTTCCTTTTTCTGAACAGTTTTGAAACACCTCAGCTTAGAGGGTGTGATAGCTTCAAACAGCTTCTTGAGTTTTATATAGTAGCTGTCCCCTTATAACAACTGTCAATACCAAGGGCTCTGTTCAGCTAAATAAAAATAGCAAAAAAACCTTTTTTTATTTTTTTATTTTTAAGCCATTTCAGCCCCATCACTCCTGTATGTTGTATAAGCCCCAAGAACATGCCCAGCTTGCAACTCTTTTGAGGGTTATTGTTTTGTGTGACACCATTGGACATTTGCTGAGAGTTTGATTTCAGGGAGACATCATACATCACCCAGTCAAATTTAAACTCACTGTCAGTCACACATCAGTGTCTCCAGTGTCCAATTACCTGTCTCATTGAAAAGTTGCAGAAAAGCTACACCCCACCATACTGTCTCCACAGTCTGCTGTGTGAGTCATTCTTTGAAGCAGACAGTTTATTATCAGTGACTGTGCCTAAATCTTTTAAGTGTAGATCTCAGTTAATGCTTTCCTTCTCCATAGGCAATTTTATTTAGATAATCCTTTCAGCCATTGTGCTTCCTCATTTTACTATTTTGTAAAACCCCCAATACTATTTCTGTATATCATGGTACAAGAAAACTTTAATTCACCATAAATTGCAGGACCAGATGGCTCGTTCTGCACCAGTGAAGTTTCAACTTTTATTGAAATAATTCTTTAAAATTTTTGAGAAATCCTAATGGCTCCTACTTTGAAATCCCTTTTTTTCTTGGATTCGAATCTTTGAGATTCATATCCAAGGAATGTATCTTCATTTATTAAAATTATCTGCTTTAGAGTTTGCTTCATTTTTTATATATTTATTTCATATATTTGATTTCTCTGTGTCCTTTGTGTGATTTTAAAACCTCATTTATATGGATTAACATTTTTTAACTTCAACTGCAACATTAGGAAGTATACTGAACAAAGGTACTTAGGCTACTTAGAGTATCTTATTACCTATTATCTGTATTGCATGAGTCACATGCTAGGAAAGAAAGTTTCTAGTCACCTTTCTAATCACAACCCCAAAAATCATGTAGGAGAGGAATAGCTGGTTTATCCAGAGTACAATGGACCAACAGCCTGCAAACTTCAGTATTCCTTTCCTGCCTGAGCCCTACAACATTTCCTTCCAAAACTCCCTACAACTTAATGACCCCACAAATTCAAAAAAGCATAACACGTGTCTCTGATGCTGGAAAACAGCAGTCTCCTGCAGAGCATTTTGTTACTTCTTGCAGATGCTACAGAAGAGAAAGAAGATGCTGTAATCCTAATCCTAGGACCACAGAAGGATAACCTGGGGACTGGAATAAATTGAAATTTTGGTCTGATTATGCTGGAGGAAGAGATGCTGCCTGGAGAATTTCCCAGTAGGAACACCTGGAGAAACATGGTTGAATAACTTTTGACAAAAACATAGATTAGTGCTGTGTCAGGGAAAGGAAAGCTGGTGGAATGAAGGTCAAGGACAAAAACCACTAGCCAGGAAATATTTGTCTAATGTACTCACATTATAGTGTTACCCAAACTTAGTCTGAACAGACATCAATGTACAGCATGTTCAAAAACACAATGGTGTTTTGAGACAAATTAAGACAGTCTGCACTCTGGATCAACAGTGAAATCTGGATCTGAACACAATGAAGTGGACAAGGAACCCCATGCCAGGGACAGTGCTTTAATTTTTTTCACCTCCATTCTCTGGCTTCTTGATAGTTTGTCAAAGCAAACTATCACCACTTGTCTTTAGCAGCTCAGAGGAAACCTGGCAAAAATAGTCTATGACTGCTTCTGGAGAAAATGAATAATAAGTGGCCCTTAAAAGAAATATGTGCCCAGTCTGCATGTGGAAGCACATGTACAGCACTCTTACTCTTGCCAGTATCTTACTGACCTTATGGAACTACAACCAAAAAAGCCATGTAAAGTGCAAGGGACTGCCACAGAGAGTGAGGAAGTGACATGCCAAACTGACAGATCCCACATCTCTCACACATTACAGAGAGCAATGATATTGTCAAAACTAATCTCTCAGGTGTAGAAATTCCATTTCAACATGCAGTGATATGTCTCAGCCACAATCCAAACCATGGATCTAAACTGTGTTGGGCATACCAGCTGCCCACCTAGATAACATCCTATAGGCCAGCAAACATCTGACTGACAGCCATGATAGCACCAGGCTTCTCTGGTGCCCTCTCAGAGGAGACCCTTACAGTTTACACAGCAAGAACAGAAGTAATGATACAAGATGCAATAGAGTAAATAATCTCAGAAAACATGGCAGCAGGACTGTTTCCGGAGTACCAATTTTATGTATATATAATTCTGTTATGACATAACAAGGTATGTAAGCTGGCAATTGTAGAACGATATAAAGAGACTTCCATTATGTGATTTCAAGGGTCAACCTAATTAACATGTTTGGAAATGTAAGCAATTTAGTAATGATCAATTGTAGGGGTTTGTCACTGGCTAGACATCAGATACTCACCAGGACTCCTCTATCACTCCCTTTCTCCACCAGACAAAGAAGAGAAAAAATAGCAAAAGATTCATGGGTTGAGATAAGGACTGGGACAGATACTCACCAGATACCATCATGGGCATAATAGACTCAACCTGACGATATTAACTGAATTTATTCCTAACAAGATCAGAGCAGGATAATGAGAAGTAAAATAAATCTTAAAAACAACTTTCCCCATCGCTCCTTCTTCCTGAACTCTATTTCCTCTGCTGCAGTGGCACAGGGAGATGGGAAATCGAGGTTATCGTCAGTTCATGAAATGTTTTTCCTGACACTTCTCAGGGAGAAGAGTCCTTTCCCTGCTCCAACATGGGGTCCCTCCCATGAGAGACATCCCTCCATGAACTTCTCCAGTGAGTCCATCCCATGGGCAACAGTTCTACATGAACTGTTGTAATGTGGGTCACTCTTCCATGGGATCAGTACTTCAAGAACAGCCTGCTTCAGAGTGGATGCCACACAGGGCCACAAGTCTACCAGGATATCTGCTCCAGTGTGGGCTCCTCTCTCCATGGGTCTGAAGGTCCCTGCCAGGACTCTGTTCCAGCACAGGCCTCCCATGGGGTCTCAGCCTCCACTTAGGCATCCACCTGCTGTGGCCTGGGGTCATTCATGGGCTGCAGGTGGATCTCTGCATTCCCATGGGCTTCCATGGGCTGCAGAAACACAGATTCTTCACCATGGTCTGCACTAGAGCCTGCAGGGAAATCTTGGCTCCAGCATCTGGAGCAACTCCTCCTCCTCCTTCTGCACTGCCCTTGGTGTCTGCAGAATGGTTTCTCTGACACATTCACACACTACTGCTCTCTGGCTGCAATTAGCTTTGCACAATATTTTCTGTTTTCCTTTTTGAGTATTTTATCACAAAGAAAATGTTATCATTCCTGATTGACTCAGCCTTGGCCAGCGGTGGGTCCATCCTGGAAACAGCTGGCAATGGCTCTTCCAGGCATGGAGAAAGCAAAGCTTCTGGCAGTTTCTCACAGAAGCCACCTGGTTAGTCCCTCTGCTATTAAAGCATGGCCACACACCCAATCCACCAATTCAATTCACTGTGTTACTTAAAACATGAAGAAAATAATGAAGTATAAACAGTGTAATCTATTTCTTGTCCTAATTTCCAGCAACACTCAACAACTTCAAAAGGTCTTATAAGCAACTTTGTGTCCAAGGCAAAGGTCAGGAAAAAAAATGTTTAGAATTTCAATTGGTAATTTCCTCAATTTTGTGCATTTATTGAAATAGTCCCTATAAGAATGCATTTCACACAATTCAAACTATGTATTCCTCTTTCACAATTTTTCAAAAAATAAACAAACAAATAAAGAAATCACCCAGGATGCACTTAATCTTTCAAATATATTCCCATTTGGAATTCCAAAAAGGGATTTTCTCTTGGTTCTATAGGAATGTACTCCTATTATACACACATTGGAGACCTAGCATGTGCTTCAGTTTAGCTCAGGGTGGAGTGGGGAGAAACACTTTAGGCCAAAATGTTTCTTACTAATTCTTTTATTGCACTGGGAAAGGAATATTTTTCTGCTAATCACCACTACACCACATGTTTAATCTCTCTGGGCCTTGCCTTGCCCAGGACCTGCTGTCCTCGTGTCAACCTTTCTCCATCTCTGACTTTCCATGGGTCTAGACATATCACTGGAACAGAAGTAGAGTCCTTGGGGAGTGAGAACATTACAGATCTGGAGTGGGGTTAGAGACACACAGCCATTCCCTGTGGTTCACTGAAAACCCTTGAAAAAGCAAAACACCTTTAAAAAGCTTGGACTCTGTCATCCACCAGAGCACTGCTGGATTTTGCTGGACAGTAATTAATAGGAAAATATAACCTTCATTTTATTCCACCACTTGTGTGGTGGCATCAAAAACAACCATCATGAAAGAACCAGTTAATCTTTAAGTTGATGCCTAAATCACTGCTTCTCTATAACACAACTAGAAATGTTAAGGTTTAGTGGAATAGAGAAATATCTACTGAATTAGAATAGAGAAACTCTTTACTGAATTAGAAGTGGAAATCCTTTTGTCTTCCCAAAAGAAGAGCAGCAGTGCAGTTTTACTGGTTTGCAACATTACTCTGTGTCAGTGCAACTCTGTGAGAGGTGTTCTGCTGCCATATATCCTCGCTGCAAAACAATGTGCTTTGCAGGGAGCTTCAATGTAACTAAACTCATAGGGAGCCTAAGGGTATGCAAGTCCACTGTTTGGTCACTAATAATCTCATTGCTCAAGGTTCCATTTCCACAATCTCTCTTTAGCCATCCTGCAACTTAATACTAAAAAAAAAGTCCCATAGTTCATCAATCCTTTTTTTTTTTTTCTTGCTGTCATTCTGCTGTCAAACCCACAGATCCATCAAGTGCTTATCTCAGCCTTTACACTTTACAGAGATGCTCCACAGAGAACACAATAGAAGAGTTATCGAAATAGGTTAGATCTGAGATTTTGAATTCTCTTCTATGCTTTCAATCCTTGCTTTAAGTAAATTCTTGCAATGTTCCCACTGTCTCCCTCTGGAAGCTTTCCAGTATTTAATTTGATAATGTATCCTTTCTCATGAGAATTTGAGGAGATCTTTTAACTTTTGTATTCTAGGCACTATGATGAAATTTAGCTTTTTTTCTTTTTTTTTTTTTTTTTCCCCAGAAACTCCTAGTGATCCTACTGGACTTTAGGATGAATGAAGAGGGAAGGAAGAGAAAAAAGTTCAAAATAGGGCCAGGCTTATTTCCCAGTCTATCTGAAAGAACCAAGCCTTTGAAAAAATTCATAGAAGCTCTGGAAATTACTCCAGATGGAGTAATTTCTCCAGATGGGGCAGCTCTCCATCACGCATTTGAAGACTACACAATATATTAGTACATGAGAACCTGTTTAGTATGATAGATTATGAAATGAATATTAAAAAAATATTTCATTTCCACAACATTTTATATACATCTAAATTAATTTTGATTTTCATTAGGGTCTGAAATGTTTGACTCTGCTTTAGGAAAGTATTTGGCAGATATGTGGCCAGTAGAGATAGAAATTATTTTCTGAGTTACTCTAATCTCGTTTATTTTTATTGTATAAAATTTCAGGGTTTTTTCACTAAGTGCATTGTTCATAATATTTGTAGAAATTTAAAACAATTTTTTAGTTCAAACCAAGTTCTTCTTTTATCCAAAGGAACTTTAAAATTTAACAGTTAGAAGAATTTTCATAGCAGAACAGAAATTTCATTGGAGAACAGTGGGCATGTAAACAGAGGTGTATAGTGACATTCTCATTTTCCATGTAATGAATAGGCATCAGGTTTCACCAAACAAAAACCTAGGAACCTGAAATAATTCCCAAAAGAAAGCAATTTTTGAACATCCTATGGTTTTCTATAACAAGAAATAAACAGCTGATTCTACACTTTAAAAGATTGCCACTAAACACAGTAACAGTTTAGATGATATTGAAGAAAAGAAATTAAAGAACTTCAGCTTTTGAATTTTGCCTGGAATGGGTATAAAAATTTGAAGGTGACACTAAAAACCAAACCACAGAATTTATCTCAGACAGTCCTCAGAATACAGGAAGACTAACTAAAAAATCATAGAATATCCTGAAGAAGGGACCCACAGAGATCATCGAGTCTCCAACTCCTTGCCCTGCACAGGACACCCCAAGGGTCACATCATGTGCCTGAGGATGTTGTCCAAATGATTCTAGAACTCTGTCAGGTTTTGTGCTGTGACCACTTCCCTAGGGAGACTGTTGCAGTGCCCAATTTTCACCCTCTAATTTCCAACCTAATCCTCCCCTGGCACAACCTCAGGGTCTGTCACTGGTCACTAGAAAGAAAAGATAAATACTTGCCCCTTCACTTCCCTTTGTGAGAAAGCTGTAGACTGCTATAGCATCTTCCCTCACTCTCCTTTTCTCCAGGCTGGATAGGTCAGACCTCAGCCATTCTTTGTATGGCTTCCTCACAAATATTTAGTTTTCAGTCTTATTTGATGATTTAATGAGCAGTGGGTGGAAGCATATACAACCTGAAGTCCCTTCCAGATTGCACTGTTCTGTGTTTTCAATCTTCACCTTTGAGAAGAAGATGCTGATTCTGCAAAGTTTGGGTATTCCAGCTCCAGTTGGAGACCCCATATGCTAAAAGAATAAACACATAACTATGACTGAACTGAATCAATGAAAAAATCTTAGAAAAAACTCAAGCATTGGGGATTTTTTTCATATAGAAACTCTATCCAAGTTAAACTACAAGTTAGAGAGGACTGTTGCTTGAAGTTACACAGTTCATAGCTGCATTTTTGTTAAACTTTTTTAAAAGTAACAGAAAATAGTAGAACTTTCACAGAACTTGAGGATGAAGCAGATATAGGAGTCTCAAAACTTTTTCTTCCCGAAATTGTTGAAGAGGCACAAAAGTTAGGGCAGTGAAAAAGAGACAACTATTCATTGTTATCACTTCAAGGGAAAGTTGGAGAAATCAAGAATGATCACATAGGAAAAAGTCAGTCCTTCCTATATAACAAATGTTGGCATCTGTGAGGTGGATAAAAGCAGTTATCTTATGGTATGTCCTTTTCAGATAGAAAATCTGTGTCTTTACCAGATAGCTTCTGTGAATGTTACTTTCTTTCCATGTAGGGGTAATACAAGTTTCTAAGTTTATCTTCTCTTTATTTACCTGATGTTTCTTTTAGACCTCTAAATTGTCTCAGTTCTAGCACATAGCGAATTTAAAATATTACTTTAATTTAAGCAAGAATTGTGCTGAAATTACAACTGCCAACAAAGTAACTTGAAAAAAAAAAGGGGATGTGTTGCACATTACAGTAAAACAAGAAATCACAGCATGTATTTTTTTATGTTGTTCTTTCCTGGGATAGGATAAATAAAAGGCTCACTCTCACTTACTACTGGCAAGATGCAAGAAAAGCTCATACTGAGATGCTCCTCATCATCTAACAGCCACCTAAGGCTCTGAGAAGGAAAACACAAAGGGCACAACTAAAAACCCCTCTGATTTGCATCAGTATTGGAGTTCAAATTTATATTTTCAGCAAGGGTTCTTCTTTAATTCAGTGTTGCAAAACATCAAGAAGATGTTGAATTTCCATCAAACAGATCTTGATCAGGCTGTTCACTGTTGTAATTTACTAGCTATGGTTGTTACTGGAGAGCTTCATGTAACTGATGGTGGTATTTGATCTAAAAGATTATTGATGTACAATGAATGATCTTTAAAAAAATTCTCTTACTGCAGCAAGCAAGCTCTTCAAAGACAGCAATGTTTTCTCTTTTTTCCTAATACATTATTCATTAATAATCTGAGTGTATTAATTGGCTTATAACTTTGAAATAACCAGAGACTTTATATGAATTATAGGCCACTGTGATCTTCATATCACAGACATTTATAATTAGTGAAAGGGCTTAGATTTTCTTCTGACTTGTGACCAGTCCTTGAGTATTTAGTCAGTCTTCAGACATATCAGCTCTGAAAGAATGAAGAAGACATTGAAGAGAAGAAAGGCCAATGAAGTCTTCTGTGCGAATATACATTTTTATATTTTTTTTAAGTTCAGAAAAAATTGAGGGCTATTTTCATAGATAAAAATTATGGCTTAAGAGAAGACTGTAGAAAAAGAATAATGAATTCAGCATAAGCCAGCATTCTGGCATTTTTAAAATTGAAAAATTTGTAAATATTTAATGCATTTTACAGTGTCAGGTAAAGAATATAATGTCATCAATAATGAGGAAAAAGGTTGAAAAATGATATCTGAATATCTTTTAGCTACTTAATTCAGTGCCATTGTTACTCCATGACATAATTGCTCAATAAAACATGTGATTTTACTTCATCATACTGATGGGAGGGAATATTTGAAAAGAATGTTCCATGTTGCCAAAAAACTAACACAATTACATGTTTTGTGCTAACACAATTACAAAGAAATTAAGCAAAAAACACAGTTGAAGAAGGAAGGTACAGTCAAAGGGAGGAAAGAACAGTACAATGATATGTAGTATTTTTTAGGAGGCATGAATTACTTATGGCTTGCAAAAAGCAGGTTAGTAGACTTCTATATTGACTTACATTGTTTGAAACTTGTAAGATATGAACTTTTCAGTCACATAATCCAATGCAAAGGATGTAAAGTATGTTTTTAAACAGTTTTGACCTCAGGTACTTGGAAAGCAAATAATTTTATTGAGTGCAGGTCTCAAGGTTTTGGTAGCAGAGAGTGGCTTCAGGGTTAGTATCAGTGGTGGGGGATAGTGAGAGGTGAGAGAAAAAGTGTGATAAATGGCCCTTTGAGACCTGAGGGGAAAGCAGTAGGAGCAGAGGAGGTGCTCTGGGAGCCTCAGCAGATATGCCCCTGTGGTCCCTGCAGAGTCTCTGGTGGAGGAGATGATGGCCTGCAGCTCCTGGAGAGGTCCCATGATGAACTGGGTATCCCCGCTGCAGTGCCTGGAGAACTCCACTGTGTGGGTGGATATTCCCTGAAAGAACATGGCTCATGAAGTCCATGCTAGAGGACTTAGTTAAACTTTCCATGGGTCTAACTAGAGGACCATGAAAAGTATCTTGATTCTCACATCAAAGGTCTAAATAGCATATTATGGTATTATCAGTGTTTTAGAAAGGAAGAATGTAACTCAGTCATCCTTTTGGTATGACTGCAGTAGATTTAAGCAGAAAATGAAAAATTATTCCTTACACAATTTCTCTATATTCATGATTTCATTACAGCCATCTGTTTTCAGCTTTTTAAAGAGAAGTACTACAGCTGGTTTCTTGTCTTCTGCAGAAGGCACTTCTGACCCCCACTGTTATCTTTTCTGTAGCCCTGGTCAAGGGCGAAAATAGGTGATCAAGAAGTGCAAGCAGTACCCAAGTTGTGGTAGCAATGAATTTACTTAGTGGGATATAATTTTTTCTGTTATTTTCTCTGCAATTATTTGAGCATTCTGTGAAGAGGGAGTTGATAACTACAATGATTACAATCTCCCTCTTAAGCAGTGGCAACTACTTCTGAACCATAATATTCTGTGTATTGTGTTGTGTATGCTCCCATGTTTTATTTTTCTCATGTGGATATGAAATTTTATTTGCAAATTTTTTTCAGCATTATAAGATCCTGATGCAGTTCTCTAGAGAGTTTTAGTTTGGACTGACACAAGGCTGATTTTTCTTCACTTCAAACTCCATAACTTTGTTATCTATCCTCTTTTTCAAGCACTTGTGAGTATGTTGACTTCACAATTTCCTTCTTTTCCCTCACCATCTTTGTTCCTCCATGAGTCAACCTTTCCAGCTTAACTAGTGCAACATAGGGCCTAAAGAAAAGAGTGAATACTTACTGCTCGAGAGAGGGCACATTGGATTATTTCTGGGAAAGTGTGAATTACTTGCTGTGGTGCACTCTCATAAGACAGTGAAATATCACTGGTATCACTGATATTTTCACTGTCAGTGATATTTCACAGACAATGAAAAGACTATGAATGAATGTTGCCCTGCACTTCTTTAAGACTGCAAAAACTTCTGCAAACATCACTATTCCAAATATGCAAGGTATAACATTTTTATGAAACAATTTAACATTGTAAGAATCTGTTCTTTATTCACACTCACAAAAGTACAGATAATATTTCACTGTCGGATACAGTGGTAATACAGATAACTATCAAGAGAAATACAGCAGCACTTTTTGCTCATATCTTAGAGATATCTTTAAGCCAAGTACCACTAGAATGAAAGCTAATAGAATTAAAATGCATAACTTAAACTCATGTGGTAATGAAGGAAATACTTTAGAGACAGCACTGGAAAACTCAGCCTGCTAGACTAAATACAGCTGCAATATATGAAATATCTAAAGTAAAAACATTCAATTACTCTTTTATTGGAATATGCTTTATGCAGGGAAAGGATGAGACTTAACATCTCTCCTTCTTACAAGATTGTCTCTGTCAGTTTAAACCCTGCACTCTGAAATTCATTAAATACCAGCCAGTCTCCAGGAATCCCCCTTCAAAGGAAAACCTAGGGCTTTCTTTAAACCCAAAGAAAACCCCAGAAGATTGCTACATTTCTTTTCCAGGTATAACCAAAGAGTTGCAAGAAGAATCTGTTTATACTGCAGAATCTCTTTATACAGAAGAAAAGCTCCACATTAATTTAAAAAACTAAATATTAATAATGGTATAATCTGAGCTACTTAATAAGCTTATTAATATATCATGCAATTCCAAATAACATTGTACTCTATCCCTAGATTCAATGGAGTAGGATTCAGTTAATTTCACTCTTTCTTTCCCTGCTCTCCTTCATCCCAGAGATAAATTTGACCACAAATTGAAATGTTTGTCCTACAGCAAGGCAGAATTAATTTGAAGAAAACAAGGCTTTCCAAAAATTAAGGAATCTTTCACATTCAGGGTGATTCTGAATCATGACATTTCAACCTATGTTGCACATAATTTCCATCACTGTTTTATGCAAGGAGAAGATTTCCATTGTCATTGCCAATCCTAAACTCAGATATTCTTTTTCTCTTCCCTGGTATGCCCTTTTTCTGAATTTCTGTTGAAAAATTACTGTATTAATAATTTATTTAGTATTACTCAATAACTAAAAAATTTAAAAGACTGATGGAACACCTAGGAAGAATTTGAATTATTTCAAATTTGAATGGTTGACAGAGTAATTTGGACTGCACATGAATGGCACATACTTTGGTGACTCAGGCTACAAGGGGATAATGCAGATGTGAAAATTTGGTTCCTGGTGAGAATCCATGGGTTTGAGCTGTTAATCAAAACAAGGAGATGTCAGTAATTTTAATGAGCAAGTATTTAAAAGAGAGATTATAAAGACAAGCTTTAGACTTTTAATAAATAAGAAAATAAAAAATAAGAGAAGACTAACAGAAGAAATAGTCTTTATTATAAGATACAAAAAATGACAGAAGACTGCTATATGAGCTATCTAGGTAGAATAAAAAACCCCACCTTGTCAGTTACAATGTCTTTAAACCCAGTAATTTAAGGATCAAATGAAAAAAAATTCCCCTGTGATATTTTACAGTACATTATTCATCTCAAGGGCTTTTCTGTGTGTCAGAGAAACACCAAATGTAACAGCTTACTGTTCTAAATCTATATTGTTTTTTACCATTCCTGATTTAGTACCTAGCTGTCAGACAAAATTTTATTTTCCAAAAGAAATCCTATAATATATTTTTAGATTTAAAGATACTTTTTCCCTATCAAAAGATATTCATTCACATCTCACAGAGGACTGGGACTAACAAGCATAACTGAATATGTATATGATTAATTTAAATATGTTCAGGGATATTTTTTCAGGGAGCTTTATTGAATCACAGTCTGAAGTCCAAACTGTTAAATTACCCTCTCATATTAGTCTCCTGCTAAAAAAAATGCAGTGTATATCCTACCCTTGGGGCAGAATACTGGCATGGAAGTTAAAAACAAATTCTGAATTGCTCATCTAAATGCATCAGTTTTAAAATACTAATGTAGAAATTTAAAAAAAAAATCCCATAATGAAATACATATTCTCTTTGAAATCTCCAGGAATGCTTCAATTCTGTTCCACTTGTAAATCACCTGAGCTGATCACCCCTTAAAATTCAGTAGGAGAATAAACCATTATTTTTGGTTGTCTGCATTCTGGACAGACAGTCATATGATCTCAGGTCCTGTAGCACTGTCATATGACATGATGATGAAATTAGTCAATTTTTGCCTATAAAAAATATGCTCATCATGCAAGTGACTCTCAGTTCTAATTGTCATTAGTGAGAAAAGGTTTACAGATATATTCATCTGTATACTAAAAGAATAAAGGGGAAAAGTTCAGACTCTTAAACTGGAATGGATTTTTTTTAAGTCATGAAATATGAGCAATTTTTTTAACATAAACTGAAAACGTTGCATGAAGATCTTCTGTTATTTCTATCTCCCCTAGACTTACAAGACATTAGAATTTTCTTAGAAAAGTGTGATCATTTGACAAGCTAATTGCTTCAAAAGAAATCTGAGTGTTTTCTGATTTTCTCCTCAGTGCAATAATGCCTGGTGACACATTTAATTTTCTTGTTTCTTAAACCTGCTCTTCTCCAGGAGGAAATTTTCTCTTCCTTCCCATAAACAGGATTCTGAGTCCTGGATGTATCAGAATCACCTCAAAAATACCAGTACCTTTCATGTAATCTCTTTTGGATAAAAGTTCATCACAATTCATCAAAGTCTACCTGAAGGAAGAACAGTGCTATTTCAATGGAAAAAAAAGTAACAATGATATTATATGACATCTGTCAATGGGGTTCTGAAGGTAATAATTGAAAACTTCTGGTGATAAAATATAACCTGCATCACTAGGCACTCTCATAAACAGTAGATTTGTGCAATGACATCTATGAGAGCATTCAACTGGGATAACCACTCTAGTTTTGATGATCTGCTTTCAGTAAATTTAAACTTTCATCAAAAGAAGTCTGCAATGCTTAAGCCAAGGTCATTATTAAATGTTAAATAAATTACAACACAGAGTGTGTAAGGATTTCTCAGTGTCTGTGATTTCCAGTGAAGCAATTAATAGCTCTGGTTTAGGCACTCCAGGACAAACTTGGTCAACAAAGTGCTCTCCTGTTTGTACTGGTGAGGAAAACAATACTTCTCTAAAATCTCATCAGGTTAACTATTTCCTATCAGCTTTTTTTTCACCAAAATGACAACAGACATGCTTTTTCCAGGATATTCAATGTCCTTCCAGAAGAGCCATCCAAACACAACCAATATCATCTAACATCTTTTCTTATCCCAAGAATTAATGATATAAGTTTATTTCACGCTTAATTGAGCAACTAAAATAATTGGGGTAGTAAAAGCCTACAAATAAGGAGAGACTTAAAATTCTCTCTTTCCTAGTACTCATGAAAGCACAAAATGAAAATAGCAATGATAGGACCTAATAGACCAGAACTGTTGACACAGATTCATTAAAAAAACATAAAACCCAAAAACAAACAACCCCCAAAACAAAAATAAAACAAAAAAACCCCAAACAAATAAACAAAGTAAAAAAAAAAAAAAAACAACCAAAAACCAACAAACCAAAAAAACCCAGGTAAAAAGTAAAAGACAAACACTAAACATGTTGGTTTACGGCACCAATGTTTGCATGGATTGTTCATGTGTAACATGTTCAGGAAATACATTTCAGCTGTTAATGTCTAAGATTTGGGATAATTTAATCACAAATACTGGCAAAAAATTACAGCACCCTAAACTGACATGTCCAAAATAAAATAAATTATTTTTTGAAATGCAATAATTCAGTTCCTTTCTGGCTCCAAAATAAAAGAATCGTAGATTTCACAGTTTCAATCATTTCAATGCCACTAAAGCTTCAGTATCTGCTTCCACAACAGCTGAATTAACTTAAAACAGAAAACATTTGTTCTAAATATAGAGAATGACTGCTAAACTTCCATTCTTTATTTCCCATAGCAATCACTTGTAACTCCTGTGTACCACTTTGAGACCTAAATCAGCATGCATTTAAACATAGGTTAATAGTTTTTTTCACAGTATCTAATCCTGATGGGCTTATTTTCTGCTGATTTTACTTCGTCAGAAAATACTGTTGATTAAATCCTGAAGTACCACAAAATAAGAGTGAGTCTTATTCAACATAACTTTGACTTTTAAATTGTTTGCAGTTCTGTTAATGGCTTTATTTTCAACACACTGTTGCTGTGTGGGCAGGCTCAAGAAACGGAACATTTCCAGTAAAAGCTTGAAAGTTTTGCAGGGATTTAAGAGTTTCCTAGCAGAACTACCTTTGCAGTTCCCAGTTTAAGGTGACCAGAAAGGTCAGAGCTGAATGGCATTTACACAATGCGCTGGTAACAGCACTGAAATAGGCATTAGCCACTTGCAGGCTCATTGGGAAGCAGTGGCTTGTTAGCAGTCCTGCTCTCAACAACAGAAATGTCTGGAGAAGGATGCCACAGGATGCTCAGAAGCCTCAGCTAAAAGGTAGTAAATGGGTGAAGAAACTGAAGAAAATGGATGATAGTTGCACATCTATGACCATTTAGCAAAGGAAATACCCAGCCACTGATTTAACACATGGGAGCTAGAAGCTCATCCCGTTATAAAGGGATCATTCCCACTCAGATGGGGGAGTGTGTATGGGAAGAGGGTGGTGAGATAGAGAGAGGAGAGAAGGAAGGGAGAAAGCTGTCTAATAAACCTTACAAGTTAGTTTCCTAACTCCCAGCTTTTGGATAAGTCTGAGAATGCAATGTGGAGAATGGTGACAAACAAGGGGCTGAGGGGAAATCCCACAACTAAGTCTCCAGCAGTGCCACAGTCACGAGTGTAGTAGGTTTTATCATCTGTATCAAAGCCAAACAGCAAGCAAGGGAGAGTGGGAAGTGTTGGGCATGATATATTTGAGCAGTGGGTTTATTCTACACATGGTACCCAGATGCCTATCCTGGAATGTCAAATTATTGTAGAGCTTGCTCAACACAGTTTCTTTGTTTTTAACTTTCTGAGTTTTTCTTCTTCAAAGCAGAATGAATCTTTCTTTCCAGGCTAATCCATTTGTTTCACACCAATTCATAGCCTTTCTCAAAGGCTCATAATCAAGGAACAAATCATAAATTAACTGAAGCAAAAGAGCAGTTTATGGCATACAAAATTGGAAAACCGGTAACTTATGTTCTGCTTTATCCTTGAAAGAACAGAAGTCATGGTGATTTACACATTTAAATTTTGACCAATTAGCAATAAACCCCTTTCTGTTCCACTGGTTCTCACCTGTTGCATCCATATTGTCTCTATAAAGTGAAGAAGTGATGGTGATGATTAAAAATGTGGCTGAAGATGAAAAAATAGAGAAGATAAATATTATTAAAGGCTCAGTAAAATTGCACATATTGTAAAACTGCTGTGTAGCTCATGTTCTCTCTCCTTGGCCATTGTCTTGCAATCCTGACTTGGTTAAATGTCCTATGACTATACGTATCTTGTGTTCAGTGATTCTTTGCCTTCATTTCTTGAAAACCTTGTATTATTTCCCCGATCTTCTTATGAAAGAGTTTTAGCTACTGGAATTTAAATGTTTATTGGTTTGTTTGTTTGGGGTTTTTTTCTGAATTGCAGAATCCAAGTAAGAAACAAAGTAAAAGAATATTACAACATGAAGTTTAACTAATTTTTTTTTGTGTTGCAAGTGTCCTGATCTCAAAATTGTGATATTGACTGGTTTTGCTGCCACATTCTTATTGGTTACATTGTAGGAAAAAATAAAATCTCCTCAGATTTCCTCTATTAATAGTTTCTTTAATTGACTAATGTGAACTGAGAATTTGCATGGATTCAACAACATGCCCTAAATATTTTGAGGCACAAAGATTATTATGAGAACATATTGCCTTATAATCCAGATGATAATTTTAAAATATAAATGTATTTGGTATTCAAGACAATATCTGTGTCTCCAGTCCTATGTGGATATGAGATTACTTTAGAAATTGCTGTAATGATGATTATCTGATAGGCTGGGAAGACACTTTCATTTCAATTTTACAGGTAACACCAATTAACCAGAAATAAATTTCTCTCAAGGGTTTATAAACAAAAATACATGATAATTTCTTGAATTTTGCTAATCATATGAGTATTTTAAAAATGTTTTAAGTAAAAAGTTCTAATTTACAGGACTCTCATATTTAAACATAAGGACAGAAAATATATGTGTTTGTATAAACAGATATAGCCTATCCAAAGCATATGAGATGTATACTGAAGCAGAATTTCAAGTTCTTTATACAATGAAAATTACACACATTTGACAACATGTATATGTTTTATATGCTTTCCAATCTTGTTTCTTTCCCCTAGTTACTCATACAATTGCATGCTTGATTTTTTTCCCCTAAAAGACATCTGTATCAGTTCATTTACAATTATTCATCAACTTGAGCTTTTAACCGGCACTTATTTTGGTTATCAGAAAAATAGCTATTAAAACAAATTTAAACATTAATTGAAAGCTAATATTACAATTTATACTCTCATTGCTGCGCTCTCTGGTAGCTTGTTTTCTTGTTATTTATTCTAACTGACAATTTCAGCTACTTTAAAAGAATTGCAATTAAAAAAAATGTAAATCAAAGGGCATTTCTAAGCAATTTTCCATGCCAATAAATATTACGTATATATATATACATGAGTACATGTAAAGTATCTAATATGTGTATATAAATACTTAGAAATATTTCCTTTCCTATATGTGGAATAAGTGAGTAGTTGTCTAAAGGGATGTAACCCCACTAATTATTCAGACCTCCTGCACAGAACATTTCAGTGAAAAGCTTGAAAAAACTTAATAGTTTTGAAAAGTTCTGACCTACTATTTGTGATGAGACTCTCCCCCATCAGTGAGTCTGAATGCTGGAGTGTTCATTTCAGGAGAATGCCAAACGAGGCAGGTCACAGCCCTCCAATGCCTTTGGGCATGGGGTCTGTGCTGTCCTCTGAGTGATGAGAGGGACCAGACGATGTCCAGATGTCCCAGGCAACCCAAGCTCACCCAGAACTTTATTCTGTGGCTCTCTGGAGGGACACCAGAATTAGTTGCTGAGCTGGAGACTGAGAAAAGCCTAGCAAATACAGAAAATCTTCACAACTACTGATATAATCTACTCAGAATGGTGAGAGACAAGTCTTCAGAAGGGAAACAACTTTGTCAGTGCTGCATCGGCAAAACGCAAGCAGCTGCTCTTCAGCAAATAAGTGTAGTCCCAATAAATGATTCTGCTATGTAGTGATAAAACAACATCAACTCTTTTGTCTTTAGTATTTGACATAGCATCAGACTCTCACACAGTCATATTTTTCTGAACAGGAAGCCATCACACACATTATATATATATATACTGAAAACAAATGTTTAGTGGTGGACAAGGAAGTGCTAGGTTAAAGATTGAACTTAATGATCTGAATTTTTTTCCAATCTAAATAATTTTATGATTCACTGGGACACAAAAATGCAAGATAAAGAGTGCAATCCAAACCTCTTAATACACAGACTGTGAGCTTTGGCTTTGCAATGCAAGGAACTGAGGTAATGACAGATAAGAGAGTAGACTTCTGCACTCTATATGCACTCTTCAGTTTCCAGCTATTGCTCAGGAAGAACAAACCCTTTTATGTCTCACCCCAAATATACTCCAAGAAAATCCACCAGGGTCATCCCCTTTCAGACTAAAAGAAATCTGAACTTGTGTAATATCCTGTGGGCTGGAAAGGAGGAAGGAGGAGAAACTTTTACAGGAGAGTGGAGTTCATCTTCTAGGACAAAGTCCATTGTGAGGAGCTTATGCAGGAACGGAGTAGAAGGTAGGATTTTTCTAGTGTAACTCTTCTTGAAGCAAGAAGGAATTTGGGACTGACATTTTCTATGGAAAGTGTTTGTCCCATGATCCTTTTGCAGAACCTTCTGCATTTGCCACACTTATGGTGGTAATGTGCCCACAATCATCAAAAACCTCCTCCTCCATAACTAGTGATAAAGGTTACTATCCTGGAGTTCTGACAAGGCTGTACTGGATCTTACCTCAGTGCTACAGTGCTACACTCATTTTGACGAAGATCAGAAATGTGACCAGGGTCTGGAAAATCGGTGGTTCTACCTTTGTTGTTGATAAATGCTTTTTAAAAATTATTTATATAATTTTATAAGAAAAAGCTGTTGTCTTGTCCCGGAGCCTTTTATTATTTTAGCAAGTAGAATCTAAAATCTGTGAATATTCCATCAAACTCAGCATATGTTTGTGCAGTTCATCAGTCCCAGTGCTAATATTTTGAGCTGAGAAGGCAGTCAGGGCTGAATCCCAACTACAAAATTATATGGGAAAAGATGTATGTGCAGCAGCTTTGACACTTCTAGTTAGGAAAAGAATTCATGGCTTTTTCCAAGCTCCTGGCCTCTGCAGAACAGATACACTGAGATAAAGGACAAAATTCAGAAAACAGCATGACACTGAGAGGAGTGCTTCTAAAAGGTAAACAGTAGGTATGAAAACAAAGGCATGTGCTCTGTCAGAAGCCTGGAGGGAAGAGACAAAGTAGTAGTGTATTATGCTTTCCAAGCAAGGAGAGAAAAGTTGGAAATCAAGCAGATTTATTTGTTGATTGGATTTTTTGTTATTGTTTGGGATTTGTTTCTTGTTTATTGGTCTGGGTGTTTTTCTTACCAGACAGCTCAGCTATTACACTGATTGAGGTTTCTGTGATGAGCTAGGCATGGTGCATGCTGTGAGCTGGGGGTGCATGTGAGAATGGAGCCTTGTCCAGGGAACCAGCTCCTGCAGGGAAAACTGAAGCAGCACCTTGGACAAGTTTTTAAAGGATAAAACTCTTTTTCAGGATACTGGCATGGGGCAAATCTTGCAGGCTTCTCCACCTTGTAGCCATCTGGCTTAGGGCAGTCATGACACTGTGAGGTGTTAGGGCTGAGGACAAGTGACATGCCAACAACCAGTGCCTTGTCTCCAGCAGTACTGAGCTACAGCTGGCCCCATCCATGCCACCAAACGCCAGTTACAGAAAATGAAGCATATATTTATTTCTTCTGCATACTCATCCTTACAGAATCACAGAATAGAGTCATCTAGGTTGAAAATGGCCTCCAAGATCCCTGAGTCCAACCATTAACACAGCACTTCCAAGCCCACAACACCATGTCTCCAAGTACCATTGCATGTCTTTTAAATAACTCCAGGGAGGATGACTCAACCACTTCCCCACCAGCCTGTTCCAAGGGATGAACAGTCTGTGGAGTAAAAGTTTTCCAACCAGTGGAAAATTGACTTGAATTAAGCATAGTTCCCAGAAACACAATTCAGATGGTAATAGCAATTCTCAATTGCAGAACCAGCAAAAGCAGCAGCACCTTGTCATCCCAACAAGAGCTAAAGAAATTGCTGACAGAAAATGACATGACGAAGAGTATTCTCTTATTCTATTTGATCACGGTAACATAGTTAATGATCTTAGTAACAGCTCACTCTTTAAATTATTCCTATATAGGTTAAAAAAATGTAGGCTGAGGAAACTAATGGATTAATGTTTCACTTCAAGAGTGATGAACTTCAATACTTTAATTTCAGTATAAACAGATGTCAGTCTGTCAGCTCTTATCCAGCCTTCCACATTTTTCAGCTTATAAAGAAAAATTTATATATGATTTTAAATTAGGGCAGTTGTGTACTTCAGAGCTGAACTGAAATGTAAGTCTGAGCTGAAAAAATACATCTGTCATGATACCCGCATCAGCTGGAGTGCAAATACAAAGCAGACGAATGTCATTGAAATTTCATCTTTGCGTGGTCTTTGACAGTGTGGCTGAGAGGTCAGTTGTGATTTTTAAAGTATGGACCATTGCTCATCTTGACCACGGCAAGGCTTGATCACTATATAGAAAACAATATCCAGGTACCAAATGGGGCAACAGATTTCCATTTTCTGCAAGGTTAAGAAAAAAAAGGTAAAATATCAAAGGAGCCAGTTTCTGGATTTATGGTTGAATCCATTTCATAGTGATAGGAAGGAGTTTGCTTCTCTTGGGAATATCCAGAGCGGAAAAAAACTCACTGGAAACATGCCTAGGAAAAGAAAATCACAAAGAAAATACGATTTAAAAAAAAAAAAAAAATTTTTAAATTCCCATATATTCTGGATGGCTTCTTAGCATGTTCTAAGTTAGAGATTCTGGCTTTAATAAAAAAAAAAAGCTTAAAGATTGATAGCATTTTTCTCTGATTGACCAGTTGGGGCTTCCAAGTTTTCAGTAAATATCATGATGTACTGCTATTCTTACACAGCACAATTACTATGACGTGAGCACTGGAAAGTTGTAAAAAATTATTTGAATTCAGTAATAGCCTAACCAGAACATTTTTATTGTAGTAAGACCACAAATAAAGTTTTGGTGTACCATTGCAGGAGGGGCTTATTTTTAATTTATTATGATGCAACTCATTCTTAGACTTCAGTCCTTTGCAATTTCTTGGAGATAGGTTGAACAGCTGGAAAGTTAGGTAGAAATAGATGTCTTTCTTAAGGTGCTAATA
Source organism: Agelaius tricolor (assembly GCF_023055355.1). NCBI lineage: Eukaryota > Metazoa > Chordata > Aves > Passeriformes > Icteridae > Agelaius > Agelaius tricolor. The sequence continues at coordinate 22,598,184 of NW_027269262.1, read as the reverse complement.
GACAATGCAGATAATTTTCAGGTTTAGCAATTGTAATGAAATTATGTTAAAAAAAATTCTATTATCGAATGATTAGGATGTTTAAGATTTTGAAGGTGTATTAAGATTTGTGCTTTTTAATATACTAAAAAATTTGTAATTGTACCTTAGCCTTACTTCATACAAATATTTTAAGACAGAGAAATGTCAGCTCTGAATGAACTTAATTCTTAAGCTATTAAAGTGAGTTGAACTTTGCCATTGACCTTCGTATGTGTTATTCTTTCCCAGAGAGTGAGTCACAAAGCTTGTTTAGGAATCTCATTTAAAAAACTCTTGAGAAAAAAAGTTTATAATTTTCTAGACTGTTTAAAAAAGACCCCTCTTACTTATTAGGAAATCAACCTACTGCATCTCACCTGCATTTCAAACTTAGGTTGCCTTTTTAAAAGTTTTACCTTTTTCAGATAATATTTTCTTTCAAAGACCTCTGCTCTTTCCTGCTACCTGTCATCAAGGTACTTGCCAGGTATTTCAGTTTTTGAGAATCTTGTAAATACAGAATTGTTTTAAAGGCCCAGATCTAATTTCCACCTCACATTGCAGGTGTCCAGCATGCTAAGAGGAGGGAAGTGGCATTTTCATTTAGCTTAAAGGAAAAATATTCTTATTTCAACAAGTCCAGCTTTCTAAGAGTTCACATGTTAAGAATAATTTGTCATCTGAGACATAGGATGATATTAAAAAAGAGAGATGTTTAACATCAGTTGACATTGCTGAACAGCTCTTTTGGAGAGAAATAATCTGTGATACAACTCACTGCAAGAAGCCACACAAAATTTTCTAGCAATGTTTTCCTTATGTCTATAACAGAATTAAAAAGCAATAGACCACTAATAATTTTCTGTCCCATGAAAGTTTATTGCACAATAATTTTCAGTGAAGTTTCTAGGTGCTCCTATGAAGCAGTGATGTAGACAAGGTGCTGGACTGGACAGCTGCCTGGTAACATTCAGACTCATCCCATACATCTGTAAGAGAACAGCCAACTTTCTTCGGAAAAGATCAGTATCAAACCCACAGCATTACACCATCCCCCCCACTCATTTTTCATGTTGCATAAAGAAGGGAGTTGTCACTAAGATCTGTGGCAACCATCTTTTGAGTGGAGGTGACACAAGGAAGATTTTGAAAAAGTTAAAATTGGAGTGACTTAACTGCAATATAATTTTGAAATTAATTTCAACTCTCTTCAGACTACGCTCAAATTGTGAAATATCCTGAAGTCTGATGTTATATGATCTTTTTAGATGTGGCTTTACATTATATCTGTAATTGTGCTCTCTTTTCTGTTCTGGTGCATTATTTTGATTCATCTAAAAATTACACCCCACCAAATAGGCAAACTTCCTCCCTCCTCCCTCCAATAAAGCTATGATATATATGTGAAGTTTTATTTTGAAGGCTTACTGCTACTGAGAATATTGAAGAGAGATTAAGTGAAAAAATAGAGGGATTTTACAGGAACACATACAGATTTATAGCTCTCTTAAATCTATCTAGTGCACAAGTATAGCTTTTTAAATTTACATTTAGAGATACATTAAAGTTCTTTGATTTAAAAAACTTTGACCTTAACTAATCAATTTCTTTTTTGTCCAGAAGCATAAATTCAGGAGACATAGGAAAGAATTCTAGAGAGAAGAATTAAGAAGATGATATCTTTGAGAGGAAAAGAAAGGTTATTAGCAGGATGAAGAGGCTGGGAAAGCAACTGGCTTGATAAAATGGGAACCTGTAAAAGAGAAATGAAGTGTCACAGATAGAAGTGTGATCTGAGGTAGGGTGATGTGGGTGAAAGAAGCAAAAGTATCAGCACTGAATGGCAAGATGGGGATAGTAAAAATACCAAGTTAAAAAAAAGGTAGGAAAAATGACCTGTAAGAACTTTCACCTGAAACAGAGAGGGATAATAGAGGAGTGATTATAATATTCTGTAATATATTCCTGAACCCTACAAATCTACTCTGCCCATGGAAAACTGATTTCATTCTCACATTTTTGTCAACAAACATTCAAACACATTTGACAAAATATTCCAAACAATACAAACAATATCTGACATATATTCCAATCAACAGCTGACAAAGTAAAATTTTTATTTAAATGTTAAAACTTTTTTGTTTTCTTCTGAAAGAGTTCATGAATCTCTGCCCACATTTTTATGATATGACAGCTTATACTATGCTAGAATGCATTATTGCATTAAGCAGTACTCTGCTTTACCAGCTATGGTCAGCATTTCAGAAATTAGTATCTCCAGAGAGTATTCTGAGCTAATATTTATCCTGAACGTTTTCAAAAAAATACTGAGTCTGTGGCAGTTGCTTTCAAGAAGTAGCTCCCTGCAAAGCCAAAAAAAAGCAAAAAAAATGCCCCCCCCAAAAAAAAAATCAGAAAGACAGTAGCACTTTCCTAAGGAACTTAAATTATGCAATTTTCAGAACTGCTGTTTCAAACTCACATTTTATATGCATATATATAGATACACATATATACATGTCTGCATGTCGTGTTTTCAGTTAGTGTCCTTGATAATTGTTACAAATGGGTAAATTTTAATTGCAAAATTAAATCTCAGCCTTTATATATGTCAGACAGGTACCAACTATTTAATAATCTTATTTGTCTTAATAGGAATACAATTTTTTCAACTATGTTTTAGGCATTCATCACAAGTGCTGCTATAATATCTGTGTGACTGCTGCACATAAAGTTAATGAACTAGTTTCAAGGCATGGTGCTTTATAGACATAAACTGGAAACATTTAAAAAGGACAGACAGGAATAATTCTGTTGTGAGAAATAAACTACCTGACAGAAGCCTAAGGGCCCAGGCTGCAATGAGTCAGCCAATACTGTCGAGTGACACTTGCCATGGCACTACTGGTGGTTCAGAAATTCAGAGTAGCTCAGAGGTAGCGATGCATTAGAGATATTATTTTTCATTAAAATAAAATTTAAAGAAATTAAGCAGTGCCAGAAGATCTAATGGTAGCTAGAGTAGTTCAGAGCAGCAGATTCCTGTAGTGTGGCAAATGTTCACTCTGTCTTCTGTCTACGCAGAACTGGTACTGTAAAAAAGGCAGTTTCCTGGAAGTATTTATATTGTGTACTTTTGGTTGGGGAACTTTCAAAGGGGTCTTACCTCACCTATCCTGTGCCTTTGCACTTCTCAGAAGATGTTTATGGTATTGTATTTCAGTCAGTTTTCTGTATTCCCTCTGTTGAAGTTTCAGAACTTACCTCAGCTATTTTACAGAAGCAAGATCCTGAGAGATGAAACGTTCCTATGACATTTGACTGAGTTCAGGCACTGAGCTCTATGGAAGAGCTGAAAATATATCTGACAGATTTCATCTTCATATCTGATATGTACGTCAACAGGATGTTTGATGTCTTGAATCCTTGTTTCCTTGGCATCTTTCAGCATACTGAACAGCAAGAAAGACACACCTGGAGGCTGACCTTCTGTTCTGGTGACCTGTATGTGAAAGATCTAGGATACTCAATTTAACAACATACGATCAGTGTATTTGTCAATCCAATTTTCTAAACAATTCAGAAGATAATCACAGTGTGGATTATTATTTTTACTTCAAACCTGAGTGAATTTACCTGTGTTTCTTTTCCAAAAGTGGTTTTGATTAGTTGATGAACAAAGAGCACTGGAAATCAATAAAAACCAAAAATCTTAATGTTATTTGCTAAACATGTAGATCCTTCCTAGTTATTTACATGTCATTTTGATGACAATTTGATTAGGCAATTGAAAATTATTGGCAGTAGAGAAAACTGTGCAAGTACATATCAAGCTGCACGTGGTTTGTCCTTTAGCATGTAGAATTGAAATATCAGCCACTCACTACAAAATGTAATGATTTCAGTGTAAAAGAATGTTTACTTGTCACTATCAGAAATGTATTCATTTTTAATAATTCTGCCCTTTGGTTGTTATTTGCCTATACATCTTCTGGATTTCCCTATGTAAAGGATTTGAGATTAAAATTGATCATAGCATTGTTTTTCAAAAATGGTGTGTCCACTTGAGAAAGCTCCACAACTTTTCTGAAATTTTATGTTCTTTCCCTTAGTTCAGCATGTGGGCAGAAGGGAACAAAAACCTTCAGGAAAAAGTGGAGGTAAGCTAGCATATATTATAAAGTACAAGTGAAGTGAGAGTTAAAAAATGTTGACCATTGAAAACAAGTTAAAGGTATTCTTAAATTTATTCAGAATCAAAGCAGCACAAAATATATGAGTTCTAAATAAAAAAGAGCCATTACAAATCAGAGCAGCTAAAAAGAATCACTCAAAACATAATGATGAAATTGAGAATTATTCTGACATTTTATTTTTTTTTGTGTGATAGTGAGGTGAATCTGGAAGCCTATTTAGCAAAAATTTTGACCAAGATTTTTGACCCTGTTTTTCTGATCTGAGAGCTTTTTCAGAACTTTGTTATTTTGATAGTCAAGCATTTTGCAATATCTGTGCTCAGTTTAATTATAACCAGTTCACTCCCATTTGTATTTTTGCCATCATTGATATTTAGCTTTAACAGCTTCTTTCCTAGGAGCTTCCCTTATAACATATTCCAAGACAGTAATCATACCCCTTTTGAATCTTCGTTTTGCTCACCCAAACAAGCTGTTCTACCAGAATCTTCTTCAAGTGTGAACTCCCCATTGTCCTGATGTTCCTTGTGCTCTTATATGTAGCTCTTCTTATTTCAGTTTCTTTTATTGAGTATGGCTGACTAGAACAGTTTTCCAGATGAGAATGGTGTGGGACCTTGTACAATGGCACAAAAACTTCCTTACTTCTCTTGGAAATGTTTGCCCTGGAGCGTCTTAGAATTGGATTTGCCTTCTTCACAGATGCATCACATTATTTCAGGAATTTGATTCCACTGAAAAGAACAATTAAATTAAAATGACATTGAAATAAGCTCATTCTCACCCTGTTGCTATATTGACTCAGTAAACAAAGTACATTTTTTGCAGACATCTTTCCCTCATTATATATCAGATTCCATTTTTTCATCATAAAACCAGACTTTCTGGTTTAACAGTTTTATTTTCCCCAACAGATCTAACACGATGATCCTCCATATGTGAAATTCAAATGTGGTTTAAACAAAAACGTTTAGAAAGCATAGAATGAATTTTTATGGAGCCAATTCAGTCTGTTCCAAAACATTATGTTGGATACGTCACCTCTGTGGAAAGTACAGTTTTCAGAAATATACTGCAAATTACTTTAGGTTGATAAAAATATATTGAAAAACCAAAAGAGGTTTCAGTTGATCAATTTTATTATAAGAAACCATAAGAATGGAAGGTATCTCCTTTAAAAGTCCATAAATAAATATATATATTTTTAAATGTATTAAAAATATTAAAATACTTATGAGCTATATTATATAGATACATACATATCCATTAAAATCCAGGGAAATTTCACTAATGTGGAAGAGAAATGACTTCAGTACTGAAATGACTCATCAAAATAAAATGGACAAAAAAGACACAAACTCAGATTACATGATGATAGAAAAACATAACTACATGCAAATTGCAGAAGAAATTCCTAGAAACTAATAATATTAAGATAGGACAAGGATTATGGTTTTACTAAAATGACAAACAAATATATTGGGCTACATAAAAATATTGGTGACAGGGGAAATAAAGAATACCTGGACTGGAGAAAAATTGAGAGAGGAAAGAAGCTGCCACATCAGTCTTTAACAAAAGAAAGATTACTTTTAATGGTTAATGTCTCCTTCTGAAATATTCAGATTTCTGATAATTTTATTATGATTTTGTGATTAAAAAGCTTCTTATGAAAACAATCACCATAATAAATTTAAGTATAGCTAATTTGAAAGAATCAGGACAGAAGGAAGAAATTCAACTCAAAGTAGGTAAATGTACAGTTTTATAAATTTGTGGGCAAATAATTTCTCCTTCAACACACTGCAGAAAACAGTACTGAATCAAGGAAATGCATCAGACTACTCAAGTTTTATTGAAATATTAGGGAATATCACCTCACCATTTTGACTGTCATTTGTGTCATTGCATCAATGTATCCTTACATTATGAAAAAACACAAATCTTGTTAACAGTTCAATATGAAGTGTAATGATATACAACAGTGGACAGAAATGCAAGAACTTCTAACAGCGCCTGAACAGCTTAGTTTTTTGTTCTAGATTTATGCAATAAATAAAAGATAATAGGATCCAGAAAGGTTTGCATTATGGTTAAAATTAATAAAACAAGAGAATTAATCACAAGGAGAAAGAAAAGGAAATATGCTTTTTATGGGAGATAGTAACTGGAAAAAACAAGAAGAGGGAAGCAATGACCAGGGAGTGCAGTACAACATATATTTTAACTGAAATCTGTCAGCAATTTACTTTGAATAATAGGAGGGATGCAGAAAATGGTAAAAAAGAGAAAATGGAAATCAACAAGTAATATCCAAATTTGTGTTTATGTATGTTTATTTTGGGACAATTAAATGCACAGTGACTGATGCAAAATCTCTTGTACCATGAAAGCTGGGTTAAAATCTGCAGCAGAGGGACGCTCATTATTCCTGTACATAGTAAGAAGAAGAAATCCACACTGATTGTGGTGCAAAGTTCGGATATGTATTGAGTGTTTTTAGATTTAGAACCTTAAGGGTCATTTAATTCTACTTTTGAATTCTATTTTAAATTCTTCCAGGAACTCTCTCTGCATTGTGCTGCTTGACAGCAAATATAAATCTGGTGCTTGAAACAAAGCCGAACGTTCAGTGGTTCCAACAGTAGAGAATCAAGAGCCCAGGTCTCTCATCTGTAATTGCTACTGTCAACCTTCCTTATGAGCTTGTTCAAGTGGACTGATTTTACCTTATCTGCAATTCTCTTCAAGATGGAGACTAATATAAATAAAATAGGATGAAGTATTGCATTTTTAAGTATCGTTGTTACTTTAAAAATATTGTGAATTATATAATTTCTGAATTGACTGGTCCAAATGCTAACTATTATTAACTAGATTTTGAGACTAAAAAATCCTTAGAATATCTTTTTCTGTCAGACTGATGATACTTGGAGATACGCAAGCATGGCTTATACATTGGAAAATACTGTATAGCGTAATCCTACAGTGGGGAAAAAGGACAAGACAAAGGTATTGCTGAATGAAAACCAGGTTGCTGGGAGTCAGTGGCAAAGTGTTCTCTATGCCATTTTCATGAACACTTTTCAGAAAATTTCAGTAGTCTATAATAGCAAATTCTTCTTGCTAGATATTAAAAAAAAATGGGCCAACAGCAGAGTTTTACAAGATTGTTTAAATATAGTTTTTCCATCAATTTTGTTGAAAATTTCCAGGCAAAATTTTTGGTATGACTATTAACTCAGATTTTTTGAGGAACATGTTAGTTGAGGCTTTTTTCTGCACACCTTATTATTGCACTATAATATGTTTCAGTGCAGTTCTTTAGAAAACCTTCCAATTCTACAATCCCATGTTCATTTGATCCCAATGTATAAATAATGCAAAGATCAATATTAACAAGAAGAAGAAGAAGACGAAGAAAAAGAAGTTTAATTACTCGCTTTTAACTAACTGGATGTCCTATTTCACTTGCATCACAGAAGAATGGTGTTTGGACCCTGATCCTGAACTAGATATAATATGCTAGCATTTACACCTCCATATAAGCAGCAGCATGTCCCTGTGTTACTGTGAGTAGGTTTGGGGTCTTTGTGGCTGACAATACAATGAACAGAAATTAAGAAAATTAACAAAATGACTACTTAAAATAAATTGAGCTTGAAGATCTTGTACAACAAAACCTTCCTACTCTACTGGTAAAGCAGCTAAGCTTTCAATACTTTCAATCCTAAGTGTGTCATTATTACAGCCTATTGCAATTAAGCTTTCTGGTTTGAATCAAGAAAGAAAAAAAAAGGGAAAATGGGACACCAGGAAAAGTAATGTTAAATAGAATGCATCTCATTTATGACAAACTTCATTATCGCATATCTGTTCAGCAAGTAAGAAAATCCATAAGAGTATTTTTACTGTCTAAATGTTAAAATATTTAAAAAGTGTCATCTTAAAAAAGGGCAGACTGTAGTGATCTAATGATATTCTAGGATCAAGAATATCAATGTTGTAAATTAAAGTGAAGCTTATTAACACCAGTGGAATACTGACATACATCTTTTCTACTATCTTGGCTCTTTCACACATTTTCCATAGAAGTACACTAAAGTGAAGTGACCTCCATGAGTCACTGAACAATTTTTACTTACTGGTCTGCAAAAAACCCAATCAATCAAAAATGGCCTGAAGATGTGTGGCTAGACATATCAACCAGTTGTAACAGGTACCTGCATAACCAGGGAATACATTTACACATCTGCCTTACTTAGCTTAAGAGCTCTGCTCCTTATTCTCTTTTCTAAGACAGAAGATCCTGTTTTGGTGCAGACAACTAAAATCACCTTTCTCATCACAGCTCATTCAGCCTGCAGGCCCACTGTCGAATGTGTCAACACACACACTTTTGCCAATGTAAGTGCTCTCCCACTGGGAACTGTTCTGAGTTGTACACAGAAAACAGACAGTGCTCAACAATATAAACTCATAAGGCACTTTAGCAAGTTACACAGGAATGGGTCAGATCAAGGATTCCTCCACCCCAGAATCTTCCCTCCAGCTATGTCCATCAGCCAGCTCCTCAGACTGCTTCCAGGGAGTAGAGGTGCTGCTGCAGGTGTCCCTGTTTTTCAGGTGATCTTCTGGGTTCCTAATTTCTCCACTTCTGAGCCTTTGAGTTTCAGTTCATTCTGTTGCCCACTCCCACCAAATTTGTGGTCTTGAACCCTTCATCCCCCCACCCTTCCAGTATCTTTTAGTAACCTCATTTTCAGGGAGGGCTTTAAGTGCATATTTGAGATTTAGGTACTTTCAATGTTCTAAAGAAAACTAATAAGCAGAGTAGGCATGTGATAATGATTCAGAAATAATAAAAACTGGGCAAGAGTACAAGATGTTTCCTCTTAATACCTTCCAGCCCTTCAAGTGTCATGATCTCAGTGCCCTGAGGATTTTTCTTCCTGCAAATGACTCTTTAGAACTAATGAAATCTTATTTTCACAGCAACCTTTTGAAAGATTGCTAAATGTTGCATGAAGACTCACTTCCTTGTTTGCTTTGACTTGACTCCTAATGGCTTTATTAATTGGATTTGAAAGGATAAGTAACAGAAGAAAGCATCGTTATGCTATTACTTTCAGTTTTTCTCTAAAAGTGAAATCTTTATCATAGGCTTCTTTCCCAGTAAGATAAGTTTTAGTTTGCACTAGTTTAATAATCATAACATATTGCCTTATCTCCTGAATTTAATTCTTGCTTTTCAATGAACAGCATTTCAATTCTGAGTAATGTGTCACATTGCCTGGTTACACCTCTGTTTCATGGTGCTAGACTGGCATAAAAGAAAATTTAGAGTTAATCAGAAATACCAAAAATCAATCAAGGAAAAGCTATATTTGTTCTCTTCAGAATTATTTCTAGACCAATTATGAGTAGGAGTGATACTAGTAGGGTTAGTGCGCTGCTTCTTTTGTCTTGCATATTTACTTGTACAATGCTCATCTATTATACATTTTCAGGTTAATGTCTTTGAAAGAGGTTTTGTTATCTTGAACTGCAAAAGAAAGCATGTGTTACTTCTCTACTGAAATGTGTCACTGGTACTTTAAATTGTGGAAACTATTAAAGTATAATAGTAACGATATTTTTATTTAATTTATTACTAAACTTCCTTTTTAAATTTGTGGTACCTAGATTTGGTTATTGTGGAAGCTGTGGTGCTACTGCTTAAAATGTACTCCATAATACAGAATGTAAGTAATTACCATTAAAGAAGTAAAAACTTTTTCATTTAAGAAAGGAACAACCATTTACATTGTTTTATTGCAATTGTTTCCTGTCTAGAAAAAAAAATCAGATCATTAACATATTGTGGGAACAACAGTGTGAGGGAATTCATGGTGCTTTAGCTGGATCAGTGAGATTCCTTGAACTGCTTAACTCCTATCCAGTCCGGCCCACAGTTCTGTGAGACTTCTCAACATGCATTACCTATTGCAAATAATTTACTTAAACAATGTACAGAATATCTCCTAACTATGTAGCTGCACAGAGAACATTTATTTGCACTTCTAGAGCAATTTTTTCTGACTCTTTAGAAGTCTCTGACCTGTGTATGAAGCAAATAGCCACATCAGAAAATGTGAATCCCTGGGTGGGATGTATGTCTCTGGGACGGTCAGATTTCCCACCTAGGATGCTAATTTACTCACTGAAATATGCATATTGGTTTAAGTACAGCAAGAGTTGCATGAGATGGATCTCCAAAGCAGTCAGAGAGATCCTAGCAACTGCTCAGGTACATAATTATGGAGGTGGCTAGGGGTTCAATCACTTGGTCTGATTTTAGTCCGCTGTGCAAATTACTCCATTGCCTCATTTTTGTATATGAATAACTGGAAAGTTACCAACTGAAGAAGTTCATTCCTTTAGTGCACTATAGGTGAAGATAAGCACAACACTGACATAGCTATGCCATAGTTAGAATGAAAGGACAAATTTTAATTTCATCCTTAAAACTAATTTCCAACTGAAGTTCCTGTTGCCACAGGACTAAACCACAATGTGTGACTGAATCCCTCAGTGCATGTGTGCCTACTGTATATGGCACTTGATCTTCTGGCTTGATTACAGTCATAATTTACATAGACCATTATGAACCTTCACACACTGCAGCAATGCAGATGTACCTGTTGAAGTAGCAGGTCTTTTGAGTCCTACAACTAATGAGCTGTATAAATAAGAAGTTGGAGAAATAGAAAAGCTCAGAATATTCAGAATATTTTTTCTACAATTAATAGATCTTCATAATCCAACTGAGTTTAAGCTTGCTCTAATACCATAAGAAGTAAGAGCATAAGGAGATTTATTTTTACCTTTAGTTTCCATCAAACTGGTTCTAAATGAGTCATGAAAATTGGGCACCCTAACATGACTGGCAGTTTCACCACCCTCTCCGTAGCCCAACAAAACATCTTTAAGTGCATATTGAACCAAGCAGTCTGCCAGAGAACTTGGCTGAAATTGGTGTTTAAGAAATAAGGTTTATGCATACTTACTCTGCTCTTTTGAAAACTGTTTTATATCAGCCACTGAACTTTCCTAAACTAAATGATCTATTAATTCACATAAAATGCAGTCAGAAGTGGAAACTAAGATGTGCTTGGCATGTATTAAATGCTTTCTTTAGTCACACCTACCTATCTTCATGCACACACACATTATAGTCTGGTTTGACTGATATTCTTATTCATGTTATTTCTGCCAACAGCCAACAAAAACTCTTCCAATTTTAGAACAGACACTTAAATGTGGAGCTCATGGAGCTTAAGAATAGCACAGAATAAAAACATAGATGAAAGAGATTCTGAGCAAGGACTTGATTTTTAACTCCCTCTACCTATACACTTGGATCTAAGGGACTCTTTCTCATTTTAAATTTAATCAGGCAAAAGATCATGTCAGAAAACAAGTGAATATTTCACACTCTAATGTTTTTCAATAAATGCATTGCAACTACAATGTAATTCTCAGGTTGGTTTCTTTTTCACCTGAGCAGTCCATTTGGTATCAGTATCTTACACCATCAGTTTCCATGTTGCTTTAAAAATAGATACAGAAAATTATCCAGAAAGTAATTTATCTCAAAACCAGTATGGACAATGTGTAACTTTTTCACTGTAAAACTATACATGATGGTCATTCCTGTGTCTGTCTCACCCATGGCGTTTTGTCTTTTCACAGACTTTGAGTTCCAATCAATAAACTGAAGTAATTTGCCAGTGCATTCTCTCTACTTTAAAGAACAAAAAACCAGGAAAAATCTCTCAGAGATTTGCATTTTTGCCATCATAAAATTATTCTGATAAGAGATACTCGCACAGTCACAATTAAGTGAGTCACATTTGCAGCTGATATGAGTGAAGGATGGGAAGAAAAGATCAAATCATCCACATGCTTTCATAGGCAAGTTTTGGTTTAACTGCTTGTTCCTCCTTTAAGGTTTATGTGCTTTCTACCACATGAATAGGGATCAGGTCTGGGAATCATACATTCATAGAATGGTTTGGGCTTGCAGGCACCTTAAAGATCACTTAATTTTACTCCCAGTGCCATGGACAGGGACACATCAAGTGGCCCACTCAGAATGGCTTTGAATGCTTCTAGGAGTAGGGCAGCCAAAGTTTCTCTGGGCAATCTGTTCCAGTGCCTCTCCACGCTCACAATAAAGAATTTCTTCCTAATATTTGATCTAAACTTACTATCTTTCAGTTTAAAGCCGTTCCCACTTATCCCATCACTACATGACCTTGTAAACTGTTATTTCTTTAGGTCCCCATTAGGGATTGAAAGGTCTTATTAAGTCTCTTAAGAGCTTTCTCTTCTCCAGGCTGAACAACCCCAACACCTAGCCTTTCTTCCTCATACAAGTGCTCCAGCACTCTGATCCTTGAATAAATTCATTTTACAGTTATTTTATGACAGCTACAGCACAGGTATGGGCTTCAGAAGTTGAGAATATGGAAGGTGGATTATCAGGGAGGTGATTTTCTAATCCACGCTGCATTATTCCTGCTGCAGGATAGGATTTGGATATTTCAAGGAAGGTAGTTCAGGCAGGGATTTTGACTTGCAGTTGTCTACACTGGTTTTCAGCTTCACTTCAGCTCCCAGTAATTTCTTTTTTGCAGATTTTACAGCTGGAAATCATCTTTAAAATCCTAAATAGCTTAACAGAGTCAGCAACTTTGCCATTTCCCTTTTCCAGAATGCGAGTATGATGAGCTCCAAGGAACACAGCATAGATACCCATGGACTTTCTGCACCGAATTGTCTTTTCACTGCAAATGTAGTTATTAATTTATTCCTGTCCTATGTTTCCTAAGTTTTTATTAGGAAAAACTACTTAAAGTACTCTTTACCCTTAAGAGTACTTCTGTTCAGTTTTCTGGAAAACTTTTGGTGAGGTACATAAATGAAAGAGCCCTGCAAATCCACAGGAATGGTAGTCAGACCTCTGTTATCTAAATGCCTGTTAATATTTTCAAAGAACCTTACTAGTTTTGTGACTTCTTATAGGCATCCATATGTTCCTTAATTCCAGTTTTTATCCATCTATGGTTCTACTGGAGTCTTTTTTGAAAAACTGGCATTGTTTGAACCCCTTTCCTGTCCTTTAACAAGGACTCAGTTTTTTACACACCTCGTTTTTTAGTTTGGCTATTTCACACTCGAATTCCTTTACAGCTCTGGGGCAGAGGCCACCTGCTCCTGGTGATTTCTTATTGCTCACATCGTCTCCTTGATCCATTCACCTTTTCTGCCAATTCTTCAATTTTAAACAAAACCTCTGACACACTCTGTAAAGAAGGGTCCCTGTTTCTATACTTCAAACTCCTCCGTGGTTAACATAGATGGGGAAAAAAAATCGATGTTATAACCATTGTTTACTTAGGGTATTTTTTCTATATTTTAGTTATTCTATTACGTCTTAAGATTCTCTGGAAAGCTTCCGCTTTTTGTTGTGTACAAAAAAAATATATATTCCTTTTAAATGCCTTCTTAATTTCTTAGCTTCCTCTATATTGCTGTTTACCTATTTCTCTGTATCACTTCTCAACTCTTTACTGGTATGTGTCATGCTTTTGCTCTGTAGCTCTGATATGATTCCTATGCTGCCTCTGAACATTTTTTTTGTCTGCTCCAACTAGCTTTCTGTTTTTCCTGTAGATCCCCTTTGAAAAACTGTGTACAGCTCTACTTTATTTCTCTTTTTGTTAACTTAATGAAGAAGTCGTGATGTGCAGCTACAACTTCAGCCTTATCATCATGCTTCAGCCTCACTCTCCTCCAATTTTGTATTGAGGTAAGTTAACTCCTCGACTGATACTGTGCTTCCTGTTTTCAGTCACCTCTTTGACTTTCTCAGCATGTTATTGGCACTGCCACCAGGCTAGAAAGAAATGCCTCACATTCCTTTTCTCAGATTTTTGGGTGTGTCAGAGGTAGCAAAGGGTAGAACTGAAAAATACAGAAACTGAACTGAACAAGTCTGTTCAGCTCAGCCTCAATTTTTTGCATATACTTCATGTTGTTTCTTAAATACACTTAAATTTTCACATGTGGACTCATTACTAAACAGAACCTAGGCCAGATTCTTGTATCTACTCTCCTTATACATTAAATTTCCTGTCTCCTTATCCAGCCTTATCCCACACATCAGCGCCCACCCCTTTTCCTCCACCACACCCTTCCTCACATATGGTTCCACTTTCTCAGTCTCATTTTCTTCCCAGCTTTATTGCAGATGTTGTAAAACTATAAATTCAACATAAAGGAGTACTTAGATGCCATAGTTGTAATTTTTTGTTCAAACCAATGTGCACGGATGTAAATGCATAAATATTTGCAAAACCCTTGAGCTGATATAAATCAGAACACTTTATAATTCTGTGGCAATGAGTTAATATTTATCACTGCAATTTTATATTGCAATATTGTAGTGATAGTCATACTGCAGTTTTCTTCCATTTTTAATGCTCTTCTTTAGAGACTTTCATATAATATTTTTGAAATAATATAATAACTGTGAATATATGACCCTCAATAAATGTGAATATATGACCTTCAATAACTGCAAGATGTGATATGCAAAATAAAACAATATTTTGCACATCCCTCTCCCATTTTTCCAAAATAAATGCAAGGTCCAAAATAAAGCAATCTGAATGTTTTCCCCTCCTCTTTTGTTTATATTTGCTTCCTACTCATCAGACTTCTCAAACACTGTTTCCAAATGTGTCCTTTCAAGTTGAGTACTGTACACACAATATACCTTCAGCCTATAATGCCCAGGTAAATATTACTCATCAACAAGAATGATACCTTATGCTCCAGATGTAAACAAACTCCTAGCATGAATAACAGCTGCTGTCCATCTGTCCTAGGAAGACTATCACTTACTAACCTCAGCTACAGTCATTTAATTTTAGGAATGGAATAAAACTCCGGGATTGCTTAATCCACTCTCAATTTTTGCAAGCAATGATGGTGTAGAAGTTTAGTTCACATAAAACCTCAACCACCAAGATGAAGGAAAAATCAGAGATGCTGCTCCAGCAGAGATGCTGCTCCAGCAGAGATGCTGGAGCTGGATTACAGGGATTGCCAGCATGTTGCTGAAAGATTATATGAAACTCTAGTCTCTGTCAGCAGAAGAAGCCAATGAAGGGTCTTGCTGGTTGTTGGAATATGTTTTGATGGTGAAACACAAAATTTGAGTAGACCCTCTGGGTGACCTTGAAAAGAAACCAAGAACAGTTTGTAAAATCAGCATGCTTCAGCAATGAATGCTATTATCTGAGGTGCACAGCCTGCAGTGCCAGGCATTTGTGAAAATCTTTGTGAATCAAAACACAGACATCCTAAGCATAATTTTGTCTTAAAGTGAATATCAAGGTGTTTCATGGTTGTTTGTTTTTTTTCTTAGTTACCTCATTTTTTTCTTAATGTAGATTTTTTAATTTGATTATTATTGTGGACGTAGTAAATTAATACCTACACTTGTATCTTACCTTATTTCATGCAACTTAAAGAGGATTTTCTGGTTAATATCAGCAATTTGTCACAAATGGATATGCTAATTAAACATGGGGTATTTGAACAGCCTTAGAAATGGTCTAATCCCATCATGAATTTCCATGAACATGAAGAAAAACTATGGTCTAGGATGATTTGATATCGTAGAAATCAGGTGTATCTTCTGTTGATCATCAGCCTTCCATGTAGGAAGGTAACATGCAAGAGACATTAAAAAATACTTTAGAGACATTCATCTAAAGTCCTAGGCCATCATACAACTGTCCAACTTATACCACATTTCTAGCACTTCAAATTATGAGATAGAAATGCAAAAATCAAGAAAGGCATCAAGACAGAGAAATAACTCATAAGCAATCTCAAAAGACAAGTCAGTGCCTGTGGTTGGAATATTTATTAATTTTTAAATTAATTTTTTGACTTGTGTGCTTTTTTCCATAAATCCTCAATCGGCTTTGCTAGTTTTAATACTTTAAGTTCTGGGAATTCAGGTTTTCTTACAATAACTTCGAAATCCTTAGAGATAGCATAACGCCTCTTTATAAGAAGCAAGTGCAAGTCCTTCTGACAAACAGCCAATGATTAGCACAATGTGGATATGCCTCCACAATGGCCATGTTAGTGGTCTCTTCTAATATGACAAACTACCTGTTCTTATTTTTTTCATCCTTTCAGTTTAAGGGTTAAGTTCATACTGAGCTTCCATTAATTCATACAATTTTCTTTCCTACAAGCAATTTTTTTATTAAAAATGGCTCCACCAACTACATTTCTTTTTCCTCATCAACACATTTTAATAGTTAGCTTTCAGAATTTACTTGTCCTTTATTATTGCTTCCAAGCATCCCAAAGTCCCTTTTCAGTATGTCAACCTCATGACTGCTGCTAAATTTAAAGTACATTTCCCCAAGATCTGACCTTAAGATAATGCATTTGCAATGTCTAGCTTCTGATAGCAAAAGGCAGGAGGTAAGCAGGATTAGAAATGGCTGTAGCAGAACTGGCCTATACCTCTACTCTTCTACAATCTTTTCAATTGTGGAGGGCACTAGTCAAGAGTCAAAAACATTGAGAAAAACAGCTGACAGACCAGTAGTTTAACAGACAACATTTCCTTGTCTGCCTTAGGGATCACTTCTCATGTAATGTGACTGAATATTTAAACAGATTTATAAGAGTGGTGCAGCCAGCACCAAATATTAAAGCTGAAGTTGTACTTTCTGTGATTTTGTATCTTAATAGGCAATTGGTATTTACTTTAAACGCCACTCTCTTAGGATAAAACATTCCTCGAAAGGATTTATCACCCAGAAAAACAGTGCAGTTTTCGCTTATGTCTCATATAAGTTACCTTCTGTTAATGCAAACAAATTTTGAAAAGAGAATCTGCATTTCTGTGAAAACTGAATAAATCTTTAATAGCTGCTGGGAAGGAGAAAGGCTACTTCTTAGGTTACCTTTCCATCCCAATTTACTGCCTCTAGAGGTGAAGGCATCTGATTAGGCTTCTTGGCAAGCAGAATAAACTCCAACTTAGCAGCCTAGGGCAGCTCTTATAAACTAAAAAACAGGACTGTGATATCAGAGTCCAGCAGCTCTCCTGATCTATTAATTTGCTTTCACTCTGAGGAGATGTCTCCCCAGCTCTCCCTGCAGTGCACAGTCTTGGGGGAAGGGGATTCCTTCTGTTGCCTCCAGAAGTGTGTGGAGAATATTATAAGAGGAAAAAAAATCAGGAGAGTCAGCATGTATCAAGCCAGGATTGTGGAGCAGATGTGGAATGAAACCCAGGAGATGGGTATGAGATAACAGAAGCAATTCTTCATCAGAGAATATTTTTGTGCGAGTGAGCAGTTGTAGAACTGATGTTTCAACTCCTTAGGCAAGATGGAAATAATAATGATTATGAAACACATTATATCTGGTTGAGAATGGAGAGTACAAAAAGAAAAATGAGGAAGACTGAAACCCAGAACATAATCTGCCAAAGAATTTTCAGTATTCCAATCTAGTGATCAAGAGATTAATTTTTCATCAATTAAGAAGGGGCTTCTTCTGTCATACATACTGCATTATTGAAACTTATAAAGGTGTGATTAATGAAAATAATTTATGCAACTCTAATGGAAAGAGTAAGGATTTGTGAATGAAACAAATCAACACTAAAAGAAATATGAAAAGAGTAATGTAAAAGACTGTAAAAATGCAACATTATCCATTTACAACACAGCTAGATCTTTAGAAAGAAGTGCTAACATGAACACAGTAAATGCAAAATACAAATCTAACATACATTTTAGGTAGGAAATAATTGTACCCTTTTCTTCTTCCATATACACCTCTGATCAGTTAACCTTCGCTGTCTGCCAGATGCTCACCAAACTGTTGCCTCACCTCCTTCCTCAGCAGAAAACTGAAAGAAAATAAATGAAGAAGATCGTATTTTAAGATAAGGACATAGAAATCGTTCAACAATTACTCTCATGGGCAAAACATATTGGTTGGACTTGGGGAAGATTAATTTATTTCTAATTAAAAATCGAGTCCTTTCCATGTGGTACAGTCCTCCAAGAATGGCTGCAGTGCTGG
Organism: Agelaius tricolor; assembly: GCF_023055355.1. Taxonomy (NCBI): domain Eukaryota; kingdom Metazoa; phylum Chordata; class Aves; order Passeriformes; family Icteridae; genus Agelaius; species Agelaius tricolor. The sequence continues at coordinate 22,579,789 of NW_027269262.1, read as the reverse complement.
TCCCCCACATGCCACAGATTGTGCCAGAGAAGCTGAGTATGGGCTCTGCTTCATTGACTGCAGTTCCTGCCAGAAGTTTGCTCCTGGGATCTCCATGGCCTGCAGCTTCCTTCAGAGCATATCCACCTGCTCCAGCATGGTCTCTCCACTGGTTGCAATGTGGTATTTCCTTCAGTAGGGCTCTCTGTAAACTTCTGGGAAACACCTTCTCCTCCACAACTTCAGGAGTTATGAGGAAATCTCTGCTCAGGTGCCTGGAGCACTTCCTCTCCCTCTTCCTTCTCTCACCTTGATGTCTGTAGGACTGCTTCATTTTTCTTATTCCTCCCTCTGTCACAGCAGCTTTGTAGCATTTTTTACCCTTTCCTAAATACATTATCACAGAGGCTACACTGGGGTTGCTGGTGAGCTCAGATTTTGGCCTGTGGCAGGTCTGGTTAGGAACCAGCTGGAATTGGCTGTTTCTGACAAGGGGTCAGCTCCCAATCTCTTCTGATAAGAAACTGCACACCTCTATCCTGCACTGAATCCTTTCAATATAAACCCAATACAAATTCTAGCGCTAGTTTATTTATTTTAGTCTGAGTGACATGCAGCTTATTCAGACACTAGCCATTCACTCTTAATTTGCTTTTCTCTCTCAGAAATCCAGAAAACTTGTATTTGCTTAGGCTGTACAATAATAAAATTCTGTAGAAGACTGCATGTGCAAAAAATGGAAGTTACAGGAGGCTAAATGGAGGTTCCTTTAATAAACCTCAACCAAGAAAACAAAAAGTTGAAACAATAAATCCTGTATCTTCCAGTAATCATTCACTGCGCATTTTAGGGAATACATTTTTAATCTATAACAGCCCAGTGTTTACAAGGAAGGTAAAAAAGTTTGCATTTATTGGAATTTCTCTGTCTCATACTCAAGTTTTACTGGAAAAAAATTAATGTCATAAAATCATAGAATCATAGAATGGTTTGAGTTGGAAAGATCTTTAAAGATCATCTAGTAGAACTTCCCTGTCAAGATTAGGGTCATCTTCTCTAAGATCAGGAAGCTCAAAGCCCTGTCCAATCGGACCTTGAACACTCCCAGAGGTGATGCCTGCAATCTCTTCCACTGTTTCATCATTCTCATTGTAAAAAAAAAAAAAACTCTTTCAGAAGTCTAATCTAAATCTACCCTCTTTCAGTTTAAAACCACTGCCTTTGTCCTGTCACTACCTGCTGTGGTGAAGTCTCTCTACACCTTTCTTACTGACCTGATCTTTGAAAATACATTGAAAGGCCACAATAAGGTCTCATGGTAGCCTTCTCTTCTCCAGATTGAAGAATCCATAACTCTCTCAGCCTGTCTTCAAAAAAGAGTTTCTTCAGCACTCTTGATCATTTTTGTGGCAGTAATGAGGGAAACAAACACAGCAAAGTATGTTTAGATTATGGATTAAAAAAAAATAATCATAGTAAATCTTAAACACATTAAAAATTTAGATTGTGTTTACGGGGGTTTTGAGGGTTCATTTTGCATGTGTGTATGTTGTTTTTTTGGATTGTTCTCCCCTGACCCTTGAATTTTCAAATTTCTTTCTAAAAGACTTTAAAAACAACTGATATAATTTTATGATTCCAACTTTACAGAATGTTAGAATATAAATACCTGGATATCTTTATAGACTAAGTTTTTATCTGTTTACTTTTATTTAATTGTGGAATTATCCATTATTCCTCTCCCTATCCTAAATTATTGTAGCTAGGCTTCTAAACTCACTCTTTATTTTGTTTGGAAGTATTTTTAATCTTATAGTCCATCTGAAAAAAGAAGCTAGTGAAAACTGTCGCATATCAAAAGCAGAGAGCTCTTCCATTGGACCATTTCTTGATCATATTTGCTTTATCTCTTAGATGCTTTTATTTCTATTTGTTAGTGAGAGAACTTAAACCAAATACAGAGGCTGGAGCAGTCTTGTTTTGCTTTGCTTTTTGTTTCAAAGTGATATTCACTAAAGAGAAATTTCAGTACTGTAACAGGAGTGTGGACCTGAAAGAGATAACAGAGAAATTCAACTCTCTTGTTGTAACTTCGTTTTTCAGTCATGGTATGGATTTCAAGAACCCAGTTTTCCTAACTGTCCCTCATACCTAAATCATGTATTCTTAGCAAGGCATGAGGACCCAAGCATAGAAGTCATCTGAGTGCTCATAGCTTTCATGAATTAACTTGATCACTCAATGAAATATTTTATTTCATACCCTTTTTACTAAAAACATACTATTTAACTAGTTATTTCAACTTTTAAAAATTATTTTCCTCAAATAAAGGCTTTATATTACCAAATTCCAATTACCTATATAAAATCATTCCAGAACAAAATTTTCAGTCAATATGAATATAATTTATTACTTTTTAATTTTTTAAAATCGTATTAAAATATCCTAGTCACATTAAGACAATTAATTTGCTTCACATTTCTGCCTTATCCTCTGTCATGGTTTGACACTGGCACAATGCCAGTGCCCCTATGAAGATACTTTCTCTCTGGTTTCTGCTGTGAGATGTGACCAGGAATAAGCAAAGCAGGCTTTTACTTAGGAAAGAAAAGAAAACAGAACTTTATTAACTGCTCTACAACTATAGATAAAAGGAACACACACAGGGAAAATGAAAACCTTACAAATACATTTCCTCCTCCCCCCACTAAATTTCTAATACAATGCATCTATTCTTCAAATCACCAACTCTCGGTCCAGCACCACCTTTCAAACAATCAATCCTCAGTTCATCAAGAGGAGAGGAGTCCTTCTTGTGCCATGGGCTTCCCCTGGAAACACAGCTGAAGCCTCGTGTGTTTCTGTGTCACTTGTGGCACCGCCCGGAGTACATCTGCCGTTGTGACTTCTTCCTTTTCATGTCCAGTGCTCTCACCACTGAACACGGACCAGAACTGCTTCTAGGGGTGTCTTTTTTAAGGATGCTCTGTCCCGATCTAAAAAAGTCACAGTCTCTCCTTTGGAACACCTGTCCCCACAATCTCTCCTTTGGGACACCTGTCCCTCCATATTTTTTCACCCCCTGGGGCCGAGGGGCATCAACACTGAACCCTCTTGGTTCTGAGGCATTGCCTCCCCCTAGAATGCAGTCTCTGTGTCACAAGGAACATGGTTCTGTCCATGGCTGTACAAAAAGAGTCCAGCAAAAGCCACTCCATCATCTCTTCTCACTAGGATTCTTCTCTATTCTTCCACTATTTCCACTCGCCCAGACCTCTCTCACACTTGCACATTCCTTCCTCATCTTCCACTCTATCTTCTAGGAGCGGTCAATGATCTGTAAAGTTCTCATTCTCCAAAAAGGGGTTAAGAGCTCCTACAAGCGGCCGGCTGCACCCCCCCTTCTTCTCCATCCCAGCCGTGCTGCCGGCACAGGCCCATGTTTATCCAGTTTCAAGGTTACAGTCCCAGGCAGTGGCTCTCTCTCTCTCTGTGTCTCTCAGGGGGGCTGCCCGATGGCTCCCGGTGTCTCTCTCTCTCTCTCTCCCTCTCTCTCTCTCTCTCTCTCTCTCTCTTCCACCCTTCCACCCCCGGGGCTCAGGCCTACCTCTCCCGGCCACATGGCTTTCCCCTCCCCCTGCCCAGCCAGCAGCTGGGCCGGGGCAGAGACCCCAACTCTTTCCCGCCGGAAACCCAAAAGGGCCCTCACAGGGGAGAGCTCTGCTTTTAACCCCGTGTTCTCAGAGGCGTGTCCATGTCCTAATGGCCAGGTTAAATGCCAATATTAAAGCCTGAATATCCATTGGCTTAAAACACAGCATCCCAAAAAACACATTTCTTGTCAAACCACCACGCCCTCATAAAGCTGGCTGACTCTTTTTTTAGCTTCAGGAAAACTATTTTCTAACATGCATCTGAAATGTATGTTTGCATTAGGATCTAAAGCTGCTTAATACCTGATGTTAGAGTAACCACATAAAGTATTAACCAAGCATATGCATTCTACTGATAAAAACCGTACTGTTCCTTCCTGAATGACATAATAAATAAGAGAAAAACCCCTTATTTTTCTTGACACTTTTACAGCGGAGAGGAAACTACTGAACAGATTTCAAAACAAGAAGTGAGAGCTAGAACTGTTTGCTATCTGGATATGGGTGTAACTTGCAGTATTTTTCATAGAGTCACTGGTATTACTTTGCCAAATGTGAGAAACAGAAAGCTGAAAGAGACCCTGAAGTCCAAGTACAGATAGAAGATTCTGCTATTGTAATCAAATTTATTTATGATGCATCATAATTGCCATTTTGCATGAGATATGTTTGATATGTCCTTCAGGATATACTATGTCTATAACTCTGAAGTATGTTAAAAAAATCCTAGAGAAAAAATGGTAAAAGATATCTGAAAGCAGAAAAAAATAATAATTTTATTTATTTTACCTCTGTCAATTTAACCAAGATTAGAGGTTATTTCATTACTTCTTTATAGGGGGAATGTTTATTCACAGCCAGTTATTTGAGTTATTGGAAAGAAGACAGACAGGTGTTTTAGACAGAACAAGAAAACTAGAATGAAGAAAATGCAAAATACAAACCAAAAAATCAGTGCAAAAAGTTTTAGATACAAGAATGAACTTAACAAATTAAATAGCAGCCCCATCCCCCCCAAGTAAAATGTAAAAATATGCTGAAAAAGTACTCCTTGTTCTTCAGGAGAAAATTGTAATACTTTAGTCAAAAAGTTAATATCACTTGAGGCACCTAGTTATAGTATACAGGTGTCTGAGGAAATCCCAAGTGTGCCTTATAATAGTACGTTCCATGAAGAGAGCCATTTGCATTAAACATTTTCCTCATTTGAAAGAGATAAAGCACCATTATAAGAGGAACAGATGATACATTTCAAATGTTTCTCTCCTGTGGATTCAGCTAGTTCTGACATGGAAAGAAAAAACTTTTAAGTCTTCAGCATAATATCTTCCCCTCCCAAAAGCAAGTAGCTGGTATGTTAATAATGTTTAGAAGCTTTAATGATGCTATAATATAGGCAGCAGACCATCAGCAAGTCTGTAGTTAAATTTAATAGAGACTAGGAGCGCTGCAATGTTTACCTAATAAAATGCTTCACACCAAGAGAGAGCAGTACTCTCCCTTAAGCAGAGCACAAAGAGGAAAACTGTCTTGTCACAGCTATTACTGAGACAGCCTCAATTTTACCAACAGCTATGTATTGGTTTGTTCATCCTATTTGGGAAGATTTCTGTTAAACAGCAAAATATTTATTATTGTTTACTTATTAATTATGATAATAGGGTACAGAAATTTGATCCTCAATGAGAAATCCAGCTAATCACTACCACATCACACATGGAAAATTTCCCAAATGCTCCTATCCCAGGGCCGGATCAATTTCTTGAAAGGATATTAAACAGAAGGAGGAAAAAGAGCACAAACTAATGAATGCCTTCTCTGCTCTTTTGTGCACACTTGTACCAGTACAGGTTCATGATCATCATCAGGTATTATCTGTGGCAAATGGTCAGACTTGCTACACTCAGAGCCTTAAGTTTGAAGTTTAAGTCAGAGAAGAATTGATGAGGCTGTTTGAGAAAAACATGAACTGGGTCTCTCATCCTGTACCTGCCTCAAGCAGGACCTAATGATTGAAAAATGTTTGCAATGAAACAGAGGACTGGCCTGATGTTGTTTCAGCTAGAGACAAAATCCATTAGTCTCAGTCCCCCTTTACTGTGCATACCAAGCCTTGCTGTTAATATGGTCCATTAATGAAATAAAGATAAGCTCAAAGACCCTCTGGGATCAGACAGTCTTTACTGCCACCAAAACAGGTAGAGGCAGAACTAAGCCTTCAATTTATCTTTTGAATCAACTGTAAAATCTGACCAAAAGTAATCAAGGCCCCCATTTCTTTGTTAACTTTCTTACCCATAAGAATGGAGTTGAAGAGAAAGAGAATATGCCTTACATGTATGACCACAGTTTCCAAACCTCTAACTATAAGACACACAATTTTTCCACTCCTTTGGGAAGGGCCAAAAATTATAGGATGAAAAGAAAGTGAGTTCCAGAAAAAAAAAAAAAAAAGAGAAGAGAAAAAGGGGAAGCACCTCTGTTTTCTTGAGATCAGTAGACAGACTGTGTATATGTAATATATAGTATTAATTATCTCTGTTACTATACCTTCTATAGTGGCACATATTAACTGTGACTAATTAGTGAATTTGCCACTGGTAATTCTGAACCTCTTGCCCTGTTGTTTCAATAAAGTGTATTTTTACTGAATTTGGATTGTGAAATTTCTTACAGAACTCAGCCAGGCTCATGGATTGGATTGGTAAACTGTGCTATTTGTGAATTTATGCTCGTGAAAATTATTGTTGAACATGACTTACAGTGCTGAATTGATTCTAATCAGAAATTAATCCAGACACACTCAGTCCCTTTAATCCCTGAGGCCCATCTGAAAGCAAGGCATTTTATTTTTTTCCAAATTTCTGTACTCTTTGTGCACTATTACCCCCTCCTCACATCAGTGACCTAAGTAAAGAGATGTTACCCCATCCTTGAAATCTCCATCCACTTAACTTAATATCAACCTATGCTCAGACAATTAGTATTTTGAACTAACTACTCTGGGTTCCTAAGTGTAATGGTCTGTTGCAGAAATAACTGGAATTTGACACACAGTCAAATCAAAAAAGCAATTCATTCCTGTACCTGAGGGAGAGAGCCCAGGACAGCAGATCCAGGCTCTGCCAGGGCCAGCTCCACTGCATGGAGCGGTGACAGAACTTGAATACCTTTAGGTTACACAACGCATTCTTCTTCAAAACTGGGTCAGACAAACAGGATGTGGTAAATAACAACAAACATCAAAGTCTTTCAGATCCTGAGGCTCCATGCAGGGCATTCTTTTACTAATAATTCACTCCTTTGATAGACTGTGCTGACTGACAGACCATTGCATGCAAATGTCTTTTGGCTAGTGAGGCCTGCAAAGGTCTAACTAACAAATGTCTAACCAACAAAGCTAGCTAACTGATAACTGATTTATTAACACTAACTGCTTTGCATCCACAGGACGTGCTGGAAATTACAAGGAGAAACACAACCCAAAAATGTGTCTTCAGTGAAAGGAATCAGGCTAATTTACATCCATATCTGGGTTTTGGTACAGTCTCATTTCTTTGATCAAATGTCAGACAGGAAAATAATCAGTGATGGCTCTATGATTTCATTCTATTGCATAATTAATTGTTGTATTAGGGCATCAACATTCTTAGATACATGACTAGTTACAATTTTATGTCAAAATCCCAAATGAATTCATGACTAGCACTCATCCACAAAAGCTGTTGTTCTTTCTCTATACAAGCACATGATTCACATTGATATGCTGTCAAGACTCAGGAGAAATAGAAATTTAGAAAAAAGAGGACAGTTCACCATAGAATACGTAAGGATGTTCTTCAGTCTTGCTTCCTAATTTCTAGTCTTAGAAAAGCAACAGACAGAGAAGACAGAAGTGAATGACTGAAAGTCCTTGCCTGCAGTCCAGGAGCAGATAACATTTGTCCATGCCCTGAAGTATAAGGAATTAGTGGAAATAAGCAAGCCAGTTCACCTTCCCTATCAAAGAAGAATAAAACCAAAAAAGAAAATTGAAAAATTAATGTACTTTCTATATTACAAAATTATTTGCAAATTTCTAATTTTTGTAGCAGTTCATCTCTTTGCAGTCAAGGAGTAAAAGACAGGAGAAGAAAATGAAAGCCAGTGGTTAATTTAGGAATTACTGATATATATAGATATAAATATAGATGATATAGACATAGATAGATATAGATATAGATATATATTAGATATTGATATAGATAGATAGATAGATAGATAGATAGATAGATAGATAGATGCTCCTCCATTACAGAATTGAAAATGTACAATGATCTCAAAGTATTTTCACAAAAATATAAAGGTATAAAAAATTGTTCCGGCTTATCAAAGAGTATTTTTGACTCCAGCAAAGGAGAGAAAAATTTCTTCCTCTTACCACTGATTTTTAAAACAGGAATGCAAACTTGTCCAAATTAATTTACAGATTTCATTACATATTTACGTCCTCTTCTCTTGTTTCTTTGAAGGGAAAAGAACATATAGAGGAGCTGTTGGGCTGAGTTGCTTTTGAAAAAAAGGAAGGTTTCTTTCCCTAAGGCTTTAATTTTGAGAGGAAAGAAAAAAATGCAAAGCATTTTCTTTGGTTAGTATTTCAAGATACTATGCTAAAAATGTTTATACAGCATTATATATTATTTAAATACATTTTTTCAAATATTTCTAAACTTTGTTTTTGGAAACAAAGAAAATCCCTGAAATATTTGAAGTTTTCTAGGTAGCCTGTAATATAAATATGGAACAAAAATATATGATGGAGCACAGTTCAAGGCTGTTCAAGTGTTATCCAAAGAATATGAGCGCAAAACACTTTTTTAAAAAAAAATTAAGAACAACAAATAAAGTGGCTTTTCTTTAAAGAAGGGTACCTGCAACAAGTGCAGTAACATCCCTGGGGAGCCTTCAGTTCAGGGTCAGGCTACAATTCAGATGTGAAAAACATTTCTGAAGTAAATCACATTGTCCCTGTTTGCTTTAGATTCAAGTGAGCAAGCTCTCACTTTTTGCAATATTTGTCTTGCAACAAAAATAGGAGCATGCTCCAGGAGCACACCAGCTCTTTTGCTGTAAGCACCTATTCTTTCTCACCACATGATTTGTTAAAATAAACATAATTTGAGAGTCCCATGATTCTGGAAGTCAAAAAGCCATGAACAGTCCTTGCCATGACAGTTTCCCAGTCACAGGACTGTGGCTCATCTGCACGGTGCAGCAGAACTCTTCTTCTCACTTGTCTTGTTTCTCACCACTTCGGGTTTTGCCCAATAGTTTTCATGAAGATTTTTTCTGGTTTCAGGATGGAAAGGAAGACTGAACTATGGGTTTAATGGATGATAAGGAATGGATAGAATATTCATAATATTTTTCCCCCTAAATTCCCTAAAGATATTACATACAGTAAGATCATAAAGTTTGAAGAGGGAGGTTTAGGTAAATACTTCTCAGGCAGAACATGTTTGCATTTTTTAATGTGCTTGGAAAGCATTTGGGAACAATTTGACATAAGAATTTTGTAGCCCAATGCAAAAGTACAGTAAGATGCTAGCTGAGCTTATTCGTGTTAATAAATTGTGCCTTAGGAACTCACAGCTACATGCTGGAATGCAGTGCCCCAGGCCCTGGTGGGCCACAGGTGTGAGCTCCTGGTGCTCTTCTCGGTTTTCAGTCCAGAGCAGGTTTGAACAGTTCCAAGAAAAAGAAAAACCACAGTCTAGGGATCTTCACTGCCTCAGCTAGCAAAAAAATAACTAAAAGCAAAGGAGACCTCTCTCTTCCTCTCCATTCCACAGACAACAGAGTCCAGGAGAAGGATGCAGAGGAGCAAGTACAGTTTCTGATAACAAACTCTGTGCTTCTTCTCTCCCCTTCACTCTTCACTCAGAACCAGTCTAAAAGGTGCAGAATTTTATATCCAGTATAAACAAAACAGATAACTGGGGATACAAGCATCAAAAAGTCACTCCAGGACATTCCTAGTATGAGACATTGATGGCCCCAAAATTAAGCAGAATGAGATTTTCTGCCCACCTTTCCTCCAGTTGCAAAGTGTAACTAAATAAAATTAAAAAGAAAAGTTTGCTGCATGCCATAGGAGAATTGCAGAGTTGGGACTGTCTCTAATAGCTGAATCATAGTTCTTCCATAGGCAGATGTGTCATCAGGAAATTCTCCTTTTTCAGAATATGGATCTGGGTTGTAAATCACTCCTCAATTTTTGTTCTTAAAAAGAAATGAAATAAAAAAAGGAGGATTTCTGTGACACGATTGTTAAGGGAAAGTCCCCCGTACAGCAATCTCCTCCTCATTTAATAACTACTCACAACTTGCCCCATTCTGGGCCTGCTTGCCTCTAGGTCTAGCAAGAAGAATAAAGTGCTATTGCAGACCAGAATTCAGCCCTTCCATATGCTCTTCTCCACATAGGTAAGGTAGTGCCACTCAAAGGTATAAATGGCAGTTGAAGAAGTGTGGCTGCACGTACACAAAAAGGCGCATGGAAAGCCCTTGGAGAAATGTATTTTCTACAGTGATAGGCACTTATATAGGCACAAAAGTGGTTAAGCATGTTAATAAAACAACTTGAAATATACTGCAAAACAAAAGCTGTCTCTGTGAACTGACTGGAAAAACAGTGGAGCAGTGCAGACCTGTAATCATCACAGATCACGCCACACACCGCTGATCGTTGCCATGGCAACAGATGGTGCTTCATGACGTCACCGAACTCAAGGGGGGATAAGCAACAAGGGCAGACAGATACTAAACAATTTCTGGAAGGAAAAAAATTGAGTATATGCATAGAGCTACCTACAATGTGACACAAACCAAAGGGTAAAGGAAGCAGGAAAAAAGAGCACAAGATGAGCACACAGAAATTTCCATCGAACAAACAGGCTTCATTGTCACCTTACAATTTAACCATGGAAATTGCATTTGTGTTAAACATCTTTAGTCTTCTCTGATATTTTTCAGTAATGTGATATGGGACAATCTGTGAAACAAGCTCTCCAGGGAAGCAAAGAAAAGAGCAAACCATTTTTATATTTGTTTTACATTAGGGATGAGAGAAAAAGAGGTATGAGTAACACACTTACAGGGGGAGACATATCTTTGGTGAATATAGAACAAGTAAATAAATGTTGTGGGGAATTGGAACCAAAACAATGATAATGAGACTGTGAGAGTCAGCTGGCATGACAGCTTGCTGCAATCCAAAGAACGATGTTCTTATGGAACTTAGCATCATTGAAGTCTAAGTATTTTCATGGATTTCTAATTGTTTTGTACCTTCCTAAAAAATTGAGTACTTTGACCTTCAAGATATGCAAAAAAAAACAACTTATGAACTGATCCAACCTCAGATTTCTCAGGTTGCTGGTATTTTTCTCTGTAGGGCTAAATTATGTGAGCAAGCCTATATAATAATTTAAGTAGATTCTTATTTTCAAGTTTGTTTTCCAAACCAGATATTTTGTTGCAGATTACTTCTTGATAGCTTTTTTTTAATTTACGGATCGATCTTTACATTGCTGTTTGATGTTAAATTTTTGCAGGGTTTCGCACAAATTGCATAAAATGACTAACCAATTATCCATTAGAAGAAGAGTTGAAAGGAAAAGAATAAGTCCATGAAACAAAAAAGGAAGATGAATAAGAAAAAATTACCTTCAGTAGCAAGAATTCTGTGGAGAATGAAGTAGTATTATTTCATAAAGGTGAATACTGTCTCATAGAAATTTACTTGAATTTAGCCATTTATTATTTTCAATGTAATGATTGCTTCTACATCTTCCATAATGCCTAATGCAAAATATAGGAGTGCAATTCAGCCATGGCAGGAATTAATCAGAGAAAAAGAAATATAAAAGAGAAACAGGTGAACAAGAAGTTTCTAAAAAGTGCTTGGAAACTTACATGAATAACAAAATTTATTCATTAGTTGTGGGTATACAAAAATTTCAAAATATGTCAGGTGTGGCACTTAGTGAAGAAATTTTTTCAACAGTTACTCAGGTTCAGAAACTTTTTTTTAACACTAAGATATACATGAACTAAGTTTACTTTTGCTTTTTAAATATCACTGGTACAAAAAGACTACTAATCATGATGAAAAATCAGAGAATTCATTATTTCCAAGGTGTAAAAATGCAGAACTAATGGTCCACCTTTTAAATTAGGCTTCTACAGGGAAGCAGGATCAGCATTAGCAAGGGAATGGGTTTATATCAGGCTGACAATATAGGAATATAATGGCATGCTAAGAGGATGACATTCTTCTTTACATAGAAAACTGAAGTTTCATAATTTTAGAAGAAATTAATCTGTGGAATTAGCGATGGTGTAACTTGGTCTCCCCTTACAAAACAGAAGAGGAGTTCCAGTTATGCTTAAAATAGGATATAAATTTTCTTTTGACTATGAATAAAGCTTGAAAATATTTATGTATTATAAATAGTCACAAGCCATATAATAGAGATTTAATCTCTTTTAATAGTACTTTAATTTAGGACTGATATTGTGCTTCCACTTCAGGGCACTCTCCAAATGAATTAATTAAATACAGTTTAGTTCATGTATCAAACATTTTTATGGAGCTGACAAAGCCTTTTTAATTCAACTGGCATGTGCAAACTCTTCTCCGTGTGTCCCTTCTTTAATTTCAGAGATAAGTTCTTTGCAAACCGAAGAAACAATAAAGATGAAAGTACAAAAATATGTTACAAATTGTATTCCGAAACCATCTCAAATACCATCATCACAACAGATGCTCATGGAGCATTATTTTCTTTATTTTAATGGAGAAAAAAACCAATGTCAAGTTTGCTCCAGAGCAAAATAATTTATTTCCTTGGGTTTTGTTCTGATTATTCCATTACAGTATGCCAGCAGGAAGGATTTTGTTGCTACTTTAGAGCAGTTTCTGTCTCTATGCATGTGTTAGTAAGCTACAGGCAACATTTCTAAGAAACCTTAAAAAGGAAACCTTGAATGATTAGTTATGTACAAATACATAAGTACCAAGTAGACATTAGAAAACCCATAACAATGGACTTTAATTAGTGTGTCAGCAGTAGCAAGCTTCTTATCAAGAAGAAATTATTAATGCTACGGGGAGAGTAGATTATTCTTTTACTGCTGTACTGGTAGACCCTAGAACTTCACAGAAGCTCTCTCAAAGTGCTGTGCACATACTAATCTAGCCACAAATAGCCCTACTGAATAATGTCAGAGCTCACATGGTTAGCACTTAGTCAGAAGGAATGCATCCCAGCTCCAGGGAAACCTCAAAAGGGCAGCTCCTGAACATTCAGTCCATACCTCCACAGTGCTTGCAGTGATGCCTGCACAGGGATGAACTTCACTGAAATAAACATAAACAAAGTTGTTTATCAGGTTGCAGTAGTGCACTATCATTTTGCTGTAGTCTTTATGTGCTCTGATTTCAAAGAAAAAGAAAAATAAATTGAAATAAATCCATTCAAATATAAAGAAATTTCATTTTATTTGTTTTGTTCTTATAAAATTTTGTGTTTCCATAAGGAACAAAGCTGCAATTATTAAAGTAAGCAGCTAAAAATCCTTGTCTTTTAAAAGAACCCTACAAGGAAATTACCTTTAAAGAGGATCAATTCTGAGCAACTGCCTGCCCATGGGAAGTGCTGAATGAAATCCTTGCTTTGGTTTGCTTGTGTGCATGAGTTTTGCTTTCCATATTGAACTGTCTTAATCTCATCCCACAAATTTTCTCACTTTCATTCTTCCAGTTCTCTCTCCTATCATGTTGGTGGGGAGTGAACAAGCAGCTCTGTGGGGCCTACTTGTCAGTCTTATTTTTTTTTAATCTTTTTTTAATCAATTGATTTAAAAATATTCTGATTTGCTGATTGGAGCCCTTAAAAATTGTGTCCTTTTTATAAAACTGGAAACCAGAAAAGTACTAGATTTTAACTAATGTGACTTGAACACCATACTTTTTCCTTTGAGATTTGTCACAGACAGAGTTTCAGGAAGAACAATAGTCTCCATAAAGTCAGTTGATTTTATTTGGTTATCATGAAAATATTTTTAGCTAAAATCCAGACTACATGAAAAGATTCCAACCACTCTTAAGCTGACTGGTTTCATTCCTTCATCTGAGATATTTAATTGTCAATTAGAAGGCAAAAGTCAACTACATAACTCTATTGTAAAATGTCTTGATCCCCACTATTGGTTCTCTGCTGTCCAGATTTTAAAATTGTTTTCAAATGTCCCATATGTCCTGAAGGTTTATAAAATTGTCCTTTGTGGTCCAAAAGACAACTGAAATTGCTGAGATAAACCAGCAATCCCATGTGCATTTTTTAATATGAAAATATGTAATGGTTAGGATATTTGGGTCAAACAAGTAATGAGAAAGCTCCTAAAATTTTGGGAGAGCTTATCTAGAAAAAAAAAACCAACTATTTGTTTGTTTATTTTCTTTAGTTTATTCCATATTAATTATACTAATAATATTGATCTGATTTAATCTTAAATTTTAAGTCAAAACAGTGATTCTCCTAATTCAGAAGAACTGAAACAAATTTAAACATCATTAAACTCATGGTGTACCGAATCCTAAAAGGATTTTGAAAACAGATCTTTAATCATAGGATTAGACTGGTAAGTAACCAGAGGAGGCTCCTAGAAGATTTATCTTCAAATGTGCTCTTAAAGTTTTATAAAATGATTTTGAAAGAGACGGGGATTTAATTGTTGTTTTATTTCTAGAAATTAATTCATCATGAACATAAAAGAAGCAGAAAATATCTATTTTCTGACTTCTCAGAACTGAAAGTATAGTTTGATTATTAATCTGTCACAGCTAGTTTTAGGAGTAAGGTGAATTATCCTAAAGAGCAGAGATTACCCAGTAGACTATAATTTAATATACTTACAAAGATAAGATGATGTACTAATTGCATTACAACTGTGTCTTTTTAATGATTTAAGACTAATGCATGCAACCATTTGACACCAGTTGAGATCAGATGTTTTTGGGATGACACTGTAACTCTTCTTGTGTTTAAGTTTTTGCCAGGGTTCAAGCACATATGTCAATGTTTTATCCATATTACAAAGCATAGAGAAAAAAATATTTCATCTGTTTAAATCAATAGCAATAACATTCTTCTGTAAGAAGCACTTTTATAGACAGAAAATATTGGGAGCTGGCACTTAATTATGTTTCCAACTGAAATGCTTTAATTAGGCTGTGTGTAAAAAATTATTTGTGGGGTACAACACAGATCTAAGTTATCAATACACTCAGAATGACAAAGTTCCACCTGACAACTGCATTCAAAGCTTTACTTCTGTAAGACAGTTACCTGGAGAGGTGATTGTACTATTGTTTGGTTTCCTTCATGGGAAAAGGTTATATTTCACTGGTAACTGGGCTGAGACCACGGACATATTCAGTCATGGTCACCACCCACACAAGAGACTGATCACAAGAAGTGATCAGGACTGACACTGGTAAAGCGATGCTTGGTTAAAACACCTCTGCTTGTTATCGATACAGTGAAAACTCAATACCTATGAAGTAGAAGCTGTACTTGAAAGAAGAAGAGCTTCTCACAAGGGGCTCCCAGGTGGGAAAAAACAACAGTATTTTGGTCATAGGGAGATCTTAGAAGTGGTTTTTAGAAGTGGGATGATTGCTTTTGAGGCATATATGTAGGTGTAGTGCCTCTGGTGTCTCTGCAGAGTTTTCTTAGTGGTGTGGATGTAATTATTTTGTAGATAAATTTAGGCCTCTTTAAGACTTTAAAGAACCATATCTGCATCTTATGTAGAATTCTTAATATTTCACATAATGAAAAAATGCTCCAAAGAGAAGCAAACAAAAATACGCTCCCTGCCTCACAGAAGTGAACTTATTTTCCTGTTATGTTTATGCTAATACCAAAGGTTTAATCCTCTTCCAAAGGGTTTCAAAATCTTGTGTCCATTAAGAACAGGAGTGATATTTGTACTTACAAATTTCTCTGTGTAGCAGCACACAGCAAGGACTCAGTGTGCTGCAGACTGACAACATCTAAGCAGAATAAGTGGAGCCTTCAGTAATGGCACAGCAATTTGCTTCTTTTTGCTGCTGCCTCATTTTTGCCAACCCATGCTGTGTTTTCACATTTTGTACTCACTCATTCTAGGAGGGGTTTTCTCCTATGGTAGGTCTGTACAATGGCCAAGAAAATGAGATTCTGACAGGTACCTGTGGATACAATCCCTGTGCAAGTTATAAATAACAATGGCCAGTTATCTGAAAGCACAGGTTTACTTGATTGACATACTAAAAACAGTCTTAAATGCTAATTTCCTTATTGGAAGTGTCAGGTAAGAGATGTACAATAGCCACATCAAAGCTTTTGGCACGGCATAACAAAGTTTTTCAGGTTCTGTACATATAATTCTATGCCACAGAAAGGGATATTCTTGTGAGGACAGAGCTGCAGACGGCATTCTGAGGGATTATTTCAGTTCCATAACCCAACTTCAGAGAGGGTACCACTGTTTTTAAGTACTCTAGAGGGCTTGGATTTCTGAGTAGCTCCATATGATGGTGAGACTCTTCTCCTTTCTTCCTTTCCACTGAAGGAAATGGGGGAAGCAGAAGGACCACAGTATCAGCAAGAATGTTTCTTGCCTGGGTGAATCACTGTGACACTAACACCCACTGGACACTCACTCACAGGTCAAGGTTTGACGAGGTCTCTGGTGTCGAGATGACTCTGAGGTGTTAGAAAGTCTCTTTTTCCCAGCCCCAAGACTGAAGAAGAAGACAGGATTCCTAGGCTGTCATTCTCAAGGTTGTTTTTTTTCCGTTATCTGTAACATTCTTTCTCTGACCCGCTGCAGATCTGCTTAGCAGGTCGGGTTGAGGCACACTGACCACCCTCAGGGTGGTGTTATATTTTATACTAAAAACTATGTGTACTTTATTTACAATAATTTTCCAATACTTATCACCTATGTTAGACAGTTTGTCTCTACACTAAACCAATCCAAAAGTGCCACCATCACAGCAGAAGATGCAGGCTAAGAAGAAGAAGAAGGAGAAGGACAGAACACCCCAAGATTCCTCCATCTTGCCTCCTGAACCCCCATTTTAAAAAATGCAAAATTCTACATTTTCACCTGGTGATAAACTCACTATCATTCTATCCAAACCCTTGTGGCTTGAAACTCCTAGCACAAAGTTGGTAATTGTTTCCATGGGTTAAAATCAAAGGCACAGGTGTCTTTCACTCCGTGTCAAGGTCTCCGAACTCCCTGTCAAGGTTCTGAGTCCTCCAGGGCAGTCAGAGGAATTTCCTGGGTTCCAACAAAGGTTAAGCCTTGTCTACAGAATTAGGTGCATCTAACAAACTGAAAGAGCTAAGTTTCTGTGTAACAGCAAACAGCTAGGAACTGTGTCATTATGGCTGAAGGTTTGCACTTTAAAGAGGGACAAAAAGCCACCACAGAGCTGGAAATTAGCTTCCTATATAAAATGTATTGTGTTTTAACCTACCCCGTGACTCATACCACTAATTTAACCCCCAGTCTGTTGAAAGTGGATTTTTATTGTAATGAAATGTACTTAGTAAATGGGACCATTAGTTTATCTAATGGAGTGTCCATATTCACATCTGCAGGTGCAAGCTGCCTTCATTTTTGTTGCAGGGTAAGACGGTAAGAAAACTTAACAGTATGTAGAAGATTGATGTGTTTCACTAGACAAAGAATGGCTTTTCAGGCGTATGAAATCTTTCAAAAATTATTTAGAATAAGAAAGGAATAACTGTTCTCAAACTTGCCTGATCAAAATCAGTACCAAGTGTTCAGCTGTTAGCTTCAAAATCCTATTTGATGAGTTATTACAGAGAAAACTGAATCAATTTTTACCATTGTGCATTAATGGCTTCCTACTGATTTTTAACTTAATATTTCCTCATCTGCCTGACTAAACATCAATTAATTCAAATGTATATTGATTTCTTTGTAAAAACAAATAGATGTTAATCCACCTTCTGTGACTTTTTCTGCCTTATTTAAGAGCCATATGTTCCATAGAATCCAATACAAAGCAGTCATAAAAATACCTTCCTGCCTCCAATAGTGTGAGTTGTTTTATGTTTGGTGACAATAATCTACTTCTGAAGGAGTGTTTCACTGGAAGTGCTAATTAAGCACAACTAGGCAAAGATAGCAACATGCTTCAGAAAGTTAAGGTTAGTACATACAAACACAGATTAGCTATTTAATGTAAAAAATCATCCAACAAGACAACTCTGTTTTACATGCTATTTTATGAAATTATGAGGTTTTTGTTTCCTCTATTTCTGTCTGGAAACCACAGAATATCATATCAGGGAAGCAAAACTAAGGAACACAGGAAATACAAGTCTAGGACTCAACCTTATAATTCCCACTTATCTATCATGTCACTTTTTGCCATGGGCAAAACAAGAGACAAATCCTTCCAGAGGTCAGTGTTTAGGCTTTCCTAATAAGGTACCACTATGGGCTATATTATCCTGGTGTGTGTCCTGGTTCCAGCTAGGACAGGGTTAATTTTTGCAGTGGCCAGAAGGGGCATGGCCAAGACCTAGAGGTTATTCCCTACCACCTCACCTCATTTTGTGCATATGGAAGAAGTGGTCCTTATTTTTTATCTTATTGAAATTGAAATTGTAATCCAATAATTATATGAAAACTAATATAAGGACATGCAATTTACACAGGAAACTAAAAATTATGACTAATATTTACCGACATTTACAAGAAAATAAGCTTTAAACAATGCTATGTCTTATTTTGAAAGCCAAAGGTTTTTTTAGGAATCTAATTTTTGGTCAAGGCAGGGGTCTGTTATCTACAAAAATAATTTCCTATAGAGAGAATGCAGGTTCCTAAATTACAGTAAAATTCAAGAGTGTTTAACCACAGGCAGGAGAAAAGTGATAGCTAAAAGTGTGGGAAATGTGCAGATCATCCTGAGAGACTGTACCTACTACTGCAAATGAACATGTTCACACAAGAGATAAAATATACTTCCCTAGGTGCAGGGTAAGGGAGCCCAAGATTGAGTGTTCATCAAGCACTGCATCTGGAGGGCAACAGGGATGTCTGAGAGAAGCAGACAGTAGAAACAAATCCAAATTATAGAGGTGATCTATAATTATCTGGAGACTTAAAGAAGGCTTTAAAGAGTTTGCAGCAACCCAAAACTAAAAAAAAATTGTAGATGTTCTTAACTAAGAGCAAGCTTGAAAGAAAAGAACTGGCCTTACTGATGTTCCAATTCATTCTGTTTAGTCTTTTTGCAAAACTTCAGGAGGTTTACCTCATGTTGAAATACAAATTGATTTTACAGGTTTTGGTCTAAATATAAAAGTCTACTCATACCCATCTGAAACTCAGGTCAGCTCTGGGTCTTGTCACAGATAGACAGCAGTGAAAGTTACTCTGCAACAGAGCCAAGTTTGATCAGTCTGTTTGGGTGGCTGCAAATAAATAACATCAAACAAGTGACCTCTTCCCTTTCCCTCTTCCAAAACAAATGTCAAAACACAAAATCAGTATTCCTGCTAAATCCGTTTTGGCATCCAGTAAGCATGACAAATGATATCCTATGACCTATAAATGCAATTTGCCAGACAGTCTAGAGATGTAACAAAACTTTCTAATCTTTCTAATTGCTGACATGACAATATGTACTATTAATTTTCAATTTCATTGACAATCTTTAACATTCAAAATGATCCAAATTAATTTAATGTCCTCCTAATTTAGTTCCAACAAACATTTTAGTAAATACTTTGACTGAAAGCAGTAAAACAGCTACTACATTGCTGGGTCAGTTAATCGTTATTTCATCTCTTTCACTGTTACACTGCAATTTAGAATTAAGTGAAGAGTTTTCAATCTGGAGACCACAACCCTCATGGAGGTTCTAGGTCATCACAGAATTACAGAACACGCTGAGTAGGAAAGGACCCACAAGGACCATCATGTCCAAGTCCTGAGCCTGCACAGAACACTCCAAGAATCACATAATGTGTGCAAGACTATTGTCCAAAGGTTTCGGGGTGAAGAAGCTTTTTCTAATATCCAACCTAAACCTTCTTCCCTCAGGTCCTATCATTGGTAACCACAGAGAAGAGATCAATGTTCCTTCCTCCTTTTCCCCGCAGGAGGAAGCTGTAACTGCAATGAGATCTCTCCTCAGTCTCTTCTCCAGGCTGAACAGACCAAGTGACCTCAGCTGTTCCTCATACAGCTTTCCCTCAAGGCCCTTCACCATCTTTGCGGCCATCCTTTGGATGCTCTCTAATAACTTAATACCTTTTCTTATATTGTGGTGATGCTTAAAGTTTTAGCTTTTAAATTTTTCAGATCCTGTACTGCGTGAGTGTATAACTCTGATCTCCATATAGAGTGTTAGTAAATTCTCTTCACATTTTGTTCAGACAAAATAATCCTTCTAAGTCCGAGAACCAAGGATATCCTCAGCTTCAGGCCCTAAAAAGTATAAACAAAAGAGAAACAGGGAGAGGAAGAAAACAGGGGGTATATGACTTCATTACCTGAAGCTGTAATAGGAAAATTAATCTCTGATATGCAAAGAGACCCAACTTATATATGTTTGAAAACTTATATATGTCTGAAAAACTCGTGACCATTGTCCATGTTGGTTTTAGCCTCTGTGAGGTTTTTGCACTGCCCAAGGTATATCTATTGAAAGCATTTAATAAACACCCACTTTATTCTGTAACTCTGCCTAGCCTCTGTTCTGGGTCCCCAGTCCAAGGTATCAGTGGAGCTCAAAATTGGCTCCAGCTGCCAGGGCACTGCTGACTCATGTTCAACTTTCTGTTGACCAGGAACCCTAGGTCCCTTTCTGTGGCACTGCTTTCCAGCTTCTCATTCCCCAATCTGTCTATACATCCAGGAGCACCCCATCCCAGATGCAGGATCTGACACCTTCTGTTGGTGAGCTTCAGGCGGCTGCTGACTGCCCAGCCCTCTCATTTGTTGAGGTTTCTCTGCAGGGCCTCTCTTCCCTTGAGGGAGTCAACAGCTCCTCCCAGTTTTGCATCATCTATGAACTTGCTTAATATCCCTCCCAGCCCTGCATTCAAGTCATTTATGAAGATGTTGAAGAGCACAGGGCCAAGGATGGGGCCCTGTGGAACCCCAATAGTGACAGGTTCCCACTCTGATGTCAGTCACCCCATTCACTGTAACCCTTCGTGCTCGACCTGTGAGCCAGCTGCTCACCCATTGCATGATGTGTTCATGCAACTGAATGCTGAGCATTTTGTCCAGAGGGATCTGTTGTGAGACAGTACCAGAAGCTTTATGAAATCCCAAAAGATTACATCAACTGTCTTCCCCTGATCAACTAGGTGAGTTACTGTGTTGTAAAAGGAAATCAGGTTTGATAAGCAGGACTTTCCTCTCATGTGCTGGCTGTGACCAGTGACTGTGTTGCCTTTCAGGTAATTTCCAATACCTGCCAAAATAATTTTCTCAATGACTTTCCCAGGCATTGATATGAGGCTATGGGCCATTCTCACAGCAACACCAATTGCTGGCCAGGCCACTGCCCTTACTAGTAAGAGACCACTGGTGTTAGTCAGCTGCATTGTAAAGAGCTTTGTAAATATAGGGAAATGTTTCAAGAAACATGAAACAGCTCTTTTTGTGGTAACAAATGAAGAGTAACACTGATACTATAATAAATTAAACTTCCTTTATAGTACAGGTGCACAGATCCTCTCACACGGAGCTAGATACTTGGTATTTGCCTATTACAAAAAAAAAAAAACCCCACAGGCTTCAGACTTCCGCCTGCATATATGGTGAGCAAGAAGCTACTGAAAAATTTTTGGTATGTGGGTAGACAGCAGTATTTGAACTAATACAGAATGTATGTCTTGAGAATTAGCTATGTTATCATTCCTTTGCTAGCAACCAACCCTGCCATTAACTTGCAAGCTAAAGTCTGAGAAATATCCTGCCCTTATTTTCAAAGACTTTAGTGGGAGTTAAAATTCAGTGGGAGCTATAATTCGCCCATGGGAGAAGAGGGAATCTGGAAGCCGAGGTAAACAAATCTTCTCCAAGTCATGTGTGCACATATTTCTGAATTTCTTATTCATGTCATCCAAACTCAGGATTAGGGTTGAAACAAGAACAAACAGCTAAAAAAGGTGCAGGAAATACATTTACCATCACTGGGCTAGACTCTTTTTATGTGTAAATCAGGTTGGTGCCAAACAGTCAAAGAAGCTGTATCAATTTGCAGCAAATGAATGTCTCACTTTATTCTAGGTTAGGAGCAAGGTCATTAATATCTTTTCAGTTTTATATTAGAAATCAGGCATATTTTTAAAAAAGCTTATTATCTGTGAAAACCCTGGTGACATCTCTTTTTACATGCTGTATTATTAATGCACAATTCCAACAGGTTGTCTGTGCATTGGGACGAGTGATAATCAAAGGCAGATGTCAGTAAGGGACAACGCACCATTTCCAAGTATAAAAGACAGACTACAAAACCAAAATGTTCTTTTCTTTCCTGAAAATGTACAGTACTTGTATGATCACAAGTCTTGCATAGCCATTACATAGCAAAAGAAAATCAAACTTTTACAGCTGCTTTTCTAAAAAGGAATAAAAGAAAATCTCATAAATTTCCCTGTGATCTTGAGCATGATAGAAGAGAGTGGTACAGAATTTCTGTGTCTTTAAGTGACACAGCATCTTTCCTTGAAGTCTTGTGTTTAAATGTATCTCCTAACCTGACCCAGACTGCTCACCTTTCTCTGCAGAAGAAGTCAACGCTGAAAAATCCCAGACTCAGAAAGACTGTATTTAATATATCTTACATGAGTATTTAACAGGTCTTCCCTGGCAATTAAGAACCTAACTACCCTTAAACATCCCTGGTTGAAAAGCTTGAGAAAAATGATCTGAAGTAAGACCCTGAAGTAATGAAATAATTGCAAGACAAAACATAAACGTACTTGCATATTCATGGATATGAATAAATTTCTCCTGCACAATCCAATCCAGATTACTTAAATATGTCCTATTTAAGCTTGTACATTGACAAGGAAACAGGTGGGTAGCAAACTGAAGAACAAGGCATGTGCACTTTGAGCATCTTATTCAGTTATAAATTAAGTTTTTGTTTTATCATAATATAGAAAATGAATAGAAAGATATTACTCTGTATGCTTCTATCACCTTAGTAACTTTGCATTACAGCTGTCAATAAAAAGATTATTAAAGCTGAAACTCAAAACAACATATTTAATATGGTTAACATTGGAATATGTAAGATAGTTATATGATTGCAACAGAAAACATATTTTTATCTCAAACAGTACTAAATTATTGACTGTTGCATTGTATACCCTCTTATCAATGAAATTATTGAACTGGCTTTTTCACAATAAAAAGAAATTGTTCATGATACATATGGGAAAGAGTAAGTTTTACAAAATATTTTTGTTTGGGATAAATGTAATATTATTTACGATGTGAGAAAATACTTTAACTTCTTACTCCTCTGTTAAGTCATGTTATCAGTTATTTGCAACAAAATAAATCTTGAAATACTGTACCAAGAGACTTGTAACTTGCCTAATAGACACAATAAAAGAACATGATTTGTCCTTCAAGCAAGAAAATATATATGGTAGTAGGGTGTTGCAGTGTGAAGCAATATCCCGTTTTAGCTATCCCAGTTTCCCAGGTGAGCCAACCTCTCCCTTCCCCTCCCCATTGCCCCCTTGCTAAGTGCTGTCCGTCAATCTTAACATTCCAGGAAGGGCATCGTCTGGTTGGTGCAGTTCAAAAGATGCCCCTCAGCCCTGGGGTCACTGGCCAGTCCAGGTGTCACTGTCCCCTGAGACTGCCACCCTCCCACCTGGTTGGTGGCACACCTACCCCTTCCCCTCCCTCTTTGCCCGGGCTTAAAAAGACACGGGACCATGCGGTCTGCATTCTGTTGGAGCTGTTACCAAAATTGGGAGATCTGTGACCATGGAATAAAACTCTGGATTAACCCTCGGGCAGAATCCATCTCCTTTTCCTCTTCACCGCGCCTAAAGCCTTCCCATTAGAGGTAAAAACTGAATTCCTGCTTGCCTGGACTTGTTCCAAGTGCCAGCTGTGACATACAGCCAGCCAGGGGTGTCTCTGAGGTGAAAACACCACAGCTGCTGCCTCTGGTCAAGCAGCAAGGGCCAGAAGAGCCCAGGCACGTTCCACCCGGTAATATTGGGATTCTATTCCAATATTAGGGGACATTTCAGGCTGAATTCTAGCCACCTGCTTTCATGATCAACTTTCTTTTCTGATTCAGTAAGTAGTTTTTATACTATTATTTAAGTTAGTTCCCTGCCACAATAATTTAGAAGTAATTTCAGAATAGAAGACTAGGAGTAATAAAATCTAATTTAATGTAAATTATCTTATTATCTTTGCCTGCTGATTGAACTGACTGAGATCTTATTTAGGTTGGGGTTAGAGGTGATAACTACCCTCCCCTAAATTTCCCAGAAAACATAAAATTGAATTGGATAGAGTAAAAACTCTGGAAATCAAGGGAGATAATGTTTTTACGCAGTGATTAAGATACACAGGGAAATTATGCAACCTTCAAATGTTAACTGATGCCTAGGGAATTCATTATATTTCTTGTCTGAAAAATGCCCAATAGTTAATGCTGTTTGGGTTGCTTTAAGACTGTGGTGGGTCAGTATGTCTAACATTACATGGGATTTTAGTTGATGTTACCTTGTGATGTTAAAATAAGAATGATCTTTCTGGTCGTGGCAATAAAAATTCTATTTATACTGTAATTAAGCACACAAATTCGACTGTGTACTTTCCCTGTTAGATTAGTTGAAATATTCAAACATTAAACACTGCAAGTAGCAATGATTGAATTCCACCTCTTTCATGGCCCCAAGTGTTAAATGTTAAATGCTGGCATCAGGGAGAAACAAACCAACCAAGAAATCAGCCAGGTTTAGGTACAATTGCAAATTGCAATGCTATAATAGCAAATAACAGATGGGCTGCATTTCCAGGCCTGCAGCGGGAAAAGGATGGAGAAGGAGAGGAAAAAGATACTGGCTGAAGTGGTAAATTGAGATAACTGGGACTGATTCAAACAGATAATTGGAGATAATTCAAAAAAGGAGATAATTCAAATAAAAACAACTTCATGTACTTCTGTGTCTCAATTAGGTCAAGCAACACAAAGTTGTTGACTTAATAAAAGGAAATTTTGCTTAGGCTGTCAAGAAAATCATGTGAAATGACATAACACCAATGTGAAAGTCTGAGTTGAGTTGCAATGAAGATTGCAGTGTAACAGCTGGTTATAGAGAAATAGAAATATAAACAAAACTGCCTTGGTGTCTACCCATGTTGGAGCTGAACACATTCAGACTTAGGTGGAGGAACAGAAAATTGGGCAAATAGTCTATCATTCTTTCTAGTGCACAAAACACTGTATGTTTCTTAAGACAGACTTCAGAGATGGTTAAGCTGCTTAGACCAGAAATGACGACTTTGTTACTATTGCATAACTTCACAGGGGGCGCTTAAGTAAAATACCATGGGGCTGGACATAAAAGCAGTGTGGCTCAGCAGGTGAAGTACCTGGCAGAGGTGATGTGACAGCTTCTTGGTGTTATCAGGGCGGTTTATTAATGTGCCCAGTCATACAAATGCATAGCACGTCTAAAGGAACTTTTCTGATTATGCTTCATGTTTCTGCAGTGCAGTTCAGTACCATAAAACAGATCCCAATTAACTTACAGTGTGCAAGGTTGCATATGGAAAGGAGTTCAGGCCCATAAGGAAAACAGCTAAATTATTTTGGTCCAAGCTTATGAAGCTGTACTGCTTGCAACTCCAGAGATAACCTTTTGGTGTTTGCCTCAGGATCTTTGATCTAGATCATGCCATACAATACAAGAATGTTTCTGATTTTCTAGGGAATTTAGAGGCAGGGAAGAAGATGGTTTCTTTTCAACTTGCTGCTCATCTCTATTTATGGACCTAGTCTAATGAACAGATTTTTGCCTGACACGAAATATTTTGTCCCAAAATGTTCACAAATTTTAAAATCAATCAAGATTTTGTGTAGTCTTTACACTTCCATTTTTTTGGTTAATAGAAAATGTAAATGCTGATTGCTATGCTTGTTTTGGCTGTTCTTTCACTATCATTAAAAATAAATATGCTTTCTTCCCTGCAACACACTCTTTAAGCAGCCAGCAACAAATACAATAAGGTCCAAGAATACAATTCCTCCTCAGGCTGCCTTTGTCACCTCCACCTATCTGAACCATTTTCCACTTTTGTCAACTATTACGGAATAAGGCATGTTCAAACAATCATTATTGCACAAACCTGAATGACTGCCTGATGAATTTTGGAATGATGCCTTAGTGTGATCCCTATGTACAGGATTGTGACAGAATCAGGGCAATAGTAGCTTTCCCAGAAAATCAGTTTGCTTCTTTACAAGAAGGAAGAGGCTAGTTTGATGTCATAAGAGTTCACAGCTCTGAGATGAACTGTATATGATGAATACATAGAAATAAATATGCTTAAGATCTCTGAACAAAACACTGCACATAACTCTGAAGTTCATGTCCAGTGTATCTAATAAGAAATTGCTATGCATGAATTTAAGTTTTGATTCCCAAGAGGTACTGAGCTAAAAAATATGCTTATATGTTTGAGAACAGTAAGAAAGGGCAAACACACAGTTAACTAATATGATAGGTTTTAAGTGTAAACCAAAATCATGTGTATCTGAGTAGTTCTTTACCTTTAAGGCTCCCTACCATTCTTGATCTCAATGGGATTATTTCAAATGTCTTTGTATAAAAGTCTTTTCTTCAAGGTAAAGATACACACATATTTTTATAGGATATTGGTGTAAAATAATAAAATCCTAAAAGAAAGAAGTATTTTATCTTTATTGTCTAGAATAGAGACACTTAGTAAACTGAAAATAAATCCATATTGATTTAATGCCTTCATATTTCCTTAAATATATAAAATGTAAAAAAATAAGGATTAAGTAGAGAATGGTTCATAGGCTATGTAGCATAATACCAATAATTTTTAAAGTATCTATCAAATGAGTCAAAAGCTGTTTCATTAATTAGCCCACCAGACTTATCCAGAGAATGTTTACTATACTTAGCAATAAGTGTAGCAAGAAGAATTTTCAATGTCAGCTTCCTGTGCAAAGACCCAGCAGTTCTAAAAAATTTAAAACAAATAGAACTAGCCTACCAACAGATACAATATTACAGCTCAGGATTTGTTTGCTCTCTAAAATTTATAAGAGTATTTTTATTTTGCACAGTTTTCATTTATTACAATGCCTAGCAAAGTTTTATTGTTCAACTTTTAAAAAAGATGAGAATATTTGTAAAACTAAAAGCTTCCAGGCCTCTCATAATGCTTCAGATATTTTGCTGATCAAAAGAACCCAACAGTGAAAAATCCCTTTCAAATAATGAGTTTGGGGTTTTATGGTTGTTGGTTTTGGTTTCAGTTTGGTTTTTTAAATTATTTTTTAATTTTAAATTCTCTGACATTTGTCTTTTTTTATAACTAGTAGCTGGGGAATGTGGCTGGGTCAGGTAGGCTGTAGTAGTCACTGTGACAGAAAGGTGAAGACACATTTAGCACTTCTAACAGTCAGGAAACTAAGAAATCTCTAACTGTACAATAAGAGAAAATAACAAGAAGCATATTAGCAATTTCTAACCTTGATATAGACCTTTTTTATGTACTAAGAGATTCTTGTCATCTTCAACAATTTGAGTGACAGACTAGCAAATATTGCAAGCACACACACTGATTAGGCCAAAGAAGTCAATATAAACAGTTATCTACTTAAATCTATGGATTTTACACATTGTTGCTGTTATTGGAGTAATTATTTTGTAATCAGTGGTACACCTCTTCAACAGATGCCGTTCTCAGAACTGTCACAACTGTCAAAGCCATGCTTGCCAAAATATTGAAATTTTGAGGAGAGAGTAAGTAGGAAAATGTTTCTAAAAATTTATAACACCAAATGTCTATTTTTTATGAAATACAGCTCTGTAAGAAAATCTTAGAAAGATACAAATAATTATCAAAGGGTTATGACTAAAAGAAAAAATACTGCAGTCAGATTACATCACCCTTTATGGAAAGACCTTTGTCACAGCTAGTTCCACATGAAATAAAGAAAGCTGTCTATTGAAGCTCCACTGAGGTTTCCATTAAAAGAAAGATTTCTCATCAAGCAGTAATTCAGTCCTAATATTAAAAGTATCAGTACATGTTCCTCTGATGTAACTTGAAAACTTACATAATAAATCAACTGTAAAATATTTTACCCTATGAATATTTGAAACAGTGTCACTAATTTTTTAAATTTTCTAGTATCACAAAAAGATGAGAGAACACAATATCCTGAAATGCCAAATTCAGGATTTTATATTTTTTTCAGTGTTAGGGAGACTACTTCATTCTTATGAAATCTTAGAATTTTAAATAGAATTTCTTCCAATACAAGAAGTTCAGGCCTTCTTTTTTTAAGTTTATTTACATTTAATACTTTGGCTTTGATGGTTTTCTTCCCCATTGCTAAAATATTAAATAAGCAGATCTTGAAAATCACAGAAACCAAAACCATTTAACAAGTTAATGGAATATGCTATGAAGCTTGAAGCACAAAGTTTCATAAAAAAACCAAACCACTGAGACTTTGACTTCAATCAAATGAAATATATAATTAGAAAAACTGTCTACCCTACAAATAGCTCACATAGCTCCTTTGGATATGTAGATCAGGATATAGCCAGGAAAGATATCCAGTGTCCCTAGAAATCCTGGAAAGAAATTCAGCCTTTGTGCATGATGTGGGGAACCTGCTCTTCCCAGAGAACCTATTTAATGATCTTTCATTGAATGAACAAAACTGATCAGAGTGATCTGTGCCCACTCCTGACTTTGCATGGCAGGCATGGCAGAATGCAGGGGAATAAGAAGTTTTGTCAATACCATGAGACATAATAGTGCCATTTTTAAAATATGCATCAACTTAAAACCAAAATGATATTGTGGTAGTAACAAGATCATTGCAGAGAATACATTTCAGAAAGTACAGCCAGTTAAGAGAAAATTTATGAGACAGCAGTAAGTGCCTCAATAGCAAACCTGTACTTTTATGAGCATTCTTAAACTATTCTGCTTTAAATGCTAAGGCAAGTGGATTAATTTAGATAGACAGAAACTACTGTGTTCAATACAACTGATCAGCAGCACAATAAAACATTTCCGAGTGCATAGCTTCAATAGCATGAACGTTATTAAAAGTGACAAAACTTTATCTGTTTTCTGGAAGCTGAGTTTCCCAAGCTATGACAAGAATGCATACAGCAGCAGCACCTATTTTATCCCAGCCTTCAGACTAAATTTTATTTTCCTTCTCAAAACAAAACTTGTGTCTGTGAATTGCTCTGGTCTTTGGACGAGTACAATACAGTATCTCATCTATGCTTCTCCAGGTCAGGATAGCAATCTTCATACTCAAATTAGTTACCAATAGTCAGGAAGGCAAAATAATTTTAGGAATTTTGCCTAGATTTAATTCATAATTAGCCAGATTTTACTTAAATTGTAGACTCCAATGTAGAAAACATGCTGGAATAACAGATAATAACTTTTCCATCAAAAGTGAAGATACCTATCAATTGAGCTCGACAGTTCTTTGAAAATGTAAAAATAGGCAACTAACAGTGGAAGAAACAGGTGATTTTAGTCCATTGCCCATAGAATTACACCTTTCCCCTGAGAAACTCCAAACCCACAAAAAAGCATAGAGCCTTTTCACTAGGCAGTCAAATACACACTCAGCATCTTCTAAGAAAATGTGGACCTGAAGGGAAAGGAAGAGTTTGAGGAATTTGGGGACGTTAAGAAAATAAAGCATTCCACAAACATTATCCTTTTATTTTTCTGCATGGTTAATGACAGAACTGTTTTACAGAGCAAGAATTATTATTCCTTTCTGTAGTCAAATTTCACATTGCTCAAAACACAATCAAGTTTGAGATCCTACAGGCTGAAAAAAACTTAAGGAATTTTCTGGGAGAAATAAACTGAAAGAAGAAGAAAATACGCAAGATAGATCCTTCACAAGAGCAGACTACAAAAATAATCGTGTGCATAATATCTCAAGGAAAAAAACAACATCCCAAAGTAAATCCTTTAAATGGATTTAAAGTCCAAGGTAAGTGACAATGCTAAAGTAAAAGTGTTCACCCTAAGAATGAGACTTCTGATGGAATATTTTCCTTCTGTTAAAATGAATTTAAAATTCAAGCTTGAATCTTTATTCCCAAAATTATTTTGTGGAGAACATTTTTGTGGTTTATATGCTGCCATCTTCTTTTTCAGTTCTCAAGAAATTCCCTTCTACCTGCAATAAAAATTATCCTGTTCAAATGGAAATCATAAGGACTGGTATTGTCAAATGTGTAGATGTAACAGATTTTCTTCTCACAGCATAATCTACCCAGTATTTCTTGCATGCTGCTGGGATGTTGATCTTTCCTTCCACTTCAGCACTGCAGAAACTTTGCTGCCAATTTCACAATTTTCTTTCTAAGAAGTAACCTTGCTTTTGCTGATATTCTCTTCCTGGGTTTGCAGAAAGCTCTTTCTAAAATCATAAATAAATGGGCAACCAATTTGGAAACCCCAGTGAAAACCCTTCTGAAAACTCAGTTTTTCTGTAGAAATTCTCCACAGAGGTACACAGCTGGTGTCTCATGATTGCTTATTCTTGGAGAATTTGTGAATGCCTTTGTTTCCTTATATTTTCTATTTTTGTAACATATTGTTTATAACATTGTTTAAAGTAACATCTTTTTTATGTCTAGCATTGCTGCAAACAACTTATCATGAGGATTTCTACAGCAGAAAAAAAGGTTAAATACGATCCTTGAATCCACATATCAGTATGCAAGCAGAGTTGATTTATTTCATATCTGTAAGGCAGATATTTTTGTTTCCAAGGACAGCACATGTTGGAAGGTTCTAAAACAATAATATTTAAAAAAAATGCTCAGGGTTTCACTTGAATATACCTTTTTTTTTGCTATCCTTGCTACAGGCCAATTCAGAAGAAACTCTTTTTTTTTCTGGATTGAATGATGTGCAAAATTGTCTGAGATGAAAGGTGCTACATAAATTAAAAAGCATTATGAAGTGTTGTGTCTAATACCACACTACTTTTTAAAAGCCAAATGTTCTTACTTTTTGTCACTTGGCATATGTCATTTAAATTAACCCAGCTTTTAGGCTTTCATTTTGCTTCTGATCTGTTGGAAAATCTGTGTTACAGTTTGTGAGAGCTGTTTGTTGCGTAACTCTAAATGTGTAAATGAGGTCTTACATTTCATTTCCTTACTCTAAAGCAGGGTCAGCTGTACCTACAGATACCACTGTAAAACCTCATCTTCAAGATCTTGAATGATGGAGAATTCTCCCTCTCTGCAAACATGGTTTTATTTTCTATTCCATTCTATTTCCTTTTCTAGTTCTTGTTGTGCAAACCGAACTGTGCTTGCTACAAGATGAAGAAATTCTTTGTGTATCTAATGAAGTCAGTTTACTAGTCACAAATACTAAGTGGATAATTTGTATAATGCCACTGTATTTCTTTGTCTAGCCTGTAAATTAAGAGTACCTGAAAGTATTCAGCAAAGGAATTAAATAGTCTGGGGTCCTGTCTTCTAAACTAAGTTCTCTTGTAAAGCCTTGTATAAATAATAATACAGGATTTTGAAATGCTGGAGAACTCTCTTGAAGATCCTTTGCCTAAGGTGAAGACTTACTTCTAATTCCTGGTTGGAATAACTTGTAACATTTGTTAGTTTACAGGGTTGCCACACCCAACAGAAATATCGTGTTGTTCTTAAATTGCCTTAAATCAACATCGTGCAGAGGTGGTTTGGTCAGCTTTAAAGAATCACCTTCAAATGTATGGGCAAAAAGTAGGTTTTATTAAGAACTTGTGAGACTTTAACAGAGTTTGATGCCAATGCTCACTCTATCACTTATTGCATGGATGAAACATACATAACAGAACTGGTTTAGAATCAATTTAGAACAACTTAATAGAGAATGGGTACAAGCCTTAGATAGTACCATAAGAACAAATTTCTTTTTCTGCTTTTCTATTTTTATCCAGAAGAATATTTTCTTATTTGTAATAAGCTATGTGTTTCAGAAAATGCTGAAGGGTTAATGTAAATAATCTTCTTCCCTTCTGGTTATTTTTAAATATCAATAAATATTTTATGTCCCATGTAACTTAGTCAGTAACACTTTTCAAAACAATTTAAATTAATGGGCATTTAAGTTATTCAGTTGCTTTTTTCCTTAACTTGAGTTTAATTTAAACTGTTTTTTTTTTGTTGTTTTGTTTGTTTTGTTTTGTTTTGTTTTGTTTTGTTTTGTTTTGTTTTTGGCAAGGAATAAATCCTCTGAATTAAGCGATTCAGATTGAATAGGGTTTAATGTCTTTAATCAGTACAGCTTGAAGAAAAATTGGTATCCCCCTAACTGAGATATTACTCTATCAGAGAAATTAAATGTGAAGAAGGAAATATAATTATTCAGGTGACATTGAATATTGAAAACTTACTTAATTTTTTGTTGTAAATGGGAAGCTTGCAAAGAAAAATGTAGACACTGAGAAATCAGAAAAAAAATAATTCTGTCATTAGTGTTCTCATTCCCTAGAAAAGTCATCTTGAAAAATCATGAAGAAAAATACTAAGGTATAGGACTTTTAAATGAACATTTTTAATTAACATTTTTAGCTTTTTAGCACATATGTGTGTGTGTGCATAGTAATGATATTACTAATTATGATTTACTGATATAACTAATTCAAATTTTTGCAAATGAAACATTAATAGAGAGAAATCAAATGCTTTATAAGGAAATTAGAGTGCCAGAGCCTCATCTTTTCTGGCCAGGTTCTTTTGGACATTCTCTGAGTAGAAGATGCAATGTTTAGCATCACAGTTACTTGCATGAGGTAGTTGATGTCAAATGGAATTTCTCATTTAGCAGAGTTATACAAAATATACTGAAAAAAATAACATGAATGAAAGTTACTCATCCAAAAATAAACCCCAATTGCAGTACAGGATTCAATCACAACAGCAATGAGGTCCCAATTACCAGGTTCTGCAACACACTCACCATCATGATTCTAGGTAGCCCCAGTTGTTGGGAAGTAGAACATTGGTTAAAAACAGCTCATGCTCATTGCTCTCTTTGAAATACCTTGGTTAATTGTTTAGCTTTCACCTCTAAGTTGGGCTGGGCCATGTATTCACTTTCCTGGTCTGGCTAACACAGGGAGACATTCAGGGTCATTTAAGGAACTTGGGGGAAAAACATTTACTTCAAATTGATGCACTGAGCTGTTAACAGCTGTTTATCTAAAACTTCCACTGGTCCCCACTGTGTCAAATACAGAGAGCTTCTGTTCAACAGCTGTCGTCAGTCACACCCTGCAGGACTCCCTGAGCTTCCTGGGCCTTCTTACCAACCTCCTCTGAGCATTCTTCCATTGTAGGGTATTATTGGTCAGTGACTCAGTGACATAAAAGATATTATTTATTAGTTACATTTACAACTCTGCAAATTAAACATCCCAAGCATCTCAACATGTATTCTGGCTTCTAAATTAAATATTTTGGCTTACACAATACAAATAAGTTAATCAAATGATCAAAGGTAAAAAACTAGAAAGGCTTTGACTAAAGAAGATCTACATCATATGAACTGCATTGTTATGCATTCATGAAATTATATTTAAATTATAAGCTGGTGTAGAACTTTACCTTTACTTTATCAGTTAGTTCTAGAAAATAATTTTTCCACTAATGTCTACATAACAATTGTGTTACTGAGAGCCAAATCCTAAGGTTGTCATGTACTTTTTGAAAAGAGTTGGTTAAGAAATTTCTATAAAAGATATGAGACACATCTTGCATCCAGTGAATGGTAACACCCATTAGAAACATCATCAATACCACTGACAGTCAATTGAACATCCACAACTGGTAGATTTTGCCCTTTTGCAGAAGCATATTAGAAGTATTAGAACTGCTGTGCTGCTGCAAGCCTGTTCAACTCCAAGACTCTGAGGACAATGTGTAGAACAGTGTTGCAAAGCTCACCTCAGTCTAGTATTCCTTTTATGAAGACTTTTCTTTCTCTTGTTCACCATCCACCCAAAAACTTTGGATTTGTTTTGTTCTTTAGCCTAGCTTATGCATTCATCTGACAAATCCTAAAAGTCAGCAATCAATGGTAATGTCTCAGTTTTGAAACTGAAGCTTTCCTGTTCAGGGAATGGACAAGTAATTTGTTGAATAGTTTACATCATCCAAAACTGATCTAAATACAGATGTGCAGCAACACAGGTGCATAAAACACATGTAAGGACTGATAGAAATACAATAGCAGTGAAAATCCTAGAGATAGGCTTAGTCAAGGACTTCAATTTACCAACAGTTGTGTACTGTCAAAGCTGACCTATGCTCGAATGTCTTTCTGCTATTCTTTACCCTTGGCTTGATAAATATCCATCCAAGGTATGAATTCCATCCAGATATAATTAAAACACATTTTAAATACCTAAAAGACATAAACTTCATTCCTTTTATTCCCACAGTCCAGCAGTTGCTTTGGCTGCATACATCTCTCCTTACCCTCACACCCAAATTCATGTCACTGTGTCAGATCTAAGACAAAGAAAGTAAGAAACATATCTAAATACATGGATGTCAAGGGAGTGATTTACCTAGCAACAGTAACTATGTGAAATTTTTTCAAAAATGTCTGTGCATGTGATGGTACCTTAATGGCTTGCATTTAAGAGGTTTGAAGAAATGGCTGGGAGGATTCTAGCAAAGCCAAGCATCAAAGACATGCAATGCACATACATTCTGGGAAATATAATGCCATCAGTTTGCAAAGAAATTTATGTTCATACTTTCAATAAATTTTGTAAAGATTTTGCTCATAAATCCATAGTTAGAAAAACATTATTTTACTCTGTTCTACATTGGATAGAAAAAATGTGTGAACAGAGGAAACATGTTGGGATAAATGTTTCTCTGTTCTAATAGCCATCATTTTTTAAAAGCAAACCACCACATAAAGAATTATCTGAAGTGTTACAACAATAGCCCTGAGAATAAGGAGAGGTAAAAAGCTGAGATGGCACTGTGATATATAACTATCTACTGCTGTGTCAGTAATGCACACTGCTGCTCGATGGCCCAGGGGATCAAACCCTAATGTACAGTGAACAGCTTTCTAGAAAAGTATGTTCCCATCAAATCAGCATAGTAACAAGTGAAAATAAGTTAAAATATTTCAAATCCAGAATAATCCAACTGAGATCCTAATCAAAGTAATTGTGCATAAGGATCCATGCTATTTAAATTCAATGTACAATCTAAAGCAGAGTATCCAGATGAGATCATACCTCAGCAAAAAAAAAAAAAAAATCTCTATTTTTTCTTTTCTATTCCTACCTATACTCTCTCTTTCCACAGACATTTGTCTTCCATTCCTGTAAATGCAGTGTCTTTTAAAAGGACAGTGTAACCTGAGTCACCAAAACTTTAATGTTGATACCCTGTAGTGAGCTCCCAATGAAGACTAGAAAGGTGAAACTCAGAAAAATCAGCTTTTATTATAGAAAAGTAATTAACTTTTAAACTAGGAAAAGTTCAAATTGGATCAGTTCCAAGCAGTGTCCCTGTACCTGTCTGAGCCAGTATTACAGAAACTCCCAGCTGAGAAAAAAGCAGCACAAAACACCACATGAGTGGAACATGGCTAGCCATGTTTCTTTGCTTGTCCTTCTCCTAAGACCTGGCAACATTTATTGTATTTTTCCTCTTCTATAGCCTTCTTCAACCTGGCTTCTTAGAACAATTTCTATGTCTTCCTTTCTCACAAATGTATTTCTTAACTTTGAGTCTTCGCATGCAGTTTCATTCCTCCTCTTCATTACCGATGATTCTAACAGCTCATCTTTCCCCTTCCCAGATCTTCAAGATTGAAGAGGTATTCCCAATGCTGTTCCACTACTTCAACTAGTTTCTTCTACCAGACTGTCTGGTCCCTTAATGCTTCTTCCACTCATCTTCCCACATCAACAGTCACTTCTTTCTTTTCAGACTCCTCCACTGGTCTTCAAAAGGACAGAACATTTTAACAATAAAATGATAGTATCAGGATCATAGAATCACAGAATTAACAAGGTTGGAAAATACTTCTGGGATCATCAAGTCAACCTAACACCACCTTACCCCATAAACCATGGCACCGAATGCACATCCAGGTTTATTTTTAAACACCTTAAGGGACAGTGACTCCACCACCTCACTGGGCAGTGCATTCTAGTGCCTAATCACTCTTTCAGTGAAGTATTTTTTTGGTAATTTCTAGCCTAAACTTTCCCTGGTGCAGCTTAAGACTGTGTCCTCTCTTTCTGTCAGTGGCTGCCTGGAAGAAGAGACAGACCCCCATCTGGCTGCAACCACCTTTCAGGAAGTTGTAGAGAGTGATAAGGTCTCTCCTGATCCCCCTTTCCTCCAGGCTAAACAACTCCAGCTCCCTCAGCCATTCTTCATACAGCTTGTGTTCCAAGTTCTTCACCAGCCTTGCTGCCCTCCTCTGGATGTGTCCTTCCTAAACTGAGGGGACCAGATCTATACACAGCACTCAAGGTGCAGCCTCACCAGTTCCAAGTAGAGATGAAAATGTACATATATGACTCAATTCTTGATAATTCTACAGGTGACAGGAGAATGTGGCTTTGTTACTGTTTTCCAATGAAATAGCTACAGCTTGAGAGAATCTTGCGCAAAGAGGCGAATACCACTGGAAGTACTACCAAGCAAATCAATCCTAAACACCAAAAAAAAGCATTTTATCTAAATTTGAGTAAATTCAGTTAGCAAGATTCTGGGGACAGTTCCAGTAGTCTTATTATTCCATTAAATTCTTCCTGAAGAAACAACCATATATTTTAAAACCCTCCAGATTTTCACTTTCCAGAGAATTGCTTACTTCAAAATTCTTTTTTACAAACTGTAGCTGAGGTGCTGTGATCTCTGTTATTTGGACATTGACTTCTCTTCTTTCCTTGTCCCCTGTGATATATTTTGCTTATTTAGTTTCAGTA
The DNA here is from genome assembly GCF_023055355.1 of Agelaius tricolor. Lineage (NCBI taxonomy): Eukaryota > Metazoa > Chordata > Aves > Passeriformes > Icteridae > Agelaius > Agelaius tricolor. The sequence continues at coordinate 22,542,772 of NW_027269262.1, read as the reverse complement.
CACCTGTGGCTGATTCTAGCCACATGCTTGCTGCCACCATTTGTTTTGTCGGTAAGAAGCAGAAAGTGAGCATAAATGAGGTCCATGTTATGTATTAAGATATCTTTGACTGGACAGTCTGGATGTAGTCTAGCCTTAGCACCCCCACCATACATTCTCCTTCTTTTTCCTGCTGTCATTATCTGCCCTAAGATATTTATATACATTATTCTTTCTCTCTCTGTAGCAAGCACGTAGGCCATATGAACTCACCTTGTTTGCCTGGATACTCCACCTCATCTGACTAGCAGCAGAGGTTAAGTACTAGTTTGACATGGGGCTTGGGCTCATATCTGAATAACACCTCCTCTTTCTGACACCAAACTAATGAAATCCTGGCTTTTCTCTGCCTCTAAAACAAGAAAATCACACACAATCTCCTTGTTGTTCCTTTAGCTGACAAATGCCTTGACTGGAGGTTAATAAGGTGTACTAGAAAAAAGGTACATACAAAGAAATCCACAGAAAAAATAAAAAATATTCCACCTTTAAAGTCAGCTAGCTATTTCCCATGCTACCAATGTACTCATCTGTTAGTAAATACTGCTATTTTGGGAAATAACACAGATATTTGTATTATATTGTATAACATCATCTACTTTCCTTGTAGTGAAGAAGGCAGGAGGAGAGGCAATAATATGACTGTGGTTCTTACACTGCTTAGAGAAGATTCTTGACAGAATAGAGAATTACTTGCTCTTGTTGAGAAATATTCTAATTTCAAACTTCTACCAAGGCAGAAAATAATAGCCATGGATGAAATGAATCTCCACTGAACCATGTGTTCATGGGCAACATGAAGTCAGTTTGCATGAAGTCCCAGATCTTAAAAGTCATGGTGTGTGTGTTTTGCTAAGGTTAATGGAAAACCCATTTATGAAATACTATTTCTGGACTACAGTTTTGAGACCTTGAATAAGAGTACTCTTATTCTCCATGGACCAGCTTTCATAGCACAAATGTTAGTTAAACAAAACAATCAAAAACCGGCAAAAGTAAAAATACAGCTAGAGCACTGCAGATCTTTAAAGATTCATTTTCTCCATTAAGCATGAATGCTATCTGTGCACTTCATTTTACTTTAATTTTTTGTCAGTCATGGAAAGAACTGTAGAGTGTTCTATTCATTTTCATGTACCCATCACTCAATTTATAATAAAAATTTCAGTGCACATCAAAAAATCCAACCTTTTATAGACATTTGTTGTGACAGATTTAAACTGTATGAAATTTTTCAGTGTTTGTGGAACTCTTAAAGTAATGTATTTTTTTTTTCCAGCAAAACAACTGTTTTCTGAAGTACAAAGAGTGTTCTATACATCCCTTCAATAATGTACAGGGTATATTAACAAAAATTTTTGGCAAACAGTAGAGTATACACTCTTGTAAAAAGGAAAATAGTATACTTTCCTATAAAAATACTTTAAAATAGTATAGCATATATGGCACAAGGTTGTGCCATAAATTTAAAGTGAAAAATTAAACGGGCCAGATGGCTCTTTTTATGCTTGGTTACCAAATTTATACATACATGTATGGGATTCATAGTAGGGTTTAATCTTTATTGGTAGCTTTTAGTGTTTATACTTTCCGAGAAAAATCATTTTGATTCAGTGATTAAAATAAGGTTTACATGTGTTTTATATTAAATTTATTATGCAAGCTTATCTTTTACAAGTATATTTAGTTGTGATCCCTGGTTGAAACCCACTTCATGTCTTCAGGTTAGAAACCACAAGGAGAGAGGAGGAGAAGATCTGTCCATTACTGCACAAGACCCCCACCTGCTTGCTTAGATTTAAATGCTGCAAGAGAAGTCAGCTATGACTTGAGCACTGGTAGTATTTGCAGTTTGAGAAATTATTCCCTTCTGTGAGAGTATTTGTGGCATGAAACTTTTGCTTGTAGTGGATCACTGTTTTAACATAATATGAATAACAACACAGTACTTATATAAAAGTATTGGTCCTTTTTATTAGCATGGCTCACCTACTTTGATAAGCCTTTATATATTACCTATGAGAATCAAACTTAGTGTTATACATATGGAATGAGGTGAATGACAAAATTTGACATCATTCTTACATGAATGGTGAACCTAATAACAAGAATTTCTCTTTTCTCCTGGTACATGCATTCCTCTGCATGGCTTACAATTTGCTTATTTATATTAAAGCTTTCATATAGTCATTTTCAAATAAGAACATTCTTTTAACATTCAAATAGTTTGAATGATACTTACAGTATTGTGTATATGGAAATTAATTTAATAAAAACAATGTCTGCAGATATAACTTCATGACACTTTGAAAATTACTTAATTGGAACAATTTTTTCTCCACAACATGATGTGCCATTTAAATAATTTTACAGAATTAAATTTTGAATAATTGGGGAATGGGAAGGGTGTGCTCTGTAACTTGATTTTCAAATTTCTGAATGAGAAATAATAAACTTGAAACCTGCATGATATGTATTGCACAGCATGTGAAACTGACAGAAACATTTTTCTATCTTCTCTAATGGATTATGAAGCACTTGACTTTTTGCCAGAATATTTTCTCATTACTTGTTCAGCTCAGAAAAATCCCTCATCATCCACCCAGCACGTCTGTATGAATTGTCAATAGAGAAATCATCAGCTAAGCTGAATATGAGGCATGGAAGTTAGAGTTCTGTAAAGTGTAGAAAACACTAAGATTTTAAAAAGCCCTGCTCTTTTCACTAAAATTAAAAGAAAAAGCTCACACTCATTTGTAATAGTACTGGCATCTCTTCTGTTTAAGCCACGAGATGACAGCTTCAGTGAAAAAGGCTTATAAGTTTGACTGACAGTTCAGCAGAGAGAAACCCTTGAAGGTGGCACAGCCAGCTATTGTAGGATTGATATTGTAACATGACTTGAATAAATGGAATTGAAGAACAAAAGATAACAAAATAAAATCACTTTGTTCATCAACTCATCATTTCCAGTCCAACCTGCTGCAAATAGCACAAAACCAAAACTCTGAAAGCTTGCTTCCTGTAAGAAGCTCAGTCTGCAGCTCCTCTGGCTGCTAATAGGTGTTCACTCCATAAACACTCCCATTTTAAATGATTTGTTGTAATACTTGGGAAAGTGGTTCACCTAAGATATACAGAGACAAAAATAATTTCCAGGTTACAAAATAAAAACCTAACTGAGAACTGAGATATTTGGCTGCAAGGCAAGAAAGAAATGTTCCATGCCTCTGTATTTTAGGCAAGAGAGGACTGGTTCGTGCATGATCTATAAAAAATCCACACAGAACTGATCCTTGTAAAATGTCATGTTCTTCCAGAAAATCTGAGATTTAAAGCCAAAATGACCAAGGAAATCCTGGATCTTCAGAAGGGGTTCAGTATCTAGAATGATTATGGTTGATGGGGTGAGAAGAAAAAGCTATGGTAGCTAAATGCAAAATACCATAAATCAGTTGTATGTGTGACATTAGAGCATAAATAATTCAGCTGAAATCTAGTGCATGTTAACATTCTGGAAATTTTCACCTTCAATGATTCCTTTCAAAACCTGTAGAACAATTTGATAATCAAAACCGAGCAAACAAAAAAGGAATTTCACTAAAGCTTTCTGTTTAAATTATCACTACACTGTATTTTTTTTCTGTTAAAAAAAAGCACCTTTAGTTCCTTGTGTTTTGATCATTTATTGAGATACAAATTCAAAGAATTTTGAATACACATGGAACTCTTTAATTATGCAATTAAAATCTTGTGCCTTTGCAGTGAGATAATGGATTTATTAAATAGGTTCTTTGACATACTCTGCAGGAAGCTTGTGGTTGGCAGCTGCTGCTGCATCTTCAGGGCAGTGACAGAGTGAGGGACAATATCAAGACTCTACCTTAAGAGATACACAACATTATCCTTCATGCAGTTTAACTGGTAAGGATTGTGATTAAAAATATCTTAATATCTGAAATGTTTTAGTGGTTGAACTCCATCCTGTTGTAAACTTTCCAGGAAATATGAAATACGAACAATAGATTGCAGTTGAGATCAAGTTATGCCACAGCTGGCATGCTCACATTAGAGCTAGCAAGCATGAATGTTGGCTGTATTTCCTGTTGTAGTCACTACTTCAAGAGATATTCAGAATTTTAATAGTCTGGTTTGATCTGGTAAGATTCCTATCACTGGAGGAAGGAATAAGCTAATTATAACACTTTAACACCTAATTGCTGGTATTGCTAATAGAGGGATCTTCAAAACATTCTTTCTTTGGGCTGAAGTACACTTGGACACCAAAACAAAGCAAAAATATAAATTCATGTTCAATCTGTAATGAAAAATTTTAATGTCTTTTTTAATGTCTTTTGTCCTAGTGAATTTAACAGGAAGATGTCTGAGTTCCAGTTCATATACAAAGGATTTTGTTATTATCAGTAAGAAAGGTATCACCTGCTCATGTGGGCTACATGATGAATGGGTAAATTTGTTTTCAACCACCTTACTCTCCTGGTATCTGTTTGGGTTCCACCTTTATGCTATATTACTCCTGAATTTCATTACTTCTTAAAGGCCATCTATTCCCACATCAGTCACTGCAGAATTATATCTCTATTGGATGTTTCTGGAAAATAAGCTTCCAGCTGTTTGGTCCTCAAAGAGAACAATATAACAGAGAACCTTGGATGGATGTTACAAGATCTGGTCCTCTTAACATCATGGATATACCTTATATTACACTGACACTGCAATTCTTGTTTGAATCACAAAGTCATAGAATTCCAAGTGAATGGAGTCCAAATGAAGAAGTTTCTGAAAATTCATAGAAATCACAAGCAAAGTTGTTTCTCTTTTCCTTTCTGTTCTGATCCATCTGGGTAATTCCTTATATTTCAATCTCCATGCATAGAAAACACCTTCATAGATAATTTGGCATATATTTCAAAGTGTTAAATTCTCTTTAGCTCTTGTGATCCTTCTCTCCATTGTATTGATTAAACAAATTACACAAAATAAAGATTTCTTACAATCACAAAATTATTTAGTGTGTTGTGGGTAAGCAAAGTATCTTTAAAAGAATAACAGTTTATTGAAGTTAAGTGGATGTACCTTTTGCACACTGTAGCTATGAAACTAATAACACTTTCTGAAAACAAGCAAGGTTGAATGACAAGTGTTCATTAAGTTTATGTCTCCCTGCATTTAAAGGTTAGTTTAAGCTTTATCTTTCAGAGCTTTCAAAACAAAACACACTAAGATATCAGTGTTAGGGGGCTGTGGTTTGACATAGCTTGGTTTTAGTTAAGGCATAGATATTAAGCACCAAACCCACTACATAGGGATTCATCATTTGTTTAGTAAGTTGTTTCCTCTTTTTTTTTCATTTATGACCACGCATGATGAATGAGTGCTTATTTCCAGAGGTGAGGATGAGCAGTCCATGGTATGTGCTGTGACTTTTTTGCACACAGAGTTGGAGGGCAGCAGGAACCAGATAGTCCAGGGGAGAGGGAAAGCCAGTTGTGGAGAGACAGCAGAGTGGGAGGAGCAGCATGCCCAAAGATAAAGGACACAGTCTCATGATACTCAAGGGAAAAGAGAAGCTCCAGTGATTTGGTTCAGTGGACAGTTCAGACCACCTGGCTAACTTATAGCCAGAAGGCAGCTCCAAGACCAAGCTGGAATGCCACGGAAGTCAAATCCACCAGTCAGGAACAGTGACATACATAGGTGACCACAGGCATGGGCAAAGCTGTGCCTATAGCTCTGGCAAAGACAAGTCTAAGCATCTTGGCCTAAAAACATTTCTTGTACAAAGAGGAACAGGATGATAAAAAGGCTTCTCACAGTCTTTTCCATCCAAACTGTCTTCCCAGCACTCAATTCCACAGCTGCACCAGATCAGAGCTGGCCTTGAAAACAGTCAAACCCCAGAGGGGAAGCAGGAGAAAACTCAGGACTCTGACACATAATTAGAAATGTTAATTTTTGCAACTGCATGCTATACCTGGTGTGAACAGTTACCACCAGATGTCATAAATTGAATAAATTAATAATGTAGAATTAGTTTTATCTCCAGCATGCAGATGAAGTTGGTCTCTGAAAAAGAAATCCTAAACTAAACAATAATTTGACCTCAATGAATGAGGCCAGTATTTCATGCACAGAATTCAAATGAGTTTCCAAAGATCACAAATGGGTCCTAAATTCCCTCTTATATGTATTGAAGAAGTTCTCATGTCAGTTAATAGGCTTGCATTGCCTTTATTTTTTGCTTGTATTATGAACTCAATCTATACTTGTAGCAAAAACAAGGATAAAAATTACAATCTGTTTACTTGAGGCTTCCAATTTGATTTGAAAATGGTACTTGCTTTTAAAGTGCTTCCTTTATAATACAATATATTTTTTCACCTTCTTGAACTTGATGAGACAAAGAATGTAGCATGTACATTCTTATCGTATGGTTTTGGCTGGTACAATAGCTGGTATGGGCCGTGCTCTGTATTTGTGCTGAAAACAGCATTGATAACTCAGGTATTTATTTGTTACTGCTGAGTGGCAATTACACAGAGCCAAGGCCTTTTTCTGCTCCTCACACCACCACACCAGCAATGGTACTGGGTGCGCAGAAATACTTGGAAGGGGCAAAGCTGCAACAGCTGACCTCATCTGAGCAAAGGGAAATTCCATATCATGTTATGCTCGGTATATAAAGCTGGATGGACAAGAAGGAAGGGGAGCATGGCATTCATGGTGATGGCATTTGTCTTCCCAAGTCATTTTTACAAGTGATGGAGCCCCCTGCTTTCCTGGGGATGGCCTGCACATGGGAATGAATGAATGAATGAATGAATGAATGAATGAATGAATGAATGAATGAATGAATTCTTTGTTCTGTTTTTTTGTGTGCAGAACTTTTACTTTCCCTATTTAAGTGTCATTATTTCAATCCATGAGTTTGTTTTTACTTTTCTGATTCTCTCCCCCATCCCACAAGGGGACAGTGAGCAAACAGCTCTATAGGGCTTTGTTGCGGGCTGAGGCTAAACCACAACAGCATAAACCCAAAGATTTCATTATTTCTGCAGTCTGGACTAAAATATTTCATGGCACTGCATCTAAATGAACTTCTGCTTAAGCTGACTCGCACTGTGTCTCCAGTTTTATTTCACGTAAGACCCAGCACATTTTTTCCAAAAGCTTAAGAGTTTTTGACAGTGTTTTCTATCTTTCTTTTCAACAGCTTTACTCTTGGTTTTTATTTCATGTTTAGTAATTTATTCCCAGAATTGGTCTAGAATTTTCCTACTTGTGCATTTTCAGTTCTTTCATTGAATAATAGAACAGTTTGTATTGGCAGGGACAACTTACACTAAACCAGGATGCTTAAAGCTTCTCTAACCTTATTTTGAATACTTCCAGTGTCCACAACTTCTCTGGGCAGCCTCTTCCAGTGACTCACCATCTTCACCTTTCTTCCATCTCTCTTCTATAAAAGTAATCTTGTTCAGATTAAAATCTGATATAAATCTGCCTTCTTTCTGTTTGTTTGTTTGAAACTATTGTCCTATCAGCCTTGGCCAAAAGTGTTTCTCCAACTATCTTATAAGCTTCCTTTAGATATGGACAGGTGCTATAAGGTCTCCCCAGAGCCTTCTTTTCTTCAGGTCAAAAAACCCCAACTCTCTCAGTCTTCCCAAGCAGTCAAAATGTTCCAGCCTTCTGATCATGTTTGTAGCCCTCCTCTGGATCTGTTCCAATAGGTCTATGTCTTTCTTGGTCCAGGGAATTCAGAACTGGATGTACCACTCCAGGTGGGGCTTCCACAACAGTGAAGTAGAGGCACAGAACTAACTCCCTTGACCTGCAGGACATGTTCCTGTTTATGCAGCAAAGGATGCAGTTGGGCTGTGAGCGTACATTGTTGGCTCATGTCCAGGTTTTCATCTACCAGCACCCTCAAATCATTTTCCAAAGGGCTGCTCAGAATCCCTTCATCCCTCAGACTATACCAATGTTGGGGATTATTCTGTCCCAGGTTCAAGGCATTGCACTTGGACTTGTTGAATTTCATGAGGTTTTCATGGATCTTTCCCTCAGGCATATCAGGTTCAGCACTCAGCTCGTGACATGCAAAGTTGCTGGGGTTGAACTCAATCCTGCAGTCTGCGTAACTGTTGAATGGTCCCCCTACCCACCTTTGAGGGACACCACTCGGAAGGGATTTTTATTCTGAACAGTGAAAGCTCAAAGCAAAGTGTTAAAAAGATGTTCCATATAATTCTCACATTTTCTAGGTGGTCTTGACGTCATATACACTGTCACGTAAACTGCAGCAACAGCAGGTGTGCTCAAGATTTGTGAACCACGTACCCGTAACTACTGAGATAACCAGAGACAGTGGTTTACCTTAACTACTCCCTACCTTTATGGGTATCCATAGCCCCATCCGGCCAGGAACTGACCCTGCTTTTAAGGGTTTTTTTAAGTGTTTTTTGTTCTTGTTGTTTTATGATTGGTTGGTTGGGTTTTTGTTTAGGTTTTGTTTTTTTTTTGGTAGTTTGTTTGCTTGTTCGATTTTAATTTATAGATGCCATACTTTTTGGTGTGTTCTGGGACATAAAACACTTCCATGTTTTCTTCAGGTCTGTTTTTCTGTTTATTTTTTCCTATAATAAATCAGGCAAGATGTTATTTAGAAATGAAGTACTGTAAGATGATGAAAATGGAAGAATAGAGACAAGCAAATCTGTAAAGGACCTCACAGAAATTTCTAAGAAACAACTGAAGCAACTGAATTTCCTAGCACAGAGATCAAAAAGGATAAGAAACCTTTATAAGAAGAGAATAAAGCAAATATTAAACAAGCTATTTATCTGGCTATATAATGTAACATTATGGATCAAAATTAAATGTTGAAAACAAAATTTGCTGTACTATATTCTTGCTGACATTTTTGGTCATGTGACAGAAATTCAGCAGCTCTCCATGGTGCTCATCTACAACCTTCTCACCAAAATAAAAAGGAAAGAATCAGATCCTATTATCATTAAGGGAGTGGAGAAGGTTATAAAGGCAAAATGATAAAAGACGGCCAACTGTCTACACTGTAAATTAGAATCACTTCACAACCAGGTCAGGACACAGCAGCACTTTAATCAAATTCTATACAGTTCATGTTTGCAGTATTGACAAATCCTAATTGTAATGAAATACTATTTGTTCCCTGGTGTTGAATGTTTCTGTAATGACTATAGTGATTTAAGCCAACTGAGCACATAATTCACTTTCTTGGTTGAGACTAAAAAGTTAAAATTGAAAGCAATAGAAGAGAGGTGGAAAAGAGGGTAAGTATAGGTCAGATGCAAACAGAGATATTGAAAAGTCCTTCAAAACTTTTCTTTCTGTGAAGCCTGTCATTTATTTTAACATCAGATTGTTATCCAAAGGTACTCTTGAAATTGCAACACAAACTCAAAATGGCATATGGCTGATGACATTACTACCTCTTAAAAACATTCATTAATATTAATTTTATTAATAGACACTTGTTTTCCTTTATGTAGTCACTGTAAGATTACTTGGATCACCGTAAAAATGTCTTGTCTATTGACTCTTGAACATTTGTACTTTGCATTGTTTGAACTCGGGAGGTTATCTTAATAGTCATCAGTATGACGCTCCAACAGAAATGCTGAAAAGAATATTAAGTAGCATCATTCAAATGTTAATAGAAGCATAAAAGGTAGTAAAATTAAACAATTTTATAAGATTGCAGTGTAAGATTTTCTATGTTCAGAGCTTCATTAACATCCTTTAAAAAAATTGTATTCCCTTGTATAATTGCACTCAAATTAATGAGATAGGTGTGGAATGAACTACCAGGAAATGGTAGGTTGTAGTTCAATCCTCCACTGATTTATTAAGGGCTTCAAAAATAAATTTTTTACATCATGCCATAATCTTATCTAGAGTAACAATGTACTATTTGGCCCATTACCTCCAAATAGCTTGCTTAAGATGAAACTTAATATATCAATATTAAGTTGATCAATGTTAAATGCAATCATCAAACACCTTACAGCCTGATTGGATCTTTGTGGTGCTAGTAACCATTTGCACTGCATAGTGCCAATTATCTCAACCAAACCGAGCTGAAATAAAAAGAAACCTAATGCTTTAAAACTTACGTAACTACTTTACTACCTTTAAAATAAAAATATTTCTAAGGTGCTTGAAATCCATTATTACTTTGAGAAATCATTTGAATATATTTAGATTATGTAATTGAGTGTGTGACATAGCTCAGGAAAAGTCAGAATACAGTCAATGTATATTTAGCGCTTTGCAGATCAGATACTATAAATTTCCATCAATAAGTAGTGTGCAATATTAGGAGTGATAGTAAACAACCAAAACTTTATGTTTCCATGAAAATATCTTTCTTTATTTCCCGAGCCTGTGAAATAGCTGAACTAATATAGAAAATAATACCACTTACATCATTATTTTCATATATTGACTTTTGTTATAAATAAAACTTTAATTGAGCAGTTAAAAAATTACCATTTTTTAAATCCAGAAAATTTCCATGATAAAGGTCAATTCTGTATCTCAATGAGGAAGCCAATTATTTATGAAAATGTCCTTCTTGGTTCTAAAAGTCATTGTTCAATATGTTCATATTCAAACATGCTGAATTTATATTAGTTCAGATGAAAAAGCTGAAAAAAATGTTTTGTTGTTTTTACTTTTCCTTCCCTCTTTCAATTTTTAAATTCTTTTTCTTTCTACTCCCATTGGGAAGAAAGAAAGCTGAATGAGAAATGTAGAAAACAAGGGAAAACTCAAATCTTCTTTTTTGCTCACTCACAAAGAAACAACAAATCCAAATGCAAACAAAGGGCAAGAGGAGGCAACCTTAATCAGTGAACGGTGAATTACCTGACACTGCTGATTATTTTTTCCAAAATTCTAACTCCGCAAATTATTTTGAAACAATTAAAAAAATGTTTAGTCTACAACAACGATAAAGGATCACAGAAGCATTGTTTGTTCTTAAAAATTAACAATTTTTCTCACCACAAATATAAAATTCATACCCCATTGTTTACTTGTGTATAACTTTTCTATTAAGATCCTTCTTGCCTGGCTTCTTAGTTGCCCTTGCTAGTTCTAAAATGTGAAGGTAAATTTTTAAGAAAAAGAAAACCAGGAAAACAGTATTTTGCCACATAACAATGAAAGTTTAAAAAAGAAAGATTAATTTTTAAAATAACTTTTCAGAGAAAATTTTCAACTGTGTTCTTTAACCTCTGGATACAAATAGAAAGTTGTCAAAGGATTTTGCATTATCCTTTTTCAGGGCAGAGATCATCCAAGACAAGAAAAATTGTCCCATAATAAAATAATTATTAAAAATAAAAATAAAACTTAGAGTAACAATAAATAATTGATTATAGATGTCACTAAAATAATTATAAATAAAATTAATTATACATTTTTATACAGGAGACACTGAAGAAAAAGAAGTCAAGATCAGAAAACTAAGAAGGCTGAGGCAGGGGTAAATAAAAAGGCAGCAAAATTATTTAAGAATTGAAAAGGAAAAATTAATTTCCCAAGAATAAAGAAATGGGAGCATGTCCTCTAAAATAATAAGACCAGGCCTGGCATTTTGAGACACGGAAAAGCACAGAGATGCAGGGAAAAATCTCAAAGAAATAAAAGAAAAACCTAACAAACCACCAAAAGCACCTGGTTTAGAGCTCTAGAGCTTTTTTTTTTTATATTTGGCATATACAATATCACTAAAATGAAAAATATCTCTGCATAACAGGATTTGAACAGTATCTGTGGTGTTTGCTGCTGTTAAGAGTATGAACAAGTTTTCTTACAGAGCTCATGAAAGTACTCTTTGGACTGTATATTTACAGTGAGAAAGATATACTCAGGAACATTGATTTATGATACTAGTCTCACAGTTCTTATAGCCAGGTATAAAGTCCTGACAGAAACAGCCATATGAATTTTCTTCTTAAAGTAGGTTATAATATGTATATTTTTTGGTAATACTTAAGCCTCAATTTAAAGAGATGCTATATAGTTCTGTGAAATTTAATGGATTTGATGGATTTACACCTCACTGGCTGAATAAAAAATAAACACTAGGATCTCCTTTGCTTACTAATTTTCACACATAAAGAAGTTTCAGATTGTCATGATAACAACTGACTTTGTGTACCATTCCTCCTGCTCTCTTATTGTCTCCGGGAGAGCAAGACGCTCATTCATTGAAATTTGTAGATACACAGTGAAGAAAAGAACTGTGTTGTCAAGGAGTCAAGGAAAGGAATATGTTGTGTAGTTCAGCATGGTCCACGCTTGACATAGCTTGTCTTGCCTTCCCCAGGGCTTTTCTGTATGCATATACAAGAAGGAGTTTATTTCTCTCTATCTTGCTCTTACCCTATGAGTACAATTGTAACCCTAGGCCATGTGAAGGCATCAGAACAGAAAGCAAAACAAGACCAGTTTCTTCTCAACTCCTCAGAGAAAATCTGACAAAAGAAGATGTATTTTATGTGGCAGTCAACATTTGGAACATTTTATTATAATCTGGATTCAAGTACAGGATGGATCCTTTTATACTGTTGCTCTTTAACCTGGACAAACTTGGAAAAGCATAAATGAGAATTACTGAGTGACAACTATTCACAAAGGAGATCGAGAACAAACTGACATTATATTCTCTCTTTGGGTCACCAACCTCAAATTCTCTTGTGATCTGTAAAACATTTACTCTGTGAACTTACACATTATGACCAATGACAAGATTGTACTTTTTAATGATGAATAGTTCTAAACTAAAAGCTGGGCAAGTTTCAGATTCGCAAAAGAGTTATGAAAGTGTATTAATTCTGAAGGTTCAAAATGAAAAAAGATTTTGAATCCAACATTATTACATTGAAAATTTTTTACTTATTTCAGCTGATGCTATGGCTTGGTGTGTGGGACAGCCAGAATGAATTCTGAATGCTTGTGCTAGCACCATGGTATTATGCTTTTCATGCCACTGCCTGTCTAACAGGAAGATCTTTAGGTGAAAACAGGTTTGGCACAAAGCTAGGTTCTCTGCTCTATTTTTTTTTAATTGAGTGCATATGTCCTATGTATGTCTTCTCTACTGCCTCCATAGGAAAATTTGCATGCTGGTAAAGCAGGATCCAATTCTAAGCCTTTACTTTATGTTAATGCTTAGTGTTGCTAAGAACTGTTACAGGGACCATCACATTTCCCTGCTAGTTGGTAATAATCTGTATATGGATCATGTAACTGTTTAAATAGCACACTGTGTGTGCAGAAGTGAGTGAAAAGTTACATATAAGAAATCAAGAACTGAATTCTGTCTCAAATTTGTTTTAGCTTACCTAAGTGACCGGCTGGGCATTGCAGACTGGGCAGTAGCTGACTCACAGTGTTCCTTGTTCAAACAGTTTCAGCCATGTTGAAAATTGGGAATTGGCTGCTACCTTCTCTCAGAAACATCACAAATTTCTTCTGTCTTCACTTTGAGGTACTTTAAAAGTTTTCAGATTAACTATGCTTTCTTTCCTACCTTGTTTCTCTGCCCTGCATCCTCTAGTTTCCTTTTCCTGGCTTCCAGATCAGGCAATCTTGTAACATCACGAATCTTGTTTGAAATAAGTGAACATATTTCAGCTGTAGCTCTAGCACAGAACAAAATATATGGCTACTGGCTTGTCACTGAATCAGACAGAAAAAGTAGAATGCTGATGAAGCAATTAAAAATCTGCTGCAAGTGCTGAGAGTCCACATACTTCTAGTAGCTCAGTAAAGCACTTTATCTTTTGCAGCCATTTCTAACATTTCTGTTCTTCCATGAGGTTTCAGATAGGCAGAAGTGAATGGACAGGTGGAAACCAAGGATCTTCTCTGTTATCAAGCTGTCTCCTTATCATCTAATATAGCACATCTGGAGCAATACACAATAGAATATCCCTGTACTTGCTTCCAACCTTTACCATAAAGTGGGAAAAAATGGTTTCTCCTGCCTTACACATAACCTTGGTACAGCCTTAAGGTTAAATATTTGCTCACTGTTTTGTGGTTTAGGAGGTTTGTGAATGGTAAAAAATAAGCTAAGGATGCAAACTTGACAGTAAAAATGAACTCTGGATAAAAATCAAGACTTTTGTCAGCTTATTTCCAAACAGCATCCAGTATGATGTCACAGATATTGTGCAAACAGGATAAGAGGCACTTTGATTTCTTCTTTTTTTTTTTTAATTTTGAAGATACCACTGAAAATTGAAAAAAGACTTATGTTTGTATGTAACAGCTTGCATGCCTCTGTAACTTCAGAATGCTTGAAAAGCTAATTTTTCAGCTTTAGCAATAAGTTAAAAAATGTCCCTGACGTTCTGGCAAGCAACGAATATCCAACCCACATCACTTGAATTTTTATAAGATTGGCTCCAGGCTTTGAGAGGACCATGATGTTTTTCAGTTTTCCTAAAGAAACAGGTGCAGAAATGCTTTTGGATTCTTGCTTTTGTTTACTTCCTTTTGTAATATTGTGGTGCTGTTGTAGCCAGCCAGTGTGAACTTCCAGTGGACTAAGTTTATTTTGGTTTCGCAAGAGCCTGCAAGTTGTAGTTCAGTGATTGCAAACAGTTTTTCTCAATGAAGCTATATCCTGATGTCAACAACTTTCTATCACACAGGTTAAAAACTTGGTTACCAACATGGCAGATGGGTAGAAATGTGCAAATGTGAATTTCAGGCATTTTTCTTTCTTTCTTTCCTAACCACATATGCTCGATGAAAAAAAAAGTTGTAACCATCAGCTAATCTCTGCCATCACAGAAGGTAACATGAGTCTTTTCTCTCTGTAGATCTTTTTTATTTTTTTATATCAGATTTTTCTGGTCTCCAGTCTTGCAACTCAGGGTAGCACATACTCAAGGCCCTGCTAGCTTGTGTGATTTTTCTTACTATGAGTTAAAAAGAGAGGTACACTTATTACAATCAAACTTCAGAGACTTCCTCTCCATCCCTCCACTCTCAAAGTGAATGTGCTTAAAACACTGATGTTAAGTTTTTCTTACTCTTGTGAGAGTTTATTGAAACAGTTAAATTGCACTTTTCCTATTAGATATACAGTTGTCTTTCACAAGAAGACAGAGGCCAAGGCCATGAAAATCTTTGGCCTCATGAATGAAACTAGACGCATGCTGTCAGTATTGCAGGCTGAGATAATATCCTTCTAAAATAAAAGTGATGATATCAGAGCAATGTATCTTTATCAGATAAATAAAAAAAAAGTCTCTCATTGTTCTCTTGAACTAATCTAATGGATGACAGTCTATCATCATGAGGTACAGAGAAAAATATGCTCATTAAAATAGCTGGTGTCTGGACAGTGTTGATTTGTCAAATATTTGCTTATGATCTTTCTCAGCAAAATGAATGGACTTTAGAGAATAATATAAAATCACAAGAAATGCATGTGTTAATTCAGTGCCCTTAATGAAAATACTAATAACATACACTAAAACTAAGTGTCTTTGACCAAGGAGTAAGAAAACAAGATTATAGATTTATTCTATTATTAACAGCACCACTCTGTAGATATTTATGAATTGGTGGCTCACTATACATTGCATTATGTAGTATAAAAGTTCTTCACACTCTTCTTCTTTTTCAAGATGAATGAAATTTGATTCTGTTGTGGCTTTAGCTCCTATTCTGCACTAAATGCAGCACTGGGAGACAGAAACAAAGCTTTGAATGGGTAAAACAAATGGGTAAAACCAGGAGTGTTTTTCAGCTCAGCATCCAGAGAAGCATAGCTACAAAAGTCTTTAATATGATTATTTATGATGTTAACAAACTGCTTGATTCTTTAACAGCTCCAAAAGTATGTCTAAAGTCATTACATAAACTGAAAGAAATAATCTGACATGTAAGGTCAGAATCATCCCTTGTTGCCACAAGAAAAATGTTCTACTTTTTTTGGGGTGTGGTGCAAAACATCACTACTCCTTAATGTAAATCTTTACCATTTCAAGGGAAGAATAGTTTTGATGAGTTCTAACTACTAACCAGTTTTTACTATTTTACTATAGATTGTGCTGCAACTGGTTTCCAGAACAAGCCCATAAATGCTTTAGAACTATTGCAAGACTGAGATTGTTTCAGCAGGAAAATCAAACCTTTAGGATTTATTTTTCCAAGAAACTTGACCAATAAATAAAAAAGAATTTTAGCTTATTAATTCAGTGTTGTGAACTTCTGGGGCTTTAAATAAATAAATTCTGTCTCCCCTCCAATACTGTTATGGATAAGAAATCATTCAAAATTCTATGTCTTGAAACACAGGATGGAAAGGAAGGTGTCTAAGAAAAAAACAGACAAAAAATTAGAAAACCCACATTTTCCTGAGGTTCTAAAGAAGACTTTTTGACACTAAGGGGTCTACTTCTCCAACATAGCATTATATTTTCCAAGTGAACATATGCACCATTTATAGGAGAGCCAAATGTCTGTTTTAACATAAGGTCTTTCTTCATGGTGGAAGAAGGCATGATCTCTTTTTCATTAATATTTTTACCATGAATTGGCTTCTCTCTTCAAATTTAGTCCGTTCCTATGGTTTGGTTTCCTTAATAATACCTGCTCTCATGACCAAACACTGAGCTGCCCCTTTACTTACTTTAAAAAGCCAATCTTTTTAAAAGATCAAGTAGTTGATATTGCTTTCTTCACCTAAGGTATCTGATTACAGCAATTTTGCCTTTTTCATTAGAATAAAAAAGTGTCTTCAGTTAGAAGATTTCAGCTTCTTTGGCAGCTATTAGAATTCCTAGTAGTTCTCAATCCATGTCATAACGATGACTAATTTTTTTATACCTGCCTGAACTTATACCTCCCTAACAGTGATAGACTGGTTAAACATTCAGAATTATTATTTCATCCCATACAATGTACAGCTCAGCTGTAGTAATCTAATTTGAAAATGAATCCTTTATCTGATTCTTGGAATATATATGTGTCAGCAAGTATCAAGTGTTTTTATTGATATACTGTGGGCATTTATTTGACAGGATTTAAGACTGTCAGTTTTCTCAAGCTGAGTCTCAAATAATTTCATGATACTTGTGACTACTACTAGTAGAAGTTAACTTCTTTTAGATCTGGCAAGCAGCCATCTAGTTTAATTTGAAGTCATAAGGCTAAGGTGTTTTTTGAAATTTGAAGTTTCAAAAGTTTCATCCTTCTTGTCTTTAGATTTTGCAATACACTGAGAGATATTACCAGTATGTTCACACCAAGTGGAACAATTGAAATGGTTTTATTTCAGGTTACAATTTCTCTCTCCTGCCTCTCTCTTTCCTTCACAACTTCTGTAATCAATGTAGTCTATGAAAGTTTCCATGATAAAAACTGAGGCATTTTATTTACTACATGCAGCATTTGGGGTTTTTCTCTAATTCTTCTTCATCCTTTAATTGCATAAGTTAGACCAGCTATCAAAGTGTAACTCAGCACCAGGAATATGTGACTACACAAGGGTTATGCCATGTGTATCCACCTCTATTAGCCCCTATCTATTACATCTGTGCTGATTCAAGAAAGGTCAGATTTAAACACCTCTTTTTTTCATAAGAAATGTTTTCTACACAAAGGAAGCCATTTTTTTCAATATTAGATTCAGTAGATAGCATTGTGGAAAACACAAGTGACAGTGTGTTGACTTATACAATACAATATCAGCCCAATATCAGCCTTGCAGGATCATGGTAGAAGGAATGCAGGCATTTGTGTTGAGGTCCATGTCAATTTTCCCTACACTGAAGATTACTCTGACAAAGCAGTTTTTAAGTATCTCTTGTAAAAGCTAACACATATGTAGTTTATATGTTGAACAAGACCCTCTGCAGACTTCAGAGGCTTATAAGAGGCTTCTACAATTAGGTCCAAATCTATCAAAATTGATCTGTAAATGCTGGCAGGTTCCCTGATTATGTCTCTAAAAATACGTATATAAAATAATAGTAATGGATGCATGGAATAATGTGGTAATGGCAGTGAAATGATGAGGAAGATGAACCTTGTTTTACTGCTGGTATACTGAAAATGTAAAATTTGCTTTTTTCCTAGTGGATCCTTCTTCTATTTCTGGCTTTTCTAGTTGCTTTTGTACTATTTTCTACAATCTTTCTCTTCTTTGCAACCTGAAAATCCTACTTGAAGCTCTTACAGAGTTTAGGAATTTCTGTAGTTGTCCAGATCTAATAAATTTCTTTTTAAGATCATTTTGGCATTGGAATTAGGTTTTAGCCTTGTTCTTTCTGTAAGGTGTTATATGGTCACTTGGGAAGGGGAAGATAAAGAGAGTGTGTGTAAAAGAATTTCCAGCCAAACAGTCAGTGTTACAGTCAAAATCTCTTAATAAATTCCCTTTTTTCCCTCCTTTTTTGTTTCTTCCACTAACAAGCTGAAAATAGTGGCAATTCATCACACTTAAGAACAAAAGCAATAATCTGTCCTGTTCTTTTCTGTTTCTCTATCAACTTCTATGAGATCAAGTCTCCTAGGATCCTTCCCACCAAAGAATAAAACCACTTATGCACTCTTCTTCTACAGAGAATTTTGTTTAAATCAGG
Source organism: Agelaius tricolor (assembly GCF_023055355.1). Lineage (NCBI taxonomy): Eukaryota > Metazoa > Chordata > Aves > Passeriformes > Icteridae > Agelaius > Agelaius tricolor. The sequence continues at coordinate 22,524,050 of NW_027269262.1, read as the reverse complement.
CAGCTGAGAATTATGGCTTTGGTCGGAGACCCAGTGTTTGTGCCTAGTTTTCTTGTAAACTCAAACAAATCATTACTTTGCATTCCTTGAAAGGTGGCATGTATGCCTTTATTTTGTCACCAATACACCTAGTTATTTAGTGATTTCTATCAAATCACATAATCATTTTTTACTTTCAATATGTTTCTCAATGTTCTTGTTCTTGCTAGTAATTTATATTGACTACGTGCTGATAATTTTATCAAAAGATCTCAAAGAATATGGAAAGCCTGCTTAGATCTTACTGGCTTTCAGTTCAAAGAAGATGGATTGGTCTCCTAACTCCCATGCCCAATACTCTTCTTCTCTATCTCTACTTACAAAGTTAATATTTAGCTTCCCAGAAGTCATGAGCTCATGCATGATCTGCCTTAGTATCTATTTCTCCAGTTTCTTACCTTCTTACCTTCACATAAATGTTGAGCTCTATTCAGACTATAATGATGTTTTAAAACCTCTTGTCCTTTAAAAAACACATTATATAGTCTTTACTCACCCTGCAAAGGACTCAGATTTTCTTCTGAGTTTCTTGTCTTAGCAGAGCTTTTCAGTTTTGCATTATAGCTATGTGTGACAGCTTATATTTTTTTACAAGTACTACCTCAATCAATATCTAAAGGAACTTTACCCTTCAGACCAATATTAATGTAATTACCTTTGTTTATATCTTAAATTATAAAAATTATTCAAAACCAAATTATTGTAATCATTCTAACACCAAAACTCATTAGCCAGTGGACTTTCACTGTGTCTGTGTTTTATGTTCATATCTGTAGGGCACAGGCTGTTCTCTCCTTGAAGTGACAAAGGTGAATTCTTTTAAACTCTGCTCATTTCAAGTTTCCTATCCACAGCCTCCTGAATGCTTTCAAAGAGAATGACTTCTAAAGGTAATAGAGGTTCCACAGGCTGAACAATAGCTCAAATCTATTTTGACATGATTGAAGGGATTATGGTCTCAGCAAGCTTTTCCTTCTCATTCACTAGGTTGACCCTTCCCAGCTTCAAGTTTCTGTTTGACCTTCAATGATGAGGCTCACTGGTTTAAGAGAAGCATCACCTGCTCTGGATTAACAAGTGCATAATGACACTCATAAACATAACGTGGAGAAAGGCATAAAATTCATTGCTTTTTTCAGCAACCTCTTTTTTTTCCTGTTTCGGGAAAAAAACCCCACTAGTTCATTCTATCAGACCTCAAAGGAAGGGAAGTACATATATCTCTCTGAAACAGTCCATACATTGCATTATCTAATTTACTAAACCGTCTTCAAAAGGGTGGCCTTACATTTTGCATAATGAAGACCTTGACAGAAAATCTCAGAGGCTCCAGCTGAAGTAGGTAAGGGATTTTAAGACATGGAAGAAAGTTCTGGAGAGAAGACTGCAGGCGTGAGCAAGTCTTCTCTGGAAATGACTACAATAACTAAAATTTCTTGGTGCTATCTTATACTGTGTCAGCTATGTCTGTGCCTTATTAATGTCCCATTCTTACTAAGTTTCCAGGAACATAAAATAACAAGACATTACACGCATCTAGACTATTCCCTCTACGCAAAGGCACATGTACTAGCATATTTCATCTTAATATAGTCAAGCCTTCTGAGCAGTAGCAAAATCTTTTCTGAGTAGCAGAGAGAGTTACTAGAAATTAGAATTTCTTCTTTTATCCAGCTCTTTGCAATATCAGTCATTCCAGATAGTGGAAGAGATACTGTACAAAATAAGGACAATCAAGAAAGAAGGACTTGCTTAATCAGTGTTGATTAAGAGTCTAACAGGCACATAGTTGGATGCAGCCTGAACCAGGTTGCAGCTTTCCAGATTCTCTGTTTCTGCCACAAGGAATGACCATAAAATACACTTTAAAGATGCACTGAGGGACATGGAAAGGCTAACCAGAGATTGCTTACCTCTGGTTCTGGGTCCTCATTTTTGCTGTAAGGCCAGCTCTGTTAAATTCACAGTAAATTGATTAGTTGTGTAGTAGGGTGTTTTTTAAAGGTTTTTTTTTCTCATAATCGTATGTTTTGTCCTCTGTGTCATGTTGCTTAGAAAAGTGGTCTCAGTCAGCACTGTTTACTGTCATATGTGCAATGTGTCACAGCACATGCCTCATGGGAGAGCAGTAACGAGCTTCTAGTCCATTTAAATAGAAGCCTGGGTGCCAAACATGAGTTCTTGAGTAAGAGATGTTTCCTTCACTGAGCCTTTCTTGGCATCCATTACCCTGCTGGGTAATGAACTTAGACACCATTACCCTGGTGTACCTAAGTTCATATGCAATTACTATGGTTCATATGCAGTTACTTTCTGAGCATCCATTACCCTGCAGGTGTCTAAGTTCATATGCAGTTTGTAAATTTTCAAATGGAAAATATGGCTACACTTCTAGTTTTCATATAAAAACATAATAAAATGTAAAATTTTGGCTGCTTCTGTGAAGTGAAAAATCCACTGCTCATGAGCTCTGATTGCTAGAATGCCTCTCCAAATATCCCTAGAGGAGGTGTGAGTGGGTGATGTATGTCTTACACTTTTTCTCATTTTTCCACACAAAGGGAAAAAACAAAAAACAACCCTCTTTCCCCTCAGGAATGTTTGATCACCAGACTTTATAGAACTGTCATTCTTTGAAAGAAAGCTGGATTTTCTTTTTGCTGAAGTCAATTACTTATAATACATAAACCAAGTATTTTTAGGAAATAAGCAATCGCACTGCTATATTATCTACACTGTGGAAGGAATTATCACAGAATTACAGAGTGATTTGGGTTGCAAAGGATCTTAAAGATCATCTACATCCAGTCCCCGGCCATGAGGAGGGAAACCTTCCACTAGAGCAGGCCATTTAAAGCCACATCCAGCTTGGCCTTGAATACTTCCAGGGATGAGGCATCCATGGCTTCTCTGGGAAATCTCTTCCAGTGACTCAGCACTTGCACAGTAAAGAATTTCTTCCTAATATCTCATCCCAGCCTACTCTCTTTCAGTTTGAAACTTTTCCCCCTTGTCCTGTCACTACGTACCCTTCTAAAAAGTCCTTCTCAAGGACTTCTCTTGGAGGCTTCCCTGGAGTTTTCTCTTCTTCAAGCTAAACAATCCCAATTCTCTCAGCCCATCTTCACAGGGGAGGTGCTTCAGCACTCTGACCATCTTGGTGGCTCTGCTCTGGACTTGCTCCAGCAGGTCCACTTCTATCTTAGGTGGCTCAAAGATGGATGCAGCACTCCAGGTAGGGTCTCATGAAAGTGGAGCAGAAGTGAAGAACCACATCTCTCAACCCGCTGGCCATGCTTCTTGTGATGCAGCCCATATATGGTTGGCATATATTGCAATTATTTCCAAAAAAGTTTATAATTTTATATTTCTATGTAATTTTCCACTGAATCCCAAATGTTTGCTATACATATAGGTCAGAATTTAGTCTGTTTCCATTGACAAACAATTTAGGAGAATGTCTGAGGAAATATCTTGAGCTACAGCACAATGTGGTTGCAAGCAAGTAGAAGTAGGAAAGAGAAGGCATGTGGATTATACTTATAGTAGTAAATTAAGCTATTCAGGAACAGCCTTTGTCACTGATGCCACCAGCATGGAACAGTCTTTTCTATGAGATTATAACTTCCTGTATCATAAAACAAATCAACCTTGATCAGATTGAAAACTAGCTGACACAGATCCTGACACAGAATATATTCCACAGGCATTAGAGAATGGAAGTACAATCATCTCGTACGACGGGACTGCCATGTTCTGCCATTATCTGCTGTTATCACACCTTCTTCTTTTTGAATAAACAACCTGCCCCCACCCTCTCTCTTCCAATCAGATATAGGGAAACAGTATGCTCAGTATAATTAAGAACTGGAGTCTGTACAATCTCCAGCTCTGGAGGCTTCCTAAACCCAACTGGACAAAATCCTAAGCACTCTGATCAGAGCTGTATGTTGAACTTGTTTTGAGCAGGAGGTTGGACTAGATTACTTCATAAGATCTCTTTTGTGGGGTATTTTCACAGTCTACCCTTCCCAAATGGCCTGGATATGAGCATCTGCTGTGGGTAAGAACATGAAACTATCTAATGCATGTATTGGGCTGGGTATACCAAGCTGGAAAACATTTGCTCACAAAACATTGTACAAAATTGAAAGACAACTATGAGTTCCCAAATGTAAAAGGGAAAGACATAAATAATCTCGAAATAAATAAACAAGGAATTACACAAGGACTTTTTGAAATGAATAGGAAGTCAGCATAAGAAAAAGTATGAAAGGAGCCTGAGAAGTTATAAGATGTGAATAGAGACCTTGGAGTAGACATGGAAGTAGTAAAATCCTGTTTTGACCCTGCTAGAAGTCATTTCACTGGCATCACGCTTCTTTTGTGGCCAGACAAAGCAGCCTGGTCAGATACCATAAGCTGGTTCTCTCTGATCAGGGGGACCAGCAGGGACTATGGCAACAGGACCTCCACACCTCGCAGGATCCATGTGAGATCATGGGTGCCACCTCACCAGGTGCAGGGAGCATCAAAGAGTCCCACAAGGTGAGAGCACTCACAACTCTTGAAGGATGAAGGTACAAGTAGGGAAAACTGTAGCTCCAGAACAGGCAGGGGGTACTTGTAATGCACAAGTGCTGTCAGAGGACAGGGTGTGTTTGTACCACCATTTGTGTTTCTGATTAGAACTACTTGGGATTAGTTATAGAGATATATTTAGAATTTTGTATGCATTTATTAACATTTTACTTAACTGCAGTATTAGCAATACTCAGCCTGCATGTATAGATCATTGATTGCTGGTTAATTACAAGTTGTTAGTAAATTAATAAACCATTTCAGACCTGCTCTTGGTTTAAACTATGCAAAATTAATAGTCTGTCTCTGTGACACCTTCCAACATGAATGATTCTCTGATTTTATCCTGTGATAGCATTTTCATTGCCAAAAGGTGCTTGGGATTTCTTTGGTAAGGCAGTAGTTAGCACAGGCCAAATTCATGTCCCAAACCTTTTATGTGGGTACTTGAACTCACCAGTACAGAAGTAAGCAGTTGCTTGCTACATGCACCAGGCATTATGCCCTAGTACTAACATCCACATTTCAAAGGTAGCAGATTTTCTGGACCTAGATTCTATATACACTTAAGAGCACAGTACTCAATGATGAGTTTGGCTTTGGTTGGTTTTTAAATTTTTTAATTTTTTTTATGAGGTTGTTTGTTTGGGGATTTTTTGGCCTTTGTTTTTAGTGAGCAGAAATCAACTGCAATTGTCAAACATGGGGAACAATCTGATCTCCTAAATCTTCCAGGATATTTTACCCAGTCTGCTTATACAGTGCTTAGATTGTACAATCTTTTATCTGTTTTGGAATAACTGGACAAGCACAAGAAAACAAAGGCAGAATTGCAGCCCCACAGGACTTGGCCCTTTCTTAAATATTCTTAGAAACAAGCCTACCATTACTCCTTAAGGAACCTTGCTACTGTGTTTCCCCTTCATGATTTTAAGGTGCAATCCAACTTTATCATGAAGTCAAATTGAGATTATGCTCTCACCCACTCACAAGCATATGCATGTCTTTTGGTTGTAAGAGCAGATACATCAGATATATTCCTGAGCTGAAGATGCTCAGTCTTGCATAACCACTGCTCTGCTCATTTGTCTTTACATGGGAAAAAGAGAAGCATTGTGTTAAAATCCAAATTCAACAAGCTCAATCTCCAGATCACATTGCTTTTCAAACATCATTACACTTCTCATCTTTATATAGACTGCAGGAGGCTATATTTTAAATGTGTCAACAGAGCTAAGAATCATAGCCAGCACAAGAAAAGGTTTAAATTCCTGGCAGTACTGGATGTTGCTGGAGCCAAAAGATTAAGGGAGAAATGAGAAGATTAAGTAATGAACTTTTTGGAAAATAGAGATGAAAGTTTTGGTCAGGATAAAGACACAAAATTAAAATGAAATAAGAATTTAGGGAAAGAAATTGTCCTGCTCAGTATACGGGGAACACATCTTTATACAGACAGGCCACAAGCCCTTACAGCAAGTTTTTCTACCTTTCTTTCTTGTGAATTTTTTTCTTTCTTGTCTTTGACCTTTTATTGTCTTACAGCACCATAAAAGTAAATTCTTCCAGTTACAGTTATTCCCCGTTGAAAAGATGTAAAGTCTCTAAGTGAGCAAGTCACTGAAAAAGAGAAGATTGGCTGAAGCAGAAACATGACTATTATTTTAGTATCACTGACACATTTTATCAGCTAGAACAACAATAAAGTAGATTATCTGACTAGATCTAGTAGTTAAGAAATTGTATGCACTGGAAGAAAAGAATCATTCTTGCACCAGGGACTATGGGAATATATAGTAAATATGGAGAGCCAAACTATAGGTCTGTACAGCATTAACTCCAACATCTTTAAGCCACTGAGACTTCTGGAAAGCCTCTGGACAGTATCACTAGAAAGTAAAGAGCATGAGGTGAACTGATAAGCCAAAATAAAGTCGAATTTAAGGAGAAAACACTAGGTAATTTTTTAATACTTGCTTCAGGATTCTGAGTATAGCTTTGCAAAGTCAGTGCAATCAGAATGTAATAAAGGTCATGCAAGATAAGCAGAAGAATCTGTTTCTGTATCATAGGTCTCAAGTATAAAAGTCCAAATGGTGGTTACCTTGTCATTTGCATCTGAAAAAGAGAATGAAACTCCAAAGCAAGATATATGAAAAATTCAAGAACTGCTTGCTACTGAAAATTGGTTTGAGCTAACTTTTATTTTTCCTGCCCCAAAATGGTTTGCATTTCAGATTTCATCCCTGAAATTTCCTCCTTTTTCTTCTAAAATGTCTTTATCATTCTGAATATAGATGCTTTTAGTTCCAGTAGATATTTCTCTAATAAGCTTCAGTGGGTATAGCTTATGTGTCCTTGGTGGGACATACTTATCTGGTTACATTTCTAAAATGTATTTTTAAATGACAGGTTGCCTACCTATACTGATATATCAGTGAAATTCTTTCCCTCTTTTTCTTATCAACTTGCCCATCAAAACTGAATAAATGTTCCTGGAATTAAAATCTTCAGAGAAACAGTTCTGATGGTGAATGGACCATAAAATCTAATTCTGCTCTGGGACTAAAATATATCTGAATTTTTCTTCTAATGTATTTTTTTTTTAATGCACCAGAAGAAATTTCATCAATAAGGCACATTTTCCATTTTAACAATATCATTTTACAAAGATGACTGCTGAGAGGGAAAAATCCAGACAATTTCCTTATAGATTTAATTTATTAATGTAGAATGCTATTATCAGCTATTTCACTGCATCAGAAAAATCCATAGAGATCTTGTAGAATGCATAGATATCATTAAATCTGATTGCTCTACAAAAAAAAAAAAATCTTTAGAAGTGTTTTGTTGAACTCCTCCCAAAATTGTGGAGTCGCTAGAGAGCAATTTAAAAGTTAATGTATTGTTTTCATTTTTGCATTCTTGAAGGAGTATTTTTTAATAACAAGGAATGACCAATTTTGATTTCATCATCTAAATAGAACAGAGACTGCAGTTGTGGCTGTGCTAAAATACTAGTCAGATGAAAGTCTTTTATTTTTACAGGATTCTGTTTATGTATAAAACAACTAATCATGAAAAAAATTCTGTATTTGGGTCTACAAGGCTGATTGATTTATGTACCGCTAAAAACAGAGGAAAGGCTCTAGCTGTTTTATTTGTGTAGGAACATCACTCATTTCAATCACTGCATTGTCACTTTTAAAGACAAGTGTGTTATCCTTTCACTTTTATTGTTAAAATTACTGGCATCAGGGGGAAAAAGCATTTTATAGAGACTGCTCTCTAGAATAAGTAACTACTCTGAAGTTCACCTTTAGACTCAATTTTTTTTAATGTTTTCTGCATGGATAATTCAGCATTCCTGTTATACATTATATCATAGCTTTTGGCACTGACAGCTCAAAAATATCGATCAAAAAGAAGTTGGATAAGACTTTAATGCAACTTATATACTTCTGGTTCCATTCCTCTCTCACTTTTAAAGACTATAAGAATAGAGAAATTACCCTAAGTAATGGCAAGCTCTTAGAACAAATGCATGTAACGTAAACATGACAACATGTGCCATAATCTTTTATAATATTATGCATAAACTGCTTCACTTTTAACTACAGGTAGTGTAGAGGTGTAAATTAACAGTGCAAGGTCAAATTAATCAATTTTATTTTCCTTTCCTATATTTAATAGAAAAAAAAATTGGACTGATCATCAATATTTCCTGGGATGGAATATATTATTTAATAAAGTTTTTTCTATATGATCTGTGCTGTCCATAAAGATTTTATATCTTGCTATATTTTTTGTCTGCCTGTCTCCAATAACAGCAAAGTCAGTGTAGATGATTCAAGTAATAAAAAATGAGTAACAGATCAAAACCTGAACATCATCATAAAAATGATCTGTAAGCGCCTAAGTGACTTTCCACAGGTAGAGATTTTCAGGCAGAATTCGAATTGCAGAGATCCCTTTAGGGATCTGAAAGTAAAGGAATTAATTTTTCTATATATCTGCCCCTTTCTTTCTTTGGCAAGCACTCTCATTGACAGAACACAGCTCCTTCTTAAGGCAAATTAAGTAACAGCAGCTGGCAATGTATGATTCACACAATCTGGGGTCTTGCAGTGGTTCTGAGAGGTTTTTCTTCAGGAGCAGAATGATGATTTTGGGTAGAGGGTGTATTGGCACAGGGTCCTTATCGAGCCCTAAACCCATCATTTTTGGCACACAATATTACCATATTAATAAAAACAGTAACCTTCCCTCTTTAACTCTTCAATAGCTTACTGTCAAATATTACTGATGGTCTTTTAAGAACAGAACACATCAAAATATTGCAATTGTATAAAGAGAAATAAAATTATTGAAGAAATAAAAAAATTTGAAATCTACATGTACAAAAATAAAGACTACACATTTGATGCAAAAGATTGATTAATTATTGCCAATTATTAAGACAATAAATGTCACATTGCTGGGATTTATAAAAGTGAGACTGTTGTAAACAACAGTTTTCCTATGGCATATCAGACTTAAATAGGGATATTTTATGAAGAAATAAGGAAAAATTGTCTTTTACCGAATTTTACTGTCAGAGTCATTTTTGCACATAGGATGTTTTCTTCATCATAAACTGAAGAATGTAAGCCATTTTATATGATATATTGTTCTAAAGAGGCAAATATTTTTCCACATTTGTAGTTGACTTGGAAGGCCAGAAACTGTTGGAGTAACTTCAGGAACATTTTTCTGAAGATGTATTTTGGAGTGCTTCCTTAAAGCTATATTTAAAATTAGATTCTAACATTAATCCTGTCAAATGGACAGTATCTTAAGATAAAAGTCAAAGTACAAATGTAGAAGATCTTGCCTTGACTCTAGGTTCCTTCTCTGAAGTTCAATGGATTTTGAGTGAGGTACCTGTGCTTTTGATAACCTTTGCTGTTATATTAACTTTACTCACAAGAGAATAGGGAAGAATATAAAGGATTTAAATGGCCTAATGTGAAATGATAAATATACATTATTAAATTAGGATGATAACATTCAAGTAGTGGCATTCTAATAATACAGCTAAGGCAAAATTTATGGGCAAATCATCACCCCATTGACTATAACATTTCTTCTCATGCATGGAATATCTATGCACAAGCCATGATCACAAAAGATCTACACAAAAAATCCAAATAACAGTGACTTGAAACACTAAAGTGACTGTTTCTGGGGAACAGTGAATCCACTTGGCTACCACAGGGTGGCATTGTCAAAGAGGGGTTCCTTAACATTTAGTTTATTATTTAAGTCAAACTGTTAAGTCAAAATTCCTCCTTTCCCTGGGAGAAGAAGGATGGTAAATTTCAGATAGTGTACAGCTTCTCTAAATCAGGATAATCCTTGCATTTAATCAGTGGTATTGACCAAGAAGATGGAAAGTTAAGCCATAACTATGCGCAGTGCCAGTGCCTTGACAGAGATCCAATCTTAAGTGTGAGTAGCAGGCAGAAATCCAAATTTATTCATGTGTACTTGAGCAATTAAAATGTATCAGGGCTTTTGTAGTTACCAAATCAAATTCAAGTCTACTCCTTACCCTCTTGCCCTTTTGGTCACTTCGTCACTGTCAAAATAAACAACCCTGTTATATTACTTGCACTAACATTAGCTTTTTAAAAAAATCACTAAATAAATGTTTCCCCCACATAGTTGCCTGAATTTTTAAGCATTTTATGAAAACTGAGTTGCAAATCCAGCTTCATTTTCTTGTATTCAATAGTTAATGTTATGCCTTCTTATTTGACACACAAATCTTTAGAGTTGGCCTACTCTTCTGCATTCTAACCAAGGGGACCCCAAAGGGATATGAATGAAAAAAATGTTTCTTAAAACAAAAAAAGGAAGAGCTTTATATTTTCCTGTTGAGCAAAATTATAGTTTGATATCAACATGAAAAAAGCAAGAGTCCTTTTAAGAAAACATGTGCTACTATTTGCTGACATTTTGTCAGGTACATAGTAAATGTTATCTTGAGGAAAACAAAAAATCTACAAACATTTTGAGAGAGAGCACTGTAAGTATAAAAGCCAACAATAGACTAGCAAAAACCTAGTTTTCATGATGGAAAACATACTGTACAGAAGTGAGACGATGGGTGTCAATATCCTCATAGCAAAAAGGTCACTTTACAGTTACAATATGTCACTTAACTTCCTTTCGTCTGAAGCTGTCAGCAGAAGATAAATGCTTACATCCACCCCAATCATAGCATGAGTTTTATCCTGTGATGACATGCGTGCCAAAAACAATTATTTAAACCTTACCTAGGTAAAGACACTGAAAAAGAATTACCTGGTTTAACTTCTAGATAACTTATACAATGAGCAACTCTTAAATAGAAACAGTAATTTTGGACCAGAATGTATGTAATTTGGTTTAATTTATTCTTATTTCCAGTCTAAGGAAAACTGAATCATGCCTCTGAATGAAGTTAGGTAAATGTACAAGGTACAAGTACTAGTTCTATTCCCATGCCACTGAGTGGCAGAATTTCAGTCAATAGAATATCAGTTCTAAATGTAAGTTCCATTTTCTAAGTCAAAGTGATGAATCTTTCTTGTGTCATGAAGACAAACAACAATATTTGAAATAGGAAAGGGATGTATCACAGGCTTTTGTAAAATGCACTCTCAGACTTCAGATCTTTGCAAAACTGCAATCCAAGATGGATCATTAGGTATGGCATCTATGAATTCTCCATGCACTTGGACAATAAATAAGAAAAAAAAATAGATTTATTCTTTTTTCTTTTTCATGGCCTAGTGGGAGTCCAGCATAAATGCCACTATGCTTTTTAATGTACTATGCTACGATATTTTCACTCAGAGGTATTGTCACTCAGAAATTCCCCTGAGTGAATTTCTCAGGTTCAGAATTCTGAGAACCTAGATGGCCTTTGTGAAGCCTCAGGCTGATATATCTGAATAGTTTCTATTGATGGAGCTGGCAGATACCTTTGCCTCATGACATGCTGAATGTTTTCCAAAACAATCTTGGAAGTCTTCAGAATGCAAGGCCCTTCTGCTGCAAACTGCATTCACAACTTAGCTATAAAGCTATCCTACTTCACCTCCTACAACAGATCAGGAGATATGATTAATTCTCTCCTTCCCACCAGCACATGATGCCCAGCCACTTTCTAGAAAGTAGAGCATCACTCTGACTAGTATTTGTTTTGGAAAACAAACACTTTAACAAGGAATTTCCTACCTCTTCCTGCTTTCCCTTAGCTTTTATTGATGAACATGATCTCATAAGGTATGGACTAACTCTTTGGTCAATTTGGGTCAAATGTCTTGGCTACATTCCCTCCTAATTTCTTGCCCATCATCAGTATGTTAACCTTTTGGGTGTGTCTGGTGTTGAAAAGTATGGATTTCCCTGATAGGGAATGGAAGTGCAAAAAAGACAATAACATCTAAAAAGTTTCATACAATTTTGAAGACTCCAGAAGAAAACAAAGGTTGTATGCTTTCACCAAATCCAAATACAATTGAATCTTATGAGGGCATGGCAGTGTGGTTGTCACTGAAGAAAATTCCAATAAAACATAAAAGTTTTCTAGAAACAACAGTTTTATCTGCAGCAGCATTTCAGTTGAAACACATTCCCCTCTTTTTCTTTGAAACTGTTGATATTATCTAGTACCAACTGTCTAAAACTGTACCTCAAATTGCAGTATAATTTCTTTTCAAAGGGTATTATGTTGACTGTCCATGTTGCAGTGAATAGTTACTGTGAAAAAAGTATCCATGCAACAAAAAATTGAAAAACTGTTTTTTATCAATATGAGCTCTATAGCTCTCATCCTACTGAATATCTGGGTCTGTTTGCACCTTAAGGCACAAAAAAAATCTGTCAGCCTTCGGCAACATGGGCATATTGTTTTCATGTAGTGCTCCTCCACATACTACTTTTACAAAATAAAATGAACTTTTACTAAATAACAGGTTATATTAACCCTGAGGCAGAGAGAAACTGTTACCTGCTACAGCTGAGAATAGTAAGTGTCATTTGACAGGAAAACATGAGACTTTGAACTTCCATTTCTCTTTCTTCTGGGCCATTAGATATCCCTTCTATCAAGGTGAGATATGTAGATTTCACTGTTCAATAAAAAAAATTCACAGCTAGATGCTGTTATATTTTCCTGAGTTTTGTCCTGCACATTGTTAAGTAGTACCATGGTAGGGGATTTTTGGCATTCGGAGTAAAAATAGAATGCTCGTTTATATGGGAACCTCTATAACAATACTGAATAATCAAATTGTTGCAGGCATCTTCTTCATTGCTTTTTCTCTTATTGTTTCTCTGTCTTTAGACTCTGAAGTATGGAGAAGACTCCTTCCAGAAGAAATGGCAATGCTACTTCTTAAAATTAGTAGCTGAAAAATTGATTTAAAAAGCAAAGGCTTTCCTGGTCGATTTCTATGATAATACTGTCAAAAGTCTTCAATTTTTATCTATTGTTGTCTCTTGATAGAGGAATTATTTCTTAGTTTTCAATTATGGGAAATATCTTCTACTATTCAAAGCACAAAAAAGCAGATAAATAAAGATTATCTTTGCTTCAAATAGAGTCTCCTGATTAGATCTACATTTCCAAGATGTAGATCATTTCCATTTTTTAACTACCAACATAAGAAAACTTTAAGTATACTACATCTCCCATACCATTCTGAGAACTCTGCTATTGGCATTTAGGGTTTTTTTTCCTAGACTTCAATATAAATACTTGTAATAAGAATGCTTTGGAACAATTCAAAGCATATTTCACCCATCAGGTATATAAATTTCAGACTGTATGTTAGTTCACAAAGCATGCTTACTTGCTCTTTTGGGGCTCAGAAGACAATAATTTCCCTACTTCAGTTTTCTTTTTAAATCCTGGTGGAGAATTGTTTCTTTAATGCGAATGGGTACAGAAACCTCCAAATCAACAATAAGAGTTACAGCTTTCTGTTAGAAAGATTTCTATTCAGGAAGTCCTATGCAGTATTCAAACTGCTGTTTCACATCTACTTTTTTCATAGTCAAGAAAACCAATAAAAAGATATTAAAATATGTTTTATGGGAAAGGAGTTATATGTCCTCCATTTGTCTTATTTTGGTTTTTTTATCCATTTACTGTGGAACTCAAGAGTGTATTTGCTTCTAATTCTTTGTCAAAAGGAGTGAAATATGTGAAAAACCTTCAACAGGACTATGCAAAGATGTCGAAAAATATGTCTGTGTGAAAGAGTAGGATGTATGAGAAAAATCTTGGGTTTGTTTGTTTGTTTCAAACACCTAACCCACCCCTCACACCCATTTTCAATTTAGATAGTCATAAGTTTTGCTTTTAAATCTTATAAAAGTTGAGTTTTGTACTTTATTTCAGTTAGAAGCAAAATTTAGTGATGAAGTCAAGTATCTCAGATATGAGCACAATTATTTATAAACAACTAACAGTGGGATCTGAATAACAGAGAAATCAAATGAGTGGTTCTTTGGTTTGGGTTGGGTTTTTTTCTCCTCTTCTTTCTCTTTCTGGCTTGTGATAATTCTTCACTGTCCTGTCTCCACTGAAAGGAAGAAAGACTTGTAGATGTGGTAGAGTTCCTAATGTGGACAAGTTTACAGCTGGTGGAAGACGCTGCGTGACAGTAGAGAGGACAAAATCCATCCATTTTGTAACTGAATATTTCAGGGCATAACCTGACACAAATGCATCGGTATCAGTGTCTGAGTTAAAGACAGTCACCTACAAAACAGCGCTTAAAACATAACCAGAAATTAAATGGGCCCAGAAAATCTCATTAGAGGGAAACCACCTGCTGTTGGGGGAAATCTAATTTCCTCCAGGTTTTTTTCTATACCCTTGCTGACTGCTGGAGACCGATAAATCTGGATCTGTGCACAAAATGCAGGGAAACTAAATCAGGCAGGGAAATGTATCTAGCTCTTCAGCAGAGCCAGTTATGGCCTTCTTGCAGCCATGCTTTACCACTAGCTGTATCTAATTTGCTGCTCACGGTCACTCTTGAAGAAGGTTTGGGATGTTAGGTTGTCTTCCTTTCCTCTGAGCGTGTATAGTTCAGAATAGCCATTATAGCTATAATAGAGTGCTATTTCTTCCTTCAATGCCAAGTACAGGAAATCAGGGTTTATTTAGACAAAATCTAAACCTTCAAATCCTGGTGATGTGAAAAGAAGCAAGATTTCACTTTTAAAATTTTTATATGAATAATAAAAACATTATTTCAACCATGTTTTATTATAAAATAAGCTGTTCCATTTTATAAGGAAGAAATAACATAGATGTTTCAAACTTAAAAATATGGGGTTTTTTTATCTTCTGGTGCATATAGGTTCTTTTCTCACAGGCACAAATCAGTAACTCTCCAATATTGGCTCTCTAATCTAGATAGCACTCAAACCCAAGAACTATAAATACTGTATTTCATAATCTCTCTTTCTGTAGTTAGCCACAGCTGAAGTAAGCTGAAGCCTATTCTTTAGAAGACAGAAGAAGATGAGCAACACATTAGTATGTAAGACATGCTGTACTAGGAGCTGTTAAAAATCTGGCATAATGCTAATATGGATGCTGCTACACAATGTCTAGCACTCCTTATATCTGAGGTAAGATGCATTATCATCTCCATCAACCATAAAGTCACTCATTTGGAAAAGAAGGGTTGTTTCTTGATTTGTTTTAGCTGAGAGATTGTCTAATGTAACAAAAGGTAATTTCTTAAGAAATAGTGTCTGCGTCTGCATTAGAAAGAATTAAAAAAGAAATAGAAACAAAAAATTACTAATCCAGTTGGTAAGTATGCATGCAGAAAGACTAAAGATTGATTGTATTAAAGAAAAGAATGCATTGCATTTTGAAAATCCATTGTTGTCTGGTATGCTGACAATGTTGCCAAACATTTCTGCTATTCCTAAAAATCAAATTAAGTGTCCTGGAAAATACAGAGTAGTGAAAACTCTGCTGGTAGTATGCTCAACTCATAATGTACAACAATGTACATAAAAATGTCCCTTTGTACTCTATCTCATATATGAAGGCATCTTGCCAGCTTGCTGACACAGTGAAAACAAAGAATCTTTGTTTCCAATTTCAAGCACATTGATCTACTATGAACAGACTAAAAGTGTGAAGAAAATAAGTTGGTTAAGAAACAATTATTGTGTTCTTCTTTTGTAATAGGCAGAATAACCTTTACAGCATCCTATGATTCATTAGTGAATATGTCAAGAACCTGTAAATAACACTTGAAGCTTGTGGGTTTTTTTTCTCTTAATTAAACTAAGAGTGAAACTCTTATCTCTTGAGGCATATGTTGCTGCCCTGAATATTTTAAGCAATATTTCATATCCTGCAGTTGTTTTCACAGTAAACATAAAGGTGAATTAAACAAGTAATAAAATTCTGTTCAAACTCAAAACTACCAGATTAAACATC
The DNA here is from genome assembly GCF_023055355.1 of Agelaius tricolor. Lineage (NCBI taxonomy): Eukaryota > Metazoa > Chordata > Aves > Passeriformes > Icteridae > Agelaius > Agelaius tricolor. The sequence continues at coordinate 22,507,921 of NW_027269262.1, read as the reverse complement.
TTTAATAGATCCAATTTGCTTGACCTACACCCAAGGATCAGACCTTTCTAATTTTTATAGGGCATTGTTTATTTTATATTAGTTGATACACATAGTCCTATCTACTGTGGTTTAGTAGCTCCAGTCATGCAGAAAAATGAACTTCTTGCCTTTTTAAAAAATAATTAAGCTGTAGTTAAATTTTGATCTAATTTTCAGCACCTCCTTTCCCCTAAAGAGAGATTTATATGACTCTTAATGATTTAGGAGTAGTTCTATTAACTGCTTCTCATGTGACTAATCATCATTCATCATACAAACACGACTATTGGCATGCAGGATTCCTCCTCCCATTCCTCCATTTACTTCCACCTTCCATTCTCAATTCCAGCATGTTCTCCATCATTTATTGACCATGTGTTTGAAAATACCAATATTCCAATATTCCAATATTTAGTCTGTGCAAAAGTTGGGAAGGGAAGCTAACTAAATTCATCTCCCATGTCCTTACAAACACAGAATTACCTGGATTACCTATTCTTTTCTTTTAACTGGCTTGAAAATTCCAACCAGAGCACTTTGAGTGCAATCAAAAGCTTATTTGGGGAAATTGGAAGACATCAAGTGTACATCAAGACCTTGGATCAAGTCCTTGGTATGTGGTAATCTTTTCTTTTTCTCAGTAACAAACTCAGTTATGACTGTCCCCAGACTTTAAACTTGAACCAGTGAGTACTCTGCTTTGCTAAAGGGAACAGATCAACACAGTCCTTAATGCACCCCATCTGTACACAGACAGCTTCATTTTTTGGCATGAGAAAGCAAGGAGCTACTTTAAATCTCATTGCCACAGCCTGCTCCATGGTGGTCAAGAAATAGCCAAATCAGTGAAAAATAATAATTTAAGGTCAGGTTTTACTGAGTCATGCTTAAAGATGCAATGTCTTTCTTATGCCCTCAGCTTGCAAGCAAAATACCATTTCTTTGTTCAAACATGCCCTCATTTAATCATAACAGTAGCAAGACATTTTTCCTAAAGAAAAGAATATGCTAAAGAAGCTAGAAGTTATTCACATTTTCCCTTTCTCTTCCACATCTATCATGTGCTAACTACCCATTTTATCATGGAAAGACAATAGAATGTGACAGAAGTTTTAAAATACTTTGAATTCAGACAAACAGCTACCATGAACACATAATAATTGATTCAAAGGAAAAGTCAAACCAGTAAAACAATTAATAGATATACAAGAGTCCATAATGTGAAAATTCTAAAGTGTTTTGAAACTTTTCATAAAACAGGGGAGGAATTTCATGATAAATATTATTAAAATATTTTTGAAGAATGTGGGGTACTGGACTAGGTTTCACAGAGAAGCTGTGGATGTCCCATCCCTAGAAATCTTCAAGGGAAAGTTGGTTGGGAGCTTTGAGCAACCTGGTCTAGTGAAAGGTGTTAAGCCATTCTATGATTATATGAAGAAAAATAACTGCATCCAAAACCACAGCAGTAAGGCATGAAAAACTACAGGCAAAAGGCAACCCAGAAAGCACAGCCACATTAATTTGAAAAGCTAAAAGCTTTTTCTTGCTTTCTAATTTTTCTGGAAATAGACAATTACAGAGAACTAGAACCACCCTACTTGCACTTCGTTCCATGTGTTATGCCTTTCAAACTATATTCTTAGCAGCACTCACAAATACTCAATGGAAAATCATTTTTGGCTACTAGAATAATGCAGATAGGAAAAAAAAGATCACTACTCTCTTTTAAAGATGTGTATTTTAATCATCACTTGCAACATGTTACAGGCAATGCTGGCTTGCAGGTCTGTCTTGTAGGTATCATAAACTTCTCATGGCTAAACCACAAGAAATAATTTTTTTCACTTCTGTAAATTTAATATAGAAGATGTTGCTGAAGTGCCCCATATTCCAAACACACTTTAGAAACCCAAGAGCAATACTAAAAAACACTCAGAAATAACCCCTACCCAATTTCAGAAAAAAAAGTTTCCTGTTCACCAGTAAGCTCCTAGCTTTTTCTAGGTTATTTATAAAAAAGGTACCATCTACAACCTTAATTACATGCTACAAGAGCAAACTGAAAAATAACTTTCATAAGAGTGAATTTTCCTGGTTTCTACATCTATGTAGTAGAAGTGTAAGAAAGTTGATCTGACATATTTTCAGTTTGAACCCCACTGTCCCTTGAGTTACCATTTTTGTTTGCCATGACTGCACAAGTTTTATGGGCATCAGTATCAGAAATTGTAATAAAAATTTGTTTTATAATTTACACTAGTAAATATAATTGTATTTATACTTTGATTTTCAGTGACTTTAGTGAATCCTATTATTTGTGTTTTGTCTTCTTCATGGAACATCCAATCTATCTAATTTACATGTAAAATTTTATTTAGGTTTTGGATCTCCAGAATTCATTAACCTTGTGCATCTTGTCTCTCGAATCCCACTGATTTAAACTGTGTCTCCTTTTTTTCCTATTTTTAATACTGACATCAGTGAATAATAGCAGTGCAAAAATCCACAAGTGAATTTGCATCTCTTTCAATCTATATATAGAATGTGAGATACGATACATTACTGTCTCAGAGATGGGATCTGTGACACATTCCCTGCGGTCATTAGCCTTCTTGTGACAGCTGTTAAACTGTGGTAACATTTTGGAACAACAGAAAAGCTTTAGATGCTTCTGAAACCCTGGTTATCCTACAGTAAGTAACCATTCATCCTTTGCTGATGATACTGACCCCCTGCCTGGTAAAGATGAAGCTCGTTGTTTTTTGGGATATGTTTAGGCTTCTCTTTAACACTGAGCCATTGTCTCATGCTGTTCCTCTTCCTGCCTGGCTGATCTTGAGCTAGGGATAATTGCTGAAGAGGTCACAGACCTACAGATGAAAATGAAATGTCTATCTCTATGGTCCTAGATAAGCACTATTTGATGGCAAAGGAGCTACTAAGCTGATGTATTACATGGTATACCTAAACAGGTATTGCCCTTACTGTATCATTTAATACAGCAGCCTTTAGTACAGCAGAGGAGGGGAAGAATGAGCTGTAAAACATTTAAAGAACTTTCACTTGATGAAAGCAGGAGTATATCTGGCAATGACCATATTTTGTCTTTAGACACCTACATCTATCAAGTTATAGGACAAGACAAGTTATAGGACAAGCATTCAAAGGAGAATGAAGCAAGTGAAGCAAACCTAATTAATAGCAATAGGATATTAAATCTACGCTATATCACTGGCTCCTTGTATCCATCTAAAGGTGATAACCAATTGTATGCTGTGTAATTTGGTCTACACAACCTTTCTAAATCTGCAGTGCAAGTTTATTAATGTGAATTAGGTATTAAATACATCACCTTGGGTAACAAATATTGCAGGGTTTCTTGATAGAGACAGATAAAATTTTTAGATTAAAAATTCAGTTTTGTGGTTTCCTTAAATTACAGAAGTGAAAAGAACTATTTCTTGTGGTTTAGCCATGAGAATTTTATGATACCTACAAGACAGAGCTGCAAGCCAGTATTACCTTTAACATGTTGCAAGTGATGATTAAAATACACATCTTTAAAAAGAGTAGTGATTTTTTTTTCCTATCTGCATTATTCTAGTAGCTAAAAATGATTATCAGTTGAGTATTTGTGAGTGCTGCTAAGAATATAGTTTGAAAGGCATAACACATGACACGAAATGCAAATGGGGTGGTTCTAGTTCTCTGTAATTGTCTATTTCCAGAAAAATTAGAAAGCAAGAAAAAGCTTTTACCTTTCATACTGAAAAATAAGAAGAGTGAATGCATCTTTCAGTAAATATGGTGAATTAATTTAAACAGGAGTTTTGATTGTTTCTTTGCAGGCTTGGGGGTGTTTTATTTTCTTTTTTCACTGTAAGAAAGCAAGAACTTCTTACAAGTAGTCTAGTAAAATGCAGTGTATTTTGTTATGGCTCAGAAGAAAATGTAGACCATGTTAGTGTTTTTGGCATAAACTCATGGCACTGCTTTCAATTTATTTTTATATCTGAAATGGTGAGAGACCTGTTTGTCTTTGCTGTGATGAAAGGTAAACCCAAACTCGGAGGCACAGAGCAGTGGCACAGTCTCCAGGAGGTTTTAAGATGTGACTGGATAAATCTCTGAGCAACTAGGCCTGGCCTCGTAAATGACCCTGTTTCAGGCAAGAGCTAAGACAGGATGACCGACCTCCTGAGATCCCTTCCAAGCTTGAGCTACTCTGTGATTGCACAAGTCTTGGAATGTGTCTGCAATCTCTACCATGACAGGCTTTGCTATCTGTGCCAGGTGACAATTGCATTATTTACTGCCTAAAGGAGTTGTTAAAGGAATGTCCCTGTCCTTCTCATATCCAGGCTGCTTCTTCTTCATGTGGGATCACAGAAGACAAGGTAGCAAGAATCTTTTTTCATCATTATAAAGGACGTGGAAGAGAGCATCACCTGCTAGAACTAGGAGTTAAATACCAGTTAAACCAGTAAGACCATAGCATCAGTGTCCTCAGGCACTGACCACTGAAACTCACTAGAGTCCTACTCTTCTTTCTCTTTCCGTAGGAAAGAACATGCCTCAAAAACCCATACTCAGTGTAACTTTTTATTGGAACTTTGACTCCTTAATGGAAGTTTGCTTATATATTTGCTCCAACTCACATTGTGACAACCTTCTGAATGCTCTCCCAGCTGCCACTCAAAAAACTACAGGATTGTGTCTGGGTGTTGTTTTTGCTTACAGTGTAAAATCAAAGATTCCCCTATGTCATGTATACAGACAATGTATTTCAAAGAGCAACAGTTTTGTGAGGTAAGCATCATAGTAATAAAATTTCCATTTTTGATGACTGAGAGGCAGTGACCTCAGGACATTATGTACATATCTTCAGAAGAGCTGCCAATAAAGTTAAAGACTTTGCAGTCTAACAATCTAAGTATAAGCAAAAAACATGGCTTCTCAGTAAATACAGCTCATTGGAACCAACTAGAGAAGGTAATATTTCAGTTAATCATGACCTAAGAACATAAAATGAACTAAGAATTCCTCATTCCAGAAAATCTCTTGATGTCTGAGTAACACTCTCTGTAAAGCCTAGAATATGTTTTTTAAGCAGAAATGTTAGATTCATAATATTTTATAAGATTATTCTTATCCATAAACAGGACAGAAAAAAAATCTGCTATGACTTTTCAAGAGAAAATGTATTACTTGTGTTACAATAAAAAAGTTATTTATCAGGTATCAAAAAAATATTTATTGTATAAAATTAAATATAAACAATAAATATAAACTGCATTTATTCCAGTTGTCATCAGTTCATACAGTTGCATCTTATTTTCTTTTTTTTAACTACATAGATTATAATAATACACTGTTTTACTTTCTGCTTGGAAGATTATAGAAGATACTGTCCTCAAAGAAGAAAGATAATATTAGCTGAATGAATCATAATTGCCTGCAGCACTGTAAGCAGAAGCAATTTGATGTCAAAATCTCTATAAAAATGTCTCCACATTTCAAAATAAGTATTTCATATTTTGTTCCAAAAAACAATCCTCAGCCTTTGTACAAACTAGGTAGGAATTTATAATTCTATTATTTTAGGTTTAAAATATACAGTGCTTCTAAACAATCCCATATTTTTCTACTAGGTAGAGGAAAAAAAATCTCAAAACAAAGGTCTACCATTTACACTGTAGATCAGCATGAGATCTCACCTCTCCTTTCTTTCTCACCCTTCCTTCCACTTAAGAAAGAGGGTTTCATCCTTCAGGTGGTACCAGCCTGATTTTTTTTCACAGTTCCTTAGGTGTCTTAACCTTTTTATATTGCTAGGGACCTTCAGCTTTCCCAATCTACATCCTGCAAGCTCTGTACCTCTTCACGTGATCTGCTGCTGTGGCATCGATTCCCAAAATTTTTCTCATGCTGTTGTTTTGCTGCTATAATTCCCATGGCCTGGCTCCCACAAACGCAGTGGTGTTGCTAATTTAGTTACTTCTGAGAAGCAGTTGCCATTGGTGTAAAACCTTTCTCTACCATTTTTCTACCTGCTGCCCAAGATAAGCCCTGGTTGTCCCTGTGGGGACAATGGTATGCACCCAGAAAGGTCAGCAGCCAGGCAGTGTGCAGTACCTGCCCTGATGTCCTCAGCACCTGAGGCATCACCAACAGGAACAACCAGCTGGGAGGTTGAGCAATTCCTGATGGAAACTGTGTAGTTGCTAAAGGTAAAGTACTACAGGGAAAAACAGCCAGCTGCATCTGAGAAAACATACAGGGAAGGTGTTTGTCTAGGAATTCCTGTGCTTTCTTTAAGAACAGTCCCCTAGGAAGAGTTTTCCCTTTCCTCTCTCTCTCTCTCTCTCTCTCTCTCTCTCTCCGCTTTCACTCTTCTTTCACATTTTTTCTTTATGCCCCAAAGCAGCATCTGTCACCAATAGAATGGCTGTTTGCCATCAGCTGCAGACTGCTGTATTAAATTTTTGTGCATTTGAACCTGTCCCAACATCCTTTTCACAACACTGTGTACCTCTGGAACAGGTGCTCCAGCTAACTTCTCTGACAGTTTTGCCCCTATGTTATAAGAACACCAAAATCAGCTTCTACTATTTCTGAATGTGATGTTGTTAATTTTCCTTATAGTACCTTGCACAATGCTGGGTTGCTGTGTTTTGGGTTTTGAGCAACTGTGTGGGGCTTAGCTGCCTACAGGCCACAACACTGATGAGAGTTTTAGGTGGTCACCATGTCATTATAATATAAAGTATAATATTAAATATTATATATATATATAATATAAAGTATTATACTTTAAAGTTCTGACCTACAGATTAAGAAAATTGAGAAGAAACAGAGGCATGGATATTTTCAGATACTAAATAGATGTACCTATGCATATATGTAAGTACAAATAAATAAATAAATTTGCATATATCTATACATATAGGTATAGATATATAAAAGATAGAAGGATTCAAGTCAAAAATAATTAAAGAAAAACTGTTTTCTCTACATCCACCAGAAGTTTCAGGCAAAAAAAAGCATTCCTATAATATTAGCAGAGATTAGAAGGCTGATAGTAAACTCATATAATCTATGAAATCATTATGCATAATATAGTCACAGTATTTCAACTTTCGTTGAAAAATTATCCAGGAAAAATACCCTTCTCCAAATAAGTATCATCTCCAAAGAAAAAATTACAACATGTTTTATGTAAATGTAATGGCTGTACATAAGAAAGCACTGTCTCTTCAAAAAACTTTCAGAGAAGACTAAATCAGAAAAGAAAAAATAATTAATAGGCTCTTGATAACTTTAAGAACTCTTCCTCTACAGAGGAATAGTTCCTGTTTATCTTCAAGTCTTTCCAGGGGAAAAATATCCTTTTTGTTATATTGCATAGCAAAGCTAATTTTCAGAAAGCAATTGAGTTACAACAGCAGGAAACTCAGACAGGAAATCTCCACTGCATTTCCCACACCAAATGGTCCAAGAAATGCAAAGCATTTAGAACAAAAGCACTAAACCTTCAGGTTTTGAAATATAGTATATGTTTGAACATAGGCTGTAGTCATTGCATATTTATGAACAATTACCTGAAGATTGATTCAAGGTATAAAAACAAGGGGTATGTCACAATATGCTGTGTGTGCATTGTGAACAGATACTTCTGGCTTTGTTAAGATGATGAGAAACTACTTTTCCTTAGAAATATATGTATATTATTATCATGTTCATAATTCCCAACATTTTTGTCCTTATTCCAAAACCTCCTGCTGCTGCTAAAGATAAAGGTAAGCTTCCAGCCTTCTTTCACTTTTATTTAAATAAAACATAAAAAAATCCAGCCCCCTCTGGGAGAGAGGACAGAAATCCCTTCTTTCTAGTTAGCTGTCTTTTGTAATCTGGCATTCCAATTCAAATTAATGGAAGTTGGTTGTTTTCCATAAACCAAGGATACATCTTTATGTACATTTCATAATGTGTAACATTAAATTCTGCATCAAATTTCAAATTCAGAGAACTTAAATTTCACTATTTTTATTGTGCTGCATTTTGTTTGCTCCCTTAAGAGGTCATGAAGCCTCTGTTGTTTATATATGCATCCAGGCGAAAACTTACATGTGGTATTGGAGGTTCTTAGAACCTAGAAGCCTTACTGGTTCTTAAAAAGTGTTCTCTAACCTGCAGGGTGATGTCTCTAAACACATATTCTGTTAAAAAAATGTTCTGTCAAGGCATTCTAGGTTCCTTTCCTGAATAGTATCAAATTCTTAGCTTACTTTAAAAGGTGACCTTCAGTTTCTGTCAGTTGCAGAGAAGTTACTGATAGAAGGTGAATACTGATGTTGTATAATTTTTGTATATCAATATAAAAGTATCTAGTAATAGCCAGACACCATCAATGTCAAAGAGCAGAAAGTAGCCTAAGATGATAGATCATGGGATATAATCATTGGCAACTAGGCTATGGAATCATCTGTCTGATATACTCCCTCAGGCTAAATGGCCAAACCTGAGCCCCTGAGATATGAATCAAGCAAGAGATTCTCAGGTTTCAAAGACCATAAAGAAATTCACATTTCTTTTCAGGTGCTTACATAAACATGTAATATTCAGGCAAAGTCAAGATGGTTGTGTTTCTTTAGAAAATTTGAAAAACTAGCAACAGATAGGACAATGTACCAAAAATGTGTAGCGCCATCAGGTGAACAACCAGCTGCCGTCTCCTACCATTTGAAAAAGAAACCTATCTAGAATCAGCCTTGAATTTCTCTTAACAAGAAAATGTGCTTTTAATTAAAATTAACCTGGAAATTTCTTGTGATATTAGTAAAAACAGTGTTCTGACTGCTTTGTTGTTGTGCACCTCTATCAGAAACAAGGTCTGAGTAGCTCTGAGTAATGGCTGTTAATAAAAATGCAAAACTAAAAAGCAAAATAAGCCCAGAAACATCCCAAACAAACAAAACAACAAAAAACCCAGAACAAAACACCACATCCAGATGCACTCAGTTGAACTTTAAAGGGTAAAATGCCAAGGAATTGAAAAATGATACCATCCCGACTATGCTACAAAAAGTAAAAAAGCTAAGAACTTATGCTACCAGGCTTGACCAATGGTTTAATTTTTATGTAAGCTTCCTTTCATTTCACTGCAACAATGAGCAGCTGCTAGCTTGATTAAAATTATAATAAAATAAAGACTGTATGCTTTTCTCCACTGTCAAAGGAAGAATGGCAACTCTTTTTATTTTTCATGACAAGCTGTCTTTCTCCTTCTGAAAGGGCAAAAAATTAAATAATCAATGAGTTTCATCTTTATTTAAAGTGAGCTTGTACATTATCTACAAGTCAGCCATGTATTCACACCTGTGAATCTGAAATTGCACAAAAGAGAAATGAAATCTAATGAAAATTATTTTTTGGAATTTATCCCTTCGTTTCTCTTGGGCTGGGGTTTATGCAATTGCTTCATCTCTGTGGGGAATATTTTTGAGTATTAACTAAACCTAGGCCCCCAAATCCCTCTTAATCTGTATTTATTTTTGGGTTACTAGCTGTGCCTTCCTGGGTTAAACTTGTTCAAGTTCACGTGTAGCTCAAAACAAAAAAAATTTCTTATGCAGCTAAAATATTCATGTCCTGCAGGAAAGCAGAGCTTTTTCTCTTAATATTACCAATGAAAGAAAAATGACTGCCTGTTGGACTTTGCATTGAAATGGAGTGGTTACATTTTGCATCAGTCTCTGTCATATCCAGCTAGTGGTGTGTGTACTCCTACTCTTTTCATCGTGAACTCCAATGAGTTCACCTATACTGTGTTTTGTCAATATTCTGTTTGATTTTGTACTGGAAGGGAAGCAATACCCTGATAGGATCACTTACAGTCAAAAGGAATTTCATTTATTCCTCATCACCTCTCAGCCGTTTGAGATGGAGAGCTGATTGATAGCTCTCATCAAATTGAGATTGATAGCTGATATTTTGTTTTGATTCATGAGTGTTATAATGCAGAAATCTATATGGCATTTAGGAAAAAAGTTTCAGTTTGACTTCTGGGGGACATTCCAGACTTAATTAGAATATATAGTAGAGATACTGGCAGGAAAACCAGCAGTTTGGTTGACTCAAACTAAGGTTCAGTGATGGCAAGATGAATCAGCTCTGTGAACACAGTGGTGGAAATTTAGGAAGAACAGCATCTAGTGAAGCTATTTCCAAAGCTGGAGTATAAAACCTTAGCCAAGCATATGGTTGCATTTATATATCCTGTCAAATTTTAATGGAGACTACTTTGCTAGTAAAAAGAAATATTCAGTGGTTATTTCCTAGTAGTCTTTTCATGTGAGAAGAGGAATATACTTTTTCTAAGTTTCTATTATTTCTTCCTTCATCAGAAATTTCACAGTAGAGCAGGATACCAGATTTTTCTTTTTGTTACTTCACACCATAAGGCTTCACTAAATCATTCTAAGAGAGTCTAGAATTTACAAATTCATTTACTTTACTCCAAATAAATTTTGTTGGGAAGCAATAGCCAGATTGGTGTTTTAATGTGTTCATCTTATTAGAGGCTTTCTACTGTAGGCAGAAATTGTTTTCTCTATTTGCAAGACAGTCTTCCTTCAGAGCTAATAAATCACGTTAAGAAGTGAACTCATCATAATAGGTATAGTTTTTCAGTTGTTTGCCTTCTGAAAATTCTCTTCAATACATTTTAATTACATGTTTATGTTAACATTTATATGATTTAGCACAAAACTACTTTAGCTTTGATTTGCCTCCTTTGCAGGAAAGTATTTTTCTGCAAACTGATTCTACTCTTTGTTATTTATTGAGAACTGACCTTGACAAGGAGGCTTGGATGGGCCTGATATCATCTTGAATGAGAATTGCTGCCAGGCAACCCATCATTCCTCTCCAGGGTGAGTGAGATGCTGCAATATTATGAGTGCTCTACTGACTGCTGTGAACAAGCTAGAACTAAATATATCCATTGGATAATGATAGATAACATTTAGGACCCTCAACAAATGAAAAAGCAAAGCATGGAGAGATGAGATAGAAAGGGAAAAATTGGGAAAAATTTCTTGTCTTTCTGGGGACTTCATTTGGCCCATGAGAAAATCTAAGAATTCTTCATAGCAATTCTATGAAGAATTAGCAATTCTAATTCAATATGCATACAGATTTACCAAATTGCTTCATAGCAATTCTAATTCAACATGCATACAGATTACCAACCATGAGTTAAAATAATAAGAGATATCATAGTTAAAAATGAAGAGATGTATTTTTTCAGTCCATAGTTCTAAATTATTGGCATAAAAGCAAATTAATGGCAAAAAAATTAATAGTGGTGTCAATTATGAAAAATTGAAAACCAATATTTTGAATTCAAACAAAACTTACTGGACTTCTGGAGAGTAAAAAAACCCCACTTTAATTGTGAATATTACTTACAAGTCATATCTGATGTACACAAACAATAGATCATTTGACCAATGCATCCTATATATCTATTAATCAGTACAAATGAATGTGCTACAAATGAAAGTACACAATTTAATTACATCTATGTAATTAGATTTCTAATTTCAATTAGAAAATAATCAGTGTGTATATATAATATACTATATTATTGTACATATGCTGCTACAGCTAAATGATATCTAGCCTGTAGATCTTGATTCAGTATACTGCAGTATGCAAACTCATCTAGATGCAAAATCAACTTCAAACCCCCTCTGTTCTCTACTCTGAAAGAAGAAATGGAGAATGAGCTCCAGCAAAATAAAGTGGGGATGAATTTTATAGCTAGCACCCTTCTGAAAAGATAGTATACATCTACGCATAATACAGACCACTTATAGCATCAGAGAACATTTTATCTCCTGAGAGCAGAGTAGCTGTACTGAAGAGGTTCACTCACTAAATTTGAGAAAAGCCTTGAGCAATTATTCTTAAAAAGCAAACAATCCTCTGTGCTGAGAAAGGCAGCAGAACTTCAGAGAGATCTTTGAGAATATCAAACAGCAGAATGAAAGTCTAAACAGCAGTCTTGTTTTCTGGGAGGACACCAAACTGAAAGGGGAGATAGCAGTGTGATTAAAAAAAAAAAAAGATGGCCATTTGGCTTCTTTCATGGAGCAAATCTCTTTGGAATCAGAAACTCAAGATCTAAAGCAGTACTTCAGTGGCAGAAGATGCTATTTCAATCCAATTGACAACATCTTCTCCTTCTCACAGAGAATACTGTATAGTGATTTGTCTGTTGATTATAGAAGACCCTGATCTAGGGAGTCTGGATCCATCCTAGAAAGATCTGGAGAAAAGCCAACAATCTCATTTTGCATGGATACTGCTGACAGAGAAGAGCAAGAGAAAGAATCTGAAAGCAAATTTCAGATAATTCAGAAGAAAGATGACAGTAAGCATGGCTATGTCAGTGAAAAGTTCCTAAGAAGTTGAAGAATCTTAGTGTCAGGCTCACAAAGTGCAAGGAGTAAGAACTTGGGTTCATCAGAAACCAGGTTGGATTCATCCACAGTGGATGATTAAAGAGCATCTATTAGGAAGGAATGGATTTTAAATCAATGATAGAATTAGGTTTCTCATGCTTGAAATAAATAGCAATAATTAAGTTCTGGAAGAAGACATGCACACTCAAGCAGAAGAATTAGGAATGGTTGTGTGCTCTTCATACAGGATGCTGTCATGGTTTAGGAATGGTAGTCCACAATAAAGTGAAACACTCCAAACTTCTTGCTACTCAATCATTTTCCCTGACCCCTTCTTGCAGCAGGCTGTAGAGGAGAATTGGAGGGGAAAAAGGTGAAGATCATGGGTTGAGATAAGCACAATCTACTAGAAACAAGAATGGAATTAGAAATTAACAGTAACAGCTACAATGTTACTAACAGTGTGTACAAGAGCTGAATGATTCAGATGCGAGCGCTCACCACGTGGAAATCATGAATACCCAACTGCTCCACCACGCTACCCAACCACAGGGACCCTTCTTCCCCAACCCCTGCACATGATGGGATGTGGCATAGAATAGCTTCAGGGTCCTCAGGGTCCATACCCATCCTGGTTACTGCAAATATTAACCCTCTCCTGGCCAGAACCAGGATAGAGGCAAAGACAAGAACAAAAACAGCAGTATTTATGCTTCTGCATCAAAGTTGGAACCTTAAGAAATTGTGTGGATAATCTTAGTCTAGCACTAAATGAGGACATAAAATAGAATGCTAAATGTTTATCTAATCAGTGGGAGACTGTAACTGGGTAACATAATGTACAGGACTAATACTGACATATATATGAAACATTGTTTGCCCCAGAAGGTAAAAGAAATCAAACAGATTGAAATTTCCAGTCTCAGATAGAAGAGTATACTTTTTTGATGAATTTTTCTGATACCACATGATGGTAACACTGGTTGTAATCTGCTTATAGAGATTAGAGGCAATAAGTACAGCAGACATGGTAATCTTGACTCAATTTAAACTAGAAAAATGTCATATAAGGCTCTAATGCAGAGACCACAATTTTATGCACTGTCAATGACTAGCAACTGGCTGGAAGCTTCACAAGGAAACTAGGGATGAAAGCATGCTACTCCAGGGGTGCAACTGGTTTCTGGGTTGACCCACTAATAGCAATTCACCCCATAATCCTTGGACAAGTATTGTTCTGCTGCTGATCATGTAGCATCACTATGCGGTTGCTCTCAAATCTACTGGGCTGCACACCCCCTAATCAGTCATTATGTTCTTTAGTATATTGCTATTTTCTTGCGCTATTTACAGACAGCACTTGTCAACTAGCCAAGTTACTTCTCTTGTCAAATTTTATAATATTTATATTCTCATATTCTCTTGTCATATTTTATAGTAGTATATCTTGTACACTTTGTTAGGTAACTGAATCTGCATTTGGAAACTCAAGTTTATGGAAATAAAATTGTGGTTTTCAATCATGGGAACACCTCTGATAACAGGAATCCATACAAGCAAATGTTTTTGTAACTATCGGATATTACTTCAAAATCAGGAATGTAACTTCCACCTTAGTTTACCTAGCTGTATAGTCACCAAGTGCTACTTCACACAGTGTATCGGAACAGAGGCCTGAGCTACCTAGAGACAAATCATTAATCATTTAAAATTCCCCACTGGGTAAGAAAATTATTTCAACTATTTTTGAAAAATGCCATTAACTTTATATAAATTTAAAATTCTTTTCCACAAAAGTCTGACTCCCTTGATTCCATGTAAAAACTATGTACATCAGCAACAGAAAGAAATTAACTGAAAAATTACAGATGTGTTGGCATACTTGAGTGCAATGATTAACCAATGAGAATATATGCTTAGGGTAGATATAATTACTTGAAAGAGTAATTGTATTCTCTTATAAATTTTTTACCACTTCTTTTTAGCACAATATTTATTCCTTTCCATATTCCACAATGCATAACCCAAAACATCTAAGCATTTTTCCTTTGTTTCAGAAAACTAGCGAACCATGCCCTAACTGTTAAGATTATGATGGTCTAGTACCTAAAGTTTACAGAAATCTCTTAAAAGTATGCTCTCATAAGACACATTGTGACTCCTTTCATTTTTTGCACAGGAAGTTTATATGTGCCTTCTACAAGAATAGCTTCTATTTCTACATTCTACAATTTTGAAGGTAGTGAAAAATACATGTTTTGATTACTTGAGTTGTTATAATTCTAGGTGAACAACATGGCTTAGACCATTTTCTTGTCAAGACCACTTTGTATCTTGCTGTTTCTATGGCTGAAGAAAAGCATGGTTGATAATGACTGAGTTTTTTGCAAAGTTGCACTAATCTGACACAGTGCTGAGCTCCATAAGGTTTGGGAAAGATTTGCTTTCTGCTAACAAAAATATTTTTCCTGAAATGGGCTGGACAAGTTGTTTTTAAAAAAACAATATATTAAAAGAAAAAATTCTTCAGAAGACTGAGTATGTTATTTAGGTTAAAATTAGTTCATTTCTACTCCAGGCTATGTAGCATTTACCTAGGTATCTAGTCCTTGTTAAAGAGGAAGACAGATTCTACAGACCTACACATTCAATTTAGCATATAATTCACTAAATGTTCTCATATAAGTATGATTCAATTTGAACTAAATACCTGGTATTAAAAATTATAAATCACTTTAATAAGTTGATGGGTCAATCTTAAAATAGTTTCAACATTTTGTTTTCTAGACTTAGCACCAAAGCCAGTACAAGTTGGAGTCTAACTTAAGAACGTTTTTGTGTAAAAGGCAGCTGCTGCTTCTGTTTTATGTACTTCAAATAAACTAGAGCAAATTCTGCAGCTGCTTTTTGTTTGTTTGTTTGTTTGTTGTTTAGGCCAGGTATTACTGTCATGGCTGTTAAACCTGATGCATCCTTTTAAATTGAATTTCAAACATCACTCCACAAGTATGTGAAAAGAATAATTTGATTTCCTTGCTTTCTACAGTAAGTATTTTGAAGCACCCCTGTTCTTGATCAAAGCTGATGTCTCAATTGGAAAATCTACTCTTAATTTCCTAAATGAGGTTCCATACATCAAAGAAAAATGAAAATGTCAGTTGTGAGTATGATGTATACATGTTTTATAGTTTATGAGTATTTGAACATTTGGATTCTTTTTGTCAGATTCCAAGGCCACTTAACAGTGGTCTCAGACTGAGTTCTGCTATTAAGAAAAGGGAATTTTATGTTTTATCATAACTAAGCTAAATATACATATTTTTTAAAAAGTGTGTTTGTGCATACTTCATTCATGACTGAATGTATAAATACCTTTTTATGTTCAGCTCTTAGTCTTAATTCTCTATAACAGTATAATTCATTGTATGCATACAGAAACATAATTCTCCCATGGGGATTCAATGACAGAAGAGCCAAATACCAGAGTGTGAATAGTATTGTTTTACACTGGTTTGTAATTTGAAGTCACAGTGCCATTTAATAAGTGGAGAAGTGATTAGCAGAGCATAAATTAGGTACTTGTAAAATGAATGGTACAGTGAGGAGAAAGTGTTTTCTATTCATTTTAATGCTGTCTACTTCTAGCATCAATATAAGAAACATATTTTGGTAAAAGTTTAAGTCCGGGTAGGTTGTTAATAAGATAAGTCATCCATGGGACTTTAAAAATTCTTCATTAAAATGAATAGCTCTCATACTTTCACTCTATTCATTTCACATCCAATATCCCCATTTAATTTGTGGAAGTCACAATTTCAAGTATGCCACTTGAGAACAGAGCTTAATGACTAGCATTATTTAGATGTATAAAATGAGAAGAAAAACGTGAAAATCACATTGACAAGTGCAATTTTCAGAGCATTTAAGAAAAACTCTGTAGCATAAAAAAGGCCAAGCAAAAAGTTTGCCAATTGTTTTGGTGGCACGTTTCTCAGTTAGAAAGTACAAGCACACAGTGATGAAATCTCAGTCATACACACACACATACACACACATACACGTTCACCTTCCTCTCCTCAGCTTTCAAGAGAGTGTTGAGCAACTAGAGAGGTCAGTTATTTTTCATCATTATATTTTAAATTGCTGTTTTATGAAGTTTTTCAAAAGCCTAGATAAAAATTTCTTCAAACTACTTGCCCTTGAGGCTTCAGAATACTGAAGACACAGACAGAGCAACCATACTAAAAAACAAAACAGAAACTACTCCAAATCTAAATATCTAAATAGTAGTGATAATTCTTAGAAGTTCATGTTTCGTTCATAAAAACAATCTTACTTTTTTAAATCTTAAAGGGTATCCAAAAAAAAAATTATGTGATGAGCTGGGATGCACTTACAGATATTCACCTGACTTCTTCTGAAACACCCTCCAGAGACATCTCATTGTGATATTTTCCTTTCCCCAAGGTTTCTGTAGTGTCTTCCTGTGCATACACAGGAATGTGCAGAAATTGGAGCATACTACTGGCATTTTCTATTCTTATCCAAGAATATTTTATGGTCTTTAGAATTTTTTCCATGGATGTTTTTATTGTTCTTAGTCCATTTGTTAAATGGATTTTACAAGCTGCTTTCATCTACTTTCAAAAAGAATGGAAGGATTTTAGCCATACATGGCATCAGATAAACATTTAAGAAATGAGAAGGCAAATATTAAATCTCTGGTGTACTCTACTAACCTTGCAACTCCACACATCCCCCCAAACATAATATTTTATCATTCACAATCCTCCAGCTTCTAATACCTGCTCTCTTTTCAAGTAATCCACCTACTTTTTTTCCTAAAGTTACAGAAGTATTAGCTTAAAGCAAATTTTGAAGTTCATGAAGTCTGTTCTCCAGCTTAAACAAGCACTACACTAACACTGCATAAAGTCAGACATGGCTTTACTAACTGAGTCATAAAATTCACCCTGGACAGAGAATCTGCAGTCTCTCTGGATAACCTCTCTTTGTACTTAATTACTCTTTTGGTGAAAAGAGTTTTTGTGCTGCCTAAACCGAAGATCTCTTTAAACTTTCATTATTCCTCACAATATTTTCTTTTGCTAGCACTTCCTCCTTAGACTCTATTTTTTGTTTTCAATTTTAACAAGATCATCTTCCGATCTCAGAACTGTTTCTGTTGTGCCTTAGCATTTTCATTTATGGCTGTGGGTGCAAAAGTTTTCCCATTCATTTTCTGGCATATTTCAATGATTCTATAATGATTTGTCCTGAAAGACAGAAACACAAATTCCTTTACTAATTCTGAAGATAAATGTAATTTCCATGAAGCTTTTTCAGCGATGCTGATTTATGAGGACTTCTCTAAACATACCCAAAGAAAATACTTGCTTAACAGGTAAGTGACTTGCACTGTTCTAGAAATCTCTATTGCCATAGTGAATTACTGTCAAAGACATTCCCTGTGATAGTATGATGAGGCATGAGTATTTCCCAAGAATTTGTGACCTTTGAAAGGCCAATTCTTCATACCTACAAGTACAAGGTACATTTTTTCAAGTGTTTTTCTCCAGATTAGATGTTTATGAATAAATGCTTTAAATATTGAGGGACCTTACTACATTTATTTCTAGCAGAGACCAAGAAAGAAGGTTTCAGTGGTGCTAGATTTCCTGTTTCATGACTCAGGAATATCATCTATTACATCTTCTCCCAAATCTTCTTGGTCCTGCTGTCTGTACTACTTACAGTTTTAGGATTCATTTTATATTACATGATCAAGGATTGATCTCCATGTTAAAACTCTCATTTCACTACTCAAATGAACAGATTTTTAATTTTTTTAGCTCAGAACTGTCATTCCTCTTTTTAGAGATTCTGCTGTAAAGAGAATCACATTTGAACCTTTGATTATTGAGGAGGTTTTGCTCTAGGGCTGATGGTACTTCCTTTTAATGAAGGTACTCCTGCATTAAACTCAGAAGTACAGCTATTTCCATTTAAAATGGAAAATTAAAAAAAAATTTTAAAAAAATCCAAAAAATTAAAAAAAAAAATTAAAAAAAGCCTCAGGTGGTGATAGCTAGAAGGTGGGTAAGCCACTGGTGGTGGCTGTACCCTCAGCAAATTGTGGGCTTCCAGTACCTGAAGGGAAACATGGAGAAGGACATTTTGCAATTGCAAGTAGTGACAGGACAAGGAGGAAACACGTGTAAATTTTTTATTCCTAATATTTAAACCTACTTTCTTTACGATTTTTTTAATGACAGGGTGGTGAGGTTGCCCCATTCCTGGATGTGTTCAAGGCCAGGTTGAATGGAACTCAAAGCAAACAAGTCTAGTGAAAGGTGTTCCTGCCCAAGCAAGGTGTTTGGAACTATATGATCTTTAAAGGTTCCTTCCAACCCAATCTATTCTGTGACTGTGGTGAGGTAGTGATATTTGACATTAGACTTGGTACCTTGTAACTGATACTAAACTTATAAACAAGTTGTGTGACCATGTAACTTTTAATTAATTATTACTTTAAAAAAAATAAAACTCAATTTCACAAATACTGCTATATGAAAATATAATATGATTGAACTTCATGAATAAAAACTAACCATAAACCTGCTGAAATGAAAGTATGAGAGAGCTTTATTTAAAAACATTTGTATTCATACAATGCTCATATTAAACATCGCCATAACATATGAATCTGGAATGTGAACAACTAAGACAAATATACTCCTCCAAGTGTAATGTTTTCACAGTATGAATACAAACAATCCATAGAGATAGAGAAGATTTAGAATTTGAACCTAAAAAAATATTTGGGGTCCTACACTTCTGCCGTTCAATAGGGTTTTTTAAGTTCTCTGGAAATTTTCTTATGCAAATAGGCAAAATATGTTCCCTTAATTAGATTGTTGGTTTAGTCTGCAGGCTCTGAAAATCTGAAACAGTACTTGATTAAGAAACAGACTTTTCCTTTACTTGGAGACTGTCTCTATCTGTGAAGATTTTAGCTTTCTCTTCTTTTAGGACTTATCCTGAAAGCTGAAATTCTTTCAAACACTAAATTGCTAAAAATATGTGTTTTCTTAATGTTAATATAAAAAGGTTAAAATTTTTGATTGACAAGAAATTGCTGCCAATGAAAATATAAAACTGGGTTTGTAGCAGTTTTTCTAGAATCAATCTGAATTCTCGCTTGCAATGATAAATGTGGTTTATTTTGCAAAAGATTTTTTTTTATAAAAGTAAAAAACCATGAAAGCAGTAGGGTCCAAAGGAATATAAAATTTTTATGTCATCATCAACATTGCACTTAATTTGTCCAATAAAAGTAAACTTGACACAAAATTTCTAGGAGTATATAATGAATAAGCTGATCAGTTTTTATCAGACTCTTGATTTATTTAGTGTTTAGCAGTTGGAAGGTGAAGATTTCACAAGCTCATTGGTCCATTCCAAATTCACCAATCCTGATTCTATAAATTCAAGTAAACTCAGGCTGCTGAGAGAAGCTATGGATATCATATTCCTGGAAGGGTTCAAGACTAGGTTGGATGAGTCTTTAAGCAACCTGGTATAGTGGAAAATGTCCCTGCCAACAAAAGGGTTGGAACTAGATGATGTTTAAGGTACCTTCCAAGCCAAACTATTCAATAATTCTATGTTTCTATGATTCCATGAGATTTTGAGAGTATTAAAAGTCCTAGTAATTTCCTATTGTCTACCAAATGCCACAAAAATATCAGTTCTGTCCTTTTTGGTGGGTCTTGAGAACATTGAATGTGCATGCTTTTCACTTCGTATAAAAAGTTGTAAAATACTTCGATACTGTGTTATCCAACAGATTTATTACAGTATTAAAAATAAAATTATTAAAACTGTAAGGAAGAAAGTAGCACAGAAAATCACAGGTAAGGAAAAAGAAAATACATTCTCAGGAGTACAACCATGTGACCTTGCTGTCACTAGGCAAGGGTAATGTGTGCTTTAAATTAGATATGTATGTCAAGTTTGTGCAGAATCCTTAGAAGAAGGATTTCATGTGTGTTGAAGATTTGCTTTGGTTAGAGGCTTTAATAACTTTTTCTTGTATATTTAAATATTCAGGTGAATTGGTCTTTGACTGCTTGTGGCTGACTGGGCAGAACACAGACCTAAGGCACATGTTAGACATCTAGAATATTAAAAATTAGGGATTCTCCTGGCATCACCCCATCCAATGAGAATGTTTACTTAGTTTTCACCTTGTGTCAAAGCAGAAGAATCCCCAAGACAAATGACTCAGTTCATCTAGCTGGCTAGACTGACTTGACAGAATCCTTGTGAAAGTGCTTCAATAAGTACCTTTGGGATGACAGCAGGACAGAAATCAAAGTTTCTGAGGCAGATGAGGGAAGACAGAGATCAGACAAATGATTCTGCTTTATTGTTCATAGTCCATGGCTGTTCTAAACAAACACATGGTTCATCTTATTCTATTATCTAACTGCAGCTGTGGGAATGTAGGGCTTTCTGCCCAAAGAGATGTCCCAATATTTTATTAGGATACTTTTTGGTTCACTTTAGAAAGTGTGTTTCCTTGCAAAATGAAGGTAGGAACAAAAAGGTAGTTCACATTCTCATTAATATCTTTAAAGCTTCCCTTCTCAAAAAAGAATCTAATGTAGTCTGAAAAGTGTTGAGCTAGCAAATTAAATTTCCTAACTTTCAAGCAAAACCACTTTATAAAGATATAAGATACTAGACTAAAACTCTACCAAAATTTTTAGTATAAACTTAGTGTAGGAGAGTTTGCACATAGAATGCCCCTACCCTGTACAAAGTAGATGAAGAAGCAAGTTGTAAACCTTGAGAATTATAATCATCACTGTACCTGAGGACTTGACCCTGTTGCTAAGGAACACTGAAGAATTTCTGAGATCTTATAAATCCACAATGTTGTAGCAGCAGGCAAAGAAGTCAAGAAAGAATCTGGCTGATATGTAGACCCAACCACACATTAGCCACATTTGTTGGCATAAATATTTATGATCTATATATATATGGATACCTTTGAGGCACACCGAAATCATCTTTGTCATGTGAAGATCAACAATAAACAACATCTGTAGATAAATAAACTGTAAAGGAATTTTTAACATGAATTAAATGAAGCAACAGCAGGAGAGTGAAATCTAAATGACCTTTTATAACTTGGGAGAGAAATTTAGTAAGGAAAGTCAGCCATATCAGCTGGATACCTTGGGCTACCTAGAGTAATATGTCTTCATTGAAGTAAAATGAGCACTTAGAAATCTTTCAAGAGGATGGATTTTGAAGTTAACTGAATTAAGTATCAGATGTAGTATTGGTGGGATAAGGCAAATGCTATAGACTTGTAAATTATGTAGGTTACTTATGTTCCTTTGACTTAAATATCTAAATATCCTTTAAGAAGAAGGTTACTACTTGAAGGAGCTTGAGGAAATTGAAATTTTCATGACTCAAAAAGTTGCAGAGATCATCGTACAATAATCCCTTTAACATTCTGCTTTCTTCTTAAAAGACATTATCTTCTTCAAGGCATAACCCAGACCTAGATGAGAAAAAAAGCAATTTTGAGATATTACTGTCTCTTTGACCACACAGGGGACAGGACAATGACAACAATATGCAAAAGAGGTCAGGGGTGCTTTGAGATTAGGGCATTCAAGAGAAATGGCAGACTTGATTTACCTTATTTAAACCAGGGAAAGATCACAGAAGTTCTCATAACGGGCAGGGTAATTTTTTATTTGGTCCTCACTAGCACAAAGGATGTGATTCTAAATGCTGATGCTTGAGGCCAATTCAATTACAGTGACTGATTTTCGTAATTCAGTATTTATAAAATCACATAGTGTCCTTATTTGGAAGAGAAAAAAAATCACCTAGGAGATAAAAATCCCCCTGCACAGGGCATCCCCAAGAGTCATACTGTGTCCCTGAGAGCATTGTCCAAGTGCTTCTTGAACTCTGGCAGTTTTGTGCCATGACCAGTTCCCTGGGGAGTTTTTCTGGTGCCCAGCCACTGTCTGGGTGAAGCAACTTTTCATAATATCTAAACTAAGCCTCTCCTGACACAGACTCAGCCCTGCCACCAATCACCAGAGAGAAGAGATCACTGCCTGCCCTCCTGCTTTCCTGTGTGAATTAGTTGTGGACCACCATGAGATCTCTTCTCAGTGTCCTCTTCTCCTGGGTGGACAAGTCAAGAGACCTCAGCTTCAAATGGCTTCCTCTAGGACCTTCAGCATTTCTGTAGCCCTTTTCTGTAGCAGCAAAAGCAGACATTCACTAGAGCTGCAGTCAATTTAAAAAGGTGAGCAACATAGAAATGAACAAATTTCTTGAAAAAAGGGTAGAAGACAAAGATAGGAGGTGAAAGTCTTCTCAGACAGCATGGAAGTTACTTGCAGACCACATTGGAAACACAAAATTATTGTGTTCTCAGAAGTAAAAAATCTCTTGAATCTTTATTGACAGGGAATTTACTCTGTGATAAGCAAAGTGATTAAAAAACAAAGAATTTGTAGAATAGATCAGAAATTTGACTGCGATTCCAAATAAAATACCTAGTAGCTGAGTATTTGCATGTAAGAAATCATTCCTAAATCTCATGTTAATGACAGATTGGCTCTTCTCCAAGAAAAACAGCAAAACCACATTAATTAATCACACACAAGTCTACAGTGATACACAAAGAATAACTACTATGTATTCTCTTTCTATCCTTCAAATATTTTTCAATTATTTTGTAAATGTATGCGTGCACAAACAAAAATTTGCACATATATACATTCACAGATTTTTGGAGAATGAATAGATTTCATAATTTCCTTAATATTTGATACATAGTGTACATTTAACTCTTGGGAAATTTTGTCTGAAATGTCTTTCTTTCATGTTATTTCAAAGATAAATTTCCAATAGTTTCGTTGTTTCCACTATTTTTTTATTTTCTGGAATTGTCCTTGCAAATGAGCTTACTAAGAACAAATGTTCCTAAATCACAAACTTTAAAAAGAAGGAAGAAAAAATAATTCTGCAAGTAAATACAACATTTTCACAGTTAGAATCTAAGCTCCTTTCACCCAATCAAGTAAACAGGAAAAAAATCCATATGGTTTATGTTGCCACAGTGATGCTCTTTAGGTTTTGCCTTTTTTCTTTTATATGTTCTCTATATTCTTCACACATATATTTGCAGCCCTGTAGCCTATTGTATTAATGGCTAGTTTTCCCAGTCCTTTTCCATAGTCTTTCCCTAGGCAGAAAGACAAAACAAACTCCAGAGCTCCAAAACCCAGGGGCTAAAAGGCCTCAGTGCAATCTTGATTCTTCCTGGCAGCCAAGGTTGAGAACAACACTTCGAGATACATTTCATGGACAAAGTACAGCTAGTGTCAAGGTGGGAATTCCAAGGAAGGGGCTTGACCTGGAAGGGAATTGCATCACCACTTGTCCTCCTAATTGGTGCTTTTTATCAATTATACTAATTTCCTAAAACTTATAAATGTGTACTTATCCCTGTAGGGGTGGGCTTTTGTGGGCATCTTTCCATATCTGCCTCTGAAGGCCTTCAAGAAAAGATCCTCTTTTATATTACCTCCTTACTAAAATTATCTTGAGTTTCAATTTCAGATGAAAGGGAAAAAGGCAGCAACAGTAAGAATCAAATAATTCCAAACACAAATCCAGTTAATTACTTTGGAATGTTGCTTAGACCTGCAAATCACAATACAGAGTATTCTTGAAACTATCTGAGGTGCTAACTAAATCTGAGAGGGGATGTGGAAAGATTAGGGAACATAATTAAAGGGGAAGACCCACTTAGGAGTCATAAAGTGGGAAGACCTGCTGAGGGGTCTCCTTTATGCTGTTGCTGTGTGTCTCTGAATAAGTCAGCCAAACCACTCTCCATTCCAGTGACCCGCTTGCTGAAGAGTCTCCATAATAGGATGCTAACAGATTGGTTGAGCACAGGAGTGTCAGCTTTCCTGGGACACTGACAGACAAATCAAATACTAAGAGTCAAGGAAATCTCCCCTCTTTGTGTGACAAGAGAAAAAGGAGTGCATTTAGTCTTCTTGATTTTTTAGATTTTGAACCCTAGATGGGTCAAGCTGCAGTCTGAAGCAAACAGCATTAACTTGTTTTTTGATTATTAGAAATTGTGTACAGTTGTCAGTTTAATGGAACCAAACTGGCAACTACTGAAAAATAAGAATTGCAACAAGTTTCACTGGTGACAAATTTGAGGTAAACACCAAACTAGCCAAACAACTTGTAAACTTGCTAAGTCAGTTGTACAAATCACACCATTTCTTGTAGTAGCTCTATCATAGTGAGTAATTTATTCTGAGAAATTCAATTCTTTCCTGTTGCTGTAATGCATATGGATTACCTACAATGCATCTTTTACCTTTTTTTGTTCTTAACTCACACATACTATGCAGCCCTTATCTGTCCAAACTGGATTGTTGATACAGAAAGACGCATAGGATCAGATGCCTAGATTCATATTCCATACTGTTTAGTGTATCATCAAAAAGACATTCAGAGGAAGGGTCTGTAGAATATAAAATGCCTCTGGCTTTCTGTTTGAAATTAAAGTGGCCTTTTCACATCTTAGAGAAGGTGAAAGCCACATAATTGCTAGATGCCATAGGAGCAGAACATCCAGGGCTCTCAGCTGTTTTTCACTGTATTACCTTAAAAACCTGCTATTCAGCAACAACTATTTTTCATATTATCTTAAGTAGAAATTTTTCTGATTTTTCTAGTTAGTGTGGGTGATATTATCTTAAAATACCAGTTCAGGTTTTCCAATAATTAAAACCTATAGATGATGTTAGACAAAAGCATTTAAAAATCTCAATCTCCAGATTATTGTAGCTTTTTTTTCTGTGTATATACCATACAAACACACACACACAAACACACACAGTGTCATGCATTTTGAAATTATGTAGAAATGATAGTTGCATATTTTTCTAGCCTGCAGGGAAAATCGTTATAGCTTTTATCATTGAGGGTATGAAAAATTCAACATTAAATCATTTTGAATTAATGGGAATTTTTCTCTTAGGGCAGAAATAATTCTGTGTGGTACCTCCTGGAAGCCAAATAAGATGATTTCAGTCTCTTGGGAGGTGATACAACAGCTTCACAGAAGAAGCCTTTTGACTGACTTACATTTAATTCCCAGTAGGTGTTTCATTTTCTCTTAAAGATTTAGTCATTATTTTTCCTTTTTACTCAGAACAAACATCTTGCTCTTCAATTACAATAAAAAAGATAAAAACTCAAAGAGCTTACTTTTTCATAAAATATAGGACGTGCACATTTTCTTTCTAGAAGCAGTGTTCCGATTCATCTGAATGATGAACTAATACTGATGAATGAAAGAGAAGAATTAATGTATGTTTCTGCAGGTCCAATGAAAAAAGGAAATGTTAAAAGGTAACAAAAAATTCAATTTTCAACCCAGCTTATCTGTTTTGACACATAACATTCCACAGATTAGAGTACCAACTGAAAAAAAATAAAATCTAAAATGGAAGCAGAATTGTTGCATGTTTATCTTTTCAGAATTCAAAGGAATGTAAAGTGCTCCACAGGAGAATTATTAACATTTTGAAGGAAGTAAGAGAGGGGACAGAAAAAGAAACCCCAAAAATGTGGACTCTACCAGATAGATGCAAGTAGATGCAGGAAAAAGTAGAGATACTGTAGGTAGACATAGATGGAGAACCTCTAAAATCTGAATTCACCTTCTCTACAACATTAAACACACTAATAAGATTACCACATTTCAGATAATCATATTACAAACTGAGGTTTAAAACTTTTTATTCATACAAGTCCCTAAATAAGTAAGTATTGGTATGAATATATGGTCATCTTTCAAGTCTTCTCCCTCAGCAAAAGCTGTACAAGTTATCCCTTCTTTTGCACATATATGTGCGAACTTTGGTATTGTAATACCAAATTCAAATCCCATCCTGCATTTCTCAAGAAATAACATTAACATAATATTTTACATTCTCTCACTGTGAGAATAATAAGCTATACAGAAAATTATTTTAGCATTCTCAAAAAGGCAAAAGATGCATTTTTTTTCTTTCAAGTACAAGGCAAAAAAATTAATGTAGCTAAGCAAAGAATAAGAATGCATTTGCTCTAGGAGTGCTGTAAAAGTTCTCTATGTAGAACACATGACATGAACAAAATGCATCAAGGTGAAGAAAGATGCAAGCAGGTGTGCAATCAGCAACCAGTTCAAACTCATGAAAAGTGGGAGGCAGAACCACAGGAATTCCAAGGGCTGATGCTATGAAATCTGAGCTACATGTTTAATTATGATATTTATTATATATATGACTAAAGAGAAACTGCAAGGTTAAGTCTTCTTATAGCTTTTGGTAATTTTTGAGATCTTCTCCTGAATCACAAGCTACTTTTGTTTCTCAGATAAGTGCCTTTTCCTGAAATATGCAAATACCTACAGAGTCAGTAACAAGCCATAAAAAATTATATTGCAATCAGATATTAGACTTTAGAGTTTGGTATGAAACAAGCATTCAGTAATAGAAAAGAAACCAAAGAAGAAAACAAAACCAAACAAAACCAGACAAACAAAACCCAAACAAACCAAACAAACAAATCAACACCCCTGCCCCCATCCCCCCCCCAAAAAAAAAGAAAAGGAAAGAAAAAACAGAAAAACTCTTTTTTAAAATGTTACTAAAGGACTTGCCATGCAAAAGTATCCTGAGCTACAAAATGTTTCTAGAGTGTGTTCTGGAAATTATGATCCCAGTTACTATCACTGTATATAGTATTTTGCTGTGTTTTTCATATTTTGTCAATTGTAGCTGTTAACCAACTCAGAAATCACTAAGATTTGAAATCTTTTCATGTTCATACTTGTCACAAACTGTATAAGTTGAAAGAAAAAATAAATAAATTTTTAGGTGGTTGCTGGTTTCATTTTTCCCTAAATGGGCATCTGTTTAATATTTTTTATGTTCAACAATTTAACACAGCATGGAGAATATTGCAACTCATCTTTCTGCAATTTGATAATCCATTTTCTAAATCAAGATTGCCAGCTTCCATGAGTTTATTCCCCATAACAGATTCTACATTCAGTACGAAGTGGATGACTACACAATCTTATAAAACAGGCACTAAATTTTGCCACTAAATTTCAAGTGTCAGACATGACTAAAAGAGAAAGTAATTGACAGCTGCAATTTCTGATTAAAGATAGTACAAAGAACATTTTTGCTCATATCAATTTATTTAGAAATTTGTCTACCCTTTGAAGTCAAAAGGTAATTAAAGCAACAACATATTACTAATTCATATTCAAAAATTAGGAGTAATCTCTCTCTTTGCTAGAAAAAAAAAAAGCTATTTAGGAAAACATATTCACTGATTCACTCCCCGTGAATATGAAATTCCAGACTGATCCATGCTGTGATACATGGATTAAAATGCTGGTGTTGAGCAAGTATAATCTAACAAATGCTGCCCTTCTACCAGAGAGTTAACTCAAGATCTTCTTCAAAGAAAAGTTCAGGGAAAAAAACAAACCAGCAACTCAGTCTACCTAAATTAGCTAAGTTACTTAATAAATTGTAAGAAAATATGTTAATCTTTGCCTATTACATTTCTGTCAGCTTCTTGCTATTGGGAAGTACTGTGTTTGTTTTAAATGCCCCAAATAGGGTAAATAACATTTAAACAGCAGATGCATACTATGATATAATAAGGAACTCCTGTCCTTTCCCTTTCTTCACTGTAGATACTGTGTTATGACTGCACCCAAATTTAACATGAGTCCTAACTAAATAAACATTTCCATGTTTCTTTCATCCATTCACACTTTGCTATATTGAAAATCCTTTTCGTCACAATGCAACAATCTTCCATAAATTTCTTCTTCTGTTCAAAGTCTCAGTTCTATACATAATAACTATTTCACCAAAATGCAGAAATCTTTCATTCCAAACATGGAATGAAAAACACTTAAAAAACCCTAAAACAACAAAACCTGAAAAAACCCCAAACTGTAAATGTGACTCACTAGTAGAGGGGAAATTTTGTGCCTGCTGTTTTGTATTTTAGAATCTTACTGCCTAAATCTGTTACTAGGAACAATTAGAAAAACTATAAAAGGAACAGTCAATTTCAAGTTTTAATAAACATAAAAAAATAACAAAAGAATCCATTATTCTAATTCCTGGGAAAAAATATACATATAGTCTTTTACAAGAAACTATTTGACAATATAAGCTTTCAAATAAGATAGATGGTCAAAATAATAACCATATAACCCTGCTTGTATTAATGGCCACATAATCCAACTAGTCACTAATAACAAGCTGATTTTATTTAGAAGTCAAACACTGTTGGGACACCTTGTACTAGAAGAAAATGAATGGCTTCTTACCTCCCTATCACTGAACTGATAAACAAAAGTTTAGTCTGTTGTTTCACACACAAAATGCAAAATTTCAAAGTTTAACTGTACAGCATGAAGAGGTTGCATCACTGGGTACTCATTAGAGCTATAAAAGCTAGAATCCCTCTAATTAGGGTACATTTAAACTCTAGAAGTCTACTGATTTAAGATTGTTCTATATACACCAAGGAAAATAAATTCTACTTAAGTGGTAATTACTGAAAAATTAACTCTTCAGTACATAGGATAATAAATTGCCTTTTTAACAAAATCTCTACAGATGAATATGATTTAGAAAAATTTCTTCTCCCTAGACAAATAATAGATAAGTTTTTGAGAAATTAGTCCAAGAAAGAAGTTATTTTCCAATAGCTCATCACACAGTATAAACTGAACTTGCATTACAATGCAAAATATAAGCATTGAATTTAAAAAGTAAATATTTGAAGTTGCTAAGAAACAGTCTCTGTTTATTGTATTGTTTCTGAAATGAAAGCAATAGAAGCATAAAGCAAAGAAAAGAAATATACAACAATATAATCTATTTCATACTCAACATAAAAAACCTCTTTTGTTTATAGAATAAAAATTAATAAATATTCTTGACAACAACTTGATCTACGGTTCAATGAAATTTTCCTCTATACATTGTTACTGTTATTTTGACTTCACTTTCAAAACATTAGAAAAAAAGACATAACTAAATAAGAAGTAAAAAACTACAGAAAAATTGTCTTATTGAATGCAATTTCTGGGAAATGCTGAAACTAAACTTGTTCTATATCTGAGTGTGGACATAGACTGATAGAAACAATAAATATGAATTTATAATAAAAATATCTACGCATATAGACTTGGTTGTCCAAATGTATTTATTTATTCTCACTTTAAAACATATGTTTATTTCCTATAAAATAACATTTTTTATGAATATTTCCTCTTATAAAACAGATGATCAAAGCCAGGTTGGATTGGGCTTTGAGCAATCTGGTCTAGAAGATAGTATCCTGTTCATTGCAGGAGTGTTGGAACTAGATGAACTTTAAGGTCCCTTGACATGCAAATCATTCTATGAATCTACAAAATAAAAGAGGGATTTATTCTTCCTGTTTCTGGATCACTCAAGTTACAAAAAGCCAAGTTTGAGACTGTGTATCAGGGGACTACATTGGGCTGTCCAGTTGTGGAGCAGTGTAGCCACAATGAAGGAATAGCTGCTTCCCAAACATGTTGGGGCAATTGCTGAAGCTTAACCATTTTCTTCTTGTGACAAATCCCCTGCTGTGAGTGGAGAGAAGGAAAGTGGACACAGTCTGTGAAAAGGAGCGTTCTGTCTTCATGATGATTCTCAGGTGGAGAAGTGCCACCAGACCCAGTGTGACTTAGTGTTTGAAACCTGAAATTGAACTGCCTAATATGTCTGCCCTACAACTACCTGCATTTTCTCTGTTTGCGTCATCATTCCAGTTCTTAAAAAGACATGTGGTCCTCTTTCACAGCTTTCAATTTTTTCTTCAGTGTAAGTAAATGAGGTCAAGACTTTCTGTAAATGAGACAGATGACCAGCTAGGAAAGGTGACACTGGCCATCTTGTAACGTGCCTGACTGCAGTCATCTCAGGGGCTGAGATTTTGTACCTCTCATTGGATATAGTGCTGAAGTGGATGAGGCCTCACAAAGTGAACTTCAGACTCAATATATAATAGAATTGTAAAATATGCTGAGTTGGAAGTATCCACAACATCACTGAGCCCCATGCCTGAACCTGTGCAGGGCTCTCCAAGAGTCACACCATGGACCTGAGACTGTTGTCCAAACACTTCTTGAACTCTGGTGTTGTGACCACTTCCCTGGAGAGTCTGTTCCAATGCCCAACCACACTCTGGGGGAAGAACCTGTTCCTGACATCCAACTTAAATTTCCCCTGACCTGGCTTCACGTTGTTTCCTCGAGTCCTATCACTGGTCATGAAAGTGAAGAGATCAGTGCTTGCCTCTCAACCTCATAAGGTTGTTGAAGAGCACTATGAGGTCTCCCTTCAGTCTCCTCCAGGTTGAACAGGCCAAGTGCCCACAGCCAGTCTTCATAAGGCTTCCCCTCCAAACTGTTTACCATCTTCTTGTCCCTCCTTCGGATTCTCTCTTGTAGCTTAATGTCTTTTTCGTGTTGTAGTTCCCAAAGGGCCAATATTTCATCTTTCATTGTTAACAGTGCACGTCAAGTTTTTCCAGGGTAGTTTCCTGACTGTGTGGAAAAATTCTTGGACTTCTATCAATATTTTCAGATCTTTGAGAAGATATTTCTTTGCTCTATCCTCCCTTTTCAAGACCACTTGGCTTTTACCTCAGTTGCTACAAATGTTACCATATGTAAATAAACATGGACATGCACTAGGGCAGTGGAAATACTGGTATTTTATCTCACAATCCTCAAATACTTTTATCCCAGATGACCTGGAGTAGTCCTTCAAGATAAATGACTGAAATAATTCATGCTTTTGGGGTGTATATATGTTTTAAAAAACAGAAAATGTTATGATTAGACTTTTTTCCCTTAAACAAACACAAAACCAAACCAGCAAGGAAACCAACCCCATTTTTTTCTATGTATTTTATAATGCCCTATATATTTTTAATAGAAAAGAGAAATTCAAAGAACAATGAAGGCTCACATTCAATTCTCTGTAAGTATTTAAAAGTATTGGATTTAAAGTTTGTTGTTGATGTTGTTGTTTTGGTTTTTTTGTTTGGTTTCAGTATTGGGTTTTTGTGGGGAGGAGTTGTATGTCAGTAAAATGAATAAAACCAAGTTCTTAATGTGGCAACTGAACTTTTAAATGCATAATTTTGGAGGTTATAATGAGGTATTTTTTAAGCTTACTCTTATTCTTCAAAGATAACAAGAAAAACCATCTGTCTTTAGTGTTTTATTTTTCAATAAGGATTTCTCTCTGAATATTTTTTGAAGAAAATGGGGCTTACTTGGCTTAGTTACTCTTTGGCCTCTGGAAGAAATAGTCCATTCTCATGTCTTAGCTGCATACTGGGAGCAAGGCTCAACCAGCAGAGCAGATATTTCTTAAGATAATCAGTGTCTATGAGAAGAAAATCCAAACTAAATAAAAACAAATAAATGTAAAAATATTTCCATTAAAATAGGAAAATGTACTTGCTCTCTAGGTATTTAGTCTTCCTTTGAAAAATGGGGAAATTGTCAATGGTTTGGAAAATACAGAGGAGAAAGGAATAATTTTAGGTTAATGTCCTCTGGGAAGGTGTGCAGTGCATCCAAATATGCAATAAGTTTAAACCTCTGTTTCTGAAATACAGTACTGATCTGCAAAGGACTGAGCACCTTTAGAGATAGCCAGACTGTCCTGTTATTTAATGAATGTTAATGGATAGTATGATAAGGACTTGTGAAAACACAACCTTAATTTTGAGCTTTGCTTTTTGTGCTATGTATCCTCGTCTCATAGAATGCTGAGCTCTCAATGTAAACACATATTTTGAGAACCATAAATACAATGTAATCCTATAAAATACTAGAAGAAACTGCAGACCTGACTTCTTACAGGTCCCACTGCTATTCAACAGCAATTCCTAAAGGTTTAAAGGCATGGCTTAATAAGTATCACCAGAAAAATAAGTTCCTTATTTTACTAATGATGTTCAAAATCACTGCTAAAAATAGAACCAAAAAACCCTCCACCAGAATGCTAAAAAGAAGAGAATTAAAAAGAAGCATCTGATGGAGTTATAAAGTTTATTTCACAGAACACTTTAATTGGGTTATTAATCAACAAGTTAAGTTATTAACATATAAGTCAATTACAAATTTGGAGGCAGCCAAGCATTAGGAAACAACAAACGGAAAGTGGATTCAAGGCAACCCTGTTTATGGATTAAGGATGTAACAAGTTCTACTTCTATGAACACAGTAGGAAGCTGTCAGCAAGAACACCATCTTTACTCAGTTAGTATGGAGGCACAGGTACTATTAGCTAATTTCACTGCTCTTAGAATTGCACAAGACTTTTTGCTTACTTTCCCTGTGGATTTTTTGTTACATAACTAAAAAAAAAATCTGTCTCCTCCTTCACCTTGTTAAAAGCCATGATTGCTAGAACACTTCCCCCACCCTGTGTAAATTCTCAGTCATTTTTCAGCAGTGTGATACACTGCCTAGGTTGAGAAGCAGTATAAAGTTTTGTCCCTTTTGAAGGTCCCTTCTACTTCAACTGGACCTTAAAAGTAATAGCAACACCTGACACTTAATACCACGTAACAAAAGACAAAAAATATTTGAAGGAAATTGTTTAAGCCTATACTTGATATTCAAAATACTTCCCCAATTCTGTTGAAAGGACGCAAGGCAACTGAACATGTAGCAAAGGTGTGATGCCTTTTTTCTTTCTGAAGGAGTTTTTCAAGGTATTTCCAAAGAAAACTTTTGCAACAAGCAGTTAGCCATAAAGAACAGTGTGTAAACTTATGGTCTCTTGTCTTAATCCCAAAGCCTGAGAGGAAAATGTTGACAATAAATTCCTCATCATCACAAGCATCATTTCTTAGGAAAATATATTACCATTAAATTCCCTACACAGAGGGATATGGAGCCACATGAATTATACTTTGTATTCATTAACTCTTCGCCTGTTTCACCAGCAGTGTTTCTGGCTGCCCAGCACAATCCATCTCTCATTATCAGGATGAATATGGAATAAAACAAACAAACTTTTCTACTTTATAATTGTTGTTGGCAGCATTTAACATTTACATACATGGAATATTAGCACAAGGGATACAAAGTCATTATAAACTAATGCTTTACAAAGTGGACAGACAATATCCTCAGCATCACTCTGCACTGCATTTCAAATGGCACATTTCAGGCGATTTATGCTAATTTCCATCATTTACAGAACATAATGATACAAATCTGTTAGATTTCATAACAACAGCCTCTAAGTGTTTAGAACTATAAAGAACATCGTAATGGTCTCATTAACTGTAAGTCGAGAATCAAATTTCCATTTCTATGCAGGACTGTTATTTCTTTATTCATAATCCACCACACTTTTCATGTTTCACAAGTTAGAGCTACTGGTCAGCTCCATATCTTTCCCTTAGTGGCCTCATTGAGTAACTCCAAAGCAATAAAGAGGGAGCAATTGATACTGATCTTACCTGAAGTAAATTGTTGACCACTTTCTGGCTGGTATTAGCTTGACAAAGGACACTGATATCCAGTTTCCCTTGATGTGCTAAGGAGCATTAAGTATATACAGGGTTCATAGCTTAAGCCATTGATATATTGAAAGAAGAAGGCAATAGCACAGCAAATGTTTGCCTTTCAATCTGACATTACAGTAAGAAGGATAATGAACACTGTGTTCATAAGAAAAGTATGGCTAAAGCAAGCAAAAACCATCGTTTCTGAAGTACATGGATGCTGGGAGGTATTAGGAGAAAAAGGTCAACTGACTGTCCAAAGCCTATCAAAAAGGTTAGTTACATCAAACAGTACAGCCAAGATATGTCCTGGATCAACAGTGGAAATACTTGTCTATTTATTCCTTCTTCTCATCCTCAACAATTTTTATCAGTAGTTTTGAGTAGAATATTGAAAAGGACAATGACGAGTTGAAAAGAAACAAATTTGTTCCTGATTATATTTCTGCACATTGGATTCATCCCATCACACTGACAAGGCGATGTACAGTTACTCACCCATAACAGCAGATATATCACAATTATGTAATTTCCAAAACTTCTATTTGCTAAGGGAAACAATTTACATGATGACTGTTCACATCAAAGTCAATAATGATACAGATATTTTTCAAAGCTTTATCTTCTGAATCATTAATTTCCTAAGATGGCAGGAATTTATGTTGTAGATGTTATAAATTTAAAAGCATAACCTAAATTAAGTGCTTATATACAATGATCAATCATTGTAGATATAAATAGCTTTCCATAGATTTGCATTTGGAACAGAGAAATTACTCAGCAGCTGTCAGTGACTTGTCTGATACAGTTACTTGATCTGATATAGTATATCTAGAAAAATAACAATCAAAAAGAAATTCCATCAAGTTCTTAAATAAGCAAATTCTTAAGTGTTATTTCTACATGAAAGAGGAAAACAGAGAAAATGTTTAGGTTACCCAAAGAGTCTAGAGATAATAAATTATAATAAGCATCAAGTACTAACACACTTTAGAAATGGAAGATATTTCAGTTTAGCAGAGAAGAAAGATCCTCCAGCATTTCTGTAGCAGATCATTTTCCATCAGAAGCAGCCAATAAGCCACCAAAGGTGCAATGCCACAAGAGATTACAGTCTTAGAAATGTATAAATGCAACACTTAAAGTTTAGAGAAATTGAAAAAGTATGTACTGGGAGTCATTTAGGTACTAACATTATGCAATCACGTTGTTTTACCCAAATTGCATTAATTTGATAAGCAGTATAAACAGTGGCAAAACTATCAATAATGAAATAATTTAAAATTTTTTTCTTCTCTTGTTACTAGCTCAAAAGACTTTGTGGAGGTACAAGAAAGGCTGTAAAGTGTATTATCCCATAACACTCTTTCTCTCTCTTGACTCCTTTTCATTAAATCACTTCTACAAAAACAGACACCCATACTGCCCTTCTATCTGCCATGTACACTTCTGGTAACCTTACTGAGCTGTGGAAAAGTGTTCTACAGTTTAACTATGTGTTAGTAAAATAAATTTATTTTCTTGGAACAGAAAGTGAACACTTTTTCTACATACATATTCCATGGCCTGTCATAATCGTAGGGATATCTGTATGAATCTTCCAGCGTGACTTCACTTTGACTGGTTTCTACATGAAGTTGAACTATTTATTATCAGCTAGTTCCTTGTCTTTTAACTTGTCTGGTATGCTGTATCTATCCACTAGCTCTGCAGTTTATTTTCATTTTTACTGAGGAGCTCAGTAAATATGTCAGTTTTGTTGAGGCATTCACTGCCCAGATAGCACCAGGAATGTGCTGAAAATTAAAGCTGATTGCCAATACCAATTTCTACCTTCTAGATCTTAGTTATATTTCTTTTCATTTTAGAGTGGAGATCTGCTCACCTGTGACAACAGAGAGAAATCTAGACTGTTTGTCATTCATTAACTGTACAAATATATTCCTGGATCATTTTTTTAACACTGGAGAGAAAGAAAGAGAAATATTGAAACAATTTTAACAATGATGTAATGAATGTAATAGATAATTATGTCTTAATAAGGCAACAAATAAAATAAATTATGCAAAAAAAGATAACATATTAGGAAGTCACGAATGACAGATTCTATGAGAAAATATTTATAGCTGGAAACCTTCCATTTGAGAGCTTTCAAGTCAATCTGCTATGACAAATGTTTAGTTAAATCCTTCCCATTGACTGTTTATGTACCAGGATTTTTTTTTTTTGGGCTGGCTTTATTTTGCATACTAATTACTATTTTAAGCTACTATTGCTTCAGAAAAAGCACTGGTAATATTTTTTTCACCTAATTCACTATGAATGCTGTGTCACCTTTGATTTACCAGATAAAAAAATATTAATTTGAAAGACAAAATGAAATAGCGGTAGCTCTTAAAATATATTTTTAAGAGGAAAAGATGCAAAAACTGATTGATTTTCAAAAGGTAGATGCTATTCAAAGGCTGAGTGAATTTAAGTTACAATTTTGTAGACCCAGAATACTTATGGATTTTTAAAATCTTCGGCGCAATCTAAACACTGAAATAGGAAAACACTGAGAGAGGAGAACACTGAAAACTGAACACTGAATTTGGAAGAAAAGTCAACTCACAATGTAACCATTGCAGTATAGAACTGACATTATAAAACCAATATTTTCTGGCGCATAAAGCTTACAGAAACGAAAGACTTAATTTCTTTTTTTTTTACCTTATCTGACTTGCATGGGTGGGCAAATTATATATTGGAAGGCTGAAGGAGAAGAAAAAGAGAAATATTGTTTGGCATCCTTAAAGCTTCAATCTGTCTCCCTTTCAAAATTTAGGAGGGTTAAACCTTGTCAGTAATACCAAGAAGGACACTTTATTACTTTTCTGAACCCTGGTTTCTTTATGAGTAAAACTTATGTTTAGGAGAAGCACACTGATAATCAAAGACTTACATGAAGAACAGGAATAACAAGTTTTGGAGAGAGAGCATTTGATTGTTATTGTCATCTGCTTTTGGGTATAAGTTGCTATCAGCAACCCTTTTGGGCTAATAAATTGATTTCTACATGCACTTTCAATTTAAACTGATACACTTAAACTTGCATTCAAATGCCAAAATATTATTTGTAGTCTTGTAGATTGGCACCTTCAGTTCACACTTAAACAGATGGAAAAAGAAAGCAGAGGACAAATAACTTCGAACAAGCCTCTCTTTAGAAAGACTAATATCACTCTTATGCAGTCTAGACTGTATGTAGTGCAAAGAGCTCACAGGCCAAAGAACTAAACTCTGCGATGAAGAAAATCACAACCTTCTCATGCATCTTGTCTTGTTCTTCCTCTTTTCACCACAGCTAATTTTAAGCAAAGTGCAAACCTGCTAAAAGTTGGAAACTCATGGTGGTAAAAATTTTTGACATATGTTACTTGTTAAGACTGGAAGCAGAACCAACTCTGACTGACAGAAAACTCCAAAAAGAAAGACTTCCCAAATTTTAATACTACTCCTTTGTGAAGCATTTTTTCAAATTAATATAACAAATATGATATATTAATATATCAAATATCAATTCAACTTTTATATTTTTCTAGTTTCACTTTGAGCTATCATTGGCTGTTACAATTAAGATTTTGTTCTTAACAGTGCCAATATTATACTTTAAAACATTCTCTTAGTCTCTGTCTGATGGAACATGTTGATTTATTACGACCTGAAGTAGTAGTCGTCAATAAAAGGATCATGATTTGAAAATAAAAAAGAAGGAAAATGCATTGCTTTCTAGGCCATTAAAAAAGCCATCAGCAACAAAGCCAATTTCTAATTTGCCCATAAAGCATTGCTAATTTTTTCAATTTTTTTCTTAAATCAATATTTTCTATTAGTGTTGAAATTTTACATCTAGTGTCACCTAACAATCTGAACAGTCACACTACACGAGAACTTGTTCTTTAGAGAGGGATCCCTCCTGCTCAAGTTAATTTCTGAAGCTCTTGCAAGGTGGCTCATTTAATGGCTTGTATTAATTTAGGTATGGCTTCAAAATGAAAAATATCTGAAATGTGGATTTCCTTGAACTGGGTTTGTTGTTGGGGAATCAACACCAGCTACACTGGCAAAGATTTGGGCTTTTCTCCCCTCTTCTGAAACATCTGATCTTGTTAATGTGATGGGACATGTCTGGGACTGTGAAATTGAACTCTGGGAAAGGGCTCCTCTTCTGTGGCAATGAAGGGCAGAAAAGGAAGGACAGAGGGGAAAGGGAGGAGGCATGATGGCTGATGCTAGAAAAGTGCTTCATGTTAAAAAAGGTTCTCTTTTCAGTGCTAAAACAAAAATCGAAAGATGTCCTCTGTCTTTCAGCAATAAAGTAATAAAACTGTGTTGAAAACAAACCTAAATAAGTGCTAAATTTTAGATGAGAGACGCCACACCCTCTATTACCATGTACAAACAACAACATAATTAGACTATGAATGATATATCGGTACAGAAGATACAGCTGCCTTCAGGTCAGGTTAGGAGACCTACAGAAAGATCTCTGTGTAGGAAAAAAAATAATCACTTTTACAACTTAAAGTACATTCAGAAACCAAGCCTACTGAGGTGTGAATGAGAACAAAACTGGTCTGTACCATAGAATATCATGAACATCAAGGGATTGAAATACTTTGTTATGACTTCAGGACAACATGCACAGGCTGCAAAATGGTGAAGCTGGTGACCTAGACCTCGGTGCATCAGTCAGGGCACTTGAGATACCTACAATGACTGAGATACAAATGGTGGATGTAGTAGATAATTGTCCATGAAACCACTCCATCAGATTTGGATGTGGTTTTATGAGACAGAGTAAGATTAATCCTAATTGATGCAGCAGGCTTAAAAGATTGATCAAATACAAATATACCTGGTAATCTAAAAATAAGTAAAAATCTAGGACAAAATAAAAGAATATATAATTCGATAAATGCTAAGTGAAAAGCCAGTTTATTTTCTGTCACTAGGAAAAACAACCACCACAAACTTTTAAAAAAATAGTATAGGAGTACCAATGTTTCTAGGGAAAAAAAAAGGCTTACCTCAGTCCAGGGCAAGGTTATGGAAGAGATCAAGCTAAGTGACATTACATGACACATGCAAAGACATGAGGTCCTGCCCTATGGATTTATGAAAGGAAAGTCCTTCTTAACCAACCTCATCTTCTTCAAGATCCAGATGACATGCTTACTAGATGTGGGAAAAGATGTGGATGTTGTCTATCTAGACTTCAGTAAAGCATTTGATGCCGTTGCCCACATGCTCCTAGGAGAAATGGCAACTCCCAGCTTGTATGCGTGACTGTGGTGGATAGAAAACTGGCTGGGTGTGCAGCTCCAGGGAGTTGTGGAGAAGGGAGTTAAATCCTGTCGGCAGCCAGTCACTAATGGTGTTCCCCAGGGCTCAGTTTTGGGGCTGGTCCTGATAAGTATCTTTATTGATGATCTGGGTGTGGTGATCGAGAGCACCTGCAGTAAATGCGCAGATGATATCAAGTTGGGTGGGATCTCCTCAAGGGTAGAAAGAGTCTACAGAGAGACCTGGACAGACTTGATCAAAAAAGTAAGGACAGTAGCATGAAGTTCAATGAAGCAAGGCCCCTGGCTCTTGTGCTTGGGTCAAAGAATCACATAGTTCTTACTTGAAGTGACTTCTGGATATTGTTTGGTCCAAGTGCCCTGCCAAGGCAGGGTCACCTAGAGCAGGTGACACAGGAACACATCCAGGCAGGTTGCAGCAATCCTGTGTAGTAAGGCTTGGAGAGCAGTGGCTAGAAAACTGCTCAACAAAAAGGAGCGTGGGGGTGCTGGCTGGCAGCTGGCTGAACATGAGCCAGTGCATGCCCAGGTGGCCAAGAAGGCCAATGACATCCTGGTCTCTATCAAAAATAGTGTGGCCAGCAGGACTTGGGTGATGATTTTCCCCCTGTACTCAGAACTGATGGGGCACACCTTGAGCACTGCATTCAGCTTTGGGCCCTTTGCTTCAAAAAGGACATTGTGGTGCTGGAGCATGTCCAGACAGGGGCAACAAGGTTCATGAAGGGTTTAGAAAACATGTCTTATGGGAATGGCTGAGGGAGCTGGGTTTGTTTGGTATTCAGAAGAGGAGGCTCAGTGGGTACCTCATTGCTCTCTACAACTGAAAGAATGTTATAGTGAGATAGGGGCCAACCTCTTCTTCTGTGCCTGCAGAGAGAGGACCAGAAAAAATGACCATAAACTGAGACAGGGGAGATGCAGATTAGATGCTAATTCCTTTTTTTTTTTTTTTTTACTGTTAAAGTGATCAGGCACTGGAATAGGTTTCCCATTCCCCACCAGAGAGATGGTGGAGCCATCATCCCTGGAGATATTCAAGAGGTGTCTGGATCTGGAGCTGAGTGATGTGGTTTGGTAGCTTAGGAATTGCAGTGGTAGTCCTAGGTGAATGGTTGGACTAAAAGATCTTGAAGGTCTCTTTCAACCTTGATGATTCTAGGATTCTATGATTCTGAGCCTGAGTGCATCTGAGTGCATAGTAACTGAAAATATCATTACAGGTTTATTTGTGTGTGAATATGTGCATAAGAAAGCTCATTACTGAATTATTTTAAGCCACATCAAACCTGGCACAGCTAAGAACTCAGGCATTTAGGTTCTCAGGCAGAGAAGTTTGCCACAATTTCTCTGATCCTTGTGCCTGTTTTATATACTTAGATGAGATGTCATGTTCATTTATGTCTCATACAGTATAATGTGTCATTCAAACAGAGCCAACTCTTCTCATGAAATATGTCTGCAGTCACAGATACTATTTTGCTCACATTGTACTGCTGCACAACTGCAAGATGTCTGTGCATCACCCCTTGGAGTAAGGCTACATATTGTTGTTCTAGTGCAACTGTGCCAAAAGTAGCCCAGTTTCAAAGCTCCCAAACTTGCTGGTTTTGACAAAGTGCAGACAATAACACTAACCTTGTCTTATTTGAAAACCTGTAGGAAAGGCACTGATATTTTAATGGGGAATAATGTGTAATTGCCAAAGAAATCACCTTAGTGTATTCAGCTATGTCTGAAATCATGACCATTCCTTTGGTGTACAGCTTGTCTCTTTTGAAATAATTTTGTACCAGATAATTCCAAGTGCAACTGGCCCTGATGTCACCAGCTATGCTTTGAGAGTATGAAATATCATCATCACCTGAGACTATAAATTGATCTGAGAATAAACCGATATAGTGGGAAGTTTGCAGAGCTACAACTTAGTCAAATTTACATTTTACACTTGAACTGAATGTGACTCAAGTTTTCAATCAGAGAAAACACGATATGTCAGTATGCAGAGAGACAAATTGAACAAGTTTCTACTCCTACCAAAAATTTATAATTAGCACCTCAATGTGATAGGCTTATTTAAAACCAGATGCAGGAAATTCCTTGGAAGACATAATGAGCTGCAGAATAGTTTATGGTGAATCTTTGTTGTTACACAGAGTCAAGAACTTTATTAGGAGAGAAAATGTCATTATTTTGCCATTTTATATATCCATGCCTTTCTCTGTCTTGAAGATCATTCTTGTCTTTTCTTGTCAGAACAGAGATAATACTGGAAATGGTTCAGAGAAGAGTGCCAAGGATGATCAAAGGTCTAGAATATGTTCCATATCAACACCAATTCTCTATATAAGTGTCGTGTGTTCATTTGCTTGTTTGCTTCTAAATCTTAAAGGAGACAAAAATAAGAATGGAAAGAGGAAGAGGATGGAGACTTGCAAAACTGTGAGCAGCATAGGAAAAACAATTAGGAAATATGTTTCGCTATCCTCCAGTACAGGTAATGATAACATCAGTTAAAGCTAGGAAGTGAGGGGTTCAAAGCAGTCAGATGGCAGAACTTCCTCTGGCACATTATAACAAAGCTGAGAAATTCTTTTCTGCAAGATGCTATGAGTTAACCAGTCAATTAAATAAATTGATGAAATCAGAGTGCACTGTACAACCCAATAATTTTATACAAGTAACACCAAAGATGTAATTTTTTACACATGAAATCTCCAAATATTTTCTCTTTTCAGCTTGGTAAATCCTGAGTGTGCATTACTTTATGTATACACTCTTTTGTCATCTTCATGTTTGTATATCTGTTCACAAAACAGTGGGCTGGGCAAACTCCTTGCTTTCATGTAGTATGTGTGTCCCTATACCCTTACTTCCTTCCTTCTTTACTGGCTATGACAGTCTCCTGACTGCCTTCAAGAAAAAGAAGAGTTAAAAAAGAAAATAGAAGGCAGTTTCCTTTTACACTATGTTGTTCATATTGCTGTTTTTCTTT
Organism: Agelaius tricolor; assembly: GCF_023055355.1. Lineage (NCBI taxonomy): Eukaryota > Metazoa > Chordata > Aves > Passeriformes > Icteridae > Agelaius > Agelaius tricolor. Next base: position 22,465,352 of record NW_027269262.1, on the reverse strand, counting down.
TCAGCTGATATTTGGAAATCCAGGTGTGTTCTCATTTCCAAGATTTATGGTGAATGGATAACATCACTCTTAAGAATTTAAAAGATTTTTTTTAAATTGTATTGCAGTGAAATCCAATTATCTCACTGTTATAGATTATATACCTTTCTTGCATTAAGGGCTTTTGGAAAAGAGTTTATTTTTATACTGGACAATTTCCATATTGCTGATTTACTGTGCTCAATAGTGTGTGTAATTCCCATTTCTTCTGAAAGTTTCAGCTTTTATTTTGTGCCTTCAGTGTGTTTATGGCATTTTCACTTTATATGTAGATATAGATACTGCACATCAGGATTAAGAGGTCCAATTTGTAAGACTGTTTCTTGCAGAAAAAGAAACATCTTTTGCATAAAAATCCACAAAAATAAATATTTCATATTTATATATTCTTGCAATACACTGCTTTAAAACATTAAACAAGACATCTGAAGGCTGTTTTACCTTCACGAATTCCTAGATAATTAAGTATTCTATCAACTTGAAAAGAAAACAGGGACATCACTGGCATGTGTTATATCATCATTCTAAAAAAACTCAGGTTCATTTTTGGCATTTTACATAAAATTGTAGAATTGTTTATGTTGGAAAAGAACATTAGGATCATCGTAGAATCAATGAATCATTAAGGTTGGAAAAGAGAGAATACTTTTAAGTTGGAAAAGACCTTAAAGATCAAGTCCAGCCATTATCCCAGCATGGCCATGCACACCAATAAACCACATCTCTAAGCACATACGTACAAGCTTTTTAAATAGCTCCAGGGATGGTGGCTCCACCACTTCCCTGAGCAGCCTGTTCCAGGGCTTAACAACCCTTTGGGTGAAATCTGTTTTCCCAATGTCCAATCTAAAACTCCCCTGGCACAACTTGAAACTATTTCATCTTGTTCTATCTCTTGTTACACAGGAGAAGAGACCAATCCCCACCTGGATACAACCTCCTGTCAGGTAGATGTGAAAAGAAATAGGGACACCCCTGAGCCTCCTTTTCTTGAGGCTAAACAACCCCAGCTCCCTCAGCTGCTTCTTACAGGACTTGTTCTTTAAATCCTTCACCAGCTTTATTACCCATAGACATACAAATGCATTTCATTGAACTAAAAGAAAAAAAATTACTAAGTAGAGCTTATCCCAGGGAATGCTAGTTGGTTTCAGTGGAAGTCCCAATGAGGCATTTACACTATCATGACAGATTTGGAATTCTTACAGAGCAGAGGTATTCATAAACCATACATGAGCATAGCTATTCAAATATACATAAATGTGAACATTTTCAAAACTAAATCTTTTCCTCTGCTTATAAATTATTTGCAGATAGGCATTCTTTCCTTTTGCAATTTTAATGGAATTTTACAGCAAGTTTTAAATATTGGTGCATTTTCCACTATGAAAATTTTCACTATAGAATATTTGCTATTTTCTATTTTAAATTGCTATTAATGATGTGCTATTTCATTGATTACATTGATTTAATAAAAATTTGTTCTTTACAAGAATTCTAATACACATAATTTTAATATACTGTGTAGATAATAAGACTTCCTCAAAATACGTTTAAAACTAGCAAAAATGTCATGAATTCGCAAGTAATCATTTCATTTTGCCCACTAATGCTCTTGAAAACAAAAAGTGACTTAGCCAAGCATTTATAAACTGAGATACTAAAAACCTAATAGATATCAGTAAAACATATTGAAATTTTTATATTTCACTGAACTATTTGTGAATGTATTGTATTCATTTTTGCTTTATCTTGATATTTAACTTACTTTCTCTAATTTTGCAACATAGTTACTGCAAAAGACATTTTACAGTAATTTTTGGTCAATAAAGTAAATATTTTGCTAAGGCTATTGCTGTTCTTCTCATACGCCTGATTCTTGCCTTGGGAAAATAAAAAAACAAAGTCAGTCTCCCAATACCACTTTGCTAGGGAAAAACCTCACTTTTGCTTATGTATTTCCACATTCATGAGTTTGATCCTTCTTTCCAACCATCGCTTTTCAGCTAATAGTTTTTTTATTCTTTTTTTTTAGCCCCAGCTGCTAATGAAAAAACCAAAAATTAGGGAAAAAAGTTTCCTGTTACACAATTCAAAGCTGGGATCCATGAAAATTATAACACAAAAAATTACTAGGAAAAATAGGATTTTTTAAATTAATGTTCTGTATGAGCAATCTTTTCTGCAACTTTAATAGAAACTAAATGCTCCAGAGAAAGTCAACACCATATAATTTGCAGGGTAACCAAAAAGAGATTTCAGAGCAACAATAATAAGATAACATTGATGTTTCACAAAATGTCATCTTTCCTGCTCAGGGATACAGTATTTCAATATAAATAAATTCTCAGGGTCAGTAAATGTAAGAGCAATTGATGACATAACAAGGAGAATAGAGTTCTCTTCTGGAATATAGCTGACAGAAGATAGTGGGGAACAGCTAAAATTGAAAATCATTCAGAATCAAAGTTCAAATTTTTCTTTGCAAAATTATTTATTTAAATAAAGGAAGAAAAATGTCTCTAGCATCCTGCAAAGAGCAGGAAAGCTGTTATAGTCTGCGTTCAACTTTTTCCCCTTGTTACTTTGATGTATTTGCACCCTTACTCAGCAATGGGATCTGTAGTTCTTGCTGTTAACAGCACAGTTAAAAGAATGGTACAGTAACAGTGTTTCTCTAGTGGAGAAAATAAAGGTTTTTCCTTTGCTGTTTTAGGTTTTGAGAATATTAATCACTCCTATTTACATTAGCAACTGTGAGACAGCACCAACTGTTGCATTTTCCTGAAAAACCTTTTTACTTTATAGGAGAGTGCCATTTTACTTCATACTGGCAGTGCCATGGAAATTACACACAAAGATCTGGAGGGTTGTAGGCTAATTATTTGTGCTCTAAAAGGAGAAAATCATAGATATGACTCATCAGTCCTTTATTACATCACATGCAGACAGACAGCCACCATACCATTGCATAAGCCTTTGCTTTAAACAAAACTGCAAAATTCAAAATAAAACCAGGAATGACAGAAAAACAGGTAAGAGGATAAGATTTTCAAAAATACCAGAAATAAAAACAGACCTCTAGAATAGCATTTTTATGAGGTTTTTGTTTTAAAGAGACCCATGTAAGAAATTCTGAAAATCTCTCTTATTCCACATCCTGATGGATAGAAGTCCCCTGAAATTTAGGGAATAAAGAAGCAGTAGGAGAGAGGCTAATGCAGACATTAGCTGTCCAAAAATAGCCATTAACCCGGTGCATAAAAGAAGTAGAAAGATGATTGTAGTAGTTGAGGGCTCAGAACAACCTTTTATTCCAGCTTTGGACTGCTGGAAACACCCTCCTTAGTCCTGCATTGCAATGAATGTTTAAGGAGGGCATCTCACGTACTGAGTCATTTTTTGTACATTTATGTTAGGTGAGAAACTGAAACCCAAGACAAATCACATAATGTCTTTCAAATCTCCTCCAATCACTGCAAATGTCTTTTTGAGAAGGACAATTAACTAATTTTCTTGAGTGTTGAATCCTCACAACCTTAAAAAAAATCACTCGAAGCTCAGGTATCCTAAGGAAGTGGAATTCTTTCCCTTCATGACTGACAATTCAGAGTAGCTTAGCCCAGATGGACAATGCATAGCTGACTAACCTACTGGTATGGGGGTTTATTTTATTATTTTGGTTTTGGTTCTGTTGGTGAGTCATGTATAGCAGCTTGCTCATTTTTCATCTTGTTCACATAAAATGTAGTTTCTTCGGATGTAGAAAAATCACCTGCATGTGTACCTGTTTGCAAATATTATATTTTATCACAAACATACAGGATAGTCTGTTCTTTTTATGTATCATTGAGTACTTTAAGGGCAATCTAAGCTGACAGATGCAGCAGAACCACAGAGCTATACTTCCAGTTTCCTTCTCCAATTGTACAAACTGCTTTGATGCAAAGAAGCAAAATGATTGTTGACAGAATACATTTCATGCTGGGGTTAGCAATATGATAAGAGTTATCATAGAATCATATAAAATATAAAAGCTGGGTTGTTAAGGACCTTAAATATCATATAATTTCAACCTCCATGCCATGGGCAGGGATGCTACCCACTAGATCAGGCTGCCCAGGGCCTCATCTAACCTGGCCTCAAACACTTCCAGGGATGGGCCATTCACAGCTTCTCTGGGCAACTTGTTCTAGTGCCTCACTACCTAGTGAGTAAATAATTTCTTCCTAACATCCAACCAAAATCTCTCATTTTTTAAAAATTTTAAACTATCCCTATGGGCAAAGTTTTATGCCTTCAGTTTTCCAGCATTTGAAGGCTGGTGTTATGCTCTTTCTCCATTTGCATTGCAATGAGCCTTAAAAACAAAGCTTTCTTCACATCTGTGAATATAGGACAACTTTGGATGCTCTAGGAGACATAACAAATTGTTGTACCCTACTTTATGCAAACTGAGAACTGGTTATTGACTACCACCACAGACTCTTCCCTCCATCTCAGTCCAGGAGTGTCAGCAAGATACTTTCTTCCATCAAGACAATTATGTTATACTGATGCCTTTTCCTTGGTCCTAAAAATTAAAATCCAGACATGATTAAGGCATAAAGGCTTTTTACCTCAGTATTTAATAAGGCTCCTTATGGTGCACCACTTTGCCAAAGTGGAATGTGCCAACATGCACACACAAGATAGATTGCGTATACAATATTATAGACCTTACAAATCAGCGTATCTAACAAAGATGCCTCAATGAGAGGTTTGACTGAATAGTGTTGATATCCTCCCATACTGAGGAATTCCCCCTGATGGGCTGAACCTTACTTTACAGGATATATTCTAGAGAGGTTTCTCAGGATAGCGTAGGGATTTTCAGCCTCCAACCATGAGGCCTCCAGGATGTTTGGTCTCTTGACTTAACAGAATTCTAGGACTATGCTGAGGTCCTAATTCCTGACTTCAGGAATTACAAGTATGCATGCTAGGAGTACTGGGGATACATAAAAGGTATATAAAAGAAAAGGCAAAAAATCATCTTGGCATCAAAATGGGAACATAGCTCATTCTTTCTCTCTCTCCAGCCTCTTTTCTGGGTGAGCTCCCCAGATGTTCTGGCTTGTCTGCAAGTGCACAATTGTTGTAGGGTCCTATAGAAACCTATGCTTAAAAACTAAAAGCAACTAAAAAAGAGAGAGAGGGGAAAGGTAGAAATGTTTTGTTTAAACTGTTGAGAATTAATTATTTTATGACATCAAAAAACCATCAGTATAACTGCCCAACCAAGCTGATAATGTTGCAGCTTGCAGAACAAGACTTTAGATTGATTCCTAAATTCTGGGAACAAAATAGTTTACTATTTCTGTACTTTTCTGGACTGTTCCACAAAACTACAGTGAAAACCTATTTAATAATTATATCACTGCAAAGTTATGCCTGTTTAAGTTCAGTAGTTTCATTGAGTTACTCTGATAAATCAGGACCATGAAGAGTGTAAGCTACTATGAAGGTCCATTTGTTGGACCAAATCACACCCTCTGCAAAACATGAACAGCTGTTGACTATAGAAAATTAAATTCAGCAGTTTTGGCACTGTACTTGACTGACTCCTATTAAGGTGTATAGTAAAGCAAATCAAGACCTTACAAGGATGATTTTTCTCACTACTGCATTATTGTGTAATTGAAAAAGCATAACAAAACCTCTGCAGAAATGAAGACATGAAGAGGTTTGAGGATCCTGTTCTAAGACAATCTCTAGCACTGAAACTTGCTTGAGAAAAAAGCAGAGTTAAAAAAAGAAATTTACTCTTTACCGTCCTAGATGATCTTTAAAGCTCTTTCAACATGGACTCTTCTATGATTCTGCAAGCAGAATAAAATTACTATGCACCAGCACTTTGTTTCTTGGAAGTATGCAACACGATATAGAATAAATTAAAAGAAATTAGAAATGTCACAAACGTGAAAAGTTACATTAATATAGACAGTTATATGAGAAACATACATGTGCTAATGTTATGTTGGTGTATGAAATAGGGCATAGGAATCTTCAAAGCAAATTCAAGGTATTATGAGAAATATTTTTTACAGAGTAATCAGTTGAAATGGCCAAAAAAAGAAATGTGCTCATTTTAGTTTGGAAAGTTCTGGTGTCAAGAAAGTCAAACATAATCACCGAAAAGAGCAAAAGTCTTTTGGAGCACTAAATTCCACTAAAACTTTAAAGTCTGGGAAAAAAAAAAAAAAAAAAAAAAAAAAAAAAATATATATATATATATATATATATATATATATATATATATAAAACAAAAGTCATTGTTTTATTGGGTCTTCATGTGATACCAATCTTTTACTGAGGCATACCACAATTTTTAACAGGCACAAGCTTCATGAAGAAGTAGTTATTAAACTTCTATATTAATTCAGGATTTTTATAATATGTACAAGTACACCAAACCTTGCTTTAGTTAAGTATGGTCACAAACTATAAACCAACATAACGTCTGATTAGGTATTAATAGGATTTCTGCAATAGCCATTCTGCCTTCCTTATTATGAGGCAAAATAAGCCTACCTTATTAAAATTTCAATTTAATTACAGCACTATTTTTATCATTAAGTAAAATCTACAAAAAATTTGTAACTACCTTAGGAAAAAAATTGCACTAACAACTGTGTGTTTTTCATCTCTTTCTCAGTATTTTCATTTCAGTTCCCTCTGATATCTCTCACCAATATAGTGAAGGAGGAGGGCAGAAAAAACCACTTCTGCCAGAGGATCCTATTAAAAGTCTGGGGCAAAGAACTATGGATATATTGAATATTACAATATGTAGACCTCATATCATATCTGTAACAGAAACACCATGAGAAACCAGCAGCATATACATGGTTCATCTATGACATCAAACTCACAGAGAAAATCGAATCTAGTCTTTTTGACTAACAACAGATTTACAAATTCAAAAGAAACACAAGTCCTGGAAGCAATAACTTTACAGCAGAAGTTAATAAAATCACAAGTATTTCAGTCAGGACCTATTGTAATAGTCTCCAATCTTTATTCAAGTTTATTGAGCTTTGTCCTAATCTGTACCCTGCATTTTGTGAGAAAAAAAGTGTGAGAAAATTAAATCAACTCAGAATTTTTGATAGTTAAAGCAGTGCAATCCCAATGGTGTCATCACAAACGCAGCCTTTGTGAAACCAAAGGTCAGGCTGACAGTTGGTAGGAGGAGAATCGCGTGGCTGGAGATTCATGACAAGAGTGTCTTCAGGGCTGCAAAACAGAAGGCTACAACATTTTCTCCTTAATCCGTCTATTTACTGTTCAGTCTTCAGACAAAAATATCCTTGGGCTTTGCCTTGCTTTCCAGGGATTTACTGTGATCTTTCATGGACCACAGGAGGATTCTTAGTCTATACTTCTGGAAGATCAGAAAATGCCAGTGTTGGTCAGGTTCCTTAACTTGTCCTTCCAGAGTACAAATTCTGTGTGTACAAAGGAAGACTTTGCTTTATAATTTTTAAAAGTCTGTGACAACAAAAGATAACCAAAGAACTTCTAATTATTCTTGCATTAGTTTTTGAGACGGAATTTCATAATGTCCTTGTTGGGGGTTTTTTGTTGGCATTGCTAGATTGAAGGATATAATGTCTCTGATTTAGTAAACTAGTATCCTCTGCCCTTTCTTATCGTATTACACTTAGTATTAAAAATTGAGAGATAATTCAAGTAAAAAACAAACTAGAAACATCCCTGACTTCAAGCAGAAACAAAAAAAAGAGCAGTTTAAGAGACTTTTCAGGGCAGTATTTACTTAAATACTCAGAAATGTCCAATAATGTTCAAGGGTAAGAAAATCAATACTTGAAATCAGGATCAGCCCCCAAGAATAATTTTATTTATAAAGTTATCTGCAAGAGCCACTTTGAATCATACAGGATGAATAAACTTGCAGCAATAAATGTCAGTGACAGACTTACTAAGAACTTCCCTCTCCCCACATAAATTAAGAGAACACTCCAGCTTCTGAACTACATTGTTTGAAACTCTTAAATATTTTTACAAAGCCTTCATTACTCTACCTAGTGCCCAAAGCCATGTAGTTCTCCAACTTTTTTTGGCTAACTTCTTTTTTTCATGGAGGCTCATGCAATTAGGAAATACATAACTTCCATGTAGAATGACTGAGAAGCCCCTACAGAGAAATAAAACTTTGAAGAAGTAAAAGAAGTATTTTCAGAAGTTTTTCCTTTTCTTCTTGAGGTGACTTTTGCTTCTTCACACAGGACATCTGCACTGACATTTAAGTGAGGAACAAAAAAGAAGAGGAAATTAGTTAGGATTTGATTGATCATCACTCTCAAAATTGTTGCATATAAAAATAAAAATTTTGGCACTTTACATAAGCAATTTTCCTTATGAGAAAGTTGCCTTGTAAAGACCCAGAACTTTACTATGGTTGAAAATGCAAATGGTGGAAATACAAACCACATTAAAAAGAAATATCGCAATCAAAACACAAACAAAACAAAACAAACAAATAATGAAAACAACAAGAAAAACCCACAAAAAATCCAACACAAAGAGTATATAAGTTCTATTAAAATAGAGGTTTTAGCAGCACTTTCCTACTCTCATCATCAATCTCCTCTTTACCATTTCTTTGTGACTGCAACAGCAATAATCAGAAGGAAAGAAAAAGGTAACAGGTGTGACCATCAAAATTTTAGAATAATTTCTGGGTTTTTTTAATATGAAAAGAAAAGTTATTGTTATTGTCGCTACTAACATTCTGCAATTTCCTTCTTTTTTGAAAGCTTAGGTCCCATATAATTGAGTTTATTTCTTCTTGTGTCTTCTGGTTTGCCCCAGTCGATCTTCAGATTTCTGAAAAGTGACTGCAAATCTACTGGAATTGTGAGGTGATGCAATTAGCTGTTTTGCTCAAAAAACACTGAAAAAAATTAGGAAGGCCTTCTTAAGTAACATGGAGAAAACATAGCCTGTAGGAATGAAGGATGTGAGAGAGGAAAAAAAATCATATCTTCATCTTCTTTAACATGAAAACTTGATTTCTTTTAAAGACCATCCATAAATAAAGCCTTGCTTTTCCAAATTAAAGGCAGTTGTAGGAGTATTTGCGGACTTAAAAGCTCATTGTTTTTCAAACTGTGAGCCTATTTACAAAAAGACTAAATGATGAGAAGTTATTTGGTTGTAATCTATTGAAGGGATAAATAACATCTCTGACTACTCCTCTGAATGCAATGCACCTTGATTATATAGTCCATGCTAGATGGAACTGTATAGGCTCTTGGGTTTTGCTGGGGATTATTTAATGCTTTTATCAGAAACAGAATAACGCTTAGTCTTTCATCTTAATTATATTCTTGATGAGACAAAGTACATGTTTTCTATTGAAAAGTACATTTCTTTTAATTCTTAAAGATGCTACAATTTTCCTTATCTCTGTAACCAAAAAGTTGCACTGATATCATACATTCAAAGTGTTAAATAAGTATTTGTTTCTGTCATGACACTACAACAGTGCTAGGCAATAGGTGAAGCTGCCAGTCTCCAGAGGTGTTGCATCTATACTAAATAGCTGTAATATACAACCTCTAGAGAAAAACTAGTTTCACATGCCATTTTCCCAGGTTGTATCATGACATTGGGTAGCAAGTTATCTTCAGTCAGGTCTGTCATAAGCAAACCTTGATGGCTATATGTGAAAAATGAAAAAAGTGACATTAGAAAATTTTCACATCAAGACTCTTTACTTTCTGTACATAGTTTTAGAAACTGACATGGATTCAGCGTTTTTCAGTATATTTACATAATTATAAGTGCAAATTCCAGCAATTATTTTTATCAATGAGGAAAATTCAAATCCCATTAAGTTATATAACTGAAAATCCAGATTCCTTAAAAGTGTTAAATTTTACCATAATTTTAAGATAGCTTGCAAAAAGATGTCTTTTATTGGATTTGATGCTGAATATCTTAGTTTTTTCTTTCCTCTTTTTGTTTTGCAGTTCAACTTTTAACTTCTCCACAGCAACTTAAGAAATGCAACATTAATATTTCCACTAAGTCTGTGGGAACACCTTAAAAAATATCCCTGTGTATCAGACACTACTGATGCATTTGACATAAGTTTATTCACAGTACAGTGTAGACTGAATTTTAATGCTATGAAAAAATTCTGCAGTGCTATAATCAGAAACTGTGAGACCACAAGTGGCAATGATAATTATGGTGGGTGTCTGTAAGTCACCACTAATTTCTTTTCTGCTTACCTACATAATTTAACCTTGATGTGACAAGGCCACCATTCTCCAAGTAATGGCAGCACAGGAGGAAGTGACAATGTTTATTACCTTTTATGATTAAGACATTTGTCAAATGGGAGTTCAGCTGTAATCTTCCCTGTCATTTCATTTAGGTGACCCATTAACCAAGTGAAGCTGGCTGCAATGTCGTTGTACAACCTGTGAGCAGAATATATTCTACACAGTGATTGCAACTAACATTATGTAGTTTCATGAAGGTTGTACTAACTACAGCTAGACAAGAATTTTGTTATTATCATTCACCCACAGGCTATAAATATATGCATTCATCCATATTGATTTGGTTCAGTAGATTTGGCTTTGGGAACCTAAGGGCTACTTCAAGCATTTAAGACTGAGACAGAACAAAGGCTGAACTTGACCAGACCTTTGAACACAATCTCATCCAAATTCCACTAATCTATAGCAATGAAAGGCTTTTCAACATTCCTGATTTTTCCTGTAGGAGACTGCTTCTTCTCACATCTCAAACTTTATAATAGCCAAGTAAGGAAAAGGCAGAAGGTTGGTCTGTGTGTCTACATTTAGGTAAGTCTTCATCAAATAGATCTTGGCTTTCCTAAAACAGGAGTCCTTGTGGTCTATGATATGTGGGAAAAAAAAAAAAAAAAAGTTATCTGGTAATAGAGCATAAAACTAAAGATATAATCTCCAGAATTTATTTTTACCCTTCATTATACTACTTGGCACAACACCAAATTTTTAGTGACCAAAACTGAAAGCCTTAACTTAGTCTTCATTAAAGTCATTGGAATATAACAGACAATATAGAAATAAGTCTTAAGGGTAATATAAAAACTTCATATACTCCATTTATTTCCTTTTATACTTTAAGCAGCTTGGTGTTCTGCCAAACCAAAAGATATAAATCTTGCTTTGCATTCCTCTGAAAATGCAATTCATTTGTCAAAGTCAATTCTTCTCAATGAAATTTTTTTATTGTAATGGGTCCAAGATTATTTCTTTCCATTTTTTTCTTATAGTATACTTCAAGAGCCTTACCTTCACTGTTCTGTTCATAGATCTAAAATATTAATCTTGCGCAATTACTGTTAGGGCTTCTGATCAGTCAAACCTCTTTTATTTCTCTCTAGTTCAGAAACATACATTTTTTGTTCCAGGGGAGAAAAAAAAAACCAATAAAATCTAAAAAGGCACACACAAAAAAGGAAACATACTCCAAAACCAAAAAAACTGTCAGTAAAGAAGCTCCTGCTTCTTTTCCAAATGTGTTATGTGTTGACAACCTTAAATGTCATGGGGGTTTTTGGCTGTTTTGAAAAACTGAATTAGTGTCAATCCTTCCAGATACATTTAGTTAGTTTATTTGTTAAACGATAGGCAGACAACAGAAGGTGTATATATGAATATATATTTATGTAGAAATAAATAAATAAATAATATATATTTATATATAGTCTATTAGTATATTTCTGCTACTCTTAATTATTATGAAAGGGCAGTTAACCACAGCAATTTCAAGATAATGGTTCAGTTTGTTTATATTCCAACAGTAGTAATAAATCTTAATAACCTCTCTGAAATCCTAGTGCAGCTTAAGCATGTAGCATTTACTATATAATTGTTATGAAGAGCAGTATTACAAGTGTGGACTAGCTTGAAATGCTTTTAAACCTATGTCATTTTTGATAAACTCCAACTCTGCCCTTTTTATGAGGAAGCTACAAAAATCACTATGGTAATAGACTTCTGCATCACAGGAGAGTAATTTCAGCTTCTCTCCTTGCCAAGAGTATCCCTGAAATTTTGCTACATTTCTAATCTTTCCCTTGGTTTTGTGTGTTACACTGATAGCCGACATGCCTATTTAAATACATTCTATCTGAATTTTGTAAAGAAAATACATATTATGTATTTCAGGATGTGTATTTCCTGTTGTTAGGCAATTACAGCAAATATGGAAGAAACTGGGGGCAGCAGAGCTTTAAAATGATTGTTATGCTGAAGGACATTGACCTGTTCAACATGATAAATACTCATTCAGGAAGAGGTGGAAAACATGACTGCTGCATACCTTTACCTTTATTTTAACTTGTGTTGACAGTCATGGAGTTTGCAAACAACACACTGAAGCATTAGAACATCATAAATAATGATTGCTTAACACAAAGAACTAACTGGGTCACAACTAGGTATTTAACAAGATTTCTATAGGTGAAGTAGGAAGAGCTGTGATATGAAGTGATCATTGAGAGGCATTGAGAGTTTGGTGTCGATTCTGTTGGAACTAAGAAAAAGAGTCAAAGGTGAACAGTTGCATGAGAAATTGCTTTCTTTTATTCTGCATCTGGTGCAGAATTTCAAGGTTTAAGGGCTTTCCAAACATGATTGACTGCTAACTGAATTCAGAAGGTTTATTACAGTTCTGTTTTGTATGTACTTGACAGTTGTCATCCAAGCTCAAAATTGATATTCTTCATTTTAATTCTCAATAATGGCAGAGAAAAATAAGCAGTCTGTTGTTTTCACCCTCTCAAATTCTTCTGAACTACTTTTTAAAAAGTTTGCTAATAAACTGCAGCTGACTATACTCAAAGATATTCTCTCTGCTCTCCTCCCCCTTTGATCACTGAAGTGTTTTCAGACACTGTAAATTATTTATGGTTTATCTATTACTTCCTTGGGCTCTCAGGGTTTTGTGCTCCAGTGGTTTTCCTGTTACCTAAGCCTTACTTCAGTAGCTCTTGTCATATCCTTCCAGGAAGACCCCAAAATTTTATTTATGTTTACTTCTTTCTGCCCCGCTTGTGCAGAGGTTTCTGTGCTGCCATGCCTCCAATGACTAGGGTCAGGTTCCAGTGGAACCCTCAACTTTAATATATCCAGCTTTTCCCCTACTAAATTTTCAGTTGGATTCTGGCTTCTCTTAGATTTTTTAACTGTAGGTTTTACTAAAAAATATTTGTATTTGCTATACATTTAGCTGTCTGCTTTTCCAACTGTGAAAAAGTTTTTCAAATTATAGGAAAGTTATTATTAGTTATTGTTTTTCCTCAATATGCTCAGCATCCATGATTTTGTATTTATTCCTACTGGCAATATTTTCGTATTTAATCTAGACTTTTCAGCACTTCATTCAGGTCATTTGTTGAACTCATGCCACTTTTTATGAACTGCTGTGTATATCCACCTCATGAATGTTTGGTTATCTTCAAATTATCCCAGAAAAACTGTGCCGCATGTGGTTGCATCTGTTCCTTTCATGATTTCCTGAATTAAATATACATTTTGAAGAACATACATGCATATAAGAGGCACATATATACATCATACCATTGTAAGTATAACAGGTTTTCTCTCTTTCATATTCATCCCTAAAATGGTTTCTCTATTTTGGTTAGCATGTATTTTTGCCCTCTGATTGGGTACTACTTTCCCTTCTAAGAAACAAACAAGGCATATATCAGCTGCAATGTTTAAAAAAATGACCTGAATCAATTGGTACTATTGTGTTTAACAGGAAATCTTTTTAGTGCAATAAATTTCACTTTTCCTGTCAGCTGCCCTACTTATCTTTGTAGTCAGGTTGCATGTCATACCTAATTTAAAACTGAAAAGAAAAAAAAAAAAACAAAGAAAAAAGAAAGAAAAAAACACCAACAAAACAAACAAAAAGGAAACAATAAAAACTCAAAAACCCCAACAACCCAAAAAACCCAACAAACCAAGAGCACAACATAAAAATACAAATATCTCCTCACATCATACTATATGTCTAAGGAAGACATTTTTCCTGTCACTGTGGTTCTAGCCTCCCACTGTTGAATTAAGCTGGATTATTGCCATGGATTCATCTGGAATGGGTACTGAGTCACTTTAAGGCAATGGAGGAGATAAAAGAGCTGTGCAGTCTGTCAGATGGATTATCTTTAAAGAAGATAAACAGCTGTACACATTTTAGTTATAGCTATTATTAGAAGTTGATGTTGAGGTGATAATGTAATTAGTAGTGTTGTGAAATATTAAACTTAACATGCTGCATATTGATGTTTCTTCCCAGGAAATCCTTGATGCTTACTGTTTCTGTCAGACAAGGTAACATGCCTTAATATTTCATCTGACAGAAACAGCAACTCTGCATAAGCAGCTCTGGAAAACATCCAAACACTGAAAAGGGACAGCTAAATATTTTTAATGGTGCTCATAAAGTAAATCCATTTTGTCCAGGAGCTGTAAGACTCTGTGTGAAGGCAGTCTATACTCACTTGAGACAAAAATTATGGATATAGACAGACAGATAATATACTGAAAGGGTTCATATTTCTTTCCAAAGACTGCTAAACTTCACACATCTCCGTGGGAAAAAAATAAGCTATTTAATGATACCATTGCTAAATAAATGTACAAAATGAAAACTTCATTGTTTTCTCTGACTTGTAATTATTAGATTATTAATATCTTTTTCAGTGCCATGTTTATGCACTATGTTGTGTTAATCTCTTTGGCATGGGAAAAACCAAGTGTGGTCTTAACTTTGCACTAGGTAGACTGTGTGCTGTCACAGTCAGTAGGTACAACTACAAAAGTCCAGCAGTGTGTACTGGAAGACTTTGGTGTGCTGCAGAACCAGATTTACCTAGAAGAAATAAAAGCCTTGCCTCTGTGCAGCAACATCACTTTTCAGTTAGCTGTTTATGAGTCCAGCAACTGGACAACTCCTTTCCAGCCAACTTCCCACTGACTGTGAAGGTCAAGACTAAAGAATATGCTGCTGGCCACAAATTGCATAACAGTGAAATAATGGGGAGATTACATATATTCCCTTACACTGCACATCAAATTGTGAAGACGAATCTATTGAGCACCTAGAAGCCTGTCTGCAATGAAATTTTAGCTTTTGCAGGAAATTCCACATTTGCATTTAGTTGAGTTTTGTCTTCAAGAGCTCAATACGACTCACTAATATTACCAGAAAACATGATTATAGAAAGGCAAATATTTTTATCTTACTGCCCCAGAGGGGCGGGGGGAGGAATTCCCAAGTAGCTGGGACAACAGACCTAGTTCCAGTGTCTTGCAATTGTTCAAGCAAGGTTCTGACACATATATAGAAGCAAAAACACTCTTTGAGAAAGAGAATTTCAAAATATAATAACATCCAGAAGTTATGGGAAACTAAAAATGCTAATACACTTTTTAAGATTAAAGAATTATGAAATAGTGTCTAGTAAGATTAAAGATTATAACACCTCAACAGAAATATTACACTATTATAAAACACATATTCAAGAAGAATAATTTGATTAATTTCTTACTTATATTCGATTAATGACTCATTTAGATAGCTAGAGAACTTTGACAGAACCCATTACAAGATATCAGACAGTGACCAGAATCACAGAAGAGATTCCAGCACCAGATAAAGTAAGGAAAGTCTCTTCATCTCTGTCAGGCTGGAAAAGAAAAAAAATAAATTCATCCATGTCTAGAAAGCAGGCAATTTGTAGCTGTGCTCTGCAGACTGACCATCAGGAAATTGGAAGTTAATAACACAAGTGGAAGAGTGAGGAATTGACTCCCTAGAGCAAGCATCTGTTGAAGGAGTTTGAGACCTCTGGTAGGCATTTTCTTCTTTTCCTGCAAATACCATGCAGAACTTCATCAGAAAAGGAATGTCCATAGTCAGCTAAATCCGTCCTCTACCAATACAATTTAGTTGGATATTTGGAATCCAGCTATGCTAAAGTGTTATGTGGAGATCAGAGCAGCACAAATGCAAGCAGGCAGTTGAACATTTTATGTGGAAGAATTGCTACAAAAAATGCAAAAAATAGTTGCCATTTTCTATATTCCTAACTTTTGTGTATTTTATAAATAAATATGTGTGACACACCTAGACATATCTTATGGTGTAAAACCAAAACTTTTCTGCTGCTGAGTGCCTTATCTCATTTGATAGCTTTGGTGACTGGGCTGGAAAGATTCCAGGTTGTGTGGGCCTGACAGTGGGGTTCTGTTGCAATTAACCTTAGGTTTCAATGTCAGTATAGCAGAAATTACTGATACATAAAGTTTAACACCCAGAGTAAAGACTGTCTATAGCAATAAAAAATTATATGCTTGGTCAGAGATTTAGCATATGTAAACTTCCTACACATTCAGAAGGATGTTAGATATCCATATTACCAGCGAACCTGAGTTTGATGGTTTCTGCAATTTGTTTTTCTTGTGTCTTTTTTCAGTCTGTTTTCTCATGCCTTTCATACTGATCTCTAAAGGTCATCAGCTTGTTTCACATTATCAGGTGATGTTTATCAAATGAAATCTCTATAATTTTAACACAAATACGATCCCAATGTACTATGTATGATTTTATTATAGGACTATTCTGTTTTTAGCAATTTCTGGATTGTCCCTAGGAACCACAGTGAGAGTCATATAAACATCTAAACAGAGCTGTCTGCCAGTGCCCTTGCTTCCCATCCCTGACTGCAATTAACAGCAGCACTAAGTGAGGATGGGACACATTAATTCCTCTGCCCAAGAGGGTGCTCTTCACAGCACATCAACACACTGTCTCATGAACCATATGACTCATTGCTCTGTGACAACTGGTATTCTCAAACCCTGACAGATGCTCGCTAACACAACTTGAGAACTGAAACTACATTTTCTTATTGGAAATAGTGAAAATTATGCAGATTTCTCATTTCTTCCCAGCTGACAAAGTCAAAAGATCTTTCTGTGTATCTTCTTTATCAATGGTTCTACTAAAGGAAGCCTGAATTTGCTTTCATAGAGAAGAACTTAATAATCCAGGTGTGTTGTAATGATGATGTAGCTGAGTCTGATAAGTGATTGAAGTAGCATAAGCATATGTTACTATAGGCTACGGCAAAGTAATTTTTAATCAGGGCAAGAATATCTTAAAGGCTTGACTCATGGCTTTAGTACAATTCCAAAGTCCCTGCTAGCACATGTTATTTTATTCAGGCACACTGAGTGACTGATGTAAAGTAATATAAAATTTCCACAGCACCTTCTGATATCAGGAAGGCATATATTTGAAATCATCCCTACTGACAATTAAATAGCCAAGACAGAAACAGTAGTCTCCAAACCATAAATATATATTAATGGAGGTAATTATTTGAAAGGGCAATAAGAATTTAAGAACAGGAATGACAAATCAGTCAAGGCTCTTTTTTTGTATAATTAGTGCTTGATATAGTTCTCTTCCTTGAATCATCTGTCCAGCTGATTTTAGTATCTCAAATATCCAATTGACACAATTCTGCTGTTTAAATGTCCCATTTCAGAAAAAGCAACCTCTAGCTTTTTTCAAACCTCTTGCTGCTATTCTAATTTGGCACTCTATTTATTGGATCAGAAGACATACTGGATAATCTTACTAAGAAATTGCTTTACTTTTTGTAGATCCTTTAAATTCCTGTGTCATAAAAAGCATCATTTCTAAAGTTCTGTGTACAGTGAAATACTTTGTCTTAAGGACAAAGTCTTAAGCGAAGAATTTTTTCTCTTTTTTTTTTCATCAGAGGATATAGTTAGGTTGGTCAAAGAGACATTTAGCTTCAAAATTTCAAAGTTGACTTTTACACTGGACATTGCACCACAAAATACAGTACTTTTTGTACTCTCTCATGATAGAAATACCTGCACTTGCTTTTGTAATTTACAGCCAAAGAATTCAATATTGTCCATTTTTAAACAAGAAATAACAGACACCTCACTTATAAGAAATAAACATTTTTTTTTAAATGTGAAATGGTGGTCGTTTCTACAGACAGGGTTAAACAGCATATAAGATTTAGTTACATCGACAAAAGTGTCAATTTAGATACCAATTTTTCCTCCCTTTTGAAACCAAACCAAACCAAACCTTCATTCAAATATTTTGATGTAAACATTAAAGAGCAGCTGCAAGTCTAAGGACAATGAACTTATTGAGTCCAAAGTATGGGTAGGGCAATGTCTCATCTATTAGACAGCTCAACACTTTGAGGTGACAAAGGATGTAAGTGTAAACCTAATTCAACAGTGGGAACTAAGTGGGATCCTCACCATCTGTTTTTCTGATTGTTATCGCCTATTACACTAAAATATGTCCAGAAGATCTTATGGATATTGTAACCTTGTATTTCTGTTTTACCTGATTGGAGCATTACCATAATTTGAGTTTCCTCAAAACATTTAGGGTCCTAAAATAACAGTTTGCATATCATGATCTCTGGATACCAAAAGTTTGTTGAGGGAGAAAAGGACCTTCTGTCCTGTCCAATAGGATCCTCATTTTGAGACAGAAGGAAGTATTTTTAGCAATGGAGAAAATGGGCAGCCTCAGGGGATACTGCATTTGCTGAAAAAGGGAGCACATTCGATGACATTAGATAAGATTTTGCAGAAGAGCAGCAGGAATTAAATAGGATTGACCAGATTTTTCAGTCATCTGTTGAAAAGCAGTGTTCTAGAAATGTATTTAATTAACTCAAGGTTTCTAAATGAAACAGCAAAAAAGCTCTTGGGAATTAGTGATACAAAAGGACAACAAACATCTAATAAAATTCAGGTTTTGGCTGCTAGTCATATTTTGATTCCCCATGGAAACAAGACAGAAGACAAAACAACTGTACTGTTTAAAAAGCTAATATCCTCATGTTTGAGGTACTGCTTTCTTTATCTTTCAGCATAATCCAAAATATTTTATTACTATCAAGTAAAATTTTCTTTTCTTGTGACAGTACTGTTTACTGCTGCTCTTTGCCACTTTTCAGATCTCCTAGACTTAAAAAATCATGCAACTCTGAGGGAACAACATCTCATCTGTATTACCGCCCTGGTATCTTTTTTGCTCTTTTAACTAAGTGTGATGCAGTGGGAGATGTAATTAGAGATACCAATGAACTCTTTTACAGCCAACAGATGATTTATCTATATCACTTTGACTCCTCTGTCATTTGCATGAAACTCACAATTTCACTCTTTCAAAATATTTCCAACTTTGAGATAAGAAGGTCTTTTTAAGAATCCAGTTGTGTGGGCTCGTAAAAAGTCTGAATACAAATTTCCATGTTCTAATTTTTGACTGACTCATCTGGCCACTTTAGTCCTGCATACCTAGATCCCCACCAGTAAGGCCAGTCTAATTAATTAAAATTCACTGTGCATATTAAAAATTAGGACATATTAGCCAGTCCTATTTAATTGAAATACATCACAACATGTGAGGTGATGACAACTTAATGGCAGATGGAATTCAATGAACCACAGAAAAGAAAAATTCAAAAAACAGATGACTCTGAATGAGGTGCTGTCAGAAGGAAAAATAAATGTGTGATGTCTTCCTTACATTTGATCAGAGGAAAATTAAAGCACATAAAAGACATCTTCAGAATGTTTTGTGCTCTTAATTAATGTGTTGTTGGGATGGTCAATGAACAGAAAAAGTGAGTCCCAACCTGTGTGGGGGACTGGCATTTAAGTTGCACTGAACAAACCCACAGGACTTGGATGCAGATTGCAGATGTCCACACACTCAGCAGAAAGCCAGGTGAGTTCAGCCCCTTAGAAGGTACTGTGGGCTGGCCCCAGACAACTGCTGGGAAAATGGCTAGGTGGGCTAAAAGCATAAACTTCCCAACAAACAAAGCCTAAAACAGGGAAGCTCCACAGTTAAATTTCTTGGGAAGCTGTTATGACAAAACTGATTGTATTGAGCAGTATCTTATCACTTTTTAGTATCATCCAAATCAATATCTAGAAACAAGGATTGGATTTGTGAATCCAAATAACTTCTTTCAATTTTAATTAATGTCTAAAGCAAGAACTCTTTCTATTTTTAGTCCTGAATACTTCTTTTGTAGTGTGCACAAATGAAAGTAGAGTCTAGCTAGGGTCATAAAAAACCTGTGAAATCTTCATTGTTCCTTGAAAGCAGTAGTAGATTTAACACACTAAGCAACATTCCAAGTACTGCCCTTGGTAATATAGAGTTAACACCTGTAGGTTTTGACAGAAATTGTACATACAAAATAAAACCCCACTTTCAGTTAGCTCTGCCCTTCAGGGCTGTATTTAATTGACCTTAGGACAGAGAGCAGGGTTATCTCTCTGATCTCATAGACCAGCTGTAGTGCTGCTTCCAGCAATGAAACATTTCAACCTTCAGGAGAGAAATCCTTCAGTAAAAGAGTGCTGTTAAATGCTCCTGGTAATATTCCGAACAGGATTGTTACTGAGTGCCCCATATGACACTGGGATTCTGGCACTGAGGAATAACTGGTGTGAACTAAATTACTTTCACTCCTATCCAGGATATCAGAACGATCTGTAGTAGTTGCCCTTGAGCAAAAGGGCAAAAAAGAAAAAGGGCATTTGATCTTAATAATGACTTACTAATTCTCATTAATGAGCATGATATCCTTTGTGAATTATAAAAGGAATAATGAAATGAAAGAAAAATGTATTGATAAAAAGCAATTAGAATAAATCCCAAAGAAGACCAACTCATGAGAATATGGAAGTTGGTTTAAGGTTGAGTTGGTAGAACAATCATATACACATTTTAAATTACTTCACTTTTTTCCCCAGTTCTAGATTTGTAGATGGCCATGGTATAGTTAATGGGGTCATGGTGTATAGTGGTTTTTTTTTTAATTTTTGTTTGAAATATCCATATCTGTAGCAGTTTTTCAAATGTTTTGAGAAACTATTACTGCTTTTTTCTTTAAATAGTCGGTACAGGAAGAATTAAAGAATTTCCAGAAAGCTATTCAGATTTTCTTCTGAAAGATTTAAATAGTGGGTAAATAGAACAAGTAAGTTTTAACCACATCCCAAGCTACTGAGGTTTGTGCCCGCAGCTGCAGACACACACACATTTGTAAATGCTTACAGCAATATTTTATTCTTATAATTCACATTTCTCTAAAATTTCTTGAAATATTCTTTTTGATCCTGTTAATTTTATATTTCCTAATAATTACCCATAAATATTAAACTACATTAAATACTACCTAAATATTAGAACATTAAAAAAATGGGTTATCTGAAAACTAGTGAGAAATAGCCTGCTATGCAGGAATTAAGAACAGCTAGAACTGTAGTGTAAATAACTTTGCCAAACACATTTGTAAAAACCTGTATTTCTTTTTTCTTTTTCTCTGTAGTTGAATTGGACCATGGTTGCATGGTTGTGGTTTAGCTCTAGCAGCCAACAAGCCCCATGCAGCTACTTGCTCATTGGAAGACGAAGAGTGAGAAAAATCATGGTTGCAATAAAGAAAGTTTAGTATGTGAAGTTAAGTCTGCACATGCAATCAAAGCTAAATAAGGAATTTATTGCCCACTTTTCATGGGCAGGCAGTGTTCAGCCACCCCCAGGAAAACAGGGCCCCATCATTTGTAGCAGTGATGGAATAAAAACACCAGTAGACAAATTCCAGCAGTCGTCCTTCTGCTTTATCTTTCCTTCCCAAACTTCTGTTGCTGAGCATGATGTCAGATGGTATTGGATATTCCTTTGCTCAGTCGTGATCTGCTGTTCTGGCTGTGCCTCATCTCATGCCTCCATTTGGTAAACCCCAGTCTATTTGTCTGGAGGAACAGAGTGAAAAACAAAGACCTCAGTGTACTAAAAGATAGTAAAACAAAGTATAAGAAATAGCAAATATAAAAAGTATTAAAAAATCTGAAAAAAATATATGTATGAAAAAATGTGGCTAAAAAATCCCTTTTATTCCTAACCTTACCCTTTTGAAATCCTAATTTTTAGTTCTAATCTGTTCTCTTGCTATTACTACTCTAATATCAGATAAATAATATTTTAACCATTCTGAAAATAAACCCTTGAAAATGCCTAATTTAATAACATAGAAAAATTATGTTCATTTTTAAAATAATTCTTTTTTCAAACCAAAGTAAATCTATTTTGAAATTGGTCTAAATTGGGAAATAATTTGCATTACACTTCTGCATCACACTTCAATATCTAAGCCAATTAGGTATTTTTTTGAGCAGTCAGAAATTTCAGCTATTCACTAAGGGTTATCTCAGTCAAATGAGATTCACAAAATTGTAGATGTCAGAGCTGTGATGTCATACTCTTGGTAAGTACCCTTGTCTGCCATAGTAACCTGCATTTTACATCAGCGAGGGCAGACTTAAGCTATACACTGAATACTTATCAGGAACTTATTTATCAGGAAAAGCTAGGAAAATGTCTTTAAGCCATTCCAGTCTAGTAAATCAGTTCTGAAAGATCATGCTGATGACTGCCTGATCACAATCAATAATGTAGAAAATAAGAGAATCATAAGGTTCCAGATCAAATCTGAGTGGATACCTAATTTATGTAATGGTTATAAGGGACTAAATCTACTAAAATGTTAAAAGCTGTATTTCTAAAGTGTTGCTCCTCTATTTCAAGGAAGCTTTGAAATTATTGTAAATGATGAAGAAGGAAGGAAATAAGAGGCTTTGTGGAAAACCACAAAAGTTTTGCAAATAAAAAAAATTTTATTTCATTTGTTTTTAAAAGTAGCAATTTAGGAGCTCTTCAGTGGTAAAATTCATTGGCAACTCTTAGGCATAAGCTACCTGAAAACTTTAAATAGATTTGTTTTATTTGCACTATTTTCTTCTAAAAAATATTTTGGATAAGGCAGATTTGAAGTCACATTCATCTGGCTTGGCAAACAAAACTCGTATGTATGTTTTGTTTAGATTCTCTTAATTAATTATGCCCATGGAAAAAAAAAGAAGCTTCTGAAAAATAGTTAATGAAAAGCTGCAGATTCTAAATCTTAGTAGAGTTCTGAAATAGCTGTATTATAGAAAACAATATTAATCAGCTCAGGGTAGATTTATGTGCTATTTATTTGTAAGTCAGCAAACATTCATAACAACCTGGTAGATACTTCTAAAAGAGATTTCAAAATTTAATCACCTCTCAAATTTGATAATGCCACCATTTAGCTTATCAAAATGACAGATTAAAATCCACTTATTGATGCTTACATAATAAACATTACAAAAAATAAAAACAACAACAACAAAAAAATTCCCAAACAAACAAAAAAGCCCCCAAAACAAAACTCCAAAGCCAACTATGAGGGGGAAAAAAAAGGTATTTCTGGATTTAGTATTACTAAAATTGTATGCAGATTATTGCAAAAATGTCAAATTTGAACTACTGTTCCAGCTATGGATGCAGAGGGATAGAATGATACTAGTTTGTTCATCTATTCTTTGAAAGAGCATGCCTGTTTTTTTACAGATGAGTGAGACTGAATAATTTAAGGGGAAGAGACAAAATTAGAACAGGACTGCATGTGAATAAAAAATGTGCTGCTGCTAATAGGGAGTGACCTAAACTGGCTTGTCATGTATACCCAAAAGTGTACCATTCTCTTCTTCACTCAATCTGTTCCTGCACTCAGAGCACCTAGCTGTAACCCCTGGTCTTGTACAGCAAAAAAAATTCCATGCATTTCTCCTCCATAGCTGATGTCACCAAAAGTCTATTGAGCTCCCAATTTAGTAAAGATTCTTCCCTGGATTAGTAGCTTAATAATTTTACTGCCATGTCATCTGCTTTTCAGAAACTCATTCTAATGCTTCTCAAGTTCCCCTTGAAGCTACATTCCTGGAAAAACTGGTCCTGCAGTACCTGGTTTGACATTCAGCACTATAATTCCTAACTCCTTGCCAAATCACTTCCTGATGAATAATATCCATTTACTGTCTGCCCAAAGTTTTCACAGCAGCCCCAAGTCTAACTAAAACCACCCTATCTTCATGCTCAGTTCCTTGCAGCAAGAGCAGTGCCTCCCTCCATATTACAATGCTGGAATCCAAGGTCTCATTTCTTACAGCCTCAGCCAAACATGGCCAATTTTTAACAGCCCTGAGTAATATAATGCTTTTACATTGAAATTGGAAATATGGCCAGAACTGAGCCTTTCTGGAAACCAAGAACACATCATTTTCTCGCTCTACAGAGAAACACCATCAATAGCCACAGGAGCCCAACATCAACACAACATGCTAGATTTTCATTCATTGAATGCAGCTGTGAATAGCCACAGTGTGTTTGATCCTGAAACACAGAGTTTTGAAAGGATTCTCAAGGCTGGCATAACCATTGCTTGTTGAATAAAGTATTATTTTGATCAAAATTTACAGTCAAATAAGAGTTCCTCTATGTTTCATTTGATGTAAAATTTGAAGTGAATTCGTATTGTTGGTTGCCTATGGGTCAGGTCAGACACCGGGAAACGGGAAACGATTAACAATGGATGTAGTTTTGACATTCTATTACATTCTGCAAAATAAAGAATATAGAAAATAATTCTGATTTCAGTACTTCAAAAAAAAAAAAAAAACAAAAAACAACTGTTTAAACTACCAGGTTTCTTTTTCTTTTTTTACACTTTCCTTGTGCCACATCATATTGAACCTTGGTTATTAAAGTCTCCAAATAAACTGCCGTCTGAGCATTTAGAACAGTTTTTAATCTTCTGAGCACTGGTAATCTACTTCATTGGCACAAAGCACTCCTAAGCACTGAGAAGCCTCATGGAAGTTGTAACTGAAGTCTCAAGTTGAAGACATCTGCTGTTCACAAATATTCCCACTCTTCATGATGTTCTTCTGCATACCATTATTCAAACATAGAATTTGATGAGTCCTTAGGATGGACTAATAGCAACCATAAAATACCAATAATGAAAGCACAGTCAGAATTCTAATTTCTTATGAGAGTTTATAGCAGAAAGTCTTGAGATAAGGTAAATATTTGCACTCTTCATTTCCACAAATTTATAACAGATAAAGCAAGGATTTTATGGATGCAGAATGAATGAAATTCATGTTTTCAAGCATCAGAAGAAACAGCACAAAAAGGTTTTAAAAGGTAGCCTGCGCTGGGAAGGAAAGGGCACCCTTCCCCAGGCACTGTTCTCTTGGGAGGTACTGAGGAAGATGTTGCTTATGACAAGATGACAAGGCCTGCATTCTGAAAAGGTCACAGCACAGATGACTTCCTAGCTGATGACCACTACCCTCACACAAAGAAGAAGGAAACTAGGTAGCTGCACGTAGTACACGCCATCCTGTTTTTCTCTTTGCTCAAAGAACGGACTATGCACCCACAAGTGAGTAAAAGCATATGATAGGCATCAACATATTCCAAGATTTATGAAAGCATAAATTGACAAGATTCTGAGATGTGACATCTGGTGAATCCTAAGGGGTGCGAGAGAATTGTCCAGAAACCTTTTTGTCATCTCCCGTCAAGAACTAATGCTTTTCATATTGCATACAAGTCTGTGTGTGAGAGAGGGCAAATGCATAAAATCCCTTGCTTGAGGAATTTGTAAATAGATATCCAGCACTGAGCTCTACTTCACTAATTTTCCTACCATGCTATTGCAGCGTAGAGCCACATTATTACACTAAGCAGGTCATATGTTTAAAGACTCTATTGCTCCAAGTGATCTTAGTGTATCTCTCATGTTTGTTCTCACAGTAAAGGAAAGAAGATGCTGTTGCAAGGCTATGTAAAAAATCACCTTACTTAAAATAAATAGTACAAAGGCTTCCAGTCATTTTCTTGCCTTAGTTTCAAATATTGAATTATTTATTTTTTATATGCAAATATCCTTTGATCATATGGAACTTTTAAAGATACCAAGTAAATATTTCACATTTGGTCCATTTTCTTTAGGTAAAAAATCACCACTTAAATCTGTGCAACTGTATCTTCCAGGAACCCAATTACTTCACTCTATCTTTGGTGCAACTGTACTCACTTCAGCACTCAAATTCACAAATATTAGCAAGAGAACAGCACAATGAATGAAATAAATTCTCACTTGTGTAATTTCCCAGAAAAGTGGTAATCAAAGTTAACCTTTTCAGTAGGATGTGACAGAAGTTCAATGATAATAGAAATACTGCTGCTTTAGGAAGTTCTCAGGATTTCCAGACCCAAAATTCATCATTGCTCTTCAAGAAAGGCAAATAGTAGTACTTAGACATCAACATTTCAAAAACATTCCTAGGCAAAGCAAAAGAGGTCAACAGTTCAATTTCCTCTATGTTTCTTAAAGAATAGCTGAGAAATATTTCATGCTACAGAGGATGAATGCTTTTAATAACTTAATATACTAAATTTATATATATGAAAAAAGGCAACAGTCCATCAAACAGTAAAGTATTAAGCATTTATGGAATATGCCACTACATAAGGTAAAGCTAATAAAACCTATGAGTCAGTTTTGCTATACAGAAAAGTTATCAGCCTAAGGCCCAGACCAGGATCCATTACTGATCAGAAATCCCTTCTATTCCTTTGTAATTTTTTCGGTTACTTAAATATAGATTGGCAAGAAACATTTGTTTTCTTTTAGATGCTGAAAAAAAATCTGAATCTGATTTCTCAAAATCTGAACATTTCTGAAATACAGAACCAGTTCTAACATGGCAAGGTTTTTGTGCAAAACAATTGTTTGCATTACCTAGAAAATATTCAGAAATTATAAACATTGAAATTAAACTGGGACTACTCTGGGAATGAGTTCATAGCTATTGACTCATTTACTGGTGCTTAAATTATTGAATGTTTAGTCTTTCAGGCTACAAATTATGAAAGAGGCTACAATAGATTTACAATAGATCTGGTCCATTAGATCTATTACTCAGAAACTGTTTTTCTGCCTAAAAAAAAAAGCCATGCATGTACAGCTCAATATATCATCACCTTCACCAAGGACAGAAGTGGAGTTCAAAAAGACAGGACAGAAAGAGGTGGAAAACTGTTCCAAAAAAAGCAGCTGAAACTACATAGGGATGAATATAAGATTCTGCACTTAGTCAGAAATCACAAGCTCCAGAGTCACTGAGGACAAAAAAAAAATCTTGAAATATTAAAGGAGGTACAAAATCAGTCCCCTGCTTTGAACCTAATGAAATCTCACCTGGAAAAAATTCTTATATTTTGAAAAAATCTCTTTAAAATAGATTAAAAAAAAGGGGGAGCAAATTATCCCCAAATTACCTACTGAGGAAAAGGTAAAAAGTGACCACTCTGTAACAGTTTAAAAATAAAAAATAAAAACTTAACCAGACAACAAGATAGATTTTTGGTGAAGATGCAGAACTTCAGTTGCAGACTGTTTTCAACACTTAAAGCAATGCAATTTCTGCTTTAGAAATAATTTACATCCTCCTTTGCTTGCCTATTCTCAGAATGAAAAACGTTTTCCTTCTATCCAGTGTGAAAGTCTTTTGTTTCAACTCACATTTCTTGCTACTCATACTCCCACCAAATTATCATTTTTAGGTTTTTTAGGCTGTCATTAAGTTTCCCTGAATTCTTCTCCACATCTGGTTCCTCAGCCTCTCCTCAAAGGTCATGTGCTGCAACAACAGTGATCTCTGCTGTGTGATTTCTCCTTCCTGCAGTACATGGCTGGAGGTGGGGGAAGCAAGGCAAAATCCTAGATGTGATATTCCAAATGCCAGGCAGATGGGCTTAATCTCTTCTCTTGATGTACTGGCTTTGTTCCTGGGAATATTGCCTGGGATATTGCTTGAGACCTCTGTAGTCAGGGCTTTATTCAAAGGCATGGAAAGCATATAATCCATTCTTACATCTAAATAGCTGCAATATCTACATATCCACACATACAAAACTAACACTGAATTTAAAACTTGTAGTACTTTTCCTTAGATTCTAGCATATCAAAATCAGAGTTCCATATAACTAATATTAAAATAAATATATTAAGGCCACAGGCATATGTACAGATATAGACTGAATATCAGGACACAGACTTCTCAGTGAGAAGTTACTGGTTTTGTTGAAAGTAGAGTCATGAGGCTGTCTATCAAGTCACTCATTCAGGCTTCTGTGAGGTAAATAAAAAGCAGACTGAGTTGCATCACAGTGGAGAAGTCATGCTGCTACAGGGAACTATTTTCTCTGTAGGAGGGCACTTTGATGCCTGGAGTGTGGAACTGGAACCTCTTTACCACTTTGAAAACCTTTATGTTACGTGTGCTTGGTTATGGGATGGCTACCTAGGTAAACAAATACTGTCTATCAGATGGTAACTGGAAAATAGAAATCACTGGGTACTTGCTTTATAAATGTGAGATGCTGGTGCACAGAAAAGGGAGGGAAGAGTAGAATGAAAAGGAAGCAAAAGGCAGTAACCATTATGAGAGAAATTTAATCAGTGTTGCTGAACAGTGTTTGCACCCAACAGGAAAACTGAGACAAAAAGCAGAAGCTGGAACTACAAAATTAGACTGAAGATAAAAACCAATTATGATTGCATGTGTATCTATACTTATATATACTTATACATACTTTTAAATTGCAGTGGTGTGTGGGGCTTCCATCTTGCAGGGAGAGGTTTCAAAATTTGGAAGGAAGGAAACATCAGTCTTGTCATCCAGATATGTAAGAAGGAGGATGTGGTGAACTATAACCTTGTCAGCCCACATGTTGATCTTTGGGAATGGGATAGATCAAATCTTTTTAGAGACCCTTTCCAAACACATTAAGGACAAAAATGTCATCAAGAATCAGCAACATGGATTTACCACAATGAAATTTTTCTTAATCCACCTGATGTGACTGACATGGTTGTTGAGGGGAGGGTGGTAGCTGTTTTAAATTAGAGAAAGGCTTTCAACATTGTCTCCTGCTGCATCATCTGAGACAGATGAATGAACAAGAATGGACTGAAAAATGGCTGAACTGCTGGACTCCAGCTGGAGGCCAGTCCCTAGTGATGTGTTCCAGGGACTGACCTTTTAAAATCCTTGTTAATGATCTAGAGTATGGGCCAGAGTGTACACTCAGCAAGTTTGCAGGTTGTACCAAACTGAAAGGAGTGACTCACCAGCAGGAAGTTGCTGTCATTTAGAGGGACCTTGACAGATTGTAGAATCAGGCAAGGAGGAATCTCATGAAGTTCAATGCAGGGAAATGCCAAGTCTTACCTGTGGACAAGAATAACCCTGGGCAGCAGCATCCAACGGGGTCTACTCAACTGAATTCTTAGGTTCAGCATATCCCTATTCACTACCACCCAGAGAAAGCTTTTTTGTAATTTTCTGTAAATAATAATATTTAAAAACTAGGTCACTAAATTTAAGAACAATTTTAAGGGCCAAGTTGACCTTTCAAAGATGAAAATTTGTGTGCAGTATGGATGAAAGTTAGGCTTAAAGATCATAAAAAAACCAGACAATTATTTTCATCAAATCACCATCACCAACATCAAAAATATTTAGGAAACTGCCAATCTTAAAAATTTAACTTCAAAAAAAGGCCAATCTAAATGGCCTTTTTTGTAAATGTTTGAACACTTTGGAATTAACTCTTGCATTATTCTAATTTTGACACACATTTTTCCCTAAAAAACTTAAAAAAAATTAGGGAAAGATATATTTCAAAATGTTCTTTGCCAAGTGTACTGGCTTTGCATGACAAGGCTTTTGGTAGCAAGGGGGTGCACAAGTGGCCTCTATGAGAAGATGCCAGAAGGTCTCCTCATGTCCGACAGAGCCAATGCCAGCTGGCTCCAAGATGGATCTGCTGCTGGCCAAGTCTGAGCCCATCAGCAGTGGTGGTAGCATAAACTGGCATAAAACATTTAAGAAGGGGAAAAAAGCTGCTCAGGATCAATTGAAACTGGAGAGAGGAGTGGGAATATGTGGGAGAAAGAAATCTGCAGACACCAAGGGCAGTGAAGAAGGAGGGGGTGTGGTGCTCCAGGTGTCAGAACAGAGAATCCCCTGCAGCCTGTAAGGAAGAACCTCATGAGGCAAGTGGTCCTCCTGCTGCCCAAGGTGGAGCACAGGTCCAGCTGCAGCTTAGGCTGGAGCAGGTGGATGCCCAGAGGACCCTGTGACTCTGTGGGAAGTCCGTGCTGGAGCAGGCTACTGACAGAACCTGTGACCCCATAGAGAAGCTACCTGGAGCAGCTCAGTTCTGAAGGACTGCCCCCCCGGGAGGGACCTACTCTGGAGTTTATGAAGAGCTACAGCCTGTGTGAAAGACTCATGTTGGAGATATCTCCTGTGGGAGGGACTCCATGTGTGAGCAGGGGAAGAGTGTGAGGAGTGAGGAAAGAGGAGCAGCAGAGACAACATATGGCAAGCTGACCACAGCCCCCATTTCCTGCACCCCTGCATTGCTGTGGGGGCCAGAAGGTAGAGAAAATGGGGAATGAAGCTGAGTCCAGGAAGAAGGGAGGGATAGAAGGTGTTTTAAGACTTAATTTGATTTGTTGTTACCCTGAGAAATTATTTCTTATTACTCGGATTTGTTCAGTAATAAATTGAATGAATTTCCTCAAGTTGAGTCTGTTTTGCCTGAGATGGTAACTGGTGATTGATCTCTTCCTGCCTGTATCTCAGCCCAGAAGCTTTTTGCTATATTTTCCCTCTGTTATGCACCTGAGGAGGGGAGTGATAGAGCAGCTTTAGGGGACACCTGGATTCCAGGGTCAATCCACTACACCGAGTTTCAGATATGTTCACGCCATGTTATCGCACCACAGAGCAGGCAGCAGAGTATTATTTTTGGTATTTAATAATGTAATACATGTTTCAAAACTCACCAGTAATATCCCTATTGGTTACATGTGACCATTAGACTCTTATTATACCCTACTGCAGTAGCTCAGGCAAAACAGCTGAACTCAAGTACTTTCTGTAGAATATATTTCACAGAATGCAGGCTAAGGTTTGATCCTGTTTCAGTGGTGCTTTTGGGGCTACCAGGTTGCTAGCAGAGCTCCTGA
Organism: Agelaius tricolor; assembly: GCF_023055355.1. Lineage (NCBI taxonomy): Eukaryota > Metazoa > Chordata > Aves > Passeriformes > Icteridae > Agelaius > Agelaius tricolor. Next base: position 22,434,154 of record NW_027269262.1, on the reverse strand, counting down.
CTGCAGCTCAGGTAAGACAAAAGGTAAAACAGCCACGAAATATTGCTCAAGGACTCCTAATAAATTTTGTGGTCCTGACTGGGAGACTATTGTATATTGAGGAGTTAGTGCTCCACCAACAGCTGTTCTGAGTGGGTACTGGGCTGTGCTGGGTTGTACCATGCATATTACTAGCCTCACACATATTACTTAGCCTCAAGGACTGTGCTGTGCTACACAAATACTTTGATGAAGGATAACTTCAGTTCCCAAAATGTTTTCAGAACATCCTCTTGAAGAAAATGCTAAAAAACTCTAAAGGCAACAGTAGCAGCAAACCTCACCATAAATATTTTGTTTGGAATGCCAGTCCCTAACCATTCCCTAGCCTGTGTCCTCACTCCAGGTTTTCATCATCAGGCATATAATGTTTCCAACATACTATCACTTTTTCTGGACTATCAAATGTGGCTTTCTTGCTGGGATCCAAAAAGAACCAGCACATCCTGAGATAAAACAAGAAACAAAACTGTTAAGCCTATGTTAAAATGTTGAAAATTGCTTAAAGCTAGCCTCTTCCCTTATTCTATTTCCACTACAGTTGTCCCTGCAGATCCCAGTCCCAGGATGCTACTGATTACTAATGTAATATCTTCCAGCAAAAGATTTTCTACATCTATCTATCAAGTTGATATCTTTAGTCATGACATGATGATAAAAAGACAAAATTTTTAGTTCTGTGTGACCTTGCTATAGCAGTGAAAGTCAGAATTGTAACTGATAGTGTTATACAGGACCTAAGTCCTATTGTGAATGCTTTAAGAGCAAAAAAATGTTTCACAGCATCTTACTATTTCTTTATGTACACATCATGTACCTCTTTGGACTTGCACAAATTCATGTACAAAAGTAATAATTTCATTAACTGCATTCCTAGTTCTCTGTTTTATTGACGTGCCAGGGCTTCTCTAGATATGCATTTAGTTTCTAACATTTCATTGCTAATATGATATAGATAATTTTCAAAATCTTTCTGAATACCTTAAATTAAATCCTTTTTAACCTTAAGTTAAATCCTTTTTAATGCAGTGCAGCACTTCCAAAGAGAAATAAAACAAATTAACTAACACCCCACACATCTCAGTTTATTTCCCAGATTATTAGAAAATAAGCAGTTCAGCAAATTTGCAAATAGTTTAATCCTTAACATATCCCTAATGTTTTGAGAATAACACAATAGAATGAGGTATACAAACAGGGAATTAAAGTATGGGAAACAATAAATGGCTCAAGAAAAACACATGCAAAAACCAATTATCCATTTGTTTTTGAAAGGGAAATCTTCAAGCATAAAATATTGTTTTTAGATAAAAACCTCCCAGCAGACTATGAATGTTCCAGTAGAGAGCACTTTTAATGTTTTTGTTTTTTTGAGATTTTTCATAGTCTAGAAAGATCTCCCTTACCTACTCCTGCTGGTTCAGAACTTGTGGCAGGAGAAAGCTAGAAACATGTGAGCTGTAGGATGGGCCTGAATTGCAGCTCTGATTGTGCTTATAATTCTTACAGATATTGAAAGATACCTACGGATCATATTTAATGCTTATTGCTCTGTTGCTTGCCCTCATGTAGTTTTAATTTAGAGTTCTTTTTCTTGGTAAAAATATTACATAGGTGAGAGAATTTGTCTACTTTGTTGTTCTTCTTACTTTTGTATCTCTTGTTTCATATGGATTAAATACACTGCCATTGTGAATTTCTTTTCCTTAATAGTTCAGCTATGGTATTATTAACTGAATCAACAGTAATTATGGAACATTTCAGCAAACAGAAAGCAGGATAAGAAGTTTTACGTTCATAATGTTACTGGTGGCACTGATAGTAGAAGTAATGAAGGGTTTATGGTTTTAGACAATCCAATAAAACTCATGAGACTAACAATTAAAAGATCATAAAGCAAATGTTCTCTCTTCTTTCAGTATCTGCCTTGAAAATGTTTTAAGTCAACAGACAGAATACTGGTATGTAATATATCAGATATTTGTGGAGGAATGAGATTCATCCTGGCATATGGGGCTTCAGATCACACCAGCAAAATCCATTTCACAATTTCTTTTCCCTCAACCAAATTTGTGTAGTATCAGCTGCAAAATAATTGAGAGCTGTTAAAAATGCAAATACATAAAACAAAACCCTGAGACTCAAGGACTAAAAATTTAAATACCAACTTTTCCTCATTGATTTCTGTCAAAATTATCTAAATTCTATATAAATTCTTGTTTCTTTTACTTGACTATGTGGAAACTCAAATTCTTATTCAGGACAGCATATTCCCACGATTCTCTCATGTACTATGGCTTTACCGTATACTTGGGTAGCATATCCTCCACTGAGAGTTTAGTTGGTTTATTATTTGTTTTTTTCTGACTTAGATGGTCCCAGAAGTAACTAGTGGCTTTGCTGGTTAAATTACCCAGGCTAATCCCTGAATTTCACTGTATCTAGAGCAAGTTAGCACAGTTTCAGGGGTCACTTCTGTTACAGGGATGTGAAACAGTGATGTTTTGTTTCTTTCCCACTTATATTAAAATATCAGAACAGGTGTGGTGATTTTGGCAGCAGTAGAGTTGATTTTCTTCACAGTGGCTATGGGGCTATGTTTTGGATTTGTGCTGAACACAGGATTGATAATGTAGAGATGTTTTTGTTGTTGCTGAGCAGTCTCTGCACAGAGCCAGGGCCTTTTCTGCTTTTTGCACTGCAATGGTGGCAAGGAAAACTGTGGTGCTTGGGAGGTGGGAAGGAGGAGACACAGCTGGGACAGGTGATCCCAATTGACCAAAGGGATATTCCAGACTGTGTTACATCATACTCAGTATATGACGTGGAAGAAAGAAGGAAGTGGGAGAGCATTTGGAGTGCTTGTGTTTGTCTTCCCAAGTCACTGTAATGTCTGATGGGGCCCTACTGTCCTGGAGATGGTTGAGCACCAACATGGGAAGCAGTGAATTAATTCCTTGTTTTGCTTTGCTTATGTGGTGGGTTTTGCTTTTTCTTTTAAACTGTATTTATCTCGACCCACATTTTCTTTAGTTTTTGACATTTTGATTCTTTCCCCTATGTAAGAGCCGAAATGAGGGTTGTGGGAATCCAGGTGGCTCTTCAAAATGCAGTTTATTGTACCCAAGAGGTTACAGCAGTCCAGGGTCGTGGGCGACAGAGCCTGTGCCTACAGCTGTCAGCTCCAGCTGCAGGCAGGCCTGGAGACCCTTTGGTTTTGGTTACATTGCATTATAGACTTTTCTTTGCTTAGCATCTTAATACAGTAGAACCAATCTATACCCTAACTATTATCTATAGCCTATCATAACTACTATAATTACTATATTCATGTTACTATTCTCCAATCACTAAAAGTTAGTACATTGCAGTTTAAGCTAGAAGTTGTTTTTCAGTTTTTTTGCAGTGGAAAATTCTGAGACCATTTTTCTACTTGCAACCTTGCTGACTTGTTTGCCTGTGTTATCTTTCTGCTTGGTAAAAACATCTTTTTATTTGAGGTGGGTTTGTCCTTTGCTCTAAGTCATAAAAACCCCTTCTAACTAACACACCTTTTGCCTTCCTGGTTATCCAGTAAGACTAGCTCAGCAATTCTTTTCTTCTATATCAAAACCTGCTTCCATCTCTATTTCTTCATCAGACTCTACATTTAAAAATCGTTCTGCTAAGCATACATATCTGTGAGACTTTCTTGTCAAACTTTCATCTTTCCCAACATCCCTACCCATGGCAAGGAAGTGGGCAAATGGCTGTGTGGGCTTGGTTACTGGCTGGGCTTAAACTGTGACAGAAGGGGAGATGCTGTCCAGAGGAATGTGACACATCTGCCCCTAACTATGATCTGGGTTTTCCTTCTTTTCCCAGCACATATGAACTTCACCTGATGACAGAACTGGGTAGTGCAGTCAAGGTCTCATTTTATCTGATACCCTTCTGGGAAGGCTCCACTCGGTAATATTTTAAATCTTAGGTTAGTCCTTCACATTTGTATACACACATTGCTTTCATGATTGAAGACAATGTATACATATTTTGCAATAACTTCATCTGTTTTCAAATACATTTTTGTGACCCAATGAGATTTTAAGGTCTGTATACTATGTACTATGTGCAGCTTATATGATTAAATACACAATTATCCTATAGAACATCAAAAGCTTCAACAGTTAAACGGAGTTGAGTCAAAATATATGTACAGTCAGAATTTGAACAAATATTCTTGAGAGAAAAACTTTTTAGAAATAGTCTTTTCTCTTTCTTCTGAACTAGATCAATATGGTATTCGTTTTACCATACTTGGCAGTAAAATACATAAAAGTACCCAGCTGGTATTATTTCAGTTTGCCATTGAGGTTAGCTGTTTTTTTTTTTCCGTTACATTTTTAATTCCAGTAAATTGATCTAATTCAGAGCCTGCAGTGTCCCCACTCATAAAAGAGACTGCTAAAGACTGCCACTTGAATAATATATGATTTATTATATCATGTGATATTCTCCTGCTTTATATTTAAACAACAGAAAGCTTTTAAACATCTCCTGCATGCTTCTATCAGTACAAGAAGTTCTCTGAAGTTTGCTCTATTAGGCTGTGAATATTTCCTCTATTTTTTTTTTTTTTTGTTCTGTAGATCTCATAAACCCCAAAGCCTTCAAGTTATGTTTTTTCCTTTCCTGTTTTAAGATTCTTAATGCAAAAAGGTCAAGCCTCAGTAATGTATTGATATTACTAGAAGAGTTACTTTCCTGGTGTGTAATATTTTATTAGAAAACAAATGTATTTCCAATTTTACACAGACAAAAAAATACAAGAGTCAGCCAGCTGGATCCTGCTAGCTGTAAACATCCTGATAGCACAGTAAACGAAACACTGGAGTACTTAAATGGTTATGTGGGATGTACTACATCTTATTGCTTTAATTTGGGGATGTCAGATTTCACCAGGGAAAGAAAAATTTTCTTATATTTAATAATATGGATTAGTATACAGTAATCGCTTCCAAAAGGATATGGTTGGAAATTCCCAAGCTTGCTAGTAAAGAACCAAGAATTCATCTCTTAGACATTCTTTTCTTAATTGAAAATTTCAGCTTCTGGAGAATACCACAAGGCTGTAATTTCCTGACTGCAGTTGAGACATTAATTTGGATTCAGTAAATTGTGTTTGTACACTTACCATGTCAGTAAACATCAGCTTCAAATATTTAACCATGTACAAATTGTCTACTTTTTAATACCACTGCAATATTTCAGAGTGAAGCTATGGACCACTTACAAACTGCTACCCCATTTGCACTATGTGCTGTCATAATGCAGAACTATTTCACTTTCAGTGGTGTCTAAAATTGGTCTAGTTCATGTGTGGTTTGTCATACACCATTTTAGACTTACCTAAATTCTGCATAATACCAAACTAAACAGAGTTAACTAAGCTAACTTTTTCTTGGTGATAATTCTATTAATTCCCTTTAATTTTGAAATGTAATGTCTTTGCACATTCTGCAGACACATTTTTGTTTCAAATACGGTGTTGTTTCCATGACAACCATAATATTAATGTCCAGCATGTGCATCAAGATGGCTGACTACTGACGTACCCTTCTCTCTGCAAGACAGTGTCTCCAGGAGGTTGTAAGGGCCTATTTCAGTCTGGTAAAACTTAAGAAACACAGAAGTTAGTCATGTACTGTACACTATATAGCACATCCCATTAGGACACAGTCCTCAGATACCATTTACTTCCTTCCCATTAAATGAGTAGGGGTGAAAAACCTGAGAACCTGCCATGACGAGCTACTAGATTTTGGAATGAAAGGCAAGGCACCCGTGTGTGGAACTCCTGCGTGCCACCAAAGAGAAGTATCAGTCAGAATTCAAGTGTTGTTTTACCTCCTGGCACAGTCTCAGTCTACTTGAATGCTTTTTAGTTTGCAGGAGTTGAGATGCTACTTCAGCTTTCCTGCTTTGCAAGTACAAAAATTGTGCACTGTTGGGCTGAGTAAGATTACTCACATTACACTACACTCATGGATGTGAGCTCTCCCACATCCTCTGGAAAGACAACATTTAGACATGGTTGTATGCTTGATGGACCCTGTCTATACTGACAGGATTTCCTGCACAGTATCACCTACAGGTGTATTGAGCAGCCACACTGGCTAAAGGATGGATGGATGGATAGATGGGTGGGTGGGTGGATGGATGGAGGGATGGATGGATGGATGGATGGATGGATGACACTGTACATCACTGAGACCTGTTACTTCATACAAAAAAAACAAAACACTTTTTTTCTGCAGAAATCTCAAGAAGAAATTTGCTCCACTGTGCATGTCTAGTAGTCTAATTTCTCCATACAGTGAAAATTAATGTGCCATTAAGAAAAAACAGCAAAAAACCCAGTGACTATCTGAAGCTTCTTCTTCATACCAAGACTGAGAATTAATATATTCCCTCTCTCCCAGTCCTTCTGATTATGCACCTCTGTTTCACATGAATAGTCAATGTTATTGTTAGCAGGTTCAATTAAACAGCCTTCATTCTGCTTCCTCACTGCCTTAGGCAGTAAGTCTCCACAATATTTCTCAGTTCTGAATAATAACATTTCAATGACGACATCTCAGATAGAACAGAGGGAGCTATCAGGCAACAACATAAGTTAATTTCTTTTTCAGAAGCAATCATCAATCATTCCTTTTTCTCCAAATAAAAGGAGTCACATTAACAAAGTGCACATACATCTGATATCTAAAATTGATTTCCAGGAATAATCTGCATTAGAAAAAAACATTTTTAACCCTTCACAAGATATCAAAATATTTTTTTTTTAACTAATACTTTCTAATTTTGATTTACAGTGTCTCCCTTATAATCTCATTTAATAGTTTAAATTGTCATCTGATAGATTGTGCATGCAGACCTTGAACATAAAACATGTATTCAGGTTTGGGCAGAAGAACATTCTGATTAAAAATGCTAATCCAAATCTATATAGTCATTAGTGAGCAGGGAAGGCCCACAGCTCTAATATCAGGCTGCACTTTGATAGAAATAGATTAAGTACTTGTTCAGAAGGTGGCCAGTGTTTTCAAAGGGCATATCCTTTGAAAGGAAATATACCTAGAGTTTCAACTTCTATTAGTGACAAACCAGGTACTCATGAAACCTGCTCACAAAGTAGACCAAAACATTGGCTCATGCACGGTGGTTTCTTCTTTATCCTGACCTTGTGTAGAAATAGTTCATCAGCATTTAGACTGTCCATTAACTTTGAGGGCAGTGTTTCTACGGTATATGACCTTGTTAATTGTCTAATACTTTAAATGAACTCTTCTTACTCTAATACTACCATAAAAGTCATCCCCTTTCTTCTCCTCTTCAACATCTTGACATTTGAATTCATTTAAAAAATTAGGATTTTGCCCTTGTGAATGCCAAGACATAAACAGGAAAGCACAACAGTGGAAACCATCCTTTGTTGCTATGTGTGATCTCTTTTCAAGTATCTTGATCATCTGTCAAAAAATGAAATAAACTCTTGTTCTTGTCCCACTCAACATACAAATGGTTTGGGGTCAGAAAGTCCATAGCAGGTAGGATGGCACAGAGACCATCACGTAGATCATCTACCCATGGCTGGTGCATGTCCACAGTATCAGCAAGGCCAAGCGCGCCTAGTGTGAACGCATTGCACAGTCCCACCTACACAAGGAATGAATGAGCACACTGCTAAACCCAGGGAAAATCCTGCCCTTTTCTGTCCTTCTTTGTAGCCATAGGCCACTGTGCAATTCCTTCAGCAGCTGAAAGGTCTTAGAGTCACAAATCCTGAAGGCTGCTGTTAGGCTATCAGTGAAGAATCACACATATTCTGGTTAGTTCTGCCCAAAACTTGCAGCTGTTCCAACAATAACTATAAGAGCTGTTTTTGGATTAGGACCTGTGGTCCTGTAGAATCTCATTGCAGTGTTTGACCTGCTGATTTTGAAACAGAAAACTATGAGGGACAGGTTGGACTTCAGCATGCTCAGTGGTGCAGAAAACATCTACCTGGAGCATCTTATTTGTGACTGAGAATGCCGGCAAACTATTTCATAAGGAGGATTCACTGCAGGATTGGGTCCTTTAGCTCATGTAAATCTTGCCTGACTTCACTGCCCTCATCTAGTTAAGGGCTTTTCCATCAAAATATTCATGAGGATTGCAGCAGTATTCCATCAGTCACATACCAAAAAGCAGGTTTTAAAAATAGATCTGGGCTCTCTCCCACGCTCTATATGGCACTAACATATTTTCTTGATGTACATCGGTTCTTTTAACTTAAAAAAAAAAGAAAAAACTCACAACAAAATGAAACGCCAGAAAAAACAGACAAACTAACTAACCCAAAAATCTATAATAGGTACTCCCTCTAGACCCAATCATGTAACATTGACCATTTAATTCCAACTGCCTCACTCTCCATTGCCACACCATCTGCTTGGAACACAGATCATCTGATGAGGTGCAAAATTCACTCTGCTAAACCACAGCCCCTTCCCAGCTGTTCTAGCATGTTCTCCACCTACCTTCTCTGTATTCTCACACAGACTTTCTGGATGAGCCCTGTGCACCCACCACCCACACTCACCTAAACAGTTTCTTGATTCCACTGTTTCAACCTGTCTGTACGATACCCTTCAGCTGGTAGGTGTTGAGTTAGACTTTGCTTGCATCTCTATATTAGGAATCTTAAGTGCTATTCTCCTCTGTCTATAGATAGGTGGGCATTCTTATGCAATGTTTGCTTTCCTAACATTGTGATACAATGGTGTGTCGCTGTTGCAAAACCTGGTTTTTGGTAGCAGGAGGCCATGGAGTTGGCTTCTGTTAGAAGCTGCTGGAAGCTTCCAGCATGTCCAGCAGAGCCAGTCCCTGGTGGCTCTGAAGATGGACATGCTGCTGGACAAGGCTGGGCCAATTAGAGATGATGGTAACACCTCTGTGATAACAGATTTAAGAAGAAAATAAAAACAAAGTAGGGCACAGACTTTTTCTAGTCAGAGGAGGAGGGGAGAACATGTGAGAGAAGCAACATGGAGACAACAAGGTCAGTGGAGAAGGAGGTGGAGGAGGTGCTCCAGGTGCCAGAGCCAAGATCCCTCTGCAGTCTGTGGTGAGACCATGGTGAATCAGGTTGTCCCCCTGCCCATGGGGATCCACCAGAGAGGCAGAGATCCATCTGCAGCCTGTGGGGGAGGTGCCAATTCTGGAGTGGGTGGATGCCTGGAGGAGGCTGTGATCCAGTGGGAGACCCATGGAGAGGCAGGGCCCTGTTTCCAGGCTGGAGCAGCCTGGCCTTGGAGGACTGCACCCTGTGGAAGAATGACGCACACTGCAGCAGTTTTGGGAGGACTGCTGCTCATGAGAATGGATCCACACTGCAGAAGTTCATGCAGAACTGTCTCCTGTGGAAGGGACTCCATGGTCTCAGGGAAAAGACTCCTCTCCCAGAGCAGAAGAAGAAAACCTTGGGTGACAAAATGACCCAAAACACCCACCCCCTGTCTCCCTGCACTGTCAGTGGGAAGGAGGGATGGGTGGGGGGAAAAAAGGTGATCTTAAGGTCTTATTTTACTACTCATTCTCTTCCTCTGACTTTCTATTAATAAATTTGCTTTTTTACCTCTAAGTTGAGCCTGTTTTACACTTGAAGTGTTTTGTCCTGGTCTTCATCTCAACTATGAAACCTTCCTTAATTTTTTCCTCTCCTCTGCCCAGCTGTAGCCGGGGAGGGCAAGTGGCTTTCATGGGTGCCTGGAATTTGGCCAGAGTTAAACCACAACAAATAGTTTTAGGAAAATTCTGTCTCTCCCCAGTTTATCACATTGACCTCTACTGCAAGCGTCTGTTACCCAACATATCTGATCACAACAACCAAATTGCAACACCCAAATCATGAACTTAGGGAAGAGACAGGAGAGAGGATGAAAGCTGGAAAAGACTCAAGTATGAGCTGCCCATCCACACCTGCAGCCAGTCTGCTCATGGCAAGTCTCATAGACTGCAATTGCAGGGTGCTTTCCTTGAATCTGAAGATCCCTTCCCCTGCTACTCCACCTGGCTGTGAGAATAAAAGCCTGCTCTCTACTCCAAAGGGTGGAAATATATGGAATGATCCTTTAAGTGCTCCTCCAGTGCAACTGTAGAACAACACAACAGCATGAAGGAGTGCATGGAGTTAGTTTGGTGGAGTCACAGTGCCTGCTTGGATGTTGTTGAAAGGCAGAAACAGGTCCCAAGAGACATTTTAACCACTGAAATATACCTGGGAATTATTTGGGAAGATTGGTACCTAGCATGGGCCAAGCTGATGCAAGTAGCATCTCTAACAACTTACTTCCATAGACAAACTTATTCTACTTATGGGGAATTTTCTCAGCCAATGTAATTTAATAATGTGGCTATAGTCCTTAGGTATATGCAGAGACAGTGATTATTAAACTAGCTCTTTGATTCTGTTTTCCAGCTGTGCTAAATTTATTCTGGTAAACCACAACCTCTGTGTCTCTGTGAAATGGTTGTAGAAATCATGTTCTGCATCAAAGATTAACCCAGAAAGAAGATCTGTGGGGAAAAATACCATGATAACCATGCCACTGTATTTATAGCTCCCTCTCATGGTACCTATTCTAAAATAAGCATTTCCAGGAAGAATTAGATCAATGTAACTCTAGCAGTAAAGACGATGGCAGTAAATTTTACATGCAGACAAACTCTAAAGAATTCATATTGGACGAGAAATGTGTAAGAGTTGCAATATTCTTATGACCTTGAATTCTTGAGAAATCACATCTGTGATGATGAGTGTAACCACACTGTAGGTTTTTTTAGTTTTGTTGTACTGTTTAGTTAATTAATCCATAACACGTGATTTTCTCAAAGACTTTTTTTTGTGGCATGACCCTAATATTTAGATTGTAGATTAAAAAACAAAAGGCAATCACATGCTTTGTTCAAAACCCATCTTTTTTTTGTTTGTTTGTTTTCTGACTTATAGTAAAATTTCTTAAGGTTGTTTGAAGTAGGTAAGGGAGATAGAGTAAGAAGAATTTGAATAGGAGTGGGAGTGTGGTGCCTGTTTTAGGGCTACATTTTTGACTTGAAGGACATGTGCATAATAACAATTAAGTTACCTCAGCACCAGTATTTTACGGCATAAAATAAATAGAAGTTGATTCAGGAGAAAGAAGGGAATCCTACGTGGTCATGAAAGGTCTTTTCCAAAGTCTTGCAAATATCTTGCAAATATTTATTTAGGTTCCCTTGTGCAACATTTGTACTTATCACAAACATGCTTGCAAATAAATTTATACAACCAAGTGTTTATCAATAAGCAAATAAAAGGGGTCATGAATAGGAATGAAATTATATGGTAGCATCTATTTATAACTATAGTTAACAGACAGCTTTAACTGCAATATACTTGGTAATTAAGTGGATGTTTACTTCTGTTATCTATAATCAGACAGCAGGCTATGGAGAGAAATCTAGATAATGATGGTCCTCATTCTACCACTCCTGCTGGTACTGATTTCAAAGGGAAGCAGCCAAATGGGTATTTTGAAGAAAAAAAAATTAAGATTCTAAAGCAAATAAATGTTCCAAATGATGTATTGTGAAGATTTATGTTACTCTACATTGATTAGCAGTAGAGCAAAGTATTACTTCCATATTTGCAGCAGAACATAATCATATACTTCAGTCAGAGAAAAAAGAGGCCATTTAGGTACAGAACAGAACACACAAATTCAAAGGGCCTACAACTGATCACAAGGAACTAAAACTCAAAGCTTCAGGTGATCAAGTACAAGGAACAAGGTTTTCTTGCACTAAGATCAAGATGCTTAAGCACTGTACAACTATTTCACAATAACCGTGTTCACAGGAAATCACAACAGGAAAAGAACTGAAATTTTGTCAGATGAAAGTGATTTGTGAGGTATGAGATCAGAGATGACAGTGCTGATTGAATAAGCCCAGCTGCTGCCTGCTAGATTACTCATCTACAGAACTCTCTCAATATGTTTTCAGATTGTCAGGTTTCAACTCCTGTGAACTATTTTCCTTTGAAGTAAAGACACATAGCTGGAGATAAGTATAAAATCTGTGCACTGTGCCATTTAAATTAAACCTTAGGAGCAAACAATTATTCTGTAGCAAAAGTGTTATCCATCACTAGGAAATTCCATCCAAGAATTAAGGATTTCTCCTGATGTCAAGAGAGGCTACCTGGAACAGAGGATATACAGAGTTAAAGGAATAAAGTAGGTATTTATTGCAAGGCCTTCAAAGGATACACCTTGGGCAGTACAAGAGCCTGGCCATGGCTCTACCCAAGATGGACCCAAGATGGACCGAAGATGGACTCAAGGTGGACAACTGGTCATGAATTTTCACACTTTTATAAGTTTTTGTCCATTTACATATTGGGGTTAATTGTCCAATTACAGCTTCAGGTTATGAAGTCCCATCCTCCCAGATTGCTTTTTTCAATTCACCATTGTTTACACTTTTTTGTGTCAGAAGCTGCAATCGTGTCCTTGGTTCTGAGTCTGGAAAAGGATTGTTTTGTCCAAGCTGTGCAGAGAACTTGCTGACACTTTATATGAAGTTCAGAGTTACACACCAAGGCAGTACAGAATCTGAAAAATACGATAGCTAAAACTTAAGGCATCGCCCCCACAAAGAAGGCGGCAGGATTAGTAGCCCAGCTGAAAAGCATCTATGCTAACACATGTGTATGGGCAACAGACAGGAGGAGCTGGAAACCTGGAAACCATTGTGCAGCAGGAAGACTATGACATAGCTGCCATCACAGAAATATGGTAAGATAACTTGTTCACAGTGTTGAGAATTTATGGGTAAGAATCAGGGAAGGACAATGAGATGGATATCCTGGTGGTCTCTTATAGACCACTCAACCATAATGAAGAAACAGACAAAATATTCTATAAACAGCTGGGAGAAGCCTCACCATAGGGAACTACAACTCATAGGATGAGATATCCTCTGGAAATAAAGTACAGCAGAGAGGAAACAGTTTAAGTTTCCTAATGTGCTTGGAAGATAACTTCCTGACACAGCTGGTAACTGAGGCAGCTAGGGGAGGTGCCCACTTGACCATCTTTCAACAGAGAAAGGACTGGTGGGTGATGTGATGGTGGGTGGAGGCCATCTTGGGAATTGTGATAATGAGCTGGTAGCTTTTGATTCTCAGAAAAGTAAGAGTCAGCAGACCTGCTACCTTGGCCTTTGGAAGGACAGACTTTGGCTGACTGGTTGGGAGAGTCCCTCGGGAGGCAGTCCTGAGGGGCAGAGGGGTCCAGTAAGGCTGAGCACTCTTCACGAAAGTAATATGAAAAGGACAGAAGCAGGGCATCCCCAGATACTGAAGGATGAGCCAATGGTGAGGAAAAGTATCCTAGCTGAACAGAGAGCTCTGGCTGGAACTCAGGAAAAATTGGAGAGTTTTTAACCTTTGGAAGAATTGGATGACAACTCAGGGGGACTACTAGGATTTCATTAGGTTATTCAGGGAAAAAAATTAGAAAGCCAAAATCCCAATCTGAAATTAATCTAGCTACTGCTGTAAAAATAAAATAAAGAAAATAAATAAAAATTAATAAAATAAAAATAAAAGTGTTTATATAAATACATGAGTCACAAAAGGAGGACTAAGGAAAATTTCCATCCATTTTTGGATGCAGGGGGAAATATAATGGCAAATAATGAGGAAAAGGTTGAGGTGCTTAATGCCTTCTTTGCCTCAGTCTTTAACAGCAAGAACAGTTGTTCTCTAGGTAGTAGCCCCCTATGCTGGAAGACAGGGAGCAGAATAAAACTCCTGTAATCCAAGGGCAAATGGTTAGTCACCTGTTAACACCACTTGGTCTATGGGACCAGATGGGATTTACCCAGGGGTACTGAGGGAGCTGGAAGAAGTGCTCACCAAGACATTTTTCATCATTTGCCAGAAGTCCTGTCTAACTAAGGAGGTCCCAGGTGACTGGAAGTTCATGAAAGTGACATCTATAAGAGCTGGGCAGAGGATCTAGGGAACTACAGTCCTGTCAGTCTGACCTTTGGTTCTCGGGAAGGTCACAGAGCATCGTCACACAGCACATGCAAGACACCCTGGGGATCAGGATCATAAACTCAAGGTGAATTTATGAAAGACAGGTCTTGCTTGACCAACCTAAACCCCTTGTATAGCAAGATGAACTCATTAGTAGATGTGGGAAAAGCTAAGGATATTGTCTACCAGAGTTTAATAAAATCTTTGTTACTGTATCCAATAGCATTTTCCTGGAAACAGCAACTACTCATGGCCTGGACATGTGTACTGTTTGCAAGAAAAAAAACTGGCTGGACGGCCAGGCTTAGAGAGTGGTGGTAAATGGAGTTAAATCCAGCTGGTGGTGTGTTGCAAGTGGTTTTCCTTAGAGCTCAGTGTTGGGCCCAACCAAGATTAATATCTTTATCAATGACCTGGATGAGCAGATGGAGTGTCCCCTCTCTCAGTTTGCAGATGACACCAAGTTGGGCAGGAGTGTTGATCTGATGGAGGGTAGGAAGGATCTCTGGAGGGATCTGGACAGGCTGGACCAATGGGCCAAAGTCAATTGTATGAGGTTCGAAAGGGCAGAGTGGCTGGGTCCTGCGGCTAGGTCACAACAACCCCAGGAAGCGTGATGGGCTGGGGCAGAGTGGCTGGAAAGCTGCCCAGTGGAAAAGAACCTGGGAGTCCTGGTGAAAGGGGCTGAACATGATCCAGCATGTGTCCAGGTGGCCAAGAAGGCCAGGGGCATCCTGGCCTGCTTCAGCAGTAGTGTGGCCAGCAGGACCAGGGCAGTGATTGTCCCCTTTACCAGGCCACACCTCGAATCTTGTGTCCAGTTCTGGGCCTTTCACTACTAAAGAGATGTTGAGGAGCTGGAGTGTGTCCAGAGAAGGGCAACAAAGTTGAGGAAGGGGCACAAGACTCAGGAGGAGTGCTAAGAGTTCTGATGTTTAGCATGGAGAAAAAAAGAATCAAGAGGACCTTATCCTCCACAACTATGTGAAACAAGATTGTAGTGAAGTGTCTCTTCTCACTAATAAGCAAGAAGGATGGCCCCAAGTTGCAAAAGGGAAAGTTTAGTTTGGATATTACAAAAAAATTCTTCACCAAAAGGGCTGTCAAGCATTGAAACAGGCTGTCCAGGAAAGGGATGGAATCACTATCCCTGGAAATATTTAAAAGACAAAGATGTGGCACTTGGAATATGGTTTAGTTCTGGACTTGGTTGTGCTGGGTTAACAGTTGGACTCAATGATCATGAAGGTCTTTTCCAACCTAAACAATTCTACAGTTCTGTGATTTTGTACAGTAAACCAAGACCCAAATGGACAACCCTAAGCACATGTAGTCACATATGAAAACTGAGATCTAGAAGTTCTTATATGATTGCAGTTATCCTTTAATTTGGATATACTTACACAAACTGAAACTAGAAAGCAAAATTCCTTTCTTTTCCAAAGCAACCCCACACAAGACCCAAACTCACAACTAAACACTGCCACCACACCACCATCCATTCTTTTTAGCCTTGTATACTGTGCAATAATTCAGATTATCCAGGAGACCTCAGAGAAGAAAATATTGTTGAAATAAAATCAACAAACACTTTTTTTCTTAGCAGTAGGAATCTTCATGTTATGCATGCAAAATAAGTGAGACTTCACAATCCTTTTCAGCAGCATTTCCTGCTGACTGTTGCAGGTGGGAGAAGGAGCTTCACAAAGCACTGCAGCTGAGTCTCTGCAGATGAAGGCAGGAGGTGAGGGCAACAGAGCTGGCTGCTGAACCTAGTGGATAAAGGGCATTTGAAAGAGATCAGGAAAGGCAGAAGGGAAGGCAACCCTGGGTGAAGGAGATTTTAAAAGAATTGCTCAAGTTAAAGGCTAAACACGAGGTGGTAAAGGTACTGAAACTAGGTGTTTGGTATGAGAATTTGCAAGAGCATTTTGTGCTGGAATAGAAATTCAGGTGCTCAAAATAGAAATGCTTTATATTGGATAGTGAAAGAGACTTCAAAATTTTCCACTCAGTCTTTGCGCACTCACCCAGGCAGGGATTTCACACACCATAAGATTAATGAATAGAGATTTATTTCTGAAGACACTTCATTTGTAAAAATTCAGATTTCAATTCTGTTAAGGTTGGATTTCAAAGACCACATATTGGAAACAGAAATTTTCCATTTTACAAGACTTCATACTATTGAAAAATTTTCTTTCTTCTGTTGATGGGCCTTTAGATTAAACTCTTGATATTATTTTGGACATAATTTTTATATTTTAAATATGCTGATTTAATATGTACTCTTAATAGTAGATCAGAAAAGTCACAAGATAAAGCAATGCTCCAGATATCTAGCACTCTGCCAACATTAACACCTGTATGCAATGGATAGATACCTTGTATTTTATTAGCTTCAGCTTTTAGCTGCTAAATTAAAATTACTTTGGTATGAAATACCAGAATATGTCAGTGATACTGTGAGAAGAGTCATCATACAGATGATGACTAAGTGGTATGTCCCATCTAGATATTTTGAAAGTCACCAAGGCTCATTTCTTAGAAAGCAATACAATTATTTTTTCAAAGTGTAGATAACAATTATGTTTTAGGAATAAGGCAAATATTTACAGTAGAGCTCAAGGTAAAAAAATATTAACTGAGCTGAAAGAGATCTCACTCAATACCTTGAAACAAATATGGCAATGTTTTGTTCCAGTGCTCTTAAATCTAACTCCTCTCTGTAATTTTTATTAGGATGCAAAAACTTTCTTATTGATGTCTACAATATTCCAGGTTTCTTCTCAGCTCACTAATAAATCCTTCAAAATAAAACAGCATTATAGATTTCCCTTATTTTCCAAAAAATATTAATCAATACATATGTTTTAAAATCTGTCTATATAAACAGTGACAGTAGTTTATGATTTAATTTCAGTATTATTTGTGCAAGATTAAAAAAAAAATCACATGTCCACTGAGAAGCCTCAAGAAATAAATTTATCTCCTAAAATGAAGATTGAAAGGAAATTCATCCCAGTGTGTTTGTCTGTAGTTTATTATGTTCCAGAAGTGGATAAGTACACATCTAAATTGCACATTAAAAAAAAAAAAAAAAAAAGATGTTTTAGACAGGAGATGGACACAATAAGCTGAAAGCATTATTTTTGACATAGATGATGGGAGATTTCTTTACCTAAAAACAATTTCAAGAAAAGAAACAAATGCTTCATTTCAGAGAGTTTTGAATTATGAAAAGATAATTGAAACTTACATCTTGATGCATGGTAGTTAGTGTCTTCTGTCTCTTTTAAAATAAACTTGTTTTCGCACTTCTACAGATATAGTTCTTTGGTCCTTAATAGACACAATTTGCCTGCTTTTGTCACATAAGTACACAGCAGCTTGAAGTCCCTACTAAAATACAAGCTGAAGTGTCTAAGTATTAGGAAAAGAAAAGAAGAAAAAATCATAATTTCATTCTGAAATGGGACTTGCAAAGGGCATTCAGAAGTCCAGCTGAGTTACAGCAACACTGTAGTCCAATCCTGTGGTACCTTTAACAAAAAATCTCTGAGTTCTCTCCAACATAGCACAATTCAAAACACCTTTAAGTAAAGTTTTTCTCAGCAGGTATACTTTGAAACAGCTTTCTAAAAGGTGCTAAGACAAAGACTTTTGAATACAAATATTGAATTTCTTCTGCAGAACAGCAATATTTACTAAAATATCCATCTCCAAGATGTCCATGGTAGGCTCCAAGCAATGAAAGAAATGTTTCCTTTAACAACAGTTAAATATTAAACTGAAGTCATAATAGAGAAAATATCTGTAAGAAGTCATAATAGAGAAAATATCTGTAGGAAAACAGCATTATTTCCTAAAGAATCAATATAAGATGAACAAAACAAAAAAAAGATATCTAAGAAACACAGAGTACTGTGTACTGTGTCAGCCCTGATTACCAAGAACAGTATTGTGGTGGAAAAGATAGCAGTAAATGCAGTAAGGAAAACTTGGAGTGCTATGACTGCTGAAGAGCCCTCAGTTTTCTTTCTCTGTATTTATTTCCATAATCTGCCTGAATGTGATGCAGAAAGAACAAATAAACCATATTTATTTGAAAAACTCCTATGTCTCAAACAACCTGTGAGCAGTGGTCAAGATCATTGAGGAGACATCACCGACCAGTTCCTTTCCTCATCCGTCTAGTGCTCAGGTTTTCATGTTCTTAGCTCTCTGTACCTTCCAGTCAGCTTCCTCACAATTATCCTTTGGCACTGAGGTGAAATATTACCCTGCTCTGTTTCAGTTAGTGTCATCACAGCACCACCTCTTTGAGACTAGTTTCATCCAGAGGTAGGAAGAGCATAGAAGGATTGGGCTTTTCTCCAGAATTGTCAGTCCAAGAGTTTCTACATAAAACTCTGGTGCAGTAGCATCTTGATAGCAGGGGATTGGGGGTTGAATAACATAATGCCTTTATTCATTTTAAAGAAGACCAGAAGAAATTTAGCTGCCAGTCCTGGCATTATCAC
Source organism: Agelaius tricolor (assembly GCF_023055355.1). Classification (NCBI taxonomy): domain Eukaryota; kingdom Metazoa; phylum Chordata; class Aves; order Passeriformes; family Icteridae; genus Agelaius; species Agelaius tricolor. Next base: position 22,415,479 of record NW_027269262.1, on the reverse strand, counting down.
TTGATAGGAAACACACAGGAAAGTGAGCAGCCACATAAAAATAATACTGTGGGAGGCAGCTGACACAGTTCCTTTGAGAATAAAGTGTGCCTCAGTTCCCAGTGGCATTTTCTAGCAAAATCATCAGACTGACATTGACTACTTAGTTATAAAAGGAAATAAATTAGTATATCCATTTTCTTATAAAAGAGTGAAATGTGTCCAAAATAATGAAGAACTGTAATAGTACATTTTTTTATATTGAAAAATCAAACAGAGGGGTTTTCAGAACAGATAACCTGATAATTTCCAAATTTTTCCTATATCCATTTTCCCTGTTTGCGTCTGGGTGCAAGCCAGGATCAAGTAAGGAAAACAAGGTCCAAAGAAAAACACTCTTCTGAACAAGTTGAATGCTAGAAAGAAACTGCTTAGATTTTGCTATGATACAGATGGACTTCAGTTTCTCAAAAGTGTCCTTTTATTCATAAAACACCACATTACAATGGGGCACTTCTAATGAGAAAAAAGACCAAACCAAAAAAAAAACCCAACAAACAACACACAGAATATTTTGGAAGTTTAAATGTTACATATTTGAGGCTATCACTGACAACATGAGAAAACAAATGGCAGAGTTTCCATTTTACTTCCATTTCAAAGGTCAGAAGAGTATCTTCTGTGTCACTTGAAAAATGTGACACAGAGGTTCACAAGACATGCACAACATATTTAGAGACCTCTAAAAACAGATGGCAAGCACCACTGGCCAACTCTGCTGTCATAAAAGAATGAGTGGCATTTTTCTGCAATATATATCAAATGCTACAGAACTGAAAAGAGCTAGGCTATACCATGTCCTTGGAAAGCACTATTTAAAAAACTCTAAAGACCTTTTTGTGAAATCAGCAATATGTTTAAAGTGAATCATTCTTAAAATAAACAGGGGAGATTTGCTTTATTCCAAAAAGCAGCAGAATTATCATAACCAATAGAAACAGCCAAAAATCTAGACAAATCAAAAATTCAGTTAGAAAAAAAAATAGATTAAAACATCTTAGATGTTTGCAGAGTGCTCTCTGACACAAATTTTAAATTTGTAGTCTGTTTGTAAATTTAAGCTGGAGATATCACTTTAAGTAAGAGCCGATAAGGAAACAAAGATTTCATTAAAATTCAGAAATTTTTGTCAAATGCTGAACAAAAGAATACCTTTTACCCTAATGGTGAAGAAATAGAAAATAATCTAAATCCAGCTTTTTATCATGTATGGAGAGCACAAAGTAACCAAACTTAGGGTTGTTAGCTTTGAAAATAAGTGTCTCTAATATTCGAACCTTTGTAGGAATACAAATGTTGAATTTTTGGAATTGAATCTGGAAAGCAAAATTTCTAGGGACATAATTTCTATCAAAGGCCTTATTGTGTTGTTTAAAGGAAAGTTTTGCAACAAATTTACAGCCATTACCAGGAGAAGTATCAACAGATGTTCATATCAAAACAGTCTCCATCAACTGTAATTTTTGCACCACTCAGAAATAGCTTAGTGCTCATTACAATTAAATGGTCCAAAGATGACTGAAGAGTATCACTGCTTATTTAATCAAAAAGGGTAAGATTTGTCAGTTGTAAGATACTTTTCACTCTTGGCCTTCCAGGTGTTTTGGTATAACCACAGCTAGCAAATAATCACCACACAGATGTTTGCTCACTCCTTCCCTCCTCCCCTCCCCTTCCCTCCCCTCTCCCAGTAGGATAGGAATGAGAATCAGAAAAATATAAATCCTGTGGGTTGAGATAAAAACAGTTTAACAGTTTAAATAAGGAAAAATGTGATAATAATAATAATAGCAATAATAATAGCAATAATGATTATGATGAAAAGAGAGATAACAAAAAGAGAGATTCACAATACCACTGCTCACCAGCTTGATGCCCAGTCTGTCCCTGAGAATTGAATTGCCTCTCCTGGCCAACTTCCCTCATTTTATATATTGGACATAATGTTCTATGGTGTGGAACATCGTTTTGGCCAGTTTGGGTCAGCTGCTCTGGACATGCTGTCTTTCAGCTTTTTTTTGCACCTGCTCACTGTCCAAGCAAGGGAAATTGAAAAGTCCCTGACTTAGGGCAAGCACTGCTCAGCAACAACTAAAACATCAGTGTGTTATCAACATTATTATCAACCTAAATCCAAAACACAGAACTGCACCAGCTACTAGGAAGAAAATGAACTTTCCCAGCTAAACCCAGAACAGTGGTACTTTTGTTTGTCAAACAGTGAAGAGTCAAAGATGTGGTGTCTTCAAACATGTCTTCATAAAATTTCAGTGCTAGGAGGTTTGATTTAAAACAGATACAGTTTGAAAATGATTACTTAGTTATTTTCAGAGAAAACCAAATAAATACATAAATTAAAGCTATTTTTAAGAGATCGGCATAATTGTAAACATTTCTGGAGTAGAGTACATGATATTTCCTAATAAACTGCTGAAAACCTAACTAACCAGAGTGCCAAAAAAATTTCTACTAGTTACATAACTTTTAATTATTTACTAGGATTATAGACTATAGATTATAGTTATAATATACAAACCATATGAGATATAATCCCAACTCTGAAAAGCTTAGTCTTGAAGCAATCCACATTGCCATATGCAAGTAATAAATTGGTATAAATATATATATACATATCTAGCATTAAGGTCCACATGTTCCTAGTGTGGGTTGTTTTTTTCCTACTTGTATATCTACCCTGAGGCTTCCAATATATAGTAGATACATACTTTGAAAGATAGCTTCTGTCTTCAACAATTTAACAACAAAAATATATTTTCTGCAGTTTCTAAGAATTCTTCAGCATGAGGGTAACTATGACAGACTATTTTGTATGGGACTGAACAATGTTCAGTATCCTAACCTCCTTTTCATTTCATATGACAGAGTTGACAGTATGCTGTAGAAATTAGATGAGGCACAAGTATAAATATACATAAAAATTCAGTAGCTAGAAGATACAAAGCATGCCTCATCAGCAAGTGTCTGCTGAGATAGAAGGGCATCTTTATCTGTCCACTTCCTATTTGCTCACTGCCTTCTACTTAGGAGTCTGAGTTAGACTCCTAGGACTCCTTTTCCTTATCACATAGAAAAAAAATAAAAGGATTACTTTTAAAGAGCTCAATTTTATCCAAGTTTATTCTTGTTAAGCTTGACCACTGTCACACTCAAGTTTGCTGACTTAAGAAAAATAGGAAAATATTTTTTCCATCTAAAATCACATTCTCATTCCATCTCCTTCTATTCCAAAATGCATTAAGAAAGAAAAGCTAAGTATGAAACCGGAAAATTAAGAAGAAAGGTAAAAATAGTAGTGGAGAATCTGCAAGAAGAGACACTTTTGTTTTTGTGTAAGAGCTTTAAATTTTTTTGTCTAGTCAATGACTTTAAAGAAGCAAGAAGCACAGACACCACGTCTTCATAAGAAATCATTATGAATCAGTCCATAACCATGTTCTGTTATCTTGAAAGAAAAGAGGAAGAAAAAAAACCAAAAAAAATAGTTTCTGGTATTGGATAAAATACTTTCTGCTATTGGATGTGTGTTACACTGCTACAGTGGAAAGTAGAAACTACACCTGTTAATTTTCATATTTGGGTACTATATGAGCACTTTATATGTAAAAAGCACCCTTCTGTCTGAGCAATCTGAAGCTTCATACATTTGGATAAAAAAGAAGGGAAACTATGGAGAGCAGGGATGGTCCATCATTAAAATTCCTTAAAATATATGTCTATGCAATGCTATGGTACTAGTTCCACTTGAAGACAGACAGTAGATAGCTGAATTGGAAGTGGGGTTTCTTGCAGTTCCTATGGTCTTAAACATGAGAAAATATGTAGATAAAAAACTTTTGTCTCAGCAGATACCACTGGCAGTGAAAAGAGCTCTTCATTTTCATGATTTTCTTTGATATTAGCTTATTTTATATGGATCATGCAAAGTGGGAAAGAAATGAAAAATAATGGAGGAAGGAAGAAAATGTCAGGGTTTAGCCAATTTTTGTTGGAAAATGCAGTACCAGTATAAGATTTTGTGAACAACAGTTCTATGTTAGTTACCCTGAAAAAATTAAGAGAAAATGTTTATGAAACTAAAAAATCCTCTGGCAAAAAAATCCAGTTTTCTACTTGAATGTTTTAATAGTAACATTGTGAGAAATCTTTGAAAAAATATTTAAAAATTCCATAAAATCTAGATGAAGTTTAAGAATTAATTGGAAGAAGGATAGACATTTTTTCTTGGGACATACAGGCACTCATATCCTTTTATTCACATGAAAACAATATTTACACTATTTTGCACTAAACAATACCTTCTCTTAATTCTCAAAGTGAAAAATATGAAAGGGCACTTCTCATATCAGTACTTTGGGTCAGATTTTTCCATCAGCAAGATCACAAGTCATAAAATTTTCTCTGAAAAATAGGTGTATCCTTTGATGAGAGAGGTTTAGATAATTATATGCATATATTGTCAATACCAAACATATCACTGAGACCCAGTACTTTGAATAGTCTCTTATCAAACTGGTTTAAAATGGAAGTATTTTTTTTTATTAACTATTATTTGGGTTAAATTTACATTAATGTTTCTTTGGATTAAATATGGGTAGTTTGTAAAGTGAATGTTTGGAAACTGAACAGTCACAAATAAATATGTACAACTTCAGGATGTAGTTTATGGAACATGATAGACTGAACTGAAAGCAACTTAAGTTCAAATTAAAGCACATAGTTTGTAACAGATTTTAAACATTAAACAAACATTTCCTATCATGAATAGGAACTCTTGTGCCTAACGAGAGTTTCAATCTAATTTCAAGATAGGGATTTTTATAAATCATATTTCCTGTTATGGACTTTTCACAGCAAATAAAAGCTATCTTTATTTTTGACAATTAATAATAAGTTTTGGTATCCAAACAGCTTCAGAAAAATACAACAGCAGCTGACCAAGAACTGATCATGGATCCCACACCTTTCAGAATAGCTTGTCACAATTTATAAAAAGTTGCATCTACCTGTAAGACCTCAATTATAAAGAATAAAAATTTTACTATTGTGAATTGAACTAACTTAATTGTTCGAATCTGTAACTTCAGCTTTGTTGTCCTGGTAACTACAAAAGTAGCCTTGACATGTAACTGTTCCATTTATAGTGATTATTGTTTATGTGAGTGTATGGAAAATTACTAATTTTCTGCAGTTAGTCCTTCTCACAATAAATACCTGAATATTAAAATTAACTCTAAAATTTTGATTTCCATCACTATTTTGCACATAAATAAGTGATTTTACCAGAAAAAACTTCATAAAAGTAGTTTGACTAAAAGCATTAAAAACATATGGTATTCAACAGAATATATATTTCAAAGCTGTCAAAAAATGACTAATCCTGTAGCGTCCGTATTTCAGAAGACACATCATCTATGTAACTTTTATTTTATTTCTGAATTGTGGTAGCTCTGTTAGAGATGAATGGATTTGATCCAGGATGAATCCAGATGTGAGCTGGCAGGAAATAAATTTATGTCATGAGGAATTAGATTATTTTTGTTCTGTATTTGACTTGTCATTGATTACTAAATTTTCCCTAATTGATTCCTATCTTCACCTCACATACAGCACAGATTGACATGACAGCTTCTTGCCAGGGTATTACTTGAAGTCTAATGTCTTCTTGTTAGGAAAAAAAAGTCAACTTTTCTAATGCTCTTCAATGAAGAAACTTAGCATTTATTTTGAAAATTACGTATCTGGAGAAGATGAAATAAAGTAGAGACTTATGATGAATGTATTGTCCTGTAAATTCTTAAGTGTCTAAAAGTCAGTTGTAAGCTAGATATAACCCTTTAAAAATATCTTTATTTAGCCAATATTGGGGAAAAATATTTAAACCATTCTTGGCTTGTTTTTTGAGATATATTCTCCTTGTGACACTGCAACAGTAATCTGCACTGTTGCTGGTCAAAACCAATTCTTCCATCAGAAAAAGAAAAGAGAAGGTAGGAGAAATATTTGCAATTAGTGTATTATTTGTAAAACTAAGAATATAATCCTTTCTATTCCCAGCCCCTCCTCTATTAAAACAAATTCACATTTGCCTATATGTAAGGTGTATTATACATATGTCTTACAACATTTCATATGAATTCCATCGCAAATAATTTGGCATATTCCATTGATAGTGCAACAGGGGAAAAATAAATTGCAACACTTAATAATAGTTGTAAAAATGTATAAGTTTCTGTACCACTGCTATGGAACTCTGATCAATCATAATTGCCCATCAGACCTTTATATCTCAGCTCCATATCAAATGTCAGAATGCCCAGGCTGAAGTTCTAACACTGAAAAACAAAAACTGGTGGCTGTCAGGGACCCTGTCTACAGTATGATGCTGGACATTTATCAAAATTGATACAAACAAGATACACAAAAGAAATACATTTAAATGAATACATGAAATTTATAGAACTCTTTATATCAAGCTGCTAATTAATGCATGGCCACTCTGGCTAAGCACTGTTTTGCATGTCATTGGTGAGTTTCATCAGGCGATTGCAGAAAAAGCTGTGATGAGCTGCACAGTAGCAAGTACTTAAAGAAAGGGCACTGAGAGTGACACCATAATATCAGTCTTGGCATCCTCTGGAGCTAACAGAAGTGAGTTTGACAGTGCCATATACTTAGGAATACAGGAATTCTCAGGGGATAACAGTTGACCCTCACTCTTACCCTGGCAAAGCTAATTTTTCAGAATTATTCAATAAAATAATTGCCAAAATGTTTTTCTGAATATCTGAAAAAGTTTGGTTTGAGCAGACAAATGATGGAGCGGGGAATTTAGCTAAGTTAGACACAAGAATTTAGAACAAACCTTGAAGGTCTTTTAATTCACTTTGATTTTGTTCCAGAAAGACTGTGAAGTTGTTATAGAATATTTGGTCAGAGTTCCTAAAAGAGGGACTCTGATTTGTTAAAAAAAAAAGTATAGTAAAAATCCTGGAGTCCAGACTGAGAAATAAGTAATGTTAAATCTAATGCTTTAGTAATTAGGAGAAAGGGATGGTTTAGGAAGTGTCTAGATGAACAACTGACCAGGAATTATTTTAAATTATGTAAATATACTGGTGACCTGTAAAAACATCCTAATAACAAAAAATACTTTAGAATTATTTCCACCAACATGTCATCAACATTTGAGTGACTCTAGTCACTCAGAGTTGTAAGTGAAACACATTTACATCTGCATGAGATAACTTGAATCATTGAGTCAATGTTCTTATTTTAAGAAAAACAGACAAATCTTCTGAAAAAAAGCAACCCTTTCATATTTCTAAATATGAGATACAAAAAGCACAATGAATAATCAGCTGTATTCATATTATCACTACTATTACTTGGCTTACAGTAGATTCTATAAAATGCAACTGAGTTTCAGGAAAAAAAATCACTTTTAACTTTATAAGGTTAACTTTATAAGAATCTAGATCCAACTCAGACTTGTTAAAAGGTCTTAACATTTCAAATCTCAATAGACATGGTATCCTTGAACAGTTTCAAAATTTAGATAGTGTAAGCTAAGCTTCTCAAATGAAAAAACAAAATAAAAAAAATCTAAACTTTTATTGGATTTTTTCATTCACTTAGTTTTCTGGGGTTTTTTCCCTTCCAGTTAAAGAGCAGGTTTTATGATTATAACGACTAGAAAATGGCAAACCATATTTATAAAAAATATGACAGCAGATATGCATTGAAAGTCCTTTCCATTTTGCAGAAAAAAACACACAAAACAATCTTTATTAGGAAAATGTAAATGCAAATGAGAAAGACAGTACACCAGGAACTTGAAAAAGGACAGAAATTTTACTTTGTATAAACTGGAGCCATAGGTGGAGCTCAACACAGGACTAGAATACCATTTAAAAGCTCTTCATCATGGGAGTCATCATATATGTGTGCGTATATATATGTATATATATATACACACAAGTCCCCACAGTCACACCACTTATTCTAATTTTCTTTCTACTGAAAACTTTGCTACTTCTTTCACGTTAATTTCCAAATTTAAGTCTTCAGAAGGAGGAAGGGCTGTTTCTTTAAAAGAAACATGGGAAATATGCACGGTCTGTATGTTTGGTTGTGAAGTGGCAGAAAAAAGTGCTACATTAAATCCAGAATTAACAGAGACTACAAACTGTATGGAGTAAAAAAAGAGTGAACAACAGGAAACTCATGTGGAGTTTCTGCCACTCTGTACACTAGCCTGGGGTACTGCAGTCTCTCTGTAAAAAGATACTGCAATCTCTGTAAAAAAAGAAAGGTCAGCTTTTAGCTATTTTGCTGTGCAGTGGCATTGGAAAGGGCAAAATATCCAAACAGGAAGCATCACAAAATTTATTTGCAATGGCTCAATGAGAGCACACACCAGCAAAAACACTAAAGCAACAGCACTGACAGCTGCCTGCTGAGAGAGAATTCTGCTACCAGAACAGTTGGCTGGGAAAGGTAGAAGCAGAAAATAACTTCAGTGACTGGAAGCCAACCATCTCTCTCTTTCTCAGAATCAATCTCACTAAGAGTTACAGTAAGTTGTCATACTGGGAGACACCACAGAAAATGAAAGAAGTTGAGCAGCAACAGCAGGACTGGAAATCACTCATCAACAGACATACTAAAAATGTGCTGTGAAATATGAACAAATTTTCTCTCTGGGAACTGTGGTCCATATAAGCCAAAGCCAAAAAAGTTGTATATTTTCAAAAGATATTGAAGAATTTTACTCTAACCACTAGGGTTTTATGTTTTCAACTGGAATCATAGAATCATGGGATTGTTGAAGTTGTAAAGGACCTTTAAGATTATCAAGTCCACTGTTAAATTACAGTTATGATTAAGAATTTGTTTTCACTAGAAATTGTTACATCATTTCTTATTTATACATTTGAAGAGAAATATTGAAGTTAATAATAAAAATAGCAGTACATTATTAATCAAATCAAGTATCTGGGTAGAGCGGAAGTTTATTTATATTAGGACATGAATGAGAAAAAAGTTGTGGATCAGTATCTGAAATCAACTAATGAGTGTTGTCTCAGGTGACAGTCAAATACCAGAAAATAGGTATGTGTATTTGTCTTCTTTAGGGAATTCTGTCTATTTGTGATACACTGGTTGTAGAATGTAAGAACATATTTTGAACTGTAAAATCCTATTGAGTTAAAAAGAATAAGGGAGTTTTAACTTCAGTGAGACCAGATGTCTACCAGCTGTTCATATTCAGGGATGATCCTTACTCTAGAAAAGATACATAAATATCTTTCTAAAAGTAAAGCAATACTTTTTACCTTTAGCAATAACTGTTGTAAATATCAGTAGATGCAAAGACTGCTTAGGATGTTATAAATAAATATTTAATTGCATTTTACTTCACCCTGTCTCGAGGCAAAATGAGGCAACTAACTGTTGAAAACAAAGTCTATGACACAGCCAATCAAACAACAGAAACACTAAAATACACCGTTTGTTTTGGATACCTAACACATTAACTACTATATCAAAAGAGAGACCCAATGGGCCCTTGTTTGAGCTCTATAGCCCAGAGAGTTTACCAGAAGAGGATGAATTTCCCTCACATTCTGATATGCGCTCTGCGATGCATGCTTGAATTCTGAAGGCCACAGAAAGTGTCCCATAGTTGGGGTGAGAGGGGGGAATAAAAGTGGTAAATGAATGATCATATCTGAGAAAAGAAAAAAGTTCTGCTTGCTAAATGTATTTGTTTTTCTATGGCAACTGTTCCTGGACAAATCTTCTCCCAGAACTATCTGAAATTCATGAAAAACACTTCATACCCCATGGATATTGTCCTTGAAAAGAATATATAGTTACATTGGAATAAGATCAAGCAGTTCTCTTCTCTTAGTTCTAAGGGGACACTTAAAAAATTGCATTCTAATTTGTTCTGGCCTGAGAAAATGGAATATTGTCATTTGGAACTTCCTTGAATACTGTCATTTTTTCTTATATATTATGAGGTTAGACTATCAATCTTAAAATTTTAAACCGCAAGGAAAATTGAGACAGGAGTCAGTATCACTGCATATATCATAAGCATTTTCTCCTGGTTTGACTTCTTTTAGATGAGTTGGAAAGCCCCACACGGGCTTGGAAAACTATCCAAGATGTTTCCTATTTGTGGCCTGGATAAAGAGGAGAGGAAGAAAACTTAGTCCGAAGAGAGGGGTGAATTGTAAAATAAGAAAATATGCTTACAGTTAAATTTGAAGAACAAGTCTAGTTTAATTAATTTTATTGTCTTATTAAACTAATAAATGTCTCTCTTAAGTGAAGACTACACTGACATGATTCATTTTCTGTTAACCTAGATGTTTTTAACATTCCATAGACAGTGCCAGTTTATGCCACTCATTCCCCAAGGATTAGATTTCATTATGTTTATTCGTAGCAGTCAGTGAGTTGCTATGCATGAAGATTAAATTATGCTAATGAGACCATTCATGAAACAAAGAAAAAACAGCATGAAGGAACATGGCAGAATATGACTTCATGGTGATACTTAAATCCAGTACTTAAAGATTTTCCTCTGCTTGCCTTCCTTCCCTTTGCAAACTTAGATATCCACTCCCATCTTTAAATAGCACACTACCTTCTACTTTAAGAGGTTCAGGCTGCTGTAAAAATGTTCTTAAACCAGACTAAAACTTAGGTAGAAAAGGAAAATCTATGGACATTGGAAGCCAGGACAGGTGACACAGGAGGACTACAGAGATGCTGTTTGCCACTGTAGGAAGAAAGTTTGTAAGGCCATAGCTTGAGTAGAGTTCAACCTGTGAAGGCCAAAAAAAAGGCTTTTTAGCATATTTTAACAGCAAAAGGTAGATTAGAAGTAACGCTGATCTAGTGTTAGTAACACTAACCTCATCTTATTAACTTGATGAGGTTAGTCCACCACAAAGAGGGACAAAGACAAAGCAGAGATGCTAAGTGACTTATTAAAGGAGGTGATTGTCCCACTCTGCTTCTCTGCAGCCTCACCTCAAGGCCTGTGTGCAGTTTTGGGCATGACAATGAGTGAAGGATCTGAAGCTTTTAGAAAGTATCCAAAGGAGGACTACTCCAAAGGTGGTAAAAGGTCTCAAGGGTTAAACTGTTGAGGAGAGTCTGGGATCACTTCATTCATTCAGCTTGGAGAAGGCTGAGGGCAGCATCATCACAGCCTACAACTTCCTCAAAGGACCAGCAGAGGGGAAGGTTCTGAGCTCCAAACTCTGATGACTAGTCACAAAGAAATGAACTGAAGCTCTATCATGAGAAGTTGAGGCTTGGTATTAGAAAATGTTTCTTCACTGAGAGGTTGATCAATCACTGGAACATGGTCTCCAGAAAAGGCTCTACCAAGCCTGCCAGAGTTCTAGAATATCTAGATAATTTTATTCCCATGGTTTAGGTTTAGGTCATTAGGAGCAGGAAGGTGGAGTCAATGATTCTTATGGATGTGTTACAAATTGATATATTTATTTGATGAGTTTAAACTTTATCTAAAATAAATATATTAGACAAATACTAAAAAATCGAGTAAAATTTAGGATGGAAGATCAGTACAGCTCTCATGTAAACTCAGGACTAAATATTCTGGTATGACAGCTATTGCTACAGCAAAGAAACTTTCACAGTTATGGTAACAAAACAGCCATCTGCTCTGGGTAGCAGGTTCAAGCTTACAAGACTTTCCTCTGTGCATGTGTGAAATGTTTGACTCATGCAATCATTTCTTTAGTCCTTGTTCACATGAAAGGCTCTCAATCATACCAACCTAGATATTTTCTCAGGTGCCGGATATTGTATAAGGCAATGGGCAAACTTAGACTTCCTTGTGTAGTTTTCCCTGTAGCTCTCACTGATCCCTTTGTAGTTTGCTACATTTAGCTATGACCAACTGAGGCACCATAAGAATAAAAACCAGTTTCACTGTGGCTTTCCTTCTTTTTCTTTTTACAAATAAAGAAAATGAGGCTGCTCTATGTTTTATTCCATTTTGGTTCTCTTGTTATTCATGCAGGGCTTTCTCTTCAATAGAATGTAACTCAGTTTATAGTAGCTAAAACTGTGGCTCTGGGCAGTATATTCTGGGTTTGTTTTTTGGCAGATGTTGTTTCACTTTCTTTCTAATTCCATGTTCGGTACTGTCTCTTTCCAGAGGCACAATTGCATCCATGCCTTGAAATAGCTAGTGTTTAAGCTTACGGTATTCTCCTCATAAACAGACTCAATTCTTTCTTGTTAACCCCATCCTTTTTTATTAATAGGTTTTAATACATTGACTTCTGTTGTGCTTTACTATCTGTAATAGTTGACAAAATGTTTGAAGTGCCATCCATGTTCACCCATGATCTTTCTCATCAGTAGTAAGCTATTTTTCTGTAGCACCTTTGGGACTTTCATCACAAAGATAACTGTTACTTCAGCTATAGAAGCTTTCAAGCATGCTATAATGAGCGGGACATAATACTCAGCTCAGATTGCTAGTATTGCAGCATGGGGATTGGTTTTCTTTTACAGGAAGTAGAGGTGAACTAATAACTCCGAGTTTTCGTAGTGAGGAAACCTTCCTCACATTTCTTTATCTTCCTCCTGATATTGAACCATATTCTGCACATTTCTGGCCCTTCTGTAAGCTTCTTTAACATTATCTTGACAGGAAACAGTCAGAAAATTTCCCCCTACATAATAGTATTTAAAGTGCCTATGAAAGGATCTAAGATAAGAAAGAGCTGCCAAAAGGTAGCTGTTGATAGAGAAAGGCTGAGTGAAACACCTTGTTTAGCAGCAGCAGATTATCATATTACCTGTATAAATTTTCTGGAACTGTGTTATCTTTCAGGTAAACTTTTTAACAAGATAGTGTTTTCATAGCAAAATGGCAGATAGAATCTGTTTTATAAATGAAAAATGGTCTTGCTGAATGTGTGACAGGGCGGATGAGCCCAAATGGCCTTGAGAACCAAAAAGACGTTTACAGGACCAGGAACATCAACAAGTCTTTTTTTCTTTCCACAACTCTACCTTTTCCTTCCTTGTGGAAGGAAAAAAGTGTAACCTATGCATCAACAGAAGTCACTGTCATATCACTATACAAGGGGAAAAAAATCTGAACTAAAGAGATAGGCATGCAATTAGATTTTAATGCATCCCAGAAAATGCACTGTCTGGCCTTTCTTATGTACAGCTGAGTATATTGTTTCCCCATACTTTTATTCTATTATATAGTTATTTTTATAAATAAATATCTTTCACACTGAGAATACATCTTCAAAGAACCAAATTTTAGCAAGTCTTTTCATCTGAACATGCAATATATATTCATTCATATTCTTTGCATGAACACGCATGAAGTCTCAGTTTCATGACATAGTCTTAGCTAACACTCTGTTTTGCTTTATTATAAAGAAAATTGAACTGATTTTTTTTTACTAAATTTAGGCAATCTCTTGTTCTGTTCTTTGTGTACCTTACTCTACAAAGTTCCGCACATCATATGTTTTACACTAATGGGTTTCGTTTCAATTGTTTTTCTATTGTGAATTTATAAGCTGAAAAAGCACTTAATCAAGAGGTCTGTTACCCCTCTAACCTGACAATAAGGGCAAAAAGACAAGTGTTACATCTTGACAATTTTCAATGACTGTAATAGATTTGAAAGTGAAATGGCAAGGTAACCTCTGCGCTCCTAAAGTTATTTGATGAACTTCCAAGATGAACTTTTGTTAAAGAGCTCTGATCTCCTCATAAGGGACTTTAGGTTTATTTTTTCAGGTTTTAGGTTTATTTTTTATAAAATGTGAAGACAGTTTTGGTTTACCCACCTGAAAGGTAAGATAGAAGTCTGATATTTAATGTGAATTAAAGAATAAGTTTCAAGATATCAATCAGGTGATTGGTACCTGTGTTTGTTACTTTTCATTTAGCTGATTGTTTTTCCAGGTTGATCTTTCCTCTCTGTTAGTAAATACCTGATATTAAATTGGACTTATTGTGTTCAATTTGAACTTATTGTGTCCAATCAAGTACTGCACCATGTTATTGAACAGTCTGTTGTTTCTTTCTGCTTTGAGTACTTGACAGTGTACAGAAATATTTTCTCTCACTGTATTTTTCCAGTATGACTCATAGAAGAAACTTAAAAATTGCTTGAAGTTTTTTTGAAAAAATACATTTGATACAATAAAAAGAGATTGTTCCATCCTGTAAAATCCATCAGTCGAAGGCTTAAGGAGTAAAAGGTTAAGAAATTAAGGAGGAAAAGCTGAGAAAATTTATTTATGAGAAGAAATTATAGAAATTAATCCATCTATGAGAAGTTCAAATATTGAAAGTCTAGCAATTGCCAGTAAAAACTTTCAATATCATGACAAATTGGAATTAAACAGAATTTCTTCCATGGTTTTATCTTCTATAAACAAAAGTTATGAATGAAATTGTTGCACTTAAAAGAGAATATGAGAACTTAGTTCATGCCCTTAATTTATGCTTAACATCAGAACACATGGTAGCGATAGGAATGAACTTAGAATAAAAATATTTGACATAAACCATCAAGATTTACGTTTCTACATTTATTTATTTACTTGAACAAAGCCTCCTGTCCTTAAAGAAAAACATTTATAGTCCTTCAATTTAATTTTTTTTCTCCAAACATTCACAAATGTACTGATCACATGTTACTATTAGAAATAGTGTTCAGAGTGTCATAAAATTAACGCTGGGCTTAAAAATTTTTCCAATCATGTCTATCATACAAGGAAAAATCTGACTTTTCCTATTAATTATTATCGTTCACTCTTTCCAGGTGAAAGTCTAAAACTGAGTAGAGAGAGACATTTAGCAGAGACATTTTTCTGATCTGACGTCTCTCTTCAGTTAATCAGCTGTGCTACATTTTTTAGTATTTGATTTAAAAGCAAAAGATGTTTTGTTTTATGATATGGTATGATGTGATTAAAAGGCATAAAAAATCCATGTTTATGCGTGTTGTCTAATTACATTTTCTTTTCTCTCTTAGTCTTTCAAAATGTATGAAGAAGACAGAACTACTGCTTGCTGTCTCCATAGAGACACCATGACAGTATCAGGAGAAAATATTTTTATTTCAGTTCCTAATGGATTTGACTCCTGAGTAAAACCACTCAATAAGGAAAGTGCCAGGAATAGAAAAGCCATTCATTACAATGTGCATCTCATTGTGATCTGCATTGGCTTGATCTGTGCTAAGTGGTTTAGCACAGTATTTAAAAATGTTGCAAAAGTAGATTTCTTTTCAGATTTGTTTACTGTGCCAGATTCAGGGCTTGTTTAAGTTCACATTCCAGTTTAAATGACACAAAAGAACAGTCTTTTTCTCTCAATATAGGAAAATTAATATTTCGCTTGGCTCTGGAGCTAAACTTGGTAAAAAAAAAAAGCAATGTAGTTATTTCTGGAAAAATTCTGTACAATTTAACTGATAATTATCAGAAGAGGTTTGGTGTTTTGTTTTTTTTTAATTCATAATGTAGACCTGGAAATATGTGATGACTGCCTGCAAGATTACCACTCTAAACCATAGTTTGCATGTGAAGTTAAGATTGTCCATAAGTTAATATGAAAGACAGAAACAATAAAGAATTTTAACTTTTTTTTTACTATTTTAAGTACACAAATGTTTAAAAGAAGTTCATCACCTATGAATTATTAGATATTTCTACTTCCTCTTCAAAATACAGTGTGGCACTACATAGCATATATTAATATACAGCAGAGTTTTATAGTATTGATTATATGAATCAAGTCAATTCATTACATGAACAGGAAAAAAGAGACTAAACCAAATTAACATCTATGTCTTTCTAGGTAATTTAGACCTCTTAAAACAAAACTGATTAACTGATTTAGTAAGAATATGTGATTTGGAATTTTTTAACTTCTTACAATGTTCTAATTGACTAATAATTTTTTTTAAGTGTTTAAAATGGATTTTAGCTCACTGGATGAATTTCAAGTCTTCTGAGGTATCAATTTCTTGTTGCAAGAAATTTCAGTTGAAAATGTATATCAGACTGATACATCTGTAGTTATGATGTTATCAAAAAAAAAAAAGACACATGAAAAATCTAGAGATCTCCTTTTTTTGAACTAAATATACAGTGATTTTGGGAGGGAATATTAACTCTGATTCTACTGTTACCATCAAGGTTAGATACCACTCTTTTCATTCCCATTCCCTCTCATGATTATGAACATATTTATATAAACCTTGTCCAAAAAAAAACCAAACTGAAACCAGCCCCATCCCTACACAATCATTCATTTCGAAGCACTGAGACATCTCTTCACGTCAAGTTCCATTCCTGTTTAGAACACCATAAAATAAAACAGGTTTGGTCAATACTCCCGAACTGGAAGATGAAAGATGGACAACTAAGTCTTCTCACTATTTTTCCAAAAGTTTTAGAATAAAGATGGATGAAAACAACTAAAAAAAATTATCAAGAGCACTGAGCATCCCATCCAGGTTTTCAGTAAGACTGACTACTTGTTGAGATGTAGCAGGAGATGAGTAAATGACTTGTCATTGTATTATGATTACATTGGCACTCTACTGACTGCAGTACAGTTTTAAGTAGTCCCTGTTATTTTAGTAGTGTAAAGACTCAAAATTTGTTGTGAGATAGTAGTAGAGGAAATAATTAGGTTTGAAACTGAAATTTTCTCTGGAAGAAGGGAAGAAGTAAATAAAATATATTCCCACTCTATCTGGTTTAAGACAAAGTATTAGCTATGTTAATTTAGTTGTCTGAGCAGGAATAAAATAATACTAGTATTAGATTAATTCAGATCTTTACAAAATTATAATAATGTACAAGTGATTGCATTGGACAAAATCCCATAATTTTAAAGTAAAAAATAATAAAAATATATTATTGTCATCTCCCCTGGCTTTCTGATACTCTGCTAAATGAAAAAACAACAAAAAGTTGCACTTCAAGTCTTTCTGAAGAGTGATCAATTTAAGTCAAAGGCCAAATAGACACATTCATTTGGGAAATACAAAGCAAGATGCAGTACTTGATTGCATTAAAGACACTTTTGTTGTTTGAAAGAGACACTTTGAAATGCAACTATTTTATTTTCTAGTAGCTCACAGATGTACTTTGTTAGTCTGTTTTCCATTAAGTTGTCAAGTCTGTGACAGGGTATTTAATGGGAATTTTTATTTGAAATTGAATACTTTGAAACTAATTTGTCTATTCAGAGAGATATCTTCATGAACTGGCACTTTTTGCTTTCATTTTTAATTTAAACACACCTTTGATGTATCCTGAAATAAAAACCTAACAATTTATTTGGAGAAAATCTGCAATTCCAAAGTGACGGTATCACAGAAAATTATTTATAGTACTGGTGCAAGACATGAATCTTATAATACTTTAAAAGCATATACAAGGTAAAATCACCAGAATGCTGTGGAAATTGGAATCAAGAACATTTACCTCTAACAGTTTGCATTAGTTAAGGGAGGCACAGCTGCATTTGAAATATAAAATCTCTGTCTGTATAAGATAGTCTGAGAAACTTGATACTCAATCAGACTTCAGACATTTCTTGACAAATTAGCTATCTTGTTTATATTTTTAAATTCTTGGAAAAAGCTGAGAGCTAAGAGACCTCTGGTCTGGAAAATATAAAATGGAGTATAGAAGGTGATTGTTAAGAGTGCCATTCATAATTTTCATTAGTAATGATTAAATAATATATATTAAATTTTATAAAAGTCTGTGAAAGTTATCTGGGAAACTGAGCAAGTGTATCTCCAAGCCCTTTATTCACAAAAAGAAAAACATTGTTTTGTTTTTACAAGTGCTCCTCAGACTTTTAGGAAATAACTCTCCAAAGAATTTTTTCTTCATATGAGAAAAATAAATCTTATTGAGATGAAATAACACCTTAATTAAAAAAAGAAATGAAACATGACTATAAGAACAAATCATATTATGTGCTAAGAATATACTTTCCTTTTACATAGTGAAATGCAAAATAAAAATGGGAGAAGAGATTTTTCAAATAGGTGTCATAATCTAGGGAACTTTTGAAAACTCCTTCCATAGCATCTATAATTTCTCATATTATTTCTATAATTAAAAAAATTCTTTACAATGGGACTGAAAATACAAAATTTGGCAAGAAAAGGTATAGCTTAAAAGAGAAAAATGCTTTTTCAATAAAGAAATATTGCTGTCTTAGCAAATTTTAAAATGAGGAAGATAATTGAGGTTTTATTTGTTTTTTCTAGACTTTTAAATTATTTTGCCTTCTTTATTTGCTCTGCAAATACAGATAACAGATGCAGCCTTTTAGTCTCTAAACATACTTATTTGAGGGCTAATTTTTAAAAAGTTATTTTTTATCTCCTAAAAAACTTGTTATTTTTATCTCCTAATCCCTTTATTTGCCAAATTTTTGACTGTCCAAACCACCTTGATCCCTTCTTTTTCCATATTCTTTTGTTCCCTCTGTAAATAATTTCATCCTACAATGCTCATAAAGCAAATAATTCTCAGAAATATTTTGCTTCATTAAAATTATATGCTTAAAAGTAGAAAGAAGATTTGAGATTCTTAGTGTAAATTGTTAGTTTTTGGTGCTCTTTTGGAATAATAATTGAAATTGTTCCCTATAGAAACTCTCTCTGCTTTGAAAATGTAGTTTTAGAATACAAATATTTATAAGGTACACTATATAAATATTTCTATGTCCTTAGTGCTGAACTGCTTACATGCTAGGTTAAGAAGTTATGCATAAGTAGCAGTGGCTGCAACAATCATGCTGAAATCATCACTTCATTTTCCTTTTCTAAATTAAAGCAAATAAATGCTTCTTTCTGATGCTTTGGGTATAATTGTGGAAATTATAACAATGGCAAAGGGATAAAATTTTAGTGAGACAAATTCTGAATAATCTTGCTCAGACTAATTTCTTAGCTTTGGGTATCCACTTTTATGTGTTATTTTGATGTTCTCTCTTGAGGAAAATTGTGGCTGCAATGAGAATATTTTGAAAAACACTGGATATACTACTTGAAAAAATCCTAAATAGGAAAGTACACTCTGTTTTTTTTTCTTGGTGGGAAATAAAATGATCCCAGTAAATTGGTTTCCAGACTGAATTTCAAGGACAATGAGAGTGTACACTGTAATGTTTGAAACCTGGAAGTATTGGGAACTTCAACAACAACAACAACAACCAAAAAAAAAAAAAAAGGGCAGAATTGCAGACCTAAACAAATACAATATTTTGTTAGGAGCATGAAATATTTCACAAACAGTATGGTTTGTTGGAATATAATTTCTGTTATGTCTCTCTAAATCTAGATTTATTTCTTTGAATTAAGACATCAATATTTAAAATAAAAAATATAATATGTTCTCAAAGAGGTTAAGGTACCCAGTCATAAACAGTCATTGTCTAAAATTAAGATTTTGTTCCAACACAAATAATAAATTCTAGAAAAAGTTCATACCAGCCTGAAGATTTCTGAGAGAAAAAGTGCTCAGTACGTATAATGTGACTGAAGTTTAATCTCTCTAAATAAAAAGATGGGGGATTTGAACTGTGGAGTCCTATTCTGCTGTATCTTACCAAGTTGGGATTTCAGCATCTTTATTAACAATTTTGTAGCTTAAGCTCTTCTTTTCCTCAGACTGCATTACAGATGTCCAAAAAAGGAATGTTCCATTTTGAGTAGAAGAAAAAAATGTTCATTGAACCAAAACAAACTTTGTTTTTCTTCCAAGAACCTTTCTATCCCTTAGAAGCTTTTGTTTTGCAGTTTTTATGGCATTCAAAACTTAGTATCTTTTTTCTTTTTCTGCTTGATGAATTTTCCTTTGCAGTCTTAATTTGTAATTTAGCTATTCTAAATATGTTTCATATGAACATTTAAATAAGGATCTACCAAAAATTTTCTGTATGACCATTTCTCTCAGAGAAATGATAGCAAAGGGAGCAAGAAGACATTACAGTGGGTGCAATAAATATATAGTAGATAATAAGTAGACTTATAAATCTATAATGACTTATATTACACTCTTCCAATAAGGTAAGAGCTAAGTCAGTAATGCTAAAAGAATACAAATCCATCACTTAGGTCATGCAAATTGAAACCTAAAGGCTTTTTGCAAATCCTGATAAAGATAAATGAGTACTTGCTCAGCTGTTGGGATATGCCAATTTTATTCAGTAGCCAGACAGCAAAACAGCAGCAAAATTATGTGCCACAGAGCAATGGTGAGCTGACCATAGCTACTCAAACAGACTTGAAGTTATGTGATCTGCTGTCCATTTTTTGTCTAAAGGTCTTAACACATCCAGAAAAATACAATTAAGGAGAAAGGCGTAAGGACAAAAGGGAAACTTTATTTTCTTATTGCATCAGTCCATGCAATGCTGGTGTTTTTTCACAGTTCAGGTTGACATTGCAGAAAGGGTGCAGCAGAACCAGCAGAAATTAGAAAAAAGCCTGTGAGAAATTTCAAGTTTAGGAAATGGTTTCTGCTTTAAGACTGACAAAATTGGCTGTAGTCATTCAGCTTTGAAAACTGAGAACTTTGAAAACTGAGGACATAAGAAAGGCACCTGCTTTTTCCTAGGCATCATAGAAATTGACTGTGATCAATTTTTCACCTTTTACTAGGAGGCCAATGCACTTTTACCTCACAGCCTGGAAAGAAAAGAACATTGATTGTGCTAGGAAAAACAAACTTCTGTTAAACTGAACTTTACAAAATGGAAATAAACTTATTCTAAACAGAATCTGAGGTTATCTTAAGATCACAATTTTTACCTGAGTAGGTACTCAGAAGTCAGAGTACCCAAGAGGTTCTAAATGTAAGCATACATTTTTCAATATGAACCTTGGTATTCCATTACCAAATACAATGGTATTTGGAATTTATTATAATAAATTAGAAAAAGGAAAGAAAAGCAGGACTTTTGCCTACATCTGGCAACCCTAAAACACACATTGTTTCATTAAAAAAATGCATTTTTTCTACATTCCATGATTTTATGGAGCCTTTTCATTTGGAATCCACTTCTCTTTTGTTTTATATCATGATATTTCACTGTACTAAACCTGTCATTAAAATGAGATATGGAATAGAAAAAGTGCTCTGAAAATGTATCATTAAGTTTTGAAAACTAGTAGGATTTCTAAGATGGTATTTTCAGACCACACTAACTGGAGCAGGCTGGCAAATACTCCTTAGGCTATTACCATTATCAGCCACTGACATGAAGTAATCCTGTAAGAAATAGCTATTTCTGCCCTTAGATTTTCAATCAATGATGACCCAAGTTTTTATTTCCAAAATGAAACAAACAGCATTCTAAGAAAGTTACTGAAAACAACTAATGCTCAGCATTTTCTAACAGATTTCAAGCAATACAGAATATTCTGAATGTAATTTTAGTCTTCAAACTATAAAAAATATATTTTGCTATTAAAAATTTAAGGCTGTCTATAACCTATATGTCTGTAGTAATCCTTACTTAGTGTCTCTGAAACACCTACTTATTCAGCAATTTTAGTGAAGGAAAAAAACACCAATCTTTGTGTAATTCAAATGGCAAAGAAAATATCTGGAGGCAAAAAAGTGTCCAAAGCTGACTTGGTCAAAATATATGGGCTAAGAGTAGACCTGGAGAATAGGGTTCAGCATATAAGATAGATGAGTTTTGCTCTGAATTTCTAATGACTCTAAATTTTAAGATTTTAGACATTATTGTGGACCATACTTACTGGTAGCTATGCTGGAACTAACTTCAACTTTTCTCCTCTGCTTCTAATACTCAAAATATTACCTTTCATAGATTTTCCCTTATTGAAGGCACAGTGTTATGAAGCAGACAAAAAAGAAAAGTAAGGAAAAAAAATAGGTGGCTTAAGAGAGTGTATTCCAAATTTTGATTTCTTCTCATCATGTTATTCATTGATTAGGAATATATAAAGGAAAAAGATATAGGATTGTAATTTTCTTTTCTTTATTTAATGGAGCTTACAGACACAGGAAAAAAAGGCCTTTATTGAAAAATGTCACTTTGAGAAACACTTTTGAACAGAATTATAAAATATTACTGTTCAAATATGGCATCCCTTACTTACCATACTTACCATACCATTTACTCTGCTAAATGGGAAAAGAAAGGTTGTTTAAACTAGCAGTTATACTGTCTGAAGTTATATATTTATTGTACATATAATATATTTTTATCTCGCAGACATTTATAGTTATATACATATCTATTATTATATAGTATATATTAAATATAAATACATATGCATATTTATGTCTAAATCTCTGTATTTATATGAATGCATATACTTTAAATACCTAGAATCTTTCTGCCCCTTCTCTATGAGATTTGGGAAAATATCCCCACCTATCTTCCACTTTGAAGAAAGGAGTTATGGAAACACAGGACAAATTTAGGTCCCACTGAAGTTCTGTTTGAGAGAATAAACACATCAGCAGACTTTAAGAGATCTGAAGCTTGGTGTCTACACTACAACGGCTTCATTCCCTCATAAGTGTCCTTATGAATAATATTTTTTAAATGATTCTTACTCTAGTCAAGTAATTCTCCCTTCTATTAGTATGCTTATATTGAAAACATTGGTGTGTTATCAGCATTGTTTCAGTCACAGATATAAAATTCATCAAGGGACTCTGTCCTAGACAGGTCCAGTGCAGATATGAAAGTCTTGCCACTGCATAGTTAGTGTTCGAATAGTTACAATCTGAATATTCAAAAAGGTAACTCAGTAGTGAAAAGTTTATCTTTTTACTTTAGTTTCTGTCCATGTGAGGTTCATTGTGAAGGTTCAATGAAATCAGATCACCAGTTAATTTTTAATCTATTCACCCAAGATGGTATATTAGTTATAATTATGAAATTAATCAGTTTACATAATTTTGTTTGATCTTCTAATACATTGGATCTTCCAGCTGATATTTCAGTCCTCCTCAGAATACACTAGTAATCAGAAACCATGAGTGTGGTGTGATCAGTAGGTAACAAAGGTCACAGAACAAAGGTCACTTACATACTTATGTAGATGGTAAAAACAGAGAAATGTCCTGACCTTAAAAAAACAACTCCATCTATGCTATCTCACTATTTCTTAAAGTTATTACTCCAAAACCAGACAACTTTTCTGAAGCATGCTGTGCAGCTAATAAAACAATTTTATAGAACTTTCTCACTTTATGGTTTTGATCCCAACCTTTGCTGATGAAAGTTGTTTCTTTCCCTATACTACAAACACACACAAAAAATCCCCAAAAATATAGCAGCAAAAAACCCTTCTGCAAGTAGAATCTCCATACACATACCAGAACATATTCATGGTTTAAGGCTGTGCTGGATTTTCATTTAAGTTTATCTGTTCAGGAGACAAACACGTCACTCATTATCTCTTGTGAGAAAAAGCCTAAAGGTACTATACTCTTTCACATAATAGGCAAAAGCTCTTGGAATCAACAGGAATTAAGTCTTTAAGACTAGATAACTTTCCTTTTTTGTTTTCTTACTTTACAGAACAACTACAACAAAAAAAAAGTTGTGACCTTGAAATTCCCACTTTCAAAATAATCTATAAATTTTATGTAAAATTTACATTGAATCCTGGAAAATTGCATTCTATGTTCATGTCATATAATATTCTAAAGGTGTTTATGTACAAAATTTCACCAACATAACCTGCACTCAATTTGAAATACCTTTCTCCCTCAGCCATTTAATGATTTATCTTTGACGATACCTAGTTTTCTCACACAAGAAAGATAAGAACCTTCTGGAGGGAACCTGACAAAGACACACAAAGATGAGAAAGTGGAGCATTTCTCATATGAGAAAGGGCTAAGAGAGCTGTCACAGTTTGTCCTGGAAAAGAGGAGGCTCAAGGGGTGTCTTATCAGTGTATACAAATGCCTTCTTTTGAGGGAATGAAGATGAGACAGACAGAGAGAGTGGTGGTACACAGGACAAGAGTCAATGGGGACAAACTGAGATACTGGAAATTATATCTGAACGTAAGAGAACATTCATGCTTTGATAGGGGCGAGAGACAAGGATGAGCTTCCGAGAGAAGTGGTAGGGATACTGGAAAATATTCAAAACCCAACTAACACAGAATGGAGCAGTCTTATCAAGTTGCCCCTACTCGAGCAGGGAAGCTGGTCCAGAGGACCTAAAGAGGTCCTTTCCAACCTCAATCATTCTGTAATTCTACTGTTTTTTCACTTCTTCCTGCTGTGCTTTTCCTGTCTTCTTCCAATACCTGAATTTATCCCAGTCTGATTTTCTTCAGGCTGCAGCTAAATTTCACAGAAAAAAGAATGAGACTATGCTACAGGGAATTTTCTGATTCTAAACACTTTTTAAGAAACACTTTGATATGAATTTCATTGTTTTCTTTTAAGTTACTTTTCATAATAAATTGAAGCATGTCTTATAATTAGGCTCAGAAATGAGGCAGCCTAGAACGAAAGTCTGAAAGGACTCGATGCCAGAGGTTGCTGCTCTATAAGGCAATACCAGTAACCTTTCTTTCCTCCTCACCGTCTCTGGACCTTCCTGAAGTTGATAAATTATAGTCTTTGAAGCCAGTGTCACTGTTGATCTACCTACCACCTCCCAGAAAAATGAATTTTCCAGCAGCCCAAATGTATGAAATCTGCAATTGCTTCATCCCAGTTCTTGTTCACATGTTAGAGCATGGAAAGGGCTGCCACCACTCAATGGGGGAAATGCATCTTCCACTGAATTGTGAAGGAAGAATTTTTTTAAAGTGAACAATTCCATTACTTTCTCTTCCACATACTGCTTAAAGATTCTGCAGCATAGAAAATGTGTTTTTCTATTACACCCAGCAATAACAGACTGCATTCATCCTGTGCCACTTCTAGAACCTGAAGGTACTGATAACTGGAAAATCCATGAACCTATGAAAATTACCCAAACACTTAATTTACAGGAATACCAGTTGGAACAACTTTTAAACCTGTTCTGATTGATAAATTTAAGTTAAATATTCTAAATTTTCCAGGTATTTGGGGGTTTTTAAATGGTCATTTTAGGATAATTTTATCATGTTTGGTACTTAGATGTGCAAACAGGTGCTAGGCAGAAAGATCGATGCCTAAATAAGAGCATGTATCTTAAATAAGTATTAGATAAAATATGTGCATTTTTATTCTTGATGATAATCAGAACTCTGTTTAATTTGGCAGACCTATCATTCCATCCCCCTCCTCATCAATTCCTCTACCCACTAAATCAAGACACCCAGAAGATTTTTTAATCAACAGGTTGAGATGCTCATACAGTTTTTCTTGAGCAAGCAGAGGAATTGCCAATTAGTGGTGACAGGTATTTTGAAAACATGCTCACATTGACCAGCATTTGCTCTGACTGCATTTTTCTTACTAGTATCTTAGGAAAAGAAATCTCATTCTGCTGCTATAGTACACTATTATTCAGTGCAAATTTTCATAAAATATATACAAAGACTAAATACAAAACTTTACTTCAGAAAAGCACAGCCTAAGCATATTGACAAAGCAAAAGACAATTTTAAATTATTTTATTTCTCAATCCCAGCTAGAGGGATAGTGCTATCCTCAAATCTTTGGATCTAAGCAACTATATTGGTTTAGGTCTCCTAGCTTGTAGTGCTGAAATATAGTTTGTGTTTCATTCAATGGGATTGAGCATATTTATATGTTGATTCTCTTAAAGAACCTGTAGAGAGATACATTATTGATTATAATCACTGCTCCTCCATCTCTCTGCTGACTTCAGTCAAATCAAAGGATCTGGGAACTAATTACTGATCTGAGAATAAAGCTGAAAGTCACAAGTTTTATTGAGTACAGTGAAGGGAGAAGGTAATTTTCCTCTTAATATTTTAGCATATGCCTGAATAAGCAGAACAAATATAATTTTTTTGCATGAAACTTCAAGATGTTTCTAGATTAGAAACCTGAGTAACATAAGATTAGTAAAAGCATTGCTCAGTTCCAGTAATATTATGTACAAAATAATGTCAGAAATATAAGTCTGAATTTCATTATAAAAGATTTATGTGTAAAACATGCTTGACATCACACAATTATTTCAATTTCTCTATTTCCCTACACCTACTTTGGCAAGTTGTAATACAGTACAGAGCAAAATTAGAATAAAGTTAGTCTGCAGCAGCAACTTCAGTTTAGCTACTATAACAACTGCTCTCTTGATCTATTAGAAATTAAGAACTTAAATGTGCAACTATTTAAATTTTTAAAAGCTAAACTAAAAATCCTAGAATGAATTATAAAATCATGGACTCATAGAATGTTTTGAGTTGGAAAGAACTTTATACATCATCTGATCCCAACCTCATTGCCATGGGCAGAAACACTTTCCACTAGACCTCAACAACCTGGGATTGCTCAAAGCCCCATCCAGCCTTGCCTTGAGCACTTCCAGGGATGGGTGGTTCATAGCTTCTCAGGACAATCTGTCCCAGTGCCTCACATCCTCACTGTAAAGAATTTGTTGCTTATATCAAATATAAATCTGCCCTCTGAGTTTAAAACAAGTGTCCCTTACCCTGTCTCTACAGATCTCAGTAAAATGTCACTGACTTTCTTATAGGGTCTGTTTTATATATAAGGGGCCACAATAAACTCTCCCAATAGCCTTCCATTGAGTATCTCAGCCTGTCTTTGTAGGAGAAGTGTTCCAGCATCATTTTAATGACTCTCTGGACTAGCTCTAACAGGTCCATGTCTTTCTTTATCCAGAACTGGACTGCAGAAGTGAACTGCAATACTCCAGGTGAAACATCACAAGAGCAGAATAGAGGCAGGAGAACCACCTCCCAAAACTGCTGTTGACACTTCATTTTATGCAGCTCAGGGTACAACTGGCTTTCTAGGCTGCCAGGGCACATTGCTGGCTCATGTTCAATTTTTCATCCTCAAGACCCCTGCAGGGCTGCTCTCAATCTCTTCCTTCCACAGACTCTGTTCATACTGATGATTGCCCTGATCATGTTGTTGAACTGCATGAGGTTCATACTGATGATTGCCCTGATCATGTTGTTGAACTGCATGAGGTTCCCAGACACTCACTCCTCAAATTTTTCAGGGTCCCTCTGGATGGTATCCCACCCCTCTAGCATATCAGTTTTGTATTCAACTTGGTGTATTCTGCAAGCTTGCTGAGTTTGCACTCAGTCACACTCTTTATGTTGATGCCTTAATTTTCAGTTTTCATATTTTCCAGATTTTGTACTACATTAGTATATAACTCTGAACTTCATACAGATTGTTAGCAAGCTCTCTTCACAGTTTCATTCGACAAATCCTTTTCCAGCCTGAAAACCAAGGACAGCCATACAGCTTCAGGCCCAAAAGGCATAAACAACAGCAAATTGAGGAGCGCAAACTGGAAGATGGGACTTCATAACCTGAAGCTGTAATTGGACAATTAACCCCAATATGTAAATGGACCAAAACTTATAAAAGTGTGAAAACTTGTGGCACGCCATCCATCTTGGGTGAAGCCATGGCTAAACTCTTGTACCACCCAAGGTGTATCCTTTGAAGGCCTTTATAATAAATACTTAGTTTATTCCTTTAACTCTGTCTGGCCTCTGTTCTAGGTAGCCTCTCAGAGCATCAATGTCATTAAGTGAAGTTTTTGACCTCTATAATGCAAGTCTGGTGAACTGGAAGTAACTTCTCCAGAAAAGAGATCAGCTGGGGCCAAGTAGAAAAACAGCACCTTTTTTGGCATAGCTGAAAGATTCAAGCCAGCCAATTTTGTCAGTAAGAGAAAAGAGTAAAATCTTGTACTCAACAAATGCTTTTTTGTTTGTGACAAAAAGCCTAAGGAAGAAAAGTAAAGAAACTTTAAACCTATACAACTGGATTTTGTTTATCATCCCTAATATAGCTATAAAGATAAATTTTAGTAGGAAAGGGTAATTATAGTCACTGGATTTATTCTTGTTATGGTAACCAAATACAAATTTAAATTTTTCTCTTGAATAAAAATAAAGATCATACTGTTAAAAAGATTTTCTTTAAGTACTTAAACTAATGACTAATGAAGAATTGTCTGAAGCATTTCAAATTTTCTTGCAGTAAAATATGCTTATTTTAACTTTGCAATGTCAGACTTGGAGAGACATTGGTGTAGCACATGACCTAAAACTGAAACAGTTTGAGAAGAATTAAATTATTATTGTACTTTTCTCTTGTTAAAATCAATGCTTTTTAAACAAGACAACTAATTTGGTGTTGCTTGTTTATCTTCCCCTGAAGCTTTTAAAATGTCCTCATACAATGTAAATAGAGATTCTGTCAAAATTCTTATGGAACTTTTTCCTATATATATGACCTTCTTCCCCTGGGATGAAACCAAAAATCCTTCTGTTAGTTCTGTGCCTTTTCAAAACCTGCTAGGTTGATATTCCTTCATCAACTGAGATTTTGGTTGGACAGCACAATTTCCAGTCAAATTCAGGTATAAAAACTTCTTCTCCACATCCATCCAAATAGACTCATTGTGCATAGCAAAAAAAGGATTACATCACATTTTTGCTCCCTAAAATCTCCAATGAATATTAAGTAGACTGTCATGAATATTAAAATAAACTTAAAAGATGTTTTCTTATTCACTGAAATGAACAGAAGCAACTTCCTCCAGCAGCATGGGACTACATTAGAAGATATAATTCTATACCTTTAACAATTCATTAGAGGTTTCTAACAAGTGGTTACACTTAATCTGTCATGTTTATTCAGACTAAAATACTCTGAACTATTTTATTATGTATCTCTAAGGCACAGCAAATGGGCCCTGGTAAGAATTTCACAAGTCACCAGTTTATAAAAATGTTAAGAACTAGATGACCTACAGATAGATGGCCAGTGCAAGACTTAGAATTAAAAAAGGTCCTCAGATTCAAAACTGCTTCCTGAAAATCCCTTGCCAAGTGGTGCATAAACCTAGAAACACTTGGATGCTTGCTCTTTATTGTATACTTCCTGTGGGTTGTGATGTCCAGATTGGTGCAAAATCAAAGACAAAACTTGCCTAATGATCGAAGTGGGGAAGTTCTCATGCTCTCGCATGGAAATGAGGTGTTTAACAGAGCAGTGAGATTGAATGATATAGAATTGATTGTTTAAACTAAGATGGGGGGATATGACAAAGAAACAGCTGAAAAATTGCTTGGAAGTGTCCACCTAGAAACATCCCTATTACCCAAATGGCTCATATTTGTTTTTGGAAATACCCAGGTGCAGAGAGGATCCCAGCAGAGAAAGAAGATCAAAAGCTGCACTGAGAGTGTCAGGATTGCCAGACCTCCCTAGGGCACAGAGAGCACAGCTCCATGAGGAGCCTGCTGAATCAAATCACCACCAGCAGTACAAGAGAAAACTGTCCCTGGAGATGAGATGTGTGTGTGCTTGTGTATAGATATGTTTAGGCATAAAATAATGTGTATCTTGGTCCAAAGAATGGTTGTATTTATAATGTAAGCAATCTTTGAAGGGTTTTTTTTTCAAATTCTAATATACTTCTGCAGGCTGGAGGGATATTCACAAAGGAACATTTTTCTTTTATTTGCCTAATGTTATACAGAAGTGTAGAAATTCCTAGGAACTAAAAGAAAAGTGAAAACCTCTTTTCCACCTGAGTATCTCAACAAAGTTATGCTCCGGTCCCTATTAATGAGTTTTGAATTTTTTATGAAGTACAAACTGAGAGAGATTTTGTTTTCAAAAACAGGTGTTTGAAAACAAAATCTGCATGTTAAAATCCTTCAGAACAGAGATACCCATGTCTTCTAATTTATCTCAATAGTCTGACAGCAGCACTTTTACCGTAGCTATCTGAAACCATTCTTTTATAACTAGAGCAGCTGGAAAATTTTCAGTGATCCATAATTACATTTCCAAGTGGCTAGCTGTAGGCACACCTCTGTAGTATAGTGTTGGGTTCAGATCTTTTTCTGAAGTAAAGAATGACTCACAGGTAAGTTTAAGACATGAGGAAAGCTGCTGTACTCCCAGCTAATCTTTAAACCACTTCCTTCTCCATGAACCTGTTATAATTTCAGAAGCAACTTATGAGCCATATCCACACTTGCTGGTAAACTGAGCCTGTAGCTAAATTACCACTATTCCCCATCTCTGCTAAGATATTCTGAAAGTGTCCTGGAGATCTTTTTATTAGACATGGAAGTAAAGCAAAACTGAAAGCGGGGGGAATATTATGCAGTTTAATTATCTATCAACATCTGAAAGAGGAAACCTAAAGAAAGGCTGGATTGATAGATTAGGATAATGTTACCTGCTTCTGTTGTCTGACTTGCATTTGTACTCTCAAAGTACAAATGCATTCTTAATGCACTTTTTAGACAGTCAGGTCACTCAGACTATAGTTCTGGTCCCTGGGGTATGCAAGAAACATTCAAGTTGAGCAATGTATGTTCAAATCGTTCTGTAGATGCAAGTATTAATACACAGGTATCTACCCAAAATTCTTGCACCATCAAAACAGAGAGAAAAAAATAATTAAAAAATAAAATATCTGAAGCCATAATGAAAATGCTTAGACTATACTGCCACAATAAATGAGTCTGTCTGACAAAATGTTGCAAAATTGAATTTATTTTAGCTAGAATACAAAGATAAAAAAACCTAAACTTAATAAAAAAAATATTTGAGGTTAGGTTACATTTCTATTTCCACTACCTTCAAAAGCAAAAAAAAAAAACTTGACCATGGGTTTTTTAACTTAATTTGACTTCCTGATAATTAGCACAATTTTTGTTTATTGGTTCAGGTATTGAGGGACAAAACTCAAAATTCTACAGACACACAGGGCAACAGCCTTGCTCCTGGACTCATAGGCTCAACTTCAGCTCAACACCTCTCCTTGCCTTTTTTAGTCACCATTCCCACAGTTTTCCGCAGCTGGCTCCACCATAGCCTGCAGTACCTCAGGGGTCTCCATGCTGCGCAGTCCTTCAGGGCTCTTGCAGTCCTCAGACCTTCTCTGCCATGGATCGTCCCCTTTCAAGAGCTTTTTTCTAGCAGTTTTGCTAGCAATGTCTTTTTCCCTATGTCTCCCGAATTTTCTTCTCTGGTTTCTGCAAAATATGCTTTTCACATCTCCTTGTGTATTTCCCTTTTTGTCTCCTCTGCCTCTTCCCCATCCTCCTGACTCAACTTTCTTTTCATTTCTCCTACTCCCCATAGCTACTGGTATTTCTTAATGATGTTTGAGCAGTGCTGCCACATGTTCCTCATCCTGAAATTCTGGTGCGCTGCGGATTGTTTGTTGCCAGGTCAGCTGGATCTAGCTTAACTGTCACAGGGTAGCTCCTGACCTCTTCCCACACACAGCATTCTGCACTGCTCAATACCCAAACCCTGTCAATAATTGCCTGTTTGGGATGAAAAGGCCATAATGTTTATAAATAACTGGAGACAAGTAATAGTCTGCCCTGAAATTTTCAGGAAATTAAATATTCTCTGATTACAGATGCAGGTCTGCCCTGGAACATCAGTTTTGACATCATTGAAAAGGTCGTTTAGTAATTAACCTTAGTTAAATCATTTTCTCTTTCTAGATTTTTCTATTAACATATGAGGAAGGTAAAATAAGAAAGAAGAAACCAAAATGTTTTGCACCATAACATCTCATTTTTTAGCTGCCTTCTGAATATATCCCAAGACAAACCTTCACACAGGTATATTTATCCCCAGGATTTAAACAGTTCGTATTATGCATAATTTTTATCAAACATGAAAGACTTTCAAATTAATTAGACAGCTGATTAGTTGGTAAGCCTGTTTGTCATTGCTATCACCCCCAACATTTTTCACTGCATAACTGATAAGTTAAATACCTGATTACACTGAAAGTTAATTGGTTTTTAATAGAGCATCTGCAGAAAAAAGAAGTTGTAAGCTCTGAGGTACATGCCAATCAAAATGTAATACAGTTTTTAACTGAAGAAGATTAACACATGCCACTTCACAAGGTTTGAACCTGCCTTCCTCCTCCCTGAGAGTTGGTTGAAGATATAAAATTCTTGGCCAAGAGTACACAGTGTGAATAAGATGCTTTACTTCTTTCTGCCAGAACAGTTGCTTTAACTTCAGTAGAATTTTACATGAGGGTAAGGCAGTTAAGACTACTCTACAACAATTTATTAGATAAAGATTCCCTATTTTGGTAAACCTCTAGAAAAATACTTCAGTTCAACTAGAAATTGGGGAAATGGAAAATTAATTGATTATAATTTGAAAGAGAATATAAAAAGCTATGTAAAAGCTGTATTTCTAGTTTCTGCTAAAATGAAGAAAAAACAAGAGTAAGGCTCTTTTTTCAGGGAAGAATAAAACACAGACTGACTAGTAGCTTTATTCTTTAAGAATAAGGCACAGTAGTTATAAACAGGCATTTTTCAAAAATATTATAGATCATGGGAACTGATAGGAGGAATTCTAGGCAATTAAAATACTCTTAATCACAAAATGTAAAGTTCTTATAAGATCATATATTTTTTGACATAAGTCATGTACAAAATGATGTCAGTAAATACAGGTTTTAAAAAATATGCTTTCTTATGCTGGATTGCTCCATTATGCTTATGCTCCATTGAAACAGGGAAAATAAGGTTAAATAATTTCATATTAAGACTTCATCTGAGCATCAATTACCTTGTAGGAGCACTGGCATACTTCATTCCATTTCTGGTTTCAAACTCATACACACACTCTCTAAATCTACTTCCTGCTCTATCCATAACTCTAGCCATAGAAAAGAGTTTAAAATTCTGCATGCTCATATTTAAATTCTATTCTACTCCTGTATTACCAGCTTTAAACTCTATTTTAAAGTTCTGTCTGGGTCACTGCTTTGCTCTTTTCACTCTTCTTTTATATTCCAGAGCCCTATTTTTCAGGTTCTTTAACTACTGCTCTTGTTAGATTTTAAAAATATCTTCTTACCTTGATCAGTCTTCAGAAAACCAAAATGTTAACTATGTACATTACTGCATCACTACTGCTCTTCTATCTAATGCCAGCCCAAGATATTCAGAATTGGTACTTTTGATGTTACTTGTTAAAATTCTTGGCAGAAAAAAAAAAAATCTATATTCCTGACATTTTTCACATCACCTCAAATATCCCCAATTAGTCAAAATTTAAAAAGCCCTTAATTATTTTAAATGCTTATGCTTCATTTTGAAATACATGCTATTTTTAGGTGTCCAAATCTTTCATTTTTCTTCACAAAAGAGCAAAAAACCTATGGCCTTAGATCTAGCCACATTTTCACTGAGGTATTTTTCCATAGCATGTTGGATTGCTCTGGTAAGAAAACTTCACCATAACAGAATAGATATAATAGCATTGAGATACATGTTCAAATTCATTACACTGATATCATAACAGTAAAAAGAGAAGAAATCTATTATGGTAATTCTAATTAGTTTTGTTGAATCTCCTGAGCTCTACTAACGCTACTGATGTTCTTGTCAGATCTCAATTGTCTTAATTGCAGTGGTAAGATTCTGATGTTCTAAAAAGGCTGATAGTTTTATGAGTGTATGTCTGTGTATAAAAGCCATATATCATAACAGATGCCTTTTCAGAAAAAAAAAAAAAGAAGCATCAGCCTGTTTTGTACAAGCCCTTCCTTCTCTAACTAGCAGCTGACAGAATAATCACACAGAATAGTCACCCTTGTTAGGTAACCGTGGCCTCTGAGAAACAAACACAAGAAGATAGAAAAGGTTTGAAAATGCAGGTGATAACAGAGATCCCCAAGGCTAAAAACATCAACAAAAAAAAAAGTCAGTATTACTTTTTGTTGAGTGCAATCCTCAGAGCTGGGATGATCAGTTTTTTGGCAACAAGAATAAAACCCATGTATCTGGCATGCATAAGCATGCTTATAGAATGAAAATACAAAATACATAGTTAGGGACACAGGCTAAAATATGCCTATCCCCAGCAAGTCTTTTTACTGCTTGTTGAAATCTTTTTTTCTTTTTTCCTTTCTTGTGTTAGGTATGTATGGCAGAAATGCTGGCACTAAGCCAAACACCAGAACAGAGAGCTTACAATGAAATCACATGTAACTAGTCCTTACTCTTTGAGATCCCCATCAGCTTACAGGAATTAGAGGCTACCATTGAGAAGATACAAAAAGATCATCTGTGTACATGTCCATACATATGTATTTCCTGCTCTATCACAGCCCCACAAAGTGTCTAATACTGCAGCATCAAGTCCAAGTAAATTCAGATGCAGCATAGCTATTTGTTGGAATGGTCCGTTTACATATAAAAAGACATTTTCTCTGATGAATACCCCTAAATATTCACCAGCTGCCTTAGATTTGGCATGTAAGTATTCATTTGAGCCCATCTTTACTGAAAGAACACTGCATCTGTTTTCAGATATATGCAGTTAATATCTTAAAGGAGACTGTAAATAGGAAGTCAAAAACAGACAGAACTGATCAGATTGTAGTCAATTTATAGAATCATAAAGTCAGAGAATCATAGAATCATAGAATGGTGCTGATTGGAATGGACCTTAAAGGTCATCCATTTCCAAGCACCCTGCCATGGGCAGGAACACCTACCCCTAGACCAGGTTGCTCAGGGCCCCACCGAGTCTGGCCCTGAACACCTCCAGCAATGGGGAGTTACAATCTCCCTGGGCAACCTCTCAGTGTTTCATCACCCCCACAGCAAAAACACTCTCCCTTACATCTAATCTAAACCTGTTCTTGCACTCTCAAGGCCACATCACCCTCTCCGCCCTCTTGTAATCCCTATTTGCCTACTGGAAGGTTCTCTAACATCTCCCTGGAGCCTTCCCCAGACTTAACAGCCCCTGCTCTCTCAGTCTGTCTTCAAAGGAGAGGTGCTCCAGCCATCTGATCAACTTTGAGTCCCTCCTCTGGACTCACTCCAACAGGTCCATGTCCTTCTTGTGCTGGGACCCCCAGAGCTGGATGCAGCACTGCAGGTGGGGTCTCACCAGGACAGAGCAGAACAGAGTCCTCTCTCACCCTGCTGCCCACGCTGCTTTGGATGCAGCCCAGGATACAATTGGCTTTCTGGGCTGTGAGTGTAATTATCAAGGCACGTTGAGATTTTCATCTGCAAACACGTCCAAGTTTTCCCCCCTGGGCTACTCGATATATTCTCCTCCAATCTCTAAAAGTAGTTGATAGGAATTTAATCCCTGAAAGTTTAATGACTATAAATAGCTGACAGGAATTTTTTTCAGCAGCATCAGAATTTCATACGTTTTCTGGAATATACACACTTTCAGTTTGCAGGAAATCATTTGGGGAGCATTGATGACTGTAAGAGCAGGTATTCCTGTTCAAATTGCTGAAAAGTACTAATCATTTTCTTTTGCATTATATCTAGAGGATAATAGTCTGGCTGATTCTTTGTTTGGCCTCTGTTCAGAGTTCAGAAACTCTGCTGTTACACTTGTGGAACCATGGGCAGATCAGAAACACAGTAGAGGGAGCCTACAGAATCAAAGAGACTGGCAGCTGCAGCTAGGGGTATGAGTGTCAGGAAAGTTTCTTCACTGAATAAGAGTGGGACAAAAGCATAATGGTCTTTTTTTTTATTCTGTTTGCAGACTCATGGATATGACTTCCATCTCCGGTCCTATGCTAGGTAGCCCAATTCTTCCTATGATTTTAGTCACAATGACCCTGTCCTG
This sequence comes from Agelaius tricolor, assembly GCF_023055355.1. Classification (NCBI taxonomy): domain Eukaryota; kingdom Metazoa; phylum Chordata; class Aves; order Passeriformes; family Icteridae; genus Agelaius; species Agelaius tricolor. The sequence goes on along the minus strand of NW_027269262.1, from coordinate 22,379,537 downwards.
CGGAAGAAAAACAAGTACTTCACCTTATACCTCATTACGATACCCATAGGATGAAGTACTAACATAATTTTATGGGCTTAAATTTGTTTGTCTAAAAAGCTTCTTTATGGTAAGAGGGATGAAACATTGCAAATATCTCAGAGAGGCTGTGAAGTCTCCATCTTTCATGATATTCAAAACCCAATCCTTGCACAACCTGATCTAGCTAATCCTACTTCAGTAAGGATATTAGTCTATGTAATCTCCAAGCATCCCTACAAACCTCACCTGTTCTGTGATTTTGTATGTGATTAGAAGGGCCTGATTTAATATGAATTCAGATACACTGGTCCAAACAGAGCAGGGATTGTACCCACTGCAATTAGAAGTATCTACCAAATGTCAATGAAACCTCAGCTACTAGTGGGACTTTTTCCCATTTGAAAAACTACAATCTGATTTGTATGGTGTTATCAACTTCACCAAGTAAGCCTTATTAATGAATTGTCATTATATTACAGCACAGTGTCCTCATGAAGACCTCAGCATGCGATTAGAAGAGAAATCTACAGCTGTTGAACCAGTAATTTTCAAAGAAGCTTATTCATTGACTTCAGTCCAGTGAATAAGACTGAAACAATACATCCAACGAATGTGTTTGGATATCATTCTAAAAAGACAGAGGCAGTAAGCTGACAGATTCAGAAACAACAGAGTAAACCTTTGAGAACCTCCTGGCATAAAACCAAACATAACTAATCAGAACAGCTGTGCAAATAAACTCAGAAGTCCTATTTTCCTTGACATCACACAGTAATCAAGAAATGTGGCAAAATGAGCAATCAGAACTGAGACATGCTCACTGCTATCAAATCAGCATTTCAGAATGACTATCAGCTCCCTTATGCCATAAGGCAAGAAAGGAAGATTATATAAGGACAGTTTTGTGCTTTGTCATAGCAAGATGGATTTTAGACAATAAAGCAGTTAACACCTACAATATTAAGGTATAAAGTTTTAGAATTTTTTTGAGGGGGAATTTGTTTATTTTTGACAGGTTGTTTTGTTCATTGTTTTATCCTCCAAAATTATGAGCACCAGCCATCCTCACCACAGGGAACACTTCTCTGTTTGTACATTTTGAGCCATGATACTTATTTCTCCCTTAAAATTAAAATTTCTCTCCCACTCCCAAATTTTTAGAAAAAGCTATCAACATTTTATTATTTCTTTTTTCTGCACACTGAAATTGATTCTTCTAGCCTCAACAGGAGGACTAATTGCAGAAGGAGGTGCAAGTGCCTGATGGCAATTCAGAAGGCTCCGAGCCTTCCTACCAGTAGGTGGAGCAAAAATGTCATTAATGTACAGACAAACTTTGAACTAGGACTCTCTAGTCGCTCACAGCAGGTGTTCCTTTTCTATTCTGTCTTTTAATGTTCCATCCCAGGAAGTCGGCCTAATGTCTCAAATTATTTTAGATCATGTTAAGAGTAAAGAGAAGATTATGTCTGATACAGCATTCAGAGGCATTCAGAGGCACAGCAAAGTAAAAATTGCTCTGCTGGTTCCTGCCCTCCTGCTAGCTTGGCTTGTTCGAGTATGTGGGCAGAAGGACTGGGGACATGGTTCAGCTCAGCATGGCTGTGATGTATATTCATGGACTTCTGTTTAGCTGGCAGTTTCCTTGCTTGTAGATCTTGGGTCAGCCTAACAGATAATCTCTTTGTCCTTTAGCTCTTCCATGTGCATTTCTTTATTTCCCAAAACACAGTTGTTTCATGCCTCATCTGAGATAACAGTCACTCACTGAAAAAAGTCCCTTTCCTATCCTGGTTTTGTTTAGTCAGACAAGTATGTGCCTATTCTCACGACAAAAACATGCTACAAAATCATAAAACCATCGAATACACAGTCCCAAACATGAAGCTAAAGGGTGTGCTAAAGGGTTGATAGATTTTTCACTCAGTACTCAAGAAGCTATTAGACAGAGTACCTTATATACTAAAAGATTTTGAAAACACCTTTCAACTTTCTAAGCTTGTACAAGCTATGGACTAATGGAAATTAACATGAGACTTTCCACACAGAGAAGAATATCTACAAGAATTAATGTTTAAGCAGAAAAGTTCACAATGTAAAGCCTTGTCATCTCCTGACAGAATCATACCTGCTGTTTCCATCATTCACAACAAAGCAGCATTTTACATTAAACCACAGCTGAGCACCAGGATGCAAATATTCAAGAAGGCCTTTGAAAAGGACCATCAGAGTCTTGAACAAAAATGCATTTAGAAGTTTGTTATCAATCATTAGGAACTTCTTGTCGCTAAAATCAGGTACCTCTAAACTCAAGTATCTCCTGATCAACTTCGAATGTTTTACATCTGACTCCTCAGAAAATATCATTATTGTAGCAATTATTTTTCAATTTTAGGTCAATTTAGAAAATGCTAATGGGGCAAATTCACTGGATTTAATACTTAAATTATTTTATCAGCCAATATAAATTTCATCTTTCAAAATCAAAGATATTAATTCAGCTTTGTTTCCTTTAATTGACCTATTTAAAGAACTGCTATCTTTTTAAATGGCAGTATTAGAGAATTCTAAGTCAAAGGAATGATACTGAGAGAAATTCTTTCATAATTTTAACTAAATAGTGAAAACTTAACTATAGTGTTACCCATTAACAATAAACCTGATAAAGCAATACTATAGTGTTACCCATTAGCAATAAACCTGATAAAGGGTCTGGAGCACAAGTCTTAGGAGGACCAGCTGAGGGAGATGGACCTATTTAGCCTGGAGAAAAGGAGGCTCAGGGGTAACCTTATCACTCTCTACAACTGCCTCAAAGGAGTGATTTCCTTTCCCCTTATCATGCCTTACTTATGTAAAATTATACACATAGAAAGTTCTCCAAATAAGTGTTTTACTGGCACAACAACAGCAACAAAAAAGCCCAAATGTAGAACTTTGTATGCTCTCTCCTGTTAAGCCACATGTTTAAGATTCAAAACTCACATGCACAAACTTCAAAACCTGGTTCTGTAAAGGTTTGTGATAGTTTCTAGAGCTATAAAAAAGGACAGTAAAGGGCCCTGGGGTAGGTGGAGATGAAATAAATTGTTAATGTCAGCATTTTGACTTGCAGTGGAGGGGAGCGACGCTTCCATAATTTTAATAGCAATTTCATTCTTTATTTTATTTTCCTGTTTCTATGCCTTGGAAATATATATATCTCACCAGTCTATTGCTCCCTCTGGCTCAAAACAGCCACTGACCGTAATGCGACATCACTCACCTACATTTGACAGAGCAGTGACATTCAGCTTTCTCTGCTCCCAAGCAAGTACAAAAACTTTAAGAGATCATCAAAATAGTCAAACTACTTAAAGCACATCTCAAGAAGTCAACAAAGGACGAAGGAAAATTTTCAACACTGATTAAGAGCTAGAAATACATAATTCTTGCAAACAGCGCTCAATATTTCTTTGAAATTTGGCTTGCTGTAAGTATCTGGAAGTATGTTACAGTAAATGCATTCTCTTAATAAGATTTTTTTCTATTTTTCATGTTTTAAAAAGAAAAATAGCCAAAGCTTATCTTCAAATTCAGCCATAAGAATGTAAAATATTAATTTACCAAACAAATTTCTAATAAAAGACTACAGTTAAAAACTACAGTTTTTACTACAATTAAAAACATTAACATATTCTATTCATTTTTAACTGTAAATTTATTTTGGGATGATGTTAGAGAATTCAGCAATAGTCTTATGAATCCCTTTCATATGTGCCCAAAAATACCATAATAATAATAATACAAAGCCCTTAGAGCTCAACATTTGGGAAAGCAATTTACACTCTGAACCATAAAACAAACAAGAACAGGTACTTGTGAAAGGATGTGAAGGACAAGAAAGTTAGTGGAAAAAGCCAACATCAATTTGTTAAGGGTAAGTCCCATTTGACCAATCTAGTTGCTGTCTATAAAAATTATTTTCTAGGAACAGAGATTGTCATTTTCCTTGATTTTAGCAAGGCTTTTGACACAGTCTCCCATGGTAGCCTTCTCACGGATAAGCTTTTAAGATCTGGACAGATGGATCAGAGATGGGTGGGTGTCTGGCTAAATTGTCAAGCTCAGGGGGTGGTGGTTAATGGCTCAAAGGCAAACTGGTAACTGATCAGGAGTGGAGTTCCTCAGGGGATGATGATGGATCTCATACTGCCATGGGCTACAAAATGCCAGATGAGCAGGATGCTTTAAATCAGTTTTTCACACTCCTCTGGTGGGTTGTTTATGTCTTCTTTCCCTCTTAAACATGTTTTCAGCTAAAGAACTTCTGTAGGAATTAAGGTATAACTGTGGCAATTTTGAGATTATCACAATCTAATAGCCCTCCTTTGCTTTATTTTGGATTTGTTTGGGAACCCCTAAAGGCATGGCAAGCTCCCAATCTTTTTTTAACAAAAGCTTGGCTAAATCCACATGAATAGCAGAACAGGTATAGCATATATTCTTGACAAAATCCTTTAAAAAAGACATTTGGACATCACAATTCCTTGTTAACATCCTTTTACTGATTCAAAAACCTACTAGATCTGAATTCAGCAGGTCTGGAAATCATGCTCATCTATGATTTTATAAAGGGGGCTGTTCACATAATAACAGTAGAGTTAGTTCTTAGAACTATCCAGGTTTTATGTCATATTTCAGGGAACTGCTACAGAACTGCAAAACTGATTTCTTAAAATGTAGATACCAACTGCATCAACATTTTAACATTGGCATCTTCTTTCTCTCTATATGTTTCATTTTCTTCAGGTGTAGTTTAACTTGATGTAATCATCTCTCAATTCCAACACTTTAAAGGATAAAAATTAAAAAGTCATTGGCAGTAAAAGACTGCAAAAATGTAATGCCTCATGCTTGCCTTAGCAGGTGACTGTAAGGATGTGTGATACCTAAATGAATTATTTGCACTTAGTGCTTGCTGCAAGCAACTGATTTCTGCTCAAGTATTCCAGCATCATGAGTCAGCATGCAGGTAAATGTTTTATTTCTAAGGTAGTTAAATGGTCTCTGACATTAATTGCTCATGGGAACTGTTACAGAAAATTTTGAAACCCTGTAGAAAATAATTAGATAGTTTCATTTCATTTTTGTATATGGCATGACCATGTCTGACAGACAACAGATTACTTATTCTGTGTTTAAAAGCTCCTAAATTCAGGAAAGTGTAATTTGAATTGAGTCTTAGAACTTCTGTCTATCAATATTTTCATTCTATAATAGGAATATCAATAGTTCACCAGCAGTGTTTCAGAATTTCCCTTCCATTATTTGCTCTGCGGAGTTCTTTAATGGTCTGCTTCTGCTTGTCTGTGGTCAGTTAACTTCCATGGTTCTTTAGCAGGCATTTTTTATTAACAGTAAGAGGTTAGAATAACCTCTGTCAAATTTTAAAAGTTGTAGCCATTGTTTCTGTAAAGGGAATTGTTTGGGTTTTTTTTCATTTTTCACTGCTTCTTGCTCTTTTCCACCTGGTTCATGAAATGTATCAAAACACTGGACTAAGACTTGAACTGAACACTTTGTTCCACTAAAAGTAATGAGCATCCTCCTAATGATTTTGCTATACATTCAGCCATGTCAGGGTATTTTGGGAACAAACTCCACAAACCAAATTAAAAAAAAAAAAAAACAAACAAAAAACACCAACAACCCAAACTGCTTAAGAGGCTAACTTGGCAAACTACACAATCTCACATTGCTGAAGTTTTCAGAAAAACATTTAAGAAGGATAGCTTGCTATTTCTTTGAAACTGTAGCTCTGGGCACAGAGAGGGGAAAAAATCAGTGGTTTCTACAATGAGGCAACTGAACTTCTCTAGTTCTTAGTATCATTCTTCTGTGAGTCAGTATAACTCCTTCAACATACAATTATAGGACCAAATGAACCAGAACATCCTAAAATAATGCTCTGGCTTAGGGCAAAAATTGGGAGGAAACCTCTGAAATTTTCTAGAGGTCCCTGTAGAAAAGCAAATTCAAGCGGTCCCTCCCCCAGCTAGTTTGGGAAAACATTTCCTTGGAGAGAAGTGGAAAAAACTGTTTATTTAGCAAGTGAAGTATTCACAAGCATAAAAAATGAATAATATTGAACAATAAAACCTCTCGCTGTTCTGAAGAGATGGCAAATTCAGAAAGTCCTTGTAGTGGGGTGTAGCTCAGCTGACAGTCTGTTACCATTCCCTCCTGCACTGGAAAATGCCATGTCCCAGGCCCCTGTGGGCCACAGGTATGAGGTCCCAGTGTTTTTCAGTCCAAAGCAGGTTTGAACAGCTCCAAGAAAAAATAAAACCACAGTCCAGAGAACTTCTCTGCCTCAGCTAGCTAAAAAACTAACTAAAAGTTAGTTGTTGATATTGGCTGAATGCTTGCCCTGGCTTAAAACATAAAACCAAAGTTCATCTTTCAGATATTTAAAAATCCAAGCCCTTATACTGTATTTTTGCACCTTGGCACTTGGAATTCTATCTATATATTGAAGCACAATTTTTAGCATGAACATTTTATTTATTTCCTGCTGTAATTAATAATTTCAAACTAAATACCTCATGTATAAAACATTTTACTGAAACACTTCACTGGAAGAAAGGCTATGGCATTACTGTGCCAGGGTAAAGTAGCCATGGACAGCATCCTAACATATATACCAGGATTTATTAACTTATCACTAAAAAATTACTTTGTTATATTCTGTTAAATTGCCTTCGGGTAGGACCCCAGTGGAAATAGTTGTTTTTGTAGGATCCTCTCAGAAAATCAGAATGCTTATTTATATACCAAATCATATTCATTAAAACTATAACAACTGTAACTAATAATTTGGTTTATAACACAATATGCCACTTAATCTTTCTTGAGTTTTCCAAAAGTTAGATGAATTTAAAACTCATTACAATATATTTGTTTTTTGAAAGCCAGTATACTTTTAGAAAGCTATGAAGCAATGAATCTAAAAGGCAAAAGAAAGTGCTTCTTTACACAGTAAGTAGTGAAATTATGGAAAGTATTGCTTGAAGAAGCTGCGGAGGCAGATGTTACCAGCAACTTCAAAAAGAATTTGTAAACAATGGCTGCAGCATCAGATACTAAAGGTAAGAGAAAAACAGGTATCCTCTAAAATCCTTTTGCGCTCTTTCAGCACCCACAATCTTGTGGGAAGGAAGGGATGATGTAAAATGGGAAAATGGTAAAAAAATGGAACAGTTCCAAGCCATGGCCAGTGACCCAAGGTTACTGTCTAGCACCAGTGCAGAAGGGGATCTTAGGAAAGGATGCTTTGCTCACCTTGTGTGTCTGTGAGACATCAAGGAGTACACATCAGCGACAAACTTTGGCCATCCACACTTAATCTCATCTTCTCTCAATTACTCTTGCCCATCATCTCTTCCTCAAAGGAGGGCAAAGGCTTCACTCTCTCCTACACAGCATTTTGCTGGATACATTCCACAAAACTAGGATCATGTAGCTCCATGTTGAAAAAATGGGTCTGGAGATGTTTTTTTTTAATTGCATTTATTTTTTAGTTTTATACAAACTATTACTTTAACAAGTGATTATTTAAGTGGGAATAGTCAGCACATTTTCTTTTGGTGCTGTTTTTCCATGAAAAGGAACAGAGGTCTCAGCATCACTGGTGAGTGATTAATCTCACTTCCAAATTCAAACTCTGGCAATAACATGTACAATACGAGTCAGGCCTTTTCTAAAGTGGCAGATGTAATGTGCAGGCCCAGAATTTCCTTTCTTCACAAGATTTTCTCCACACTATCACTGTAGGTTGGCCTTGACCCATTGCTGCTCCCTCACAAAAAGGCTGGCAGATGAAGTCCAAGATAAGGCAAAGTCAGCAGAGTGGAACAATGCCCCCCAAGAGCTCTGGGAAATCCCCCACTCAGAACCCACTCACACAGCTGGTGCTAGCAGTGTGCACAACTACACTCCCGGACAGACTCAGTCTGGACATTGTCACTGCCTGGGTCCAATTCCTGGGAAGCTGGTATTCATTTTCCTGGTGAAGGGAACGTCTGTGATATAGGAAAAAACCCCACATAGTCTGTATTGTGTGTACACATACCCCTCATTTTATTCCTCTCTCGGTGTGCTACCAAAGTTACAGAATTCCCTTGCCAGATTCATCCTGATCCCCTCCAGTCCAACTGTCTGGAACACTGTGGGAAGAAGATGATGTGGGGGTGGGAGGACGATTATTTACAGTCACTCGGCTTGTCATATCTTTGGAAAAAAAACCCATTTCTTGAATTTCATTCTTCTTTGGCTACTTATAGGCAGCAACACATGCTGCCAAGAGTGTTTCCCTCTGTTTTCCACTGGCGTTCTTCCTTATACTTTTAACCACTTAATCCTTTAATGGTGGGTTTTTTTGTTGTTTGGTTAGGGTTTTTTTGGTTTGGTTTGTTCATTTTGTTTTTTTAGCTATTCCTCATAGTAAATTTTCACCCTCATTCTTTTCAGGAAGAGCTTTTGGATTCTCTCAGAAGAGGTGGATCAATTCAGGTGTGGCAAAACCTAACACTAGTCATGAGCAGATCACATAAGTCACTCCAACATTAAAACCTTTCTATCATAGAACTGCTTTTGTGTAACTAGCATACAGCATTAGCAATGTCCAGCTAATACTGTATAAATCAAATGGCAGAGCCACAGACGTGGAATCACCAGGGACAGCACTTCGATGTATATGACAGATTTTATTGCTCAAAATTTATTTCAGTAGAGTCTATCTGATTGCCTTAAAATTTGAACACCTTAGAAAAAAAGTTTTATTTCTGAGTCACCTCAGCATTTGACATCCAGTGGCACTTCCACTTTAGTTTCTTTTAAGAAAGTTTGAATCACACAATGTCAGTAGAAATTAGTCTTTTTTTTTTAGTGAATTTTTTTTAGCCATAACACTTTCTCATTTTCCCTAGTCTGCCTTAGTTTAAGTCTCTGCATCTTTCCATTGGTGTTCAGGTTTCTCCTATAGCTTTGCTATACAGAGATCTATTTAGCCACACTATGGCCCCAATCCTGTCTGTCCAATCCATTTGTGCTTCTAGACAGGTTTCCAGTGCCATAAATTTGTAATATCTTACTCAGGCTAAAAGCTAATACTGATCTCTAGAATTAGAGAATTTCTGTGAATTAATATTGTCAATTAATTCAGAAAATAATTTAAAAAACCCACGTAGTTCTGTGTACTGGCTCAAACATGCACTCAATATTATCATCTACATGGCCAAATAGTCCATATCATTGCAAAAGAAACAAATGCTTGCAAGAAAAAAATAGTAATTTGCTAAGTAAATTATTTTAATATAAGAATCCATGGAATATTTGACCTCATTTTTTCATTATGGTCTTGTATTTCTGGATAGGCTTGTTGCCAGCAGTCAGGTAAGTAGAGCTGATCCTGAATACCAGGTCCCAGGAAAAAAAAGTTCAGTCATTAATTAAAACTTGTATTTCAGCCTATGTGTTCCTATACCCAAGAATTATGGGTAATCAAATTTATGGAAGAAAACTACTCTTTTCAAGATTTATTACTTGGCATGCCACATTTACACAATGAAGCAGAAGGGACTGGAATACTGTAGTATTTGTATTATTGAAATAAGTACAAATGCATAAAGGACTTAACTATAATCACATTGCAGGCCTCCTTATTTGGAAGGGTTGAAAGCAATGCCCCCACTCCCCCAGGAAACTTAGTGTTCTGTTACTCAATCTTAGTTGGATCTTTTATTTTTTTAGCAAATATTTTTGGAAGTGTCAACTTTTTAAAAATGAGACCAAACATACCTACAAGGTATTTCTCCATCATGTAGAGAAGAATGTCATTTCTGGATTAGATTTATTGCTCTTCAGTAAAACACACATCACCATCAACAAAAAACAAAACAATACTAACAAAAAAACCCCAAAAAATCACCCCCCGCAAAAAACCCCCAAACCCAAAACCAACAAAGATCATCAAAAAACCAAAAAAAACCTGCACACAACACCACCAAAAAACCCAACAATATGATGGAAAAAGGGCATGAGATCTAAAAATTATTTGGGCAGTGATGCCAAAGTTACTCACTGAGGGCTTCCATGTAGAAATTTTTTGTCTTAGTTGCATGCAAATTTATACATCCACTGAAACTGACCCTACTAAAAGACTAGGTAAGAAATAGGAGGCAGCTAAATGAATCCCTATGTAGTCAAGTGAGACAATATGGAAGAGATTCCACCTCCATCCTTTACAGTTAATCCAAATAAAAAACATTTTCTTACTGCCAATCAGGTGAATCTGGAAATTTTAAAAGGAGCATAGGTGTAATTTCAAACTCTTGAAAAATCCATTGAGACAGGTAATTTCTGGTTGTCCTATCTGAACAAGTTGCAAACTACTTGTAGGGGAAGCAAGCATAGATAGATTGATGGAGCATATTATGCACTTTCTAGAAATAAACAGGTTATACTTAATGCTTGATAGTTCCTAAGGCAGCCATCCTTACACTCAGCAGAGAACTCCAAGAAATGACTACTCATCAAAGGGTGGAGAAATGCAGATATTTTTCATTAAATGAAAGACAAATTTGGAAAATTTAGCAGTACCATTGTCATAAGTCCAGGGTGACAGAGAAGTGTTCCCAAGAGCCCTTCAAAACAATATGCATGGATCTGGCTTCATCAACTGTGTTATCCTCCCCTAATATAAAGGAGAAAGTTTTTTATATAAGCATATTAAAACTGCCTTAGTGATATGAGAATATATTTTAATATTTTTTGAAGGACATCAGCAGACAGAGGACTTAAGAGCAGTTAAGCCTGCTTTATGAGTGACAAGATTCCTGAATGGGAGATAATTTTCAAGATACAGCAACTTCTAAGTGTCTCTTTTGAGAGGAAAAAGTGAGGGAGCATTCCAAACTAACACCATTAGAGGAGAAGTCCTCATCAAAACAATTCTTTAAAACAGCAGCTTTGAAGTTATGGCAGTGATCTGTTGGAGATAGTCTGACCAAGTCATAATATAACCATAGCATCTTCTTCCTGGATGTACAGAAATTGTAATTCTGTGAGCTCTGGGATTATCAATGACTTTTTTCTATGGGCACATACTTCAATTTGACCATGCAACAGTTTTACTTGTAATAAATTATTTCTCATACCTCCCTGGCTGTAACTGTAAGTGAAACTTCAATTTTTATATAAGTTCAACATTTAGAGACTGATACTTTTTTTTTTTGATTTGGCAGAAATGGCCCAAGAGTTTTGACAGTTAGAGAAACACATGAAGTGACTTGTTTCTCTAGGGAAGAAGCTGAGAGTTCAGGAGAGACTTAAAGCTATTCAATGTTGTACAGAAGATAATTTAAAAATTCACTACAGAAAAGTGCTCTTGTTAATAACCTATTCCACATATTTTAATATTTATGGTTAGTATCCGATATGATCAGAAAATGTACACCAGTGACTGACTGTCCTTTTCTAGATTATTTTTCTTCTGTTGAATCTGTCAGATTTTTGAAAGTACCAGGATGGTTCAAAGAATAATATATTTATTTAATCCAAGAAACTCCTACATCTGTGGCTACATTTGGCGCCACTAAATAAGCCAAAAATCTGTAGAAGCCGATACAAGTTGTTTCTACTTTGACAATTGTGACACCCACCAGTTTGTGAGGAGGGGTTCCACCTTCCTGGGGAATAAGCTGGAAGGACTGATGCAAACTTTGCTGAGAATCTGTTCCTGCTGCAATCTATTACATTCTAAATTTAAGGGGAAAGAGACTCATGAAGACTCGGGGGGTTAAGGTATTACACAGTAGTTGTATATCTGAAGGACAGATTAATTTTGACTCCCAGTAAAGGACCTTACCAAAAGGAAAAATAGAAGTATGGACACACTAAAAATACTAAGTCCTTTCTTCATACAAGCTTAATGGACATGGACAAAGTCTCTGTAAATTTTGAGGGCTGAGAATACAAGTTAAGAAGAATGGAAAGACTTACATTAAGTGTATAATAAGAAGATTAATTTAATATCCTTTCCCCATTTCTCACTATCTGTCACAAGAAAGGATTAATATTTAGCCATTTTCTCTTCACATTAGAATATCTGTCAAGAAAATGAGATATTGCAATTTCAAATGACTCATTTATTAAAGAGTCCTGAATTATTCTACTTGGCTCTTTATGCTCTATATTTAATTGGCCAGCAATTTGATTCCCTCCTATGTTTGTAGCTCTACTAACCTACCAAAAGAGTTTAGCATTTATCAAAACACAGCATTGTCAGGTAAAAGAGGAAAATGAATTACAATTTTATGTTAATCTTGTTAATATAATATAGCTATAATAAGCACGTTTATAAGAAAATACAGTCTGCCATATTTACAAATGCAATTCTTTGGAATGAAATTGCAAAAATCTTGCGGAAATTTGAAGAAACATGTATCTGAAAAATGTATCAACATCCAGAAGTATTCAGAGCAAAAAATGAATTTTTCAAACAACACAGAAATTTATGTCAGTATAAGTGCCTTATATGGGGAATTAAAGACATTCACCATATGGCAAACGATATGAACATTTGAAGTCCTGCATACTGGCCTTTTATCTTAGAATGGATAAACAACAAATAGAGGAACTAATTTAACCTAAAATGTTGTAGAGCATAAAATCGTGGGGAATAAAGTGCAGCACTACAAGCAAATTATATAGATTTTTCTGATTAGATGCATGTTCAGATTGCTTTCTCTAGATTTATTCATCACTTAGTATCAGAATTAAGATTTGGTTAACTTGGCATGCTTTCCAACCCCCATCTGTTACAATTTGTTTCCCACTGTACTTACACATAGCTCATCTTAAAAGCGTCAGCACTCATTTCATTTCTTAGAAGCATCAGCATTCATTTAATTTTCCATTGTTTATTGTAGGATATATAGCTTTGTATAATATCTGTAAATTCCAATTTAATAAATGGCTTGGTTTATCAGTATTTCCATACAGTAAATCACTAAATACCACAAAAAACCAAACCAAACCAAACCAAAAACTCCCACAAAAACAAAACCAAACAAAAAAAAACCCTCAAAAAAAATCCCCAAAACTCAAACACAACAAAAAAACCTTCCAACCAAACATTAAATTGTGACATTGGAATAGAAAAAGCAAATATAGTCCATTTTAGATGACCAAACTGAGACTAGTATGCTTTCTAATACCAGAATAATAATTTACTGTTAGCAAAGTAGACATTTCCTTGACAAAGTCTCTGTTGACTTCATTTGCAGCTGAATTGCTCATGTTGCTGCCAAAAAGATTTCAAGAACAGAGAGATACAGCAACATCCTTCAAAAATCTCTGCATAAGGGGCTGTAAGAAGGAAGAGTCCAAATCTCTGTGGCAACCTTTTTCTTTAAAAAACCCACAAAATCAATTATGAAGAACAGCAGAAATTTATTTCACAATTCTACAGATAATGTGCATCTATTTACCAGAGTAACCTTGCACAATTTATTGCATTACTTTGAGAAACTGAATGTTTTCACTGAGATCTTTCCTAAAAAGATCAATAAGCAATGTCTTCCATGGTTGTATCTAGACTAATCTGAAAGATTAACCCAACTAATTCACATATTAAAGTAATTTAACTTACAAAGAGGCTGCCTAACAGAATAACTCTCTACCAGACTTCACCTGGATAAATAAGTTAAAAACCTAATAAGTATTAAAGTAAATAAGTATTAAAGATGTCTCTCCCTTCTGCCTCTTCTTTTTCTTTTAATAAATTGTTCAAGATATTGCCGTGCATGAAAATGGGGATGCAGTACTATAAAACTTAATTTTCAAAAAAGTTATGAAACAAGATTTTAATCATACTGTTATAACAGGTGCAGAATAAAGGAGGTCAAGTTTTTTACAGTGGCTAAGATTTTGTCTAAATAGCCTCAGTGGCTCAGTCTTCTCAGAGGGAGCTTGATAATGCCCATTGTAAACTCTTTCAGAAGAGGACTGTTTTGTTATGCCTGCTGGAACAGAGCACTGATCAACTTTTCAGTTTTTGTATGACAGTGTTTTCTGTACTATCTGGTGGGCTAAGCTTTGTTAGTTCACTTAGAAGACCTACAATATGCAAAATTCCATTACTTGAAGAGATTTTTGTACAAATTGTTTTATAACTCTGTATTAACTGGCTTCACAATGGTCCAAGACATTCAGAAGCCAGACAGAAAACCAAAGCAGTTCCTCATTTATATCATTGAAAACCTAACTTTCAACAGCAACAGGGAACTGGGGACTGCAACAATTTCAATGATTTCCTGTCAGCCATCACTCATACAATTGTACTTTGATGCCATTTTTGCATTTTTACCTCCTATAAGCCATCCTTTGAACTCCTGCTCAAGTCTACTTTTACTCATGTATGCAATATATCCCATTTTCACTCAAGCAAAACCTTTAGTAGCTGGCAGTAATCAAGGCTAGTAGTGAAAGAAGTGTGTTTGAGTTGGAATACTCAGAATACCAAGACGATGTCTCATGTCATAAGGCATGACAACTACTTTTAAAGGAGTGTTCGAAGCATTACAGGAAATCAGATTTTTACTGTGGATCTCCAAATTGAATAAACAAGATAAATTCAGCAAGTTTTCTTTGTGCATGTGTTTTTTTAGGGCTTTTTGGGTTGTTTTTTTGTTTAGGTACCTCAAAGAAAGCTGATAAAGGTATCATTGAGATTTGTAATTTGTATGGATGTCCCTGTGTTTCTTATAAATGCAGAGCATTAAAAATCTCTGTATCAAAGCTACAAATACAGACCTGCCTCACAGCAGTCTCCAGGAAAACAAAAATCACCACAAACAGACTGAAATATATCAGAGGGAGGCATCTAAAGGTAAAATACAAGTACTTCTGCCTTCTTGTGCTTTCCCATAGTTGAAGAAGTATTATGAAACGTAGATAAGCTGAGAAAATTACAACATCTATATAGTTTACTTTCTCAGTAAAAGCAGGCTAAGAGTACAACTGAAAATGAGTACCACTAAGTCAATATCTGTGCCATATCTTGAAATATAGAGAAGCATCAAAATTTATCTGGATGACAAAGAACTCTCTTTCACTCTGGAATGTGTCAGTGTTCCTCTGAATCACAGATGACATGTACACAAAACTGAAAGGCTTAGGTTGGATAAGCTGCCAGAAGAGCAGTAAATGGTAGCATATCAAAGTGACCAGAGCTACTTTGAGCAAGTTTATTCAAAGGAAACATTAACAAGTCTATAAGTAACAGAGCAGCACAAAATCATGTAGTGAGCTGTGCACGAGAGAAAAGGATAAATAGTTTCAGGCTCATGCTCGTGAAATTGCTCACTGAAATACTTTTTGAGTTTAGTGTGATGTTAATATTTAAAAAAAGAATACACTAGTATCTGTATAGATTCTTTCCCTTTTTATATTACCTCAACAGTGTCTAAAAAATGCATGTCTGTTAATATTAATTTCTCTAAACTGAGAGAAATACTAAAACCAAAATGGAAACAAAAAATCGCTAACAAAGAAAAGGTTTATGCCTGTACATGTATTTCTGTCTATCACCCCGTTAAATAAATGTAACTTTGACCTGGTGAAAAGAACACTGCAGAAAAGCACTTGGGGTTCTTGGTGGTCAACAAGCTTTCCTTGAGCCTGCACTGTACCCTTGTGGCCCAGAAAGCCAACGGTATCCTGGGGGACATTGAGAAGCGGGTGGCCAACAGCTCAAGGGAGGTGATCCTGCCCCTCTACTCAGCTCTGGTGAGGCCACATCTGGAATGCTGTGTCCAGTTCTGGGCTCCTCAGTATAAGAGGCACATGAAGCCCCTGTAATGAGTCCAGTGGAAGGCAACGAAGACGATGAGGTCACAGAATCATCTCTCCTACAAGGAGAAATGGAGACAACTGGGCCTGTTCAGCCTGAAGGGGAGAAGACAGAGAGGGGGCCTCATCAGCGTCTCTAACTATCTGAAGGAACAGTGTCAAGAGGGTCTTCTCAGTGGTGCTAACCCAAAGAACAAGAGGCAATGGGCAGACACAGAGGCACAGAAGTCCCACCTGAATCTGGGGAAGAAATTCTTCTCTGTGTGGGTAACCAAGCACTGGAACAGATTTTCCAGAAGGGCTGTGGAACCTGCCTCAATGGCAGATATTCAAGAACTGTCTGGATACAATCCTGTACCATGTGCTCTGGGTTAACCCTGCTCGAGTAGAGAGGTTGGACCAAATTACCTCTGTGGCCCTATCCAACTTGACCCATTCTGTGATAATGCAAGAATTAATAAACAACTGTATTCCATTAAACCCCTTTAGGTACAATGCTGAATTATCTGCAAACCACCTTCAGCATTTTGGTACTTTGTAGAAATGTTCTTCAGTTTTCAGAATCAGCAAAGAGCCAAAAAAAAAAAACGCACAAAAAACCCAAATAGAAATCAAACCTTTAAAAGAAAAAGCATCTACTTCTTCCAATAGATGGCTAATAGTCTTGCTTAGACCTTAAATTAGGAACTATAATATGTATTTACACTTGGCAACATGTTCAGAATTCAGTTGCATTCAATTTTGAATGGACTTTTTGCATGAAATGGCTAAAGTATTTAAACAGCTCACATTACCTTGTATTATGAGATGCACAAATGAACATTTCATACTAATGAAGCCAGGAATGAAGTAACAGTAACATCCTATTAGTGGACCTTGGGGCTTTGTGGCTCTCAGGAATCTTCTACTTATACTTGGACTTAATTAAGGAACCCTGATAAACCTGCCACCAGTAATTTCAGGAAGCAAGATAAAAATAACTCTCTGAATCACTTTTGAAGATATACTAAGGCAAACCATAACAATGTTATGGGTTTCAATTTATATACTCAACATCTTAAATTACTTAGTTCACAGAGTAACCCGAAATGTTAAAAAAAAACAAACTAGAGGAGAGGAAATACTACAATTAAATTATATTTTAAAATTAGTTGAATTGTTGCAATAGAGACGTATGCTTTTCCACGTCAACAAGATAAAGTCTCACATCATTACACCTTTTATGTTAATGTTTAGATCCTCTGATGTGGCTTCTGCAACCATGACAGGCTATGTTTGAAGGACTGTCACCTGCTCCATTAAAATGACAAACCTTTTGTCAGGCAAGTACGTCACAAACCACTGTGGTTTTCCTCTGCTTTTGTCACAAATATATGCTAGGCTTGTTCTAATGGAAAGCATTAAATGTAATTCTGTGTGTGTCTGTGTGCACATACTGTAGATTAGGAAGATGTGGGAAAATGCTTCCAAGAGCTGGGCATTTTCTAGCAAAATGTAGGAAGTCATTCAGTTATTACTAACAAATAGTTTGCAATATTTAGTACTTCTATTCCACAGGATGATTATGAGGTTGTTTTGTTGTTTTTTTTTCTTTTATATGTTTAGCACACACGTAGAAATAGGAAGCAAGGGGAAAAACTTAAAAACTCAATTTTTTGACAGAAGAACATGGAAAAATTATTTTTAAACTATTATTCTTACTATCTTTCTCTCTCTTGTTTGTACAGCTAGCACAATTCTAAGGTAACCATGAGATTCTTCAGGATTATGACAGATGAACTGGAACTACTACTTCTTAGTAAAAATATTGTTTTCTTTGTTCTAAATGCTGAATTTAAAAAAAATGTATTTTTTGCACATTCATAATACTTCTAAAATACAGATTACAAAGAGAGCAACTTTATGCTGTTTTATCATGTCAGAATTACTTGCTCTACTCTTCCTAAATCTTAAACTGCACCATCTCAAAAAATAATTTCTTCCAAGTGAGAGACAGATGTGTCACAGATTATTTTCTTTTCCCTGGGAAGTGACTTTATAATCAGGGAAATTATTTTGACCATTGTCACAGTCCTGGCTCTACAAGGGTATTCATGCCTTTTTGGCTTTAAGATTTAAAATCCACATGTCAAAAATCTGCTGTTAGCTGCGAATGAGGTGCACAAGACTTCAGGCAAGAAACCTAACCTTTTTCTGGAATATGTGTGTATGTATCTCTAGGTGTATGCATATGTTTGGCAGTCAACAGCACAACAAAGTGAACTACAGTTGATTTAAGAGTTGTACCAATTCACATGAATTGGCCTAAGTTATGAGATCTATTATTGTGGAAAGTATTCAAAGGACCTTGCTCCCTTGAAGCACTGGCTATTCATCCAGCTACGGATTCAGGGGAGAAAATCATTTATTCTTGAAGCAGATTAGTGTTTGTATTCTAAATATTTCACTGCTGGAATATATAGTCACCAAAATCCAATAATGAGATAATTGTCATAAAATTTAGTAACAAAGTTAAAGAAGCAACTGTAAGATAAGGATGGCAATGCAGGGACATTCCAAAAAAACACATAGAAAATGAAAAATCAGAAGAAAGTTAGAGCTGAATAGTTAAAATAGCTAATTAAACAGTTAAAAGTGTTAAAAGAGTTAAAATAGCTAATTAAAGCCTCAAAGTGTTTCAAAATATTTTTTTGCATATATACCAATAAACAAGTTTTTTAGCACTATTAACTCTATACAGATCTTAAATTGTGAAATTTCAGATTATTTTTCAGATTACTTGGGTTACAACTATAATTTTAACATCTGAAAAGCTGTAAAAATGTTAAAAATGGCTCTTTTTTCTTAAATAGGTGCCTAAATTCATAAAGGAGTATCCAAACACTTCCAGGGAAATCAGCAATTTCTGGAAAAGTTTGTACATGATTAACGAAAATTGGTTTTCATACTTATTTGTCAGATTACAGAGACTGAACTGAGCGAACTTTATGTAACTACTGAGGAGTCAAAGTCCAAAAATAAGTCATAGCATAAGTTTATATCAAACATCTGTACAGGGAAGAAAGTAATCATCTGGAGCAACAAATGACTGTGTTTTTTCTTTTCATCCAATTTCCTGAAACTAAAAGCCTGGCAATTGCACTTAATCTTCTATGGAGAGAAAACAGAATGATGTGTTTGACAGAAAGCATGAAAGTGGTATCCAAAAATCTTCTTACAATTAGGGAGCAGTAAGTACATCTTCTCTCAGATGTAAAATTAGAAATCATTCTGAAGTCAATTGGCTTTTCATATATACATGATTTTCCTTTAAGACGCAAAGGAAACTAGAACAGCAGAATTTCAAACACCATAAGGATCCAGCTGAATCAAATTGACTAAAGACATCCTGGAATATAAAAACTGTATTTTATTGAAATTTTTCATAAGGAAGTAAAAATTATGAGCTGAGGATATTTAAACTCAGTCTAAGAAATATTGTTTGGGGTCTGTGACTCCCCAGCATTTATTCTCTTATTAGGGAAATAGGACTTTATATTATCTTTCTGCAGAGTCCAAGCTATGAATGGCTAAAAAGGAGAACATAGCAGTTATAGCTTCCAAGATATATTACACATTAAAAATATTAGAAGACAATATCAGATGATTGGTGAAACACTTCAGAATATTTCAGCCTTTTCTCACACTATAGAAATTCAGTTTTACCCAAAAATTAGTAGACAGTCTGTGGATTAAATTTTCTCCAATTTGTTACCTTTCATCTAAGGAGGCAGCTACTTAATTTTTAGCAAAGTACTTATTTAAGAAAAAACAGTTATTAATGTCTTAAGCAACTGAGATACTATCCTACTGCAGACTTAAGAGGCACTGACAGTTTTCAGGGTGTTCCAGCAGGGTTATTGCATATTCTTTTCACTGCCCACACAGCACTTATCCTACTGCAGACTTAAGAAGCACTGACGGTTTTCAGGGTGTTCCAGCAGGGTTATTGCATATTCTTTTCACTGCCCACACAGCACTTTGTGCTGGCTACAACTCTTTCTTATTTTCAGTCCTTAACTTGAATTAATTTTAAAGCACATCCTTAGGCACATCCTGGAACATATCCTACTTACTGTAACATGAAAGAGTATGTCAAGCTGTAATGAAGATTATGGTACAAATAAGCCAGGAAGCATAATTCAGAATATATATTCTTCCCCTTCCAAAGGAAAATAGTTTCTAAGAGTATTCAAACGCAAATTTACAAACAAAAACCATTTTATGTACAGCCTAGGATTTAATAGGTGAGGTTTTGTCATTAAAAGAAAACAGTTACAGGAGAAGCAAAATTTGAAGTCTTACAGATAAACTGTACCTAAATTTAGGAGTATAGTGGTTTGCTTCTTAATATGTTCTGTGCTTGGTACAACTCTAATTTGAGAAAGGAAAAGTTTCAACTGTCAGTTCCTGCAGACCGTCCTGTATCTGGAGACAAGTGTGTCATGCTGACTTTCGCCCTCACAATGGGACTACAAGATAGTGGATAACTGATTGGAAGTAAAATGTCCTTTGCTCTCCTTGCCAAGAACTGAAAGGATTATTAACCATGGCTTCCAGCACTGATTTTTCCCACACAAAGCAGCTCCAACGGGTGGCCATGAATTAATTTTAAGCAGTGTTATTCACTGATCAAGTGTTACACTACAGATAAGTTCCCATTTTTATTTTATGTAACCATAGAGGAAAAATCAGGTTTTTTAACTTGAACTTGCTAGGAGGACTATGATTCCCTGGAAAACAAGCAAGGAAGGGGTTTTTTGTGTGTTTTTTAAGTTTTGCTTACAGAATAATTGTTTCTTTCCAAAGCCGACTGAGGTACATCTATAGAAGGCATTAATCCCTTACACAGGATCTTGTAAGTGAGAGACTCTATTAGAATTCAGTACTCATGTGCCCAGATGAGAAAGGCATCTTAAGCTCTTAACTGAAATGATGTAGAATGATTTTATCTCATTGAATCCTGAAATACCTACTGATACACTTCTGAAGTGTGATTTTTCCATCTAAAAGGCATGTTCCAGATATATCAACTTCAGAAGAATGCACTCAATTTGAATAAATAGTTGGATTTGAAAAGCCTGACAAGCAAACTTACTTGGTTCATAATTACTAAAAGGATTTCACAACTTTTAAAGTTCTATTACTTCACCACTGGCATTCTAGACAGACACATTGTTATAGATTCATTTAACAGGAAAAATACTGTTATATCCTTCACTGTTATATCCCTCTCCACCTTTTACCTGTAATTTATAATTAGCAAATGGGACAAAAAATACATATTCAAGAACTATCCAGACATTTCAAAATAAATGGAAACAGTTTTCCTCTAATATTTATTGCTTTTTTGTTTAACTAAGTTTAAAACCCTCTTGCCTTAACTGATAAATTAAGCCATAAAAATTTACAAGGCTGAGGAATATCACCAGGAGTGTCATGGTCTTCCTCACAGCACTGATGCCTGATGATAGGCCTCCCTACCCCAGACTGCTTCAACTAGGACTTAGAAAATTTTAGTTTTACACTAAATGAAAACTACAATTAAACAGACAAATTATTCTTTCATAATATAATTGTTTTGATGCAGCACCAAACCTGGATACTGTTCTGGATGGAGTCTATTGAGTGCCAAAGTAGAGGGGAATAATAGTTTTTCCCACTTAGTAGCTGGTTTCTTTTCAGGCAGCCCAGCATACCTCTGACCACTGATGCTGCCAGGTTCATTTTCTGACCACTGAACTGCTCGTTCATTTCATCCTCTCTCTGCCAAGGCACCAAGGTCCTTTCCAACAGAATTTCTCCACAGCCATTCAGTTCTCAGACTAAACTGTTGCAAAGAGCAATTCCTCCTACCAGGCTGCATTCCATGTTGAAATTCATGAGACTCTTAAAACTTATTTTTGCTATGAACAGATAAGATCATTGGCACTCTCTTCCATAAGACAGCCTAAAGTAATTCCATCCCTGAAGGCAGGCTTCTTCCCCCTACTTTCAAGACAAACAAGGTATTTGGGATATTTACTTCTGTTGTTAGCAGTTACCCTTTCAAAACCAATCATCTCTCAGTACTGCTCTAAGACATAAATCAAAGTTATGAAGTCTTTAGAGCAAGGTAGACAACAGGTAAACAGGGATTTATTTTTGTCAACGTGTCAAACATTTGACTAGTTAATTCACAAGCTCGACAGAGGATTTGCAGATTACTTCAAACATTGCTTGCTAGCCACCCTTAACATTTCAAAATTAACCTATGAATATTCATCAGAAATTACTGCTACCCTCATCTTCACACAAGCCACAAAATTCCACTATGTCCATGAAAACATCCAGCTGTGTGGAGCAGCACTTCAGTGGAGAGTTTCTGAATTTAAAAAGATCAGTATCAAACAATAAAAGTGCTATGATAAAAAAAAAAAAATTATCTACTGCCAGGACATCAATCACATCTTGAAACTTGGTAAGGGCAGGAGTGAAAATAAGACCTTTGGCTGGTGGCTCAGTACTTGCACTCTGCCTGGCTTTGCATTCCCCAGCAGCCACAAGATTATTTCTTTGTTCCAGGTTGAGTGGACTCAAAGATGGAAAATACTCACTTGCCAATGAGATAAAGAACACTATTACTCTATCTCTAGCAAATAAGCTGCACTTTTTCAACATTATTACCAAACTGATTCTACAAAACCTATTTCAAAGGGATAGATACATGAACATCTGCATCTGTCACACTAAGTGTGTTTACTTCAGGTGGTTTATTTTTGAAAGGAAAAATATTTCTTCAAAAGAAACAAAATGTTTGAATAGAAACAAGCTTCCTGACTACTAGAAGCTTTTTTCTCATGGTAATTTTCTTTGAGGACATGGAGATATTGACTACGTATCTGTAGGAAGAAGAAGGAGTCCTAAAATTACAAAAGGTCAATTCAGGATTATATAAAAACCATATGCCACCATATATGGTATTGAGGAGTTGAAAATTGATATGCCTGTTTGAAAACAAGTAATCCTAAACATTTTATTCACAGAAAGAAGGTTAAAATAGATAACAGAAAGAATAAATTTTGTTTGGGCCACTTGCAATAAATTGTACCTATCACCAAAATAGACTGTGACTGTATCTTGCAACTGGCCAGTGTAAGTACCATTTTAATAACCCACTTCAATGTACACCACAAAACAACTCTTGTAAAGTAAGTCATCCCAGGACACAGCACTATTAATACTTCATAATTGATTTGTTTCATTATTTGAGGTCCCAATGCAGTGTGACAATTCACAAGTTTGCTTTCTTTCAAAAGTTTATTTGAATTTGAGTAGAGGCCAAAACTCTATTAAATAAACCTAAACACCAGGATCACTGTCACACTGGTAAATTCTAAGAAAAGTGATGTAATTAAGCACTATGAATATACGAATATACTATGATCAAGCTCTACGTTTACAGATAATTCAAGATACTTGCACAGGGTTACCTTGATCAGACTACATATAAACACAAAGACTACAATTTCTAAGCTTCACTGTTTCCAGCATGTCTTAAACTGTGACAGCTTGAAATTGTACAGTGAAAAGCAGATCTGATGGCACTCTGGTCTCTGTAACTTCAGGATATGTCAATTAGGTGAAATGACTGAAACCTAGATGCTCTGGCTAAGCTTAACAATTGAATTTTGGCTCCCTTTGTAGTCTTGTATTTTGAGAGACTTCTGAGCCATACAGCACATCTTGCCAACCCATGGCCTGAAGGCAGCTTTGTTCCTCTGTTAGGATCAAATTAGCTCCAGAAGCCTGAGTTGTGCTGTCTGCAAGGCTGCTACAAAATTCACCTGCTCCTACCTTAACTTAATGAGTTCCTAAGACTAACTTTGTAAAAAGACCCACCTGTCCCCCAACCCTCATCCTCTACAGACCAGAAACTGTTCATGGTCAATGACCTACTTTCAGGCTCTCTCCCTTTTAAGATGAAGAGAAAGACATAATCTTGAGAATTATGAATTGCAAAACACATAAAAAGAGGAAGTCATGTTGCATATAAGGTTTCTTGGATTTTATTCCTAAGCTTGATATATAAACCATTCTTTTCACCTTCAAAGATGCAGTAAATATTCCCAGGAACTCTAATAATAAAAATATGTGCATTTCAACTGCGCAACTTTTAAGACATTTGCAATGCTTACTCTTAGAACACTATACTCCTGCAGTAGAATTAGCTCCTATTCTTTTTACTCATAAACTGGCAAAGCCTTACAGTAACTTTTTAAAATAGTTTTACACAACTACCAGTAATAAGCTAGGAAGAACATATGGTTTTAACCTTCCTTGTTCAAAAAAACTTTTATTGTGGTTTACATCCAGAATACTTTTTCTCAAAAAATGTTTTTTGGCTAACTGTTATTCCGTTCAGTTAAATTGTGTGAGCATAAAATTCTATTATCAAATATGCACATGCATGTAGAGAGGTAAAAATTACACAGAACATTGTATTGGAATATAATATATATAATTTGAAGATCTTCAATAGCATATTTAACTAATAGAAACCAAAATTTTAAGAAATGTTTTTTTTTTTAAAGAGTTTAGAGGGGAAAATGTTGAAATAGGTAAACTTAGATTTATATTTTTTGTCAAAATACACCAGTTGTCTTTAAAACTGCATTGACTTGCAGGTCTTGCTGAAGTAATTTTGAGTGAGGCATGTAGTAAGAAATAAAAAAATAATTATAATTTAAACACTTATACACACAAATTAGAGGATAACTCCAGTAATTAAAAAAGTTGAAATAGTCATATAGTAAAATTTTTATACACCAGGATCCCTAAGAGACACAAAATACTTTATATATTCACAATCCCAGGTTATAATAGCAATATCAATTTGTTTTAAGTGATAGAAAGTCTGAATTCAGTGAATTAATGCCTAAAAAAAAAGAATTCCTGTTATGTGACATATTCCAGCTTGATGTAAATAAATTTGATTTCTTTTTATCCCATGATAAGACCCAAATCCTTCTTTAAGGCCATTAATCAAATTTCTTCCCTCTTTTTCAGTATCAATGAAACAAGGATTTACTTAGAAGTCTAAATCAGATACCATGTCCTACCAGATATCATGCTATACTTTTCTAAGATTTTCTCTTTTCCTAACACACATTTCCGAACTGACAGTGTTACTAAGGAATTTAGAAAATTCTTTCGTGAAGAAAACAAAGTAACAATACTAGGGATTCCTTCCTCGGGTCTGTCATGTCTTGTATTCACCTGACATTAACCTCATACTTGTGTATGATTCTTAGCAAGTGTTCATGGGATTTCCTTGTCATCATCTTCTGTTGTAAAAGTATTAATTTAAGTAAATTATAGGAGTGATAAAACTTTCTTTCTGAGAAACTTTGTCTTTTATGTAGCCACAGTGAAGGTTCAGTTTAATCATCAGCGCAGCGAACTAATTATCTTGGTCTGAACCTAAACTAAACTAATGGTTCCAGAATGACCATTAACTTACAAAGTTGTTAATAAAAATTAAATGCATATATGCACCCATAGAATATTAAATATGAACCTCTCAACATTTCTGCATTGCTTTAAAACAAATGTTTAGATGTTAAGACATAGAAAATTACTATTTTTCAGATAGAGATGCCATAAAAATTAATTGCATAATAGTTTCAACTCAGATAAGTAAAATCCTAAAGAACTGAAAACACATATGCACCAAAGTAATTTTAAAAAATTGTGGCCATAGTAGCAGATCTCTGAATATATTAAAAACCACCATTCTTTTCCTATATCATCAGACTTAAAAATATAATTTTAAAAGTTAAAAAATCTAAACTCTTGAGACAGGAGTAAAATTATTGCTATTCATAAAACTCTGTGGCTGTCACTTTCACAATTTTGACCACAATATTAGAGAGTATCCTTGAAATCCACTGAATATTGATCTTACTTTCAACAGTGGAAATCAGATACTCTTCAGTTTCCACCATTGTGTACTTGTGACTATTTCACATATTCTGCAGAAACTTTAGCATCTTGTTGGAATGGAAAACAACCTAGACATGAAAAATGACTCTTACCAACCTATTAGCTCATTCATATCTGAATATGCATAATCAGTCTCTGAGGAATAAAGAATATAGTTCACCATTTTGTACTTGGACTAATTTATTATCCTGTTTATTGCAGCTGAGTCTCTGACCAAAGCATTGGATATTGCTAGAAATACCATTTTATTAATAGTAAATGTTTACATTTTAGCTGCTTCTCTGTTTAATGAGGGAGTTTACTTTTCTCAAAGACAGTTGTGATTTACCAGCTATACAAGGTAAATGAGAAAGTTGAAGAAGCAGGCAGTGGTCACAGCAGCAACATTAATCACATGTCATAGAAATCTCCCTGCCACACATAACTTGACACGTTGTCTTTTTCAGAAAGATGTCAGGGTTGCCCTCACCATAACCTTTCTTGACCTGTTGTCATCCTGTTATGTTCCTCCCCTCCATAACACCAGAGTTTTAAAAGGAGGAAAATAATCATTACAAAAACTCTACTATGGAAGTTCTTAAAGTTTTAAAACATAAATTGACATTGGACAGGAAATTAAAACCCAATTATGTAAAGGCAGGTCCTTGAAAAAGCCCTCTATTTACTTCAATGCTTGTTATTGACAAGTTTTTAATAAGAAAATACCTAAAGTTTTAGAACATTTAGTAAAATAGAAGGTTCTTTTCCCCATTATTGAAAGGTTTCACTCTTTACCCACAGAATACTCTGAGTTTGAAGGAACCCACAAGGATCTTTCAGGTGAAAGTACTTCAGAACATCAAGTGATTCAGTTGAATAAACTCCATGCCCCCCTATCAAAGTGTCATCTTCTAAAAGAAAAGCAAAAGGATAAAAACCCCTTTAGATAAATTCAAAATACCCTTACAAAGCCTATGTGATCAACTTTATTTCAGCTGTTATAGCATTTTTCCCTCTTTTCTGACATCAAAACACAATACACATAAAAAGTACACTCAACTTGTATCAGTCTTGACCTCCAACACCATGTGTCAGAAGAACCCATAGCTTCTCCTGCCTAAGCTCTACACATACCTTCTAAAACCTGATGTATCTGTGAGGTTCAAAGTTTGTAAGACACGTGCCTAACCTTTCACATCTCACCATGCGCAGCTCCTTCCCCAGCTGAAGCCTGATTGCCCCCACTGCCATTCAGGGAGTGTAGTCTGTTGTGTTGTGTCTGTATAAGATGGACTGTTCTGTTCCCCCTATCATGTAATGGTTCTGCCCTGGTTCTCCCTTCCCTCCCTTGTGCTGCCAGTTATCCCAACTCCTCCCCAGTTGCCTTGGAGATCAATGTACCCTTTCTCAAATCCCTCCCCAGTGCCCTGTCCGTCACTTGGCGCTCCCACCCTTCTCTCTAGAATTCTCTAGAAACTTCCAGCTAGAGCATCGAGTGATTGGCTCAGGTTAACCCTCAAGTTATCCCCATTGGTGTTCTCCCTAAGTCAATCTTTTGTATCCCACTCCCCTCTGAAACCCTATTCGTCCAAGGACTGACTCCGCCCCTGTGTCCCTCCCTCCTTATAAGATGCAACCCCCCCCCCCCCCCCCCCCCCCCCCATACTCTTCAGTCATTGGTTTCCCTTGGGACCCCGTAAACCTGGATTCCCCACAGCCGGAGAGCGCTCTCTTATTTCTGCTGACTGTAGCCATAAGCCAAGCCACATCCTACCAAAGGTCACGCTGCTGTCACAGCACAGAGCGTTTGCCTCAGGTGCTGTCCCGAACCACGGAGATGGGGATAGTGCCCCCGTACTGCTAGCGGTGCTGGATAGCTAGCCGGGACACCTGAGAAGGACAATCTTTCTCCAGCTGGACCGCTTCATATTCTCTGTGCTACCCCACATTTTTCTATCACGATAACTTCAATCTTAATGAATTAGACTACAATTGTTATTAACCAGCTCAAAGTCCATTTTATGCAATGGATCCATTCTTACTTGGATTTTTTTTGGCATTCTCTTTATTTAAAATTCTAACAGTGCGGTTCAGCACTGGTATTTCTGGTATTTCTGGTATTGAGGGTTCATAATTGTCTAGGCTTGAAATATGCCTATTACATAGCTCTAAATTTACTGTACTCCAGAGGAGGTTAAGAGGCTTCCCAGGCAGTAGTCTGCATTTTTTAAAAAAACCCCTCAAAATTCACTGTTACATCCTGTAGTCAAAAATCATGCTTCATATTTGTTGTTAGCACTTATGTGTATTTGTGTTATTGTTCTGGCCTAAATCCAGACAGGTGACAGGTATGATTACCAGAGGGATTTTGCAGCAGCTCAGTCAGCACACTCTTGCCAGTGAGGCTGACTTGAAAAACAAAAGCATTTCAGGGACAGTGCTGGTATTAATACTCAGGACTCCGTTTCATGAGCTCTGAGAGCAAGCCTTCAGAAGCTTTAAAGACTTCCAGCAGGAAGACAACTAGCAGCAAAACCAGTAGGAGACCCAACTATTGCCTTCTGTTCTGGCCCAAAGGTTCTGAAGAGGTTCACATTTCATTGTTCCAGAGCAGGAAAAAAAAAGTGAAGATAAGGAAGGGCAAACTGGGAACTGCTTCCTTTGGTGCTTCTCATGTCACAGGAACAGCAAAGACATGAAAAGCAAAAACCAATTATACATTTTTAGCATGTGACAGCCACAGCACAATAAACTGAGCAGAGAACACAAGAACAAAAACTCTGATGTGAACATTAAAAATAGCATGATGAAATACAGCCTGTTTCTTTTTGTTTCTTAGATGTATTGTTCATAACGATGTCTACAAATATCTATACATTTACAATTCACACTATTTCATATAGAGATGAAAGATATACAGCTGATTTAGACAGGTTTTTGCATTTTTGTCTTGGGATATATGAAAAATATGTACTTTGTTTATTTTATTAAATTTGGCTTCTTAACTGAACAGAAGACTACATATTGCTGGAATGCCTTCTTAAATTGATCAACTGGTCCTTGGGTTAGTAAGTTATTAAAATTTGGCCTGTATTCAATTGCTAACTAATCAAAAGAAAAAACACACTGGTTTCTGAAAAGATGTCTATTACTAAAATGATTTTACAGAAGAGCTTGGACCAACAGTAATCATGTGGTAGATAATTTCTAAACAGTTTTCATCAAATGTTGACTATTTTTTATTCATTGTGCGCTTTGAATTGTAAATCACATAGGACTGCTGCTGTTTCCTGAGGAGAAAATTTTAAACCTGAGATCAAAGGCCAGCAGATACACAATGGAAAAAAATACTATGACAATTTCTTATCTTTCTTTTCCACTTATAGTTTCACATAATGCAAATTCACTTTATATCATATGATATTTGAATCCACTCTTTATTTTCAGTAACCATTCAGTATTTCTTTTTTTTTTTAGTAAACATAAACCTCCAAATATGTATGGTGCTTGCTATTTTTAAATATACCTGTCTATTTTCCCAGCGAGCCCTCAGGTTCTTAGCTTCCAGGTTATTTTCTTTCAGTATTGTTATTTTCTGCAAGCAGTTGAAATTATATGGAATGGGACACCTTCTACTTTGCAGCACAATTTTGAAAATCTTGAGTGGCATGAGCTATCATTGAGCTACAGGACCAACTTTTTTTTCACAGTGATAAGGGACAGATTGCAAATGCATTCAAGCAGCTTAGCTTGAAAATAGGATGCCTTGTGAGATTTTCCAAATGCATCTAAACTTAAAACTTTTGGAAGCAACTTAGAAAACTCAATTTTTGCTTATTCCTGTTTTTGTGCATAACCTTGAGCACATAATTTTGCATCTCACATTCCTTTGCTCTAAAGTGGACGAAATATATCTAAATATAATGGCCTCATCTCACAGGACAAAATCATTCATTGTGAAGTTGCCAGGGGATGATCCCCTTCACTGGGGATGACTTTATCACGCATAGCTGCATTTGTGGAACAAGGGACTCCGAGCACCATACACAGAACAATAAATTCACCTTTTAATTGCTTAAAATGCTAATGGCAAAACCAGAAAATTGTAGAGATGTGGTCACAGAATATCTGTATGTCCTTGTCTTGTATGAATGGTACATTTCTATGAATTCCTTTCTGAGCATGTTTCAGGAAGTAAAATGTACATTAGGTTTATATGTTTCAAAATACCAACTTTGTTCTTATTTCAGAAGACATAGTTGCATGTAAAGAACAAACTTTACTTAATTTGTCTTGGCCCAGATGATCCAGCCCAAGGACAAATTAGTTCTTTTTTCCTTAAACCACAATAGCTCTTGTTTTCTGTTACAAAATTTCAGAAAATTTTAGTTGTGAATACACTGTATCTAGGGGAGCAATGTACAACAGTTTAATTAATTTTCCTACTATTGAGACATGCATCAGAAGCAAACCTATAATAAACAACAATAATTTTCACTTCTGTAGAAATCAGTGCATCTGTGATCACAGGTGTGTACTAATCTATAACTAAAGTGAAGATCTTCAGTTACCCAACATTTTTATATACACAGGAGATAGAGAAGCAGCACTGCAGTGATGTCTTTAAAGTCAAGGTGTCATGCAAAGATTTTTTGGCTCCTCTTTCATCAAGATATCTTTTGAGATTAAATAGTTTTAAGCCACTAGCAAAAGGGAGAACCAGCTGGCTTACAGAAACATTATAAGGTCCACAAATTATTTCTCATCCCCCGCTGCATATTCAGCACCTCAGACCTATCATTCCCTGCAAAAAACTTGTCCTGCAACTGTTTTTTGAAATGGTAAAACAAACACTCACAAAAGAAAGCATTAAAATGTAGTGAAGATAGTGGAAATATCAGTCCAAAGGACAGACGGATTTGCTTAGACTATGTATAATACATATATGAGTTTACAATCGCCCAAACTATTATTGATTAAAAAATGAGCAACATAAAGGCAATAAAGTCCATTAAATTCTAAATTCCTAAGTAATAGTAGGAATATCTATAATAGAATAATCTGTAGCATGTTTACAACGTTTTGACAGTGCATTTAGCCCACATCTCTGCACACACCACAAACAAAACTGAGTGAATTTGTACTTGTATATATTTCAAAAGGTGGACTTTTCTGAAGGATTCAGTTGCATAATCTGCCTCTGAAAAATTTGTTTCATACTTGTGTGACCTAAGTGGAATGAACTGCATGAACTAAGTCTGGATCCTATGAAAGCTTTGTGAGAAAGGTTGTCACCTCCAGGCCACAGAGCCACCACTCCATAGGATGTCCTGCTGTGGGAGATCCTGGACCCCAAGTTCAGAAGGGCACATCCAAGAGTATGAAATACTCTGAGAAATGTCTGCTTGAAATTTTCTTTCTTTAGAAGCCTACTTATTTCTCTGGTTTCTACTGTCCCTTTATCTCCAGTAACAGTTATACACCCTTTAGAAAATCAGAGTAGAAATAAGAGATCCTGAGCAGAAAAAAAATGCAAGTTCAGCAGTGAAGCTGTAGTGCTGTATATGACCACAGACTCATATCCATTTTAATCCTGAGCATGTGCTGCCAAATTATGTAATCATGCCGCCATAAGGTTAATTCCTAAATGGTTTTGTCATGACTGTTGCAATCATGCTCGGATAACAAGTCTTTTAAAAAACAGCCAGATTCTCATTGCATAGCAAATGCTTTTTCCTATAACCATTATTTTAGAAATAAACTCATAAAAAATACATTATTATAAATTAAATCATGACTCCAGTTTTATTCCGAAGCTACAAGCAAATAAAAACAAAGAATGTTATTGAATTGTATTGGACTAACTGGAAAATCACAACATATAATTGATATGTCGATACAGCTGTCTGAGTTCTGTCAAGCCAGCCTACATTTTAGACATTTGCATCTTGTTCAGAAAAAGAGAAAGATGCTGATTGCATTTGAGATTACATTCAAACTGTGTTACTGCCTCAGACTAAAAGTCCTGTTAGGCTCTTCTTTTGAAAGATGTATTATTTTCAAACAAAATACTGTGGGCTAAGAAAGCTGTTTGTCAAACAGAGAAAGATAATTGGAAGCTTGCTTTACCCTGTCACTGTATAACCCTGGTTACAGAGAAACACATAGAATATAAAACCATATATTTTTAGTTAAAATTAAGAATATATGTGTCCTAGCTAAATAATTGAAATAGAAATTTTGTGTTATCATACACATTTCTGTGCTGCAAAGTATGTAATTTTTCTTAAACTGAAATTTTGTTTCCAAAAAAAACAAAATAGCATCTCTTCCTAATAGCATCCATCCACTAGAAAGAGCAATCTTCCTAGTACTCATCTCATTTAACTTTGGGTATTTCATCTCATTAAACTTTGAAAAATAAGATACAGGATCTCTTATAGTGATAAAGGTTAAACTTAACACTGCAATAATACAGTGTTGGATAGATAAAGAACTGGTAAAAATAACTCACATTATCTTTTTAAGAAACTGATTTCTTTGAAAGTTGATGCAAATGTTAGACTAATAATATTGAGAGATGGAGAGAATTCGAATTATTTCTTTACTCAGATTTTGCTTTCAGAGAGGTAAATAGGAAGAATAGTAATTTCCCCATTTTTCTCATCCTATACAAGAAATGGACACTAGTTTCTGGGCTCAGCTTTGCAAAGTTGGAATTATTTTCCACTGTGCATCAGAGAGCATCATTGTAGTAGCATGGACATACAGCTACCATTTTCAGTGGGATGTCTGGTACACAATGTAACCAGAACCTCAGCCTGGGAGCTGAGGAATGATGGATCCATGGACTGGAGGGCCCAGCTGCCCCAGGAAATCCCAGTTTCCCTGATGCTGTTTGTTGCTACTCCATCACCACCACACATCTGCTATGGAAGCACTGTGGGAGACTGACCATGCTGCATTCAACATGGTTTTTCTAACACTCTGAAGCAATACTGGACTTAAAAGGAGAAAATCAAACAAAACCAGTAGGGTTACTGTGACTGAATGGAATAAAATTTAGAGAGAGCTCCTGGCCAGTGATTAGAGTGACACTTCAAGCATTTCTTATTCTATAAATGGTAGTTCTCCACTACTTTGTCTTAGAGTCTTCTTTAAGCTCCTCACAGAGATCAAATAAAGTTTGTTTTCAAATCCCTATGTACAAAAACCTGCTTCTATATTAGACCTAAAAGCAAGCCTGTGCTAAGCTCTCAAAATCCTGTTAGAAAGATAAACCCCTAAATCTTCTCCTCTGTCTCTAGAGTCAAGCAGTAGCTTTTGCTATTCTCTTTGTGACATTACTTTCAAGCATCAAATTGAATATGTTAAACCTACCTGCTAAATATTTTTGTATGTGTCTATTTAATCTGAAAATTCCCCCTTTCCAAACTCTCCCATCCTCAATAAAAATTCATAAATACTTGTATATATTAGTATGGCTGGGTTAATTTATATTTAATGTGAAAATTCACCTGAATTTTCTTTATGTGGAACATGTTCTCTATAAAAATATGAAACTACTATTTATGTCACTATACAATATTTGTTCGACACACTTACATAAGTCTGTATATACTTATCTATAATTACACACTTCTGCTAATATATATACTTATTTACAGTTATGTGTATGTATTTGTGCCTATACCTCTATATTTTTTGTATTTACTACCTTCCCATTTCATACATATCTTTGCTACACATTTTTGGAGACTTCAGCCTAGAATGGCCATGCAAACTGAGCAACAAATCCACAGTTAGACATAGTGAAGCTGTGTGAAGTAAAAAGGCAAATATCTGGTTATTAAAGCAGCAATGACAGATATTCTGTTGTGCTGGTCTAAATTAGCTTGTGTCAGAACCATTCCAAAATGCACAGATATATAATTTTTTGCTAACCTTCCTGTTCGTTGTTTCAAGAAAAAGGGAGACTGGTTCACAGGTGGGGTTTCTGGGTACAGTGAAATATATTGCCCAAAGTCAAATTATTTGACCAATGTGCTTCTGCAGCAAGTGGACTTTCTACCCACTCTGCAGTCTCCACAAAAATTCTAACCAGCATTTCTCACTCTACGTTGTGAGAAAATGACCAAGAAATCTAGCAGGAAAACAATGCAGAAAAAAAATTGTTTCAATAAAAAACTGTAGCAAGGTTTGTGAGGAGAAACTGTATTGTGAACTTTTATATCCTTATAGTGCTACAACACTATTACTACTTTAAACCATACCATTTTTCAAACTGTATAAGAAAGGAAAGGTAGAAGAAGTGCAGAATAAGATTTTCTTTTTTCCTTGTGGCAGAACCAGCACTGTTGTGGTCACATAGTAATGTCACTTGGAGGAATGGTAGAAGCATACTAATATAAAAAGTTTAATGGGTCATTTCAGTATGGGAGTTCACTCTGGGCATAACTGTCAACTAGTGGCAATTTTCTCCCTACATTTCCTCACAAAAAGGAGGTTGCTCTTAAAGTTATTGATTTGTAAGCAACATAAATGTAATTTTGCTCATAAATAAATGCTGAATCCATGTGAAAATAAAGGCTGCATTACTCTAATACAATGATAGCCGGACTAATTTTTCGAAACTACATAAATTCCAAAATATTAAAAATTACAAGAGATGCTTTTGTTTAAATAGCATTCTCATTCTTTAGGTGGCTTGGTTTGAAATAGTTCTGTGTCAGCTTAAAGATATCTTTCAGTCTTAATTCAATTTAGCATACAAACAACAATTTATTCCTTGACCAGGAGTGAATCCTCCAGACTACAGTTGGAGAATTTCAGCCCTGTGGCTTTTGCCAGTGTTTATAATTTGTCAAAAGCCACTCTTAAGTTCTAGGGCAGTTTACAAATTGTGAACTCTGTCTTCTTCAGAGTTCCTAGTTCCTGTCTTGTTATTTATCACCATTAACAGTGCTTTGACAGAATCTAAATTTCATTATACAGAAGAACAGTGATGTCCTAATGATCATGAACCTTGCATTGTGCTGTGTACACAGCATAGTAATTGTAAACTAAGATGTTGTCCATTATTAAAACTTTTTTGTCATTCTCTCTGCACTTCATAATAAGATTTTGAAGACAAAGGAACAAGAAAATTTTATTAATTTTCCTAACAGGCAGCTATTCGTAACTCTTAGTGATTGAACTAATGTTCCATTTGAAATAAATTCAAAGGAGAAATAAAGAAAGAAACCTCACAGTATTATGGATTAAAGATAAAGTAACAATCACAATTCTCTCTACATTATGACTTCTAAGTTATGAGATTTAAAACCTGCTTTTCAAAGGGATTGAAACAATGGTTTTGTAGTAAAAAAAAAAGGGAAAAATCTATGGCTTTAAAGAATGCTTGGATTAAGGACTATACTATGAAATAAAAATAATAGAAGTGCTGTGAGAACTTGAAGTTGAACTGCTTAGACACTAGACTAATACTGTCGTTATAAATCATACAGACAGACTTGAGGCTTAGGCCATTTTTCTAGATATGAAATGAAATCCAATATTTTCAGAAAGTACAGTGTTATGGATTTCCTCTCTGAGTTCTCATCTGTGGGCATAATATCTAAGGAAATGTGGTGATCCTTTCCTGAGAAACATCTCTTTAAGCCTGACACAAACTGACACTATCATTGGTCACTTCTGAGCATTAGGAAATACTGCAACTTTCTAAGAACCAGAGTTCTCTTAGTAATGCAGTTCTGTTCTGTTGATAACTTTTGACTGTTGACAGACAAAACACGATTAAAAATGACATGGCTTTGAAAAAAAAAAAACAACCTCACAGAATTACTATAAAGGATCTCTTGTAACATAATTTTTTAGGTAAGTATCTAAAAAACCTTTATCTAGCAATTACTGAAAAAGGAGGCTATCAGACAACCAGGCCATAAGCATGTCCTATTTGCATAAAATTGTTTCCAAAATTTTTCAAACTTCCATACTAATAATGCTGTATCAGTGAACTATGGGTAGCAATACAAATTCTCTCAGAAGAAAATTCCATCCTGTAATTGTTCACAGCAAAGTAATGAAAAATAATATAAACTATAATAAAGGCCACGGGGTATTTGTTGGCTAAAGTAAACACATCTAAAAGTTTGAAACTGAAGCCACTGTCTCTTGAAAATTTCTAAGCCAAAGTTCATCCTCGAAGGTCCCAGTTTCGAATAAATGTACATTTTTTTGTTTTATTTTCTTAACGAGTTTACACCAAATTAAATTTTCTGAAATATGTACAGTTGAACTCAGTAATATTCTGAACAGTGCATATACTTATATCTGTAGGTGTTGGTGGTGCTGTGAAGCATGGGGTAATACTACAAGAATAATTAGATCCTCCTTCCTAGTAGGAAAAGAATTAAAAAGTCTTAGTACAAAATTTCAGTATGCAATGAAATAATAATGAGTTCTACTATAAAGAAATACATCATTAGTTGAAGCCTTTAGAAGATGAGAGAGATTTGAGTACATTTTTTGTTATAGAATCATTATAAGCAACAACTTAGAAAAAATAATGCTATGA
This sequence comes from Agelaius tricolor, assembly GCF_023055355.1. Taxonomy (NCBI): domain Eukaryota; kingdom Metazoa; phylum Chordata; class Aves; order Passeriformes; family Icteridae; genus Agelaius; species Agelaius tricolor. The sequence goes on along the minus strand of NW_027269262.1, from coordinate 22,343,044 downwards.
TCTGTAAGAAAAAGCATCTCCAGTACAGGAAGACATAACATCATCACTACAAAAAACACAGAGATGACCTTAATTAGTACAGACTGTATGATTCTGGATATCTGTGTTCAAAACCAGGTTAACTTGAAACAAGAATAGTAACTGGATATTAGGGTGATCAGAGAAGGAGCACCTATTTAAAAAAAAAAAAAAAAAAAAATTAAAATCACTGCATAATAGAACGGTTTGGGTTGGAAGAGACCTTAAAGATCATCACCTTTCCTTCCTTGCCATGGGCAGGAAACCTTCCACTAGACCAGGTTACTGAGAGGCCCATCCATCCTGGCCTTAACACCTTACGTAGTTCAGCACAAAAATGACCAAGAAAGATATTATGTCTCTTTAGATGTGTTTGTGAGTAATAAGAAGGATGGGGGCAGGAATCATATGACTACTCAAATGTGATAAGATGCACTCAAAGAGTCCAGTGGAAATTACTAGAAACAGGTTGTCAAGAATGCAATACTCACTGTCGGCGTTCTTTTCGATATTCCACAATTGAAAAGTACAGTGTTTAATACCAAATTTACTTATTTGAAATTATCTGATATTGCATGGGGTTTTGATTGAGCAAAATTATACACTTAATATACTTAAGTAACAATATGAGCCCAAATCACAGTAAGCAGAGTATAGCAGTCTGTTTATTGGTAATAGATTTCAACAGAAAATAAGAACAAAAATTTTCAACCTATGAGTAAGCTGACTGCAAGAATAATCATCTGAATGAAATTATAAAAGGAAAGAGCTTAGTTTTTCAAGATACTATTTGCCTATTCAGGAAGGAATTTAATAGCAGGATAGGAATCATCTGAAAGGTGGACTATTAAGTCTGGGAGAAGAGTGTTCAGGGGGAAAATTTACTATAATCTCAAAAATGTAGCAGAATTTTTTTTTTTACTCTTTCCTGTTGCTTATTTGCACTGTAGTTTTACTGCAACCAATTTGTGCTTTAGTATTGTGGCTGATCAACTGCAGAAGACAAGGGCTCCCCCATCAGTGCATAAGCTAGGAGTTTGACACCTGCTTACCTGTGTGATTTGTAACTGCAGTTCTGGAGTATGTAACTCTCAAACCTGGAGTTTGCTACTTGTGTTAGCGTGACCTGCTGTTTCAGGTCAAGTCACTGCACACAAATTAACTATTCCACAGGCTGTTGGGATTGCAGGTCTAGCTCCCTGCAGACCCTGCCTAAAAAGCCAATGGAATAATAGAAAAATATCCCAATAGAATTTAATGTCTCTTTCTAATGAAATACTAAATTTTAAATAGGGAAAATGTTTCTCGGCTTGTTTATATTATTTTAGATAAATCTTACAACTCTCAGTATACTGGAAAGAAATGTAGGTGCCTTTTATTTACTTATTTACTTTAGTAATTTGATTTGCACTAAAGAATTTGTCTCACAAAGATGATAAAAGCAATTGGAAAAGATAATTCTGTGTGTTTATGTGGGAGGAAAGGAGAAAATTTTCCCACCAAATATTTGTATGTGACTTATGGCAGAGAATCAGAGGAGAGTGGTACGGGAGAGAGCCCAGGTCAGCTTACTCTACTATCTTTAGGGTCTTGGTTTCACCTACTCATGGTGTCTGAAAAACTCATCCATGAGTTTTTCAGAGACCTAGCAGTGACACATCAGAATGAAGGGTCTCAAACTTGTTTCAGGATAAAGCACCAGTCTTCCTGTAAGCACCATAGCTGAACCTGGCAGAGTTTCAGTGATGCTGCAGGCCCTGTGATCCCTGTTGAGAGGGTAATTCTGAGCTCAGCTTGCATGATGGACAAGATGTTTTAACAAAGCTCTTCTCAGATTGTAAGCAAAAACAGTCCCAGGAGTACCTTTTAAAGGTGTTGACAGTCTATGTTTTTCTGAATATAATAGCAGTTTTAGAACTGCTTCTATTTGTTTCCCTTTCTCTGCTGCCTGGTCTATAATCTCTTGCCATTTATTCTATTTACTTTTCTGAAGGCAACAACATAGAGCAGACATATTCTTCATCTCAGTAAGAACCTAAAAATAACATTCCTTCTGGATAATATAAAGATTTCTTTCTGATAGCCAAGATTTAAACATGTAGAGTGCTTGTGTGTCAGGGGGGAAAGTAGACGATGGCTTGCTGAATATTTCATGCTTCATCCATCCTAAGGTATTGGGATTGCACATCACTAACTCCAGATGTACTTCATCACTCTGTGCAGTGAAGCACACTGAGAATAAAACTAAATTAAAGAATTCAAGACATTGAATTTTTGTTGCCCACATAAGCCTGAGAATGTCCCATTCTCAGTAAAGTTCACCGAGAGCTGATTCAAAATAAATTATAACAAAGAGTTATACAGAAAACATTAGTGTCCTTTTAGGACATGCAGCACAGTTCCCAGTATAAAGCTTAGTATTTATGGCAAAAAATCTTAGAGGGCAGAAATTGAGGGATGGTTTTAAAGGAAGGATTTCTAGAAATTATGAGATATTCATCTGATACATTCAATAGTTACAACAGAACTACAGAAACATAATTTCAAATAAAATCTAATATAATAAAGGAAAATTTAGGATGTTGTATAAACTATTTGCATTGAACATATAAGCTTTTTAACCAAAAGATGTGATATTAAGCTGAAAATATATAAAGAAAACAAACAAAATCTTGCATCTGAAAAATAGATGCAAATTACTGTTATCAGCTTAACTTTATTTGTTAAAAAAGAAAGGTTCTCTATAGTAATAGCTTTTTTGGAGATCAAAATATATGGTTTTTTCAGTATCAATGAAACATTGAGATTCAATACTGAGATATGTGACATAATGTAAGCCTCTTAAATATTTTGAAACAAATATTTAACTCTGAAATATTACTATATGGTAAATTTGAAGTAAAATATAATAATCCACTGCCAAATATATCTTATCTAGATAAAAGATTTGTTTTGAATTCTCATTCAAACTAACCTCAGGCTTCTCTCAAGCACTAGTGTGGCTTCTCTGGGAATTTCAAAACCAGATGTGGTTTTACCTTTATTTGATTGGGATGTCAGAATAAAATTTTATGTACGTACCCATACAATTCTAGTGGGATCAGCTCTGCATGCTCCTTTTCACCATTGCATCGGAACCAGAAACAGTTAAAAGAGGAGCAGAACTGTGAGAATTTGGTTAAAAGAACTATAGACATTGTGTTGAAAACTCAATTGTCTTCACAAACACTTTTTGCATGTTGAAAAAGTGAGTATCTTCTTGCAAAACTGTAAACTGACAAAGTTGAAACTCTTCAGGTATTTAGGCACTGTTAATTGAAGCTGCCTTTAATTACAACAGAGAAGTGATTCAGCCATTAAAGAGGTCCGAATAACTTCATTTTACTTCTTCTCTAGTTATGTCATCAGCATATCCTGATGCTGATGGATCTGGAATGTTTTTACACTGGAACTCCAATTATGATTCCTGTGCCATCCTTAAAGCTTCTCAGAGAAAGCTTAATGGCAGCTAAAACAAAACAAGTGAGTGGAATATCGATCCACAAATACTAAAATTTCCTAGAATGTGGATCTTTAGAAGAATAAGTTTAGAAGGTGAACAGTCTTCACTCTGCTGGCTCAGAGAGCAAAGTACAAATATGGAAGTGCAAAGCTTATCAGAGAATCACAAAATCATTAAGGTTGGAAAAGACTTTGAGATCATCAAGTCCAACCTGTGACCAAACCCCACCATGTAAACTATAGACCATGGCAATAAGTGCCACATCCCGTCTTACCTCATGGAAGTATACAGAGAGGTCTTCATGTGTATATATATGTTTATATACGCTTTTATTTTTTTTCTGGACCCAGAGACTGATAAGTACCCCTCTAGTCACTTGGTCTCTCCCCACTGCAGGTGAGACGGGGAAGAGAGTCAGAGAAGAAAAGGTGAGAAAACTTGTGAGTTGAGACAGAAACAGTCTAATAAGTGAAGAAAAGCTGTGTGGGCAAGAAAGCAAAATAAACAATTTATTTACTACTTCCCACCAGGAGGCAAATTATTTCTTCTTCCTCTTTCATTCCATTTCAGCTTGTATTACTGAGCACGATATTGTATAGTATTGAATATTCCTTTGATCAACTCTGGTCAGCTATTCCCTCCCAACTCTTTGTGTGTTCCATCCTGTTTGCCTAGGGAGGTGGGCAGTAGATAAAATCTTGATGTTGAACAAATTCTGCTCAAAAATAGCACAAATACTGCTTTGTTATCAACACTGTTTTTGCTGCAAATGCAAAACATGGCACCATTCTGACTGCTATGATGAGAATTAACTTCATTCCAGCCAGAGTCATTGTGATACATATGTAGACTGAAAGTGCCACAGGTAAAGAAGTAAAGGCCAACATGATAAATTTTTGCCAGGCTTTTCTGGTATTTTGCTGTTGGGCATTCTGATTCTAAATATTAATAATTTTAAATAGCTAACATTAAAATAATCCTGTAAACAAAATTGCTTTTTCTTTTTTAAGTTTGAGGAATGATGTTTCCTTCATTTGTGAAATATTTTTCTGTATAATACAATTAGTTGATTTAAACCTATCAATATACAAATATATTTCAGAGACTAAATTATCTGACAGCTTCCTAGACGTATTACTTTTTTACTTTTTATATTAAAGATCTTTTCCCTCACCATTCAGCTTTAGAATAAACTTGAAAAAAATCAATATTATTTTCTTCAATAATTTAATCCATTAGATCAAGACTTAGAATTTTTTATAAAAATATTGATTTAAGTATGAGGAAGATGTTAACAAGACAACCATTATTTCAGAAAACATCAATAATTTTCAATCTTTAACAGGGCTCATACAAGCTTTTACATATTTAACTATTTTGGAGTGCAAAAGGGAATAACAAGTAGTTATAAATTCTTAGAAGACTCACAAGGAATATGAAAGTAAAGATAGTCAGGTCTACAGTGAGAAATTCTCCCTTGGACACCTCTCTTAAACCTCTCTTTCATTAACTCATTCCAGGTATTGGTGATGTGAAATAGGATAGCTGCATAAACCATAGAGTTGAAAAATCATGAAGGATATGTGGGATTTTTGTACAAAACTACCAAAGTACCTTTGAAATGACAAAGAATTTATTTTCTCAAAGCTTCCTAAAATATTAGTATTAATCTGTAACCATTCCAAGGGATTTAAAAGGTGCTGAAAGTGGCTAATGAGCAATGGTTTGATTCAAGTATAATCAAATCAGTCAGAATTTTTTAGAGACAAGTTTTTTTCTTCTACTAATGCTACATGGCAAAAACTGGCTGTTAATATTTATGTAATAAAGTATCATCCTGTGCTAGCAAAAAAGCATTCAAAATCTTATTCATTAAGAATATTAGTGAATTCTTACTAAGAATAAAACAGCTTTTGTGGCATAAAGTTTCAAATATTATTCAGCACACTGTAGTGAACAATGAAAGTTCATCATCAGGACTGCTCATGGAAAAACAAAGGCAATCTTAAATGCTTTCTTTTATCGAGTATGGCACTATCTACTCGTAAGACCACCAACAGTTTAGTGTGGCATTAGAAGGTGGCTGCCAACCATGGATCCTTTCTTCCTGTTCATGGGATACTTTGGCATAAGGTCAGTATTTCTTAAAATATGTATCAAAGTGCTGTGGCTGTGAAGTCATTCTCTAACCACTTAGAACTTCTTTAAATTAATTTCTACTCCATGTTTAAACTGCCTTAGTCATGCAGAGGATAATAATCACACTAATTTGTGTGCTCTTTGAATCAAAAGAATCATTGAAACAAACAATTTCTTAACAAATCAAAGATCTCCAGCCTAGTTATATTCCTCACCAGTAGTAGATGTTTGAATTATCAAAACATCAGACAAAAGGGAAAGATAGTGCTTGATCTGTTGAAGACTTTTCAGTAAGACCTTTTCAGTCTTTCAGCTTTTACCCCATTCATGTTTATAGTATAATATTCCCTTTGACCCTCAAAACACTTGCATTCACTCTGGCAGCCTCAACATAGTAAAGCTTTGCAAGTGTTATTGTAGCATGACGTTGAATTGAAAAAATTAAATCTGAAGAATGGTTGAAAATACTTGACATTTTTTTGTACATTCCCTATTTTAATGGGACTGTGTAGTGTGGCAAAAAAGATATACTTTTTTTTTTTGGTGTCTCACCAGCTTCTATCCTGTGAACTTCTGTTAGGAAAATGGTTTTTATTTCAGTTGTCTCATCAATCAGATGCACTATCTTACATTCAAGTAAAATCTAAACAAAAAAAGAAATGGAGGGACCTCCACAGGTCATCTGGTCCACCCTTTGCTCAAACCAGGGCTAGCTTCAGTAGCATATCTCATTGCTCAGGATGTTCTCCAGGTGAGTATTGAGACCCTGCAGAAATAGAATTTTCACAACTTCCCAAGGCAATGTTTTCCAACAGTCGTGTGCTCCTTTCATGTAGAATTTTTGGCTTACATTTACTTTGAAATCTCCCTGTTGCACCTTTTGATTGTTGCCCGTGTGTTAGTAAGATATATGCTGGAGGAGAGCACAGTTCTGCCTTCCTTTTAGCTTCTCTTAGGTAGAAGAGGATTGCAGTCAGATCTTTCCCCAGCTTTCTCTTCCACAGCTTAAATAAATCCATTTCCCTCAGTTTCTCCTATTATGTTGCATGTTCAAGTTACATACCCATCCATGACCTTCCTCTGAACTCTGCAGTTTGTTGATAATCCTGAACATAGGGGCCAAAAGTGGTTATTGGATCCCATCTCTAGGCATGAAGAGACTGAAAAGCTTTGTTTGAGGCTGATAGTGGGTTATTTGTAATGCTATCTGACTTTATGTCTTGCTAGTTGTATTAGCTTCCTGCCTCCATTTTTTGCTACATATCTCCTATGGAGCTTGTATCCAGGTGGCAGAAACTTTCCACTGAAGAAATGCTCTTTTGATAGTAATTATAGTGGTATCAGCAAAGCAAAATCTCTGAAATATTGCTGATTGAATTTTTGCACTAGTACCATGACAGCTGTGTACCATGTTTATACTAAAGATTTCCTCATAAATAAAAATCACTATGGAAATGTTATGTGTGAATAATGCTGCCTGACTATGGAAAAAATCATAATAATGGTAATGCAAAATCCTAGCGTAATAACTGAAAGGGCAAGATGCATTTTCATGGATAGCTGCAACTTGAAATATCAGCAGTGAAGCTGTTGTTTTTATTTTGTGTCATTCTTTTCATCAGGAAATTTGTTATTTTTCTCAAATAGCCTCTCATGCAGATTTTTTGTTACATGTCAGGACATCTTGATTATAACACATTAATATTTAAATATATTTAAAGAACTTGACAGTAATCTCATTCTATTGTGAATTCCTTTAGAGCTTACCCTCTTCCCCTTCACCCTCTATTTGATCAAGAAAGTTTTGACGCAACAACATTTGCCTTCAGAAGACTGAAAGTTTAAGGATAGATACTGTATGTATAATTACACTAATCATCTTTAATTTCTCATCCCTACATGCCTTTGAGCTCAATACCAAAACAAGCAACCCAATCCAAAACAAAACAAGACAAGAAAACAAATGAAAAAAAGAAACAAACACACTTTCTTTTCATATGCAAATTAAATTTATCATTTGTTACATGAACCTCTAAACTCTTTACTTTGAAGAACCTCGTACTGGCCTGTCTACCAATCAGGGAATTTCATTGCAAATCTCTACACTTCTTGGAAGAGGTATGAACAACTTCTGGAAAATCTTTTATGAAGCAATAATTGTGAATTACATAGTGTGAATAGAATGATCTTGCTTAGAATTTGTAGGATTAACAGAAAAGCTATGATTGCATTCATGACAACATCTCACACCAATTCTAAAATAAAGGATTTTGCATTTAAAATTATATTACTGCACTTGGGCACTGTCTGTATTCCTTGTCTTTTCATCTAGTTAAAATGCTGCCCTTTCTTTTCTCCCTATTTATACATTACTTCCCTTGATGTTTTGAACTGTAAAAGTCCTCAAAATATTTACAAAGATGAAGATTTTAGAAATTTCAATATCAACTGCTCTATATTCTCTGTGGATTTGACTTCCTAATGACAATTTACATTGAGAAGAACCAATTGCTCAAACAAAAAAAACCACCACTTCTGGATTTTTGCTTTGTTACTCCAGTGTCTTTTGAGAGTAAGACCATCAGATACATGACTCTGCTGCAAGATGTAATTACAAGTATGTGCTCTCTACTTTTTGCAGTCATTGTTTTAAAGGAAAAAAGACTAATGAGTTTTTTCTTAAACTTCTTAAAGCTTCAGGAGCTCTAAGAATGGTTAATTATTTATGTGTTTGCTTTAGTACACAAACTTCAACAATTTAACCAAAATTTTGCTAAATTATGAACTTTCTAAAGTTACTAAATTTCAGAAAAATAATTCTATAATTTGGACAGCATTCCACATTTGTACAGCCACTACTTGTAATGGCTATAGAGGTTTTTCTTCCCCAGACTTTACAGGCACATATTGTATCTATGAAGGAAATTTGTTGAGCACTGTTTGCCACACTAAAAAATGTACTGAAGCCCAGAACAATGGTACATTCCAAGATCTTTATTTTACTTGATGTCTAGCTGCAGACAGTGCCTTCTAACTTAATACACTCTATATTAATCAAAATTTTCGTGTTTAGAGATTTTCACAATCTTATTTTCTCAGCAGCAATAAAGCTGCTTGATAGAGCAGTACCTGTGTGGATCTGTGGTGTCTGTACACCTGTTTGTGCTGGGCAGGTTTTCAGAATGGAACTAGAAGTAAAACAAATTTTCAAGCAAGAGCAAGGGTATAGCTTAGCTTGCTAGTGAGACAAAACAAGTGGTTGATTCCAAGTCTATGGGCCATTCAAGTTGCACCAAAGCAATACATACATGTTTAAAAATGAAATGGTTCTGTAGGGATTTTGCTGATGTATTCATCCCCTCTAAACAATACTTAAGAAATATTGAGTAAAGAAGTATGTTTCACAAATCTTACTGTTCACTTTTTGTCCCTTCTTTTCTTGTTTCTACATGGTTTAGCTCACAAGGGTTGTGTAGGCCAACTAAGGATCATTAGAAATATCTAGTTTTTAAAGTTATTTCTAATATTCCTGGGATTTTAAAGGATTCATTCAATATATCAGCATTTATAAGTTGTTCAGGACAGACAGGATGTGTAAGCGCTTGATTGTAGTTTTTCATCATTCCATTAACAGAAGGTATTTAATACAAAAAGTAACATTGTCCGGGAACCTATTAAGATGAAAACAGTACCTAGATGTGTTCCATACACATATATGTGTATAGCCATGAAAGTGGGTGAGTGCAGCTGAATATCTCATGATGAATACCATGTAATCTGGATTTTAAATTTACTTTTCTCTAAGAGAAAGTATACAGATGAGGAAAAAGAAAACCAACCCTGAGCATAACATTAATGCCAGAGCAGAAGTTAAAGATGATGGAGCTCAAACTAAGGCCTTTTATATTTCACATTTCCATGAGAGATGACAAGTACTATGTAAGTAATTATTTAAGACACCAATTTACAGTCTTTCAATGCTTTCCAATACCTTGTAGTAAAGAAAAACGATGTCTAATTTAAGATTGAGATAATCTTTCCCAATGGAAGGATTCTCTTGTTTGTTTGCTTAGATAGGTGAATTATTGTCAGAGAGTGAGTCCAAACTGAAAATCATGAAGATGATCTTTGCAATCAATTAATTTTTTTTCAATAGTTTTCTGAAGGCTTACAGTTAATTTAGATTTTGTATGCTGCTACATATCTAAATATATCTTTGTATTTCAAAGTTTTGACATGCTGTTCATAGCATTATAGGCAAAACCTGACACTCTTTTTCTATAAACAAACAGATGTCTCAGTAGTCCTTTTTTTTGTTCACTTGCTAGTAAATTTAACCTTCATGCAGCAATACTGCTGTTTTCAATCTACTCAATAAAGCTTGTTGGAAGGAGAGGCTTGATAACTTGCAAAGCTGCCTGGAGACTTACTAAGATGTTGAATTATGCAGACTGTATGGATTGAGCCAAGAGAACTGAGATAGGGAAGGTGTCAGTCCTACTGTCAGACTATAGAAATAAGCTGAACAACATAGCCTAGCTGCTTGGCAAATACACCTGTGTTTGTTTGGTTTAAGTTGGGTTAGGTTTTTGTTTGGAGAAAACTGAACGGGTCTTTGAAGTGTTAAAGCTACTGAGACACCTCAAAATTTCACACATGCCAGACAGCTTGTGAAAGCTGGTCACAGGAGGGTTTTTTTCATATGACCTGCATTTCCATTCAAAATGAAAATCTAGCAAAAAGACTTTTCAGATAGGCTATTAAATGCATGAGGGGTTTTGGTTTGCTTGACTAGTTGGTTTTCATTTCTTCTTTAAGTGCTATGTCCTCTTCCTACTACCGTTAAAAATGCTTACAGCCTTTGAGTATGCCCAGGTATAACCCCACCTTCTCAGAGTGTGAGGAGTACCTGATAGTCATCATCTAAATATTTAAATTAACAGTTTGCTTATTATTTCTTTCTATGAGGAGAAGTTTCTTTTATCTACAATGTAAGGCTTGTCTTTCTTTTAAAGCTTAAATTCATCTTTTATGTCAACCTGGAAGTATTTATATCTATATAAATATATGCTTTGTATAAATCTCAGTGGCTATAGTGTGCAGTTTATGCTGAAGTCTGGTTTAGAGATGTACTAATATGAAAGCATTTTGCTGTAGCAGAATATTTCAAGAGTGTGATTTTAACTTGGCATTAGAAGAGTATTACAAGAAGTGCCAATGTATGTTAGTACCTTGAGTAGCTACAGCCAAGATGTTTTTATAAGAATTTGCTGCAGGCATAATTTTCACTGCTTTTTTTTTTTCCCATCCAAACTTACAGTTTTAAGATTTTTAATTTTTTTTTTTAATTACCTCACCCTGGATCTACTTTAAGTAAATGTGTTGTTGGAGTCAGTGAGTCTAGTTCCATGCTATTGTCAGACATCCTCTCACAATCTTGACAAATATGTTTTGAGATAAGCTGCAATACTACTGGTCATGTAATCTCCAAGAAATCTGTCTTCTGGAAGCATCACCAGTAATAAATCTAACAGTGTTAAATGAACAGATGTGGGGAAGAAAAATAACTTGGGAGAAACAAGTAAAAATCACTTCAGTTAGAAAGTATCATGTGGCACAATCATTTTCTTAAATGTAACTACATTTCTTGTTTTGTCTTCTATACCCTACCTGTCCTTGAACAGAAGGCAAGCCCTGTGACTAGTTTGCTTACTCTGATTCCACACCTTACAGGCTTAAAGACTTGCTCATCTATATGTAGCACTCTTACCTACTTTGTGAAATCAAGTGTATCAAGTAATCTAACATTACATTAAAAAAAAACCAAAACAAAACCCCAAAAAACTTAAACAGTGGCACTTTTAAAATTCAGACACCTCTCTGGTTGAGATGTTTGAACACACAGTGACAGAGTTGCCCAGGAAAGACAGTGGATGTAGTGCTCACTGAACTTTTTATGATACATTGCTATTTGTTTTTCCTGTTGCTTCAAATTATTTGGAATCAAAAGCAGCTGTATCTTAGAGACCAAAAAAGGGAAAGTCAAGTCTCTGCCTCCCAAGGATCTAGGCCTCTATTAAAAGAGAAAAGTAAGAAGCTGATCTTGGAAAAACCACATTCATAATTCCTCAAAACCTTAACTCTCCTTACAAAATAGCAAAGCAATCAATATCTCTAAAGTATAACAGTGCTGTTGACTAGTTGCACTAAAACTTAAGAAACTTTCACTTTAAAAGTACTTGCTTTACTGCTTCATGTTTCAGTAACACTAATTTAAGATAAAATATCTTTTTGTTTCCTTTCAATCTATGGAGAAATGTTGTAGAAAACCTTTTTTTGTATAAGAATCACAGCTGCTGTCAGCAAATTGCAGTAAAATTAAATATTCTAGGTGAAATCTGGTGACTGGGAGTCCCTTGACAGGATTTTCCAGAAGCTAGGGCATGTCCTTTCATGCATTGTGAGTGAGGAAAGGTTATTCTAGATTTTTAATAGCTGCTGTGTCAAAAGCCAGAAGTATTCCACCCAGCACTGAAGTGTCTCTTCCTAAAACTCCATCAAAATACCTGGGATTACACCAGCTCCAGAATCTGCCATGGATAGGTTCTCTGGAAGTGTGAAGGCCACTGTGCTTAAATGCATCTCGTACTCAATGTGTATAAATAACTTTTTAAAAAACCCAAAAAGCAAAATAGCAAACAACAACAACAACAAAAACAGTGGGGATTGAAAAACCCTTGAAAATCCTTTTGAATATTTTCAGTTTAGACTCTGATAGCTCAGTCCATGAAGCAGAGAAAACATGCTTGCTATGACAAATTCTAGCCTGATCTAAATAATTCTTCAGAGTGAACTGCTATTTCTTGGGAAAAAAAATTATAATGATCTCACTAAAGAAAGCATGTGTTGCGCTTCTGGGTATTCATGAGTCTTTGACACATAGATAAATATTTTCTGCCTTGACCAAATTTGTGATTGAAAAAGATAGTATGAGAAATTCATTTTTTTTAGTATGCAAAAAATCAAACCTTCTCTGTTCCTTGAGTTACTGAGGCTTCCTATGCATAGTTATAGGGCTCCTGTGCTCAGATTTCAGCATGTTCTTAGAAAGCATAAAGCCTGCAGTACAGTTACTTAATGTTGAAGGAAAAAGATAAACTCAGGACACTGAAACAAGACTTTGTGATGTTTTTCTGCTCAAAGTTCTTCCTGAGAAATGGTCAAACCTGTATATTTCTGAGAAACCTTTGAATTATACTATCAAAAGACTTCCTGGAAGAGCTGAGTTTAATATACAAGTATTGCAATGCAGATTTAAAATTTTGCAGATCAATAGTTAAATTTGCACAAAAAGAAATCATTGGTTTTTTTGTTTTTGTTTACCTGGGTTTTGCTTTTATTTGGTTGGTTTGGGATTCTTCTTTCCTCCTATACATCATTCTATAGACTATCTGAAAGACTAAAGTGTTGCAAAGACTTCAAATTAAGCCTAGCACTAAAATGATACCTGACAATGTTATAATGCTTTATTCCATTGAGAAGTTATTTAAGTAACTATGATAGTTTGACTCTGCCAAAGAAACTATTGATATTTTTGGCACTTTCTGAAGTCTTTTTGTGCTGGTAAACTGTATGTGCAAAACAACCCAGGGTGCCAGCACAGATATATCAAAATTTCCTAATCCTGGGTCTCACAATAATGGCTGCTGACATAGCCAGACATGCCCAATCTGTCAGGGGTTTTCTGGCACTCAGGATGGCACCAGTGGTGTCAGAAATTATTAAAATTATTTTTTTTTCAAAACCAGTTCTTGAAAACTCAATCAATTGCAACTGAGGTTGATTCTTAACTAAGGGGATCACTTAGGCATTTTTCTACCTGGCCCAGAGATATCTTACTAATCTTGCACTTTGTAAAATGATTTTTCTGCTATGGGAAGCCCAGGAACAATTACATTTTCAGGATCTTTGAGTATGGGGTTTAGGAACAAATTTTACTTGCCTGTAGGTCTCCTCTGTCAAGCTTGGGCATCCCCATGTATATTTTCAAGATTTCTTGAAGTTTTTTGCCAATACTGGATAATTTTACTGTTCTTTCTGAAAGTTTTAAACCCTATTTGTAAGAAGGAAACAGCATTTTCTCAGCCTACCATGGTGTGGCTATGCATTTTCATATATATTCTGGGTGAATACAAGCATAGGAATATATACCCATCTGAATAGATACATGGTACATATACATTCCATATGTACAGTGACCTGAATGTCAGTAAGATGGACCAAAAGAAAAAGCAAATGCAGCTGTGCCTGGAGGGTTTAAAAATGTGGGCTGTGTGTATTTATATGTGTGTGTGCATATATGCACATATACATGTATGTCTGTGTCTAAACATATACACATATATGTGTAGATTTGCTGAGCTTGTCCTGCAGAAAGAGTAGATACTGAAAAAAAAAAAAAAAAGAGCAGGACAAAACTACCCAGTTTTAAATAATTTCTAAGTATATCCATAATTACTTACTCATAAAGATCTTGATTGAATTTCATTTAAGAATCTCTACAAGAATTAGTTGAGCATAAGAATATTTCCTACATACAAAGAAAAATATGGTTACTTCTATCTATGCCTCCCTCACCCCCATATTTTTCCAGAAATTCAAGTAGCGTGTGCTTTTAAGAGTGAGCCTTCCTTACGGCACACGTTGTTCCATCACTTTAGTGCTGCTGGTAGGTGTCCAGCTCTTCACAAAGTACTGAATCTTTAATACAGTTGTGTTATTCACACAATTGCTTTTCATGAGCTGGCTCTGAGCCCATGGGTATAAGTGCCTCTGTTTGTGCTAGCTCGGTGGTGCACACGATGACATAATTGTTTCTTGACTAATAAGCTATAATGTGAACCACATGGACTGTGGAAATTTAATTTACAAGGTAAACGGTCATTTGACCATGAATTGAAGATGCTGCCACACAGAGACAGAGGATCTGAACTACACAGTAGTGAGAGGCTGCTCTCTACAAGGAAAAACTCTGTGCTACTGGCAAATGAAAGGGCTTCTGGGAGACCATTGCAGAAAAGAATACAGGATTAATAGTGTCTGTCTTCTTGGTGCAGAAAAAACTTACCACCGACAATGGCAAGGTAAACTCAGATTTTATGACTGTTTTCACTCTGTTCAGGACACATGAATAAGCTAAACAAAATAAAAAACCCACATGTACAGAAAATGTCAAACAGCTCTCCTTTCAGTGATACTTGTAAGTAAAAGCAACTTAAGTCTCCTTAATTGTTGAAGAGTCTTGGATTACATGAGATTTTCCCAGCTTTATGAATAATATAAAAGTGAAGGTGCAGCTAGATATATAAGATGTACAATTTTTTTTACACACTTTGAGCTTTCGTTTAACTTAACACTCCAGAAATACCTTTTCTTGTACCTTCCTTTAAAAGACGGCTAAGCATGTAAGAGACATCTTTCCAGGCTCCTCCAGGCAAAATGGGAAGTTTTTAGTCTCTGAATGTCATCACTGCTCAAGTTAATAAAAAATTAGGTAGTTTGTTTGTTCTTTTTTAAGTAAGAAAAATGGTGTTTTACAAAGGCTTAGTACTTTTAATAAAAAGATATGTGTTTGTTTGCATTCAATTGCAAATTTGTTAAGCTGTGAAGAAATTTTTAAAATGTTTAATTAAAATACTGATAATGTTCTTTTTTAAAAGCTTTTGTTTACCTAGTTCTTTTGCTCGGAAAACAGAAAAAAAATCCAGTTTCCTACCTGTTGTGAAGTCTTAGCTGAAAAAAAAAAACCTCAATGGAGATCACATGACTTTCTGGACACAGTAGGACTCTGAACTATTGAGCATGTTTCCTAACAGCTGACACTGAATCTTCCTGAAGCTTTGAATAAGGAAAAATGGGGGAGAAAAAATGGCACATTTCATTGTCCAGTTTCAGGACAAAATAACTATTCTTCCAGGGAGAAGTGATACAGAACTGGCACATTCTGCAGAGAAAATACCCACCAGACTGAAGACAAAGCAGAAGCCTTTATTTGGGTGTGTCTCTCCAGAGAGCTGTGAAATAATGAGTTTGCTATAAGAGGAAAAATTCAGTAAGTCTTCATTTCTATTTCCAAATGAAAATTTGCTTCTTTGTTTTTCTTTTGTTTTGAAGGGTAACAGCCTTGTGTCATGCTCTTTGAGTAGAATATCACCAGTGGTTAGGGACCTCACAATACTCTGCTACAGATTTTCCTATTTTTAACATATCTTGATAAGAAAACTTTTTTAGCAACATTGGCTCATACCTTTTATATATATATATGCATTGTATATATATTTTATATTCTATGTATATATATATATTATATATTATATATTATATATTATATATTACGTATTATATATTATATATTATATATTATATAAATATTTAATTAGAAATCTGGAATTTTCTATAATTTCCCAGTATTAATAAGAGCCATATTATCTGTGGATCCAACACTGTAAATTTCCTTACTTGAACTGACCTAACTGCTTCTTGCTAGTTTCTTGATCCAGATTTGATATGGCAGATTTCTGTTTTAAACTCCTAATCTCCATCAGATCATTCTGCTATCATAGCAATTTTTCTGCTATAAGAGCTATTAAGCCAGAATAAATATTTAATTGCAAACACACACAGCATGAGTTCTTAATATAGTTTCATCAAGAAGTCACGGTATGACAAAAGACTCTTTCATGCTTTAGTTAAAACACACATTTATGTGTGAGTGAAGAATGTAGTTGTCAACAGGAAAAGTATTCTAAGGAAAAAAAACAACCCAAAAACAAGGAAAAACCTACTGTTTTTTACAGGGCAGCTTTTGGGAACATATACTGTACTGAAAGATCTCAGATTCTTTATTTAGGAGTCCAAACAGACAGGTAGTGACCTGGGTTTTGTTTCTGGTTTTAATCTGAGATTCTTGATCGCTTTGATTCATCTGAAAAAATGATGATGATGATGATGATGATGATGACGATGATGACGACGATGATAAGGAAGAAGAGCAACAGCACTGCTCACAGCAGAAGACGCAGGTGAGGTCTTCAGTTTTCACATCAGGCAGCTCACAGCATGCAGAATGATTAAGTTTTGTAGGGACAGTTGGAAGTCATTTGGTAAAAAACCCTACTCAGAGTGACCCAATGCAGGCTGGCCAAGACTATGTCCGGGCAGATTTTTAATCTCATTGTCTTCTCATCCAGCCCATTCTCCATCAGCTTCTCTGTATAGGAAATGCTTCATCTACCAAGCCAGTCATAGAAATTAATCAAGTTAATCACTCATTGTCTCTAAGTCCTTGGATTTCTGAAGGCAGGTTCTGCTACTAAAAACTGAGGTGAGGAAGACCTTTGGTATTTCAGCTTTTCCTGTGTCTCGGCTCAACAGGATTTTTGACCCATTTAGCAATTTGTTCATGCTTTCCCTAGTCTTCTTTTTGTTACTTGTCTATATATACAGAATTCTTTCTTTCTGCCTTTGCCATCTTTCACCAGATTCAGCCCCAGGTGGGTGCTGGCTTTCCTAACTCTGTCTCTCCATACTCAAACAGAATCTCTATATTCTATAATTTTTACTGCTTCTACCTTCTGTATTATTCCTTCCTATGTCTGAGTTTTGCTAGGAGCCCCTTGCTTATCCATGCAGGTCTTCTGGCAGTTTTTATTTTTGCTCATTGGAGTGGACTTCTCATGAACCTGCAAGAGCCAATCCTTGAATTTTACACAGTTACCTTGCACCCTTCTTCCCTCCAGGGCTTTTTCTCACATGACATTTTCCAGTGCATCTTTAAAGAGGCCAGAATCTGTTCTCTTCAAGTCCAGTGTTGTGATCTTGCTTTTTGCCCTCCCCTCTCTTACCAGGATTCTGAAATCTACTAACTCAAGTCACTGCAGTTGAGGCTGCCTTCAACCTTCATATCCCCAACCAGATCTTTGCTTATAAGCCAGAACTTTTAAAAATAGAGATCTGCTCCAGAAAGGTCAACATCTCCTCTGGCTGGCAACTCAAAATGTTCTGGTTTTGCCCATTTGTCCTCTAAACTGTATGCATTGTGAATGTCTATAACTATGCATATATTTTAAGCTCTGCTCACATTCCACTTCTATCATATCAAGGCCTATATAAAAACTGTTTTGTTACCTGTCAGACTCAGATGTTTACTTCTCACTATGGATTTGGGGGGTTTTCTGCATGAATTTTAGAGTGTTTATGCTGCATTGTTACTCGTATGTTTCCATCGAGTGTAGAAGTTTACTCCCACAAGCAGTGACTATGTGGGATTGCTTAGACAGCTTGTAAACAAAATATATTTACTGTTTCTCTGGTATACAGTTGTAGATGTGGGTGTTCATATGTGGGGCAATGGAGCGGATCTACAGGAATTCATTGGATCAATATATTATTTTTGTTTTGTTGGAAATTACTAACTTGGACAAAGCATTATTGAGATCTTTTACTAAAGAAAAAAACTTCTTCAAAATTCTGGAGATATTTTATTTCATACTGAGTTTTCTACTCAGCAGTAAAAATTGTGATTCTTGTTATAATCACCTTACCAGTTATAAATAAATAACATATTTCTAAATTGGCCCTTCAAAGGTAAATTTTTCTCCCATAAACCATTGATTAATTTTTTGAATGATAAATGAAGACTTTTATGTGTAAAAGAAAAACCTTCAAATATCTAAATCTTAACTGTTGAAATCCAGTCTTAATATATCTGCTTATGATTAATTTCTATCATCCTGCAACATGCTCTATTTTCTCAACAGACTTTAACTGACCAGCATGACAGATGCTCTTAGAAGATAGTTCTCTTTGTTTTCAATAAAAAGGAATTACAAGCATGCAAGTCCTTGTAAAGGAAAACTGGTTCAAGTTTCACGCTAAATGCTTTAAGTAATACATTACTTCCTGAAGAACCTGATAGGATAAATTAGTCTCTAAAGGGACCATTTACAGAAACTATGAAAACACCAATTCTCACAAGGCTGAGAGAAATTCTGCTGTTGGAGTTTTTTCAAGTATATGTTACCATTAACATACCATTGGACATGACTCTGAGAGGCCAACAGTTCAACATGGTGTTTTTTCCAAGTCATAGAAGAGGAATTTTTAGCTTTAGGATCATTAAAAGCCTTAGTTGTCTTCTAGATTAGCTACTGCTTAGTTCAGTCTTAAACCTGTGTTCTAATTTTACATTTAATTAGTTTGCAGTAATGTGAAACATTGATTTTATTTCCTTCGAGTATCAAGAGCAGAAACATCTGCTGAACAGAAGTTTCTTCTTTTTAATGCCATAATTGATGGAACACTGCTATCCATCTTGTAAATATTAGAAATAAACTTTCAAGTGCTTGCCCTTGGAGGGTTTTTAAAAGCCTAGTCTTGTGCATCTGTTAGCCTCACAGCTCTTTCTTTGTGTCTGCTTCTTGTTCTTGCTCTATTCTTCTGTTGCCGTGGGAGCTTTTTTCTTCCCCTCTTTCTCTATTCACTGCTTTCCAGAAACTTCTCCCAGATGTACTTGCTTGATGCCTCATATATAAATTAGTGTCCCTTCCCTGCAGAGAAATCTGTATGATCCAAGAAATCAAAATAGACAGCTCTTTTCTCTGTTGGTTAGCCATACATTTTTAACAAAACAGAACATATAATAGATGTAGCATAAGTGAAAACAGACAAACAAACACGCACCAGCATTAATATCTAATAAGGATGCCTTTAAGGAGTAAGAGAATGCCTAATGAGAAAAAGCTTGCACGCTAGAAAGAAGGCCACTCAGCTTTGTTAGCTAGAACTTGCAACACCTAGCATAAAAGCCTGTTTATACTTGATTTTAAAAGTCTCTGAATTCTAGTTTTAGCCCACATCTCTGGGTTCAATGTGCTATTTTAAAGGTTTGGTTGGGCTATTCCTTCAGGATCTGAGCCCATGTACTTATAGATGTAATTGAAGGATAACCCTGGTACACATTTCTTCCAAGATGGCACCCTGAGAAATCTCCTATTGCCTAAGCCATGCAGATGTCAAACTTCAGAATATGGGAAGTGTAGCTGGAAAAATTTTATTCTTAAATCCTTTGTATCAACTTTTACTATGATAATTATGCTCCACATTGAGAAACAAAAGAGAAAAAAATGTAACTATAAAATATTACATTGTTTTTTACCTGGCCTCACTAGTACCACAAAAAGGGATAAAAGTTCTTTACTCTGCCATGGCACAGAGTTTCCATGTACAAGGCCTGCCCAAAGAAATCTTGTCCAAAGATTTAAGGGACTTGATGCAGAAAGCAACTAACATTGCCTCATATTTGTGCTAAGATGGAACCAGGAAGAAATGCATATTCTACTTCAACACTGCACATTCTTACCAATGTTTTTTTTGTCCCCCAGAAAAATTTTGAGGTAATTTGAAAGACTCCTCTCATGGAAAATCATCCATAGGCAGTGTTCAGGCTCATTCTTTGACTCAGATACCAGCTGTATCTCTCCTGCCTCCAATTATTAAATAAAAAGAAATTTGTATAGCAGTGGATTTGCCTTTTGGACCCACAAGGTCCACATAGACATTCTGGATAGCAGGAATCATAAATGTGTTCATAAAGCTTCTTCAACCTTAGCTTCTAGCACTGATATTCAAATTTTGACAGAATCTTAAACAAAGTTGGTTTTGTATTAGTTGTATTAGTCACATTTCACTAATCAGAGTATCTGTATCTTTACTTCTGGACTAAACATATATTTGTAATGCATTATATGGAAGAATAAGAATCTTGATATGTATGCTCTCAGAGTTCAGGGGCAGATCCATTAAAAAGAAAAAAAAGATAAATTCAATGTCTAAGAATGGACTTAATAGTAAATATTAAAAAAAAATAGTACTACAATATCGATGCTTAGATCTCAGCATAACATAAATTCATCCCAAAGGTACTGTATTACACTGCGTTCAATTTTTTTTATAACTTACTCTTCCCATTTATTATTCAGGAAGCCTTTGCAGGGTGAAGAACTGTTTATAAAAGTGTAACCCATGGGCACAATTCCACTACCTGGGTCAGCACCACAGGTTCTCTGTGGGAATGCAAATCACTTACTAGGGCTTGAAATTTTTCTCTTGTTTTCAACCAAAACTTGTTTAACACTCCAGGGGACATATTGTGATGCTACTTGTAGTCAGAGGTTCTTTCAAATGTTTTTATGGTAGAGATTCTATCTAGGTTTGAATGCCTAGCCTATTCTGTCAAACTGAACATAGCTATGCTGACTTGACCTTTTTGAGATTTTTGCTGTTACTCACAAGGTCATGCAATTGTAAAGAACAGAGGTGCCTGTCCGAATCATAGAAAGCTGAAAAGGTCAAAGTAGCAATGCAGCCTTCACTGTTTCTCCAAGTATGAGATGTTGGAACTGTAGCCACATAACACTTAAGGCTAGAATTGAAATACGCCTGAAAAATTATCGTTGCAAACTCTTGGGTTTGATGGTGAGACTAATGACAATGCTAAATCATAAAAATGCTGAAAAGATTCTTAAGATTTTGTTAAATATTTTTGACTCCTGCCATGTCAAATTAAGGTTATGAGCAATGTTTCCTCTATAGATATTTTGGTTTTTTATATAGTTTTCCCACAGCTAAATCAAGCATTACATGTTTTCCAGATGACGGTAATGTCTTGCAGTCTGTATTGTGCAAGACCTGTGAAAGAATCTTATTCTTCTTTAATCTACAATGCTACCATAAAATTAGAATGTATGATTTTGGGTCCTAATTTTTTTCCCCTCCACATTAGAACAAGCTTTCCCATCCTTAGAAAGCATTATTAAAAAAATTCAGTACTCTTGCAGCCTTATGTATTACTATTGACTAGTATACAGCAAGTAAAGCAATTATTTTACATATTTGGTATTCCATGATCTTGTACATAATGGCATATTATATGACCCTCACGGTGTGCATAAATAATATCAGATTAACTACATGACATTTTTAGTGTTCCATTTGCACATGAATGAATTATTTCAATTTGTACAAAAATTCCCTAAAATCCTGAAAGGGGCAAAGAAACCCCACACATCAAATCAAATAAAAATTTTCTCTTAGTACAATTAAAATTTCAACAGCCTTATCATAATATAACAGTCGATACAAATCTCAGTACAATAATTTGAGCACGGTCCAAGTTTGTACAGAAAAGCCTCCTGAGTTATAAATGTACAATTGGTTTAGGTATAGTTTTTATTATCTACCCCTTTTCCCCCAGTTTTGTAACTGCCTTTCTGTCACCGTATTTCTCTTCACAGAGAAATGCAAGTCAAAATTCTTCCCAAGAATATTTCTGGGTTTCACATTCTCTGAACCTCAGAGAAAGAAAACACAATTCTTGTCTCATTTGCTGTGCCTGTGTTTGTGCCAAAGTAGAATGCAATATGGAGACTGTTTACCCAAGGTGATGGTGTTTTGTTTCCTTAGCCTATCAGGGCCAAGTGTGTGTGTGTGTAAGGACTGCTGGCTGACAGTCACAAGATTCTGTGCAGTTGTGTGCAGAGTTGAGTGCTTGGAAGATTCAGTTTAGATGTAATGTAATATAGTATAGAATAATATAATAAAGAATAGTATAATAAAGTAATTAATTAGATGTAGTGAGATCCATCATTTCTGTTTTCCCTTTTTGGGGTTGCCTGCTAATTCTACACCTTTCCATTGTCCCTCTGAATACTAAGTTTGACAACATCTGTCTTTCCAAAGAAGAATAAGGGTGATGGGACAACGATGACTGATTGTAACCCTGCCAAGTCCTTTACATGAAGGTACATTGGGTTCACAATGAGACATTCCCCCTCTTCAATTTTGCATTTGTTTGGATTTATTTCTTATGTTACCTGATGTATTCTGCTTCCTTCTCTTTGACTTCCAGCTAAAGTCCAATACCTCTATATAATAGTGTACCCTGACTAATACAACTTCTTATCCTTTACTATGCAACCTAAAGCAGAACTTACCCCATGAGGTATCCACAGACCTAAGCTGAAGCAGGCAAGATGAAAGTTGTTTGATTGTTAAAGTACCATTAAAGCACTTTAAAACTGGCTCTGGACAATATAGACTTGACCATGTCCTGCAACTTTACACTATCAGGTCAGTACAAAGCCTAGGGATGATAGAATGGTAAAAGTTGTATCTGTGAGTTTTAGGAAAGATGCAGAGGGTTTTTTGAAGTCTTTGTAAGAAAAAAAATATATAGTCTTCCATCTGAACTTTCACCAGAATGAAAGGATTTACCAGTTGTGCAATTATACTTAATAAATAGGAAGATAGTTCCCCTTTCAATGCCCAGAGCAGTTAAACTTTTAACCCCACTTTTTACACAACCTATGTGTGTGGCTATGATGTGATCTCCTCCAATATTATAATTCAGTGACAAGAGACTCACAGTTTATTGGAAAACTGGGTGATACATTTTCTGTGTTGTGTGGAGGGATAGCATCAGCTATCTTAAAACTTCTGTTAGGAGTATTATTCCAAAGACTTCTTTTCTACTGAAGGTTAGAGGCAGATTCACAAAATGCATTCACAGCACCCACCACTTTTCCCAGCAACCAGGCTTTTAAGGAACTCTCTCAGGGTAAAACTCAAATGTTCTTTTTTCTCCCTTCTCTTTCTTGTTGTGTTATTTTTAGCTGTACAGCAGGTACTAACTGTCATTCATTCAATCAAGATTGTTTTAATATCCTGATAGACTTCTACTCCTTTTGCTGGAGAAGTGTAATGAATCTGTCAAGACCAGTATCAGCACACTATGATGGTTTTGAGAATTTTTAAAATTTTTCTACTTAATGCAATTGGCAGTTCAACATTCACAGTCTAAATTCAGTTACTGGAACCTGAAGAAGTTCGAGAAAAGTAAATAGAGCAAAAAATAGTATAGGTAAGATTAAAAAAACTCTTTTTCAATATAGAAATAGTTGGTTACGTCATAGAGTAATTTTAATCATATATTAATTTAAAAATTGTAGAAAGAAAAAAATTATAGGAAGTAAAAATTGTAGAAATTGATAAGAAACTTAGTCAAGAAATATATAGTTCACTTCCATGCAAGTGAAAGCTGAATAGCTAAAGTTTTAATGAAAACACTTGGGGCTTTTACACTTTATAAGTCTAATTATTTTTAGGTTGAAATATCTGACAAAATGAACAATTGGTGCTAAAAAGGGAATACTCAGAAAACTGTAATTATGGGAATATTACAGACAGGAGGGAAAAAACCCAAGGCATGACAAGCAACTTCAGTCTCAATTATTTTCATGGAATGTATATTTGGATACATATTTCTCCTCCTCTTGGGTCTTTCCTCAACACTCTGTCAGAACATCAAGAATATTTCATCTCAGTTGTAATCTTGGTCTGTGTATTTACATATATATATAAAAGAGGTGGTGTCATGAGTCTCACAGCAGGAGTACTGGGATGGAGGGATGGGCAGGGCAGGTGAGTTAGAGGTGCCGTACTCTATGTAAGGAACAGGTTTGATTATAGACTTCTTACAGTTAACACTGATGTGGTTGAGAGACTCTGGGTAAGTATTAGGGGGGTGGAGAACAAAGGAGAAGTAGTAGGGTAGAAGCAGTACTGATCACTCAGTCAGGATGTAAGCACTGATAAGTTATTTTACAGCTAGTCTGGAGAAATTTCAGGATCAGCAGCTCTTGTCCCTGTGTGAAATTTCAACTTCCCAGACACAACTGGAAATATCACACTGCTTTGATAAACAGATATTGGAAATATTTCAGGCTTGTAGCAAATAATTTCTTGTCTGAGGCAATTGAAGTACCAGCTAGAAATGATGCCCTCTGAGATTTTCTGCCTGAGAATAAGGAGGTATGTGATGGTAGCCGTCTGTCTTAGCCACAGTGATCATGAAACGCTTGAGTCTAAAATTTTCAGGGTAATGAGAAAAAAAAGACAAAGTAATTACTGTCTTGGACTTCATGAGAGCAAATCTTAAGCTATTCAGAGAGCTTTATAGCAGAGTACTCTGGGAATCTGCCATTGAGTGCTTAGGATCCTCAAATATTGGTCAATATCACAGAACAACCTTTGAGAATCACATGAGCCAGTAATTCCCTTGTGTCCTAAGTAAGTAGGAAAGAAGACCAATTTGGCTGAACGTGGAGATCAACAGTAAAAGAAACTGTATGATCTCTGGAAGCGAGGTCAAACTTTGCAGGAAAAGCACCGAGCTGTGCTTCATATATGCAGACAGAAGACAAAAAAAAGGCCAAAGTTCAACTATAGTTGAAACTAGCTAATTTTTTTTTTTTTTTTAGGAAAACAAGGGCTGTTTGAATACATTAATACTTTCTTAAAAAAAAAAAACAAACCCCAACACCCCCCCCCCCCCCAAGACAACAACAACAACAAAAGGCAAAACAAACCAAAAATCCTCAGAAAAATAATTTTATCTGTTTCAGTTTACCAGGGATATGCTTCTATTTAGTAATGTCTATGTTAATTGATACAGGATATGTTCTTTTTTAACAATCGGTATTATCCACAGAATTTTAAAGAAAAAAAAATTAACAATAGATTTTCCTATCTTCTTCACTCTTAGGACCAACATGGAGAAGGAATGGCTAAACATATTCTCATCTTCTCTTATGATAGTGTAATTACCTTAAATCTTACAACCATTGCCTTTTGATTGCAAAATTAAAGATGCTTATAGGTACACGTGCTGTAATGAAGCTGTTCTCAAATTATACTAATAAAAAAATATCAGGGGGGGAGATTCCAGTATTCAGTTTTCAGGCAGCATAGTATTGAGCTGATCAAATAAAAAAATCATTGTCTTACTGTAATATTCAGACATTTTTCACTGAAGATCCATGCTTACATTAGTGGAAAGGATAGGTCTCCATAGAAAATGAACTTGAAATATGCTATATAAGAAACTCTGTTTTTTACAAACTTTTCACCATGTGTTGCAAAAAATCACAAGTGAAGAAATCAATCCATAGCCCACTCTATTTGATTATAGTTTTTTCCTATACTGAATGATGGATTCCTTAAGGGAACTATGTTGTGTATGTCTCTAAAATCTATATTTATGTCTCTGTTTTTATTCAGAGATATATATTGCCTTTTGGTCTCTGCTTTGTGTTGATATTTTTTTTTGTTTGTTTTTGAGCAAGTAAGGTTTTGTGAGAACTTATGTTCAAAATCTGTGGAGACTTCAGAACTCTCAGAAGATAAGTGGTTTTCAAGTTTCTCCAAAGAACAGGTGATCTGAACGGTAAGTGAAAAGGAAATAGTGGAGAAAAAAATATTCTGCTTTAGGAATGGGTGATGACTTCCTGTAATTAAGAAATGGCTGTAATTTTTAATATGCATGAAATGTCTGGGTAACAAATCAGCAAAAGCATATCTGCCTACAACCTTTTTCTAGATGTCTGTGCTATATTGCATTTCAGATCTCGATGGTACTACAAGCTTCTTATATTTCTTCATTTAAAATAGAAACCCTTTGTTTTCTGTTCTTCTTGTCCTGAATTCTGTTTGTGTCACAGAAATTCCAAACTAAAAAGCCCTTGCACTTTACCTCTGAGTTTGCTTCACATCTCTTCTAATTAACAAGAAGACAAAAACCCTCAACCAACTTAATAATGTTTTTTTTCCCTATATAATAAAATTAGAATGACGATTAGAAAGACTGGGCAAAATGGAAAATTAGAAAGACTCTGATACAATTCAAGGAAATAAACAAACAAAAACTTTCAAGCTTTCATGAAATTGCTAGGTCAGCATTTTTGTGGTGACAATTTTTCATGGTGGAATGAAAAAGACATAAATTGAAGTAGAAAAAATTAATTTCATAATATGCCATTGAGACTGTCAGAATAGTATTCACTGGTATTTATAAGACAAAATTGAGAATGAGAAAAAAATTGAGAAATAAGATGGAATGGGAATGTTTTTTCCCTTTGAGTTAATGCAACAAAATGATTTTGTTGGACTTATAATTGTCAGCATTTTTGTTTGACCTGAGCAAACTTTTCCAGTCAACTACAGAAATAGATAGGTAATTGTTGTTGTTTTATTTCTAGAGTCCCATACTGTTGTATTGTTGTTCTATTTCTAGAGTCCCATACTGTTGTTATCAGATTTCTGAAGCCCATACCTCCTTGGTGTATTCTTACAGCTGCAGATCATCACAGCAGAGACTCCTTCTTATGCATGTTATCCTTTCTTAATTCAGGGCTCCTCCAAGGCTCTCCCTGACTGGCTAACCCGCCCCCTTTCATCCCAGTCATCTTCATGGGTCACATCTGCAGCCCAATTAAGGACATCGCAGCTGCAGCCCATCAAGGACAACCGGGACCTCCCGGGGCAAAGCCTATGTACAGATATTCAAGTACAATACATGCATTTTGCTAGGACTCAAAGGCCACCTCTACTATATTTCCCCCTTTTCTTTTACTTACAGAACCAGGTTTTACATAGAGATATTTAGATGATATTCAAGTACAATACTTCTATTTTGCTAGGACTCAAAGGCCACCTCTACTATAGGTAATTATTACTAAGTAAAGCCTTGCTCTACTGAAAAACTTCTCTTTCAATCCTTCTTGGAAATACTTCATTGGAAACATCTTTTGTTTCTTCTCTTGTAATATCTCCTGAATCTCTCAGGTGTTCCTTTATCAGAATATAATTTTTCTTCTGTTCCTGAACTATTTTAGGTACAGAATATGTCTCTAGTTGTAAAACATTGTATGAATCTATCAATGATTAATAGCAATGATACAGCTGAGTAAATAGAGATGACTTTTTTGAGATTAGAAAATGCTGCTGCTTTAGTAGAGAACAAAATTAAAAATAAACATTCTGGTGAAACTGCACCGACTTTGGAGACAGTTGGCCTGAAGGTCACCAGTGTTTGTCTGCCTTGCCATTTTGAAGAACACTGCACTTCCCCTCATTCTCTTTATGCTTGTTTCAACATGGTCATCTGTTCTGTTATCCTCTTTCCAAACTTTGTATAAACAGGACTTTTGTTCCTGACAGGCCATTATAAGCTCTGACTTTAAAGAAAAGTAGAGGGAAATATGAGCAAAAGAGAAGGGGGAAAACCATTGGAAATAAGGTTGGAGTAAAGCCTCTGTATAATAGTAGATATTACCAAGTCACAACATTTTTTTCTATTTTACAAAAAGATTCCCATTTTTGTAAGGGTCCAACACTCCAGCTTAATAGTTTCTGACTCTTTAAGCCTCTGTGATGATGTCTCACAGAGGGAATTGACCCAGCAATGCCAAGCCCACCACTAAACCCTATTGTTCTCTACAACTACCTGAAAGAAAGTTGTAGTCAGGTGGGAGTCAGTCTTTTCTCCCAAGTAACATGTGACAGGAGAAGAGGAAATGGCATCAAATGGCTCCAGGGGAAGTTTAGATTAGATACTAGGAAAAATTTCTTCATGGAATAGATTGTAAGCACTGAAACAGAGTACCCAAAGAGAAGTGGTGGAGTGACCATCCATGGAAGCATAGAAAACACGTGTGGCCATGACACTTGAGTACATAGTTTAGTGGGGAACGTGGAGGTGATACTAGGCTGATGGTTGGACTTGATCTGACAGATATTTTCCAATGTTAACAATGCTATGATATACTTACCTGAATTTTTCCAGACCATATCTTTCCGATTTCTCTGTCAAGGCAATTATTTTTTCAGATGGAAAATCTTGGCACAACTGAAAAGTAGTTTAGAGCAGAGAACAGGATGAAGTTTCTTTCAAGTAAAAGGAGGTCATCCTAAGCAGTGCACAGGAACTTTGGCTGGCAGATGTAATGTTCAACATATTAAATATTATTAGGAAAAAGAGAAAGTACTGAAGTGGTTTTCACAAAGACATTATGCTAATTAAGGTGGTAAAAAAGGGGTTAAGGGTTGAGAATCCAAAAAGGTCATTTAAGAGACTGTGTGATTGGACAGTAAAATAGCAAGTGATATTTTGTATCAATAAATGTCAAGTAATGCACACAAGGGGGTAACATTCCAAATTCATTTATAAAATTATTCTCTCTGAGTTTGTCATTCTCACTCAAGAGTGAGTTCTAGGGCTATAATAGAAAGGTCTGTTATACAAGGATAATAATCAGCAACGATTCCAAGTGTACGTTAGAAGTTATTGGAAAATTAACATAGAATAAACTTAAAGGATATTGTTACACTACTGTACAAATTCAAATTTTGAATGTAGCTTAATTACAGAGGACAGTTGTGTTTCTCTGAGTCAAAACAGGTCTAGAAGGCTGGAGAGAATATGGAGATTTAACAGCTGTGAATCTACAGTGCCTTTGAGCTCATGCTGTGTAGTTGAGCACTGATGGCTGTGGTCCTTGATCAGGTTTGAGGGAAATGTGAAGCAAAGTGGGCATCATCTTTCTTCCCCATCCTTTCTCATTTAATGTTGACTTTTCTATAGTCCTGTCCCCTTCCACAAAAAATAAGGGTGTGATCTCATCAGGTCCCCATAGAGACTACCATCATTTTAAGACTTTAAGAAAGGCTTCTTTTGTGTCCATCAGATATCTTTCCAGCTGCTGCTAGAGGAGGACCTCTATTTCACAAGGTGTGTCTCATGTGTCTTCTACATCCTTTGGTCATATCTTGCAAATTTTCCTACACTCACATCTTATTCTGTACCCTGTTTGTGAAATTGTACCACAAACCTCTATTTAACCTTTTGTTATACATTGTCACTGTTTAACTATTTCAGTATGTTATTTTTAGGTCTTCAAGAAAAAGCAAATATTGGTTACAGCCTGCCAAGTACACTTTGAATTTATGGGTATAACAAGCCTCTATATTGGCTGTACAACTCCTGGATCCCTGAACTAGCACATTGTCCACTACAAGAAAAGAGGCTAGTAAATCTTGTGACTTGGTAGCTCATACAAGGTGGAAAGCTAATCCATGGAAAGGCAGAAGAAACCCCAGAGGAAGAGAACAAAGAGCAGATGAAATCCTTACCACCAATGATAGCTCAGGATATTCAGCATGGAGATGCCCAAGAACAAAATTTTTCTCTTTCATCTTTCATACTGCTAGATTGAAACTACAGTTTCACTACAGGTGAAAAAAATAAACTGCAATTATTTTATTATTTGATTGTGCAAGAGTCTTGATAAGAGTTGAGAGAATTAGCTTGTAGCAACTGTGGGTGTAAGGCCCTATTCTATCTTCTCAGAAATTAAATCTATTTGTAAATGCTTGTCCACAAGCTGAAACTACTGATGCACTTCCCAAGACTTTTGCTAGATATAAAATAGATAACTATCTCAAAAGAAATAAATTGTTTCTATTGATGGATGAATTCTTGGAGGACAAACCACATTTGTCACAAAGTTACATAATAGCAAGTTTTGATTTTCTCAGTTGCCAGGTGTGACCCAGTACTTTATATTTCTCACCATAGTGTTGATTCGCAGGGTATAGAAGAGTAGTTAACCATCAGCTCTCTTATGAACTTCTACTGTGATAAGACAGACTGGAAGAGATGTGGTAAAAGTATTGCATATAAAATGCTCGTAAGACCATGATTTTAAGTAGAAGGATGTTCTCTGAATTAATGAGATTAAAACCAGATTAAATTCTAATGTACTGATTAACAGAGGAAAATACCAGATGTCATGTTTAGCAACTGGTTTTAAGCTTGATCATTTAAAAATATCTTATTGTTACAACTGAGATGGCTCATTGATTAATTTTTATTCATCAGTCAAAAAATAAATTCTGCTTATTTTGATAGTTCTGTACTCAGAATTATTATAAAACAGTAAAAGCTTTCCATTTTGTTTCACAATAAGAGCTTCCAGCTTGTTTTTGTGCAACAGTTAATAGTTGCATGCTTAGGTGCTCAATGGGGTTGGCTATACACCCAGAATGTATTTCAGGTTGAGAGCTGCAAACTGGGGTTAAATGTGAGATAGACACATCTGGCTGATGCTTCTCTCACTATCTTTAATCACATATATTATTTCTTTAGATGGCTCACTAACTCTGGGGTGCTGAGATAGAGCTCTCTGTACCTCTTTAGGGTATGGACCAGAGGAAACTGGACCAATGATATTGAGTATCTTCCAAAATATGGCTGTAGCAAACAGAGTTAAGATAAGTTTAACTTTTTTCAGTGAGTTATTCACCTCTTCTGAAAATTCGCAGCAGAAATCTAGAGGCGCTTCCTTTCCTTGTCTCCTAAGCTGGAAATTTTTTTGTGCGGCTAACTGGATCATGACAGAGCCGCTAGGATATCATTCCTCAATATATCTACTTGTGCCTTAAGTCAGAAGTATAAGTTGTCTGAGTACAATAGAGCAGCTTAGTACTCTTGGTTGACCAAAAAGAACTTAGGATGTTCCACTGATGATGATTCCATTGAATAATTTATGGATCCCATGCTGTGTAAGATTACTTATTAGCAAATAAGGATCCTTTGGGTATGTTAACTATACACTTATCTCAGATGAATGAGAAATTACTGTTTCCCCTTTTTTAAGATTGTAGGTAAAAGGCAAATTTAATCTTAGGAAGTACTTGAAAGAAGGAGAATGAAACTGAGGGAACTATCACACTGTTGCTGACTTCACACTTAGAATGACATGTGCAGTCTGGTTGAACCTTAAATCAAATACATAAAGGTTGTCAGAAAGTCAGCAAGACTGATTAAATTAATGTAGTTGTTTACTATATAAAGAAGTATCTAAATAAACTTAGTTTTAATTTAGCTTGAAAGTCATTAAAGGGAGATAAATGGGACTAAGCAAAAAAAAAAAGGTGTTAACTATTCGCTCTCCATTCCAGCAAAAGGAATAGGTAAAATCAAATTAATCTATCAAGTGACAGATGCAAAGCAAGTAAAATAAGTTGATCTGTAATTAAGCAGTTAAATTATTTGCCACCACTGTTGTGTGTATCATATTTATTTACATGGACTTGAAATAACTGGACAAGTAAATTGATGGAAGAGAAATCCAGAGAGACACTTTTACCTAGAAATTCATGGTGACAAATACTTCAGACTGAATTGCAGGTTGTTGAAGATAGGAAATATATTTCACAGACAATATTTCTGTGCTTCCTTTGTTATTTACCCTTTCACAAGTATCTGCTTTTAGTACAGTTGAAAATGGGATACAGATCATGTTGATCTCTGGTTTAAAGCAATATGACATTTCTTAGGTTCAGAAGATTGATTTGGATTATAATGACAGGTTCCTCTTCAGACATAAGCAGGTATTCCTTTCCAATCCAGAAGCACATTTGAAGAACAAACTTTCTGCTAGCTTTTAATATTGTGGAATACTCTCGTGTGAATGGGAATGGAAAGGAGATCAAATGAGGGACCTTCAGGAAAAGAAAGATTAGCCAAAAAATGGTGAAACAGAAAAAAATGTTCATATCTAGTTTTAAGGTTCTGGAAATTCTAGAAGTTTATGCAGTGCTCAAGAGGTCAGGATTACAGCATTTATCTGTTAATAATTACTGAATCCCTTGCATCTAATGGTGAACCCCCTGCTACCTCAACATTTACTATCTGATTGAATTATGGAAGCATACACCATGAGAATATGCCTTAGATTAAAATCTAATGTGTCTTCAAAATAGAAGGGCTAAAATTGTAGTTATAGTCCTTTGTTTTCTTCTGAGAATCTTATACATAAATATTAAAATTGACCATCTGAAATGCATTGCAAGCATATATCAGCTAAATTATTAATAAGTAATTAAGAACCAGGATTTTTTTCCCTGAAAAATAAACTAGATCAATCTCTAAAGACAGTTCTCTCTTTAAAGAAAATTGTATTTCAGTGCCTGGCAGAACAATTTAAAATTGTTTTCCAATGTCATATCCAAATTTGCAGCTTGAGATTTTAAAGAACACCAATGGGTTTTTTTAGCTCTTCTAATCCACCACTAGTATTTACTTTTGTTTAACATTTTATATTTGCAAGGACTGGCTCCCCTCTCAAGGGAATCAGATTTTAGAATCATATTTTAAATTCTCAGTTCTTCCCACTTGAAATCACAAAGCTTTCACAGCCAGTCACAGAAGTGACAAATTCTTGGCTAGCACTGTAAACTACTCTTAGTGCAGAAGACACAGGTTCATATTCCACTATCATAGCTGCCTTCTTCCATTGACATGTTCCTTGCTTCAAGAGGCTAATAAAATTGTTGGTATACTCAAACACAAAGAAGAGAACTTCAAGCAGAACTTACAGCCAGCTGTTCGGCTTCAGAATGGTTCCTTTGTTCTCTTTGGGAAAATGAAATGTCAAGGTGTTTCTATCAGCTCTGTAGGGTCAAGTTCTCTTCTGAGAAGCCCCTGACATCTAATCTTGTCTTCTTTTAAAGAGGCATTGATCTGCCTTGGAACATCCCTTATTATTGATTGTAAAATCACCTGTGTGGGTTTCTACAATCTCTACTCCTGACAAGAGAAATATTCCAGCCATTTGGAATGGTTTATGCCATCACCTCCCCTCCCCATCTCCTATATTGTTAACAATTTTTGTTAATTTGAGTTTCCAAGCTGTCTCATGCAGAAGAGTTCATGCAGGGGCTACTTATCTGTAGCTTTGGTTAGACTACCAATATCCATTAGCAGAAGGTGCCTGTTCTAGCAGACAATATGTTTTCTCATTTTGGGGTATATGTGAATGTCTACATACTTGATTTGAGTACTGGAATTTCTTCTGTAACAGCTCCAGAATTTTCTTTATGTGTATACACATGGGAATAAACAATTCAAAGAAATAACAGAGTCTAAGTAGAAACAAGGAAAAACAAGTATGTGAATAGCAGTATATAAGATGTGACAGGTTGCATTATGCTGCATCTTCTTTTTCAAGAGGTAACTAAAAAAATTCATAAGAAACTCTACCACAATATCTCTAAGAACAATCAGAGCCATCATCCCTTAAATGTGTGATTCACTCAAGTGAAGAGAATTCGTTTCAAAGTTAAATCAAGTTATCTGAGCCCTACCTTAAATGTGATTCCTATTGAAATACTTTGTTTCCCCATCTCAAGCCTTATAAATAGTAACCTTTCCTTAGAAAATTGCATGTAGTAACATTCTGCTTTGACAAGTTTTCTGAAAAGTGTACTTTCCTTCATGGCCAAGTAATTACAGCTTTTCTGGTAATCAACTATCTTTGTCCTATTTCCAGGGTGAAATGTATCAAGAAAAATGTTCTGAACTTGTTTTTATTCTCATCCCTTTCCTATTTACTAAGGAAATACATTTAGTTGTTTTCTTCTTCTCATGGAAACATCAAAAACAGTACTTAGCAAGTTTTAAAGTCAGATTTCTTCAGCTTTCTTATCAAATATTATGAAACCTTTTCTTTAATTTACTGTTCAATATCCATGAAGTGTTCCCATGAAGGCAAATCAACACTTTGTTATCAACAGAAAAAAAATCAAGCAATTTTATTTTCACAGGATAAAGAAAAGAAAATAGTTTCTAATGCAAATAAGGTCTAAAAAATCAGTAAAGACACTGTGTAAAGGCATAATTTTGGCCCTCTTCTAACATTTCTTCTCATGAAAGGGATTAAAAATCTCAATTTAGTAACTTTTAAGTATGTGAATGTACAGTTGCAGCTCACAGGAGTGATGCAATCTGATTTTAAAGGCAAATATTTTGTTTTTTTAGTACTTTATCTTCTTTTTCTTTAACTTACATATTATTGTTATAAAAAGAAAAAAAAAAGACAAAAGGAGATTAAATACCCACATAATAATCCAATCAAACTGTGTCATATGTTTAGCATGGGTAAAAATTAATCACAAATTCCTTCAAATTAAAATAACTTATTTTAATTCTTTCAATTAAAATAAGCTTTAATGCTACTTCAAGTAACAGGTTAAAGATTGAAGAAGCTGTTTCAAAACATTTTTCCTAATGTTTCAAGTAGATAATTTATCTTCAATCTGTGTTTCCTTTTAGCAATCTCTTTAGTATATAGCTATTATTAAGCTGAAAAGTAATACACTTCTATGCATAGCAATATGCATAGCAATATGCTTTTCTTTATGTCTTTGCAATTAATTTGCTGCTGTTGGATAATTGTGTCTAGAAAATGGTCTACTTATGGAAATTTTTCAGAGAACAAGTGAATATATAAATATTCTTTATTCAAATATTTAAAATAGAATATTTTTGTAATAGAAAAGTCTTGTCATTAAAGATAAGTAAAAGACATTTAAATAGAGTTCTTAGATGAAAATCACGTACCATAAAATACTATTTTTAACAATTCTGGTTTTTGATATATGTAGAAATCCACCATAGTGTTAAACTATTGCAATTTCTAGAAAAATCTTTTGCTTATTTGTGTTACTTAATAACAATAGGAAACATGCATCCATGAATCTGAGAATTTCAGAAATAAGCTAGTAGATATCATTGAAAGAATGTTACAGACAGGAAAAGACATTCTGCTGCATAAGAAACAACCTTGGAAGAAAAGATTCTATAGGATATGAACCCGTGTAATGTTTAAATGTTTTTAAAAAGAATTATTAATTTCTGTTGAGTAATATCAGACATTATTTTCCATTAGAAAGATCATGTGAGATTTAGACAGTTGCTTTTTTTCATGGATGCCTTAAAATTAATGCAATAATGATGATACCAAATATTTTCTCATTGTTAGTGATATCACTCACTAAAATATTTGCCCCACAAATTTCTTTGTGTGCGACAACAGTTACAACCTATCATAATAGAATAGCTGTGTCTTCTAAAGGACAGTTCACTGGTAAAAATTGCTAAATTCCTGAATATTGGTACTCACATGATTTTCAGTAGGGTTTTTAATTTAAAGGCTGGCTAGTTCCTTCAAACTCCCTTTTTCTTCCCCCCCTCCCCCCCCCCCGCCCTTTTTTTTTTCCTTTTTCCTTACCAGGTATTAAACTAAAGTATTTAGAAGACAAGTTTGTGTCAGAACATTTCTTTACAGTAATTAAATAATTGGTGTAGGAGGCAAGCATATAAAATCAAGAGAAAAATCCCAAGTGATATAAATTCCTAGTTATTACAGTAGAAGAGAAAGTTCAGTTTACATAAATGTACAAAGTAATAATATTGGAATTCAATGACTGACTCTACTTCAGAGGGGAAGAAAGAAAGTAAAACATTAATAACAAAAGCAAAGATTTCACTGAAAGAACAAACCCTTAATAATCTATCTGAATGTGAGGAGGTCTTACTAAGAGTTTAAAACATGTGGTGCTTCCAGCATGGCAATTCTCTGTTTGCTGTATGCTTAAATCTGTGGTTGGATAGAGTAGACCTGGAACAGCATGGTAATTGGGGAAAATGCACCTCAGTTTCCTGCTCTTAGTAGTTGGTGTGAATCAACTACTCAGGGTATGGTTGGTTTTGTTTATTGTCCTGATGCAGCCTGTGCTGATCAAGCAGGGCTGGAGTAGCAGTACCCAGAAAGCCCCACATACACAGTGTTCATACCTACAACTCTTCTCTGAAGGTCAGCAGTATCTCACATGGTTGACACTGATCACGGCTGTACATGCTGATGAGTTCTGGAGCTCCTCTCCCACCTCCAATAGGTGTGCTCTTGAAGGCTCTACCAGGGCCTTCTTGGAAGCCTGTTTGCCCAATTTATTTAACTACAAGAAAAATACCTGTTGCTGAATGCTGTATTTCACAGGGGTATGAAGGACTTGCTCTAGTCCTATCCCACAGGCTGAGTCTATTAGCAATTTAAATGTACTTCTCATGCACTTCTGAAGCACATCTTTAGATTTCATTTTATTTAAGAAGAATCCAGGTCATGTTCTTGAAGATCATACTCTTTGATGTGAAGACTAATATAGGAAGAGGGGATAGGCTGGACATTCACATCACATTTGATCTGAACTGAAATGTTCAGATAGATGAACTCTGAGATGTCTATTAAGAATGTGTCCTTATTGATATCTCACAGGCAGCAGCCCTCAAGCCTGAAAAACATGACACATTACTGTAGATTCCTTCAAACAAAAGTAGACATGAAGGAAGGGGATGATAAAGGGGGAGAAAAGTATGGATATCTGTGCACTGTTTTTTTCCTACCTTTCTGCAAGTGCTAGGAATTTCACCAAGCAGGTCAGTGGCTCAGTTCAGTACTATGAAATGCATTCATTTACTCTCATGACCCAGCTTTGGCTATGACCACCACCCAAATGATGTGTGAAAAATAAACTTGTACATTTCTCTGTTCAGCCTTGAATGTTGAGAATTACAATATCCCTGCATACCTACAAGGATGGACTTCCATACTTTTAAGGTAGGTAAGACCACCCAGCTTCTGAAAAAAAAAAAGAGATTCTTATTCCTTGGTAAATATATTTAGGCACTAATAAAAGTAATTTTAGCTAATATATTTGTATCATTATTTATACATGTAAAAGTTACTAAAAATTATCTTCTTTCATTGACTGAAGTTGCAACAGTAATAAGTGGTTTAAAGTTGTGTCCCAATGAAAGTTTGAAATTCAAGAAAATTCTGTCTCTCATAAATAAACCAAAAAATTATTCTTTCTTCCTGTTCAAATTAAATGATGGGAAAAGAAAGAACCCAATGTAAAATAACAGCTGGAAAGATAGTGAAAAGATAGTTTTGAAATGGGAAAGAACATTTACCTAACATACCAGTTTGGAAGAAGTGCAGAATAAGATGGTGCTTCTGCCTTATTTATTGTTCAGCCTCATACATTTTCTTTCAATACTTTGCCTTTGTGTTGGTTACCTTAATGAAAAACGGAGTTATTTGTGTATATAAATAAGAACAACGAGGGAAGAAAACCTCACCATTAAACTCATACAATGACTGAACTTGAACAGAAACGATGCAATTCCTAAAACCAGGATGACCTGGGGGTCCTGGTGTACAACAAGATGTCCATGAACCAGAAGTGCCCTTGTGGCCCAGAAGGCCAAAGGTATCCTGGGATGCATTAGGAAAAGTGTTTCCAGCAGGTCAAGGGAGGCGACCCTACACCTCTGCTCAGCCCTGGTGAGGCCACATCTGGAGCCCTGTGTCCACTTGTGGACTCCTCAGCACAAGAGCTCCTGGAGCAGATCCAGTGGAGGGCAACAAAGATGATGAGAATACTGGAACATCTCTCTTAAGACAAGCCACGAGAGCTGGGCCTATCAGCCTCAAGAGGAGATGACTGAGGGACACCTCATCAGTGACTGTCAGTATCTGAAGGGAGAGTGTCAGAGGATGGAGCCAGGCTTTGCTTGGTGGTGCCAAGCAACAGGACATGAGGGAACAGGCAGAAACAGATGCACAGGAAGTTTCACCTAAATATGAGGAAGATCTTCTTTACTGTGAGGATGAGCAAACACTACAACAGATTGCCCAGAGAGATTGTGGAATCTCCCTCACTGGAGATATTCAGGAACCATCTGGACAAAACTTTGTGCAATGTGCTCTCAGATGGCTCTGCTTGAGCAGCACAGATGAGCCACTGTGGTCCCTTCCAGCCTGACCCTGTGATTCTGTGAATTAGAAAAATCATTGGCTACACTTGTTGATATTCACAGGCCAACTAGCTGAAACTCTTTAAAAGATCTATTCATTCAACCCTGTTTTAGTCTTTCAAATAACATTTGTGAAAAGGCAAATCACTTTTATTGTGGGATTGGGTGCAACTGGTTAAAATCATATCTATCGGTGATTCCCATTAAATCCATATTCTCATGTTGACTATTTTGACTGCTTTGCTAAAAGACAATTTCAATCTTGCTGTGGGGTTGGGTTGTCTTGTTGGGTTTTTTTTTTCCTTTTTACAGGGTAAGTATATTAATCCCTACACCTTTTGGAGTGCAGGGTATCTCTGTGTTTCTATTATTTTTGTTCAATAGGTTTACCTCTAAATTGATTTTGCTTAGTTATTAAATGGTGATTAAATTACAAAGTCTTCATATTCGTTATTTAATTTAAATGGTTAAGTGTAAGCTAAAAGCTGGTGTATTATTTTCTTCTGACTTACTGGAAAAAAATTTGCTCTTTTCCACCTCTATTAAATTGCCAGAATTATGTGTTTTTGTCTTAGGGAGAAATGGAGGATGTTTTCTTATAGTTTTATAATAGTTTTATAATCTCACCTCAACATGTGAGATTTCCAACAAGACCAAGAATAAAAATATTGAATCAAAAGCAAAAGTCACAGAGTAGCTTTGTTGTAGGAGACTGGATAGGATCCAGCAAAAGTAGAGTCTGAAAAAATTCCTGCCCACTATAGTATAGGCTCACAGTAAAGGCTCACAGTATAGGCTGCCCCACAGTATAGGCTCATGGTAAAGGACTTAAAAATATTTGTTGTCCTTCCATAAACTAAAAATAACTCTTCATGAAAATGTATGCATTAAGTTTAGAACAATCTTTTTGTTGCCATTGATACTCCAATATTGCCTTCAATCCTCATTGGACTTTTGCTGTTTTTACTTCAAAGTAATATATATTTAGAACTTTGCCTATTTTTACTGAATTAGATATGTGCAAAAAGGAGCAGTCTTTAGTTGTTACAAAATTATATGATTGAGAAAAACAGAATGTATGAACTACTTTTCTTTCATCTAATGAATTTTTAAAACAAATAATGTGTGATTATTATATGCTCAGATCTTAAATATTCAACTCAAACTACAAAATTGAGTATTGTTTTATCAGCGTAGAGATCACTGTAGCAAAAACCTGAGTAGAACTCAAATCTAATAAATTTTCAGGATAATAAAATGGTAAATCATGATTTTCAAGATAAATCCATGAGGTATAGAGCAGAAAGTGATTGCATTTAATTCCTGTGCTGAATCCACACCTTCAGGGATATGAACTTCTGCTGGTTGGTTTGGAGACTTGTTCAGTGTACAGCAACACAGGCAGATCAGAAGGACAGTGAATCCATTCCTGCTTCCTTTTAGCTGAACATCACAGCTCAGGAGCATTTTCTCAGTCCCAGCTTGAAAGGCTTAACAGTTGTCTTAATAAAGGCTTTCCTGGGTTGGAAATTGCCTGGCAAATGAGCCATAATTTGGATACAATTTGGATATAATTTGGAACACTGAGCATACCTATATATTATGCCTTTCCATATGTCAGAAGAGCTGAAAATCTGTGTCATGGTTTAACACTGGCACAATGCCAGTGCCCCCATGAAGATACCTTCTCCCTGGTTTCTGCTGTGAGATGTGACCAGGAATAAGCAAAGCAGGCTCCTACTTAGGGAAAAAAGAACCAGAACTTTATTAACTACTCTACAAC
Source organism: Agelaius tricolor (assembly GCF_023055355.1). Classification (NCBI taxonomy): domain Eukaryota; kingdom Metazoa; phylum Chordata; class Aves; order Passeriformes; family Icteridae; genus Agelaius; species Agelaius tricolor. The sequence goes on along the minus strand of NW_027269262.1, from coordinate 22,302,988 downwards.
TACAGATAAAAAGGAACACACACACAGGGAAAATGAAAACCTCACAAATGCATTTCCTCCTCCCCCCACCAAATTTCCAACACAATACATTTGTTCCTCAAATCACCAACTCTCGGTCCAGCACCACCTTTTAGACAATCAATCCTCAGTTCATCAAGAGGAGAGGAGTCCTTCTTGTGCCATGGGCTTCCCCTGGAAACACAGCTGAAGCCTCGTGTGTTTCTGTGTCACTTGTGGCACCGCCCGGAGTACATCTGCCGTTGTGACTTCTTCCTTTTCATGTCCAGTGCTCTCACCACTGAACATGGACCAGAGCTGCTTCTAGGGGTGTCTTTTAAGGATGCTCTGTCCCGATCCAAAAAAGGCACAGTCTCTCCTTTTGGGACACCTGTCCCCACAATCTCTCCTTTGGGACACCTGTCCCCCCCATATTTTTTCACCCCCTGGGGCCGAGGGGCACCAACACTGAACCCTCTTGGTTCTGAGGCATTGCCTCCCCCTAGAATGCAGTCTCTGTGTCACAAGGAACATGGTTCTGTCCATGGCTGTACAAAAAGAGTCCAGCAAAAGCTACTCCATCATCTCTTCCCACTAGGATTCTTCTCCATTCTTCTACTATCTCTCACTCGCCCAGACCTCTCTCACACTGGCCCATTTCCTTCCTCATCTTCCACTCTATCTTCTAGGAAAGGTCAATGTTCTGTAAAGTTCTCATTCTCCAAAAAGGGGTTAAAAGCTCCTACAAGCGGCCGGCTGAACCCCCCCCCCTCTTCTCCGTCCCAGCCGTGCTGCCGGCACAGGCCCATGTTTATCCAGTTTCAAGGTTACAGTCTCAGGCAGCGGCTCGCTCTCTCTCTCTCTCTGTGTCTCTCAGGGGGGCTGCCCGATGGCTCCCGGTGTCTCTCTCTCTCCTCCACCCTTCCACCCCGGGGCTCAGGCCTACCTCTCCCGGCCACATGGCTTTTCCCCTCCCCCTGCCCAGCCAGCAGCTGGGCCGGGGCACAGACCCGAACTCTTTCCCGCCAGAAACCCAAGAGAACCCTCCCAGGGGAGAGCTCTGCTTTTAACCCCGTGTTCTCAGAGGCGTGTCCATGTCCCAATGGCCAGGTTAAATGCCAATATTAAAGCCTGAATATCCATTGGCCCAAAACACAGCATCCCAAAAAACACATTTCCTGTCAAACCACCACAATCTGCAAACTCAATCTCTTGATAAAGATTATATAACCAGGGTCTTGTTAAGTAAATATCAGTTAATATTTTGTTTCTGAGATGAATGTTTGTGCATATGGAATGGTTTTATGAGCCTCCTGTGGAGAAAACTACAGACAAAGTAATAAGAGTGTTCTAAGCAACCTGCTTCATTTATATATGTGTATCTGTCTTGGATAGTAGGCAATCAAGCAACAGATATTTTTCATGTAGTTCAAGCCAATGAAATTCAGAAATTCTAGAAACATTCTTCGCTGAAATCAGTGTGTAGCAGAAAGTCTCTTGCTATTCTGATAATTCACTTATATCCAACTCAATTCCAAATGGAAAAGAAATAGAAGTGTGTCACAAAGGGCTTTCACTCATGCACACCTTATCAAACAAGTGCCTGCAATGCTTCATGTTGCATTTAGAATGCAAGGCACTTAGAAAAAAATACAAAAATATTACACAGAAGGGATAACATGGTAACAAAATCTTTCTTGGACTGCCATTCCTGAAATCCTGAGATGTATGTGTGTCTTTATGTTAACTTTCTTCTATGGCATGCTCTTTATTATGCAGTACCTCAATATCTGTTTTTGTTACCAGGTGCTGAAACTGGGGAATTATAGAAGATTTCTGTGTAAGCAGAACATCTCTGCTTCCAATTGTCATCTTTCTTTGAAGTGACAGCTTCAAAATTTCCTCTTTTAAGGAAAAATGTATTCGGACCCTATGAATTTGTCAAATAATTAGTCTGGAATTTAAAATGGAAGCCTGTTGGATTACAGGACTTAAAATATGCCTTATAACTGTAAGTAGCTATTTAAATTGGTCTTGGAACAGTAGCTTGTACTTCAATAAGGTTTAGGTTGCCTCAGAATTGCTCTGTTGCTAATATTTTCAGCAGGTCTAGAATATTGCAGAAAGTTGTCTTAATGAATTCATGGAGGCAACATAGACCAAGTGTGTAATTGCCTGAACAATTCATTGATAAGTGTCATGAGCAAGGTGTGTAAGCAACCCTGAAACTGCATCTTTCCAGGGAAACAAGAATGGTTTGAACCAGCTTCCCCCTAAAACTGACAATGCATAAGGATTTTCATACACAACAGTTATACACTGTGAACTAGATTACTGAGTAAGCTCTGTGGATGAAAACCTAATATGTCAAAATAGAAGGTAACGATAACAAAAAGTAGTGATTTCCAGTCCATGAGAACAAATAACACTTTTTCTCCCAACATAAAATGCCACCCTGTGTCATTTGGATTTTGCAGAAATAATTTTCTAGTTGTTTGTTGTCAAGAAATTTTCAACAAAAATATAGAAAATTTAATTGAAATATAAACAATTCTTAAAATTGATTCTTCCAATCAATTCACTGTAGATAACTGTGTTGGTAGGAAGGAAAAAAGTCCATTTTAAAAAGTAAACTTCTAAAATGGATATGCTTCCATGTCGCTTGGTTCCTACTAATGAGCATTACTTACCACTTGGGCTACTTTATCTATTAGTTTGATATAAACATCTACAAACCAAACCAACAAAACCAAAACAAAAAAAGAAAAAAGTACAGCCCCAAAAATTTAATTTAAAAGATTTAAAAATATAAAATACATTTTTATATTAAATATGTGATGTGGAAATAGAAAATAGATAGGGATAGGGGCCAGTGCTTTGAGCACAGATTTTGAAATTGCAGATTTGCACTGCAGAGTGTAACTGAAACACAGTAATTTTTATTCTGTCTTTCTATTATTCTATCATATAATCATGTAGGAAAAAAATCAGTCAATATATAGACATCTCTCTCCATGAAAATTAAAATATTCACTTACAAACAGTAAATTTTTTGCTGTTAATAGTAATTGGGGGAAGAAATTCCAATGGGCCAAGAATATAAAATTTTAAGAGTTCCCTCACTTTTTTCTGTGTATTTCTGCAGGCTGATTACATTACAACTGAAACCCATCTAATCTTCATGATGTAGTAACACTATTCAAGCAATAAACTAAGGTTTATGAGTTATCCATATTGCTGTGGGATTCCCAGCACACAGTATTTATGGAGAAAATGATGATGATTTGTATGGATGATGCTCATTGCAAGCTATTCTAACAACGTGCTGCCTTTCATACCCTGATCAAAATCCTGGTTCACAGCTCCTAACCTTTAATGTACATATCTTCACAGAGGTTTCAACATAACTTTATTTCACTGGATGGGGTCAGTACTACTTAGGTCTGTCTATATCACCTGAACCATCACTAGGGTATTTGCAGTGACTGCTTCTTAACAGGACACAAGTATTACTTCCTTAACCTTAAAGATTTAGCAGTACGGGTTGTAGTTAGTATCAGAGTTAAAGAACACAGACTTACATATTGCTCTTTTAGCTCTTATTTTCCAGGTCAATGTTTGAAAGCCAAACCACAAATTTGAAAACAATAGAGTTCACTGGGGATGACTGTACACTTTAAAAATTTTCTTGCTAGTCATTACATGCAATGTATATTTGTCCTGTTTTTTTGAGATGTAGCTCTCTTCATGGAAGATTCTGGCATCTGCTTGCTAAATTTATGATAACAGTGGCTAAATCTTGATTTCATCCTTTTTGTAAAAAGAAACTCAAAAACCATTGTTTACCAATTACCTTTGTTTGCTGTGTCTGTTTTCTATACTTTCTCCTCTCCATCAGACTTCTTTGAAGCTGATGCACTTGCAAAAGTCCAGTGTTGCAAGAGCAGAATTCTCTTTTATCTCATTCTTATGTCTATTTGGAAAACTAATTTTTTTTCCTTGAACTAGGACCGAGAACAATATTATATATTAGGAAGAAATTCTTTACTGTGAGGTTGGCAAGGCACTGGAATGGGTTTCCTGGAGAAGGCTGTGGATGCCCCATCCCTGGAAGTGCTCAAAGTCAGGTTGGATGGGACTTGGAGCAACCTGGTCTAGCGGGAGGTCTTCCTGCCCATGGCAGGGGGTTGGAACTGGATGATCTTTACAGTCCCTTCTAACCCAAACCATCCTATAATGATATGATTTGTGTTCTGAACACCAGCGATTTCTTGTACATACCAGGCCACTAGGAAATATCCAGTACAATTGTCCATGTATAGGATGTAGGAATTGGTGTGTATCTGCAATATATGCAGATGTAAGTAGCTTTTTGACTCATGCATAATGTCTGCTTGATCTGTGGTTCTATGACTCAACGAAAAACTAACAAAATTATTACAGAAAACCCATGTGGAGAATCTTCCTCCTATTGCCGCTAATCCCAGCACTTGTTGCAATCATTCAAGTCTGTTCCTGTTGGACACCTAGCCTGACTTTGTAGACCAAGACTGTGCTGTATTAAAATCCAGCAGCAGAATTAAACTCACTCAAGCTTCCCCCTTTCTAGTGGAGAAAAGACTAGGCGAAATGATAAGATGGAGTCACAGTTCACTGAAAAATTACAATAACCATAACAATATTAACCAGAGTATGTACAGAAGAGAGACTGTTTTAACCCCAAAAAGGGTATTCACCACTCAAAATCCAAAAATACTTCCCAAAGGGGGCTGTCTCCCTCTGCAATGGCAGTCATGGCAGCACTAGCAGCAGGTCTGGGGGTGCCAACCTCAGTCCCGCACACCCCCTCTGCAAGCCCATCAAAAGATGGTATCCCTTCTGCTTCCAGTCATCAAATTCCTCCTGCCATGGTGCAGGTGATATGGAATAAAACAGTGCTAGAAATTCCACCTCTTTTCTCTATAACCATGACCTGGGTGATTCTAAATTTTTCTGGATATTTATTTATTCTGACCTGCACCAAACTAGAAATCCTTTTAGTTTTAGGTGATATACTTTTTCTTTTAACTTATTCTTTTTTAAATAGGATAAATTTAGTTTCTTGTTATCTACTGAATGAAAAATTTACTTGTTTTACTAAAGCTATTCTGATGATAGGATTGAAAACATCTCCTTTTTTTTAATCTAAAAATGTTAACTCTACTAAAGAATTGTCTTTTAAGAACTCTTTGATTCATGCCTTTACTCTGAGACTGAGAAGTGTTGAAGATATTATTATTCATAAAGGTGTTGAGAATTTTCAGGGTGCAAGTAGATTTAAGCCTGCAATTTGATATGTGTCTGTATTAAATGAAGTCTACAGCTTACATCAAATCATAATTTTCCTTTAAAAAAAATTACACTTGGCGGGTTAAGGCTAATGTGGCAGTTTCCTGCATTTATTTTGTCATACTAGAAATTCAACAAGAATACTAGAGGACCTTGCAAAATCTAATTTAATCTAAAAAGTTTGGATCATCTATTGCTTTGAAGGCTCAAAGAGGTCATTAAAAACCAACAAGGATTCTGGGCACTTTTTCACATATGCAAACTTCTCCCATTCTTCAGTAAGTGTACCTCAAGGGCCTTTCAATATCCCAGTAAAAGTACTTTCTGACAAATCCACTCAAATTGCTTCTGTGAGCCAGATGTCTCTCTTCTTGCCTTCATCAGCAAAAGTAGTGTTGCATTTTAGTTACTGCTGCTGCTAACATCAGCATTCACAGAGGAGGAAGGAAAGAGTTTTTATGAGAGAAGAGTAGATTTCTGAAGCCAAGGAATGCCATTAGAAAGTGCACTAAAGTTCATCTGAATTCTCTGGAAGGTGAATCTTATAGTATTACATGCAGTCCTGTTAATTTCTTAGGGACCAAAGACTGACACACCTTTGAAAGGTGAATCATTCAGAATTACACTTGTTAAAAATATATATGCTAATAGCACTACTGGAAAAATAATTCCCTGAAAATACCAATAATCCGAATTCATCTCATGAGCCTATTCGATAATGGGAAGATTAAGATGATGCTGAGCACATTGTGAAACTCACTGAGGGTTAGCTTGCTTTGCTGATTCCCTAAAAGGGTCCTATTCTTTCTCAGCTTTCTAGTGAAATTGCTGAAATCAGAATAACCTCTGATTTTTGAAATGAATGTTTACCTAGAAATCCACTGTTTATTTTCTTCACTGCAGCTGCAGAATACATGAATAATGCAGTATTAGCATAAATCATACAGCAGCCAGTTAAAATTATGCCCCTGTTAAAAATGTGAAGCAAAAGGCATTCAATTATGTATGTATGATTGTGTACACAGATGAGGGATTTAAGAGAAAAAATTCACTTTTTTAAAATGAAAATAAAATTGGACCTGACACATCCAAGGATGAGTATTGTCAAGCTGCTCTCTCGGCCTGTTTGAAAAGGGGCCATACTTTATAATTGGAAGGACTAAGTTTCATTTTATCAAATAACTGAAAACTCAGCAGGTATTTGTATAGAATAATACAGAACTATCCTTGAAAATATAAAAACTTGACATAATAATTTCTGATTTAGACTGCCAGGACATTATTCTGTCTTGGCTAGTCATTGGTTTTGTTTGGTTTTTTTCTGTTTGTGCTAATACAAAGGTTTATGTCAATACTAAGTGGTGTGTGTTGCGTTTGCAGTTGAAAGATCTAAACCCCAAAACTCACTAGATTTGTTTTCTTAAAGTGTTATTAATTCTGACCATTGTCTCATTGTTGCATGGCAGATGGTCATAAATCCAGCCAGCATTTGGTAACAGATTACCTTGACTGAAATCACAAAGAAGGCATTATTTTTACATAAAAAGTATGTCTCCACTTTTATACTATATTTGGCACCTGCAGAAATGTGAGCAAAATGATGAAGAAAATTATACTGACCAGTCTGCCAGATTATTTGGCATCTTCATTCCCTTGTTTTCTCCTTCTAAGAAGATCTCACACCTGTTACTAGACTGTTGTGCTTGTCAAAAGCAATAAAAGCAAATGGTTTTAATTGTTAAGAAAAGTCCTCAAGGCAAGGCCATTAGGGAATCCTACTCAGTGTCCAGCTGGTCATCCAAAATCTGTTTGCTGCTGCAGTGCATGAGAAAGAGGTTCTTTTGCATTCAGTGCCTGAGAGCTGCTTTTTAATTTTGGCTTTCTTTTTTGTATTCAGGAACATCTGTCATACATCAAGTGCTAAATTTACCACCTGATACAGAGAAGCTGTTTATTTTAATTCTATTACAACATTACTGAAAAGAAATAAAAGTCATACTATTTTAGCTGGCTCTTGTAGTTTCTCTGTATTCAAAATTTTGATTGGCATGCTGAATAAAAAGTTTTTCTCAAAAGCATAAATCAAAATTGTCACATCTTTTGCGAAAGCATGAACAACTCTGAAGGCATTTGTTGAATCCAAAGCAATGTTAAGATGATGACTGTGGTTATTAAAACTTTTTAAATTCCCATAAATATCAGTAAAGAAGTCCAGTCACTATTAAGCTGCAAAAATAATAAATTTCAAAAGTTAACAATTTAGTATTCCTATCTATTTTAAAATAATGGCAAATATATGGTTTTATTGTTTAAATGTAAAGGAATACATACATATATGTGTGCTAAAACTACTTCATACAGTCTGAGAATTATAATATTACATTTTTAATTTTTGCCTAAAACATGCTTCAAGTAAAATACTCTAAAATCGGTTATCACTAGCTGGGAGAAAACATTTCTCTCCTCTTCCTGTCTCTCCTTTTAGTAATTTCTTGTTTAGTACTTTTCATAAGTTAAAAACAGAATGTGTGGAAGATCCTAAATTAGTGATTCTCAAATGTAGCAAGGAAATAACTTATGCACAGTGTCTTTTCACAATGACAAAAACTAAACACCCTCAGGTACATATGGTTCTGTTAGATGCACTGTCCAGCTTTCACCAAGCAAGTGCATTAGACATATTTAACACTCCATGTGGAAGTGCTATGTTCTAGAAAATGCTCCAGACAACAGCTGGTATGAGCTCTATGCTAAGTAACTCTCACTTTTGCAGACTACTATGAAACCCAGGAGGGAGCTAAGGTTGCCTCTGGCTTTCTGCTAACTGCTCATAACTAAGCTAAGAATATGCATGACAGAGACCAAAAATGCTACTGAATACAGTAAAACCCATGCTGCTTCAACTGGTTCATAGTGGCTGCATTCCCAACCAACTTAATAGCATTTATTGTCTTACTGGGCATTCATGACAAAGAATTCTATTTGGAAATGTGAGGAAAGGGTAAGCAGCTGTTTAAGTGATTGCATATGTATTATAACTAGCAGAGGAATGACATTGTGCTGCCATTCTTGGGTATCTGTATAAGCTGGAGGAGTAGGCCAAAGGAGCATTTCAAGTTCAACGGGGATAGAAAAAGGCAAAGTCCTGCCACAGGCAGGAAGCAACCTGTGCAGCTGTGCAGGATGGTGCCTGCCTGGCTGAGGGCAGCTCTGCGGGGAGGGACCTGGGGATCTTGGTAAATACACACTGAATGTAGTAATGTGCCCTGGTTGTAGAGACAGCCAACAGTGCCATGGGAGGCACTCACTGGGGCACAGCCAGGATGTGGAGCAGAGGGATTTTCCTCTTACACCCAGCACATCTAGCATGCCACATCCAATGTTGGGACTCAACTACAAGAAAGTTATCAACAAGTCCCTGATATTGGTGGTTCCTAATCACCCTGGGTTTCTAGGATGGTCAGGGACCGGGGCATGTATCCTGTGAAGAGAGGCCTGGAGACTTTTGTTTGGCCTGGAGAAGATATTACTTTGAGGGAAACTAACAGCAGTGTGCCAGGACCTACAGAGTGCTCTCAAGAAGAGAGAGCCTGGAACTTCACTGCACTGTGTCATGTGAGGATGACAGACACATGACACAGTGAGTTCTAACTGGGTATGAGGAAAAACTTTTCACCACTAGTACAGTCAAACACTGAGATAACCTGTCAATACCAGAGATAACCTGCCCAGTAGGGCTAGACAGTCTCTTGTTCTGAAGTTTTTCAAACCCCGATTGATTTGAGACCTCTGTTACCTACTCAGACCTGACCTTCTTTGAATAAAATGCTGAACTAAAGCCTTTCTGAGATTTGTTCCATCTAGAAACATCCCAGGAAAATTCAAAGTCTTTTGCAAAGCATTGAATGTTCTATATTCCTAGAATATTTCAAGAAGTGAGAAGCAACAGATGCCAGGAAGTTCTGTTATAAATGTCACCTCTCAAACAGAAGCTGATGATTCTGCTCCAGTTGCTCATGCTGACTTGAAAGTGTTCTGAATACTTCCACTGAAATTATTATGGTTAGTGTCAGAATAAGATATAACCAGTGAGAAAAAATGGCAGGTCTAAGCTGCCAGTGTTAGCTAAGCCTTGACAGGCTTATCACTTCCTCTTCAGTTGTAAATTAAATTACAATAATGCATCCCAACAAAGCAAACTAATTTGCTAACTTTAAATTTGAATGATACCTAATATTTGACAGGAGAAAATAATGTTGATTCTAGTGTTCTTTCATTATTTAGAATCTGATCTGTAGCACAGAAGTACAGCTAAACTGAACAAGATCCAAATTGCAATTATGATGCAATTATGATGATTACCTATTCTTATGAAACAAGTTTTATATAATTATATGATAATATATATTTGATTATATGATTTTATGTTTAATAAAATTAAATTACCCACAGACATATAAAATTCACCAGGAAACTCTCCCACATTAATGTGCATCATAATTTAACTTGTAATACATGTTCACCAGAACACAATTTTACTGATAATTTTTTGCCATGCAAACTGCAATATGCTGTTGAATAATGAGTCTTACTGATTGATTGTATGAATGGCATAAATAAGGGTCCTACCTAATAAAACTTAACAAACTGATAAGAAATTGTGTAAAGAATTTACAAGTGATAATTAATGTCTACTACAATAAATAAGTGTTCAAGAGAAAAGCTAAAAGTCCAGTGTTGGGTCATTCTTCCAGCTTTTCCTCTTCTGTTTTACTAAGGGTAAGGATTTCAGGTGCTGTATTTAGTTCTTACAATTCACAATAAACAGGTTTTTTTAAGGTCTCTATTACAATGAAGTGCATTGGAGGTATAGTGAAATCCTGTGGGAGAATTTAACAAGTGTTGATTGCATGACATATTCAGTTTGAAATTCAGTTGGCTTATGTTATAAAATCCACAGAGTCAAAAAATCTAAATTCAATCTGAAACCACTTAGGATCACATTCTTACAATACTAGCCTTATTGATCCTATCACATTAGAAATATTCAAATGTCTATGTAGAACTACTCAGGTAATTTATAATGTCTGGTATTGAGTATTATGCTATAACTAAAACAGAACAGCATAAAAACCCCCTAAAATAACAAAGAATTTTTTTTCCACTGGCTGTATTGAGTTGTGTAATCCTGTGGATGTAGTCATGAAGATGGTGCAGTCTCTCTCTCCCTCCTATGTGACAGGTTACATGCTGTATTGGCTTTTAGTAAGTAAGGATATGAGCTTTTCCATCCCCCTCCTCCTCATCAGTAAATCTGTACCTGTCTGTACAGAGGAAATGAGACTGGCACTGTATTGGATGAGTTCTGAAACTGGGTTTAAAACAATTGCTTATTTATTAGGTTTTCTTAGGCTGACCTCAATATTAAAGCATTTTTGCTACAGTTAAAACTGCAGTTTGACCATGTGTCTTCCATGAAGCTGAATCCTGTGATTCCTGTGTAACCTTCAAGGAGAGGAATAATATTGTCAGCAGTGTTCACTGCATTATGTTTTAAATGCAGTGGATACCCCTTTTGATACAGCCATCTGCACTGGAAGGGATGTTTATCCTCACACTCAACACTGAGAACACTGATGTCATCCCTGACATGAATATCTCTCTAAAATCTTCCCAAAGGTTGTCATCTCTGCTCATGAGAAAGGCAGATCATACATGGATTTTTTTGCATTCTTTCAAGAGTAGAATCCCAAATGCTTGTAACTTGCTCCTATATCAGAAACAGAACTCACTTCATGTCATAATATTGCTCCACTATCGCTTTCTATGGTCTGTCATCCTTTACTGTTGAGAAGTACAGCAGCTGGAGCAGGTGATTTCACAGGGGAAATTTGTTCAATTTCATAGTTAAATTGAATCAGCAGTGAAGAGGTTTATTGCCACATAGTTAATTGGTAATTAGTGAACTATATGTTGTGGGTCAGCATCATAATTGCAACAGATACACCATTGTCTTAGACACTTACAAAATGTCTGCACTTAGCTACTCATTTTGAAACAACCTTCTCTAGCTAATCTTTAACAGTTCTGTAATCACACACACATGCCCACCCTATGTCAGAGGATGTGTGCACAAGCTCTAGGTCTCTGCCCTACCTCCTGCAGCCCTCCAGCACACACACGAACACAGCCCATGAGGTGATACACATACAGAGATATGTGTGGATCATTCATACTGAGGTGTGCCTCCCTCCCTGTTGCACTCTGGCACATTCGTGCCTCCAACAGGAAGTGACTCCGTCAGACATGGACAAGTGCCAGCAGGGTGACTAGTAGCAACATCAAATCAGATTTTCAGTGCTGTTCTGTTGTCTTCTCCTTTGTCTCCACCACTGCAAATTATTATGCTCATTTTGTACATCTCAAGTAAAGTCTTCATGTGTCTCCAAAAGTTTACAATACTCCCCTTTTTACCACTTAAATTGTTTTCATGTTGATGGGTTTCTTCCTTTTTAGTGTCACTAAAATGCCCTCCTGGGGGCAGTTTTGGATGGTCCACTCAAACGCACACTTGTGTTTCCAAATGCTGTGTTTCCAACTGCTGCCATCCAGGCATTTAGCACAGAGCTGGGACTATGCAAGTTAATCTCTTGTGATGTTTTTGTCACTGATAATAGCCCTGTTCCTAGTTCAGGCACACCTGCCAGAATTTTGCTACCCCTGCCATGAGCTCTTAATATAATTCTTTAGTTACGTGCACTGTTATCAATGTCATCACAGCCCTGCTTTATGTTGGCTTACAAAAGTATAAGAATGCTGATATCAGTTGAGACCAATGGTCATTGGCAGCAGGTGCCAACAGCAGATGCTTAAGGAAGAATATGAAAATATGGTGATTTTTCTTGAAAACCCTCTCCTAGCCTCCAACATTTGGGGCTCAGAGATATCCTAAGTCATAAATAGCAATTTTATTCTGGCATATCTCAGTCAATATCTCTGCATGTCTTGATTCTCAAAGCATATATTCTGTATATGTGAAGAGGCGTTTTGTAGAATCAGGGAAATCTTTGGGCCAGAAGTTCTTTGGCCCTGGGGTTGCAAGGTTTTACTTTTTATTTCTACACACTGTTTTCCTAATAGTCAATTTCTTAGGATGAATTGTGCTGTAGTTTAGTAATGGTACATGCAAGTGATGTCTTGTAGTTTCTGATACGTGTCTCAGGTTAGGGAAGGTTGTTTGCAGTGGATCTCCTGCTCTAGTCCCATCCTCTGTTCTGGCACCATGCAGAGGAGCCATGCAGGGATGGCAAATGTGCAGATGTTCCTATCAAACATATCAATAGAGCAGAGTCATCATTATTTTAGGTCTTATAACATAATAACAGCAATTATAATAACAATGACAATAACAGTAATAACATTTATAATAAGAAGAATGCACCTTCACTGGATTAATTATTTCTGTGGTTTATACTACATGACAGTGGAAGCCATAGTATTGTAGTAATTCTTTAAATACAAAAAGCAAGTCATTCTGGAAACATCAGGATGTATTTACTTAGTAATCTGATATTGTTTTCACTATAAACCAATTGAAGTTACAAATAAGGGGATTTGATTATTATTTTTTCTAGTTGGGTGAACACGAGAATTATTATATATACATATATATATTCTATAATATACAGTGATTCTTAATGTCTGAGTTGTCTCCAAGGGATTGAGCTAATTAAGGTAGACCACTTAGAATAACAACTTAAGAAATTAGAAATGAAACTTGAGACTAGGTCCATATTTCCTATCTGAGATGTCTAATGGTTACCGTTTGACCCTATGTGGTGGAACTTCATCTCAACATTTACTTCATGAACATAGGTTAAAAAAAATCATAGAAGAAATGCTTATCATTCTAAAAATACAAATACAATAAGTTTTTATAAATAGTACCTTACTACTGCATTTTAACCACAGCAAGCAGAAGACCATGCAGCTGCTCACTTTCTCCCAAACCCATCCACCTGGGATGGAAAAGAGAATCAGGAAAAGGTAAAATCTATGGGTTGAGATAAGAACAGTTTAATATTTGAAATAAATGAAAATATAATAATAGCAATTATAGCAGCGACAACATGGGAGATAAACATATGAGAGAGACAAGTAAATCCCAAGAGAAATGAGTGATGCAGAATATCCATACTCATCACCCCCTGACTGTGCCAGCACACTGTGCACTGACTGATGCTGAGAAGGGATTGACCTCTCCTGGACAATTCTCCCCAGTTTAGATACTGGGTATAATGTACTATGGTGAGGAATATCCTTTTGGCCTGTTTGGGCCAGCTGTTCCCTCATGGCTTCTTGTGCACCTGCTCACTGGGAGAGCATGGGAAACTGAAAAGTCCCTGATTAAGGTTAAGCACTGTTCAACATCAACTAAAACATTAGTGTTTTATCAGCATTATTATCATCCTAAATCCAGAACACAGTGCTGTACCAACTACTAAGGAGAAAATTAACTCCGTTCTAGCTGAAAACGGAACATTTACAAAGCAAACAAATAAAGAAACAAATAGACTCAACATGCTATACACTAGAGAATATTGATCATTTTGACTACAAGCATTACAAACTAGGAGGATAGAAATTTCTCTGGGAAAATATCTTATGGGATATAATAGACTTGGAACTTTCAACAGTGTGACTAATCAATTATCCAGCTTTAAGGCAAACTGAAGCACACATCTCCACAGCTCAAAACTAATCAGGGAACACTAATTCCCTTTTATCATCATGGACAGTAATGAACGGGGAATTTGATATACGACATGGGGATTACAAAGATTGCTCTTAACACCTGTTACACACATCATATCTGCATGTTTCCTGCCAAATGTTGATTTAGTTTTACATAACTTTACATGTTAATTATGTCCGGTGTGAAGTGGGATAGGGAAGGAATGCTGTCACTCCACTTAGGCAAAGCTAAGACTACAGGACTGTGCCTCTGTTGATGATGGCTGCGCTTGGAGGTGCTGAGATCTCCGAGTAGAGCAGCGTAAGTGCAGAATGAGAGTCCCCTCCACTGAGGGCAGGGCCAGCCCATTCCGGCCGGGCTCTCTCCCAGGCCGCAGGGCCGTCCCTGCCGGGTCTCTCCTGCCCCCGGCCCTGCTCCCGCTGTCCCCTCAGGGCTCGCAGGGCTGTTTCTCGCTCGCTTCCCCTGGCTCAGCCCTGGCTGCCGGGCAGCGTTTTGCCCTCCCTTGCCCAGGCTTTCCCCGGGGCTGAGGGGCTCAGCCGTGCCCTGCGCTGGGGCCGCTGCAGCCGCTGGCACCGCCTGGGGCCGGCCCGGGCAGCCCCGGCCGCTCGCAGAGCCAACAACGGGACACCTGCACCATTTACAGAAAGAAAACTAACATGCTCTTACAATTCTGTAAAGCCAGTTATCAGTTCATATTTGAAGAGACATTTAGTTGTGTGAAGCAGAAGGCTTTATATCAGGTTTAAATAACACAATGAGTTGGCTACTTGCATTTAAAAAAATGTCTTACATTGATTTTCATAAAGTTATTTAGGCTTGACAACAAATAAAGCAGGCTGCAGTAATGGCATTCTAGCATCAGACTATTGCCTGTGAATCTGTAATGACATGTGCAGTATTTGCTTAGCAGCATTCAGAGGGGTGGCTGCTTCTTTCCTATGGTGTCTCAGTTGCCCTGAAGAAAGAGTCCAAGGAGCCGAAAAAGGCAGGAAAAAGGAGAGATAATCACCTGCCTTTAAAGAAGGAAGGAAAAGAGTTAGCAGGACAGACTAGGAAAAAACCCACAACAAAATAACAACAAATAAAACCTTACCAGGATGAAAACAGGATGAGGTGCAGAAGGGAAAGAAGACTGCCAAAGGGTGTAAAAGTGAATGTAAAACAGACAGCAGAGGGAGAGAACAGGAGGGAATAAAACTTTGCACAAACTAGAAGAAATAGCTAAACATAAGTACACACTATCGAAACGCAGGTAATGCATAGTTAAGGTTGAAAAAGGCCAAATTATTTTGGTAAAGAACAATGTTTTTGGGAAGGTGGATTCACGGAAAGATATTACAGAGAAATCTAGTATGAATGGCTCCAATAAGCTTGTTGTTATGAACAGCCACTAAATTAATTTCCTGCATCTGTAAATCCTGTTAATAGGGTATTGATTCCATATTTTGCCCTCTAAATTTTGCCCTTCTTAGATGTAAATAACATTGTTTTGAATCATGTGTCCAAATGAAGGATGGAGAAAACAAAACAGCGTCCAGCAAAAACAAACAAAAATTACATCCAGGCAAGTGCCTCTGGCTTAGGTGACAAAATAAGAAATCAAATGGCTGAAATACTCAATCTTGTGTGTTTGCTCTTTCAATTAATTGCATTACAAGGGAAAAACCTGTCTCAATCTTTCCTTCATTTCCCAGATATCATTACAAGCCACTGACAGCAGTTAAAGATTATATAGAATATAAATATATACATAAAGAATATATTAGGAGAATATGGTACATCCATCTTTGGTTCTGTGGCTTTATATTTAATTTAAGTAATACTGGAGGGAGTGTGCTAGGCCCTGCTTATCATACACTGATAAAAGTGAGAATTTGACTATTCCATCCTATAATTAGATACAGAAGGGAATGCTCTGTTGGCCACAAATTGCAAACCTGTGTGTCTGCCAAACACTCATTTGTTTGCCATCATTTTTGAGCCTTCAAGAGAGAGTACATGGTGCTAATTGCAGCTTGTTGGCAGCTGGTTCACAAGGAGTACAGTGTGAACAGACTTGGCAAAGCTGTGTTTTCCAATAACAATGGGATGCACACTCTCAGTTTTCTTTGAGTTGAAGATTCAAAATTGTAATTCTAGGGAAGCAAAGAAACCTCTGTTGCCATCGGCTTCCAAAGACAAACTTCATTTATGTGTTTTTGAGGAAAACGCATAATTTTCAGTATATGACAAAGGTATTTAACTTGTTCTTTTGTATGAGTAGGAGAGAGACTGACATGAGAAGCCCCAGTATGTTCAGAGTCTCTTAGATATATGCTCATTTCAAGAAATTAATGTTAAGCTTTATTTGCAGAGTGGTGGTTGGTTCCAGCACTTTTCCCAAAATGCTGATGCACTGATACCAGGTGCTTAATTAATCTTTCTGTACAACATTCCTAGCTTTATATAATAGCAAACAGTCACAGTGACTGATCAGGACCCCCTATGTAATATGGCAGGATGTAGAAGTGCTTTTTTCTTTCAGTTGAGAAACATTTCGTGTTTCAGCAAAATTATTCAGAGCAAACTCTGATTTATTGCATGTAAATGTTGAGGTAGTGAGACAAAGGGTCCCACTGTGGGACAAAGAATTCTGGAAAACAATAATCCTCAATATACATGGTCATCCCCTGACCTGCTCAAATGCAATGGACAGTTCTCTCTCTGTGGCTGTTATTTACTGGTCCCAGGCTGATCATGTCATAGAATCACAGAAACAAAGAATGGCTTGGATTGGAAGGGACCTTAAACATCATCTAGCTCCAGCCCCTCTGCCATGGGCAGAAGCACCTTTCACTAGACCATGTTGCTCAGAGTCCCACCCAGCCTGGCCTTAAACACTCACAGGGATAGAGCATCCACAACTTCTGTGGACAGTCTTTCAGTACCTCACCACCCTCAGTGCAAAGAATTTCCTCCTGATATCTGTGTCTAAACTTAAGGCCATTCCCTTCTATCCTATCACTACCTGCCCTTGTGAAATGTCACTTTCTAGCTTTCTGGTAGGCCCCAAGGTACTGGAAAACACTCTCTGGAGGGCTCTCTGGAGTCTTCTTTTCTCCAGGTTTAGCACCCCCCAGTCTCTCAGGCTGTCCTCACAGGAGACGTGCTCCAGCGCTCTGACCAGCTCTGTGGCCCTCTGACACTTGTCTAAATATAAGAATTCTGAGCTAGATGTTCCTTACAGAACCTCTGCTCCCACTTGATAATAGCCTTATTCCTTCCTTCAGCCAGGATA
Organism: Agelaius tricolor; assembly: GCF_023055355.1. Taxonomy (NCBI): domain Eukaryota; kingdom Metazoa; phylum Chordata; class Aves; order Passeriformes; family Icteridae; genus Agelaius; species Agelaius tricolor. The sequence continues at coordinate 22,285,631 of NW_027269262.1, read as the reverse complement.
ACAGTATTCATAGATTTTAACTACAAATTTTCACCTGTCAAAATTAGTGATATTATTTCTGTTTGGACATGCATTCTGTTTAGATCCTTTGGTACTACACTGGCTAAAATGGAGGTCTGCATGAACTGGATTCCTGACATATTGAAATACCTTTACAGGCACTGTGTAAGCTAACATCTGTTCCTTGCACACTGCTTTGTCCAAGAGAGATCAGAAAAAGCACACGGAACTACAGCAGTGTTCCTCTTATGGGACTGTAGAGAGAGAAATGTGAGAAGGATAGGTAGGGGTTTTTCTACTGTAAGCAGCAATACTGAGAGGGCTAGAACCCAGCACAGCACCAACAGAGCTCCATGGGTAACTGCTTTGCTGAATATGATAAATTGTGTCCATTTGGTCCTGGAGAAACACCAAAGGGAACTTCAGGGACAAGGACTAAAGTTATACTGCAGACATCAAAAAGTTCATATTCTGAATGATCAGGCAGCTGCAAACACTAAATTTAATGTTAAAATTTCTTAATTTATTGATGTAAATTTTCTTAACTTTAGTTCTATATTTTAAGGTAATTTTTTAATCATTTGTTTCCTCTTCAATCTAAAAAAAATATAAACTCCTTTCAATTACATCTAAATGTTCCCCTTCAGAAAGTGACTAGCTGCTGCTGGTAACCCTTTAGAGGAAAAAAAGTTACTCTGTTACCAGCCATTTTTGGTCCAAAGAAAATTACAAGCTCATATTACCTCGATGTTTGTTCCTTCTGCAAATGTATCTCCCTCCCTATCCAAAAAGTATAAATATTTACTCTTTGAAGTGAATTTACTTATTTAAGTGTATGGTAGATTTATGGAATGTAATGCTGGTTTCAATGTCTTGCTGCATTGAGAGAAGCTGGAAGAAATGAAAACCTTAATTCTATCATGTCAGACAGAAATTCAATTGTTTTCAACAAAACTGTTTCTTCCCTTCATTTCCTCCCCCCCCCCCGCCCCCCCCCCCCCCACTCCTTTAATAGCAGAATTCTTAAATAATAAACATTGAAATTACTTTTCCCAAAAAGGGCTCAGTCCTCAATTTTCCTTTTACTTTTTGAAAGATCTGAAAGCATGTTAAAGACTCATGATCCTTCTTGCTCCTTATCTGTTCCACAGTCTGTTTTTTTTGCAAACTTGATGACCAGAAGTGGATGGATGGAGATAGGCAGGTCCTGGGAATGGAAGGGCATTTTTCAAGAGGGAGGATTTTTTCAGGGAAAGGAGGCAATTCACCAGTCTTATAACAGAGCTCTTCCAGGATGGCCCAAACTTTCAGTTCAATCTGCCAACGTAGTTTTGTACTGCCAAAGCAAAAGACTGCAAAAATTTTAAAGTAAAGAGCCAGGTTTCTTTTCATGCGTGTGTTTGGGATTTTGGGGATTTTTGTGGGTTTTTGTGATTGGTTGGGCTTTTTTTTTTTTTTTTGTTTTGGTTTCAAACTTAAACATAAATAGGCAACTTTTTAGAAATTGAACTCAAAATGAATGACTAGAAGTACCTAAGAAATAAATTATTTATACATAAAATTTTCCTTACCACTGTTCCTGTAGGATAGACTTTTATTTCAAGTTTACACAGAGTTGCCAAGACTTTCCAGCTTCTGCAAACTCTGCAGTCTCCTCTGTATCTCCAAGCAAAGTCTCTTCCAACACTAGTCTGTAAGGCTCTGACTGTGCCTACCTTGCCCTGCATTTCAGGGTTTCACCTGTGCTGCAAGCTCACTGCTTGCTGGCCACTCACCCCTGCTCTGCCTTTGCACTTCTGAAATGTCTCTCTCTTGCCCATGTTCAATTCATTGCAGAGAGCAATGCACTCTCCAGACTCCAGCTCTGGATAGGGAGGGGAGCATGTCTTAGGACCATCTTAGAGACCTCTTCTCGAGGCTGTAACTCTTATGTGGAAAGGGAAAATGTTTAAACAGATAAGGGCCACAATTATATCTCACTTTATGACATAGATTTTCCAGGAGGTGCCCAGAGTTAGCACAAGGTCTGAATATATTTTTTACGTATTATTTTTGTTTTAACTCTTGGAGATATTCACTTGTATATGTTTATAATTACTGTAGATTGGTAAAATTAATTCAATACCTAATTATTTTGACAGTTTGATAGACATGATAAAATGCTCCCTGTTGCCTCAAGCAGATTTGTGACAGAAGATATTAGAGAGACTTGACTGTGCTCTTCACAAGGAGGGGTTACATTTATGTCTGCACAAAATTTTTTTGTGACAGACAAGAGAATTCAGATTGGATGTTCAAAATCTCAGTAAATGTAACTAGTAAGATACAATATAAGAAAGAGCTAGGTGTGTTAAGTGGAAGATTTCTGGAAATTGCCTTTAGAAGACCCAGGTTTTATTCCTTGTAATTTTTTCCCAAAACTCTTGAACTAAAACTTATTTTTCCTAAGTCTACCATAATTTTTTTTCCCTGAGAGCTAAATATACATGAAGAAGAAAGCAAAAATCCACATTCTTAAATTCTTTTAATTGTCAGAATTTTTTTTTCAAGGGCTTTCACATTCAGAGAGAATTAATTGCCTTCAAATTTAAAGAAATAGCCAGAAATTTATGACAAGTCATCTTCTTGGTAATGTTTCTGGTTTGGTAATTGATGGTAGAAGATTATTCTCATTGGCATTTGGTGCATTTTTTATTCACCTTTCTTCTACTTTTCATGTCCTAACTCATCATATGCAGAATGAGCTGGTTTTATCCTGATTAGTCCTTTCAGCAGAGCTGTTTGGGCTGCTGGGTTGAGATGAGAATGAGAGAGAAAGATAATTCCTTGTAAAAATCTGAAAGCAGACTGGAGGACTAAAAGTGGCTATAGGCAAAATGTTGTGAAGCACTTGTATTTTAAGTGAAGAAAGGATTACAAAATGAATGTTGCAGAAATACTGTCCCAGTAAATTTTATTCTGGTCCCCTCTTTATCATTTGAGAATTTGGAATCTCCTTTCATATGATGGAGGACATTTTCTGTAACCTTGCAGAGACATTATAAAGAGGAATGCTTTTTTTTTTTTTTCTTAATGGGCTATTCTGATATGATGATGAGAAATTTCATATCTGTTTGGATTTTTAAAAATGTATTTGTAACTTTTAAAACGTGTGTATTTTAAAATCTGTGTAGATATGTTTAAGCTTACAAATGAGTAAATTTAGGGTGAATAATAATTGATGATTCAGTGGCCTTGATTATTATAGTATGGCTTTGGCTGTAAAGTGATTGTTGCATTTGCATTTCTCCAAGGGACTGAAAAGAAACTAAAAAAAAATGCAACAAGTAAAGCTCTGGTTTTATGTTTTAAAACATTGCTAGATTAGATTTCACTCTAGAATATTTTCCTCACCCTTATCAAAAACTAGAACTTCTTTCTGCATCTTCACTTTTCAATTATGCAAAAGATATTCTCAAGGAAGAAACATTTATTAATTTCAGAGTAGCAGTTTTGAAAAATATGTGCAAAACTTTATATGAAGTTAAACTATTCCTTTAAAGAAAAGGAATTGTTTTTGTAAATTAATTAATTAAAGCAGATTTTACTGTACCAGTTCAGCCCTTTTTATTGTTGAAGAATGTTTAAAATGGAAAAAGGCTTAGAGTAGGACATTAAAAGTTACCCAATATAATTTTCATGCATACACCTCTGCAGTAACTTTCCTCTGATTTTTCACTGACGCTGACAATTCAAATGCTCCTTTGTGACAAGCAGAATTTATAGCTCTTTTTATGAAGAGATGTACAATGTTAAGTAATAGAAACAGTTTATCTCATAGCAAAAAGATTCTCATGGATATTTGAAACATAGATGTCAACTTCAGCTAAACTATTACTGATACTGAAAAGGAATGGGAGAGGCTGTGAGGCAAGTATGGCTAAGGGTTATTTTTTAGTATTGCTGTTAAAAAGTTCAGATTTCTCTTAACTGCTGTCTTCTGTAGTCTGATTTTAGAATTGGGAACCAAGATTTTCACCTGTGCATCAAACATAGTCCTCTAGGACCAAGGAAAACATTCTTAGCATTATGAATATTGCAGGAAAGTGACATCTGGTCATACAAGAAAAACTGGGCAATTGCTGCTATTGATCTTGCAAAGGTATTGAGTAATGCCAGGAATGCTGTTTTTTGTGGTAGAAGTTGAATCAGGAGAGCTGCTTTAAAAGAAAGGAAGTACGTATCAGTGCCATAAGTGAGAGAAACTGCTTACTTTGCAAATTTAAAGAAGTTTATTAAACCTTAACAAATATACAACAAAAGACTACATAGAGAAAAAGCTGCTGGCACTGGGAACTGCTCCTCATGCATACCACATGGCCAGTTCATCTTCAAGATGGATGCTCAGTCTTTTATACCCCTGGGGTTTGCATCAGCCAGCCCTGGCCCTTCCCGAAGTCTGTCAGTCAGCTCTTCTTTGCCATTTATCAGTGGAGACTGCTTTCTTGTAACTTGATTGGAGGGTCAGGTGTTGCCATGCCGCACCCCCTAAGCACCAAGCTTTGCCATTCCCAACTGCCCCATTCAAGGGACACGTGTGCAGCCTTCTTTTTACCTGTCCTAGACAACCCTGGCTGTCTGATGGTCACAATACAGGGGGGGAATGGAACTATGGGGAGTACAGACGACATCTAAACTACAACAACATCATTAAAGCTTTTCTTGATATTCACACAATAGTTATCTTTTAATTGCGAGAGCAAATCATCTCATTATCCACCTATAGCAATCAGCAAGGTACTGAAATAAGAGAGCTGTGTGCATGGGTAGTGATTAAGGCACATGCATGGAAATCAAGGGCCAGTTTCTTTCAAAGGCCTGCTGTTGTGGGCAAAGCATTTACTTTGCTCATCCCTCCTCCAGAACTTCTTCACAGAACAAATTCCAAACAAATCCTTGTGTATCCTCTAATGTTAAACAGTTGAAACAATAAAAGGTGAAGACAGAATTTGAGGGGAATTACTTTGCAAGTAAGTGTAGACCAGTATCTAATAAAGAAGAGTGGCATATTAATTAATTATTTAATTTGTTTGTTTGTTGACCTTGGTATTTCTGAAGTGTCTGCATTTTGCTTTGTCACAGGGACTGTTATGTCTCTTAAAACTGAGAGTGCCTGACAGAAGAAATACATAGCTTAGAACACTGGCAGTGAAACAACTGCAAATTTACAAAGTAAAGACTGCCAGCAAGTGCTTGTATAGGTAAATGTTCATCTCCTTCTTGAAATTAGCTGTGGAAGTCATTCAATGAACACTTGAAGTGTGGAATATAGGAATTCTTGTTGAGTGAATTGCCAGCATACATATCCCTATACTTATGAGGAACAAGACCTGGTTCTCTGAGATGGTCTTCTTACCCATGAAAATTATTATTACAGTTTTAAAATTTTTCCTTAAAAAAAATAAATCATTCACATAGATATGGCATATCACTGCAGTATAAAATATGATCAGGCACAGAATATTACTGAGAAATTCTGATAGGATGAAATTAGGCAAGAAACTTCCTTTTTAAGTAGTTCCTAGGTGTGAAATAGGAAATAATAATGCTCATTTTCCCTTATAAGCCATTTTGAAATCCTGTGTAAGATCGGTGTATAAAGGTATAAAGTACAAAAACCTTCTTTTTTGAGAAATCCTTTTCTCTTTCTGAAAAAAATCTTGGCATTAATCAATACACTAATGTTCTGGCAATATGTGCAAGAATAAAATTCCATTCTTTGTTGTACTACATAAATCTAAGATGATGATTTAAGGCAGCTCAGAGGCATTTTCACTTTTCATTCTTCACATTCCTTTAATGCAGGTTCTTCCTGAGTAATTTCCTACTGTGTGGAACATACTAAAGTTTTACTTGCAGTTGCTTAGATTTCCATTAGAAAGTCTTGCCAATGATACAGCCATGATGTAGAAAACTACATCAAAGGGTAAAAATAATTATATAAATTAAAATTTCTTCATAGATCATCCTCTGATTAAATGTGATCCCATGATTTTCTTGTGGAAAAAGAAACAAAAGTGAGGCCAATTCTCATTAAAACATTGTAATTATTTAGCCTTTGAGTAATGAACCTCAATATTTCTTATCTTCATTATTCAGTAGATCAGATAAATTTTTACAGTATTGTGTAATGGTATTTCTTCATAAAACCCAGTTCATATACATATACAGCATTGACATGAGTATTTCAGTCAATCATTCTGATAGAGAATTTAGCAATTTAGTAATGCTAGAATCAGGTTTCCTTCAGAATATTTCAAGTTCAGCCCACCACCCCACTCAGAATGTTTGAAATTTATTCTTTGGGGTACTGTGTGATTGCTGTGCATGCTTCCCCTTTAGAAACAGAAGGAAGAATGGTCTTGCTGAACTAAATTTTTTTCCTGGAATACAGGGTAAGTTGTAGTTTAAAGGGAAAGAGAGGTTTAAGTTATTGTTCTGAACTGTAGGGAAAGTTAGGTCTTCTGAAAATACTTGATAAAAGAAAGCTACTTTTACAAAATTTTATTTAGTAACTTATTCTGCATTAATATTGATTGTAGACAGTTTCTAGAATCATAAATCAGTTCCGTAAATAAGATTCAGACAGAAGTTAAAAATGTAAATACTGCTGCTATCTTTTTTTAAGAAATTGCTGGGAGAGGTAGGATTTTTTTTTTTTTTGCTGAAATTTCAACACTGCTAGAAGGTAGTTTATAACTGTTCAGTATACATATATGCATATTCAAATATGTGACTGACAAACTGCTATGTGAAGTTCATGTGACTTCCAAATAGGATGCTTTTCTTTACTTTGTTTTTTAATTACCAGATAAAATCTAGCATTCTATTACCTCTAAAGGCCAATGTTGCTGCATAAAAAAAAAAAAAGACTGTAAACATCCATGATCCTTCTCTAAGTTCTTCTTTCTAAAACAAGAAATGGAAGAACTTTTGCCATACTATCTCCCAGGTTTCACTAGAATGATTATGGAAAATATGCCCTCACAGCAGCTATCGTTCTGCTTCAATTTTTTGCCCTTACCTGAGGTTAAATGTCTGAGGCTAAAAGGCTGAAGGAATACTTTTACATAGTACTAGGAGAGAAGCCCATTTTTTTTTTCTTTTTTAATGTTTGTTCTGTGCTGACTGCAATTTAAAATATCCCAGAAATGAGTTAGGCCTGGATTCTTTCTATTTCTTTTAATGATTTCTCACTACTGCCAGCTGGAGCTTGTTTTCTAATTTTCAGTTCGAATGTATCTACGGCTGTCTTGATTATATTGATCTGGTTACAGTGTATTTCAGTTCAACTATCCATTTTCTTTCATTTTGTTTTAAACGCACTAGTTAGACAAGAGAAATTCTTCTGATCTGCTGTGGGCCATTAGGGAATCTGTCTAATTTAGTTGCCTTTCTCTGTACTTGTGTGTATTTAATTTCACCTTTCTCCTTCTATGTGTAATCTGATTTTGCACAGAAACAAATTCCTGGTAAAACAGGGGCTTATACTTTCGATTTTATGGTGCTAGTACCTTATCACGCAGATTCTGTGTGATAAAAACATGGATTCATTAGTCCCTTTCCTTTTACTTCCTACGTCACACTCCAATTACTTAATATCAGAATCATGACTGTGTCCAATTTCAGTTCCTTTTTTCCAGTTATCTAGTTGTTCCTGCATGATAATCCATTGCCTGTCACAGTGATGACACCTCCTAGCATTTTTATCAGATGTAATCAGCAAGCTTCTCCTTTTATGACAAAATAGTTAATGAAAGCATTAATTATGACAAAGCAAAGAGATGAAAAATAACTGTTCACTCACCACATAAGTTCTACATAAACTGTTAATTGGTTACTCTCCCTTAAATACTTTGGCAAATATTTATAGGGTGGCTTTTCAAGTGTTTTAATGCAGTGCACTGATCTCTTCTCAGTCCCCTCTACTGAAAGGGCATGAATTTCTATATTTTTATCAAAGGAGAATGTTACTATGAGAAGGTGATTTCTAATGTCTACTTTTATCTTTTGCATTGCCCTAAGATGTGCTCCTTGAATGGTCTTTCTTGTTTAAGTGCCATTATCTCTCTGAGGCTGTCACACTTCTCAAAGACAAACAATAGGTTCTATCCAGTTAGAATTTTTTAATGCAATTCAAAGTGTCAGCTTCTGCCAGACTTGAAAAATCTTTAGTGAACTGAAATTTCATAGTCAAAAAATTCTTATTTGTTTTGCCAGGTTCTTAAAAATTATTTAAATGTCTTAGTCTTGCTAAACTCCCTCCTATTATTCTAGATAAATTAGCAAGGTTGTATTACTGCAGTAGTAGATAGATTTTCTTTGAACAAGCAGACACTTGGCAATGCTCCTACCCACTTGAAAATGTTTAGAAGGGTGCTTATTATTTTATTTTTAACTGCAGTAGTGAAAAACTTTCACTAAAGTAAATATAGACACTGCAAAGTAACTGTCACATATTCAACCAGTTACACACTGCACACAAATGAAACAGAAATTCAATTTCTATATGGACTATATGCTAAATTCCATTGCACGCTTTTCTGGCAAATAAAGAGTAACAGCTGTCACAAATACCTTGGAGAGAGATGCCCTAGGGACAAAAGAATACTTTTAAGTGAAAATCTTGGCCAAGTAACTAACCAGAATTTATACAGGATAAGTCTACTGGATACTTTGAAAATATCAATATATTGGCAGTAATGTACTTTCCAGTCTTTTAAAGAGTGAGCACTGCAACCCCAGTGTACCTGAGAGTTTTCTGCTCCTCTTGGGTTTTGCTGTTGTGTGCAAGCGGGCTAATGGTACTTCAGCAAAACATGACTATCACTTCTCCAGACAGTACCAAGAAGTCTCTTCCCTGTTAAATCACTACAAAAGATTTATGTCCCAATACAAGAAACAGGGTTTTTTTTCCTGTTATTTGCTTCTTGACTTATTGCAGGTTGCCAAGAATGGGATGCACACAGATATTTCAGAGTAATAGCTGCTCATTTCTTAGGGGGAATATGGCAGTCAAAGGCTGCTCAGGGATGGACTAGTATATGTCACCTCCCAATCAAGTTTCAGAATCACTAGGGTTTTACTTTGGATCTAAGGTCATCTGTTAGTCTGTCTGCATCACAGTGCTAGGCCAGCACTAGAAGTAATCTGGTCCAGAGATATACCCAGGCTATGTCTAAAGATATTGAAATTAGCTAAAATTGTAGATGTTTAATCCACTGTCCAATATCAACTCTCCAGAAGAGAGGTGAATACCTGTAAAAAAAAAACTTGTGATATGTTTTTTAATTGTACATGACAATATTTGCTTACTTCTGGGGAAACTAAATGATGATATAAACCAGGATTCTATACAGATCAGGTTTGGATTTAATATTTAGCTACAATAAATTAGTACAGTTACAAAAATGTTACTTATTCACTCAGCTCAGTTCTTTCATGTTTTCTTTCCTAGCGCCTGAATTATAAATTCTTGTCTTAACTGTTGTGAAGTCATATTTTGCAATATAGTTTCTCTCCTCTGTCTAGTAAAATAAGGATAGCTCAAAAGTTCTCCATTAAACATGAAACACAGGTTATATGTGTTATACATAAAAGAAGATTAAGCACAATGAACATGAAAAAAATTACAAAGTGAAATAGAGGAAGGATGCCAGGAGAAAAATAAAAAAAGGAAACTAAAGGACAAGGAGAAAACTTAGGATATGTAGATGAAATCTTGAAATCAATGCATTTTTCATGGTAATAATAACATTTTCTCTCATTTGCAGCATTCATTCCCCACAGCAGACATAATTCCCAACATTAGTAAACTGTTAGTTGGAGTTACTCTGTACATTGAGAAGCATCACAAAATACTGAGCTGACTGAACAAACAACAGGTTGACAAACTAGATTCGTAACTTCCTTTGAAAAATTATCTATAAAGTTTAATTTGCATTATTTTTAAATCTTAAAAGTGATTCTTCTCCTTGAAAACAAAACTTATGTAAATCTTTTTGATTCACCCTTTTCTAAAATTTAGTGATGAAATGAGTAATTGTTCTACTCTTCTCAAAGTTTGAACTCTTCTTGTTATTTTGAAGAATAGAAGATATTAAAAACTTCAATTAGATTTTTTAAGAATACACTTGAAACAGTGAGATAAGTAGTAGATGAAGCCTTAACAAAAGTGGTTTTGCAAAAAGAGCTATAACTAATGTTTCCAGAGCTGACTTTCATTATGTATTGAACTTGCATAAAAGGAAAAGTAAAATAGTTTTTGTGTTTGACCATTTTTTTTCCTCTATTCCTGTCTGACAAACAAAATATTAAATTATGAAAACTTACTCTGTTACACTTTACATATATAATAACAGAACATGATTTTAAGCTTTTACACATTTTATTGGTTATACTACTATCTCTGCTTGGTTTCATTAATTTTTCTGGACATATTAGAGAAATGCAGTGGTAATTTTCAGTCCCCTTTTAGATCTACTCCTATATTTTGTTATCATTCTTACTCTATCTTGAAGCAATGGAGCTCAGCATAAAATCTTTTGTTGACTTTAAAGAATATTGAACTGGGTATTATAAATGAAGCAGCCTACCTAGATATTTATTTTATTTTCCAGGACATAACTATTCCTTGCAACATACAGGTATATTTTTAAGGATGTAGCAAAGATCGTAATTCTTGCTCACCAGATGTTACCATAAGAATTTTTTACTCAAAAGAGATAAAGAAAGCATCATAACACTTTGAAGAACCAAGAAATTGTCTTTCTAAGTTGCACTTAGAGGCAACTTGGGCAAATCTATGAACATTAACCCACATAGAGGAGACTATGCAATGAAAATCTAAGGGGAGAAATTGCTTTTGACCTGGCACTAACTGCAAAGATGAGATCTACAAAGAAGTAACTAAATAACATATTATCATCACCTCTGCATCTTTATGATCTGCTCCCATGCTTCTCCTTAAAAATATTCTAGCAGTATTTAGACATGCAACCAGATAGTCTCAAGTAGCCCTGCACCTCTGAACCTCTAAGACAGTGCTGGTGCCCTGTTCCATCCACTGAATAACATGAGTAGTCATTCCAGGTCATAGAGCTCTGTTGGCATTGCTGTCAGATGAAGAATTGTTTGTACTGGAGGGTTAATACAATTATCATTTTGTAAAACCATTAGGCTAGAAACATCCAAGCAAAGGAATAAAAAAGAACTCTTCATTATCTAAGGACTCACAAATTAATGAACCAAGCCAATTGCTCCAACTTTTCCCCTCCTTTGGAACATAGCACCAGATCCTTGGGCAGTCACTCATGACTGTGGGGTTGCCAACCACCAGAGACAACCAAAGAGACCCCCAGGACAGAAGAGCACATGCACCAATGAGAAGAAATATACGTAAAAGACTTGGAGGGAAATGATTGTCATATTTATGTTTCTCCTGGGGAAACCATGAATATGTGTGTAAAATATAGCATATTAAAAGGAGCTTTTTCTGTACTCAACACATTCAATAGGCAAAACTATCCCCCATATAATCCAGCACCATAATAAGAATGCCCATTCTCTAATACTAAAACTATAGCATCAGAGTATCTACTTTCTTGCTAGTGTTGGTAACTACATCACTTTATTAACCAGCACATCCAATATCAGGAATGGTGTGCCTTTTGGTAGCTTTTAGACAACAAGTTTAATCATTGAACATAGAAAGGTCTGGGTCTAAAGGGACTGGAGCGGTGTGGCCAGTAGAGCACGCCCAGGCTAGGTGACCAGCCCGTCTCCAGCCGATAGGGCGCTTCCCCAACTTGTGGTCAGGTACCATGCCTAAGGCAATGAACTGCCTTGTGGACGTTGGCCGCAGAAACTCCAACCCACAGGAGAAAGAAGAGGCGTCTCTCAGTCTCTTGGTGCAATCGGGTTTATTAGGCCCCAGAGGAACCAAACACTCCCAACGAATCCCGAGGCTGAGAGCCCCAAGGAGGGGAAAACCTCGGTTTATAAAGAAAGTGGGAGGGGAGGGTGGTAACAAATCAGGAGCGAGAAGGGAAGGATACATTGAAGACTGACACAAGGGCAAAACCAATCATACATAACTAAGGGAGGGGCCCTGGTCCCTGAGCCAATCACCCGACACCCTGGCCAGAAATTTCTGGAAAAGAGGCAGGGGTGCTGAGTGACAGGCAGGCAACCGGGGGTGGAGAACTAAAAGGATACATACTGCAACCATAGAAACTGGGGAGGGGTTTGGAGATTGACATTTAACTGAACCAGGGCAGAACCCTTTAGCATGACAACAGGGAAGAACAGAACAAACCCAAAACGAACATCAACATCTCCCCCTTTTTTGTTTCAAAAGAAAAGAAAATGAGGGTACACAAAACAGTTCAAACTGAAGAGTGGGCCGGCTCCATATTGTCTGAGCCGGGGTAGAAGTCCTCGGAGTCCTGATGGTCAGAGGAGACTGAGTCCCAGTCCTGCATGATGTCTTCCTTGCCGCCTTCTTCTGGGGCTTCTACCCGGCTCACATCTGGGATTGCGGTCACTTTGGCGATGAGCCTTTTGACCAGTCCCCAGACAACGGAGCAGGTGACCAAAACAACAAACAAAACCAGGAGGGATGAAAGAACTGTTTTTAAAATGGACCCTGCCCAACTTGACAGTCCCCATCCCACGAAGAGGTCTCCCAGCCAGTCTGACGTCTGCTGTTTTATTTCATGAACCAGGCCCTGCATCTTATCGATGGCCACCCTTGTGTCCTCGGCCCGTGACGACAGGTTCAGGCAGCAGAGGTCTTCGAACTTTCGCAGCAATGGTGATGCAGTAATAACAGAAAATCAATCACTGCGCGATTTTGCAAAGTCGCTTTCCTCGTTATTTCCTCGTCTGTGAGGAGGTCCGAAAGCGTAGCTGATGTTAAGTTGGCTTGCTTGACCACCCAACACTCTAGGCAGGCCAATTCGCCTAGAGACTTGGCCACTGACACCCAGGGTAAAAACAGGATGATGGCCACAGTTTTAGGCTTCGACCAATGTTCAGTTTGGGAGTCACAATCCAGATCAAGATCTTTAAGATCTCTTTTGGGCCGGGTCGAATTCGGATGGACTCCTTTCAGTTTCCAATTGCGAATTTGAGTCATGTTGGGAGCCAGCAGTGACAGCCGCCCTAGAGCACATGGACCTCTGACCAGGCAAGCGGGGATGCCTGCCCATGCTCGGTCTCCACAAATGAAAAAGATCTCCATGGGGTAGGGCCAACGACTTGCTGCCCAGGGTGGACGCAAGAGGTATTTTAACGACTGTTTTGCACCACTGGGCAGCCTCATATTCGCCTTTTGATGGCCTCAGCCAGTTGTACCTTCTATCCCAGGGGAGTGGGGTGAACTGAAACAAGAAGCAAACAGGGGCGTTGGTGGAGGCGAGCAAGTCGAGTTCTGGAGGTTTGGAACTCAAAGGGACCAGCCCCTTGATCCCATCCCTCCAGACATCTCTAATAACTATGGAAGGGGAAAGGGTTCGGGATACAACTGGGGCGAGGGTAGAGTTGAAAGGGGAGGGAAGCTCATTAGGGGAAAGAGGGATCCCCATGAGGCAAGACGACATCGGGTCTTCTGTTGACCCCATGTCCAAGCAGATGTTCTCTTGACCCAGGGCGCTCGCGAGGGTGCACCATAAGTTGGCCTTGGGCTGGGGGACGATCCATGGGCCCACCGATGGAGCGAGCGTCCGGAGGAGGATGGCTGTCAAGATGGCTGTGGTGAGGGTCAGGTCCATTTTTGATGGAGAGCAACTGAAACAAACAAAAGAGGCAAGTATGAGAAATAATTCTGAACATGGTCCTGCCTGGGATGGGGAAGGAGTTAGGGATGGTCCGGCTCCAACTCCCAGGACTTCCGCTGCCGCCGCCAACAAGCCTCCTTGACCTGTTTCACCTCTTCGGCCATCTGCACCTTCTCAGGGCGGAAGGGCCTGACCCACTTTGCCGGTATCCATTTCGGCCCTGAGGGAGTGGACACGCAAGCGTATCCCCTCCCCCACGTGATGAGGTCAAAAGGCCCCTTTGTTTTCCAGGTCTCCGGATCCTTGATTAGGACCGGAGGCCTGGCCCTCGGCTGCAGCTGCTCGTGTCTCCCGAAGTGTCTCGTGATAGGCAGGTTAAGATTTTCAAAAGAGCAGTTTAGAAAATTGATGGTAAACAACGCCCTTGAGAGACAGATGTGGGGGAACTCCACCTTCACTGCTGTGCGTTGTTGGTCTAATACTCTTTTAAGGCTCTGGTGGGCCCTCTCCACCACGGCTTGGCCTGTCAGGAAATAGGGGATGCCAGTCTTATGCTCTATTCCCCATTGCTACAGGAAGCTACGCAGCTCCCTGGATTTATACGCTGGGCCGTTGTCCGTTTTAATCACCTTGGGGATGCCCAGGACAGTGAACGCCTGTATCAGGTGTTTCTCACAGTCCGCTGCCCTTTCCCCTGTGTGGGCAGAGGCATAGACTGCGCCAGAGAAAGTATCCACGGAGACATGAACAAACTGAAGTCGGCCAAATGATGGGATGTGCGTCAGTCATATCCATCTGCCACACCTCACAGCTGGATAATCCTCGGGGGTTAGCTCCCAGAGGTATTGATGGGAGCTGGTGGGACTGGCACTGGGGACATGTAGCCACAATCGCCTTGGCCTGTTCGCGCGTAAGGTGGAATTGCCGAACAAGGCCAGGGGCGTTTTGATGGAACTGCTGGTGGCTGATCTTTGCCTGACCGAACAGATCAGCGAGCGGGGCTACCTGAACTGGAGTGGCAAGGGCGTCAGCACGCCTGTTGCCCTCCGCAATGAACCCCGGCAAATCGGTATGTGACCTGACATGCATCACATAAAAAGGTTGCTCTCGGTGGGAGATTAAAGTTACTAACTTAGAGAGCAAGTTAAACAAAGGTATGTTTGACACCTCTTGCAAGACGGCATTTTCGGCTCTGGATACTACACCTGCTACATACGCCGAATCAGTAACTAGATTAAATGGTTCAGAGAACCTCTCAAAAGCTCTGACGACAGCATCCAACTCAGCAACCTGAGGCGATCCTTCTACCTCAGTGACATCTGCCTCCCACCGCTGAGTTTGAGGATCCTTCCAAGTCATGACTGACTTGTGGGATGCTCCAGATGCATCCGTAAAAACTGTCAGAGCATTTAGAGGGGTTCTACTCTGAATCCGTTTTGTTGTTAGTGTAAATTGAACATCCTGATTAAATAATTTATGGGCTGGCTGATCTACAGCAATTTGGCTGGTGTAGCTATCCAAAGCTAGTTGGAGCATCTCGTTAATCTCAAAAAGGTCGTCAAACATTTTTCTTTTAAGATGGCCCGAGTCAAATTTAATAGGAATGTGTATGCATTCAAAGTCACAACCTGCCAGCTCCCTGATCCCGGATCTCGCTTTTCGGATCAATTCTGCCACCAGCTCAGATGGCTGCGTCATCCTTTTGGACCTGTGATGACTGAGGAAAATCCACTCTATGATTAAGAGGGGATCCCCCGAGCCTTGGTCCTTGCCTTTGATGGTATGGTCCAACTGGAAAATCACCCCGTGGAGGTGTGGGAGCTTACCCAAAATGATGAACTTGAATGGCAGGCCCGGCTGACATCTGTGGGCCTGCCTGACTGAGATGGAATCTCGGATTTTCTCCAGTGCTGTCTGGGCCTCTGGGGTAAGGGACCTTGGAGAACTAAGCTCCTCTCCCCCTTCCAATAAATTGAAAAGGGGGGCTAGGTCCTCGGTTGGGATACCTAGCCAAGGCCTTACCCAATTTAAGGACCCACACAGTTGGTGGACATCCACCAGGTTCTTTATTATTAGTTTTAATAGCCAATTTTTGTGGCACAATGGTCCGCTTTGTTATTTCCAGACCCAGGTACTTCCAAGGTGGCATCCGCTGAATCTTGTCCTGCTGTAGCTCGAACCCTGCAGCAACCAATGCATTGATTGTCAGGTCAAGCACATGGGTAAGTAGGTCGTCGGTCAGAGCACAAATCAAAATATCGTCCATATAGTGGTGGATGATGGCATCCCCTGCGACTATATGGATTGGGGACAGCAAGGAAGCGACGTACCATTGGCAGATCACTGAGCTGTTCTTCATGTCTTGTGGAAGGACCCGCCAACGGTAGCGCTTGCTTGGGGCTTCACGGTTGATGGCAGGAACCTTGAAGGCAAAACGCGGAGCATCATCTGGGTGTAAGGGAATTTGAAAGAAACAATCTTTAATATCAATAACGGCCAAATTCCAATTTCGGGGGAGCATCGTTGGGGACGGCATCCCTGGCTGGAGAGGCCCCATATCAACAATAATATTGTTAATTTGACGGAGGTCGTGAAGGAGCCGCCACTTGTCCTTGTTGGGTTTCTTGATGACAAACACTGGGGAGTTCCACTCTGACATGGTTCTCACCAGGTTGCCCTTTAGTAGCTGCTCCTTGACGAGCTCGTTGAGCGCCGCTAGTTTTTGCTTGTTGAGCGGCCACTGCACTACCTGTACTGGTTTATCAGATTTCCAATTCAGCTTCCAGGTAGGGTGCTCTTCAGTGACCACTGCCCGAAGAACCTGGGGAGCCGCTGGAAGGTCAATTCAGGCTCCCCACTGGGCAAGGAGGTCTCTCCCCCACAGGGGTTCCGTATAGTCTAATACGAATGGGCGTATGGAAGCCAATTGCCTATCTGGCCCCATAATTTGTACGGTGCTCCTGGATTGTCAAGCCAATTGTAAACCCCCGACACCTCGGACGTGACCCGACGCGTCCTGCAATTCCCAATGTGACGGCCATTCCCGGGAAGGAATGATTGTCACATCTGCCCCCGTGTCCAACAAGCCTCGAAGTGGCTTCTGCTCCCCCCCTTTCGAAAGCTGACAAGTTATGCGCGGTTTCTCTTGCCCCAAGACTTGGGCCCAGGCTAGTATCGGGGCCTGGTTGTTGGATGTGGAGATCATCTGGTTCCAGCCCCTCTGCCATGGGCCGGGACACCTTTCACTAGACCAGATTGTTCCAAGCCCCATCCAGCCTGGCCTTGAACACTTCCAGGGAGGGGCTATGCACAACTTCTTTGGGCAACCTGTTCCAGTGCCTCACCAGCCTCACACTATAGAATTTTTTTCCTAATATCCAATCCATTATAGTCTGTTTCAGCTTAAAACCATCCCCCTTTCTGCTATCACTACATGCCCTTATAAAAAGACCCTCTCTCCTGATTTCATAGTAGTTATAAGAGAAAATTCTCTATTGAAAAGAAATTATTTTAATGATGAAAAAAGCATTACTAGTATAGAAATATCTCTGACATGAGTGCTATAATGCCAGTCATAATGGATCAGAAGTACCTCTAAGAAAAAATTACATCCATAAGATTATGAGTTTGGGGTTGGTGGATATGAGTTAATTTGAGAGTTTTTTTTCTGAAACATTTTTTGAACTAGAACACAAACCATAGATATCTACCTACTTGTCATGATGGCAGCTTTCAATCCATCAAAATGCTCTGATGCTAAGGGCAGCCTGTTGTTTCAAAGGACATTGTATAGTTTAACAAAAATCAAGTATATTTCACAAATGTAAATGATTCTGAAAAAGTGTTATCTTTCCTACTTGGAAAGCCTTGCAACAGAGAATGTAGATACTAGTAATTTTTGCTTAATTGCTGGAGGGAATAGAACACATCAAACTTCTCATCAAGCACTTTTGAGGAATTCTGATTTAGTCACAGTATTATACAGTCATTAGTTCACCTTGAGGAATTATGAACTAGCTGAGCAGAAAACAGAGCCTTTTCTGGGCTGAGCCAGAGTACAGGAAACATTTTGAGCAGAAGAGTCCCTTGTACTTCAGTTAGCCCTTCCTCTGATGCCACAGTTTCATATCTCATGCCACAGAAAATCAAACATTTACTAAATAATTCAACTACTGACTTAAAGGATATCAAAAGTGTCTGAAAGTAAGGTGGTGATAGTGAAGCCAATCATGTGCAGTGAAGTGTTTTGAGACTTACACATTTAAAAAGAACATCTGAAAGGATGCGCCTTGAATTTGCCTTATATATAAATTTAAGAGGGTAAGGAAGAACCATGCAAGTGCAATGATGCAAGGAGACTTATCCAAAACCTATCCAAGATGTTATTGCTTAAATGTTTATACCTGAGGAAGAAGGTGGAGAACTAAGCACCGAACTGCACACCCGTACTTTGTGGGTAATGAGATAAAACAAAAATAGTCTTCAGTGATGTTTCAGGAACAGAGACATTGGTACAACACTATATCTTGGCCTGAAAAAACTAATACTGGACCATCCCTGTGGAGCAAAAGTACAGGTAACTGCAAAGTTCACTTTTTTGAAGGTAACTCAGTTTAGATATTATTTGATATTGAGGATCTCTAAAAAAGAAATTTAAATTAATGTTATCCTCAGTGGCAATAAGTGTATACCTGTGCTACCACTTCAGTGCTCTACACATTCTTCTTAGTGCTCTTAAATATTAAACTCCAACAGAAATAAGGCAGATGCAAAAGATGTTTTACATTCTGGGATAAAATCAGTCATTGTGGAAACTACTTGAGTAATGTTAGGGAATATGTTAATAGCAATTTGAAGGGGACATAACATTTTCAATCTCTTCCTAATAAATGTTGTTGCAATAATATTGGAATCTCTGTGCCTTTAAGAGGTGTTGAATGTGTTGATTCATATTAATTGCATCACAACATCAATTAAGATTTGGAAGCAGTTTTGATTGGGTCTTTTTTTGACATTTCCATAGTGTTACACTTCATGAATAATCTAAAGGTCAGAAAAGTGTCACTCCAGTGTGTTAAATGTGTCTAAACTGGAAGATAACTGCAAGTGTAATGTGAAAGCTTTAGATAAAAATTCACTGTGATTCAAAAGCCAATATAATATCAGATAATGCTGTTAATTTGACAAGGTCATTCTCTGGACACTGAATTCTGGAGTCTTCAGGTCTTGTATCAGGATATGTAGTTTAAAATAGTGTTTAGTTATGACAATCTGTTTCATTAAATAAATTCCTGTGAATTCATACTCAGATTTTGGCTGCAAATTACCGTAATTTTTAAAACACTCTTTTTCATGTGATCAAAATTCAAATTTTTCAGTCTAAGAGAGCAAATTAAAGTTTTTCTTTCTTCATTTGGTTAATGTTTAGTTCTAAATGTGGCAATAAAAAGCAGGGGGAAAAGAATTGAGTGAAATAATAACAATTATTAAAACTTTCTGACCTTAAAGAGACTTTGCTTTTTGGAAAATCTCAGTTGGCTCTACATAAAAATGTAGCATTTATGAATCCTAAGTTCAGAAAAAAAGACCATTTTTTATCGGGGAAGAAAATGGCGAACTTATGAAGCTGATTGCATCTAGAATATCACAAAAAATTCTCAAACTGTCCATTATTTCCCCTTCATCCTTTCACCAAATCCATTCTGTTTCTAGCTAATAAGTTTAGTAATGACTAAGAATACTGTAGTTTAAACTATTTCAGGGATTTTTTTTTAAATTGCAGAGTATTTATCTGAATTAGTATTGTGCATAAAGGTTAAATTTACAACTGTATTTTAATTACTATAAAATTATATTTCTGCATTAAAAAGAACTTACTGTTCTTCTAGTAAAAAAAATTAGTAGAATTTTCAGGGCTACTACAATGGAACTGATTTCCCTGAAATCCCATGCCAAAATTACAGAGTAGCAAAAGCTCAGGAAGGCTCTATAGTGGGTGTTCTAGCGACTTTCTGCTGGATGGGATGGAAGATCTGTCCTGTTAATAGATTTTTCGATCTTTGGAAATTGAAGTATTCATTTGAAAACTTGGGAATCCATATGCCTCACCTTGTAAAATTAGAAATGCAGAGCTAAAATTTTCATCAGACTTGGAACAAACAAAAGGGTTCACGGTCTTTAGCACAGTATAGCTCATTTTCAGAAAAGCAAGCAGAACAAAATATTTTATTATTGTGTAAGGCACTTCTCAAAGTGTTTACAATACTACAGAAGTGTATTCAGCACAGCTGCTCCCCTCATCACAACCATTCCATTATTATTTTTACCATAATGTCAAAAATTCTGTACTTTTCACAAATGTTTTTCCTTACCATCATATTTGACTTGTTTAATAGTTATCTCATGCTTACACACACACACACAAAAAATCTGTAACATGAGCAAAATAATACTCCTCCTGATAAGGATCTTATATGATATAATTAAACTGACTCAAAGTTAATTTGACTTTGGCACTTGAAGTGGCGTCGGCTAGAGACGTCCCGGCAAGCAGGGCAGCACCGCTTGCAGCCAAGGGGGCACTATCCCGACCTTAATGTCAGGCACACCGCCTAAGGTCAGCACCCTACGTTATAGTAGCAGTGCCGCCTTGAGTGAGGACGTGGCCGCGTTAAAGCTTCAGCCCGCAGGAAAGAAGAGAGCACTCTTCAGTTGTAGCGAGTCTAGATTTATTGAAGTCCGTGGAAGGCCAGGAACCGAAAAGGAAGAGGGGAGGGGTTACATGAGTTTATAACGGGAGTGGGAGGCAGAGGTGGAAACCGTTCAGGAACGAATGGGAATCCAGGGGGGAGTGGGGTACAAGGGATTGACATAAAAGAATCACCAATAGTGACAAACTAAGGGAGGGGCCCCGGCCCCTGAACCAATCACTCAATGCCCTAGCTAGAATGTTCCAGAGAAAAAGGTGGGGGTGTAGAGTGACTGGCAGGCAACTGGGGTGGGGTTTGGAAGAAGATACATTGGTCTCCAGGGAGACCGGGGAGGAGTCAGTGAAACTGGCAGAAGGAGATACATTGGTTTCTAAGGAAACCGGGGAGGCGTTCAGCAGCGGATACATTTGCTGTCAGGGCAACTGGGGAGGAGCTAGGAAGACTGACAGAAACAGGGAGGGAAGGAGAACCAGGGCAGAACCATTATAACGCAGGGGAGAACGGAACGGACCAACTTATACAAACACAATTCAACAGGTACTGGGAAGCACACCTATAGTACTGAGTGGCATTTAGTGCAACCTCAACAGTTGTAAGATGAAGTGTGGCTTGAGTGCCTGCTTATTAAATGTTAAAAAAAATTATTTATTGCAATATAGATAGTGGTTTTCCTATAACGTACCCAAAAAGTTACTTATGAAATGTGCTAGTGTTTCCTTTTTCTTTCAGCCTCTGGATCACAATAACAATATTGTTACACTGTTTGTTTCTAAGTGCCTAACTATTTTAATATGTTCAAAAATATATATAATTGTTCTGCACTTGAGTTGTTTGCTCACTAAACCCATGTCAGCTTTCAGTGGGATTTTTCTCCTTAAATTTTAAAATAACTTTCAGTGTGCTGCAGAACTCCATAAAGCTGAGAAAACAATGCTGAATCAAAGATGAGAAGACCTAATAGATCTTTTTAAATATTTCCTTGAAGATAGAAAGGCCTGTAGCCAAATGGGCAGAAAGAGCACTCTACCACAATTTCTTGACGCCTTCTTGTCAGTGTATTCCTTATTCTGTTGAAATGTTCAGTTTCTTATGTTTGAATATACATTGAGTGTAAGTCATGACCTTTTTGTGATCAATAAACATTATTCTAGTTCGCTTGCTTGTGAATCTGAGAATTTTAGCCCAGTGTATATGTCTTACTTCCATAATCTATGATTTAGCTCATTTTTATAATTCCATCTTTTTGTTCCTTGTCTACACTTGTACTTTTCAAGTGTCAGGAAGGTGTGAGTAACTGCAACTGAAGATGTATTGTTCAAGATGTTCTTGCTTAAATGTTTATAGGTGTGTTTATACAGCGTGGTTATAAGGTAACTGATATCTGGTGTCCATGTGGGATGAAGTCTACTTCTACATTCCCTTGGCAGTCGTAGGAGACAGACTTTTTATGCAGACATGATTTATTTTGACTCGTCCAGGCGGATTCCTTCACCAGGAACTCTGAAATTTTTTAACTTTGCAAAAAAATCTTTTTGTGTGACTTCTCTTTTAATATGTCCGCATTTAAATGTTCTATCTGAAATATTTTCATTCCCCAAAAGCCTTCCTAAGATCCAGATGGGAAATAAAAGTCTTGTCTATTTCTTTAAGTTAATGCCTTGTTTATGAACAAGAGGCTGTTTTTTTAAAGTGTGTAAGGACAAAAACAAACCCTATCTGTTCTTACACAATATTCTTGTAAAACTTGCATAGTGAATGGATTCAACTATCAAGTTCTGTAATCAGTGTTAGATGTTTGTGAAAGACAACTTCTACATAGGAACTTTGATGACACCTACAAAAGAACTCATTACACTGCCATTTGCATTAAAAACTTTTTATCACTTTGCAATACCTGTAAAATCATAAAAAAATTGCCTCAGTTTGACAATGGTTCAAATAATGCTGTAACATTTGACCAGACATTCAAAGTCTTGCAGATTCCAATTTTATTTCATTTGATACCAGATGGAATGCTTACACAAAATTTCATACAACAACTTTACTAGAGGAAGGACAAGTTCTCTGATCAAAGATTTCTTTTCAAGATAAATCAGTTCATTTACAGCTTGATTTGTTTGCTTGCACTTAGCTCAAGCACCCATTGTTTGAATGGTGTATTGCAGTACTTTTTCTCTAAAAATTTATATCTTTTTTAGCAAATAAGTGTAATTTAACACGATCTGCTTCATTTTGATTTTAAATGTAACAGCAGAGAGAGATTGACTGAGGTTCACCTCAGTTCTCTTGGTCTAAACCCAGATTTGTAAATATCTTCATGAATTCAGGTCCGAACAGATATAATAGAGCACATAAGAAACTTATTCTGAATTCAAGTCTGAGGATATCTTCCATTCACACCATGTTCTTACTACCATATCCACAGAAATAATGCTTTTTCATCTCCATTCTAGGATTCATGGGTGATGAAGCAATTATAAAACATCTTTCCTGCTTTTAAAGTTTGCAGGAAATAAAGCATCACGGATGCAAACTTAGACCTATAAAGTATAATAGCTCACACAGCCTAAGCAAGCCATCTTTTTGGTTCTGTAGTAAAAAAAAAAGTGATACTAGCTTTTTTCAATCTCCTAGAGTTTACAGGGCACGGTCAGGTAGGCATATGTACCTCCTGGTTGTAACCAACAAACAGCAATTGTGCTCTTTTGCTGACAAGACTAATTTAAGGAAAATATATGGACAGAGAGGTAATAGAGAGAGCATTGTACTGTCCAGCACTGATAATCCAAAGGTTTTAGTGGACTGTCAAATCACTAGAGGTGGGAGTCTGCATCAGGGTCATAGGTCATTGAAAAGAAAATTACTAAATATGGAAAGCTTACATCTCTTGTGATTTTGACTTTGCATCTGTTTCCATACCTCCTTTAAAGAGTGGGTGGGCAGCTTTATAAGACCAGAAAGTTGCATCATCTCCTAAAACTTTGTGCTGCCACCACAGCTAAATGAGGCTATACTCATTTCATTTCATTTTTCTGTCTCCTCTGCTCTATTAATACTGAAAAGAAACAGAGTATGATACATACTCCAGATTAATGTATTTTATTTCAAGTATAAATTTGATTTTCCAACTATGCTTGCATTTTGTTTATAATACCCAAGTTTGGAAGCATAAAAATCAAATTATACTTCCTCCGTGCTGCTTGATTTGTTAGTGAAGTATAGTTGTTGCATACTTGAATTAGCTAATAGAAAAAAATGGGTTTGTACAGTTAGTCTCACCAGTACCACCTGCCAGTGCATCTCCTGCAGTGCAAATCAGATATGCTAAGTGCTCAAGTGTGTGATTTCTCCCTGCAAGTATAAACTTACAACATTGCATTCCTAATAAAACTGCTGGTCAGTGGCATGTGGCATGAATGGCAGATAAATTGATGGTGGTTTACAAGACTATCGTGTGCTGTTTTCTAAAAACTGTCTGTAAAGCAGCAAGGCTCTGCTTTGCAATTCTTTATTACAGGCTCTGTACATCTGCAGGGGTTTCTGTTCTGTGCAGTGAGCAGAAAGGCAGTCAAACAGTCTCTGGATCACCAGCACTGGGTCATCAGCTGCTCATCTGACTGAGGAAATAAAAAGGCAGGGTGCTCTAAAGTGAAAAGAAATAGCTTTTGACAATCCACTGTTGTGGAACACCAAAAATCTGTCATTCATATGACTCCTATAAACTGACTCAAAAAGCTAATTAAATGCTCAAATGAGCCTTGAGTATTATATGGCTGGTCTTGAAACACATTTTTCTGCTACATACTCCTGAAGTTCAAGACAAATAGATGGAAGCAGTGCCTACCCTTGCTGAAAACAGATTTTTGCCTTATATTGAAGGTCCTCCTGTTATACAATTTTGTCCCATTGCTTTACAGCATTATAGATTGCCCATCATTTTTAAAAGATTGTTTGATGCAGTCATTGTGCTCTTTGCACTCAGAAATGGCAATAATTTTCTGTTGTTTCCCTGAGAGAGTCAACACTGAATTAGTTGGTGATATCTTTTAATTCTATTCTATTTTAAAGTAGTGTACAATAAACTTTTAACTACTGGAAACAAAATATTTTTTTAGGTTTTTAAACCCACTAGCTTACACCAGAAAGGTGAGATTGCTTACAGTGCATTTATTGATATAGCCATTAGATGACTATGGTACTGTGAAGAAGAGAATTCACCTTGATTAATTGCTGCTCAATTTTTCTTTATTTCATATTATTCAACAACTTTAAGGGTTAGAAATACATTTTAGTGATACATTTAACCAAAATTCAATATTTTTGATAGTAAAAAAAAAAGAAGAGAGAACATGACCTTAATTTGGAAATGGACCATGAGACAACTCACAGTTTCCCTATAGCTATGTATAATTTTATAATGTATTGCTTACATTTTCCTGTCTATTTTATACTTGCCTCTTATCTTTATCATTCACATACAGTAAATTAAAACTGCAAAATTTTGGGGATTATAAACCAATTATATTTTGTTGCTTCTTGAATTTTTTTACTTTTCCAAGAGAAAGCCATCCTCCCCTATATGGTAATACAGTTTGCAGAAGCAGAATTCCATGGTGGAAGAATGAGTAGGCAGCAGCTAATACCTGTGCTGTTCCTAAAAAGACTTGGGTACACTGAGAGAAGAAAATTATCTGCCAAATGATTTTGCATATTTCTTTTCCCTGTTCTTTAACAGTTCACTGCTTCACATCTAGCCAGAGTCTCTGCAGAAAGCTTTTGAAAGCATTTTGAATTGTGAAGTGCTTTCAGTAATATTGAAACCTTGGAATGTCCTGGACAGTAGCTTTGTCAGATTGGAAACTGAAAATGCCATCATGCTGCTAAAGCATTTCATTATATTTGAATTGTTATAGCTTTTGAATGAAAGTCACAATGCTACCTATAACGGTCTGATCTTGTGAGAGATGGCAGCTCTTGTTCTCATTGTCTGATTCTGCTAATTTTAACTCACTTGTGTTATCTGCAAATTATAAGTTAAAAACAAAATAAGAAACAACAACAAACAACAAAACCAAAATAGAGAAAAAGAGGTGCATGTCAGATATTCCCAGGGAAGCAAAACCACTCAGGATTTTTTTTTTTTTTTTTGATGGCTTAGTACCCATAACTATAAAGGTCAAAGGATTTGCAAAACTCAAAAGTAAAAGTCCTGTAGTCAGTTGCAAGACCTTGTCCCCTTTGGTAATCTTATGAGTTAGTGAATTCACACCATTGTTGAAGTGATTTTTGGTTTTGACTTAGCAGGGTGCTGCTATTAAATTCTTGTGTTAGACAATTGGGTTTGGTCATCTGCCTGGAGTAAAAAAACCAAATTTTTGCCATTAGAACACTCTATGTTGGACTCTGCTTAATTGTTATGCTTTAAAATCCCCAATGAGTTTATTTTCAGTAAATAACTTCAGATACTGATTCTTGTATCTACTTTTGATTTATTTCTTAATTTAACTTTTTTTCACTTAGGTCATGCAAAATAAGGTGAACAACAATCCAATTTGTTTTTTAGTATCTTTATATTTATGTCAACACAGAGATCCACAATTGTATCCTGACAGAATTTCTGAAACTTGAATGTCTATCTAATGGGTACAGCACAGAACTGCAATTGAAATGATAAAGAATCTTTGAAAAAGGCCCCAGGCAGAGTTTACTGCAGTCACCTAATTCTGGAGGATCATGTACATGGGAGGATATAAAGTTCTGTTGACTGCTATTTTTTGACATGTTTGAACAGAAACATTGTAGGACATGACATGTACCAGAAAAATAAATAGTATGCCTACACAGATTCAGACTAACAATGAAAGCAAATGAGACATGAATGTAGTGATCATTCCCTTTTTATGATCTCCCAGCTCCCAGCCAGTGCTGTAAACCAAGTGCTTCATGAATTGGATGTCATCTCTTTGTATTGAATAGCTCACAATAGTTATTTTTTAACCATTAGTTTTCTTATTTTCTGAATTCATGCACATTTTTGTCACCATATACCTCTCTGGTACCATTTAGTTATATGTTAAAGGAAATACACCTTTTTATTTTTAATGTGCCTCCTGTTACCTTGTTTTGATCCCCACTTTCCTTATATTCTGAGGGGCAATCTGTAATCCACTCCTCTTCAGCTTATTGTCCTGTCTATAATGACTTTAAAATAAATTATTGCATTTCCTTTGTCATCTTTTTAGTTGGTAAAAGCCCTCATCCCTTCAGGAGCTGTTTGGAGAAAGAGCTTTAATAGGGACCTTGGTTTCTCCTTGTTGCCCTTTTATACAGTTGTTCTTTTTCTGCTGTAACTTTTGAGGATGGGAAGTTTTAAAGCGTGACTGAAAATTTTCAGTTTGGTTTGTTTTCTTTACGAAGAGTTCTTAATATTCCATAATTTTTTACTCTTTTGCATTATAAGAGGAAGATAGAAATGTGATAGTTTAAACTTTACAGGGCAGATTAATAGGAAGATAATTTGCGATCATGTGCACCCTGTTTAATGTGTGTCAGTCACAGTGGTGAGAGGTTACTCAGGTTTTATATCACATTTGGTGGGAATTAATATGAGCAGTTTACTAGATGCATGTTAAAAGAGATTTTTATGCACTGATTGCATATACTGTATAATCAGTACATAGAAATATTTATGCTGCATTCTAATGTTTCCTCATTGTGACCTAGCAGTTTGCTGAATGCTTGTGACTGGTCAGTGCTCAGTATTTGCCATTCATTTGTTCAGGCAGAGTTAGCACACAGCTAGACTGAAATGTATATTCATACTAGTGAGTAACTGCAGATCCTAAGGTAAACCCAAAACCCAAGTCTGTTTGGAGAGCTGTAGATAAAATGGGCCAAATTACACTGATTGAGACAGCAGCATTTCTGATGGTAAGTCTGAGGCCTAGGATGATGGTCAGAGATAAAATTTTTAATATAATTTTGAATACAAACACTATTAAATTTGAGAAATATGCTGTTCAATACACCAATTTCTTATGGGTTAGGATTTCTGGATGGTTTGGCCTCACTGGAATATTTACATTTTGCCTACAGTCTGAGTCAGACCATCTGACCTCCCTTGGAAATTCATATAACTCTGGAGGAGACTGATGTTCAAAGAGAAGAATTTATGTTGATTTTTTCTTTTCTTTTCTTTGATTGATGGTGCTTTTTTAAATATTCAAAACTTGGGTCCATGAAGGAAAAAAAAATATATTTATTTTCTCTCTTACTGTGCAACAGATTCATAATGGCCTTACTACTGATGCTACTACCCAGTCCAAACAAACTGAAAATTAAAGGAAAGCTTCATTTTTGGGAGGCAGCACAAAGCCTGTTACAGAGCTAAATGCAATTCAGGAAAAAAAGCCAAATATTAAGTTTTCTGTTATATCTTCTGCTTAGCATGCTAGACAAAAGAATATTTATCTAAGCTCTTAAGATTCAGAAATCCTAACCTAAAAAATGTATTAACTTCCTAGAGAACATTTACAATCATGTTCATACCACTCCTTCCATAAAAGTAATCACAGTAAAGTAACAAGCCTTGAATATTTCAAACCAGGACAATTCATCCTAGATTAACTTGTCCTTCAAGTGATTTTAATGTCACCTGTATTTTTTCATTTATTTTACCTGAAATTGAGTATTTCCAGTACTAAAAGACATACAAGCAGAGTAGAAGAATTTGCTTTCATACTAATCATTATTTCTAAGACAGAGATGTATTCACTCATGAACAGCAACTATTTCCAACTATCATGAAGTGAATGCTACAATTCTTAAAATTTTATTATGCCCTTGAAAACTTTCTGTAGGTAAACACGTTTTCTGCAATTAACAACATATATTATTTAGATACAGATTGTGCCTTTTTTTTTTAGTTAGCTATATCTAGTTCATTTAGGAAAAAAACCTTAAAACTACCAAGGAACTGTTGTGACATTATCCTATAGTAAAACACAAGTTTTGGAATCTCCATTTTTTCAGTTTTGGAACACAGTGGTGGAGATTGCAGGGAGCCATTTCAGAATAAAAATCAGATGCAAAAATCTGCAGCTTTCATCTTTCTCTGATCTTGAGTAGTTTGTAAACTCATTTTTAATTCTCCCTTTAGCATTGGCTATACTTGAAAAAACAGGTCTCTTTTTGCATTTGAGCTCATTTCTTCACTCTTAATTCTACAGCAACTTGTGTAGAAGTAAAGGCTGCTTCAAACTGCCTACCTCCAAGCACTCATGTGAATGTGGCAAACCAATGAAATCATGAAGAATGCACTGCTAGGTTGAGAGTATGCATCATTTTCTCACACATATATATCTTAAATTCAGGATATCTTTTAAAAAGAGGGTGAAAATGTACTAAAAGCAGTCAGTGCTGGATTGACTAGATTATCCTGCTGGGTGATAATACAAATGATACCAAACCACCTATACAGGCAAGCGAATAAGGAATTCTGTCCTCTGTAAAGTGAAAACTCTCTGGTGTGGGAGAAAGCATTAAAACATTCAGCTTGGAGACTAAGATACTTCAGCTGATAGAGCATGAAATTATCTCAGTGTGGAGGAAAAAAACATTGTTCTTATAATGTGAGGTTTAATTAACTTTTGATTAATTTTTTTTACTCTTAAATTTAGCTACCTTAAATAATAACAACTTCAACTTAAATATATGTGGTTACCTCCCATGAATGTATTCCAGCTGCAACATTTCTAAAGGATACATTAAAGATTTTAATGTTTAAAAAATTCTGCCATAATTAATTTGCATGCACACACACCTATAAATTTGTAAATACATTCCTTTTATCATAGCTTGACTTTTTCTTTAAGAAAGCAATAAGGTTTATAGCATATTTAACCAGAGGAAAGAGTAATAATTTGAAGTCTGATGGATATCTCACTGTAAAGATTTTGAATTTATTAAATATTATATTTGTGTTGGAGTGTTGCAAAATACCTAGTGGGAAAATTAACCACTGAAATAAATTAAGCATTCTGCATGATAAAAAAAAACACATTAAGTTTGCTAATGTTTTCCACAGAGTTATAATTTCAGCAATTTTTAGGACTAAACATGAACTGCAGTTATCCTTCCATTCTCTTATTTTCAATAAGGAAGAATTAAATATTAATAATAAAAAAGAAAATTATAGTGAAGCGGGAAGAAGGAGGAAGATAAGTTAATGCTATTTCTTGGGTCCTTTTTATTGATTAATTTTGCTGAGATGTGAAGTATTTGAACAAATTAAAAGAATTTATAGAATTTCTTTCTTCCCTTGTTAGGGATAAGTTACTGAGATAAGGGAAATAATGTTTGTGTGTAGAAGAGAAGCCCTTAATCGTGAGTGCCTCACAAATCTGAGTGACCTCACAGGTTTGAGAAATTTACTTGTACTTGGTAGAAAAAATAAAGAAGTGTGTTGATTCCTTCTTCTTCTGTAGGAGGATAGGTAAAGACTGATATCAGAAGGTTTTTTACTAACTCACCATGAGAAACAAAGAAATTAATTAAAAAAGTGTAGGAGAGAAGGAAAGTTTTAAACCAAAGAAGTCTTCCTCGCAGTCCTTTTCTTAATTAGACACAAAGACTTTCTGGAGGTAGTATTTCTGAGGAAAAAGACTATTGCATGAAATTACTTGGCTATCTATTATTCCATCATCTAAATGGAGCAAGAAGTTTTTATCATCTTTGTAAAAATGGTCTCTTAGGTTTAGCTGTGGTAAATTGAGCACCACAGCCTAATTCCAGAGACAGTTTTCTTAAGGAGAATCACACATTGCTCCTGGAGACAGAATGTGTTCTTCCCCCAGCTGATGCAAAGGCTGTGCCTTGGTGCTTTCTCTTTTCCTCTCAGAAGGTATGGAAAATGTCTGAGAGGTTTTTCTGTGCTCCCTCATTCAACAAGCTTATGCAATATCTAATCATGATCAACCTGTGTAGGTTTACCAGGGTAATGACGTTTTGTTTCATGAAAAATGCATACAAGAAAAATCTCAGAAAATATCAGTAAGTGTTCAATATTTGCTTCCCCATGCTAAATGCAGTCTTTTTAGATTTTAACAAGAGAATTTAATTTTCTCCCACCATCAAATTTCATTTGTCTATTTTTTTTCTTGATATGGCATCATGTTTCTTTCTGTTTCTGTAGTCTCATTAGTATTACTGATTTCTAAGATCCACTGTGTTCTTTATCTTTGCATATTTTTCATCCAAGGTATTCAGAGGTTTTGACTTATTAACCATTGCTGCTAGCTGTACCTTGTTCATGAAAATTAAACAACTTTCTTCTACATTTTGTCACCTTGCTTATCTTTTCTATCTTGACAGAGAACTTTTCATATTTACTGTTTCAACTGTCATTGCTGAAGACTTTTATACTCTTTATTTTTCTCTTCTACTGAAAACGAAAAGCTGGCATGTAATTTGCATGAACTGCTTTCAAAATCTGCCTCTGAACATGACAGTCTGCTGAGCTGCTGTCACAGGTAGAGTGTTAATACCCCTTCCCATTGCAGGCACAAACTGTGGAGGAAGCAGAAGAGGAGTGATGGGTCAGACTGGGGTAAAGCTGTTCCCCCTATGCTGCAAAAAAAGGAGAATACTTTGGCACAGCTATTGCCATGACTGGGTTTCTGGAAAATAAATATTCAAAACAGGCAAATAATCTTATCTTCCCAAATGTGATGTCATCTGAGAGAACAAAAAATTAGAAAAATTAGAAAACAGATTTTCTATATAAGTGGTGAGTTTCTGGATATCAGGTTGCCCGTGCACTCAAGCAGTGGTTGTGACATGGGGCCTTCAGAGTCAGTTATTGTGGCTGAGGTAATTGTGACTCATGAAAAGCTATTTTGGCTACCAGTTCTACAAAGGTATAAGCTCTCATTGTGTAGCAGTAGAAAATTCAGTTAAACACACTATTTTGCATTTTTTTGTAATAAGAAAATCTGCAGTTGAACCAACTATGTTGTGTGGAGTATGTTGGATAGGGATTTCTCTTTTGCCTAATTATGAGCCAGTCTAAAGCTTCTGTGGCATTCTATCCCTTCAGTGAAGAAGGCAACCCCAAGAGCTTTTGTGGGAGGAAGACGGAATAATATATTTGTACCCAGAAACTACCTTTTCTGACTTTTGCTTCTCTCATGGTTGTGATGACTAAGGCAGGCCTACATTTTGTTTCATTCTGGATCTTTAAGCACAGATACACATGTAATATCACTGGGTTAAGCAGGTAACTGCCATGCTGTGCTCATCACAATATGCTGTGTTCTGCTGGTTTAACCAGTCAGTTACTGGGATCTTATCATGTCCTTAATGCAAGTTCAAAAAGAATATACATAATATATTTCTTTTTTCACCTATTACTACTCTGTGTGGTAATCTCTTCCTGTGCAGATTTTACAATGTGTTTACATTCCCTAGGGTATTTTTCTTAAGTATCTTTTAAAACTAAAGATGTCTTTTTGTCTGTTACTTTTCTGAAATGCCCTAAGTTGTCTCCATTTTTATTGAGTAAAGAACTGTTAGGAGACACTGAATGCAGTGGGATGGGGAAAAGAATAAGGGAAAAAAACCCTGCAACTCATGAGTTGAGGCAGAAACAGTTTAATAATTGAAAACAAGTACATACAATAATTCAAAAACAAATTATAGTAATAAAAAAGTGAGGTGAAGACTGGTTTCTTCTGCCATGCCTACAGTGACCAGAGTGAAATGGCCTTAAACTGTGCAGGGGAGGTGCACATTAAATATTAGAAAATTTTTTTTCACTGTTAGTGTGGTCAGGGACTAAAATAATTTGCCTGAGGAAGTAGTGGAGTCATCATCCCTTGTGGAGTTCAAGAGGCATCTGAACCTGACATGGGGTGATGTGGTTTAGTGGTTTATGCTTTACAGTACTGGTGGATGGTTGGACAGGATGATCTTGAGGACTTCTTCCAACACACATGATTCTAGGAATCAATTCTGTGATTCTTTGACAAGAAGTAGGCCAATAGGAATCATACTAAATCTAAAACACAGCACTCTACCAGGTACTGTGGGGAAAACTTACTCTATCCCAGCCATAACCAGCTGGGATTATATGCACAAATATGTGTATGGATAGATAAGGTGGTTAAAAAGGATTGCAATTAATAAAAAGTTGTAGAATTCCTCTGAAATTTCATTCACATCATGCCTGACTCAATGTAAAGATAAAAATGATAATCTGTATAATTAATTTTCTTGCTATGTAGCTTACATTAATGAAAGTTGTATTTTTTGGTCACTCAAGGAACTTACCCTTTATTGCACAATATCTGGCATGTAAGACAGAAAATACACCGAAATTTCTTTCTCTGCGTAAGTGAGCATAACATTTTTAGAAAGATTGTGGGATGAGAATTTTGAGGAGCAGTTGTCTTGGATTCAAAGTGATAGCACAGTGTGTAAGAGCAAAATTAATTCCCTTCTAGAGTAGAGCCTCAGTAAAAAACACAAAGCAGGATTTTATAAGGAAAGGACTGCAGACTAAGATAAAAGCATATAAATGCCAAATTATTCCTACAAACAATGCGCTGTGGGCAGTCTACTAAACAGAGAAAGCAGTAAACCTGGTGGTAATTTCTGTTACAGATTAATTCATCTAGAAATTCCTACCTGTTCTCTATAGTAAATAATGTGCTTTGAAAAACATACTTTTCTTTAGTAAGATCCTAATACTGTTTTTTCAACTTTTTATAGGTCAGAATAGCCAGATAACAGATAGATACAGAGGTAAGTCATAACATGGAAAACAAAAAAATGGCCTTTCTTTCCTATCCTGTATTTCTTTTCTACACACAGAGTTTTGCTGACAATAACTGTCTTTAGATTTGTGTCTACAGTTCAGTTTGTACCTCATATTCCTCTGGGGACAGGTTCTGAAATGAATATTTAATGTTTCTCTTTACTATAGTTGCCACCAAGCTACCTGATAGAAGAGTACTCCCACTTTTTTGAGAGCCAACCATGTCCTGGGGTATATCAGGAGCAGGATCATCAGCTGGTCAATGTAGGAGATGGTCCCACTCTATTCTGTGCTGGCGTGGCCTCACCTCACTAGTTTTGGGAGTTAGGATATGAATGACATTAAGCTCTTAGAGAGCATCCAAATGAGAGCCATGAGGATGGTGAAGGGCCTTGAGGGGAAGCTGCATGAGGAGTGTATGAGGTCACTTGGTCTGTTCAGCCTGGAGGAGACTGAGGGGAGACATGCAGTCACAATTTCCTTGTGAGGGGAAGTGGAGACAGAGACACTGATACCTTCTCTGTGGTGACTAGTGACAGGACCCAAAGGAACGGCATAAAGAAATGTCTGGGGAGATTTAGGTTAGATATTGGGAAAAGGTTCCTCTCCTAGAGGGTGGTTGGGCACTGGAACAGGCTCCCCAGGGCAGTGGTCACAGCACCAAGATCAACAGGGCTCAAGAAGCATTTGGACGACACTTTTAGTCACATGGTGTGATTCTTAGGGTTGTCCTGTGCAGGGCCAGGGTCCTCTGCTGCTCAGGATATTCTATGATTGTATGACTCATTACTTACAGGTATTATATTTGGAAAACAGAAAGATGTTGTTTTCAAGTCCTTTTTTGTATTTCTTTTCTGATTTTTGTTTCAAATATTTATTTCTTTTCACTGGACTCATGAATCTCCACTTCTAAAATCTATTGTAATTGAGGTTCTTTTTATTATCCCCAAAGTATGATATTTTATGAACATACAGTGCTTCAGGATCTTAATTGGTATGATTATGTGGATCATTGGTGCCAGTTTGGAAAATGATGAAAAAGGTGTCACTTCACTAAATTGGATTACAGATCAAAGCTAAAAGTTTGATTTAAATGTATCAGAGTACATTACATCAATCAAACATCAGGAGTTTCTGTGTTAGCATTACTGATCATAGTTAAGTGCAGGGGATAACAATTTTCGAAAAATGCTTAAGGAAAAGAGGGTCATTCACCTACCAGTTACCTACCAGGCTTTATTTCATGTTGCTTTCCACAAATGCCCAGTCAAATCTGCAACTCAAAAGTTTCATATATTTTTGCCTTGCTGATGTTTTCAGTTATAGCTCTATTATGGTAACTCCTACTCAATTAGTTTTCATAGGGCTTTCTGCAGCCATTAAGCATCTTGACATCCACTGCCTGGAGACATCATCGCCCTTAAAAAGATTTGCACTTATATACAGCAATCAGAGTGTACAGAATAAAATAATATAATGTACTAGCCCAACTATTCCATTGTAAAAGATGTTTTAGCTTTAGGTTCAGTCGTGTATCATGAGGGTTCTCAGACAATCTCAACATTGTGTAAGACTGTGCATAAAAATACCACCCCGTGCACACACAAACTAATGCATACATAATCCAAATATCATTTCAGCCTTATGGAGAGAAAGGCATGTAGGGCATGGCACATGAGATTAATCTACTCTTCTACCAATTTAATCAGATAATTTGTCTACTCTAAATGAGAATTGATGAAAAATGGGCAGAAGATTTGCATGGATTAGTTTTTATACAGCATAACTATGTGATTTGTGGTTTCCCTACCTGTTATTTTTGTGTGGGTCTATAATAAAAAAGGATGCACGTCCTAAATTTGCTTAAAATCAAACCAAGGGAAGATCTGATATTGCACTCTGACCATCCAGAGCTGATGTAGTTCTTTCTGTTATGAAAAGGATTTCTATGGTTTTGAGAGCAGGGAGAAATTAGCCTGCTTTTGAGTGACTGCTCTTGTGAGACATTAAAAGACAGAAGAGAAAAAAGGAAAGGATGTTCTCAGATCACTCCACTAGTGGAACAGATATAAAGACAGGGCAACATTCAGTAAAAGCATTTTGAGAATAATCAGTCACAGGAATATTAAGGACACCTGAAACTTCAGTGAATTCCATTTTCAAGGTCAAAACAGTGTGTTTTAATTTTATAAAACCACATATCTTAGCAATAAAACACCATTACAATTTTTATCTTGAAATGGTTGATGCTGTGAAAAAAAAAGTTAATTTCATCAAGTCTGACATGTAAAGCATGATAAGAAGCTATTTAAATGCGAATTCCAGGGACACACATACAAATTTCCTACAGGTAATAGCACGTTATGCTATTATGCTGAAATTTGAAACAAATATATATATATATATATATACACTTATCAATAGAGTGACATTTCTTTATACTGCACAACATTAACTGCATAACAATTGCAAACATCTTAAACCATAAGCAGACAATATATAAAGTAATGTGTTCTTTTTCTGTGAGTAGGGAGTTGTAATTCAGTTGATGAATTGACAAAATTTAGAAAGGGATATTTACAACCAGCTTTAATTTTTTCAAAATGATTGGAATGTTTCAAAGTGGAAACTATTAAAACAACCTTATAAAAATAAGTGATTATTTGAAACTGTTTATTGTGCTTGCTTTCATTCACTTGCCAAATGATAACATCATCATATTTCAGCACTGATAGGACAAAACATTTTTTTGGAAGTGGAAGTCCAGAAGCTTAATTTTACATTCATTTTTATTTAATTAATTACAATCACTTAGATCTGCAGTATTTATTGTAGTTCTCAAAGACAAGGCAAAATAAATGCATCAATGTTCAGGAAAAAGATAGTTAGATTTTGAACCAGAGATGACAGTTGGGTCATAAATGGTTCAAAAAGATAATTTCATTTGTTATTTTAAATATAATTATTGGGGGAAAGTGTAAGCATGGATATTTATTTGTATTTTTACTTCAACTCCTGCATGCACTGCAACAGAGGTCCTAAAGATATTCAAAAATTTAAGCTAATTTTGTCCATCTTGCATGCTTTTAGGACCCAAGTTTGTGCAGTGGTATTCAGGAGTTCTTAGGCATTAGTGTAGGCTCTTTCATATATGATGCATGACATGGAGAAATTGACTGTTCCGCTGCTGCTGTGCAAGTTCTCCTGCTTGCAAGTTAGGACAGATTCTGTCCCCTGATACTGAAGTTTAAGTTCCTTAGCCTCTGGGTAGCACTCTTGGGCTTTTTTTGTAATGTTACGATTTCTTCACACCATGGTCCCAAGGCTGAAGCCAGGATCTCAGTCTGCCCCCTTTAGATATGCTGCAAAAGAAAAAGAATCAAGGCAGCCTATGCAGTGCAGTGTCTGGTGAGCACGTAATGCAATGCACACTCCCACATCTTTTTCACAGGCATCACAAGATGACAGCTTGCAGAGCAGGTGGGATGGCAACTCATGCTTTTGAGGGCCATATCCCTGGAGGACTGAGAAGATAGCATGACTTCCAAAGTGCTGGCAGGTGTCCCTTATGTTGGTGTGCATGACAATGACCTGGGACAACTGGCAAAAGTTGCACACCCACAGCAATCTCCTGCCAAGACTATGTATGGCATCAGTTTTGAAAGTAGTTAATGTCCTTTTTTTCATGTAGAAAATCAAATATACATGCATAAACATATTTAGTTGACATAAAAATTCTTTACTGAGACCTGCAACTCTCTTCTTTGTGGTGATTTGCTGCAATTTACTGACAACAATTGCCCTGCAAACATATTTCAGCCTCATTGCCGGGCTGTGCTATCAAACAGGCATAAGCACATATTTGGTGAAGGGTTTACTTTTCACTGCAATGCCTGTTTCCTCCACAGCAACAGATATCTAATCTCATGCAACATACTTTCTGAGGTAATATTCCTTCCATCTCTTTCTTAAGTCTCTCTTCCTTCAAAAAAAAAGTAAAAAATTCCTTATAGTCACGAGAGCTGCATTTCCCTTCTTTGATGGAAGACCAGCTGAGAATTCTAGTGATGACTGTGAAGTGAGGAGAAGCACTGAAGAGAATACCTGCTCTCTATAATCACTCAGAAAAGAGTCATACAGTCACCCTCCATATCTTCTGTGCATCTACTTCTCCCTAGTTTCACAGAAGTCCCAGTTTCAAACCAGCACTTCAACAACTAGAATGTACTTCCCAAATGTATTTTTATTTGCAACAAGTTAAATTATTTTTCCCCCAAATCTAGTAAGGCTGTTTTTCCAAAGACAGTAATTGGTAATTGTCTTTATCTCAACCCAGGAAGTTTTCATCCTACTTTCTCCTTCCGTCTTGTTAAGGAGGGGGAATGAGAGAGTGTTGGGATGGGAATTCGAACCTTAGCCAAGGTCAACAATGCTAATTCGAGTTTATTAAAAATCTAGCTTCATATTCTTCTGGTGGCATACACATAGATTAACCTGAGACATCTGTTCTCAGGGTGTTCATAAGTATAAAATAAACCACTGAATCATTCTTATAGGAGGAAAATCTTCTCTTGGCTTCCACATTTTACTGACACATTTTGAGTTATTTAAATAAGGGTGCGTTTGGGAATGGCAACTGCTCAAAATAAAATTCCTTGTCAACAAAGCATTTCATCCATTACAAGGTAAGGAAATGGTTCAGAAAGATGGAAGTCAGCTATACTGTTTGTTCCAATGGTAGGTAGCTCTTGACTTTTCCCAGCAGGAGGTAGCTTGTTGGAAAAATACCTGTATCCCAAGTGTGACCAGTATTCCAAGAA
Organism: Agelaius tricolor; assembly: GCF_023055355.1. Taxonomy (NCBI): domain Eukaryota; kingdom Metazoa; phylum Chordata; class Aves; order Passeriformes; family Icteridae; genus Agelaius; species Agelaius tricolor. The sequence goes on along the minus strand of NW_027269262.1, from coordinate 22,247,470 downwards.
GGACTTGAACATAATGTGCATGCAGAGATCACATGGTGCATATTCTTCAAGATGCATGCTTGTAAATGTTCATTTGGTTTTCTGAACTGTGGGACTTACTGCAGAGGTGGAATGCATTCAAATATGTTGCCAGATAGAGTTGTTTTAGAGGGTAGGAGTTTTTTTCATCTGCTCAGGAAAATTAAGTGCTTTTATTGGTTGAACAGAGGCAGCTTAAGCAGTAGTAGACTCTATTATTTGAGTTCTACTTGATCTGGTCACAGTTGAGCATCTAAGGAAATTTTCCAGGTCATAATGGACTGTACTTAAAAATCACTTTAATATGTCTAGAATAATCAACTAGAAAAAACCTTATGACTAGTTCCAGAAAGCCATATTAGGATATTTGGGGAAACCACATTGTGAAAAAAACCAAAAACCACACAGCTAATTCAACCAAATTACTTACTTTCCTGTTCTTTTGAAAAGATGATGAAATTTCTCTGAAAAATTTGTAGGTTTTTGGCTCTGATGTTCTATCAGACAACTGTTTTGAAACTTCCCTCTTTTTTGTTTCTAATACAAAGTAAACTCTTCAACTCTTCTTTGGGCTTTTTTTTTTTTTTTTGCTATGAGAAAATGATTGAAAAAAGGGCCAAGATTCCCTAGAATGTCTTTTTTTGAAGTTCTGTGGGGTCATGAGTGTTTTCTCTGCCTCTTCTTGGCATGAACGATCTAGGGTATAAACAGTTTTATTTACATAGCATCACAGCATAGTTTCCAATCCCACAAAATCTGCAAAGAGAGCTTGCTTATAAATGGCTATGAAATACCACAGATAGATACTTGTTCCTGTAATAACGAACTCTTTCTTCCAATCATTCTGGTAGGTCTCTTCTACATCTGTTGCACATAAAATTCTTTTATTCCCAGACTTTGTAATTACAGAGTTCTCATTCTAACAATTTCTCTGAACATCAAGACTACTGTTTTATATATCCATTTAGTTATGCAGAAGGCATGCCTCAGAGAGTCAAATTGTAAAGCCTGAACCTCAACAGTCTAATTGAATGTATAAGTCTTAAAAAATCTGACTTCAGAGAATCGTATTAAATCACAGAAAGAGGGTAGCATATAGAATAATATTACCATATCATCACACCTTTCTTCACCTTGCTCTTGCTTTTGCCCCAGGAAAATATTGGCGTTCTGTTTCTGGTTTGTTCTTGGATTTTATTTTTTTTTTTTCGCCTGGTAAACTAAAGTTAATATCTAAGTTAGCTGTGCTTCATGATTTTAATATTCACTTTTCTTCTTGAGGTGGTAGTTCCAAATTTTTATAACTCTCTCTTGCAATTTCTTTTCTTTTAATTAGATTATTTTAATAGATGGGAACTCAGTTGCATAATCAACTTTATTCCATTTTTTACCACACAGCTGTTAAGAAAAAGGAGGGAAAAAGCTCTAAGTAACTACAGCATTCAATATTTATTTTCCAAATACAGCCTAGGAATGTCAGTACTACTGGGATTGAACTGAAAGGTTATTCAAGATGCCTTACCATGCTAACCTTTATTTATGCCTGGAACAGACAAGCCAGTGAGACAATATGCAGTTCGGGGTTTCTCATTCTGTTTTAGTGACCTGTCCGTAAGAAATTTCCTTGGGAGAATGATTGTCTTGTAAAAAGCACTAATTAGCTGTTGAACTGATTCTAGCATATGGTGCAGCAGAACCTTCACAAAACTGGCTTGAATAGAATGGTGCCATCTGTCTGGATTGAGTTCAGCTAACAGTCTGTCAGATTTTGTTGTTTTAACCTCTTCAGTAATTAAAGAGAAATTGGCATGGACTGCTAAAAAAATGGAACCTCCCAAAAAACTACCAAACCTTCAGTTCTGTTTAATCAGGGCTCCTTGTGAATCATAAAAAACCATAAGGGTTAATATCAGTAAAAACCAGCTAATACCATTTTCTCTCACATCCTGGAACGTAGAATTCTGATGTAAAGCACACTGGGGCTACAGAAGATCACTTGGTTTTTGTGTTCTGGTACAATGACTAACGTAATAAATACCATTTAATTTAATCTCCTTTATTATGAGTACCTTATAATTTCCATTAGTGGTAGCTATCCACTGATGAGAGATATGACAATTGAAACTGAAATTTAAAATTAAAAAAAAATGCTGAATATTTGTCTGTCAATAAACAAAACATGCAGAAGGGATTTAGTTTTTTACCCTGCTAATATCTGTCATAGATTTTCAACATTAGACATTGTATAAATTCCTTCTTTCTTTAGGCCTAAACCTGAGTGAGATTCAGCCAAATTACATTATTTCAGAATGAAAATAACAAGATTGAAGAGTTTTAGACCAATGCCATTAACTAAAACAGAGAATTATGCTTACTGAGCTTATTAAAAGCATGAGATTTATCTTATAAAGCAGCTACTAAAGCAAAGAAAGAGTTTTTTACCTTATCAGGGTAGGGGTAGAGAGGTCTTCTCAAAAATGAGAACAATAAACTAGAAATGACAGTTCATTGATATTTTTTCCTTCAAATTAAAATCAACTTCAGTAACATCTGTTTACATTTCTGGAGTAGCCAGTGAATTTTTTAAAATAGCTTACAAAGAGGAATAATTTTTAAAATAATGTCTTCAGATAAGAAGCTCACACTCAGAAAATATGTCTTTCTACCTCCTTGAAGCATACTCCTTTCCCAAGGATTTCATAATCCCACATAGCCCTTCTTCTTGATGCAGAACTAGCTGTCTTGATCTGTCACTTTCTTTCGCATCAGAGCATGATGCTCATTCTGTATGAGATTTTACAAATGCAGTCATTCTAAAATTTGTGACATTATACACCCATTAGTCTTAAACGTCCAGCAAATTCTGCACTCAACAAAGTCAATAAAAATTGTGCAGAGACCAGAAAGGAGAATGTTTTGCTCCAGATCTCCTTCCTGTGCATATCTGATAAGGCAGAAAGGCAGGGGGCTGGCCACACTGCAGGCCAGGTAGGCAGGTGGACACCGAGACCTCTGCTCTCTTGCAAAAACATGAACTTTCAAGCTTCAGAGAAGCTGGATTTTAATGTAAACTAATAAAATGAGAATAGGGAGGCCTCTCTGCATCCCATTTATTTAATCTTTGGTCATAGAATCATAGAATTAATGGTAGAATTATATTTAATAATTGGGTTGGGGTTGGAAGGGGACCTTGAAGATCATCTACTTCCAACCCTGTGCTTTCAAAAAGGTCTTCACCCTAATATTTCAACAGTTTTAATTTAGCTGCATCTACATATGCTGTCTCTAGGCAAAAGTAAACTGATTTTAACTATCAATCTACTAAGACCAATTTTAGACTACTCTTTTCAGAGTTCTTTCAAATATGTTTTTTCAACTGAATTAATGTGCTCCCATTCTAGACATTATAAGTAGCTATAATGTATTTATTCTTTGTGTTTTCCAGTAGTGGTCAGAGTATAATTACAAAACCAGAATTTATTTTTTTTTCATCAATAATAATAATAAATATTAACAAGACCTAGCACTATAGACATTCAGCTTTTCATAAAATTCCATTAAATAGAGTGTACTAATAATAACAGTGTATTTTTCTAAAGCACACACATTTTTAAGACTGACAATATTAGGAATTTTTTTAGCTAACAAATGGTATTTTAATTTCTTGTTGACACAGTAAAATACTTGAAACTATGTGAAATCTTTTGTAGTTACAGATAGGGAAATATTCAAGTCCACGAAGGTAGGAAACTGTTTTCAGAACCTGATTTATCTAAAATAAAATCTACAAAAATACTGTTGTTTGACAAACATATCAAAGACTTGTCTAAAATTTACATTGGCCGTTTAAAAATTATATATAACACTTCTCTTGGAGAAACATTGTACATGAAGAAATTAGCAAGAATAAGGTAATCAGAGGAAACTACCAACAGTAAAACAGGGCCATCCACTTTGGATTAATGAAAATAATGTTATGAGCTAGTTAAATCAAGAAATTGAATTAGAGGATAGAAGGGTTTGATATTCTTCTATGAAACATTTCAAAACTAAGAGTAACAGAAAGGCAATGGACATTTTCAAAGTGAAATGTGAATATTTCCTCCCTCCCAAAAATTGAAGGCTAAGATTAAATAGGCTCTTCGTACTTCATTGTATACCTTGTAGCTGTTACATGAATACCCATATTTGGTTTCAATTTTCTCCCACACTATTTTCAGACAGCAGTGAAAATTAAATTGAAAAGAAAATGAAGTTTCTTACAAAACTCAGTTAAAAACTGTGACAGATCTCAAATGGGGTACTACTAAACTATTTAAAGCTACATAAAACAGCCTTTAATCTTCACTACAGGAAAACTCTCTAATCTCAATCACTGTCTCGAATGCTGAATCATTTTATGCAATACAGAACAAGAGCTCTGATACTTGAATGCTTCTTAGAATCCCTCTAGCTTAACAAAGAGCCTGAGAACTGATAGGTTATCTCCATCTTTATTTGAGAACTTTCAATATTGCCTTATATCAAGTTTTGAGATATGAGTTTACTGCCTCTATTCAGCTACAGTTTGAATTCTTATAACTGAAATAGTGCCAGACCCAACTGTCTCAAGAGCAGTTTCTGACCACACTTCATTTCCTGGCGTGTGTTGCATTGTTACTTGTGTAGCTCCACCTGTGTAGTAACCACTGTAGTGCTGGATATTGCCCACTACTGAGAAGAGCTGGCACACACCAAACAAGCTGGAACCCCTGCCAAAAAACTGATTTTGGCCAGACAAAATGCAGATAATTCAAGAAAACATTGATAGGGAACTTGTGTGTTGGATATCATTGCAGTAACATCAACACTAAAAACAGCAAAAGGAAAGTGTAGGACTTGGAGGAAAGATGTCATTTGAATTGGTCTGAAGAATTCTTTAATTAAAACTTCTATGAAATATATCCTCAGATGGCAGATAAGCTAAACCTTATTCACACTCCAGCTATTTTGCAACCACAAATTCCTCCTCAGAATTATGAACCTGAAAAATGCTCAACTATTGATCAGTGCAGGACCTTTGCGAAATGGAAGCTGCTTCATTAGTGTTTTATTGTTGTCTACATAGTGACAAGCAAGAACTTCCAATTTAGATAATTAATTAAATTATAATGAACAAGAAGTTGTCTATGTAAGTTGATAGACTTTGAATCCACATGAAGAAAAATCCACTTTTGAACTTTTGAATATTACTAAAATTCTGGGGGTGCAAAAATCAGTCTTCCATATTTTTTATTTTTTTTCAGAAAACTGCCTCTGGGAGTGGATGTTAAAATTTTAAAAAGTGGTTATCTACTTTGAAATGCTGGTGATAACTTACAGGACATTTACTACTTTATTTTCAACTGTATATTTCCAAATGTAAATATACTAGTTTAAAATACACAATTAAAAATCTTTTTAATTGTTTTTACTTTAGTAGCTTACAGCTTGACTCATAGTATTTTTGTTTTATAAAATCATTTATATGCAATTTCAAAACACTTATGGACCAAGAGAGACTTCAGACTCCTAAGATTCAAACTCTATAAAAGTAATATGGAGATAGCCTTGCTGATCTTGTGGTGACTTTGAACTAACAAGTTTTTCCCAGATCCTAAAAAAGGTTGAAAATTCTGTTGTTTGTCTGTGGTGGAAATAATTTTCCAGGAGAAAGTGAGAAAAAGTGTTAGCTCCTCAGCATTTTGTCTGTTTACACCAGGGAACTGCTCCATGTGTCATCAATTATTAGAAATCACTACAATTCTTTGAACCCGATAGACAACTGTGCAAGAAGAGTCCTATGTAACCCACTCAGGTTTCTTTTGTATTAATGGGACCAAAAAGAATAATTCTCTCATAACACTTAAGCTAAATGTTCCCTTTGAGATCTGCCATGTTTTTTTACATGTCTTAAAGCAATTAAGATTTTTTAAACTGCACCCCCCCCCCCCCCCCCCCACCTGCCCCTACTTTTTTCTCCTTTTATTAACTGGAGAGAAATCACTTCATAGACCACAATTAAATTAACTATGAGATACTGAAGAAATATAATGCACACAGTTAAGTATTTACTATGTGCACTTATGTTTCCTGTAAAATCAATATTCCTGTACAAGTGAATTTGGTTTTCTTTGCTTTCATGCTGCAGTTCTGCTTCACATTAAAGTTCTCAAATAGTCCCTCTCACCTCAAAGCAAACACAGTCTGGTTCAGTAAAAGCAGTAAAATTAGGCATGCAAGAATCAAATCTAATGGATTTTTGGTCACTAATGAACCTTCACATAAAACAATTTCCTCCTTTTTTCCATAAGCTCAATTCCTACACAAGAATAGGCTTTTTCTGGTTTTGCACGATATAGCAAAAATAATGAAAATAACTTCATTTAAATTTCCCTACGTGCGTTTTGATTGAATCCAAACCACAATTCAAGAAATAGGAAAAAAAATTAAAAATTGGAATTTTTTCACAATTAACTCCCAAGATAATATCTAAGGAAAACAAGCTCAATTATTCTGACCTAGTAGACACTAAAACTAATTCTATATTGAAATAAGTAATGAAAAATTAAGAAAAATATAGAAATTGCTTGGGTTTTTTTTAATATTTCCAAAATATTTTTCATTTTTTACCAAGCATTTATTATGTGAAATTATTGAAAGATGATTTTTAATTTTGTTTATAATCCTGATACTATATTTACTCCATTTCAAATATCTAATATTTAAATAAGTGTTACACAGACTTTATAAAATATAGTAGCATGGAGAAAGAATATGACTTGTCACAACTTATATGTTAGACTGACCCAACCTCTTTGTAAAACACCACAGAGCATACTCAGTGAAGAAATATACCCCTCAAAGTTCAGCCATACATTCTTGAAAGTTTTACTAAACTGTTACTGGAAATCTCATTATATTCAATTGGTTGGTAATACCAATTAAAAAATTGTTTTAAATCTTCTTGCTGGGCTATAGTGACATTGGGTTTGTTTGCAGTGAACACAGATTGAACCAGACATAAAGACAAATTTTGGTACTCTGTCTTTGGAGCAATATTCTTTGATTGCAACTGGTGGCTTCTTAATGATTTATCTGAAGCTTACTTATGCATAAATTCCTTAGGGATTTTGGTTTCCTAGGGTGATCCCACAAACCAAAAAGAATAGTTATAGAAACCAGAAAAATAGATCATCTACAGTTTACATATAAGGAAATGTTTACTAGTGTGTTTTAATTGTTTATCACCACCTAGGAAGCAGGTTATTGTTTCTGCTGGTGTTTTTTCATCACCTAATACTATTACTATAAGGCCCGAGTTGAGGTTTATCCAACTACTTTCCTCACCCTAAGCATCACAAAACAAGCCAAAAATGTTTCCAAGTAAAACAGCATGACTTGGAATCCAAACTAGGATATTTAAGGATTCTAAACAGAGAAATCCTGAATAAACTCTGCCAGATTAATACAAGTAAGATAAAGTTTATAAACATTTCTTCAAGTGTGCCCTTGCATTCAGACTGTCAGAGGTCTCAGCGGTTTACTGAACTGGAGCAAACTCTGTAAAAGCTTCCCAAAGTGCAGAGGTAACTACTCTGCACTGGTTCTCAGTTGTTTTTTCTGTGACTTTCTGACCCCTTTGTTTCTGTTTGACCCCTCCCGACATATCTCTGAACTTTCTTTTCTTAAGCTTTCTCAGCCAAATCTAGGAAAAAGAGCAATTAGGAGCTTCAAGAGGAATACACTCAAATATTTACTACAGCCAGTGAATATAGAAAAAAATAAAGCAAATGTTGTCCACAATTATTTTCATAATCCATTCCTCACTGATTTAAATGTGTTTTCAGAATTTCTCTACTAGGTCCACCCCTCTTTGACTACACTTATCTGTTATGCCTAAAATCAAATATCGAGCTCACATATATTAACTTTCTGTGCAAAAGTTAAGTTTTGGTTATTACTGTGACAACTGCATTCCCTTTTTTTGGGTTTTTAGTAGCAGGACATTAATGTGAGTGGCCAGCTTCATGACAAGATTTTTCTTTAGGGTGATGATTGCAGATGAATTTTTTTTCCATTTCTATGGCAAATTAGTTATGAGAAATTAGTTATTAGTTGTCCAGAGTGTCAGGCTAATAAAAACAATAATGAGAGACACCTCACTTTTCACTCCAAATGTAAAGGTTGAGCAAAGCTTCAAAAAAATGTAGAAACTAGTAATTCTCTCTACTATGAGTATACCAGATTAACTACAACTAATTGGATGTTGAGCAAAAAAAAAGGTACACCTCCATTGTCATTCTTTCCATTAAGACACAGCTGCTTAACATAAAGCCAATTTCATATAATTGAACTTTATATTGATATTATTATTATTGTTATTGTATTAATTATTATTATTTCATTATAGCACTATACCATTCTCTGACACACTAAAAAGTTCTCAGTTACAAGGGCTGGAAGCTCTGCATAGGACACAGAAACATGTGGATTCCGTGGATTCCAAGTTATCAGTTAGAGCCCCAAGCTTTTTAGTGGACCAATGATATCATGTAAGAGCTGAGGGGGGCTTTCTTCTGTGGTAGTTTCTGCTGTGCTGGGAGAATTTTGTCTTTGTTGTACTGTTTCTGTAAGAGTGGGACTGATTGTTTGTTAAGATTCACTTCATTACTACTGAGACTGAAAAAGAAACAAAAGGACAGTTTATATCACTGGGAAAATGCAGAGGATCTGAGTGGAACTCAGTGCTTATAAAAGAGAAGAATGTGCATTAAACCCCCTGTGCACATAGATAAAATGTCAGGTCTTTGGTGCAGAAGGAAAAAAATCTCATTTCATTCTAATTGGTTACATTGGAGATAAACTTCAACCAAGACTCCTCTGCGCAAATATATTGAAGAATACTTTCTTAACCTTTTCTTAGTAATAAAACGGGGAAATAACAATTCCCTAGATTTTCTCTTATAAGTGAAGGGAGAAAAAAACTTCAAAGCAAACAAAACCACAAGATGAATAAGGAAAATCAATTCTATGTACAGAGGGGTAATCTTTGACTTGCCATTAAATGATATTTATAAGTGCTTAAAGAGTCAAATGGGATGATCAAAAAGAGATCATACTTTTTCCCAAAAGTAGTAGAAAAGAAAAATGAAAGGAATAGATATAGATTACACATTTTTCAAAGCAACATCCCTGTTCAGTTGACACATTTTTCAATGGGAGAAAAAAAGTAAGCAGAAGAATCTTTGAAGTGTTCTTGTGTTTTCTTTTCATCAATTTTTTTTCTATTCTGAATGGCTTCTCATTTTTGTCATCTAAGACCTGTTTATACAACATGTAAGTACTTGCTTCTTCAGAAGGAATTTGGTAGAACTAAGAACTGATATCACTAAGAGGAAGACCTTTGAATTCTATTTAATAGCAAACTACATATGTTCACTTTCCTAACTGTACAGCTGGAGAACAAGTGCTCACAATTCTGTGTACTTTCCAGTTGTGGAGTAGGACTCCAGGTAGAAACCATTTTCAGACAACTTTATTTCCAATTAATATTGGATGTGTTTTGGAAACAAACACAAATTTCATCTCACAGTCAGGGCTGGCAGTAGGAATGGGATGAAAGACAAAAATATAGGCCTCTGACTTCTTTTCCTTTTAAATTAAAATGATTTTTTGCCTTAAAATATTCTTGTATTGGAAAACACACCAAATTAGGTATTCAAGGGAGTCTGCTATACTTTCTCAAGTGAAAAAAATGATTTTAAAGCTTCATTCAAGAGAGGAGATTTAATCAGATATTAAAAGTGTTATCATGGTAGTAATGGTAATTTTTCAATTTTTATCATAGTATAGCCATTTGTTAACTAGCATTTTGTTCTTTGACTCTAAGAAAGTCTTGTTTTACATGTGATTATTCCATACAGGTAGTATAAAATTATTTCCTTGTCATTCATCTTGCATTGCCTCTAAAACAGTATGTGCATGAAAATTAGTATTTTCTTATAGCACACTGATTAAGGGAAACAAATTCTGGTTCTTCTTCCTGTTGAAATGGACAGATGGTTTTTTATCTGTTTGAGGTTAGGTTGGAATTGTCATGAAATAAAAATTTAAAAAGAGATTTTTTTAAAATCAGACGTTTAATATCTGCATTTATATTTATCTGCATCTAAATATAAGCATTGAACCTTATTTTGAAACAAAAAAAATGAAGTTCAAAGTTGGCTTTTAGCTATTAGAATAATTGTGTTTAAAATGTACAATATATGTGCTTGGATGCTACACACATAAACTTTGAGACACTGGTTCTTGCTAACATTTTTTCATGTAGAAGTACGTTATTCTAGCACTATTTTGGGTGAAGTGGAGAAGAGTTAAATGGAAAGCTGTTAATCCTAAATCAAAGCATGTCTATATGTGTGCACATGTATTTGTATTATATAATGGACATACAGTCTGGAAGCTACTTAATGATTATGTTCATAGTCAATTAAGTGGGACTGAGTAACAAATATGGCATACAATATTTATTTTCTCAGCAAAACAAGTCCAAAGTCCATTAGTCTACAGTCACAGTAGGGATTTTTACACCTTCAGCATTTAGCTTGTGCTTTTACAGCACATTTTTGAAATGTCTTAACCTTGTGCATTGCCAAGATTCTGCTTGAATCTTCTCTCATCAACAGTTCTTTGTCAGCCTAATTTCCCATTTTCAAGTCTTACACCATTTTTTAAGATCTTTTGCTTTTGCTAGGTCTAAAAAACAGTTTTTCATTACATATTTTTTCCCATGGGATTATTTATGGAACAGCTTACATCTCTCTTACACATCCTATTTTCATTCTTTAGCTTTTTTCCACTTCTGCTACCTTCCCTTCAGAGAATAATTCCGCAAGGAATTGTTGAGCCTGCCTGATACTTTGAAAGACAGTGCTGTGTTCTGAAAACAAAACAAGCTTTGTGTTCATCGTTACTTGTAGGAGACTATAATTTGGAGCATATGAAACTTATCAAATTAACACAATGATGCTAAAAGATATGCCTAATATAAATGACCATTAAAAAGAGTGAAAGTTGGGCTCAAAACCATGTAGTTTTCTTTCTTTTCTTAAATGACGGAAGCTGAAACGTTTTAGACAGATTAAAAAAACCTTTTTGTAGAATTTAATGTATATTTAGATAAATCAGGCTTGTGAAGGAGAAAGGAATAAATTCAATTGGACAATATTTAGACAAATATTGTCTAAACCTGCAAATATTTAGAGTGTTTACAAAAATTGAAGCGTGATGTTGTCACAATGGCATTGTAGAGGTGGAAAGGTTGGCTTCATGTCTGTCTTGGCAAATGTGATATTGAACTCAGGGCAGTTCTGCTTATGAATAGAAAACTCTTTAGGCCACATTTTCCAACCTTCATTTTTCCTTAAGTTTACATTTCTTTAGAGCCTCACAATTTTTAATACAAATGTGGAAGGCAAAGTTATTTTTCTTCATGTATTAATTTTATTTCTATATTTGAGAGGTCATTACTTTGCCTTTTTGATTTAGTGCCACAGCACTTTCATTTTTCATTAATGCTTTTGTTTTCTACAGTACAGGAAATAGGAAGGGCTTTAGGGTTTCTAACTTTAGATTGTATATGGTAGATTCTTGTATTTGTCAAAAGATCAGCGCATATAATTCTGAAAGGCGTGAACCACATGGTCAGTGAGCATAGGCTAATCAACCCCCCTCCAGGAAAAGTACCTAGAAAGTGTCCGAGTAAGATTGCAGAAACAGAAAATTCAGCTTCCAAGTAGAAGTTAATCTTTAAACTGCTAAATTATTCTTATCTCTAAACTACTAAATTTTTCTTATTCAGTAGGACCTGTTACGAATTCTCCTCTAGGAACCCCTGGAGGAGAATTTGTAACAGGTCCTACTGAGTCTTAAAGACTCCTGGGAAACTGTCTATTTCAACTGTCCAATAAAGCATGGCAATAACACATACTTTTCTTTTAATAGATGTTCTCCTCTTCTCTTTGTACACAGTGGGACAGATAATATGGTCTCATGACTCCATCTCACTACTACCTCTATGGGGCTTACTAAGTTCTTTGGGACTTTTTAGAAATGAAGTGCCATTCCAAACTTGTTCCTTCTAGATGACTGATATCATACTCAGACATCCAAGAAATCCTCACTGTACAGTGGACACTGTACACTGTACAGTGGACAGAAAATTTACTGAACTAATTTATTAAATTTGCATCTCCCAGGCCCTGAATTCTATAATTCTGATATCCCTTGCTGACTGCCTTCACCACAAAGCACTCTTAGACTGCTTGAAATTTAACACCCAAATGTTTTAACTGCAACCCTTGTATCTTTTTGTTTTGCCATGAAACAGGAGGCTTATAAACAACTCTTTCCATACATCAAATTCTCCTGAACTTTCTGTTAAATCCACCAGTAAAACCTCTATCCCAATGGAATCCATCTGTATAGCATTTCTTCCCAGTTCAGGACTTGCTTTGTCTTTTCATGTTCACAACAAATTCCCCCTATGTGATAGTGCAAAGTGGTTTTTTATACTCTTCATTTTCCATTCAGTTTTGGTGTAGTCAAAAAAATTTCATCTTTTATTACTATTTTCCTTTTTTCTTCTTGTTGAAAAAGGTTTTGTCATTGTCCTTTAATAAAACATTTTTCAGAGAAAGATTAACACTTGAATCCTACCTGTAAAATAATCTCAGATACTCAGCAGACCTAAGTACAATAGAACAATAAATCAAGTTTGATAGTGGCAGCAAACACCTATTAAAATTAGGAGTTTTCAGGTGATGCAGGAGGAATAATAGGAAAAAAAACCACCAAAACAAACAAACAAACAAAAAAACCCAAAAACAAAAAACACCAAAAAAAAAAACAAACAAACCAAAAAACAAAAACCAAAAAAGAAACCAAAACCCAAACCAAAGGTGTGGAGGGCAAAGAAGCCACCTGCATCTTGAATTCCTGAACGGGCAGGAAGTGAATAATGGGGTGAGCCCACATGATTCGTGCTGGCCTCCCTGATGTCAGGGAAACATCTTTAAAGTCTTGGTCTAATTCTGAAACCTAAGAGGCAAAACCTACTTCTATCATGAGTTATATAGACTAAATTGTTTAAAGCCATTCATCACATCTTTTCTGATGCCGTGCTTATAGCTGGATCAATATTTAACTCTTCTGCAAAAGTGAAAGAAACAAACACTGTTTATTTGACTAGTTATGAATGGAAATAAGGGGGAGCTTCTGCTCTTTGCTGGCAATCACTGAATCCATGAATCTTTCATAGTTTGATTCCTCTATTTTATCATCAACAAACACCATTAACACAATATGAGCAAATCTTTTTTTTTTCAATGGTATAGAAGCTTCAGGCTATCTCTTGCTATTTGTGTTTTATTAGCTCACTAAACAGTGTACATCTGTACATCTTCTGAAAAACTTTGAAATTCCAATACTGGCCATGTTTAATAGGATCTCTTAATCCAGCATGTGGCAGCCTAACCTGATACCCCTGGATAGAAATTAATTAAACTCATTTGGTTTCCAGCAGAAAGCACCATGTCATGCTGTTACTCCAAGGTACCAGTTTGGCACTTGTACTCTACTTTTGAGGCATTAACTACCATGGTAAGCCTGGCTCAGTGGTGACAGGGTACTGGAAACAACTGCACATTCAGGAAGGAATGTAAGTAACTGATTCACAATGGCCTTGAAATTGTAACACTTTTCAGTAATGTTCTAATTGAATGAGAAATTAGTGTGTGGTGAAAGTAATGGGTTCCAGGGTTGGTCCAAAACATGAAAATCTGTGCATTTTTCCTAAGCCCATCCTTCCCAGAACAGTATATCCTGGACTATCTCATTAATACAGATCTGTCTTTCCAAAAGACTTGTATTTATGTGCTTTCCCCAGTCCAGCTGCCAATTATTAGGGTGTGTGTTGTTTAAGAAGATGGTCTCCATTATATTTTAGACCTTCAGATATGTACAAAAAATCTGTAAAAAAAAAATTAATCTGAGAATCTTTTGTAAGGTAAGAAAATTATACTAAGTATAAAGCTTCTGGTTTTACTCATGAAGCTACAGTAAGCTACTCAGAAAAAAAAAAAAGTATTAGTGTTGTTGCTAGTTTTATTTTTGGTTTAGTAAGCCACAAGAAAATGTTAATCAAAATAATAGACACAATAATACTAATAAGAGTAAGGGCTAATATTATTTTTGTACCACTGGAAATCTTAGTTTAGAGCCAACACAATTCAATATTCTAATATGCCTTAGCCATGTAAGAGTTAAGAAGTGACAGGAAAAAAAATAATATGAGGTTCATATTGTGTAAAAGGCTTCTTTGAGGAAGTGGTTTCATATTCTGCTCTACAAGTAGTTTTGATATCTGTGCACTCTGGAATTTCAATGCTAAATTTAAGATTATAAACTCATATTGTAAATATGAAATAGCACTAAAGAATTTTACTTCTTTGGAAAAAATTGCCTTGATTTCAATATCTATAACTTGTGTCTTCATTTTTACTATGGTGTGTTTGCTATTTATTGTGATATATTGTATATGTAATACTTCCCATAAAACCATTTTGTTTCATAATTTTTTCTCTTCCCTATTAAGGAACCAGCTACAGGTAAAACAGCAAATGACAGAGGTGTGATAAATGTTCTCAGATGTATGGAATGTCTGGGAAGAATAACTAAAAAAGGTTTTAAGCCAAAAATTTGAAACAAAAATGAAGATTATTGAACAGGTTTATGAACTCACTAGTGGCATTGGCAAACACAGAATCATAGAATATTCTATTTTGGAAGGGACCTAAAAAGACTGTTGACTGAAGCTCCTGAGCTTGGACAGGACAAGGCCAAGAATCATAAACATGTGCCTGACTAAGATGATTTCAGAAATGATTGAACAGGCTTTCTTTCTGTGAAGCATGTGGAGAAAATTATAAAATCTAGGATAACTAGACCTGTGAGTTAAAAACTATTGCAAAACTGGGCTATTCTTCCAAGGAAGCACTGTAAAATTGTATCTATGACCTTTCACTATTCCATTGTTAACTACTGGCACTACTTTCTTACTGTCTGGGATATGATTAAGATTACATGAAGCTATTGCTTTCCCTTTTAGACAAACAATGAACTCTCCTTACCCTTTGAAATTTACCTAATTTAATCTCAAATAATTTTTCCTTTTCCTCACATAAGTTCCTTTGAGGTAAAGGAATTCGCAAATCCAGGGAGACACGTTTAGAAGTCTCAGAAAAGATGAAACTGTCTACCACTTGAAAAACTGTTCTCCACAAATTTTTGAGACAGGGCCTTTCAGGAGCATATTTTATGATGTAAAAATACCTTTGGCAGTGTGTTGACTTAGACCATGTCTAGAGTAAAAAAGAGCTCTATTCCTTCCAACTCATTCAGGATTTATGATGCAGCTCTGATTTTCCCAAGAGAATTTTATTGTTTGTTTTATTACAGTCGGGGGCGGGGGGGGGGGGGGGGGGGGGGTTTAAAGAAGAGAGAATTTAATTGGAAAGGTTTCTTAAAGCTGGGAAAATTACCAGCAGAATGTATAGAAAGGAAATTTTTCTTCCCCCAACTTTTGTTGATACCTGGATTAATTAAAAATAGAATACACAGAGATGATTAAGCCATTTGATGATATATGTTTTCAAGTCTTAATAACAACCCAGTTCCCCATAGACTAAATAGGAAGTATCCTGAGTGTGTAGCTTGACTGAAATCCATTTTTAGATGCTAGGGATTTTGTCTATTTCTTCCTCAGGAGTCACAAATCATAAATATTTATGACCTGCTGAAGAGAGTGGAAAGGATGATGAGATAAAATAGAAGTATATTGAAAAGGTAGTCTAACTTTAAAAAGAAGCCTTGAAGCAGCAAACTAGCAAACCATGAAGAACAATAGTAATTTTATCCCCAACTTGGTTAGAAGACACCATCTCTATCACAGGAGGTTCTTTTTAAAGGGAACGGGTACAGGTTTTAAAAACTGCTTTTTCCTTAAGCATATATAGTAAAACTAAATACGGAGAAACATGAATATTAGTCAAACATGACACTGTTAAGCTGAACTTATAAAGTGGTCCAAGTGACCACCTGTATTAGGAAAAATCTTTGCACTCCCCCTGCACAATGCACCTGCAGTAACTGAGAACTGCTCTATACATGTCTCCAATGACTTGGCATTGTTGAATCTAGGGAAACTGCAACACTTGCTGCAGCCAGTCTCAGTGTCAGCCTCTAGACAGTGGCTTGGCACCAGGCAATTTGCTTCTACAGGGTGCTGGGTGGCAAGCAATGATATTCCGTCAATTTTTACTACTGAGGGCTTTTAGGCAGATGTCAACACAAGCTGCCAATCAAATCAGTCCAGGATGATATCCCAGTATATTCTTCCAAAATGCTAAGGCATCATTCTCTAGCCACTTGTTGATCTGTGGCCAGCATCTAGGCTCCCCATGGTCTGTTCTTTCTTTTTTTGCCCAGTTGGACCTGGTTTATTATGCCCAGGGCTTGTGTCTATTGTTCTCTCAGCCACAGCTCATTATATTCGATTATTGAACACATGAGGAAGAAGGGTACCCATGACAGGAGCTCTTACCTATTCAGACCTGACTTTGAGTACCATCCTGAAAAAAAGGCAGTGAAGTTTTCAGAGGTGCTCTGTTAGAGAGTTTCAGTGCAAGAATTTGGACTTCCCTTGGTTGTGTCCTCCAGGGTGGGAGCAAAAATGTACTGCCCTGCCTTCCATAATTATTAGGAACATTTTGTTCTACAGACAGTGCCCTGGTGGAAAAAAGCCAACAAACAGAAATCAAACACCAAGACCCAAACCAGCATGTCCCACTAATAATACCCATCAAAACACCTGGATAAAATAATCTTTATCCAAAAAGTCAATTTCAGTCACTTTCTAAAATCTTAACAAAACAGGATGTAGGAACACACTTTATAAAAGGAAATCCTACCTTTTCAGTTGAAATTTATAGGGAGAGGGGTTGCTGAACTTATTGAAAAAGGCTTATGCTCCCAAGGCTGGGGCCTGCAGCTGCTCAGGACCTCTGGTGGCTCTGCTGCATCCACCTCAGCCTGGCCCTGGACACCATCTACTGAAGTACGACAGCCTTGTTAAGATATTTGCTCAACATTTTGCTTCTCTTTTGTTGTTCATTAGGTATAGTGGGAAAAGTAATTTGTCTTGGGCAGCAACTCAAAACCAGTTAAAGCATTGGGGAAAGCTAACAGTAAAGATTTGCTTTGTCCTGACTCTAGGAAAAAAGACATTAACAGTCTCAGTCAGGTCACCCAGAGGTGGACCAGGAGGTATCAGAAGAAAAGTGTCTGTTGTTTGGGATTCTTAAATTGAAGTCTGTAGGAGAGGGTACTGGGAATTGGATAGTTTTACCTTATTGTGTTTAAATGTTTATTATCTGTTTATATACAATTAGAAGATAAAGCTATCTCTGAAGAAAGTGTTTTGCACTGTGTTTTGCGTTGAGTTACCTTCAGTTTGTTAGGCTGTGACATGAGCAAAAACACTTTGCATAGTGTTGCTGCAGGGTGAAGGCTGTGTTTCTGTGTCCTTCTGGAAGATTGGGCTGTACCTCTGTTATTCCATGATGTAAAATTTTGCAACTAATACCCAGGCAAAACTCATTAGAGACAGATAGTGAATTCTGGATTAAGCAAACACAAGGACTGTAGGGATATTGCACTTCCAAGACAGACCACAGTTGAAGATATTTCAGAAAATTACAGATGCTATGCAGGAATGAGGAGGAATCACAGCATTGGAGTTCAAGGAGCATTTATAGAAGCATTTGGGCAATGCTCTTAGGCACAGGGTGGGTTTCTTGGGACTGACCTGCGCAGAACCAGGAGTTAGACTTTGATGATACTTGTTGGTCCCTTCCAACTTAGAATATCTATGAGTCTCTGTCTCCTGTAACTCTTGAAAAATGAGGATATTCTAAAAGTCTGCTGTAGTTACAAAATTTAGAAAATGAAAGAAGAATCATCTGTATATCAGTTAGCCTAAGCTGGTTCTTACAGAAAATGAGATTTAATGTAACTGATTCTCTGGCATTAATCCTCAGTTCAGCCTATCCAATATTTTGAAGTCAAGTTCTTTGAGACCAACAGATTTCTCTGAATTTCTCTTGCTCCTTACCAATGAGAATGTCTAAATGTGTATATGGAGCAGAGGTAATAGGGATGTTGGATTTTCAAAGAGAAAAAAATTTCTTGCTGCCACTTGTTGAACAAAGAAGTTTAACTAAACAAGTGAATCTTCATCTACATTTCTGAGGAAAAATAAAATTTCAAATTAGCACTAAAATAGGAGAAAGGGTAACCATAACCAAGCTACAGGCTGGAATGCCTTGCCTGGAACCTAAGTGGGCTGTGTTCCCCACTAGAGATTGTTCCCTAATGACATATTTTGTGTAAGGGATATGGATACTGCTTACACCCAATTCTAAAGCAACTTGAAGATGGATTCAGCTTTGTGAGGGACAAGAATTTGCAAATGTCTTTGGTTAATGTGGTGAAGAGATATGAAGTAGACAAAGAGTAGGAGGTTTCCTGCTAAGTATAAACCAATAAATTGTTTATGAGGTTGTTATGACCCTATTATTTAGGGATGCCTCTGCCCAAATTAAGGTTCAAATGAGTTCATATGCTGCAGCCAATAATATGGATTTTATTTAACAATAAATGTGAGGTAGAGACATTAAAAAGATAGAGGGGAGACAGACGGGTCTCCTTTATTTTCTTGTAAGGAACATGCAAAAGAGTAGAAATGACTATCATTCATCTAACTAATTATATCAATTAATTGCTGATATGAATTGATTGCCGATGATTGGTGAGACAATAATTTACAAGTAAAACAGAACGCTACTACAGAATTTCCTATAATTAAGAGATATTAAGACAACATATTTCCAACAGAGTCATATGCAGCGTAGTACAATGTGAACCAAGAATGCAAGCAGTCTTTCTTCATTCATGCCAAAATATCTAAAAAAATTGTGAGGATGTCAGAGGTAGCTTTCTCATCATGAATTCTAAATATAATTATGAAATAAAGGGAAAAATAGTTCCTTGATTCTTTGAAAAGACAGATATTAAGGTGATCTTATTTCTATAAATGGCATTGTCAAAGCCATAAAAATATTGTCTCTGTGATACTTCTTTTTGCTTTTAAAGAATACTCAGAATTGTCAAGGTTGAAAAGAAAGCACACCCCAGTGACACAGAAGCTGTAAAACAAGACTGAAAAAAGAGTAGGAGAACGATATGTTCTCTAAATAAAAATATGGGAAAGACACCCATCAAAAGCATGATCATTTGCAAGAGTGTGAAGTTATAATTTAGACCACTACAGCCTTAAAATAATGTCCTTTCTTTTTGTATTTTGGTTGCTCTTAATCTCTTTCCTGCTAGTGCTTGGTTTTGATGATTCATGTGCTGTTGTATCTCCATAGACTCCTGGTTCACTATTGGCAAACAGGATTCAGAAGATTTCACTGTTTGCTCCTGTTCCTGAATATTTCAGAAGAACTAAAGCCTCTTATGTTTTTGCCAGCATGAAAGTTGGCTTGATGCTGAGTTTGATCTTCAAGCTTTGGCATTTGTTTTTTGTGTTGTAAAGCAGTAGGAAACATGACTTTTTTAACACTCATCAGAAAATTACACAGTGAAGTCAACAGTCTAGAAACATCAATCCAGGAATTCAAACTGTAATTCTGCTCTTTATCCTCTACTCTATTGCCTTGTGCACTCTGCTGTGCCATTACCTACTGCATATAATTTTCTGCCAAGAAAATATAAATAATTACATATAATCATGTTCTAAGCACAGAACTCAGCTCCTGTTAGTAGTTGTGGTAAATATTCTGCTCTTACTAGCTCATATTCTGTATCCTTTGAAAGATGGTTTGGGACTTTTTGATACCAGAGTAACTAGATGTTGTCATTCAGCCTTTGAAGTATGAACATCTTGCTCATTAGCTGTTTGTCTTGCTACTTAGCAGACATATACTTGTGTTGATTTGGCATAGCCTGGTTTTCAGTAGCAGAATAAGACCATAAAAGTGACTTCTGTGAGGAGTTGCTAGAAGCTTCCATGTCCAACATGTCCAACAGAGCCAGTCTCTCATGGTTCTAAAAATGGACACGCTGCTGGCCCAATTAGAGAAGTTGGCAATGCCTCTGTGATGATATATTTAAGGAAATCAAAAACAACTCAGAGGCAGGTTTTTCTTCTACGGCTGGTGAGGCGCTGCCACCAGGGGCCATCCCAGCCCAGCAAGCAGCGATGCACCGCCACAGCCGCCATCTCAGTGTGGCCAGCAGCAATCCTTGCCTGCCTGGCCACCCCTAGCCAGTTCTGATACAGGCAGAAGGGAAGGGGTGGCAGTGGTGGCTTCTCCTTCCCAGTGCCTTGCATGAAGAGAGGCATTGAATAGTGCCACAGCAGCCACCACTGCGCGCGCGATGACGGAGGGGCCACCTGGCTGGCAATGGAGATGTGGTGAGCAATTCCCCGATGTGGGACCTGGACATAATCAACCTCTCAGCACTATGGGATCCTGCAGGAATCTTTGAATTAGTGGAACTTGTTGACAATGGTGCCGACGAGCAGCAGTTTTTCTTCTAGACAGAGAAGAGGAGGAAGTGAGGACATGTTAGGGAAAACAACATGGCAGCACAAGGGTCAGTGGGAAAAAAGAAGAGGGGGAGGAGGTGCTTCAAGTGTCAGAGCCAAGATTCCTCTGTAAGCCATAGTGGGGACTATGGTGAAAGAAACTCTCCCCCTGTAATGTATGAAATCCACAGGGGATGCAGAGACCCACTCAGCCTTTGGAAAAAGTGCTCATGTCAGAGCGGGTGGATTCCAGGGAAAGCTGTAATCTCGTAGGAAACCTGAACAGAGGGACAGGGCTTCTACCTCCAGAGATAGGGAGAGAGGGCCCTTTCCTACAATCTAGAGCAGCCACCCTGTGAGGGCTGCGCCCCATGGAAGACTGACCCACTTTTGGGAAGACTGATTGCCCGTGGGAGGGACTCACAGCATAGCAGAGGAAAGACTCCTCTCTCTGAGCACACAGAAGAAAGTCTCTGGTGATGAACTGACCAAACCCCCATCCTCTGTCTCCCTGTGCTGTCAGTGGGAAGGAGGGAGGCCCTGGGGCTGGGGGAAAAAGGTGTTTTAGAGGGTTATTTTACTTCCCATTATCTTCCTCTGACCTTGTTGATAATAAAATTACCTTATACCTTTAAATTTGAACAATTTGAAATGTGTTTTGCCCTTTAAATTTGAACATGTTTTTGTTCCTAGTCCTTATCTCAACTCCTAAACATTTAATTATTTCTTTTTCCCTCTCCTCTGCCCAGCTGAGAGCAAGAGAAGGTGAGCAAATGACTTTCATGGGTGCCTGGCATTTGGCCACTACCAAGCCAGAACAATATTCAAGTTCTTATTTCTTCTTTTGCACATCTGTAACAATCAGACATCATACTTTAAGTCCTGTTTATCTTTGCCTTTGAAGACAGTTCAATATCTAAACAATTTTTTAACACTGGTGTGCTTCTGTTTGGAGATTTATATGTTCACTAGATAGAGCTTGACTCTCCCTTTGTAAATTTGTCTTAATCTCAAAAATGAGTCTATTTACATACATATAAAAATTTAAATTGCTCCAATAAAAGTAAAAGAATTTCAATGTGAGTGATAGGAAGCTCCTACTAAAAATGTCCTAAAACTCAATGCTTTGCTGAATCTTCTGGAAAGTAGGGACCCAGGATCTGAAAATTACCTTTGGGAGAGGAAGAATTTGAACCTAGGCCCTCTATGCACTAGCTTGTTTTTCTTATTACTTTACAGTGGCATGTGGAAGACGGGCCAAAATATTTTCTAATGGGCTTGACCTGGACCACTTCATGGCTGTTGCTGCCTATGGGTGAATTCTGAGGAGGTACATATCACATTTTATTTGATTTCTCTAACTAGTCAAATTAGACTGTTCTGTGCTTACTATATTATTTTTATGCATGTTTAAATGTATTTTGCTCTTCTGTGAACTACTGTGATATCTAAGGAAAATGAGAACGCACTCCCTGCTGTGAGCATTTCAAATTCCAGCTTTTGAACATCTCTCTCTCTAGTATAAGTCACAGACTGGGTTTCCTGCCAAAAAAGCAGGACAATTTGATTTCCTGGAAACTATAACAACTAAAGTTTGGAGTCCTGGTAGGAGCTAACTAGGTGAAACTCAAGGCCTTTAGGTGACAGATGAACAGACTAAACACTCCAGTGTCTGGAACAAATGAAAGGTCACACGCAATGTGTCACACAGACAGAATATTATGAAAGGTTTTCTTCTCTCTCTTGGAACAGAGCAACAAGATATTGAATGGCACTAAAAATTAACAAGCACCACTAAAACTTTGCAAAATATCAATTTTGCCATACAGGAGGGAGCCCAATAGATTTAATTTAAAATTGGATAGATGATAAAATACTTGTGGGATATTCTGCACTATATACTAAAGCGAATCTCCATTAGACCTGTGGGGGTCTTGAGTGCTTGAACAGGCCTTAATGGCCCTGACCTGCCTCACCTGGGGTCTTCACCCTCTGGAGACCACACCTCTGGGGTCTCATATCCATGGGCTGAGAAGTCCCTTTTCAGTTCAGCATTTTGCCCTGAGTCTCTGCCTGGGATACCTTATCAGAACGCAAGTCTTCAGTCCAGTCACAGCCTGTGCTTGCCCCTGTTTATGGTCCCTCTTGAGGCAGACTCTGACATGTCTGGATTTCTTCTTTTATGGAAGAAATATAACTGAAATATAACATATAACTGAATTGATAGCAACAACAAAACCATTTCACTTAAATCCAGCACCCTGGAAAGATCAGAAAGGGCTCACTGTTCATGAGTTCTCAAAGACAACATGGATTTCCCTAAAAATGGATATTTCATTTCATTCAGCTAATGTGGTTTAGATTGAAATGTAAAAAGTTCCACTACCTTGCTTTCTATAAAACTTGCATAGAAATACTAAACACTGTAAGTTCTCACTTTTTTCAAATTATTTTTTTTAATAATGGGTTCAATCAGGAGCTCCTGATACTTGCCTGCAAAGAATATTGACAGATTTATAGCTGCATTGTAGATTTAAGAAGACCTTAAAGGTGAAAGGGAAGAATAGGGCAACAAAGAAAAATATGGCATGGTCCTTACTTAAAGGAAGAAAGACAAGCAAAAGCACAAGAGACTCGAACTTCTCTGAGGCACGAGACTTAATTTAGACAGATCTGCATTCAGGAAAACAAAACTAACTTCTAGGAAGACCCTGCCATGAGCCAGTATTTTCAATCACTGTATCTCCTATCAAGTCTTAATTTACTCTAGTCTTGCTTGTTATAATGCCACAGAAAAATAATTAAATCCCCCTGCAGACTGACTGTTATAACACCTCATGCCTCAAGTAATTTACATTCTTTAATCCAATTAGTTTTGTGGGGTTTTTAAAAATTTCTATTATCTTTTTGTGAATATGAAGGTGCTTAAATTAAAGAAAAATTGTGTTCGCATCCTCTTTCAGGAAACTTCTCATTTGTAGCTTCTGGTGAAGCTGTAATTCCTAGATTTATTACTGCACAATTGAAATCCATTTATAAATTGCCATTACAGACTACTTTATGAAATTTTCTATACAAAGCATTTTCACAGTATCCCTTGAATAACTTCTAAATGTACAATAAAATTTCAAAAATTGAATGTGCATTTTTACTCCAATTTTTCAGAAAGAACACTGGAGAGTAAGAAATTTGATTATGTCTTCTTTGATATATTTAGTAGCTCTTATATGAGTGTCATAAAAAAAATTGAGAAAGAGACATCTCACGTTTTCCAAGTAGATCTGTGTAATGATTTAGCATAATATATTTTCTAAATACAATAAAGCTAGGCTTTTAGTAAGTCTTTTGCATACAATATAATCAAATTAACATATTGATTTTAACAGCATCAGTTTTTCATTTCCCTTTCCATTAAAAATCAATGGTGTCTTTCATTCTGTTACAGAATGGATTCTTTGGTAACTAATATTCTTAAGTTTTTCGGGGTATTGTTTTGTCTAATGCTATTTTTAAAATGCAGACAAAAGAGGAGACGAAGTGATAGCTTTATTTTTCTTGAAGCTCCAACACGTCAAAATATAATTTCAGATAACAACTGAAGCAGAAGATAAACTGAAGTAAACTGAAGTAAAGTCTACATATCTACAATTCCAATTTTTTAGCTTGTTTTCAAATGTATTACGTACATTAAAAATACCAGTGCAGAGGGTTACAGATTCACAAAACCACCTTTACCCTTCACTTCCTAAAGCAGAGATTATAAATGGTGATTCAAAATTATAACTATACTGACATAATTATAAGAATGGTTCTCTCTCATCTTAAACAAACTTGTAAGGCAAAGAATTTCAAATTATTAAATATTAGTTAATAATACTTTATTTACAGCATCTCCAAATCAAAAACTATTTCTACTGTTTTATTCCATTTGAGGTGAGGAATTTGAAGGGGAAGATAATGTTTCCTTAGGAGCCACCAAGCATGTGAATATTGGAGCAGCTTCCTTGTAGACCAAGGCAGGCAGGGACATAAAAGCAGTCCTTTGGGAGCCTGAAGCAAGATTCACACCTGAGTTCAAAGTATATTGGCCCATCTGATGCAGAGAAAACGTTCAAAGTCAAGTCTTTGAGTTGTTGAAAAGAAATAAAGTTTGTTATAGGCCTCAAGGTCTCCTGGTACCTATTTCCACCCAAGAGCCTGGGCCACTCTTGTGTGAATGTAGGAGACAATGTCTCTATTTCTTGCCCATGTAAAAGTAGCCTGGCATTGAATTTATCTCACACGACAGCACAGTGCTTCCCATTGACAGGTCTGTCTTCCAATTTTGACTGGCTTGGGATGCCCCAGATTCAATGCAGTGCAAGCCAAGGTACCAACTGTTTCTAACTAACTGACCACAGAGAATTAATAAGCGTTTAAGATAGTAATCCTCTAAACAGCATAGCATAACCAAAGAGACACCGTGATTATGTATCTAAGGTATGTGGCAGGGCCAGAGAGAAATGTCAACATTTCCACAAGCAAAATTAGCTTGGGACAAAGACATTTTAGTATCTAGGTCTGCAAATTATCATTAATAGTAGTGTGTGTGAGAAAGCTGGATGAAAAGTTTAATAATATGGTTATGCAGACTTTGAGAATATCTGTCTTTTTAGTGTCTAACATATGTACACATCAAAAATGAGAGAGTGCAATGAGAACACAGATAAAAAAATTTGGTATTTAAAAATTATATTAAAGGTCTTTTAAAAGCTATTGGGGTTTTTGTGCATTTTTTGTTATGTGTGGGTTTTTTGTTTACTAGGATAAGCAGAAGTTTTGACACTACCTCTAGTGACTTATTTTAGTTATTACAGTCATATATACTAGCAGTTCCTTTTGATTTGGAGACAAATTCCATGTGAAATACAGCTCCACAGTATTTCAGAGACTCATAGGAGCAAAAGAATATTGAAAACTAAGTCTCTAATACACATTTGAAATTTTTATTCCCCACCCTCCTTCCCCTAGAAACTGGAGAGGACACCTGGAAATTGAATTTAAGTGTGAACTCCAAGTACTAAATTGGGCTAATCTCTTACCCAGAATCATAAAGCCAAATACTGTTCTACTGACTTTGCTGACTCCCTTTTGTAGTTTGAGCTTTACTTTCACTGGATTTCACAAAAAACAATCCACAGAATAAAAATCTCTGACTACTTTGGTAGTGTCAAAGTAATTAGGTATAAATAATTATTTTCCTTTTTTCATATTGATTGATTCATTTTTCTTTTCATATTGAATTGATTCATATATCTTTTCATAGGTTCACACAAGTGATATATATTTCATAGTGTTACTTATTCATAATCACTATGGTCAAGATTATATGACTTTTGGGGGGGGCAGTTTGGGTTGTTTGATCTTTTTTTTTCACACATTCAGTAGCATAGAAGACGAACAGTGGGATAATTTAAAAAAAAAAAAAACCAAAATCACAAACACCAACAAAAAAAAACCCAGAAAACCCCAAAAGACACGAGTAAAGAACCATTTTTTACTGAAGTGATCAGCCTGGTACTAGAAAATGTAATAAAAATGAAATAATGTAAAAATCTTACTTTTGCTCTCTCTCCTTTTATTTAAATCCACTGTGTTCAGGTTTTACTATTATTCTTTTTCCTGTATAATGTATTTATTTATAAATGTAAACAATTGTTTGTTCTTAAATGTACCAGAAAAATTGTACTCACTGCATTTTCATTTAAGATGTTAATGAATGGCACAAAAGTTTCTATTCTTTTCTTATAAGGGTTTATTTCTATATGATCAGAATCTCAAGAATGAGAGAAAATTCACGTATAATTTTCTTTTCATTAGCAACATTCTTACCAAGCTCTTTTCTTGTAAACTCTAATTTGCATGATTATGTTTAAACCCTGCTTTCCTAGATCAATGAAACAACTATTCAAAAATTTTTGTATTTCTTGCCTGGTAAGGAAGCACTGCCCACTTTCTCAGAGAACTGGCTGTTTCCTTGCTGTTTACAGTGGAGTTGCCCCCTATGATGGCCAGAAGCTGTTACTAGGAACTGTCAGAGGCAGCATGAAATAAGACTTAGAGGATACTGTACTTAGAATGACATAAAAGTCAGGGTAAGAATGCGATGATAGTCAAAGCATGTTGTTGTTCTGCTAAAGGTTTCTGTCAAAGAAATCTGTCAGTGAAACAACCAAAATAGAGGATCATATTTAATTCATTTTATTTCAAGTTAAAGTAAAAATTGACAGGTATCTCCTCCTTTACACTGAATGTGTGAATTTAAACTATTTAAACTTGCAAGTAGATAGGAAAAAATACAGATTTTTTTTCATGAACAGAATACCCACACACGTACGTGTTCCCTGTTTACATAAAAACATAAAAACTTGCTGAACTTCTCCATGACTTATCAACATACCTATGAAAATTTCAAGGTGAACAGAAAAAAGTACTAGCAATTGAAATATTTTCAAATTGAACTTTTCCAAATCAGATCACATGCCTAAAACTGAGGTTGAAAAAAATCACCACTTTGATAAGGAGAAGAAAGTCATATCTAGAATGTAATGGATTGGCAACTTGCTCAATATTATGGCAAAGGACTGAGAAAGAAAATTTATGTGACTTCAAAAGCTATTTGCTTCTCTTTGAACTTGGTAGAAATTAATTCACAAGGTATTTGAATGGCTGAAAAAAAAAATCTTGAACTTTTATTGGACTTTCTCAGATTTTGCAAGACATAATTCCAATGTCTAAATAAAGCAAACATCTAGCTAATTTATAGGGAAAGCCCTAAAGTTACAATAATTAACATGCAGAGTTATGCAATTACACAATTGCATAAATATTAAATCTTCCATATATTTCCATAGGTATTCTGTTTGCTTTCTTGTAAGTAGTTTCATATATGTATCTTCCTTTCATTGAAGTTTCATGTGAATTTATAATTTTATATATTATGCCAAAAAACAGGCAACAGAAAACAAAAACAGAAAATTAAAAACATTAAAAAGCCCAAAGAATTTGAAAAACACATGGAAGACAACAGAAAATGGTGTGCACAGATATGTCAGGAACAGTTTTTGACAAATAAGTTTCATTCATTTTTGACATTTTACTGGCCTTGTATGCCAAAGGAAAGTAAAAGATGCCCAGTCTTGTCTTGAATACTACTTTTGATATTCAGGTAATAATTTTGAGAGCCATTTAAGAAAAACTATAGTGCAGCTCTTTGGAACCATATTGAAGGATTTACTGGAGGTTCACAAAAACTGAAGGATCTATGGGTTGGTTCTTAGTCTGGTAATAGATTATTTTTTAAACAATCTGGCCAATAAAATAGTTCTGGGCTAAATTTGGATGATATCAAACTTCAGGACCATTTGTACAGTCTGAAATAGAAGTTTAGAAATCCACAATACTAAAAAAAGGTGTCAGAGATAAGGTTCAAAACAACAAACAAACTCCCTTATTTCACTTAGAACAGCTACACCATTTGAATGGAGGAATATTAAACTGTGGTCAGACTATAAAGGAAGTGAACAACTGTGTAGGAGTTGTGCAGAAAGGGTTTCTGAGAGCTAAGCATGAATCAAAACCACCATAATCCTTAAAGCAGTAGTAGGCCTCATATTTTGTTGCATGAATAGAAGAATAGCAGTAACATTCACTAACATTATCCTTCTGACGTACTCAACATCACAAAAAATTCTCCAGAAGCATTGGTTAGTGAAAAAGTCCAGAAAGATTGGGATAGATATGAAGAGACTCTTGAGGAGGAGAAAGGGAAGACTGAATGAATCAAATTTTTAGCAAAGTTTTGCCAAGCAAAATGGAGTAGGTTTTACGGTTTGTTTCTTTTTCCATGTTCTGTGAGGTATAGAAAAAGAAAAAAAAAATGGACATAAATTGCAGCCAGGATGTCAGGTTAGACACTAGAGAAATTTTTTTATCATTAAGGATAGCAAGAAATGTAATAAATCGCCTGGGGAGGCTGTGGATTTCTCTGTCATTAAAGCCCTTTAGAACAGATGGTGAGTATACAACGGAAGTGATAAAGCAATGCCTGATTCTCTCTTGGGACAGAAGGATAGATAAAATGACCTCTTAAGCTTCTCTCAGCTTCTTCTGCCCTTTTTTCTTTTCAGGTCTAAAATATTTTACAGTACATTAAATTTTCCTATGCACTTTGATTACTGAAACTGTTCTGTATAATCTCTAGGTTACTTGCTAGTATCACCTTGCCATAGAGTGTTCTCCTCTCCCCAAAGACAAAGAATTAGATATTTATTTTCCCCAAAGGTGTTGGACTGACTAAGGGGTGTGTGTGACTGTGTCAGGTCAACTAATATTCTCTTTTAAACTTTTGGCACACTGAGCCCTAGGAAAGGAAGAATGTACACTTGATTTAAAAAAGCCTGCCGTAAGCAAGCTTTCAAAATTTATGGTATTTCAGAAAGTGCATCAGTGTTATAATCCAGCATAAATGTCTGTAGGAATTATTTCAGTTGACATTTCAAGGTGAGAAGTGTTTGTGTACCTTTTTTCCCAGGATTGTTTTCTGTTGTGTTCATATTAGCTCATGGGAGAAATTAATGAGTCTTCAAATACCAGAGCAATACCCACTTAAATAGGAATTCAGCAAATGTATTCCAACTGATATATGGATTTGGAAGTAAATGTAAGCTTTGGAGACAGAATACTATATTTTTTTTCATTAATGGACATTGACTGAATATTTAAGCAATTTATATTTCATCTTCTATATTTGATGAACTCTGTTCAGATCTTTCATGTTAATATACTTCTTACATGGTGCTTAACTCAAAATCTCCAAATAAAATTTTGGATTGATATGTCACTTTTCAAGGGAAACTTTGTGAAACATGAGGTTTGTTAAATCTCTTTATATTTTTCTATTGACATGGGTAGAAAAATTTCGAATTGCAATGTATAAATATTGCAGTACTTTGCTGTTCACTGTTTCAGTAGGCAGAGAAAAAAAGATAGTAATTTTCTAGGTAAGATTCATTTTAGCTCTTGGTAAGCAAACACAGTAATTGTGTATTCCTACAATTAGAAAGTCTCAGAGACTGTGTGTTTCTGAGTACTACAGCCATTTTCCTTTTGAAGTCTTACTTTTCATAAATAATTAATATGTCACTCAAAACTATTCAAATTAGATGCATAGCAGTTTTTCTCTTATTTTTTTTCTCTATATAGCTTATAGTTTTTCTTTTTTTTCAACTAATAAAGCATTTCATTAACATTTTAATATTTCTGAGTTCTAAATTTTCTTGAAGTCCTCAAAAGAAGCTTGAGCATGAGAAACATGCTACTTACTTTTCAAGATAAAGATAATTAAGCATATTTTGACTGTACATAATCAGAAGCCCAGTATGTAATTCTACTGGGAAAAGAAAATGCTGCCTCTTTTGAACAGCAAGGAAAAGGTTTCTTCAAGAGCCTTCTTTATTGTATAAGAGTAAGTATATCTACTCTGTTACTATATGCACTCTTGAATAGTGTTTTATTTGTACATTTCAATTTCATGTTCTGCACGCAACCACAGATGCAACAGTGTTATATGGATCATGATTAACAAGTCATGTAAAAAGAATGCAATATCTTTTGGGCTGCCCTGCATTTTCCTTTAATGACATCTTCTCTCTGTCCCAAAATTCAGTGAGTGCATAGAGGTTTTGTAGAACACAGGGAATAATGTGTTTCCAAAGCACTATTACTTGTTTAAAGGGAAAGTATAACCAGTGTGGGAGCATGACTGAGGGTAGAAAGATAATGGCATGGAAGTTCTAGGGCAACATGCAGTTGCTACTCTCCATATGGAATGCAGTCAGCATGTCCGACCTCCCCCACACAATGCAGTCCAAGGGGCACTAAACAGATGATGGAGCAGAGTGGAGCCACCATGACCAGGCTCTGCCAAAACCCTTGCAGAGGAGAGAACTCAGTGGTACTTTCCAGCTGATAAACCACACAGCAGCTGAAAACCAAGGCAGATAAAAGAAGATGTCCGGCTGTTGCATCAGCAACAATGGCAAAATCTTGGACTGACCCATGTCCCCCTCCCAAGGTTGTCTCAGGTACTATCCTGAGATATCTAGCCCCAAGATATGACCACCACTTACTATTAAGATGTATCACAAAAGTCACCCAAGCTCCACATAAATGTAAAGAAATAGTGTAAAAGTAAGCTAAGAATAGTGGGGGAAGACTCCAGCATAATTTCTGGGATCATTTGAGGGGCTGAACCTGTCTTCTCCCCCACAGAGATGCCTTTGGGGTAAAGAACTGTGTTCTCTGCATGCTGAATGATTTTCTCAAGACAGCTTTTATTGGAGAGTAGTTTCTTGGTATACTGCTTTTAATTATTATTACTTTGGATATATATTTGCAGTCAGATACTATCACTGGCAATTCTTGAACCTTAAATTCTCACAATTTCACTAATAAATAGTCTTATTCTGTAAACAGTTAATGTGAGTCCTTCAGGGGTGCTGGCAGTCACTGGCAGTGGGTAAAGGTGTGGAGACCCAGGAGGGGTTTTTCTATTTGGTATGTGACCCTGAACAAGACATTTGAACTGCCCTCCAATCCAGTGGGACTGTTCACTGAAGGGTCCCCATAACGGGATACTGACAGACTTATTAGGCACAAGTGTCTTGGCTTTCCTAGGGTGCTGACAGACTGATCAAACACAAAGTGTTTGAGAAAATCTCTTCTTTTTGCAGCACAGAGCCTAACAGAATAAAATATCAGGTAATTAAGAAGCAGGAAATGCAAATGACGGAGGATTTGTATAAATAAATGTTATACATTTAGAAAAAGGAAGTGTGATCTTTCTACATAACAATAAAAATTGTGTTTTAAAACTCCTGCCTCTAAATGCTACTGTTAAAGGCATCAGTCTGAAGAATATCATACTTATTCTATTATATAGGCTGCATTTGCATCAAACAAATGTGCTTATAAAAAATTCCCATTACAAGGGTAAAAAAAAAATGATCCACATCTGTTAACGAATAATGAGTAAGAATACCTATTTATAGACAGGGCCTTAATCAAGTGACTAATGTTCCAAGTGACATACATCAGTAGCTATAAGTACTGAGGAGAGAACACAGGGTGAAAGAGATGAGTAATTGAAGTATGGCAAATTATACAGGACTTGCCAACACATAGACAATGGAAGATGGAAAATTATTCAGTGTGTCAGGAGCTAGATCCAGGTTTCTGCCATGGGAGTCTCCCCAACCCATCCTGAAATAAGTGCACACAGGGGTGGAAAGTGTTTTTCCCTGTGGCCTTCTCTCCTACTCTTGTAACTTATCTATTGGCCCTGTGGGGTTCCTGGAAGGAACTTTTTGATCCTCAGGTCCTTTTCAAATTTTTATCACAATTTTATATAAAATTCCAGTCAGCCTTGTTTTAACATTTCAGCTACCATAAAATGTATCTGCTTTCCTAGAATTTAGAATGACACTTGTAAATGCATTTATGTCCTTGTCTACCTTAAGTTTGTTTGCATTTCCATCTGTCCATCTAAATACTCTTGAAAATACACAGAGGACTTCATATTTCCAAGGTTCCAATTACAGCAGGGAAATCTTAGTGATCAAGCTTTCTTCAGTTCATGTAAGCACTTTCTATTGGTCTTGACAGGCCTGTGTGAAATGTACCTTGAGAAATCTCAGACTGCTGAATTTGCCAGGTTTGATCTTCTCTTATAGCCACAAACACAGTACAGAGACAAATCTGTCTAACTCTTCACTGCAATGTACCTCATCTATGATGTCAGATTGAATTAACCATACCTGTAACTAAATAATTTTCCAAAAAACTTAGTACTACAATGAAGGCATTGTGAACTATTGCTATGTTATGTTTGTCTCCAGTCTTTCCTATCATAATCTGGACAAGTCCCTATATAACCTAGGGGAAATTTTACATTAAAGCACCTAGCAGGAACAAGATAATACACTGTCAAATGACATCTGATATCCTCAGCAGGGGGAATTTTTTGAATGACAAATCTCACTCGACGAGTTTTCAGCAGTTTACCAGACCTTTTGAGCATGTCTGCTTTCAAAGACTTAGAGAATGATAGAATGGTTTAGCCTGGAAGGGACCTTAAGACAATTTATTGCCAACCCCTCTGTCATGGGCTAGATTGCTTCCTTCTACTAGACCAGATTGCTCCAGATTCTATCAAACCTGGCCGTGAACACTTCCACAGATGTGGTGTCCACAACTTCTCTGGGTAGCCTGTTCCAATTTCTCAGTAAAGAATTTCTTCTTAAGAAGGAAGTATTTCAAAGACTCTTTCCTTTTAAAGTTGCTACCCCCTGTTCTATCACTAAATTACTCAATTCAACATATAACAATTAAATAAATATTTGAGCTATTTGCTTTGGGTCAGATCCTCAATTGGTTTAGAGTCACTAAGCCATCAAAGTTAATAGGACTATGACAATTTGTGCAAGTTAAAAAGTGTTCACTCTGATGGAAGAACCTGTGTATGTCAGGTCAAAAAGAGCTCACAGAGAGATGATTTCACACACTTGTGTATTGTAAACAAGCTTAACTGCAATACATGACAAGCACTGGTATTTGGGAAATCAGTCCTAAAAAAGAGAATGATCTTTGAACTAAAGGAGACATCAGCTTTCTCTCTGTTTTGGGTTAACTGATTTCAGTGAAGATCAATGACAGCACAGCCCCCTCATATCCTGGTTGCATATACCTCTATATATTTTATCTAACTAATGTACTCTATTAAATATACTAAGAAAGAGGGCGAAAGAGATAACTGAAGAAAGAAAGAAGAGAACATCAGTAGGTTTGCCTTATTTTTCCAATAAAACTAAAGGAGCAGAGGAATGACTTGGAGAGCTGCTTTAGCAGAGCAAAAGAATTAACTTTAGCTGGGAGATGAGAAAACAGCTCTGGGAGTGTGAGTGTTTCTTTTGGATATAGAAGGAGTATATACATTGAGAGGAAACTAAACTGAAACTGGACAATTTAAAAATCTTTGCCTGGTGTAATCTGAGCATCAGTGTATGCTAATTAATGCTTAGTCATCAATACTATGGGGGCATTTTGACAAACTTAATAAGGACAGGACACTGAAAATATTCTGTAAATACCTTTCCTCATCGATGTTACAAGCAACCTCTTACATATGGTGATACATATGTATGTGCATCAATGTACATATTTGGCATTTTTGAGTTGTTTCTATTGAATATTTGCAAACATCCAGATTTAACACATTCAATAGCTACTAAATCGCTGGCAGAATAGACATGGTTACTTACTATTTAAAAAAGCATGAGATCAGAATTTTTTCCATACTAAAGAGTGTTGTGATTACTTATTAAGACTTTTTCAGTACAAAATGCCTGTGTTCTTTGAACATGATTTTACTAATTTTGGATGTAGAAGACTAATCTTTTAGTGATTAAACCCCGTTCAGCAACTAAGCCCCACACAGCTACTGATTCTCTCTCTCATTGTGGGATGGGGGAGAGAACCAGAAGGCTAAAAGTGAGAAAGCTCATGGGTTGCAATAACATCAGTTCAATATGGAAAGCAAAAGCAACTCATGCAAGCAGAGCAAATGAAGAAATTCTTTCAACAGCTCCCATCGGCAGCCTGTTGTTCAGTTTTCCTCAAGAAAGCAGGGCTTCATCTCAGGTAACTGTGACTTGGAAAGACACATGTGATCACTCTGAACATCCTTCCCTATTTCTTTCTTCCCCCAGCTTTATATGCTGAGTGTGATGCCAGAGGCTATGTAATGTCCTTTTGGTCAGTTGAGGTCAATTCTCCTGGCTGTGTCCCCTCCGAACTCCCTGTGCATTCCCAGCTTCCTCACTCGTGGGGTGGGGTGAGCAAAAGAAAATTTCATGATGCTGTATAAGTACTGGCCTGCAACAACAAAAACATCCTTGCGTTACCAATACTGGTTTAATCACAAATACAAAATGTAGCCTCATACCAGCTACTAAGAATAAAAATAATTCTATCCAAGTCAAAACAAGGTCTGTGAATACATAGACCTTTATTAGGAGTGTAGAAGCTCTTCCAGTATGTGAAATACAACTTAGATAGAATTCATTCTGTTGGATAATATTCTTACAATGCTTTGAAATGGAAATCCCTTGATTTCGTATGATAAAGTTCAACATAAATTTAGGCAATGATAGCATATATCTTTCCTGTTTCATTTCTCTGAATCTCTAAATTAAAATATTGGTCTGTCATGTTATGCTTCCTGAATTTAAAACTGAATATATTGAAATATTTCAACAGAGATAGACACAGTGAAAATTATCCACATTACTCCCTGGCTGATAGCTCTGCCACTGTTTGAAACAGCTGAATTCCCAGTGTGTCAGTTGTCACTTCTGTTATCAGCAGAGGCATTTATTTCCATACTCAGAGTGTAGCACATTTTAATGACTCTGAAATACAAGAAGACATGCAAAACTGATTTTGCATTCCATGCCCTTAAGCAAGCCTATTATCCATGTTGTGAAAACAGCAAGTTAGCATTTTTGTTGTAATTATTTGGGCTGATTATGTATTATGTTTCTACTCAGAGGCATTTTCCTCTAAAGCAGTTTATGCAACTACTAGCTGAGAAAAAGAAAAGCAGCACTCCAGAGGCATCTGCCTTAAGATAGCCTCATGCAAGTTTCCCTTGGCAAAGCTGGCATGATTTATGATTGAAAAAAGTCCACGATGTACGTATTGTATGTCTCAGATAAGTGTGATTCAGGACTGTGAAAGAACACTTTTTCAACACTTATACTAATGATTATAATAATTCTTAAACTGTATATGTTTATGCTGAGCAGGAATATGATACTAGTGTCATCCAGAGATTTAAAAGGGAATGTTTTAATTAACTAGTAGATTCCCTACTGTAAGAGACTACTGCTTCTCTAATGCAGGTTTCCAAAAAAATGTATTTTGATGAAATAAATAAGAACTCCATGAGTGTCATTTTAATGAAGAAATGCTTCTGCTACTGTTAAGAAGAGGTGAAGCCTACTCCAAAGCTCATATTTACTTTTGATTTAGTAAGTTGTAAGACTTTTATTGTACTTTTCCTTCATACTGATCTAAGTGCAGAAAAGTACAGAGAGATCAGCAGTGAAGCTAGCTTGCTGAAAAAATGAAATGTCTGCACTGGTGACTGAAAAGTGTTGCCATCCTGATATCTGAGGTCATTGCAGCAAATGTCCTTACCTGGGCCTGGAGCATAGGGGTGGGGACATCTGGTTTCCTTTCTCGCCCAAGGGTAAGGAGGAGTGGCTCACCCTGCAGAAAGAAAAAGCCCTGATTATTGTCAGGGAAGGGTAAGGGGACAGTTTGTCCAGATGAGTCCACACAAGGAACTGCCCCAGCTTTGTAGCTGGGAGAGCAGGACAGGACGGTCAGATGTTTGTTGCAAAGCCCTTTAATGACAACAAAGACTGGCAACCAGAACCAGTGTCAAATCAGCTAGGACACTGGAATTCCCATCTGAACACAGAAGTGTTGTCTTAAGGAGTAAGGGGTCAGTAGCCCTTGTGTTGTGGGAGCAGAAAAAAGAGTGGAAAAAACCACAGGGGAAACATTGAGATAGACCCATCTGAGCAGAAGATGTACAGCTGCCCACCGAACACAGCCAAGTCTTGTTATTAGTGTGGTGAACAAACACTTTACAAATAACCAGGCCACAGGAGGTATAGATAAGAGTGCAATCATAATAAATACAGCATTAAATTAGCAATCTGGCTCTCCAAAGGGGTGTATATTCTATTTGTAATATTAACTCTATGGTCTGGACCTCAAGGAGGAAGTGTACAATAATGAATGTAAAGATTTGGAAAGGAATTCATAGAATTAATCAGGATGAACTACCCAGTTACCCTCCACTCATCAGCTCATTCTCAAACCACAACAAATAAGTTAAGAAAACTATAACCAAAAATTGCTCAAAATTTATACCAAAAGTGCAATTACTAATGAGAGATGTGCAATAAAACAGTTCAAAATCCGTAAGGAAAAGTCTTGACTATTACAGCTTGATATCAGAAAAGGGGTCAAAACATTCACAAGGTATTTTTTCTTCATTAGCCATGCATAATTATACGTATAACAGCTGGCCTTGAAAATAGTTGCAAAGGTATTTTTCCTGCTCTGAAATAGTTTTTGCATATGATAGCCTCCCTTGATAGACTATTTTAAAATTAATTGTTGGCCATGTTGACATTTAATTACATAGCATAGAGAAAAAAATAATTCAGTCCAATTAATAATGAAAAGCCCTATTTGATTCTAAAACATGATGAGAAAATAACATATTCTAGGCTGTTATCAATGTGTGAAATGTGTTGTGAAACTTATTATGTAATAGATTTCAATTTGTTTTCTGAAATTATTTATTTGGAAAAAAAATTGTACATAAAATTGTTTTTTATTACATTACCTTGTTATTTTTATTGCTATAGACAACCATCAGTGTTTAAGATGACGAAAGAGTGAAAACTTCAAAGGTAGTTGTATATCCAATGTCCAGCAATGATTTTAGGAAATTTAACTTTTGTTTGGAATTGGGTTTGATAATTACAATTTTAAAAAATTCATTTATTTTTTTCCAAAATACCTTTTTATTAGAAGTACCAAGTGCAGTTTTGAAAATACATCTTACACATCAACATATATAAATTAAAATACTGTTAGCATACAATTGCAGTTCTTAAATCAATATATGATGTATAATAAATAATACAAACAGATAAGATTTTTTTTAACATAACTAGTGACCAGCATTTTGTTATTATTTGGGTTCTTAGTTGATTTTCTTTAAGAGGACTTACCTTCAAAGTGTATTTGAAATTTTACTTTCTGAAAATGGACCTGTTTCATCTGTTTCCTCTTAATTTGGACCTGACTTGGGACACATAAAAGCTGCATATTTCCTTTGAGTTCTTGAACATTGACATAGATTAAAGTTACCACCTGATGAAAGGAAGAAAGGAGATAGATAGCAATAACACAGAAAAAAAATAAAGTATTAGTCTTTAAAATAACTTTATAAGACAAAATATTTATTCAGATCTATCATTGAAAAAGATACAATTATATGACTGTATGAATTTTAAATCATTTTAAAGAAAATTCTAGGTTCTTCTTTGACCAAGAATGCTGAGACAGTGAAGAAGCAAAGAACATATAGATAATGTATCTGCTACAATTAATTTCAGCAGATAAAGTTGCCCATGACTGGATAGTTCGTAAAAGGTGCATGACATGGAAGAGGCACACTGTGTTGTTAAGGACTGAGGAGAATAAGCATTCCACAATAAAACTGAAACCTTTGGAAACATGTGAAAGACTTAATTATATGTTGCACATAGGTTCATAACTGCAAACACAACATGAAAATGAGAGCAAGTGGATAAAATGAGAAATTTGAGAACCAAGAGCTTGTGGACTATTTCATAGTGGTGAAAATTGACATCCAATTTCCTCTAAAAGCAACAAGAGAAAACACTAATGTTCTGTTCATGTTCTCAGGGCATCTCTATAGGTAAGGCTGTATGTTTATGTCAACGTTTGTGTCTTAAAGTGAAGTTCCATAAGCCAATTAACGGCTGTTTTCAAAAAGGGGAAAGAGTACCAAAACAAATTGAGAACATTTCTCTAATGCAATATCCTCAGCTTTTTAGATGGCTAGCTGTTCTGCTGGTTTTCTGTATTTGTGCATCATATCTCAAGAGAAGAGTGTGGCTTGTTAGAAGCAACATTTTTGCCTAAAAGTACAGATTCTATATTTCTAATATGTTATTCCATATTTGAATACTAGCAAAAAGTGTAGCTTGTTAAACATTATGAGGCCTTCACTTCCTCCAAAACTACAAAAAGCAGGGGGGGAGGGAAAGTAATTCCTAGGAAGCAGAAACTGAAATATTCTATCCCAGTATGTGGGTTTCTGCTTGAATGGGCAGTTTTAAAAAATTTATAACTTTAAAATCTAACAATATAAAACAAGTTGAGGTATCTCTGTGTTCAACTAAAAACTTTGTGCTAGTTCAAACCCCAAATTATTTTGTGCTAGCATAATGAACAAATGAATATCATAAGGCCAGCTAACTTAAGAACTTTCTACACAATGAGAAAAAGATTTCAAATCTCTACTTAGAGTAATCTGTCTTTCTGTTCCCTCTATCTTCAACAATGAGTCAGGGGATAGCATGCTTTTATTTATGCTTCATCATTGTTTTAATTTGAATGGCCAAAAACTCTCAAATTATTAGCTGCTTTCCTAATCTTTTAGGAAATCATATTCTGGTACAGAGGATCTGATGCTGATTTGGAGCATTTAATCTTTTATGCAATCACATTTAGCTCTTTTTTCTCCTTCACTGTCAAAAATATTCAGATCCAAAAATAATCTTTTCCATAAGTGCAAAATTTTCCCCAATTTTCTTCTGCCTGGGTTTTTTGTCTTTTTTGTTGATGATTTTCCTGTAGCATTTATGGTGCCTCTTTCCTGCATCTTTTTTTTCAGAAATAAAGCAGCTAAGCAAAAAGACCTTTCAAAAACCTCCTCACACCAGAAGTACAAGCAATTATTTTCAGGTATAAATTCATTCCAATAAGAATAGAACATTTAATGACATAAGGTTTAACTATAAAAGAATAAAATTTTAGAAACCAAATCAGTTCTATTGGCATTCATTGTAGTCAATCTGTGCAATACTAAATTCTGTTGCAATTTACTGGAATCTTAAGAAATGTCTGCATTGGAGAGAGGACTGAGATCACATCTTCAAAACCACTTGGGGGTTTTGTTTTGTTGGTTTTTGGTGCTTGGTTGCTTGCTTTTAACACACCTCAATGCCATTAATTACTTTTTAAACACCTAGTTCAGGGTACAAATTAATCTGTCCATGTTTTAAGCAGTCTTCATTTATCTCCTTGTGAACAGGCAGCTCTAATATAAGAAAGAACCTAAATAAAATCTCTGGAGTAAAATATTCAGAATCTGTGTCTGGCAGCACATAATTTGCTAGTCACTGTAAATGCTTCTCTAGATCAACCTCAATATTATTTGTAAAGCTTATGAAAATATACAAGTAATCAATTAAACTTTCATTAAGGGGGAAAATGTTCATCAAATCAGAACCAAAAACTTATAATAGCCAGGTAGCTGTAAAATTATGTTTGGTAGTTTTTTGCGGGCTTTTGTCTTTAATTTAATATATTACACTTTCTAGAATTAGCAAATTAGAAGATCAAAGGAAAGCATCTCTCAGATTAAAAAATGAGTGAAACATGAACAGGGAAATTGCTATTTTGTGGAGACATACCTGAGTGGAAGCAAAAAGGATGGAGACAATAAAGAGCCCAAATAAATGAAAGGAAGAAGCAGATATGGCAATATGTTCGATCAAGTTCATTTGCCTTAGCTAAAAGACAATAAAGAAACAAATAAATGCTTTGCTTAACTATTTTGAGCAGTTAGACCCCTAAAAGAAGAACACAAAGTCTGGTGACTTGGGCTTTTCTATGTCATTTTATTTTATTTGTGTGCCTTTTTTTATGTTGCCATATGAACTTCTAAAGCTGGATTTTTTAACGTGTAAAATAACTTTAAAATGAAAGCCTGTGTTTACTGCAAGCTTCCATTTTTAGAAGTCATTTTATTCTTTCTTAAAAAATTGCTGATACTTTGTTTGAAAATTTTAATTAAGTATGGTATTGCAGCAATCAAGGAGAGCACTAAAAAACACAGACAAATAGAAGCTAGTAAGGTTTTATGTCTCTTAATTTGTAGCAAAGTCCAACAACTCACTTTGCCAAGCAGTGAAGCTGTGGCTTGCTTTTACTTGAAAACACTACTAACTGCAAGTAAGAAACATTATCAATAACAAATACTGTCAATTTTTGTGCACCACATTATATACATACAGAGTACTTTAAAATTCGGCTATTTTAGCAAGCTTTTTCTACTAACAGAAAAGCATAGTTTGTGTAAACATTAATAGACCTGGACTGGCTGATGAAAGAGGAATTTCTGAGCTCAGAGTTCAGTTTTTGATATATGACCATTTTTGGCCTTAGTTTAAATAGTGGATAAATAACATGATGTAATCAGATAGCAGGAACGATAGTGAGTGTTGAGCTGCTAATCCTAGAGGAGAAAAACTAAAGTAGAATTAAAGAGATGACACAAGCTTTGCTTTTTTTGGATTAACCTTAGTCATTCTGCCACTCATGAAGACAATATCAGATATAAAAGGCCATTTTACATTTTCTCCTTTTGAAGATGTATTCATTTGTGAAGAAAGAAAGGAAAGAAAGGTACTTGATAACACTGTGCAGGTTCTTTCCTATATATTAGACTTTCACTTAGTGCACTTGCCCATTCTGGAGAATTTAGGATTTAGTATTTTCAACTTAATTCCAGTATGTAGTTCTTGAGACAAAAGCAATGCTTCCTTTTTCCCATAATCTGTTTTTGCATAATTGTGATGAAATTAATTTTCATCCCTGGAGAAAGAATGGCTGTTTTGTGATCATTCAAGCCTATGCATCTTTGAAGAATGTAACCATAACTGAGAAATTTTCTTTGGTGATATTCCAAGCAGAGATATTGTTTTTCCTTTGGTATTTAGGTTGGTGTGCATATGTTTATCTCATTGAAATAAGTAAGGAATAGTCATCAAATCATTAATCTGAACAGGTTCTTTATACTTTTTAAATTATGGATATTTCTGACTAATAGGTAAATAAGGCATGATTAGCAGTCCAAACAATTACAGAAGAAGAATCCTTTTTAGTCAAAAACAAACAACAGACAAAGAACAGTTCCCTTGACATAATTCTTGCTTTTCTTGCATTTCTTGCTTTTCTTCTGAAGAGTGGAAGTTTTGTAAGTCTACATGGCTATGTTTTCATTATTTGGGCAGCAAACATAGTGATGGAAGAAGTTTTAATATTGTTGGGTCCTATTTAAACTGAGTTTTTAGGGACCTGAGAAGGTGTTTCTTGATACTGAAAACAATAAATAATTAGAGAAAATGGGGAGGGGTATGAGAAAGAGAGTAAAAATATGTGAAAATAAAGTGTCCAATAAGGACTTCATAAGTTAGAGAAAATTCTGTAAAATTAAGGAAGAGACTAATACATTACAAGAAAGATGACTGGTCAAAAAAATTAATTACCAGGAAAAAATTGTAAACAAGTAATATAGATTAACACAGATCCGTAGGTAGTTTTCACTGACAACAAAATATAAATGTAAAAATTGTAATAAACAAAAATGGAAGGCATTTTACTTGGTTAAATTTTCTGATGTGGTTAGCACACTTAAAGATTCTTACATTAGAGCAGAAGTTTTACACTAATAGTACTATGCAACTTCTAATTTCTTTTAAAGAAAATACATCTGTTCATAAGTTTTCAAGCCTTTAAGGGCTAGCTTCAAGGAAAAATGGAACTTCCTGAGATTTATAAACCCAGAAATATTTCAACCATCTCTTTCTTGAAAATCAAAGAAATCAAGTGCACTGTGAACATGAAATAACAGATTTAAGTAGCACGATATGTTGTATGGCCACAAATGAAATCTCTGATAGACACAATTACAAAAGATCCAAAGTGAAAAAAGAAGGTTATTATCTTCGGTCAAATTCCCAGCATCAAGAAACTGAAGAATACTGCTTAATAGGTCAAACATTGTCCCCATACAGAGGCTTAAATATTTTAGGGAAGCTAGAAATCTTTTAAAGGGAAGATAAAGTCTTGATTTGAAAAACTCATATATGACTCACCTGGTATTATTCCAAAAAGACAGTCTTCAGAAATCAAAGAGAATAGATTCTTAGAACTAGAAATAACAGCTGGAAAAATTACAAAATTTTGCACAGAAAAATTGGTGGATAATAATAAATTAATCATTGACATGTTTGTATAAAGTTTTTCTGGGGGGTT
The DNA here is from genome assembly GCF_023055355.1 of Agelaius tricolor. Classification (NCBI taxonomy): domain Eukaryota; kingdom Metazoa; phylum Chordata; class Aves; order Passeriformes; family Icteridae; genus Agelaius; species Agelaius tricolor. Next base: position 22,204,686 of record NW_027269262.1, on the reverse strand, counting down.
AGGAATTAAACACATTCAGAAATCAGCAAAAATTTAATTCAGAGCTTGTTTGGTTACCCTACCAGTATCTGCATAAATATAATTTATGTCTATTTCAGAATCAAAATATTTAAATTCTCTTACAGGCTGTCCCACAAGGTATATTTTCAAATGTTTATATCTGTTTCCTTTGTTGTAGGTTCATTTCAAGACAATATCTTTTGTCTTTCACTCATTATACTTTCCTTATACAAGTTTCTTCTTAGTCCACTTCTGAAAGAATTATGCCTGGTGGATTTTCTTTCAGAAGTATATAGAAATTGAACTAAGATGAACATAACTCTTGTAATGGCATAAAAATGTACAGCACATCTCATAAATGTACTTTTATTCAGATATATATTCATATGTAGTTTTCAATAAGAGTCTTTTTATTCTGTTTTGTTCTATTCTATTTGTGGATTCAATGAACTTTTTCTGCATATAAGGATAGCTATTTTGATCTCATTACAACACTCAGTGTTTGAGGGGGCGTTACTGTTCTCCACTGCTGTGTTTTTTCAGACTGTCAGGGCAACCCCTGGCTTGACGAGAATCTGTCACATGGAGACCACCCCTGTGGGGCACAGACAACACTGTTCCCACCCAGGGATGATGATGCATTTCCTCTCAGTCATCCTTTTGCCCCTAGGACAATGCAGCTGCATAATTGCTATTACACATGTCACATCTTCTAGGACATATTACTGAATATCTTTTGACTAATGTTGTGGATAACACCTCTTTAAAGAACATATTAGAATTACACTGTGTCTTCTCTTGGGATTTGATGCTAACTGGAATGCTTGATGATCAGGAGTAGACTGCCACACATATTAACATGAGAACCTTGTGCAAACATAGATGGAAGTCTCCAATTGCTTTATCTTGCCATTCCAAGTCAGGGTCTGAATACCCAGAGGTTATTTTATTAGCTTATGTACACGTTGCTTTTCTCCAGGAAAACAATCCTTCAGATGCTCAGAGTAAATGGATTTAAAAATGATAGTTATGTATACAGACATCAGGATTTAATGCAGTTCTGAATCAAATCAGATTCGTACTTCTGAGTACATGTGCAAGCTTAAAAAAAAAGCTTTAAAATGTATTAGATAATTAATTTCAAAGGAAAGAAGTATCGATTTTTTCATATTGTATTCAAGACCATAAGAAGTACAAGAGTCTGTCACCTTTATCGTTGGAAACAATAATCTTAATCATTCTGTCGCCTTCAGATTTCAAGACTGGATCTGACTGTGTTGTAAGTTACTTACAAATACTAACTCAAGCAAAAAGAGTGCTAGGAAGAATCATATACTGACATTTTCCACCTGTTATTAACAGGTAACCCATGACAAAAGGTTTGTGCAAGCCAGTAAAGAAGTAAATAAAATTTCTAAGGCTGTGCACTTGAGACATGAAACAATAGAACCATATATCATGCAGTAGGCAGCAAATGCCTAGGCCATGAATTAAAAACACTGACAATGTAGAAGTCTAGTCAGAGGTATAGCAAGCTTTGTAGATAATATGAGGAAATTTCAAGTAATGGTACTGAAAAGTTATTACCCACAGAATCATCTTTTTTTCTTTAATAGTTTTCATATGTTATGTCCACAAATTTGGGATGCTAATGTCCATTTACTAAAATATCTCCTGTTAACGATGTATCTCAACTCCCAAATCAGATCCAAAATATTTGGCAAACATTTTATTAAGAGGGGCAGTTGACCTTTTCAAAGTGACTGTTTCAAAGTCAATAGCCAAAATGTCTTCCTACAATCATGAAGAACTAAAGGAAAAAGAAATCTCTCTAAGGGAAGCCTTAGCTAGAAATTCCCAATATCATCAGGCATTGGTGTTAGGTTTTTGTCAGTGTATGTTCTTCATTTTACCTGCTTTCCTATTTAGTATATTTGTATAAATACTTGCCAGGTTACTAAAGCATGGTTATCTGCTGATACAATAAGGTACCACTTTTTTCCACTGGTTGCTGTGAAGTTCTAAAATTCTTGATGTATCATGTGTTTACTCCTGAAATAAAAGGTAAAATCAAGACTGATTTATTAGATCCAGGGTCACTTCCCATCAAGGAATATGGGTTAATGTGACTATGGTACCTTAGCAAATAGGACAGCATAGCAAAAACAGATCTATGTAGTAAAACAATTGATAGAGCAGACAGTGTGTGTGCTGTGCATGTTTGTTAAGAATGGGAGAAAGGTGTAGACTGCAACCAGGACTGAAAGCTCATAGCTGATTGAAGAGCATTAAGTGGACTCCTAGGGCACATTTTTCAATTTATTTTCATCTGGAATTAATCCAGTTTGTGTAATCTGCAACTACTCTGTGATAAATGAAGGCATGAGAAGCAGGAATGTTTAGGACTTTTACTTGAAAAGCACATTCCTGGTGCAAATTTATAGCCCTAATGTACATCTACTCTGTTTCAGCTTTAGAGTTTGACTAAGTCCACCAAACAAAATGGAACGGGAAGGGAAGGGAAGGGAAGGGAAGGGAAGGGAAGGGAAGGGAAGGGAAGGGAAGGGAAGGGAAGGGAAGGGGAAGCATTAAAAGGCATATCTACCATGAGCATATGAAGTATCCCAATTCATCTCTGTGCAAGAAATGCCCAGAAACATGTGGAGCTGGATGTCAGGTGCAGAACTATGAATGAGTAGTGTCTGCCTTCACAGAGTGTCTAGTTTCATTTCTTCTAAACAAGTAATGAAAGATGTAGATGGGCAAGACTAGAAACACTTTGCCCTATTGTCTATTAGTTATACCCATGTTCCAAACATTCATCACATGAGAACAGAAATGTTTCAAAAATTTTGCTTAAGTTATTACCTTCACATCATGAAGACAAATAGAAGGTTTTCAGACAACATGGTGAATTATTACTGAATCTTATTCTTTGTGGTAACTTTTTCTGCTATACCTCTTCCTTTGCTGTCTGCAACACTGCATTTCTTCCAATACTTGATAAAAAGAGAGTCGTATTATATAAGTTTGGTTTTTTCTGGTATGGGAAATTATTAACTTTGTTCTTAAAGAGAACCTGGGCTCTACTGGAGGTTCTCTTGACTATTGCATGAACAGTGATTTTTCACAATCATTGTGCTTTAGTATGTTGAACTACTCTGTGTACTTCATTCAATCAGCTTCAAAAATTCAACCAGATTTTATATCATTACACTTAATAAGATGATGATAGAATACAGCAAGAAAATAAATGAACAAAACACAAAAAATGTAGCCACTTTCCTTGAATGTCCTATAATACCAGATTGAAAGATCAGGTTTCACGCTGCTTTTTACTACTTTTGCTTTATAGTACATGGTATCTCATTGGTATCAAGTGGCTTTTTTGTGCCACTTTCATGTGTCCGTGATGTACACTTTTGAATGTAACTATCCTCATGATATATGCTAAAGTTCCCAAGTAAATCGATATCTGATTTGTTGGTGGCCAAGTAAAACTTATCTTCTTTCTCAGGTAAATGTACAAAAAGTTTTAAAATCAATTGTCATTTGTCATCATCATTCTAAATATTTCTGTCCAAAAAACATCCTAATGAATTAAAATTTAAAGGATCAGTCATGCAAGTTTCATTTTAATGCATTTGATTTTTTCTGGACTGAAATGATTAATTCACTTCCAGTTACACTCTGCCTAGTGAAGATATATTCAAAAAACAATCTGTGTTCAAAGAACTGTTGGCATGGTAATTTATTCTCATTTAAAATCTAAATTATAGCTCATTAGGGATCCCATATTCTGGGGGGAATGCCCATCATTGGTTTTGTTAATGATTCTCTAACACTATAATTCTGTATGAGTACATGCATTAATTTACATGTAAAACTACCAGTATGATTAAACTAGATTTGCTGTAATGTCACAACCTCTAGAACTAAATTTAGATGAAGACAGAAAGAATTCTGTCTTCAACATGTAAAAAGAGTACAATCTTAAGTTTGAACTGATCTGTTTTTACTAAAAATCTGGAGGATAAAACCTAATTTATCTATTACTTTGAAAACTTTCTCTGGTAATACAATAAATAATATATAAATTGCTCCAAAACATATTATTCAATTATTAATTTTAATTATTTGATCTAGGTGAGTGGATTACTTTTAAACTTTTATTTAAGAAAACCACTTTTTTTAGCAATTACTGAGAACTATGACTGATTGTATTTTTAAATTAATTTTGTGACTTGGAATTCAAGCTGGTAACAAAAAACGTGTAACTCATTTCATCTTAAGACATTTTAGATGTAAAAGTCAGGGTAGTTTTTGTGTAAGTGACAATCCTTCACAAGTGTTGGTGCTGTATCAAAGTGCTAATGAAAAAAATTGCTTAGACATTTATAAAAAATCAGGAGATGTGAGTCTTGTGACATTTTGTTAAAAGAACAAGGATGCAGAGATAAAAATGTCACCATTATTCCACTCCTTTACCCCACCCCACTTTCTCACTCTTGTACAGGGAGGTTGTAAAATGCTAGTAATTCTGATTTGTTTTATTTGATGCCCAGTTTGACAACTTCTATGTAGAGCTTTAACTTAGAAGCAAGACATGAAACAGCTACGGGTTTGGTCACCTACTGTTTTATAAAAGAATTTGGTTTATTTTGCATTTATATTACTCAAAGGTAAAAGATGCACCATTTTGTCTTAAGGTCTATCTAATACACTATCTGACTTACAAGTAAAGGCATAGTGGTTGTCATGAGATTTCAAAATAGAAAATTGCATATTATTATTAAACTAAGATAAGTCTTATGGGCAGTTCCCAAAACAATTTAATTATCACACTGATGTCAAAATGTAATATCAGTTTACAAGTTTTGTGTGTATCTGTCAATAATGTAATTTTTTTAAGTTCTGTTCTTGTGAAACCTTCTGTTGGGTGGCTGGCCCATTCAGACATGCTACAAGTATTTCTTTTGGCACAGAACTAAAGGGCAGGGGAAAATTAACTGTATTCTAACATGACTTAGCTGATTTAGTTTGGTATCTCCATACAAGGCTCAAATGTGAAAAGAGCATATTTTAAAATAATGAGCTATGCCGTGATCTCCAAGATGAGAACTACTTATTCCTTCCTGTTGTCCAGTAACGCATTGACTTTATCCTATAATTACTGCTATAGATAAGCTATAGGTAGAAGCCACCAACAACCAGAGTTAATACTTCAAACAGGAAAGATGGAGCAGTGTCCAATAGCTGTGAAGTGATTTGAGGGAAATTAAAATAAAGAGCAGCTCTACAATTGTGAGGGCAAGTTATCATTAGAACTTTACACATACTGAATGTTCTGAAACAGATGAGAAATGTTTCTAAAACTTTAAATTTTTAACTAAATATTGCTATGCTAGTCTGAGAAATATGCTACAAGAAATCTCCAGCTTTAGGGAGGGTTTTTAACTATTAATTCCCAAATCTGATTTCTTCATTTTAACTTTGCGTGGCTATTGAGTTTGTGTAATATTTTATCAACAGATTGTAGATATTCCAAAAGGGCAAGACTTTAAATTCTATGTGACTCATTCAGATAGTCTTTCTGGAAGCAAGAATACTGTGGGCATACTTAATGAAAAAATTTATTCGGCAATACAATGCATGCAGATCTCTTTATACGTATAACCAAAGGTCAGCTTTAAGGTTTTGCACACTGTAAAGTTCTTTCAGTCAAAATTGTATAGAAAATCTAATGTTTCACAGTACCATGAGGATTTTCAGGGATCATTGAGTGTGATCCTTAGTTCGCTCAAATTCATGGTTAAAATTAAAATGACTGATACTGAATCATAAGATCTGACCTGCAAAGGATCATTGCCAACTGCTTTTCTTTTGCAACTGTATCATTTGAATTTGTCTTATATGATACAAGAATAATAATGACTGGATATATGGAAGTGAATTCTTATCCAAAACCCCTCAACTTTGGGTTTTATTTTATTAAAATGGCTTAAACACAGTAAAGTCTGCCTGTCTTCAGAGCATGGGATATGGAAAAATTGTCCAGATATTTTCAAAGTTGCAAGTCTCTGAACTGTCTACTTATTTTTAGTCCTCTTAAAAGACTACATTTTTGAACTTATTCTTTTTCCCCTGAATGGTAATCATGTACCTGGCACACACAGCCTCTGACATACTCACTCACAGCTGTTTTAGCACACTAAATCGTTTAGCCATGTTTCCTTTTATACATAAAGAGGTATAATTTGTGCAAATGCAGTTTAATAAGCAGACTAATTATAATTTGCACATTTAGAAATACACTAAATTTTGTTTCTATTTCAATTAAGTAATTGCCTAATTATTCTATAAACAGAATTAGCTAACATAGAAGGAACCAAAAATGCAAACAGGAATTAAATCATTCACTAAGCGGTTCAGCAAGGTGAAAGGCACTGCATGGGCTCTTTTACTATTTCCAGCAATGTATTTTTGTTAATGGCCTATGTCAGCAATGCATTTATGTGTCTGTGCAATTTTCAGGGCCCTAAGGGTACTGCCAGCTCTGGCCAGCCGTGTCCAGCCCCTGGGCTTCCTCACCATGCCCACAGCCCAACCATGTCAGAGCCCTGGGGCCAGCAGCCCCTTCCCCAGTGACCCCAGAGCACCAGGACTAGTCTCCAGCTCCCCACAGCCCTGCCCTGCCTTGCCACAGGACCAGATCTGAGCCCAGTCTCTGCCTATCCAGGGCTGCCCCCATCCCTCCTGGCTGCCCTGCTCCTGGCTGGGGCAGCAGATAGTCCCTGGGTACCACACCCCACCTGAACGTACTCGAGGGAGCCCTTGTTGTGCCAGCACCCAGCCCAGGTCACTGCCAACCCCTGAGCTGCCCTGCAGCATTCTCCATGGTTGGTGGCTATCATCCAGTGCTCCACAGGCAAAGTCACCTGGCATGTCCCTAAGAAAATTGAAGAGAGGTCTCAGGTGTAGCAATATAACACAAAGCAATGTGCAGCAGGATGGTAAAGGGTGCCAAGTAAATGAAAGGCAGACCAGCAAGAGTCATGGTTTGTGTGTCTGGAGCCTTGTAAAAAGTCCAAACAGTACTACAATCTCTCATAAAGTTGGAGAGCTGTATTACAGCGTTGAAATTTGGGAAAGACAACTCCTGTGAGGATGTATGTGACCTTCTCTCCCATGGTTTCTGACCTGGCAGCAGCCTGCCTCTCACCAGCTCAGAACATGGTAGAGGGACCATATGTCTCCAATGATCACCTGAGCATTCAGAACGTTTTTCCCCTCTTAAGCTCTAAAAAATATTGATTCTGCCAGAATTTGAGGTTGATGAAGTTGGATTTCTGCCTTTACATATGTTCCCAAGAAAGATTAAGATGATTTTAAAGTTAAAAAAAAGGAAAAAATCCTGATGAAAATATACACATCAAATACTTTGTTCAAGACTTAAAATGTGTTTTCACTTTCCTAATTACATGAAGATCTACATCTTCATAAACTGCTCCCGTACACCTCTTTGTAGTTTTTTTCTATTTGCTCAGATAAATATGGAATGTTCTCTTATGCTAAATAAATCAGGAGTTGCAGACTAGTAATGGTATCTGTGGGTGCTTTTATGAAACCAGTGGTAAAAAAGATCTACTTAATTCACGTTACTAAATAATTCTGTAAAATATATTTTGTAAACACTCTTAGAGTGCTTTGCTTCTGAAACAGAATTTTGTCTTTTTTTTTAAATCAAATTGTTGTTAAAAAGCACTGGACAGGTACAGGCTGAATATTGAAGCCCTGTTGGTTAAGTTTTACACAGTTCTAGTATTCCTAAAAAAACTTGGCAAAGAAAGATATCCTCGGTTTGGATTCTAGTTCATATTATCAAGCTTAAATACTGACATAATTTAGATAGTAATCTAGATAACAAAATTAGATTATTTACTGAGACATTATTCAGGGAAAATGTACAGTCCAGGGAAAAAATTTACTGTAGAAGTTCTGTTAAACATTTTTTCCTTAGAATACCATGATCAAATTATTTCAAGACAGAAATGAAACATAAAATTTGTGTGCAAATATTATGATCTCTTGCTGTCATGGGCAAATTTGAATCTTGCTTCAAGGTCAGTTGGAGTGGTACCAAGCTAGGGTGGGAAGATGTTTAATTCTGTGCAATGGTTTTGTATGGGGATTTTGGTTTTCTTTTGTCTCACAATTAACAGTCACACTTTGCAGTAAAGTAAATCTTCTGCATCTGCAAATCACTTATTACCTAAGGCCTGAGAGTTATAACCCCACCAGAAAATAAGATTGCACATTTCACCATTTATAAAGTTGTTTAAGCTATGTAAGATTTTAATAAAGTGGGCTTTCAGAGTTTTCACATTCTTCTAGAAACATAGAATCTAGCTGCTACCAAAAAAAAGAAAAAATTAGTATACTGGTCTCTCAAGTATGTCCTATCTTCCATACTTCTTTCCTTTGAAATATTCCTTAAAAATACTAGAAACTAATAATATTTAATAATAGCTTTGTTTCAATCTTTCTGTTGCCTTTGTATGTTTTGATGTGTGTTTTTAATATGTTTCTCAGATGCTCACTTCCAAGATTTATTCTTGTAAGTGATACACAGATATGGTTTTCACATATAATTTGTGATATTGTCTTCTTGAATACAGAAATATTAATAGTAGACCATGTAGCCAATAAAACAATTAAAGACCAAGGTAGATGTGGGAAAAAAACCAAACAACAAAAAAAAGAAAAAAACCCCACCAAAAATAAACAACAAACAAACAAATAAACAAACAACAACAACCAAAAAAAAAATCAATCAGAAAAATCCCAAAGAATGGAGAGACTCCAAGTAGGAAACTCAGCAGTTAAGTAAGTTAAGTATAGAATGAGCAATGGTGCATTACATTATGTTTAAGTAGACCTGTTGAAGTAAATTGGATTATTCGCCTCAGTAAAGCAAATATGATTTGGTTCTTTTATGTATAATGTGCTTTGGCCTAATTTGGAATGAAAATCTGACATCAATGGAACAGGAGGAGCTGAATACTATTTACTTTTTTCCATACCTGTTCTGCATTTTATATGGATGAACTACAAAATACATAATAAGCCCTTAATTACAGGGGAATGGACTGTCTGTTAAAGAAGCATCTCTGAAGTTGTCACATTTTGTAAAAATTAACTAAATTTATGTTTCATCACGTTTCTGATTATTAGGTAATAAATATAAGTAGTAAAAAGAAATAATTTTTATTTTTCAAAGATTTTTCTTAAAAATACAACTTGCACTAACTTAAGAGCTAATTGAACACACTTGTATACATTTAATTGCTTTGACAAATTGAAAACTTTGCTATAAACAAGAAAATTAAGTCACCTGATCAAGGCCATCATTGTTTATAAATTCAGATTAAAGGCAAAATAAAATATAGGGAAATAAGAATTTCAACTCAATAAGAGGGATGTTTTGAGGTTTTTTTCAGTTTGGTGAGACATTGTGCACTTCCAGAAGAAGGTGATACTGGATGGCATGGTCATTTTACAGCTTTTATCTTGAATCCGTAAGTTTTTCACTTGCATTCTCTGCACTTTTTTACCCTGTATTACACAGCTACAGATACTGCCAGAAATTTCACTTTCAAGCAGGAGCTACATTCTTATCCCGAATGGGCATTTTCTGGAAGCTCTCAAATTCAGAAATTCATGTATTTCAAAGTGGTTTCAAACTTTCTGGTTTTCAGGTCATAAGAAAAAAAGGTTTTCCCCTCCTTTGATAAGAAAATAGGGATTAATCAAGACAAGATGAAAATTTGTTTAGATTAATTTTTTTTTCTCTCCCCAGCATTTCTAAACTGAAAAGAAAATGTTTTGTGCTTAGTTTCTCTTCAGTGACGGAATTATGGTTCTTGGAATCTTGATAGATTTCTTAAAAATGTTTGTATTAACTAAAATAAAATAAAATATAAATATAGGAAAATAATGAATACAGGAGTTTGCCTTTCAATTCTAGCATTATTTATAGAAATTTTCCACCATTCTGCTGTTGGACCTTCTTTGTCAGCCTCAACTGTCTGTCCTTTTTAACTGCCAATAAAATCAATCTGTCTCAGATTAAAGTTCATTTGATATTTTCAGACTTCCTAAACTTAATTAATCTGTTCAGGGGACACAAGAATGATAACATGCTTCTTCATTCAAATTAAATACTAATTGTTATTTTAGTATATCACACTATCAAAACATGACATAACACAACTAGTTAGCATCTGTGAAAATGAAAATTCTTTGGTACATTCATACATTCTTAAATGTAATATGTGGGCTAATGTCTGATATTCCTTATACTATTCTATGCTGTTGATCTTCTGTAGCTACCATAAGGAATTTCTATATGTTGCAATCCTTCCTCCAAAATATAACTGCGTTGGGTTTTTTTTAAACTGTTTGAAAGAAATTGATTTTTAAAAAATCTCAGTCGCCTAAGACCAAATTGCAAGGATACAGTGCAAGGTTGATCTATATGATTTCTCTTACTTCTCTCTAATTTTGAATAATTGAGTAGATCTCAGTGGTTAAACTTGGTTGTGTTCAAGCTGCAATTTAGCTTTACATGACAGGTAACTTTTCATAATTTTGTCTCAACTCTGTTAGACCGACTTATACCTAATATTTTGCTATGATAATATCAAGGGTACTATTGGATAATAGAAGGATATGTCTGCATGGTTGGGGAAAGAAACAAAATAAAAATCAAGCTTCTTTTTAATGCATATTATCATTGTAGAATATTACAATTGACCACTATAGTGAGGTCATACTAATGTCAGATCAGAATCTAACGTGCAGAAAATCATACATAAATCTGATATACTACTTCCCACTAAGCAATAATGGAAGGAATTAGAAACCTAAAAAAATGAAATTGTCTATGTGGAATTAAAGTAAGACGTCTGGATTTAAAAAGGAAACAAAAGAAGAACACAGGTATGGAAGCAATCTCTTGAGATACCAAAATTCTGTTTTAAAGAAAATTTCAGTAACACAATTTCAGACTATTTAATTTCAAAGCTATGGAGAATGTAACTGATCTACCATGTTTGGTGTCTATTCTGTAGAAAGATTATCCTGTATTTGTATTTTACCACAGCATTTATAGTACTTACTTATGTGTGTTTATGCTGGATCATACAAAATGTAAAATCATTTTCTCAGACAAACATCTGTATCATATACACTTTCCAAACTTTTCACAGCTTTTACAGGTAGACTGCTATTAGGAACTATTTCAGTGACAATGGAGAAGATTTTGGAGGATCAAAAAAAAAAACTTGTAGTAAGAGCAAAAGCTTTTGACCACCAAATTAAAACAAGTATGTCTGTGGGAAGAGATCTAATGTTTTATGTGTTGAACTGAACTTCAAGAGACCTCTTCTCAGGAGTCTGTATAAGCAATGGATTCTTGCTGTATTGGTTTATACTTTCTCTCCCCAAATGAGAATGATTTTGTCTGTTACAATTCAGTAGATTTATTTTCTTATGCATGCCAGGTGCTCTGGTTGTGCTCTGGGGAACAGGGAACAAAGATCTATAAATAAACAGTTAAATGTAATTTGTTAGACTATACAAGCTGTTCATCAGAAATTGGGATTTAAAAAACACCAACTCCTTTCTATGCTTTAAATATTTTGTTGTTAACTGAGACAGAAGAGTAATTGAGGAACACAAATTTCATTTTGCCCAACTGCTAGTAGGAACTCAACTCACCATTGTGTATAATCTATGGAACAGGTAGATTTGCTCTTTGTGTCATGCACTGATATTTCTTTGGGCCTTATAGATTGCCAGTGGTCTTTCCCTTTTATCTTTCCTGATATTCTGTAGCTGAAGAGACAATTTTATGTCTATGCCTTAATGCTCTAGTGATCCAATTGCTATTTCTTGGCATGCTTTGTGAAGGCAGACAGCACCTTTAAGCCATGGTTTCATTTGGATATTGGAATGCTACTACAGAAAGTTTTTTGGATTTTTTTGGCTTGACAGTAGCATCAATACAGTTGATGGTACTGCCTGTTATTGCCTGTTAAACCCATAGAAATATATAAAGTACTGCAGCAACCAATGTTCAGGAAAAGACAAACAAATTAAATATATGTCAAGAAACCCACTAACAGAAAAAATAATGCTTTAAAGTGATGGAAAAGTCACTATTATGGCTTTCCTCAGGGGCATAAATCAGGCCAACATGTGGTTTGTAGTAAAAAAGCATTCAAGTTATACAATGGAACATATTTTTGATAAGATAAAATAAAGAAACAGCATAAGGAAACATTTTGGTTAGGCACTAATAGATATGGAACATTCACAGACAACACTGAGGAAATATTTTTTCTTCATTGTGAATACATAATTCATAGTAAAACCAATGTTTGACTCTTTCATATCTATGGTAACAACTGAGATATAAATGTAGCAGTGCACATATATTGTCTGGCACAGTATAATGAATTTACTGTATATACTGTAGAAGTTAATGTCATGGGTGTGGAAAAGCCTGTAGTATTTTGTGGGTTTGTTTGGCTATAAATCCAGCCATAGCATCTATTTTGAAGAAACACCTTCTTCAGAACAAGTAACATATTGTAGAGATTTTAACCATTGTGGGCCTGATGTTCAAAAATAGCTGCAGCAGTTGCCTGAAAACATTTATTTGAATTGTAAATCCTATTTACTAAGGAATATATATGCAGGGTGCATGTTGCAGGATTATTGCCCCGTGTTTTGCTTTCCAATGATGTCACATGGTCTGGACTGAATAGTTTGTAGGCTGATCCATTCTTCGGGGAAAAAAAAACAGGTTATTCAATGGCCTGGGGAAATAAGGCTTTAGTCATGAAGGAAAATAAATTCTTCACTCATCACCTACTGGTACTGACTGGTTATTCAACATAAAGAAAAGAACATAGAATTTGTCTTCTTTCTTGGATGATTAGGACAGTAATAGTAACAAATAGAGATTATGTTTGTTCCTCTAAAGAACATGTAGAAAAGTGGAGGAGCCTGGTGTTTTATTGAAATGTCAGCCCTACTGTAACTGACTTTCTAAGTAAAGAAAGAGAGGAAGTTTGGGACTGGATGCATAACTGCTATGATGGAAGAAGAGGAGTTGGTAGAACTTTTCTTTCTTAAAAAGCTTTATGTGGCAGGTAGAAGACAGACATTTGAGTATTTGGAGCTATGGTTTCAGGTATAAATTTTTATCCACGATTCAAAAAGCACATTGAAACTTTTTTGTCATTTCTACTAGATAAAAGGCAAATATAAATGAGAACCTTCCTCCCCCCACCATTTCTTTTTAGCATTTTTCCGTCTCTGTTTCTGATTATCTGACTTATTATTGGAAAGGGAGTCCTGATTCCTAACTTAGCTTTTTATAATATGTAAAAAATATCTTTCTCAGTGTTGCAGGAGGCAGTACTGTCCGGAAAATAACTCTCCCAGTGTGGTAGAAGAAAGCAATCAGTGCTTGATTAAGATTTTATTACAAATCAGCTTCATTTGCTGGCCTTGTTAAGAAAATAAGTTTTTCCCAGGAGAACTTCATTATTTTGGGTGTTATTTTAGACTACACTGGCTTTTTGAAGATCTTTTTATGGCATTGAAGTTAAAGTATGACACAGTATTTGATCCTTCTTATATTCATATATAGAAGTGATTTTCCCATATGATTTAACGAAAGGATAGTACAGATGTAAACAGACACTCTTTGAATTATTCCACAGGGGAATATTTTAATATGCACATAGTATATTTTCACTGTAATTCAGATTGAAAAGAACATATATGTTGTATATTTACATACCTTCCTATATCTGTCTGCTTCTATTTCTGTCATAGTACAGGAAGAATCAGAGGAAGAAAAAGAAAAAAAAATCAAAGAGCTTTTATCAAGCTTTCACCAATCAAGAAATATTCTTTTCAAAAACTCAATCTTTATACAAGATGCATAGCAATATTTAATGGGAATAATCTGTTAATGATTAATTGCAGGTACTATTTTTGGGAAAAATGCATCAAAAGACAGTTACATTTATTTCCTCCGTGTCTCTCTTTCCACTTTTCCAAAGAAAAAACCTTTGGGACCCTATACTGCAAAAAAACCAAAAATTAACAAATATAAATGATGTTTTAATTTTCCTCCTGTTTCACAGATAAATTGATTTTGTAAACAGATCTCTTTTTCTAGTGACATTACTGACGAATATCAGGTCACTTATAGCTTGACCTTTCAGTTCTTAAAACTTGCTAAATATTTTTAGAATTGAGACTGATATCTTGCATGTTGTTCTGCAAAAGTATTGTGTGAGCACATGAGAATACATGCACTAATACATGCACTAATTTGTGTGCAATTGTGTTGGATCATTTGATAAACTTCTCAGATGGGATGGGCAGTCTACTGTAAGAAGTATAGAAATCAGAGAAATCTACCTTGATTTCTGCAAGACTTTTCACAATGTTTCTCATAACATCCTCAGAGGTAAACTCTGGAGATGAATTTTAGATGAATAAAGTGAGGTGGATAAAGAACTGGCTCAATGGCAGAACTCAGAGGGTTGTGATCAGTGGAGAAGAACCCAATAGGAGGCCTGAAGTCAGTGGCATTCCCCAGGGGTTGACACTTATTGAGTCCATTCTTATTCAACTTGTTTATCAACAATCTGACCAAGGGAATAGAATACACCCTGAGCAGGTTTGCTGATGGTTACAAAACTGAGGAGGATGACTGATACACCTGAAGCCTGTGCTGACATTCACCAGGACCTTGATAGGCTGGATAGTTGGGCAGAGAGAAACCTAATGAGATCCTACACCTGGGGAGGAATAACCTCAAGAACAAATGCAAGTTGGGGCTGACCTACTGGAGAACAGCTCCATGGAGAAGGAGCTGGGAGTCTTGGTGGATGAGCATGAGCCATCCGTGGCCAGGAGGGCCAACAGTATCCTGGGGTGCATCAGGAAAAGTGTGGCCAACAGGTCAAGGAAGGTCACCCTGACCCTTAAGGTGTCCTATCTGGAATACGGGGTCCAGTTTTGGTCTCCACATTTCAAGAGAAACAAGGAGCTAAAGGAGAGGATCCAGTGGGGTCCACAAAGATGGTTTGGGGTCTGGAGTCTATGAGGAGAGACTGTGGGGGCTGGGCCTGTTGAGTCCGGAGAAAAGACTGAGAGGGGATCACTTCAATACATATAAATATCTCAAAGGCAGCTCACCATCCCCAGTCAGGAGTGTGGTGCCAGGCTCTTTTCAGTGGTGCCCAGTGACAGGATGAAAAGCAATGGCCATAAATTCAAACAGAATAAATCATCATGAGGGAAACATTCTTTACATTGAGGGTGGCAGAGCCCTGGAACAGGCTGGTCAGGGAGGTCATGGATTCTCCCTCTCTGGAGACATTTAAAACCCAACATGGTCCTGTGTAACCCACTGTCTTGGCAGGGGGGTTGGACTAGATGAACTCCAAGGTCCCTTCCAACCCTTAGAGTTCTGTGATTCTGTGAAGCATATTTGGAAGAATGAAGTTTCAAACTTCTTTTTAGCTTCTTTGTGATTACCAACTACAGTTTTGTGTAGCAGAAGGGATATACGAGTATAGAATAATTGTAGCATTTTTTCGAAGCACAGCCTTTTACATTATTAGCAACAAAAGAAAAATAGTGGGTTTTCAGATTAGTCACCTCCAGACTGTTAAGAACTATTCTTCTTGGCACATACATGTCTTCTAATTCATTTTCTCATCATATCTGAATTATGTGAGAGAAGTGAATTCCTTAATTTTTATTGAACTGCCCTGGTAGGAACCTTCAGGTTGTTCTGGTATATAAATTGGTTTACCGCATCTTCAGGAGTTAAGTTCTTCTTCCTTATAGTTATTGCTGTGATAAAATGTCATTCAATTACAATGTAAATTATTTCATTTAAAATATATGTACAGGATATGCATTAAAAAATTAAGTAGTTATATTTTTAAGAGAATGTTTGATGATGAATCATTATATCCACTTTGAAATAACTAAAATTATAATTCTGGCTGTCAGGAATTGCAGTTCACAGCAAATATATAGAAGCTTTTCAGATCAAACAAAAAAAAGCAATAATTGTAGGAAGATATAATTTCAAACCTGAGGCTTTTTCCAATGAACTAATAAGTGAATCAAATAGAATATGGAATTTCCAGGTAAAATTAGACTTCAAAGAAATGCTTGAGCTCACTAAGATATCATCACATTCCCTCCTTAGTTTGATTCATTGTTGCTGGAAGCTGTTGTCATTGGTAGGGGTTCTCTGACTCTTTGAATGTGTGTGCGGGGTTTAGGGCTTTGGTGCTGATTTTTGAAGACCCTTGTGTAGTCTGCAGTGAGTCATGATAGGCAAAACAATTATATCTCATATTAAAGCTCTGTGTATTGATTTCATGTCAAAAAATGTAAAATTTCTTCTTAGTACCTAATACATTGCATTTTGGATTTATTATGAGAACAATGTTGATAACACACTGATGTTTGGGCTGTTGCTGAGCAGTGTTTACCTTGAGTCAGGGACTTTTCAGTTTGATATGCTCTGCCAGTGAGCAGGTACACAAGAAGCTTGGAGGGAGGATGGCCAGGACAGCTGACCCAAAGTGGCCAAAGGGATATTCCAAACCACGGGATGTCATGCCACTGCATATAAACTGGGCTGCTGGCTTCAGCTGTTGGTTGCTGCCTGGAGACAGGCAGGGCATCAGTCAGCATATGGTGAGCAATGGTATTGTACATTGTATGTTTGTCTCAGGTGTTATTTTCCATCTCTCATTTTCATAAAAATTATTATTATTCTAAATATTATCTTTAGCACTTACTATTATTATTGTTTTCATATTATCATTGGTGGTGTGGTTTTTTTCCCCATTATTAATCTGTTCTTGTCTCAAGATTTGCTTTTTTTTTACTTTGATTCTCATCTGCACTGAGGTCAGGAGGAAGATGTAAAAGAGCAGCTGAGTGATATTTATTTGTTGGCTGGGTTAAAGTGCAACAACCTAATAGGACCAGATGTGAAAAGTAGGAAGGAGTTAGAGTTCTCTAGCTCTAATCAGACCTAAGAAAAGAAAATGAAACTTATCAAAAGTGTAATCAGTGCTGCACTTCTAGAGGTTTTTATTTTTAAGACAGAGGAAATAACTTTAAAAGAAGAGGAAAAGCCTCAAACCTCCACTTATAACAAAACCAGCTGTTGATAGATTTAGCTGCTTTGGGTGAACAGATGAATCTGTGTGATGTCAGTGAAACATTACTAAATTATACACCATAATAATGGCTAATGAATTTGCCTGTTTCTCTACTAAGATCTAAAAAAAATCAATGAAATCCCTTACAGGCAACACAGTAAGTGACACACCTAAATGAAACTTTTATTTGGCACCACTGAAATGGCAACATGCTTCAGCGTAAGTCATTCACAGTTATTTAAAGCAACACAAATAATTTTGCTTTTTTTGACTTACTGTAACACTTTTAAAGTCCTGCTTTGCAAGTTCCTCTAAAGTACATAACTTTTCAAGCTCTCAACTTGAGGTAGAATTTTGCAATTTTATAGAAAATTTGTAGCTTAGTTCTTTCGTGGCATGACACAACTGATCTGCAAACAGAAGAGCATTTTTTTCTGCAGTGGAATAGTTTAGTTTAATGCTTAAGTCATTCTTGAAGCCCCCATAAGGTACTCTATTCTCACATTGTTTTTAAGAGTATACATGAACAGACACTTTTCTTTTCTGAGCTTTTTGGGTAAAAAAATTAGAGCCTATGACTTTTGCCATTCCTGTGGTGTTCTACTGCCCCAGTTAAGCCAGCCTGAACTTTGAGGGTGATGGGCATTAACTAAAAGCAGAACAGTTCTGCATGCCCTTGATGACGTTAAAATATTTTCTTTGTGCACAAAGCAAGATGTTTTAAAATTAGAAATGGTCTCCATCTTTTTATTTCTAATACACAAAGGCAACCACTTTAAATTTTGTAGGCGAATGTGCAACTCTGTATATTTAATTTCTATTTTCCATGACTGTGATCCCACATGTTGGGGGACAGTGAATATTGCATAGTAAAATATTGATCTCTATGTCTTCTTGCTATTTTTTTTTCATTAAGTGACTTGCTATTCAGTGTCATTGCTGGGAATGCCAAACACTGGCTTGTGGGAAGAGTCTGATGCTAAAATAGTGTAAGAGCCTGTCTTGTCATTTGCAACTAAAATGTCATGCTGGAAAAGAAATACCTCCAATGATTAGATGGGTCTAGATGGCCTTTTTTGGACCTTTTCTATTACTTTATACTTCTGGAATTACCCCGTGTTCTCTACTGGTTCCATTTTCCATAAGACACTAAGTGTAAGTACTTCCTGGGTTTGATTTTTTTTCTGTTTTTTTTTTTTCCTTCAAAAGACCTTATTGTGCAGTCAGTGCCAATCCTTGAATATATTTCTCTTTAAACTCATATCCCATTCTTAATTCCTTTTAAAATAGGTTTTTTTTCTTCTGCCATCTAGGAATGTTTGAGTTTGGGTTTTTTTTTTCCCTATCTAATATATTGCATAAAAAGTGCATTTGTCCTAAGCAAGTCAAATTACTCAACTGAAGGGCCTTTATTTACTATGTTTGTAATTCTATATTTGGGATTGTATAACCCTTTTATATGGTGTCCTGATCATGGAATGTCAGGACACTTTAAAACTCTAAAAAAGAAACCTTTGTAGCGCTCAAAAAGGGATGGTTAAATTCTATTCATTGTGCTGTCAGGGAATTGAGATGCCACCACTTTATGTAGAAATGGACATTATTCCCTGTCCTGAATGGTGCTCTAAAGCCATCCCAATCATTACTTTAATATAGGGTAATTTTGTAAGAAAAAGTGGAGGAAAAGTGTACAAAGAAAACATGGGCAAAATCAAAGAAATTATGCCCCTGAACATGTGTTACAGCAACTTGTCCAGGCAATTATCCAGTGACAAAAACTCCCATAAACTGCATAAAATTTCAAAGTCTTAAACAAGAGTTAAATGATTTTTAACTTTTTTGTTTGGCTCATTGCCTAGGAGTGAATTTCATCCTTACCCAAACATTGCAAATCTAGCTGTTCACTTTTGTCTGTAAAAAGCATTTTGAGACTATGTATTCATTGTCTAGTACAGTAAGATACAGATGGATGCATAATTGAAAATTCTCATTCCTGAAATATAAAAAAAATTCAAAGCATAGGTTCGAATCCCCTAATCGCTATGTGAATCACTATATGATTTCATCAGGATATACAAATCAGATGGACACACTGCTGCAGGCATGTTTTGTTGGTATTTCTGGAATTTTATCAATATGATGTTTATGCTTTATGTCATGTTTCTAGGTGAATTCCTTGTAGTGTATGCACCTTGAATGTAATTGCTCCAGTTTGCTTCTCTGGAGAACCTTTTCTTTTCCCTTGTCTGTTTACATCAATTCAGATGTTGAATACCCACAGGCAAGGAACCAGACTTCCTACATGATTATTATTTAGTGTTATATGGAACAGTTCTTTCACAAGTATTGTGCATTTCCTATGTATGTTACTGGGAAGGTTTCCAAAAATCTGATCAACTGTATTTGGGGAGCTACTTGGAAGATGAATACTTATTTTCAAAGGTAATGAAGACCTCAGATTATCATTGAAACAAATTTATCTCAGTAGAAATTGAATACAGCTGATAGGGTTTTACCAACATTTACCAAAGTGCCTCGTCTTTATGTCTAACCTTGCAGATGTGCAGCAAAAGTCTTCTCTGTCCTCTCTGGTTCCAGCAGTTTGCAAGATCCAATCTTTCATTAGATATAATAATAAAATATTTTTGAAATTGAATAGCCTCCATGCTTGGGTCCTATTGTATGAGGCAGTAAGTTTTCCCTTTATGTTATAATCCCTGCCTACTGCTGCTCAGTGTTTGTACTATAAAGAAGCAGCACAGCCATTTCCATTTCAGTACTGCCCGAGCCGCCTGCTGAGTCAGAGCACACTGCTGATTATTCCTGCTGCATAGAGATTTTTGTGCTGTGCCTGTTTAGATTTCAGTGCCTTCTCTGAACACTCACTTCAATCTTATGTCACCATCAAGGTCACTTTTCATTTTCCAATTCCTGTTCTTGTGGTTCAGAGCTGCTTGGAGAGGGTCACATGCCTGCAAAGTTTAACAGCTGCCTCTGCCTCATATCCTCTCAAATGAAAGCAAAAGTGAAAACTTAGCTTCTCAAGACCCATGCTTGAGCAACAGAGGAAGCCCTTTACCAAGTTTAACTCTTCCAAAGAACTCTAGAATCCTTGGGAACATCAGCTCCAGGGTCCTTGGCAAAAGATATTTTCCTCTTGCCTTTTTCGGATATCACCAGTAACAATGAGACTTCCTGTCTCTCCACAGCTGTCTTTAAGTTTTCTTAGCTGTTCAAGCTCAGCCTGAAATCCTTTCTGTTGCTACTAAACTTTGCTAAATTTTAGATGATGGTCTGTGAAATCAGAGCCTCGCAGCTCTCCACCAGCACCAGTTCATCAAGCAGCAGCTTTGGCTTTTTTGGCATAATTTTTGAGAAGAATGTTCACTTTGTGCATGTGTTGATTACACATGCAGGAAAGCACAGATAGAGGAAACTTGGTCATCAAACTAAGAGGGAGTGGCTACTGAGGCCACCAGAGAGCTGTGTTTTACTCTGCAGTTAACTAAAGTGATCTGTTTTGCCCTCTTACCATAGGGACAACTTGCAATGGACAAGTATCAGCACATAAACATTTATATGTATTACATGAATAAAAAGTTCATTGTTTGGCAAATGTGAATAACCAGTAGTGACTTGTAGGGAACAATGGTATTTTTTAGCATTAACATCTGCAGTGATAATGCTGAATGCACTCACCTACTCTTTAAAAATTAATGAAGTTGGCTCCTATACACCTAACATAAAGTCACATTTTACTTCATCACCATGGAAGCCTGGAAACCATTTTCTTTGTTCTAGACTGACAATTATTATTTTGAGTGGTGCAAAGCTTTCCATGAAATATTTATTTCACTTTCTCTGGGAGGACAGGATAAGGTCTGAATTTTGGTTTCCATCACTCTTCTGAAGGTTCCAGCACACTTGTCTTTTTTCTGTTGCAATGTTACTATTCCTTTTTTTATTAAACAACACTGTTTCTTAAAGTTAATTGGGAAGAACTGGCTTTGTAGTGACAAACACATAGACTCAAATGTATTGCTAATACTTTACCTTTCAAGCAATAACATAAGCAATAAATGTGCAGAGGTTTTATAAATAAAAATTAACAAAATATAAATTCCTAACTGTTGATGGCCAGTTTAAAAGCAGAAGATCAATATATATTTATGCAAATAAAAGCAATCACAGAATAAAAGAATGAAAGTTCTTGTGGTAAAATATTAGGATGACAAAGAAATTCGATTTCATAGATACAATGTTTACAATTGTTCTCATGTACATTTTGGTTATATTCACAGGAAGTGAGTAACTGCCTTGAGGTTTAGCATAAGGAGCTATTAGTCTTGCAAAATAAAGATGTGTCTTTTTTATACATGCAGGAAAGACTCATAACATGGAAGGAGTGCTTATCTGAGGTTTGATACCTTGACATCATCTCAAGCATTATCTCAGAAATTTAAACTAATTTAATCATAAAATTATACTTTTCAGGGGAGATTGAGAAAAAAAATCTTAACTGAGTAAATAATCCTCTATTGTTAAAACAATTTATGGTAAAACTGCATTTGAGAAGTTAATCAATTTAAATCCTAGGGAAAAAAAAAAACCAAAATCTTGGCATGGAGGTATGTAAACAGGATAGTCCAATAAACAGAAACAGCGTTTTACAAGAAATAAATCTAAGATGAGGATTATGAACCCTCCATCAAGTCTTTGTAAATCAAGGTTTAATAGAGTATTCATCTGCTCCAGATGAAGTTTCTTCCACAAAGAGAAGTCTTGAAAGGAACTCGCATATCTGTTACCATTCTGTGGTGAACCTGTTCCCTGTATTATACATGGACCTGTAACATATGAATAAAAGTCCTCAAAGTTATCTCTAAAACACTTTTTTTGTTGTTGTTGTTGGATAAATTATGAAGAAAGCAATTAAACTTTCTTAATGAATGTACATCTTTATCCAGGAGTGACTGCAGGTCTTACTAAAATGGAATAAAACACAAACAATTTTAAAAAGAAGTATTAATATACCATGTCACATACATCCTTGTATATATTTATGAAATAAGCCATACTTCTCTTGTGCTTTCTTTTGTTTGTGATTTGGAAAATTAAGTTAGGCAATAAAGCAATAAATTGTAACATTTCCAAAGTTGGGAGTGAATGAACTGGAGTATCTTCTTAAACAGTTAACATTTAGATGATCTGACATGGAATATGACCCAGTACAATTCATATTAATGGACAGCAGAAAGCTAGCAGACTCAAGAAAATTGCTTGAATGGAAACAAATGTTGTATTATAGATCCTCAAACCTATTTATAGGTTTATAGAGTTGTCACATGTGTGCTCTGCATGCACAAAGAGAACATTCTTACTGAAGAAGTGAAACTAACTTCATGTTTGTAATACTGAAAAAATGACAACAGACATACTGTGAAATGTGTCCAATCAGTCTTTGGAAATATTTGATGTTCAACAGGTGAAGGCTAACATAAAGAAACCAGCTCAACCCGTGTGTGTCTTCCTACTGAGTGATGGCAATAAATGGTTTTGTCTGCAGATTGGCTCAAAAGATAGATTCTGACTCAGCAATCTTTCATCAGTGGCTTCTACTTCAAGCAGAGAATGTCTGGGATAGGAACTTAAGTGGAGGCTTCAACTCATGTCATAAAAACTCAGAACCCTTGAATTGTACTAAATTGTCCAGTGATGAGATATTGACATATTTCCTCATTGCCATAACAGTTATGGGCATATTCATTGCCATTTCTGTCTTTTACTCTGTTACCTAAGGTTACCTGGATAGCTTTCCCCTGATGTCCTGCGTACTCCCTTTGGTGTCTGACACAAAATGGGCATAATCTTTTGCAAATAAGGAGCATCAAAAGTATTTACACATGGACCAGAGTTTATACTCAATATTCATCCTGAGGTAAAACTTTACTTCCAATTCGAGGTACTTTTAAGTAAAAGAGGAAGCAAATTTCACAGAACTCTGGATATAAGTAAGGATACATAGTTGATTTCACTGTTATTTTAACACACACTCTGGTAGCTAAGGCTGCTACTGAAGAACTACAAGAAACCCAAACACTATTTTTATTTCTCTGTCTGAGCAGACTTCAGTATATACTGTTTAGATTCCTGGGATAGTCTTGAAAGAAGTGCCTGATCTTTTTTTTCTGGTAAAGCTGCTGCAACTTTCATGAGTATTTGCATTTTAAGTCAAAAGAAGAAAAAGAGTCATCCTGTAATCTGGTGATTAGGCACTTACTTGCTTTCTTCAGGTTTTCAAACTTATCTCAGTATAATTCTGCACTCTTAAAAGACCAGAGAAAGGGAATGAAATTAGATGCATCAAACTCCAATTACAAGGTTTTGCTTTCAACTGCCGTAAACTCTTTTTTGATGGTTTATCTCCTTCTTTGTCAGATAGTAAGAATTAACTTAAAGTGCACAAGTGACTTTTGGTACACTGTGGCATAATTTTCTCTTCAGCAATGCTTCAAAAACTGGTTGCTAAAAAGCCATTGATTAGGCATAAGAAAGTTAAAATATTTATAAATAGGTAATTTTATTTCCCAAATTCTTAATTTGTGGTAGAAGACAAGAATCTAGATATAACTTCTAACTTTTCTATTGGTTTAGAGAATTACATAGCTTAAAAATAAATACACACATTCAGACACACAGACACACACAGACACAGACACACACACACACACACATATATATATACACACACACATGTGTGTGTGTGTGTGTATAATAGTATTGGTAAATGTTTGTTGAGTTCCTGGTGAGGCAGTGCCAGATCATTAGCACATGTGATATTGCTGGTTCATGCAGAGCTTTATTCATTGCTCATTTTCTGAGCAGACATGTAATTAACTGCCTGCTAATTGTCTGTTAACTCATTGGTACTAAATCCCCTGTCTGCAAAAATATTTTCATTTTTCTGTATTAGGAAACAAATGTTCAGAAGAATTAACAATTATCACAGAAGTTACTAGTTTCCAGTTCATTTCTTACCTTCATAAATAGAAACTTACCTTAAAAAGAATAAAAAATGAAAGTAGTAAAATGAAGTAGTAAAACAAATTCCAACTTTCTGAGGAGTTCAGATTGCACCTCATATTAAGCAATATACCCTTCAATGCAGTGTTTGAAGATGCTTGTACATTACAGAAATCAGTGAAATAAAGATTTTAGAAAAACTCTGCAATTTTACTTTATCTGAGATGCAGATTTGTTACATTTCATATGACTTAACCTGTTGGGGTTTTTTTGGAAAAAGTGTACTTAAGACAAATAAAAACATATAACTTAGCAAAGTAAAAGCAAAAAGGTATGCAGTCTAAGCAATATCACAAAGCCCTATTTTTGCATAAGCTTTTTCTCCATTCTCTTCAAAGATATTACACATATAATCTAATGTGTTTTTCTAGTTGCTTCACTCCTGAAATGATATATCTATTTTATTCTCTGATACTGCATTCTTTCTCCTTAAGGTTATTTAAGTAAGAACATCCTTTTTTGCACCACAGCTTAAAGAAAAAGAAAAAAAGGGGTCAAACTGCTATATGTCTTGTTCTCAGGGAGGCCTGAGCTGGCTTGGGTGTCAGGAGGGCGGCTCTTTGGTGACCTTTTAGCAGTGGTTGAAGAACCGCTGCTTCTTCCTCATCTCGGCCAGCTGATTCCCATTCCTTTCTAGGAATAACTCTTCAGTCCTGTCTACCAGTGGTTTTTGTAATGACTTTTGGTTGTTTACAGTTACTGGTCTTTGCATTATGTCAATGATTATCCTTATTTCATGACTTGTTCAAACTGCTCTAAAACCTTGATACTTTCATGAGACACAGCCCCTGTATTCCAGCAGCTCTGGTGCTGTTACTGCAAAAGTGAATCTTACAGGCTTGTTGGTCTAAGGAGTATCTCTGCTAGAAAAGAAAGAAACCAGAGACAATTTTCAGGTGGATCACCAAAACAATCCAAACCTTCATGCAACTTACACTGTAAATCATAAAATAAAAGACACATGCTAAAAATCTCTTTTATGATTCAAATCTTGGGATTTAGTTGTCACTGAAATTGTACTTTAAAATAGTAAATATAAACAGGGAATAATACATCTCTTAAGTAAAAGTTCATTTTAGAATTTATGTCTTCTGTACATTCAGTTATATTTGGGATGCCTGAAATAGTAATTACTAGCTTAAAAAGTGTCCCTCTAACAAGGAAAATACTTAATTTAAAACTAAATTCTCTTATGGATCTTTTACATCTACTCAGTAGTGCTAAGCTTTTAGTAATATAGAATAATACTATATTACAGAATTGCTCTTCCAGTTTTTACCTTAACTTACAGCTCAGGAACATATTTCAAAATCCATCTGGGAGTTTTTGAGGAAACATTTCGTTTTCTGGAAAAAAAATATTAGCCTCACATCACCAACTGCCTTCAAACAAGGGTGAATTTGACATACTGGAAAAAATGCGGACATAGAGTAATTTGTAAATAAAAAAACTTTCCTCTATTCTTATGTTTGAAAAAAGCAATTTTTCCATAAAACTGTTGAGAATATGCGTGCAATTTTTAAATTGTATTCGTCATGAAGCATCATTTTAATTTGTTTTCATGTTTACCAAAATAAAATGATATTGTACTTAAATTCACCTAATCATAGCTTTCAAGTCTGATCTCATCTGGCAAGGAATTCCACATGCTCTCAAAGGGAACATTTTCTAAATGCAGACATATTAGGAAGGCATTTTAATTATGTGTCTGAGATCACTCATCCTCCCAATGTAGTATAATAAATCTGATTTACTCAAGTCTGCGGTTAGCAAAGGCCACTGTTGCACGAGAAATATGTAGAAATATGGTGGCTACATTTCTGTTTCAGGCCTAGACAGTGTTTAAAAAATCTCAGTATTTCATTTTCCTTCTCCTTAGTAACCCTTCCTAAGTATGTCTCTGATAAGTCAAAATAAAAATCTTGTTCCACAGACTCATAGAACGCTGTGGGCTGGGAGGTATTTTAAGGCTCCCCTGGTTCCAACAGCCCCTAGGGACACCTTCCACAAGATCAGATTGCTCTGGCCCTGAGCACTTCCAGGGGTGATGTGTCAACAACTTCCCTAAGCAACCTCTTCCAGTACCTCACCACCACCACAGTGAATAATTTCTTTCTATTATCTAATCTAAATCTTCCTTCATTCAGGTTACAGCCATTTAATCCTGTCACTACATGCCCTTGCGAAAAATCCCCCTTCAGCTCTCTTGTAGGCCCCCTTTAGGTGCTGGAAGGCTGCTATGAGGTCTCCCAAAATCTTCTCTTCTCCAGACTGAACAGCCTTTCTTCACAGGAGAGGTACTTCAGCTCCCTGACCATTTTGTGTCCCTCCTCTGCACTCACTCCAGCACATCCACATTGTTCTTGGGCTGGGGACCACAGAGGTGGATGCAGCACTTCAGGTAGGGTCTCACAAGAACAGAGTGGAAAGAAAGAACCCTCTCCCTCAACCTGTTGGCCAGGTTGGTTTTGATGCAGTACAGGAAACAGATGGCTGTGAGAACACATTGCTAAGTGATGTCCAGCTTTTTGTCCACCAGAGCCCCAAAGTCCTTCTCCTCAGGGCTGCTCTCAGTCCGCTCTCTGCCCAGTCTGTATTCCTGCTTGACCTGGCCCAGGTGCAGAACCTTGCATTTGGCCTTGTTAAACCTCATGAGGATCACCCAGGCCCACCTCTCAAGCCTGTCAAGATCCCACTGGATGGCATTCCCTTTCCTCCAGCGTGTTGACTGCACTACACTAATTTGGTGTATGCATCAGATTGAGGGATATTAAGAATAATGCGGGATTTAGAGAAGTTTTTGTGTTTAAAAGCTCATTAATGCCTTCTCAAAACTGTGAATCCACCTTGTGAGCTCTGCATAGGTGTGCATTTTACTACCAGTCATTTTGCTATTAGTCATAGATAATGCACTTCTTGGCTCTATTCTATTTGTCTGGTTTTGGTGTTTGGAGTGTTTTTAATGGAATGTATTTAAGATCCTACTATGAGATTCCACCCAATCAATATACCAATATACTATGAGAATCCACCCAATCAAAGAGTTTCAGTTGTTACTGGGGACTAATTTGGATCTAGCTTAAAATTTTAGTGATTGTGGTTTACAGTTCCTGAAGAGTTAATGAGAGAATACCAGAATGCTTCGCCTCTCTTGTTTGTGTAACAACTTGACACCTTTACAAATTCATGAGCTGAAATTGCTCTGCACATAAGTACAGTATCTTATTTTTCATTCAGTGCTGTTTCCATTTCCTAGTGCCCTGTGTGACTTTGCTCACAGGTTGGAAAGTAGCATAATGCATCATTTATACTGGCTTCCACCTTTATTGACTGATGGCCTCCTTTGCTGTCAATCATTCCATTGAATTTTGTCAAAAAGAATGTGAAAAATTTTATTGCTGATGTGACTGAAGTGCATTCACCTGTAAACAAATGCTTGAGACAGAAATCAGAACAAATGGTTACCTAAGGTCATTTCAGATACTGCAAAGACCTAATGGAAGTCAAATGCTGGTATCCAAATGACAAAGTGACAAATATAGTTTCCTTGTTTGATTGGAAAAGAAAAACACATTAGCAATAATGATTAATAAAGTATTTTTTTCTTTGGAAATGGTTCAGTTTGACAGTATGTGATCCACAGTCCTGTGCAAAAGATGCTCATGTAAGGTTGTTACATAACCTGACCAGAGAACTACCCCATTGCCCATCTAGTTCAAATCCAAAAGTGCTATATTCAAACACCAGCATACCATAATAGATACATGTCAGAGAGCAACAAGTTCACCAGGACTCACCAGGGAGGCAGGGCCAGACACAGGACTGGAGATGGCACAATCACAGCACAAATCAGGCCAAAAGTGGGAGCCCAGAACCAATTTTAGTGGAACTCCTGAGCCCAAGGGCAAAAGGTTTGAATGAAGGCTCCCATGCAAGGCTGGTCAGGGCTTTTGAGACAGACAGTATTTACATTGAGAACTAATATAATTTGAACCATATTGGGTGTTTTGTATGTTTTATAGCATTCAAATTATCAAGGGTGAAAGTCAAATTTTAAAATAAATAAGTTTAGTATCACTGCATTATAAGAATCACAAAATGCTAGAAGTAAAGATGTCAGTATTTGGTATCGTGTAGTAGAAGCTGATTGTAGGCAATACAAAAATATTAAAGCAAACAGAATGAGGTATTGACACAAACCGCAAATATTTTTATCCTCAATTACTAAAAAAAATCAAGAACTTGCATGTGAACTGGCCCAACCCTGTGTCCTCCCCCTCTACAGCCTCTTACAGTGAAGTTGATCTTTGTTGAACTCATAAAATTTTGAAGAACATATATATAGGGTCCAAATTCTTTGAAGTTTTCCTGATGAAAAGGATCCAACTATAGGTTTTGAAAGAACATAAAATTTCTTGCATGGCATGTGAAATTAATTCACAAAATATTCCAGCTCCACACATTCCAATAAAGTGTGAATCATTTCAGTTATATGAGAAAAAAAGTGAAACTTTGTTCATAACTGAACATCAAACCATGTTAAAAAAAAAAAGAAAGAAAAAGAAAAGGAATAAAAAATGGGGGAGAAAAAGGGTCAGAATCTCTTACCTCCAATGTTCTCTAAGAAATTCCATCTGAATTTATCATATTTAAATACACAAAACCAGAGAATACTTGGAAGCAGATTGAGAGGTTATTGAGTAAGAGGAATAAAAGGCTGCTTGAAGAAAAATCTTCAGGAAAAAGGGTCAGATATGCAGGAGAAAAAGGAAGCCTACATTTTTTTAAGAATTCTGCATTGGAGGTATCTTTATTTTAAATTATCATAGAAATTCTCTCTTAATATGTCCTCATTCTTTACTGCTATTTCTTCATTTCTCCTTAGAGAATCTGTGATTTGACAGATGATTTAATGAAACTGAAATTTCTACAAATTTGTATCCCAATGTCTATTTGTATACAATATTTCAGAAAAGCTTAATAATTAGCTAACTCAAAAAATGGTCTATTTGTCCAAAATCTGTATATGTCATGCATTATGTAGTCATGCATGGGATGGGTCAGATATAACCTGAACATCTTTTAACTCAGTTAAACCAAAAGCTCTCTTGAGGATGAGAGAGGTGGAGGAAACCAGCAGCACACTAAATTTCGCTTCTCACCCTTCCCTGAAAAGCAGGTACAGAAACATTGTCAAGATGTTGATGTGATTTTTAATGAGTAGTAGAAGAATATACTATAGACAATTCCCTATTTCAGCTTAACGTAAGGTTAACTGGGGAAAAGTGGCAGACTGGAATAAAAGGAGCATATAAACTCTTGAATGCAAAACTGTCTAGGCTTATGTCTCCTCAGCAAGGGTTCCTAGTGGTGCATGAGGAAATTGGTGATTTTCTCAGGTTGCCACTGACCTCCTTTTTTCCTTTGTCCCTGCTCAGAGGACTGGTTTTCTACCATATTCATCTGTATTTTCATAATCAATGGCCATCTTTCTCTGCTTTTCACGAGCAATCACACTAGCATAGATGGTGCTCCATTAGGCTGCCCTTCTCATTACATTTCCCTGTAGACACACCAGGCTCTCATTTTGAAATGGCATCTGCCATCAGCTATGTCATGATGCCAACAAAAAAGGGGGAGATCACACTTTAAAAAGACACAAAATATAAACAACAGATAATTCCTAATACTTGAGACTGACTAGATCTCCTGTCTTGGAGTAGATGATCACACATAAGAAAAACTATGATTTTGTATCTGAAAGGCTCACAGATGTACTGCTTAAGGGCTATTTCAGAAAACAAAGGAACAACACAATTAACAGAGTGATGTCTGCATGTTAGACAAAGAAATGTGAAGAAGAAGAGGTGACCACAGCAAGACATCAGAACCATCTGTTCCTTTTGTTCTGAGTAAAAGCTTCTGGGTGAGCAAGCACACCTGAGATCCTTACCAGTAACAAAGGCTGTGTGTTATCAAATGGCAAAGGTGGGCTTTGTTTACAGCTGACTGGTGGCAAAGGCATGCTACCTCAATATTCAGGATGCATCCAGACAAATAAACTGTGTATTATTAGGCAAGAACTGAAACTGCCCAAGCTTAAAGGCTTATCACTGTTGCTGTCTATAGCATTTTTCCCTTTTAGTGGCTGATAATTATTTTGTCCACTTCTCTTCTACAGAATACTTTTCACTTGTTTTCACTGTAATGTTGAAGTTCTTTTACCAAGCAAGAATAGTAATGAGAAGGGAATAACAACTATTCTAGCTTTTGTTATGTTCTCATATAATAAGCACTGGTCCTTGAACTACTGGAAAGGGATTTAGAGAATTGTTAAAAAAATATATTCATATCAATTATGGAAAATCTAGATATCACCTCTCATTTCCACACAAGTTTACAACAAAACAAAGGAACAAGGTTTCAGTACTTCACATGTAAAATTGTGCTGCTTTAGTTTGACAGAAACAGGATATTCTCTTTATTTTTTTATTATATCTACCCATAGAAAGTAGATATATTTCCATAGGAGACAACTGTGATTAAATCACTATACTTAAATTTACCTTCAAATCACTTCCTTCTCATTGATCTAAAAATTGGTTTTCTTCTTAATGCCTTGTTCCCAATCTGTAAAAGGGGAAGAGTATTATTTTACAATGCAGGTCTTCTTGTCAAATGCTCAACTAAAAAGGCAGTACAGGTGATATAATCATCTTTCAGGGAAAATCATTGTATGATGGGGAGAAAATATATAAATATGTGTAGTTTGAAGACATAGTTCCCTGTACACAACATCTGACAAAAAAATCTTATCCCTGGAAACTTTCAGCATTTTAATCAGCATTTAAATCTTGATGATATGCAACGTAATTTTTTTCTTTGTTTGATGTAACTGCTTACAGTAAATAATGTGAATCTTTTATTTAATTAATATTCATTGAAACTATTTATGATTTACAAAAAGAATGGAAAAATGTGTATAATAAAATAAAATCTTAATAGCTACAATCCTAATTTATATAGTAAGCTTTATATGAGTTTCCCACAGTTCTTCACAAACAAATCATACAGAGATACAGGAAGGAAAAGTAATCCATCTCAAAGAAAACCATTTTGAAAAGACTTGGTGTCACTGTACTTGTAAAAATATTCCAGATATGAAAAAAAATTAATATTCACAGGAAGCAAGTGATACATCTAGGGTGCCAGCAAAGAAATGCCATTTCAAATATTTTCTTTATTCAGTGGTTGAAGCAATAAATTGCACAGTACATGAACTGAGATAAAAATAAATAATAAACATTACTGAAAACAAAATTGTAAGGAAATAAAATATGAATATATTGCAAGCAGCATTTGGCATTATGTGAAAATAACAGGGTCTCTTTTGTTTTCTTATCAGCTCTGAAAAGTGTGTTGTCTGGCTTCATGTAACTGCAGCTTCTTTTTCTGGCAGTAGATGAATATGCCTTTGTTTTAAACCTCAATATCTTTAACACTGAACAGAAGTATGGGTATGTGAGGCAGAGAAGATACAGTTAAGATACTGTGTGTTTCATGAAGCATGGTAAACTGACTGTTCTATCTATATTCAATTTAAAATTTAAATTCTCTATTTTCCATTGTATTGGAGTTTTTGAATTTGAATTTGATCAAAATATGGCTGTACTAATAAAAGTTTAAAAGTTTATTGCATGTTACAAAAATTATCAATATTTCTGGGAAAATACTTGAGTGAACTCTGCATTGTCTGTGCTGGTGTAGAGATCAATAACTTTTTGGGTTTTTTTAGTCTGTTGTGTGAAGATTTAGCATTGAAAAATAGTTATAGTAAGGATAAAACTTTCAAAAATATCTATAAACATGGGGGAAATTAAAAGTTAGTTGGGATTTCTTTAAGTTAATTGTTAAATCAGACTTGAATACATACATTAGGAATTAATTTCTAATTAATTAATTTCACCCTTTTAGAGAGAAATAGTGGTGGTGTTCACCAGCATGAAGCTGGAGGGGAGGGATCATTTTACTATGCCAAGTTCCCCATGACTGTATATATTCTCAGGGCAAGTAGCAGATGTGTATACTGTAGGTAAATTGCAACTCTAACATTAACAAAACCTAAAACTTTTTTGAGGCTAGAGAGAGTGATCTGAATTATCTCAGAGTCTGGAGAGATTCTTCAAGAGCTTTTAGAGGCACTTAATCATTTCTTCTTCAAGGCAGCAAACCCAGTACTGCTGAGAAACAGCACAGATGCACAGAGAGGATCATATTTGCACTTTGGATTGGCATAGAGGCACTGAGACCAAAGAAGAGGCCCCAGCTGGGGGCTGGTGGCAGGGTGGGAGGCATCAGGTGGGTGAAGGGTAAAGGATCCCAGTCTGCCTTGCTCATCTGCCATCCTGTGCCAAGGAAATGCCTCCTTAAGCAGAGGCTCTGCTGGAAGCGAGGCAGATTGCAGTAGTGGGCAATTGCTACCAGAAAAATAGCAAGCTGGGCTTGTGACTGCAGAGAGAATTTCATGGTGACTTGCTTGCCAAGTGCACAAATGTGTCAGACCTTATGAAATGTCTCTACCAACTGCTAGGAACCAGCAGAGGGGGTCTGTAGCTGGTGTGCATGGGAACAAAAATAGCAGAGTGAAAGAGAGAAATGGAATAGATTTTAGGGTTTGAAGAATGTTTTAAGAGTACCAAAACCCTCAAAGTAGTTTTCTCTGTAATGTTCTCTGCAATTTCAGTGGTGCTGGAGATGGAGAAAGAGAGGCAAACTTTTAATGCTGGGCTGAGAAGCCAGTAGTAAGGATTAAGAGGCATCAGAAGCTTCTAGCATAATGAATGGTCATGCAGAAGAGATGTACTTCCTCTGAATGACAAGTGGGTCAAGTTGCTACCATTTAATATCAAGGAAGTTGAGAGTGAACTTTTAAATGAAGGAATAAGAGTAAGCAGACATGTCCAGAACAGCAGAGAGGTGGAGATGACATATTTATTACAGATGATAGTATGGAAATTTTTTTAGTCTCTGTGAAGGCTAGAACACAGAATGGAATTAGTCAAACAGAGAGTATGATTCAAATTGGATGCTGGGAAGAGAATCAAACCTGTACAGTAACAATATAAAGTATAAGTTGTCAAATGAAGGAACATGAATAAAGAAACGGTAGACATACCAGAGACTTGGTGGAAAGAGAAAAATCTGCTAAGCATCATTCAGTGGAAAATTAGCAACAATGATCAAAAGAATGCTGACTATTTGGCAGAATGGTCCACATTTGGCAGGATCAAATTATATGCACCCAAGATTTACTTAAAATTCTCCTGGTACTTGAAGTACTTGGGAGATATGAAGATAGCTTTTAAATTGATTGAGATTTAAATCAATCAATTTAAAGTGTGAGATTTAAATTGAGATTCCAAGAAATTCAGGGTACATAAACCTACTATCTCAACAAGGGAGAATAGTATGGCCTATAATAATGCACAAATTAATAATCACAAACATAAATCTGACCATACACTGGGGAAGAGACAATGCAGATTCTTGAAGGGAAATCCTGTGCCATTAATATACTATAGATATTTGAAAGCTCAGCATGTGGGTAAGGGTATTCTGACTGGTATATCCCTCTTGGATTCCCACTAAGTTTCTGGTTTAATTTGTCATCTAAAGCTTTAAAGAGTTTAATCAGTTATAGCATGAGATAAAGCCTTTCACTTTATTTCATGATTTGGTGAAATGATGAAATCTGTTAGGGTAGGAATTAATATTTTTTACAGTAATCAGCAGTGAATTCCACACAGGTATGTTCTGGGACTTGTGCAGTTCAATATAATAATAGATGACCTGGAACTGAAAGCCATTAGTGAAGTGGTAAAGTTTACTGCTGATAACAAGTTATTCAAGACAGTAAAAATGAAGGCAGACTATGAAGAATTGCAGGAGGACCTGAGG
Source organism: Agelaius tricolor (assembly GCF_023055355.1). NCBI lineage: Eukaryota > Metazoa > Chordata > Aves > Passeriformes > Icteridae > Agelaius > Agelaius tricolor. The sequence continues at coordinate 22,170,361 of NW_027269262.1, read as the reverse complement.
AAGATGAATGAGCAGCCAATAAAATGGCAGATGAAATTTGGTATAGATAAATGTCAAGCCATGTATAGGGGAATGAGCAGTCCTACACGCACAGCACAATGGGCCCTGAATTGGTCATTATCACTCAGGAACAAAATCTTGGGTCATCATAAAAGGCTCTATGAAAATGTCAGCCCAATATTGGTAAGACAGGCAAATCAAAGGTAAGAATCATTTCAAAAAAAATGAAGAATAAAAAAACGGAATGTCATAGCTCGTTGTATAATTCTCTGGAATCACCCCTTTCTCTTCCCTTTTAAATAGAATTGATGAAAACTGGGAAAGATTCAGGAAAGAAGAGCAAGGATTAACAGATGTATCAAACTGCACTGCTTCTTTGTATCAAATAATGAACTAAGAGTAGACTGTAAAACTTGGGGGAAAAATGACAAAAAAAAAAGAGATTACAATAGATCTCTTTTAAAAAGAGGTTGGATAAGGACTAATAGTCAGTTGGGGATATAAATTTTCCAAAATAAAAGGAGGGATAGATCAATTTAATAGGAGTCAGCTTCAAAACAATTTTAGGGAATTAGTTCTTCACTCAGTAGCTGTAGGCTAGTAAAATTGCTCTAAAGAATGTTGGAAATACTAAAAAGAACATGGACTGAAGGAGAGATGGGGAAAACTCATGGAAAAGGAGACCAAGAATACCTATTTAATGCACATGTACATTTTCTGACTCCAGAACCGAAAAACATTGGAAAGCACATGAGGCAAAATTGTCACAGATACTTCTTAATTTTTTCATTCTTCCCTAGATTTCCATTTATGACGTATTTTATTTTGGAAAAAATAGAAATAAGCATTTGGTGTGACTCAGAAGGCCTTTCCTATACAGATCTCTTGTTATTGATTCTTCCAATGACAGCCACTGCCTACTTCATTAGTGACAAACAAACCAAACTGAGCACAGAGGATGAGGCACACCCTCACTCTTAATACTTAATAATGAAATGCATTGCAACTTCACTCGCATCCTTATATGACCCCAAAACCTTTTTTTATGAATTTTGTTTTTCTATTCAAAGTTAACAGCAGTTTTTTCATAGCCTGTTCAAGTCTTGTTTTCACAGGGTGGTCTGTACATCCTCACTTATGATGCAAGTCTGTAGAGAGGTGCTTTGAGGTGTGAAGCCTGGTGAGGATAGTGCTGCAGGAGTGTGGGAGGTGGGGACTGCCACTCCTGGTGCAATGTGGACCATTCTGCCTGTTGGAGTCAGTTCCAAGGATGCAGAGTACAGCACCACTCTTACAAGTCATTTCAGACACTCACAGGCGAGGAGTGCAGCAAGTACACGATGCAGACAGCAACAGCCTGGAGCTTGAGCACCAGCCCTCTCTCAGCACAGAGACAGATGATGTGTGGTCTAAGAGAAACAGACAGTGGTAGGCACACTGCCTTTTCCTGAAACTGAGCCTTTAATTGAATGATAAAGAATTTGGGGCTGTCCCAATAAGGAATGTGATCACTCAGATAATTTTGTTGCATATTATTTTTTTTTGTAAATGGAGTCTGTGATATGTCTATGATAAGAAACATAGGTTTCTCCTATACCTATTTTTCCTGGAGAGCTGCTTATTAAAAGGTTCATACTCCCACCTTAACAATGGAAACACTAATCTTCCTAGGTATGGACTGCATACATAGCAAGAATAATTATTACGAAAAAGCTTTTCTTCTCATACCTACTATCCATTTTATCTTTTAGTTCATAAGATACCACACATTATTCAACACTGCTAAATCAAAATTTTGTGAAGATCAAAATGCCTCTAGTATCTCTGCTTTGTTTTGGGGACAAATCACAGTTTTCACCAATATCTTTCTTGCCTCTAATATTACTTTGTTATTGTTCTTTATAATTTCAGATTGCTGTTCACATCAGGTGTGTTTGAACAGAACCTCTTCAAGGTTTTTTAACACTAAGAAACCAAACTGCCTTTAGTTCCAGACTATCTGGTGTTTTATTCTTGCATGATTAAAAGGATCCAAATACATGCAATTTAGACTATTTTTTTATTAATGTTTAGACAGCACTGTGTTTTTGAAAAGCAAAGAACAAAGCTTTGCAAAATTTTTAGTGAGGAGAGAAGATTTCCTTCTCCTACTACCTATTGATACACTGGTAGTTGAGTATTTAATAGTACTAGCCTACGGCTTCTGCTTCCCTTACTTTTTAGAATTGGAGGTTTCTTCTTAGGTATGAAACTGTTGGAATCATGAATGCTGAGAATTTTAGATTTTCTGTGCTGTCAGGCACCGACCCCCCAAAAAAACCTATATTTGACCAGAGGCCATGAAGAAGGCTTCCAAAATTGAATGACAGAACTGGGATTATGGGTGTGTAGTTTGAATAGAAGCATGTAATATCACAGGATGGAAAATTTAGAGTTTAAGACTTTAGAATATAGCAATATATATAAAGCAAGGTGGAGGTTTTAGGGTGGAGGCTGATCCATCTTCTTTACCTTCTTCTTCACCTTCTTCATGGGTTTGGGTGGTATTGTGTTGATTGGATAAAAAAGTCCACATTGCAGGCATACATTATTGGTTATTGGGTTAAAAGTAAAAAAAATTTACATGTCATTTCTTAATTGGACAGTTTATCCTTAAAAGACCTCATAGAGAGAGATGATACGTTGCCATTTTTTACCTTGTTAGGGTGAAGTACTGTAGAACTCACAGCTTGTGAGACTGTAGCATAGATAAGAACTAATAAACCTCTGAGTCTGAACAAGAAATACCATCTCAGCATTTTGTCCCTACCTTGGCAGAAAAGAAGAGAAGAATTCATTATGAAACCATTCTCGTAAAGCTTGGCAAAACAATGTCCTTCAACAGAAAGAAGAATCTCTTCCCTAGATTATCACCACCCAATATCACAGGCAGTTGTAAAGCCAGACTTTCTTCTGGAAAAAAGCCCTAGCTTATAGTCTGTCATTAGCTACAGATTGTCTTCATAGAAGAAAAACATGGGAGTGATAGGGATTTTTCTTTCTTTTTTATGCTTCTTTAAGGCTGAAAATTTTCTGAAGGACAGTCACTGTTCCTCTCCACAGCTAGGAATCATGGTCTAAATTTACTTCATAATGTTTTTGTGATTAGGACTCAGTGAAGATCCATATAACAATACAGTTGAATTACTGTATTTCACTGATTAAACAATTTTGTCTAGAAAACAATTTTCCTGTAAAGTCATTCTATTTATGTGACTAACAAAATAGCTTGATTAACACTGTAATGATGTCTACCAAAAATATATATATAATGATTCACTACTTATGGCTAGCTAAGAGAATAATTTATTAACATGTGCTTAAAAAACATTATCTATCTAGTTAACTTTTCTAAAAATTGTTGATAAATTTGGCATGCATCTAGGAATATAATAACATAATGTCTTGCATTTTATGTAAATCCCTCATTATTTTATGATTAATCATTTTCCCATTGAAATGTAGTAATAATTTAAAAAAATAAACAGTAAGGTTTCAAGTGATCAAAGGAACTCAGAGAAGACCTAGTTTGAGCCTAAAATGGCTGATCCACTTAGGATTTAGCCAGTCTGAACCTACAGTATTAGGCTCCAAAGAAAGCATTTCACTTGATGTTCTTGGTTTTTTTCATAAGTATGGATTAATGGATGAGAACAGACACATGGTTATTTGTTGGGGTTTCCCCCCCTCCCCCCAAAATCCAGAATCTGTGAAAATGCTTTTGTATGCATCCTGTTTCCAGGTCTTTGCTATATATCATGGCAGTTTCCTTTCCCTTCCTCTGAGGTGGTTTTTTTCCAGAATGACCTGAGCGGTATCTACCTCTGCTCTGTTGCTGCACAACAGCACACTATAATGAAGAAAAATCATTCTCTTTCTTCTCTAGGGTAGTGACTTTTCTTCTGCCAAGAAAATTGGTGAAAGATCATACAGCAGCAGCCTGTGGAAGTTTGTTTAGGAAACCTCTTAGAGCAATACTTTACACATGAGTTCAAAGCACAAGATCAAACTTGTGCTCTCACATTTTCATCATATCCACGTCCTCCACAGATGTCAGTGTCCTATTCCTCAAAACCAGCAGTAATATTGCAGGATTTTTTTTTTGAGATATCAATTTTATAGAAGACCTAAGCATTTATTATTATGCCTCTCACATCCTCTGAATAGGTGGGACATGGTAAGTTGAAAGTTTCAAAGTAAGTCTAAAAATATTCCTTCAGATAATGCATAAACAAAGTGAATGATGAATCAGAACCAAATATACTTGAGGATAATGATACATCAGATGCACTTCTACCAATGTGTTGTCTTTAACTGCCTTAGTTGACAGAAAACTTAACTGAGGTAAAATGATGAAGTATACTGCAGAATCCTATTTCAGTTATTGCTGTTTCTTACTCGGCAGAAATTCTAAAAGAAAGAGTTATGTCCTCTGAGTCATATAGAAACATGCTGTAATTTAATATATACCTCTAGCTCATACTGAAATATCAAAAAACTCAGAAAACCCAAACTGAGCTATGTCAGATTTACAGCAGAACTTAGACAAAACCCGTGAAGCTTTAATGATATCTTCTGAAGTAGCTCAAGAATTACCGGAGCAGTATATAAAAAAAATAAAGGAGTATTTTTCTTCCTTCTTCATGGCTAACAAAAAACCTATGAAGTGTCTTCCTAATACTCTCAAGACAGCACTTTTTTTAACTAGTTAAAAAATAAATTACAATAATTAGTTTTCTGTTTAAAAGACTGTCTGTGTGAACATCAAAATATACACTGCTAATAAATTGGGTTGTGGTAAAGGTATGAAAACCATGTTATGTGAACTGCTCTCCCAGTTTAAAGGTGTTCTGAAGGACTCCTCAAAAAGCACATGAAATGACAATGAAACCTTGATATGAAATTATAGCCTTTACTAAACTTTTTATGCTTCAGTCGTGTTCAGGATTCATAGGATTTACACGGAACAAAATGCCCAAATATGTCAAGTTCATTTTGATTTTGAAGGTTTAGTGCTGCCTGAAATTCATTTCTGTAATCAGATGCTTCCCACTTCTCTCAGCATTGCAGTTGAGATGTCTAGCAACGAGAAGCAGACAAAACCCAGAGTTAGTAATTCACATGAAAGCTGGGGATTCTATCTTTGATTTTGCTTTGATTTGAAACAAACCAAAAGCAGAATTTTTTCAACATTTTCAGCAAACTAGAAGGAATACTTCAACTAGTCACGGAAATTAAAACAGATTTAGCAAATAAATATATTAAGTAATTTTTTTTGCAATCAAAATTTAAAAACAGGAGTAAATGTGAATTTCCTTGAGATTAGATATGCAGTTATCTGGGATATAGGGCCATAGGGCTTCTGGAATGACAGTCCAGAGCAACAAACCTGGGGAAAAAGATTACGTCAAGGTTTGTAGCAGCTGCTATATCATTTTGTTAATAGACTCAAATTATTCCCAGCCTCATCAATCCTGACAACAGAGTCTCCAACAGCTGTAGTACATTACTGAAGCCTATCTTCCATTTTGCTAATCCTGGTGATTGCCTAGTGAGTATAAATAAAATTTGGCCTTGATCTGCATCTCACAGCAACTGAGACACAAATTAATACCAAAGAATACATACACTGAATAGGTACTGGGTTTTGTGACCTAAACCTCTTTTTTATGTCAAGAAACTTTAAATTTACCCTACCACAATATGACCTAACACATCCCTTCCAATCAGCTCTACTTGTTATTCATGTGCTTCATTCTGAGCAGTGAAATAAACAGTAGAATGGATAAAATTATTTTTCTCAGTGTGAAGTTCTTCAATTACGTTGTGAGTTCATTACAGTTGTACACAAGCACCTTACTTAATTGTATAATTACTTTTATTGTGTCATTCTAGGACAAGTTAATGTAGATAATATTGCTCAATATGAATTTTTTATTTTTTAGATCTATGTTTATTGTAAAGAACTATCAATAACCTTTCTCATGTTTATAAATTATAGAGAAATGGTGTTAGATTTGTATTTGGATTCCTAGGTAGTTTTTCAAAGAACATTTTTTTCCTTATTTCTTTTTCAGGGGTATGAAGTGAAAAAGAAATTTAATGAATTTTTATATGATGACAGATGACCTGTCACTCATCTTTAATCATTACTATAGCTGTTAACAACATAAAGTGACAATTCTTCTTCAGATTATAATTTCAATTGTATACAATAACTTTTTTTTAATATCAGACATTATCTGAGAGCTAATAACTGCAAGAACAGTGGCTCTGGAACCTCTTAGTCTTCAGCATTTTGGCACAATATCATAAATCTTTTTTTTATTCTCTCTAAAGAGAAATCTATTGAGTGATGTGAGCTGAATGAGATTTCAAGAGGAAAGGTTACAAAAGGTGTCTTGTATGCAGAGGAAGAGTTAGAGCTTGCTGTGATCCTTTACAGTAAACAGTAGCAATGCCCTGTCATTCCCACTTCATGTCATACTATATAGTGTAGGTAAGGAATGAGGAACAAGAAACAACAAGTCAAGGAACTGATTGAAGCCAAAGTTTGGATTTCTTTAGATTTTGGAAAATCTGTACTTTTCCAACAAGGCGTGAATTAAAGCATTTTATTGCCTGCTATTTGGTCCTCTTCTTACTTCTTTATGTTAATGTCAATGGTCTTTGACTTCTTCAGGTCTTTAATATATCTCACATTTTTTTTCATACAAACCTCTAGACCTTTTAAGTACCTTTCTTTTCTGTCCTTTGGGTCCTTCAAATAGTCTACGTATATGTTTATTTGTCTAGGTGTCTGAGCCTAAAAGCTGGATTGACAGAAACTTTTCAGCTGATGTCTGGGCTCAGTTAAAAGCAGCTCAACATTTAAACACAAATTCCCAACTATGACTAGAAATTCTTCTCACCTGAGAGGTCTGACACCTTTCTAGAACTACAAATGCTGTGTTTTGCATTATCTGCTTTCATTTAGTAGCTTGGTGGTTGGAATATTTGTGCAAAATAAAAATATTTGGTGATATAGAGGAACACAGGTTTCCTTAGCTGCTAAAGCATTGCTTTCACTATCAGATTTTGTGGCCATATAATTTTTCCCCATTTTTGTTTCCCAGTCACCAGTTAAGCCATCTTCAACACAGCTATTGAGACTTGAGCATGTATTTAGGGTAAGGCTGGCACTTAAATCACTGTCTCAGAAGGTGAGGGGATGATAGGAGGACACATAAATGTCTACATCAAGCTGTAAAATGCAAAGAAAACTCATTATGTTTTACCAGAAAGGAAATAATCTCTTGAGTTAATAAAGTAGATTTATTTTTACCTAAATAGAGTGATCAATGCCACAGAATTGATGATGGATTGTTCCTGCAATTTGAGGCCCTATTTCTCTGTGGCTGATTTGTGTCAAGGCCCTGAGAGTGCCAATAGGCATCAGTTGCTGTGTCTCAGAGAGTGCTGGGCTCTGGTAGTTGTGTCCCAAGAAGAAATCAGCATCTTATTAACACCGTTAAAAGGTTCATATCCTACTAATCTTGTAGAAGGGTTCATTTTAAATGTGCAGAGGCTTAACTCCTGATTATTTCTACCAGTCAGGAGTTCAATGGTAGAGGTAAGTACCTCCACCTAAAGATGCAGATGAACTCCTTTTACCACGTGCACATTTGGGAATCTGGTTGCCCTACACAAGCCCTCCTTAAAGTGATGCTGCATCTCTCCACTACAGATGGGCATCTCTCCACTACAGATGGGAGGTATTGTTTTTTCTTCACCCAATAGATGACAAATTGATGACTGCCAGCAATTTCCATTAACTGGTGGGTATTCTGGGGAGTGGCCTGCATTTTGCAAGAAAGAAGCTGTTTCATGTCAAGTGAAGTAGTTTTTGTCAGTCATTTATGTCAGTCACTGTGCACTAGAAGTGGTACAGTGACAAAGTTCATTGATTTTTCTCAATTCTTTAACACAGAGACTAGCACTTGTATGACAGTGCATGTGACAGCATACTTGTATCCCAAAGAAGCTGATAAAGGAGGCAGGACAGATGGCTGATGACATGGACCAAGCACTAATATCAATAACTTCTACTAGACTGTTCATCTCTTCATTGCTGTCTTTCCTCCCTCTTTATTTGTCTGCCTCTATTTGTCTTAGTCTGACACCAGTAGCACAAGACAGAAGTTCATTGGAAGAAATCCTTTTCATTTTGTACTTTCAATACTTTTCAAAAGAATTCCCTGGCCCAACCAGCTGTATTGACCTTGCTCACTTGAACAGAAACCCATCAGAAAACCCCAGAAAAACCCCCAGAAAACCATCATGTCAAACAACTACACTGGCTTTTACTTCCATTGTGATGAGACTCAGTGATGGAATAATATATTCACATGGACCTCTTTTTCTGGGTCTTTTCGTTCTTCTGGATTTTTCATAGAATCATAGAATCATTTATGTTGGAAAATACCTATAAGATTGTGAAGTCCAGCCTTTAACCCAGCACTGCCCAGTCCACCACTAACCATGTCCCCAGCTGTTGCATCTACATGTTTATTAAATACCTTCAGGGATGGTGATTCCACAACTTCCCTTGGCAGCCTTTCCAATGTTTGACAACTCTTTACATTGAGAAATTGTTCTTAATATCCAAACTAAATCTCCCTTGGTTAGACCTGAGGCAATTTAATCTTGTTCTCTCCTTTGAGATCTAGTAGAAGAGACCAACCCCCACCATCTGGCTGCAACCTCGTTACAGGTAGTTGTAAAGAGCAAAAAGGTCCCCCAAGCCTCCTTTTTTCCCACTCTAATCAATCCCTCAGGTTCCCTCAGGTTCTCTTCATCAGACTTGTGCTCTAGACCCTTTACCAACTTTGTTGCCCTTCTCACTTCAGCACCTCCATATCTTTCTTGTGAAAGGGAGGGACCTTTCAGTGAGGGACCCAAAACTGAATCACAGAATCTTTAGGGTTGGAAGAGACCTTCAAGATCATTCAGTCCAACCATGCAGCACTACCACTGCTACCCCTACTAAACCATATCACCCAGGACCAGAAACAGATGCCTCTAAAATATCTTTGAGGATGGTGATCTCACCTCAGCCCTGGATAACTTTTATCAATGCCTGACAACTGTAACAGTGATTTTTTTTCCTAATATCTATTATGGGTCTCCTCCGCCTCAGCTTAAGGCCATTTCCTCTTGCTGCAGGCATGGTAGAAGACACTGCTCCCACCTCAATACAAGGCTTTAGGTGCAGTCTCACCAGCGCCCTGGTCCTGCTGGCCACATCATTGCTGATACAGGCCAAGGTTGTCATTGGCCTTCTTGGCCACCTGGGCACACGCTGGCTCATGTTCAGCTGCTGTTGAGCAGCACCCTAGGCCTTGCAGCCGCTCTTCCTGTAGCATTGCATGGGGTTAGTGTGACAAAAGTGAAGGACCTGGCAATTGTCTTGTTGAACTTCATGCTGGAAGTTCATAAGCATAACTGGACTCAGCTCATCCAGGCAGCCTATCCAGATCAGTCTGTAGAGCCTGCCTGCCCTCTGGCAGATGGGAGGTACTCATGCTCAACTTGGTATCATTTGAAAATTGACTGAAGGTGCACTCAATCCCTTGCCCAGAAGCATGTCCTTGTAAGTGTACTCATATTGTATACCTCAGTACACCAAAAGGGAAGGAGTAATTATGCTCTACATGCACAGAGCACTTTGAGGGCAGAATTGGTTTGGTCCCTTCCAAAAAGGGACCACCAATTTGCAGATTAATCAACCTGTATATCTCCTTTTCTGTCCAATGTTTAACCTGGGTGGTGCATGAGACATGGTAGGATGTTGACTGAGATAGAACAATATTATTGTACTGGTTTGGGCTTAGATAGAGGTAATTTTCTTCACAGAATCTAGTATGAACAATGTTTTGGACTTGCGCTGGAAACAGTGTCAATAAGTCAGGGCTGTTTAAGTCACAGCTGAGCAGTGGTTACACAACACCAAGCCCTTTTTATCTTCTCACATCACCCTACCAGTGAGGAGGCTAAGGGTGTACAAAGGGTTGGGAGGGGATACAGCCAGAACAGATGACCCCTGCGGAACAAAGGAACATTCCATACCGTATGGCATCATGATCAGCTTATAAATCTGGGGGAAGAAAAGGGAAGGGGGAACGTTCAAGGTGGTGGTGTTTGTCATCCAAGACATCCTTCTGTGTAATGAAGCCTTGGTTTCCTGGGGATGGCTGAACAACTGTCTGCCCATGTGAAGGTGTGAATGAATTCCTTGTTCTGCTTTGCACTTGTGCACAGCCTTTGCTTTCCATAACAAACTGTCTTTGTCTGAACTCACAAGTTTTCTCACTTTTACCCTTCCAATTCTATGCTCATCCTGCTGGGGGGGGGGAGTGAGCAAACAATTGTGTGGTGTTGAGCTATTTAGTGATGTTAATCATGACAATTATTAAAGAATATCTAGCGTAATTTTTTTTCTCAGCTGATGAGAAGGAATATCAGTCCTGAAAACAGTGCCAGAACTGAATACTAACTGAATCAACCTTAACAAAATGTACACTTCATCAGAAAATATCTAACAAAATTAAAATCAGCTTTATTGCAAAAAATAACAGTTTGTCTTTTTCAACCTACTCTATTTAGCTACAAAACATTTGGGAAATATATGGATTTCTGAGAAAAGCAATGGCTTTCCTCACTGGTGCATATTCAAAGTGAATTAGAGCAAAAGTTTTATAGCAGCCAATGTTTCAATTAGCACTTTATATTTTAACTGGTTTGTCAATTTACCTTATTGTATTTTTCATTTGTAGTCACTGTTCAATTGATTTCCGTCTTCATTTATTTTACTTAAAAAATCAACATTCATACAGTGTGCTGATACGGTTTCTTCTCCTTGCGTCCAGCTCAAAGGCATTGAGAGCAAGGCAGCCTTTTGAATGTTTCTTACATCAGAAATTTAAGGATTGTTTCAGCAACTGATTATATCGGAAATTCTGTTTGTTGCAAAAGTCTCTTTTAAGGGAAACATCTTGTTGCTTTGTATAAAACATATATATAATTATAACTTCCAGATTAATCCATACTAATTCATAGTCTACAATTATGATTGTAGATTAGTAGTAGTGGATTTGTAATTACCGATATGTAATGCAAGTTACTAGTAAAGCCAAGTGTTTTACTTTTAATCCACAATTATTGCAATAATTGGATATTAGAATCTAAAAATTACTAATATATATGCTTGTTATAGCCAGGAAAAAAAAAGGTGTTACGACAGCACATTTGCTTTGCTAGAAATCTGTGTTAGTATTTTTCCGATTCCTCTGTGTAATAGGGAATATGCATATCCACAAATTTTAAAAAGTTTACAAAAAAGTGAATAAAATGAAATATGTCATTATAAAGTTCAGTCCCAGTCATGTGATGTCCTAGAAGAGCTCTTACAAGGAAGACAGGGGAAAGAAAAAGGGCTGAGAACTGAAAAAAAGGGTCAGCATGTCGTCAGGTTTTCAAGACTTCTTTTCCTCCTGCCTCAATTGCTTTAATGAGCAAAACATATGCCACTATCATTATTAGGCAACATCAGCAGGGATCACATCTGTAAAGAAGCTGGAGTGAATAAATCTACTAGCTTAGGATGGGATTTGACATTATCCAAGAATATCTGGTTTTGTCTCTTTGCTGGATCATGTAGCTAAATCTGTGACAATCCTAGAGGGCATCTTGTTTTCTGTCTTCTTACAATGATGTGTAGCCACACATCGGCATCACCATCCAGAGGCCAAGAGAGCACCTGCCTTTCCTTAAAGGTCCTGTGGTGCATCAGTCTGGTTGCCCTCTTCCTCTCTTTGGTTGTGTTATGTACAGGGATCAGGATCCTGCAGCCAAGTTAAAGAGCCTTCGGCCATGTGATCCGCAATCAGCACAGTTCTTTTAGCTTGAGTTTTTTGGGTCATCCTAAAGGACTTTAAGGACAGGTTTCCCATGGATGATGCATCTTCTCTCTGGACTCAAAAAGAAGTTGGATGCAATTGCGTGAATAGGATATTTCAAAACCCTGTCGAGATCTCTAGTCTGCCTCCAGTATGAAAAGGCTGAATGCTATCATAGCTTAATAGATATTGATTAGTTGGTCCCATCCAGTACTCTCTTGTTTACCAGTGGAACCTATTTGGAGCCAAGCTATTTGATGATAGATGGCACAGATCAATATGTGTGGGTGCAGATCAACATGCCCAGTTATACCAAATTGTTTTATGCTTGGCCGTTTCCTCTAGTGCTGCTTCTTCTGATGATGACAGCTACAGGAATAGATACTATGGAATGGATATGTGTTCTTTTTCTTGGGCAACTATCATGTAACAGCAGTCTTTGGTAGTCAACAAACTTTCCCTGGATACCTCTTGTCCTTGTTTCTTTCCGGTTTTTGAAGAGGGAATTTTTTTCTAATCAGTACTGTCACTTGGACAATTAGGAGAAAGCAAGGTCCTTGGGATTTTCACTCAATGACTGCTTCAACAGTCACTTCCCATTACTGCTAAAGCTGTATCAGACTCTCATCCTGGCCTGTTGCTAGATTAAGAGATTAATTAACCTTTCTGTTTATTTCTCCGTGTCTCATTCTTTTAGGTGTGATGCAGCACTTCTCACTCAAAGTCAAAAAGAAAATTTTGGTTTATTTCTACAGGTGCAGGCATTTTAAGATAGCTCTTTGGCCACATATTTCTCATTAAAGAAAGACTGGAAGCTTGGTTCTCTGCCTTTGGTAATCTCCAAGACAATACTCAGCTGTATCCACATTATCTGTAAAACTGTAAAAGCCCCACAAAATTCCAATGGAAAGTCAGGGAGCATCCTGCTGGAGCTTTTATGTTTACCATGCCCAGCATGTGGGTCCTGAAAATGCCTTTGGACTGTTTACCTGTTTTCCCACCAGAATTTCAGTAGTCTCAGTTCCACTTAAGAACTATATGGCAATAATCATGATCCATGAAAACAAGAATTCAAGATCCTCAGCTAGATCCTTTTTGGTAATGTAACTGCAAAGAATATAGAAATTCAGAGAATAAATAAATACTTTCTCAAAGACAGCGAGTCCACACCAAATTAGACTTCTAGCCCAGTTTTTCTTATCTTCTGTGGTTCTTTACATATTTGATTTTTGTTTTAGAAGAAGACAGAAAGGATAGTCCATGTAAGCCATGTACACACACACTGAGCAGTAGAACACAAAACACTTGGCTGTTTTATCTACATCAAAATCTTTCTTTTGTCAATTGTCAAATCACACCTAGAACTACTGTAGAAATGTGTAATCTGTCTGTAGAATCTCACACTACCTATTTGTAAGTAATGTTTCATTCTAGATTTATTACATCTTGGAAATTATACTCTGCTATTAATTTCAGATTTCTCAAAGGCTTGGGCTTGCTTGCAATGCTCTGAATACATTCTCAGGGGTCTGCTTCTCCTGAGCTTGTATATGTACATGCCCTGCTAAGAAGCTCAATAAAGAGACTAAACTCTTTTTTACGTGAATCTGTGCTAGTGGTCCACAGGAGCTACAAAATAGAATGAAAGCATGTATTATACCATTATATTTAAACATTAACACAGTAGTCCAGCACTGGGGTACAATGCACAAGATAGATGTATTGCTGGGGTACAATGCACAAGATAGATGTATTGCCTGAAGGATTTAATAGACATCACTACTAAAATGCGCTATTTGATGTTACTCATCAAACTGTGTTTGAGTAAGGTGCTTTTTAGGAATATAGCTGCACTCAGGATAAATTAATAATTCTGTCTCTAATTCTGCTGAAACTTTCTGTTTCTAAGCATCTATATTGCTGCCTTGCCGAGATGTAGTGCTCAAGTAATGTCATACTCTGAAAATGAAAAGCTTGGTCCTAAGGCCATTCTCAACAATGGACCCCATAAATTTCCCTTTTGATTTAAAAGCATACCAGGGAAAGATATTTCTTTGGGTGTCTTTCTTTTTATGGATCTGAATTACTAGTATTAGTCTGGTTGAACTTAATAAACTGATCTAGGAGTCCCATAATTACCAGCTACTCTTATAAAGTAATGAATTTTGTCACCCTTGCAGATAATTTAATGGTGTGACATGGGAAGTCTGCATGCAGTGGGTTAAGATATTACTTACTGCTGTTAGCTGGTTGACTTGGCCCTCTGTCAGAGTTGCCAAGACCTAACTGAGACTTGAGCCATGGCCTCTGCAGCTCCCAGCCTGTTGTCTTGTAGCAGAACCAGCTGCACTGATGGCATGTGACTGCCTGGAGCTGGCACATGAGTCCCTAGCTGTTGACTGTGGGAAATTGCAATTGCCATGAGAGCAGCTAAAAGATAGTTGATCCTTGCAGTTCCTGAAACTGTCTCTGCTAGTTTTGCCATTGAATATTAGATTAATCATATGTAAAATGCCAAAAAGAAGCTTCTTGTTTACTGCTGTCTGCACTATATCAGGTGTTGTACAGAAAATCCTGCTACAATGAATTAAGACTTTCATCTGTTTCTTCTAGAAAATAAAAAAAAAAAAAAATCCAAACCCAAACAACTATAAAGTGAATTTCTTTCATAACATATTACATCAAAAAAGGGGTTAATCATAGTAATGCTGATTTCTGCCATCCCACCACCCACAGGTTTCCATTACATATATTTATACTATAAAGCTGCCATTCACTTCTCTAAAATAGAGATCTCTCAGTTTTACCCTCCACCAGGATCTAAGTATTCCACCTCCAGGGTTCCAAGGTATAGAATCTCCCTCTCTTTTGAAACTGGTGTCTTATCTGGCAAGAGAAGAGCTTGAGAAGTGTAATCTCTTATTTAGCCAACAGATGATCAGCTAAATATGCCTGTTCATGTATGCCTTCTTTGTCCAAAGCATAGTGAACCCACAACATTCCTATCTCAAGGCAGTACAGTACTATAAATAAATTCCAAAATTCAATTTGTAACTTTTCTTCAAGCTAACCCACTTTGAATATTTTAATATTAGTCTAGACAGAGATAGAGAGAAAATAGATTTCAGGTTTCAGTTGTAAAATAAGTGATTTTTTAGATCTTTAAAGACAAAAGAGGTGCTGGAAGTGAGGACTTTGAAAACAGAATACATACTGAGTCTCTAGTGCCTTATAAACTTAGTTTGAAGTACCAGACTCAGAAAGCAGAAAAAAAAAACCCCAAAGAACATGTGTGTTGAAACAAGCAAAATCTAGAATACCTTTTCTTAAAATTTGCTACTTCTTGTAGCTGTGAATATGTGACATTTCCAAGGAGTCATTATTCTTTGTATTTCTACATTTGCTTTTCATGGGTAAGAAATAAATGTGCATAGTTGATCTCTTCTTTCTATATATACCACACCATTTCTCTCAATTTCAATTCATGTCATCAAATTTTTCTTCTTGTTAACACCTTTTTCCATTTGAAATTTATGCAGAGCTTCGTAGAACATTTTCCTGCATAAATTTACTTTTGCACTAAGGCATACAGATCATTTATGGTCTACATAGAACAATATTTCATACAGATTTTTTAACCATCTAGTCTCTGATTTTTTTTACTTTTTCACAGGTCCTATGTCTCTCTTCTATTAAATACTGTGCTGCATCTGACCCCATTGCTAAGCTTTTCCATTTCCTTGTGACAACGGCCAGGATCTCAGCCTTTGCTGTATATGAACTATATCACCCAAGCTGAGAACCATGCTGAGAATTTGATGGAGTGGAAAGAGTAAAGGTATGAACTATACATCTGAAGCATATTTGACCCAGTGGAAACACCAGCAATAATCACTTTTAGGTGCCCTGTCCTCATGCCTCTCTCAGCTGGGGATGTTCTGTTCTGTTGCTGGAACTCCTTCTGGAGTTGGTCATAGCCAAGTCCTTCACCTTCCATCACCTTCAACTTCATCATCTCCACTGTCCTCAGCCTCAATTCCCTTGAAAAAAAAATAGTATATGAAAGCTATCTCTCAAATCAAACTGGAATAAGGGGTGCAGGTGGGGGGAGGGGGGGGGGGAGGTGGTTCTTTGACTTTTTTCTTACTATTTTTATTTCTCATTAGGAAGACCTGAAACTAATTTCAGAGATATTGCACGGGCATGTTTGCTACACAAAAATAGCTTAAACAATTAAAATGTGCTGTTAGTCAGATCTGGATAGGACAAATACTTGATTGAACTTTCATACCATAAGAGTAGTCATGCTGGCTGACAGAGAATATCTCCTGAGGTGATAGACATTGTTTAAGTTAGATGGAGGTGTTGCAATACCTGAAAATGTCGAGTTCTTCAATTTCCATTAATATTTATGTGTCTAATTGGAAGAAAGATCAATAGCTTTTTCTCCGAAGGCAATCACTATAGAACTAAAATTAATTACTGAAAATAAAATAATTACAGACAATCTTATTTGTGTTCTGGACAGCTAATTAGAAAGATCAAGATATAAGTCAACAATGTTTTCTTGTTTCTGCATTGACTTTAAAGGCTCTGACTGTGGCTCACAGATACATGGGATATATTTTAACTATTAGTACCTATATCCTATTCTGCATTATATCATTACTATTTATAACTTTAGCCATTTCACTTCTTCTCTCTCTCCTTTCTCCACTCCTTTCTTCTTCAGTTCCTCACTTTCCTCCACTCTCCCTCCCTCTTTCCCTACCCTCATTCAATCTTTCCCTTCTCTTAAATTTTTAATACATTTCCCCATAGGTATTTAATTTATACCCATTATATGTACTATATTTGCTTGGCTGATAAATGGTCTTTTTTACTTCTGCTTGTGGAGATGGGGGAAAAGAAGAAACGAGTGCTTTTCCCTGCACCTTCTCTGTTGGTGAATATTGAACTTGCAAGGACTTTCGATTGTTTTTGTGATCAGCAGTGATCACATTTGCAAATAAAAGCTCCCTGAAAAACAACTTACTAGTGTTAAGTAGGCTGTACATTGACCTCCTCTATCTTTAGATCCACATTTATCAATAACAAATCACAAAGAAACCTAGATTGAAGCATTTTCCCTTCAGGAAAGAGAGGAGATAATGATTTGCCTATAAAATTTATGTATCAGATGTAACCATCTCAATAAATTTATCTTTCCTTCAGAGGAATTGTCAATTTTAATCAAATAATTTGAGACATCTCTGATAGATATTCTACCTCTTTTTTTAACTACAATGCAAATTAAGTGTTTCTCATAACACAAGGGAAGGAAAGATAAAGGTGAAATGGACAGAGACTTCTAGCATGATATTTCAATCTGAATATCATAATTGCTTGGGGCTTTCTTTTTAACATAAGTCAGGAATTCTTGCAGAGGATTGTTTGAGGAAAAAGCCTTGACATAGTAATAGGAGGAAATTTAAAATCTAGTTTATAATAGGAGGCACTTATTTCAGCTGGTCCTGATAGCCTCGAAAACTTCAACCTGGTACTTGATATAGATTGAAAGTTACATAATATTGTAAACTGTACATGAACAATCATTGTGACAAGGAGAGGGAAATTAAACTGGTATATCTAGGACTTATAAAGATTTTAACACTTAGCCTCAATTGATTTGATGGACACTGAAGGGAACAGTGTCCTCTTTAGCTGTGTCTGTTCTGAAAAGAAATACCAACATGTCTGTTGTACTAATTGTGTGATTCCTGCTGTTTCTTAGCCTTTGCCAGCATACTCCTGAATATATAAGGTAAAAAGACATGAATTACTGAAGAGAAGGAGGGAATGAATAGAACAATGACAGCAGAATTGCTGGGTTATAAACATAGCCACTTGAAAGCTACCGTCCCAATTTTATTTGTCTAGAAAAGAGGACCAATGATTCTTTAAATCATTCTCATAAGTCTCCATGTTATTTTCAAATTGTTTTCCTTATTGATTATCTTACATAAATCACCGCAGTGAATTTTTTTTTTAAAAAACCTGTCGAATATGTAGTTGGTTTTCACCCTGTTGTGGGTGTATTTTTAGTTGAACTTAATTTCTTTGTGAGACATGATGTTAAAATAATAACTGCTAAAGTCTACATAGGTAAAAACAGTAGGAGTTTACAAGCTGGCAAATGATTTATAGAAATTTGAGCATTTGTTCTAATTGACTACCAAATGTTCTTGTGGTTACTTAATATATTTTATCTAGTTAAAAAATGGCATCATGGTATTCTGCGATTTATTGTAATATAAATAAAATTCTTTAGTACAAACTTTTTCCTATTACAGAGACAGACAACATTTCATACACTAGCAATTAAAATGTTGCTTTAAAAAGAAGCTGAGGCCAAAATATAAAATCAGTATTTTTTTACGTTGTGATAGCAGATTTCAATATTTTTTAAGGTACCATTCCAAATACAAAAGGTGGTTTACCATGAGCTTGTACAGTGACAATTTTAAGCTTGGCAGTTTGGAAAGACAGTGGTTTTAAAAGGTCTTAAATCAAACACAAGCTTTTTCTGGATTATTGTATCTCAAACATTGTTTCTAAAATTTGAAGGCTTGAAGGAATTGTAAAATCAAAGTATCTCCTTAATCTTTGCAAGTTTATATACATTTTTCACGAGTATTTTCCCTAGTGTCAAGTGAATTTCAGTGTAATATTATCACACAGATGAAAGCTTTATGTAACAGAATACATTGATGCTAATGCTCATGAAAAGCTCCCAACACCCTGTTTGCCCACGCTGGTCATGCTGCTTCTGGTCATTCTCACTGCCCCAGGGATGATCCTACTGGGGGGGGGGGGGGTTGGCCACCATTATTCCTTACCCAGCCCATGCTTCATCAGCCTCATGTTGCCAGCTCCTGGCAGGTCTCAGAGCTTCCCCCACCCAGTACACTGCAATCCTCCACAGGTGGAATGCACCCGCACCGGAGATGATCACCTGGGCAAGGTATGTGTGTTCAACTGAGTCCTTTTAGATTGGACATTAGGAAGAATTTCTTCACAGAAAAGATGACTGGGCTTTGGGATGGGCTGCCCAGGGAGGTGGTGGAGTCACTGTCACTGAGGGTTTTTAAGAAAAGGCTGGATGTAGCACTCAGTGATTGACAAGGGCAGTGTTTGGTCAGGTTGTATTCAACCACATTAAAGACCTTTTCCAATCTAGTTGATTCTGTGATTCTGTGACTCTTTACATCCCCTGTGATTATTGTCCTGTTTCAGTTGTGCTGTTGTGAATCATAAATAATGCCTTTTAGCTTCACACTAGCGCTTGCAGTTGGTATTTAATAAAGATAAAGCCTTTTCAAGAGGTTAGGCATCTGATGCTAGGTTTTGTGCAGCCACATTGCCTGCTGATTTAAACTACAAGCAAAAAAATGCCTATTGTATAACTGTTGAACTGAGTGACTTCTACATTTACATGATAATAATTTTTGAAGTTAAGATGATTTTATGCTCTCTGATTTGTTTCCAATCAATTGTTTTTAAAGAAAAAGAGGAATAGTTTTTGAATAATGAATAAAAGTCAATAAGTATCCCAGTCTGTGCACAAAAATACATTTAAAAGACAGAAAATTACATTATCTTCTCAAAACAAGAGAAACTGTTTAAATGTCCCAAAGACAAAGAAAAAAATCACTTTTTAAAAATTTTTTTCTAAGAAAATTTTTACGTGAAAACCCTGACATTATAAAAGCATTGAATTCTGCTTGAGGAACTCTAGTTTTGATTCCACTTTTTTGAGAGACAGGGAAAAAAGAAATCTTCATTTGTACTCATCAGAAAACATTATTATATAAATTTTACTCTCACTGTTGTTTAAAATAGCAGTGTAGCTGCACTTAAAGCAAATTCAGATTTACACGCTAAGAATTCTGTATTAAAAAATCCTTTTTAAGGTCCCAGTACTGCAAATTGCTATCTTGGTGTTTTTAAATAGATGCAGTTATATGTAACATTATCAGCAGAACTATGACAAGAGTTTATATCAGAAACAACTAGTTTTATTAAGTGATGATATATAGCACAGAAAACGTCTTTCTAGAATAGCTTTGACTGTAAAAGATTAAATACTCTTTTTAAAATAAAAGGTCTAAAATTAATGTTTTCCTGCATGTACACTAGGTTTGCAATGAAGTCTTCCATGGGATTTGAAGCAGGTAACTTAGTTTCCTTTACATACTTATACTCAAAGATTAACAATCATTTTTGCATCATTTTTTTAACCCCAGGAGCAACTTAGAGACAGTTTAGATCTATTATAGTGCTTATAACGAAGAGATTTGTTTCTAAGCACACATCAGAGAGTATCCCACCTCTACAGGCTATCGGTAGTGTTTCTGATTTCCTGGCACTTTTTTTCAGTCCCGAAACATCATGACCAAATTAACCACCACTGACAAGATAATTTTGTGTATTTTAATAGCACTAAACAGACTCAGTGGTGATCAGTTTGCAGTAGTATCAGTGGGCCTAAGATTGCAAAAAGTATCTAAGTTTTGGGTATGAAAAAAATCTTTCATTTTAATTGATGGTATGCTAGAGGCAGATAAGTATCTCCCTATAATGTCTATGAAAGTTGGGAATGCACTTTTTTATCCAGAATACATATATTAAGTATCAAAACCAGAGTGAAAATAATTTCTTTTTTAAATCTCCTTGAAGTTCTTAATTATCTTTATGTGTTTTTCTCTTGATAAAATAGATTGTAGCTTGATTATCTGAGAATATTTACAGATATATCCATATCATCATTACTGACATTTTAAAGCATCTTCTCCAAAAGGTTAATTATATTCTGAGAGCTTTTTAATATTTCTGTCACTTTTGTTGTTTTTGAACAGAATGCTACTTGAAGTAGCCTCCCTAAAACTGTGGAATTGTCACATAAAAAAAGAACTTCATTATTTTGAATGAAATCTGAGTGATGATGTAACCTATTGTGTAGACATTATTCACACACTCCCAAATTTGGAGAAAAAATGCATAACTTTTCTTGATGGAGCACAAATCTACTTTTATTTACATTTGTTTAACACAGCTTTTTCTGCAGCAATATACATATATACATGTAAAGTCTGTCTTAAACTTGATAATTGCAAACCTTACCTATTTTCTGTCAGCATGACAGTGTGTTTTCTCCACTATTAGGATATGGATTTGAAACGTACTCAGATAAAAGAAAAACCTTCCAGAAATATTTTCTTTCTTGTAGAAGAGGAAGCTGAAACACAAAGTTTAAGTGACAAGGATGAGAGTAGGAAGAAGAAGGAAAACCTATATGCTTTAGGGGAGAAGTAGAAAGTACAGGTTCAAACCACCTTTTTCTTTTCTGATTTGGCCCCTGATGTGACTCAGAAGAAACCAGAGTTCTTACTTTAGAAGTTGAATCAGAGTTCAACTTTTAGAAGTCTTCTTTAAATATTGGTGTCCATATTGAGACAGTAAGGTCACTCATAGTTTTTGAAAATAAGGCCTTATGTGTTCCAGAAGCAGTGCTGACCTGAATCATGAAGTCCTTTGAAAATATTCTGATTATTCTGATGCATTAGGCTTCGTGCAATTTGCTTTACTGAAAAATAACTTGAATTTACACTTCCCTTTATTGATAAAAAATCACTGAAGTACTGAAATTCAAACAAAAATCTGTGGTAATTCTTCAAAGAAAGTCAGGAAAAAGACAAGGAAAACATGTTTCTGTATGATGAAAAATGTATATCAGATCAGAAGTAAAGAGTGAGAGTGTAAATTTTGCAGGTCTGTTTGTATGCATCAATGCACAAGACAGCCTGGACAGCATTTACCCCAAATAGATCATGTTAAAATCAATTAAATCATCATCCAACAGTAACTTGGAAATTACAAAGAAGCTTTTTAATTAAAAAAAATACTCAGATGGAAAAGTATAAAAATTTATATCAGGAAATAGAGCCTTCAGAGTGGAAACAGCACTGGTCAATACTTGGTATGACATTGCCAGAAGACCCCACATTACTCTGCCTTATCCAGAGAGAGACAGTTCCCATTGGAAGCCATGAGCTCCCACAAAGACTGCACTCTGCTATTTACTTTTCTCATTCCCTTCTTCATCTCTGCTGTTTCCTGGCCACTGCCACCAAGGGTGTAATCAAATATCACATCCCCAACTAGTTCTTCCTTTCTAGGTATGGAGTTATTCCTCACACTCTCAGTATTCTTGATTGTTGGCATTCCACCATGTATTCCCTTTAGAAGATATTGGAAGGATTAAAACACCTCATAAGAATAAGAGTTATAGGTGATTCTTGAAAAACCAATGAAGAGAAGGAAAAACAAGCAAATAAATAGCTGTCTTCTCTTAAAGATGTAATGACTAAAATTTCTTTGGGTCAATTTCCTGATCTGAACAGTTACCTATTTTCTGCTCCATCAAATCTCCAGTACTTGGAGCAGAGATTTGGACATTGGCTTCTAAGAATATTGTGGCAAAACGTCTTCATCATCCCTTCTTCTTTAACCAGCTTTTTTTCTGAGATTCCATAGCAAAAGTGAAGGCACTCATAGACAGCTCACCTAAGACATGTTACACTTTCATCCAAGGCTATGATGGGCCCCAAGAGGTCATAGAGGCAGAGCATGCTGGCAGGATACTGAAACTGTCAACAGGTTATCTGGGCATCTCAAGGCACAGCAAACTGTCCTGCTGAAATAGCAGTCAGTTCTGTGACTGTGAGCATAATATGGGAAAAGAATAAACTGAAGCTTAGCACAAAAACTTTAGTACAGTGTTAGAGATTTCTCTAAAGACAGAATAAGGAACAGAAGGGACAAGAAGGAATAAGTCTGAGGAGAAGTATAGAAGTTTTCTTGCTATTGTAGTTTACTTGTATCATATGTCTTGTCTCATGCCCTTTTGTTACCATTCTGTTTCCCACATGCAGTGCTTGGAAACCATTCTCAATCATCACCCCTGAGTGATTGATCTTTATGGAAGTTTTGTGGGTTAACTTTTCACTTGGAGTGACTCCTTGCTGTGCTGTATAGTGCAGTGTGATGACTCTTGAAAAAAATGAGAAAAATCTAATGATTCTACTCGGGAAGTACTGAAAAGCTTAGTTCCTAGAAAAAATGAAAACTATGGCATGTAGAGACTGATTAAAAATGAAAAGCAAGATTGTGAGAGGACTTGAACTGTACTGCGGCCAGAATGTGAGCATTTGTGGACAAAAGAATTACCAAACTTTTCCAAATGTTCTCCTAATATTCTCATAGCCCATTCTTGCCAACTACCTTCTTTCTCAATATCACAGCAATAAGACAGCTGAAAGTGTAAAAGTTAAATTCAGGAAGTCTTACCTTCAAGACCCTTTATATTTTCTTATATTCTTGACAGAAAGGGAGTCTCCTGCTCCTGCTGGTTCAGATTCTCTGGAGTAACAGTTGCCTTTTAATATTAAGGACAAAACCAGAAAAACAGGGGTCTCCAAGCACTGTCGTATGCATTAACTTGAGTAAAAAGAAGTTTCCAGCTTTTATCATGCCATTTCTGTCTTCCAAACTACATTAATTTCTCACTTTTTAGAAACTGCATTGTTTTGATCTGCCACAGTTGCATAAGACATCTCAGTTGATGTCCCCTGAAGGAAAAAGATCTCACTGGAGGGATTTCTGCCCTTTCTAAATCTATATTGAAGATGGACTGTACCTGTCATTCTCATTGTTAATACTTTTGGAGTAGAAATTAAGACATTCTGAGAAGGAAGCATATATTATTTAAGCAGTTAGATGGCTTTTTGCAAAACTGGCTTGCACTGGCAACTGATTTGAATACACAAAGACTCTTCTTGTGATTCTACCTAGTGAGAGAAAAATAAACTTTTCAGAAAGGAAAAGAAAATCGTACAGAGGGTATAAAATGCAGAAAAGCAGAATGTCAAATAATTGAGAAATAAATGAGAAGAGAAAGACAATGGCTGCCCTTTCAAGGAAAGTCTGTGACCAAATTAAGTGGATTCTACAATTTGTGTTTAGACTGTTGTTTACCCTGTGGGGAAAATGACCCTTCAGTTTGTTGTAGGACTGAACCCCTGAGGCATTCCTACAGTCAGACTCAGACTGATACAGTCCTCCTACAGAAGGACTCAGCTGATATCCACATGTAAAGGAAGGGGGAAAGGCACCATTCAGTTACCCAACTCTGTCACTTCTGACTTTGTCTACAAAGGCAGTACCTCTGAAGTATTTCTGAATTATTTTTATTGTCTGCAGTGCACCACCTTTGAACATAGCCTTAAGGCATCTGTGAAGATGTTGCTCTGGTTTATCAGCAGAGAGAGGAAGCCAGGGCTAGAAAATAAATGCCTTGCCTACACATCTACTTACGTGTATACAGTTAGCAAAAAGAGAGATGCTTACTAGTTTTTCACAAAGAGCTTGTAACAGATCAACTCATATTGGCTGGAAATATTTCTTAGTTATGACAAATTATTTTTATTATCTAGAGAAAGATTAAGAGAAAGGACATCGAGCAATATTCCTGAAACACATCTTTGTTAGTGACTCCTTGACTCAGTCTAACCAAGTGAGAGCAGGAATAACTGCTTGCACAGTTATTATTCAAGACTTTAGGTATTGTCATGGTATCATGAAATGTTGATTTTTTTTAATTGCAAACTTTAAAATTTACATGTTTTAAAGATCTTTTTAAGTAGGAAAATATAAATCTAGAGAACTAATGGAAAAATTTATATAGGTATTTATGTTTTAATACCATGCCCCACAATGCCTATAAGACATTCTTTTTCATCTTCATCTCAAAAATTCAATGAAAGACCTGTTGCTTCAACCAACATGAAAACTTTTTGCCCTTGGAGATGCATATTGATGAATATAACAGCCCTATTTCTTCAAAAGATAAGAAACATGGTATTGTGCTGCATTTTAATGGTCTGAAATATGAGGTGTTCACCCTGGAATTGATTATTGTGGATTAGATTTAGATATCCTGGAGAGAAGGTGATTTGAAAGCTTGATTAATTAAATGAACCCATGGTTTGTCACCAAAGAGTGATTTTTTTTTTATTAAATTGGTTTTCTCGTGCCTTCTTTAAAATTTTATTTCCACACTGTTCCTACTCATTAAAAAAATGATTATATAAAAAAGAAACTGTGCTGTTTATTTTTCCTTTGTCCCACCTTTATTTTTTTGTTGAAAATGTCTTCAGTGAATGAAGAGATTTCTAATAATTTTAAGACTTAAATAATTCATGGTATTTACTAATCAGGAGAGACCTGGTTGTGGACTTGATAACTTTGTTTCTAGTTTTACAACTTGCCTGACACTTAATCTTAGCTGTGGTCTTTTCATTTCTCTCTTCCCATTTGTCCTTTTGCCTTTGAAATGGGAATAATGACACTGAGAATCTTTAGAAAATGTTGTGGCATATATGGATAAGAAGAAATGTGGTGGAGTTAGGTAGTATTTTTAAAACATAATGCCATCAGATCCCAGCCTGCACAACTAAACCTCTGTGCTTCATCTTTCACGCAAGACTAAGAAGTTATCAGCACCACAGGAGCCTGGCTCTTTTTTGTACTGTTCTCATCCAGAAAGTTTTTAACAGTAAAAGACTGAGAAAATATGTGCTCAAATTTTCTTCATATTTTTACCTTTTACTTTATACTTTTTCCCAGGGATACTAAGAATGCAATGCACACCAGATTTGCATCTTCAGAAACTAAATAGGCAAAGTCTTGAACTAATTGCAAGAGCAATAAATAAAATTTAAGCTTGGCAGCATAGGTTGCTGCTTTGAAACCTGAATCATAAGAATATACATAATATGCATAATATTAATGTGTATTAATAGCAATATACAAGTATATTTTAAAATACGTGTGAAACCTTTTCTTCAATGCCCCCTAGCAGCTTTTATGGAATAAAGACAAGTGAGAACAGATGCTTGCTAGCAGTTGTTATCAGACTGAGCATTAGATGTACAGAAACCAGATTACATGGTGCAGCTGTAGATTATTTTTTTCTATCTTGTGTTCTGAGTTCTTTCCTCAACCATCAAGTTACATATTTGTCCAAGATACAATATTGGAACAAAGAACATATGGCCTGAATCACCCTATAGAATGAGCAATGCTGAGAAAGTTTGTAAGTTAACATAAGACTAAGTACAGACGGGAAAAGGAAAGAAAATAAAAGAGGGGAAGGGCAGGGAGAGGACATGACATGACATACATAAAGGAATGGAGGAGAGGAGAGGAGAGGAGAGGAGAGGAGAGGAGAGGAGAGGAGAGGAGAGGAGAGGAGAGGAGAGGAGAGGAGAGGAGAGGAGAGGAGAGGAGAGGAGAGGAGAGGAGAGGAGAGGAGAGGAGAGGAGAGGAGAGGAGAGGAGAGGAGAGGAGAGGAGAGGAGAGGAGAGGAGAGGAGAGGAGAGGAGAGGAGAGGAGAGGAGAGGAGAGGAGAGGAGAGGAGAGGAGAGGAGAGGAGAGGAGAGGAGAGGAGAGGAGAGGGAGGGGGAGGAATGGATGCAAAAAAAACCCCTCAAACTCTTACTTGCCATCATTTAACTGATATTTATTATCTGAGATCCAACCAGTTCCAAAGCAAGGGCAACTGCAGCAAAATTTCCCTCCCATGTTTTATTGCCAAGTGTGATGATATATATGATGATATAATATGATGATATTATTATGATTATGGTATGATATGATATGATATGATGATATGATACAATGTGGAATATGGTGGGTTGGTGCCAGCTGTCCCAGCTGTGTCCCCTCCCAGTTCCTTGTGCAGCCCCAGACCCCTCATTGGTGAGTGGAGTGAGGAGCAGAAAAGGCCTTTTCTCTGCATAAGTGCTTCTCAGCTGTGACTAAAACATCCCTGTGATTTCGATGCTGTTTTCATCACAAATCCTAAATATTTCCCCATAAAAACTACTATGAAGAAAACTACCCCTAGCACAACTAAACCAGTACAAAAAGATTTATTTCCTAGGTTCCTGCCTTACAGGAAAGAAAGCAATATTGGCTTTCAAAAGACAGAAAATAAGTAAACAGGAAAGAAATAACTCAATAAAAAATATAAATGTAAGGAATTTATATTCTATCTTCCCCTTTAATTATTGCTATCATCCACATTTGCACAAGAACTCAAGTTCTCTCCCTCTCTTTGCTGATAATACAAGCCATGAAAAGATTATATGCCTCCAACTAAATTTCCAGCACAAGAATGTAAGGACGTAGCAATAACTAAGAGCAAAGTAGTTGACATGGCAACAGCAAATAGCCAGAAGATCTTGTGCAGTCTCTCAAGATGGAAAAGTTTCATTTTCCTCACTAAGGGAAGAAAGAAAAAATGTCTCTGACTTTAGATATTTTGTTACATTCTAATACAAAAAATTGAATTGCCTCATGGCCTGTTTTAGAATTAGCAGGGAATTATAATGAAGAGCAGTGTTCACACTGTAAATGAGAAATTATTTACTTAGTGGCTATGTTCATTACCATGGTTTGCTGTTGACTTTAGGTATTTGAGATATTATATTTGCCTCAGTCTCTAAGGATGGATAGGCAATGATAGATGAAGGTATAAGTCTTCTATGCAGCCTCAAAACAACACTTACTGGACCATTCTGTATTGTGCACATTTCTCAAAGTAATGCATTAAGGATTAAAAAATACCTTGCAAATATGAAAAAAACGCTGTTTAAATAATTTCCTGTTTATATGTAAAATTTGAAAGTCTACTCCTGAATAATGTGTATAAATTTTACTGTATTAAAACAAACTTCCTTTGACATGAATAAAAGAGTAATCTTAGAATGTCCTTAGAATGATCTCAATTGCCATCTTTTGCCATGATTGAAAATGTTTACTCATAAAATGTCTCCCTTTTTACTTAATTAATCTGCAAATTAAGATTCAACAAAAATAATATTTTAATATCCCAAGGAAATTCATTACCTACTTCATGTTCTGATGTGCAGTACTTTCCTTTAAGCTTGATCCAAGTCCCACTGAAAGTAGTGGGATACAGTGGATTAAGTGTTTGCTAAATAGTTCTATTGATTCCTGAAATGTTGAAGTTCATCATCAGTGAAAATGGCATCTTAGACGGACTTCTGAATTTGAATAACATCGTGGTGGATAAAAAGTCTGCACAAGACATACAAACGTATTTATCTTCCTGGTTTTGCAGTTACATTGTGTTTTAGTTATATTTTTTAATTGTAGAAAGAAACTACATCCTTGCCTGTTGTTGTACCTTTTTCTACTCAGGAAGCAATTGTTAGTAATTGTCATTCTAGCCCAGTTTCCTCTTTCTATTAACCAGGTGCTGTTGGGGTTTACTCCCCTCATTTTTTTATGAAGTAATTTTGTCATTATTGCTAATTGCATTATAAAACTGGCTTTGAGAAAACTAACACACACTCCAGAACAGACAGGAATATTGTGTATTATGCAAAAATATGGCAGATTACAGCTTTATATTTTTCAATACAATGAATAAATACTAAAAAATTCAAACCATTTGAGTGAAACATAATTTCAGGAAGACTAGCAATTCACAAATTTTCTACTGCTGCCACTACTGTATGCTTTGTTCACTTCTGTTGCTTCTGACAAAGATGATTTCTGGACAGGTATTGGGAGACCCAATATGTCCTGAATAGAATATCTTCTCCTGACTATGTAATATTAATTCATTTTCAGTAAGAAATACCACAAAATGAGGAGACATTGTTCTCACTGAGCAATGGCCTGCCACATTTTAGCAGAGAGATTTGTCCATTTCCATGTATGGATGAACTCTGTTTTGCCCATATTTGAATGTTTATAGGAGTGGGAGCTTCTGAATGCATAAGACCTGTACCTTCACAAAAATTATGGTTTTTGGCATAGATGGCAATGGACCTTCTGAAAATCAAGCTCAGGTTGTCCATGTAGTTGCATTTTTTAACCTTACTGGACAATTTTTTACCTGAAATCTAATGGTGATTTAGTATTTCTTACATTATAGTGTCTACATAAATAATTCTAGTTATTCATGTGTATATAATTATGTAAATATATTAATTACATATAACTTTTGGCATTTATATTCACCTCTCTATTGTGCAATATCTTCATTCCTATGGAGCATGCTTTAAATCAAAATCCTCCCTGTCAGGAGACACACCTGGATCCGTCATAACTCTGTGAATGCACAACATCTATAAAGGCCATCCTGAGCCTTGTGAAATTCTATGTGCTTCAATGGCAACAAGAAACAAATTGAAGCAGCCTTTATATGGTCCAATTACAACTGCCTGAAAATGGGAGGGCAAAATAATCCTATGGAAGAAGAAAATCTTACAAGATCTTGATGGGCCACCACCATGACAAGATACCACCTTCCAATTTGATAAAATGATTTTAAGCCACGATTTCTGGATGGTCCCTTAGAAACCATGACTCTGACATTATTTGTGAGATCTTTTTTCTTTCCTATCTCTTCAAGACAGCTTCAATCCTTTCATCTCAGAAGAAGATTCAGTCAGAGCAAAGCTGTTTGTGACTCTAATGAATAGTTTCCATAGACCACCCTTAACAAAGTTAAAGAAGGAGTCTATGACAGCTGCAGACAAGTCTGTGTTTTTCAGTGGGCCTGACCAGTAAGTGGTGTAGAGATTTAACAGCTCAAAAATTATCCTTCTGTAGACTGCGCTTTTCACTTCTTTTTATTTAATTGAGAAAATTGTATATGTTAGGAATAGTGTACTTGCACAAGTGTTCTCTCAGAACACCAGAAAAATGGGAGCACTCATAAAAATCTACTACAGTGCCCTGTGTACATACTGAAGTGACCAGTGCAGTGTTTTGGCTTGCCATAGAATTACAGACTCACTTACATTGACAATAAACTCTAAGATCAACCATTAACCTAACAAGAAACCATGTTCCTGAGTGCAAATCTAGACATCTTTTAAACATCTCCTCAGAGGTTTAAAAGTGACTCCACTCCACCACTTCCTTAAGTAACCTATTCCAATACTTGACAACTCTTTCAGTGAAGAAACTTCCTAATAGTCAAATCAAACCTCCTCTGATGCAACTTGAGGCCATTCCCTCTTGTCTCTCTTGTTCCCTGGGAGAAGAGATCAACCTTCACCTGGCTACAACCTCCTTTCAGGTAGTTATAGAGTACAATAGTATCTCCCTTCAGACTAAAAAACCCCAGCTCCCTCAGCTGCTCCTCATGGGACTTGTGTTCCAGACCCTCCACCAGCTCTGTTGCACTTCTCTGGACACACTCCACCAACTCAATGTCCTTCCTGAGTTAAGGGGTCCAGAACTGGAACACAGGATGTAAGGTATAGCCTCACCGAGTAGAGGGGAACAATCACTTCTCTGGTTCTGCTGAGTGCGCTGCTGCTGATATGGGCCAGGATGCCCTTGGCCTACTTGACCACATGGGCACATGTTGGATCATGTTAAGCTGCTGTTGACCAGCACTTTCAGGTCCTTTTCTAGCAGGCAGCTTTCCAGATACTCTTCCCCCAGCCTGTAGAACTGCCTGGGGTTTGATTTTCTTGTGATCCCAGTGCAGGAATCAGCACTTGGCCTTATGGAACCTCATACAACTGGCCTAAACCCATCAGCTGGTCTAGATCTCTCTGCAGAGGTTCTGTACCTTCCAGCAGATCACCACTCCTGCCCCTCTTGTTGTCATCTGGCTAAGAGTGTACTGGATACCCTTCTCCAGATCATTGATAAAGATATTAAACAGAACTGGCCCCAAAACTTAGCTCTTAACCCTGTAATCAGCTGCCAAACAGATTTAGCTCCCTTCATCACCACTCTCTGGGCCCAGCCATCCAGCCAGCTTTTTACCTTACCAAAGTGTACCATGAGCAGGCAGTTTCTCCAAGAGAATGCTGTGGTAAATGGTGTTAAAGGCTTTAATAAAATCCAGGGAGACAACATTCACAGCCTTTCCCTCATCCATTAAGCAGGCTACCCTGCCATGGGAGGGGATCACATTGGTCAAGCAGGACCTGCCTTTCCTAAACCCATGTTGGCTGGGCCTGATCCTCTGGCTGTCCTGTACATGCCATGGGATGGCACTCAAGATGACCTGCTCCATGACATTTTCCTGCACCAAGGTCAGACTGACAGGCCTGCAGTTCACCAGATCCCCCTGGCCTTTCTTGCAGATAGTCGGCATGTTTGCTCATGTCCAGTCATCTGGGACATCTGCAGTTAGACAGGACTGTTGGGAAATGATGGAAAGCATGTTGGTGAGCCCTTCTGGCAGCACTCTCAGTACCCTAGTGTGGATCCCCTCTGGCCCTATAAACCTGTGTGTGTCTAAGTGGTGCAGTCAGTCACTGACCATTTCTGTTTGGCCTGTGGGGGCTTCATGCTACTCCCTGTCCCTGTCTTCTAGCTCAGGGCCTGGGGAAAACTGGGCTTACTGTTAAAAACTGAGTCAAAGAAGGGCTTTGGCCCTCATTTCTCCCTGCATAGCCCCACTACACACTTTTAGCCCTCCTGAGTTGCCAGT
This sequence comes from Agelaius tricolor, assembly GCF_023055355.1. NCBI lineage: Eukaryota > Metazoa > Chordata > Aves > Passeriformes > Icteridae > Agelaius > Agelaius tricolor. Next base: position 22,138,792 of record NW_027269262.1, on the reverse strand, counting down.
CCCTTCTTCTAATGGCCATAACTCTCCATCTGTTTTCCTGATCTCTGGTCACAGCCCTTTGCACAGCCTGGCTGATCTTCCTCCACGCTGACATGTCTTTCAGCACATGCGGACACCTGGCTCCTGCACCTTCAAGATTTCTTTCCTGAGGAATGTCCAGGCTTCCTGGACTCCCCTGCCATTCAGGACTGCCTTCCAAGGGACTCTGCCTATCTGTCTTCTAAAGAGGCCAAAGTCTAAACTCTCCATAAGTCTAGGGTAGCAGTTCAATTGACCCATCTCCTTACTCCTCTGAGAATCAAAAGCTCTATCATTTAGCAATCGTTGTGCCCAAGATTTTCTCTGACCCCCACATCATCCTCAAGTCCTCTGTTCACAAAAACAGGTGCAGTGGACCACCTTCCCTAGCTGGCTTGTTCAGCAGCTGCATCAGGAAGCTATCTCCCACACACTCCAGGAGCCTCCTAGGCAGTTTCATCTCTGTTGTGTTGTGTTTACAACAAACATTCTGTAAGTTTAGTCTCCCACAAGACTTCTCCCAGATGTACCTACCTCATTATTTTGGTTGGGTGATCTATAACAGACTCCCACTTTGTGGGTCTTCCCCCTGATTCTTACCCATAAATAGCCAACCCTGTCATGACCATCATTAAGCTCTAGACAATTAAATCACTCCCTAACATACAGGCTTACCCACCACCTCTCCATCCTTGCCATGATCCACACAGGAAGAAAACAGGTTGTATGTAAACTTCTTTTCTGTGCTCCCCTTTTTTAATAATACAAGCAAGCAATTGACTTTCACCTCTAACATGCTGCTTTGCATTTGATGGAATTGACTTCCTCTGAACACCATAACTGAATCCCTCTGGTGTATTTGTGTCCATTTGTCTATGCAACAGCCTTTGGCAGACTAAAAAGTTTTAGTTCAGTGGTTTTCCTGCTGGGTTGCATGACATATTTCCAGATGATTTACCACACAGCTTCCTTTACTGTGATGAGGCATCATCTGTTACTCTTCAAGCAATTGTACTTCATGCTGGCTGCAACTTCCTGCTGGGTTTTGTGACCAACAAAATTGTGAAGATTCTGAAAAAAATCCATAAGTGTTGTCTGAGTGTTATTGCTTTATATCAGATTAAATTTGCTATGATTTGTGGATTGTCTAGGTATACTCAAAATGGTAGATGAGCTACAAGAGAAAAAAAAAAGCAGCAACATACAAAATATTCTGGTAATATTAGAACAGAGAGAAGTAGACCAAGAGATGTTTTTGATCATAATGAATTCAGAGTTGTTCACAGTGACTGAATAAACAAAAAACCAAGATTTGAAATCTACAATTCAGAATGCAGTAATGCCTCCAAGGAGCAATTGCAAATACAGCATTAAAATGACTCATTGACTCCTGAGTATTGACCTAATATTGACTTTACTAAAGATTAAGCTTCCATAAATTGGCTGGGGAAAGAAATAGAAGCATAAAGATTTCTAACTGGAATATTTCTGTGTATGGGTGAATTCAGCAAAACACTGAATGTTGTTTACCTTTATGCAAAGTTTCTCTGTATCAGTGTCTCGGCCTCTGATGAACTAAAAGTGATTGTTTCTGAGCAGATGAGTTCATTTTGGTCTGTTTGTGTATATTCAGAAGGGAAATCATTTGAAAGAGAATTTTTATTTTGAGAGATTATCTACACTAACATCCTCATTTGAATGGCATGCTGGCGATTTTCAACAGTTCCTTAAATTATTTGAACGAGAATCACATACAATACATTTGAATCCTTAAATAATTTACAATATCATGAATCCTTAAATAAATTAAAATTTAGGTTGGTTTCATTATTTTATTTATTTGATGATGAGGAACACAAATTCCTTTATAAGAGTCTTGTTGCATGAGGAGTATACGCACAGAGAATGAGAGACACAGGAATCCTGTTTTCAACAAAACAGTTATTTAAATAAATGCATTGGAAAACCACTTAGAAATCATGTGTGGTAGGCAAACTGCTAACTCAGTATGAAATTATTTTATATTTTTTGTGGGTATGACACTGCTGCAAGCTAGATATTCAAAATCTGTAGCCACTGCAGCAGTGGCCTGATTCTGGCCCATATCAGCAGGAGGGAGTGTGGGATGGTATCCTGTTATTCAATACTGCTTTAAGTCACTGTCAGAGGCAGGGAAAAGGAACTCTGTTTCTCCTTTCTGGGAAGGAGGCATTTCATTTTGTGGTGGAACAAAAGCATGGTACGGTGAGAAACCTGTTGATCATTACTCATTGTGTTGGTGAGCATTTTTGCTCATAAAACATTCTCTTTTTTGGATATTCTTGTTATTAATATTGTTGTTGCCACTGTTGATTTTCTTATCTCATTGATGTTTCCAGTAAATTGTTCTTACCTCAATCTCTGATTTTTGTCTTTTGTGCCAACAGTTCTCTCTGGTCACCCTCCTGGTAGGAGAAAGGGGGCAGAAGAGGCAGAAAAGGGAGTGAGCAAGTGGCAGCATGGTTTGGAAAGTCTGAGTGGGAGAACTAAATAGGGGAGTAGCATTCCTAAATCACGACATGCAGTAATTGTTACTTTAAGTGAATTTTACCATTTAATTTATGTTAAGCTATATTTATTTTATGCTTTTCCACACTACCAGAGATTTCTTCATTTTGCTCAGGATGGCACTTTTCATATTTTGAAAACCAAACAGTATAAGAAATACTGAATCAACTGAAAAACTGTAGTCACTTCTTCATAGTGCGAGGGAACTGCAGTGATCAGTGAGTTTGCATTCTATCATTCAGTTTGTTTTAGGTAGGAATTGTTAATTGATGAGGGATTTGGATAATAGCAAATGGAGAATAAAGAGTCATTTGCTTTTATTCCAAAGGTCAATATGAGAGCAACCCTAAAACACAGAAGTGTTTAGAAGGAAAGGAAAGTGAAAAACTCAGTCAGCACAAGGGATTTGAAATAGATCAGAGATGGAGAAATAAAAGCCTTTAAATGGAAATTGGCTTCATTCATAGCAGAGAAATCAGGTTTATTTTTAGGCAAAACATAAAAGGCATCAGAAAAAAATAATGTGGATTAGGGTGCAAAGAGGTGATTGCATCAGAGCTACTGTTTACAATAGAAATGGTAGTAGGCCATGAACACCTTAGCAAATGAGCATCACACAGGAAAAAGTTAAAGCTATAGAGCAGGTGCACATTACTGTGATTATCTGCAGACTTTTCCACTTCATAAAGCTGCCGTTATAATGTACTGTTCAATAACATCTCTATCATAAACTTCTTAACTGGGTTAAGACAGTTTTTTTCTCTAAATTCGTGACATTTACTGTTTACTTCTCTGTTCCTCTACTAGGATTTTGGTAATGGTTTGTATTTAACACCTTTTTTTTCCAGTCATATACAATGAAGGTTACCACAAATAACAATGGCTGTTTTTAGCATGCATCCTCTTCACAAGATATTTCTCTAAAGGCTGGTAAATTGCCATTTCTCATTACTTCTGGAAAAGTGTTTGACTACCCAAAGTTGCATACGAATATTATCAAATAATCCAGAATGATATTAGTACCTTTCCTGGGATCTTCATTTAAAAGACTTCCATATTTATTTATAAGGTGACAAAAAAGAAATGCATTTATTCAGCTTTCTTTTTTTTGTCTTTTTTTTAATGCCTGATTGATGCCTGAAGTGATGATTCTGACTTTGCAATAAGAGTAGCATCAAAACACGCAAAATTTTACCAGCTGCTTCCACCAATTTAAATTCAACTATTATCTGTCCAGAAGAATGTGGTTTACTACCCCAGTAGAGACAAAACAGATGCAACAGCATAATGGATCCTTGTTCAATGCCATTGCTGTCCAGCAATTTTGTCTCTTGACTGAGGATGCGATGCACAGGAGCTGCTGAACTGTACATTACCAGGAAATATTAACAAGAGCACAGTTGGTTTATTCTAGACCCATAAAGCTGAATTCCTAGTAAAAATATCTCATCTATATTTCATCAGTATCAAAAGCAATCAAAGACTAACCATATCTAAGGGTACAGAATGACATTTTATTCAATGTCTTCAGATCATTAATTCACCCAATCCTTTTCAGTTTAAAAAATGCTGAAATATTTTTTGCTGGTTCTTAGCTACTTAGCAGAATGGTATTCAGTATGAGGAAACAGAAAATATCAGTGTGTGTGTCAGTACCTATCACTAAGAATTAATTAGGAATCTTTAACCATTTATGACATTTAATGCTAGGTTAAAATTATTGGAATTGCTAATTATTGTTTATATCTGACTGTAACTATGTAAAAAAAGGAGCCCTATAGCAGACAACAGCTAAAATGACAGCCAGTTCTTGCTATCTTGTACTTGTAGCCAGGCTGAATTTGCAAAGAGCTACTGTGTCCACTTATAATGAGAAAAACCCAAACTGATAAAATAGTGAGGTGTATTAGGCAAAACTGTGCTTAACCATTAGTTCACGTAAATTAGTAAGAACTGTTTTCTGTTGAGGAGTCATGGAATACCTGGTATCTGGAATGCAGTATCAATTTGATCTTTAGATGTGTATACACAGATTACTGCAATATAAAAATAAATTCCTTCAAGAAATCTTTTGGCATACCATTGGGCTAACATAATTCAATTATTTCCTGACTTTTGACATCAGGTATTACTCACTTTAAGAAACAATGTCAGTCACAGAGATGATACAGGAGTGTTTTATCTTTAGAGGAATTAAGTCCTTCTCACACTACTGCAAATATCCTTTCTTGTTACCAAGACACTGCTTTGATTCTTAATTGACCTTTCCACAGGTATTGTGTCTGCATTCTTGTGAGCTTTGTGTGGCTTCAATGTACCAACATGCAATATTAAATTAGGATGTCGACTTGTTCATTTCTTTCCTTTTCTGATGTATGCCAGTGAGCTGTTCACAGAATAACAATTCCATTGTGAAACACCCTACTAAAATCCTAGAGATGATTTTAAGGCAGAAATTATTATTTTTTTATTATGTAACCTGTTTCATTCTCAACAAAACCATGACCACAATTATAAAAGGAAGGACCTTGCTTTTCAGTTGTGATTTTTTTTCGTTATAGCATACCTATTGCCTTTCAGGTTAAAATGAAGCATGCTGTAAATGATGCATGAAATAAAACATGAAAGTCTGCTAGAAAATGAGTTTTGGAGGGAAAAAAATCCAGATTACTAGCATTCTTTAAAAAAGAAAAGCATTAAACTTATTCCTAGGATTTATAATGCTATGAGTAAAATAATGGTACTGAGAATATAAATGAGAATTGATTAAGTAAATGACAAAGAGACTTAAAGCAACTTCTGATGAAAAAATATTGGAACAGATGACATTTTAATAGATACCTCTATAATAGGCGTATAAATATAAATTACTCTACTAAACATTATCATTCTTTATTATTTAGTTACATTGTAGAAATAATCCTCATGTGATGTAGATATTAAAAATTGTACCTACTATTGTTATACAAGAGTATTGCTTTCTCCTTTCTAGAAATTCCTTTGATATGCAGTTTCGAAGGGATTGTAATTTTTTTATAGATTATTATCAAATTATAATAGTTACTATAATTATTACTAATATACACATTATTATTCATGCTATATTACTACTATAAGTAAAATTACTAGAAACTTCCAAATAATTTCTAATTTTATAAAAATACTATAAGCTTTTTTTTTCATTTACCTTTACAGGTAAATATTTGATTTGATTTGATGGTAGAAAACTATTTATTAGTTCTTAATGAATACCTGAAGGAATAGAATTTCTCTTTCCTAAATATGATTATTAGTCTGTAAAATGTATTTGGATCAACTGAGCATGGTGAGCTTAGGCTTTCATGAAAGCTAAAGTGACTGGTGGTTGAAATGTTGATTGCTACGTGAAAATTTTCCAGCTAAATTTTTATTTTTTATACAATCTACCATATGATGTATGTACATATCAAACTCACAGCTCATTACTTTGGCAGGAATAAGGTGGCATGTCAGATTCTTTTTCAAAGAAGTTGATATGCAGACTGTATTTTGGTTCTATTCCCATATTTTAAATAAATGGTGTAATGTTTCACACAATATACTTTCCATCAAGTTAAACAACATGTAAAAACTTAAGAGCTAGTGACATGAAGGTGGAATTAATTCCTCTTTCCAAGTATCGTAAAATGTATATCGACACATCTCAAGCTCAAATATGTCTTTAAAAGATACAGTCAATTAAGTTAATTTACCTTCTTGGAGCACTAATTGAACAAATTAACATTATAAAATTTATCACTTAGTTACACCATTAACTGAGAATTTGTTTTATTCTATATTTAAAGTGGTATCTTAAATTTAATCTGGTTCTGAATTAGTAAATTATTTAATTACATAATCTTCTCAATACATTTATAACTTTCTATATGAGTAACAAAAATATTAGTACTGGCAGGTAGAAGTATATATATGCATATAATTAATAGAATATTATAAAATATTATTTGAATTATAATATGCATAGGTTTATTTTTGAAATGCACAGTAAAATTATCTGATGTCTATTTGTATCATATGACATAATCTACCCCTTCAAAAATTAAAAAAATCAAATAAATATTCTAACTTTATTTCATGTATTGATATGATATATTGTTGACTGTTATAATTTGGAGTACCACAAAACATCTGAAACAATTCACCGTGTCTGTACTCAAATTTCTTGATTTCATTAAGATATGGCGAGTTAGCAAATTTCAGTTTAATGCTGTTTAGACACATGATGCTGACTCATAGTTAAGAAAAGTGGCTTGAGACAAGTTCACATACATGAAGATTTATTAATAGGGAAGCTATGTTGAAGGAAAATTAAAAACAAGAACTGTGTGAGAAGGTAAAGGGAGAGAGAGGAGGGAGATGCTGTTACTGCTGTCTGGAGCATGATCAAATCAAGGGCAGGTTCTGCATGCTGGCGCTGCTGACAAGGAGATCTCTTACAGCAGCATTGTTGGAGATGGCAGGTGGAAGAACAGGGGAGTAGCAACACAAGAGCAACTGCATGAGAGAGCAGGGGAAAAACTCCTCTTGGGGAAGAGGAAGCTTGAGTGAAGGGTTATGGAGCTGCACCTGGGAAGCAGCCCATGAATGGGCAAAGACCCTTACAACACAAAAGGCAAAGCCTAAGGCAATGTACAGCACATCTCAAGCCAGTGGGGACTGGTTGTTACTGAAGCTAAAGCTGGTCCTGAAATAATTCAGACTATCTTGGTCTGCATGTGATTCCTGGCCAGTTTATGACCATATATAGAGGGTACTGTCATTGTAGTCTGTGAGCTTGGCTTGGAAGCTGTGGAGGAGGATGGAGAAGGGCAGCAGGTCTCACCCCTTCCCTACAGACCCACCTCCTCAGCTGTGCCAGAGCTCTGGCCCTCTCTTCTGAGAAAGAAATCCTCATGTCTGTCACATAAAAGAAGCCTTCACACGTGTGTGGAGGAGAGGTGACTGATTCCGACTTTACGTTCCTTGTCAATAGATACTGCATAGAATATCTGATTTCACTAAAGAATCATGTCTAGAAAAAACAACGTATACAAAAAAAACCACATTAGGAATAAGTGACTCAGCTACATAATCATAGTTATTAAACTGACAGTGTTTAACAATGGATTTTAACAAGATTTATTTGTTTTCTGTTTTAAAGCAAAATTTTAGGGCAACTTTCTGTAAGGAGCTGTGGAAAACAAATTCATCTAATGGTCTTCTGGGAAAAATGTAGAAAGACTGTTCAAGCATGACATTATTCTGTTATTTTGGGTGATGATACATCCGTAAAAGAAAAATAATCAAAATGCTTATGAGTCTATCTTCTTTAAAACACTCAAACACTAGTTTCAAGATAAAACAATATATCTTTACAGCTACAGAGATACCTGAAAATAGCAATTCCTGTTGTCTCATTTAAGTTGCCAAAGAGATGGTCATGTGTATTTTCTGTCTAAGTCACTGACATGAGTAATTTGCTCTTTTAGTAAACGAGAAAGTGTGAAATAGATTTTGAATGTTCCTCCTCCATGGAACTTATGAGACCTATGGGAAAAGGAGGAAAAGGATTAACGTCAGGTTTCTGAGATCTAAAGAAGGCTTTGGATTGTTAGGGATTTTGTGGAGGCTGTTTCTGACCCAGGACTGCAGAAGTCCTTTTACTCTCATCGTATCACATTCAAAGTTTTTTGGGGCAGGTCAGGCTGACAGAGATGCTTGTGTCCATGTGCAGCAGAACACCTTCTTGAGCTGTGGGCTTCTGTACTGGAGCCACCCTAACATTTTCAATTTCGTATGTTATTGCTCAGTGCTGATCCACCAGAAAACAGTTGCTCAGATGTCCCCTGGGCAATCAATCCCACATGGAAAGAAGCCTGAGGACTCTGTTGTTCTTATATCAGTGATGGATGAAAATGTTGGGTATATGTATAATAAGGACTGTTCCCAGGAACAATTAACTCTCCTTTTTTACTCTGTGAATGGGCAGTGTGTGAGAGAGCAAATCCTGCTGCAAATCCTGGTGACACTCATGTCCATGCTGTCTGTATTTCTAAGGTTCCAGCAGCCTCCCTTTTGCCTGCATCTGAACTTCCTCGCTCCGGGAACTCCTTGGTGGCTTTGCCTTAGACAATGAAATAAGATGTACACATTTGGGAATTGAGGTATCACAGGAGAACAGCAGAGAATTTCCGAAAAACAAGAATTCAAATAGACCTTAGTCCTAATTCAATTAAGCATCTTCTCAAAAGCAAAGTTGTAAAACCAATACTGTGTCTTCCAATGCCAACCAGCAATACATTGTTCCATGCTGCTTTTAAATAGTTGATATTTATTCTTTAAAGAGTAAGAAAGCAGGAAATTAATTTGTTAATGACTTTTAAATATTTAATATATATCATTATAGTCATATTGAAATATGATGTTCAATTGATACTAACAGATAATTAGGACACATACATGGGACTTTAATCCACTCTACAGGTCACTTGGACTTAAAATTATAATTTGGATTAGATAATTATACTTCAATGTCTGTTTTTGGACAAGAGCAATTTTCCTTTTGGCAATGACAAGCAAGCTGCTTTTTTCAAAGAAATTTGCTTTGTTCTAACATGGGGAGTGTAAGTTGAATCTTAACAAATTCTGTTTGACAGAAACTGTCTCCTCTTTGTGCACACATCTTAACTCATATCCTAATGTTTTTCTTGCACCTCTATGTATAGTTAGAAAGCAATAGAGAAAACTGATTTCTTATAACTCCTTGAATTAGTATAATTCAGATAATCAGTTATCTGATTATAATCAGATAACTTTTAGCTCTTTTCAGTTCTTGAGATTAGAATACTTTTCATTTTATATTTAGGGATTATTGTGCTTATGATGCTCTGTAGTTTGACTTCTGTAAGATCAGAATATTAATTTGTGCAGTAAGTGTCACAAACCTTCTGTCATAAATATCTTCTGACTATCATAAATTTACGAAGTCAATTTCTTTCATTTAATGGATCTGACTTAATTTGAGTGTGAAATGTTTTGGCCTAGCTGTAACCCACCATTATAGCTGAGAATAAGAATAAAAAATCACTATACTTCCTGGTACTTTTTAATAGCATCTTTCACAGTGTGAAGAGCCTAACAATTTTTAATTCCCTTGTCCTTCTGACCTATTCTGAACTACCTCACTCCCTATTTGCTCCTTTAGTCCTGTATTTGTTACATGTAATTTTATCATTTACCAAGGATTAACATATCCATACTTAAATTTCTCAGAAAAAAAAATGAAGGTCAGGCCCCACAAAGAAGATAGGTTTAAATCAGCTATTTGGAGTAAATCCTTCACTATGAGGATGATGAGGCACTGGAACAGCTTGCCCGGAGAGGTTGTGGATGATTATTCCATCCCTGGAAGAATTCAAGGCCAGGTTGGATGGGCCTCTGAGTAACCTGATCGAGCAGAAGGTATCCCTGCACATGGCAGGGGTGCAATTAGATACTTTTTAAGGTCTCTTCCAACCCAAACCATTCTATAGCTCAACTATTACCAAGGATTATTTTCAAAGTGGACATAACTCAGAACTGGGCCTGATTTTTCAGTTCTAGTGCTTTTTTGAAAATCAGTAGGTGTTGTAATGGCAAAAAGTATTTTCCATTGTGCCAGCTTGCTTGCCATATTTCATTTGGTATGTAAACCAATGCTTAATTTTTTAATTGTTACTGTCTAAAAAACTTGTTAATATTTTTGCCAATTAGTTTAGTAGCAAGAGGCATTTAAATAATATTTGGTGAGAAGATTTGTGATTGAGAATCAATATCACAAAACAGAATCCACAACACAGTAGTTGGAAAGACTACCTCATTTTCCTCCTCTTCATCTTCATTTTTCAATTATAAATTGTGGCAATTGGTTAATACTTCCTCTGATGGCATTTTATCTTTACCTTCAGAGTTTAAAAGGACTGGAAATTATTTTTTGTCTGTTTGTTCTTTAACTTCACGTATTAAAGATGCTATATTTCATTTTTAGAACCTCACAAAAGGAATTTAGATAGTTATAGCAAATGATTATGTAAGTACTATTAGAAAGAGTAGATCTTGTTGTGAAAGGATTCAGTGAAATCTTGAAATCTTGGGAGATAACAGCTTTTCAAGTCCTTACCAGCTAGTTATTCAAATATCCAATTAGCATGATGAAATACTATTTTTCTTTTACTTAAAAGAACAGCTTTTAAGATTTCCTTGTCTGACAACAGTGAGATATTCATATAGAAACAATATAGTGTAAGTCAAATAAATCATGTGATGTATGTAAAAAACTGTGAAAAGAAAATTATCTTCAAAGACGTAGAAAGAAGTTTTATAGCAATGTCTTTCACAATGTAAATACTCAAAATTATAGGATGGTAAATGATCCTTCATTTTGGGAAATTTTTATAGGCATTATTTTTCCACTTGCTGTGACTATATGCTGAACCTATTACTCTGTGCTTGCATTAAATGAGACTTGCAGGAATCTGAGTTATATGCTCCATGAAGCTTCCTTAAGAGCTGTTGTCGCATCTCTTCATCTTTTTATGAACCAGTTTTCTGCCTCCATAGAGCCATGAAAGAGCTCACACAGACAAGAGAAGATCTCTTAATACTCGAGTTATTTTCAAGACTCAAAGCTCTTGAGTAAATATAATGTGTTTTAGAGACACCTCTGCTAAGCCATTTTTCCACTTACATAGTATAGAATGGAGAGGAAGATTCTTATGGAGCTGGAAAAAAAACTCCATTTAATACAACTAACAGGAACTCAGAGGGAAAATATCTTTCAAAGGAATCTTTACAGAAATGTGGACTTGCTGTGTGAATCTGTAGTGACATGTTTGCAGTATGTTTATGTTTTAATTAGTTGCTTTCTGTGATTTGTGATAAGCGATTGATGATCAGGTTCATGCACATATCTGAGCCTTCCAACACAATTTTAAGAGCTCAATGCCAATGATCATTTTACAAATCTCAAATTTTCATAGTAGGGATAGAGACAGGAGAAGCAGATCCTGCCTTCAGAAATCTGTCTCTATATTAGCACTGAAGGTATGTTTTGGTTAGTTAATAAAAATAGTCTGTACTTTCAAAAGTAAAAGGAAGAACTGAAGTTTCATATGCAATCTGTTATTTTCTGAAAAATAAGGGGCACCAATTTTATTGTCTAAATTTCATTCTTTAAACCCAAAATTTAGCTATTTCAGAGGTACAATAGCAATTTGGCTCTTCAGCTCTTTTCCTGACTCTAAAATCGAAATATCAATGTGTAATGTATATGAGATGAAATAGGAGAAAGAAGAAGTAGAGACAAATAAATATTAATACTAGAAATATTTTCTTATTTTTTCCATTACATTAAATACCTGTCAGCAAGTAAAATGAATATTTTTCATAAGAAACATGACAAAATTTTATTAATTTTCTGTCCTTGCTGTCAAATTGTGAGAACAATATTTCTATGGTATAAATGATGTCTGCATGGGTATCTCACATAATCTGTTTACTTAAATGTTCTTGAATAAAGAGAAATAGAATCAAAGTTATTAAAGTTGTATAATATTTTCTTCATGCAATAATGACCATATAATTACAACAGTCAGTTATGTAATTATATTTGTGCTTTAGCTTAGATTTCATGTAAGTGTATGCAGTAATTCAATTTCTTCTGCACAATTATGCAGTGTCATAAAAAATTAAATAAATATGCTACAAAGCAAAATGTTAATAATATAAGTTATTAGAAAGAGAACTTCTTCAGTCCAAATTTGCTCAACCATCATTTGCTTAGTTTATTACTGCACTTTTCCCTTTTATTACTCCCAAGAAATTCGAACAAACTTTATGGGCTTTCAAACCTGTGATTTAGTTTATTATGTAAACTATGCTACATATCCATATTCTGCAGACATTCATTATTAAACAGCTGATTCTTGGACTTAATAAGAATAATTTCTTGGGACCATCTTCATGAGCTCTTCTGTTGAGGATACAATCATTGATCATGTTCATCAGCGTATTGCAAGAAGGTGTGGAGTAAAGAGAGATGATGAGGAAGTCACACTTTCATTGGACAAGTGTAAGAGGCTGTGGGATATTTATTCCTGTATAAACCACAGAAGTTAAAAAAAAAAGAAAAAAAAAGTAGAAAAAGCTAAATTCTGTACACAGCATAGGCAAATATATCTCTGTTTCAAATTATTTTCATTTGGAAGCAGGTTCAGAGATTGCCTCCTGAAGAGGAATGTTATGTTGGAGGCTCCATGAGCAAAGTAAATTAAGAGGTGAGTAGAGCTCAAAGCACGCTATAAAAGCTAACAGGATTTTTGGAGATCATGCTTTTGGACATGACAGCTAAAGTTTGAAGAAGTCCAGTGAGTGTGGTTCAGATGTACCAGTTGAGGAAATATTTTTCTTATTGCCTTCATTCTTGTTCAAAAAGTATGTAGTTGAAAGAACATTTAAAAAACAACAACCAACTTTAGAAAACAAGAGTGAACAGAAACAGAGTTTGAGTATTCTATAAAAAGATCAGAAAAAAGAATGCAAAATTCCATTGTCCTTGACACACTTTACCTAGAAACTGATATAAGTGAAGGATCTTCAACATGTTTCACTGTTTACCGAATCTCTATAGATTTCTTAGGAGATATTCTGCAAATATAATGGAAACATTACTGGAAAAAAAATCTGAGGCATAATGATTCTCTGTTATATTTTTTTCTCTCAGCTATGATTTTGGAAAATATTTTAATTGACTTTGCCTTAATTTAGCTCACTGCAAAGACTGATCACATTCAAGTTGAGATTCAAGGCACTGACCTGACTAGACTTTCATAAATGTTCTTCTGGTTGTGTATAACTATTTTTTAGAGGGAATTTTCTTTTCATGTTATGATAGATTTTTTAAAATGGTAGTTAATAGCTATAAGGCAATAGAATTCCTTCCATAAGAAGAATAGTGAAGTGGATCAAGTTAAGGTCATTATATTAGAAAATGCTGAAAATACTTTGTGTTATTTTACTTATTTAAGTCCTTATTACTTTATTATTTAGAATGTATTATCTAATTTTTATCATATGGTAATTTTTGAGTGTTTAGCTTTGTAATTTGGATTAATATTCTTTGAAGATTCTTGAAGATTCTTATTTGTGTATTATTTCCCATATTTTAAGAAAAGCTGCCTGACAATAAGTAATTCCATGGATTGACATCAAAATACCTTCCATCAAAACCATGTCATTTTCTAGGAGCATCCACCCTTGCTACTGTGCAAACTAAGCTGTTACCTGACTTTTGCACCACTGTTGAAGACACTTAAGAGATTCCAATTATGGGAAAAGTGTTTGGTTCATGCAGCTTAAACAAAATTAGAAGTGAAGTGTTTTATTGATTTCTTAATGATACATAATTAACCTACAGACAGTGGATGAGGATCAACATCAACTTAGCAAGATGATCCGAGGGATTGCAAAGGGTCAATAAACACCTACAAATTTGCAAAGCGTGCTTCCATAATTATTTTCAAAAATTCTAATCTCAGGCACATGCAGAATGATGGTAAATCACTTCTCCCTCACAGGCAAGGTTTAGTTCCTCACTTCTGGGACTGTGGTTTTGCTACTTGCAGATGCCTCCTGTGGGAGCCATTCATAGTCTCATTTGTGTCAACCTGTGCAACCTAAGCACCACATCTACATGTTTTTTGAACATCTCTGTTCCTCTGTGTGTGTTTGTGAATTGATAATGGTATGAGTTTTGTAATCATGAATCTGAAATTAAGTCACTGTTATAGCAAATCCCATTGAATCACATTACAAATAGTAAACTGTTCAATGATTAAGTGCTACTAAACCCTTTTGCACCCTCAACTTTTTTGTGTCTGTATCCTCTGTACCCTTGCCCTTTTGCATCTCTGGTGTCTGTGTAAATGATTCTAAATTGATTGTAATCTGATTTTCCTAAGTAATTCATCCAAGTAGTAATTAATAAAGTGAACCTCAGCATCTAGCTCTGTCACAAAGTTGCACTTCTGCAAATTCATATTAAAACCTGTTTCTTTTGTCAATACCTGTGATGATGATTCTTTAGGTAGCCTAACCCCTCCATCATGAACATGCATGTTAGACACTGCAGCACCTCTCAACCCCCTCCCTCTATTCCTGGGTCCTGTCCTGACCACACCCATCTTTAAGATTTGAACTTGGTTCAATCTTTGAATTAGGCTGAGTCAGTTGCTAAAATATCAGGAAGGATTGCCTTATGGAGTGTTTATTTTTTTATTTTCTTTCCATTTTTGAAGTCCCTAAGTGTGAGCACAGCAATGTGGTTTTTTTGTTTATTTTTTTCTTTGTGTCAGAAGTTACCAATCATTTTACGAAGTACCTTCTGCCACTTTAGTGCCTGTCACCAATTGAGAAACACTAACTCACCTGAAGTATCTGGCCTCTGGTTAATTGGAGTCAATTAACCCTATCTGAACACTGAGGTTCAGAACTTGCTGGTTTTCTTCTCAGGAAAGGTTTTCCTGCTGTCACCTTATAGAACAGTAGAGAACTCCGGACTCCTTGGAGCTTTTAGCACAGTGAACTAAGAAATCTTTTACGGGGTCAGTATCGACACAGCAGTCCAATATTTGAACTGTTAAGGTCCAGGAAGACATTCAGAGTGGTGATCTGTTTATCATTGCAAATTTTACTAATGACTATGGTGCTTTAACAAGGTTAGCAAAAGATGCAAAGGCCAACTCCTGGCAGGGTTTCAAGTTTCTCCTTGGACTGCAACAGTGCATAAAAAAAGACAGCAGTTTCACAATAGGAGAACAATTTTTTGTATACTTAGCCTTAAAGCAGCAAACCATTTTGGCTACACTTGGAAGCATTTCACAGCCTTATTTGCGGACACTTATAGAGTATTAATCCCGATGTTTCCGGGTGTGGGGTGCCTGGCTTCGTCTAGCTCTCGCTGCTGGACCAAAGGCTGCAGCTGTGGTGTTTTCACCCCAGAGATACCTTTGGCCAGCTGGGTGCTGCAGCTGGGCACTCGGAACAAATCCAGGCAAAGTAGGAACTCAGTTTACCTCTGGTGGAAAAGGTTCAGGCAACAGTGAAGAGAAAAGCAGCGGGTTTTATCGTAGAGTCTTAATCCAGAGTTTTATTTCAGCATGGTAGACCTCTGAATGTGGTAACAGCTCACCGATAGACGACCAGACTGCATGCTCTCATCCCCTTTTAAGCCCCGGGGACAGGGGGAGGGGAAGGGACAGGTAATGGCCAACCACGTGGGAGGAGGGGAAGGGTCAAGGGATATAGACACTAGGATGGGCCAATGAACCCAATCCAGAGTAGCATCTTCTGAACTTCTGCCAACCACACGACACCTTGCTGGAATGTTAAGATTGATGGACAGCTCTTAGTCAGGAGGGCAAAAGGGGGAGGGGGAAGGTTGGCACACCTGGAGGGGTTGGGATAGGTGAAACAGGAAATCACACTGCAACAGACACTGTAATCTATCACCTGTAATCACATTTATAGTGTCTTCACTCTGTTCATCTCTTTTTGATAACACCTCTAACTAGCAAACCAGGCAATCTTCTAGCTCCAGCTGTATGACCGGAGGAAGAAACACTGTTAGTGAACAATTTAAGACTCTCTATCAATAATTGGAAGTGTAAACATCAATTAAAGGTCAACATTTTTGCCCCATAAAATCACCTACAAAATAGCTAAAATAAAATGACTCAGCACTCTGTCATTTCAAAGGATTGTCGAATATAATGCATTATAAATTATCCCCCTGCTTCAGAAAGCACAATCTCATGCTTTATGAAAAAGATTCATCCGAGAATTTCCGTGATTAGTTTTAGGTTACTCTGAAAATGCTCATCCATCTTTGTAGTGGTAGTGATGCCTCAAGTTTTAGCTTTTATATTTTTCAGATTCTGTACTGCTTTGGTGTGTAATTCTGAGCTTCATATTGGGGGATAGTAAGCTCTCTTCATAAAGTAGGTAGACAAAACAATTCCTTCTCTACCTGGGGACCAAGGACAAATGATCCAAATCTCAGACCCAAAAGCATAAACAATGGTGGACTGAAAAGAGAAAAACAAGAAGGATGGGGCTTCATAACCTAAATCTGTAATTGGACAATTAACTCCAATATGCAAATGGATCAGAACTATAAAACTGTGAGACCCCGTGACTGGTCGACCATTTTGGCTTCATTTTGAGTATAGCCCTGTCTGGGCTTTTGTGCTGCCCAAGGTGGATCCATTGAGGTCTTCTAATAAATCCCTACTTTATTCTTCAGCTCTGTCTAGTCTCTCTTCTAGGTGAGGCTTCACAAGGCATCCATTTCAAAAATGTAACAATATTTCTTTTCATTAAACTTAAGATTCAAATGCTACATGAGACAATGTTTAATATTTGTTTTTGATTTTTGAGTCATTAAGATAATTTGAATAAGAAGTTTAAAGAGCCTGACTTTTACTTTAGGGTTGTGTTGCTAAGAAAAGTGATTTTCCATGTGCTCATTTACTCCCATTTTACAACTAATTTATTCGCATTTACCTTATTTAAGGAAGTATAAAGCATAAATGTTTAAACATCAATTGCAATACTGACATTTTGCATACATCTGGGAAAATGAATTCCTTTTATCCATGTGTGGAGTATTTTGAAAAAAACACGCTCTTGACCAGACTTTCTGTTTCAAATATTTATATTTAAATTCCATTTGGGATCATAGTCTTGTAATCTGTTGGAGATAATATTCAAAATTTATATACTGGGACAATACTGTACCAAAAACAAAATTTAAAAGGAAATAATACCATAAGAATGAGGAATGTTTGCAGTTTTGGCCTGCTTGTTAAAAACATCTGCCAGGAATAAATCAGGACTAGTTGAATGTAGCTTGTGAATGAACTGGAATACTTCTGTTGCATGATTGGTATTTGGTTTGTTTTGTTTTTTAAAAAGGTGAGAAAATGGCTGATGAAAAGGACATGAAACGTGGTGTGAAAACTTAGTATTATTCCCTGATTGCATTCATAAGAACCATCTGAATAGAGGAACATTGTTGCGGTGTTTTTTCTCTGGGTTTAAAATTATTAAATCAATTATGTTTATTTGCTAGTATGCTCAGATCTACTCCATTATTGCAAGGTATAGCAATTAAAGTATAGAACAACCAATTACTTCTCATATATAAACACAGAGTTCAAATCTTGAAAATCACAGGTAAAAGTGTATATATATAGTTACTGTGCCTTTTTTAATTCTCTTAAGACTGGGTTTAACTGGCTCAGTGAGGTTCTTAGACACAAGATAGACAACTTGGTCATATTATGTTCCAAGTTTTTTTCAGTTATTTGTAGACTACTCTTTTGTTTAAATCACATCAATATTTCCTACCTCAAAAAAAATACAAACCAAACAAAAAAACCCAAACATTTTTATTTATCACAGTAGGTACAGGAAATCAGTGTTTAGGACTGAGAATTCTATTATGAATGGGACAACACTTCAAGACGCACATGACAAATCCTTACTACTTTCTTCGAGTAGGAGCACAATATGGCAGCAGTACAATGCTATTCCCATTCCAAATGTGCACATCACCCAGGGATACCGAGATTACCACCTGCTGCACTGGCACACTACTGTATAAATTTCCTTTTACTTTCTAAAATTAATGCTCATCAGCCACAAGTGCATTTGTTACTATGTGACCGATGAGTTTAGGTGGGTCCTCTTTCCCTTTCCTTCCCTATATTCACTAATCTGAGAGTAGCACAAAAGTAAACAAAACAGATAGGCAGAGATGTACTCAGCATTAAAATTGAAGTGATATTAACTCTGTGTTTTTCAATTCAGATGAACTCAGTTCTGAGCTGTCTTCTGAATTCAGTTGAGTAAAAGGACTTTTTTTCCTGCAGTTATTCTTACATGATGAGTCAAAAAGTTGCAAGTGCCATCTCTAGATTAATAGAAAATGTTTAGTTATACACCATGTGTATTTTCTGCATCAGACATGGAAATGAAAATAGACATCAGCAAAAGGATGAGTAAATTAGACATCCTGCAGGTGTTGGGTTTTGTTTGGGTTTTTTTTCCCCTTCTGTACATAGCCACAAAATCTATTTTAATTTTATAACTCAATCTACATTTTAAAGGCTCTATGTGAGGAAAAGAAAAATCACCAAGCCTGTAGGTAGATGCACAAAACTCCAGGAATGGAAATTATTCTTCTCAAGAGATAAGAATAAGAATTTCTTTTAATAAATGCCACAGCTGACTATCAGTTTTTCATGAGAATACAGACCAAAAAAAATCCAGAGGAAAACATCCAGTCTTTACAAGACCCTCCTTAATGTGGGTGTAACTAGAGAATTTGGAATAAACAAGCTGCAGGTGATAAAAATATATTTTGGCTCACCAGCATCTTGCTGTTATGGGGATTTCTAAACACTCACCATCATCTTTCATCTATTGAGCCCTTAGCTACTCTTCCAAAAAACTTTAAAATCTCAGCATGGTAGAGAATTGATTTTAAGGTGCTGTATTAAAATTTTAAATCAGACAACTCTCACATGCATGTAGAAGTGCTTAGAGTTTTACTGTTAAGTAACTCACCAAATTGCTGAAAAACATAAATAAAGACAAATACAGCAAATTAATGTATTGCTTAGTGATTTTAGCTCTCACATTTTTCTGGGTTTGGTATTGCCAATGCTCAAAAAAAAAAGTACAATGTATGAGTGACTGCAACAAGGACTGTAGTAACAGAAAAGTAGATTACTACTAAGAGAAGAATATGTGTACATCACATTTTGGGAGTGTAATAGAATTCTAAGTAGTAAACCTACAAATGTTTAATTCTAAGTAGTAAACACACAAATGTCAAACCACACCATAAGAATTTTTTTATTGCTACATTTAAAAGTTAGAGGAAGTGAAATCCTGAAGATGTTATTTCATTTATACAATGCAATAAATAATTTTCTAGCAAAGTATACAAGATTAAAATGAAGGAGAAGATTTCAAAGAAAACTGATTATGGAGTGGCACACTTTCCACCTGGAAGAAAATATTAATTGAAAAGAAACTGAAATTAAAGAGAGAAACACAAAAGCATTTAATTCAGAGTTATGGGTTATGTCTTAAAACTATAATTGTTGAAAGGTGTGTAGTTCAACAGACTGTAATAGGACTCTGCTGATTTCTATCCAATAAAGATTTGGTACATAAAGTTAAATGCCAGGTTATCATAGAAAAATGAAAAATGCTTGTCTGCTCCTTTCCTCTTGCTCTTACAGGCATTTTATGTTGATAATGGGCCTTATGTGAAGTACAACAAATAAATATTATAACCAGCTCCTTCTAAACAAAGATAAAAATTGCTACTCTTTCTGGGTTATGTGCTATTTGAAACATATGCTTCAGGAATTCAGGAGTTTTAGCATGCTTAGTTGTTTGAAGGGTACTAGTGAGAGTAAATCCAGGGGGATGTACATGAGACAGTTGTTGAAGATAGTGTCCAATAACCAGTTTTATGATAGCAAATATTTCAGGTTTTTTTACAATTTCCAGTGCTTGTGTTTCTTTCTTAAGTGATTTCAATATATGATGTTAATGAGTCATAAACAGACCACTGAGAGCAAGCACATGGCCAGAGCATGGTCTTGTAGGTTGTCTTCAAATTCTGTCCTGAAACCATGACACAGGTAACAGACAAACAGAGGGAAGCATGAGCATTTCCTGTGATCTTGATTTTTTTAAGATTAAATATACTGGGGTTATTTTTTATTTAATATATTAGTGGTTCTTCTACGCCTCAGGCAAAGCCCCAACATATGCAACACAAAAAGGACCTACCTGTGTGGAATTTTTAATTTCAAGTATTTCCCAGAGGTACATCATTTCCCTTAACAGGGCATGTTTTGTTCTCCTTTTCCTATTTCTTACTAACCACATCTCAACAAGCTTGATGAGTGGGTCCATGGAAATCTTATGAGGTTTAACCAGACAAAGAGCAATGTGCTACCTGGTTTGGGAAAACTCCTAGTATCAAGAGGGGCTGGGGGATTAACAAATCAAGAACAGCCCTGCTGAGAAGGACTTGGGGCTGCTGGTGGATGAGAGGTTGGACATGACCCAACCATGAGCACTCGTAGTCCAAAGAGCCAATCCTGTCCTGGGCTGCATTAAAGCAGTGTGGACAGCAGGGGAGAGATGGGATTCTGTCCCTCTGCTCTGGTGAGACCTCACCTGCAGTGCTGCATCCAGCTCCGTGTGCCCCGACATGAGAAGGACATGGACCTGTTGGAGTGAGTCCAGAGGAGGACCATGGAGATAATCAGAGGTCTGGAGCACCTCTCCTGTGAGTAAAGGTTGTGGGAGTTGGGGTTAGTGAACCCCATGAATTGCACACAAGCTGTTTCTAGAACTTGCCAAGATCATTTTGGATGGCATCCAGTCCTTCAGGTGTGTCAGCTGAACCACTCAGCCTGATGCCACCTCCAAATGTGCTGAGGGCGCACTTGCTCCCATTGCCTATGTCACTGATGACAGTACTGGCCCCACTTGTGGCTGATTTCCATCTGGACATTGAGGCCCTAAATTCTGCTACTTCATTTGTTCTTCAGTAGTAATTGGAGACCTCAGACACACCATTTTCATCCAAAATTTCATTTTCCAAGCTGCAGAAGATAACATTTCTCTGACAAAACACATTCTATCAATTACCCATCAAATAATCTCACAAACACTACTTCATTTGCTATTATGATCAGATGATCCATATGAAAAACTAGGACTAATTTCACAGTATAAGTGAAAAACCTTTTAGTAAGATCCCTTCCATTATTTTTAATCTTGTGGGGTGTTGCAGGGTTTTTTATCATATCTTATCAACAACAATTTTTTTTCCTTTCTGCGAATAATTTCATTTTTGCTCTCTTTCTATGTGACCACAATCAACTGAGAAATGTCTGTAAGCGCTGATACTTTTGAAACACTGTAACAATTATAACTGTATCCCTCTTAATTACTGGGAAAAAATAGTCTAAATCCTCAATCCTCTTTTTTTTTTAATGAACCCTGATTTTAGATAAATTATTATCTTTGCAATGACACATATTTTTCATTAATAATAACTGCAGTGCTTATATTTGCAATTCTGTAGGATAACTATTTTTGAAGCATTTTTCAAATATACTTATTTCGCATTTGTTTGCAAAGCAATTTGATGTAGTATTGTTGTAGCACAATAGCACATACTGATGGATTCTGAGGGAT
Source organism: Agelaius tricolor (assembly GCF_023055355.1). NCBI lineage: Eukaryota > Metazoa > Chordata > Aves > Passeriformes > Icteridae > Agelaius > Agelaius tricolor. The sequence continues at coordinate 22,116,880 of NW_027269262.1, read as the reverse complement.
TTATTTTTTGTGTTTTTGTCTTTTACATAAAAATATATTGCTTTCAACTGCTGAATTTAACATTGAGAACAAAATACAGCCACTAGTAACTGTATCTAGTCTCTTTTAAAAAAACATTAATTTATTTAGGCCTGCAATTCTATAATAAAAATCAAAACATTTAAAACTTGGGATTTCAGGAGTAAAAGTGAGCAAGACACACTCATTCTGCAGTAGAAACAAGTAATCTAGAAAAATAACTCCACAATACATACAGCAAATGATATATACTTTTAACAGTACTTTGGACATCTTGAAAAACATTACAAATTTCCTGCAGTATAATTTACTGTGTGCGGTTTACCATAGAAAAGGAACAGGAAGATCTAATGATCAGTGTCATCACAACTGAATAGCCCTCAGCAGGTCTGAACAATGTAATTCCACAATTTTCTGTTTGGGTACAGTTCTCAGACTAAATCTGTCAACTTTTAATAACAATAATATCCCTTTAAAGCAATTCCCAGCAGAGATAATTCAAACCTGTATTTTTTGTGGACTTCAAGTCAATAAATCCTGATAGCATGACTTGCAATTATCTTTGGTGAGCCAAAAAAGGTTTCCCCCTGAGAACAAACTATCTTTCCACTTTATTAACCAACATCACTATTTTTCCCAAATGATTCAAGAACAGAAGCCATGACATTCCATACATTTGTGAATATCAGAAAATCTGAAGTGGTACTAAAAATGCACAATTTGTAATTAAATCTATGACATTTAACAGAAAATTTGCCATTGATTTATAGAACATCAGGTCTCAACATTCTTCGAGTTGACTAATGAAAGCACCTAAGTTCAAATTGTACTTAGGAAGCTTCATATTGACACAACCACATAATTCTAGTTGATAAATTTCAGCATCAAGACTCTTAACTTTACACTTACACAATCAATTTCCAAAAGAAACTTAGGAAAGCATAAACTCCTTTGCTCATGAAGCAAGGATACAAATCTAATATTGCTATTTTGCCTGGTTCTTGGAGTAACTCTTGACACCACTCTGGGTAATTCCCCACTGAGATATTATTGACCTTTAATTGTCACATAATATAAGTCTGGGTTTTGCTTCAAGGTTTCACGATTTTCTGGGATTTGCTGATTTCCTGTTTTTCCAGGAACAGATAGTGCTGTAGTGAAAGAAGAAAGTAATTAAAGATCCAGACAAACAATAAAGAATTGTTTATTTCAGAGCATTCCAATGGTAAGTTCAATAAAGTGATCCATGTAGGAAAAGAAATATTATATTACAAAGAAAAGTCAGCTGGAAAGTTCAAACCCATTGTGATATCTCAAAAATCTCAAAACTCTTCTGTTGCACTTTAACAAGAATTGCCAGGAGCCTAATTAAATTTTTACAAAATATTACAATGCTTCTTGAGGGTGTAAATCGTTGCTGCTTTCATTTTCTTTCTGGTGTAAATATGCTGCTTTTCTCTTTGCTAAGGAATCAAAGGAGCTTTGCTGGAAACATCAAACTTAAAGACATAGCCTAGAGTGTTGACATTTCCAATTTGACTTCTCTTTTTACTCCAGAATATATTTATCTGCCATTAAAATTCAAGAGGTTATGCTAAAATTTTCTTCTCTATCATGAGGTGCAACTATAAAAGCTATATTCCAAGAGGTTAACATTAGGATGAAAACTTGTTATTAAATGGCATGTTGAAACACATGCAGGTTAAAACTGAAATCCCTCCTGGTCTCTTTTTCTTTATCCTTTTACATAAAACCTATTACTGATTAGGAAACTATCAGGCAAATAATACAGAAATGACATGGAATCTCTGTGAAATCACAGTATCACACCTCCAAATGTAATCCAACAAAATTTGCTATTGTTAGACATAAAGGTATTTGCTTCAGGATGTCCAAGAGAATTTAAAATTTACTGTGAGAATAACCAGGTGAACATATGCACCATTAAGAAAAACAGCTAATCATATGCTGAATATTTTCAATAAGCAAGAACTTACATGAGTCTTCTTATACCATACATGTCCTGTGAAGTTTATCAATATGAGAATTACCTGTCATTTCAAATTAACAGAAGATTTAACTGGCTCTAAGTGTATTAAGCTATAACAATGTTGGAACAAATAAACTTGCATTATAAACTTGCAATTATATTTGAAATTCAGACATTTACTCAGGAATTGATTTAATTCATGTAATATACATAAAATATGAAATATTCAAACATAAGATACCTATTCATAAAAAGAAATGCCAGTCACAGATTGGAAGATTACAAAAGAATAAATATGGAAATGAAAATTGATCGCTGTGGGAAATACTGATACGGTAGACAATAGTACAGTAGAATAAGAAAATAAAAGGATTTGCAACACAAGTGATACCAGAAGTTCAGATTCTTATCTTTCATTTGAAAGAACAGTACAAAATTTAAAATATTAGTAGAGCAGTAAGTTAAAGTTGGTTAAATTTGAAGAAATCATAATATTATATGTCTTAGTTTATATGGGTAAGAATCAAAAATTAAGCATATGAGCACACTTGTACACTATTCTATCATCCCCATATTAAGAAAATTAAATATTCTTCTTTGGAGACACTAAGTAAACAAAGCTTAATAAATGCAAATTTCATACTGAACTGAAAGAGACAGCCATGGATCACAAAAATACATAGCAAAAAAATTGATTTGAAGGGCTTCAGCTTCATAGAGCAGCTTGGTATTCACCCTGATGAGCCAGAGCCGGTTGAGCTTTTAAGATGTCACCTCCAGAGGGTGCAAAGCACAGCAGTCAGAGAGGAAAAGCTCTGTCTCCCCCCTGGGTGGGAACCCAGTCACCTCTTTCAGAGTCCTTCCTTGTAGAAGTGCAATCAACAGTCTTAGAAGAACTGCCTTCTTTTTCTTCAGCTTTCTCCTGACTGTGTTAACTGGGGCTTTTGTAAGTATGGACAAATACTTCTTGCATGGTTCTGCCTCTTGAGATTCCCTTAGGAGCCATTTAATTTTCTACCTCCCTAAACAAGTATCATACTTTCACACTATTTACTCTGAGATTTCACTGAATTTCTATTTAAAATTCAGATAGTGCCACTTCTTTCTTTTCAATCCAAAAAATCCAAATAGATTTTTAGTTAATCCTACTAGATTTCACTGAAACTGGCGTCTTGCTAAACAAATGAAAAGAAGAAGCAAAATCTTGTCTTGGGTAATTGCATTCCAAGAAAATACAAAGAACACAGTAAGCCTCTGAACTGTGTTGAATTCTGCAACCGAAGAGCGTCTAGAATGAGAACATGAGATTGTTTATGATATCAGCAGAATGCATATAAACACCAGCTATTGGAAAACCTTATAATATTAAGTGATGAACTTTGCAAGGAGCTATGTCAGAGTAAGGAGACTTGAAAATCAAAAAGATGAAAAAGCCAAAAGGAAGAAAAAAAAAAAAAAAACAAAAGGAAGAAAAACTGTATTATAAAACTTGTGGTTTAAAACTTGATATGTTATTTTTGTTGGGGTTTCAAGATTTTTTTTCCCTAATTTAAATTTATTCATTAGCTTTAAGCAGGATTTATGGTTGTCCAGATTAAAATACCCTTCTTTCTAAAGACTGGAGTACTTCTTAACTACAATATTTCCACTTTTTTCATTTAAATCAGAGCAGCAAATGCTCTGTAGTAGTGTTAAACTGATCCTTGTAGTTCAAAAAGTTCCACCAGAAGCAAGAAACTGAGGCTACAGGGGGAGCAAAACATAAGCAATCATATAGACAGCAATTATATCTTAATTTTAATGCTAAAATACCCTCCTGCCTTGGAGGACTGTCTTAGAAGCAAAATTAATTTGCAAACATCTGTTATCTACAGGACAGAACATGAATTTTCATCAGAATTTAATTCATTTAAATGTTTATTATGTGTTATTTATTACAAGCTGACTCTTGGGCTACAGCATTGATTTTAACCTAGATGTTTTATTTCTTTATTCTATAAAAGCTTCTTTTATTCTCCCAAATTTGCCCTGAACCAGGATACTATGTGAGTAAATGTAAACTATGATCTTGCTCAAAATCAGAAGAATTGAAGATGTAGTAGTGTGCTTCTCAAGTCAGGTAGCACTTAAAATATTGGAGGCTGCTTTAAATTAAGTTCTTCATCAAAGCACTCAAAGTACCTAAAGATCTAGCCAGCCTGAAAAAAAAAAAACTTAGAAGATGTATTTCAATCCTCAGACTGGTGTTAGACAGGATTTAGTTCTTCTGAAGAAAAATTTAACTTGGTTGATTGTCATAGATGCATAAAAACTTAAATGTTAGAGAGCAATACCACTAAATCTGTTAACTTTGTAGGACAGCACTGGAAGGTAAAACCAATCAGGATATATTTTCTTAGGTCTGTCAGTGTGAATTAATGGAATTCTGCTATGGTTTCTATTAGTCCATCAGAAAAAGATAATTTAATAGTCCATGGAAACAAAATAGATTGATTCAAACTTTCCATTAAAATAGAGTATTCATTTGTCATTAAGGAGTGTCAACACATTCTTTTGAATAGGAGTCAGTACTGATATGAATTCACCCAGGTAAATTAATTTTAGTTTATATCTTCTGAACAGAGAATGCCAGCATGAAATTGACCATTTAATTAACAAACATTGCACTTTACAGAATCAATCAGCTTTTTAAGAGGATCTATCATTTTATTTTTTCACTTGTTTGTACCTTCACAATCATAAAATTAACATGATTATGCCAAAAGCACAGCCTCATTAGTCCCCTCAGGGAATTAATAAATCTGTTTTATCTAGGAAACAGCAATAACCCTCATAAGCTATTAGTGTCTGTGTTTAATATTGCCATGTAAGTCCAAAAATATAATGAATGATTAAGTCAGGGAAAATGAGGGAACAACTTTATCTTCTGTCTGAATGAAAGCAGAGACTTCAGAAAGTAAAAATTGTTTCCTTTCAAGGGATGATATGCATGAAGGTATATAATATCCTTCCCATATATTATGAAGAGTTTAACAGAATTTTATTACTTTACTCCAGCCATTGTCACTTTCATAAATCAGTAATCTAAATTCATGAAAAAAAAAAAAACCAAAAAACAAAAACAACTGGTTTATTCATTATTTAAAAGTTTTGGAGTAAAACTGAAAAGCTAATAATTTTGCAATATTAATTTTGGGTTCTTCCCAGAATGTTTGACCTCACTGAAGGCAGACCTTAGGTAGGTAACAAGATGTGAGCAAACAGTTCTTGCAGAGCTCTACTTTGGCCAGTGTCGCATACTACAGAATCCCTCCTTTTTCCTTATAATAATTATAAATTATTAGAATTTATTTAATAAAATAGTTATTTAGAAAAAGGATAAGGTTAGCAACAGGGTAAGGTTAGCAGATAAGATGAATCTTAAATCTTTGGTTTCTTGCACTGTGGAGAAATCCAAATTATGAAACCTCAAACCAGAAGCAAAATAGTCACAGCAGTAGAAAGATGTACCTACTAGTATTTAGTACCTGTAGCCCCCTGTCAATGAGATACTGTGGCAGAGACCCTTGCTTGGCACTAAATTGGATGTCATCACTCTGTGCTTCTCCTTGTTACCGTAGAGGAATGACCAAAAGCAGCACAACTTGCTCTGACTGACAGCACAAATGCTGAAACAGGTGTGGATCTAAAATAAAAGAGAGAAAAGTAGAACTGAGACAGAAGACTTTGCTGGCTTGTGAGCAAATGGTTGTGGAGGGAAAAATGCATGAGAGAAGAAATGAAAAGGTGTCCAAGCAACAGAGCAGCAAGCTGCACAGTTATATTCCCAATTCAAAAATCAAATTTTAACCAAGAGCTCATTACAGCCAAGATGTCTACTGGGAGCTGTCACCCCTTTGACAACTGATGATGAGAGTACAGTTATTAAGTCAGTTGGCATTCATAAAGCTCCAGAAAATTCTACTGGCTTATCAGGTCCATGCCACAGGGAGCTCTTACTGCCTTCTTTACAGCAGTTCTAAGAAATAATGAACTCAGTTTCATTCTGGTGCTTTCACAGCAATTTTTGGTGTCCATTTCTAAAGGCATAGAAAGATGCAATGTGCATAAATATTCTATGACTGAATTCAAGTTGAACAACTATGACTCTTGGCTCAGGCTAACACAAATATCATCATATTTATAGGCAATTCATGATCACCCATCAAAAAGCTCAACTCCTTTTCTTTGAGATGTACTAGTATGGCACCATACAGACACATCTGTAAAACCTTACACTGTACCTGACAGTTTATGCTCATAGTACAAGCAAACTGTGATGTGAAATACTTCCATTCTGAGGCTGGATTTTTTATATTTTTTTTAAGATTTGATCCTATAGCTCAGGTAAATTCAGCCAAGTGCAAGAAACCACTCAAATACTTCAGATACATGGAAAAAAAATACCACTGAATCTTTAAACTGCATTAAAATCTTGTTTGAACAGTCACTAAGAGCTAAAATGATGTTTAGCTTTATTTACATACAATATCACTCAGTGTGGACAAAATTTGAATCTCTTTAATTTTTCTTAAAAGCATCCATCCATGAATTAGTTGTTTAGCTAATATACTTTAAATTCATATACAAATAATTTGAGTTAAAACTCTTCATACTGTTTAATTTTATATACAAATGCTTTTCTTTATTTCTTTCACAAATTTAAAAAAGCTAGCTAATTAACCACCACTCAATAACTATGTTTCATATGCACACATATTTATACATCTATATTAACTTCATTTCTTCCTCTTTTAAGAAATAAATCTCATGGACTAATAGAACTGTTATATTACCTGTAAAATTACTTTCAGTGTTCTGATTTCACCTTTAATAGTATTTTCAGGATTGCAGATGTCTGACAGAAATGGTATATTCAGTTTTATTTCTGAAGTTAGTGTGCTTCAGTGCTGAAGCCACAAAGCTCAATTCTGATCCCCAAATTAGTGTGGATTTCTGGAGGCGAATTTTCACAGAGAAGAATTCAGCAGTAAGTGGGGCAGAGATAGTTATTTCCAAATGGAGAAATGAGCCCAAAATAGAGCTAGCAATTAAAGCTCCATTAGCTCGAAACTTGTTGTGCCATCATCATTAGAGAGTTCATAACAACAGTAAAGAAAATTCTGTGACTCAGAGCCCCATTGGTGTTGGCTTTGAAAAGTAGCCCGAGGTAGCATTTGCTCAGACACAATCATTTTCTGCAAAGAAGAAAAAGTGCAATAACCTCCTAACAAGAGTGATGACCTCTTCAAGAGTAAACTCATTTGTTCATCATTAAGATGGCAAAAATTGCACCAATTACTTTGTCCTGTTGCAGAAAGTTGTCATTTTAGTCACAGCAACTGCAGCAGTAATCACAAGCTCATGTAAATTGTGTTTATCTGAGTTATCTGTGAAATTATATATTAGATTATCTAATAAGCTATTTACATTTTAAAAACAAAAATTAGATGTGCATGTAAAAAATCAAGTATCAAACATTAAAAAAATAATTTTCTTATGAATAACTACAATTGAATTTATTATCTATCTCTTCCAATAGAAACTTAAAGGCAAAGTTGACAAAATTTGGCTTTGAATAGCAGATTTGCTGGTAATAAGAAATAAAAAGAGGAATAATAAAAAAAAATCAAGGGAAAGCCATTGTTAAACCTTCCCAAGTGAGGACTCTGCCTCAGTAACTCATTTTTACTGTTCTACACTGATGTTTTGTCCTATTACAACTCTGTTGGGAGAGTGTCTAGCATGAGAGTGGGTGGTGATATGGAGCACTTTTCCCTTTTTGATTCCCTTAAGACTAGGGAAAACTTGGAGTCTCTTTGATCAGTCTTGATTCATGTGCAAATGACAGCCCTCTATCATTCAGAATTCATTCATTCGTATCACATATTCATCTTCTCACTGACATTAATATCCTCACATTAACATTCAAAAAACCAACCTAATAAATGCACAGGCTTTGTGTACGCCACATTAGAAATTAAACAAATGTTAAATTCACTTAGAGAAAACTGCTAAGGACTTTCTAAAGAAAAACTCAATTAAATTAATATGAATTCCAGTTACTGATCTAGCAAGCCCTTGAACCATGCATTTGCTCAAAAGACTTCCTACGTCTCTATTGATTCTGAGACACAAGGAAGTTCCTGGAAGTGCAGAAGATAATGATCATAAATAATGGTGATTCATTAATCTCCACTAAGAATAGCAACTAGTTTTAACAAAAAAAATTTTTAAAAAGGACATCAGTAGAATTCCAGTAGAATATAATTCTTCACATTGCTGAGAGAGACTCTGAAACCTCTGCCCAGGAGGATTTTCAATGTTCAACTGGATGACACCTTGCATGATTGATCTTACTGTGAAGCTAGCCCTGGCTTGAGCAGGGGATTGGTAAAGATGACCTGCTGAGATCTCATTCAACTTTTTTTCTTACTTTGAGTCCTATGATCTGGTTTTTTAGTAAAAAATACTGGCCAAGTTTTAAAATAAAAGAAAACAATAAATTGAAGAAATGGGCTGTATATTTAGAAGTAGGTATGTGTGTAAAGCAAAATTTTTCATTCCTAATTTCCAATGGAAATAGTGTGTTTTAATACCAAAAATAACCCCACTGCTAAGAGCTATGTCTGAAACAGAAGTTTGAATAGCTACAAACAGAAAAAGAAGTGTATGTACTGCTGCAAAAGTTGAAATGGTGAGCATGAAAAGCAAGAATTCAGAAATCCATTCCTATTCAATATATGAAGAAAAAAAGTAAATCTAACTGAACAGATATTTCTGCAATAGGTGAATGGAGGAATATGCACGTGTTGTAAACTGCTCCATAGAATGGAGCTTGTATGAAAACATGGAAATTGAATTAATATATGGGACAAAAACATGAACAGAATTAGGCCAAAGGTAACACTTCACTTATAAAATTACATTTAATTGAAATAAGAAATAATAGAAAGAATACCATGGACTATGTCACGTCAAACTGGGAAAAAATATGAAATTCAAATAAATTGTCGGAGGCAAATGATGAATTATATAAGAAAAAAACAGCTCAGACTTTCTGTTTTCTCTGTTACTCAAAGATTTTTTTTTCACAAATATTTTTCCAAAAGGGTCAGGGCATTTGCTGAAAGAGCAGTACCAAGCTCCTCTTCATCAACTCACCACAATGTTGAGCATCAACTGATACAAGCGCCAGAGCCTGACCAGAAGAGGACAGAAAATAAACAGAATGAAAAAAGAGATAGATATCAACATCAGCCAACAAGAGTATGCATGAATACCTGCTCTTGAAGCAGCAGGAATTAGCTAGCACTTATTGTAACTGCATATTAGGACATCTCTCTGTCTCTTGGTAGGTGTAGCATGTATTTTTGCTTAAGTATACCTGTAACCCAGTCCTATCCCTTTTAGTATGCATAGCACCTTCCCCCAACGTTTTGCTTTCCTAGGCTATCCAGGCCTAGCTGGAGAAAGAGGCTGAAAAGGTATTTCGGCCAATTTGCTTTATGTAGCATGTGTTACTTAATTCATCTCACGTATGCTATGCTCAGGGAAATAGCTGTGCTTCAGATGTCTTGATCTAATAAATGTTTATGCATACTTAGCCTTGGCCTATAGTTTCAGCAAAAATTTATGCTCTGTGTGAAAAAGAAATCTAATCAAGTGCATCTACTTCTTAAATGTATATAACCTTATTAAGGCTTTATTACCAGCTGCAGGGTATTGTCAATAATCTTGAACATTCCTAAGACATTCATGACTAAACATCTCTTAAGCTGTGAGTTGATTGCTACCAATCAGCAAGTTTGCAAGGGTTATGATTTCAAAATTTAGAATAGGAATATTAAACTCTTTCCTGAGATTTATAATTACAGAGGTAATGTAAGCCTCCTACCTAAATGGCTTTTTATTAGAACTTTTAAAAAATTCTTGAAAGATTATCATGTATTACTTTTGCTCAGAATAACCCAGACACTGAGAAAAAAATTAAGTGGTGTTTTGCTCTTTTGCAGTATTATCCTCTTTCATTATACATACTGAATACTGCATTAAATGTATGGAAAGTAGTTTTATTTTGGAGTTTGTGGGGTTTGGATGTTTGGGTTTTTTTCTATTGCCATACTTGTAATGTATACATATGTTAAGGAATTATTCTTTGTTCATCTTTTTTATTTTCTTCCTCCGAAGTACAGACAAGCAAAACTCACAAACAATTCAAAAACAGGGAACAAAGCGTGGATATTTTAGGCTAGTGTTTGCAGAACTATCTCCCTTAGGTGGTTGCCAGGATGAAAAACTAGGCCTTGATATTTTGTTCTTTCTCTGTTTTTTGTATGTCTCATTCTCACAGGCTGTATATTTGATTACAATTTTAGGCATTCAGTTCAGCCAGTATAGCTGCCTCTTACTCATATCATAAATCTGACCCAAAGAAGACCATTAGCTACAGAAAAATTAGGAATAAATCCTGTTCCTCTGGACAGCATATGGCCCTTTGAATAACCTGAAGGTCCTTTCTCTCTCTAAAACCTTGTGCTTTTCATGATATGTACATTTCAAGTTTAGCAAAGAAAGAAAGCAGGAGTCTTCTTTCACATTATAAAGACTTCTATTATCTTCAAAGCTGATCCAATTTATCCATTATAAGTGAAGCAGAAAAACATGACATCTGATGGTCTAATTAATATAATCACTTCCTAATAACATGGTTTTGCAAGTTCAGAGTTTACTTTCATCACCCTTTGTGCAAATAAATTTGATAGATCAAATGTTGACATGAATCTGCAGAAATGGTGATCTAACCAAAGCCTTTTTAGCAAGTCATGAATTTTCTGCTTGAAATCTAATCTTGGAGGAAAAAAATCTGCATTTTTTACCCTCTTTCAGGATGTGAGCTGAAAGCAAAATGGAGCAAACATATAAAGAATTGTAGTTACTGCTTTCAGCTGTCATTTTTCACCACTTGAAGGTCTGCATTAAGTGAAAAATTATGAAGTAGCCTCTTACAAAACAGAGGAACTGCTATTATTTATCATTATTCATTTGAAATTATCTTTAATAGAAATAGTTATACTCAAGTTCTAGTATGGTAATGTTGTAGCCAGCCTTTTGAATTATATTGGAGACAAACTTTACCTGTTAGATGCATCTTGGATACCAAGTCATCTTCTGAAACTTAGCTACACCACATTTCCAACACTTCCAGGTTTATATAAGTGAAGAACTTTGCATAAATATATTCCAGGAACTGAGGGAATTCTGAGGAGAACATTTACTTTATTATCCATGTCAGTCCAAACTCATCATCTTGACTCAAAAAGATCCACATGGTATTCAAGCAGTGACTGCCATGAAATTACACTTTAATGAAACTAATACTAAATTATTTCATTGCAAGCAAGGAAATATGTTTATTTTAACTAACCCTCTGTCATTGTTTAGCTAAGTCCCACAGATTTGCTCGTTCACTCCCCAAGCCCAGCATCCACTGATTATGTATTCATAAGATTGTCCATGTTATGTCCATGCCTTATAATATTATAAAATCAAGATTTGCAGTTAGTGAAGACTCCCTATCTTTGACCTATTATCATGGTAGTCTCAAATTACTGTGAAATAATACACAGTGGCAAGGAGAGAAGAGGCTGGGCAGACCATGATTTGTGAATGATGCCTCCTATTCTGAAAATCACTGCTTCAGTTCTTCATTCTTTTCCTTCTTCCAGGACTACAAATGAGCATAACAAGGCAGGTTTATACAAACAGCTGCTTAAAATAGTTGTTGTTAAGGCCAGATTAACAGGGAGAAAAAGTAAGGTAATATGACTCTTTAGAGACCACCCACTTTCTCTGAAACATACCCTGGGGCTAACTCTAGGTCACAGTTCTGCCTGCTCTTTCAGGACACATCCATTTGAAATGTCCATACTTTCCTGTGGTAGGCCACTAGTCTCAATCATCTTGACAATCAGATGCACAGAGCTGTAGTGCAAAAACAGGTGAAGACAGTTCCTCACCTACAATAACCTATTTCTCAAATTTTGATGCTTCATGCTCCTTTTTCTGCAATGGTTTTCATTGTCACAAGGAGTTAAATACAGATTTTCCAACTTTTCTCAAATCTGAAATATTGTGTGTTTACAGTCCCTCTCAAGACTTAAGATTTTATACATAAAATGTGTGTTTTATACACACCTTTAATGCAATTATAAACTACACATAGATTCTTCTAGTCCCTAATCTCCTCAGTAATGTCAGATTCTGCAAGAAGCTGCATGCAGCTCTTTTGACTCCAGATATAATGCATATCATAGCAGGAAGAACAAGTACCTTTGTTGAGAGAGACTAAATTCTGATGTGTCTTGGGCATTCCTCCTCTCTTTAACTATTATCATATGGAAATGCAATTATGTTCAGCCTTTAGGAAAGGTTGACATATTTGTCTTCTTCATCTAACATTAGTTTTATTCCACAAACTTTCATTTCCCTTTCATGAATATTTCATGAATATTTCATGAAAGGGAAATAATGGAGAAAATTCTGTCAAGTACAGCAAGGCTATAATTGATAGCTGTTACTTATTGACAATATTGACTGAAAGTAAGTCAGACTTATTTGCCCAGTCAAAAGCTGAATTTTGAAAACCATATGAGCTACAGTATCCTGCAATTGAACTGAGCAAAATGTAATTGACATGGATCATTTAGCAACAGAGAGTTACAGCACTTCAATTTGCAGGAAGGGAAAGGACTTTGATTCTCAACACAGCAAGGCACCAAAAAAGCTTTACTTACTTAGGGGTCAGGAGGCACAGAGGTCCATGATAGTACAAATGATTTTTTTTTTATCCCTACTTCCACTAGCCAATTCATCTAGAAGATGCTTTTCTTCCCCATGTTCAATAGTGGAAAGAAAACATATTGCTTTCAGAACAAAAACTGCATCCAGAAAGCTTGAATATATAAGAGATATCAGGAGAAGAGGCTTAGTAATTAACATGAGTATGCTGATGGTTCATGGCATGAGAATCTACTAGGAAATACAAAGTGACAGAAGCTATTGGCACAAGTCATGTTTTAACAGTTTAAATGAGAAAATCTGAAATCTCCACTGTCTTGTATCACTGACAGTGCAAGAAAATGGACTAATTACCTTTCTTTAGAAAGAAAATAATTGCAAAAGTTTGTGGAGCTCATTAAATGCTAGTTGATCCCCAGGAAGCCTTGACTGGTTTACAAAACTTCTGAATTCCTTGAATGTGCCTACAGTAAGGAAGAAAAAGCAAACAGACTGGATAGATAAATTAAAATATATTTTTTCTCTCTTGATGATTGTTGGGGGTGGAGAGGAGTGGTTTTTGGTTTTTTTGTTTGGTTTGGTTTGGTTTGTTTTTCCTATGCCTTCATTTGTGAGGGCAGCCAATGTTTAAGACCACTACTAATGACCAGTGCAAGTGACAAGTGCCACCTGTTGATGATATTGTAACAGCCTGTTACAGCTGCAGTATTAGTGAGTTCTCCTTACTTTTGAACACATTTGATAGCTCCCTTGTGTGTTACCATCAACCCTGAATTTTGGAGCCATTTGTACCTCAGACCATATATCTAGATTTTTAAAGTGCTTTCTGAGCCTTAGAGATTTCCTCTCACCTTTGAATCTTCTGGAGTGTTAAAGACAAATGAAAGTTTGGAAAAAGGGTAGCAGTCAAAGTCTGAGCCCAAGCCCACAACCTTGTATAAATTTGGTCACAGACCTGGTCCCTGACCAGGTCTAACTGGGTCTTTCAAGGCTCTGGTGCTCTCCCCATTGTCAGCTAGTCCACTTTGGGTATGCTAGTGAGGCACCACGACACAGACAGCAAGATCACAAAGAAGAGAGTTAGTAACAGAGTTTAAAACCAGCAAGCAAGTTAAAATGGGACTGTGCACTTTTGTCCTCTTTATTTCCATTTTCCCATGTTTGTTCTTCCTCCAACCCACCTTGATCTCTCCCTTCCCCTGCCTTTTGTTCCACCCCAATATCATAGAATAATTTTGTACATTCCCACACTGCCCCTATAACCTCCCACTATAAATTTCATATAATCCCACAAGTCTTCTCAAATCAGGTATAAACTTCCCTTACTTATCATTTACAAAATATTCATCTCCAAGACTTTGAGTTGCTCCCTCAATCCCTCATCTGAGATATGCTCCTTGATCTCCCTTATCTCCTGTGTCTGTGTATCTAGGTGGGGTTTATTAGTCCTTCTGTTTGTGGTGGTTTGTTTTATCTTGACTATCTATTAATCATATATGTCCATAAACCAGATATTCTTATATTCCAAGTATCTACATATGCCTTGTAATCTGAATATCCATAAGCTTCTTAGTGTCACCTGAAAAATGTGCTTAACAACACTAAGGAGGCTTTGGTAACATCTCTCACTCTAGTGACATCTCAGGTTTGACACATAATCTTTAAATACCCATTCCAGGTTTGTTGTCAGATGCCATGAAGTTTTCCTAGGCCTTTGTGAACTCAAAGTTTGTGATTTGATATTACACACTGACTTACAATGCAATAGCATTCTTTTCTACAGGTATCTTCTGCACTAGAACAGTGTTTTGTACAAGGATGTGAAACAAGACATGGAGGTAATACAGAGCAATATGGTTTGCCTTAAGCAAGGGCAAGTGACTAGTATACATGCCAAAACAGAGGGAAGTAGGAATATCAAGATGTCATAAGGTTGAATGCTAGAGAAAGCCACTAATTAGGTCTAATTAAAACAGGCTCAGAACAGTGCAGTGGTTTACAGGGCTGTACTATTATCACTGCCATCAGATACTCTCTGCACCGCTTAGTGTAGAGATTGTTGCTGTAGAATTACATGAATCAGAAATAACCTGACTCAGAACACTCTATCTTTCATATAAGAAATGTGACTAACTCAATCTCATGTCCAATCTGCAAACAGGAAAAGGAGAGCTTTTAGCAACTAAATATGAAATAGATTATCCTAATCCCATACCCAGAAAACTCTGATCACCATAGTATAACCTTACCCATCTTCTATTTCCTCAGCTGAGCCCACTAACCAAAATGACTGTGTGCTCCTTTGCTGTCTACAGTTTCCCAGCTATTGGTTTCAGTCTCATGCTACTCAGTGCAATACTTCAACCTCAGCATGAGAAAAGTTGCTTCAGCACTTTAATGTCTTTCATTCCCAATACATTCCTAGCTCAACAAAAATACCCCATGACTGTCAATATTTCAGTCCTGAGAATCCTTCAGCACTCCAAAATGTTATTGTTACAGATCATACATTGCTGCATTACACATCAGACAGCAAGGCAGCTTGCATCTAAACAAAGCCAGAAGCCACAAATATCCATCAACACCAAAGGCAATATTGGCACCCAAACAGAGGACTCATTTTCAGGTGACACTGAGTCCAAATTTTGTCTGAGCATTAACTAAAGGGGCATTGAATCTGGATTTACCAATGCCTTTTTTGAGAGGACAGTGCTGGATAAGGTGTTGAAAAGATGGGCTAATCTGCAGGTGCCTTTAACCCTCTATGGTTCAGCTACAATAATGGATGTATATATAATGTATTTCACAAAGGCCATTGTATAAATTTAGTGCTGGCTATCTCCAGGTTATGCCAATTTATCCCTAATTAGATGCATGTTTTGCTATGTCCATTTCAAGGGCACAGTCATCAGCATGCATGATTACCTTAATGATTCTGTGGAGCACTGTAGTCCATCAGGATAATTGGAAGCACATTAATATTCTAGAGTGCATTCCCTCACTATAGAAATATTCTTCAGAACATTTAAGAAAAAAAGGACACTGCTGTATCCCTCAAATACTTTGATTCAAAAACTGGAAGAGAATCAAACATCACAAACTTTGACGTTGAATATCAGGGGATGGAAGAGATTTATTTTATCATAAAAATTCTGTCATGCAACTGTAAAACACTGAAAAAAATCTACGCTATAAAAAAATCCTTTGTTTTGGAAATCACCCCAACATGATCACAAACTGGGAATCTTTATGCTAAAAAGTATTTTGGCATCTATCAGAAGGGAGTAGCAGGAGTGGGTTGCTCAGTAAAGAGAGGTGACCTGGCATCTGAGTGTGACAGCAAGCCTGAAAGGAGAGTACCCTCATTGGCACAGGCACAGAAAAATGGTACCGGTACCACATGGTACCCACGAAAGCTGAGCAGAGTGAGCCTGAGGATGGTGATGAAGCTCAGCTGAAGGCCAGTGATCTCCAGAGAAGCCCATGGTGATGAGGCAAGTCTAAGGTCATCCAGGAAACCAGGGTGCAGCAGGACCAAGGCCAGACAAAGGCACAGCTGAAGCATTGCTCAGACAGATCCAGTGGGGAGAGCCTGAGTGTAAAAGCATCGCACAAGGGAAGGGGACACAAAGCTTTGGAAACCTCTTGCTCAGATTTGTAGCTAACTCAATGCCAGATGGCACATCAATTTTTTTCTGTAGATCAGGCAGTCAGAACAGAAGGATATGGAAGAAGGATGTTCACTGTCCTGACAGGTACAGTCAAGAGTAACATAGTGCTATTATTTTCCCAGTTGTCTCTCTTTTAAGCTTAACAGACTATGACAATAGGCTAAAAACTATAGTACATTACCCATTTAAAATACTTTTGTCTTTCATAAACTGCTTTTGCTATAGGGCAGAAGTGACAACAAAGCATTTCCATCACTCTGGTCTTTCTTAAAAAATCCTAGACTATCTGCTGAGAAACAGGTGCTGTAGATTGAGCAGGACACAGTATTTCCTAGTCATTCCAGCAACTGTTTACCTAACAGAAAGAAGAAACATAACAGCTCTGCAGGCTCCAGTTGATTCAAATGTTCTATTCAACACTTCAAGATACTAGAAAGCAAGACCAGCAGCTATGGTTTCTCAGTTGTTCCTCAGACCAGCACTACTGATAGTCAATATTAGCATGTAATTAACATAAAACCAAATATTTTTTATTACAGTAGAAACCTCCCCCTTAAGCTCATACATACCACAAGATAGCAAGATGATGACAAAACACTAACTTTGATTCTTTTTCTTCTGCCACTGGAATCAATATTAATATTGACCCTTGAGTAGGGATTCTGCCAACCTATGAAGCTCCTCATAAGCCGTAGTTTCCACTGTCTTTTTATTACCTACACAGTATAAATTGTCCAGAGTCGTCCACTCATGATCTATTCACTCATACTGCTTGCAGCTCTTTGACCATTTCATATCCACTACTCAGGCTGTTATGCTTTAAAATTTTGACATCATTGTACTGCAGCCTTAGATTTCCCCCAGCATTCACATGGCAGTTAGTGATTTTCATGAATTCAGAGTTATACAGCTGAAACCAACTATCAAGGATTTGATTAAATTCAATGTTTAGAGTCTGGATAGACTCTATTTTTTTTCCCTGAGTTTAAATTTGCTCCACAGTAGAAACCTCAATGCCATGTAAGCTTTATAAGCACTACCAAAGATGAAATTAAAGAGGGTGTAAATATTGTCTCTAAATGCATCTAGAAATGAAGCTACTCCGTCAAACAACAAACAAACAAGAAAAAACAGCCAAGAATTAATTTAATATAGAACACGTCATACAGCTAACAATTAGAACACTCAGGTACCAGAACAAACTTGCAGGGGAAGAGGCAATACAAAAATACCCCATAGTTTTTGAGAAGATCATAAATTAATTTATTTAAACAAACATATAAAACCTGATGACTGCATAATAAATACTAGACTTAACTGACAGGTGAAAATTTTGAGTCCTGTCTGACTAAAATATCACATAACACTCTTCCCAATTTCTGACAATAGTTCTGAAGAATTGGGTCCTAAGAAAATTCCAGGCAAGGACGGAGGGGGCTTGTCTTCTAAATATTTAATCTAAGTGGCTAATGCTGACCCTTCCTTTTGCATGTATTAAAATACTTCTGATAAGTTCATTTTTAAATTTCTATCATTTTAAAGGAATGGCTGAAAGTTGTAATCAATATGAAAGCAACTGTTATTTACCCTTGACTCTAATATTATCAAAACACACATCACCACAGCACTATTGCTTTAAAGTATGACAGGAACTCTGAAAAAAAATGAAAATTTCAGGCCAGTTTCCTAATCCAGGCTGAATGCAATAACCTTTGTCCAATTCACCTGTTGCTCAAATTAGATAACCAATGTGTATGTTCCAGTCTATTTCCATAAACATATACATTCTTACAAAACCTATATGAACATTTCTACTTAGATATATCTCCATTCCTCCATTGAAATTTCTGCTCCTTTTGGCAAGAATAGATGATGAAGTTTAAAAATGATGCTCCTAGTCAATGCAGTATTTTCCCCTTGTAGCTGTGCATGTTGCACAGTATTTTATTAAACTTTCAAAATATTTAGTGTTTGTCTGCATCTGTCAACAGTTTTAAAGACTATCAATTTGCCAAAATATTTAGACTATAAATATTGGAAGTTGAGGAAGCAGAAGAGAAAAAAGTAAGAACAGTCTAACATTTCCCACAAAAGCTAGAAAAATTTGTAGTACTACAGGGCTAAACCAAATTAAAAGGTAATAGGATTAGTTATTATTAGGGCATTAGACCACAACTTCAAAATTTTCCTTTTTGATCCAATTCCTCACCAACTGAGCTAATAGAAACCAAAACCATGGAGATGTTATGAAGGGACAACAAAACAATCAAAGTCTACATATTTAAAAACAATAGTATTTTAAAATCAAATTAAACCAGACCCTAAATAGAATTGGAGCAAAACCTAAGACTCTGGAATTTTAATTAGGGATGGGAAGGTGGAGAGGGTCCTTGTTCTCATTCCAGACATTCATGTCAAGCTCTTCTGAAGCAGCACTACACCTGCCAGACAAGTTCACCACCACTTAGCTGGCACGGGGCTTAGGGGAGCAATAGACTGTTGGAACTTCATTATGTTGTCCACAGTGAAATGCTAACATCAGACAGCCATATGCTGCCATAAAAAGTTTGAGAGCCAACAAGTGCTGAACAAAGCAATGGGGACACGAAGTTATATTGCAGCGTGTGTGTCACAGGATTCTGAGCCATCGTGCACCTGCAATATTGGAAAACAGTACAGGATGGAATAATTACATCATTGAGCAAACCGTGCAATGCCAGACGGCCATAAAGGAGCATTTCCTCTCCTTCCCCATACCTCTCCTTCCCTCTCTTCCCTTGGGAAAATTTACCATTATCTTTTGCATAAAACTCCAACTGTTCTATGCAATATACAGCCACAAAACAAGTTCCTTCTCTCATCAGAATATATGGGCTTCAGCTGGTATCTAAAGAGAAGATGAAAATTCCATTTCTAACTGAAGTATCTGCATTTACTGGAGCAGAACCAGCCACAGGGCAAAGTTTGTAACCAATCCACAAGAAGAAGGCCACATTTATAGCAAGCCCAGCTGGTCTCTATTAGCGGCATTGCCTCTATCTAGCCCTACTTTAATCACAGGGGTTCACAGAAGTTGCTATTAAAAACAAATCGTTAACATTTGACACAAATTATGATGCTTATTGTTTCAGACCATTTCCCAGAAGACATCAGGCAAAGCCACATTTCTAATTTTCCTTTTAAATTGCAATGTCATATCAGTCAACACAGCAAGCAATTAAGTCTAACATTTGATCAAAGTAAAAGAAAACACAGACTTGCTACCTTTACCTTGGTTATTGAAAGAAAATTTTAAGTAAACAATTAAGTAAGCAAACACACATTTAAATTATTTTAAGAAAAAGGAGCAAGAGACAAAAATCTCTGTGATTTGTGGTTCATTAGAAGCTGATATTTGAGGGGCATTTTTATGGCTTCTATTTTCTTTGGAGTAGCACATAGCATTTTTGCTCGAGTAATTATTGTTTGCAAGAAGTAAACTAGATATCTGGCAAAAAAGGGAAGCAGGAATAAATGCTGAAATTTTTCAATAAAACAAAAATCTAGCATTTTATGTGAAGATTTTGCAAGTCTTTTGTATCTTAGAAAGAAAAAAAATATGTTTATGTCTCTCAGTTGAGGTTCTAGAAAGTTCTTTTTCTGAGCTGGCTATCCAAGAAGCCATTGGCTAAAACCAGCATGTATTTGCATATATAATCCGTGCAGGCATCAAGGTCTGGACAACTGCCTATAGTTTTTTTTGTTATGATGTTCCTAGAGTCACCATGTTTAAGAATAGGACTCTGTGAAAGTCCAAGGGTCCAGTTCCATACCTAAACCCCTTAAACCCCCTAGATGTATAAGGATCTTTGCCTTTTAATTTAGAGTTTAACACATGGCAAAAGTTATACAAATACAGAAGAGATTCACTGCTCTGAAAGCAGAGACAACAAAGTTGATGCAGACCAAAGAATTATTTAGGTTGAAGGAACTTCTAATATCATCAAGTCTAACTACAAACCTAATATTTCCAAGTACAACACTAAACTATGACTCTCATTTATCTACATGTCTTTTAAATACATCCAGGCATGGTGACTCAAGCACTTCCCTGGACAGTCCCTTCCAAATATGTTGTAAAAGGACCATTTGTAGAGCAGCAAACAGAATAATAGGTGCTCTAATGTCAGCAGCATAATACATGGCAATTTATGTCTATGAACATGGCAGAGGAGTTTATCACAACCTCTAAGCCTGTACATCCTGTTATTTCCATGTCATCAAATTCCCCTCTATGAGAGGCTTCAATGTGGGATCATCAGGTAATTACATTCCCTCTCTAGTACTATCTTTGAATATATTATTCTTTTCTGGCAATAAGTAGGAATATGTTTCTTTTTAGTCTCCAAATATGGTTTATTAAAATTCTCAATTTTCCACAGTATTACTCTGCAGTTTCAGGTGTTGGTTGTTTTATTTCTGCCAGGATATTAGCCTCATCAGTTTGAATTCCTAAAAGTGGGGCGGACAAGATACAGTACCACTGCTAAAAGGATATTTTTAAATCTTAAAACAAAACTCAAGTTATGTTGATTTAGCTAGGGAAGAAAATGAAATAGAAATGCTGCTACTCTTCTGCTTAGTATTCTGATTAACTTCAGGAGATGTAAATTCTTACATTTGACTGTTGAGGAAAGGTCTTCATGTATCAACCCAGATAACTCTGGTGATTGATCCACGTTAAATTAACAACTTAAGAGTACAGCAATAGCAAAACATTGAGGGAAAAAACCAAAAAGAATTTGTGGATTAATCAAAGGAAATATATGCTGAAAGATACTGTCATTTAAAAAGGTCAGGAGAAAGGCTCTACATGGAGGTGTTGTCTCACAGGACAATTAAACCAATCTAGCAGGCAGCTGCTGTGTAAAGTGGTAGTCCTGCCCTCTCACTGTCCCACACTCCCACCAAGAGAACACCCCATTTTCCTCATATTTACATAGGTAAATACATACAGTTGATTGTATGCAAGACAATCCTGGGAGCTAAATTATGAAAAACTGATCTTAAGAGAAAAAAAACAACAAAAAAACCTCAAATAAAACGAAAAATAAAATATGAGAAACAATCTCTTCGGAAAATAATGGTTACATTATTTGCTACATATTGCCTTTGTAACTTCTGGAAAGATTGTTCCAGGTTGTCACATGATTTTTCAACAGGCTTAGGAATACAGACAGGTCCCAGCTGACTGGAAGCAAATGCCCCAGTTTTCAAAAGAAGCAAGAAAGCTGACCCTGGAAAATACAAGCCTGTTTCAGTCTCACTTCAGTGCTTGGTAAGACTGGGGGGAAGATTTTTCTGGGAATCATTGAAAAACACCTGAAGGTAAACACAATAATTGGTCACAATGCAAAGTTCGCCAACAATACAAATTTGGGCAGAACTGTTGACTCCCTTACAGGCAGCAAAGCCCTGCAGAGAGACCTCAACCAATTAGAGAGATAGGCAATCACCAACCATAGGAAGTTTAAGTGCCAGATTCTGTACCTGGAATGGGGCAACCCTGGATATATGGACAAAAGAGCAAGAAGCTGGAGAGCAGCACTGCAGAGAGGGACCTGGGCAATCCTGGTCAGTGTCAGGTTGAACATGAGGCAGCAGTGTCCTGGCAGCCAGGAGGGCCAACCCTGTGCTGGGGAGCATCAGGCACAGCATCACCACCCAGGCAAGGGAGGGGATTGTCCTGCTCTGCTCTGCTCTGGGGCAGCCTCACCTCAAGTGCTGGGGGCAGGTTTGGGTGCTACAATATAAAAATTACATTAAGACCTTAGAGAGCAGCCAAAGGAGGGCAGCAAAGATGGTGAAGGACACTGAAGGGAAGCTGCATGAGGAGTGTCTGAGGGCACACGGTCTGTTCAGTCTGGAGAACAGGAGGCTGAAGGGAGACTTCATTACATTTACAACTTCCTCATGAGGGGATGAGGAGGGGCAGGCACTGGTCTCTTCTCTGTGGTGACCAGTGACAGGACCTGAGGGAACAGCATAAAGCTGTGTTATGGGAAATTTAAGATGAGCATTAGGAAAAAACAGTCTTCTCCCAGAGGGTGGTTGGGCACTAGAACAGGCTCACCAGGGAAGTGGTGACAGCACCAAGCCTGACAGAGTTCAAGAAGAATTTGGACAATGTTCGTAGGGACATGGTGTGACTCTTGGGGATGACCTGTGCAGGGCCACAAGTTGAATTCAAGAATCCTCATGAGTCCCTTCCAATCCAAGATATTCTATGACTCTAGTAGAGATTTTCAGCCTGGTGACAGAAGATGAAGCATTGCTTCAGCAGAGCGCTGACACGCATTGCTCTGACCGATGCTGATGTTGATGCTGATGACGATCTAGGGCAAAATGCTATTAATTTATCTTTAAAAAACCCAAGAATGAATAGTTTTATTGTTTTCAGGAAAGATCTGGCACAAAGATTTTCAGAAAGCAAGTTTTATGCTGTAAGCTGCTTTTATTAGAGTATGGTGGATGAGTTCACTGAAAAGATTTGGAATTACAATGAGGAACATTTTAACTCATAACCTTTTCTTGACATTCTGTTTGCTCTTAATCACCTATACTTCATTTAATATCAGAACTATGCTTTCTTAAATATCATCCTGCATATTCTGTGGGGGAAGGGGGAAAGAGACTGTACATTCTGAAGCGAACTCAAACAGTCACACTGGCATTTGCACAGAATGTCAGATGTTGGGAGAAATCAAACACTACATTTCTTCTTTAGCTGTCAGTCTGGTATTGGCACTGTTTCTGCTGCAAAGATATTTCTAGGAGGTCTACAATTCAAAAGGAAGGGAAAGGGTGAAACCATCTTAAAATATGCGAAGACTGTGATAATCAGATGTTAGTTAGTCTAAATGGTCTTGCCTCTGATTTAAGCATGGCATTAAAAGTCACAGGGTGCACATTGGCTGTCACAAGCATGATTCTGCTGGTGCAGAGTGCTGGGCAACAGAGAAATCAGTTATTGTTTAGCCCACATCCCAGCACAATAGCTGCTGATGGAGATTCTCTTGCAGAAGATGTTTATCTTCATGTTTGTTGTACCTGAGCATTAGTCAGATTGTCAAAGCAATTGGCTATATCTAAGCTGCAGTGATAGAAGAGGGTTCTGTTCAGCCACAGAGACAGAATAGTAAATGAGCAAAAGAAGAGAAACATGGAACTGGCTCACACAGATTACCACAGCACCCATAGCCTGTCAGACACGGGATGATTTGCCTTATCAAGTATTCATTAAATGTTGGGGGACTTGGTGGAAGAAAACTCAGTTGGACAGACAATCTGCACGCACTATCTGAAAAAAATGCCACCTAAATCCTCAGTAGAATAGAGAACTTGGAATAAAAAATTGTTTCTTATATATAATTTCTTGTATTAGTGATGCCAAGGCCTGACAGTCTACATCCATTTATACATTTACAGAATGAAAGGTGATATAGTACTTTTGTATGCTATAAACATTTGCCTACAAATAAAATCAGTGGAAGATAATGAAGCAGTCAAAAGGATATCGCTATTTTATCTCTTTTAGTATTTAATTGCAAGAGTATATTCAGAAAATACCTCATGTTTGAAGCTGCCAATTAAATTGCTCTAAACTCAAGTAGTTAAAGGATTTATTTTATTCTTCTTTCAATAATTTGGTGGTTAAAAAATGGCTCTCTAGTAACACTTTTAAGGCAGTATTTATGGATATATTAGTACAAGTTAGTATAATATCTTAACTGCTACTGACACAGATGACCAGAGGCAAGGAAGCCAACTTCTTTCTATTCATCCAATATTGAAATTTGAATATTCAATATTGATACTTAACTACCTTTCACAAGAAACAACTGTTCTTCCCTGAGGCCTGCAGCAACTTTGCCTCAGTTCTATACCAGACATCCCTGCTCTAGTTCTCAATTCCACAAGGAATTACAGCTTAAATGAGCTGAAAAGCTTAAAAGAAAACTTCAGATATGTATCACCATTTCTCTTGAAGACCCCTACAGCTATTATTCCATATGGTTGCTTGTTCCATAATCAGACATGCATGTACTAAAATTACTGTTAAAACTGTTTTCAGTACCTCAGCAAATTTTGGCTATAAAGTTTGCTGTTCAGTTCCGTAAATAGCTAGTTGACCAGATACAAAGGACTTGCATTTCCTGTGCAATAGCCTAAAGGATTCATTCTAATAAACAAACACTCACACACCCCCCAAAATCTTTATCTATCTACACAAACCTAATCTTCAGTAATTTAACTATAAGACTTGGAAGAGTTGCAGAAAGTGATATCCAGCTATAAGAATGTTTAATTGTATCTTGAAAACAAGATGCCATCTGTCTCCTACAGAAATGGCTTCTTTGTTGTTTCATCTATTTTCCCCCAACATTTAAGTTGGTGGAGAAAGGGAGCAGAGGCTGGAATGGCTTTTTTGATTAATTTTATACCAGCATGTCTTAGGGCATGCCCTGATCTATTGAGTTCCTTCCTTTTATGATTTCAGCTTTGCTCTTGCAAATCATTCCCACACTTTGCACCAGCAGAACAGTAACCTTTAGCTTTTTTAGAGTAATGCTGTAGAGAATCAAAGTACAGGCAGCAGTCAAACACTGCACTGACATTTAGGAAGCAGATGATGCCACTGGGGAGAAAAGGGCCTCACAGCAAGAGTAATGCTGCTGAAGTATCTCTGGAAAGCTACCTTCCAGTCACCTTAAACCAAATGGATAATCCTGCCCAAGGGCATGGTTGCCTGGACTGTGGTCACAGCAAATCTGTGTTAAACTATTACCACCCTGGATATCTCTCCACAGCACTGGTGGTGGCTGCTCCATCATATCTGTTTCACCATTCTCTTGACAGAGGGCTCTGTTATGGTTTGTTTTTTCTTCCAAACAGTTTATTTCAGAGAAATGAAGCTGAGAACTAGTAGACAAAGGTTAAAGATAGGAAAACCAAAAATATTGAAAGGATACTTTCTCCAGTGTAGCACAGAGAAAAACAGAAGCACATGGGAAAGGAAAGAACAGAAATTACTTTAACTATGTCTGTCTTAGATAGAATAACCCCCCTAAGCAAAGAACTAAATCTCATCCATGAAATTGTACTTAATATTCCTCACACTTCAGGAAAACTACTGTGCAATATATAGTCCCTTATATTTTCCTAAAATAAATTACTTTTAAATGTTTAAGTGTTTTCACAATATACAGAGATATAAACATTATAATCTTATTGACTATGGTTCTTGTCTGAGTCATTAAAGAACTACAGCAATATTACTGAAAAAGAATTTCCTGTAAAAATACACCTGTCTTCTGCCAATGGAAAGAACATGCCTGTTTCTATATCATAAGCTCTATCTTTATGTGTCAATGGCTTTTACAACAGTCAAAAAAAGAAGTCCTTAGTGAGAAGACCAAGATTAAACACTTAGTTACATCCTAAACTGCCACTAGAAATTTTACAACAGGATGGCACAAGGCAGAAGGAAACAAACAAAAAACCCCAAGGATCTACTCATGTCAAAATATGTGCAAAGGGCATCTACACAATCCCCTGATATTAATGTGCCACCTTTGGTATTACACCACTTTGGAATATTAGGACACTTTGCCTAGTTTCTTTATTCAATCTAAGCAGATAGAGAAAGGTTTTCATGTTCAAACTTCCTTGGGAACCACCAAAATAAAATTTGACTTAAGATTACCAGTCTACCATTCAGTCCTCAGAAATTAAAGAGCTCTTGTCAAAATCTGTTCATTCAAAAGCTTGGTAGTTATGACACAGTCTTGCAATATTTATATTACTGCAAGGCTGTTACTCAAGTGGAAAAAAAAGAGTTAAAAACAGGTCTGGGAGAATAATAAATCATTGCTTGTCAGTAGAGGAACAAAAATTGAGAATGACTATGCATCTTTACGAAATACCTTTTCATTATATGCAAGTTTCTGCATGTATGTACGTGGGAAGGAAACCCAGGATCATTTGTAACTGCATTTACAAATCAGTTGTAGATTCTTTTCTTTTCTTTTCTTTTCTTTTCTTCTCTTTTCTTTTCTTTTCTTTTCTTTTCTTTTCTTTTCTTTTCTTCTCTTTTCTTTTCTCTTCTCTTTTGCAACTTTGGTAGAAGATGACAAAAGAGCAAACAGTGTATAAGGAGATTCATCTAACAAGCAGATGTATGTGAATTTACTTCAAAGATAGATGTTAACAGAAACTTCTCCCTGGCAAAACCTTTTTTGACATCAAATATAACAAATGAAGTAATTTCCAGTCAAACACATGCACAAAGCTTTTGAGTTCTGCAGATTACTAGAATTGTTAGAAATTACGTACCTTTCTGAGAAAAAAGTCATTTCAAGTGAGCCTTTCTGGATACAGAATGATATATGATTATCCATATGCACTGTACTTTTCTGGTGTTTCTATGAAATTCTTGGGAAATTAAAATCTCAAATGGGACAAGTATCCTTTTACTATTTTTATATTAGACAGTCCTTTCGTACCATTTGCAGGCTTACTTTAAAGCTTTCACTCATAAAAACAACAGGCTTCTATCTACTCCTGCAAAATCACCTTCCTAAAAGTCACATACACAAAGTCACCAACTGCATCCAACTCAAAAGACAGAAAATCTTCACCTATCCTCTAAAAAACACTCTTTTGTAAAAATTATAGTGTTAGTTTAAGAGATAACTAAATCCCATTAGAATACATGTTAGAAGTTACTTTTTAGCATCCTAAAAGGAGCATCCACAGACACAAGCATTGAGTTTTCTAGAGTCAGCAAATGCCTCTTTCTCTAACTTCATGTAGGCTTTTTCATGTTAGTGCATGGAAATAGTGCAGCTCTTCTTCTGCAAAGTTTTTCAAAAACTGTCTACATCATCATCATCATCATCATCATCTAGTTCTCCTAATTGCCTTCCACAGCCTCATCAACACTTCACTGAGTAAGTGCACACTTATCCCTCCAAATTAAGAGGATCAGAGTATTGCCTGCCATCTTGCCTTGACTCTTTCCTGTCTTATGAAAGAAGGCTCACACATTTCAAGTGGATGAATCATTCATGAAGTTGAAGTTTTTATTCAGTTTCCCATCCAAAGTCACCAAAGCCAAAGCAATACATATGCATGGCCTATATAGGACATGGCTTTCAAGGACAATGAGCTCCTAAACCTCTTCATGAAAGAGATTCAGGATTCAATAGTAAGTCCAATTATATCATATTAAAAACACACACAAAAAAAAGCAAAATGAAAATCACTAAACTCCTTCCAAGATATTATGATCATTTCTGTAAAAAGTAAGGAAAAGAGTGTGTCTGCATAAGATACGACAGCTATGTTGTGCCTTGAGAAATATGAAAAGTGGCATTCAGCCTTACCTAGATGTTGATAGATTAAAAAGCAGCATTTCACATCAAAATGGTTAATTTCAGTGACCTTTCCACATTTAGAAGGAAAGATGAAAAAGCCTACATGAATTACACTTGTGGGCAACTGACAAAACCAAGGTTTTCATTTTATGAAACTTCAGCAGCTTTCTTAACATGCAATCCCCTCAGTAAGGACATGAAATTCAGGACATTTGCTGCCATTTCAGGAATTAAATGACAGCATCTGTAGAGAGAATATCTGTTTCTGTACTTTATTAAGGTCCAAATCTAAAGCTGACATAGTGCAGTAAGCTCTTGACAAGAGATGAAATTGCAAGGTTGTACCAGCCAAGGAGCCATGTCTGTTTGCTTCATTTTTCCAGGGATGACTGCTGTCATGAGTTGATCATTTTGTTCTCCTATCAAACTGAGTGGCAGTGGAATGCCTGGTTCCATTTGTGGAAGATGTTTGCACTGGGAACACCAGCAAGCCAAGGCAAGAAAATATTAGCTGATACAAAGATTACAAAGAAGTCTGAGGAAAAAAATGTTTTTTTTTATCATAGTTATACTTTTAATAGCTACCTCATATCAGACATAAAGAAAATTCCAGGTTATTGCTATATTGTACTATGTAAAAAGACAAGTTTGTTACTTAAATACAACATTGGAAAAAAATTAAATAAAACCCAAACTGATTATGTGTCCAACTCCTTCACTTAGAAAAAAGCACATTTGTGCATCTCAGTCCTGAAATGATCGTAACAATTACCAAGTGAAGTGTAAACATGCTGTTGACAGCAGAACTATCAATAAAGCAAGGAAAAAACTAAGACTGGAAAACAGTTTGTCAGAAACACAGGCACTCACACACACATACATATGTAAATAAGCACAGTTTGCTCTGACTGCTGTAAAAAGTTTCTATATCATTAATGGATGACACAGAGTACAACAAGTGCTATGAATGAGAGATTTGGCACCATTATTAAATCAACAGGTCATACACTCTACATTAGAAAGGGCTTGTCCCATACAAATTTCAGCAGTAATTGTAACTGAACTGTACAAGTGCATAGATTCCCCCAGTTCACTTTCAGCTACTATGACTAAGCGCCCCAGGAAAGACAATCATGTCTGTAAAAGCAAGGTGCAACCAATATGTAGCAGAAATTCAGAAGTCATCCAGGAAAGAAAAAGAGATATCTCCTACTCCTCAAGAGAAAAGTATCAATAGTGAGACAACAAAAAGAAG
This sequence comes from Agelaius tricolor, assembly GCF_023055355.1. NCBI lineage: Eukaryota > Metazoa > Chordata > Aves > Passeriformes > Icteridae > Agelaius > Agelaius tricolor. The sequence continues at coordinate 22,087,690 of NW_027269262.1, read as the reverse complement.
TACATAACTGTTTCTCTTTCCCTGACATAAAATGATGACTTTTATGAACATGCCCTTAGTGAACTTCTATGTGAAACTTTTTTCTAAACTTTTGTTTGAAACTGCAATCAAAAAAATCTATCTTCTCCACTCTGATAGACAATTCTTTAGAAAATCTGGCAGGAACAATGCCAAAGTTAATTTGCATGTCATGGTTCCCATAGCACAAGTATCTCCCCCCTTTTTTTTTTTAATTTGCCATTGCCAGCAAAACAAACATTAGCATCACTGAAAAAGCCTGTTTAAAAATAGTAGCTAGCTTGTCCTTCCTTCCTTCCTTCCTTCCTTCCTTCCTTCCTTCCTTCCTTCCTTCCTTCCTTCCTTCCTTCCTTCCTTCCTTCCTTCCTTCCTTCCTCCATCCCTTTTTTATTTTTACTCAGAAAGGAAGATTCTAGTCATTGGAATCTGACCTCTGCTGCTCCCCTCTCAAGTTAACATGGACCAGCTGCCATCTGCCTGCTTATTGTGATAAAACCAAAGATGTTTTTAAAAATGCAGCATGCTTTAACTGTGGAAATACATAGAAAAAGTAGAACAACACTTGACATTTACTTTCTCTCTTTGGGTCCATTCTACTGATCAGACAAATAATTATTCCAACTAAATTACTGAAAATGAGCATAAAGCTGTTTTACTAGCCATTCAAACCCCTGTGACTGCTAACATGTTTAATTAGGTCATTTTGACCACAGATGAAAAATATAGTCATTTTGTTGAGATTGCATACAGCTCAAAAGTGCTTGTATCCTGCATGTTCTGTGTGTTATGTCTCTGGAAGGAATATAACCAGCATCACTATTAGGCTTCTGAAGTGACGCATTCTCAGAAACACTTCAATGCGAGGAGGAAAAAAAAAAAAAGGTCAAAATGGTTAATATACATGATTTTTTTCTAAAAAAAGAAGGAGGTAGATGAAATATTCAAAGATATAATGTGCAGATTATTTATAATGTAAAACGTTATAAAAGCTATAATCGCTAACTAAACTCAGTTTTAAAATATTCTAATAACTTCTATCATGTGTGCTGAGTGCACCAGTTCCTCATGGATGTCCATTCAAGTTACATGATCTGCAATTAATGGATTCTACAGATGTTTTTGATTTCCTAGCTATTTTTTTGCATAGCCTTCCCTCCCTATACAGTCATCCATACAACTGGATCATTGCAGTTCCACAATAGTTCCCTGCCTAACTACACAGACAAATACTAAATATGAGACTTTTCTCCTATCATTCAAGGCATTTAATAGTCACTCCCATAGCACTCCTTTGCATTTTGCAAAGTCATAGCTTTCCTTTTTTTGTGGAAAGTAGTAGCAGTTTTGCATTTAAGAGCTGCAGATAACAAAAGAGGACAAGTGGTGTGTCATTGAAATAACAGAAAAAGGCTCTAACTTTGAAATAATCCATCTTTTATCATAGGTTGTATTTAATGGGGTCATATATTGTTTTTAGATAAGTACTTAGTATGAACAAGATATAATATATGAGCATATGTGGGAAACACTCAAATTCCCTCACTAAGCAAGCATATTCCAAATTCTTATTCATTATTCATTATTCATTCTTATTCTTATTCATTCCATATTCTTCTATGGAAGAAAATTAAGGTATTACAAAGCATTTTTCTGAAGAGACTGATTTCAGCAACATGCAAGAAACTCTTACAGTAACAGTAGTTCTGGGGTTAGGGTGGGAATTGAAGCCTAGGAAACATCTTCACCATTCAGCAAGGTCTGTCTATGATGCAAGGAATTGCAGCCAAACCTTAAACCCACTCCCAAACCCATGAAGGATATCTGCAGTTCTAGGTACATCAATATAAGAAGGACATCAAAATATTAGAGTGTGTCCAGGGCAGCAGAGACAAGGTGGTCTCAAGGACAAGACTTATGAGAAGTGCCTGAGGTCTCTTGGCTTGCTCAGGCTAGAGAAAAGAAGGCTGACAGCGCCCTCATACAGTGACATTTTACTCTCATTACTCTGCAGGTCTGTGTGAACTAGCTAATGCCCAGTTGGACAGGAAAGAAGTATAGGGAGAGTTTTGAGTACCATCAAAGTTCTTTCAAAAGTTGGATCATGGCTCTGAGGGATTTGAGGGTCTAGGGGAGAACATCTTCTGGACATTAGGGTGTAGGTACCAGCCCCTGGTTCAGCTGTGTGCAACACCAGCTACCTGAGAGTCATGATGTGCATGCGTGTGCGGGTTGCAGCTGGCAAACTCCAGTCTTGCTCAGGTGGAATTGAAGAGCTCCTCTAACAAACTCATCTAACATGGATGCATGCTTATGTGAATGCCATGTTTATGAGGGTGCAGATAAAAGCACTGTTCTCTGTCTGTTTCAGTCTGTGTGCCCAGTCATAGGCACAGTTTAGGCAGGGCAGGGGGTGTTTGCCTCACTACAGCCTGGAGAGACAGAGCTGCAACAGCCTTGTTGATACACAAGGAATTCCCCAAGCCCAGACCCCTGTGGGCATAGTTACCTCTAACAGAGTATAAGACAGATGAGAAAAAAGGCAGAATATAGAGATGATTGGAGCCACTATTAAATATATTCTATAGAAGAGCCAGAGCCATTCTATGACAACATTGCTAAAATTTGAAAAGGCATTTTGCAGCCAAGCAGCTTCATCTTGCATACCACTGCCAGTGAAAAAATCTTCATTTACCCAAAAGAGCTGCATAACAATGTCATTCCTTACAGAATATCAACTTGCAGCTTGAAAAAGCTTCTGAAATGTGGTTAGGAGCAGAAGTCAGAGACAGATTGGGCTGGGTGTATGCACCAGGAGTCCTGGGGCATATATTAACACGTAGAAAATCAATGCTGAAATACTTGGACAAATGTGTAGAAAAACATCCTCTGTTTCTAAATACATGGGGTTTTTACAGTCACTTTAAAAGATGTGTATGTTTCATTACATCTAATCCTTTCTATTGTATTCAAAAATACAAATAACGAGTACTTTTTCCAAAACTTCTGAATGTTGATTGAGGAATACATTAGAAACTGGCATTAAATATTAAGTATGGAGTATAGATTTGTCGATTGAACCATTTTTAACAGTGTAAGAAGTAAATTAACTTCCTAAGTCTTGTAGAGTGAAAATTTTAGGTCTTTAAAATCTGTTTTGAACAAAACAGCTCATTCATAATTAAGTAAAGCTTTCTTGCCGTATAGAAAAGTTGATGTTAGTGGAAAAAAGGGGTAAGACCAGATGGAAGCATTTCTATGTCTTGGCATGAGTAATGTATGAGACAGTGAAGTAAACATTTTGATGGATTTTCATTTTGTACTGTTACAGTGTCTTGTCACTTTTGCTATCAATATAAGTCCACTATACAAAAAGTGAAGGCAGCCTCACACATGTTTTTGTATCTCTGCAACTTGTGATGACCCCCTGCCTTCAGGCTGAGTTGAAGAGAAATTATTTAGCATTAATGCATCTTTATTGCACTACATTTATAAAGTAAACCAAGTGGTGCTTAATAAAACAAAGCAGCTGAAGCTGAGGACTGGAAACCCACACATATGCATTAAGGGGACTTACTCTAGACTAACTCTAGTCTGGTCTGCAGTCCAAATTGGACTGCATCTTCTGGTTCAGCCCCACAAGAAAGAAATACTGCTCCCCAGTAAGGCACAGAAAGTGCTCCAAGGCACAGAGAGTGGGGACAATCAAAAGATTTGTTTCAACTGCACAGTTGTGAACTGATCTGAAACGATAAAGTAAACACAATCTGCTTTTCAAATTCTTCATTTAATGTCAATGTCCTGTTAAGCTTTTTTTCTTTATGATGTGGACAGCAAGCCTGTTTTCCATTCAAATGTTTAAATTTCCTGTCCTGTCCTAAATTATAATAGCTTCAAATTGTCATTTAGATGGGATTCATTTTACCTACTTTTAGCTGAGTGAGATTAACTTCCTAATATCAGTCATCCAGACTCCACTGTCTTCTAGAGAGAAACACACCTCAAGACAGAGATTAATTTTAGGATGGAATGGATCACTCTCAAAGTGCTGCCTTCTCCACAGGATAGAGTGGGAGCCTCAGCCTGAAGATTTCTAATTTATAAGGGTAGGTCATGATGAAAACATTTTCATAATAAGTCATCAGAGCCAGTTTTGAAATCCTTCCTTATTATAATAGTTTAACATCCACTTGCAAGGTAACCTTTGTTATTTTCTTAAATTAATTTGAATTATTTATTAATTGGAGTCATAAATTCATAGAATAGCACAAGTTGGAAGGGACATATACAGATCATTGGTACAACTCCCTGCTCCTTGCAGGACCACCTAACAATAAACAATATGACCAAAAACATCATCCAGACACTCATTGAATTCTGGCAACTTCAGTGTCATGACCACTTCCCTGGCCAGCCTGTTCCAGTGACCAACCACCCTTTCAGTGAAGAACTTTTTCATAATGTCCAGTCTGAACCTTCCCTGACACAACTTGGTTTTATTTCTTTGTGTCCTGATGCTTATCACCAGAAAGCAGAGATGAGCTCTTCCCCCTTCACTGCTCCCCTTGAGAAAGTCACAGAACACAGAATTAGGATTAAATGAGAACACAGGACAAACAGTTTAAGCATAAGAGCTGTCACACAGGTTTACCAAGCAGCAAGCTGTTCAAACATGACCAGACCTATTTAGCCCTTGTCCCTCTCTTTTCCCATGACTGTTCATCCCAACCCACCTGGATCCCTTGTTTTCCAACCCTTTGCTCTTTCCTCTATGCCTCCCATAATATACTATGCACACCAAAATTCCTTTCCATAAAATCCCCAAACTTATGACTGACCCATTGAAAATTGGTTTTTTCCATTGCAACCCCTAGCAAATCCTATTTGCCTCTAAGCTGTCATTTTAAACAGTTCTCTAAGGAGAGCATTTCTGTCCTTATGTCATCCTGGGGGATTTCATACCTTTTGCTCTCTTTGGCTGGCTGTAGGAGGAGCCAACTGAGCATTTTTTTATTTCCTCTAGTAAGGTACATTATTTCTGTGCCTTTGACACTTCCCATGTGTTTGTGTCTAATTTGCTTAGTAAGTGGTCAAATAATTGTAAATATCCTAATGCCACCAAACTGCACAGCTTTTTCCACACAATCACCAGCTTTAAACACAATTATGTAAACCTTGCAACTGGTGGACCAGCTTGGTGCAGACTGAGATGCAGCTCTGAGATGCAGCTCTTCGTTCTTCATCTGCTGTTGTTACAGTGGGTGCAAATTACTCAAAAGATTTTTTTTTCCTTTTCTAGGCTCCTTAATTCTGATGATCAGGTATTGAGCAGCAAAAATCCCCCCACCAATCCATATGACTCCTGCAGCATAGGCTCTTCACCTCTGACATACCTGACACACTACAGCACTTGAAGTTTGGGAGGAGCCTGCAAAGGCTGTCAGTGCTGGCTGCAGCATTTCAGAATCAGAACATTAAGTTCCATCAAACTTCAGGAGGCCTTCTGAGTGCAACCTTTATGGTTTGACTGACCATGACTATTTATTTAAGATTAGAAATAAAATTTGTTCAACAGAAGTTAATCTTGGCATTTTTATTTTTAGTATTTTGAGGTTTTTTATAAAACAAGATCAAACAAGTGAAATACCAACAACCAATTCACTGTCCTACCCAGCATCTTCCTCTTACACTCTGTCTTTAATTCCTCATTTATTTTATTGATTGAGATAATTATTTCATTGCTGAGGAGTCTGACTCATTGTCAGAACATATATCACCAAATCTACACAACTTTATGGTTTACGATCAGCTAAGGGACTTTATTTAACTTATTCCAAGGTTGAAAAGACATTGTGAGAAAGTCTTTTACATTTATTTTCATTAACACATCCTGGAATAAATTACTGCTATATCTATCGAGTGCAGACAGGGATTCTGGCTTGAAAATAGTTTTTCAAAATGAAATTGCAGAAGAAAATTAACTACTTATTTTACATAATTTTATTTCATGGTGTATTTTTAAAAATTAGTGTTTTAAAATGAGATTAAGTGCTATAAATTAGGGTTTCAATATTTAACATCTCAACAGAAAAAATAACCGTAGTTAGAATTAAATATAAAACTTATGATTCATTCAAGTAAAATCCTGTGTAATCACTTAATACAGCATTGTACAGACCTTCAGAAAAAAATTTAAAAATACAATAGTATATTAATAATAATTTTAAGATAATAAAATTTCCCAGTTTGGCGAGGCGTAGGGGAGAGGCAGAAAGCAAAAGAAAAAAGTAAAGCTCTGAAAGACACTAATGTCAGGGTCTAGTTTTGTATTGAGATCTGTGTTATAAATACAGGTAGCTCAAAACCTTTTTTTCCAGACAAATCAGCCACCATCTGTTGTTCACAGTTATTTTGCCTATAAAATAACAACAGTTTAAATGGCTATTCTGCATGGGAATAGTACTTGAGTTGACATATACAGCCACACTTTTCAAAAACAGTTGTTTGAATTTGCATGTAATAAGGAATTAAAAAATAATCTTTGTATTTACTCTTTTCAACTGTTTTTGTTGGGTGGTCCTTTTTCTTGTACATCTGTAGCAGTTTTCCTCACAAAAAAAAAAAATTGTGTATATAAAAAAGACAGAGACCTTGCTTTCCAGTATAATTTCACTAATATTGTTGAAGACACACTTGAAAAAATGTAGAGAAATTTTTTATTCCATTATAAAAAACAGAAACAGTACCAAAGTTTTAAAATGAACACTCAAAATAAATATTCCATCCAACATTTAAGTAATTAGCCAACTGAAAGTTTTTATCATACCTATTTCAATGTTTTATCTACTACAACTTTTTAAATATAAAAAGGAAAAAACTTCTGAGACGTGATTTGGGAAAACATGGGTCAAACTATTCTGACTGCAGAGACTTCAACAAAGTCAGATTCTTATGGAATTCAATCTTCCCCCAAGGTAACTTGCCTCTCTCCCAAAAACAATGTAAAAAATACTGGTAACATTAAAATGTGCATGCAGCCAGGCTGTTTAGCACAGGGTTATGCTTCAAGCACCAAGCAGACATACATAGTTTCATCTAGGGTCTGCCAATTTTATGACAATGACAATGAAAATGCCCCAAGAGTTCGAAACCTCCACCAGGAAATTGGTGATACAGCAGGAAGTTGCAAAAATGCTCACATAGGACAGTTCAGATACAATATTTAACCAACTTTCAAGATGCCCAAGAATGGGAGAAGCAGAGAAGGCAGCTCTGTGTTGGAAGAAAGGCTACAGTCAAGAGGGCATTTTGGAACAAGCTGTCTGTGCTGCCATTATTGCACAGAACTCTTGACAAACTGCAGTCATGGATTTGCACATGTTATGATTCCAATGCAGCAAGGTACATTTAAGCTTTTACAGCCAGCTAACAGCTGGTGCAGCTGAGAGGTGTGAGTAATTTCTCAGCTATACAAACACGGGCTATAACATGGAAAAAATTCACCCAACTTAGCTTCTGCAAAGAGCTCCCAGATAAGCTGGGTAGTAGAACAAAAACTGAGTAAATGACGTATGTGTGGGCTTCCAGCAGGCCAATTTAAAATAAAGTGGATGACACCACCTGAGGATGGTCAGGCCAAGAAGCTAAGTACAATGTGCTTCTACAAATCCTCTGAAAAACCATTATAACTTCCCCAGAAGCATAATTTCAAAGTGCTGTTGTTCCTGCAACCAGCCATGGGCAAGAGGTCATTTTGCACACCATGTTGCCACTTTGGTGAGTGAACCAGCCTTAAGGCAAGTCCTCCCACACAAAACATTAAAAATTCATGAAAGTATTAAATATGGGATCAGACCAGCAGCAACAGAATCCAGAAAAGTTTTCATTCATTCATTCATTTATTCATTCATTCATTTCAGTTTACCTAGTTCCCAAGGAACTGTCCTATGTGTGGTTGTATAATACATATTGCTTTGAGATTTTTCTAATTTCCCTATAAATATCTTTGGTTTTAATTTTTTAATTCTGTTCTGCTTCTTTCAACTTCACAGCTGAATTTGTAGAGATTAATAAATAAAACGAACATATAACATTTTCAGCTTTGATTATCGTTTTTCCTATAAATATCCAGTGGGAAAGAAATCACTTAGTAAATATCTCTTTGTTTTCATGTTAGTATATTATTATTTGAAACTTTACTCAGAAATCACTAATAATAGGTCACATCTATTATGTCTCATTATTTGAGCCACAGTTTCATTCAAACACTTCCCCCTTCTCGTGCTCCCACACAATCAACAGCCCATCAAAACTTGCACAATTTTTTAATCCTGCACAAAGTGTGCAGCTAAAATTCACAGTAGTAACCTACATCTAATTACCAATTTTTCATGGCTAGGATTTGAGTAAAACAAACAAACAATCCTAAACTCAGTGAGCCCTGTAATACATATCTCAAAAGAGCTATTAGTTTGTGAGAATATGTGTGAGAATAGGCCTTACACTGGAGCCATGGGTACCATATACTTCTAGGGCCCTGAGCAGCCTCATGTCAGGCTGAGAAACAATGGAATAACAATTATGTAACTATACTAATTACAGTCATTCAAACTGCACCACTTTCAAAAGTAATGGACAAAATAGCTGCTGAACATCTTCCCTCTCGTTAGCGCATCTTCCTTTTAACAAACTTTCTTGTAGACTGATTCCTTAACATTATTTCAGTTGGTATTTGGATGGTATTTCACATTTTTGGCAGATACAAGACTTAAGTTCATTTATTAGAACATGTTTCTGACTTGAATTTTGTCCAATAATACTGTTATTCATCTAAGAATCTTGGATGTAACAGTCATCTATAATTCATGAAGTCCTCACTACTTCACTGACTATAACTGCTGCAACAGTAAAAAGTATACATTGAATATTGCTCACATAATCCAAAAATAAAATGGAAAAAAATTCCAAGACACATAAAGAAGAAAAGGTTCTTAGAAAGAGAAAGGAAGGATGTATTCTGCACCACTATTTATTAAAGATCTGCCAAATCTATATTTTTTTTTTTTTTGTAGGTGGGACTGGATGGAAGTTAAACACAGGCAAAACACTAAAACTCCCCCTGCTTCCTAGCAGTTATGCTTTTGCTGAGTGATAGGCTCAAAACCTTTTTTATGTGCAAAATGAAGAATGTCAGGAATGATCACCAATTATAAAGCAGGGTGAACTTACATCAAAACAAGGGGGAACTGGAGAGTCACCTTTGTTTTGGATATTTGACTGTTCCAATGAGTCACCACTTTCTATAAACAGCCTTTCCTGAAATAACGAGTAGAGAGCAGTGTCCTTCTAGTGTGACCAATCTGGTGTGTGCAGGGGAAAGCGTGTATATGGCTCAGCCCAGCATAAAATTTAAAACTGGACAACTAACAAAACAGTCTTTGAAAACATTTGGGCTGACTTCAACCCATACTTCTTGCCTGCGACTGGAGATATCTGGCATCAAGTCACAGAGATTGAGAATAGGAGTCACATTCGTATCATCATTAAATTATATATTGTGATTGCTATATTATGGTGTTCATTGCTGTATGCCTCTACTAAATAAAAATCCCATGTTATGCAAAATATAGTAAATTTTACAGTGAACATTAAAACCTCTTTGTGGAACATCTAAAAGAGCCTGATTAGAGACAATTGCCTCTGTTTGGCAACAGCTCACCCTTCACATGGAAAAAATGGACGAGGAAGAGGCAGGGACTCCCAGCAAATGAAGAACAAAAGAGGGTCAACGGAAGAGAGAGCCAGGCCAGCAGCTCCTGCTCAACAGGGCAAAATCCCCAGTATGGAGCTGCAAGAGTAAGTGAGCAGGCTGTGGAGCATCAGGGAGGATGGGGGGCTCAGGACCAGCACAGCAGCCCTGCAGAGATGAACACCTCAATCCCCACACCCCAGCACAGAGGCAGCCAAGGTCTTTGGCCCAGGTCCCTGCCAGGCCTCCCCACGGCAGCAAGGGCTGTACCAAGCTGCAATGAGTGCCCAGCCACGTGGGCAGGTGGAGCACAGAACCAATGGGGAGACACTTACAGAGCTGGTTTACATCAATCTGGAGAAGAAAGATCAAGGAGGCTTTCTCAGTTAGCCGCACTCTTCAGGTACCTTGGGAAGTGCAGGAGAGGACACAGTCAGGATCTCCTTGCAGCTACACATTGAAAGCACAAGAGATCTTCACTGTACCAAGGGCAGGACTGTGCTTCTCATCATTTTCCCAGCAGATGAATTGTGTTATTTTACAATTTTCTAGAAATTGCTGTCATATTAGAGAAGATGCAAAATAAAATCACAAAGTTGTTTTATTCTCTAGAACATAAAATAAAAAAAAGTTATTCCCTTATGTTGGAATGTTGGGGGACACAGATGATGGACTTTGGACCTGGTTAACATAAGATATTTGATAACAGGAGGCCTTGGCAAAAGCAAACAGAACTTTGAAAATTAGACCTAGATTGCAAGAAGATTAAATCAAACTGGTTTACTGGAAAAAGAAAATCCCATTAAATTCTGCAAGCAAGAGATGATGTTATATGCATAAGTTTGTGTAGGTGATTTTAACCTAATCATTGTAGTACACATTACTAGTCCCCCTGAAATAGTATATAAGCGTTTGTATCCCACAATAAAATTGGATTCTGATCACCGAGTCAGTCTCCCCATCTCTCTCCATCACCCACACCCTTAATTTCAAAAACTGGACATGAAATAGTCAAGAAAGAACACACATCATTACCCACTTTGGGATTCATTTCTAAAGTTTTTTTCTGTGTTTCATTTATCAGATGAGAGGGATTCTGTGTTTCTTAGATCTGAAGTCTCATTCATCAGAAAGCATACATCCCTCTGCAACTGCTTCCCAGACTGCAACATCTAACTTAAAGAATCTTCCCTGGAAATTTACTTAATGTGTGTATATCCTTCCACATTTCCTGTAAACCAAAGCACCCTTGATCAATGTGATCCGGATATCGACTCATGAGTCCCCTGCTAGTGTAACACCACCTGACAAAATACTGGTGACATGAAGAAACATTTTTGAAGTGCTGACTGCCTCAGTAACTGGCCTCTATTATGAGTTAGCTTGTCAGGGCACTTATGGGGCAGATATATTCCTTCTGGATAATCTGGTGAGAAAAGGAGACATTAATCACCTCTGAGTTTATGAGTCTCAATACATACATTTTTCATGTCAGAAAACTGTAGAAATACTTATACAAACACATCAGTGCAATGAAACTCAGCTAACTGCTGGTTTCATTGAGACCAGATATAATGGGAAGCAAGTGATTTATGGGGTGACTGAATGATGGACATAGCTGCTCAGGACTCCCCAACTCATTAAGGAGACATTTCTTTGGGAAACTGAGCAGGCTGAAGAGAAAGCTGCCTAGAAGTCAGGAACTGGATCACTGTGTAGTTAGGTTCAAAGAGAAGCAGAGAGCATTGGCAGGACCCTCCTGCTCCCCTGACAGCACAAGGGAGCAGCATGGCATGAAAAGTGACAAACAAGCAGGCTGGCCAGTATCTCCCGAGAGCAGAGAAAAAAATCAATATGTTCCCATCAAAACATTTCTTCAGAAACAGAAAGTGTTTTTCTTATGGAAGGTTTTCAGTGGTTCTTCCTACAGGGCCAGGTCATTAAATTTGTCATATGTTCCCTCACTGTTTTCACAAAAAAAACATTCCAAAAAGCCTTTATTGTAGTTATTCCCTTTTCTCCTTCTGTTTTTACCCTCCCTTCCTGGATCTTGAAATTGAACACCACTCTGTATAAAATGATTCATAAATATTAATCAGAGGAAATACATGGGGAACAAGAGCACAGTTAATGACTGCTTAGAGAAGGATCTATTTTATGGGAAATTAAATTATTTCATTACATTATTATTATAAGTTGTTAAAATTAAAATTAATTTTCATAAGTATTGTAGCAATAATAAAACAATGTCAAAATGTGTTGTCTTTGCACTTTTTTAATACAGCATGAAAACTTTACCAGGAAAAATGGTCTCTTCAACACCAAGGTGTGGTTTTGTGCCAAGAGAACCAAAATTTTTACATAGATGCTCATGAAAATGTAATGATTTCCAACAGTCAGAAAAATGCCAAAAGTATATTTGGCAGGGACTACCACACATTTCCATTAAAAAACCCATTAAGTAGTGGACTTATACCCCTTTCTATGCAGTCAATCAGAAGAAAATGTTTACCAATATTCTGGAAAAGAAAAACAGTATCAAAAAGCCTACAGAACAAAGCAGAGGAAGAAATACAATATTCTATTTTCATTTACTTTATTAATAGTGCTATTTTATAAATCTTCAGTAGTAAAGGAAAAGAACCAAACCACAAGAAATTTTTTACTCATTAAACACTATTCTCACTCAAATTCTGATCCATCAAGCCTGGTCATAGCTACATTTAGCAAGTACTCCTTCTCCTCATCCTCAGAAAAATACTTCAGTCCTACAGAGGAGTCATCTTTTTTGTTACTGTACATAGAGGATTATGCTCGTTTACATTGCCACACACAAAACCCTGTTTGCATTGGGAAATCAATTTGCAGAGAATACATGTTATGATGCACAGCTAGAGAAAAAAGAGAATGGCACATCGGACAGAGTCATCCTGAAAGAGGTCTGTTTCTACAGTTTGTATCAGTAGTGAATGAAGATCAACTTAGGAAACTCTTCTATTTATACATGGCATGATATTAATTTCTAGACCAAAAAGTAAGAAGCATTTCTGGTAGAAATATTCATCCAAGATTTACAATGTCATTGTTTGCTGACAGAAAATACCATAAGACAAGGAAGGGTGAAGAAGACGCGATATTAGGCTACATGGCAGAAAGTAAAAAAAAAAAAAAAATAAACAGAAAAAAATAACGGAGGCAAAGAGAAAGAAAGAAATGCATGGATGATTTTAAAGAAAAAAATAACAGAAGGACAACTGGCAGCTTGTTATGCTACTGAAAACAGACAACTCTCAAGCATTCAGGCTGAAAATCCAGTTGCTCTGCAACAGCACGCTATCTGTGCTTATAGTTTGCATTTCCACTGAGATCAGACTCCATTTTTTCTTTCCTAAACTACATTTTCAAATCTTAAATGTGACTACAATGTCTTACATTGTTTTCCAAAGAAAAGGGAGAATACTAAGGGAAAGGTTGGTTTTTTTGCTTGTTAGTTTTCCAAATTTAATAACTAAAAATTATCTTCCAACAATTTCAGCATTGCAAAGTCATCTTATAAAATCCTTTTTCGTCTGTTAAAATTTGATACACGGTTAGAGCACAAATGCAGCCAGTTCAAATCAGGTTATCTCAACTCAAATCAGTTAATTCAAGTTCACAAGCTGTTAATCTGACCTAAGAATAGGATGATGGAATAGGGATGACCTTGAGATAGGAGTTTCTTCTAACTACAGACATTCTATGTATTTGAAAATATAACAGCTTGGACCTAGCATGCAAGGACTATATGCATTTTGTATATAGTACTTCTTAGTATTCATAGAAGAAATTGGAAATTATGCAGACAAAATTAGGAATAATTAGTCCTCAATGTAAATGTGCCTGTGTCAGCAACTACAAAGCTGTTATTTCTAGCACCTTACCTTCCATGACTTTTGTGACCCTAAAAGTATTAAGGATTTTTATCATTTAGCTGAATTCAAACTGACTTCTAAAACTAGCCACTCCAGGTCTATTTCAAAATTGCACTGTTCCCAGGCAATGCTGATGTTGGCCCTTAAAACGTACATTGGAAGAGAAAAAACCCAAGACAGAAGTGCAAGTTTTCCATCGTATTCCCACAGAATAGACTAGAAAACAAATGCACTACCAACATCATTTTATGATGGCAGTTCCAGTTCTGCCACTACTGGGATAGTTAATACCTTCCCACCTAATTAATTCAGCAGGTTAAGGGAATAAATAAACACATGGGGGGGAATCCTTTTTCCATTACCTTTCTGTGTTTAAGCTAACCTACACAAAGGATAAGAACATAAACTTTATTCAGTATTCTGAAGATAAGAACTGCTAATTTAATTTTCTTAGAATTTTGAAATTTGAGAAAAATACAGTTCTATCTTATAGAAACAATGATAATGATTTTAATGCAGGGTTTTTTTTCCTGTATTGAATGTAGTATGAAGCACTGAAACTATCAGGTTATTTAGGCCATCTTAATCTAGAAGAATTTCAGGGAGGGAGCTCTTAGTTCCAATTTCATTCTGCCAAATCTACTAGAGCTGAATTCTTTGTCCATAAGGTGACCAGTAGGATTGTTATCTAAGCTGGACATATTCTCCTTATTATTGACAATATGCCAGAAGAAATAGAATTGAATGGGGAAAAAAATAAAATAGAACAAAACAAAACTTTACAGAAGAAATCACCTCAAGCAGAAACACTCCCATAATAATTTTAGGTTTAGCTTTAGAATCACTCTGAACTGGTAAAATTTTGGAGCTCTCCATGCATCTTTGAGTTGCACTACTACAAAAGCTTTCCATTTCAGTATCTCCATAGTTACTTTTCACTCAAATGCAGCAATTCAAGACAGAAAAAAAATTACTAAAAAATGCACATTTACTCTATGATCACAATTCATTGATTCTTCAGCAAGGCAATGTCTTAATCTATTTTCCTTTTTTCAGTCCATGACCTTGCAATGCAGTTTCCATAAAGTATGAAGAGTCCTTGCATTAAAAAGGGCATTTTCACTATCAACATTTTCCTCTCTGACTCAACAGTAAAACATCATTCAACATCCCACTGAAATCAGTTTTATAATACCGATATACATCCGTAGCCTTTCCACAGAACATTCTGCAGTGCTAAGAACAACTAATAACTTCTCATTGTTCTAAAGAAGTTTAAAACCTTTGTAATCAGAGAGCAGATAGAGTCATTCTTTTACATTTTATTTACTTAAAGCAATATTTTGATATAAAGCCCTACATGAAAGCCCCTTTATTCATATGATCAAATCAAAACCAAGATATTTAGGACTGGCTCTGCTAATAATGGCAATCACTGCAACATCTGCTCTTGAAGCAGCAGAAAATAACAGACCAGAAGTTGGAGTTCTCAGAAACATGACCAGTTTCTCAATAATTTTACACTTATTGCCCACTGCAGTTCTGAAGGGAAAGATTGGTGTGATAGTAAATGGTTTTAGTCTTTAAGTGGTGATTAACATTGGGGCACACTTGTCCTGCTGAAAGCGTGAAGAAGCTTATTTGTCATTAATTTGAAAGGCAAATGGTCTTGCAGTTACTGAATGGTAAAAAAAACATCTACAAAGGCAGTGCTACACTTTAGTTAAGGGAGAGAACACAATATTAGAAAGACATTGTTTCTAACGTTCCATTAAAGTTTATGACAAACTTTGTTCATTGTCCTTTGCACTCTCATTTTCTCTAGAAAAAAATATTTTCCTTTCCAACGTCCACACCCAGGCATTAAGAATTAATAAGACCCAAAATCGTGTTGAGTTTCAGGTGGGGGAACATTGAATTAATGTGGGAACATCTCACTCTGGTAACAAACTCAGATTGCTTCTAATAAAACATGATTTGAGAAGACGACTAATTAGTTGACTACTCTGAAATAAATAAGACCTGTTTGCCAAATAATACAAGCCATAGGAAGTTCTGTCTCAAGAGGCCTCGATGGCATAGACCAGTGTACAGTAATTTTCTTACTGCAAGGAGGTAGTCCACTCTAAAATATTGACTATTTACTTTAAAAAAAAACCCAAAAAATATCACCCTAGCCCCAGTCAAAGACACTAAAGAAGAAGCCCAAGGAGATTCATCATTGAGTATGGTAGAGTCACTGGTATCTATGTTGCCAGCAGCAGGGTGCATATAAGGGATATCTTTCATTTAAGTAGAAGAGTTGCTGAGACAAACCAACAGCTGGTCTGTGCAATTCCTCTCCAAATAAATGTGTGTTTTTTGGCTAGGAACTAGGTGCATTCAAGTGCTGTGAACTTGAAATCTTCCATTTTCTTGGTTTTTTTTACTAAATCAGTATTCCCAAAGGCGTTTCCCCCTTTTTCTTCTTTCAAGATCTCATCACTCTTCTCCTGTGTAGAATACATGAAGCAGTTCAAGAAAACTTACATGCTGATTGAAAACAGAATGGCAAATGCATACCTACAAACTGAAGAAAGCTATGACAGAATTTAAGCTGCTAATGCATCATGTTTTTTACAGGATGGGACTTGAAATAAATGTTCCATTTAGTAAGGAGCTTTACTTATCTCAAATAACTGTATTATGACCACTTTGAAAGTGAGAAAGGAGATGGAGGAAAAGCAACACAATTGATTTGGAAAGATCATTTTCAATAAAGGGCAGCAAATTTATTGGTGTACTATACCTTTTGGTTTTGAGGGTGTGGTAGGGAGACACTATTGAGAAGAGAAAATTAAATTTTCTCTTTAAAAGATGGATAAATATAAAATTGGACTTTAGGTTTTTTTTACTTCAAACAGGCCAGATATTCAGGGAGTTAGTCAAGTTGAAATTCAGAAAATTAAGTCTCTTATCTGGACACACAGACTGCAACACAGGGCACAAAAGTAGGGAGTGACGTAGACTCCACTACTCAACAGTCAAAGTACTGAATATTGCTCAGTATCAACCATTAGGTGCATGAAGATTTTCTTTCCCACTATTACTTAGATTACAAAAATAGAAATACCCTGTCCCTTCATCAGCACAAGCCACAAGAGCAGGTTTATGATTTTGATATCAGCAAACCTATTTTTTTCTTCTCTCAAATCACCTGCTAACTCCCTTAAAATATGTGCTAAAATATGGAATAATGTTTCATTCATCTGTGACTCACTGCAGGATTCTTCATAGCCAGCACAGAGCCAGTCTAAGGGCACAGATCTGACTCTGTTTGTCAGCAGCTTCTGCACAGCATCCCAGCTGCTGTTGTCAGCTGCTGTGTGAGCCTCTTCACCCATTCAAGTCAATAGTCACATAACATAAAGCTTTAAATATGTATTAAGTTACTTCTCACACTACAGAACTCCGCCACAAATTGTGTCAGTTTCTTAAATGTCTTAAAGACATTAGCCCAACATTAGAGTAAGATGCGCTTATTTAATAGTCCTCCAGGGTCAGTGACTTGGACACATTGCAAATTCGGAGGCCACTGTACCAAAGAATTCTTTGAGCTAATTATTTATATGTTCTGTCAGTTAAAAAAAATATAGGAAAGAATCAGCCTTATTATGATCTATCCATTAATCTCATAATAATTATTCATCTATGTATGGGGTTTTTTTTCAAATAAATCAGTTTACTGCTACTGGGTTCCAAATTCAAATGAACAAATGGCAGATCCAGATCACTTGGTAAGTTTATAATTCATTCATTTCCAGATGCAGGTCTACTGATTCACTCACACAAGATCTTCCTCTGTGCTAACAGAGCAGCATCACAGTTATGCCAGCTCATGCAATACACACTGCCCACCTCAACAAGTTCTTGAAGAATAATTCAATTTGGCTTTTTTTCTTTTCCCATCAAACAGGAGGAAACATAAAACATGATAAACACCATATACAACTCCACATACTACCTTTTCATCCAGACTCTGAACTCCTGTATTTTGCTTTGAATCTCATTTTGTAATACTTTATTCTAACATTTTGGGTTTACTTTACTAATGGAAGAACCAGCTATTAAAAATTTCACCTATTTTGTCATTGATTAATTAGGTCCTTTCAGTGTCCTCATTTTATACAATTTTACACAAGAAGCTAAAATAACTTGAACTCCATTTGGCATCCAGGCTGTTAAAACCCTTCAGTTTTCAGTCTTTTAATATATATGACATCATTTCTTATATTAATTTTACAAACATGGAATACATATTACATTTTTGCAATGCCTATAGCAATTACCTTCAGTTCAGTAATAATTTCTCTTACTGAGCTACATGAACATTATTCAAACTGAAGTGTTCCAGATCCTAGCTCTTGTCATTAATTCACATGATGACTGTTTTCCTTCCCGCTGGTACCTGTTGGTTTTAAACCCTATGTCAGTTTTGATTCACATTTAAAGAGAATTAATGTTCCTGTGAGATTTTTAAAAATCATATTCTTTTCCTTAAGCTATTTACTTCATTTATGTTATTATTGATAGTACATTCTGTTGAGAAATAATTCAGAGACAAAAAATCTGATGGATCTTCTATGCTGTCTGGATTTTACCAGTCATTTTAAGCCTCTGCACAATGGAATCTTCCAGATAGCTTCCTACAAGCTGCCTTTATCAAAAAAATGCCTGTGGTTTTGGCGTTGTTTTATTATCAAACCTAAAAAAATAATAAATGTTAGTGATTTTTTTAAAATTATCAAACCTTAGAAAAATTAAAAATTAGTGATAATAGGCCTTCACAGAAGATGAAAAAGCAAATGTTTCTGTATTTCATAGCCCAGGAGGAAATAATGTGAATATGATTGCTGCTGCTGTGAAGAAAATTAGCTAGAAATAGGCTGCATGCACCCCATGTACCAGCACAGGACAGGTGCTTTTGCTGTATTGAATCTGGAGAACTGTATTGATTCACAAGTGGTGCAGAAGAAAGGCAGTGGGTCACACAAGCTGCCTCCACAGAGAACAAGTGCAAATTTAGTACTATGTCACTATCCATATGTATTTTAGAGATAAGATTTTGAAAATCAATTCAATGACTAATTAAAAAAAAAAAACACGCATCTGATACTTTTGTCTGGAAATTGGACTTTCTCACTCTCTGAAATCTTTCTTTGTGATCCTGAAGGGGAAAACAGGACATTAGGATGAGTACATTAAAGAAATGCTAAATGCTAGTCAGAGTACATGAATTTAGGAATGCCACCAAGACTTAATTATTAGAAAGAAATTGCTGAATTCTCTCACATAAATGACAGTTCCCCAAATCTAAATAGTCCCCATTAATGTGGCATGATTCAATAGCCCCCATCCTGCTTTTGAGCCACAAAGTAATCAGGAAAAACATACTATGTTTGGAGGAGAAAAAACACAATTTCTCCTGCAAGAGCTTTTCTGTTGAGAAGTACCTCATTAGATATGCAGGCCATACATAACTGTACTCTAATGGAGACTGATTTATAAGTGGAGCACAGACAAGTAGCCAGAAAGATCAAAATATATATTTAATACTTCCTAGATTTGTCACATATCTTCTAAAATCATACATACTTGGAAACAGAATGTACAGCCTATTTTTGTAAATATTATTTAAGAAATCAATGATAACATTTAGTAGACATATATTACTATTTCTCTATCATAATCTGGTCCCAAGTGCCACAACATGAAATTTAGACAGCTTTGGAAAGGAAGCTATTGTAAACATACACAGACTGAGAATGTAGTTTCCCTGGCAACCAAAAGATCTGAGAACTCATTCCTTCAGGTTGCAATTCTGATTATGAGCTTCCACATCTGCTTGCATAGGAATGAGACACCTGGGATTACATTTCTAGAGCGATGAGTGAGAAATTAGAAAACAATAGACATTACATATCTAATTTTGTGCAGTGATGAAAATTAGTCTTCTGTTGTTCATTGTCATGGACCACCCAGAATATCTGAGGACACCAGTATTCATATCCTGACTAGGCATCCAGCCTTTTCCCTACTTTCCTTGTCAGGAGCAACACCTGTAAGGAAATCAGTGCAGATGCTCTTTTGCTTTGTGCTAACATGGGTTAATGGACTATTTTGTTAAAGAGATTGTAAGCAATCCTTTCTGTTAAAGCAATATATAAGCCAGAGGAAGGAGGAAATATTCACATTAGATGGTGATCAGGAAAGAGCAGGCACTTCTGTTGGCTATTTCCAAGAAAAACAGGTACAAAAAAAATTCATTTCCTGTAAAATTTTGTTTTATTCTCAACATGAACAAAGCTACAACTCAGCCAGCTTAGATGGAGGGAGTTACTGCAGCAGGATGCTTTTATTCCCTAATGTCTTCTCTGCAAATATTCAGTGTTTGCTATATGCAAATGACTTTTTATGGATGCTGTCACACCAGCAGGGTTATTTTGTTCAGCCCAACATCTACAGGGAAACTACCTCAGCTAGGCTGTGACTAGTGTGTCTAAGAAGTGAATTTTCAAGACTTGTATTCAACATAATTGACTCACTCAGACAATCCTCCATTAGATCAGCTGAAGTTATTTGATTTTCTATCATAATATCATAATTATTGGATTTGATATCATAATTCTCATAATGACTTTTATAAACAAAACAATTTTTGAAGGGGTTGTGGGTTGGTTGGTGGCTTCCAAGATCATTTAATTTTCTTTCATGAGGCAAAGTGAGTGGAAAAATTATTTCAGTATTACTCCTTTCTCTACTAAATGTGTTCTGTTTCTCTCTGAACATCTTTTTGTTGTAGATTTCTAACGTTGAGAAATGTGCAGTAAGTTTTTGAATATATAACCAGGATTATCCGAAGAAACTGTCTTGTGAACAGTAGTATTCCTAAAAACCAGCAAGGTTTGCTTTTTAATTTCTTTGTCCTCTTTTAGTTAAATTTATAGCATTTTACTACGAGTTTTTGAAAAATGAGGCTAAAAAATATTTATGATACCACCTGTGAAATTTCAGCAGCAAGTTTTCTAACATACAGAACCTTCAATGCACTCTACCAAAATAAAAAAGATGACCACCCAAAAATCCACATAGATTTATAGCATGATTTAACATTACTTTGAATTTTACTCAAGTAATAGCATACCCTCAAGTTTTCACCTTTTTTTCATGCTCAGACTGACTGAAAATTTCAGACTTTTCAGAGTAAGAAATGCATTCAAATTTTAACCATTTAACCATTTTAATCACCACTTACCACTCTGCTTGATGGCACACATTGAAACTGAATACTGAGCTTCTTTCCATGCAGCAAGTGGAGCCTTGCACACAAAGCAAAGAGTTCATCTACCTGAAGGTTCTTATCAAGTAGTTTTTCTTTTTGTGGCCATAAATACAAATAAAGGACTTACAATGAGTAATATAACTTCCCATTATGTAGACTACACATCAGTACTAATAGAAACAAATAAAAATGTAATTTTTTTTACAATAGAATAAATATTCTAAAATTTATTCTAAATTTTATTCTAAAATAAATTATTCTAAAATTCGAGTGCTTCATATTATGCACCAAACTTTGCTGTGCATTCTCAAGATTTGAACCTCCAGAATTTGTTTCATAGAGCAGTGTAACTCATATCAATGTGGGAGGAAAAGCAGCTAAATCCAAAATTTCTAGGCAAGCCTGACCCAAAAACTTTGCAGCCTCTCACACTGAACCCTCTTATCTGCATGCCACTTAGATAACACTTCATAAGCTATGAAAACACAAATTCAATCAACAGTAAAAATTTAACACCTCTGGTTTTTATTTCCCATTTTTTAAAAATCTAGTTCTTAACTATACTGCCAAATGTGTAGGCAAACTTGAAAGGAGCAAAAAATAGATTCTTAATAGGAATCCCCTTAAGGAACAGGATGACTGTTATGTTGTCTTAACATATTAAGCAATTTAAAAGGAAGAAAATAGTTCACTGTCCTCATTTCAGCTGGGATAAAAGTAATTTTCTTCCTAGCAACTGGTACAATGCCGTGTTTTTTATGTAGTATGATCATGATGTTGATAACAAACTGATGTTTCAGTTGGTGCTGAGCAGTGCTTGGCCTAAGGACTTTTCTTTTTCCCATTCTCTGCCAACCAGGAGGTGCACAAGAAGATGGGAGGGAGCTTCAGCTGACCTGAACTGGTCAAAGGGATGTTCCACACCACAGAACATGATGTCCAGTACATAAACTGGGAAGACTCAATCACTGCTCAGGGAAAGGCTGGGTATTGGTCAGTAGGTGCTGAGCAGTGATGTTGTGCATCAAGCATCTCTCTGGAGTTTTATTACTCTCTATTTTTGTTGTATCTTTTTTCATTATATGTCTCTGTCTCTCTGCGAGCCTCTCAGGAACCCTGGGCCAGTCCCGAGTCGGCAGACGCCGGGGGGGGCAGCCCCGACACAGCCGACAGCGGGGAGACACTGTCTGTGTGTGCCCCGAGGGTGCTGAGGGCACCTGGGCTGGCAGGGAGACACTGTCTGTGTGTGCCCTGAGGGTACTGAGGGCACCTGGGCTGGCAGGGAGACACTGTCTGTGTGTGCCCCGAGGGTGCTGAGGGCACCTGGGCTGACAGCAGGGAGACACTCTCTGTGTGTGCCCCGAGGGTGCTGAGGGCACCTGGGCT
Source organism: Agelaius tricolor (assembly GCF_023055355.1). NCBI lineage: Eukaryota > Metazoa > Chordata > Aves > Passeriformes > Icteridae > Agelaius > Agelaius tricolor. The sequence goes on along the minus strand of NW_027269262.1, from coordinate 22,065,309 downwards.
CGCAGCAGGGAGACACTGTCTGTGTGTGCCCCGAGGGTGCTGAGGGCACCTGGGCTGACAGCAGGGAGACACTCTCTGTGTGTGCCCCGAGGGTGCTGAGGGCACCTGGGCTGGCAGGGAGACACTGTCTGTGTGTGCCCCGAGGGTACTGAGGGCACCTGGGCTGGGGGGAGACACTGTCTGTGTGTGCCCCGAGGGTACTGAGGGCACCTGGGCTGGCAGGGAGACACTCTCTGTGTGTGCCCCGAGGGTGCTGAGGGCACCTGGGCTGACAGGGAGACACTCTCTGTGTGTGCCCCGAGGGTACTGAGGGCACCTGGGCTGACAGGGGGGAGACACTGTCTGTGTGTGCCCCGAGGGTGCTGAGGGCACTCAGGCTGGTTGCCTTCGCTGCAGCAGAGACACCAGAGACATCGGTAGAAGAGAAAGGGCCGACTCTTAGCAGGGGTTAATCCAAGGTTTTATTAGGAGTCCCGAAGGAGCTCCTGCACCTCAGGGGGCCTCCTGCCGAGAGCCCCGGGAGATGTGCCAAGGTCACATTTAAAGGGAGGTGGAAACCCAAAGTAGATAACATTTTACCAACCAACAAGTGACCCTAAGGGATGGATGCTGGGGGACAGACATATAGGACAGCGTATGGGGCAAGGCTTGGGGGGGCTGACCCCTGGCCTCTGGCTGATCACTCGACGACCTGGACCGAAACTTCTGGATGGAGGGGATGGGATGCTGAGTGATTGACAGAGAGCCAGGGTGGGGGTTTGGGGATGATCTCATCCCAGGAGAGGGATAACACAGGTAAAGGGAGGGGGGTACAGTCTGGGATAAACCATTTGGGAAAAATATGGGAATACAAAACAAAACTACTTCAAAGTATTACAAAATATAAAAACGCACTGCAACATCTTGTTGTTGTTGTGGATACTGCTGCTGTTATTGTTATTATTAAATATAATTTTTATATATGTATGTATATATATATATATATATATATATATATATATATATATATATATATAAAACATATTGGTGGCAGTAATTGTGACCATGCAACTGCACAGCACATATTTACTAGCTGGGTTTAAATCACAAAAAGTTCAATCAGCTTGGGCTGAGTATATGAATAGTTCAAACATTATGTCTAAATTTAGTACCTCTAAAAAGAGGTACTCTTGTAAGAGCAAAAAGATTTTCAGAGATTACTCTTCAATGTACAAACCTTTGAAAGTCTCAAATAAAACCAGGGACATCTAACACTGAATATATTAATACATATGGTTTATATTATATTTATATATTATTAGATATTTATACTATATAAACTTATGTTATTACATTTATTTCTGTATTAATGTAATGTAATATTTTATCATATATATAAATATATATATCAATATATCAAAGTATACATTGCAAAGAACTGCTCAGAGCTTAATTTGATTCTAATAATTAAGCTGAGAGAAAATATTTTTTTTACCAGCAGGAAAGAGCAAGAGGAGTACCAGTAAGAGAACATGTAAGATTCTTGGCACATTAGACAGATAGGCACACATATTGCCTGGGGAACATTGAAGTCTAAACTGAAGTTTGGAAAAACTACAAGGAATTATAAAATGAATAAGGGTTAGGATGGCAAGAAATGCCCTCTAGGTGCTCCCTTGCCAGCACTGGAGAAATCAACCCAGGCCCCTCCAACCTTGGAAGTCATACATGAGTGTGGCTGGAAAAAAACCAGTTGTATTGTCCAGCTTCAGAATGCATCTATCAGATATAGGACTTTCAAGCTATAGTTAGTACTTTTCATCTCAGCTCTCAAATAATTTCATTGCATCACCTCCATCCCTTCCCAAATCAAAAACACACCTATTTCTCCTTTTTCCAGTGGCACAAGTTTGGTTGATTTTCTATCACCATCTGCTATTTATGATATGAATTGAATGTGCTGCATATAAATATTATCCTACAAATTTCTGTTCTGGACATTAATTCTGCTAAGACAATTGCCCCCACCCCCCACCTTTTATTTTCTACAGTATCCTGACATTTTCGTGTCACCATCTTGTTAGTGATGCCACAGGTGAAGGTGGGTCATCTGCACAAATATGAGTCTGCCTTTTTATTCTGCAGCAACCTGAAACTCCTCATGTTGTTACCTTGTTAGTTGTGCCACAGGTCAGAGTGAGCCATCTGCATGCAAACCCTAATCCATAACTCAAAGAAGTTCCTGGATTTTAGAAGAAAATAAAGTCAAGCTTCGTGTGTCCCCTGAAAATTTGGACTTAAGGGTTAGCAATGGATGAATTATTAGTGACAAATGCATAATTTTTAATAACTTTTCTGATACTTAGTGGCCTTATGCAGGCAATATCAAAAGATTCAACACCTCAGTGTAGTCATTCCTACAACTGCTTGTTTTTCTAGCAGATTTGTCTTACTTGGTCCTGCAAAAAACTGCTATCCATTTTCCTGTCAAACACAATTTCCTTTAGTTATACCAAGTGCAAAGATCCATTTAATGCAGAGATCTGTTAACATCATGCTGAGTATGGAACATACCAAACAAGCAATGCTGTTTTGCAGCCTTTGCATTTAAATTTAGGTGTGGTTTCTAATGTTTTGGTGACTGAAATCTGCTTGCTTTAGAATTTCTTCAATCCATTTCATTGAACTGCTAATAGGTATATTACATATATACATATGTAATATGTATATATGTAATATGTATAGGTATAGTACATATATACATATACCCCAGAGCTAAATTTTTACTACAAGCTGAGAAAGTCTTCTCATTATTTAGAGAGCAGAGTTTAAATACAGTTTTGGTTTTCATAGCTGTTTTTCAATCACAGTTTTAATTATCTATCCTCACTCTCGATCAACCTGAAGTTAGAAATAACACATTGAAAAAATTTGGTAACAAACAACCAAAATAAAATCAATGGACATGACAGGAGGTATCAGTCAACTGCTGTTGTCACTGGGCAAGAAGAAGAAGAATTATCTGCATACATACACCATACCTGTCAAATGCTATGCAAGCTGTCATAACAGCTACTATTGTTGCAGAAACTGAATAGGTGAATATCTTCTTTTGAAGTGTATCTTTAGTTTCTTCAATATACATTTTGCTTAAGTTTAAGGTCTGAGACGTGGGATAACATGAGGTCCTCAACTTTGGCAAATCACTCTAATTCTTCATATTCAGGGAGAATGAAGGTGAAGCAAGTGAAGTCCACCAAAGAGATGTCCACAAAGAACTTTGGTGTTACAGACATCTAATTAAATCATTAAGGTCTTAAACTCTCAGCAGGACAGTATCTGACATCTTAGTCACCAAAAATATCAAATCTAGAACATTCATATTACTGCATACAGTTTTTCAAAAAATACATGCATAAAAGGGGGAAAATATCTGCTTATTTCTTCCTGTTGGAAAAGTGCAGCTCAGGCTGCCAAGTGACTCTTCTAATGGCCTTTTTTGTGGTTGGAAATTTTTGCACAGCTTTATTAGATGCCTTCCCCTCTACCCTCACTTACTATAATAGTCCAATTTTCTCTGATCAGGTTCTTTTAGATACTTAGATATTTTTACAAACACCCCTAGGATTAGGTTGGTCACACATCATACACATATTTTTGCTACCTATGCATACCTTGAGAGACATTTTTAATTTTGCTAATGCGATAATATGACTTACAAACATTTGCTTTGTTTTTGTCTACTGTAACATTGTTTATCTGATGTTAGAAGGTTGTAGTTTGGTAGCAGGAGGGAAATTGCCTGTTATCTTTGCTCTAGCTGTTGTGCTCTGAACTGGGTTTAAACTTCTGTGAAAGGAGAAGATGGTAACTTGCTTGAGATGGCTGAGCACAGGTAATTGCAAGGTGCTTTGAGAGAACAGATTGAGGAAGCAGGGAGAGAAGAAACGACAGATGGTGTTATCCCAAGTAAGGAAGGGTACACAACACTAGCAGAGGTTTAAATACTTTACCTGGACTTGCTTGTTCAGTTGCAGTAACTTTCCCTCCATAGTATTTTGTGTACAAGAACCTAACCATTTCATCAGTTTACACTAAAAGTGATTCCAAAGATGCTAGAGTAACTGAGTAGGCAACTCTTTCTTCATTTTTCCAATCTAATGGTGTAAGATCTACGAGTTAGCAGCATGCCTAGTCCTTGAGAAAGTGCTAGATTAATTCAGGAAATTTCTATCAAAGTAGATGAGCGCCTTAAAGGAGGCCTACAACATCATTCTAGGCACTCAGACAATCACCCATAGTGTCTATAGAGTTTTGTCCTGTGCCTACCTTTTAAAATTTTTATCTTTGAGCTCCACATGGAAAGTTTCTCAAGGATTTTCATTTTGGAAGATTCATCATGCTGGATGGAGTTTTGCTTTATAGCTTCATAAAAAGGCATGGAGGCATGACTGGCAACTACCAACTTCTATAAATTTTTGGGGTCTTCTAGTTCAAAATGACATTGTTTATGGTTCAGTGAAGACCCATAACCAGGGCAAGCATTTCTGAGCTATTAAACCTCATCACATCATTCACAAAAATACAGCCTCTGACATTGCATTCAACTTTGCATTTCATACTTTGTATGAAATCTAATATTCATATTGTTTTGCACATATTCTTATTCTGCCACCACAGAGGAGAATCATGTTAATTCACCTGCTCTGTTGATCAGAATTTCCCAAGCCTTATAGAAACAAACCAGCTTTGAGTACGCATCTTAAATGTTGAATATAATTAATAGAATATTTCAAAAGAACCTACATACTCCATCCTATAAAGCCTGAAATGTCATATTTTTTAAGAACGCAGATGGTAAATTTAAAAATGGTCCCATTATGACTAGATTTTACTGTCTGGCCAAATTGTTGCTGTCAAGGTTATTAATCAAGGTAGAAAGAACTGCACTGTACAATTACACAAGGGTCAGTAGAGGTGAATTCTTTTTCTCTGTCATTATTTTTGCTTCAAATGACAACACACAATGTGTATCACTGTCTAATTAAGTGATTTTAGGGGCTCAGTAACATCCCATCTCCAGGGAAGGGAATTAGATGACCAACTGATTTATTTTGTGGTCATCACTGTGCATGCTGATTTCAGTGCATCCTTATAAAAAAAGTGCAAAATCCAAAGATAATGAAACAGTGTGTTTTTTCATTTAAATAAGCAGAAGACATTTTTCATGGAACAATGGACTGTAACTGCCATCTGATGTGAGAGGGAAGGGACTACAAGCTTCAATCCAGCTGCACACAACCCTGACAAAAAGGCAGGAACAATATTAGAAAGCCAAGAGTATGCCTTTCTCTTACCATTTTAATAAACTTCCATCTGTATCATAGCTTCCACAGTTGCAGAGATCATTTCTAAAGGGACAAGGATACCACCTACACTGGCGGAAGCAAAACATAAAATAACATCTGGAACCTTAAATCCCTCTCAGGTACCTAGTTTGAGGCAGACTAACAGTCATCCTCCCCAAAGAGAGAGGCAATAAAGCTAGAAGGAAAAAATTAAAATATGCATTGAAACAAAAACAGGGGGAAAAAATGAAAAAAACCAGCTTTATTTTGCTACTTTCACACTAAAAACTGTGAATTCCTGCATGCTTATGCTCTAAAACATGCTTCAATAATGAAAAAGAACTTAAAAGAACCAACACGAAGATAATGAGAAACCGAAAGCAAGAAGTTAATGGAGCAATTCAAAGAACCTTGTTGTATCTAAAGTTCTTTGAAGTTTACTTAAGAAAATGGTATCTGGTCCCCTATTGATACCCAAGTGATCTTTCTTCTCAAAATTAAAAGTCACAAAAAGCATGTTTTCCTTCTTTTCCTTTGTGAAACACTAAACCTGCCCATTTACTGATACAAATATAAACATACATATTTCACTTTTCACCTCCTAGACTAGATAAAAAGCAGTGTAAAGAACTTTAAGAAATTAAGCACAGACCATTTTCCAAATAAACTAAGAGATTTATTTGCATAGATATCCAAATATCTATATCAGCTGGTCAAAATATTTTTTGCTGTTAAAGATATTAATGCCTGTATTTCATTCTAGTACACCAAAATGTTTTACTTATTAACCTCTATTTCACTTAGAATTATTTCAATGATAACATAGTACAAAAGTCTGGCACAGAAATAAAATTGTGTCTTCCATAAATATTTTATAAATAGGTATATTACATATATACATATACCCCAGAGCTAAATAATTTACCACGTTAACAAACCTCTGTAGGAAGAAAGGGCTTTCATTTAGCAAAAAGATTAGTGGGACCGTAAACTCTGACACTTCAACCACTTTAACTCATGACAAATAAACAAAACCTTCTCTCCCATGTCACTTTTACAAGGATTTGCCTATTAATTCTTTCCAGCAAGAGAATTTCAATGAGTTTTTTGTACTAATTTGATTTTTTAGTGTCACTGATATAGTAAGCAAACCCAAAATCTGAATACTCGACTGAATTGGAAGAATGAGTAAATGAATACATGGGTACTCTACACAAGAAAGCTGTTCAAACATTTATTCATTTGTCTTATTCATAGTCTGTCCTAAACTATGAATCAAAGTTTGTGTCATCCCAGATATTAAAGACGTAGTTTTACCTCTTTATAAATGCCAGTAATTTTTATTTAAATTTAATTTTTCCTGACAGCATTTTCATAGCATTAAGAGCTATTTTATGGTTCTATAAATACTTTATATGTTTTACAACAATATTTCCTAGTGGCTAATTTCCTATGCACTCTCTACTTTTCCACAAAGCTTTTAAGTACATGATATGTGTGGGTAACTTACAGTTTATTTGTTTCCTCAGGTTGGTAGCTAGTTCAGTGGCAGTATTACACTAAATGACAGAGTAGGACATACTGATGTCAAATTATTAGACTGGAAACAAGCCTGAAGATGCCTAGAGAGGATCTGCAGCACTACATCTGGATAATTGCTCTTTTGAGAAGAGTTGTTTGACAACCCTTTGACAGAATGGTTTCTGAAAACAGCTCTAAGTTATTAAGCAGAACAAACACTAGCCAACCCTCCATGGGATAGGGCTCTTTGTTTGCTGATTTCTCTTCTCTGCAGACATGGCAAAAGAAGCTACATGCCATTTGTGATATGCAGAAAAGATCTATTTGATACAGATTTTGTATATCTCCACAGGCTAGGAGTCTCTCTTGGCACGAGCAGGTTAATTTTTACACATAATAAAAATTTGTAGGAAAGAGGCAGAATGGACTCTGACCAGTTTCCCACATACTAACAAATATCAGTTTTACAGAAAGCTAGATTTAGATTCAAAAAGCTCGGAGATCAGAATTAAGCAGAACTCTCCCTATAGCAAGTACATCCTTAACTTTCCTGATGGATCTGGATTTATTTTAATTTTGCTTCGGTTCTCTAGAAAATAAGTTGGAACTAAAGAAAAGGTCTACTTATTTTGAATATATATTTTTGAGGGGGTTTTTAGAGTTTTAAACTTTTTTTTTTTAAAAAAGAGGTAGTGAAAGGTTGATTCACATAAAAGATTAATAGCACAGCGTCAATAAAACACGCACATGATTCACACTGGTTTCTCCCACTGCCAAAAACTACTTGAATCTTCAATTTCTCCCTCTCAGGAAACTCTTCATCCCATTTTCCCTATTGATATAATTCAATTTTCTATGAGTGTCTAATCAATAAGTAACTGGATTTCCAAATCTCTTACTTCCCTACATGATCCCCTAGCCATGAAACTAGATCATACTCATTTTTACTGCACAGATATAAGCACTTTATGAGATGAGACAGAAATCTAATGACACAGGTTGAGAGAATCCCATTGCACAACCAATGGAACCAAAGTCAAGAAAAACTAGGATACTCCTTTAAAGTGAGGTATACTACCTAAAGAAAGAGAATGACTTTGAAATAAAAACTCCCATATTGTGGAACTAATGCTAAAATTTCTGAGAATTTAAGTGAGAAGTAGTACAATGTCTCTAAAAACTCAAATTCTTTGGAAAATTTGACCTTAGCTTACATTTAGTTTCAGGATGACAGAAAACCTTTGTCCTAACAGCACTGTCATTTTCTTTGTATCACATGACACTGTGGTCAGTGTGGTTGGTCATGTCCAATCGTGTCATCTCTTGCAATTGTGATAACCATATAACACAGTGCTGCCACAGTTGTCATGGAACATCCTTAACAGGACATGTTCTAAGACACATTTCAAACACACATGGCTGTTTCCAACCATTAAGGTCTACCAAGCTGCCTGCTTCAATGGCAATTAAAGTACTTGAAGGAAAAAAACACTTGCTTCCTCTGCTTTAAATATGCACATAAATATGCGAAATTCCTAGCTAAAGTCAATCAGAACATAGGAGTAATATACTAAATTCAAAAATTTTCTTTGTATATTTCATTTTCTTCTATGTTGAAGGAAGTTCAACCCATAATTTTCTGAAGGTTTCAACAGATTTAACTCAATCAGAAAAAAAAAAGCAAAATAAACAGCAGTATTCATTAAACACTATTCCTTTTACAAATCTGTATTTTTATCTCTTTTTCTCATATGATTAACCACCTTGGATACTCCATAACTGAATGGAATGAACATCATGGAGAACAATAATGAAAAACAATCAAGGTAAGTTATTCTGAAGAAAAAAGTATTTGGATTACTGACATTTTGAAGAAATATATTATCCCTATTCCCTATCTCTCACCACCTCCACCTCTAAACAGCAATGTACAAAACAGAACAAAAAGAACATTTTATTTCCACCAAAGTAGTTAATTCCAGTTATTTCTGTTTAGTGACAAGAATGCATTTAAAGTGGAAATAATGTTTCTGAAGAAAATTGGATTTTTCATTTTTGGAAATGACTGTTAAATGGGGATATTTGGCCATCACTATTCAATGCATTTTTTTTCCGCATTCTGCCCATACCCACCTGAATTGTAGAAGCTACCAGGGCTTGAAGAAAACCAAAAATTACAATAAAGTAAATATGATATTCATGGGAAAATCATAATGCATTTTTCAACTGTGTTTTGCAGCAGAAAGTAATTAGAAATCACTGTTGGACAGCAAGGATACAATAGTTGCAATGTGCATCTCATATTACTTTCCACAGGCAAAAAGATACCTAAAGGCCTTCCAAAGATCTCTTCTATATCCTCCAGTGGCTGGACACACAAAAGCAGTGATTACAGCTCAGAAAGACTTTTCAAATGCAATCTGAAACCTGGTTATGATTGATTGTCATTAATATTACATTGAGCGCTAGCCATACATTTTAATATGGTATTGATGGAAGTAGCCTGAGCTGATCAATACCGCAGCTCACTCATAGTTATAGGTGTTATGATTGATACAAATAGTAAAGCACTTGTCTTTTTCAGCACATAGTCTTTCCAAGCAATCCAGGAACAAAGAGCACTTACTTTCACATGCTCTGCATATTAGAGTAAGAAAGTGAATATCAAGTTCAAAAGGCATCACTCCATTCTTCTGCTGACAGACCACAAGGAGGTTCATTGGAAAACTTTGATAGAGAGAAAATAGCACAGAGGCAATGAAATATAGCAACTGTTTATTTGGACAAGCAGAGGCCTCATTCTACTCTGAAGAAATGTCCTAAGAAACTATTGTAGTCCAGCTATAGTCTTATCTCCGTAGACTCTATTGTTGGGAAGCTGGGAAAAGTATGAGCTGTACATTGAGCAGCAGCAGTAGAGGTCAATATGAGAATTTTTACATTGCCCTGGGATCTAACATCATCACCCAGCTCTCCACCTTTTTCCCTCATGCATTGAAACTTCCCTAAAACAGTCTGCAGGATATTTTGTTTTCTCTTTCTTTTCTCTTTTTTTTTTTTTCCATTGGACATGTAGGGTAAAATCATCTCTATTTAGGTGGAATGATTTTGTATTTTATCTCAGTTTTTAATATTTCATTCTCTGCATCAAACTTTCAGTTAAAAATAAACATATATTACCTTTTAAATATTTACTTTTTACTTTTTTTTTTTTCATGACAGTTGAGGAGCTTCTGCCAAAATTATGGCATTAGTAAGTGTTTCAGATTTAATGTGACCTAAAACTGACAGGGTAGAAGGAGGGAAAAAATGTAAAAAGGGCAGGGATTCCACTGATTTCAGCTGAGGAACTGTGTTCTACTAATTACGACCCTGGTTTTGAAGAAGTCTTTAAAAATATAACTGATGTAGGAGACCTCAAATCATAACTATGACCAATGTTTCCAGACTTCTTCACTTGTTGAATCAACAGCACATTAACAGAGACAGCTTTGCCTAGCAATACTGTGGGCAGAATTATCACTGATCATAAAATTTTAAAATATTTTTTGTCATTGGTTGTATCAGTAGTAATGGAAATAATGTTCCCATAATCATAAAGGTATCACTTCAAAGGCACCTTTAGTCCATTCTCCTGCTCAGTTAGTCCATCTGCAATTCAAGTCAACTGGTGCTTTTTCTATCAAAGTCTTGAAAAGTTCTAAAATCAAGATACTACTACCTGTTCCACTGCAGCACTAGTCTACTATGTAAATGTTTTCTCCTGATGTCCAACATGAACTCCCCAAGGTGCAGCCTGAGAGTGTTGTCTCTTGATTATTGTTTACCTCTGAAGAGGAGAGTTTATGTATACCATCTTTGTCACACTTTCAAGCAGCTGCAGGCCACATTTGTAGACTCCTCTTCAGTACAATAAAGAAGCCCACTTTCCTCAATCTCTCCTCGTGGGATATTTGTACCCCAAATTACAGTCGTAGTCCTCCAATGGACCCTCTCCAGCTACTCAAGACTGTGCTTCAAGCAGGGAGCCACATCTGGACACAGCAGTCCCTGTGTGTCTTCATCAGTGTCAAGCAGAGAGTAACTTCCTTCAAAAGCACTAGCCACACTCACCCTAAGGAGCTGGAGTGCATGGTTTGCCTTTTTTAGCATGAGAATACGCCGCTGACTCATATTTAGCTGGACACCTACAAGAGTGTCCAGTTAATTTCCAGCAGTCCCGTTTTACCAACAGTCAGTCATCAGCCTCTAATGCATGGATTATTCTACTGCAGGTACAGATTTTTGCATTTCTTTTGTGCTGAAATTAATATGTTTCTGTTTTTCCAAGCCTCAAGTTTCCCAAGTTCTGTCTTGACTGAAGTATTGGAGTTTATGTCAGTCATTTCACCCCATTTGCTGTCATCAACAGATCTGATAAAAGGGCAGTCTGTGGAATGGCACAGGCCAGTGATACAGATATTCAATTACCTGGGCTTCAGTATTGACCCCAAGAGCACTCTGCTTCTCACCAGGAACCAAATTGATGTTCAACCAATGATGGTCACATTTTTTATATAAAGATCCAGCCAATGTTCAGTCCACTTAATTATCCTTATTTCCCCTACATACTTCATGAGCTTCCAAGTGAAAATACTGTGGCAGATGGTGTAAGAAATTTAACTGAAATTAAGGTATATTGTATATTGCATGCACCACTCTTTCAGCTTCCTCATTTCAATGCAGAAAGTAATTACGTCAAGCATGATTTAGCCTTCATAAGTCCATGTTGGCTATTCTTTACTATCTGTTTGCCCAGACATCCAAAATTTAGACAGATATTAAGAGGATGCAAAATTACTTCATGCAGAAACTTACTAAAACTTGGACAAATTTGCCACTCATTGCAAAGAATGGACAAATCCAGACAGGTTCTGAACACTGAGAACGGATAATTAAACCATGAAATGTGTAATGGACTTGTGGGATGTGACTATTAATACTGGATTGTTAAAATGTATATCACCTGAGAGAATACTTTAATGCTAATTAAGTTTTATAGCACGCCATAATTCTAATGACTCATAGTTCAGTTACAAGAAAGAGGAGCATTTGCTAACACAAGCACTTACTCATACTAACTCCATTGCTCATCTTAGAACCAGAACCATTTATTGCTAGCATTAATTATAAGCTCAAATGATTCTTTTCAACCTAAAACTCTCTTTTAAAACCAAGTCTCACACATACAGCTGTATGGAAGGAAATTTTTTTCAAATTACTTAGCTGTCAGTCCCAGATCAAGTTGTGTCATATGATTACATTCATATTCTTCTCCATGAAAATCTATTTTCATCTTAAACTAGGTGGTCTACCTGGTAAGGCTACCATTTATGCTACAGCAGCAAAGATAATGAGCAACAATTAGAAGGCAGGTGTTCAATACAGCTTTACTAAGCTTCCTGACTATGTAGACAAAACTTGCTCGCTTATGCAGCTCAATAGACCATTCCAGAAATTTTACTCTGATTTCACAGTGAAGTATTCCACCTGATTTTACCTGAAGCATCATCATTTTTTGCAGGATTTCATAAGTGAGACTACATATGGCACATAAACAGAATAATAGTTAAGTTATTGGTAAAATAACTCATAAGTGCAGTTATGAGGGAGATTGCCTTGTTCTATGGTATAATCCTGGCTGAAGACGAGTTAATGTCCTGTTAAGTGATAGGATTGGGCAAAATTTGGGGTGATCACTTTGGAATAAGAATGACAGCTTTCAGAACCCAAATTTGAAGTAAAGTGAAAAAGAATAGAACAAAGGACTATAGTGCAGGAAAACTACATTGATACAAAACTGATGCCTGCCTTTTCTACAGGAAAACGAAACTAATGTAATAAAATATATATTTTTCTCATTACAGAATAATGAGAATCACCACACTGTGAGTAGGAGTGGAAGAGAACAATCATGAATCAAACCTTTAGCAGAGTTAAAATCCCCAAATCTTCAGGGATAAGCAATATGAGTTCAAGTGACTGTATGGCAAGGCCAACCAGGTCAAAACACACGAAACAGCAGAAACACAGCAGAACAGCAGCACACTGTCAGAAGGAGATTTTGTAACATTAGACAGTAAAGGCCTTATGAAGCTTCCTTGGTTTTGCTGATATTTTTCCTGAATAATTTTAAGAATTACAGAGTTTTTTTCTTGGCTAGCAAGGAGAGAAATCATAAGAAAATTTTTGACAAAAGAAATTCCTAGCACTAAAAGAAAACTTAGCAAAATAGATGCTGGGAGTTTAGAGAAGCAGGAAAATATTGTCATTCAGAAGAATGTGTACATTTTACCTTCTAAAATGTGTTAAAATATATCACTGCATAACCTTTAGCTTCCAGGTTTATACTCATTTAAGAAGAAAGTTCTACTTGTCAAAATGTGATAGTTTGGGGTGGTGTTTTTTTTAAGAAATCAAGAAGTTAATTCTTTTTTCTAATCACCATCTCTAAGTATTTAAACATATAGTTTCACTGAGCTAATCTTTGGCATTCCAGTCATAGTGATGCTACAAGCTGTTCCTGTGAAGAAACCAGCAGAGAAAGAAAATAAAACGGTGTAAGAGGAACAGAGGAATGAGGAATGACAAATAAAACTCAAGTAAGATGTGATAAAAAAGTTCTGAGAAAAAAAAAAATTGGTCCAGATTTGGAAAAGACCTTTCAAATATTTGTGTTTTTTCTAAAGACAAGGAAGTAAATAAAAGTCTAAGTGAAAGAGTAGAGGGGAACAGGAAAGTTTCATTTCTTGTTCATAAAAAGTCTCCAGTAAAGAGCTATATGCTGCAGTTCCTTCTGAAGAAGAGAAACACATGAAATTATGTACTTTCTACCATTTGACTAAAGTAGTGATCAGTCAAGAATAAAACACCTTTTATCAATTGTTAGTCTGACAAGTGTTGGACATTCAAATTTACATTTGTTACCTTTAGCAGTGACTACAAATTACACTGGAAAATCAGAAAGATAACAGATAAATTGCCATTAAAAATTGAATTGTCATGATAAAAATGTTTACAAAGGTCTTGTGCATTCATTTGGAAAAAATAATTTCTAATCACAGGTTAAGGATTTCCTAGACTTTCAATTTCATGACTAGTATGAATGACATAAGAATCTGGGTGGTTTTATCCTCTATTCTTATACTGGGCCATCATGAAGAAATATTGATTCTTAAACTACCAAAATCCACATGCCTACTCCTCTTTGGAGACTGCAGTCATCAGGTAGACCAGCACAAGACATTTTTATTACTCAATGATTAGAACTTATTTTTTGGTAGGTTCTTTGTTCTCATTTCTACTTTTCTTCATTTCTACAAGACTTTTTTTTTCCTAGTAGCTAAAAAACCCCAATTCTTAAAGCTCATATAACAGGAACTTTTGAAAAGTGGTTTAGGTTTTTTAAACACTGAACTGTCTAACTTTTAAGCATAACCCTCTCACAAATGACACTTTAAAGACGGTTTTCCCTTATACAACAAATATGTTTGAAACCTACACAGAATACTATACTTTTCCTTCAATGAAAAAAATCTACAGATGAAGAGTATGAATGCTTCAGTTCTTGCATAATCTTCCATACTGCTTACTATTAGTAAGTTTCCAGCTGAAGTACCATGTTCAGCTCTGTACATTATATGGAAAAGACAGCATGTAAAAAAAAATCAGGATTTTTAAACTATCATAAAAGGCCAAATATTCCCTAATATCTTCTTTATTAAAGAAGACAAAGGATGGTCAAGAGTAGAAGTTAGTTCTTTGGGTTTTGCATTTTATATATATATATATATATATATATATAAAATGCAAAACTAACAACTCTAAAGCATATGAAACACTGAAAAATGTTCCTGTGTATCAGGTAGTAATGTTTCCAACTGCTACAGCTTTTTACATACTAGATAAATTCTGCCATGATTATTGAGGTAGCTGATGTATCTTTAACAAACTAGTGGATAGGAGTTTTCAGTATTCTAATTTTTTGTTTTGTTAGCTGCATGAAAGAACAAGAATCTTTCAATTGATCTCTCAGTTCCCCTCAGCAATTACTTTGTGACTCCAAAACCATCTAAATAGAAAAATAAGTAATTTTTTAAAAAATAATTCTTAACCCCACACAATCATTTTATCTGGATTTTTAAAAAGCTCAGTTCTCCTAAGGTGACCACTTTAAAGTGTTAGGACATAGTAGAAAGACTATCAAAATCATCAAATGTTCCCTCATTTTTGACAATACAACTAACACTCTAAGCATTTCTATCTCAGTCCCCTGTCATTCCAGGTGAGCAGATCAAAGAATCATCACCACAAACTAATCAAACACCACCATAGGATTTAATATTACTCCTATAGTTCAATTCATTTATCTTATTAAAAATTGATAAGCTTTCACACTTGGTAATGTGCACCATAAGAGCTCAAACTTTACTTTTT
This sequence comes from Agelaius tricolor, assembly GCF_023055355.1. NCBI lineage: Eukaryota > Metazoa > Chordata > Aves > Passeriformes > Icteridae > Agelaius > Agelaius tricolor. The sequence goes on along the minus strand of NW_027269262.1, from coordinate 22,049,986 downwards.
ATATTGCTCAGTTCCATTCCTTCTATTATTCCAGTACTTCATAAAATCTACTTCCTGTTCTATGAAATCCTAGTTTATTGCTATAGCCTCTTTTTCTTCCAAGAGAGTAAATTATTCCCAAAATCATAAACAAATTTTACTTTCAGTCTCATCACAACCTGTTATCTCCATTGGAATGAATTCAGTGATCATTTTAAGGCCAAAGCTGGGAAACATGATTTTCAAGTGACAATTTGGAAGTTTCAGAGCCACCTGTGAGACCCTTTGATTTTATCACATTCATGTCTGAATGCTGAAAGACAACCCTAAAATTTAACTGTACATAGATGACCATATTTTACTGCAATGGATGAATTTTATATATGCCACATGTTTTTTCTGTGTTCTGTATTAAAAACAAAAAAAAAAAAAAAAGGAAGCATTATTAGGTGGGTGCATCTCATTTAAAGAGCTTCACAATGTAATTATGGTCAGTTGAGGTAACTCCAATTATTGTGCTGATAACAGTGAATAAACCCTTTTGAGGGAGCTGCAAGTAACACAGCATTTGGGAAGCTGACTAATAGACAAATTTAAATCTGAATAATTTGTTTTCAAATATATTTACTGAATTCTAAATACACTGCAAAAAAAATTTAGAAAATAATTTTGGCAGCCCAAGTTCATAGTAAGCAAAAATTGGTTACACCTTAAGATTAATTGCAAAATGGCATATAAATAGCTTATTGGTTGCAAGGCCATTTCACTGGTAGAGCAGATGATTCTGTTTATTCTCATTCTAAACTTCTGATCCAGTCTGCAGTCATCTTAATAGAACAATACACTCCTATACATTTTTTAATACTTGATTGTTTTAAATGGCTCAACACCATTTCGAAGGAAATAATACTTAAAGTCATTTTAACTTTTATATATTATTTATTATAAAACCTTTCAAAATGAAAAACCTTATGGTTCACCACAGAAAACTCAGGAACTGATAATTGTTTTGTGCTTTTCTATATTTCCATCAGACACATAACAATCACAAAATCCAGTATATTGATGATATTAAAAGAGTGACTCTTTATCCCCTATCTGTGTTTGTTGTTTTTCACACACAATGAAGGAGGAAGATTGATTGCATTCACTTCCTGTCCATTTTGTACTGATAGAAGCAAACTATTTTGAGGCAGAAAAACTGACTTTTATAACAAATATTTCAGCTATGATGAAATATTTCTATTTTTATACAACATGCAACATTTACTTGCAAAACTTTTTTTAAATTTTTAATCTATGACTGGATCATTAGATTGATTAGAATATTATTTTTCATGTCTTTCTGAACAATTTCCTTGTTAAAGTTTAAATAAGTCTTAGTCTGAAGAGACGAATGTTATCTCTTATTTTGCTTATTTTGCTATTCACCCATTTACAATTTTAGTGATTTTACTTTACTTTAAAGAAGCCATAAGCTGGAAAACAGAGTAAATTACGCAACTGTCTTGCAACCTCTACATTGCACTAAAATAGCTACAAAACTTGATTTCAAAGCATCTCTGTCTCCATCCCTTCTTTTATCAGGAGAGTATCATTCACTTATTTCCATTAAATCTATTAATTCATGCTTCTACTACACGGTATTTACGACTCTGTATAGTAGTGTTTACATCATTTCATTGATTTCCATTAGCTTCAAGAAAGTAGAATTGTGCTGACCTTTATATGTTCAATATTTTTATTTTTAGGATGAAACCTATCACTTCAGCGAAGGCTTCCTACCTCCACCAAAAAAAAAAAAGAGTGAAGAAAGAAACTAAAGGAAGTTACACCAGCAGAAAAAACTGATTGATAATAAAACTGACAGGGATATTTCACAGCCTTCTTCAATGTAATAAGGGCTGGCCTAGCCTGCTGACTGAGGAAAGAGCCGTTTCTATTATTTACCCTGGCTTCAACAAGGCATGCAGCACTCTGTCTTATAAAGTGCTCACTTAAAAAATTATGAAATACTAATTGCATTAGTGAATGGTGAGATGGGTTGGAGACTGAACTGCCAGGCCCAGAAGATGATGATCATTGGCACAAATTCCAGCTGGAGGCCAGTCACTAGTTCTGTGCCTCAGGATACCTTAACAGGGCGAGCACAGCTTCACCTCCTCATTAGTGACCCAAGCGACGAGAAGAGAGAGCACCAGCAGCACCTTTGCAGATGACACAGAACTGGCAGAAGTTGCCAACACATCCAATGGTTTTGCAGCCATTCAGGGGACCTCAACAGGTTAGAGAAAAGAGCCCCTTGAAGTTCAACAGAGGGAAACAATGCCCTGCTCCTGGAGGCTCCCAGGGCAACCAAAACCTTGGCACCTGTGCCTGGTACAATGGCAAATGATCTGCTTGACAGCTGCTACTTCTCTCTCAAAGGCCTTGGAAAACAGCTTTCCAAGGAGTAACTTGTCACTCAAGACATGGCATCCCTAGGCACTCATTACAACATGGAATAGAGTAAGTTTACAATAGAATACTCTCGAAATCAATCTGCTTTATTGTGAAATAAGTGATTACCTTACATCTCAGAATATGTGCCATAGTCACATAATCAGCTTTTCTAATTCATAGCACTGTATTGTGAGTGCTTAACTTTTAAGTGGTGCATTACATTTCATAATGGTAGATTAGACTTCCAAGACATTTTGATCTTGGAATAAAGCTTACTCCGTTTTTATTCATAAACCTTTGTTAACTGAACACACACACCTTCTCAGATACTTCTATTTAAAATCTGCATAGAGTGTATTCCATTTCAAACACCTAAGATAAATTTAGGTTATTTTAATTTCTGGTCTCTTCCCTCATCAAGTAGTAAAATTCAAATTACCAAAAATATTTTTAAAAATTTATCTAAATGCTATACAATTTTCCCCTAATATATAAAATTAAATATGTTTTACATATTTGTGGTGTTAAGAAAAGTATCTGTAATACTTTAAAGGATAATAATCAACTCTTATCTGCTGTCTAATTTTAAATTCAATATAAATGTGTAGTCAAATATTTACACATAATTGGAGAGATTGCTTCAATGTAGTAGTAAAAACCATTCACAAAGATGCTATATTTTCCTAAAGAAGATCAGAAACATGCATACAGAAATATTTTGAAGTACTAACAATGTTTAATTATATTCATGTTGCAGTGCAGCTTAGTCTTTTATCACCTCTCACTTGGATGGCCTCTCACTTGAGGCATCATACTTAGTTTATTAGCATTAAAAAACAAACACAGAAAAGCTGTCATGGAAACTCAAACCTTCAAATGGGTGACTAGTAAGTCATATTCAGTATCTTTTATTGGGGTGTTCAAATTCATTATTATTTGAGTCTGACACAAGCAGTATGGTTTATTATTACCACTTTATGTAAACCACAAAGAGTTACATTTATTAACATATTGTCTTATATGTACTAAAATGTTCATATCCACATATGCACAAAGAAGCTTAAGCAACAAATTTTCCCAGGTTTTCTAGAAAACCAACTGGACTCTACAATCATATTTCAGGAAAATAAATATTTAAGTACCCTAGTGCCAAGGGGATGAGATTCTATATTTTATCACCCTCACATTGTTTCAAAACCATAAAAAATAATAACGTAAAATTTACAGAGGAAAATTATAAATTGAAATATGTAATAAAAAAAAAATGTAAAATTTACAGAGGAAAATTATAAATTGAAATACGTAATAAAAAAAATATTGTCTAGAATTGAATGAGGCTCAAAAGATGTAATCCTTTTTCTGGTACTTTAGCATGCAAATTTGGGGTCGAAATCAATTGCAAGTTTCTAGACTTGGTATTTTGGAAAATTCCAATGAGGAGATTTTTTTTCACCACTTTCGTTTAATCCAACCTTTTAAAAGAAAATGTCTAGGTACATTTTTACTGTTGTCCACATCAAAAACTAAACAAAACAAAATAAACAAAAAAATACTCCTACAGTGACTTCCTGGACTTTATATTGTGCAACAAGAAATGCAGCAATCAAGTTTAATGTAAGGAGAATTACTGAAGTCACAAATATAATATGCAAAATCTCATAACTTTTAATGGGTATCATAAAGCCTTGTACGTACTCACCTTCTGCCTCACTACATATGCTTAGAAATAGTTAAGTCTATCACGGTGTCCTAACAATAAAACAGTGACATAAATGTAATCCACTATTGCAGTAGTCCCAAATAAGTCAATTTATAACTGCCATTACTTCCAGTAATTGTCCTGGCCTTGCTTGTTTTATGAGTCTATAAAGCACGTCAACTCCAGCTCTAAATGAAAATAAAAATTTTAGGAACTATAAATCAACTTTTGTTGTCTGGAATGAGGTGAAGGGATCCCAGAAAAGCAAACTTTTGAGAGCAGTCTCTTCAGAGGAATATAGATCAGATTAGACAGCAGGCTGCTTCACTTCCTCTCTAATAACATACCCCACCTGCTAAACAGACTTACCTTTTCTCCGAGTCATTAATACTCCAGAATAAAGTCTCAGGAGTAGATGTCAAGATCTTGGGACTTTCCAAGATGTTAAGATCTTAAGACTTTCCAAGGCAGATGCAGAAGACACAGAGGAAAACTATGGTTGTCTTCAAGGTAGAAATCAGGATATCAAGTTCTACATTGATTGGTACCAGTAACTGAGGTAGATATTTACTGTATAGCATTGAAATTAAAATAAACCCTCAACTAAGCAAAAACAGACAGAAAAAATCAAGTAGTGGGTGGTGATGCTTTCCTTGAAACTCATTCCAGCTGGCTCTCCAGCTAAAGAATGCTAAACATTCCAGAGACAGTGCTTATGTGCATGTTACATGGAAAAACAAAACAAACCATAATAATAATAATTTTTAAAAATCTAATAGTCACTAAGTGCTACTGTCCTTCATTGATTTCAGGATCAAAGAGATGAGTTCATGAATGGAAAGACAAAACTGGAAAACTGAACATGCATTTGAGTCAATCACCTAGGCCCATGACAAAAAAAGGAACTTTGGGAGTCCTAGCTCCAGAAGAGAGGTCATTACTACTCATTGAAAGATACTTCTTGGGAAACTGAAGGTTCTGTCTTGTGAAGACAGCATAGCAACGCAAGATTTTAAGTGCCAGCAGATCCAGAAGACCAAAACAACCAGAGACAAACCCAACAGTGTCAGATTCAACAGTGAGAATTTGCGAAGTAAGGAAAATGTGAAAAACCTTTTCATTTAACACACAGGAGTCAAAGAAAGACTGCATAGTGAATCACACCACAGATTCATAAATTTTAATTGGTTTTGAACATCAAATTCTCACAGGTAGTATAGGTTTTGAGAATGAGATCTCATGGCCTGAATAAAGAAAAAAGAATTTACATTACTTATTCTCAGTTTTGAAGAAGATATTTTTCTGTTAGGAGAAAAAAGTGCTTTTGCTTTTCTCAAAAGATACAGCTCCAATAAGAACATAACATTAATATTCAAAGTCAAAACCAGACAATGATACACTGGTGATTTTTTTTTTTTTAAGTATTGGAATGCTAACAGGGTATTAACCAAGAGTAAGAACTAGTACTTCATTTACAGTCTTATTTCTATCACAGTTTAACTGAGCAGGGAACATGTAATCTAATCCAAGGAATATTGACATATGTCCCCCAAGAGGAGAATTTTCCTGGCCAGGAAGAGCCTTATCTAGCCTTCACTAGCTCCAAGAAAAGAGAAAGTGCTGAATATTAGAAATATTTGGTAGAAGCAAATAAAGCAAAGAGTTATTGTCAGGTACAAGTACTAAACAGTGAAAAACATATGTGAACTCAGGCAAAAATAGTGCTAAGATTTTTACGTGGTGAATTTTGGCAAGTCTTTCTACTTTTTTTTTTTTTTTAAATAAGCTTTTTGGTTAAATTATACCTTACCAAAAATATTTCTGCAAATACACCACTTCACATAATAATATTTTAAAACCAAAATAAGTATTAATGCTTGAAAAAAAAAGATTTTTTAACACAATCACTTAGCAGGTCATCAAAATCAATTGATAAGTGAAAAGAGACAAAAAAATATATCAGATAATAAAATCATGTCTTGTTTCAAATATATTTCCAATATGGTTCTGACATATCATGTATATCCTGACCAATACTCTCCCAAATAAGTTAAGATTTTATTGTCATAGTGCCGACCAAGGTACAAAGTTGCTTGTCTTCTTTTCTCCCCAAAATTGAATGACATAGTGGAACATGAAGTCAAAGGACATTTAATGTATTTAAAGCCTTGATTTCTATTAGACATTCTAAAAATCTCTAATATAAGTTTCAATTTAAAACATGATGTCTAGGACACAAGAGGAGGAAGCAATAATCAAATTGAATCTGTTGAAGGCTTTTATTCTTTTGGAAGTGTTGGATAAATTATAAAAATATAGAAATTAAATGGTCAACAGATGTCAGATGTATATAATGACAAAGCAAATATTTTTCTAGTGTACATTATTCATAGCAGAGAGTCCCCTTCAAATATCTGTTTTTAGTTATTAAAAAAAGGAAACATTTAAGTTTAATATGAATTGCTATACGAATTTCAAGTATACAGTAAGGACAATTCAGGCTAACTACCCATGCTGAAAACCCTGCACCTCATTGGAAGAGATGGCAAGGTGGAGAAAAGCAGCATGTAACAAATTCTGCCAGGAATGCTGTCTGACATGTTGTGTTGTGAGGAAAGGGCTTCATTTAGCCTACAGAGAGCAGCCCTAAATGTGGCCATATATTATTTACTTTATGGCACTGTGATCAAATTCCAGAAAAAAAATACCTTTCTGACTGCCATGATATTAGCTAAGCATTGTGAAGTGCAAAAACAATTTAGAAATGAAAATCTATCCCATTCTCTACTATGCTAGACTATACACTGCTACTTTCTCTCCTTCTGCTCACATTTAAACATCCCACCCCCAAAACATGTGCAATGCATTTTAATTTAAAGTTTGCACAGCATCTGTTTTGGTATTCAAGCAAAGAGCAGTATCCACTCCCATTCCCTCCCACTGAGTCTATAGTTTCAGTCTCTTTTCCAGGCCAGAAAATTCACAAAATCTCTGACAATAGGGACCATAATTATTGACCAACTGAATTTTTGTTCTGCACTTTTTACAGCATATTTAATTTACTTTCAGAAGATTGGTTGTACGTTTTAGTTTTGACACAAAATTACTCAATAGTAACATTTTTGAGGCATCATATATTCCATTTCCTTTCTTATGAAGATGCCAAAATAATGTGTATAATTAGTTAGCTGGAAAGCAAAGTTAAATTTATGGAAAGTGAACTGCTAATGTGATTTTGTAGTGTAAATATTATACAGTGTTAAGTTGCACTCACAGAGTTAATCAACACTGTCAAGCTCCCTGTTTCTTAATATAGCAGCTTTTTACAATGTCTGCAAGAGTGAGTAGCAATCAAGGCTTTGGTTTTTGTGTATTTATTTTTTTTTATTTATTTATTTCTACCTTCCTCCTACCATTCTTCAGGACAGAGTGAGGAGAAACTTTTTTAAAAAGACATTCTTTCACACTTGGTTACTTCAGTAGAATAAATCACGTTATTTCTTTTCAATCTATATAACTTGTAGGAGTGATAGAAATCTATAGAATGATAGAAATCTATGCAAAAAACGTTATTGTCTTTGCTATTCTCTGTTAACTGATAAAGACCTAGTTTCTTAAAATAAAAAAATAAGGATTTGATAGTTCTTCAAAATTTAGAAAACAACAGTTACATTCATTGTCAAAATTTATTACTGATAGGCCTAAATAACTATGCTAGTCTAAAACAGTAAAAGCAAGATAAGACTTACTCCCTGAAAAATGCACTTAATTGTACACATTTTAAGAAAAGACACTACTGTGCCTTTTTTCTGTAAATGGTATTTATGTAGGATTTCATTTTATTATTGTCATTTTCAAACTGAACAAAATACCCTGCAGACACAGAAAACTATTTTTCCTTCCTTACTCTTATGTTTTAATTCAAGAAAAATAGATCAGTGTCATTAAGCTTATTTCAATTAGATTACTAAAGCTTTTGACATGAGAGCTGAGCAGCATTCTGGCATTTGTATTCTTTTACTAAGAATTGACCTCCCCATTTTTCAATATTAGTCACCTTAAACATGAAATGTACTCCAAATGTGACTTGCAGGCCAACATTCTTCTCAAAAACTAGAAGCACATTTAGAAATTTGAGGTTTGGTTTTGTTTTTACTTTCATAGCTGAAGAAACTGAATTCTGGCCTATTGAACTTATATCATGTATTATATTTACACAGTTAATAATTTTTACAACCACTTTTCATTTCTTGAAAATGTCAAATTCTAGCAAAAACATTGATATCATTCCAGACTAGATATAAAGAAAAAGTCATTTATGTTGAGGGTGGTGAGGTACTGGAAAATGTTGCCCAGAGAACTGATGTATTTCCTATCCCTGGAAAGATTTAAGGTCAGGTTGGATGAGGCTCTGAACAACCTGATCCAGTTGAAGATGTCCCTGCTCCTTGCAGGGGGTTGGACTAAAGGATCTTTGTGAGTACCTTCCAAAGCAAAATAATCTATGATTCAGTGCTTTCTTCTGAGAAATGCTTATATAGAGATCTCATGTACATGCAGACTTCTCACTCATTCAAAATTACTTCTGTAGTCATAAAAACAAATTAATCAATATTCTCAATGTACAGCTGCATGATTTTTGACTTGAGGATGAACAATGCAGGTCATGTCTATCAACTTACTATACATTATTGTTTGTTGAAATATGCTTCTACTTTCTCTGCAAATATAATGCAACAGTACATTAAAACATTACTGCTGCAACAGTATAAATATCAGTTCAGATCATTTGGAAGCAATGTAATTTTGTGCACATTTGCAACAGGTGAAATTTATGACACAGATGTATGTTTATGTCTCATCTCTTGGAGAACATGTTTAACAGGTATGTATTTATCCTTACAGTTTTTTATTGGACCTGGTTGATTTCAGAATTTCCTCACTTGACACATGCTATATCACTCCTTGGAACTGTGGTGAAATTTAAATTTTTAGAAATCCATTGTAGATAAATCTGTCATATGGAAAATAAGAAATTTCACTCCAAGATTTCCCCAGATAGGGTGAGAGAGTGAACTGGAACAATCTATTGCTTTCCAATCCTGCCTGAATTCACTTACTCCATAGTACCAGGCAGAAACCTTCCCATCTTTATCTAGTGTAAAATGAAACTAACAGAACTCTCAAGAATTGTGAGATTCAGTGGCATGCTTCCAAGTGCTCATGTGCCTCTTTCTGCTGTTTCATTTTATTTTTAGTCATGATACTCTCTAGTTGTAATATTTACCTTTTCAGATCTTTCTCCTCTTCAGACGCTTCTTCTTTCTTTTTCTGCTTTCTCTTATTTTTATACATCCTTTGTCTTCTCAACATTTTCTTTCCTCATTCTCCCTTCTCTGGAGCACCAAGTGTGCCTGGCCCTGTCCCTGTGCACTGCAATAAGCTCTTGTAGGTCAGACTGTGCTCAGTCGGAGGCCCCTGTTTTGCACCTGGGTAAATTCTGTAGTAGACAACACCATGAAGGAACTATTCACATCTTTCTCTGCAAGCCTTGAAAGACTCTTTGTATTAAGGAAAACAAAATCTAGCACTGGGGCAAACACCAAAGCAAGTTTTTTTCAGACATGTTGAGGCCTCTTCTTATTCCTTATTTTCCCTATTCTTCTTGAGTAGCTATCCAACCACCACCACCAGAGAGAACTGTGTCTGCAACTACCTGGCAGAAGGGTCTCCTTTCTAACCTTTGTCCTGGACAAGTCCCTGGCCCCCTACTACAAGACTTTGTTGTAAAACCCTCTCTGCTGCAACACATAGCTGGAGATTAATGTGTGAATGCTGCAGAGCACATGCCTGCACTCAACAGATCTTGAGCAAGCCCCTCTACACACACATTTCTGTGCTTTCTTCTCTGGATCTGCCCCTGAAGGCAGATCATTGCCACAGATAAAGTGAGGGACAAGCAATACTGGGAAATCTTCCTCTTTTCCAACTGTAAGCCCTCATCCAGATTTCCTTGAAGAAGCTGTTTTTCACAGTAAGTAGTGTAAGAATTTTAAGAGTGTTTCTAAGTCAGCACCAATACATTCCAGGGGTTCACATGCCACCTCCTGCTGATGGCAGAATGGAACACTACAGCATCACTTCTCTGGCCCAAGCACTGATAGGGACCTCATCTTTGTAAGACAGGTAGAAAGAAAACACAGCTTTTGCCCACATCATGCAGCAGCTCATGAGTTCCCTTTCAAACCACTGATATAAAAACCACTTATATATGGACAGCTTGCAGACAGCACTGTGAACTAACACCAATCCACTGTAGTACTCAGTGGGATATGAGCAGTTAGGCAGTAATTGTTCCCTGCTCAGTGATTCACCTCATAATCAAAAAGAAATGTATATGGTAGGTATATCTAAGAACATTATAGTTGCCACCAAAGCAGTGAACAGCCTTGAAAAACATCTGCATTTAAGTCCTGAAAGAGTTATTAATTTGTCAGCAGGCAGCACATGTGACAGAGTGAGATATGTCTGTGCTGAGTTACAATTTCTATTTGCATTTTGCTGAATACCAGTCTGACCTTGTCTACAGAATCTGCTCTACTGCATTGCGGTCACTGCGCCTGGAAATTCATTGAAGGAGTATTGCTAAGAGGCTTCTGGGACTGTCAGCCTCACTACTGGCCCACCTCCAAGAAACATTTTTTTTTATGATCAGGAGAAGTCAGTAGGGGAAAAAGAGAAATTACAATTAGCGGTGCTGCTGTTTCTTAGACTCAGCATGAAACATCAAGAGGACATCATATCTAAAAACACAGCTCCTCTGCAACAGGGGCAACCATTGCAACAAGTAAAAAATACATGAAGGAAAAAGGACAGGGAAACCAGCTCAAAGCCCCTATCAGCAGTGAGTCATGCTAGAGGATGATCTCCCCCAAGATTTTAATAGTTTTCAAGTGCACACATGAACATTCAAGTTCAGACAGAACTCTCAATGAGTAGGAGACTTATTTCTAAGCTTTAAATTACATCAAGCCTGTCACACATTCCCAAAATAGATTGCACTAGAAATTCGAACTACCAACAGCCTGAGTAAAATAGCCTTGTAGAATGCAAGACAGATTAGTTCAAGTTTGATTTCAACATCCAGAGGCAGATATCAGCCCAAAAAAGTGCAAAATTTGGGTGTGTGCTAGAGGGTCCCGAAGTTATCAACAGTGACTGCACTTTACTGAAATGGTGAAAAAAACTGACAGGCTGTATAAATAGAAATATGAAAGGTGGAAAACATGTATGACATCAAGAGCCTGAAGCATCCAGCTATGCACTCTCTGATGTATCAAGGGAGGAGAAGGAAAAACTGTGGGGATATGATAGGGTTGACAGCCTGAGCTTTTGCAACAGTGGATTGGATGGAATTGTAGGGCTGGCTCTCCAGTAGGTGGGACTGAGCTATGAAATTTAAATGAGTAGTGGTGGAAATGCAGGTCTGGGAGGCCTTGTCACAGAATATCAGGAACTCAGAGGCATGAACATGCATGTCTTAGAAACTGCATTTCAGCTTATCACACAATCTCTGAGATTCTAAAATGTTTTTCACCATCTTTAATCTTCATGTCTAACATCATTTCACTCTAATCAACACTGTCTTCCATAATTCCCCAGTTACTGCACTCTGTGATGTCTGATTACAGGCTCACTTAGATCAGTAGTTCTGCATCTCACTAATACACCTTTGTTATTTAAGCCTATGGGATTTATTTAGTTCTCCATTATAGCACTGAATCTGGAATCAAATAAAATACACATCTGGCTGACTGCTCAACCCCTTCATTGAGCAGATAATGTTCATACACAACAAGGTTTTTGACCTAGGCAAATTTATCTTGCATGCAGAATAAGGTTCATGGAAATGATCCATAACCAAAACAAAATATTCACTTTATAAAATTATAAGGTTTTTTTTTCACTTTGTATACAGAACAGAAAAAAGACAAAAGGAATGTCATACTAATATCTATATAAATTGGTCAAACTATAATTGACTAATAAGAACTTCATCAGCTGTAGCAATCTCTGATATATTTCCTCAACCAAGATTCTGAAAATTCTAAAGAAGGGCTGAAGTACTGTGGTGAGAAGTATCACACAAATATGCATCTCTTTTTTTGTCATAATACACACTGTTCTAATGATTCATACATTACATTGTAGAATACCACTGTAGATACTCAGTCCAAAATAAAAAAAGCAAGAGTGGATGTCAAGGTGAGTCTATTTCACATTTATGCCAGAATTGACCTGCTTCATCTAATACATGATTTTAGCATATAATCAGATGAGAACACATGAAAAATTTCAGTGTTTTGAAAAACTATTGTTACTACCTTGCCATAGTTTGAGTGCTTACAGTAGCAATGTAAAGCAAAATATTTCTTTTAAAAACAGAGAAATTGCTATATTTTAGTTCAAGGACTAAAGACATTTTATTCTCCATGCACTAGTTACCATTTGTACAAGCAGAGAGCTGCAGAGATGGTAATCAGAACTTTAAGGATTAATATAATTCTACTTCTGCATGCTGCTGGCATTTCAGTGGGTGTCTTCTCTTTTGAATAACAAGATTGCTTTTGCCACATTTCAAAGAACTGCAAATTCCTATACCTAAATCACCCCAGTTTTTCATGTAATAACTTGGAGAAAGAATTTGTTAGAAAGTAGACTTTACATCCTGAGCCGAAGAGGCTGGATTCTGAGGCTTTTTCTGTCTCTGCTTTCTATACTCACAGGCATAAATAGGCACATGTGTTAATTCTTTTTCCACCTTGTATTAAAATTGCCATAAGAAAGTATTTTTGGGCACTGCACTCTGAAGTCTTTTCAACTCTGTTAATTTAGTGAGTCCCAGAATCAGGAGCAGAGTTAGCTCCAGTACCTGGCATCATTTTTGTTCTCCCTCTGTCCTGGAAGGCCAAAGAATTCTCATTTGATAATATTCTTCCCTGTTTGTATTATCAACTAACTCAGATATCAATACAGCCTGTTCAAGCACTTTTGAAGTGTGAAAGTTAACTTCCCGGCCTCTGTGGAAGCCAAATACAACCTTGCCCTCATCTTTTTTATGGCCAAGAGCCATAAACGTTTTTCTTCCAGTTTTGGAAAAAAACCATCCAAATAAAAAGCACAAGATCCTGTCAGTGTCATTTGACAGAATTTCATTTCTCCTTGTATGTGTGTGATTTCAGGTATGTTAAATAATTTGCTTTTACACCATCATGCTTTACCTACATGTGCTAAATTTCAATGCTATTAAAAAAAAAAAAAATCAAAGGGAACCAGTTGTCCCAAAAAATGTGGGAGGGTGGATTGTTTCATACAGCATCTGAAATAGTTGTGATATTTGATGTTTCTGCCATATCACAGCTGTTCCTATATAGGGTAATGTACAATTTTTCTGGAGGAGGATTGTCAAGGCTGACTGAATTAACCTAGAAGCAATGTTCCCTTAGGTTATAAATTTCTGCAAATCTAAAGCATGAAGCTGTTTGAAAGAAAGAGGAAAATCCCAGAACTGTAAGCTGTGTTGGTAGCCAGGGAGGCTGCTCTTTGATACTATCCTTGAACAAACCAGACAGACAGAAATAGGATGGAGACAGACAGAATAGTCTGAAGAACTGGACACAGAGAAACATAATGAAGTTCAACAGGAGAGTGCAGGGTCCTGCACCTGGGGAGGAATGATCCCAAGTACCAGCGCAGGCTGATGTCTGACCCACTGGAGAGCAGCTCTGTGGAGAAGGACCTGGGGATCCTGGTGGATGACAAGCTGACCATGAGCTGGCAGTGCCCTTGTGGCCAATGATATCCTGGAAAGAGTGTGGGCAGCAAGTGGAGGGAGGTGATCCTGACCCTCTTCTCAGCCCTGGTGAGGCCACATCAGGAGTGCTGTGTCCAGTTCTGGGCTCCTCAGCACAAGAAAGGCAAGGGGCACCTGGAGAGGGAGCAGTCCAGCAGAGGCCAGTTGGGTTTGGAGCATCTCTCATGTGAGGAGACAATCAGGGAGCTGGGCCAGTTTAGTGTGAAGAAGAGAAGACTGAGACAATATCCCATTAATACATATGAATATCCCAAAAGCTCGCGCCAAGAGAATGTTTCCATTTTTCTTCCATCACCATCTTTTTGGTGATGCCCAGGTACATGATAAAGAACAATGGCTATAAATTAAAATAGAAGAAGTTCCATCTCAACATGAGGAAGAACTTCTTTACATTGAAGAAATTCTTTACTTCTTTACACTGGAAGAGGCTGCCCAGGAAGGTCATGGAGTCTCCCTCTCTGGAGACATTCAAAACCCACCTGCACACGCTCCTGTGTTACCCACCCTAGGTGGCCTTACCTTGGCAGGGGAGTTGGGCAAGATGATCCCCAGAAGTCCTTTCCAACCACAGCAATTCTCTGATTCTATAAAATACAGCCTAGAACTACACAGCTTCATTAGAGTCTTGACAGTTAAGTCATACACTTTGCATTAATAATGTCCAGGTATCAATGCTCATTAATGCTACTCCTATGATTCACAGTCTTAAATGGAGAACAAACCAAGGTAAAAATGAAAGGGGGCTCTCCAAGCTAAGAGAACACTGAAGCAAGAATAGTTCTTATCTAATACCTTCCCTGTTTTTCTGTAACTTCATGATACATACAGGAACAGCCCTGGAGAATATGACATCTCTGGAGTAATTTTGCTCTTTTCAAGCTAAATATAGATGGATCTATTCCATTTCTCTTAAGGCACATAGAAATTTTTAACCTGCTCATTCTTAGGTTTACTGAGTAAGTTGCATGAGAAGAAACCTCTGAGGGACTACAGTAATTTAATAGAGTTTTTAGCTGGTCCTTTGGTTGTGGTTTGGGGCAGTGGGGTGTGAAAAAATGCTGCTGTACAAAAGGTTTATGTCTATCAGAGACTAAAGGAAATCTGCTGTCTGATAAGCCAGACAACCTCTGGCAAATCTTATAAACTGCTCCTTTTTCATTTATTGCCCACTACACAATAAATGTGTACTCTTTGCCACCAATCTTTTCTGATCAAGAGAACAAGGCAAAATTACAAACCACAAGTTCATGCTCAGAGTATTCACCCACCTCCTCTCCTCATATCACCATAGAATTTTCCAGTTTGTGTATCAGAATAGTTGAATAGACCTCTCTGCAGAGAATTCCATATTGAATTGCTTGTTGAGGTTTATTTTCATGTTTCTTCTTCCTTAAATACCAACTGGTAGCACCTATTAAGAAAAGTTTTAGTATTGTGAAAATTAGCATATTGCAGTTCACCATAATGCTACTTTTAAGCATGCCAGAAGCGAAGCTGGCATTAAAAAACTAAAGCCAGGTTTTACATGCAGATGTAAAAACCTGAAAATTGGTATTTGGCTAAGGACTTTAGTAAGGATTGTCCTTCAGAGACAGTTAATTTTGTCTTTGATCAGCTCCCTGTGCATAAACTCTTATTCCAAATGTGTTCATTACACTTCAAAAAATGGATTAACTTAATTCACAAAGAAAGGATATGACAAAGAAAGGATCCTGCAACAAGGTAGACAGACAACAAAATGAATCAAAAAATGAAGAGGGAGAAAAAGGAACCAGAATTTACTGGGATCCAAAAGCAAGTTAAAAATAGATCAGAGAGGTTTTCCCGCAGAAATGGCAAGAGGCAGGTGGAAAAAAATAAATGTAAAGTGAATAAGGAATATTATTGCTTCAGCAAAGAGGATGACCTCTGTGATTTCCTAGAAAAGTGACTTGATTTAGACAAAGGATTCACCCATGTGACATGAGGGTGATAGTGACAGAACTTGTTTTGTAGCAAAAGCCCTATTTCCTCAGCTACGGGGGATAGTGCAGTCATCCTGACAGAGAGGTACATGTGAGGAATAAACAAACTTTTTACAGTAAACAGCGTAGTCAGGATTTGGCTGTTCTGAATTTTTTATCAAGCTTTTAATTAGGTTTTCCACAGGTGACTGGCAGCTGATCTGGTGCTTGTTAGAGAGCATAGTCTGCAGAAGGGCATTTGGGAAGTACTTTCAGTGTGAGGTATCACAGAACACTAAACACTTTCTCAAATCAGGTCCTAGACCCTTCTGCTGAGTATCCCAAGAAACTGGAGTAATTTTAATTTAATGTCCTAATAAATTAGGAAGGGTAAAAATTAGACATCGCCTTACAAAATGAGGTGCTTCAAATACATTTGTTGATATTTATGAAGAATTGGTCACTATTAGAGTTATTGCCATAGAAAAGCCAATTAAAATTTCAGTCTTTAAAGCAAAATTTGCAAATATTACACTGCAAAAAGACTAAAATAGGCAGGAAAATCCTCTATACAACTTACCCAATACACTGTAACTGTTTACAAAGTCAAGGAGGAGAAACTAACAGTAAATATTGCCACCTCAATGATTTTTTCAGCATATTTAGGCTTCAGGAGTGGATTCCAGATGCACAGATCATCAATTAAAAGAGATTTCTAATCTCACTCTGATCTACACAAACTTGTTCAGAAAGTGCATTCAGTTATATCATTCTGCAAGAAAAAAATTATTTTTCATGTCTACTGTCCTCTTGACTAATATATAATTTCTTATTCTTTGCTTTTCTTCACTAGAAATTTCATTTAACTCCCTTTCTATTTTCAACAGTCACAAGTGCCTATTTAGAGTACAATTATCCCAAAAGCTCATGTGCTGTGGTATTCAAAAAAAAACAACAAAAAACAAAAACCCTAACAAAAACAACA
This sequence comes from Agelaius tricolor, assembly GCF_023055355.1. Lineage (NCBI taxonomy): Eukaryota > Metazoa > Chordata > Aves > Passeriformes > Icteridae > Agelaius > Agelaius tricolor. The sequence goes on along the minus strand of NW_027269262.1, from coordinate 22,033,064 downwards.
AAAAAAAACCATACCCAAAACTGAAATTATTTGTCATTTAAAAGACTGAAACAGCTACAAAACATAAAGGGTAAAATCCAGTTGTCATTGTCATTCCAAGCACATAAATGATCAAGAGTTTGTAGCTGTAGGACTACCCATTATAGTCACTCAGATAATTTTTTTCTACCCAGTAATGATCATTACAATATCATTTCTCAGAGGCAACAAGAATTAAGGCACACCGTCAGCAGAGTTCGCTTCTGCTGACTTTACATGGCTGTCGCAGACATCTTTTCACTAAAACTCCTTTCTTTAGGATTTTTCCTTCTGAGAAGCTAAGAGCCTCAGAGACAGAATGTAAACAATGGTTATCTGCTGCTGTGGAATGCAACAGGTCCACCTGTGATTGGCCCATCTTGGATGTTTATAATTAATGGCCAATCAAGGACCAAGCTATCTCAGACAGAGTCTGGGAGAGCTGCCTTTGTTATCATTCTTTTCTTTTCTATTCTTAGCTTAGTTAGCTTCTGAGAAAACCTGTCCCTTCTTTTTCTTTTTAGTATAGTTATAAGGTAATATATATCATAAAATAATAAATCAAGCTTTCTGAACATGGAGTCAACATTCTCATCTCTTCCCTCATCCAAGAACCCCTGTGAACACAGTCACACATGGCCACTAGTAATTAGAGAATAATGCCATAAACTCCTAGGTATCACTCAGCCACCGCATTTCTGCTCCACAGTAAAACTCTCTTTTAGCCAAAAGAGTATTTAGCAACCTTAAGAAAAAGAGTGCAAAAGGCAGCAATTCAAAGAAAAGTATGTGTGTTATTAACAAAGCATGCTGACTCTTTTGCCCAATGTTAATTTTTAGAATTCTGCATACAATTGTACAGTTAAGTACAATTAATTGTACAGTTCAGTCATACATTGGTTATGTCCATAACAATTTTATTTCACCAAGAGCTACACACTAAAAATTCACTCTAAACCAGTAACTTCTTTCCATATGCCCGGGTTCAGCTGAGATAGATTTAATTTTCTTCTGAGTAGCTGGTACAGTGCTGTGATTTGGATTTGATATGAGAATAATGTTGATAACACACTGATGTTTCAGTTGTTGCTGAGCAGTGCTCACCCTAAGTCAAGGATTTTCAGTTTTCTATGCTCTGCCAGTGAGCAGGTGCACCAGATGCCAGGAGGGAACATGGCCAGGACAGCTGATCCAAAGTGGTCAAAGGGATATTCATACCATAGATCATTCCCAGTATATAAACTGGGGTGTTGGCCAAGAGGGATCCATCACTACTTAGAGACAGGCTGGGCATCAATCAGTGGGTGGTGAGCAATTGTTCTGTGCATCATTCATCTTTTTTGGGGTTTTAGTGCTTCCTCTTTTTGTTATCTCCTTTTTCATTGTAATTACATCACTGCTGTTGCTGTTGTTAGTAGTAGTATTTATTTTATTGCAATTATTAAACTGTTTTTATATCAACCCATGGGTTACCTGGTTCTGATTTGATTCTACTACACATAAAACTAACCAGGGGGCATGGGAGTGAGCCAATATCTGTATGGTACTTAATTGCTGGCTAAGGGTAAATCATGACACCCTAGCTCTTTATCAGAACCTTAAAAGAGGAAAGTAATTTCTTTATCTGTCTCACTTAAGAGGAGAACCACTTTCCTCATCAGCTAGTGATTAGATTACTTAAACTTTTGGCAGATGTTGCACAGACACTTAAAATTAGTTTAGTGCATTTCTAAATTCATGAAATGAAAACGCAAGAAGTTTAACATTTAATGTTTGAAGCAGAAATCTGATCAGGGCAGAGATGAGTAAATGCTCATGGAAAAGTTTAACATGTTTTGTGAAAGAATAATCCATGTATTAAACTTCCCTTTTAAAAAGAAATATCTCAGGAAAGCACAAGTATTTTACAGGATATAAGTAATATTATTGAGTGATAAACATGACTTTAAAAAAAATCCACCTCTGAAAATCGTGTTTAAGCTATGTAGAAGTTGTTACAAATATGCGTTCTTTACTGTAACTTGAACATGCCATGTTGAAACCACTGGCTGAGATCCTATTACCCATGTTACATGGAGGATCCACAAAACAGTCCAGAAAGAGATATAAAAACATCCATAAATTGTTAGGACTGCCAAATAAACACTAGCTTACCTACATACCAGCTAGTCTAGCCTTATGCTCACTGATGACCACCATGGACACACACCGACACACAATGTGCATGCCCTCTTCTCTCCCTTCTGCTGCACAGACCCTTGGGCTCTGCAACCCATGAAGAACTCACACCAGTACACATTCCTTTCCACATAGGAAAAAGGTGTCAGAGAAGGAGCAGTAGAGAAACCTCTATGCACTGAATGTGACAGCCATTGCAGCCTCACTTAAGAGGCAGAGTGTGACCTGTGGCAGAAACAAGGAATTTTTATCCTTAAAAACTCTCTATTAATATTTTGGTTTAAATTTATGGAACTTGCCATCTATAGTTTATTCAATTTTTGTCATAAAACCCTGAATTAGCACTACAGGAACAAAGCCCAGCTTCGAGGCCTTGGAGGCCAAATGGATATCACTGAAATACCATGTCATTGAAAAGGAAGTTTCTAAAATAAATTCATAGTTTAAAATAGTTTATAAAATTGATAATTTCCCTTTTCTAATTATAAACTGACAATTAATTTACTCTTTACTGACAATTCATTAACTCTTTGATGTCACAGAGAAACAAAGAATTGAATAAGCAAATTAAAACACTGGGTTACACAAAAACATCCTATTGTTATTCACTGCAACTAGGTACTTACCCATAGGGTTTGTTCCAGCAAAGGCATTACAAATAGTTGCAACCACATGCATCTTAAGTAGAGCAGATTATGGTTTTGTACACTGCATTATACAGATATATTTACAGATTAGAAGCATTTTAAATTTTTCTGAATTTATACGATCAGTATTTTTAAGCCTGTAGAAAATATTTTTTCACAGACACTAGGACTGGACTGTGCATTTTTTGAACTTTGAAATACTGAAATTTACAAGATAGTAATCTATTATTTTTTCATATAATTCTATTCAAGAGCAACCCAAAGTTAGACTCATTATTCAAAAAGCCTCCTCTTATTTTCAATCAATCATAAAATGTTGTAATTATTTGTGGAGAACCATAAAGCTCTTGATTCAGGGAGTCTTGCCTTCTTTTTGACCAGGCAAATTAGTTTCTTTTTTCCTTTATCTGCTATTTTTCTGTATATTGAAGAGAATTTTAATAAAACCCTGTTGTTCTGTTGGAAGTTAAAGAGCTCTGTGTGGATGTACACAATGCCTGGACATCTTGCAACTGAATGCTTAGAATGTGATCTTATGCAATGTAAAAGTAAAACGATGTTTCTACAATGTAAAACCAAGTGAGACAATTAGCAGATTGTAAAGATTTTCCACACCTTTTATCTCAGCAGGCCCAGTCTCTAATGATAACTAATAAATCCCTTTCACAGTCAATGCTTGTAAAAAGTCTTCTCCATAATTCATTTTTTTACAAAACAATTACCTATTTCCCCCCACACACCCCACAGTTTGAAATGTAATTGAGGACAACATGCCTAGGAATCTCATTTACAAAGTGCTTAAAGAATCATCTGAGATCAAATACTGTTAAGAATACAATTGAGGCAGCAGCAATTCAGCTTTCTTCCATGCTGGAGAAAGCCATTTCAGACACAGAAAAATAAGTTTCCCATATAGTTTCTGTTTCAAAGTGAGGTCAGTATATGAGGGGGAAAAAATTTTTAAAAGAGGAAAAGAGAATGACTTCTTCAAAGAATGGTTCCAAAAAAGAATGACCACAAATTTTAAAAATAGTCCTGAAGTTTTAAAATCAAACCAGTTTCAGCAGCTGTAATGTCTTTAATCTTTTTCTATGAATTGACATTAACTTACAATACTGGATACTCAAGAAAAAGATAATAAATTCACCTGGAATGCATTTCAGCACTCAAACCTGAGGCATCATCCATAGATGTATCAATTATAAGAAGATATTACTATAAGCATTTGTCACAATTTCTCATAATTTTTAATTTCAAACTAATGTTTGCCATTGCAATTCATTTTATCAATTCATCTTGTAACTTTTTTCAAAATACATCACACATCAGACACAAAGCTATCACCATAGAATTATTTAAAACACAAATAATTACAGTAATAAAAAGGAAAAGGCTTATGAGCTGTTACATTTATGAAATAGGGAAGCAACATTATTTTTTTCAGTCAGCGGTGACATAACAATAAACAAAACCCAAATAAAACTGACCAGAGACACAAATGTAGGACCAGCACCAAAAGTATTTATACATGGAAATGTGAACATATTTCCTTCAGTCTTTCTAACAGAACCTGCAACTCTAGGTTGCAAGAGCACTGTGGAAAACACCTCCAACTCTGATTTTCAGATCATTGGGTAAAGAACAAAGGCATTCAGGAAGCAAATCTTTCAAAGGCACACAAGTAGCACCCTGCCTCACAGACATTTAAAAGAAAAAACTTCTAAGTGATGTGTTATTGGTAGACACAGTATTACAAAGCTGTCTTAAGGTTAACATGTATTGTATTTGCAGGGCACTCCCGACAAGGGAAGGAATGATGCATCTGACTCCATGTTCTCAGAAGGCTAATTTATTACTTTATTATACTATATTATATTAAAGAATACTATACCATACAAAAGAATGCAGAAAAGATACTTACTGAATGCTATTAAGATAATAATGAAAACTCATTACTCTTTCCAGAATCCTGACACAGCTTGGCCCCAATTGGCCAATGAGTCAAAACAACTCACACCAGAATCCAATCAGGCAATCACCTTTGGGTAAACAATCTCCAAACACATTCCAGACAAGCACAACACAGGAGAAGCAAATGAGATAAGAATTGTTTCCCTTTTCTCTGAGGCCTCCCAGCTTCCCAGGAGAAAAACCCTAGGTGAAGGAATTTTTTCAGAGAATGTGAATGCCACAAACATGATAATTCTTAGAAAAGGACAGTAGCTTCTCCTCTAGAAAGCCTCAGGCTACTCTTTCAGCCCCTTAAATCCTGCACTTTTAGAATGAAATCAGCAGTGGAAAGCTATCAGTGTCATATTTCCTAAGAATATTGGCTTCATCATGAGAGGGATTAGCAGCTGAATGTTCTTTGTCTAAAATTTTATTTGTTTGCAACTATAATTATGGAGAGAAAAATTGAAAGGTCAAAATGGCTATAACTAAGGAAGTTATTATTTCCAGTCAGCTCCTCATAACAGACTGGGTGACCTTTCTTAACAAACATGCTGTTAGGTTTATCTCATTGTAGGTCATCGATTTAATAAATTATAAGTAGGTACTTGGTCATTTACTGTGTCACAGGTGAAGAAAAAATGTGCTGCAGAGAGTGAAACTAAAACCAGTAGCGATATCCACCATCTTCAGTTTTACAGAAATGCCCTAACCACGTGTTTGCTCTTTGATCTCTGATGTATAATCAGTGATCTCTTTGGTGATAAAGACTGATTAATGTGTGGAAAGTCTCCCTCCCACACCCACAAAAATAGAAGTCTACTTCTCAGGTAAAATAAAGCATTTAAGGAAGCATTTGGGAATATTTTAGAGATGCCAGTTGGTGAGTTTGAGTTATATAGTTGACAGTATTTTTACATAGACTAGAGATGAAATATAGTGCAAACTCATAACGTTTTGGTCACAACTGAAATATGGTATTACAAAGACAGGTGTCAGTCTTCAGTTGCTTGCAATTTTGGCAAAGTTGCACATCCTGAAGAACTTTAAAAACACACACTCCAAAATTTATGTCTGTATCAGATAAATTTTAGGTTACCTGGGCCTCTCAGCAGTGCATTGCTGAAGCCAAAATAACACATACAAATCTTCCATAAGAAACAGAAAGTGCTAAACTTCTGTTTAAAGTTCAGGGGAATTGAACACAGAAGGAATATCCATGAATCTGAAGGTGATGGGATGAGGGAAAATGGGATTTCCATTGTGACTTAAACCAACTGTAAATTAGTGGGACAAGAAAATAGATAAGAGGGGAGACATAATTTACCAAGGCCTCCTGAGTCACAACCTCCTCTTCAATCTCAACACTTTGCTTGTGCCAAAAACCTTTAGTGAAACCCAACAGTTGTCCCACTCTGTGGGAACTTTAATACTACTTACATTTATTAAAACATTTCTGAAGATATTTTAGCTACATATGAGGAAAAAAAAAAAGAGAGTAAGTAGAAAGAAACACTTCTTGGTTCTTCTGATTCTTTACCCAATATAGTATACTGTGTGATGATATCATCAGACTTGAGAATTTGAGTGGCTCTTAGACAAAGATCCTGTGTATTTGTCAAAAAATATGTTCTGCCACTATATATTGTGAGACAGTGATAGATGAAAACTCACTGTGATTTTTTTTAATTATACTGTCATTCCTACAAATCTTTGCAAAGTTCAAACAAAAAGACCTTTTATTCTATTTTAAATTAACACTTTAGAATTATACAATTATAAATCCATGATTCAAGCTGACAAGACTAATAAAAATTTCAAGGAGTTACTACCATACTACTACCTTCACCCTGCCCTGACTGTTCAGTTTTTCTCTTTTCTCTGTTTTGTTCTTCTTCCAGCATTATATTCTCAGAAGCTGCATTTTGCTGTTACCATGGAAAATAAAACTCCTTTCAGTACTTTATTTACCTACCCACTCCTTTTATTAGTTTAAGTCTAACTAACTGTGCCCTTAACCTCACATATCTTTAAGTGTAGAATCTACTTTGAGAATGTGGCTACTTTAGTTCATTTTGTTGACCATCTCCTTTCCATCAAAGGAAGCTGAAGATGAGAATTTGTTGTTGGAGTTTAAATTTTTGAAGTTGACTCACTGAAGACAAAGCTAGCATAAATCATTGCCTAAGTGATAGAGTCTGTATAGATCTTTTTCAGCTGCATAAGCTTAAGGACTGACTGAGAATCAAAACTTAAAAGCTGATAATTATACAGAGTGTTACAACAGTAACACCTGAAGATGCTCATCATATCACAAAATAGAGTGTACTCTTCAGTGCATATGCCTAACAGCCTTTCTGCCAAATGTAGCCTTATCCTTCTTTCTTTATGCAACAGTACATTCTGGATTTCAGAAACAACAGAATAGGATTTGGAGTTTGCTTCTGCTTTTAATAACCTTAGAAAGATTATTTTGTAATTCATCGTCGTGGTTAAACATTGCAAAGATTAAAAAATTACTATGAAAAGTATGCCCCTGGAGATTAAGATATTCTATCGCAATATTTTTAAGCTAAACTTTGAATTTTCCTTACCAGGTAAAATTGCATTTGTAAAGTGCAGCTGACAAGATTAGCATACTATCTCTGCATCTTGTTTATAGCATAAAAGTTGACTACCCACAGAGATAAATAGTACCTTTCATCTCTGTCTGTACAAAAATTTGAATGTCTGGTAAAGACATTTTTTAAATTATTTGCTTTCAGAGATTGGTATTTCAATCCTTGAAAATAAAGGTTGGGGATTTGACTAAAAATCAAAGGAATGAATTTCAGTTGTCAAGATTTTTGAGGTAGGAGCTTGTCATTTGTTTTTCCAAGCTAATAAAATAAATTATTATGAATAAAGACTTGGTCATGCTGCAAATAGCATATGCTAAAAGATTTACAATGGCTTCATAATTAATGCATATCCTTATGTTACACAGGGAATATGAAAAAATCCTTCATATGTGTTTACCCTGAAGACCAAAATTTGTTTAATGCACTTCATGGCACAATATGCTATTCTCAATATCTTATGTAAAAACCAATAAGAACAGAAATTTCTAAATCTGCATCACTGAGTACTACATACACCCAGATCATGCAAATAAGTGACTTCATTTCTTATTCATATTCATATCATACATTCTATCTTCAGTGATAATAAGGCCTAAAGACAAACAATAGTAAAAAGCTCAAATCCAATGCTTCATGAAGCAGTCCAGCAAGGCAGGTAAAAGCATAACAAACTTAACTTTGGGGTAACAGTGTAACTCCTTAAGAATATGCCTCATACTCAATTACTCAAGAAGGTTTCAGTTGCACTCATTATGAGTTGCTTGCAATTAATCCATGAAATAATGATGTGGTTAAGGACATGACCACAACAGACACCAGGCTCAATACTCAAAAAGTCTGAGAAACTTCATACATAAGACAGATATGAGACTCCTCCCTTCTTCCCAAGATTTCTGGTAAGTGAAAAGCTCTTTGTGAAAGTTCTGTGCCACATCAGTCCAGAGAACACTATGACATAGAACTTTGATATGTTTTTCAAATTGTATATGTGAAGTCATGTATATGAATTTAAACATGCAGTGTTTGAGACACACAAACTGGACTACAGCTTGAAGCAAAGAAATGCCAAAGTGTTACTGAATGTATAATTTTGACTATCAATTGTGAAGATTGATTTGTTTGCCTCCCCCTTTTTTCTCCTCCTTTGTGCCCATTCTTCACTTTAAATGTGAACAAAAGATACCAAGGCTTTTTTTTTCACTGAAGCAAAGATACCTCTCCTTGAACCACTGAGAAAGAAAACAAGTGCTATGAGTCAGTCTAAAGTCTACCTCTTTGACACTCAGAAAAAAAAAAAAAAGAGGGTTTAGAAGCAGTTCACACATCTCCAGGGCCTGTTTCAAGCTTTTCTGACTTTACTTTAACACCAAGGTCAGCATTGTATTTTTCATTCCACAAATCCCATTCCTAACTTGAATGAACACTGAATGGTTTTGTATGCTGCAGTATCACCATGATTTATCCACCACAGACTTCTTTTCTCACTTATCTGGACTCAACCTGGCAACATGACTAAGCACTGTCTTTACAAATTTGCATACATACACAAGGCTTTTTGTCTCTAGGGCTTGTGGTGAGTGTCCATGAAGGCACCGAGGCTGTTGACAGCCGAGGTCTGATGATTTAGTCAGGTTTGAGACTGAGTATGTACAGCAGAGCTCCAGCTGATGCTGTCTTGCCTGCTGCCATTCTGGCTTTGCTGATCACTTTGGAGTCGGTACTGCCAGAGATTGCTTTAGCACAGTATCATATGATCAGTATATTATGAATGGCAAAGTTTGTATAAATTATACTGGTTCAAATTATGGCATGACCGGGGTAAAGGTAATTTATATTGTGTTTATTTTTCACAGGGATTAGAGTCTGAAACCTGCAGATTTTGATTTTACCCCAAAGTGGCTAAAACTAGCTTGCCATACTGTATGAGATTCATGAGCAGCTTTTCATTTGGGTTAATAGAAAGTATGAAGAAAGGAGATAATGTTAAGTTTATACATAGGATATAAGAAGTTTTGAAAATGAGTAAAATTATCCAGCTATAAAATTTTGGTTTAAATAGTTTTGCTAGAATATTCGCTTTTCATTATTAAGGCAGATTGGGATATGAAAAATGTTGAACCTCTTTGTGGGATAAATAAGGTCCTGACACTGCTCCTGAAAGGAAGAATACTGCTTCCTGAAATATCAAAGCCATGTAGTGATTTGAAACTCCCAAGACTTGAGTCAAAACTGAAACAAGGTCAAACTCGATATTGTGTTGGGTCTGTTTTCCAGAAATCAGCTTGTTGCAAGTATGACATAATGCAAATAAATCTACAAGCAAATTAAAAAATCCAAACATTAATTTGAAGGGTGGAGAACTACTAGGAGATTTATTTTACATTATTATCAAAACATCCACTCTCCCTTTTGTACTTATATTTCTAAAACTAAAAAGACATTGCTTTCATAGTCACAGAATCACAGAATGGGTCAGGTTGGAAGGGACCACAGTGGGTCATATGGTCCTACCTCTCTGCTTAAGCAGGGTCATCCTAGAGAATGTGGCACAGGACTGCATCCAGACAGTTCATTAATATCTCCAGTGAGGGAGACTCCACAACATCTCTGGGCAATCTGCACCAGTCCACAGTCACCTGCACAGTAAAGTTCTTCCTCACGTTCAGGTGGAACTTCCTGTGAATCACTTTCTGCTGTCTTTTCTTATCATTCAGCACCACTGAGAAGAGCCCGGCTCTATCCTCTTGACGTCGTCCCTTCAAATACTTACATGACTCTCACTCATCTACTCTTGCATCTAAACAGGCAAAATGTTCCCAGCTTGTCTTCTTAAAAGAGATGCTCCAGTTTCTTGACTCTTTTTGTCACCTTCTGCTGAATATTCAACATTTACATGGCTAGAAACAGGAACTAGCAAGGGAGAGCAGGGGGACAAATCTGACAGAGGGACAAATTCTGCCTCAAAACTTCTAAGCCCTGAGAGTGGATGATTGATAATGACCTAACAACATCAGCTGATACCAAATCACTCTTCATTAATTAGAATAATTTACTCGCTTTTGTGACCATCAAGAAAATACAACATATGTGAATTTTCACTGGGTGTTCATTAGGAGAGAAAAGTGATATTACAAAAAAATGAGCTGCACAATTTCCAGATGTCTTTTTTTCCCTTTATGTTATTTATACACTATTTTCTTATTTGCTGTCCTGGCCAACCTACTAATTTAGTTTCATCAGTGATTTCTTTTAAGTACAAATTCTCTCACTAATGCTAGACACACATTTTTCATTCCTTGAAGAATTTTATGCCCCACTTCAAATTTATGCTTCCAACTCAACAGCATTGTTTAGTTATGATCAGAAATGCAGTAACTTATTTTACATTAAATGAAGGTCCTGTAGAGCCAGGTAAGAAAAGATGGAGGATCAGGTGAAAGAAATAAAGGAAAAACCCTTGGATGGCCAGCAGCTGCTAATTATTAAGAGCAGTAACATATATTGTAATAAATGTGCATACATTGCTTTTCTAAGTAACATGGATGCCAAGAAAGACAAAATTGCTGGAACCTTCATAGCCAGCAGGATGCAGACCAAGCACCTTTTAATGTATCAGCCCAGCAGATTCATTTATAGCAAGTTTGACACTGCACTGTTTGAATAGGCTCTTATGTCATAGATAAATATTCCATGTTTGTAATATGAGGTACCCTATAAAGAGAGACTTATTTCCTCTTTCAGTGAAAAATGGGTAAGTAAAGCCTATTATTCACCACCTAAATGGCCACCAGCCAGTGACTAACAGCTAGCCTATTTGATCATGGAGTTGTAGCTTACTGATATGAAGTCATATTTCATGGCAGCTCTTGACTGAGAAAGAGAAAGAAAATGCAGGGCTCACAGGAGGGCTTTTGACAGTTGCTGCCATGAAATGTTTTCATTTGTCACTATGACAGTGAGCAACAAGATACTGACTAAAAGAGAGGGCACGAGGACAAAGCTGTCTTCAGCCAACTTTCAACTGAGCCTTGACACACAGACACATAAACACACTTGGGGTTACTTAAATTTTCCTGATTTTGCTCAATAACCTTATTAAACATTTGTATTTTAGGCAAAATATACAACTGCATGTTACTGATGCTGCAATCATGAGTAAAAACAATTGGTACAGTCCAAATTTCATTAAAAACTTTCTAAATTTAAAGCATTGGGATTTTTATGACAACTTTTATTATGACCCCTGGCTTTTTTCCCCATGATCAACAAAGCTTTCCAGAGCTTTTCCCTTACTATGATCAACATCATCATTCTTATATCTCAAAAGCTGCTGCTTTTTTTTTTTTAATTGAAAAAGAGGAAGTTAATTCTGCATTTCTACAGAACCATCTTTCCCATTCAAGTTTAACAATGCTTGTTTTCCAACACCTGAGGTAATTTCCAACACAATTTATTGTCCAGATAATGTTTAAATCATTGAAATAATCAAGAAAGCAGTAACCTTAACCAGGTACAAAAATTCCATGAACTTCAGCATGAAAAAAGCAGACCTATTATCTCTTGAACATCATTAGCATCATGCTAAGAGCAGCACAATATTTAAAAGTTGTCTTACCTGTTCCTTCCACTACACTTTGCATTATGCAAAACATAAAGCTAATATAACCCTAACATTTCAGTATCAAAAAATCAGTTAAGGTAGCAATACTCAGGTTTTAATTCAGGTAAAAAAATGAAGCAATTGATAAGCAATTCTTGTGCTGTAAAATTGCAAAGATTTTCTTTTATTTCCATAAGGACAAAAGCCAGTGTCTGATGTCATTTTTTCAGCCTTATTTTTTAAATACCTTTTATGTTCATCAACCTACTTCTAAAAGCAAGCCCTTGCCTATCTCCATATTCTTTGTTATTCTTTTTAAACATTTTCCACCAATAGGATATGATCCTGTTCTAAAAATTATGATCATATCTTATAAATATTCATTGCCATATCACTAGTCTTCTTAAAAGCTAGTAACAACCTTATTTGTTTTCCTGAAAACTTTCAAAAATGCAATTTATAAGCCTGTTAACAGAGGTCTAGGAGAGTAAAAGAAGTCCTATACAGAGTCACAAAGAAAATAAATTGAGGTGTTCATAATCTCATGAAAGGGAAAGGAATGACTAATGAGCAGATCTAAAACGTGTAATTAGAGCTTTGTTTACAGAGATTGGGGGAATTTCAGTTCTAAGACCTTAAATTAAAAGGAAATTGTCACTAACCTTTGTAATTGTAAAGCTACATGAACATCTGAGGCAATTAACTATGCCCAAATAAGCCTAGGATTAATATTTGCCCTAATCTACAATATATGTTGCAGACATGGAAGACAAAAGATCAAACTGAAAAGCAGCCTGCTTAAGACACATAATTTGGAGGAACTGGGGCTTCTTTCAGATAGGATTTTCTTTGGTACAAGCATACTATTTTGATCTTGTACATTACAGCAGGTGTTACAAAAACTGGATAACTGAAGAGCAGGGCTGTGAAGGCTGTCCAAGCTGGTAGCTGGGCTTGGTCACAGCCAGATGGTGACAAACAGAGCTTAAAGACCAGAAGCAAGATGAGCACAACTGACCAGTTCTCTCGGTATGAGTGATACCTGGGATAAAACATTGGTCCAGTCAGAGGACATGGAGCATGACAGGCAATTTTTGAGTCAGTGCTTGCCTTGCAGATGAGCCACAGAGAAGAATTTTAGATATACTTTGGAAACAGAATGCTCACCAGATTCTTTATCTTCCTGCTAAATGTATTGGGGGAAAAAAAAAGGGGGGGGGGGAAGTAGATGTCAATCAAGTTATTTGATTTTCCTTTTAGAGGTGGAGATGAGGGAGATTATCTCACTAGTGTCCCACAATGTTCCAGCTTTCCTGGATTGCTGAGTAGGAGTGCAAAACAGTGTTTATTAATAGAGACCTCCAAAATCTGTACTTATCCTTTGTTGCTCCCAGTTAAGTCTTGAAGAAAGGTAAAGCAAAGAAATACCCAAGATTATAATGTTCCTGACCCTAGAGTTCTTTCTTACATGAAGTACTCCATAAGCAGGAAATTAACATTTACCAGAGGACAAATACTGCAGAGTTTAAATGTACTGAGTAGAAGTGATCTTAGGGTACAACCTCCACTGTTATCCTGCACATCAGCAGTTCCAGGAGACCTAGTCATTGTCCCAGCATCAAAGCTGGAAAATTGAAAGTTAGTAGAATCTCACATAGGATTATTATCCTTAATAAAGATACCTGAAAATGTGAGAGATCTCAAAATGTTCCATTAATAATATATTGTTTATAGATTCTCCTAAACTCACCCAGCAGAATTTAAGCCTCACTCCCTGACCATTCTGCTTTGAAAGAAGTGGAGGAGCCTGATACCCTTTCCAAGAAGTTGATCCACAAAAGGGTCAATATAAAAGGGCCTAAAGCGTGGTATGGCACTTGCTCAAATAACTTTCAGATTGTCATCATTACTCGGCCAATGAAAAATGTGGTCATCACCATCTCTTCATACACTTTCGCTTCATGCTCCTATTTCCTCAAATGATTTTACTGTCTGCTTCCTGAGCCTGTCTCTCCCACACTTTCATCAAAAACTCTTTTGCTCTGCACTCCTCATTTCCTTGGATCATTCACTGTATTAGAGTAGCTTTCCATTCCAAATGGAGAGAATATGGAGAATAATTTCTCCATTTCAATAAACACTTCAGAGGAAGCCATTTTAGAATAGGAAATTGCTCCCAGGAGCACAGACCACTTCTCCTTCAAATAAAATCTGGTTTAGTAAAGGGGCTGGAATTATCTTTAACAACTTTACTTAGAAGCTGATATAGAGGGGGAAAATGGAAAAAAACCTATATGATCAAATAAATATATCTCTACCTTGATTTTCATTTATCTTACCTCCATAAAGAAACTGGGCTTGGTGCCAGCATTACTATGTGAAATGGCTTTTCTTCACATTCACATTCAGCAAAATCTCTCTTGATACACAGTCTCAGAGGAATATAATATGGATTCAGTCTTCCTCATCCTTGTTACTCATAACCTGCAGGCATTTTCTTTTCAATAGTGTCAAAAATCCAACAATGCTAATAAAAGGTGTAAATTCCTGGTACAAGGTTATGTGAAGTCTAAAACACAGGTACACAAAATCAGCCCACAACAGTATAGCATAACTTATGATTCATTACCCCGGGTCTGTGATTAGCCAATATCTGCATGTGATTATGGTGGTGTCCTTAGTTATTGTTACTTGATCAAAAGCACACTTTGAGATTCCTCATCCTCAGATTAACTGCAGGTCAGTTTCAACAGAGGGTTGGGACCTGCCTTACTGAATTATACATGTTGGGGAAAAAAGTCAAAATTCAAAATCAAAGGGCTTGACCCTGCTAAAGGTACTAAACAACCCTTTAAATCTACTGAACAGATTATGTCCTGATGCAGAAGCTGCACTCCTAGTGAGCAGCTTGAACTTCCTAGTCAAGGGTACATCTGTGCTAGCAAAGGTTACCCTATACTTCCCAGTGCCAAGGCACTGCAGGGTCTGTGGGTCCCTGGGACCTGGAATCCCAGGGACTCGCCAGGGTGGGCCATGACAGGGTCTGGAAGCCAGGATTACAAACCCACTGGGATATTTTTCATGTTGATAATTCATTGATGCTCTTCCAGTTTCTCAGAAAGAGAAACTTTGTCAAAGTTGAATGAAAAAAAAATGTAAGGTAGCAAGGTACTTTTTGCTCCACAGAGCCACTGAAAATGCTTTAAATGTTCCACCAATAAGCATGATTTCAAAACAGATTCGAGATCTTCTGTCATGAAAAAGCTGGATATCTGAATCACAGTGCCAGCTCACGCTATCTTGGCACAGAACCCTATATTTGGACACTGTGAATGGCAGCTTATGTTTGAGGCCAAGCAAGAATCAAGTTCCTTGCTGTTAACACACCGTAAGTCAAACTTCTTGAGCTTTGCCCTCAGAAATTTAAGCAACAGTCATTATCCATGTATATCTGCCTGGCTTCAGTTTATACTCTTGCTTTGTTTGCCATTTTAAACATTTGCCTCATTATTGGTATCATTATCAGTGGTGGTAAAAAAATTCAAGCAAGTTCTTCATCCTCAGAAACTACCTATATTGGTGTAAGCAATAGTCATTCAGATAACACCAAACTGGAACTTCTTCACTAGATTTAGCTCTCTAACATAACATTTATCCAGTCAACACACTCTTTGCGTTGAATAAATTTTCTAAGATGCCCATATCTGCATATGAATAAAAACAACATTTTCACAAAAGAGAGTAAGACTTAAGAGCTAACACAACTGCAAGAAATACTGCAAAGCACAGACATTTTCCCTTACCTATTTATTTCTAGCTACATAATTTTAAAATATTTATTACTGCCTATTTCTTTTCTGTTTAACTCTAATATTTGGGTTTTATTTTAAAATACATATACTTCATTTTGAGTGTTACATGAGACATGCAAGAGTCAGTATGTCATTTTTTAAAAGGTCTAGCTAAACATATACTCTGAGAGAATGAAAGCATTTTGCTTAAACCTCAGCTAAAGCTACTTTTCTTCTGCAACAGTGTGTAGAAGCCATACAAGAGGATAATCTCCAGCACATTCAAAAGTGTGACACCCTTAATACTGACAGAAGTACTTTTCTTTAGCTTCTACAATACAGCCAAATGACAGAGGCAGATTTTTTTAACTTCTGATTGAAAGATAGGCTATTTAAAGCAGCCTGGGTGTTCTGGATGTGTGAACATGCACCTGTGCTATGAGCAGAAATGTTAAATCAGGAGCTTAATGCTTATAAAGGGATTTCACCCACTTAGATTAGCTTGTTGAACTAGATATATGTAAGCTCAGAGGTTAATGAATCTTGAAATGGAGCTCCACATGACTCAGCAGACAATACTGTGCCTGTTAAAGCCGTGCAAGCAATTTCTTCAATACATAGCAAGCTTTTCCTTTTTGGTGTGTTTTATTACTACTGAATGAAGATGCTCATTCTTCATTGTTGGTTCCTCTTCGCAAACTTAGCTGACTGCGTCTTTGTCCATCTGAAGAAATGGGGCAGCTCTCAGAACCTTGTGAACCTCCATACTTTTCCTCTAAATCTCCATAGCATAAATCATCAGAAATTCAGTCCCCTGCCCTTCTTCTGGGGTAACAACAGGAGCCACTGGTGACACTCAAGCACATATAAACTATATATATATACATATATAGCATATATAAATGCTCCTTCTTGATGCAGTAAGCTTGCAAAATACACTTACTTCTCTTCTTCAGAATCTCTATCATGCAACTATGTCTGTCTTAGAAATAAATATGAACCATCTGGTTTTACCCCAGTCATGTTGGTTTCTTCATAATATACTGATGCTCAAAAGAAAAAAGATCAAATCTTGCAAAATAAAAGTAAATTCCAGTCAGTTCTGATGAAATCAATGCATCAATATGTGAGGAAGAGCATTAGGCTGCTGAAGAGTAAAGTCAACTTGCAGGGACTATTTCCTCACACTATGCCTTGATTAAAGTGCACAAAATTTTTCAGTCTTTCACTCACCCTTCACCTGCTTTCTTCTGCATCAGAGAAATGTAAGCAATATTAAGCCTTTTTAATTTTTGCTATGGTTTAAACAAAGGTTTTCCTGTGATTAGTCTACAAGAAAATTTCACGTTTTCACCCATCTTGTACTAAAAAAGGAATTTGTTGTAACTATTTCCAATTTTTTAATATAACCACCTGCTTAGCCTCTCACATATATGCCAACAACTCACATACCTAGTCAACAACTGCATTTGATACTCAACCACAGCAATAATCACCAGCTTTTTTAAATCCCTATCTCTCTCCTGATTTAATAATTAGTGATGTTCATGATAACTTATCCACACGTTATAAAATGTATGTAATACACGTTATAAAGAGCAATGTAATTATAACCAAACCTTCCCTTCCTCCTTGTGGCAAGTGAGACCATCACTACAAATAAGCACTCAGCATCAGTATCAATGTTCAGTGGCACAAACAGCAAGAGGCATTATGTCAGCAGCATCTGATTTTCGTTGCTGCATGCACCATTACTCACTTGGCTTGTTGCGCTTGCATCGAAGCCTCTAAATTTGCAACTTGCCTATTCCACTGTGCATTCATTGCCTTTTGCTGTCACTTCAGCCTTGTTTGGTAAGCCCCAGCACTAGATAATTGATTACTCTCTTCACTATCTCTTTGTGCGAAGAGTTATACTAAATCGAAACTGTCACCTTTAAATTATTGTGCAGCCTTCACACTTAGGTATTAGTATGTTAAAGTGCTATCTCCAATCTATACTACAAAGTTTATTGTTTTAATTAAAATGCTCCCCATGCTCTCCAAAGGAGATGATCCTTGCTTTCCCCTCACTGGTCTTTTATGAGTCATAAAATTTTCTAATTATCCCATATGATTTTTGGAATTAATTCACCTAATTTGACTTACTCAGTGCTACAGTGACTTCATGTATGTACAAGTGTACAGATGGTTCTATTTCATCAGCGAAACATTGTCATGGTCTAACCCAGGCAGCAGCCAAGCCCCAGGCAGCTGCCACTGGCCCACTCCCCCACCAGCAGGATCAGGAAGAGAATTGAAAGGGTAAAAGATAGAAAACCCAGGAGCTGAGATAAAGATAGATTAATGGGAAAAGCAAAACCCATGCACACAAGTAAAGCAAAACAAGGAATTAATTCACTAATTCCCATGACCAGACTGGTATTCAGCCATCTCCAGGAAAGCAGAGGTGCATCAAATTTAATGGTGACTTGGGAAAAACTAATGCCATCACTCCAAAATGATATCATAGGTGTCTCCTCCCATGCACCTCCAGCCCCCTCACCAGCAGGGCAGTATGGAAAACATAGGAGGCTTTGGGTCTGTGCAAGCCCTGCTCAGCAATAACAAAAACTTCTCTATTACCATCACTGTGCTAACCACAAATCCAAAACACAGCTTGACACTCTGAAGAAAATTGACTGTACCCCAGCCCAAATCAGTAGAAATTTTATTTACTGGAATATGCTATAATTAACTTTTCCAGATGGAACATCAACAGAATTTGTCACCAGTATGTGTTAACATTACAGTGACTATGATTTTTTACCTTGCCTTTTGTTGGGTGCTGAGATTTGACTCTTCCTGTAACTCGCTGGCTGAACAGGTTAAGTGAGGAAAATAATATTGTGTCTGTAATCTGAAACATACAAGCATTTTTAAAAATAAAATTTTAAAAACTATTATTCCATTCTTCCTTATGTTTTATAACAATGCTAGTGTAAACCCTGGAAATTTGTGAAGCCTCACAAAAAATAAGACTGCTGTTACGGTTCAGATACCAAACTATTTCCACAGTGGTGGGTAGTAGGAAGCAGCTAGAAACTGCTGCCTCTTACAAGGTCTTCAAGATATTTTTTCTCCCTTAAGAGCACTTAACAGTGCTGAAAAAGGGTTCCAGCCCTCAAGAACAATGATAGTGAATTTTAGCAGAGACATTCAAAGGTGGAAGAGCCGTCAGTTAGAGCACTGAAAAATTTACAGTAGAAAAGATAATATCTCCAAAAATTAGAGCAGAAGGAATTTTTTCCCCTATAGGTAGAATCCTGCTCAAGCTGAAGCCTTCTTGAGGAGTAGAGCTGCTTGTTTCCTTCATACTGTTTTTTCCTCTCAGCTGACCACTGATAACTTGGCTGTAGCCATAAGCAGTTCCAGACTACGTCCTATGTCTTTTCATCATTGAACTTGGTTGCCTCCCTTCTTAAGGTATCTGCTATCATGGCAGGCCTGTATATTTCTAAACTATACCATTGTTTCAGACATAAATGTATCATTCTACATTTATTGTTACTATCTCTATTAATTTTTTTAAGTGTAATTTTTGTTATTTTTTTATCTGTTGTGTTTCTGTTTTGCAATAAATGTCCAAAAGATGTTGCCAAAAGATTACTGTCAAGATGGAGGACCTTGTGAAATGCTTGTATCATGTATGTGGTTGATAGCATATGGAGACAGGAATAAGTGCCTGTACTGAAGAAGCTTTTAAATCCAGCCTTACTGGAGTAACAAGCCAATATTCAACCTCTTCCTTTCTTTCCCCGAGCCTACAGCTGTGAAACCTTTGACTGGCTGAACTAAACCATCCTGCTTATTATGACTCTATAAGGAATTGCTTTTTTTGTGCAACATGCAATCATCACAACACACTCCAATTAAACCCTTTCTAGATACTATCAGCATCACAGTTCTGATTAAAATCTTGTGCTTTGAAACACTGTACTGTTTCAGCCAGTATTTCTTTACTAAATCAGAAAGAGAAGCCCTCAAGTAAGATGAATTACTTATTTACAAATAGTCTAAACAATGCACCAGTAGGATCCAAACTTGTTATTACCTAATCAATCTGCAAATACTCAGTGATGAATTAATACAGCAACTTCATGTTTTTCAAGGACAAGTGGAAATGAAAAAGAATCGGCATCAGCCTGAAATTTATCAGTTTAGAGAACTTTTTGTCAAATTGCTTTCATATTCATCACATTTTAATCTTCTCTACTATTGTTAAAATATATCTTTTTCAAGCACAGTTATGTTTAGCATTTTTTGATAATGGAAATATTTTCTAAAGAAAAGGATAATAATTAACTCCCTTCCACAGAAAACGTTGCTTGAACGGATTTATGAAGCATTGTATCTGTGTTAACTAAATGATAGGACATTTTTCTCCAGATAAGTAAGCACTTTTTTTGAATAAAGGAAAAAAGTTATATTATGGAAGTAGTACACAAACTATTCTAACTTTGAGCTTGACATTCTGGTGTATTCCTCTTAAGGATAATTTCTTCTGAATGACTACTTCTGCATATATGAATTTAGTTAAAAAAAACTCAAAGGTTCTTAAACATCAGATAATATTTCTTAAAGTCTGCTTTATTTACTACTTTCCTCTATGTTCTCAATAGTTGCTCACTGCAAGAGGAATTATTTGGGTGAGAAACAGCTCCAAACACCAAAATCTTTAGTTCACAGTCTCTGAAGGTTCTTTACTTGCATAGTACTCCATCTCGCTTTAAAAACTTGTATGTCTCCCACAGTTTTCTCTCATAGCAAAAAATACTTCTGCTAGGCCATTTGATGAAACTAACATCCCAATAATTGGGATAAATATTGTGATTTCTCACTACTTTCCCTTCCAGAGCCTCAAATATGTCTGATTTGAAATCTGTCAGACTGCCTATGTTTCCTCTTGACCACTCACAGTGGGCATTTTCTTGGTTTGTTCAATGTAGATCATTCTTCTTGATTAGAATTTGGAATGATTCTTCCTGTAGCACGTCTCGAGATGTGCAGCAAAGAACATTGTATCCAAATCTCCAAATCTTTTCCCCTCTACTTCCATTGGTAGAATTAATGTGTCAATGTGTATTAATAGGGTGCCTCCTCTCTGTCTTTCTTCCTAGTTTGAAAGAGCTCAAACAATGGAGAAAAAAATAAATAATAAATATATATACATATATATATAACATATACCATTTTCTCCATAGTTTGAAAGAGCTCAAACAATGGAGAAAATGTTATATATATATATATATATAAAGACAAATACAAACATCTTTTTTTTTCAAATAATCAGTAGTATACCACTTTACCTGGTAAAACTATAGCCACCATGACTTTGCTCTGTAGTCTAAGTATATTGCATGATGACTCAGATGTTGGATTATACACCATCCTAATCATGCTTCTACTGCAGAGACATAGGTATGCCATCTTCAGAGCTCCCTTGCCTGCCTGTATTTCATATTAATGCTTTACTAGTTCACATAGGCTTTGGAAGGATAATGACAGTAACCAAGAAGATATTTGTGGTGCAGAAAGAAGCAGCTTTTAATACGTAACATGCTTATTATATATTTTGGCACAGACCTAGGGAAGTAACATTTACTTCTTAAAATATTGACTCTTTTCCTGTGGCCAAACTATTTATGCATGCACGTGACATAACATTATCCGAAACCTATGGATAGCAACAGCTAAGGCTGAAAGAGTGCTATTTCCAGGCTCTTGTCCTCACACATTATGCCACAACCTGATTATGTCATTTTATATTCTTTTGGCACAGGTTCTGTGCATCTATCAGCAGAGGAATAGGGCTTGGAAGTCAACAGCGCACTGTCAAGGAGGCTGAGAAAATGGGGTGACAAAGTATTGCGTCCTCTTGCTGCTGTATAGATTGAACACAAAAGATGTACACCACCCTTTTCCCAGAAAGCACCTCAGAAGGTGGAGGACATGTTTAATGTCTGTGATGAACAAAGGAATTTCTTGAAGCTGTTAAATACATAGTCCACTGAAGGAAGAATGGAAGCTCTAGAAATTTAAATAGATTGAATGACTAGTGACACAATAAGTTTTCTTCACTCCAGTGTTAGACTTTGCTGCAGGCCATACACAAAGTTTTTTGTCTGATAACTAAACAGCATATCCCAATTCAAACTGAATTTGGGCACCGGTTGACTTTTTAAGAGTGCAAATTTACAAATACTACAAGATAACACTGCCTGCAGCCCTCACACAGAAGGAGAACTTCACCAGACACTGGGACCTGTTCCTCAACCCCCTTCTCTCCAACAATGCTCAGTGCTTGTTCATTGTTCATTGTTGGAGAGAAGAGGGTTGAGGATCAGACCCTGCCAGTTTGGATGCTGCATTTTCCCAGACTAAGCACTAAACATCCACATACAAGTTTCTGACAGTCCAGCACCTAGAAAGTGAAGGTAGTCATCACTATATACACATTACTAAGATTTTTGCACTTCCCACATAATCCTGGAAAACCCAAACCAGCAGCTAATATTAAAATGTCATAATCTAAAAAATGCTACCGTCAGTAAGTCACAAACCACCAAAATCTTACCATAAAAGAGTGTGACTTTTAGCAAAGGCTATAGTGTGTAGAGAGATTAAATATCGCAGTTCACCATAAAGTACATCCCTGTGTACAGATTTTGTCAAAGCAAGCTTAGTTTTAAACTTACAGTCATATCCATATTTTGCTTTATACAGTCAGAAGCTACCTGAAAAACAACAAAAATTTACCTCAGATTTACTGATTGCTCTGCATGACTTCCCATGGCCAGATTCTTTACCTTTTATAATGAAACAAACCAGAAAGAAACTTGGCAAAAGAAATCTCAATCCTACAACTCATATTTTAAGGTACTTATGAAAACAGTATTGGTAAGCATTATTTTCATTATCAATATTAAAAAAAGAGTCTCTATTATTTTTGAGTTGGCCAGTAAGTTTACATAAATTTTTCTATCTATATTTTCAGTAAAAACTTGTTTCTCTCTTGGATTTGTTAGATAAAATACATTCAAGTAGAAGAGAAGCTGGCCTTATTTTTTTTCTTTCCTCACCCTTGTTTATTGCATATATTGTCTATAAATATTCATTGCATTGTTTTTCATCAATACAGAAATATCTAAAGTATGAGTGAATTTCTAAACTGTTGAAAACAAACCTCTAGACTGATGAAAAATATAGTTGTTATAGCTTTACAGGATGTAAGCACAGTTCAGGACAACTCCATAATACTTTCACCAGCCCCTTCAGAAAATAAGGAAAAGTAGTTTACTACCTGTCAAAGCTGCTATCATATGTCATGGTAATGTAATTAGCATCTATGTCTACCGGTGCCTCATTAGGGTAACCAGAGGCAATTCCATTTCCATGTCACAAAAGCGGACTGGGATTCCAAGTAACATAGATCCAGACATACTTATCTCTGTTGATGTTGCAGGAAGTTTCCCAACGTTTCAATTCCTGCTACCATATTCAAGACAGTGGGACATCTTCTAAGAGAGGAACATATTTGTCTCCAGAGGTTTCAAATGGCTCCACAAATTGTTAGCAAAATAAAACAGAAAAGAACATCACTCCCTCTCTGTGAGGAAATACAGAAGAGTGATTGCTGAAAGCCTTTGCACGGAACATCAACACTATAAACCTGTAGCCCCTCTGGCTATCAGTGCAACCATCACGCTTTCTCCATCTTCCAGATGGCTAGGGATGGGAAGAATGCTAGAGAGAGATGTATTTCTTAGCTGCAAAGTAATATTACAGCTAGGATAAGTGGGTAGGGAACCAACAGATATTTTCTTTCATGTTCATTGCTGAAGTTTCAGAAAGTTAAAAATTGCCATATAATCCCTAGTCCTTGCTAAAAAAGTCTACATCGCCTATAATGGAACAGAAATGCTAATATTCCTTAAGTACTCTGAATGGGAAAAAATTATACTAAAAATCATCTTGTGTGCTTTAAGAAAAAATTCATGCTTTTTTCACACTGTTACATTTCCAAAAAATAGACTTGTCGATGGGGAAAAATCCACCAGCTGTACTATTCAAATATCCTAAAAGAATTGAAGAGAGGCAGGGAGGAATTCTGAACACTGATAGTTTCACTATACAATACTAAGGTGCAGCACTGGAACATTAGCTTTCCCCACACACTTCATTCCTTGTGACATTTTAAGGCATAAGGAATATAATGTACACACAATGTCTTTATTGTCTTTAAGACTAAATGCATACCTCTTGCCTTCAAATTGCACAAGGGCTTCATAAAGAAAAGTTTTCAGGAACATCAGACAATGTGCTTCTAACTCCTCAGGCACAGCTTCTGTCTGTTAAATCTTCCTAATGTAAATAAACAAAAATTTTATGTTACCTGAGACTTTGTAGTTTCAGAAGCAGATTCACATTATGTACCTTTTGCCCTGTCTCTCTTGCTTTCTATTTCAGTGAGACAGGTTAAAAAAGAGAACATCCATAAACTTGCAGGATCAGTTGAAATTAAAACTTCATTTGCTTGCAGCCTTGGCACTCAGGTCTCTTTCTAGTCATTAGGAATATGTGCATCTTAGCTCAGTTAAGAGGATGTACTAGTCACAATTTACCCAAAAACTGAATTAATTGCACAGCTTCCCTCCTTGCTGTCATTTCTTAGTCATAAACCTACTTTGGCCACAGTTTTCTCGTCAAAATATGCCTTCAACTTGTTTCCATTACAAAGATCTTCAGAAGACAATGTATTTGTCCTGTTCTGGCCCTGAGCAGAGAGCAAAACTATAAAATTATTTAAGTATTTTTAGGTTTAAATTTGTACTAATCTTCAGCTACTATAATTTTAGCTCTGTAAAACCTAGGTAAGGGCAGACTCAAGTGATATTTATTTTGAGAAACATTTGCTACCAAACATTGTCCCTGCCAGCATTTTAGGAGTTCTTCATGTTTCTTAAGGTTAAAGATGGAGTCGAACTGATAGTATGACTGTACTGAATCTTCCACTCACAGCAGGTCCTTTACTTTTATGTCTCTCAGCTCCAAGGCCTAAATTGCACTGATCCAAATGAATCAACTCATTACCTAATTTTAATCTTTCTTTGTCCAGCAGCTTTTTATCATTCATCAGCTTACCATGAGATATCATGAGTGATGCCTTTGATGACATTCGCAATGAAAGGATACATCACCAGGAAGACTAAATGTCTGTGAAAGTGAAATTTGGTGCTAATTTTCTTTCCCTTAAAAGCTGTTTCTAATGATGACTCTATGCCAGGTTCTTTCCCCAATTTCTCCTTCTATTTTCCATTCAAAAGAGAAATTTTAATGAAGACGAGACTTTCTACCAGTGTTCAGGTGATCTCAGAAATCTGTTTGCATTAGGTGAACATGAATAATCCATACTCCACAAAGGAGAAGCAGGAGTAGTATCCCATCAGCAGGCAAGGACACAGTGAGTATGAAATAACATGTAGCAAGTGAAGTCAAGCATTATGATGCCTAGTGACATTTTGGGGGGAAATAGAGCAAAAAACCCATGTTCAGTACAAAATCAGTAACAGTGATATTGCCAGCAAAATGTATTACTGATGTAAACTCTGCCAAAGACAGTATCATGAACCAGGCTTATGAAGGCTGGCTATCCTAACCATGAGACATTATGCAAAACAAATAACCTTTTTGTCATCAAGGACAGCATGTGAGTCTCCATTTTAATTACCATCATTCTGAATAAAGATACATCAATCTGCCATTTTCACTCTTACCAGGACACTGCTGTTTCCAAAAGGTAACATTACAAGTAACGGTAGGAGGCTTTTGCTGGCCTAACTGTAGCTTTTGTATTGTCAGTTCAGAATTCCTTTCATAACTTGCGAATTTCTATTCTTTTCAAGTATTTTCTGAAGCCCACTTCATCAAAGAATGATTGAGCCTAGACAGTGGTTTTAGATTTTCTGATTAATGCTGAGGTGCCTTCATGGTTAGAGTATATATTTCTTTTCCCAGTGTGTCCAATTATTCCTGTTATAATATATGGTGAGGGTCTCACTTCAAAGAGAATTTCAGTTAAGCTGTGTCTTCACAGCTGTGTCTGACTTTCTAAACAATTATCTGCCATCTCTTGGTTTATGGGAGCTAGGAACACTGTGTGTTAACTGGGTCTGTAAAACTACAGCACATTCTTAAACCTGCTTTTGGCAACACATTTTTTAACATGCATTATAACAAGTTTGTCCATATTACAGTTTCTTCCAAGCATAGAACTCATTTGAGAAAAACTATCAAAATATTGAAGCTATGCAGCAAATTATACCTCTCAAAATTCTAAAGGTCACACTGTAGATTTTTAATGAGCTTCTAAGCCTAAAGCAAATGGCATATAATAAACAGTGGATATGGAGTATTCACAGTTTAATAAGGAACCTCAGATGCTCATGGTCTTGGTACTATGTGGCCACTGTATTGCCAGAAGTTCATTATACATTTGGCACAGGATGGCACACTGGCAAGGCTGGCATGAGCATTTGTTTCAACTCCTGTGCTGATACTCCTCAGCCCTGTTATTCCTAGTTGGTCATGCACAGTCAATTCTATTGTAAAACTTTGGTTTTCTGCAAACAGCTGAGTTTTGGTCCTGCTGTATAACTAAAACAATCTGGGCTACAAACACTTTTCTCGGACATGCTTTCAAAGCTCTATTTCCTGCACTGAGGTACTAAATTTTTACATCTTCTCTTCAGAGAAGGGGATCTCTAGTAATTCAGAGGCAAATCTGTATATCCAGAAGCCTTCATTAAAATGAATGCTGGAAGTGTGAATTTTTTATGCTGGCAGGAAATTCTTGGCATCTGTGAGGTTTCGTTGGGCTGAAACTGTGCCTGTGCAGGGGTCAGAATTCAGCCACAATGGCACTTGGTGGTGCAAATCAACTCCTCTCACCTCTGAGTTGCTTCATCTCTATACTACATTCTGTCTTGGTTGCATTAAGAATTTTCTGGAAGCATTTTCTCCATCAACAAGATATTTGAGATGGCAAAATTCAGTTTCATGTTGAAACACATTCTAAACTGCAAGGCTGTGGGATCTGATTGACTAGTAAATTCTGCAGCCTGTGAATAAGAAAAACCAAGAAGCACAATTTTGCTGTTTTGTTAGTTTATAAATTATATTCAATATTCCTCAGAAAAATAAAAGGCAACACATGTGGCCAAAATTCAGTAGTCAAATATAACACAGAAAGTGGGACAAGAAGATATAGCATGCCAGTTTTCGCTGGTAGTGCATTCTTCATTTTGATTTCTCTCAGATCTTTGAAAAGCAGCCCATTAACTGTTAAAATTTTCATTACTCAAAACACTTCCCAAAAGCTTGCTGTCAGGCATCTGCATGCCTTTTAGGTGAAAGTGCATCCATCTGAGTGCACCCGTGAGAACACAGACTGAAAGGCAGTTCTTTTCATCAAGTTTAGTGAGCTATGGCAGGAAGCTACTTAACCTGTCTGACTGTATAATATCGATTAAAATAATTAAAGGATCACTGCTCCATTGCACTAGGGACTTTAGATTGATATGCATAAATGCACACTTAGCAGAGAGGTTCAGGATACCACCATATCTAATATTGTTTAGATTTACTTCCATTCATTTTTTCATTGGCCTTTTTTTGCCAATATAAAGGTTGCTACCTGATCACAATTAACCGTGGCTTGTTTAGCTAATTACTCATGATTATGCCATTGCTAGGGAAATTTAAATATTATAGGGATTTTTCTGTCTCAGAAATCTGTTTCTAAAACACCTCCTCTAATCAAGCAGCAATTATGTTACTCCCCACTAAAACCACGAGCATGTTGACCCAGCTAGTCATGTTCTGGCAAGCACAAAGAGAAAAAATACATAGCAACAGTGACTACTCCATAGAAACAACAGGAACAAAAGGAAATCCACAGAAACATTTCAAATGCCAGCATTTGGTCATTTCACTGCCATGGGTTTTATTACTTCAGCAAAACAGATTCTAGAAAAAAAAAAAAAAAAGAAGAAACAGTTCAGTTCTGACTGAAAGAATAAATACATTGTTTGTATAAAAATGTTTAAAACTATTTCTTTTTTTTAGAAAGCTTAACACTACAAAGCTTAACACTGGTAACAGATTGGGAAACTGGCCAGGGATAAGTTGTCTGAAAGAAATAAAGAGGCACAGAGCTCATTACTGGCTCCCAATTGAGACTACAGAACAGCAGCAAATACTTCAGGGTAATTAACTGCCTAGAAATTATCTTCAGGGAATTCCACAGTAATGCCAACATATGGGGGAACACACTTATAACTGCTAAGTTTCGCTTCCACTCTTCTTCCAATAAATTCATATCAAGATACAGGACTCAAAGTCATGCCATGCAAAAGCACTCTACAGTTGCAAAAAGCTACTCTTGTTTCCAGACTCCTGTGCTGATTTTGTTACCTCATTTCTTCCCCTACCTCATCTGTTAGTTATCTTTCCTGTTTTCAAGCCTTAAACTTTCATGTTCCCCAATCAGCTCATATCTCTTCCTTCTTCCTCTATTATTACGTGCTTTTAACCATAACCTGGGTTTTCCTTATGTTGTCCCCAACCTCTTCCATATGCTAATCTTAGCTTTACTCCCCAATCCCCAAGGAGTCACAAGAAACTCTTTATATTGTAGATAAAGAGTCTCCAGTCAGCATAGTGGAAAAGTCAAAGGAAACCTGAAGAATAAATTATCTGCAAATGCTAATAATAGCCCTGACAACCCTGCACAACATTTGTAAACCACAATTACATCTCAACAGTAAAAATTTGGCCAAGATATCCCCAATTGCAAAAGTTGTAATCTGCATGAAGTATCAAATAAATTTCACTATCAGCTATGACTTATGTTGCCCTTATAAGTGGAACCAGCTGGAAAGAAATGTGTTTAATTACTATATTGCTTACTCAGTCAATGTAATTCCAAGATCTTCTATCAAGCTTAATACTTGCTGAGTAGCTTGCAGACACTCAACCACTTTTTCTTAAAGATTCCTCTTGTCTTGTGTGATCCGCTGTATTCAATTTCTGTACTCCCTTACAACGTGCTATCATCTTATGCAGTGCTTCTTAAGGAACCCATACAACTTCTTTTAATAAAATACAAATTTCCTGCCGTTAGTTGTAGTATTCAGCATATAATATTCAGCATGTTATGGCTGAATAAAGCTCCTAGCTCATGTCCATTCCAGATATAATCATTTTAAGTACTGCACTAGCTGCATTACATTTCTTAACTCTGCTTTTAATTTTCATTAAAAATAGTAAAAGAATAATTCTGTCTTGCAAGTTTTCTATAGTTAAATTGCCAGTGTCTATAAAATTTCCTATCTGTCAGTACAGTAGCATTATATGCCTCTCAAAGATAAGCTGAAGCTAAGCTGTAGTAGACTGATTTGAAAACCATATATTTTTTTATTTATTCAAGTACATATCGCTTGATTAGAGACTACCCAAAATAGAGGCTGGACTTGTTTTTATGAAAATACAAGATGAAAGCTTCCATACAGTCTCACTGTAAAAATTATCCTTTTTCAAGCATCAAAACTAAAATTCAAGCATCAAAACAACATCAAAATTAAGTACTTTCATTTTTATAAACACTTCAGCATGTGCCCATAAGAACACATTCAAGAGAGGTTATATCAAGGGGGTTGTCCTTTTTCTTTTTACACAGCAGTCATAAAACCATTCAGAATTTCTCTCTTTCTGTTATATATTTTTTGTCACACTCTTGCATTAAAAGAGTGTGACAAAAAATATAGTAACAGAGACAGAGAAATTCTGAATGGTTTTATCACTAAAGAGAGGAAAATGACAGAAACATGGAACTCTGACACTTTGGTTTAAAACTTAGATTTCATTCTCAAAGGAATATTAAGTTTGCCAATGATACTAAGCCTGTTCAGCCTGGAGAAGAGACTGCAGGAAGACCTCAGTCAGGAGGAGAGGAGGGGCAGGCACTGATCTCTTCTCTGTAGTGACCAGTGACAGGACCTGAGGGAATGGCCTAAAGTTGTGTCAGGAGAGATTTAGCCTGGATATTAGGAAAAGCTTCTTCACCCAGAGGGTGGTTGGGCACTGGAGTGGGCTCCCCAAGGAAATGTTCACAGCATCAAGCAGGACAGAGTTCAAGAAGTGTTTGGACAACACTCTTAAGATGTGGTGTGGCTCTTGAGATATTCTGTGTAGGGCCAGGGGTTGGACTTCCATGACCCTTGTGGAACTCTTCCAACTCAGGATACTAAACAAAATGTAAATAACATGCATAATATGCAAAATAACAACAAATCGTTTTAAAATGAAACCTTTTAAGCCAGTATCTTCAGTGCAAACAAGTTTTGATTTTTTCTCTCCAGAAAGTTCTCCTGTATTCAAATGTATGCATGATTTTTCTGACTTCTTTTGTTTTCATTTTTGGCTCAGAAGAGTGTCTATAAAAATTATGTCAATAACTTTTATTATGCCAAAGAAGCAATCTGCAGTGTTAAGACACTTCTGCACTAATTATCTAGTTTATTTTTTACAAAACTTTTTAACACTATTTTATTCAGAACTCTTACAAAAAAATTGCAAAAAATAGGAGTCATGAGCCATGCTCTTAAATCACCTCAATAAATTCTTTTATGAGCAGAGGTATACTTGGAACTCAAATCCCAAGATTTTATTCTACTATTGAAGTTCTCCATTATGACTAGCTATAGCAGCAAAATCAATTTGAAGAGCTCAGGAAGCCAGAATATGCAGCATTTAAGACATATTTTTGCATACAAAATTACAGTTGAACCAGTTAAAGAAATCAAGGTTATTTAAAACAAGTCAAAACTTTATGACTTGATTGCAGTCAGTTTATCTGCTGCAAGATTTTTCCTTCTTTTTTCAAAACCTACCTGCTACAAAGTTACACTCATGAAACCATTACAGGGTACCTATGGAAGCAAAAAATCTCTGAAAGATGAGGGAAAGCTTGTCACCTAAAAAAAAAAAAAAACAGAGCACATTTTCTATAGGATGTCCCTCTGCTTGTCATATTCCTGAAACTAGATGGACTGCTTCACAGAATGGATGTGGCAATGAACTGAACCTGTAGGTCCCCAGAAGCTTCCCTAGCTTGGTATGCCTGATCTCAGTGACAGCTGTTCTCTTGCTTGGGACCTCCTGCACCTTCTCTATAATTAATGACATTAACTCTGACACCACAGTGTTTCTATACATGGCCAGCCAAATAGACTTCACAGAGCTATCATGATACACCTGCAATCTGTTGGGTTTTTTTTTTTTCCATTTGCCAGCAAAATCGATTTCAGACTTCTGCAATAAGCCCTAGAACATTTCTTACAATATTAGAAAGTATCTCATATGGTGTTCCATATGAACATTTGGTGTTCCAAAGCTAACTATGGAAAGAGAAAACAATTGCACTGTGAGTGCCATTATTCAGGGCGCTTGCATCAATGCTGGATTTAAAATAACCCCTTTGTTATAAAATAACCAGTGTTAGCATGATTTGAAATCTAACTAATACAGCCAAACCCTACTATAGGCCACAAGAAACACTGCGCTATATACACTACTTGAAACATTTACAAACTGTTAGTGATGTTTAGCCCTAGCACAATCCATTAAAATCTCATGGAGAATAATTTGAAGGATCCTGATAGTATTTATTGTATTGCTTTACATACTGCGCAGGATCCACTCAGAATGCAACATGCTACATGAAGCTACTTGATCCTACTCATAAAATTTAAAGCAGGGAGTGGCCATATACTGATGCCCAACCTGAGAAAAAAATTAACTTTATCAAAAGCTAGCATAGCATGAAAATACACCTCTTCTTAGCACAAGCTTCTGAAAAAGCAAGTAAGGATGGCTATGGTGGCTTTCAGGATATTTAAATAAGATTTTTTAAAAAACATACAGGTGGAAGATTATCTTAATATTGTTATTGTTGTTGTTATCATTATTATTATTACTACTATTATTCCTGTGTTGTTATGCACATAATTTTATAAGAATTGTGACATCTCTTTCACATACACTTATTCATTCACAGTTTAAGATACAGAAGATCCCTCTCTTGTACTATTGACAGTGATACTCACACCATTTTTCACATTCTGAAAAATTACATTCACTAATTTTTATACTCTGTCAGTTATTTTTAGCACAGATTTTTTTTTTTGTTTAAAGAAATAATAAGCTTTTTCTTCTCAAGTTAAAAAAATGAAAAAAAGTTTAAATCATTATAGAAACAAATAGAGAACTCATACTGCTTCTTTACTGAATTACCATTGAAATTATTTTGAGGTCATGGGTTTCTTTTGTTTCTCTACAAATGTTCCAGCTATGGCAAAGGCAAAAGACATTTGTTCTCTGTCCTATGTACCTTAGTCCACTAAAAAAAGTCTATGTGATCCATAGCTAAGATCCACAGGGCTCTTCCCCCAACACAGAAGTTAAATGCTGCAGTCGTCTTGTTCAGCACTATCATTAAAGCCATAAATTAAAGGAAACACATAAAGGTAAAAATAATTATCTTCAGTGTTTTACTTCTTTAAAGGATGCATCTTCATGAAAATTTGCAGTAGCTAAATATTTCACACATTTAATACTGCATAGCCTTAGATTTGGCCAACTCATTTTTATTGAGAGTCTTGCTTGAGCCTCAGAGGTCATGATTTCTTGCCTTGTAGCATCGCTCATCTCTAACTCAACAAACTTCATCAGACACAGAGGATGAACTTTTCAGCCTCCTCAATAAGCCAATACCTATGCTTTCCTGCTTAGAGGCTGAATCAGATCCATAAATAAATACAGAAATAAGCCTCACTTTCCACGGACAGTTGCCTAAGTCACATAACAATTGTTTCCATGTGGATACCAAGCATCCATTGTGAAAAATAAAGAAATAAAGCTATTCAAGGGAGCATCATACACCAAGGATTTTAGAAACTTATTTTTCATATTTGTATAAATGTATATTTCATATCTGTATAAATGTGTATATATTGAATTGTATAAAATAATGCACCCTATGCATGGATTGTATCAGTTACATTTTATTGCATATCATGTAGTAGAAGCTGCTTGTTCCCCTGGAACAAACTATGGCTAGTGTTAGAGAAGTTCCAGGTAGAGCTAATTTTTGATTATAAAAAGGCTTTTCTGAGCTGTTTGGTTCCCCGCTGTTTGAGAGGCAAGGCAAACCTTTGCAAACCACTGTTAAGAGTAAGCCAAAATGTTTAAAAGGCAGTAGGAAAGGAAAGCAAGGTTGTGAGAAGCTGATCTATCAGCTAGGGTTTGTCAAAAAATAAAATAAACACCCACTGTTGAGCCCAGCATTAGCCAGAATGAAGTGTGCCAGTGGAAGATGACATCTGAATGGCTGGCAAGCATAACTCCCTTGAGTGTGAAAGCAGATGCTATCTTCTGTGTCAGACCTAGCTGAAAGCCAGAGAAAATGCATAAATTTTTATCAATTAGTAGAATAAAGAATAAAAATAATAATTTTAAAAGGCAGAATTTCTGCATACCTTCGGAATAAACAACAGAACAGGGTAACACACAGGAAATGGAAGAGAAAGGTATTCATGAGAGTCTGCAGACCTCATGTCTGAGCAGATTGCGTATTTTGAAAAGTTCACTGAGTGATCATTTTTCTAGTTTACAGTCTTTCTCTTTTACTGCCTGAAAGGCAGCACGTAGTCACTATTCCCCAGACATACAATAAGACTTTGTACATATGAAGAGCAGCTTGACAATGAAATAAAAACAGAGCTGATGGCATGGGAAGTACAATAACACTGGTTTTCTAGGTAAGGTTAACACGAACCAAAACAACCACCTAATATGCTTTAAGATATCTGCTACATGCATGAACTTTTAACTGTTACCTGCAACTTCCTTTATTAATTCTCAGGGGAAAAAAGGCTTCTGTTTCTGGACTACTCTGCTGACATCTAGTGAGCCTCGGTGACAATAGCTTCAGAAAAAGAGAGGTGGCATGAGAGCAGCTGTTCTTTTCATTCCACTTGCAGTAAAATGTCTTATATGGCCATGTCTGTGATTCAGCAGAATGCTGAATCATATATCAACTCAGAGAACACTGTAATACTAATGAGAGGAAAATGTAGAAAGATGGTAAGGAGGAGAAAGGGAAAAGAAGCATAAAGAAAAAAAGTGATAGATGCAGTCTTTCCCTAACAGAATTAACACCTTTAACAAGGGTGAATAAAATTTGCCACTAGTTGTGACTTTCATCTTTTGCATTCTGTGTTTCACATAATTTATTGGGATATCTCAGTGTCTGTAATTTCAAGTTAATGACTACTTTGTTGTTTGGTTTTAATATAAAACATAAACCACAAGCAACTCCTTATTATTGTCTTAAAGTTAACTGCAGTATAATCCTACCATTACAATAGCATAAATATGTCATTTTATCCTTGGAGTTGTTTGGGAGAGGGGCAATTTCACATGAGATTCTCAGCTTCAATAAAGTCGCTTAATATCGCCTGGGAAACAGGCATCAGTAAGATGAGATGGCATTTTTTGATGTCAAGGAATTCTGCAACTTACAATGAACACAAAAACAATTTAAAAAGAAAATCAAACTTCCTCTTTTCAAAAGAAATTGAAAAAATGAATATAAGTGCTGGCCTCTGATAACAAAGATTATTAAGATCACATTTTACTTCCCTGAAAAATGGCTCCAAGAGGTCACAGTCATTACTCCTGCATAAAAAATGTGAGAACACATACTGCCACCAACTATCATTAGGTTGGTCTCTTGAGACCTGCTCATCAGGAATTTTTAGGTTTCCCTAAGAGAATTTCCTATCTGCCTTTCTGAAATTGTTTATCTACTTAAGACCTTACAAAATGCACAGGTACTTGGATGCTTAAAAACACCTAAACAGAGAGATTTAGGCTTCTCCAAGCTTGCAGTGTAACAAATTTAGGGTAACTAAGCTTCACTTTAACAATATAAAAGAAGCCGCTAAAACGAACACTGTGTAGTTCCTTGCATCATAAACACAACCAAGAAACTAAAGATTGCATAAGCTGAAAATGACCACAAAACAAGAGAGAATATAGAATTATTTTTGTGGAAGAAATTAGTTAGTGCCTGCTTGAGGGTGGTTTTCTTACAATGCTGCTCATGACAGCAACTGGGCTCCTCTCAGACACTGCTGAAGCTCTTCACTGTGGTACCAAAAGTCACTGCAGCTTCCCTTCCTCTTCAACCTGTTTTCTTGGCTTACACACTTCAGCCAGTCAGAACTTAATCCTGCATTTAAGTGGGAAGATTAGTCACTTTTTTCTTTCTCCACAGCATAGCAATCAAAATTAACATTTCCAGATAGACCAGAGGATATCTCACTTGAGAATGCTCTGGAATTATAATTTTAACTCACATTCTAGGTGCTGAATCTCTTGAGACTAAAAGCTGATTATGTCCAAAATACTTATATGTCTATAATTTTTATTTTATGCATGTAAGATTGCAAGTTATCCGGGGAAGATAAAATTGTTCAGATGAAACATCAGGGTTTTATATATTTTTGCCTTGCAACTTTATTAGAAGTAGTGTAATTAAGCATTCAGACACAGACCTTAATCAAAACCTGTCTTTAAACAGTTTTCTGATAACTGCAATTAACTGTCTATAAGTGTAACAGACATTTTACTATATAACTACATGTAAGTGTGATTAACTGAACTTTTTGATATATAGGTCAGAGACTGCCACTTGATATATTTTAATTCTAAGAGAAATTTTAGACTCATAGTACTACACAACTTAAAAACTTTTAAGTTCTTAAGTGTTTTTTTCTGCTGCTAAAGTTCAAATAAATTCTCTGTCATCCAAAATTAAATTAAAATTTCACCTTGTAAAAAGAAAATTCTTATTACTAAAAGCATGCTTTTACCTTATACTCATTTATTATTTTTCATAATTTATTTGATTTGGCCTGAGATGCTAAAGATTATTGTTATTAGTTAATAAAAAAGTGAATAATTTACTAGGTCTTTTACTAGACCTGTAGTAATTGTAATTGATATATCCAAAATTATTACTTCTACAATTATAATTTACAACAATAATTATGGAGTTTAAATAATAATCAAGGAAATAAATATTTCCACTTGGAAAAAAAAAAGTGAGAAGAAAAACAAATCAGACAAGATCATTTTACCCAACAAGTTCAGGAGCACAGCTGCTTTTCTTTCTAAAGCATTCACTACTTAGCCTTAACCTTGTTTAGATGAATGACAGAAACTTCTTTGTTCTCATTTCAATTGTCTTGATCCCTCCTCAGATCTCTCTTATCTCCACTTAATGCAGGGAACAATTTCTTCCTGAGAAAAAGCAGGAAGGGTTTTTATCGTCTGTCTCATTGCCATAGCTTGGCTTGTGAATCCATCAGGTACAAGATACAGCAGCTGCAACAAAGCCCTGAGCTGCTAAAAGTAAAGACATTTGTAGTGTTTTGATGTTTTTTAACTGTCAGAGCCTTTTACAAATACCAACAATATAATCCTTGGAACATACCTGATTTCCATATATCCAATGCACTGATACAAGAAAAAGGAAAGAACCTGATGTGACTTCATTCGCTGACAGCATCCAAATTCCAGACAGGTCCAATTCCTGAACACAAACTGTCAAGTACTGCTGCTTTCAGCACAGTCATAGGTAATGTGAAACTAACACACAGTCAAGCTGTTAGGACAATTCGGAGTGGTAATAGAATTCTCAAAGCTTTGGTACAGTAATTGGAACCACAGCGTACTCCTGAAATTTTCCTATCTAGTGTGAGAAAAACACAATATACATTATACACATCTAACTTCCCACACCTGCATAACATATTGCAAGTCTCAGTATCTGTCTTGTAGTTCAATACCCAGGTGGCATTACAAACAAATTTTATATCAAATTTAATTTTATATCAAAGGAAGTCAAAAAAATTAGCAGTCTTCATTACAATGCAGCCAACCAACAGCACATTAACCAGACTAAAGAGGCAGGCACACCACCTCTTTATAGACACTTTATACATGCAAAAAACACACTTTTTTTAAATTCACTTGAATAAATGCTTCTGGTAAAAGCACAAAAGTACAAAACTGGGAATAGGAAAACCAGTTGTCCTATTGAACTTATAATACCTGTTCCTATAACATATGCATTTATAAGAGCCAGACATATGCCAACTCTTGTGAAAGAAATCTGCCCTAATATCGACAGCAATACTGGGTAGACTCCAATTAAAGGTCACTAGCATAATAAAGAGACTGGAGTGTCCCTCACACAAGGCAAGCCTGAGAGAGTAGGTAAGCTGGAGAAGAGAATGCTCAAAGGGAATCTTATGAAAATATCCAAGTCCATGAAGGGATGATGTAAGGAGCACGAAGCCAAGCTCTTTTCAGTGGCACCCAGTGATAGGACAAGAAGCAAAGAGCACAAACTGAAACACAGGAGGTACTGCATGAAGATCAGGAAACACTTTCACTGTGAGGGTGACTGAGCACTGACAGAGGTTGTCCAGAGCACATGTGAAGTTTCCACCCTTTGAGAAATTAAAAATCTACCTGGACACAATCCTAGGCAGCCCACTCTAGAAGACCCTACTTGAGCAGGGGATTGGACAAGATCAACAATTCTGCAATACCACAACATCCCTTAAAAGTAATAAACCAACAGATCATTTTCCTTAAAATTATTTCAATAAGTAGACTATTGAGTAAAATATTGAAGTGATTCTGATCCATCCCAGCTTTCACACATGGTCTTCCCCTTTCTCTTTTGCCCCCTTCTCTTTCTCCTTTTCAAAATCAAGGACTCATTTGACACAATGCAAAAGAATTTCCTATTCATGAAGTAAATATTCTGAGATCTCTGTATAAAACTTCATGGCTTCCCAACTGACCAATTTAGTAAAATGTAGTAAAAACTACTGCTCATCCAGTGAATACAGCTACCTCCGGTAGCATTATTATTGCCTC
Source organism: Agelaius tricolor (assembly GCF_023055355.1). Taxonomy (NCBI): domain Eukaryota; kingdom Metazoa; phylum Chordata; class Aves; order Passeriformes; family Icteridae; genus Agelaius; species Agelaius tricolor. The sequence continues at coordinate 21,995,143 of NW_027269262.1, read as the reverse complement.
TTTAATTTTTAAATTATAAAGCAAGAGAGTCACTGAAATCTGCCTAAAAACAAAGCCCAACTCAGTATTAAATTTCTCACTTAGTATGTTGGGCTCAAGCAGAACTTTTATTGTGCTGACATAACACAGTCTAACACTAATGCAAATTGATCAGATTTTTGTGATCCAAAGATCAGCAATCAGCATGTCTCTTCATAAGGATTTCACTCCCATTATATTCTGACATACCTCCTCCCATTGTGAAATGTCTTCTGTTTTGCATAGATCATGCATTTCTTAGTTGGTTTCTCCTTTTATCCAAGTAACAAACTCTTTGTTTGTCAAACATAACTCACCTAAAATAACTTACTTTGAAAGAATAAAGAACAGCTTTATTTGAGAAGGATTACTATCTAGAAGTTGGAGACCAAAATGCAAAAAGGAAATAATACTACAAGCCTCACTACACCACAATGCAGCGTCAGAAAAATGCAAAGCAACTTATTTAATTTGTAAAATGAAGTAAACATTTTGTATTGGAAGGCACCATCATTTGAGCTTCATCTGCAGTGATTATTATTTTGTCTCATCTGCGCATTTTACACAAAGTATTTTAAATGAAACAATACTGATTTATGCAAGTAATAAAATCATAGAATGGCTTGGGTTGGAAGGGACCTTTAAAGGTCATTTAGTCCAACCTCTCTGCAGTCTTAAACTAGATGAAGTTGCCCAGAGCCTCATCCAATCTGGCCTTGAATGTTTACAGGGATGAGGCGTCTACCACCTACCTGAGCAACCTGCTTTAGTGTTTCACCACGTTTATTATAACAAAATTTCATCCTTGTATCTAGTCTAAGTCTACTCTCTCCTAGTTTAAAACTGTTATCCCTTGTCTTACAACAACAAGCCCTACTAATGTTTTTTCTCATCTTTCTTATAAGCCCATTTTAAGTACTGAAAGTTAACACAAAGGAATTGATTTATGAAAATGATGGCCTGCAGGAGGGACTTTTATTGAGCACATCTTACTTCACAAAGCATTTCTAAGTGCGCACACACTCTTGTCACAATCTTCTACAGTGCTTATGAGCTTCATAATCAGTTAGCATTTCCTTCCCAAGTATATAATAATCAGATTAGAAAATATACTGAAAGATAAGATGAACCACTTACAGTGCTCTTCCCAAACTAAGCTACTACTATTTTACTGGAATTGCAGTTCATGCAGAGAAAGTGGGAAAACAAATTCAGCTTAAAGAGAGGAAAGCATAATGTGATATTTAATATAGTAAGTTAAATAGGTCAGTTAAGAAGAGATTCCAGGTTACATTTTTCTGCAAAAATTACACCCTTTATACTTAAGAAATGGAAGGTGGTGGGGGAGACACCTTGCAGGAGGAGCTATATATATTGGCTGCCATTCTCGTGGCAGTTTAACAGGGAAACTGAAAACTTTATTTGCAGGCAACTCATGTAAAAACAGTGTCTTAACAAGTTACTCTGCCTTCTGTTCAATCATGTTAACCTCTTTTCACTGACGGTTCACAGAGTTTCCTAACTCTTCTTTTTCTGTGTGTAGATTTTCTTGTTCTAAGATAACACCTTTGGAGAAAAAAATCATGTTTTTACATCAGCAAACATCTGTTGTTTTTCTTACCAAAATAGGATAGCTCATACCCTCTGACAGCAAAAGCTAAAATAACTTCTTCAGTTCTCCAAGCGATTGCAATGCAAATAATAACTCTACTAAAAAGCTAAAGGCCAGTATCCATTTAAAATAACATCTCTATCTAAATAATATTTTAACTATGCCTTTCTTCCCTCTTTTTTTCTGTCAACTTTTCCAGTTTTGATTCAATAGCTCTTTGTTTAGGACATTTGTTTAAAAGATTGAATGTGCAAGTAAATATTAAGAAATTTTTAATTTTACATGTAGACTTCAAGGGCAAAGTGAGATTGGTAACATATTTGTTTTTTAGACTTAAAAGCTCCAATTTTAATTACATTTTCCTATATTAAGATAGAGACTCATATGATCACTTACACTGGATGTTTTAATTTTATTATAAGAACAAAAGCTATAGAGTAGTATAGCCCTTGGAAAAGCTGCATAGTGCAAATTAAATGCCAGAAGCTCCAGTAAATGGGAGTATCTTGGGATCCACAAACACATGAAGAACACCTTCAGCGTTGGTTTTCTAAGTGTTCTTTGTGTTCCAAAAGCCTTTAGATATTTGTATACACCTATAATCTCTGTGTATTGTGAATGTGAAAGCTAAAAATTAAAATGTGGTAATATAAATACTAGTCAAGCTTTATTTCATAATTCATTAGGAAACCACTTAGTACATCCAGCTCTGAGTAATTAAAATAGGATAACTGTCCAAGCAAGGAATGAAGAAAAGAAACCCACATAATAAAGAAACACTGAACTTTCTCCAATACTGATTTAATTACGAAAAGAAATTAATGAAGGATATTTCAGAATAAGAAGCAGTTTCTTATTAATCCAATTTTTGTACCTATACCACAGCAATGTACTTCTGATTAAAAAAAATTCTTTTCAGTGATGACAACCACACTTACTGCTAGTTTGGAATTGCATTGCCTACTGTATTTGAAACTTGAATTTTGCTTTTTCCTTATAACTTCAAAAGTGCAACAAGTCAATAACTGTGAGAAAAGTGACTTAGGAGCTAAGAGGAATGAGTGTAGGCATAGAGCTTAAAGAAAAAAACGTTTTCTGAAGAGAAGTTCGTATAGTAGTACTACACCCTACACAGCACAGTACATATTTGAAAGATTAGGTTGCATATTTTAAATACTCTAAAATTTATTAGGGATTCAAAGCACTATGATGAAATTCTATCTGTACCCGGTTCAGAACATTATTTTACTAATAATTTCCAAGAGAAAATTGCATAATTTTTGTTTTTAAATATTCTCCAAATACATGTATTTATCATGCCAAATATGAGAAATTCATATAGAGAATACCTTCTGTAATCCTGAACTCCTCCAGCCCCTTGAATTTATAGTGCTGCATGCTTAATAGCAGCATAATTAAAGTCTGTGAATGATATTTCTTGACTAATCCATTCAGTACCAATAGCAGAGCCAAAGAGTCCTAGACATCCAATTCTACAATACACAAGGTTTAGTTATTTTATTGATAGTCCTTTCCACTGAAAAATTTCATTACCCATTTCTACTATGAAGATGAACAAGAAACAGCTAATTTTTCCCCCTGTTTAAGGCATATGTTATGGAACAGCAAAGACAGGCTGCTTGGACTGGACAGTGGAGCTGGAAGCCAAGAGCCACAGCAGGGTGGTCAGGGTAAAGCTCTCTCTAACAAGGACACAGTCCCATGGCACCTGAACAAAAAAAGAGAGCAACCAGGGCCAGCTAATGTATCAACAGCTGCCAGATGGGGCTGTAATAACAGGGCAGATCTGAGGTCAAGGCAGAAAGATGGGTCAGCAAGGCAGGGCCTGAAGAGATGATGATAACCAGACAGTGCTGCACAGATCAAGGCAAGGTTATAGTAAACAAGGCAGGTGTGATTCAAGCTGCACCAATTGTTTTCCCAGCCCAGGCAGTAGACCTCTGGGAGAACAGGGTATGCAATCTGGCCCTTGACATAATACTACATTTCAATTGCTCATTGAACTTTCCCCTGCCTCATTTTTCCATCCCTGATGGTGGTTTTGCAGACACCTAAAGAGACAATGCCAAAACTGTTACAAAAAGAAAGCTAAAACAACAGAAATAACAGTGATGGCCAATATCAATGATTCCACTGACCTAACAGTCTTTGAAATAACTAGGAACACCAGTGTGGGAACTACTCTTTGCCTTGCTTTTTTCATAGAAAATCACACTCTGAAAAAAATGTGCACAGTCCCCTCACTGAATTACTATTGGGTTTGATGTATCCATTGTATCTACAGTAATGATAGTACAAAAAATGCCCATTTGAAAAGTGGTATTTGAAGTGCATGTGGCTTGGAAATTCTTAGTATGAATGACTTGCACAAGGATGAAATATGTTCATCTTCTTCAGAGAGGAAGGTCTTGGTGAAAGACACGAGTCCGTGGCAAGTTAGAACTCCAGAGAGTTTCCGGAAATCTCCTGGAAATTGGAACACAGTGCTTCGAGGTTTGATGAAGAACACTTCAACCCTTCTAACTTAATTTATTGCCTTGTCTAAATTAAAAGTATTTCCTATAAAAGATTTTCACATATTCCATTCATATCATTGTGAGTTATTTAAAAGAAAACATACTAATTCCGACAGGGAAGGACTGCTCCAATCAGAATTTGTTTGACAGAATCAATGTTCCACCTAAGTTTTATAAGTGATTTGACTGTGGAAATGAATGTTGAAGTCTCCTGTATTGATTTGACATAAAATTGAAAACAGTTTCTCCATTGTAGCCTTTATGAATGACAGATGCAGCAGGAATACCAATTCTCTCTGCTTCCTCTTCTGAACAAGCAAACTTTGGGAATGGTTAGTGGACTAAGATACATGAACTCCTGAACTCAGCAACAAAAATACATTGTTTTTTTGATGATTAAATAAGTGTGCTTGAAGTGTGAGGCCCATAATGTCCAATTAAATGGACCTGCTAATATTTCTCTTTTAAGATTAATTCCTCCATTAAAAGTTTTCTATGTAAGACACCAATAAAGCTGCAGCACATAAGCAAAAAAAAACGGAGACATTTTAAAAAAAAGGAAGAAAGAAAAGGAGGGGAAGGGGAAAGCCCTATCTAATAATAACACTGATGACAAGAGACTCAACTCTGGTATAGTAGCACACAAAAAGTACATATTTAGTATATATTTAGTATATATAAAAGTATATATTTATAAGTCCTGAGCCAGATGGTAAGAAATTTTGGCAGCTGTCAGATGCTTGTTTTCCTATGCAACACAATGAATTTGTTGTCCACGTAGTTAAAAAAGCATGATATTTTTCCAGCCTTACCTTCTTTATTTATACAGCAAGCAAACTATCAACTAGGAAATAAATCTTGGAACATAATCTTGAGGAATTTTAACTAATATTAACGAGCAATAGGGCTTAGTTTTCCATAGATACACAAACACAAAAAAAACCCCCAAAAAAACTAGCTTTGCATTTACCTTCTTGAAGGTAAGTTCTGATACAAGAATATTTACTACCAAAAAGTAACAATGTTCAAATCAATTAATCTTTATTCAAGGTAAAATTAAGCACACAGGAGGAGTGCTTATGCACACATAAGTGATAGGAGCACTAAATATTTGTCAGGATTTTTCAAAGACACCAAAGTTAATGTCACTATAAGATGTAGCATTTATAAGCCTATTGTATATGTTTATTGAGCATAATTTTATAAAAACACCATAATGGAGTCTATGATTTAGAAATAATATTTTTAGAAGTGTTCCACTGTGTATGTAACCACATAATAATGTTTGCATTGAAAATCAGAAAAGAACAAAAGAACTCCTGGAAACCTTTTTTTTTTTAGCATTACTTGACATCACAGAGAAGTGCTACTCCACGGAGTACCCAGTGCTCTGGAGGCTGGCGGGTTTTAAGATCCATAGCAGCAATGAAATTAAGGTCTGTTCGACTGCTCTTTTTGTAGACTGGACATGAATATAGATGTGGATCTTTTGCAGCTGAAAAGACAGAAGAGACATAAAGAGCAATTAAACTAAGTTGAAAAAAATGGGGCCCTAAGGGATTGATCATAAGGCAAATGGAAAACTGAACCCAAGTTCAATAGTACTGCTTTCTATTTGCTATTGCCAGTCTAAGGACATATATGGTTTGAAATTTCTTTAGGTTTAACATGAGCACCTAGGAAGTGATGCAAACCAATATACGTACATGGACACTCTAGAGTAATTAGTGCTCTTAATGGTTCAATCTGCCCACTGAACATTACTTCTTATCAATGTATTATGCCAAAATAAAATTTCCCTGCTTTTGACCTGGTAACTTTCAAACTTGGTTTGAAATACATTTCGTATTTGAGAGTACAAGTCATCAACTACTTCACTGCAGAATTAGAACAGTAGTCAAGTCATGCTCAGTACCTCTGTATTCATTATTTAGTATCTTGGCTGCTGATCACGCCTTTTATAAAACATTAGCTATACAAAATAGCATGTTAGTAAGATTTGCTTTTAGAGGTGGGATGCTTTTCAACAGTTTTCCAATTTTATGTCACGCAGTGGATTATTCTAGTCTGTTTTACATCCCTATTCAACAGCATGTCCTATTCTATATGCAAAAACTCATCACATTAAGACAAGTTACACATTTTCACAGCACTGTCCTTAAGCCCCATAAGTTTACTTTCCTTTCCTTCATTCCTTTACTGCCTCAAAGACAAAACATCTCCCACGACCTTACTCCACATCTTGCTTGCTTCCATGAGCTCAAAATCAGACTTCTCCAGGAAAATAAAAAAGTTTTTATAAATATACAGATATATATATTATGTGTATATATATATTTATATATATAAAAACATATTATCTATAAATACAATATATACCTGTATATGTATACATATGTGTGTGTGTGTGTATGTATATAATCCATGAGTATCTTGTATGCTGTATATGCACACATACATATATTTTATATATATATATAAAAATTACATTCAGTTTTGGCATGAGTGAAAGATTCTTTAGATTTATGTTATGGAGGCTACAGAGATCACAGAGTTTATGTATAAGAAAAATGGCATTTTAGGTCTGGGACGTATATTGTCAATATGTACAGCTTACCTGTTATAAAGTTCTTAACACCATTAAGACCACGTGTAGAGACCTATCTAAATATTAGGAAAAGTGCCTGCTATCAATTATGAAGCAAGTCTGCTTCAGTGGAAGTCTAGGGAGTCCTCCCCATTGAAACACATTTGCTATGCATACAATGATATCAACAGCCTCACGAAATCCCTGCAAGCCCAAAAGTTTTCAATGCAGTTAAATGAAACATTACTTTGAATTCAACGTAAATAACATCCTCTACAATACCGTTACTTACTATTATTCTCTGCATATATCCTTATAACTGGCATCAGCTCGAAGAGCACCTTGGGCTTAGATTCTGTCAGTCTCATGTTTCTTCTGTCCCAACCAGCTCCTTCTAAATACAGCCCATACACGTAGACACCTTCTGAAGGAGGGCTTGTAATATCATCCTTCATCCATTTAGTGACTTCATTGCACAGTACTACACTGTCAAGAGCCCATCCTTTGTTAGCCCTCGTTATTTCCTGCCCAAATCAGACAAAAGTTAGGTGATAAAATTTTCACATGAGCTCAGAACCCTTTTTCCCAGCAGTTATTAGAAATCAATTTTTATAGCCATAAAATATCATCTTCAGTACAAAAAAAAAACCACCAATCCTTTACAATATCTGTGTTCACAGAAGTCTGACTTTTCTCTAAGGGAATGATGGCATGGCACTACAAGAAAGCCTTCAGTACTTTTGCCACTATACTTGACTTTAATTTCTTTCTATTATATAAAGTATCTAAAAACCATACCAAGTAACACAACCACTAGTAGCACAACCAATGCCAATGGTAGCCAGCTCTTGTGAACACAAAAATTTCACATATTTGATGAGATGAGAAAACATTACCTGCATGTGGTAAGTGAAACATATTTTCTGGGGTTACCTTCCTTTTTCCTGCACCTCTACTCTTCAGTAACTGTATTCTTAATGAGTAAAAACTCACTCAGCTATAAAGCTATGTAAAGAGACTGCAAAAAAACCTGTTGGTTAATGCACTGGACAACACTCAACTCTCAGTTGCCCAGTTCTTTACTATGCCATGCAAATAAGTTGTGGCAAACCCAAGTTTCATCCTGGTCTTCCAATGGCTTCAAAAATCTTTCTTTGAAATAACTGGAATGAATGCTTGCCCTGTACTGCAGTTACACGGATGATCTAAAAGAACTCAAGATTTATAGCTAAGTGATCATTGTGGATCTTTCTCACATTGAAGCCCAGAAACTCACTTTGGTATTTACTTGGCCTATTAGGTTGTTACATATCCACAGTTCCTTTTTACAGAACCAGAAAATTCTGTAGTTTCCAATTGTTTTGGATCCTGCTAGTAAACTGGGACTGTCTTTTGCATCCAAGCTCATGCAATGAGCTTGGATGCAAAAGACAGTCCCAGTTTAGGACTGTTCACGCAAAAGAAATATTTTGTTACATAATTCCAAGGCTATATGCCTGAAATTTTAGATCACACTACCCAGACCTCAGAGTAGGAGGGGATACTTTTCCTACATCAAAAATCTTCATTTTTTGGGCTTTTATTTTCCTGAGGTCCCATTGTATTTTCACCTGAGTATTCTTTTTTAATTTTTCACATTCCAGATGCTTACTGTCTCCAGTATGTCCCTTTATGCTGATCAACACAGTCATTTATTGTTTCCTTATAATGTAAAAAAGTTGCTGAGCAGCCAACATACATATATTAGCAAACACATCAAATATCATACCTCTATGCATTAATAAAGGAAAGTCTTTCCCACTTCCTGAAGAAAGACTTAATCAGCTACTGAACAGCAGCAGTGAAATGTAAGACTAATTCTGAATAGCTTTTCAGCCCAGTCTCCAGTCAGGTAAGTACTGAACCCAGAACAAAAGAGGGGGGAGAAAGGCAAATTCATGGGCTTAATGGCCATTCTCAGAGATATTGCAATGGAAACATGAGACTTAATATTTTTCTAGTCTACCTTAATAATATTGTAAGGTAGCCTCTACTTATTTGGGCCTTGGTCAACACAGGACACATAATTTAACACATTAGTGGTTGTTATACTAACAAAGTACGTGTGAAGGGAGAGAAGTTCACTCAGGAAATGTTAGACAGTCACACATCTTCCCATGCATATAAACTCATCCTTCATCAGACAATACATTTTATTTTTAAAAGTATGTGAAACAATAAGCAGAATAAGACTTCAAACAGAATTTACCTGTCTCACTGCAGTTAAAAATCCTTGAGGATTAAAAAACCCTGTCATCCAGAAACAGTTGGGTCGACTTTCAAAAATCCACTTGTAAAACTGGTGGTTTCTTTCTAGAAGCTCAGTAAACCAGAAACCAAGTGTACTGGAAGGCCAAGACACCTAAAAACAGTAAACACGTTTTAAAATAGCATACTGATGTCAAGAAAAGCTACATCCTCCCACGGTAATAAACAATACAATATTAGCAAAGCATATTTGAAGATCATCTATCATAACTTTAATCTGATGCTTAAACTTTGCATCCCACTGAAACCTGAAGGAAATTCTTTCTCTGTTTAAATTCATGTCTACTATTCCATTTACATGTTTAATGCTCTCTGTGGAATTGTCCATTTTATGACATTTTTGCAAGATTAAACAGCTGTATAAGCTAAAAAGAAAAATTGTATACATGTCTTTATAATTCCAAGGTCAATATATCAAGACAACATGATTTCTGTAACACCGTTCTGCATTTTTATTCTTCTGAATAAAACCTAAGGAAAGCTGAACTTGGACTATGGGGAGATATAGCTGTGTTGTGAAGTTGTGAAGCATCTGTTTACATCTAGGTTTTCTACCATGAAAACACTTTGTCAGTAGAAACAAAACAAGCAAACAACAACAACAAAAAAACAAACACTTTTTTCTTTAAAAAAAAATTCTTTCCATCAGTTGCTGTTAACAGGTCTAATTATCCCTGAAAACAATTTCTATGGGGAGAGGCTGAGAGCTGGGATTGTTTAGCTTGAAGAAGAGAAGTCTTAAAGGAGGCTTAAATATGTTTATATCTCATGTGGAGGAGAGAAGGAGATGGAGTCTGATCCTTTTCAGAAATTGGAGAGAAGGCAATGGGAACAAGATGTAATGTCAGAAATTCTGTTTCAACTTAAGGAGTTTTTTGTTTGTTTGGCTGGTGGTTGGTTGATTGGTTGGTTTTTACAGTGAAGGTGATCAAACAGTGGAATGGGTTGCACCTCTCTGATTCTGAAGACTCCTGACTTAACTGAGCCTGCTTTAGAAAATGTGATTAAACTACTCTGTCTCCATAGGTTCTTTCCAGCATCTACTATTCTGCAATTATGTGGCTATTACTCAAAGTGCACTGATTTTGACAAAGATGGACAGGCCACCTCTACTTAACCCAGAAAAGGATGTCCAATAATTATATATGTCAAATAAATAACACCATCTTAGTCACTAATATGGGTGTTAATTTTAAAAATCCATCATCACATTTTAAATTTCTCTCCTCTCTCTGGGTTTTCATATTGCCAATATATAAAAATGGCACATAGCTGCATCCTTCACATTCATTTCAATTTTCATAAATGAAAGAAAGCTTGTTTTCAGTATGTTTATTTTAGCACAAAATCTATTCCAGCAGTTGCACAGCTCTGGTTAAAACTTCTGAAACATAGTTTGAAAAAAAAATGTTTACTCTAAGTCTAGCAGTTTAATCTAGTCTTCAGAAATAGCTTTTTTATTTCTTTCCAGAACAAGTGATGTACACCTACCTTTTTCCAGCTAGCAGGAATCCTTCCATCATACATGCAGTCTAAAGCATCCCTCAGATTTTCACTCATAACTATTGTCCCATCAATGGCAAGTTTTAGATCAGTCAGAGTGCTTCTCACTAAAGAAATAACTCTCTGCATTTGTTCTATCTCCTGTCGTAAAAATATGTGCATAGGTTGAAAAGGTCCCATGTTCTTTAGTCTTTCTTTTACCTGTTGGTAGAAAACCAAAGATCCTTCAATAGAAGTGAAAAAACCAAAATTGGATTTATGTCAATGTTAGGCCCCAATATGATCTTTGAGACATAACAATTTATTTATGAGCTTAAATGGTCAGTTTGGCACCCCCCTTGAATTATCTGTGAGAGAGAAACACAGGATTTGTTCCAAGAGAAATCTGTGATGCTGAGACTGGCTATGTTTTCAGTCCAAGTCATGATTTAGTCTTTGAGCTAATGTCACTTAAAGAGCTTGTAGGCTGTTTACCTCAGTTCAAAGAATTCAGCTGTAGTTCCAACAAGCAGTTCCAAGGTTCTTTTTGAACAAATCAATCAAGAGTAATTGCCCCAACTACTTTGCTCCAACACAGCAGCAATGCCCGGGAACTATCACAATATCAGGCCGTCTTGTATTCCGACCAAACTCACTGATACATTTTTAATCAAAAGTGTTAAAGTAACAAAGAAACAGCTGCATTAACATAACTAGAAATTTTATAGTGTCAACAACTTCAGTTAAAAGCTAATGATCCTACCTCTCCCATAGTGCAAATGACAATTTAAGCATTAACAGGTTTAATATTTCTGAAAAAGTTTTTACAAAAGCACTTCAGCACACATTTAATGACTTCATTATAAACATTAATAGCTTGGCCACACTTCTTTAAAATACAAAGTATTGCCTGCATGAATTAATTCAAACATGCTTTTAGAAAAGTTTTTGGGGTTTTGGGTTTGCCGGTTTGGTTTTTTTTAATCCATAAAAGGCAAGATGGAGCAAATGTTTTTGCCACAATTTCATTAACTCACTTCAAATGGTACATAATCAGCAGGAAGTTTTTCCAGCATATCATCAGCCAGTCTGGCTACAACTGCCTCTCGAGTTTCACCTTTTCCACCAGAGCTATCTTTAGGCTGAATACTGAGGATGGTGTCCAATACATCTCTGGAAACTTTACTTTGGTAGGTGATATCTGCATTGGGGTGCAAACCAAACACCTCTGGTGTGTCATAAGCAGGAAGGCTCTACATAGTAAAATATAAAAAGAGTACAACTGGAGATTTAAAACCTAATCATTAAAAAAAAGATCCAAACAAAAAAATCCGCAAACAAAAAAACAACCCCATAAAACTCAACACACAACAAAACCAAATAAAAAACAGGGAAAAAAAAACATGATTACTGTTAAGTAACAAGCTAGATTTCTTCAAATAGTCTTATGCCAAATAACTTGCTGCGTTCTATTTGTCATGTCCCAGGCCAAATCACACCAAACAAATTGTGTTTTAACAACTATACGCTATATTAATAAAAAAAATTTTTACTCTCATATATCTAGACCTTTCATTTCAAAGGTGTTGTACCCAATGTCTGGACTCCATTCTTTGCCCTCTTTAATAACTTTGTGCCTTTAGGTGTGTCCCACAAGCAAAAACACATGAAAAAGAAAATATATATTACTCTCATGAAGATGATAACATTGATAACAATAATTAGTTGTCACTAATAGATGTGCAAACTGCTAGAAATCAGACAAAACACAGGTACTCAGAAAAAAAAGAGAAAAATTATAGGGAATCAGGAGCTTATGAGAAACAAGTGATTAGCTTTCATTTACCAACCTGTATGTACTGAAGGTATTGATCCACCACAGTACATTTGGGTATGCTGTATCCTTTGTAGAAGCTGAATTCCTGACTGAATGTGTTTTCACTGAACCAAATCTTTACAAAGGTGTTCATGAGTCTTTTGTCAAAGTCATCTGTCACACGACCACCATACTGGATCTCACCTATCATGTAACAAACAGTACTCCAAGAGATCCCCTAAAACCAAGCAGAAAGCACTGACTTCAGCTAATCCCCTTCTTATTTACTTAGATCTGCCTTAGTAAAAACAGCTGATGTACCATGTCTGTCCCATTTGAAAGAATGTTACTTTCCTATTACTCTTTTTCATTATAGTCTTGCATTCCCACAACACCTGCAAGGATTTCTCAAAATAGAATTCACCAACAAATTCAAGAGCATCTTGAAGATAGCAAGGTTACAGATATATTTGAATTCTCCTTTCACTTAAAATGCCAACTGCAAATTGCTCTGCCACAGACCTCTCTTTATGACAACTAACAATATGAAAGTGAGAAACACAGGAGACATTATTGTATAATCATTTAAAACAACTTTTGATTTCTTCATGCTGCAAAGTTGGGGGGGGGGCAAAGCTTATTTTTACTTGAAATAGATTTAAACAAAAGAGTATTTAAAATATCCCTTTTTAATTAATTGACTTAATTAGAATTGAAAAGAAGGTCGATACTGCTAAGGTTTATATTTCTGAGATGGATGGAAAGGCTTTTTTTTTTAATGAAGAGGTTAATACAGAAATTAAACATGCACTGGATTAGAAGTCTAAGTCTGTTGCTGTAGAGATAGATATACTTGAAATATTGAATATTTGTGGAAAAAACAATAAGTTAAAATCACTCTTGTAGTTCAGTTTTTAGGAAGCATCTACATACATTCCACTACTAGAAAGATCCATCATCTTAATCCACCTTTCCCACAAAATCATTAATTACCTTCTTGGTATCCATGCGATTCAAGTGGTTTTGAACAAACTGCACTGTAGCATTGAAATCAGCTTGATTAAACTCATAGGGAATATTCCAACCCAGAGAGCCAAACTTGCGTCTTTCCTGAACGGTGGAGTGCAGAAAGGCTACAGCATACAACAGTGGTTTCCATTGCACCATTTTACTGGCATCTAATAAATCCTGGCTGACACCTATTGATTGCAAACGGGCTTTATGAAAATCACTGTAATTGTCTTTTTCAAAATTACTTCAAACCAGTGCTAAAATATCACTCTAGAAATAGTCGCTTGGCTCTCTGCCTCTCCCAAGGGTAAATTATTGTCCCACAAAGTGTTCTGTGCTGGAGACAGTTTATAGCATGTTATTAAATTGTACAAATTAGAAGAGTAAACTTCAGGGGGAAAAAAACACAATTTACTAATAGTTGAATTCACATCAAGTTGCTTTCTGCAGAGAATCTTTTGTCCTTTATTTTATGTAGTGTAAAGAGCACTTGATAGCCAACCATATCATTTTTCTGCCAAAAGACAGAATATTAAAAATTAAAACACTTTGAACTGAGATACTAGAAGCCAATACGTGAGAAAAGAAAAGGCATTCCCTGTTTTGTTATCCAATTAATTCTGACAACAGAACATCAGCAAATCATCTTCTTAATTTTCAAAACAAAAAACTAAGATGTGCCTTGCATCATTGTGAACAGTTCCTCATATTAGCTTATATTTACTACCAGTTTAACATGACCACACAATAGCAACACAGTCCAAAATTTAATTTTAAATCATTACCATTCTAGCACTCACCACTGTACGTTCTCTTTAGTCCAGCTCTGAGCCCTTGTGGTGGTTCATTGGTAAACTTAATCGACATTTGAAGAAGGGTGATGGGGAATTGTTTGTGAATGTCAGTTGTCATCCACAGCCTAAAGCTTTCATGGACAGTCTCTGTCTCTATTACAGTGTCCATTAACTCATCCAGAAAGTCAAGTCCAAGGTGGCAGTTTTGCAGAAGTGCCCAACCTCCCTAGTTTCAAACAACAGAATTTTAAAAGTTATCAATGTTGTTCAAAAACTGAAATCACTCCTTGAGGGGAGTTAAGCTTTGGGCTGTTTCTTCTGAAGATGGTGTTAGCTTATTTGGTTTTTTTTACCTGAACAAGTGGTTCCTACTTGTCTCATCTGGTCTTTTCAAATAGTCTCTACCTTTTCCATTTCAATACATTTAAAAGATACCTTGTCATGACTACAGTGCTGATAGAAACTGATAAATTTTGACTTACATAAGGGAGCTCAGGAGTAGCTCCATAGAGCAACCTGCTAAACCTTGTTCCTCACAAGTGTCCCAGGCTTGGAAAATAACCAAATAAGCCTACATAACTAATCTACTGCTATCAATCAATAGATGTCAAACTTTCTTATATTAATTACCTTATTTCTCATATAGGCATCTTACATACCTCTTCACTAAGAGGGCTTGTGAGACAGTGAGGGAATGTAACTGCATTTCTCTTAACTAAACAAAAGCTGTTCTTTTCCCATCTTTTTGAATGGGTTTCTTCTCATTTGATTGATCAATTAGTTCCTTATGAGAAGTTAACAAGAATCTGAAGCAGAACTAAAACACGTTATAAAAAGAAGCTCATAGCACAGGAGAGTAAGAGCAGTATTTTTACATCAGCAGGCAGAGCAGTAGTATCACCTGATGTGCAAATCATGCCAAATTGGAACATCTCACCTTTCTCATATAATTCCTCTTCCTGTAAAATGCCTGTGCTACCAGGCTGTCCCTCACAAGTCCAAATTCAGACTACAGCAATATGAAATAACTTGCTATACTACCTTGTTTTTCTCAAGTTTATATACCTATCAATAGTGTATTTGGAATTCATTTTCTTCAGTTAACAAAATACATCTATATTACTAAAAAAAAAACCTGAAAATATAATCTGAAATGCCTACAGAAGAATATTTACTGGTAATATAACCAAAAACCAAAAGAATCGATTCAACTATGTTCATCAGTCTGCAATCAACTATAGAAACTCCATTTTACATGAAAAGCACTCATTTTCAATGAAAAGCATCTGCACAGTATCAAGAAGCTTGTTGTGGCAAATTGAAGGAGTGTGAAAATACAGTTCTCTTGCTTAGGACTCATATAAATAAATGTAGGGGTTTGCATCAGCATTAATTACCCACCAAACTACATTATCTCATGGCAGGATTTTTATTTCTAAGTGTTTAATACAGAGAGAAAAACATTCAGATTTTTGTTGCTTACATGAGCCATTGTCTGCTGTAGAAGTTTACGAGCATGGATTCCTTGCCCCTGGCCCATGGAAACACAACACGTTTCTGTCTTCAGTCTTTTTCCCAAAGCAATAATTGAGTCCGTAGGATCAGAGCCCATGGAAAGAAAGCATATGAGGGGAGTACGTGGATCTGACTCTTCCCATGTTTTCTCCAAGTCCAAGATGACTCCCTCTGCATATTTCTCCCCCATAGTGTCAGTGATATATTTTCTTGCCTATATTAAAAAGGGTAAATTTAACTTGTGACCTAACCATTTTATAATGCTTTCTTCCCAGTGTAAATGCTACCAAAAATTCAACTGAATACCAAAGGTGGCAAAAAATTTATATCAAAAATAAAAATACACAACAAGTTTATTTTTACACGTCAACACACCATACTGTCTTTGAAGGTGTTATTTCTTATAGCCTTATACAGCCAGTTAATTTTTTTCAATAATTATTATATTACATATATCTGCATGCATTGTTTTATATAATAACTATAATTAGAGTATAATAAAAATAATAACTTCTCTAAAAATTTAGAAAATTTTTAATGATTTAAGGATATCTCCATTAGATAGTGTAACTCTTAGCATCAAAATCTAGAAAAATAGGAGAAAAGGACTAAAGAGGGGCTTCAAAGCTCTTAGGGCTTTCTCACATCCACAGTTAAGTAAGCAATGAATTAACAGTAGTAATGATTAAAATAACTATCACTAAGTGGACGATCCAAAGGAACAGGTGAAAAACATCGCTTATCCCTTCTTTATTTATCTTTAAAAATTCTAGATTATTGTTCTTTTTCACAAAGAAATAGAAAAGGCTCTTTCAAACAGTCTGAGATGATCTTTCTGGTACTCTTTCACCCCACATAGCTCTTGCCTTAGACAAATCTTTGCTTTAATACCTCTGGGTTACCTCTCAGAGACAAAAGACGTACAGCATTAAATATTTGATAAAGTATCAGTTTTCATAAAACCATCAAAAGATGAAAGTTTACCTTGCCCCATTAACAGCAGAGAGGAACTAAACTTATGTGTTTCAGACGCATAGCAGACATCATAGAGATATTCTTTATACAGTACTGCTTAACCTATTGACTGAAGTTACACCAATAACTGGTGAGATTTTCTCTGAATCCAATCGCAATGTCTAAAGATATGCATCAATAAAAATTAATACCACACTTCAAGTGATGCATTCCAATTTCAGAAAGTCATCATTAATTGCTCTGAATTGCCAATAATTTTATCATTTTTTTGTTCTTTTGTACTGGAGAAGAACATAAAAGTTAAAAATAGGCTCCTAGAAGATTATTTTTCTTTAAAAAAGGTCTATTTAATAAACTTCAGTTCTGTAATTTTTTAATAGATGTCTTTAAATTGAGAGCTTTGAGCTGACTTTATTAAAGATATTTCTAAAGTGGTTCTAATTCTTCCATGCAAGAAATAGTTTCTCAATTAAATCGTTTTCAGTTTTCCCTCAGCTGGTTTAGTTCATTAAAATATTTTTTTACTTCAGTCTAACATGGGGACACTTCTAAAATTCTAGTGAGTAAGGAAGAACAGCCAAAAGTATCTTCTGAACTAATAAAGCAGATCTGGATAAGCACATATGATTCCAGCAGAAATCACCACTGTGGATAATATCCACCAGAGTGGATAATATTTGTTCAATATATTGGAATAATTATTTTATCACTGCCCTTGTAACAAATACATAAATGGTCTGAAAAGAATTTCAGATAATACAACATAAAGGTCCATTACAAAAAGATGTTTACCATTCTATAAGATTGCACAAACTTGCAATCTGATAACTATTACTCTAGTGATACCCAAATGGACCATTCTAAGCTATATAAATATACCTGAGCTATGGTCCTGTCAGGACACCAAGATCTGATAAGAAGAAGATGTCTGAAGGAGTCCAGAGATTGACCATAGCCACTAGGAATCAATTCTTCCTCAGGATTCTTACTATCAAACCAGACTTTCCACTGTTTCTCTTCTCTGGAAATCTGCAATTATATGATCAAAGAAGCAAATATCACTAAAGAGACAAGTCGTATTTGCAGTGCCACTAAGTCACAAAAATTTAATGAGAGTCAGAGATATGAAATCCACACCCAGACATCAGTTTAGAGATATTCTTCCACAGATTTAATAAGGCTATTGAAAATTACAGGAAAAATTTCAGATTATAAGCATGCTATTGTAGAATGCAGCACCCTGGAGTATTCATATTCTGAAAACAGGAGCTAATCAGTATATTATAGTCTGATATAACAGTATAGCTGTGTCAGAATATGGATAGCTAGACACAGACATAGCTTTGAGAACAGCAAGTACATAATTGCTCTCCACATGAGAGAGCATGTGGAACATGTACCTTCTCGCTAACATTTATTCCATGTAACCAGAGAAATACTGGAAGAAGCATCATAAAACATAGTGTACGAAAGAATAACCAGAATAAAAATAAAGTTGTAATTTATTAGTTGGGTAACCGCAAGTTGAATCCCAATCCAAAAATATTATAATTTTATAAAGTGTGAACATTCTACACTCTTCTTATTTTCCTGGGGGTGGTTGAGTTTTTATATCAATGTAGGTTGCTAAGCAGTCAGAGCCATAACTGTGGCTATCTGCTGTCACTTTTTTTTCTCTTCCATAAAATAAATCAGTTTCCACTATATGGCTTGACTGCCAGACAATTACTTGTTAAACAAGAGATCAACTTTCAAAAGCTCTTACGTACTTGATCAAGAATATCTGAAAATTCTTCAAGCTTACTGAGCTCCACCAAGTTCAACCAAGTCATATCCAGAATCCATTTAGCCGGCTTAGGAGGACAGGCTTTAAGGTCTAGGGAAGCGCCACCTGCAAGAAATTGAAATTAGTTATCGGTACTGTTGGAGAGACAAAGAAAAATAAACAAAATAAGAGGGAAAAAACAAATATAATAATCCAGTTTTTAAATCATGATGTTACAGGAGTTTTCTACCTTACAAAACCATGCCACATTTGATTAAGCTGAGTTTGCAATTTGGTTAGTTTATATTTTTTTTTTAATATTATGTACCCCAAACAGAAGTATTGACCAATTTCTATTTTGAGGCTTTACTGGCTTTTTTTTTTTTTTTTTGCAATGTGCCTGGAAATAAAGGCTTTTTGGGAAAATATATTCTGAAGATTCAACATGGAAAAATTCACACATATAATCCACAAATAAATGCTGCCTGTAAACTAAGTCTCTTGAAAAGCTAATCCAAAACTGATCCAAACTTTTAAGTGAACTCAGTACTTGTATGCAGTTAAGACCAAAACCATGACCTTGTCACATGCAGCTGAGACTCTGATGGTCTTTTAAAATGGTAGCATCATTTTCTGCTCCTATTTGCTGCAGTTGCTATAACATGTTTACTACAATAATAATTTTTTCTAAGTTAAACACATACCTGGTGGTAATTGAGCAGCAGACAATATTCCTTTCAAATTCTCATGATTACAAAGATATATTAATCAATATTCATTGTGCTGCTATAAATTAGAACTGCCATACCATGTTGTCTGTCACCAGATCAGAATGATAAACACGTATTCTTACAATTCACTGGTTTCTCATGTGCAAAAGGAAGGAGCGTGCTAGCTAGAAGATACAAATACATATGTTTCCTATAACAATAATGTGCTCTCCTTATAATTTATTCATAGTTCCCACCTTTAATAAGTGTCAGAAATTCTTCATGCTTCACTCTGTTTCTTTGTATATCAATCTTCAAAGTAAGCAGTAATGTGAAAAGAAATTTGTGCTCCTCATAGAGTCCTCGGGCAGCATATTTGAATACTTCATATGTCATATGTTCAATAATATTGGTAACCCTCTTGCTGGTTATAGGGCTCTTGGTAGACCTGTTAGAAGAAAGGTCCACAGTTTAAAGTTGATTTTCTTAGGCTTTATAAAAGGGAATAGTATGCAAAAGGACAAAGCCATAGATCACTATTTTCAGAACATGAAAAATAATAGATCACAAATAGAATATCAGACAGCAAGCTGGCAACAACTTCCAGATTGAAGGAACAGCAACAACAAAAAATCCTGTCTAATCGAGTGGTTTTGCCCAGCTGAAAATCAATGCAGTATAATGGGTTTTAATTATATAATAAATTTTGAAGGACTGTAAGCACATTAGAAGGGTCTTTTCCTTGCTGACAAAGTTTTATGGGTATTTAAGCTGACAATTCCTGGTCAAGACTGTAAGAAGCAAGAGTCTTCTTTCTGATATTAGTTTACAATAAATCTTTACTGTACTACAGGCACCTCCAGCACAGGATAAATACAAATTATAATTATCATTAGCTAAATTACCTGGCTAGGGAGCGGTCAAAGAGCCCCAAAAACTGTCGAAGTGATGTCTGATACATGACATTGACCATGCTCATCTCAGTGATAAGGAAGTACAAGATGCTACCTCGAGTTGCAACTGAAGAGTGAGAAAGACAAATTTGTTCAAAGTAGAAATGCAGAGCAGAAAACTTTAACTCTCCAAAACATGTACACTGATTTTAACACTAAGGATAAACTGAAGATCCTTGAGTTCTCTATTCTTTACTGCCAGAAAAATAATAAAATCATTCATTTCATCCTCATGTATTCATCAGGGGAAAAAAATATTTTCTGTAATTAATGCAAACTATGTAAAGTCCAGTTTTCAAATACAAGCATATTTGGAGATCTGCAATATTGAGATCATCAGCAGAACGCATAAAAATTATGGCTGTTTAAAATACTGTGTAAGTATCCAAACAAATTTCTTTTTACAGACTTTTACAAGACTCATATAAAAGTCAAATGAGCTATATTTATTGATTTATATATTGATTTATATATTGATATATATTGATTTAACTTACCCAGCACTGATTTAACTTCTTTTCTGTAGTCATTCAGTTTTAAATGCAAAGGTTTTACAAAATCTGCAATGTTTCTGGTACACTAACTGTCCCATCTACACATTTCGTAGAATGCAGGCAATTACAGAGAGCTATTTTTTCCCCTGTTTTTCTCACATTTTTACCTGTCAGTTAAAAGACTTATGAAATTTGTTGACTATAAGAACCAAAGGATAAACAGTGAAGTATTCATCAGAACAGATATAGAGAGTACTTAATGTTATATAAGCTCTGTAAAAGAATGTCAACATGTTGAACTCAAACATATGCTTACCTATACACCCTAATGACTGATATGCTTGTTTATAGAGCAATGGGAAGTCTACAAAGAGAACAATTCACTCAATTTTGTAAATTCCACATGAGGCATAACATTGACTATTTTCTCCATTATATCTCAACAGGACATCTCCTGGATACATTTTACTTACAGGCAAACACAGATCTCTCCCACCAATTTTGCTCTTCCTGATCTCATCCCCAATTTCTCTTACTCTAAGTATTGATGTTTTAAAAATAAAGGCTAGTTATTTGTCTTCTCTGACTACCTTCACTCACCAGGTCTGTACTCTTCGCGGGCTGAATTGATCTGTACTTCAGTTTCAGCAGAAGTTTGCAGTTTCTGTGTTACTTCTTCAGCAGTCTTCTTAGTGTTACTCAATACAATTAGTAGAGTCTCATCATCTGCCAGAGAACTCTTAGTGCTTGTAAGTCGAAATAAAAGGTTATCTTCTAGGTCTTTAATCCTCCTTTTGTTCAAAGTCACATCTTCAATAAGATCAGTTCTTTCTTTCTCTAATTCCTGTTGGATTTCATAGTAATATTTGGGAAGCAGAAGAGCGATCAAAAATAATAATAAAAAAATTAGTTTAAAACAGTGTAGGTCAAGACTAACTGAATTAATTTGAGGAAAGAATTCCAGTGGTACTTCTAACACAAGATATATTGCCAGAATCTGAACCTGCTACATAAGTAGGCATTAACAAATAATTTCTACAAATATTATGGAAGATGCTTGTATAATGGCCTAAAAGAACAACAAGTTCACAATTGTTTGCCTTCTGTTTCAGAAAAGAAAAAAAGCAAACGCCATTCCAGACATAGGATTTAATTTCCCTCCATGTAATCTTATCCTTATTTATGCCTTGCTTTACAATTGCCATATTGAAAACTTAGTCTCAATAGCCATGCTTAGTCATCAAATCAAGCATCAGATATTTCAAGAAGTGCCAATATTCCTCCATCAAACAGGGATAATTTCAGCCTCTCACTAAAATGCTTCATTGATTAAGAAAGTATGAGTTACTTCACTAGAATTATTTATTTTAGACATTTAGTAATATAATCTGGGTGGTTTATGTACCTAGATTCTTTTCCAGTGCCCAAATATAGAAGATGGATAACTGTTAATCAAGAGTTTTACATTAAAAAAACAGCTATTTGAAATCTCTAGAAAAATATTTTTCAGCTATAACAGTCCTTTCAGTTCATTCTTAAAATCAAACTTTAAAAACTTAATATAAATTAGTCTCTGAGAGATAAAAATCCTTTACTAAAATATAACCAAATGTTTCAGTACAGTGAAGTAAAAAGAAAGAAAAGAGAGAGAAGGGGTTAAGAGGTTTTTGTAAGAGAAGGTCAACATTAATCTTACAAATGAACAGTAAGTGAGTCAGTTGGTAGAAATATTTGCTGTCTAGATAAATACTTCACAAAGCTTACAAAAGTCTGAATAATTTTAACAATGTCTCTCCAAACTTGGAAGTTCCGTGTTCACTCTGTCATTGCCAAGTCCATTTTCATGTTGCTTACTGCCTGCTAATATTCCAGAGAAATAGGGACAACACTAAGAAATACACGACCTCTCATATAGCACTAGAGACATAATGGACCTGAACCCTTATCAAGGCTTAAGAAAATGTTTTAGTCCCCTATTTGAGTAGCCTCCATTTATACAGTTTTGAAAAACATTTGTAACTTTTCAGGTTTTTTTTTTATTTTTTCCACATTCTAAACTTCTGGTCTTCTCAACCTACATTCTCCTCCTACATTCCTAATTCAAGAAATTATTTGTTTTAAACAATGCCCTTTGACCTTAAAAAGGAAATAAAGAAGAATCATCTTATTATTATCAGATTTAGAGTTTTTTCTTGGTATATTGAAACATCATAATCATCATCAGGTAGAAAATATTTAGTGGGACAATTATTTTAGAATAATGCAAATACAACATAACTTATTAAGAAGATTCTGGCAAAAACTGATGAAAATACACAAGAAAACTACAGTTATCTGCATTTCAATCAACTGCTGCTTTGTGGAACTGAAGAAAAACAGGTAACAGTTTCATGAAGCATTTTTTCATGCAAGTTTGATGAAGCAGAAACTTTTCCTTAAAGAATAGCATTGAAAGAAAGTTATCATCCAATTATCCATTATCCATCCAAATATCATAATTAACATACTGCACCAAATTAAATTTCATATTTTGCTGAGCTCAGTTAGAAAATTTAAACATAGTTTAGACTTCAATGCTTCATAAAAACAGAAAGCAATTCTCCTCACATGAAGAGCCTGAGAAATAAGTTGGAAATAGAGTTACCAAGCTAAAATGAAGCAACCCTAGATGAAAACCTTAATGAAAAAAAATTTGTCTATTAAGCTCTTAAAATGCTTTTTGCAGATCAAAAAGTGTAAACAGTTGAACACTTTCTTCATATCTTGAGAAATTTCCAGTCATAGCACTAAGGATGCAGAAAAAATAAGCCAAGTTACCACATACATAAATTCAAGGAACTTGCACCAGAGGCTATTTCAAATCCAGTTTTATGGAGTTCCTTTCACAAGCAGATGACACTTTACCAACTGTACCAAAGAATGTTATTTCTTGTTAATATTCATAAAAAATGAAAGCTGCTACATAGCTTATATCATCCTGTCACAAAGTGATTCACAAGTAAAGGAATTTGCATCAACTATTCCTTACAAAAGTTGAGCTTTTTTCCAGCAAAAGTCTTGATAAATGAATGCAAAAGTTCAAAAAGCCATAAAGAATTACTGAATATTATAACTCCACTACTAATCTGACTTACCTATGATACTAAATAAACAAGTTTTTTTGTCAAATTACATAACAGCCAATTTATCAAAATAATGATATCATTAGAATATCATAAGTTATACTACCTTCAGACATATATCAAATCTTTCAAATCCTATTATTCCAAGAAATATAGTAGAAACAAATTTATACAGATATACCAGCTGCCCCTGACCTTATGCTTCACTTGTATCTTGCAATTGGTTTAACATTCTGGTGGAAAATAAGAAATCGGTACCAGTGTTCCTATCAGTAAACAGTTAATTCTGTGAGATATATGTGACAAAGATTCCTTTAGTGGGCATAGCAGACAACAGAGAGACTTTGCAGAAACTTTAAATACCATGCTGTAAACACTCCCATTTCTTGCTGGAGGTCTAAACCGCATGCATTCTAAGACCAGAAGCATATAAGACATGGTAGAATGGGAAGAAGGATAGAAATGTGCATAAAAATCTTGAAGAACTCTGATTTCAGATAAATACTCTCTTTCCTTTCTGGGACAGAAATTCCGCACATACATTGTAACACTGGATATCACCAAGCAGTCATACTGCTCAAATCGTTTGGCAAACGGTCTCACAGTAAAATAATTCCACCACTCTCCTACCAAAGGCTATAGAAGGTAGTAAGAATCCAGACACTTATGTGAGAAAACCCCAAATTCCCAAAGATGCATCATTAGACATCATAGGAAAGTGTTTGGATGGTGTGATGTATTCAAATCGACTCCTCAGGAAACCTTGAACCACAAGGTGTATAAACAGAGGCCAAGAAAACTGCAACATGGTAAGTATATTCTGTAGAAGTTCCCCTGCCTGTTAAGTGGTCCACTTGTAATTTATCTAGAGGAAGTATTCCCCAATGGTTTCAAACAAAACAGTAGTGAGTATAACACTCTGAGAAGCTGGTAGAGAAAGCTATGTCCATTTATTAGACATTCCCACTTAGTGACAAAGAGGCCATTGAATAGTAGAATGGTTTTAATTTGGAAGGCAACTACAGAAATTACCTAATTCAACCTCTGCTCAGACCTAAACAGCTTGGTTGCTCAGGGCAATGTCCAGGTGAAGCTTGCACCCTTCCAAGAACAGAAATTCCACAAAATCCTTGATTAATCTGCTCCTGGGTTTGACCACTCTCGGTGTAATTGTTTTTTCCCCTAATATCTAATCAGAATTCTTCATGTTCCAACCTGAGTGTTACTTCTCCATCTACTTCTTAACTCCTCTGAGAAAATCAAGCTCCTCCCTTTTCTGTGTCCTCCAAGCAAGCATACAGCAACAGCAATGACTGGAGGAATTTGATAAACTGTCTCCTGGAGGAATGTACTGTATTTCAAGGCCCAAGAAGTGAATTTTGGCATAAGGCTTTGTGAATATACACATCACGGCTTGTTTTAGATAGACAGTGATAATTTCATTACAGAGTGGGTTGACAAGCTGTCAGTGGTTGAAGAGAAGCTGATGGTGCAATGAAGCTGTCTGACAAAAAACAGACCTTAACAGATTGAGTGTGATTTCTCTCACGAGATCCATGCACTGTTTGGGAATGAAATGCAACTACTCAATGTGAACAAGACAACTGAGTCTATTAACAAGAAAAATCTTACACTGGTGGGCAGAGGGAGGTGTTGGAAGGATGGTAGAACCTCAACAGATGCCACAATAAGGAAACAAAGATATTTCTGTCATTCCTCTCTAGTGAAGGTAAACTGGAACCATTGCCAAAATCTCAGTAAATACACCAATAAATGCACAGTCATAAGTGCATAGTGTTTCTTATGACATGAACATTGCCTGAACTTATAGCTACAGGGATTAGCTGTTCCATAGTTTAAAAGGTACCAATCAGCCTCCCTCCAGAACTGCAGCTTGATTGGGACTGGCACCTTGAACCTGGACTTCCTCAACTAATATATCTGCAATGTCAAAAGGTATGTCAGTAGGTAGCACATTTCCCCTTGGAGCAAGGAAGTAACTAAGTCTGAATTCTTTGCATTAGGTTATGTTGTCATGAGCTCCAGGGTTTGTAGACAGAACATCAGTTTTGATTTCAGGTCCTTTTGCTTTTCACAGGCCATTCTCATGAGGTTATAACTCATTGAGGCAGGAAAAATAAGGTTAATACAGTACAGTTGCAACAATAAAGAAACAGAGAAACTTCCACATGAATGAGTCAATTGCTTCTGTGCCACTTTTTAAACCATTACAAATAGGTTATATTAAGAATAATCACAATAGAGAGAGCCAGAAAGTTACCCGGCAATATGGGAATAGAGAGTAATAAATTAAAGTAAAACATTCTACAGGTAATGTAAGAAATACAGACAGGAAAAGAGATACAATAAATTCTTTTACCTGCTTCTCTGTGAGAAGGACTCTGCCTAAGAGTTGATTTTCAAGACCTTTCACGGTTACAGTAAAGTCAATGATGGAGGTTTGAGCACTAATTTCAGGAGAGTAACATGGATTTGGCAGTTTTGTAGTAATGTAAAGTCTGAAGCCACTCATAACATCCACTTCCTTATCACCAACTTTGACCTCAAGAAAAATTTTAAAAACAAGTCTTGAAATATTAAGAGCCAATAAACATTTTTGAGACATTGCATATAGGAAAAAAGGTTACATTTTTCTGCTTAAAGGCATAAAAATCCAGTTTTAAATCATACATCTAATGCAAACAATTTATTGAGACCAGTCAAGGACCACCTTAAATGGCCCATTCAAAAATTATTTCAACTTCTAAAAATTGTCATAAGCAAAGGAATAAGGAACTCTATGCATTAAATATATAAAATATTTGTGAACTTAAACCCTACCTTATTTTTTCTTTCATTAGCATTAATCAAGTTTAAATGAGTTTATTTTTTACAGTCCTATATTTATTAGGAGTTATTTTGCTAAGGAGAGGTTGTGGGGAGGGGAAGGGAGGAAAGGGGAATTTCCATATGTTTGCTCACTTGTTTTATTTTTACCTTGTTGGCTGAACCTGTTTTAATGATGTTTCTTTCCAAAACATTGTCAAGTGCTGGGTCCAGCTCTTCTCCAACATCTTCTACTAAAAGAGGTCTTCCCAAAGAAAGGCTGTCTTCTAAGTGGTTTCTAAAATACTTGTGATTCAAAGAAGTGATCTGAAAACAGAAATGCAATACCTTATGCCCTTTTAACAATCTTTTTTTTAGTTTGATATTTATAAATTATTTCATTTTCTTTAAAGTACTGCCAAAAGCAATGAAACTGTGAGTAGACTAGTATTAATACAAAGATTGTGAGCTCCAGGAAAGGTAAAATCAGCATACCCTGTTGCCAGAGCTCATGGAATGCAAAGTTCTATTTTTTAGCTGCCAAGGTAGAAGCAAAGCAGTGCTAAGCACTTTCAATTTTGATATCCTATGAGTGCAACTACTCAAGAATTTCACAGGAAAAATTCACAGGAACCTTTTAGCACCTTCAATTTTATCTTGGATAACATCTCCAAGTCAAACTGCAGCAGGGTCGATTCCAAGATAAGTATTTTTCTGTGGTTTTTTTCACCCTTTAAAATTAGAGGTTTATATGGAACAGGACCTTAATAAGCCTTTGCTTTAAATAGTCCCCGCTATAACTGGGATTTTCAACATGTTCAAAGAGCACATTCAGCTTAGACTTTAATAAAGCTGTAAACAAACTAATAATCATTTTTATCATAACTAAGCAACCATTAAAGGTTTCCACACCTAGATAATAATCCGCATGAAAGTGGTAATCATATTCACAGAGCCACTCTATTATCACACCTCAAACTACTTTTATGGATTTTAGGGATTTTTTTTTTAAGCTGGTTTATTGGTGTAATCATAATTGCATGAATTCCTCACATTTTCTTGTTTGAATTGAATTTGTGTATCTTGCCTCAGACTATACTTTGTAGCACTACATCTTCCCTGTATATTTGCAGAGCACTTAGCAGCTGATATCCATACTAAGACAACAAAAATTAACAGTAATTTCTGATTTAAAGATGAAAAAATATCTTGCTGTGATTTTTCATTTATAAGCACTTACATGAAATTGTATTGATCAACTAGTTGGTGGTTTTTTTTCCTAACACTTACATTATTCTGAAAACATGTTTATTACCAGGCATTGCCCATTCAGCCTATTTTCCAAAGTTTATGTTCCATTAAAATTAATTCATTAAACAAATGGACTCACTGGCACCAAAGGATACACTTCCACCTCTAGTCAAATCTCAAATCCACTAAAATATATCTGAGATATTCTTTATATTCAAACCAGACTTTTTGTATAAATGTCATTTCCTAAGCATTAGGCAAATCAATGAATTGTAATGCTTGTATGCTAAGAGCTTTTAGGGATTATGAAAGCACAAGCATTTCTATTACCTGAAGGTCATTTCTTCCTTCTTTATTTTTAATCCAAATTTTACCCTGTGTTTGCGGATCAATTAATAAAGGATAACGAGATGCTTTAGTGACAATGATTCCATTCTGTATGGACAAGTCATCGTTTGGCAATCCTTGCAGGTTCCATTCACTGATAGTTGGAGCATCAGCCAGCATTTCTATGAGGTTCAAGTTGTTACGGAAAGGAATTTTTCGGCTTTTCATTTCCTTTTGCCAGTCATTTAACAGCAGACTGCGGAACTCTTGGTTAAAAGGACCAGAATAGGACAGAAAAGCTGTAGCCAAGAGTACGTCCCCTGAAAGAGAAAAAGGAGGAAAAAAAACCCCCACAAAACAAAGCATTAAAACTTTGCCAATTCTATTAATGAACAAGCTGTTTCCTTCACTAGTTGCCACATGTTTTCGCTGGTAACTGAAGAACACACTTTGACCCATAAAGAAGGCAAATCAATCTTTTTTCCAAGGCTCACTTCATGGCATGGCAATGGTACATTTCAGTAGAGGCCACATTTACTTTGTTCTTACTGTGCAATTGTAGGAATCAAGAGATCAGCATCTGGCAGCTTGTTTAGGTCAACTCAACACACGTGTAACACTATTCCAAACACCAGATCCTGTACAAGCAGGACATGGCAGAGAGGACTTAGTTATGAACTTTTAGCTCCATCACTTCCTTGTGCATTCATAAGAACAGGCTTAAACAACTGGGGCGGGGGGGAGGGGTGTTGTGGGGGTGTGGGGTGGAACTCCTTCTAAGTACTAATTCAATTAAATTACTGTAAATCAATTACAGTGATGAGTACTGGTAATAAAAACTGTCAGAGATATCATTACAGAGGTATTAAGTGTGACAACTTTTAATATTCTGTTCAGTTTCAAAATTTTCCCCCTAAATTTCATGACACCATAGTTTGAGGGGGTTTTGTACCTCTGAAATAAGATTGCAAAATTCAAACTGGAGAAGATATCATACTTTTATACTGAGCCCTAGTATTTTTGGACACTTGAAGTTATCTATAAAAGAAATAGGATGAATCTGTGGGGAAGGTATCCCAGATTTTTAATAAGTTAATACACATGTATATATTATAGCAGTAAATAAAACATGACTTAGTTACTATAACACAACCCATACAACACGGCTGCTTTTTGCAGCCTTTCAAGGTAAAAAACAGAGAAGAAAGTTCAGCCCACAGTAAATGATGAGATAAATTTCATTTATTGATTTAACTAATGAAGCAATTATTTATTACGAAGTACTTTAGTTTACAAGTGCAAATTTAAAAAATAATAATGACCTTCTAACAAGCAAATTCTTATGAACATTAGTAACTGCAGTTAAAAATATTGATTTCTACATATAAATGTCAGTGCCTGAGTATCAGTCTCCCTCACCTCAATATATATTCTCAGTCATACACATTTTATTGGCGCTTGCTAACACATTACTCTCTTTGGACTGTTATCTACAAATATCAGTCAAGTTAAAATTTTAGTGTCACCACATTCACAGCATCCATTATCTTTTATTTTTAAATATGAACTTTAGCGTTATATCTATTTTTCATCTAACAGGGCTTTAGCAAGGAAATTAAAACAATTACGTTCATTTTTGAAACAGGGATCTAAGATACAAAGGAAAAGTTTGATGTTTCAAATGTTTTCAGTTTCACTAATCATAATTCAAACAACTTGATTCCAAAATCAAAGGTTTGGATAAAAACTTACCAACCAACCTCTTGGTTTGCATGGCAAATTCTTTACTCTGTTCTGTCCACCTCTCTTTTTCACCTGCTAAACCACTTATAAGACTTGAGGCAGTTTGCATTTTATGTCGGCAACGCTCAGCATCTTCCAGCAAAGTCTAGAGAAAACCATGCAGCAAAAGAAATTGTTTACAGTCATATATCTGATAGGCCAGAAAAAATCTCTACACCTCATTAAACCAGTAGATAAACAACAGGTTAGAAATGTATTCTTAAACATCTCTATCACCATGCAGAGGAAAGTGAGATGGAAAAAATATATCAGGACAAACTATCAACATCTCCCAGAAACACGACTCAATATTTCTTTTTAATATTTCTGTTATTAACTTTTATTTTGGTGCAGTTGTTGAATAGTATGTAAAATTCTTGATATTTATTCATTCTGAGGAATTCCACTCAGAATTTTAAATACAGTATACACATATAGCATACGTGGAACTTGAAGTTACAGTAGTAGGCACTGAATAAAGAATACAAATAAAATAATTTTTGATGGGGTGGGAGGGAAGAGGGGAGAGGATCAGAGGCAAAGGAGAGTGGTAGAAAGCAAAGAGGCAGTATTCAAGTATGATCTATCTCTTATCTGCTGTCCATCAATGAGGAATAAAAGTGAAATTGAATGAACATATTAAGTGTTCCTTAAAGCAAGAGTAGAAACTTCTTTTCTGTGAAGAGCAGTTCACCTGCTTTTCTCTCATTGCATTTTCATACTCTGCCTGCACAATATCTAATTCTTCTTGCTTGGCTCCCAGTTCTTCTTGAGCTTTCTGCAGATCCAGCATAGCACTGGTTAGGCGTTTCTCCTGAATTGCTAAATTAGCCTATGGAGAATAAAAACAGAGAAGCGTATTCATACACA
This sequence comes from Agelaius tricolor, assembly GCF_023055355.1. NCBI lineage: Eukaryota > Metazoa > Chordata > Aves > Passeriformes > Icteridae > Agelaius > Agelaius tricolor. Next base: position 21,964,389 of record NW_027269262.1, on the reverse strand, counting down.
GAGAATTTCAAAATATTTGCTATAATATATTTCAGAATGTTTTCCTCTACTACATTTCCAAATCAAACTCTTCAGTAGAGATTTCATAACTCAGCAAAACCTTTTTATTTGAATTTTACAACAAACTAAATTCTTATTTCAGATAGCTGCACTTGAACAGCTGGCTTAATGTCAATTAGAAAAAAAATAATTAAAAATACTTTTGGTAATGCCAGTCATTCTTCATGTGACACAAAAGTTAGTCTGGCATGGCTTGCAGAAGAGAATGATGCCTCTAGAAGTCTTCTTGATTTGTCCAACCAATATGCTAGGCTGAAATACAAATCTTGCTCCCTTCTCAGTCATTCCCATTATAATACAAGCTATTCTCTGTTAAAAATACTTGACCATGTTCTTCCTGATTTTCATTCTAACTACTTAGGCCTGTTTTTTTTTTTTTTTCCTCTTCATAACACTGATGAAGAGTATCCATACAATATTCTTATGAACTGAGATCTGGAACATTAACAGAACCAAATCTCAAGGCTTTTTTCTACTTAATTCAAAATTAATGTAGAGCAATTGCAGTAGTGTATTTAACTAGATGATAGATGTTTTAATCCCATCCAGTAGGGGTCCAGAGGCCTAAAATCACACCATGTCTTTCATAATTTTGACAACTCAAATGTACAAGTGGAAGTACATTTGAAATATATTTTATTGTAGAAGTACAGTGTTCAAGGTAATAAATTTCGAGAGAGGGAACCACCAGTTAAAATAAGGCAGACGAAGCTTCCCACACATTAAATCCTCAAGTGCAAACAGGTGAGGATGAGAAGGAGCAGAGTATGCCTTTGACAAACAGATATACCTTCAAAGGTAATACTTCTTTGTTGATGGAAAAAAATACTGCCATAGCTTTCGTCCATGAGCAAAGGCCAGCAACATTCCCACATACTCTCTTAGCTGTCTCAATGTTGTAGTCCACCATTTCAAAATAAGGGCTCAAAAGTTCTACCACTTCTTCATTAATTGTGTCTTTCTGAAATTGCTGAAAAAATTTTTGAAAGTGCAAGTTACAAACATATGCAGTAAGTGTAAATGATATTTACATGTACTTCAGAACACATAGAACACCAGAAAGATCACAAGTGTTACTTATAAACAACTTATATGAAATTGTCACATGTACCTTTGAGACCTTTACAAAGTCATTCCACTGTTATATATACTTACAAAATGGAAAAAAGTTTGCTTTCATTTATGATCTTTGCTATCTCACACTCACTACTCCTGTTGGACAGCTAATCGTTGTTTCAAAATATCACTGGTCCTGCTAAAAAATTTCATTTTTCTTAATACAGAATAAGTTCTAACAATATTCAAAAAGAAAATGAAGAGCTAAACTCTAGTTCAAAAACATACATTCTGCAATTCAGTCCTTTCAAAGGTCAAGCCATCTATCTTACCCTTAAATTACATTGTCTAATTACTGGAATGCATTTGATTTTTAAAGAATTTATTTTTACTCTTTTCTTGAAAAAGCATATTTTTCCTTTTTCCTCCTGAAAAGCTCTCAATTTTCTCCCTCAAATTTATTTACAATGTATAATGAAACCCAATCCCAGACAAACTTGAAAAAGAGCTCTTCCCTGAAGCACAAATGGGTTTAATTAAGCACAAGCAAAATTAAATGTTGAAGTCCTATAGAAAATTAAAAACTTTTACAAGTAGATGCAATGTGAATACGACATAAACAGCGTCCATGCCACCACCAACCACACAAAGCTGTCAAGCCTCCTACTAGACCAGTGACAAATTAAGTAAACTCAAAATGCAGAAATCAGGATTGATAACACTCAGTGGAGCAGGAATATATACCATTCATTCCAATAATGTTTGGGTTTTTGATGGAGAGGCATAGCGTATGATGTGGATTATCCTACATTTCATGGACTGTCTGATGGGGCAGAGAGTGTGATGCAAAACCCTTTGAGGTCTGTCTATCCTTCAGGATTTTTCTTCATACTTTTCTGTTTCTTGAGATGTGAGCTCCCTTCTAGCATCTAACAGGTATATTTCAGATTCCACTAGTACTGCTCATGGCAAAATATCTTGAGGCACATCCAGACTATAAAGTCAGCTGAGCAAAGATAAATATTATGCAAGATCAAGATAGATAAATTATAATATTATTAGTTTAAGTTATGATTAAGGGATTTGTTTACCAGTTAGTTAGTCTTTCCATTGCCCTAGACAAATCCTGTGAACCAAAAAATCCCACATTTTAAAAAGTCCTGGTTGTGTTCATCTCAATAACCATCTATGCTTTTCCAAACTAGAGCACAAGCTAAAATGTTGAAAATTAATGAAAAGTTAAATACCAGAAAAAAAGATGTTTGTTATCAGGTTTAATGAAACAGATAAGTAATGGCTATCCAAACCAAATGCTTCAAGCTTTGAGTCATTTGTCACCTAAAACAATTTCATTACTTTACTTAGGAAAAATTATAGTTGATTTATAACATGAATTTGCAAGTAGGATTAAAGTTTATTTCATTCTGACATATTTATTCTTAAGCCCTTAACATTTCAGATCTATTGTGTGATTTCCCTCGCACATTTGCTCTCCTATTAACACCAGAGAAAACATTGTCCCTTATTTTCTTACATTATAAAAATAAATAAAAAAGAAAAAGGTTGCACAAGCACCTGTAGGCTCTGTAAGAAGTTCCCTGTTGTCATCAGTTTCAGTGATTCTTGCCACGATGGGACAGTACAGCATTTTTCCTGATCGATTTTGACGTGGTTGACTTTGCGCTGGAAGAGCAGCAGCACGCAGTCCATGATGCGCATGATGAGGTGAGGCGGCCGGCCCAGGGTGCGCACCGTGGCAATGTCTGCAGGTTTTATTGTCTAGGAATTGAAAACAAGGGGTAAAGCAATTACGGCTACTGTTTAGTTCATAAAACATGGAGCATAAGCTCACCAATAGTATTAATCAAGGGGAGGAAAAAAATATATATATGTTATTTTTACCTCTAAAAAGCACAAAGCTAGAAGAACCCCCTCATCAGATTTTCACTACTAACTCCTATCAACTCCTAGGAAACCTCAGCACAGCACCCTAAAACTCAAAACTACCATGAACTGTTTTGACAATAAAAAAGAGCAAACCAGAAATAGCTTGAAATTTTACTTGTTTTTTAAATGCGAACAAATTGACCAGAAACTGTGTCTAGAAAGGAAATACTTTCTGTTTGTTGTGGTGTGATGTCATAGCTTGCCTAAGTTTTCCCGGTCCTTCCCCAGGTGCCAATCACCTCTTCTGTCCCCTACCCTGACCCCTGCTGAGCGCTGTCTGTCAATCTTGGCATTCCAGAAGGGCATCAAGTGATTGGCAGAGTTCAAAAGATGCCCTTCAGCCGAGGGGACATTGGGCCATACAGGTGTCATTTGTCCCCTGAGACTCCCCCCCCTTACCTGGTTGGTGGGATCCCTGCCCCTTCCCTACCCTTCTCCCCAGGGTTAAAAGGAACAACAACCACACGGTTTGGTGGTTCTGTTGGAGCTGTTACAAGATTCAGAGGCCTGTGGGCCAGGAATAAAGTTCTGGATCGAAACCCTCCAGCAGAACCCAACTCCTTTTCCTTCACCTCACCTTAAAGCTTCTCCGCCAGAGGTAAACCTGAGTTCCTGCTTGCCTGGACTTGTCCCAAGTGCCCAGCTGCAATATCCAGCCAGCCAAAGGTGTCTCTGAGGTGAAACCACCACAGCTGCCACCTCTGATCAAGCAGCAAGGGCCAGACGAGCCCAGGCACGTCCCATCCAGCTATATTAGTATTAATTCCAATACTGTTGACATCCAGCAAATGAAGGTGAATTAGGGAAACCAGTGAGAAGGACAAGTATATGTATATGTTTGTACCTTCTAATACATCTTACCAGGAATATTCCTGGCATAGAAACAGGCCTGCAAGAAAAATATGCTATAATAAGGTATGAAAACCCAGGGCCTAATAAGTAAGGCTAAATAAGCCTAGGGTGTAAATCTAACACTGTAACTCATAACTCTACATCATGAATCAGAAAAGACTTATCAGAAAAGTCTGCTGAAGATGTCTCCTTAGAGGAGAATTGATTTGAGCAGCAGTTTTTACTGCACCCCATACAAAGCAACAAAACCACTGAACAATGGGAACAGCTAATGGGCAGACCCACTCCTACAACACACACAACTCTGAGCCAAAGCTTTGCTTTTTTACAGGCAGTTTAATCAGTCCAAGTATAGGACAGCCCAAACAGTAAGCAACAGAATACTGTGAGTACCATGACATCTTGCTTCTAGCCTAGCCCACGCCTCACTGGGAATTCATGAAGGCAGATTTTAATTACTTGTGTCTATACTTCAATAAAGGGACTTCAAAGCACTGCAGACTACCCAGGTCGCCTTCCCTCTGCCAGCCCTTTGCTTCCCTTCAATATCTTGCGGCTTGTTGGGTTCAGTGTGCATCAAATAATTCACCAGAGATTTTCCAGATATCTGTATGAAAACTTTACCCTGTGTTTCTTAGTGACTGTTAGGAAATTCAGCTCAGCCTTATTTTGCTAACATACAAATTGTGGCAAAATTTTTACATTTAAATTTTATTTATTTATTTACTTGTTTATAGATATGCATTTAATGTGCTATTTTTATTACAGGGCAAAATGCAACAAAGTTTTTCTGAACTCTGACAATTCTTACTCAAACTAATCTCACTATATGTTTAGAAACGCTTATAAGACATTGTGTACCCACCTTTCTCTTAATGTAGCATTTATCATTCTTAAAATATATTAAAATTTGAGTAAAATAACTAATAACTTTTTTTTTTAATCTGGTAATGACCTTTCTATTTATCAAATATTTTAATAGGCATTTATCTACTCTGCAAGCAGAATTCTACTATAGGAATCCCTAGCTAGGATTTGCAAATCTATAGTGATTATGAGATTCATTTTTTGAAAGATGCAGACCCATAGAGAGACGATTTTTCTTAAGGGAATGAATGAATGAATGAATGAATGAATGAATGAATGAATGAATGAATGAATGAATGAATGCTGAGAATACATAGGTACATTCTGCTAGGTCTCTTTTTATGATAGTTTTCCTTTCCCCTTTAGACATAGGCAAAGCAATTTATTAGAGAAAATTCAAAAAATTCAAGATTAAGCCCAAATACTTTTTCCCATTGAAAAGTTTTACAATAATGCCACTGTTGCTTTTTCTTGAAATCAGGTTTTCATTTATTAGCACCCTAAATTTCAAGAAGAGCAGTACTGTTTTGGTTCAGCCATTTCAGTCAAAAGCAGAAAGTAACATTTAATAAGATACAGATCTAGACACATGATAATGGTGCCCTCTTTATACTGCAGCTGCTGACTAATTAACATTACTTATTTTTTCACTTGTCAGAATGCTTGCCTACTACCAGGTTTGCTGTTTTGTTGTTGCTAGCTCTTTAACCTTTCTCCTGTGGCTATATATCAGGGTCCTATAATACAAACCTTCTCCCATACTTCACTCTTCCCAGCTGTCCGGTCATCAACCTTCATTTAGACTTTTGCACTCTGTCCTTTAAGCATCATGGCAGTCAGAGGCTGTTAAACATCTCTCACTCAAAGTGAAGTCTTACATTCAGAAGATCCATAAAAATTCTTCTACACTAGATTTCAAAGCTAATAATCCCATTCTTTCAAATCAGTCTTTAACCATCACAACTACTGGCAGCCTCTCAAATAGAAAGGTGCAATTTCCAGCAAATCTACATAAAACCCTTTGAGGTTTGTCTATCCTTCAGGTTTTTTTCTTCATACTTTTCTATTTCTCGAGATATGAGCTCCCTGCTAGCATCCAACAGGTATATTTCAGATTCCACTAGTACTGCACACAGCAAAATGTCATCCTCCTATAAAGTCAAGGCCCATCCTCCTATAAAGTCAGCTGAGCAGACAAAGATAAACATTATGCAAGATCAATCAATATTAATCTTTTTCATTCTTAAATGTATGGACATTCTATTAAAAAAGCTTTACAAGAAAAGTATGGTGAAGAAAATGAAGTCTTGATAATGCTACAGTTCCTAAGGATAGATTTTTTTTAAAGACGGAAAATAGTGGACCAGGAAACTTATTGAAAATGCAATTTCTTTGTAAAAACTTAAAATAGAAGGTTTGGATTTGGATGAAATTACAACTGATTTTACATGGACAGCATTTCACTCATTGCACACAAGTTGTTTAATGATAGTATCAATATTCAGTTACTAGTCTAACATTAACCTGCGGCACATGCTATATTCAATTATAGTTTCAAAGAAAGTTAGAACTTGCCCTTTTCTCAAAACTGACTACTTTGGATGGTACTCATGTGAAAAAAGAAAAACAAAATAGAACCTAAAAAGCCTCAAAACGCATATATTTTTTTCTATCAAGTGAAGAGCTATGGCAATGCACCTGCAATTTTGTGTTTCAAAGACATTCACCTTCTTAGTGGTAATGTTACACGTGCTCCAAGTACTAACCTGTAAGGCTGCCTCTGCCTCTTCCAGAGCAGGCTTGGCAGCCTCCAACTTCTCTTCAGCAATGGCTTTGTCAACTGTGATACTGTCTACAATAGCTTGGGCTTTGTCTTTCACTTTCTGAACATCACCCTTCACATTCTCAGCAGCCTGTGCTTTTACAGTAACTTCTTTCAATACCTAGAAAGTGAGAAAACCCACATGCCATAAGTTAAAAGAGGGGTTTTTTTGCAAAATCATATCTGGTAAATTCCAGAAAACTCAAATACCATAATTTTCTCCAAAATCCTTTCTTTCCGACATTTAACTTCATTTTAATTTTTTTTTTTTAAATAGAAGGAATAAAAGGAGAAAAAAAAATCAAACAGCAATACACTTTGAAGGCTATACATACCATGTCAGCTTTTTCATTGGCAATTTGCAGTTCCTTTTCTTTTACCTCCAGTTCTCTGCTTAGAGCAGCCACTGACTCAGAGGCCTCTTTCAATTTTTCCAGACCAGTATTTATTCTGAAGTTAAAAAGCAAAATAAAAAGCATCTCATTCACTATGTAATTTTCACTCTACTTTCCAGCTATAGAATGAATCACATCAATCAGAATGAACAATTGCAAAAGATGCTTTACACAAAAAAAAAAACTTGGACAAGAACTTTTACCTTTCTGATATCTTCAGAATCAATAAAGTGGACAATGAAGTACATTAATAAAGTTTTTGGCTTGAAATTTTACCCACTTCTGATCAAACAGTATGCGTTTATCATTGCATAAAATCCTACATGTTGGTTCTATAAATGTCACTGTCCCTCTTGAGCCAATAATCAAAGAACTGAGTTCTGTACAGCAGAAAGCATTTTCTGATCACCAAAATTCTGAAAATTACAACCAATCAATATTTCTTATTTGAAGTGGAAACTGAAAACAAACCAAGACCAAGCAAAAGAGAGAAAAAGAAAAATAGTATTGAGATAAGACTTCTCTGATTCAGCATTAAAATGCCCCTTCAACAGTGCTTTTTTTTTTTTTCTGTCAAAAACTCTTCACTTGGGACTTTCCAGACAAGTTTAAAAGGCCTCTACAGAGACTGCTATGGCAAAGGCTATGCAGTATTTGGACAGCTGAACAAATATAGGAGAACAGACAAAGTGTAACCCCTGACAAATTCAGACAGTGCAACTAAGTTTAAGTGGAAGAAATTGGACTAACTTCATGAAGTAACTTGGTAAATCTGAAGGTAGAAAAACAGGACAACACCCTTCTGTTTTACAAGCCTTCAACCTTAGCATAACTACAGGTTTCAAACTGAATTTGACTTTGAAGACAAAGAATGTTTCAAAGCCAAATAAACAAGTCTAAGCCTTTCTTTAAGGTTTCCAGCTCTTATTAACAATCTTTCAAAACTGAGAAGGCAGTTTTTCTTAAGGGTGATACCAACTGATACACTAATTGCTAATTTTACATTATAGTTGGGTGCTCCTGACATGAAGATATATCTGCAAATAGGTATCATAAGTTTAATAAAGCATCTGAAAATAGGAATAAGTATATCAAAACCACCTTAATAATGTACAAGTAAAAATCTCAGGAGTTTAAGTGAGTCTCTGTGTTCACAAAACCAGTTAGGATATTCCTTAGGTGCTCATAACAGGAGGTTACAAGTGTTCAGCAAGGAAATAAAAGTTGCCAACTGGCAGATTAAATGCTATTATCAATATATTATGAAATTAAATGTAGATGTCTTCTTTCAGTCTTTGAAAATACATGGGTATAATTTATATTCACCTCATATTCCCTCTACCTCTATTTTTTGAAATGAAGCATATCAGAATATACCTACCTGGGGAAGAAAACTACAGAAAAACAGAAGTAACCTTAGTAGTTTACCTGTTTGATAATATTTGCACTTCAGCATGCTTTTCTTTGTATGTGGTTTTATATCCCTGAATAAAGGTCAGGTAGGATTTGGGAGTCACATGTGTAGAACGTCTGTATCTTTGAAAGTAATCAGAACACTTTTCTGCCACTCCATCCTGGAATGAACCCATACACTGCACAATTTCCCTCTTTGTATCAGCAGTGCAGTCCATATCAAATGAGGACAGGAAGTGTTCGGACACTTAGGAAAGAAAGAAACCCCAAATGTAAGTAAATATTTATAAAAGCATCTTAGCTAATAAACAAGTCACTATAAAACAAATCACCATGTAGTATCTTGGCTTTCACCCAGCTTCTGAAAACCCATTCTGCTTAACTCTTCACCATCAGATTCTGAATATTATTCCACATGTGTCAATAAAAAGTATAGCTAAGGATCTGTCATTCTTCATCTCCAAGTGTGCAACTGCTTTTTCACTCTGAACCTAGCTTCTACCTACCAGGGACTGGGTAATCACAGCCTTCTACTGTATGCTCTATCACAGACACATTCACAAATAATCTCTTTCTTTAGCAGCATCTTTGCATTCTTTACAAATACTTTTAAGACATCTTCATGGGGAATTTTTTCTCTAAACTGTGTTCAAAACCATCGCTCTGTTAGAAATATTTTGACAGCTTAATAAGACAGGCATTAAAGAAGAAAATACCTACATCAAATTTTAGAATCAATTAAGTTTCTTCTGGTAAAATTCAACACAATTAAAACAGCTACGTGACCACTGATCAGAAAATTATGTGTCTGCAAAGATAAAACCTAGACGTACCTGCCACCAGCGCATCCTTAGGCCATCGGCTGAACCAATCTATAGTGCATCCAGAAATGAGAGCAGGGAACTTCAGGGCCCTATTTCGGAATTTTTCACCTACTGGTGAAAAGCAAAGAACTACATGAAGGTTCTGACGGACTCTGGCCATGAAATAGTCATACAGAGCTTCACTGGTTGGAGGTCTTCGTGGATGCTCCTTTTTGAAGAAGGGAATGAGGTCACTAATGATCTCATCTATCTCATCACGTGCAAATAAGTTTGACACCTTTGGGAAGAAGGAAGATTTTTCATGCTTTTTGAGATGATCCAAAATAGAGGATGTAGCAAAAGGTTCTTTTAATACACAGCATTGTAGGAAGGGACATACATCTCAGACACTAAAGTGCCCCCAACTCCTTCCTTGAAACAAGTTTTAATTAAGTGATTCCATTAAATAGACTGAAATCTAACTTGTTGCAAATTTTAAACCCCACGTTCCAATAGCTTTCATTCCTTCTCTTTATATTCTAATAACTAGTAGCAATTACTCTGAAACATAACCCTGAAATAATAAATAAGTAAATAAAATCAATAAAATTCATCCATTCTGGACATGAATTTACCATACAAAAATGAACTGTACAATAATAGTTACTTTAACAGACAATTTTTTAAAACATCAGTAATATTTCTCAAGTCTAAATTTTATTTTTTTTAAGCTGTTGTCATGTCCCTTGAGATAGCTTCGCTCAGTCTAACCTAGGATTCTGTAGATTTTGTAGACTGCATTCATTTTTAATAATACTCTAATGATAAAAAGCACTTGAGTTCTAGGTTTTGGAAGTGTATTCTCTGACTTATAACAAAATATTCAAATAAATTCTGTTATTTTACCTCAGAATTATGATTTTTGAAAAATAGAAAATTGATCATCTTACCTCGCCTGATGACAAAACATTGTTCAAGTATTCCAAGAAAGACTCATCTTTGATCTCATTGTCTGTAAAAAGAAAACAGGTGCCTTTGCCTTGCAGTCCTGCTGTTCTGTATAAGAGTTTCAGATCTTCCATCAAGTTTAAAGTGTTGTATGATCTAAAAAAAAAAAAAAAAAACAAAACAAAAAAAAAGGTAGTTGAACAAATACTCATCTCTTTTAAAAAAAGTCTTGTCTTGGAACTTAAGGCATAAAGGTGCTTATTTCAAATGCATCCTCTGATGAGACCCACACCAAGGGGCATTCCTACATGAGAAACTACAATTTCTTCTACAGCCAACGCACTTGCAAAAGATTTAAAATCATTTCACTTCACTAAAATGACATTTGAGTACCAAAATTGACCTGTCCTACAGACAGCTGGGATGGTATTCATTCTGAAGCATTCAGAGGAGGATTTATAATTTTTTTTTATCTTTATTTCAAAAGAAACCACACTGGGTTGAGCAATGTGAAATAAGGGAATAATGTACTTGGAAAAGGTTATCAAAATACTTATAGATACCTAAGATCTACCAAAGTAGAGGGCAGGGATAAAGATTCATCCTCCTCAGATGACAGTATTTCAAATATTACAAGATTAATTCATAAAGGCCTTTTGGACAGATAACCACCTAAAAATATTTTTAGTACCATTTAATGTACTGTGTAAAGACACAAAGATAACTTGATACCGCCAGTACTTTCTCTTTTTGTGAAGGAAACAAAATAATTTCCTACTCCAAAGATAGCAAAAATGCACAATTATCGTAGAAAATCAAGCAAATCAAGCAAGTTTCAAAGGATTGTCATGTCCTTCCACTCTATGTGACAGTGATCAGACTACACTAAGCAGAGCATGTGAGCCTGGGTTTTTTAATAGGAAGACTTAAAACACAAAGTATTTATTTAGTTAAATTTCAGGTAATACTCACCTTGTCAACATTATCTGGAATGTGTCATAGCCAGCTATGAAGGATGCCAGTCTTGTCAAGCTCTGCTTTCCTGAGCCACCAACTCCAACCAAGAGAGCATTTCCACGAGGAGTGCGAATCACACGGGAAATCTTTGTAATATACAAATTTTTCATTGCTACAATGTGTAAGAGTCACACATCCAAAAATTCTATGCTACTTTATTATTAAAGTTATATTAGAAATGAAGAACAAATTAAAATGTTAAGGTTTACTTAAAGGATTCTATATTACTAATAATATATTCTATGGACATTTGCACTTTGCAGTGTTTACTGTTGACCTGTCAAATAGAATAGCAACCATTTGATTCCATCACTGTGTATGTTCAGTTATCAGTAGAATTACATCTCCCACAAAGTGCAAGTAAATCTCAGCTGTGATTTCTTAGTGATGTGCTATCACAGCATGAGGGATTATCAAAATTGGGAAGGAAATCATTTCCCCAGTACCATGACCTCTGGATAACTTTGGTAAGACTCATCTCATTGTGACCTGAAGGACAGGTTGTCCCAGGCATGTTAAATTCGGGACAAAGAGTCTTCAGTATTCTCTGCAGCAGGTAATAATGTTACCTTTATAATGAAACTTGTTACAATTCTCATTTACTTGACTGTAAAAATGCACAGTATCAAGTATGAATATTTGATCACAATGAAACCTCTCCCAGTTAGATCAACATTTCTTTCCCACTTCATTATTTATATTTTAAATTAAAAGGCAGTAGCTTCCTACTGCTCTGCATTTCCCCTCAATTCAGGACTGTCCAATGTAAACAAACAAAGCCTTTAGAATTCAGAGCAAAAAAAACTTCAGTGGTAACTGTGAACTGCATACAGCACTTGTCCTACTGCCCACAGCCAAAAAACAATGCCATGAAACATGGCAGCCCATCAGTTGCAAGCTGACAGATCCTCACTGTACCCAGAAGAGCCTACATTAATATCCAGAGCAGCACAGAGCCAATTCCCTCTCAAAGACACAATAATACTATCCAGCTGGTTAGCAGCTGGTCTCCTCTGTACAAGCAATGATGCACGGGATTGGCTTCTGTTCTCTTCATTATCTTGAACAGTTCTTTGATGACTCCAGAATTCCATCATATCAGTAAACAACCTGGGACGCTTACTTGCCCTTCCTCTGAGTTACCTCTTTCTAAGCCATTAAAGATAGTCATGCCAATTTCCTCTTATTTTAAACCTATTTATTTTACATATTGAATGTAATGTATTTGTTATTTTCCATTGGTTAACGTTTCATAAGAAAGATAAAATCAAGTACAAAGGCTTACTCTAAGCTTTATTATTTAACCAGAGAAAGAAAATTTAATTTGCACAACATCCTTGCAATATCACTGATCATTTCAATAATGGCTACTACATCTGTTCCAGGCAGAGGCACACAAGCTGTTAATTGGAAACTTTGCACTCTATTTAAGATATCCCTCAGCTTTAACTCATTCAAGCCATATTATGTCAGCTCAGATTTCTCATTACCTCAACTGTGCCTATCTCACTTTCTCTTAGAAGCTGTCTCAGGTCTACACAGTTGTTCCTGTTTTCAAGAATTTAAAATCATAGAAACACTTTTTATCCAAGCAAAGCATTTTGCATAAAGCATAAAATTATCATTTTATCCAAGCAAATACTAATGAAATATTTCAGGTATTTACCATCTAACTACCCAAAGATATTTCTGATGACAGGTGGCTGTTCAGTGAAAAAAAATGTATTGCATCCTAAACTTATATAGTTTTTTTCTAGAAATAAATGAGAAACTTATTGGTAAGTATGATGATTTACAATTGTCCTAAAGAAATCCAGAGCAGAACACCATTAATTTTGCCTTAAACCTTAGAAAGAAAGAGACTAATTTTGTGAAATAACAAGTATTAACACAAAAATTTTGAAAACCACAGATGCAATGTGTTTGTCAACTATAATTAAATTTAGATTGTTTTGATATTTAATACTGTATTTGGAGGGATGATACAATTACATATACAGTTCTTAATAATTTTTAAAAATACCAAAAACCTCAGTATTCAACTTAGACAATAGGGGTTCTAGTGTTAAAAAAAAAAAAAGGCTCTCCTTTGTATGAGGCCTATTCTGTGTGAACAATCATATCAAGCTGTGCTGTGCTGAAAGTTATGGTCAGCTCCAATCCATATTCAAAAGAACTTTAAAAGTAGTGAGCATACTGTGGATCTACAAAAGAATTTTGGACTACATTAATTCCTGCTCTGCTGTGCCTACTCCTTCAGAAGCAACCAATTATGTCTTAACCTGAATTTCATTTGACTCATTCAAAAGACAGGAAGGGCTCCCAGAAGAATTAAGGAGGAAGGTTGAAATGAAATTAGAATAGCTAGCACCATGATCCCACCAAACATAAAAGATAGGTATAATAGTTCCATCTGGTGCATTTTCTAAAAAGTTTTTAATAGGTTTTAACACCTAGTCACAGTGTGACAGATCAAATATTTGATAGCAATAAATTAGCTGCTGCAGTTTCAGAAGTAATTTACCTTGCTTCATGCATACCTCTACTCAAAAGAGATGTGGGCAAGTGAACATCAACAAATGGCAATCCAACAAGACTGTACCTTGACTAAATGAACCATGGCATCCTCAAAGAAAACCATGTCCATTCCAGTACCACGAACATTCTCATTGTATGCTTGCAAAAACTTATTTAAACGATCCCGTAGCTGATGAAATGAGAAGATTGGTTCATAGATCTTGGGAATATCTAAGTTTGCTTCCTCTGGTTTCTCATCTAGAACAAAAAGCAAGTAATAAAACCTTAGCAGTTTAAATAATTGACAAAGGTTCAATGAAGGGACAAGTAAGTAAAGATAACTAGAAGTTTCACCACCCAGAAACAGGTTTATTATACATAGTATTATATATTAGATATACATACAAGAATGCCGAGTACACCCTGCCTGCAAGAAATGGTAATTTCAGCAATATAATTTTTAAAGACAAAATGAGAAAAAAACTAAATAGTCGTCTTTATCTAAAACTTGAATGATGAAAAATGGTACTTGTTTAGGGTGCTTGGAAAAAAAGTAGCACCAGAGAATGCAGTTAAAAAATGCAAATAATCTTTTCTGTAAATGAAAAACAGTCTAAATTGATTAAATAATTGCGCTAGAAAAAATGTGCTCTTGAAATTAATAACTGCCACAATAAAAAAATATATTCACTGTGATTAGCATAAATTTGTTTCCTTAGGTGATATAAAAGGCACAAGTCAACTCTCAAAGAAAGGAGGTAACAATGCTGCTGCCTCATTTTTCCATTCATAACCTTAACCATGCTGAAAGGTGACATGCTTTCATTCATAGGAATTCTTACAGCAAATAAAATTACAGAAAAGTTAAGATCATCAGGGATCTCTGAAGATCATCTGGTCCAACCCCTTGCTCAAGATGAGCCACCCAGAGCTGGTTCCCTAAGACCATGATCAGGTGGCTTGTGAATACCTCCAAAGACAGACTCCACAATATCTCTGGACAGACTGCCACAGTGAGAAAAAAAGAAAAAAAAAAGTGATAACTGATGTTCAAGTGCTTAAATATATTTTATCCAGTATATCTACGTCTTTCTGGTATTGGGGAGCCCAGACTTGGACACAGCACTCCAGGCGAGGCCTTACTAGTGCTGAAAAAGGCAAAGGACAACCTCCCTTGGCCTGCTGGCTATATTTCTTCTAATGCAGCTCAGGATGCCACTAGTTTTTTCTTCCTGCAAGGGTACACTGCTGGCTCATGTTACTGGTGTCAAGCAGCACCTGCAGGTCCATTGCTGCAAAGCTGACTTGCAGGTGGGTGACCACCAGTGTATACTGGTGCATGGGACCTTTCCTCCCCACGTTCAGGACTTGTCACTTCCCTTTGCTGAACCTTATGGAGCTCCAGTTAAGTTACCTGGGAGCCAGCACAACCTCTGGCATATCAACCACTCCTCCTAGTTTTGTGTCATCTGGGAGCTGGCTTGAGGGCGCACACTGCCCCATTACCCAGACCACTAATGACAACGTTGAGGATGACTGGACCCTCTGCTGACCCCTGGGACACATCATTAGTTACTGGTCTCCGATTAGACTTTGAGCCACCGATCACCACTGTCTGGGCTTGACCATTCAGCAATTTTCAATCCAACTCACTTCTCATCCAGACCATATTTCGTTAAAAAATACCTGGCAAATCTCATTGAAACAGTGCCAGCAGGCACACATCAGGGGGTTTTTGGTTGGTCATTTGGATTTCCTCAAAAATAATACTAGTAGAGTACATTTTGCTCTTATTTACATACATTTAGCTCAATTAGTTTCAGGATTTTGTGATCTATATATGCTACAGGATGTATTTTTCCCGTTATCCTAAATCAGTTGGTTTTGCTAAGCCTCTTCTAACTTGCTGAAGAAATATATAATTCAGAACATTATCTCTAATTGGTATAATTAAAATCAATGAAATAAATCATCCCAGTAAAATAAGTATTTCCCTAAGACTTAGTAAAGCACTGGAAGCCAGTGTGAAGGTAAGGGACAAAAAGATGGGAAAAAGAACTCCAACCTCCAAGTAAACTCAACTGTACTTAGAATACTGTCTGTAACTTTTTTCTTCTTTCAAAATTTTTCTCCATTTCCTTTCTATTGCACCTTTCTAATGCTCATGCAGTTTCAAAGGAAAAAACAACAGAAAAACAATAACAAAACAAAAACCCAAAGATACATACTTAAAAACATATTTTAAGAAAATTACATTTCACCACAGAACCTACTCTCTCAAAATACACAAATTATTAATACTCTTTCAGCTGTTCTTTATATTGCATTTTTTGTTTGCTCAAGATCACCTTAATTTCAGAATTTTTAGCTCTATATTGCTTCTGCATATGAACACTCCTCTAGATTAAATCAATTGACTTCTTATTCTAACCTGTAAAAGCACTGGTTAAACTAAAGGAGTATTCCCAGTGGAAATCGATTTCTTACAAGTTGAATAAGACATTTAAACAAATTACAGCTGATAAGAAACTAATAAGAAATACATCAAGGACTTAAACTGCAGTGATACTTTTACAGTTTTGAAAAATTTAAAATAATTACATCATCTAAATTCTGTTTCTACAGTTTTATTATTAATGTCCAAGGACATTGGATAATCAAGTACAAAACCTAAGGGCAGACTTTTCCATTATTTAGAGAGGCAGCCAGCAAAATGTATTATTTTAAAGTCTTGCTCTGTCCCAAGATTCATAATCACAAGTAGTAAATAACTATCTCAAAACCAACTGATAAAAACACCTTGGAATAGGTGGAGGGTCTTGAGATCACTAGCACCACAAACAATTCCTTTGAAGCTAAGATCTAAAAGTTGACCAAGATCTAAGTCATCATGT
Source organism: Agelaius tricolor (assembly GCF_023055355.1). Taxonomy (NCBI): domain Eukaryota; kingdom Metazoa; phylum Chordata; class Aves; order Passeriformes; family Icteridae; genus Agelaius; species Agelaius tricolor. The sequence continues at coordinate 21,947,798 of NW_027269262.1, read as the reverse complement.
ATTTCTCTCAGGGACAAACATATTGTGCTTTTACAACCCAGAGACAAAAAGATTATCTAGTACCAGTAAACATATTACTAATATGAGTGTAGGGCTCTTTGAAGTCAATGTCAGATACCATTCTTAATATATTTAAGAGCTTAGAAATCAAGGTCCTGCTCTTACACTTCCACCATAATGGGAAATACTAAATGCCATTATAGGGACAAATAAAACAAAATTATGCTTGTTACTCTTTTCATTTAAAGCAAAAAACAGAAAGGGGGTTCTCAAGGCTCAGGACTTAGGTTAGGTCCTGAAATCTATTGAGGGCAAAATATAGCCTTTCTATATGAGAATCTCCTGCTTTGTATTTAGATGAAGTTCCATGCTAAAAGGCACATTACAGGACAGGTGTGTTTAATCTGTCACCAAAAAGGCAAATGATTTTGAGAAATACATTTATCATTTATCAAATGTTGAGAAATACATTTATTTTTCAGTCCAATATGATGGTTTCTAGCGTGGACTTAAATTTTCGCCTTAAAGATCACTCCTCATCCTCTCAGTGCGCATTCTGACTTAAATTTCAGTCTTCTCTACACTGATGAAATTTAGCAAGCTATTTAAGGCTGTAATTATTTCCTTTCTTACACTAGTTTACTTTTACTTCTATTTTATTCCTTCCAATGAAATATGCCCTATCCTTTATTCTCCTTTTGTCACTGCCTTCTGTCTACTTCAATTGTTCAAGGAAAGGTTCAAATAGCCTTGGCCATTCATGCCAGTCTCATTGCTCCACTCTCCATCATTGCAGTGATACCAACTGAATCATCTAATGACCTTCCCTAAACCCAAACAAATGTTTTCTGTTCTTTTGGAACAATTCCATGATAATGGAATGATAAATATGATCATGATCATATATATGATAAATATATAAATGATAAATGATAAATATTCCCAGGTCATTTAGTGAGGTCAGTGACACCATGTTTTTGTTTGAAAGACATAAAGGTATTGCTATAAGTCACATGGGTTTTTAAAGAGGTTTAACTAGCATTCAGGAAAATTTGAATTAATAGTCATTTGTTACATTTAATAGCTACTTCCTAAAGAGTATTGGATTAACTGAGAGACAGTATTTTTTTAATCAGATTTCTAGGGCATGTTTCCTACATTGCAATCTTTTATCTACTACTGCAACCCCACCATTTCAGGTCATTCATAACAAATTTCCTTGATCCTTTTGGAATAAAAAAGACTCATGCTCACTATTTGGCAGTTCTGTCTTTCTGCCACACCAATTTAAATGAAAGGAAGGCTCTCCTATACAGACACTGGATATCAATACAGACTTAGAAATCCCATTAAGATAAAAATTTGCCACAGCTGGTAACACAGACTGCCTTCAAAGCCACTGGACGAAACAGACACTTTTGATGCATAAATTTAGTATGAATTTTTACAACATATTTTTCATAGTATCTAAGATTATCATATCCCCTTGCCTAATTTTATAATTTCCATGATTATTAAAGTAAATCTTTACCAGTTCTTGCAGGTGCATCCCTTAAGAAGTCAACAAAGAATGCATCTGTTTCACGATTCAGCAAAGCTTTCAGATCTTCAAATTCCTCCTCAACGAGTTTTGCTACAGCTGTGTGAAACCAATCAACATCTTCTGAGGTTGTGAAACGATCAGCAATAACACACTTGCATTCATGCTTCCACAGTTTTATCAGCACCTACATACAAAAAGGAAGAAAAAATAAAAAAAAAAGGGAGCATTTTACAGAATCACAGAAGGAGAGCGGGCCAGGTTGGAAGGGACCACAGTGGGTCATCCTCCCTGCTGAAGCAGGATCATCCCAGAGCACATGGCACAGAATTGTATCCAGATGGTTCTTGAAAATCTCCAGTGAAAGAGACTCCACAACCTCTCTGGGCAGCCTGTTCCAGGGCTCCATCACCCTCCCATTAAAGAAGCTCTTCCTCATGTTCAGGAGGAATTTCCTGTGAATCAGTTTCTGCCTGTTGCCCCATTCCTTGGCACCACTGAGCAGAGCCTGGCTCTGTCCTCCTGACGCTCTCCCTTCAGATACTGACAGACATTGATGAGGTCTCCCCTCAGTCTTCTCATTTTGAGTCTGAATAGGCCCAGGTCCCTCAGTCTCTCCTCTTAAAAGAGGTGCTCAAGTCCCTTAACTGTCTTTGTAGTTCTCTGCCAGGAGACATGCTCCAGGAGCTCTATGTCTCTCTTGTACTGAGGAACTCATTTGGCTTCCGAAAGAACTATAGCAAGTTTAAAGCTTTGCCTTCATTTCTTAATTTTAAAATAACATTAACATTTAGAAGATAAATAGTACTGGGGAGTTCTTCAGAAGAGATACCTTGAGCTTCTTATTCTGCCCAATAGCAATTTAAGGTTATTTTCAGTTAACTATGGAAGAAGCTTTAATCTAGTGTTCCAAAGTAAAGTGTACGAAGATTTTATTTCCTCAGCCCTAAAACCATATCCATACCAGTTAACTTGTTTATGTATTGATAAACCACTTTTCTAACTGGTCATTAAGTAGCAGATGGGTGAAAAAATAAGCATCATGGCACGAATACTTTCATGGCAAACACAAATAGCAGTCCCAATGCTACAGCCAAAGTAGTTAAGAGAATTACAAAGAAGAATGTTTAAGTGTTTATATTATCCCTTCTCCAAATTCAATATACCTTTAAAGTCCCTCCATTTGATCACAGGATGAAGAAGGAGAACCTGTCAGGTTGTTAATACCAGCAGCACTCATTTTAATCCTATGCTATTACCATACAGTAGTAGAAAAAATTCCAGGTACTCCCTGAAGACCTTTGGTTCAGCCTACAGAACTTTGTACAATTGACGCATCAAGTCTCAGAATTAATATGTAAATTTATATAATAGTATTTTGACCAATTGGTTTTTACACTTCAAAAGACATTAATTGTGTATATACAAATATATATAATCTAAGTGCTCCGTGTTATTTGCCGCAGAGACTAAAATCCATTCTGAAGTTTAAATTTTAGATGCAGTAGAATTCAGGAGCTTATTCAACAGAGATGCACATTGTACGTGAAGCAATTATATAACCCAAATATTTAACAAATTTTCCATGTTCACCATAAGCATTGCTTTTCCAGCACTATACATATTTCACAGCTTAAAATTCTAAATGACTTTTCCTTAAAATAATTAGAAAAGGAATTATATTTTACTGGAAGAAAGATGGATTATGGAAAAAAAATATTACTAATGCTTGTTCCTACTTCTTCCTTTTAAACCATAAGCCAAGAACTAATTGTTAGACAGAAATTAGGCAGTGACTGAAAGTCTAAAGACAGTTCTGGAGAGGAGGAACTATTCAATTTTTTTAATCAATAGTTGAGCATTTTCACTGGGTTAAAGTAAGTTCATTGCCTCTCACTTATTTTCTTACTTCTTTTAAATGAACTAGCATTTGTCAGTAATAAGAAAAGCAGATAGAAGCAAATTGTTGTGACAAAAAAGGGGGTTTTGTCATCATTTAGAAACAAAGTTGACATATCAGTTGGTACTATAAAACCCAGACTAAAACACATTTGCCTCAAAAAACCCACTAAGGTTGCATTTTTTTTAAGCAAATTCAAATGCCAGAATAGTCTCTCATCCCCTTTCCTACACTAATTATAAGCAGGTCACTGATGTGCTGCACTTACCAGTGGTTCACTGATCACTTCCGATGTAGTGTTCAGCATTCCTTGCCAAATCCTGGAGAGGTCTCGAAGGTTGAAGACATAATGAAACTTGGCTGGTGTGGGCAACATCTTTAGCTTGGTAATCTGCCACAGTCTGCGTGTCAATGGAACCAATTTGGCTACTGTTTTCTTCACATCATCTGAAAATCCCCGCTCACTACAGTAGTGTCCTGATCCAATTACACCTGTGGAAAGAAAAATTGCCAAATCAAAGACATGTTGGCACAACACCAGGAGCAATGATTGTCTGAATCCTCTGTTTCTTTTCTTTTTCCAATCCCAAAAAACTTTTCAAATTTGTTAAAATGGCTTTCCAGTGTATATTCAAATTTTTATTCAGCCATTCTTAGCACCATTCTGCCACCCACTCAACGGTTATTTAGCTTGTAATTAACGGCACATTAAAGTGTTCTTTTTCTCATAAAATAGATTCCACTGGCCTTGAATAACTGATCTCCTGCTGAAATCAGTATGGTCCCATTCTTTGTGAAAGTCTAGTCTTTAGTCCCTTATTCTTAGCAGCAGTGGCAACTGAGCAACTGCCCAGCATTGTCTCTAAAACAATAGCTTCATGTCATTCTTATTAAATCTGAGCATACCAAGAGCTTCAGAGATGTGACTGGACATGAAAAATTTACAGATTGATGACGTTGCAGGTGGGGAGTGATTACTGAAGGAAAATGTGCTGGTAAACAAAACAGGGAAATTAGGCCTCAATTTTAACAATAATGTGTACAAATAGAATGATAAGGGAAAATCAACTACTATTTTAAAAAATGAGATGAATACAAAGCTAATTTCCCCTTACCAAAAATTTTGTCAATGGAAGAATTGGAAGGCAGAGTACAGTTAAACACTGAAAATTGTCTCTTCAACCTCTGTGGAATGTCATTGCGACCTCCCCCAGGGTGGATCATGGCAGCCAAAAACTTAATGTCCACAATGTTGGTAAATTCACCAGGTTTTTCCAGGTTATACAGTCCTTTCTGTTCCATCAGTTGCCTAACTATCTCATTAGTGACCTGTAAAACAACCAGGTTTTATATAAGACAATATTATACATACAACTGAATGAAATACAGAAAATACTTAAATGTTTGAAATACCTAACAAAGAGTATAATACTATCTTGCCCCCTATCCCTCTGTTTATTTCCTTCAGGATAAAAATGCACAGCAGGGAATAAGAACATTTGGTAAAATCTAAGGATAAAAATCATGGGAGTACAGGGGTACCCTCATTTAGAACTAACCATTCACATGACAATTTACTATCACTTGAATGATGCATGATTCCTATTGCTGTTGGAAACACTTCTGCCTTTTAAAACAAAATTTCCAGTTTTCTAATTAAGCCCAAACTAATGTATCTTTGCATCTTTTTTCAATCAAGCCCAAACTAATGCATCATGTTGCAAATGATACAAATATTTGTATTGTTTCATATGTAACAACCACAACCATGCTTTTCAAGCTGAAATAAAAGAACTACTGCCATAGAAAAACATGCAAGACCTTTTTCTTTAGCCATAAAGGGATACCCTACATTTCTGTTTGACAAGCTGAAAAAACTCCACAGAGAGTACATCCTATAGCTATACTCCTATAGAAATTCTAACATTAATTTCCAAAGCAATGTACTTCAGAACAACTTTGTCAATATAAATAAAGATTACTTCAATTTTGTCTGAAGCAGAGAAGACACTTCTTACCTCTCAGGTTTCACAGTATTTTAATTATTGCCCACAATGTCAGTTTGCTATCACAATTTGTGTACCAAAGACTTCTTATTTTCAATTATAAAATGAGTGTTGTTAAAAAACATTATTAAAATTATACAGGCATGTTCTAAGGAGCACTCAAACTGCTTCTTGCCGTCAGCATATTATGTAGTACTTTAATTTTAAACAGTCTTTTAAAATTAAAGTACTACATACCAATTTTACCCTATTCTGAATGACTGAGAAGCCAATTTTATAGTGTAGCATAAAAACAAAAAACTTTTTGTCTTTTTTTTTCTTCTTTCACAAACTGACCTGATCTCCCCATTCATTGATTATGGGCATGTTCACATCATCAATGAAGACTGTCATCTTTTTGCCTGCAGGTGGACCATAAGTTGGGCCCATGCGCTTATCCACATAGCTTTCTATTGTACGCTGTTAAAAAGCAATTAGCAGCACAGTCACAAACAGCACTTCATTTCATACATGATTCAATCACTTAAACATGTTGATGTTCCTGTTACATAGAATTTTACTAAGTGAGGTTCAGACAAGGCATTTGCTGGAGGTAATTGCACTAGTTCAACTAGACTGTCTGAAATCTCAAGGTATAGAGCACCAGGCTGGTGTCTACGGTAGAAAACCATGCCTAACACTTTCATAAATCTGAATAAGTTTCAAACTTTTCTTTCATTTTATTAATTTATCAGCAAAATTGATGATTGTTAGCAATAAAGATTAAATTGAAGATGTAATTTGGAAGCTGTAATTTACTTTTCCAGCAGGTATCAAAATATTTCATAGAAGCATACATCAATAATTAAATTCACATATATAAATACACTTGATGAGATAATTTTGCCTAATGGTAGACTTGGCTCTACTGTTCTTCTCATCATCTTTCCATTTCTCTGCTCTTCTTAAGTTCTAGTTTTTATTTACTCTATCCTAAGTGAAAGTTTGCTTAAGCACACATAATTATTCTTCAGTATAAACCTAAATATCTGCATTCTTACACTATGCCTAGGCTCCAATCTTGCACAAGTGGCATCGGGTAGACCAAGATTAAAAGAAGCTAGAGTAATTTTAAAGCACATGTCATAACAGAATGTTTTGATCTAGGTTGTTAACAGGGAATTGACTTAGTCTTGCACATCTATTTCAGATGTCCTGATGATCAGAATCTCACATATCACCAATTAAATCTACATTTACTTTTTAAAAATATGTTACTTTTTGTTTATAGCCCAATAAATAGAAGAAAAAAATCCTAAGGAAATTAAGACCAAAATTACATGTTTGTATATTATATAAAATGTTAGCAGTTTCTACTATACTGTACAGGCAGATGATAAGTGATTCATCAAGCTTCTAGACAGCACTTACAGTCCAGACAGTGCTTTGGCCTGGCATACCAAACTGAATTAAAAATATTCCCCAAATACATTGCCAGGAGATTAAAGACCCTTGAAATAATTCACATTAGATTGGTAGAAACTTGGACAGGCAGTACAGTTCAGGATTTAAGCATTCATAATTGTATGTAGAGCAGCTGCACTGCATGTGTTACTTTTTTAATGAGTAACTGTAATGACTGAAACTTAAATTGCAGACAGCACATTTTTAATGACAGATTGTTGTGGGTAGCACTTATTTTACCCATGGTGTTTAGTGAAATCTAACAGCTCTTCCCAGTTAGTGAGAACAGATATATTTGACACAAAAACATAATAAGATGAAGACAATAATAGGCATGTTATTGTAGAAGTCCAAGAACAGCTCAATAGCTACTGAAAAAGTTGAAAGGAACGATTTTTTTAAAGAAATCTTAAAACATGCATTAGAACACTTGGACTATTTGAACAGGTGCTTTTTTATTGTTCAGAATCACTTCCAGAAGCATCCTCCTGGCAAATTATCAGAATATTCTCTGAATCCAACTATCTTGTATGAGAAGATTAATCACTACTATACCTGAAAAATTAATGGGGTTGTTGCAGATGAAAAATTCAAGCTCTTAGTTACGTGCCTTTCAGGGTTATATTTTGACATAAAACCTTTGATTATAACAGTCTTTGCAGTTCCTTGCTCACCAATTAGTAGGACAGCCTAGACAAAGACAATATCGAAATAAGATGAAACACAAGAGCTGGGAGTCTTGGCAAAGGCTCAACAGTCCCATTTAGCTTTTAAACAGAAAAGAAACTAGCAAAGTTATGTAAAGTGAACTTTTCACAGGAGACATGTAGAAGTAAAATAGTTAATGTCTCATAGATTTTTGCAGGCCTGACTAGTTAAAAATATTTGCAGTTAATGGTCATGTCATCCAGCACGATCACACTAACAAGGAAAGGAGTTAATTATTTGAAAAAGGGTTTAATCATCTAGAGACTCAGTATCTGTAAAATTTCAATTGCTTATGTGACACAGTTTTGGGGAAGAATAGCCTATAGCTACATAAATTCTGTAACTGCCCCATGCTGGCAGAGTTCAATTAGCAGAGTCAGATATGAGCCTCCTGACCTATGTGCTTCTCCCTCTCCCATCAGTACATGAAAATATTGGTTCCATTCTGACTGATCTTGGCTGTAATTACAGTTATTTCCACTACAGAACAAAGGGGTGAGGGGAAGACAAAGTCTGGAAACAGTGACTATTCAAGAGTTCAAGCATATTTGCATGAAAGTATTTTCTGGAAACACCATCTTATATCTAAAAACAAAAAATTCCTTTTCACTAACATAATATTTCACTGCTAATCCAAAACTTTTGTCATGTGTTCTGTTGGCAGTGCTTTGATATGAACTATAGAAAAAGTACCTTGCCCTGTTTTGCTATGGTTTCAATCAGGAAATCCACTCTCACATTGTCAACATTAGGCACAAGAATTGAGTCATACTCTGGGGTGCCACTACTGGGATATACATACTCTTCAACACGTGTATTCCAGTGCATCCATGTACCTAATAAGAAAGAAATTAAGTTAATGTTTTAGAAATACTAGGCATCATCACTTCCTTTATTTTCCATTCAGTTCACTGATCTGTCTATGCTTCTGTCTCATGTATAGCAATCCCTCTCTGTGTATTCAGACTAAAATTTATAGAATCATATAATCATAGAATCTCTCAAGTTGTATCTAAGAGGCTTACTCCTCTTTCCTACATAAATCTTGACAACAAGGATTATATGTTCACTTGACAATTCATCATCACAAAGTCCACTCAGCTTTTGTACCAATATATCCATATTCTGACTTTTCACTGGTAACCACAATACCACCAATAAAGTAGAGCCATAAAACAAAACTTTAAGGGACACAAAAGAAGACAAGCTATAAAATACTTCTGAATTAATTCTCTGAAAAAAGCACAATTATAAAATAACTTTTAAATTTTACCCCATATCACCCTGCTGAGTTACTAACCATCGGATGCCACATAATAATCAAACATTGTGTCTTCACTGCCTTCTGGGATACAGGGAAGATCAAGCTTTACTGTTGCATGTTTTCGAAGCCAGTATTCCATTTTGCATCTGTCCTCCAGCTCTAGCAATGCTCCTACACTCCACATGAGAGAGAAGATGTACAGCCTTTCCAAGTATTTTGGAGTCAGTTCCCCACCTTGCTCCTGAAGGATTGAGTTAGGTCTTAATTTTCAACAGCCTGAAAACTCTACTTGATAATCATTAGTAACATAAGGTTAGAAGTCTTCGGTCATATATAAATTTAGAGACGCCTTTAATGATCAGAAGAATCAATATAAAATAATAACAAATTACCCAAAAATAAAAAAAGGAAAACTGACAATGCATGCTCCATGTGCTTAACATAAACCAGTGCTTAACATCAAATCCAAATGTGAGATTGTGAAAGAGGTCACATCCCAACTATTACTTTCTAAATAAATATAAAGAATTCCTTGCTAATCTGCATCTCTTTTGACATTCCAAGTCATCAAAGAATCCCTCTCTACAAAACTTTGTTACTTGAAATTATCTACAATATGTTAAGTATACATAAAAACATTCACACTACCTACCTTAGGTGGGATAAGGCCCTGCAGCATATTAATGCTCTGCATAATGACAAAGGCTTCCAACATCTCAGTCTTGCAATGCAGAGACTGAATGCTGAAACGGTACAAGTCTGGGAACGATGAAGAATACAGCTGACGTAGAATTTCTGCCTCTTGGAAGGCACATTTTTTCAAAAATCCCTGTTAAAAAGCATAAATTTAGTTTCCAATACAAGTCTCAGTGAATTCAAGTACAGTAATTCAAGATATTTTATTTATGATGCAAAACCAAAACAAGAAGAAACCAAAGAAATGCTATTGGATAAAATTATAACTAACAATAGGCTGCAATTTTATAGCCAATTTTATAATGGGGAAAGAAAAGGAAGTTGGAAAGGTTACTTTACAGTGAAATGAAAATAATTTTGTTTATGTAATCCAAATTATTTTTTTAAAGTTTATTTTCTTTAGTCTGTTTCTATCAATAAAATATACTAAAACTATAAGGTTATGGATTAAGGAAAACTAGTTTCACAGAACTCTTCAACACAGCTAAATTTAGCCTGCATCTCACTTTAAAATGAGGAAGTAAATCATGAGTGACAATGCAAAATAAAATTCTTGTCTCTGCAGCTGAATCTTTAGCACAATTTTAACATCCAAGAAATGGTTGTCTGCAAACTAGGCAACACAAGGAGGCAGAGCTGTGAGAACCTAACACCAGCAGGCCCTATACAGTGTTGTAAGCACAGAAAGGAACAACACAAGTGGAATCTCAGGGGAGCCACTGTCCTGGATGCATAATTTACACTTACACTTTCCTGGGTATCCATATTAGTTTTAAAAAAATCTGAAAAGTAAAACTTGGCAGTAACATACATAAGGCACTTGAGTTGGCTGCATGTATTTGCACTGGTAAAACTGAAGTTTTACCAGCCAATGTTTTAGGAATCTTGTTAAACACTTTTTTCATAATAAGACTACAAATATTTTGGACTTGGCAAAGGAACTCATCAAACGAATTAGTGACGATTCTCAAGTGTTGCAGAGATCTGTGACTGAACAGAAAATTCCATATGATTTAATATCATTGTAAATGGAAAAAGCTTCAGGCACTACTAGAAAAATACAGTATCAGCCCTCTGCAGCAACTCTTAGTTCTTCACAATCAGCAAACCTCCAGGTTTGCAACAAGTCAACAGGACACGAGTGTTTCCAAGACAGGAAGGAATATCTGACGACAATCCCGTGGCTTCACTTTTCCTAGAGGAGCTCCACTGCCTCCAGTCCCAAAGGGAGGCACCAGGCACTTCCTGGCACTCAGGGCTTGGACTACAGCATACTGTCTCTTTTGAGTTATGTCTGGGCTGAAACCTATAATTTGCTAAGGACATTGGTTCTAGGCAGTGCCACAAGCCAATTTTCCTCTGTTGCCAGACAATTCAGGGATTTAGGGTCAAGGAATCTGGTTACAAACAGCAAGCTATATAAAACTTACAAGCATGAGAACCTTTACGGGTTTAAAAAATAAGAAATCTGAGAATAAGATAGAGTAATCACTACAAAAGGCTGATATCTGAAAGTTAATGTGAGGCCAGCTGTATTTTCATAGGATTAAGCTGAATTTTCATAGGACTAGTTAGGCAACACTAACTAGGTGAGGATTAGTTGTATTTTCCGCTGGTATCCTATTTGATTTAGAAAATGAAATGACTGAATGAGACTGTGAGACATTAATCTTAAGAAATATTTACAAAAACTTGTTCATGTGATACATACTAGAATGGAGGGCAGTAAAATTTAGTCCATTAGCTCATAGTAACTTATAAATTTTTGTCTTTTTAAGTCTGAAAAATGGGGAAACAAATACACTACAAACTCCTGGATGGTGTTCCAATTTCATAAACAGAAAATAATTCCTATCTTAAAATTAAAGTCCATATAAAAATGAATTTTAAAGCCCATGTAAAGAAATTTAATTTGGGATTATAGTGAAATATACCAGACATTACTTGGGCTTCAGGGGAAAGTAATTATCTGTGTGCTCACAGCAATCAGTATCTTTGCCATGCAGGAGAAAGTTTTCATTTTTCATATTCAGGAGACAACCATGTTTATCAAAGCAAAATAATGCTAACCAAGAATTCTCAACAAGATGGCCTAGACAAGAAAAAATGCAGAGAAAAAAATAATATTTATTTTAATTTCTTTTTTAAAGTTCTAATCCTGAGTAGTTTACTTCACTGAATTTTTTTAAGGTAATATAGGTCTTAAGGGAAGAAAATGAGAAACCAACTTTTTTTTAACTGCTATTGTCTCTATTGTTTTCTCCACAGAAAAGAAAACTGGAATTAAACACTGAAAGCTTTATTTAAGTATATTACTGTGGAACATTTGGTAGATTCTTGGGAACTCCCATGTTTCATCTTTACCAAGATTTTGCTACATGAAAAAAAAACTTGTCTGCTCAAGTCTCAGAATTTGTCATCCAATATATTGTCACAAGCATTCTGTCAAGATGAGGATTTATTTTTACTGGGTTTTGGAAGATAAAAGATGACATATAAAAGAAAAAAAAAGACATTATAAATCACTTTGATATATTTTAATATGTTATATGCTGGATTTTGACTCTAAAACACACCTGAAACATGTTCTGTTTTTCTGAATTATTCATTCCATGCCAGAGAGAGAGAAACTACTGCATAGTTCTTCAAATACTTTGCTTCTAGGAATGTTAACAGACAACCAAGTAACAATAACGATTTAAAAATTACATGTTTTGATACTGCATTGACTTTTTTTCTGGTTCTAAATCCCAACTGCAATAAATTTTAAGAAATATCAAGAGAATTCCTATTTTCTTGAGGATTTCAAGTTCCCTGAATCAACTTCACTCTTTTCTCCTCCTTGGTCTGTACTAAGGGCTACCAGGTAGTTTTAAAAACCGAGTTGTCCTTCAATTGTATAAAATAATTCTAATTACAAATTTGTCCCAAAGTAAAATTACCATGATCTTAAAAGTGTAATATGTTAACTATGTTCCTTAAAAAAAAATATTCACTCTTGCATAAATGACCAGAAACATTGCTATTTTACATACTGACCTAGAAGTTTATACAGAGGAAAAGGGATTTCATAGCAAAAGGCACAAAAAAAGGTTCTACAATAATAAGAGTGAAGTGTTGAAGAAGTAGCCAGTAAAACTTCAATGCATATACAGACACTTAGCTGTTCTACCTCAAGGATAGGACTCCAGGTGAGAACTGATGAGCTCATGAACACCATGCCATTTCTTGAAACTGTTGCTGGAGAAGCATTATCAATATTATGAGGCTCAAAGACTATTTTGCAATTTGGCGCCATAGGTATCCGATCACCGTTTGCTAGCGTTAGAGTTCTGTTGTCATCCAGGACAGAATTAAGGTTCTCAATCCAAATAGCATCTACTGGACCATCAAGAACTATCCAAATGTGGTCACCTACAATGCAACATAACAGACAAAAGCAGCTATGGATGAACAGCTAGTTTCTTTCAAGGACCAGTTTCTTATTTCTGCAAACAAATTTTTAACTAATTCTGAATTCATGCACACAGCTACAATCTCAGCTTTTAATACAATTACCATTTCCATCACTCAATTTCATCTGGGTACTTCATTTTGTCACCTATTCTTAATAACTATCCATTCTTCAGTATATAAAGGGCCATCAGCATAAGTCACAAGTTTTAATACTCCGAAAGAGTTTTATGGATCCAGTCTTCAAGACAGTAATAAATTAGGTTTATTTCAACTTACATGAAATGACATAAAGATAACAACTACAGATATATTTAAACACCATTCATTTGTTTTCAATGAGTTTTATAAATTTAGAGAAAATATATGAAAGGAACACTTGAAAAATCACTCTTTCAAATAGCATGCACACTATCATAAGTAAAAGAGGTCCATTAGGGGAAGATTCTTGTCATTTGTTCTGTTCCTAAACTTGATCCAGCTTCCTTTGAAGTTTTTTCATTGCTTTCCATTTACTAATAGAAAGGTATTTTAAAGCCTGATTCTGTGTCCTAGGAGAGTCTGGGTCTGTTTTGCTCGCCTCACTTGGGTACAGAGCAACAGATCCTGGCTGGAAAGAGATCCTACCTTGGCTCCTGGCTGCCCACCCCTTAGGGAGCAGGCAGCCCCACCATGCATTTCTAGACAGCTCCTTAGCCAGCGATGCTCCTTCTGCCATCAGCGTTTATTTTGAAGGCCTAGGTGGCTTGGAGCTTTGCTAGCATTGAACCAAGGAGTTATGAAACAGATGATAAACTTTTTATATGAGGGATTTTATAGCTACAGTTCAGGCATCTCAAGCATGAGATGGTCAGGAGTCTGACTCATAAAGAGATATTACAGAACTCTTACAGAGTAAATCTGAGGAAGTCATATGGGTGTGCTAATATATATTTCATCTTGAAGGAAAAGATAAAAAAATCAGTAGTTAATGCCATGTTACATTCTCAAGGGTGCTCCATTTCTAGATTTGAAACAAGCCTACCAAAATTAAATTGAAAAGTATTTTCTATTTTAAAAGTATCTGTATTTCTCAAGACTAAGAATTTTTATATTAAATAGTGCAACAAGTGTTAGGATTTTTTTTACTTTTTCTTCTAAGGCGTAATGAAAAGATCACATACTAATTTTCAGACAAAAAGGAAGCAATAATCAAGCAAGAATCTAGTAGCATCAAACCCTCAAGGACACTCATTTAGTTAAAATAACAGCCTAAGAATATATGTCAGCATAATTTTAGGCAGAAATTAGCTGCCTAAATAGAATTATCTAGTGCCATTTGAGATGGACTAGGATATTGTGAAGGGCTAGCTGTTATGACATAACTGGTTCCTTTTAAAATGGCAGCTAGAGAACAGGTAGAAATCCTGACAGCATCAAAATTTTTATAGGATACCACTAATGGGGCAACTGACTTGTACCTTCCATTTTCCTTCCATCTGAGGGCCTAATATACAAAAGAAAGAATTCAGTAAGTGCAGTGAAGTGTTACACTACACTGTTTGAACACAAAGCATTTAGAATAGAGACTATAAAGGGGACAGAAGTTCTTCCAGCAATTTTCTAATGCTTCCATGTAAGTAAAAAAGCCCTGTTACTGTGTGTTATAAAGTTTTCCTGAGGCTTTTGCTTTTCTGAGGATTTTTCTGATTTTATTTTGAATGGAAGCCTTTTTCAGTATACCTGTATTAGGTCTGGCTGAGCTGGATTTCCTTTCCCCATAGCAGCCCTAAACAGTGCTGTGCTCTGCATTGGTGGCTGGAAAGGTGTTGATAACACACCAGTGTTTTGGATACTGCTGAGCAGCACTGGCACAGCATCAGTTCTGTTTCTCAATATTCCCCACATCGAGGGGCTGGGCTTGAGTAAGATCCTGGGAAGGGACAAAACCAGGTCAGCTGACCCAAAATATCCAAAGAGATATTCCATGCCATATGACATCTGCTCAGATATAAAAGCTAAGGAAAGGGGCTAAGGTGGGGCATCTGTTGTTTACAGTGTTTGCTTTCTGGAGCAACCTCTCTGTGTGCTGAAGCCCTGCTTCCTGGCAAGTGGCTGAACATCGCTTGCTGATGGGAAGTTGAGAATAATCCTTTTTTTCCTCTTTCCTTGTGCTTATGCAAATTTTTGCTTTTACTTTAGTAAACTGCCTTATCTCAATCTGTGAGTTGTTTTCTGTTTATTTTCTCTCCCCTGCCCAGCTGGGCAAAGGAGTTGTAGTGCAACTTAATGGACACCTGGAGTCCAGACAAGGTCAACCCACCACAATACCTTTCTTTGCTTTTAAAGTTTTTCTCCAGAGCGCTGAAAATATTCCATCTGTCCAATCATTTGTTGCCACATCAAGGCGTCCAAACATTTGTGGAGCAGTTATAGCTTTAGGATTCATCCTCATTTCACGATGTGGCTGTCCACAATCTATGAAGCCAGACCACCAGTTAGTTTTTACATTTCTTTTCAGAGGTAAGAGAACTTTGACAAACTCAAACTCATTACACCCAAGTATATGCTTTAATATGCATTCATAATTATAAGAACATGTGTATTTATTTGAAAAACTTCTCTTGCTATACAAAATTCATTATTGGAGACATCAGAAAAAGTAAAATGAAGTTCTGAAACTTTTGAATATTTAATTCACATTTCATAGCTTCATTGGGAAGAGAAGAGCAGCAAGATGAAATTTATTTAAGGTTTAGTTTAATATTTTGAAGGCTTATCAAACAATAGTGCTTTAAAACATTTGGCTTGGATACACATTTTTAAAACCCATTGAATAAATACCAGATAGATGATTGATTATTCTGCCCTTCTGTGCACTTGCCTACATCTTAGAACAGATAAAACATACAATATTGGCATATTCTTGTGAATTCTCTTGCACAGACAAATTCTAACTAGCCATACCATGACCACATAACCTTCATTTTTTATCTCGTCAGCAACAGCTTAAAAACTACAATGCTGGACATCTTTAAAAAACCCCAATATTAAAGCATAACCAGGAGCCAGTAGTAAGATGTTGAAAGAAAGAGCTGAAAAAAATACCTATTTTAAAATAACTTCATTATAATCAGATTTCACTAACATGTAAGATAAAAGCCTGCCAGATCATGCATTTTAACGTTTCATGAGGTTGTGTGAGAAGATCAGCTTTGAAAAAAGTAGTGAGGTGACTTTATCTTGGTAGTAGTTCACATCTCAGTGCTAGAAAAAAAAGATAGGAAAACTGTGCAATGCAACTTTGTTCTTTCCGGCTTTTTTCCTAAATGGAACAATCACTTCCATTGCAATGTAGAGCTTACAGCATTTCTTAAACACAGCACATTACTGCATGTATGAGACTTGCTGAACTATTTTTGAACTATTTTTTAGAGAAATTATTCACTTCTGGAAAATCATATAAGCAACTTGTGAAATGGGGTAACACAAGCTTACCTCAAGAGAGATGTTTTTTCTCCCCAAGCTATGACCTTTTATTTTAATAAGATCGAGCAGACATTCTTCAACTAATATATTTGTTTAGAAGTACAGATGACAAAAAAAAAAAAGCAGTCTTCAAGCCTCCAGCCAGGACACAAAATTAACGTCCTCAGAGACTTTTTTCCCCCGTCTAAACTAGGAATTTATGGTTATAAAACCAGTTATTTTATATTGCAAAGTCCCTGTCTTATGCATTGTGCTCAAAAAGACATAAATACTTCTGATTAGCAAAAGGGTCCAGCATTAACTCAGCAAAACCCAGGAGATGCTTTAATCTGAGCTGCCTGCCTAGACTGTATTCCTCTTTCTTAATCCATCTAGAATAAGAACTTCTCATAAAAGTATGATAATATGGACAAAAGGACATGAAGTATACGGTTTTTAATGTCAGATATTTTTAAGCTACTTGAATAATTAGTATCTCAACATACAAACTCATTCTTCCAAGTAATATATTCTCACAGAGAAGCAATTGAGGCTTTCTGAAAAGAAACAATGGGGCTTAAAGTTTACAGTGTAACAGTTCAGTAACAGTTTACAATATAAGGACTAACATTACCTGTCATTGCTTTCATTAAAGTGTGGATGCAGGTAGTTTTTCCTGCACCACTAGGTCCTAGTGTCATCAATCCATGCCTTACTCTCTGGGTTTCAAAAAGCTGGATAACTTTCAGTTTCCAAGGAGGATGACAAACAAGGCCAGATTCCTCCACCTAAGAGACAGTGACAGAAAACCAAATTACTATTGTTTCAGAGCACAAAATATATTTTGATGCCTTTAGATATAGACAGATAAATAGATAGATATTGATATATCATCAACAGATCATTATACCCTTTGTAAAGGCTTTGTGTATATCAAAAAAAAAACTGTTGGAAAAAGGAGATATATTTGGTATTCAAATATATATTCAGAAAAATAAGGTAAACCAGCCTCCATGTACATTATAATCTATTAGATATACCTATATCTATAATATATATATATACATTCTATTCTTAAGTTGGCCCTACTGAAGTATTACAAACACCTAATGGGAAATTAAATAAAAGAGATGTAATTTTAAGTAAATCTTTTCTCAAATGAATATTCTAATTGTCAGGACTTCAGATAAATAATAAATCCTGGGTCACATAAGGCAAGCTCATATACATGCATTTCTCAAATTGGACCCCAGTAACCATGACTCAAGAAAACTACAGGACACTATAATCCCAATTCAGTGACCTGAAGAATAAGCTTAATAATACTGTGCCAGTGGTAAAGATTTATGGAAAAGTTTAAATAGTAAAATATATATTGCCAGCTTGATAGACTCCACAAGAATTTTCTTAGATGTCACTTCATGACAATTATAACAATTATGCCAGAGCACTACAAATCATGAGAAACATCACCTGTTTGTCAATGGCTGCTTCAAGTTCAGGATAGCCTGCTTTATCAAGCTGGATATCTGGAAACAGATCTTCAATTAAACTCAGAAATAAAGGTTCGTCTTCATCGATCTAAAATCAGGGAAAATCAGGGAAAACAAAAATCCACAAAGACTAAAACCAGTTCTATTTATTTTATCAACTTTAGAAAGAACAGTCCCTAAGTCCTGAAGACCTAAAGAAATGCTTGAGAACCTAAGGAACAATCTATATAATCCTCTAGGTGCTAAACATTAGAAGGACACAGCAGAAAGAGATCATGTGATGCTTCCATTTGTCAAAATAAATCACTAACATGCAGAATGAATTTCTTATAGTAGATTTTCGCAATAAAATTTAGAAAATTGTCTATTTTATTTGGTGTAAAGAAAAAAAAAGATGATGTATCACAGCAGCAGAAGAGGGTTGTTAGCTATTTAGACAGGTGAAATGGTCCTCATTACTATGAATAACAGATTCTTTCAAAAGAGTAACTAAATACTTAAGCACAAAGTTTCTAAAGAAGTTACTGCATAGACTTCTACTTACTTCTAACAGTAGCAGGAAAAATAAGTTAAAAAATTGTGAACAATTCAAGGTTAAGCCCGGGTAGAAAGTCAAGCAACAGAAAGCTCACTCCCTCCTCAGTCCCACACAGGGTACTATGAGAAATTTATCGCCCTCACAGCTAAAATGTTCCACTCGGAGAATGAAACATTTCCAAGCTAGCTTCAGTGTAAAGGTCACATACAATCTTCTAGAGATCACGTAGCTCCAAAGTGCAGTTTAAATTATTTATCAGGTCCTCAGAACTTACCAGTTTAGACAGGTTCATATCTCTCAGAACACGCATGACGATGGTAGATTCAGTATCTGTGGGATTTGCTCTTTTTGCTGCTCCCAGCGTACGCAGTACAGACAATATATTCCGCAAGCCAAAATCATAATGCACCTAGAAGATATGTGAAGTTTGGGAAGATTTTCCCCAAGTTAATAGGGGTGAAATAGTTCTTATTTACTATTTAAGGCATGGATGAATATGTAGGAAAAGTGGTACAAGCATTTCAAATGCCCCCAAACACCCACCAACTATTCTTTGGCTGTATGACAATGACCAAATTCACTTTCCAAATCTGCTACCATCTATTAAAATCTAAGATGTGACAGAAAAAAAAAAATTAATCATAAGTTATTTAATCAAGACAGAGTTCCCAAGGACTATTGAGAAATACTTTATCAGTATTATTTTGAATTCTCTGTGGCCCTTAGAAGCTGAGAAATATCTGTACAAGCACAGGCAGCACAAACCAAATGCCTCTCAACCCACTCTGTAATATCAACAAAGGCTAAAATTAATATTTTATTTGTCTCAGCCATCACCATGCACTAAAGCTAAATCTTAATAATAAGTGGCAATCTGCATGAAAGCCCCATCCGACAACCTGCAGCAGAAGTTAATCTTCCAGGGCAGCAGACGGCTGCGTTACTAAACTGCAAGTGTCTCTTAGCTTACTTAGTGAGCATGAACCTTTCCTTATTCTTCACACAAATATTTTGTGATTTCACAGATCGTTTTTCCCTAAAATAATCAGGTTGCACCCTATGAGTGTAATACCTGCTTTGACAGCTGTTCTTCACACAGCTTGTACAGTGTAAAGAATTTCCTTGCCAACACAACATTATCAATGAAACCACAGCTGGCCAATTTAACACGAATTATGATCTGACGATCAGGAACCATCATAGCCACTGAACGGAAATTGATCTTCAAGTTTTCAGGAAGTTCTTGCCGTCCAGCATATCCTGGATTCTGGAGAGGAAAAACAGGTGTTGAAGTTGAATGTACCTTGCACAAACAGAAGAATCAGCAAATGAATATGCCATTTTGGTAGTAAAAATAATTAATTGGCTTTAAGTCAAATGTCAAAATTAATTGCCATGCAGACTTACCACCATATCTCTACAGAATTTTTGCCTCTTTTATACCCATGAGACATGAAAAATGTTCCACCTAAGCATTTCAAATCTGAGTTTGTCTTATAGGTCTTATTTTTACTGGCTACTCCTACCTATATCTTTATGGCAATTTTTCTGTAATTGTAGCAAAAAAGCATACTTTGGGAGACAGAATTTGGCATGTAGAAGAAAACTGAAATTGAGATAACTTGCATTTATGTCTGCAAATAAAATGCCTGCATTTTTTAGTTGCATGTGCTTGATGCTATTGAAACAAGACCCTGTAAACTGTGCTTGTAGCAATGCTCAATGTTCTCAAACTATCAGTGAGTTAGTTCTAAGAACTGAAAGATGTAAGAGTTAGCAAGTACCAAGTTAGACTTGATTATTGTACAGTCCTCACTGGTATATTAGAACTTACTGAATACTTACCATAGTAAGAAAAATGCCAAATTCTGGGTTCATTTCTACATTGTCTCCATCAGTAAAAACAAACATTTTTTTATGTTTCTTCTTACATGTCAACACGATTGCTATTTGCTGTGCAGCTACTGATAGCACTGGTAAATCAATACGATTGAATTCATCAAAGCAACCCCAGGAGCCAGACTGAGCCAGACCTTCAAAGAGAAAAGCAACTAAGCATATAAACATTATGTTTTTAAACCTTTTTTGGTGCAATTCACAAGCCAAAAATTATGTTAATCTATTTCGGGGTGGGGGCAGGGGGGGAAGGGACGGAAGTGTTTATTTTCGAGGGTTGGGAAAGGAACAAAGAGTAGAATTTTAATTCCAAGTAAGAAATACAAACTCAAAGTCCTTAAGATTTCCTAGCATATTATGTTCTTTGATTTTTTTCTCTTTTTCTTATATCTTTAATGTTTTCCTGTCCCTCTTTACCCCCTAAAGAAAAATTCCTCCAGTAATTCTATGAAAATGTGACAGGTTGTCAACAGCTTATTGGACATATTAAAATGAACAATACAGTTGCATTTAGAAGCTGGAGGTCAGTCTATTCCAGAACTGTATTTTTCCTTGGATTTTGTGGGAAAAACAGAACAAAATCATAGATATAGTCACTTGCAACAATACAATAGTCAAGAACTTCCATTTGGTCTCTTATTTGACATCACCCATGACTAACAGGTGTAAATTTCAGATGCTTAAAAAATGTCATCTGCACCTAACTTCAGTGAGCTCTGCAAATTGTTTTTAGCATATCTAGAACTACCCATGCATTTCCTTGTACTGATACAAACTTCAATATTTGAATGAGACAAAACACTGAAATCAAAACTCAGCACATCCCACCAGTTCAGCAATAAATTTCATACATTTTCTCTTCACAGCAGCAGTTCTCCTTGTGACTTTAAGTCATTTTAAGTGACCTTATCTATCCTTTCATAAATTGTGTCATGTTTTCATAGCATTTCTATTTACTGAAGACAGTGTTGCAACTGTATTTTATACACATAGAAAAATATTAATTACTTGCATTTATTAAAAGGCTGAAACCATCTGCCTGTTATGTTTCAACCTTGTTTCATGGAGATGTCCTCTTATCCTTTGAAACGTTCATGTAGTTCCTAAAATATCTCAGAATATAAAGGACTGACTTATAAAGGAGCCTTATGAGGATCAACAAGTAGAACTGCTGACTCCTCAAAGGTGTATCTAAAATTTAAACCATATATCCATATATAAAAGATCATTTTATAATTACTATTTAGACACCAACAGGCTTGAGACCCAAATGACTTCCTTGGAGAGCTCGCTACAGTGCTTGACCACACTCTCAGCAAATACCTAGCTTGAATTTCACCCCATGCAGCTTCAAGCCATTCCCCCATATCCTATTATCAGACACCAGAGAGATTAGCACCTCCATCTCCACTCACCCTCACGAGGAAGTTATAAACAGCAAAGAGAGTACCCCTCAGTCTCTCAAAGCAAAACAAACATGGTATACTCAGCTGTTCCTCTTAAGTCATGTCCTCTAGCTCTTTCACCTTCTTTTTTGCTGTCGTTTGGATATATTCTAGTATTTTCATATGTTGTTGTACTGTTGACTCCAGAACTGCAGAGTACTTGAGATGAGGCCACTCCAAAGCTGAGTACAGTGGATCACTTTCTCTGCCCAGTTAGTTATACTGTGCTTTGTGCACCCCAGAAAACAATTGACTATTTGGCCAACAGCTTACCTTTGGTCCACATCTTACCTTTGAAGATCCTCCCAAGTCCTCGGAAGTCCATCTGGTCTGAACAGTTGAAGACCACTACATATTTTCCAAGGCACCGTCCCATATCTTTCACGGTTTCAGTTTTTCCAGTTCCTGCAGGTCCCACAGGTGCTCCACCCATGTTCATGCCCAACGCTTGAGCCAAAGTGATGTAACATCTAAATGGCAACAATCAATCAAGCTGCAGCAGAGGGATTTCTGTATAGTGCTAGAGGAACTTATGCAAGGTCTGATTTAAAGAAGAAAAGGGAAGTGCTGAAATGATATTCCCCTAATTACAATTTAGATCAATAAGGACAAAACCCCTTCACTTGGTTTCTGATGCAGGGAATATTAAGGTTCATTTCATCACACAAAGTGAAAGAACAGATAATCCTCAATTATCAGTAACCTGAAAGATCACAAGAAAGGAAGAAAGCAGATACAGAGATGCTGCTTAATCTTAGTTTTAATAGCTTGGATACTGAGTTATTTTGTCTGGAGTAGCTTTGAAACACATTATACTGTGGAGTACAATAATGAAAGATATCTAACCTTTCCTTTCTTGTCCATCTTTGAAATTTGATCACACAGTGCATCCCATTTTCATAAATGAAACATCTATGCATAATGCAGCAAAACACCAGCTAATAATTATATATAAAGACTAGCTTTAGAATTTTTTTGTATGGAATAGTTAAAAAAAAAAACACAACCAAACAACGCCTTGATTTTGCCAATGATAGGTTATAAATCATTCTTTGTGCTATTTGAGTTAGACAGGTAGATCTCTCTGTTAATAGGATTGGAATTCTTTCAACATCCTTTTTGATCAAAGATCTCCAAACTACTGCAGCTGAATAAAAATTGCTTTTCCTGTCTGTTCTTTCTTAGCTCTGAAAAGAAAATTAGCATGTCTGTAAACACCTACTTTTGTCCTGTATCTCTACATATTTTATCTGTTGGATATATCAGATCCTCAGGTATCTTGGCTTCATGTACATAAGAATGAAGGTCACTTACATTAAGTGACCTTCAGGACATATAGGGGACCAGTGCAAGTATGTGGGAGAAAATAAGTCAGACATTATTCACATTAAAAGGCACAGAAACAAAAAATATTTAAGCATTCCATATGAAAGTACTGACTTTGACAAGACTGTGAAGGATAAACTCTGCAGAGATCAATGTGCATCCAACAGGAATGACAAAATTGCTCTTGTAAAAGCTGAGGTTTGGCAGCAAAGAATAAAGGAATAAAATTAGTCTTTTTCACCTGTCTGTAAGAGGTGTTATGACAAGCCTGTCAGTACAGCCCAAGAATTCATTCTGGTATGTGAAGCTCACATCAGTGATCTTAATCACCATTTTATCAGAGTCTTCATTAAAATAAAATCTACATTGTTTCAGCCACTCAAAGTCCGTAGGGCTCTTGATACGCATGCAGCACTAAGAGAGGGAAGACAAGGCTGTGGCATTCATGGCTAACATTTACTTTCACATTTATATTATGTCATCTAAGTGGTAGATTCAAAGGCAGCACTGCAAACATAGTAAAATATAGTGGATAGTGGAGAATCTATCTGGATTTTTACCACAAAAATTGTAATGTATTATTGTTCAATCGCATACTTAGGCAGAGGAACTTCAGATTTTAGACAAGTGTGTCAAAGGTCTAAAGACAAATTAACAGTCCATAAGCTTCAAACAAGAATAATTTCAGTTTAACCTTAAAATAGCCATTCCTTTTAGTCCTCTGTATCACTTTACTTTTACACGAGTCAGAAGTACATAATGGGATATTTGATGTCATGAACTGCTATGAGAATAGTATGAAACCACATGCATATTGGGAAAAAAGATATTTCACGGCAGTGTCATGGTACTGATTCTATCTAAGGAATGCAACAGAACTGCAAATAAGTCACAGTTGCTCTATCAAATATTAAAACAGGATTTAAAAATAATTTCGTTTGTATCTAAAAACTACACTTTACATAAAATGATTATACTAGAAACAAATGATTCTACAATTAAAAGATAAATGCCTGACTGTTAATAATGGAACAAAACTAAATAATTATTTTCTTGGACAGCTTAATTTCAGAATCAGATCCAGGACTTCCCATAGGTAAAAGGGCATGCTAGCTTTAAGTTTGATCAAACTAAATGCATTTTCCTTAATTTAGCACCCTGTGTCAGCATGAGAAGGTGTAAAGTGATTTTAAAAATTCCTAAGTAATAATTATGTATGCTATTGAAACTAGATCAGAGAGAATACCAGCTTCAATCTTTTTCCTGTACTATAACTCTATATTTATTTTATTTACTTGTAGAAATTCATTATGCAGTCCAGAAAAAGGAAAATTACTTGCAACAAAATGTATGAGGAAATAGAAGTCTCTAACTGATCATGCTACAGAGTAACTATTAACTTTAGTGGACCAACAGGAAACATAAAATTCTGCTACTGCCTGGGGAGAGGAAAACCCACTGAATTACCTAAAATTAATTAAGACTTAGTTGAAGCAGCATCTGCACTTTAATAATATTCCAGGACACATAATCATTAGAGTAATGAAATTAAACGTTTATCTTATGAGGCAGGAGTTCATCGGTATCATAGTATTTTCTTATCATTTCACATTGTATTATGTGGAAAACTCCTTGTAATTCATTGTTAATTTTTTAATACTTACAAGACCATCAAAAATGTCCCTCTGATGCACGTGAACAGTGATTAATGTCTCATATTTAACTCGCTCAAATGGACTAAGGTCCTTTGTTGTCATAGCTATCAACATGTTCAGAAGATCCAGGAAAAACTGGTTTGTCTTACGCATAACTTTTTTATCCTGCTTGGCAAGAGTCAAAGCTTCTTCTGAGTCTCTTGTCCAAATCATTTGGATCCCCAATAACCCGACCTTAGGAAACACAGAAGTATATGCTTCATAATCTTTTTTCTTTCACCTAAAATGTACATTCACAGACACAGAAAAACTAAAGAAATTTTTATCCTACTATAGGTATAAAAATTACTTTCCATGCATTCATACAGAGGTCATGTTTTGTGTGTCCAGCTGCATTCAAAAACCCATAGTTAAGCCTGTACCTCAGTCTTGTAGATACTGCCTACAGTGCATTGCTTATACAACTGCTCCATATAATTTACAGTATATATAAAAATACTATAGGTAACAAATATACTTTATATAAATAATAACTAACCAGTGAATAATTACTGCTTCAATTTGAAATATTTTTAGAGTAATTCACAAAGTCTTAATTCCATCTCCAACATTCCTGATCACAAGGGAAGCTTCTACTAAAAAATAATTTTCCCTCAACAACACCCTCAGTTTTAAATCTTTAGCAATACATAGCATTTTCCTGAACATATGAACAAACATACAATTTTACTACTTTTCCTTCAGCAGTCAAGTATTAAGCTTGTAAAAAATAGTGTTAACTTCATTATGTTAATTTATTGCATTCAGCTTCCTTTTTAAACAGGAGCTTTAGGGTAAGTGATCTTCTTTTGGGTTCACCTATGTGAAGCTGAAACTTAAAAGACTGAGATGATTAAAATAAAATTAAATGCTAGTTTTGTATTTAACACTGGCTGCAGCTTTGAATGCTAAGACAAGAAAAAACTGATAAATATCAGGAAATAATTCTTCATTCATTTAGCAAGGATATTACCTGGGCTGGATAAGTAGAAAGAAATTCAGTAATCTCGAAACTTGTTTCCTGGATGTCCATAGCTGCCTGGCGAATAACTTGATGCAGTGATAGCTGGGATTCCTTCAACAGAGAGCTGAGCCAAACTTCCACATTACCTTCAGCCATTACAGGTCTAGTCAGCTCTACAGTCTCACCCTCTCGTGAACTAATTGACAGTATACGATCATATACCTAGTAAAAGAAAAAATATCTTGTGTTTATAGATACATTATTTATCCTTACAATAATTCATATTTTCCTGCAATCACTCCATTACACTGATTTAAGTAACTAATGAATTATATCAGCTTGTTCAATGAAATGTAAAGACTATTAAATCATTATTTTGCCATGCAGAAAGGCTTTAAACAAAACACTGTCATGAACAAGGAGACAAAACCTAATATATTGACAATTCCTGAATCTCACTAAAGTTTCAGTGGCAATCCTGTGCCATGTGCTCTAGGATGACCCTGCTTGAGCAGGGAGGCTGGACCAGACTACCCACTGTGGTCCCTTCAAACCTGACCCATTTTGTGATTCTGTAACAACATCCACTTTGCAGTCACAATAAAGAAAGCCTTCCCCCATCATTGGTGGGTCAACAGCCTAACAAAATTTACAGCCTTAGAATCAAAAATACTGAAAACAGAAAAGTTAAGGAACATGGACAATCAAAGAAAAGCAAAAAGCATGGGGAGGTAATTAGTTTCTAAGAAAATGCATACATAAGGAGAAAATATTGCTATCTGTTGTTGCAAAAGGTGTAAGAAAAGTGTTCTTAAAACACTGCGTGTGAAGGTACAGTAAGGGCAGGTCAGAAACAGGAGAGACAGTATATACACTTTTTCTTACAATCAAAACATGAATGGAAAAACACAAATACAGGCAATGTAAAGATACAAATAAGCTCATAAAGACTTAAAAGCTTATTTGTAAGGAAGCCACAGAAAAAATTTCAGTACATAGGTGGATTTTCCTGAAATTTAAGGACTGGTGCAAATTTTTGTTTTGCTAATCTACATGAAGTTTTACTACATCATAAATGAGGATGTGAAAAAAATCTTAAACGAAGAAAGCCTACTCAGCATCAAATAGTTAGTGAATAAAGTAAAACAGCAGAATGCCTTATGCAACCAAGTAGCTCTCTAATTCAGCAAGTATGACAAATTGTTAATGAGAAGGAATGTAACTGAGGTGTGTGCAGTACATACCCTTTCATGGAACCTGACAGTTTTAATGTTGTCAAACACATTCAGCAGATGTGCCTGTATATTGTGAGAGTTGGATGCCTGGCCAAGAATTTCTAAGAGAGCAGGATCTGACACAAAGAAGAATCGTGGAAATAGCAGGCGCTTTTTCTCCAGGTACCTGCATTTTTTAAAAATTGGAAGAGAAGCCAGGAGGGGGTAGATGGTAAGTGATTTGGGTTGATTTCTACATCCTTTCCTCTTTAAAAGTGGTATTTCTCACAATTTATTATACAATTTTTAGCTGTAGCAATAACAATTTTCATGCATCATACACTCGTGTAAAGCATCTGCTTTAAAGCTATTCTCTTATTATCAGAAATCATTGCATACAAAACTTTTATTATTTGCTTTAATCTAAACACCAATAAAAAGAAAAGAAACTAAACTGAAATAAAATATTTTTACATTAACTCTTTTACTTGCTATTTATATGTCTCAAGTTGAATGTCTCCCAGATCTGTGAAAGGTGTGAATGGGGCACACAAATCTAGACTGCCTTCTGGATTGAGAGTAGACTGAAAACAGCTTTGGTTTCAACAGAGATAGACAGTGAGTGACACCTTAGCCACAAATGAAATACTTATCCATGAGTTGGTTTCTTTGTAGGTGTTGTATTATCCTGCTAACTTGTTTGCTCAGTTCAACTGCATTCATAGTAGAATAAGAACATGATCTTTCAAAGTTCATGGGACAGTACCTGAGCAATTGCTCTTTCCTCAGTTCACACAATGCACAACCATCTGGCCAAGAACATGGTCTCGTAGTAATCTTACCCTGTGAGCGATTTCTGACAAATTTCAAGCTGCTCCAGTAAATGTGGCAATAATTGTCCCATTATTTCATCTCCAACACAGCACTGAACAACATTGGGTGTTTCATGAGCTCGGGTCATGATCCTTACCCAGGATTTATCAATGTTAGAGAAACGCTTTGCTTCCTGTTGAAACATGACAGTGAATGTGGAATTGAAGAAATGGAGGAAGGAAGAGAGAAGAGGGAAAAGGCATCTGCTTCCAGAACCAGCACCCAGTAATCTCAACAGCAATCTTCTCACTAGTAATCACATGTCTTCTAGAAATATTTCAGCTTAGACACAATTCTTTCTGCTTACACAATAGAGCTTATTTTATACTTGGCTGTCAAGCCTGCTATGTACTTTCTCTTACATTTCTAGAGAAAAAGACAGAAAACTCATACTTGAATTGGAGCTTCAAAGCTGAAGATTTTTTTTTTTTCTAAAACTAAAGCTCATTTTTAATTTGAAAAGCCATGCAGGAAAGTTTAAGATAAGGATTCCTAGGTACTACTATGCTAGTGGTAGGTACTACTACAGAAGGCTACTGCTAGGCACAATGTTTCAATACATATTAGTTAACAGCTTTACAATCTAGAAATCAAAAGATCAAACAGATCACATGATTTTCTTATTCTTTGTCACACCATGTCTTCCACTGGCACTGCTTACCCAATTTCCTAGCAAGTTCAGTTTTGTTAAATACTAAAAGAAATTAAATTTATTTTACTGCATCAATGACATCACAGTACAGTTTTATTCTTAAAATGTTGATAAGAAAACTGAAAAAAGGCATGTCTAGAAACCTTTGGAAGCTGCCTTGCTATATCACCACCAATAAAAACAGCTTCTAAATAAATCCACAAGTTCTGCACAGTCAGCCAGTTCTCAATTATATCCGTTGTGTTGGAAAGATAGTGCACCCACTTCTGAATCTGTGTCTTGAATGGTGTATTGTATCTACAATTAAAAAAAAAAAAAGGCATTTCTTTATTTCAAGAAAAAAACAAGACTCTTGAAAAGCAGCATATAAGCCACTGGATGAGGACTAGTTTTTATGCTTAAAACTTTTCAATTGACAGTATAAAAACTTAATTCAGCTAGTTGGCAGCTCTAAATCCAGTCAGCTCCAACTTGCTGCTGAGTACACAAGGTGCATAGCACAGCTCTGATCCAACAGGAATAGGGTGGGAGCAAGACTTCAATTTCACTCTAAGGTAAAGGGACTACTCAACATCCTGAAAGCTGTAAACTCAAGAGTTCCTGAACTCTCCTAAACTCCTGCTTTTGAGCATCTGCCTGATGATCAGGTTCTGTGTTCCTTATTTATCTGTGTATTTTGGCATGTGAAACCAGACAAACTGAAGCTTGCTCTAATTGGGATTTTCAGCACCTTTGGCATGATGCAATGACCTATCACAGGGGCAGAGTAGCAGTGCCTGTCATACCCGTAGTATGCCTGCCATAGCCAGGCAGTGTTCCCTCTTGTGTCTCCACTTTCTTGCATCAATGAAAACTTTTCAGCTGTTTATTCAGGAAATCCAAGCTGCAGCTACACGTTTTCAAAAGAATTTATTGGGGAAGTAAACTAGATACAATAAGAACTAGCCCAAGGACAAGCAAGCTCTTAGGTTTTATCTAGATGTTTATTTACCTTCTTTTCTGTGATAGATTTGTTCACTAAAAGACTTTTGCTAATATTTTTATCTCTCCCCCCATTCCCTCCCCTGCTTTCCTGTTACCTGTTACTCATGAGAGAACCAAGAATCATCAAGCTGTCCTCCAGGGTAGCAATTGTTTCTGACGTGCTGTCACCTCTTAAAAGAAGCTCCCCACGAGTTTTAAAGTTTGAAAAGTTAAACATCTTGTTATCCCATTCAGCTATCACTTGTTTTAACTTCTGCTCAATGTCTCTCTCCTTCACAGCACAGGTGCAGATATCCTTTTAAATAAAAAGGATATCAAGATATGAATCCCTCAAGTCCCTGGTATATGAATCTAGCTCTTCATTTCCTTTAACACTAGGTAACATTAGGCTCATGAGCAACTATTTAGTGGAAAGGCCTACAGATATACAAACACCATAGCTAATAATCTGTACACCACATCCCAGTTTAATCAGCTCTGAGGGGGGGGAATAAAATAATATAGTGATTACTTTTCGTAAGTTTAATGTCACAATGCAAGGTACCCTCACAAATGGCATGACTTATAAAAAAAGAAGTTGACACCATGATATATTTGTGTCATAATTTCATACAAAAACCTGAAGCGATTGTCCATGTCTCTGTTCTTTCCACAGAAATGTTTTGATTTCCTTCTTGCTTCTGATACTCCTATACTATACAAGCAAATTGTT
Organism: Agelaius tricolor; assembly: GCF_023055355.1. Taxonomy (NCBI): domain Eukaryota; kingdom Metazoa; phylum Chordata; class Aves; order Passeriformes; family Icteridae; genus Agelaius; species Agelaius tricolor. The sequence goes on along the minus strand of NW_027269262.1, from coordinate 21,917,550 downwards.
AGTTTCAGCTTCCATATTTCTTCCTCCACAATACCTCTATTTCCTCTTTATATCTTAATAGTGGAGCTTCCATTATATTCCTCAGTTTGAATGTTTCACTCTCCACATCAAATCTGTGTTCAGTGAGATCCATAATCTGCTTCCAGTGCCGAGGCATCATTGCTTTACTTGACATGTGCTCAAGCAATGGGCAACATTCACTGAAGTCCTCTATGGTCTTCTTTAGGTCAAGGAAAGGCTGCCATTCCTTTACAGCACGAGGGAGTTTATGGCACCTACATGGAGACAAAGCAAGCCTTTTCAAAAAGTTTTAAATACTCTTTCTTTAAAGCCACAGTATATGGTTTTAACAGGAGAACACATACCTTCCAAATTAAGGTTACCTTTAATTTGTAGTTTCTGCATGTGCTTCTCCATGTGAGAAAATCTGTTTCCAGTCTATTTCAATAACTGATAGCTAGGTAGGCAGCTACAGCCTCCCCTTAAGGAATGTAGCTGCATAATTTTAATAACCGCGTGATCTTCAAAAGTGATCTTCAAAACCAGTTGAAATGTTCTACATCTTGATTTCATCTTTTGGTGAGACTGATGTATGCACTGCTCTGAGCTCTAGAAAAACCCTGTTCCCCAGGGTTTAATTCTTTAATTTTTTTTAATCCTGGTTTGATGAAAAGTTCAGCTTCCATGTGTATGCAATTTAACCCATTTTGTAGAAAAACTATTCAGCAATTCACTAACTTGCCATTGACATCTAGCATAAATCTATCTCTCATGAACAACAATACTAAAAGAAAAAGGTGAAACTTTTCTTCATACAAAATAAATAACAATTTCAACATCTATTCTGAGCTTATTAAAAAAGGTAGCCAAGAATCTAAGGAATAATAATGCTCAGCATTTAGAATCTAAATTTTCCCTGATTTTATCACATTGGTAATGTATATATTTTTCAATTTAAATTCACATTTTTCATGTCTCACTAAATAAATACATGCTTATATATGACTATTGGTGCTAACCAATTATAATCATATTCAAGAAGTACTTTAGGCAACTTTAACACCACAGCAGTTTCTCACCTGTTCTGAAATTCCATAAGTTCACTGTTAATTTTTTCAATGTCTAATTCTGACCAAAGAATATCATAGTAGCCACTGATTGTGTCAATGACACTGTTATATAGATTATAGAGTTTCTGCAGCAGATTCAATTGCTTCCTTATTTCAAGCAGGTGAGGACACTGAGTAACTGGCAAACCAAAAAGATCTTCTCCACCTGCACAAGTAATATATTTCCGAAAGAGATTATCACATCGATTCTAAGAAAGAAAAAGAAAAAAGTTAAATAAAATAATTAAATAATAATAAATTAATAAAAAGTTAATAAAAATTACTAAATATTCAAGATCTGAAATTATTATTAGAGCTGAATTAGACTAAAATCTAGGAAATAATAGAAAGATACAGAGAGATAGTAACAGCTTACACTGTCAACAGCTTTGTCAACAATTTTCTTGAGAAAAGCAACTTTTAGTTAGCTTGGAGGCACATCTTTAGAAGCTGACAGGAAAAAACTATTTACTTCATGTGGCACAGTGACAGAACAATAAATGCTAAGACTGCACTTGAAAGAGGTGAAGCATGACACACAAAGAAATAAAAAGATGGATACAGAAAATTCTACCTCTCCAAGTATTCTGTGCAAATCCTATTGACTGTTGAAGGAAGAATTACTACCATTAAAGCAGCAAAGAAAAACATAATTTAATTGTCAATTGCAATGTAACTCAGGGAACATAGTAGGAAGTCAAATGAATAGCAGTACGGGAAAAGTAGAAGCATTAAAAGTTGTTATTGCAGGAATAGATATTAATAATGATATAAAGACAGACTTCAACCACAAAAAAATAAACACAGTAATGAACACAAGAATAGCCTATAGTCAAATACACTAAACCTGTGGGAAGACTCTCATCAGAATATTGTATCTAGCAATTACTACTCATTATCTGTGCAGCCTTTGTGTTGACTCCTAAAAAATTATAGATTTTAACAGTATTCCTTGCAAATGCATAGAAAAATTCCAACATAGCTTTCACTAAGACAAAACAGACTTTGCCAAATGAGTAACCTTATATATCTATGAAAGTTCATTCAACTACTGAGATTCCTTTTCAGAGCCTTTATGTGTTAGCTCACTTGGAGTATTAAGTTATGTCTTAAAATTAACAGCACCTGGAATATAGTAAGCCTGTCATTGGCTTCCTGAGGTGTTAAACCAACCACCATTGGCCCATTCTAAAAGGAAAAAAAAAGACATCAATTTAGAGGATGAGAATAACAACAACTTATTTCTAATCAGCACTTTCTAAATGCTAACCTCAAACACTTTTTCAGCCTCCAGATCCCCTCCCCAGATCAGATATCACCTGAACCAAGGGATGATAGTTAACCTTCTAGAACAAACACTTTTTTTTAAAACAGATTTTAAAAAATCAAATAAGGCAATTTATTGTATTTTTAATGCAGAAATTTTTCATTACACTGCAAAAGCTAGGAAATCAGCGCTCATTTTTTGAGTAAAAGTCAACATTACTTAAATGATGATGCATGATTAGTACACCTTCACTCATTCTAATGAAAAAGAATGTGAGAGCTTAAGTCACTTGTACATATATCAGAAAGAAAGAAGAGTTTTCTGATGCTAACATAGCTAATCATTATTCCTAGTCTTCACATTTGTTCATGATAACTAGATGCTTTTCAAAAACCTTAAATATCTCAATTCTTAATTTTTAGGAACTGATTACCAGCATTACTTACATCAGTCATATACAAAACATTAATCAAACCTGCCCTGAATTGCAACCCAAACACCATCTTAACAAGAATAAACCTATTCAACAGTAGAGGCCCATCCTATTATTTAGTCAAATCCACAAACCTTTCCATGTTCCCATCGCTCTGAAAAAATTTCTCCAATACAATAAAATAGAAACACTTGCCTGATCATAATCTGAGTAGAACTGTGCACAGTCTTCAGTAAAAGTCTTCACAGCATTAATAAGCTCTCCTCTGAAGTTTGGCTGCAAAGCAATGAGCTCATCCTGCACTTCATTTGCACGGATTAGCAGTTTTTCCCAAGTGTAGTGCAACGTGTCCACCTTCTCTGTCTCTTCCTTGGCAACAAGAAGATCATATTTGCTCAAAATAGCATAGGATTCCTGCCAGAAATTTGGATCAAGATACATAAAATGGCAACTTCACTTAATTTCGTAAACATATGGAAAACATATATTTAAAATGCTACAATTTAAAATTTTTAAGAATGAAGGATGATTGGTTAGAAAAAGAAATTCTGTTCTTCTTGCATAGCCATTATCAAAATTGGGCAAACCAATACCAAACTGGAAGAAACATCTGCATTTTTTTCTCAGAGCATTGATTTCAGCTTGCACCACCAACATATGAACATTCTACATAGTGAAAACCCTTGGTGAATTTTCACTAAAACACAACTGACATTCACTTTCTCTAAATTAGCACAGGGTAGGGTAGCAATAAACCTGTGGCAGTTTCATTTGAAAATTTTTTGTATAAAGTGAAATTATTTCCATTCATGCTTTCCAGTTTGATCAAATTGCAGCCAAATTTCAAAAATGGAAATGTAACTGTCTGTCTACTACAATGCTGTGTGGAAAATATGCCAACTTCCCTTTCAAAAGTGAAGCATCATTTCCTGTGCTTCAGGACCCAAGGCTCCTGCCTGCAGAATTGGAAGCTTATGAGCAATCATGAACACATCCGGAATCATGAACATGTCTTAGGAAAAAGAATTCTACTGAAAAATCAAATGTGCATTTTGCCATACTATAGCATTCTTCAATAAATACTCTTGCCAGGAATGCAGAGAAAGAGTTACCATCTGTTTTTAAGCCTGCCATTTGTCAGATGTTCAGTAAATGCATTCTATCATGTTAACTTTTTTTTTTACAAAGTCAGCTGCTTTTGTTTATTTTAACTTATACAGCTGCTAAAAGCAATCAATCTCGTGTACTCTGCTTATCGTTACCTTCTTACTCTTCTTAAGGCTTAGCTAAAAAAAAAAATTAGGAATCTCATTCGTTTTTATACACAGATTTCTTCCACAAATTAAGAAAAGATTTCTTGCATTAAATACCTGTATTCTCATCTTCCTCTTACCCACATCATTCAATTTCTACACTGTTCACTAAACCACATCTCACCTCAGCAAGTTTACATTTGCCCAAATCAGAATTTCACACAAAAAGGTTTACAGGAACACAACAAGCTTGTCACTCAACATTCAACGTATATTAAATCATACATTTTCAAAGTTCATTGTTAACCCAGAAAATAACAGCTCTCTTGAAACAGTACCCATACATGCAACATTTCCACTAGCTACCTCAATGGGGCCAATTTGAGAGTCAATAGAGATTTGTAGTTCTCTGATCTCTTTCAAAGCTGACATGGCTATTCTGATATCATCCAGGTCCATGATGCTGCGACTTAACTTCTTGCCAGTTTCCTCTATAAAAGTCAAAATTGCTTCCATCTGTGTTCTGTACTTCTTATTGCAATGACACCCCAGCAAAGTCATCCAGGCTTTGGTTTCTGATCTCAGTGCTAGCTTCAGATCAGCTAAAAATATTGAACAATTAATAGATATTAGATATTGTAAATATTTGTTAAGATGTACTTTCAATCTTTTTAATTACATTTTTTTCTCTTCAGTGCCAGTTCTGGTTTTTCAGCCTAACCCTTCACATACAGAGATGATGAAATCACATGGACACCTTGAAGTGGTTTATAAAATTGCTTGCAATTCATTATTGCTTTCCTCCTGTTCTTCTCAGAATTTATCATCTTTTCTATTGGAAAGATCATCTAAAAACATTGAACAATTAATAGATATTAGATATCATAGATTTTTTCCAGGATGTACCTACTGGTAAGATGAGGCTGGTCTCCATACTCGTCATCTTGCTCATTTACCATTATACAAACTTCTGCCCTATACATCATTAATGAATTGATTAATATTCTCATCAAAGCCTAAAATCTTTTCAAAAATTAATCTTTAAAAAAATAACTTGGGGAGAAAATTAGGAGTCTAATTATGAAAGCTGAAGAAACAAAGTTTGATCATAGCACTGGTGAAATTGTTAGAAGGGGATTCAGTTGTCTCACTGCATGCAGCTGAGTAAGGAGAAAAGTAACATAAACTTATCATCTTACTCCCATGAAATATGTACCCCTGGGAATCAGTGACAGAAGGATGGGCAAACGTCTACCATCTACTATCCACCCCATAAGTGAGCAGATGTATCCAGGTGAGGTAATAAACTCCAGCTGAGCCTCACAGATATTCTTGTGTTAGTGTTTTGTTTGCAGCATTTACAGCTAAAACAGCGAACAGCCCTTCTCTCTCCCTTTCTCCTTTCCATTTTAATCTAGTTCACCCATCCAATACTGTCACATCTCTCCTCCCTGCTGGAGTCAGAAAGTACACATCTCTGGAGAAAATCTGAACTCTACCAGTGTACAGTGCAATAGCTCCCACGCAGATGTATTCAGGCTCAGAACTGATTTTCAGGTCCAGGTCTCGGAAATGCAGAATTTCAGATTCAAACTCATAGAGTGATGGGTTTCTCTCCATGAATTTATTAATGGTTTCCTCCTTGTCCCTCTGCCATATATGGTGGTAACAACTAAAACTCTCCAAAGCTGTAAGAACTTCCTGAAAGACATTTAAAAGTTCAAAGGAAGATTCTCAGCATCATGTATATAGCATGCATATAATTTCTTAGCAGCTGCTCATTAGAGTACACTACTAACTCCATAGTGGAGCAGGTTGAATCATCTCACTAAACAAAAGGTTTCTGGTAAATTTATGCTAAAGCAATTCCATTACTGATCACACAGTGTGCCAGAAACCCTATGTTCATCACATCCAGTTTGTCAAATTAGTTTAAACATTTGCCAATTAAGTGAATCTTCAGTCAATAAAATCATTGGAATCAGTAGGAAGTAAAGTTTAAAACTAGGATACAGTACACATGTCCTTCCCTGCCATTTCTTGAGCTAGAAACGGAAACCTGAGCTCCAGGGCCCAACATAACAAGAAAAATTTATTCTAAAATAATGAAGCTATGAGACAATTTTTTTTACTTTAATTTCTACGCTCAATTCAGGTCTCTTTGATTTGAATACCATTTAATGAGTGTGAAAGAGAATTATTCTTTTGGTTCTCAGGAGATGAGAAAAACATGAGAAAGTTAAAGTTAAACCATCACTGCATCTAATTAAACAAGTAAATGAGAGATGAGTGCTACGAGAGATAATCCACATCATGACTTACAATAAATATAGTACATGCAGGCATTTAAAGCTGTCTAAATGATAAAAGTTTACAATATTACAAAATACCAAATACCAAAATACCATGATAACTATCCACCATTATCAACTACTCAGCACCAGTTTGGTAGTTATGCTTTAGTACCACTGAAGTTACAAGGTCAAAGATTTTCACATGGCAATATTCTTAAAAGACTGGGCCAGCCCCAGAAGAAACTGATGCAGAGCTCCCTAAAGAAATACAATTTACTAACGAGTGCATAGAATAAGAACAAGGCAAAAAAATTATGCATATCCTTTAAAATATATCCTAACCTACACTAGCAAACCCTATGCAGCACTTTACAAGTGCCAATCTGACAGCCAATTTTCCTCTAAAAACCTTCATGCCCTCTTTGTAATGTGGCAGAAATCATGCTGGCTTCATTAGCTACACACAACACAACTACATTTAGAGTTTTTTATGGTGGTTTAATTTATGCAATATTAAAAACCTCGTATCTTGGAACAGAGCACACTTAATCCATGTTACACTTTTAAAGCATATTTGCAAATTTTCAGCCACATGTTTTCTATCCACCATCCTAACTTTTTCATTATTACATTTAATTACAGCTTTAAATGCCTACCCTTATTACCCAAGGATAATAAAAGTAATACATTAATATCCCTCGAATAGTGATATTAAATTAACATCTCAGCTGTCTTACCCCTTTTGTAGAATTGATGGCACTGCTGAGTAAAGACACTAATTTAATAATTTCTTTGTTCTCTGAAGCATATTTGAAGTAGTTCTGGCTTTGCGCAGTATCAGATGAACTGAGTGATGCTGCATCTGATCCACTATCTATAAAAGAAAATTCAAATATAGAAGCAGGCTTAGGACAGACATACTGGTTAGGAGAAGTAAATTCCTACAGACAAAACCGAATGACATATTTTTTCAACAAGCATGCATTTTAAAGTTGAGTGTTCTTAAAAGCAACTAGAAGTCAAGGAGGCCAACACAAATTCATAAACATCTCAATTTTAGTGAAATTGTTCCATCTAAGTACCCTATCAAATTTGGAACAAGTTTCATACCAATCTTTCAAACAGAATCTTTTTTCTTCTCCCTCAAGGTTTATGCTCTATGCTTCACCTAAGTGATTCATCTATATATCAGCATTTGCTTACTTATATATCAGCACTAAGCATTTTTATTTTCTGAAATACCCCGCAATTGACAATTTGAAATATAAATTAACATTAACTCTGAAAAGAGGACCAAAACCACTCCACGAAAAGGAATAAAGGTTTAAAAAGTCCATCACTTAGCAAATATCCACAAGTTTGACTTTATCATCATTTTTTATTTCATCTCTTGCAAGCCAAATTCTTAGTTTTGAAAGACTAATTCAACTTCTTAACCAGTTCTAGTATTACTGTCCTACTTTTTAGGTGCATAAGAGAGAGCTAACATAAAAGGACTCAAATGTATTTTCTAAGTATCTCAGGTACAATGTAGAACAATTAATTCTGCTTCATTTTAAACCATTTCAGAGAAGAAAAACCCAATGAAAGATACAATCTTGAATTTCCTTGAACTAATGACTTCATTAACCTAATGTCTGGTCACAAAACAGAATAATGAAAATCCTTTTAGAAATTCTAGTCTATTCAATCTTTTACACAATCCTCTTTACACCAATATTGCAATTTACATAGGCATTTTTATTCAATACTAGGTATTGTGAAAGTGCTTCTTAAAGGGTAAGCACAAGTTCTAAGATGCCATTTGAACATGCCAAATTACAACCACACTGGCAAATCACAAAAGATTATTCTGTAGCAAAATGACTATAATTGTAACCAATATAAATGCTATAACCCAAAGCATTAAAACTCTTCAAGAAGCCAAAAAAAATCCCCTTACTCAAATCCACAGAAGGACAAGTGGCAAACCTGCTTTCTAATGAGAAAGAGATTTCTTCTCTGAGACAATTTTAAATCTATGAGGTTGTTTAAAATCTATCAAGTCTACTGTTTTTGATGTATTTTGTAATTAATATCTTCCAATACATTCTGTATTAATCACATTTACCTAACATTCAAATTTAGTGATGTGAGAGTTTATCATTACCATGGATGCTTTTCTTTCCAGTCTCTTTCATTCCATCATCAGAATCGCTGTCTCTGCTCCCACACTGCAACAGAATAACTTTTCTCTCTGACACTTTCTCCTGAAGAGAAAATAATGCTTATTTTTTATTTGCAGCAGTTTTGCACCATTAGTTCTAAGTAAGGCTGTTAAAGACACCAACCTTGGATATTCTCTCCTTACTCCAATATTGAACTCCTTTCATTACTTTCACAATACTATCCACAGCTTTATTAAGTGTCTGCTGTACCTCATCCAAAGAGGGTGTCATGATAATAGTAGGGATAGATAGGTTAATATTAGTCCTAATTATAGGATAAGCACCTTTTTTCTTCTTAGACATACTGTGATTTTCTAAACAAAAGACAAAAACAGGAGACAAAACCAAAAGGATGTTCATATTTTTTTCAAGACATCAAACTAGGCATTGTTTTGATATAAACCAATAAATATATCTCTTAATGTAGAGTATTGAGTGTAATTTCTGAAGGGAAAAAGAATTCCTGAGTAATTTATAAGGTATACTGCAAAACTCCACAGCAGCACAAGTGAAAAGTAAGTGCAAAGCTATTTTTCTCCATGAAGCTCCTCTTCAACTTGCTCTGTAAAGCTAAATTCTGTTTAGCACACAATTTTGTTATGTGGCTGGTACTCCCATTAAGCATATTAAATTGGGCACAGAACCTCCTTAGAATCTCATACTATTGTATGCCTTATAAACTATAGAGACCAAAGACAAATGCCCTTATTTTCATTTCTTAAAGGCATGCGACAATAAAACACTTCAAAAGTGTTCCATCACCATGCATGGAAATATCTGAAGGCAATTAGTAAGAGAAAAAAGACCTCTCTATTGTTTTTTTTTTATACAGTTTTATGTAAAAAGTAAGGTCAAACAGATCTTGTCGAGTTATCAAGGTCTTAATTTGTCAAGTTAATAATTGATAACTTTTAAGTGATAACTTATCAAGTTATCAAGGTCTTGTAGAAACTTATCTATCAAGTCTAGCTCCAAATATAATATTGGCTTCAGAACAGTACGGTGACTCCTAACAGCATTGTAATGACATTTTCTTACTGTCACAAGAAAAAAAAACTTTGGAAATACTCAATGTTACCAACGGTAACTTAACAAGACAGCTTAATCAAAATTCCTTTGTTTTCCCCTCTTTTACACTTGAGAGTCTTATTTATACAGTTATGGGGTATTACAGTTACATTTTTCTTTATATAGCCTAAAAGAGCAATGCACTACAATGCAGCCACCTAAGAAGTTGATGGTGGAAGATGCATGAATGCGCTTGCGGATGGTCTCCAGAGCGTGTCGAGTGACTTTCAAAAGGGCATCAATGTTACGATCATTGAAGTAAGAAAGCAGTTCATTGGCTTCTTCCTCTAACTTTTCTAAATCCATTCTCTTCCTCTTTGCTGTAGGAGACAGGCCAGCCCACATCTCACTGGAATTTGGTGAGGAAGTCAAGCTTTTTGATCTTCTTTCCTCTTCTGTTGCTAAAACATCATAAATCCAGTTAGTTAAATGCATGTAAGGGACTTGAAAATACCATAATGCAACACCTCCACAGGTGTCTGAAATAATTTTAAGGAAGGGCAGAATTATTCATTTGCAATCTGCACCCCAGTGTAACAAGCCTATGCCTTATTCAGTACAAACTGGTACGATTATCATAAAAATTTAGATATTATTTCTTATTCTCTTTCTCTAGGAAGTCCAGCAATTAACCAAGGCTACTAAATAGTTCTATGGCATGAACCTTTCAATGTCCAAGTTAGATAAATAATACTGACCTAGTCTGTAGATGACAAATGATTGCTAGATTATTCATTATCCAGGCAAATCCAAAAGTCTTTAGACATTAGATGCTATTCAGTACTTCAGTCACCTAAGCTACAATGTCCCCCAACAAAAATTATCAGCATGAAAAAGAAACAAACACCAAGGAATACAATACATTCTTCTTACCTGTATTTTTGTCCTTTTTTTCACCACTGGGTACAACTGACTTCTCACCTTCTTTACTGACCTGTTCCTCGGTGTCAAGTAACATGTTTATCAGATCATTAGCAGCAGCTTCCACCAGTGAGCTTTTTAAGTGTAAAGTTTGAGAACCTTTTATACAGAGCTCCTGTTACCAAACCAAAACGATATGCACTTATTGTCACAATTCTCACGTCAATTTCACAGTCACAGCAGCCTTTATTAACACAAATGTCAAGGCCTAAGATTTGTGAAAAATCAAATATATATACAACAATAATTATAAATTCGTTTGTTCCAAAACACAAGATCAACGATAGATCAACAAAGCATTATAAATGTCTTTCAATATTGTTTTGGCTTCTTTCTCAAATCACATGATTCATTAGTTGATATCATTAATCAATCTCTATAATGCTTAGTTTCACTAAAAGGCTCCCAAAAGCAATAGCTTCTTAATTTTCTTAACTTTCCAATGTAGGAGATTTAACACTTCTTTTAATCATTGCCAGTTTACATTAATTGGCTGTGCCATAATGAGTATTAGCCAATCATATTTCCCATATACAGCTAAAAAGAAGATCAAAGCTACACAAGATGTATTTATTATTAAAACAAACACTAAAATTATCAACTAGAGAGAGAAGAAATCAAAGAATGAGATTAAATAAATTGAGAAATTAATTACAGTACTATGCATGTTTTTTCTCCCATACTTATAATAAAATCAATCAAGTATGCTTCAGCTAACTATAATTTTTACCAGCAAATGGCCTTTTCATATTTTACTTCTTTGGTATCTTATATTTCAGTCAGCTTAAACAAAAATGACCACCTTTGTTTAATTAAAAATCAATAATTGGAAATATTCAGACATTTCCAAATTTTAAGATAACCTTTGGGCTTCTTTATGGTTCTGTTGAGTTGAGAGAGAAGGCAGATGTGACTTGTAATATCACAGCAACACTAAACAAAGTACTCTGGGATTTTTCTTCTGGGTAATTATTTTTGTTGCAGCAATTACTTTAGAAACTTAGACACCTGTTAGGTGGCAAAAGTTATTTCTAGTCCCCTCTAATTAAAAATTACAGTAAGCTTACAAATTGTTACTATTTTCATTGTACCCATAACTGGGGTTCTTATACCACTTACTCTGCTAACTCAACTCAATTGGTCATTGTAATTGCTGTGTATGTGTAATTGCTATGTAGCAGTTCAAGTTTTCAAGTTACCATAGTGTTCAGAGAAGATTTTGTGCTCGCTCTCACATATTTTTACCTTACTGAATATACATTTTAATACCTGCCCAATCAGGAAGGTAGCAGCAGGATCAAGAAAAAAACTATGTATTGTGATGCTCACAAACTGCTACTCATTCCATATAATATTATTTTAAACTTTGCTCTGTATTTAACAACAAGGTGAGTTGTTACAAAGGCAAAAGAGTTAAAAACACTAAGACAATCAAAAATTTAATTTGTAATAGTTATTACTACAAGAGAAAAGAAATGGGGATTATGTACTTGATTTACTACAGTCTTTCTCAAACCAAATTTTATTTCAGGAGAAAACACATTAGACATTACAAACTAAAACGCAATACCTTACCATTGCCTCACAAAATATTCTGACATAATAATGACCTTAATCAGTTTTCTAACCAACAATTTACATGTTTATAGTTAATTACCCTCAACATAAAAGTATTTTGATGGGGTGAAGGAAGGGTGTTTTCCCAGAACACCTTCACCCAGGTACTCCTGCATATATTTTGCACATCCCATTACCAACTCAGGAGAGTTTGAAATACCCATTACACAATCCTTTCCATAGTATTTACTCTCCTCAGGCAATTGCTGGAGAATTCCCTTATTTAAACAGGAATTATGACCAAAAAAAAAAAAAAAGATACTATCATAGAGGTAAAATTTTTGAGTGATATGAAAGCATAAAAGAAATATTATTCACTATCTGGCTTGATATTAATAATGAATAGAATAGAACAGCTCAGCTCAGATCTCTTTGCATTTGGTACTTTTGTTCCTTTTTAAGATTCCAGCCAAGCAAGTGGGGATTTCCATTGTATCCCATGTATGCTTCATTAATTCTGCATTCAGAGTTTTTTGTCACAGACATCTTTTACAAAAAATCCTTTCCTTAGGATTTTTCCTCCTGAGAAGCTGAGAGGCCTCAGGAACAACATGCAAACAATGGTTATCTGCTGCTGTGGAATGCAACAGGTAGATCTGTGATTGGTCTCATGTGGTTGTTTATAATTAATGGCCAATCACAGTCAGCTGGCTCGGACTCTCTTTCCGAGCCACAAGCCTTTGTTATCATTCTTTCTTTTTCTATTCTTAGCTAGCCTTCTGATGAAATCCTTTCTTCTATTCTTTTAGTATAGTTTTAATATGATATATATCATAAAATAATAAATCAAGCCTTCTGAAACATGGAGTCAGATCCTCATCTCTTCGCTCATCCTTGGACCCCTGTGAACACGGTCACAGTTTTTTATCTCATAAAAAAGAAAAATTTTTAAACTCAAAATCATCAATCTTTTCTTCATGAAACTTTTATCTACTAACCTTAGTCTTTTGAAGAAATTCCTCACAGCTCTGTGGTTTATCTTCTGGCAACATACAGAGTGGCACTCTATTCATTTCTTGAAGGACAGCATCAATACGAAATTCAACCAAGTCATTCACTTGATCAAGCAATAACTCCAGCCCAGCTTTTGAAGAAAACAGAAGATTCAAGACAAGCTTAAAAGTTCAAATTAATGGCCTTTGAAGAGTCCGTCAGTGTTGCTTTACCTCAACAAACAAGAGTGTTATCAAACAACCCAGAGTATCATTTTACCTCAACAAACTATCATATTCAACTGTATATGAATTCTGCACCTTAACCAGTTTACTCCAAACATCTAAACTTTTATGGCAAGCTTCACCATAAGAACCATAATTAACTTTTTGCATAACAGGTACTTACCTAGCATATGCTATCTACATGCTAAAAGATAACTATAATATTATATAAATATAAACTATTGTACAAATATATATCACATAGCTTTTTACATAAAATACAGAATATATTATAAATGTATATAAGATTAACTTAAAGGATATGTATTTCAAACATGAAGACATTAACATTTAATTGAGTGCCAACAGTGTTTCGTCTTCTCCGATAGCTTGAACAAGTTACAACTTAGAGAATCTACTGCAAACAGTAACTTTCAGCAAATAAAATCTCTATGCTTCAAACAAATGTTAGAGGCCAAATAGCTAACAATAGTTAACAGAAAACAATCACTAGAATTTTAAAAGTTTAATAGCAATCTGCTCTCAATGCTGAAGCTGAAATAGCAGCTTCAGGTGCTACTTAAGGTGCCTGATCCAGACTCAAATTTCTTTTATTATTCAAAATTAAATTAAGCATAATGTCAGGATAGCATCCAAAATGCACTTTAATCTGCCATTTCAACTGAAGAAAATTTTCACTATAACTACTTATTGCAATTTCAAGAAACAAAATCTGTTAGCTGTATTAATTAGGCTGAAGAAAAAGGAATTTGCTATGAGAAAAAAACCACATCTCAGTACAAAATTGTGATAATCTTTTGAAAACACTACAAGCTCATCTGTTTTCTAAAGCTGTTGTTCAAGATGCATGTGCATTAGTTTTAAAGAGATTGATGTTTAAAAAAAATTAATATGAAATGCTATTGAGCAATGACAGTGCCAACTGAGTCAGTGTTTTATTCCTTGAGAAGTTGTTTTGTACATTATAGAAACAAAAAAGCAGGACTAGGAAAAGTCTGAAACCTAGGAACTCTTCTTAAAAGTAGATATCATTCTTTAAATTCAGAATACACTGGGCCTTTTGCACTGTACTTTATGTTTGGTGTAATCCCAACTGCCTAACATATACATTAGTAAATATTTGATGAACATACAATACAAAAAGAAGGTGGTGTTATAAAACAAATGTTTCATGAAATACAGGACAGGTGAAAATTCTGATATCTTTTATATATAAATCAATTAAGTGCAAATCATGTAGAGAACTGTAATCTCATAACCTGCATATGTATAGAACAAATAACCAGAAGTTAATGGAAGGAGGCAAGTAACCTACCTAGCTTAGAAAAAACTGTATTAATGTATTTCTCAATATTCAAGGATGTCCAGTTCAGTACCATTAGACCTGGCTGAATAGCATCATCTACAATTACTAATCGAGGAGCCATCAGTTGTTCAAAAGGGTATTGTATTTTCAGTTTAATTCTTTTATATTCTGCCAACATAACCTGAAATAAATAATGAAAATTTTAGTTAATATACAGTGATTTGAACCTCTTCATGTACACACATTTATTACTTAAACTAAGAAAATTCATCTGTATGCACATTACTGAAATTCTTAAGAAGTTATAATTAACTGCTTGGGAAAGGTTTTCATTATTTTTTGCAGAAGTTCACTATTTGTTGCTCTTTATATCTCTACATACATTTGTTGCTCTGTGTGAAGCACTACTTCACACAGAAACCAATCTTTGATAGCACTGGTGCTGTGATGGAGTTAATTTCTTTCTCAGTGACTCACATGATGCCATGTTTTAGATTTGTGACCACAACTGTGTTATTAACACACTGATATTTTGGGTATTGCTAAACAGCGTTCATACAGCACTGAGTCCTTTTTCTGCTTCTCACACTACTCTGCTGGTGACTGGGGACACACAAGACACTGGTAAAGAATGTGGCCAGGACCCCAACTGATTAATGGGATCCCATACCTATGACATTGTGCTTAAAAATGAAAGTTGGGAGAAGAAGGAGGGAGGGGGACACTCAGAGCTATGGTGTTTGTCTTCCTAAGCAGCTGTGATACTGCCGAGTTTTAACAGATTAATTCCTTATTTTTTTCCCCTGTGCATGCACCTCTTGCCTTCCCTATTAAATTGTCTTCATCTCAACTCACATGTTTTATATTTTAACCTTCAGATTCTCTCCCCCATTCCAAGGAGGGGAGTAAGGGAGCAGCTGTGTGACATTTGGTTGCCTACTGGGTTTAAACCACATAACAGAAAAATCTTGCAAATTTCAGTTAGTAAATGAGTGTTACAGAAGACAAAAAGCCCAAGGAAGACCTTCTAGGTGAACTTTCCAGCAATTCTAGTAAGATCAGCCTTACCAAAACTATATTATACTATTTTCTTTCTAATACCTCTTTAACCCACTGATTTAGTTTCATATGTTTGGCAATAACATTACAACTTAAAGTCATAAAAACTTGATTACTTAGGGGTTTTTTATTTATTTAAGAGTAGACCTTTGACTACTATAAAGTCATTTGACTGCTATAAACTTATAAAGATATAAGTTTCTGGACATCTATTTTTGAATTCCCATCTTGAGTCACTGAGAATCTTGTCTGTTCATAGGCAGATGAAATGATCTGAAGGACTTAAAAGACAAGAGAAAGGGAAGTTTCACTGCTTTTTAAACTGTTCCACAGGCATCTGTGTAAAACACCAGTGCCAGAAAAACACAAAAAAGGCTGCTGCTTGCTGCATGCTTTACACTTTTAAAAAGTGGGCCACTTGTTTCTCCCTCTCAGGTATTCTCTCAAAACAAAATGCTGACTAATGTTGACTTCATTATTGGATAAGAGATAAATTGCTTATCATTTAGAAAGCAAGCAACAGCACTAGGCATTTTGTAAGCTTCCTTTCCTCCCCATTCTCATCTCTGCCCCACACTCTGCAGAGCTTCCCCAAACCCAAGCATCTGTGAAGTAATTTCACAGAAAACATAAAGCCAAGAACATTTTTTAAGTGCCTCAGGACAATCATACAAATAAGAAAACAGATTTGCAGATGTTTTCTTAGTGCATAATTGTCGATCTTCATTTATCCTCTTCCATATGTATAGAAGCCAGGCATCTTAATGTACAGCATACATACATAAAATAACAAATGTAAACCCACATGCAAATTGTTGACAATCTTCTTGTACCAGCCTCTCTGCTGTTGAATAACACTTGCAAATGGTGGAATTTCAAGGCACATGCGAGCCATGCAGTCTGTTTCTCTGATTAAAGTTAATATTTGAGGGTCAAAATTCACAAATAATTCTCCTGTTTCTGGAGCTTTTACCAAGAGAGTTGCTTGAAGTCCTCTTTTAGTTAATTCAATCTGCAGGAAATAAAGTCATCATTCCAATCAGACAAGACACTACAACAAAATACTTAGGTTTGCATATAAATGTCACTTTTGCATATACTAAAATCAGGTACTGCTGACAAAGGTTGATACATAATACAAATTCAAAACCAAAATTTATTAACACAATGTCTATGGACTCAAAGCTTAATAATCTAACTGCTATTAATCTAACAGATATTCGCATGTTGAGTCTTGGATGTTATAAGCTGCATTCCACAGTCCAAAATCAAATCAGAGCCATAGATTTTCTGGCTTCAACCATCTTAAATCTTAACCCTCATCTCCTTAGAACTTATTGCATATTCTGCAATAAGGCTGCACATAACTTCCTCAATGAATTAAATTATTCTTGGATAACCTCTTCACATATCATTTGAATCAACTTATCCCCATTTCTCCTTTTGCTTGTTTTTCAATAGCTAAGAGATATACCAATCATAATGGTACTGATAATTATAACCAACACCAGGGCAAATCTTTTAAAATACTAAAATGAATGGTTATTATAGATTTTTTTTAAATTCTTAAAAGCAAAGTATAATCACACAATTTAACTGGCTTATTTAAATATTAGAAGACCATTTGATCTCTATGTGATTACAAAGGACAGCATTCCTTAGACCACCACACACTGAAAATTTGGCTGACACCAAAAAGCAATCCTGCCTTAGGCAGGCAAATTTTTCCTACATTAAAAAATTTGCTGCTATTCTTTTTTTCCAGTTGTCCTTGGTTGATGTAACTTTATTGTTCTTTATTCACTCCTCAAATTTCATCTATCACATTACATTGAGATGTAGCATATTCTATGCCATAGTTTCAGAACCCATTGATATCTTCAGTGCACTTTTTTCTTTTTCTATGGAACACAGAAAATTTGCATGACTTTTCAATGTCTAAAATATAGTTGAGCATACTGCTTGCTTCAGCAATATTATGTACTATCAAGACATTTTACACAGCATTTTTCAAGAAATAATCTAATCAATTTTTGTGAATGAAGATGTCATGCTCTATCCACTATCATCAGTCTTCCAGGAAAAAAAAAATGTTCAATGGCTTTAAAGAGAAGCTGGTTTTTTTTCTGTAAAGTTCAACAGCAAATCTTACTGTACTCGTTTTTGAGCTTCATCCTCATTATTCCCACTCTCAAGTCTTCCTTTCCTGTTTATAATTTTCTTCTCAAGCAGTTTTCATTGTTAAGGTAACAGAAAATGGCAATGGAAATAAGGGGTACATTGAAGGCAGAAATTTTACATGGCCAAATAATTATAATAAATTTTACAATTCCAAGTAATTTATTATTTTAATATGTCCAAGTTGAACACCATTTGCTATTAAAAAAAAAACAAACAAAAAAAAAAAAACACCTTGGATTAACATGATGTTAACCATCCATTAACAAGTAGAAAAAAATAGGGGCAAAAATGTTCAGAAATGACAGAAGATGACACTAAGCTTAACATTTACATTGTACAGAAGAATAAAAAGTAGTAGGAGCAGGAGCCCTATTTGTGTTGGATTTGTATTACCCACAGGACACTTGCCCCTCTCGTGTTTTTTTCTTTTGTTTTTTTTCCTTTTGTTCAGGAGTAGAGCAGGAGCTCCACCTTGTGTTCCGTGGCACTCATGTCCACACCCGTGTGCACTCTTCTTGCCTCGAGAGCAAAAGCTGGGCCTGAGTTCCAAAAACAGCTGGCAAATGCATTGACAGGCATCACACTACCTTCAAAACCACAATCCAGAGATTCTGATCCTTCTTTTTCAGCTTTGCAAGGCTAAGGCCAATTTTTCTATAATGTTTTTTGACAAGGCAGCAAAGAAACTGGAGGTGAAAAATATGCCAAAACAATAGCAGAAACTTACAGAGATTTTGAGGCTTTAAAGTAACCCCTGCAGAAGCCATCTGATAATATAAAGGCTCTATGTCAGAGGTTCTATGTACAAAACCCAAGATGGTAAAATGAGTCAAATGAAATTTAGAATTTAAGGTAAACCATGCTCTGAAGAATATTCAGGCTACCAAGTGTTCTGCCTGTAAGGCCCCAAACAACTCATTCAACGAGACATGTAAAAAGGGCTTATGGTTGTTCATGTACTCAGAGTTACACACATGGGAGAAACACTGACCAGGTATTCTCAAGAGATCAAAACAGCAAAAAAGACCTTACTGGCAACTTTAGAAAATCACAGAAATTTGGAAAAAAGTTTAGTACCATATTCAGTCAACATAAAACACTTCTCAAAGCATTAACTTGGCCCATCCAACTTCCCTAACTCTAAGCCCACTTGATTTTAAGTTACTCCAAAAATTCCAAGAGGGAATTAGAAGAAGAAAGATAAAGAAAGACATAAAATATATAGATTAGCACACATGTAGCCATCAATTCCTGGGTTCCAGCAGTGTTCATAGAGAAATTCCAAGAGAAGGCAGAGTCAAGACATAAAATAGCTTCATATTCAGCTTTAAATACCCTTTGTCTTTCCTAGGCCCTTCCCCTGGGTGGGACTTCCAGTCATTTGGCCACTCAGGAGCTGGGTTAGGGGCTCCAGAGGTGGGTGTGGATCAGTGCCTCTGGTGTGCCAGGGATTGGCAGGCAATGCAGGGCCGGGATACAGGCCCTAGGGGTAAGGTACACTGTACCCCACTTGCACCTTCCCCCACACACATGTATCCCAAAATTGTCAGTAGGAAATGAAATTAACCCAATCAGAACCAGTACAAAGTAATTTTCTCTGTTGGCATTTAATTTCCTTCACAGCAGCTTACGTGGTGTCATCAGATTTGTTATCAAAACAAAGCTGATAACATAACACACAGATGTTTCAGTTGAGCAGTGCTTGCACAGCATTAAGGCCTTCTCTTGTTCTCACTCTGTCCACACAGTGAAAATGTTGGGGGTGGGAGTGGGGATGAAGTGTGCAAAAGAGGCTGTGAGGGGACAAAACCAGGCAGATGTCATGAAATAACAAAAGGATGTTACAAAATAAGCAAAGGGATATTCCTTGCCATATAACATCATGCTCAGCAATAAAAAGGGAAAGGCAGGGGTTGAAGGGGTTAGCCACCCTCTGCTCTGGAATTAATTAGACATTGTTTGACCCACAGGAGATGGTGAGAAATTGCCTCTGCAGCCCTTTTTTCCCCCCTTTCTTTCTCCATTTCTCCTTCACTAACTAAACAACTCACTAGACCCACAAGTTTTCTTGCTTTTGCTTTCCCTTTCCTCTTCCCTGTCTCACTGGGGGTGCATGGGGGGAAGTGAATGAGCATTTGTGTGGTGCTTAGCTGCCTATTAGGTTTAACCCACAACTGGCTCAAAGCCCCCTTGTGCACTGAGTACACTATTATCTGTTCACACTGGATGCTTTTGACATGTATATTTACAGAGTGTACCCATAGATTATCACTCAAAATTCATTTTGTCCAGAGCAGAGGAACTGCTTTCTGTGTGCACACAGACCAAAACTGTGTCTGCTTTCAGTTTTGGCCAACCAGCTGACAAAACTCCTCTCCCCAGACAAGATGATCTTGCACCAGTCAGAGGAATGTGGCAGAGACAGAGGGGCAGCTAAGCCTACCACTGGATAGTCATTATATGGTTTTTTCCTAACTTCTTAGTTATAATGAAAGGTCTTTCAGTTGTTCCTAGAATCAGCTATAAGTACTACAGGCCCTATTTTTTTAACAGGAACACTTTTTTGTAAAATAACTTTTCTTATTCCATCCCTCACTTGAAAGTCATCATAAGTCAGGTTAAGCATACCTGACTACTGCTACTAACCAGGGATAACACCTTTTTTTTTTTTCTTTAAGGAATACCTTAATCAAAATCAGCTGGCTTACCTGCTGAAGCCATTCCCTGTGGTAGATGACCTCAAATTTCATAAGAACTTTTGCTACTTTGTTGTAATTGCGTATTATGCTCTTGCCATCTGGTGTTTGTAGAACTGCTGGATGTCTCTGGAAAGTCTCCATGGGCTCCTTGATCCTATGGAACAGGTGACGTGCCCACAAGATCTTGCCAGCTATTGGAGGCAGATTACGAGCCAGTGGAGGGTCCTTCTTGTGCCTAGTGTAGATCTTACAGACTGTTTCTATGTCATGGCCATAGTTTTGAAATATTTTCTGATACTTTTTGTCAATGCCAAGATTCGGGATTTGCAATCTGCTTAGAAAAATAATGAAAAAACTCCTTCAACACTTCTGAAATACTCCTAATGCATTGTTGGAAAACAGTTGTTCCAGATTCCCTTGCATGCTTTAGAAAATAACTACTTTGGCAGCAGAGTTTTCAGCTTGAACAAATGCTGTCACAACCTGAATCCAAGCAACAAAGATTTAGACCAGATGATAAAAGTTTCCAAGTAAGCCTACACATTTTCTGTTTTGTCACTGTTTTCAAACACTGGGCTGAAATTATGTGCAGCAAACTGTAACCAATTCACCACTAGCTGTCTATTCTATTAAACAGATTATAATACAAAAACTGACAGAATAAAGAGTGAGGCTGTTTTGCAACAATGTTAATTTATAAAGACAAATTTCACTGTTTCTTAATAAAAGCATTTTGCTCTCTTCTGACTGCATTGTGGTAACAAATTTAATGCCATTGTTCGAGCACAAAGCTAAGGCAAACATGCTAACAGACAAAGTTTTCCTGTACTTAAGCTAATTTTGAAAGATGAAGTTCAAAGTCCACTTATATTTTGCAGTTTCTGATACAAAAAATATGGCTTTTATTCATTCAAGCTACTAAGACAACTCTTAACAGGGCTGAACAGCTGAGAGTAAAGAGGTTGAGTTTGGTTTTGTTTGTATTTAAGAAAATGCCTCCTGCTCTCCTCTCCCTCCCCCCTGCCCTTTCCACCATCCTCGAGGTTTTATTTCCATTGCCTGGCAGAGTTTCAGCAATCTAAATAGGACATATTACCTTTCAAATTTCTGCAACATACTCAGTGCCCTTTCAGTGTTCAGAATACTTTCAAAGGTCATGTCCATGAACTTCCTTAATTGATCCTGAAGAAGAGTAAATAATTCTACATCAGATAAGTCCCTAAAACACACATCAGATATGCCAAGTATTATTTGACAGGGTTTAACACGCAATATATTAGAAGATAATTTGTTTATGTGAAACTAATCTCAATAAGTATTATTTTTTCCCTTTATTTCTTCCCACAATAATTAAACAAAACACAGCCAACTTGCAAGGCATTTTCTTTCCAAGTTCCCTCTGTGGCTCTGCAACCAGCAAAAGCTTCTGTACCCTCCAATCTTTCACCATGTTGAGAGGCCTCAAAGAATGCTTGCTTACCTCTCTGGCAACCAAAGCAAGACAAGATTTTTTTTTTTTTCTTCTGCATATACCCTTTCATTTCCCCAGCTCATGATTTCAGAACTATTGGAAAGTTAATTATCTGACTTATTTGTACTACGCTCCTATTCACTCAATGAAATCACCCATTTTTGTTATTCTTGCAGTATACAGTAATGAAAAATCCTTTTGTTGGAGGCCCTCAATGGTCCATTCCATTAAACTGGTCTGAAAAATAGTAAATGGAAGCTTCAAAGTGGAAATATATTGGAATAATTTTTCAATTTCAGAATACAAACTTTGACATTTGCATATTTTTTGTGGTAACTCAGAGCAGATAATAAGGATTCCTCAATAAATTAAATTATTTTGTATCATAAAACCTACATGAAGATCATTTATGTCTCTGCAAAACTCTTCATAGTCTTGGTCAAAATCAGTCTTCCGCTGATCCAAGAAATCATAATGCTTATTCTTCATGTTGTCAACAATGCTCTAAACAATTTCACAGAAAAAGAAAATTATTACCAAAAAATGTCTCATGAAAAAGACTTACCACACCAAACATTTAGCACAACAGGCTGTGCATGTTCACATTTTACCTTTGCTAATAGCTCCCAGTGCTTCCTGGGCAATATAAGCAAACCCCTTAAAAGAAATACTTGCAAGAATCAAGTTGGTGTAATATCTACTCAAATTTCATTTGTATTATTTATTTCTGCTTTAAGTCAATTAGTACTGACAGAAAATTCAGCCTTGCTTTCCATCAAAGACATTTTTTATTCATTAAACATTTTTATTCTGTCATGCAGAAGTACATTTCTATAAAAAACTTGAAATTCAAGAGAGAAAAATATTTTCACATCATTATTTTCCATGTCCTTTAAACAGCTGATTCCATATATAGATTATTAAAAAAGCACAGTGAGATGCAGCACATCACCAGCCCACAACTTTATATTCCTGGCTTCTGTTACACAGCTGCTGTCTACACAGATGTAAGTATATCTTAATCAGCATCTCCCTTGAGGTGTACAGACAGATAAAGGATTTCTAATGATAAACTACTGTTCAACATCCTAGTAGTTTACCACAGTATAACTATGAAACTCAGCATAGTTCCAGCTCAGCTGACTTGCATCATTTTGTGGTAAGTCAACTGAAATTCAGTTTCATTGCATTGCTGTGAATAAAAATTCCATCTTTTCCTTGAGCAACAAGCAAATCCTAGATAGGGACTAAGTGTTAAAGCATAAAGAACAGCAAAATAGTTAACTCCTATTGTAAAAAAATGTTAAGACATATAATCAGTCACATACTAACTGTAGCTATGGTCCATGTCAAATACTTCAGTACCTCAGTTTTGGCACTTTAAAAAGAAGTGTGATCACTTTCCTGCCCTTTATAAAACCTAGGCAGAACCTTCCACATAACATTTTTTACCTAAGCATCCTTCATCCTGACACAATTGACTTGAGCTGGGTCTCACACAAAGTTCTTGTTTAAGGACTTGGGTGCTGCAATGGATAATGAGGTGCATTCTTACAAAATTTGCATCACAGCCTGGGCTCATGGTCACTGATGACATCTTTTCAGACACAAATGCCCCAAACAAATTAGATTCCTGTGTTCCAGCCTACCAAAAGACTACCTTCATTGTCATGATCTGAAAATTCTTAGCAACCTGTGTTGCTGAAAAGCCTGGTGATACAAGCCTGGCTTGGAGAGCAGCTCTTGGAAACAAAATTTAGAGCAGTCCACACCTGTCCTGCCCACATGGAAGAGTCTCGGACTAAGCTATCCTTACAGCTGTGCCCTGGCCAATTCTCAGAAGACTGTAGAACAGAACAAAGCAGAAAACTGGTTACTGTAAAGGACGTATTCAAGGAAGCAAAACCCCAGACTACAGAAGGAGTAAATCAAACCAGGAAGGACCATGCAATGGCCACATTTTACACTACAGTTATTTCACTAAAGCACACTGATTGACTCCTGACCATAAAAAAGAGGCAAAGGACAGAGTAAAACAAACTAGAATTACATATTTGCCTGTACAGACACTGAATCATATACCATCTCAAAAATCTGTCTATAAAGTCCACACATTGAAACCTTCTGATTTATTTCAATATTTAAAGGCACCATAATTATGATACTGCACTAATAAAGTTACACAAAAAAGTAAGCTAACTCAGGCTCAGTAAAAGCAGGAAAGACTCCATTTGGTAGAAAAGAAAGCTCTCTGAGAAAGAAGGAAGGAAAAGAGCACAACTTAACATATTTATGTTCTTAAAAGATCTTGTTACTCAAGTCACACTTCTCTTAAAAACAAAAAGAAAAAAACCTGCATAGTAATACTAATGAACAAAGGGGCACTCACAGCTAGCCCAACATTTGTAGAGATGGAAATGTAGCACATCTCACTTTTTATCGTGATCATAGCACAACACCGTGCTCCCATTACTCCTGTTACAATTTCACCCCACTTGGTTGCTTTTTTTCAATCAGCTTTAATTTTAGCATACTTCTTTC
The DNA here is from genome assembly GCF_023055355.1 of Agelaius tricolor. Lineage (NCBI taxonomy): Eukaryota > Metazoa > Chordata > Aves > Passeriformes > Icteridae > Agelaius > Agelaius tricolor. The sequence goes on along the minus strand of NW_027269262.1, from coordinate 21,892,946 downwards.
ACATGACCACTGGCACCTTTTCTTTCATCTTGTTTGCTCATTTCCCCAGTAATCACATATTTACACTGCTATTATCCAGTAATTTTAGCACAATTAAAGAGTTAATTTTTCTCTCAATAAACACTTCCCTAATTTTCATATTTTCTCATAAAGGTTCAAGTTAGACTGACCCAATATATAAAATCTAATGCGTACCTGATATTTTGTGATCATTCCTTCCAGTCCCTCTATCTTAGATTCCTGTAGAACTGAGTAGGTTCTCATAGTATTGAAAACATCTATTATCTTTACAAGACGACGATGAAAGGCTTCAAATTTTCCAAATATATACATCTCACTAAAATCAAATTGTCTTTCAGTTGGATTTTCCTCCAAATTCTCTTTTATTTTGTGGAAGCAATTTTGATACTCCTTAAAGCAAGGAATTTTAAAGAATGTCAAGCATATAACAAAAGGCACTATCTTTAGCTAGAACAAAATTTACACAGGTATTATCTTAATCTGATTGCAAGTAGGAGTTTCATCAATAAACAATCATGAACACTATAAAGAGAATAACAGAATTTGCCTCTGAAAACTAACCTATCAATGCCATTACAGGATTACACACTTCATCAAATGACCAACTGCATATGTATGTATTTGTATATATCCTTAGCTAGCATGAAATTCTGTTCCCTCCATTTCATAGCAGGGTTTGATGTGTTTACTGAATAACTAAGATGACAGCCCAGTTTCTAGAGATTGAAAATGTTTGCATGCTGAGCAGTTTTACTGAGTAATCAAGGTTCAAAAATCCCTTTCAAGAACAAATTACGTCCTGAAGTTTTAATGCTGCTCCATAACAGCATCCACTTTTCATCCTGAATTCATAACAAGGCACAAACCTTACTCCAAACTTGCTAAATTCTTCCCAAAGTCAAAGTACATAGTCAACAGATTTGCTTGAAATGGTTTCTTTCAATAGTGGCTCTCTTTATAATAAAATGTTAATTCTTTTTATCACATTTATGTATGAATATCCTCTCTTGGAGGTATCAATACAAAGGGTCTAGATTTTGCTATGTTATTCCTGATTCAAATTTTATATTTTCATCTATTGAATTTCTGAAAGTTTCTGGAACTTATAAGACTCAAATGAATACCTCATTTTTCTACATATTTTCATGCAGCAACTGGACAATTTGATAGAAAAAGACAAGTTTAGTGCTCATTGCTGATGGTAAGATGTCATACAAATTTATACTAATTTATGCTAGAACTAGGCAAGATTTGTTGCTTCAGGAGGTATTAGGATGAAGCTCTAGTCCTGCCAGCACATATTGGGAATGAAAAAAAATAACGCAGAAAGCCTACATGAAGCTCCCAATATGTACAGAGATATTATAAAGGACAGACAGGCTCTTCTTTACAGTAACACATGGACAGAAAGCCAAGAGGCAAAGGGCAGAAATTGAAGTGGGTGAGGTTCTAACTAGATATAAGGAGAGAATCTTTCATCCCAAGGACAGTCAAACAGTGAAAAAGGATGCCCAAAAAGGCTGTGCAATCTCTCCATCCTTGGAGAACTTCAAGACACGACTGGATAAAGGATTGGGAAACCAAGTTTGATCTCATACTGCCCCTGCTTTGGCTTTGAGCAGAAGGTTGAACTAGATACCTGCTGAGGACCCTTCCAAGCCAAACTATCCTATAATACTAAGCTTTAGGGGAAAAAAAGAACAAAGAAAAATAAAACTAAAAAATTATAAAATTATCACAGAAGTGTATTCAAAAAAAAAAAAAGGCTATCTTTCTAACAAGTCTAGGTCAACTGAACAGCTGGATTCATCTCAGTTCACTAAATTCCCCTTTCTAAATGTATAGCTTGTCCACACATCTTTGGAATATATTCAGTTCAGTAACTCTCCTAGTTTTAATTTCTATTTCATAACTCTCCACATCAAGTGAGAAGACACTACATAGAGAAACAAAGGCATGAAAATCCAAGCAATTCTCTTATAAGCACAGTTAAGATAGACTAAGCATCAAAATTCTGTTTCCAGAAGATCAACAGATCAAATTCCTTGTTAGCTCTAGCATAAACATTCCAGCTCCAGTGGATATTTTTCAGTTAACTCATTTTTTCTTCGCTATAACAGTGCTTTCCCACATAAAATTTTCCCATTCCTGCCCTCCTAAATATCACCTTATAGTCTGTTTCGTATATGTTCTTCCCACCTACCTGTTTAAGTCTAATAGCTGCTTGTAGCTTTTCCACAACTCTCTCCTGTGGTTGATCCCAGACAGTAGCTGTGCCGTCATTTGCTATGTAAGATTTACACGCTGTGATCATCTGATTGGTCACCTAAAAGCAGTTTTAACTTTGTGAAAAAAGCAGCATTCCAAGACAAAGCGGGTCTTGCCATTCTCTCTCTCCCATTCCTCTGAGTCTGCTGACCTAAAGCCTGACAAACAGGGATACCAAATACCAGCCACATCGGTAGACTGTCTTCCTTGCAACACCCAGCCTCCAGAACGTGACATAAAAATGTGGTTGGTTAACTGTGCTCTTCCTAAACCTACACATCTTGTACCAACCTTGAGATAGCATTGAAGGCTATAAAGTCATAAGTCTTTGTCTGGTCTGCAAGCCAAGGTAAAATCAAGAGCCCATGAGAGTGTAAATAGTAAAGAATAGGTTGTCCTTTCTATCCATTTTCTTCTTTTTGCAAACATGTGGGGGTTTAAGGGCAATATGAATTTAACATGCTTGGTTCTAACAAAAAATCCCATTGATTACAGGCAAAACTTGTAACAAAAAATTCGTAAACTAAATTGTCCTAAATTTAGGACAAAAAAGTCCTAAATTTGAAGTAGTTTATCACTACTTCCAATTCTTTATATGTTCAAAAAGCAGCATTAAAGTGACTGAAGTGCTGTCTCCCCAATTGCTTAGTTCTTTGTGTTTTCTCTTGTACTTAAGCAACAACACAGAAAAAAATTTGGGAATATTTCTTTTCCTGCTGAGCACCAACCTTCACAAACAGTGAGGAGATCTTTTCAGAAGTGTTGTAATACTGAGAGATACTCTGAATCATTTTAATTGCATTTATGAGTCCTGGAATAGCATCCAGCATGGACACCTGGAAAGAAACACACAGTTTGAACTCTGCTCAGTACCTCTATTACCCCCCATTATCATAACCCATAATTAGTGAATGCAGGAGAATTATGAACATGGTCTTTGGAATGGTTCTGTCCCTGTCTGCATGGGCCTCTCCTGCAGAGCTGCCTGTTCTACATCATTCCCCAAGCTCTACAATTTAATTTCAGTGAAAAATTTTCACTGGAGTCTTGGCTGAAAAAATTCAGATCAGCAAGTGAGATTTTGGTAGAAGTAAAGCCCTCTGCAAAAGAACTTTTTCCACAAAAAAATATGTTTATATGCTCAGTTGCTAAACCTGATGTAAGCTTGCATGTAAAGATAACCCCTTCACCAAGCTTTTTTCTGTTTTTATGGGTATCATAACCCAATAACTTTTCAATAGAGAAACTCAAATAGCAGATTGCAAACACTGAAAGAACACGCTGTTCTAATATCACCCAGTAAACGGAAACAAACATGGTTGCCCAGAGCACTCTTTGGAAACAATTTGGTTTTGGAAGAAGTTTCAGAGGAGAGAGAGGAAGCCAGGACAGGTCCAAGTTTTGAGTCTTCATGGCTACCAGTCATATTTCTTTGACTAGCAAGACCCATACACAGCCAGTTTCAAAACCAGTTTTAATAAAATCAATTATTTGCCACCTATTTTAGCAGATAACGGGACAAGAAGACTCCTCCAGTCCTGTACTTTAGGGTGGCTGGTTTTGTTTATTGCATGTTATGCTTGCACGATCCTACACATTCTCATTATATAGTATGAGAAGGTGATTTATAATTTTGTCTTAATGTTTACATAATCCTATTTATCTTTTCCCAACCCAAGAAGCTGAAAATTGCCCTATAAATGTTAGTCTAACCAGTAGTTGGCCACCAAAATAAATACAAAAGTTTGTCTTTATCATAGCATTAGGTTTACTTTTCTTTATTTTTAATCGTAAGGAATTCACTTTCTCCCATAGCACAGAATCAAGTCTGTTCATCATAACTAGAGCTTTACAGATATTATGGTGTGAAAATAACAAGTACTTTATTTTGTAGCCAGAAACTCCCATTAATCCGCTTTTACGACAACTGCACAAAATCTCAAACTGGAGTTGCATTTGTAAAATTTTTTGTTTCATTTCCAAACTCATCTTACAGAATATATTCATGTTGCTTGTCTCAATACATGTATGTTGAGAATTCAAAAGTTCTGCTTACAGGATCACTATTGTATAATGGGTCACAATATTTTTCCAGAGAATACAGATACTTCACATTATCTTTAGCTTCGTTTGCTGCGTCTGTGATGCGAATATCCAATGCTCGCCACTTCTAAGAACAGAAAGTTGAAAAAAAATAAAAGCATGCATTTGGGAAAAAATGTTTTGAGATCATTTTGGCTTGTCATTAGCTTCTAAATGCATTTGAAAGTACAGATCTTTTATTTCAGAATTATACTTGTTCACCCAAGAAGGGGTCCTTGTCTTGTTTCAATAACTTGGCTGTGATCAGACAGCTGGTTTGCACCACTCAGCTAAATAGTCAGTGGTAGTGTGCAGTCAAGTTGCTGTAAGATATATGAGTTATGGATGTATAATTATGGATTTGTTCCACATGTCATTTTGATGAGACAAGATTTTTTTTTTATTTACTTATTTTCTGTTGGTGATGGGACTTTAAATTTGTTATGTCAATGTAAGAAGTTATGATTCCACAAACAATTTTGACAGGCACTGTAACAACATAAAAATGAGGCTTAAAAATAGGGAGATTAATTTTTTTGTCATTAAATATCCAGTTCATTAATTCAATATTCTGATTTAATAATTAACTTTTCAAATATTAAATTATTTATTTCTCTTGAGCCATGTGGATGAAGTACATTATCAGCCTTTAGACTGAGGGGATTCCCAGTCTTTCTCAATAAATTGAACTAGATTTAAACTTTATCTACTCCGGCTAAGGAATAGAGAAGGAAAACAAAAGCCAGAAATGTTTCAATGTTTTCCCCACCAGCACTGTTATATACATTATCAAAATGAGCTAGGGTATAAAGAGCATTTCTAGTATTTATATCTCTCATAATTTAAATTAAAAACCTTCAGCAGTTTGGATTTAGCAGCAGTGAGTACTCCAAGCACTGCCTTCACATCTGGGCTCTTCAGCTGCTCCATAAGGTAGTGGAATTTTGACAATTTCTTTTTCCAATAATCAAGCTCTGCTCGTGGTCCAAGGTCATCTGCTTCTTTTCTCAACTGGTCATTTTCTGCAAGAACCTTTTATCATAAAGTAATGTGAGTGATGTTCATATTTTTTATCTGCAGAGGTAGCATGGATTGATTCTTCTTTTACAAGTGGTATTAACCTCGCCTGATAAATTACTTAACTTAGCCTCCACCTCATATAAGAAATTTGATTTTGCTTGGTCCTTTCATTTCCAACTTAAAGAGATTCTGTTGCTTCTGTTCCAAGAACGCTGTTACAGACAGTTACATTTTCTGCAAATCACCTGTGAAGCATGTTTCAAAGTACAAATGTGACCACTGAGAACAGGGTTCACTCAATTACTGTGTTCTTTTTGTTTTCATTAAATCCATGGGAACTACTAACTGTTTTGTAGTTTATTAACAGATAATTGTCAAAGACAGGGGACTAAGCTTCCCAAAGTGTGTATCCCATATTAACAAGCAGATGGAAAAAGCTCTCAGTAATATTTCCATTGAGAAGTAAAAGCACAAAAAATATACCAGTAGTACTTTAAAATAAAGAGAGTGAACTCATCCAAATTTATAGAAAGGCAGCTGTAACAACAACAGGATTAAACTCGTCTGCCAAGATGCAGAGGTTATATTTCACATTTGTCCCATGTATCACCTGTTCAATTTGTTTGGTCCATTCTCTCATGCAGACTTCTATTTTTTCAAGAGCCTCCATGCTGTCAGCAGCCATCAAGTAATCTGAAGGTCCTCTTAGAGTTTTAAGGTCATATGTTTCACATTTCTTCAGGCTGACCTAAAATAAAAGTTTAATAAAAATTAAATGCTGAATGTTCATGACAAATAATCTAGGAACTTTAAAGACTAACTCATTGCCCTCCTTGGGGTATCTCACTTGTTATATAGATAAATATATTTATTTATATTTATAAATAAAACTCGAGCCAGAAGTGGAAAATTCTAGAATCCAGAATCTGAAGAATTCACCAACCAGGCAGCTGTGCTCTCATGCCCTTTCCTTCACAAAATCTGAGTAGAAACTAACAGTTTGTCATACATTAATTATTCAACATTTAAGAGTGACCACAGCCATTGGGGAGTCAAGAAGTTAATAGCTCTAAAGAACTGGCCCCAGAATAAACAAGAACAGAAGCACCTACAGAACTATTGAAACTACAGATTGAAGCATAATGAGTTACTGATGACAATGAACAGAAGTGTTGGATTATCCTCCAATTTAACAAAAGCAAACTTTATGAGTAATCTACAGCAGCAGTTAATTCAAAAGGTCCAGAGCTAGAGACATTCTACGGCTAACTCACTTTCTATTTCCCACGTGAACATACTACCTTTTCCAACAGACTTTGTTGAGTTCCTGATAGGACACTAACAAATCCTTCAAGGGCACGAAGGAAGTCCTGCTTAATATTGGGAACTTGCTGAGGTTCAACCCAGCCACGGTCCATAGTCTGTAAGGCTGGAATGAATATTTCTGATATCAACTGCTCAACACTTTTTAATAAGCCATCTCGACCTATATCCATCATATTAAAATTTACTTCCTGTAAAAGAGACAATACAGGGGATCTTTCACCAGTAAAAACTTAGTTATATACATTTACATATGCACTCTTAAAAGTAAAATTTTTGTTTTTCAAATTAATTTGCTAGATTTTTTTGAAATTTCACACCTTAATATTTAGGTGTCGACTAATTACTCTGCCATTACAGATTGTCTTAAATTTTCTTCCTCTGTATCCTTTTTTTCATGTCAATGATATACATCAAGTTGCTGCCACAAGATATCTTTATTTCCATCCCACTCCCTTTTTGTCGTGGCTCATTTAACCCACCTGTGTGTCCTTTTACTCATTCCTCCATGTCAAGAGCTGTCAAATTGCCATTTGCCAAGAGCAAATACCCCATGATAAAAACAAATTTTAAACAAGATTATGTACAGAGATGAGCAGTCACTGACTTACTTGATAGATATTCTCAGTTGTGACTGGTTTAGAAAAACTAGATCTAATGAAGAAAATGCATACACCAGTTAAAGCAATGTCTTTTCCCTCTGTCACAAATACTTTCAGTTTCTTCTTCCTGGTCAAATGAGAGTTCATTCCTATTCCTGGAAGGCCAAAGTACTCTACAGATTCAAACAAAGAAACAATTAAGACCCATTGATCATTTATTCAAAGAAAAGTTTTCTACACAAACAGTTCAGTCATTATTTGTGCCTCACTGACTCCCAGTCTTCTAGAAGCATCCCACAGAACTATCCACAGAAAGTACGCAGCATTCAGAGTCTTCATGGCACAGTAAGAAATATTTCATCTAGTTTTGCCATTCTTGCATCAAAAGCCTTTCATTTCTACTCATTTATTTGTTTTTTCTATTCCTTCTAAATAATGGTTCAGGCTCAAGGTCCTTTTATAGGCTCTATCATGCAGCTGTAGATAATGCTCTCTTGCTTTAAAAAGAAAAATTAAAAATCAGAAAATGTAGTGATGCATTTTACCTTAGAGAAGCTATTTTCAACTGTCCTTCCCTAAAAATATGTAAACATAAGGGAAAAAAAAAAAGAAAGAAATAGGCTGCTTCTGAAAACAAGGAGAAAGAGGCCACCGCAGATTCTCTGGGGCAAAAGCAAACAAACAAAAAACAATAAGGGAGTTACAAGGGAGTTCCTCATCCTTTCTTCTTCCACCAACATGAATATACTGCTCCCATGTTCAGGCTGCTGGCAACACTTGTAAAGGGTCACTAAGAAGAAGCAGTGTCTTTGGGGGTAAAATATTTCTCATATGTTTTTGGTCACAATACCTCATGCTACCTTGTTACTAGCTTTTCAGCATTACCTCAGAGTAAACTTGCATGTGTACACCTCTCAGTGAGGCACTACTACAATAAGATGAAAAAGTAAGTTGTTGATACCAGCAGTTAAAGGACAACATCCAAAAAGTGATAGACCCCTCTGCCCATTTTTTTCTTTCGGGTACATGACCATCTGCACCAGGGATCTCTGTTTTGGATCAGGTGGCCACCATAAGTTCCCTCCCCATCCTTCTGTTCACATCATCTTTCTCCCTTTTTTCACCACAGCTCTGAGTAAGTCTCATTTTCATATACCTCAGAATTACAACAAGGGCTCTGTCCCAGCAAAACACCTGACTCTGTAAATTTTATTAATTTGATGTATTTCTTGCTAATGAACTTGGGCTGTATCTTTATACTGCAGTAATGTTTCAGTTTTGCATGGTTCTTGGTAGTGAGGGGTCCACAGAGGTCCTTCTGTGAGAAGCTGCTGGAAGCTTCCACCATGTCTGGCAGAGCCAATCCCTGATGGAGATGCTGCTGGCCAAGGCTGGGCCAGTTAGAGATGGTGGTAATACCTCTGTGATAACATATATGAGATGAAAAGCAAAACAAAGTTTGGGGCTCAGTTTTATATCCAGCCAGAGAAAAGGAGGTGATGAGAACATGGGGAGGTGCCCATGCTGGAGCAGTGGATGCTGAGAGGGGGGTGTGATCCAGAGAGAGGCCAGGTGGAGAGAGGGGTCCCTGCTTCCAGGCTGGAGCAGCCTGTCCTTGGAGGACTGCACCGTGCCAAAGTGTGACCCATATTGCAGCAGTTTTGGGAGGACTGCTGCTCATGAGATTGGAACCACATTGGAGAAGTTCACAGAGAACTGTCTCCCATGGGAGTGATCCCACAGTCTAACACGGGAAGGACTCCTCTCCCTGAGATGTGAAAGCAAATCTCAGGTGATGAACTGATGAAAATCCCCAGGCCCTCTCTCCCTGCCCTGTCAGTGGGAAGGAGGGAGGGGTTGGGGAAGAAAAGGTGTTTTTAAAGGCTTTTAAAGGGCTTATTTTACTTCTCATTATCCTGCTCTGATTTAGTTGGTAATAAATTCACTTTGTACCTTTACATCGAGCCTGTTTTGCCCTTGGAGTGTTTTCTCCCACTCCTTATCTTAATTCATGAAACCTTCAATAAATTCTTTCCTCTATCCAGTTGTAGCAGGGGAAGGTGAGTGAGCAGCTTTTGTGAGTGCCTGGCATCCGGCCAGGGTCAAAGTGCCACAAGTAATTACAGAGGCAAGACCAGCAAAAGTCATCAGAGTTTTCCCACAATCTGTGGGGGTGAAGTAGGTGGTATATCCTGCAGTCTCTTTAGAAAAGATGTACTCTTACTGAAAAGGGTGCTAGAAGTTTTTAAAATTCATGTCAATAGTGATCTTCAAAACACTGCAAGAAATCAAACTTTTAAATGACACCTTAGGACTCTGAAGTAGATCTTCCTGAACTCTGAGATAGTCTCCTGCTCTGCAGAAACACAAAATTCCATGTACACTCCCTTCATGGGATCATCTTCTGCCTTAACACAAATGTTGGTTGATCCACATCAGGGTCAGAAAACCAGCTTGTGTATGAGGTGGCATAGTAAGTGCCCTTCCCAAGAGGGTGCATGCAATGCCACAAAAATTCACTTAGCTTTAGCAGTTAGTAGCTACCACCACAACTGACATTTTTGCTTTGACAGCCTGTGAACCACAGTCCTAAACAATCAACACAGATAATTCTTTTACAAACTCTGCTCCACCTACAAAGGGAAAATGTACAGCATTTGTAATACTGCAGAATGTACAGCACTTGTAACACTGTCAGAAGTTTTACTGTCTGACAGTATTACAAGTGACTGCACTTACAGCTGTGGGCAAAGTCAGTCTCCAACCTGCTCACTTAATCCCCACTGTCTTCTCCATCACTACCTTTTGTTTCTTAACTTCTTTTTCCTCCCGTGCATGATGTTCTAGGGACTTTTTCATATTTACCCAATGCACTCCTTACTGTGAATTCATTTGAGTTTTGCTTATGTGGTTTTTTCTGCTGTTTTTCATATTGTCTATATTTAGCACCAAGCCCCAAAAGGCTACCAAAATCATACCATACTGTAGTGTGATCTGATTGGTTTGTTGGTGGGCATGGGCAACATTCATTAGATTCCCAGGCTTTGACCCTTGCCTCGCACTCTTTCATACTTTCACCACTTCATCCCAGGCATGTTAAAACTTGCTCCTCAGATTTCTAAGTTAGTGATTGGGTTTGTGTTCTCATTTAACTGTGTTCCTATGTGTATTGTGAAGCTTTTTTTTTAAAGTTGCTTATATAATATTAAATAGTCTTTTCATCCCTTTTAGATATATACAGATTTACTGAAGAAAATGGACACATATATATACTGAAAACGCATGAAATTTAAATCCATATTTGTACACTCATCTAGGTATATGTTTACCTATGTATAAACACATTTATACAGCTAAGCATAGATAATTTTACAGGGCTGTTCATGTAGATCCAAGGTAGTCAAGCGGTGTGAGCTTCCACCAGCCAGTCACAGGCTCTGATAGGTCACAGAGCACCTGGCTGGTCCCAACAGCAGCGCACTGGAGGCTCTGGGAGAGGAGACATGGGCAAAAGGAGGATGTCCTTGTCACAGGGGTCCTGAGCTACCTCCAGGGTAAGGGAGAAGGAGGTTTCCCCCAGAAGCATGGAATATGGGGGCACTCGGTAAAGGGGTATGTGCAGAAGGGATTTCTGGGGTAACACCCCTCCTACTCATAATGTGGGCCTCATGAAGATCCATTTGTCATGTAACAGGACCACCTAGATGGATGGTCATGTGCCAAGAAATGTGGATGGCTTCTAGGGCCAGCATGATTGAAGGGGAGAGGAATGGCATCTGTCACGGTTCACCTTGTGTGAAAGTCACCTTTTAATTATCAAAAACAAATTGCCACAGGCAAGAGCTGCTGAGCTCACAAGGAAGTACTTTCCTGCTTCATAGCAGCAACATGCAGAAGTGCACTAATGAGCTTTGGTAATTTATCAATTGTCATTTCATGAGCAAGGATCAATGCCTTGGTGTGACCAAACCTGTCTTGCTTTAAGTCCCAGTTTATAAGAACTTGACTATTTTCTTTTTCCTTGAACATCTGCTCAGCACAACTGTAAAATGTTGCAGGAGAATATAAGTTGCTTTACCTGTATCCATTACTTCCACATCTTGGTAGTAGAACATCAGATGACGCAGACCTCCAGGGGCCAGGAACTTGTTCATGCGCTCTATCTGTTTGAAATCATGTTGAGATAATATGTCATTGATTTGATTCATATCACAGCAACAGGGGAAGCCTTTGCCTATTTACATATTTATAAGCATCAAGAAAATTTAACAGTTCTTCATCAATTCAAGGCTGCCATCAAGCATCACTGAAGCATGTACTGGTAGTGCAGTCCACAAATCTCATGTATAGGCCATACAGGCTGGGGAAGAAACTGAGTTGCTTTATGATAATATGCTGATCCATGTCTCAGCATTTGAAAGTCTGGCCTCATCCACTGTCTTTCTAGATCTGAGTCATTCTTCCATGTAGTTCCTAACTACATAGCTATCTTTAGCAGAAAAGGCTCCTTCAAGTTCATCTTCAGAAACATTAGGTGGTACCATTTGTGCTTTCTAGTGTAGAAAAAAGGCTAGATGATCACCAGAAGCCGGAAGAAAGCCACAATTATCCCTCTTCCATTAATAACAAGCCTCAGTTACACCAAGATAATGAGCTGCTATTCCAGAAAATCTTGGCTGAGCCCTCCAAGATGAGGTCAAAACAACTATTACACTTCTCTCTTTCCAAGTGTAGAAATTGCCAATATTTTCCTCATCTGACAGCTATTCTCAGGCACTATGGTTTGCCAGGAAACCCATTTAGAGATAGAATGCACAAAGGCTGAAACAAATTCTGCTTTTTAATGTGCATGACAGTGCTCTGCACTACTCATATGCTATCTCATGAATTCATAGAAATGTTGGAAGAGACCTCTGGGAGGTCTTGAGGCCAGCTGCCTGTGTCACCAACAGCTCCAATCATCTAGCACTTTTTCTAGGCTGAGTCTCAAAAACCCCAAGGACAGAAATTCCACAACTGACTTGAAGTAACCTATTCCCATGCTGCATTATCCTCCTAGTGAAGAAGGGTCTCTTGGTGGCCATTTTGCAAGATGTGGCTTTATCTTTGGAGTTATCTTCTGCACCCAGTGAGAATAGTTCAGTTCTGTCATCTTTACAAATAGTCTTCAAGCAGCTGCAGGCTACTATTTGACTGCCACTCAACCTCTTCTCCCTCATCTCATACTTCATGTGCCCTGTGTCCCTCTCTTTCCTACTGGTCTTCTACTGGACTTTCTTCAGTTTCTCAACAATACTAGCACTGAAATGGAATGCCTAAATTGAAGGCATGCAGATGGAAAGAATACAAGAGAAAACAAACCACAAAAAACCCAAACCACAGCCATGTTTACTTTAGTGTCAGGAAGTAAAATATCTACTTCCATCTACCTAGCTTGTTTAAAAAGTGATATTTTTCAGTGTCTCAATATATGAGTTTGTATTAGCCCTCATGCAGTCACAGATCACATAAGCCATTCTATTTTTTCAAGTAGCTTCTACCTATTTTAATTTGCTGATGTAGATTGCAATACAGTCTTATAAATGCTGGCAGCCTTATGGAAACAACAACATGCAACCTGCTGTGGACAGGACTCTTGAACCTCTCTGTGCTGTATACTCAAGGACTGGGAGACTTCACACTGTGGTTTCACTATGAAATACAGTCACAAGTTTTAGCATATGAACTATAACCACTGGAAAGGAGAAATTCTAATCAACTTAAAAATCAATATTGTTACAATAGGTCCTGGAATTAAGGACACTTTTGTTCAAATTAATTAAAAATGCTGAAAAATATTTTTTCAAGGAGAAGATTTGAGTGACCTCAGGTGTGAAGTCTGAAAACTGTCTCACCAAGAATTTAATGGTAATATTAGTTCCAAAGTATACTAAGAGCTTCATTTTCAAATTCATCAGATTACCTGGTTTCCATCAAGAATAGCATCTTCTACTTCTGCTTTGTCCAGATTGACACAAGTGGCAACAATATCCAGTAAGTAATCATGTCTGCCATCCAGACCAGCACGCTTAGCCTCCCTCTCATCCTTGAGATTTTGCTGTTATTAAATACAAAGTGGACAAAGAAAAATTCACAATCTAATCTAAAGACAAAAATAAAGAAAGCTTTAAAATTTCTTTTTAAAAGTAAAGGCTATTACATTCAATCCACACTTGTGATTTATGTTTCTATGGCACTCAAGTGAAAATTTTAGAAGCAATGTTTGTTACAATTTTACAGTTTGTTTCCAGTGTTCCATTTTCAGGTTTATCACAACATTTCTATCACAAATAAAGCTAATTTGTTGAAAGGCTTTGTAGGGAAAAAAAGGTATTTTATATGTACAGCTCCATTATTCTGCATGTTACCTTCAACACCCTAAGTCCTTTGTCTCAGCTTTTCAGTCTAGTCACGTATGACCATCAAGTCAAGACAGGATTCTGACTGATCTTTGTTACTTGTGGAAGATATTGTAAGCACTTTCTAATAAAGACAGATGCTTCTGGAGGAAGCTAGGGTTTTATACATTATCTCTTTAATATAATGAGAAGTAAAACAAACCACAAGCCTCAAGGTACACAAGTGTTTACAAATGTGCTTAACTATAGCTATTATACCATTCTTCAAGCAGTAAGCCTACTCTTCTAATTAAATTGAAATCCCATATGTAACACACCTCATTACATTATAGACAAAATAGCCTTCTGGAATAGTTACTGGTATTATTGTGCTTGTGGGTTACAAGATTCAATATAATTTCATTTTCAAAAGAAATTTAGAATGATGTTTCATTGGAGGTAAATTCAATTCTTATTTCCCTGGTGATTAGGAGAAAACTAGTAACTTTATAAAGTATGCATAAGTGATTTATCCACAAGCTTTTGCAGAGCCAAAAAGACCTGCATAATATACTTTATACCCTTATGTAAATATCTTTCCTACTTTCTGAAGGAATTTTCAAATACCTGGAAAACTTGTAACTACTACCATGCCTTCATAAATGCTGAATGCATCTGAAATATTTTTCCATATAAAAGGCAAACTTAAAAATCCTATTCTTTACACAGATATGTCTGAAGAACACAGTAGCATATTAATTTATACATGTACTTTGTGCTATTTTACCCCCTCATACCCTAACATAGCCTTCAGTTTCCTGAAAGTGAAGTGTCATCACAGGATTGGGTTTTCCTAAATGCTTTTAAACATGAGCAGAAATTTTCCTCCTCATTAGACGTGCAAAAAGCAACCATTTTTTCTGAATCGGCTCCATTCACACTAGATAACAATAGAATACTCAAAACTACTGTTCCAGTAACTTGAACACAACAGATAGGGCATCTTTAAAATAATAATAATAATAATAATACAAACCAATACTTTATCAATTAGTTTCTATTTAATACAGAAAGAGGCCTTTTGTTCTACCTAAACTACAGAGAGACTACTTTTGTACTCTGCTTGCATTTCCAATATAGAGCTCCAGATCTATTACTATACAGGACTACATCTTACACTGGTTTTTAAGTCATCAGCTCCACCTATACAGATGCTCTTGACATGTTCATAGTTTCCATTTCTTCTACAAGTTGCTATTTCTATATGCTGAAATCATGATCACCTTCTTCTCAAACTGAGCAATCATGCCCCAACATTTGTTTCTGGTTTTTAAATTTTCTTAATTGCTGTGTCTCAAGCCCTATAACAAATATACCAGCTAGTGTGCATAGCTGTTCATACAGCACTGGGCAATATTTGTTGTCTAAGTCCAGCAACAAGAATATTCATTAAGATATCACTGAACTTTAAAAGTCTAATTAACTTAAATTACTTAATGAACCATGCCTAGAGAAACAGGAAACTATTAACTAAATGGTAAAGCTATAGTTTTATGAATAATAATACAATATGAAGATAAATACAAGACTCTGACATGTATTTATCACAGGTCACTACTAGAAGGCATTTGTTTTGATATGTAGGATATTTCTATTTCTATGCAATTTCCACACCTTTTTCCTGAGAGTTGCTACAATGCAATGCAAGAACACTCAACACAATTCAAGCTGTTATGCTTCTATATTTTGATGACTTATTTCTACAGACTTCCTTCCCAAATGAAGTGTTGCTTAATGACAAACTTGCACATTAGTTGTTGCAGTCATTAGAAGAGACTTCTGCCTCCCTTTTAGGAATAGATCGTACATAGAAAAGTAGAGGAAACCTAACTTCAGTGCTTTCAATAGAAACTCACTAGTTTATGTATTTAAAACACTAAGAGGCTATCCTGGAAACTGTCTGCCCAGTCTATCTTCTGAGCTTCCATTTGCATACTATTAAAAGAATAAATTTTTAAGATATTCTTTATTTAGGATTAGGAATCTCAGAAAACTAATTAGAAGAAAATGCTGAGCTTTCTACCTCTCATTCTTCCATTTCCCCTTTAGCTACCCTCACATCTCACTTCAAATCAGCATTGTAGCCATGGCCTAAGAGTTTTTGTAGTTTTAAATCCTGCAGTATTCACTACAGAAGTACATAGGCCTGAAGAGAATCTATACCAAAAAATATTACCTAAGAATAGGCAGCTCTATATAATTCAGAATTTTATAGAACACTGAAAGTCTAAGATTTGAAGATGGAAGAATACTGAAACACACAGAGGATCATTTATGTAGGTAAAAGAGAAATTGCTGTTACATGCAGTAACACCAACATGCAAATCCCGAAAAGTATCAGCAGCGACTCTGATCATCATGTCCCATGATGAAGGAGAATGCAGTATTTACAAGAGATAAATACTGTCTCCCTTAGATATCTGGAAATATTGTCCAAGTTTTTTATGGTACAGCTTCATCTCAGTTTTTCATGTAAAGAACAACACAGGTAACACAGCCAAGTTTAGTTTTGGGTTTCTTTTACCACTTTTGGTTATGAAGGTAAGAAAGGTTATATGATATAGTCCCATAACAGATGAAGATCCAAAGCTAAACTCATTAACTGAAAAGTCCTTTTCTGATGATTAGTCCAGTTACACATCTTTTCCTGAAGCAAGAAAAGGGACAGATTCCTAAATCTATCTTTCATATACCTAAACCCATAAACCTCTCACCATCAGTCTGAAGAAATTATTTGAGATTAAGTTAAATTATCAAAAAGTTTTTTCTAGCTGCTAAAAAAGTATATATATTTAAGCAGTGAGTACTAAAAGAGCATAAGTCAGAGATTCAAGGGGTTAATTTTTTGAAATGAGAGGCTTAGAAACCAGCCATTGACTGTTGCCAGCTTCTCCATTACAGACTGTGGCTGCTGATGCAGACACCCTGAATAGAGTTACCAAGAATGTTGTTTAGTATGCAAGTCATATGCACACAAGATAAAACTTGTTCTGAACACTCTTTATCCAGCAAATAATGCATTTTGTTGTCAGAATACTGTGCATCACTGAATTTAGACATGCTGAAATCAAAGTCTTAAGGATGAGTAAGACTTTACAGGGAAGTTCAATAGTGAAAGAGTCAAGAAGTAACAATGTTTTATTGTTAATTTACTGACTTATCCAAAATTTATTTAACCAGCATGGAATTCCTTTGTCTCTCCTTTAACTTGCTAAGATGTTTTATATTACATAAGCCTTGGCCATGAATTTCCCTTCAAAAGTAAACTGCACCCCATTTCACATATTTTCAAGCACCCTGATTTTCAATTTTCAAGTTTCAATCTTTTTTTTTCCTCTTTCCAAAAAAATACACACCCTAAAGAATTAGGGCAGTTCCCTTATCTAACTCTTAAATCTCAAAAATCAGAGCTTTGCACGTGTTATCACATTGCATTAACTCAGGAACAATTTGCTTAAATAACCAGCTTTTAAAAATGAGTCTAAGTATCTTAATGACTTCTATAGTCTGTTGTGGTTTCTCAATGCTAAGCATTTCCTTCAAAACTCTATTCCCATCTTAGACATATGGGGAAAGTGAAGTTGCATTTCTATTTTCCTTCATGGCAGAGTCAACCCGTGTTTTGTTGCCACATCTAACATCAAACTCTTTAGTATTCTAATATAGCATTTGCAAAATTATACCATTACCAGACCATTGCAACAATCTGGGCAAGATACAAGCACCACTAGCCAAATGCATAAACACCTCCCAGTGCAAATTTGCCTTTCAAAACAAATTGTGCTACTAACATCATCCACTTACGCCTATTTTAAAACACTTTTTTCTATGCCATCCCCCCTCAATACACACCTTTATTTGAATTATTAGTCTAAACCTAGTTAAAAATTCAGTTTTCCTTACCTTTATCACTCTGCCAATGCTTCGTTTCCAAAGTTGCTTTCTTCCAGCTCTAAACATTGTACTATTCAATATAAGCATCAAGCACTGTTTTTCAGGAACAGTCCCTAATCCATGGGGAAAGCTTCTACATTCATCATTTTGTACTCCCCCCAACGTTTTGTTTGCACTTGTTTCTTTCCTTTCAGTAGGAATGCCAAAATAACTCTGGAAAATATAGTAAGGACATGAAAAAATCCAGTACCTATTAACCTTATCTCTGTATTTAAAATTCAGTTGTAGTGTGCATACAAATTGCTAGAAAATTAAATTGCACAACCACAGAAACAAGAGGTCTCTAGCCACCAGAATTTACTGCTTACAGATTAGGCCTTGAAAGTTACTGCTACCAACCACAGTGTTGTTAAGGTGGTACTGTTTACATGCAAACACGGCTGGAAACAATTCATCATACTCAAGGGCACCATAAGTATTTGCAGAAGTCAATTTTATAACTGCTTCTCTGATTTGTGTTTAGCCTTCTGAAGCAATCCTTATGTCAACAGGCATCTTTGTTTCCTTGTCACAGGTGACTGTTTAAATATACAGCAACAGTCAAGCAACTTTCAAATACCTTTTACCTACAGACTTGTAAATTACTGAGTTTTCTATTCATGCTTTTATAGAAGTACATTCAGTTACACTTATTTTTCAGTTGCACAATGGTTGCTTAATACAGAAATTTTTCTTCAGCAAGAAATGTTAGGTTTTTTCCTTCCTAAAAGGGCTTTAATTTTTTTCCACTTCAGTGGCTGAACATAATCCAATGTCCTCTTCAAAATGCCAAGAAAAACAATCTAATTATCCAGTATTAGTAACAAGAAAACAGACATTTTACAGCTATTTCTGGCTTAAAATGTCCCTAAATATTTCTGCTTCTACTCATATCAATGTGAGTAATGTCTAAAAGAACTTGACAACCTTAGCACTGACAGAAATCATATGAGTAAAAACCATTTTCCATGCATTATCTACATTTTCCCACCTACTGTAGTCAAATCCAATCATGCATACATGTCTGAAAGAGAAAGACTGAAAAATTGCATTTAGGGTAAAAGTAAACATCCATAGATTTCTCTGAACCCTTTACAGGGTTATCATTTAAAATTAAACACGCTATTAAATATTACATATAAAGTTAATTCCTATGGATATATTCAAACCACTGAGGAATTAATTATTTACATTCTGTTGGAAGGAGTCCAGAAGAGAGCCACTAAGTTTATCACAGGACTGGAGCAGCTCTCTTGTGAAGACAGGCTGAGAGGGCCAGAGCTGTTCTGCCTGGACAAGAGCAGGCACTGGGAAGACCTTCCAGCACCTACCATTTCCTAAAAGGGGCCTGCAAGAAGGCTAGAGGGACTTTTTACAATGGCATGGTAGTGATAGGACAAGAGGGAATGGCCTTAAACTGCAGGACAGCAGGCTCTTCACTGTGAGGGTGGTGAGGAACTGGCACAGGTTGCCCAGGGAAGCTGTGGGTGCCCCAATCCCAGATGTGTTCAAGGCTGGCTGGATGGGGCTCCGAACAATCTGGTCTAGTGGAATGTGTCCCTGTCCATGGCAGAGGGGGTGGAACCAGTTAATATTTGAGGTTCCTTCCAAAACCATTCTCTGATTCTATACTTACTTACATGATATATGTGATTTCTAAACTAAAAGTGCCACCCAACAGGCTCAACTTCACCCTGCAACAATAAAAGTTATTTAAAAAAAAAAATAAGGAGAAAAAAACCCTTACTTAAATCTCTTGAAAAAACAGCTAAAAATGATGGATCTTTTTCCTAAAATGCTATAAAGTCATAGCAAATAACTTACAGAATCACAAAATTATAAGATTTTTTTTCTCTAATCTCCAAAAGTTATCTAGACAGTCTTTTGCTCAGAGCAGGTCCAATTAGAGTGGG
This sequence comes from Agelaius tricolor, assembly GCF_023055355.1. Classification (NCBI taxonomy): domain Eukaryota; kingdom Metazoa; phylum Chordata; class Aves; order Passeriformes; family Icteridae; genus Agelaius; species Agelaius tricolor. The sequence goes on along the minus strand of NW_027269262.1, from coordinate 21,873,347 downwards.
TTGTTCAGAGATGTTTGCAGATTTAACATCTCTAAGGGTAGAAATTCTGCACCCTCTGGGGCTATATAACTGTGCCCAACATAACTTGACCATCCAGCATAAAGACTGTTTCCATCTAGCTGAAATCTGCCACGTTCCAGTTTGTGTAGGTTGGCTCTTTTCACCACAAACCTTAATGAAGCATTAATCAAGAGTTCAGCTCTGTTGTCTCTCTACCTTCTCATTAGACAATTAAAGGCTGCAATAAGATCTCCCCTTAGCCTTTTCTTCCTGCAGCTAAACGAGCAGAGCTCTCTCAGTACCCACCACTGCTTCTTCCCGTTTTTCTACACAACCATCCATCTCACCACAGAGGCAATCAGGCTGATCATGAAGAATGTGACACTTGTAAATCTATGATGGCTACACAATCAGCTTCTTGGTGCTTTGTGTGCCATGAAATGGCTTGCAGAACAGTTTGGCCCACAACCTTACCAGGAGCAGATGATTGGTGTGTCACTCCCAGGATCCTCCCTTTTCTTCTCTTTGTAGACAAGAGGACACAGTCTTAAGCTGCACTAGGGGAGGTTTAGGTTGGACATTAGGAAGAATTTCTTCATAGAAAGGGTGACTAGACATTGGGAGGGGCTGCCCAGGGAGGTGATGGAGTCACTGTCCCTGGAGGTGTTTAAGTGGGGGTGGCACTCAGTGCCATGATCTAGTTGGCACGGTGGTGTTCAGTCACAGGTTGTACTTGATAACTTCAAAGGTCTTTTCCAATCCAATTGATTCTGTGACAGGTGCAACATTTGTATTTTTCTAGTTATCAGGAACCTCCCCAGATCATCATGGCCTTTTGAAGAGAGATGGGCCTCAAAATGACATTGCTTTCCTCTCTCAGGACCTTCAAGTGTATATTATCTGCCCCCATGGACTTCTATACAACCAATTGACCCAAGTGCTCCCTAACACTACCTTTGGCTACCACAGATAATCCCTCATTTTTGTTCACTATGCAAGGAGGCTTGAAGGTCTAAAAGAGCCAGAGGGCAAAACCAGCTCATGAAAACTGATTTTATAAGCCACTGAAAACTGCAGCCTTCCCATGTTCTTTGCTCCTTAGTTTCCTGTTCTCCTGAGCTGTGGGCCTACATTTTCTTGTGCTGTCAGTGTACTTAAAAACAATATTGTCATTTCCCTTTGACCTCCTCAAAAGTTTGAGCTCCATCTGAGCTTCCTAACTCTATCTCTGTGAACTCAGGCATTGTGTCTATATTCTTCCTGGGCAGCCCTGATTCTGTTTCATCCCTAGCTTCTAAGGAAGCTTGCATGTTTGCATTCATACCCTCTGTGTTCATCTGTGCTGGCCTCCTACAAGGTCTCCTCTTCCTTCTGCACATTGAATGGCCAGTCTGTGTGTTCCAATGATGTTACACTTGCAGGTCACAAAACTTTCTTCAGCCCTGTTTCCTACTAGGGAAGTCCTTCATGGGTTCCCACCAAGAAGATTCCCTCAAGAAGTGAAAAATCTAAAGTTCTAAAGTCTAAGGTTCTTTCGGTGTTTTAAGCTTCACAATCTCATCATTCCTGCAGTTAAATCTTCTCTCAACTTGCCCATCTGCAATTAGTTTCCTTGTTTGTAAATGGCAAGCCTAACAGAGCATCTCTGTCAGCTCATTTATCATTTGCAAAAAGGAACAGTCTTCAAATTCCAGAAATCTCAGTCATTTAAGTAACTTGGAATGTGACATTTTTAGAATTAAAATTGCTGTCAATCATGACAAGGATTAATCTAACCCATGAAGGGAACCCATATATGTGTTGATATCAAATAATCACAAATCATGACCTTACACAGGAACTTCCTTGCAGCTGTAATACATCCTCAGAACCCTTGGGGCAGCCTGCATTTACAGTACTAGATTATACACTGATATTGGTTAGAGTCATTCAAAGATCATTGATGTTTATGGAATTTAACTTCCTGTGATCTTCCATCTCATTAAGTTAAAAAAAAGAAAATGGAAAATAATGAAGTGGTTGAGACAGTACTTAACTGCCATCACCAGGTCACTGCTGTCCTCGGGTTAAAAGTCAGACTTCCAGCAGAGCCACTTTAATTAATGCAACCAAGCCAGAAGGCTAAGAAGAAATCTTTTGGTCAACAATCACTTGCCAGACTCTTATAACCTTTACCTCATCTTTGGCTTATAAGCCACAAAAACAAATAATGCTCAGCCTTAAATATAGTTTAGCTGATTTTGGCTTAAACTGCTATAAAAATACTGCTTTAGGAATTTGTTTTACATCCACTAGAGCATTAGATTGGATAGTGTATACTGGCTATGTAAACAGATCAAATAACCTAGGTTGGTTTTTTTCAGACTTTTGACCAGAACAGTTCTTGCTGAGGCAGAGCTCCTTGTTCTATCCCAGTACCAGATTTGACTTATAGAAACATTTTTATAACTCAGGGGAAAAAAGAAAAAAAAGTTTTCTTGCAGATTTTAACCAACTTTAAAAAAAAAACTCCTCTTTTATTTTACTGGTGATACACCATCAGATCTGTAATTTACATTTTCTCTCCAGATGCTTCAGGAGTGCAAGATCCATTTTTAATAATTTAATTTAGACATTAACTAGGATCTTGTGTTATAACTGAGAATTCTAAGAATAATTTTAGTCTGTCATACATCTCTGGCTAGCCTTGGCTATGCTCCGCACCCAACAAGCATTAAGTCAGATTTGGGGTAAATTACTGATGTGCAGATGAGTAAAAAACTATGAAGCACACAACCAACTGTGCTAGAGAAACACTTTTCAAACTAAAATAATGAGTTGTTGTACTATGTTAGGAATTATGAAAGTTCATTTCACGATGTCAAAAGACTTTGTTTGCGTTCCAGTATCAAAACTCGTATGTGTGGTAACATCAGGCTGGAGACCAGTCACTAGTGGGGTTCTGCAGGGCTCCATCCCCACAGTGTGATGGGAAGAGGAGTGGCAGACACTGCTCTCTCCTCTGTGGTGGCAAGTGACAGGACCCAAGGGAACGGCCTGAAGCTGAGTAAGAGGAAAATTAGGTTGGATATCAGGAAAAGGTTTTTCACCCAGAGGGTGACTAAACACTGCAACAGGCTCCCCAGGGCAGTGGTCACAGCACCAGCCTGACAGAGTTGAAAAAGCATTTGGTCAATGTTCTCAGGCACATGGTGTAACTCCTGAGGTGTTCTGAGTAGGCACAGGAGTTGGATTCGATTATCCTGATGGATCCCTTCCAACTCAGTGTATTCTATGATTCTATGAATTTTTTTTGTTAGTGTTACACTGCACAGCTTTGGCAACCTGGTTCTTTTACTGTGGACAATTAGGAGTAGTAGATAGTAGCTAGCTACCATCTAGTGGCTGAAAGCTGAAAGTGTCCATGACTTTCATGGTTTTTTCACAAAACAGTCTATGTAAAATTTGGCAATTGAAATATTCTTTACAGAGATGATCACTGACAAAGTACAGAAGAAAATCTAAACTCAGTGTAACTGCAGGAACTTAAAGAAAAGGATATTTGACTCTGCTGCATTCTCTTGATACAGCTACAATGCAAATAACCAGAGTGAAAGGTAGACATTACCTTGAGCTGCTTTCAAAGTCAAATAACACTGGGGCTTTAATACCTCGAAGGCAAATATTTTTAACTACTTTGCTGAGAAAAATTAAAACTTCAACATATTTAGTAATTTCCTGTGCTACTAGGCCCATTGATCGCTTTTCATTCCAAAAAATGCTTTTTGTCTTAAAATGTCTAACAAGTGTACAATTTGTCAGCCACCTAGTGTCTTCAGCTCAAAGATTTTTTTTTTTTAAAAAGAAAAAAAGAGAAAAAGAAAAGCTATCATAGCTGAAAACTACACTTCTTACTTGCTTGGTGAGGTAACAGATATGACTAAGACTTTAACCATGTAACATTGCTATTCAATAAGGATTTTATGTGAAAGATAGTACTGCTTAAAGAGCCAGCCTACCATGTAGGAAGTCCTAGTGTAATTCCCTCTTCTGCTTTAGGCAAAATATTTGTTCTTTGGGCTATGCTCGCCCATTTGATCCACCAATAAAAACACAAAATTTAAAGATAAAACAATTATATAGTTGACAGATAAATAATTAGCCTTCTGTTTACCAGGACAAACAGGATACGTGGATCTTACCAAATGAAGAGACATTACTGCGAGGATAGAAAATTGCCATTCAAGTAACCATGGAAGTGATACATTTTACAATTTTTTAAGAAGCTACAAAACCTCACACCTCAAACCTACACACACTCTTTGCTATTTCAAATTATGTGGACATTGTGCCCATCAACTTAGCCAGCACAAGGATCAAAGGCAAAAATACCTTACCTCAGGATTTTCAAGCATCCCTAGCACTGCTCAGATATTCCAATATCCCTAGAAAAGCAGACTAAAGAGAATGATAAATTCTCAACATGCAACTGAAGACCAGAAAAGAAACAAGGCCCAGATTCACTGGAAGATGAGAACACTCCTGAAATTAAAGGAATGGTTTTGGAAGAAACAATTTAGATAAACTTCATGGCTTTTACTCTTAAATATTAGCGAGGAGGTTTTAAACCTAGCCTGAGGAAACGTTATCAGGCCCTAAAGATCATCTGTTGTTAAAATCCATATCCACTTGTGTGAAGTACAGGGAGCTAAAGACCTGATAAAGCAGAGGGTTCCACCTGTCACACTGCAAGCCATAGCAAAAGGCTGGACAGGAAAAGGTTGTCATTTTGAACAAGGTGGGAGAAAGCAGAAAACTAAAACAAGTACATAACTGCTTTTACCTAAGCAGGAAAAGTCCTAGAAACAAAGTTGGAGGATCTGGGATACTATTTTTTAAGAAATGGCTGTAACAATCACACTAGAAACCACCAGAATAGCATAAGGAGGGTATCCATTGGTACTTTGTGCCATACATCAAGGTATTTACTACATAGGAAATGTAGGAAAATGCACACTGGTTTAAAAGAGTTCAGTATTCAAACAATTTAGAGAGTCAACCAGAGCTCAACAGCATAAAGTCTCAGTCACAAACAAGATAGACACTGCATATGATATTCCTGTCTGCCTAATTAGCCTGGAAGTATTGACTGTGACATGCTGACAGTGACAAGGGGGGGCCCATGGCAGGGAACAGAATCAGTAAGTAACTTCAGCTGTATTCATATACACCTGGGATATACCATTTCAGATTGCAATTCTGATACTAATTTTTTTAGACATTGATAATAGAAGGTTCATAATTCAAAAACACATAAGGCCTCAGTGCCAAAAAAGGCACAATATCAGGTTCAAAATATTAGAGTTCAAATAAAACACTAAATGTAACAACCTCACAGCTCTAGAGGCCCAGAGAACCTAACTGGTGACAAGATGGCTTGTGGTGATGCATCCCCACACTCCACCCAGGCCACACAACAGCCTGAGTGGTGCTAACACATCATGAGAAAGAACAAGACTTTGTTGGATAAGGAAGACCAGGCTGGTGATGGAGCAGCACTTTTCCCTGGGAAGGAGCCACAACACACTACAGCATAAGTGCAGGAATGAGTGGCAGGAAGTGGGCATGAACTATAACATGGGATTGAGACAACAGTGACCCCCAAAGCCTTCCAATGCCTTTCCAGAAAGGCCTGCACATGATAACTAACTTACATAGAAAGAGATACCTGTCCATAATAAAAGGTACTTCCCCAAGCCGGGGCAGTGCCCCCGGGACCCCTGGATGTCTCACTGGCAGACTGACACAGCTACATCAATTCTTATCTGCTGGATTGATGCTAGAACCAGAAGTGATGATCATTTTCTCTCTTGTTCTCTGTTGCTTTCTTTCTTTAATACATCTCCCGCTCTTGAATTTCTCTTGCTTTTCCTCTTTCTTTTCCTTTACCTTGTCTTTTTTCTTCAATTAATCTCTCCCTCTTTAAATTTTTCTGTCCCTTCTGCCACACTCTTTCATCCAAACCCCTGTTGGGTGTTAATATAGTAGGTCAGAGACTTACACACCAAATTCCATCCAAGTGTGTAATGCACCAATAAAATTTTCTAATTGTTTGCAGACGCTCTTATATTTTTTTTGTTCCTGTTGACCAAAGAGCATTTGTAAATCTTAGGTGCTTCCTTCCCCTTAAGGATGGGTCATCACAACAGCACTAGTAAGAGCTTTAGAAAAACCAATGCATCTTCAAACTGGGGAGCCAGTAAAAGTAAGAAGATAGAAATAACCAGTCAAAATAATTAAATCTTTGCAGACAATATGCAAAGTATTTAAGAAGACCATACTGAAAACAGAGTGCAATTGCACAGGTTCTACCATGGAAAATCTTGAAAAAAAGCATAAGCCAGTCAGCATAGCTAAAAAGTAGAGCAAAAGCTGGCAGGTATCCTCCAAAAAGCTGGAACAACAAAGACATAGGAAAAATCCAGATAAATTAAAACCTGACAGCTTAGACAAAGATGCAATAAGGCAAGACAAAGGAGACTGAATAATAGCTGATAAGAAATACAAAGTGGTGATAATGAGGTCCCTGCCATGGTTCACCACAATAATAGGAAACTTCCCACAATGTCTTCAAAAAAAACATGACACTGCAAGACTTGGGAGGGCTGGTGGGTGAGAGGCTGGACATGACCCAGCAGTGTGCTCTTGCAGCCCAGAAAGCCAAATGTATCCCTAGCTGCATCGAAAGCAGCGTGGGCAGCAGGAGAGGGAGGGAATTCTGCCCCCCCTACTCTTCTCTGGTGAGATCCCACCTGCAGAGCTGCAACCAGCCCAGGAAAGACACGGACCTGTTGGAGTGACTCCAGAGGAGAGCCAGCAAGATTATTAGAGGGATGGAGCACTTTTCCTAAGGTGAAAGGCTGAGGAAATTGTGTTTGGTCAGCCTGGAAGAGAAAATGCTTTGGGGTGACTTAATTGTGGCCTTCCAGCACTGTTATAATCTTACTGCAAAAGTTCCGTACCTTCTCAGTTATTTCTTATGGGCATCTCCTCACAGCATTGACTCCTCTTCTTCACAGCACAGCCAACAAACCCCAGCTCTCTCCTCACCCAGCTAACCCACTCTTTTGTAGAACTTTCTTCTTACTGGACACAGCTGTGGCCTATTAAGGGCAGGCCTGTTCCTGATCTTTGGTGATTCGTACAGCTGCAGCTCCTCAGGTGTGAGACTACCTTCTGCACTATCTTTATTTTCTTACATTCTATCCCTCCACACAGCACCTGAAGGGAGTTCACAAGACAAAGAGGGAAATTTTATAAGAGCACACAGTGACCAAACAAGGGGAAATCAAGTCAAACTGAAAGAGGTTAGATTTATATTAGATATTAGGAAGAAAATCTTTACTGTGAGGAAGGTGAGACAACAGATTGCCCAGAGAGGCTGTGGGTTCCCCATCCCTGGAGGTGTTCAAGGCCAGGCCAGATGGGGCTTTGCGTGATCTACTCTACTGGAGGGTGTCCCTGCCCATGGCAGGGAGGGTGGAACTACATGTTGTTTAAGATCCCTTCTAAGTCAAACCATTCTATGATTCTATAAGAAAACAATAGGAGAGTACTAAATTTGTATATATTTTTGCTGTAGAATTCAGTATTTTCTTCACAGAAACCTCCCATTAAGGAGGTGATAAATTGGGGCCAGGTGATGAGTTTACAAGCTAAAAAGGGATGAATGAAAGTAATGCCTCAGATGGGTAGATGCCCAAAAATTGCAAAGGAACTCAAAGACAAAAGAGTAAGACTTCTTAATGTGACCTGTACTCTGCATCGGTATCAGAGGACTGGGCACTGGCTAATAAAATAAATGCACACCTTCAGGGCTAGTTGAATGAGAAACACCTGATGAGGAAGCCTTGGTAGGTAAAGGGCATTATAATAAAGCATATCATTAAGAGGTAGCTCAAATTATTTAATTTCCAAAGGAAAACCCAAAAAAGAATTTTGTGAAAGAGAGGAACACTCCTCATGAACTGCTGAGGTTCACAAAAGAGGTTAATAAGCATTAATGTAAAGAAGATTGAGCTAAATTATGGATTTGCAAATAAAGCTTTCAAAAAGATCAATTGTCAAGTGCTTCTAGGAAAGGCATAAGGGAAATGACCTTCAAAGATAGAGACTTGATTAAATGTTGGAATGGAGAGGATAGGGAGAAAATGAATAGTTAGATCTTACAGCAATAGTTTTAAGGTATAAGTGGAGCACTCCAGGCATCTGTGCAGTCAGGTGAAAAAAGGAAAAGCTACAAGAGTGACATCTGCAGACAGAAGTATGTTATTCAAAGTAATAAGGACAAGCACAATGAATTGCAGAAACTTCCAAGACTGAGCAACTATGATGTGTTTGAATGACAAATGAAAATTCAGTGTAAGCAAATGGGAAAATAATAAATCTAAACCAAAATTCACGCCAAAATTATAGTCTCTGAACTGATCATTACTACAATGAAGCCTATTTCTACCTTTGTAAGCAACTGTCTAACATACATAAATTAGTAATTATCCTAATTTAAGATATCATGATCACTACTAGTTAAAATTTCCCTTTTTCATTAAGCCTAAGACAAATGCACAGTCAAAAAACCACAAAAGATTACTGGAGACAATTTTTTAACACTTCCATTTTAGGCATATTAGATGATGAAATAGAAATTTGCGCAAAATGGAACTTCTTCTATCACTGTAAAGGTCAAAAAATTTATTTGTACTTTTTCTAGATCATTATGGGAGGCTGGGCAAACTCATTATTTATGTCATTTATCACTTTTTAAGGTAGTAAATACTTTCCCAGATATTAACTACTTTCTAAGAGCTGTTTTGTTATCCTTTTAAGTGAAGGTAGTGATGTTTGTAGTTGTATTTTCTGTTCCACTGCCCTTGATTTCCTTTAGTTGGAAGGGGATTCAGGAGCACAAGCCTTAAAGACACATGCCTAATTTTTTTTTCTGCTATGCACACCACATAAGTAAATCAATAACTAAAAGCTTGGTTGTACCTGAGATGTTTCTGAGTAGCTTAGCAATAATAAGCAAATGTCCATTTGGATAATTTGTTTTCCATGGAATAGCCAAAAAAAATGTCAGTTAAAAGCTCACATTTTTTTCTGGTTAGATATCAGACAAGTCCTTTGAGTCAGGTCCTGCAAGTTGTTCCATGTCTCAAAACTATCCTAACCTTAGTTACCAGCACCAAAAGAACATTGGATCCACACAGAAGCAACTAAACAGATATGGAATCTCTTTTCCCTTTTAGTAATAGCAACATTTGAAGGGGTCTATTGCTGTGCTGAATTGAAGCTTTTTCACCACACTCATTTACAGTCTTTTAGACTTCTTCAGACACAGCTGAACTAAACTGGTCTACAGCTTTTTAAATCTCCATTCACAGGTGCACTGAGCTCACAGGAGTAACTCTTCTGACCTACAGGTCATGAGAAAAGCACTTCCTATCAGAAGCCGGCTCTGCAGCTGAGACATGATGTACTCATACTAAGTGATAGAATCATTTAGGGTGAAAAAAAACTTTAAGATACAGTCCAATCATAAAAGTTTGACCATTTAGTGAGCAGGATCTAAGTAACTTGTGCACTACATATCTATGGCATTAAAGATTTTAATAAAAAGCTATTTCCATTGTACTTACTGTTATACACAATATATTCATTAAAACAGTTCAGTAGCTATGCTGAGCTTGCTGGGTTTTTTTTCTTTTTCCAGTCACTTAGAAGTTATTTAAACCTCCAGCTGTCCTTTGGACCACTCCTACCAGTCTTAGTTTGAGGTGTGCCTACCAGACCATCTTTGAAAAGAGCTAGATGCATTAAGTAAAAATAGAAGTTGCATGGCACGTCTTCCATAGTAACACAGGAAGAGCTATTTGTCCAGCTGTGTTACTTGATCATACAAGAAGTCTTCAGTTTGAAAACATTGAAAGTAAAATGTCTTTTGTTTTCTTTCCCTCCTCTAATTTACTAATATATGCACAACTAAAGGAAATTAAATTCTTCCACACATAGATTTCAAAATGTAGAAAATTATGGAGGAAGTGTTTTTATTTTGTAAGGTTATGACATTTTAAATTAATATTTACTTCCAAGTGGTCTTTAAGAATGCCTTACTCATTTCTCAGTCTATTGGGCTTAATTACCACCAAACAAGATTCCATTTAATGAATTTTTACTTACTCATTTCCTTAAAATTTAAGTTTGATAAAAATTTAATTAAACAGAGCTGCAGCACTCAAGTACATTTAATTCGTGATACCCAATGCTTTCAGTAATAACAAAAAACACCCACTTGGCAATTTTAATAGTAGCATGAAAAACATACTGCTTGCCAACCAGCCAATGTAGTGGTGTTGGCTTTCATACCAGTTCTTTTTCTCTTGAGAAATAAAAAGGTAATATACAAAGCCATAGATTTCTATTTTTTTTCCACACTGTATTTTTTTTTTCTCCTCTCTTCTTAGTCTTTCATCCTTTCTCAAACCAGTCATCCTCTAACGAGGCACTTCCCTATGCTCTAAGCATTTAGAGACTTTTTTTATTGATTGATTAACCTAAGATTTCGATTACTACCTTTAATGGACCTCTGGAGGCTCTCCCCTAACAAACCATTGTATCGAGACTTCTCTTTCACTTAGTACTTCCAGTGCCTTTGTCCCTAGCCATGATCCCATGACTGCAATGTAGCGAGCTGGTGCAGGGGGAAGGTAATATCCAAACCCCTTTATTCACATTTTTCTTAAGATTTAAGATTATTTGTAATTGAATACTGTTGTAACAGTGCTCCTGAGAAAACAAAGTAAGATTTCAAAAGCTTTTCCCCAAAGTTACTGCATTGTCCGCATGTGGCTAAACCAACACGCTTGAAAAGTGTGCTTCTCAGCTTTTAGCAGGAATTCCCTCTTCACTACAGTGAAATAACTGTCCAGAGGCCTGTTCATATAATCTAGGAGGGATATAAAGTAACCCCACCACAAGTGAAGGTTAAACTCAATGTTTTGTTGACACTGTTACAGTCCCTTCATGTATTTCAGTAGATTCAAACTTCAGCTTTTAAATTCCAACAAACTTGAAAACAGCCTATGACATGGTACTTTCAGGTGCTTTCACCTCCATAACACCAAAGGCTTATAGTTCTCTAGTCTTGCACCCAAGCTGTTTTCCAGAGCCTCTGTGGGTAGGATTTTTCCCTTTGCTGTTCCAGCACTAATATTCTTGTGTTGTTATTCCCTATGGCTTGCATCTGCAAACCCCTAAAGTGTTGTTGCTATGGTTCATAGGAGGTCATTCCCTCCAGCAAAAGGATCACCCTTCCTCACTTCCTCCTTTCTTCGCTTTTTGTCTTTGAAGATTTTAGTTTACATTAGAAAAAAACAAACATAATTCATAATAGAGTAGAAAAGACTCATAGAGATGCTTGATAACTATTACTGGATAACATGGATGCAAAGAGATTTAAAAACCAGTAAGCAACATTTACATTTGATTGGCGTACTACAATAAGATGTAATCATAGGGAGTTTGGACAAGTCCCAAGGAAAAGACAGTGCCTAGTATCCTTCCTAATCTTTATTGCTGCCACATGTGCACTGGAGGCATAGGCAGACCAGTCTAAGAGGGTGCCAGCAGGCACCCATCACCTGGCCACACTGGGGGAGAGCACTCTCACCCTCTCCCCCACCATTCTGCTGGTTTTTTACATTTCCCTCAAAAACAAATCTTCCATCTTTACAGCCAATGAATGCCATCAGCTAAAAATCCTGCTAATAAATTCTTACAGAAAGATCTTCTTACTTATACATCCTTTGTATACACACAACATTTCATAGAAAACCTAGAGTAAAAGAAACTATTTCATACAAAGGAGTTCTGTGCTTGATTTATATCGATCCATCGACCTGATTTATACTAACAAACAGCTCACAACATACAATAAGCATTCTTCTTGAAGAGGTCAAAAACTTTGAAAAAAGAAAACAATTCAGAGCAGGAAGAAGGGAAGTTTTAATTCATTATTATACTAAAGATCATTAGAAATAGATTTGAGAAATCTCAATTTCCACATTTTACATTTTTGCACCTTAAAACATGCCAAATGAAGTTCATGAGAGGCAGAATGCAGTTATTTTCTCCTAGTGCTCAACATTTAAAATGCTTTTGGTATAGATTTTTAGGAATAAAATGGTAAAGCAGGAGAAACTACTGACTCAAACTTCTGGCATCTGATCACACATCCAAATTATGATCTCATAATCCCTTAGCAATTGGAGCTCCACCCTCTATTATCTGCTAAACAAAGCATTTCTTTTCCATAGTAAAAATCTGATTTTTCTTTAAATTTTTAGTGTTCATGGAACACTATGTGTTCCATGCTGTGGAAGAACCTGGTATATTTTCTTTTGAAAACTATTATCTAAAAAACAAAGGCTTGAGTCACATATTTCAGTCAAAAAATCCCAGCTTCTTCTTCATTCTGATAATAGAAGTGAAGTCATTTAAGTTAGTCTAGAATTTGCAATTTCGACCATTCTTCAACCAGCTGTAATGACAATTTCATTCATAGGTGCCAGTCACAACAACAACATAGGAATCACAAATGGAATAAGAAAATATGATTTGGTGCACAGATTAGAAGACACGGTTCCAAAATCAGCAACAGGAAGGATTTATTGCTCCAAGAACCTGAAGTTTCTAATGCTTTTTGTACTACATACACATATTTCTCCTTTTTTGTCATAATACTTTAGCACTGTCTTCAGCTTTTCTAGGAGCTCTGAATGCTTCCAACATCCTCACGGAGGGCACCTCCTTTCTGTTCCCTCAGCCAAGCAGGAAAGACACCTGATTTGAGTACAAATAGAATAGATACTTGAGGGCAAACTGTACTCAAAATAGTAAATTAAGAGGGTTGAGGTTTTTTGTCCTGCAATAGTCTCCAAAAAGTCTTCTGTAACTCAGCCTGCCTTTCCTTAATCTTAATATAAGGAATGTCAAGTGCCTCTCTCTGCACTTAGCCTTTTTGTTCACTTTTAATCCAGTTCCCCTAGTACCCTGTGTGCTGGGTTTGGATGAGGTAAATTTCTCCCTAGTAACTGGTACGGGGCCATGTTTTGGATTTGTGCAGGAAGCAGTGCTGATAATTCAGGGATGTTTCAGTCACTGCTGAGCAGTGCTTAGCCAGCACCAAGGCTTTCTTACCCCAACAACAAAAGGGAAGCACAAGTTGTGAGGGAGCACGGCCACAACAGCTGACCCAAGGGGTATTCCAGACTATGTGGCATCATCCTCAGTTTGTAAAGCAGAGGGAGAAGGAGAAAGGGAGGACATTCAGAGAAATGGTGCTTGCCTTCCCAAGTCACATTTCATGTAATGGAGCTTATAGGAAGTGGCAAATGCACTCCTTAACCTGCTTTGCTTGCATACAGGACTTCATTTTCCTTATTAAACTGTTTTTATCTCAACCCATCTTCACTTTTAGTCTAATACTCTTCCCCCATCCCAGTGCAAGGAGAGATGTAAGTGAACTGTTGTATGGGCCTTATTTGCCAGCTGGGCTAAACCACAACACCCTGCAATCTACTGGGTACCACAGGAACACGGCAACACAGGAGGCACACTGTTATTTCCCTGAGCTGTTGGTGTTCGGTCCCTGTTGTGCAGTTAAACTGGATCAGCTGCAGCCTTTCATCATGAGCAGTTCCACTGCACAGAGGCAGAAGGTGTTCATTGTTATCTCCTTCACTGTGGTTCAACCCCAGGTCCCCATCCCAACACCCCCCTTCAGGTATTTTAAATATCTACTCAGAAACCTAAAAGCAAAACCAGCTATTTGCCAATAACCAAGCATTTCTCTTTACATAACTTTAGCAATAGAGGAAGTATAGATTGCAAATTTCCACATTACATAAACAAATGCCAAAACCTATTGAATTCCACTGAAGTGGCAATAATGCAAAGTTATACAGTTATCCTGTGTCACAGACATATTTTATGAAAAATCCTTTTGCTAGGATTTTTTCTCCTGAGAAGCTGAGAGGCCTCAGAAACGAAATGTAAACAACGGTTATCTACTGCTGTGGAATGCAACAGGTGCATCTTTGATTGATCTCACGTGGTTGTTTTTAATTAATGGCCAATCACAGTCCAGCTGTCTTGGACTCTCTGGTCAGTCACAAGATTTTATTATCATTCCATTCTTTTCTATTGCTTGCTAGCCTTCTGATGAAATCCTTTCTTCTTTTAGTATAGTTTTAATATATCATTTTTATTTTAATGTAATATATATCATAAAATAGTAAATCAGCCTTCTGAAACATGGAGTCAAGATTCTCATCTCTTCCCTCATCCTGGAACCCCTGCAAACACCACCACAATCCTGGGCTATACATGAGCAGCCTATTCCTTCCAACCATGTCAGAAAGAAATTGGCTCCTTGGTGCTAAATCAAACCTTTCTGGAAAAAGCATGACTGCTAGTGCCTGCTCAACACATGCTCACAGTAAAAAGCTGCAATTGTTGCTGAGCAACCAGAGCTGTGCTACTGCTGAGTCCCCAGCTCACCATCTCTCCCTGCACATTCAGACTGGAGGGGGCTGGACACAAGGCCCTGTAGCTGCTGGCTGCTAAACCTCTTTCTGCTTCTGTGGCACACAATTGTTATTTGTCATGAAGTGTCATCATTCTTGATGTGTTTGGAGTATGACACATTGTCTGATCTAGGTTAAGTGGCAGAGGTCTTTCTTATTTGTAAATCTTCTGAATATTAATTGTAATGGTGAAATATTCCCTCATTACCAGTCACAGTTCCTTGGAAATGTTCCTTGTGTCTATCAAGCAGTTTGAAATATTTGGCTACTGAAAACTGAAACCAGTAAGGACCCATGACATTCTTTTAACCAGTCACAGCCTGATTGTGCCTAAGAAAAATCCTTCTTTCCCATTTAAACATATGATGTCACATTTTATCCAAATATATTTGGTAAATGGAATCCAAATCAATTTATTGCTCATTCATCCCTGTATTCCAAACAAAACAACAACATTGGGCTTCTGTTTTCTTTTCATTAGAAAGGCTGCTAGACAATTCATTAACTCTACACATAGTTCTCATGCTACTACATCAATTCCTCCCTCCATTGCTGCATATTCTTTAATTTCTGGTAGCATCCTACTGGTGATGAAAACAAAAGACAGCTGTTTTTCCATCTTTCAGCAGGTTAGCCATCAGCCTTTGCTAAGCTTACTTCAGCCACCTTACAGTACAGTAATAGCCTGTTTCATGCAATTCGCTGCATGCTGTGACATTCAGAATCAGTATTCAGTGGTTTCTGCCAGCAGCAAGCAAGTGGATACTTTTAAATCTGATTAAATATGGCAAATCATTGCTTAAAAAATTACAGGCCCAAAAATCAGAAAAATGTATCTCTCACTGGACATTGAAGAAGCAGTTCCATGTTTTCATCCACTTCTTCTTTCCAGTTCCCACACCTTAACCATCTCTCCTTGCAACTTCACACGCATCCTCAGAAAAATACACACTGTGTAGCTTCCAGCTCCTGTTCATTCTGATGTATGCTGCTGAGTGCAGGATTTTTCTTAGCAATGACTTTCAGGGTCGTAACTGCTGCAGTGTGTGTACATGAATTCAGCAACCTATAACCTGCCATTGGCAGAAGCTGAAATCATGGCCTCTTCTATATATTGTTTCAGAAAAGAAACACTAATAAAATTGAAGAATTGTTTTCCATCAGGGCAATACCAAAATCATGGCATATAGAATAAGGCTAAAGTTAAACCTTTTACTGGCAAGGGAAGCATTTTATTTCTTTCAGTAAAGTTATTGCCAAACAGCTGTCACAGTCCTAAATCTTTTCACATATTTTCACTGACAAATCAAATGTTTTTCCCTGTTTGCACTTCTGGTATTGAGCAATTATTAGTGTCCTAATTTTCTTTCCCTGGGAAACGGCCAATACCTGAGAGAGTTTGTTGCATACTTCCAATTATTATTTTAAAAATCCAATATATATCCACTGGGGAGGCAGTGGAAAGGGGATCTGCCTTTCCACATGGGCTACTGCACCTGAACATCCCAAGACTTAAGGCAGAATTTAAAAGGTTAACAATTATAACAGTCTGTTTATTAAAAACTCTTATTAAGGCAAGTTACACTACCCAAGAGAAGCACAGCTAGTTTTTTGTCCTTAGTGGTTGAACTGTGATTTGCTTAAGTGTAGAACAAGTTCTCTTATCTCTGTCTTCCTCCATTCCCTGCAAAACATAGGCTGCTAAAATGTAGGAGGACATTTGGACACTTTTCATTATTGAAAAGGTACATCATCAAGCCACATTGTATAAAAGAGGAAAAAACACAAGGCACAGATTGCTTACTAATATAGATTTCATAGCCAAGTTGCACAAAAGAAAGTTTCTAGCACATGAAGGTGTAAAATAATAAATGTAATCAAACTATATTTTTTTAAAGTTCTAGATATACCATCTCATATCCACAAAAGCTAAAGGAAAAAGAGTCAAATTCTCAACTGAATAATACTATGATTAAAATTCAAATTAATGTCAATAAGAAAGGGTGTCTTCATTTTTATCCCTAGCTTCACATATCAAATACATAATTAATTACATTTTAATTAACCTCTTGTAAACCAAATAATATCTTTTTATGAAAGTTTAATATGTACTCTAGATTATATTAACACAGCATTTAACTAACTCTCTTTGCTTGAAAATTTTAAGTTTTGGCAGGACAGCCCTCCAGGTAAAAAAGTTATTCTTGTAAGAGATAAGCACAACTACTTTTAAGTATGCAATTGTACAGAAATAGCAGCTCAAATGCATCTGGTAACTATTGCAAAACTTAAGAATGAGGGGCGCTTGTATTGCTTTAGCATTATGGGAATCTATATGGAATCCCAACTATCCCTAGCATCTATGAACCACACACAACCCCTCCAGGAAAAGGCAATCAAGTTAGTTCCCGTCAATAGTGAATGACCTTACTGGAAACTTGTCTGCTTGTAGATATATCGAGGACTCAGCCGAAACAAAGGGAAAACAAATAGTTACCAAGAAACAGTTTTATTAACTGTGTTAATCCTGGAAATGATGTTGAAGCCTGTTTCGACTCAACAAAGCTAGTAATAAAGTAACTATCAGAATGGATCTGAAAGGACCAGACTTCCAATGTGATGCAGGAAACGGGAATTTGCACGACGCCTCTTCTTAAGGAATCGTGCAACTTAAGTGTTCCTAAGTCTGGAGGACTTAAAAGCACCGTATGACGCTGGTACTCGTGAAAACACACCGCCTCACTGCTTTCATTCGTGAAGTCTTGTCACAAGACAAATAATTGCCATTAGAAACACCTGCCCTCTTCAAGACACAGCAACGCGTACTTTGTTTATGAGCAGTAAAAGTTTGAATCTCAGCACAGATGAAAATACCTCCGAGGAGGAGTCCAACTACGCCTGCTTATCTCCAGTTCTTAGCGCGCCCCTCAGCTGAGCAGAGGGAGAAGCGGCGACCGCCGCCCCGCACAGCGCGGGTCCGCACCTTCGCGGGGCGCCTTCTCCTCGCACACCTTGGGAACAAAAGGTACCGGCGCAGCCGCTCCATAGAGATCCCTTTCCCATAGCGCCCTTTCCCACGGAGGCTGCGAACGCGGGACTTTCCGCACCCCCGCGGATCGCCTGCCCCGGGGCTCCCGCGCTCCCTCCCTCTCTCCCTCTCCCTGTGCGCGCAGTTCCCGCAGCCCCGGGCGCCCCCGCACCTGCAGCGAGTCCGCTCCGCGCTCTGCCGGCCCGGGGGGCTGTGCCCGGGCCCCCGGGCGGGCAGCAGCGGCCACAGCCGGGCCCCGCGGCCGCCCCGCCGCCGCCTCCATCGCCCGCCCTGGCTGCGTGGCGAGGGCTCCCGCCGCCCGGTGGGCGCTTTCTGAACTTCCCCTGCCAGCCCGAGGTCAGTCCCGCTCCCCATGGAAACGGGCTGCCGGTGGCTGGGAGGCTCCGCGCACAGCCGGACCGACGCCAGAGCCCTCAGCGGCGCGGAGTTCCCCGCTGCTAGCGGCAGCCGGCTCAGGGAGCCCCCGGCGAGAACACCCTCCGACTGTGCAGGGCGTCACACCTTATTACCGCCATAAAAGCTGAAAACTTGTGTCAGGTACAGCGTTAATACTTCAGACACATGCGAGATGATCTTACCTTTAACATCTCGTTCTCAGGAGTTCCTAAATGTTTGAGTTTGTGCAGCTCTCGCACCTGGTACACCTGAGGGAGGCAGGAGAATTAAAAGTTCCAAACGCCGCTATTTTAACTGCTTGCCAAAAAGAGCAATGAAATTTAATACAGCTGGGTGCTACAGGTGCACATCTTTCTACTAATTGGATAACGCAGTGAGGGTTGCCCTCTTAAATGACCAGAGAAACTCCTGGTTATCAGGTTTCCCGCACTCCTTGCTCCCAGAAGGCAGCAGTGAAAATAAAGAGTTTGCTGATGCTCAGTTAAACGTGCTGATCGTGCGTGCATAAATCAAATTCCAAAGGTGTTCATAAATGAATCTGTCCCCAAGAAAATCTCTTCCTCCTTAGCTTCTGCTAAAAGATAGATACAAATCAGGGTGGTAATTGCACTATAGGCAATGGTTACAATGCATCACGGAAGTACTGAGAGCTGTCCAAGATTAAATATACATGAAGGAGAGACTAAATATGTACAACCTGACACCGAGGCATCAGCAGCTTTTGTTCACCCACAACCTATGGCAACCCATCTTCGGGAATGTGAAAACGAAATACTAGGAATAAAACACAGATAATTCAGGAGCAGAAAAACTGAAATTCTTTACAGAATAGTGTAAGAAACCCAATGCCCACACTTGAGGCAGGTATTTCACCTTCGAATGTGTTTCTCTTCTGGTCCTTTTAATATAATTTGATCTCTGGATGAGGGAGTCTCCTGCTCATCTTTTATGGGAACATACATAGCACTGCAAAAAACCTGCAGAAACCCCAGGTCTCAGCCCAAGAATTCCTCATCATCCCCTAACAGGATTTTCCACCTATTCTTTAAACTCTCTGGAAGGCAAAGCATACACAAACCTCCCAAGGGGCATGGTCCAGGTCCCATTTGCCCATTTCATTATTTTTTTACTAGGAGCAATTATTACTTCAAACTACACTTTTTCTCATCTATCCTTCAGAGACTAAGCAGAAAAAGTGACTTTTATAATAATAGTTTTAATCTGGTTGTTGTGGATTAACTATGGTAGACAGCTAAAGTCCACACAGCCTCTTGCTCACTGCCTCCCAGTGGGAAATGTTTTCTTAGTCAATTTTTTCTCTCCTAGAAATAAGATCATTGTTTCAGATAAAAGCTATTTATTTCACATTCCCTTGGAACTCATAGGTTCTGTTCTTTATGATTTTCCAGTTTGTCGATACTGCTGCCAAAATTTGGCATGCAAAACTGGACATAAAACTCTTTCAGTGGCCTTAGAAGGCACAGAGCAGAAAAGGAAGTTTTCTACTAACGGTTCCAACAGAATTTTTTAAATTTTCCACTGTTTAAACACCCTCAAGATAAATCTATTTTCCATATGTTTTAGTGGGATTTCCTGTGTTTCAGTTTAAGTCCAACCTGTCAAGCTGGTTAAGCACAACTTCCACTTCTTAAATCCACGCTGAAACATGACAAAGACACGAAATTTTTAGATTTTCAGAACTGATAGTCATGCCATGAGGTAACCCTTTCTCAGCAATGCAATCCATGCATATTTTTGGTGTGTACAGAGGGTTATATAGGTATGTCCAAACATAGAAAGCCTCAGTTTGCTTGAGTCACTGAGTCACTACAGTCACCTTGATCCTTCAATTCTCCTATGTCACTTTTGACTTCAACCACATTGGTTATTTATTTGACACTAATTTGACACTACTCACCTCAGTCACTCACCCAAGCCTGCCTGTCACTCCATCAGCTCCTCTCAGCTCATTTTATCAGCCACTTCACTCCTGACAACTCCCAAGTTAGTCAGCTCCTTCAGGTGGACCTGCTGGGCAGTCACCTGCTGCCCCCAGCATCTCCCTCAGCTCCACTAATGGCAAAGTGTATGACAGAACAGTTGTCCAAAGGGATTTGTACAAAAGCTTCTTTTGAATTTCAGATTGTTAAAAAAAAAATTGATACTTAAAAATAGAAAGACATTTCACTGAAATAGTCACAAATACAAGTTTCTGTAACTGCAGGTTAAAGAACATTTTTACAGGTGATTGCTCTATGATGGTTTAAGCATAGACGTGTTCTCTGTTTGCAACTTAAGTCACAGCAAAAACAACATTCCTGATTCCAGTTGTTGCTTGACTAATTCAGCGTGGAACAAAAGGATTATTCACATGTCATGCTCTTATTTGTGTGTCTAAATAAATTTAGGAGAATGCTTTTGGGAATACTTCCAGAGTTTGAAATTCTGGTTCCAAAAGCAGTGACAAGACACCTTGGGGGAAAAAAGAGCAAGCTTACATGATATTTTTGCATAATATTTTCCCAGGCTCTGACCATCTTTACTTTAGGCAATTTTTAGAGCCTATTGTCATGGTGCCACCATGACACATCAGCCAGGGCACCGGGGGCCCTGTGGGTGGGTGGGTGATAGCAGCTCCTGGCAGCCAGACCCTATCCTGCTGCTTCAGCCAGGAGCTTGGCAGCCAAGGAGCCCTGAGGCAGCCCCAGTCCTGGCACTGGGCACCTCTCTGGGGACAGGGATGGGCCAAGACCAGGTTTTTTCTGCTCAGGAAATCACAGTGGAAGCCCTTTCAGATCCTTCTCTAGGCTCCCACTAACCCCATGCAAAGTTGTTGAATCCACAGCATTGTTCAGCAAAGGGATCCACAGTTTTTCTGCCTGTTGCATGAAGACTGTCTTTCAGCTATTTGTTTTGAACCTGCTCTATCATTCCCTATATGCATTTGAAAAACACAGTGAACATTCTATCTCTATCCATTTTCTCCATGTCACTCTTATTTTTGTAGTCTCCTGACATATCTTCCCCTGCAGGAACACTTCTTCCCCAGCCAGTTCAACCATCCTCCTTATGGAAGTCATTCTAGTCCTTTGGTCACCCTGCTGCCCTACTCTTCCTTTTCCTAGCTCTTGCATATCCTTTTTGAGATGGAAGAACTGCAACTGTGCAGGATATTCAAGGTGTCAGCAAACAATTTATACAGGGGTGTAATTACATTTTCCATTTTGCTCTCTATTTCCTTCCTGAAAATTTGTAGTGTGTTCTTTGTTTTGCTTACTGCCACTGATTACTAAGTGGAGATTTTTGTGTAGTTCTTTATTATAACTGCAGGGTCAGTGATAATGTTTTAGGACTAGCTCAGTTTTAAATATTTTTACAAACTGATGTTGGAGAGCAGATAAGACTTCTGACATGATAACAAAAAGTACAGTAATAATATTGCCTCACTTGGCAGTATTGAAATGCATTCAGCTTCCCCTTAGCAATGCCACCAGCAGTAATAATTGTTCACCCAGCACAGATAAAACCCGCAACACCTACCATGAAACTGTAAAACATTGAGGACAAATTTTCAGCAGCACCAAATAGAAAAAGTAAAAAATCACAGTGAGACAAAAGAAATACATTATTGTACACAACCAAACCCAAATTTTCATATTTTTATGGGTTGGTCTGTGATGTATTTAATTCAAAGGTTGGATTCAGTGATCTCAGGGCTATTTTTCAACCTAATCAATTCTGTGATTCCATGATATCCAAATCACTGTTGAGGTTTTAAAAAAAATCATGAATTTCAAATCTTATTCTGGTTTGTACTGGCACCCTTTCACTCAAATCCAGTGCAGTAAAAATAATCAATCCACTTTGGTCACTCCTATCTGACCTAAAATTTCTATGAACCCTCCAAACATTATAGTGTATCTAGATAATCGCAGTGTTCACATTTTTGCATAAAATAGCCACTAGAGGGGGAGATAATCCCAAACACTTGAGAATTTCTAATCCTAGATGGAAGAATTTAAACATTTTAATCTATTTTCTTTTACCATGACTGCAGCATCTATTTTTTTTTTTTTACAGTACAAGTATTCAGCTACAATAAATCATATTGAATTATTTGTTAGGTTATTATTTTTTCTTAGGCCCAGCAGATGAATCAGAAGTACCTTGCCAGAGCTAAAGCCTTTCCTTAGAAGGCTCACTCCATTTATTTAGTAATTAACAGGTAATTTTTAAATTACAATTTCTCAATCAGGGTGATTTCATTTTGTGATGCTAAGGTTCAGGAATTTTCCTTTAAGGAACCTTAAATTCATAGTAACTTCAGTAATCTTCGACTCACTAATTCTAACAGGTCACAAAACTCTGGCATGTTGTGCTCAACAACAAGTACCCTTACTGAGACAATAAGAATATATGTTACATATTCAAGCAGTTAGGTTATGACACTTTCAGCAAATGTCAATTTATAAACCAAACAGAAAATCAATCTGTACTATCTATTGTGAGCATAAAAAAAAAATCCCAGTGATTTGTTAAGGTCATAGTGACAGTCCTGACTGCTCCACCTCCACTCAGATCAATGTCTCTACAGCTGTTAGGAGCCCATGGAGTCGAGGTAAGGAAGACCTTAACTGTGCTGTATCACAAAGCAATCAAGACCTATGGTTCTCCATAGGAGAGGAACACAGTAATTATCCACACCTATGATGTAATAAACATTGTTAAACATTGTCACACACAATACAGCTATGATAAAATCTTCATCTGTGGCAGCCACGGTCACACTTGATTGTGGGGGGAATTGCTTTGTATTTTATTGTGACTTATTAGGCAAATTTGTGAGGCTGATGTGAGACAGTGTGTTATGATAGTTCTGAAAAGGTAATCTGTCAGGCAAAACCAAGGAAGATGTGTCCCAGCACAGGCCTGTACATCCATGTAGCAGCTCCAGGAATTCCCTGATCACACTTGCTTCTCCCATCAGTCACAGAGGGGAAGCAGAGGGGCAGGCCTGCAAAGACTGATTATCCACCACAACAGCAATTATAACAAATGTGAAGAAATAAAAGAATGTTTAATTTCTTTTAGCATCCCACATGAGTGGTCAGGCAGAACCACATACTGAGCTGTAATTGGTTTTCTGTGACTTTTGCCTGAGTGATGTAAGCAGCTGAAACTACTCTATGTTCTACCTGGTTATAAACCAGTATTTTACAGAAGGCTTAATATTATTAAATAATACATACATATAGACATAAATGTGCATTATAAAAATATGTCCCCTCAGGTGTGCATTCATTTCTCAGAAGAGGAAAAATCAATATTGAGAAAAATTATACACCAAGACAGGAGGTCTAAACAGTAATAAAAAAGAAATGTTATAACTGTGATATGGATCAAAAGGTCAAGAATTGGCAACTGGAAATAGAAGGTGTAATGGTCAACCACAAAAATAGGAATTTTTCCATGAATGAAGTTTGTCTCACAGGGAGATAAGTAACTCATGGAACATACTTTAGAGAAGAGAAAGAGAAACTAAGCTGTTGTTGTAGTTATCAATCTGACCTTTTTTTAAAAAGTAACAAATGAAAACTTTATCCAGTTTTCTGAAGGCAGGAGATCAAGTGTCTGGTTTTCCCATGCCCTTTGGTGGTGGTGTGGGCTATGCTGAGTAAATGTGATGTTGTAGGAGTGAAAAGCATTCATAAAAATTTAGAGAGGCAGCAGTGCTGTGAGAACACATTCTCCTGTCCCTTCTCATGGGTTCTCTGCAAAGAAGGTACAAACAGCTGAGGAGAGGAGAGGCAGTAGAG
The DNA here is from genome assembly GCF_023055355.1 of Agelaius tricolor. Classification (NCBI taxonomy): domain Eukaryota; kingdom Metazoa; phylum Chordata; class Aves; order Passeriformes; family Icteridae; genus Agelaius; species Agelaius tricolor. Next base: position 21,849,465 of record NW_027269262.1, on the reverse strand, counting down.
CAATGGGAACACCAGAGGAGGACTGATCCAGAATCGTCCATGCTGAGAAAGATGAGAGGAAGCCCTGAAATCAAACAGTATTGTTCATGAGGGGTGGAGATCCTTTTAATTGGGAAAACTGGTAGCTGGAATGACTAAGGTTATATTATATAAGTGTTTGCCTGCAATTGCTTTCCAGCTGCTAAAGGAAACCTTTAAAAAATGAAACATATCAACTTTTAACAGAGAAAAAGTAGTATTTATGCATTTACATGGCTGTGGCCATGCAAACAAAACCCTAAAACATCATTAAAATCTCAGTTCTTTTTTGCTAAGGAAGGTCATATGAGAACAAATAGGACAAAGTACCGGTTAGAGTGAAACTCAAGAAGCCCCCAGGAAGTTAGACTTTAAATGGAGATAATTCACAGAAAGTCACAGAAAGGAGTTCATCTTTGATACATCAGACTGCTTTTGAAAAATATAGCTGAGCAACTACGCTCCTTTTCAACTGTGCTCCTTTTTTGCCTGGTCTTTCGGAGGCCTTTTGCCTTACAACCCCTTTAAAAAGCTTGTTAAAGATCTTTTTACAAAGTAGGTAATTAAATATTGTAAGGACATATTAATTGCACAGATAAAGGACTAGCTTGGAAAGCAAAGGCAGAGAGCACAAGTGTAAAATAAGAATTTGGGCTAGAGAAACATGACGAGCTGTGTGCCACAGAGACCAGTAATGGCTGGGAGTGACTTCATTCCCTATATGCCGATCTCTGGCCAGGGGGAGGAAATGTGGCTGTAAGGGAGCAGAGGCTGTTCATGACACATAACTGGGCAGAGCTTCAGCACAAGGGAAAAGAGTCATAAACAGAAGGTCCTGGACAGAGCAAGAGGGACAGGATATGAGTTAACATGCTTGAATTGGGAGAAATGCTGTTATTAGAGACCAGCCAGATGAAAACGCTACAGCACTGCCCTGACACTGTGCTTCTCGCTGACTTTTTACTGACCAAGTACAGCGAGAGAGGAGAACTACTGGTGCTGAAGCAGGGAGTTTACAAGTGCTTAGCACTAGACAGAACTCAGGGCAGATACAGTCATCTTCAGCAGCACTTCTAACTTTTTGAACAATATTACAGATGTAAGCCTGATTTTTTTTTTCAGTAGCAAAGGCCAGACTGAAGGAGAACATTATGTAGGATTGAGTGGATGCTTTGCGATAATATTTATTTTTCATATATCTAATACATTACACAGACGAGGCCACACCAAAACTGAGCAAGATGTTAAACTAAAGCTAAAAACTTATTATTAAGGATGCTACATTCAGGCTGAAGATTCCATAGCTTTTGCTATTTAAAACAAATTTTATTTAGCAATTTAACTTCACGACCTAACAACTGTATGTAGAACATGTGCCACAGACTTTTGAAGGTTCGTTGTTTGCCACAGAGACATCTTTGTTCATATTTTTAGATCTTTCAAATATTTGTTTACACATTTCCTGGGGAGGACATACCTTCTGTAATACAGCTTGTGCATCAACCCACTCCCGATTTATTTTAGTATCCCCCAGCTGATGGGGGACAGATGGGTGAGGGCTGGGAGCAGAGGAATGCTGCCCTGCCTCTGATGGCCCTGGGAGGTATGCAGCTCGCCTCCCCCAGACAGCTTCCAGGAACCTTTGGGAAAGGAGCTAGCGTGACTTTTGGTCACCACAAACATTAGAAATCTACAAAAGATTCAAGAGGAATCAGCTTTCTGTCTTGCTCAGCAGGATAGAGGTCACCAAGATGCTGTTGCTGAAGATTCCTACCCCAGAGAGATTCTGTAATATCGAGGGAACCAGGACACTAAACTACAAAGTAGGCAGCATTAATTTGAATAGTGATGTGTAGTTTGCGATCATAAACTTTTCCTACAGTTCCCAACTTCACTGTCTAGCTATGGAATTGGAATTCAATTCTTGTCTCAGCAGACTGGGAATTACAGTTTGGATTAACATATTTTAGATTAACACATTGTAAAATTAATAGAGTCTAATCTGCACCAGTGTCTGCAATGTTTTTTGTGTGCAATGCAAGCCAGTTTGTACTATGCTCCTTTTTTCTGACCACGATGACACAAAATCCCTTCTGCTAAGAAATGCTCTCTAAACCTCCTGATTCAGAAGCCACATCCTCCCTGGTCCCTCAGGAGGCTGCAGCCACCATCAGAGAGTGCCAGCCACAGAGACCATGATGTGCAGATGGCACTGCCTGGACATCAAAAGTGTCCATCAAAGTCACACCATCACTCCTCTCCTCAGCTGGGCAGGGGAGGAAAAATAACAACCAAAGGCCCATTGGTCAAGATAAAGACAGCGAGATATCATTCACAAGTTGCCATCCCAGGAAAAATGGACTTGACTGGAGGGAATTAGTTTGTTAGCAATAAAATAATAAAAAATAAAACCAAAATAAAAGCACCTTCCCTCCTTCTTCCCAGACTTCACTTTGCTCCTCATTTCTTTGCCTCCTTTCATCATTGGCACAAGGGGACAGGGAATAGGGCTGAGGTCATTCATCACACATTGTCTCTGCTGCTCCTTTCTCCTCAGAGCTAGGAGTCTTCACACTCCTGCACTGCTCCAGAATGGGTCCCTGGCACAGGAGACAGTCCTCCACGAACTTCTCCAATGTGCTTTCTTTCCATGGGCTGCAGTTCCTCAGGAACAGCTCCAGCACAGAGTCCATTCCACAGGGTACAGTCCTTCAGGAATAGGCTGCTCCAGTATGGGTCCCCCAGAGGGTCACAAGTCCTGTCAGCAAACCACCTCCAGTGTGGGCTCCTCTCTCCCAGGGTCCCCAGGTCCCACTAGGAGCCAGCTCCAGCATGGGCTTCTCATGGACTCACACCCTCCCTCGGGCACCCACTTGCTCTAGTGTGGGGTCCTCCATTGGCTACAGGTTGGTCACTGCTCCCCCATGGACCTCCATGGGCTGCAGGAGCACAGCTGCCTCACCATGGTCTACCCCACAAGATACAAGGGATTCTCTGCTCCAGTGCCTGGAACACCTCTTCCCCTCCTTCTGCACTGACCTCGGTGTCTGCAGGGATGTTTCTCTCACATATTCTCACTTCTCTCTCCAGCTGCTGCAGCACAGGAGTTTTTCTCCCTTTTCAGGTATATTATCCCAGAGGTGCTTCCACCATCACTGGTGTGCTCAGCCTTGGCCAGTGGCAGGTCCATCCTGGCATAGGCTGTGTAAGACATGGGGAAAGTCTGTGGCAACTTCTCAAGGAAGCCACCCCTGTAGCCCTCCCCAGCTACCAAAACCCTGCACACAAATCGAATACAATGACATAGGCAGGGCAGTGAGCAAAAGAGACACTTCTGAAAGCTTCACTCCATACAGATCATTTAAATGCGGGCCACTAAATTCCCTCAGTGTAACAGAGTCAACACAAAGGGAAAAGACTCCAACCCCACAGTTTTCTTGGAGAAATGTAGATAATCTCAAAGATGAAGTTGTGGGTTTAGAATACAATGTTTTAATGTAGAAATTTTTTTGAAACATTGTTTGCAAATTTGTTTTACATTCAGTGATTCATACACTGTATTATGCTTACCAGCAAATTTTTCACCTATAATGAGTATAACATATTACTGTCTTTTTGAACAGATGGATGGGATAATCCTCTAGGGAAGAACCCTAATATGAATGCAGGCAGCTGTTAGTTCCCAGTATGCAGGATGCACATCATGCCTGCCTCTGTTGCAGGTATGGTAATTGGTATAAACCCAGGCTACAATTAGTCCAGGTCCTCTGGGAGTGTCTCATAATTCTGAACTTTCTCACCCATCAATAAATATGTTTGGGACTTGGACAAATTCTTGGTTGATTCCCTGTTTCTGCTGTACCCTCTGGAAAGCCAGCCAAAGGCAGCTATTTCCCCTGCTACAGTGGCTTTGTCCCGCAACAAATGACTCAAGTTCCTTGCTGTCTTCTCCCCTTGGCTACAAAATTTTGGGGCTCAAACAGGAACTCCTTCTGGCTGGTTGTGCTGTTGTCCATGTGTTGTTCTGTCTCCTTCAGGACTATGCAGGGAGTGAAAAATCCCCATTTTCCATCACAGCTTCTCCCTTTAGTTAGTGTGTAGAGACAGCAGTGGAATGACCTGGGACAGGAGACTGCGAAGTCCAGCAGAAAGAAAAAGCTGATGAGCTAATGACAGCAGATTCTCTGCCACATGTCTAGTGGGAAAGGATATTTATAGAAAATGTTTTTGTGATAAACAGGAGGAAGTAATTTGGGAAGGACATAAAGCACTCAAAACCAGAAACAAAAATGGAGAAGGAAAGATTTCCTTCCTCACATCTTTCATGCTTTCCACTGAGAAGAAAACATCATAGATGCTCCATACCACCAAACTGGAAACCCACTGGAAATCAAGCACTGGCTGATAAGTGATTCTAATACTCATAAGACCTTTTTTTCCTAAAACAAGAACATAAAAAACTGCCTCAAAAGCTAAAATTGTGTATAAATCTCTTTACAGTTTGTATGTCTAAGAGAATTTATACCAGAAAGCTAATTGTACATTTCACCAGCCTCTAGTACTCAGGATTGCTGATACAAAGTACATAACCATAACAAAACAAAGCTTACAAGAATACGTGATTCTCTCTGCTATTTTGTCTGTTTCTGTTAATTTGTTCCTTCAATTTGTCTTATAGTTGCTACTATTAACATCACTTCTGTTTTTCTACTTGAATAATTTGTTATTCCCTAGACTAAGACAGCTTTGAAAATAAAAATTGAGTCTTGGTGAGTTTAATATTAATTCCTTATTATTAACCAACTAAGACCTTTATATGTCTGGAATAAAAATGCATATTAATAATGCCAGCATACCTTTAGGAAATTACTATCATCATAATAAAACACTCCACTAAGTATAAAAGTATATTTGCAGGGTAGTACCAGGGTAAAAAGTGTAGATATTTGATTATATTAACATTTAATATAAAATGTTTAGAGGCCATATTTTATTGTATAAATGTTCTTGAATATTAATGAAGCATTGAAGGATTGACAAACAACTCACATGAAACCCTAATGCAGAAATGAAATCCGTGAGCAATTCCTTTTCATAATTCTCTTTGATTTTCCAGGAGTAGACGTGTGAAGCTATTCACTGAACAGCAATATTTCAGACTGAGGGCAACACAGGCTTTGAATACAAAAACACTTAGGGTTAACCTGTATGAAAAAATAATCCATAGTATATTTATAAAGCTGACAATGTATGTATTGACCATACAGTTAAAAATCTGATTCTATTGTTTGGGACTGACAGAAATATAGTGAAAACCAGAAGCCTGTCTTGAAGCCTGACATCTGGCATATGGTCTCTGTGTGTTGGTCTGACCAGAAGCATTGTCCTAGAAATCCCATCACTATGTGAAGCTCCACCCTGTGATCTCAAGTGTTCTGAGAATATGTAACGTGCAAGAAAGGAAAAGGAAAGCAGTGTAAGGAAAGCAGGTCAGTGGCTAATAACGTTATTTTGACTGAGTCGATGTAAGTTATACTATGCTAACATTTTTGTTTCACAGCAGCAGAAGGATAAAGCAGCCCAAAATTTGCTAGGTTTCTGTTAAGCTTTCCTTATTGTTCTTGGCTGGGACAGGAAACAAAAACTAGTAAGCTATCGTCTCAAATTGCGCAAGCAATTGCATTCTTTGAAAACCATTATCTGCATGAAATCTCTTATGGCAGGAAATCACAAACAGAAAGAAATTCTTTCACAATGAGAGAGAAGTCCAGACTACTTTAAATACTTGTTTTAAAGTACAAAAGTTGCCACAAAAATTGATTCACTAATCGCTGTGATTCCAGATACCTGTCTTGACAGTAGACTGATTCCTTTAGAAAGAGCCTAAGGATATGAGGTAAGGAAAATGAGAATTGTCTGAAATGCTAACAATTAAATTTTTTATCAGACAGTCTGTAATTTGTCACAACTGATCACTGAAGAGAAATACAGAGAACACAGAACAGGTGATCATAGATGCATTTCAAGTTCATACTTTAAAACAGTGTTGTGATATAGTGAGAAAAAATGCCTGGCCATTCATAACAGCATTTATGATGTAGCAGAAGCACCTGAGAGGAGTGATACAGGAAAGAAATCACTGGCAGCTTACATGCTGAGCCAAACCATTTAGAGCCTGTTCACACTAACTGGCAGGATGATAAAAAGTCACATCTTTTTCTTTTTTTTTTTGCTTTTCCTTACAGTATTCACATGTCATCACACCAGTTCTGGAAGCTGCTGAAATCCCTCAATAACTCCTCATTTTATAATAGGATTGTATGTTAGATGTCTATAGCATACTTAGCTCAGTGAATTAACTGAAAGGTAACAAAAACACCAAAAAAAAAAAAAAAAAAAAAGCAAAGTAACAGTTTTTAAGTGTCTCTAGATGAGCCCTCCCCAAAATACATCCTTTTTAGCTCTATTCAAATTGAGTAGAGAAGATTGAAGGGAGAGGAGAGGTGAAGAGCTCAGACTGATGCAACTAGTCAGAGGCTGGCTGACCTCCTTGAGCTCCAGTTGGATATCCCAAGCACCTCCACATTCCTGAAGAAAAGAAACTTGGTGATTTTCAGAACTGGGTGGCATCCTCATCTGCCATGCTGCAGAGACAGCTACTCAAATGATACTTTTAAAATAATAACAACAGATATTAAGAATGCCACACATATAAAAATACCTTATATATATCAGCTTTCTAACATTTTCTCCAAAGCTGAAACAGTCCTTGCTGTATCAAAGAAACCTGCATCTTTTAGCCTTTTTTCTTTAATTTGACTCTCTAAAGATGATAAAATGAGGAAGGCATCTCAGTTTGCATTTTTCCTTGATATGCTGCTTTTGCATAGCAACCTCCCTCCCTGACTGTAATAATCTCACCCTACCCTTTCTAACCCTGTCTGCTAGTACCAGCTATTACCTTTTTTAATAGTACTGCACATTACTAGTAATCATAAACTGCAAGTTTGACATTTAATCATTACTTCTTTAATTCATTTCTGTCAATGTCATAATTTAGATCACCCTTTTTACCAGCACAAGTGTTGTCTCAATGTCTAAAGGAACAGATATTTTGCCAGACTTATTTCTTATCCAATTATCAAGCTAGGATAAAAATGAGAAAACAGAGATTTTCTCTGCCACCTTTTTTCTGCTGGCTTTGAGGAACCTTCATGTTTGTTGCAATTCTTCTTAATCATTTATTTTGTGAAAATTGAAAGTGTGTCAACAATTTGTAGGGAAGGTGACAAAGCTAATTCTGGAGGAATGCATTCAATCTACTTGGCCAGGCTATGCCAGCAAGAAATGCCTCTTTCACACCTGTGTCAATGATAGTTTAGACATGTGTGTTCTGCCCTCATATATCAGCAGAAGCTCACCTCATCATGGATGTAATTAACTTAGCCTTGCCCGTGGCAAAGAACACAGCAGGTATGTCAATCTCTGCATGACTGAGCTGGCTAATTCTTGTCTTGTCATGATGCTGCTGGACTTGGGAGCTCACACTCAGAAAATGTATTTTCATATTGTGCTTCTGGCCTTTCTTGAAGACAATGACCTCTGAATTGACACCAAGGCAGTGCAGATGACAGCATTTAAAGGCTAGGAGTGCTTGTGTTCTGAATGGATAAGTTATGAGTTAAATTTCTTGTCTCATGCAAGCTTTCAGGAACATATTGAATTAGAAGTTTGTACTCATTTTACATTTAGAACCATTTTGCATAAACACAAAATTACCTTGCTATTTGAGAGAAAAGGCAGTAAATAAAGTACTGAACTTTAAGATACACAGATATGCATGTTATTAAATTGTCTTCTACAAGTGGTGCCCACATTCTACATCTATACTGTTCTCCTTGCTCACTCCCAAGGACCACACCAGTGTAGACATGGCAATGTGAAACATAAAGACTATCATTCATTCATTCAGTCATTCTTTCATCCATCCATCCATCCATCCATCCATCCATCCATCCATCCATTGCAATGTGTGACTCCAGACAGCTGGAACAGCCCAGGGAACTCAGTAGGGAAAAAAAGTCAGTGGTTACAGAGTGGGAACTGGCACCATTTGGTGCCACCTTTTTTGGGACAAAACTCCCGAAACAAATGCTATCACTACAAAGGCTTAAAGAAAATATCACATTCAGCCCAGTAGCAAATACATCTTATTGTGATCAATGTCGGTACTCGGTTGATATGGGAAAACTTTAAAAGTTGTCTTACTTAAAAAAAATTTTAATAATTAAGGGCTTAAATTTATTCAGGGCTCAAAATACAGACATTTCTCTTAAAGGGGAGAGTGTGAGATTTTCACAAGGACATAACTCAGTTCTCTGGCTCTGTCATTTGAAGGGCTGCAGAGAAATGCAAATTTTTAATAGGAACAACTCTGTACTGAGATGCTGACACATCAGTGAGGAAACAGGTACAAAGACACTTCTTATCCCATCTTTTCTGTACCTTAGCAAGGCTAAAGTGGTTATTTGATTTGCATATTTAGGAAATTATTATGTCCTTCTACAACTACAAATATTTTATTTATCTAAAAGAAGACCGTTATTTTAACATCCAGAGAAAAATTCCTATGGGACAGTAATTCCACAGACTGTGGAATACTGGTAGCAGGGCTAAGCACAACTTAGAAATCCTGCTTATTTCTTTAGCTGTTAAATTAGATGGACAAATATCACATAACATATGCCATGTAATATAATAAAAGAAAAAAAACTGGACAAAGTGCTAGGCATTTGATACACATTTTTATTTCAGAAAGGTTTCCTTGGCCAAAAGATAATATGAAAATAAAAAAAAAATTAAGTACAGCAGTGCTCATTTATTTAAACTGGCATGTCAGTTTGTAACTATACTTCAGGTCATAATTAATTTGTTTAATATATTTATTATCCAGAGAATCACATATCAAATATTATGATCACATATGTTATACAGCAAATATCACTCTTATTCTATGCTTGCAAAAAAATGAAACAATATAAAACTAAAACTGGGATAGACAATAGATAGATAGATAGATATTTACATAAATACATACATAGTATTTGAGATCTATCAAACAACAGGTGCTTTCTAAAAGAGTCACACACAACTTCCTTTGTAAAATTGTGGTTGTTTTGTAAATCACGTATTTGGGAAAAAGAAAGAGGAAGCTATGTAATTCTGATGGTTCATGCATGGATTATGCCAATAAATATAGAGCTGGGCCAATTTGCAATCTCTTTTTTCTGGGTTAAGAAGGACCCAGTTGATCACCCAGCCAGTAAGGGCTTCACTAATCCCCAACTCCTGGGGAGTAAAGGAATGCTCCAGAGTCCCTGTATGGTTAGGAGGGAGGATGAGGACATTTTGGCATCAGCTCAGCTGAGGATGAACATTTTTGCCCCAGACCTGTAGTAAATGGATTGACTACACAGCAAATGCATTGCTTAGGTTGAAGATGGAGCTGAGAACTTTTGTATGGCAGCTGTAGCAGCCTGGGCCTTGCAAAACCCCTAGATTCTCTAGATCACTAGAGTTGCGAGTACAAGTGGTAACCCAAAGGTTTGTGATCAAATTTGCAACCTGCCAAATCAATACCATACTAATTGTTACTGTCATCCTTTGGCTATAGGTAGAGTTGATGTTGTTGAATGCAGTATCTACTGAAGTTTTATGCTGAATGCTTGCTCTTCCCTGTTTTCTTAATTGTCTGTGTTCATTTCCTTTGGACTGCTAGCCCTCTCATGGCATGAATCAGCAAAACACTCAAACATCAGCCCTGACTGAATTCACAGAGATTTAACACTTGTTTGATGTCAGCCCCATCAGAACAGTTCTGTCCAACAGTAAGCTCTGAGCAGAAGCCCACTGACGATGTCAAAGAATACTCAATGCCCCTGTGGTGTGAAACACCGAATTTTATATTTCCACTTTCTGCCACACTAGACCCACAAAGAACTTCATTTGGCAGTGTTTTTATAACAGAGAACTGTGCCAGCCTTTTACTAGAACCAGAACTTGTAATGATCTGGCCTCAGAACTAAATGTGTCTTTTCAAATGTACTTAATTCAAAAAGTTTGTTCATGAATTTAAAAAGTCCGTCTCTTTGGTTCTGCATTCCAATACAGATTGTAAGCAAATAGACAAATTAAAGTGAATTGTAGCTTTCAGTTCCTTCTCCTGTGTAGCTGTCCCTGGTGAATTTAACTGAATCCATGAATAAACCTCTTCTTTTAAATGAATGTTGGAAAAGAGAAAAATTTTTAAATAGTACCAGCAACCAACTTTCATTCTCCCCTATTCAGAAGCAGCCCCTAATGAACCCTGAACGTATAAATGGACCTATATGTGTTTCAAAAAGGACTCTTTAAAACAATAAGGAATTCACACAATACTATGAGGTCTAGCCACAAATATAAAGAAAGATATATGGGATGCATTTTCATTTATTCTGTTGCTCTTTTACATTTTCCAACATTTAATAGTGCTTGGGGAACTGTGTACATCCATTATATGTGGTGGTGTACAGACCCCTTTACCTACCCAGATTGTAGCAAAGGGAATCTAGAGTGATAATGAATAATAAAAAAATTGACCACATGCCAGAGGCACACTGTGTTTCGGGGTTGTAGGTGTTGTGGCAGATCTTCAACTATGACACCCAGATAATTGCTGATGACAAACTGTATATTCTGAAGCTGCTGCACTCCCACAAAGGGACCTTTGTTTGGCTCAGTGGATGTGTGCAAGACCTCCTGCTGTTCTGCCGCCAGCACACTGCCATCACTGAGCCCACATTTCCAGCAAACACTAACCCACCCTCCCACAGAGCAAGAAGTCAGAGGACCTCACACTGAGAGTGCACAGAGAGCAGCTGTACACAAAACTCTGAAGAGAAAGTTTGCTGGAGCCTCACAGTCCATTATTTGAAAAAGACAGCGTGAATCAGCCTGTGTGCTCCTGAAGTGATGCTCCAGAAGCAATTCTGCAGCAGCAAATGCCACCTCCCCATAGGCACTGGTGCACTGCCTGCCTGCACTCAGGAGACTGAGCCTGTTTCTTCAAACTCTCACTTCCATATGGAAGTCTTATCCAGAGCAGTACCAGAAATAACCAACAAAAGCATGAGGCTAAAGAAGAGGCTCTTGCTAAAAAAAACCCACTATTCTGGATGTCTCTCAAATACATATTTGGTTTGATTTTTAGAAGGTATGAGTGTGTGTCAGTTTTCATCCAGGAGACTGACTGCAGGGCATTCTGCTTTTTGCAAAACAAGACACACACACATATATGTGTATATATATATGTCTCTACACAGACATACATACATAGGAGTCTAATTTTATGCTTCCAGGTGCAAATATTTTGGCTTATGTCTTTTTGTATCCACATATCCCATGACACGTATCTACATAACACACATAGGCTACATAAACATATGGTGCTGCTAAGAGCCCAAAGGTGTTATTTCCCATATAATAGGTGTTATTTGCCACTCCATATAGAATGCCTGCCCTAAACCCAGTGTTTGCTTTGTGTCTGTGCTGCAGCAAATCTATCTCACAAGGCTGAGGACGGGCAGCACGCCATCCTGACAGATGGGTCTGATGGCCAGGAGACCATGAATGTGCATCCAGTGTGGGTGAGACTGAGGAGAGCCTTTGCCAGGGAGATTTAAACAGCTTTCTGCTGTTTCAGCTACCTACTGCAAGGAGAAGGGTGTAGGCTTACATTACACGAGGTCTATGCAAGTGCAGAGAGTGGAGAGGGAGCACCACATGTATAAAGAAAATCCCTTCAAATAGCTACAAATCAAAGACATCCACTGAGAAAAAGTGAGGTGCTGTTATGGAATCCACACCTCTCTAGCTCCTCTTGGGAAGACCAAGCACAACTCGTCACAACAAGTTAATTTGTCTGAACATGCCGGCAAGGGTGCCGAAACCTGTTGCACAGGCTTTCTTCCTGTCCCAGAGGCACATAATATTTGGTAAAGCAAAGGCCTAGCTTTCAAGTAACAAGAAGATACTACTCTTCCATATGGTATAAAAATCTTCTCAATAAAGGAACAAGTCCTTTTGGTACAAAGAATGTGAATTTAGTTTGTATCTTAAAAAAAAAAACAAAAACAGCATTAAATGTCCTGTGAACAAGTTGGCAATTGCATGAGTAGAAGTTAAAATACTGCTTTCAAAAATGATCCCCTTATAGAATTTGCATCCTCAGGTCAGGTCTGTTTGTACAGACCTGAAGAGAAACACTATACAAGTTCTATTATTCAGTGCTCTGAAAACTTGAAGCACAATCAGCGTCATTTTCTTCACAGTCATGCATTTTATTCATACCCATACCCAGAAAAATCTACATAAAAATAAAGTCTGCCATCTAAAAAGAATTAAGTGGTTCTTCAACTGTTGTCTTGAAGTACTTTTCAATTAAAATTTAGGCAATGATCAAAGATTTCATGCAGTATATTGACTGACAAGTGAAATAAGCTTATGGAAAAAACATACTTCAGTATAACACACACCTTTTAGAAAACATTTTATCTGTTTAGCAAACCAAGTGGACAGTACATAGCAAAAATTGCATACAGAAAAAAAAAAAAGAGGGAAAGCATAGCCATATTAAGATGAGTAAGATATATGAGGAATTCCTACACACAAGCTTAAGTGCCAGGTAGGGTAAGGCAACTAGGAATCACCAAAAAAATTGGTATAAGGTGCTGGCAGTTTTGAAAATATCCACTAGGCATTCTTTTAAATTAAAAAGGCAAATTCCTGTCCTTACAGACATTAAAGGCAAATTTGTTATCATGCTTCCTAGGATGGGTGTTTTCCTCTACCCCCAGTGATCACCCAAAAAGATGATACTTTCAAAGGAGAATCCTCCCACAATGAGTGGATCAGCAATGAAACTCTTCTGACCCCCTCCTTCTCCCACTAGAAGGGCTCATGCTTTTAGGACTGATGTGCTAAATCTTAATTACTTAGTAATGGTAATAATTTTTAAAATATCAAAAGAAAGTTAAATTCTAAGCCAGCTGCAGCCACCGTGTTGAAAATGGCAATTTATTACACTGGCAGCATGGGAAACCAAGGAGCAGTAAGTCAGCTTCCTTCCTGCTCCAGACTTTCCAGTAGTTTTTATTGTGTTTTGTTTATTGAATTAACCCTTGAGAACAGTGAAAAGAGGGGTGTTTTTGGAATGTACTCAGTATTAAAGAACTCAGCCACAATTCAAACACGTTGCAGCAACAAATTTGGGCTTGTGCTTAGCCTGAAGGTGTAAGAAAAGGGCAAAGGTGATGGAGAGAATCTTCATGCCTCCCTGTTTGGTGTATCGATGTAGCCACGAACACAAGCTACCCTATGCCTCAAGGGCTGTTCTGGCATCTGTGGACAGCTGAGATGTTTACACATATTTTGCATTGTTGCTTCCTGCATTGTGAAGTATGGAGCTACCATGGGAATACTCCAGACCCACTTGCTCCTTGTAGAGCAAATTCTGTCAGAAGAGAGTTGGTCCTTGTGGATGTATTCTGCAGCTTCATCAGGGCGCAGCAGTCACATGTCTGCGTGTGTACATATCATTCATTTCTAAGTACACCTTTTAAAATCTAAATGTCCTTCATAACTTTTTGATACCTGAAAAACATATTCATTTTAGTTCTCAGAGTTTCTGAAGACTCTAAGTTCAGGAACACACTGTATTATTATCCAGATGGTATCAATACATTAATATCCTGCCTTCTGCCATCTCAGATATTTTTCATTTGGTCTTTGGAGCCATTTTATAATAAACTCAATTCATCAAGTAAAAAAGTGATCCTCTCTATGTACCCTTCCAAATTCTTAGTGCTCTTTTAAAGAAAGGAAAAGCACAATCTAAAAAGTGTTGCATTTTAAAGTATATTAAGTGTACTGCCTTATGGTAATTAGAGAACTTGCTGTCTAATATAGACATTGCAGATATGTAGAAATTACTTGAAATATTAATGTTTAGCTACATATTATCACTCAAATTATAAATCAATGGTTACTTTGGGAGAAGGAAATGAGAATGTATTTTCAATCAAAATCAACCACACAGGCTAACTGGTTGTATCATTTAGAGATTTATGTAAATTGCTTTTCTCTGTACTTGAACATGTTTTAGAGATTACAAAGCACACATGTTAAGAACAAGCCAGTGGTGTAATTCTTTGATGTTTAATTTAGGCTTTCATATGTAATTCCTAGAATACGTTGCATTATTCAATAAATTCTACTTTAAGGTGCTGCTTTTTATAATGGAATTTAAAAAAGGAAAAAAACTCAGATTTTATTTTTTTTTCATTTTAGTGTGAGTCCAGTACATTCTTTCTATCAAGAAGAACCTCATTACTAAAGTGCATTCTTGGACTTTCGCAGGCCTCAAGATACTCTGATTTAAAGGATAGGCAAATTGGCAACCTGTGAAATAAAAAGTTACAAAAATTACCTGGTGGAATAAAAATAATTTGCAAGCTGCAGAGGGGTCTACAACATTTTCTTTGGCAGTCTTTCTTGCTCCTCCTAAAAAAGCAACCTTGCAGTTCCTTGATGCTGTTCTCCAGAATCTTTGTTTTAATTCTTGTTTTTATCTGTTTTTTAAGGCAAATAAGCCCTTTCTTATGGCAAGTGTTTTTAATAGGCTGCATATTGAACAAGTGATGCTTTCATTGCTAGGGGAATTGCATGGAAACCTCCAAAATGTAATTATGTAATTATCCAGAATTAGACCTTGGTCATGGGTGTGTCAGCACCTTCCCTCTCTCCTGTCCCAGGGATGTGCATGGGGGAACTCTGCAAATCAGATTAGAAAAGCTCTGAAGATTGTTTTTTTTTGTTTTGAGAAACAAAGTAGACTTCATCTCCTGAACTGCTTGTAATAGATAAAAAAATTAATAATTATTTAAAGGAAATATTTCATATGTTTGCAAATATGGATTTTTTTAATCTTTCTCACTGTGCTGCCTGAAAACAAAGTTGAAAAAAATACCAGAAGATAAGAGAAAAAAAAAGTGTCAGAAACTGGGAACTGAGTGATGTCATATTGTAGTATAACATGAAATGCACACAGTTACTATTCTTATTTACCTTATAAATTAAGGTAAATAAGAATAGTAACTGTGTGCATTTCATGTTTAACTGAGTTTCAAAAAACTTAATTTATTTTCTGGACAAAAACTGGTTCTTCTTCACATTCAAAACACATCTTTATTCTTTTTCTTTGCCCAGCAAAGTGTGAGTCCAGTACATTCAGAATAACAGAAATTATTTTTTTAGATATTCTGTTATATAAAAGAAAGAGAGGAAAAAAAAGAATAAAAGTGAACATTATAACTTAGAGGAGAATTTATAAAAACAGATGTATTTATTTTCATGTTTTGTTTTGTAAATATCCCATATGTTCATATTAATAAAAGGCAAACTCATCAATTGAACTTGTTCATAATTTTTATTCTGCTACTCATTTAATCATCTCCAGTTGCCATTTCCTGAAAAGACATTGCTATGTCAATTAAGAATGGTAGTAATTTCTGATGGAGTGGAGTAATTAGTAACAGGAGCAAAATTTAAAATACCATACTAAAACTATCAAAATTCATAAGGTACCAGATGTTCATCAGTAGGCTCCCTGTGTAGTAAAGCAGAACCTTACTATAAAATCAGAAAGTGTGTAAATAATCCTGAAATAGTGAAAAATTTAATAAAGATATCTCATCAGCAGACTGATAAGAGTGGGAGTAATGTTATGCAAATTAAGCTCACAGTTCTTCTACATCAAAGGAACTATCAAAGCCAAATGAGAGAGGAAGGAACCACTACCATCTGCAATTCAGATCACCACTTCTGGTCCCATCATTAAACTTAAGAAACATTGGGAGCATCATACTATTAATTCGTAACATTATTACCTATTCTGGCTCTCATGCTAGAAGTTACTGAGAGCTTCTTCAGACTAGAGTCTACTTTTTAAAATGGCAAGACTATCCCCTTCTGGGACTGCAAAGGAGAATGGCTGCTGGCAGCTCACTTTCCTTTCTCCTTTTCCCTTGCCAGGTAAGAACAGATAATTCTTACAGTCTCTTTTAAGTTCATGTCCAAGCAAAGCAGCACCTATGCAGCCACATCCTCTGCCGTGAATTCCAGCTGCCCAGAAGTGCTGCCACATAGCAGAGCCGTCCTGCAAACCATAAACTTGTAGAAAACAAGAGCTTAGTCCACATCATGGAGGTAAAGTGTCCTATGCCTCGTAAAAAATCCGAAGAAGATCAGCTGCAGAAAGATGGGAACCTAGCTGGGAAATTAATACTTGATCAAGTCCAAGTAATTAAGATGCTTGGAGAGTTTGACAGTGGCTTCCAAGTTTTGCCCCCCTACATTTTATTTCCATATGGGCAGTGCTGTGTTTCACAAGAACTGTGAAAAGGAGACAGGTTTTAGTTCTGGAAGGATCTCTCATGTTAGCTGGCTAGGTAGCTGTGTTGAGGAAGCAGTTCTTTGCTACAAGAGGAATAAGGATCTGCTTTTCAGAGTGTTTCCATTTCAAAATGAGACTCTCTCAGCTTTTCCCTGTTGCCATTAATTCTTAGTGATATTGCACCCACTCGAGACTAATGTAAGGAAGCCCTTATTCTGAATTCTTATGTTAATAGCGGCTCTCCTGTGGCCATGAAAGAAAGTATTGATTTATGTGTTCTGCAGCAAGGTCTCAATGGTGTCAATAAAAAGGTAACTAAAAGTGCAAGATCCATCACTGGTATCTTCAGCTATCTAGTAGAAATTGCCTCTGCCTGAAATTTTTATGTGCCCATTTGATCTATACCTTATCAGATGTCATCTACCTCTATTATGATTCAGATATCATTAATTAAAAGCTAAGCAAGGAGCATATTCTGACAGCTGCTAACTCAGCAATGTTCAAATTTTGATAGTAATCAGTGAACAAGGCTAACTCTTATATGGTGCTCTTGTGAACTACAGAAGAGGCAGCAAAGGAAGATCCTTTCATATATATTGGTACTTAGATTATTTTTGGACCTCTTTAGACATCCTTTTGTAAACTGCCCTTGAATATGGCAGCTTACTAGAGAAAGACAAAAGTGTTCATGCAGCCTCTATGATGGCTTCTAACCCACTGTCCCCTCAGTGCCTCAAGAGCAGACAACCCACAGACCCTTCTTCAGCCTCTCTTCTCTGTAGATGACAAGAGGCATTGAAGATTAGTGGCTTTCAGATTCTTCAGGATCACAAATCATCAAAAGGTAGTCTGGGGAAAAAAACAAGTTGAATAATAAAAAATCTGAATATACTATGCCTGGATTCCCAGGCAATCAGATGAAAAAATGGGATAAAAATTGGAGTTTTAAAGTGACATATAAATTTTAAACTAATTTAATTTGGTTGTAAGTGAAGGCAGTATAATATCTTCATAACTTTGTCCATGGATTAAAAAAAACCAAAACAAGACAAAACAAAACATGATCCTTCACTTTACAAAGGTCCAGGAGCCATGGGATAGAGGACATGGATACACAACCCACACAGATGGATTTTTGGCTGTGAAGTTTATATGTAGCTTAGAAGGTTTCTTCCTTCCTAGGATTTAGGCAGAAGGTCTGGTAGCACATGTACAGTTGAAGGAAAACAGGTCCCCCCCAATTACTCAACAGTTAAGAAAAAAAAAATAAACAGGAAAGCTCACTGTGAAACTCATCTAGAAGAGCATTAAAATTAGAAATGGACTTTGACAGCACCCAAGGGTACACTATCTGAATTTACCTATAGCCAAAGTTTGTTGTGTCAAAGCTTCATTTTGATCTCCTGTAAGGGTATAAATGATTCTCATAAGCTATCTCAATACTTAAATACTTTGCTGTTGTTGTTGTTGAAGACAAATACACCCACAAATGTCTACTGAAATATTTATTTATTTAACATTAATGTAAATAGATTCAGTCATATAGTGGTTCTAAGGTATGACTAGCTTTCTAGAGCTACCTGATCCAAAAACTTCTATAACAGAGAAAGGTTCTGTCTCTGTTGAAGTATTTGACTGTTTCTACAGGAATAGTTATATCACTGTATATTTTATAGTGATATTGTTAAATCAATATACAGCCATTAAAATGTCATTCATCTTTCCATAGCCATGATTGTTCTAGATTAAAAGAAGTCCTTTTACTGTAGTTAAAAGTCCTTACAAAGCAATGTAATATAAAGCGAAGAAAATTTTCTACGAAAGGAATCATGCTGATATGAAAATTACTGTATAAATGGACATGTTAGCACATGCAGTATTATTTTCCATGCAAAAAAATTTCTCAGATAAATTGCTTTAAAGGAGAGAAGAAGCACATCACAGAGTAAAGGGCAATTAGAAAAGATAAAAGGAGGAAGAGAAGAGAAAGAGCAAGAGGAGTTATTGTTCTACTTCTGTTGCATTCTGATTTGAAGGAGGAAAGGCTACTAAGATCACTGCCATGTACTCAACTTCCTTGCAATTTGGAATGAAAGTGAAGTGAATTGTAAATATTCATAAGCTACTTAGACTAATGCATGTGCAGGGAGGTCTAAACATTTTAATGATGCATTTCATTCTGTAAGATTACAGGCCTGGAAGGTACCTTCAGAGGTCATCCAATTTAGGACACACTCCCAAGGAACTAAAATCTGTATTATTGCTTATGCATACTTGTTCAACCTTTTTCAAAATTTTTATGCTTATATAAGTACAGATTTGTGTCCATACTTCTAATTAAATTAGTTCTTTTTGTTGTTTTATTTATTTATATGGTTTCTTACTTTGTTGGTATTACCATATCAGAACTAAAAAAAAAAAAATCACCAAAACCTGAACATATGAAAATTTAAAACTTAGTTCTTCACTAAGCTGAATGTAATAAATACCCATTTTTGTGCAACTGTAAGATAAGGATATTATAAATTGGCAATAAGTGTATTTCTGTTACATCAACTTTTTAAATAGATTGACCACAAATCACAGTTTAATACTGTACATATGGGAATGCATGTAAAATTTTAAGACCATTTAATATACAGAGAATGATAACTGCAATTATGGTCAAAGTTTATTGTGGTAAATGGCATGGGGAGAATAAGAAGGACTCATACCTCTACAATTTTCTCTAAGGCAAAAGGGGAGAAAAATAACCTATTTAATTAAAAGCAGTATGTTCAAACCAATCACAAGAAAGAACTTATGGACTACATAATATTTCGTTGCCATGATTTTCTAAATATGTAGGAGAAACTCAAGGTTGAATGAGAAGAAAGTCTTTTTAAGCCAACTACTCTTGCTAGCAAAAAACAACTTCATCTGCTTTGAAGAATGTGTGTGTCTGAAACCTTGCCTGGCTTTTCCAGTTGTACCAGCTCATCTGATCAAAGATACCACCTTTTCCTACTTAGTTTTTCAATTAACTTTTATCACATGCAGACACAATAGTCACAATGCATATATATGTTAAAGGATAGCAATATTTGTGGTTTAGGGTATATGGTAGCAGTATGAGGCCAGAATGCAACTTGCAGTAAAGGTAAAAGTACTATTTTGTTTCTGTGTAGCATTTGGCCTCTCCTGCACTCTGAAACAAGATGGGACTACACTTCAGGTCAGCATTTTCTTTTTAAGGCACGTGTCTTGTGTTTGACGAACAGAAAACAAACCTTCCATTGTAAATATACTGCTCACAATTTCACATGAAGGTCATCAGCCATGGACAAAGCACAGACAATTTTGTCATTTATAACATTCATTCTATAGAAAACATGGATATCAGTTGATTGCATATTCATCCCAGCACTGCAAGCTACCCTTTCTCCCTACTTGTTTTCCCATCCACTTCATAAATTGTCTCAGAAAGTGTGTTACAAAAAGCCTTCCAACAGCTTTCCGAGGCAGTTCTGCATCTTTGCTGATGGTCCTTAGTTTTAGCTGCCAACAAAGTCGTCTACTGGCAACATCTTTGTGAGCAGTTTTGTTTTGTCTATTCATAGTGCTCTGACTGGCCTTGTTCACAAAGCCTCAGTATTAAGAAAAGCAAAATTTCCTTCTTTGAGATGTTTGCAATATTCATTTTTATCACAAGATAGTTTATTATGTGGTCTAATATAATGCAAAAAGCTTATGAAAAGTAAAGATATTAGTCTCTGATGCACTGAAATATTAATATTCTTAGATACATGAAAACATTAATATTTAGGATATAAATATTTTCAGAACATCATTTAGAAACAAAAAAACTTCTGATGAATCAATGCAAAAAACAACATTTCTAAATGTACTACAATGAACAGATATGCCTCATGAATGGATGATGAAAGAGTCAATTCATTTAATCATATATGAAAAGACAGAAAACTAGATTTTAGTCCTGCCAAAGCAATTGCAGTTGGAGAGAACTGATGGCTCAAAGCTAGTACCGAAAAATTGATATAAAAGGAACAAAGGCTTGATTGCTCTTACTTTACTATAAAACTAAGGAATGAGCTTTTTAAAAACCCCCTGTATACAAATCTTCATTAACAAGGATAGGAAATTATTTTTAATGCTTCATTGCTAGCCTTGATATCATAATTAGGGGAAGCCCATAAAAAAGCTCAGCAGATATTTTGAGGTGTTGCTATAAGTATTTCCATCTTTATATGTAACATATAACTTCAAAAACAGAACAGTTCTCTAATAGCAGTTACATTTATGAAATACAACACAAGATATCACAGTGAAAAATGCATGGTGAAGCACAGAAATTGGCAGATGAGAGAAATTATAATCCATGTAGTTAATGTTAGTATAGAGTGAGATGAGTTGACATACATTTTTTTCACCTCAAAAGAATAAAGCCACAGGCTTACTTCCTTGCATGCTATGAAATATGACAAAAGTTAAGCCATTGACTTATAAATAAAGGAATTAATGAGTACACTGCACTGTGATTTTATCATAAAAGTTCATCTGGGTTCTAGTTAGTCCCCAAGTGACACTTGCTGGTCAAAGTATGATCACAGTAGATCTTCCTGTAAAGGTCTTGCAGTCCTAGATCCTTACAGCCTAACATCTTCATTCATAAGAAAGAATTTATTTTTACGGCATGATAGATTTGTCAGACCTGTGCACTATCTTTTGATATTCAACCAACTGAAAAGGGCAGTTTACTCAGAAATTATTAGTCCTCTGTGAACTAAAACTTTAATGAAACTAATTCCACCTACAAGACGGCTGACTGGATTGGCTTCTCTCTTGTACCATAATAATTGTTTTTATACCACATTGCTGTTAGGCCTAATATTTAATTATTACAAAAGCTAGATGTCAGTCCTAGCAAACAGCAGTAGAAATAGACAATAATTCAAAGTAATCAAATTCCAACAACAGACACAAATGGAATACAAGAAAAGGTGACTAAATGCAGTATGTATTTCAGCAAGCTCAAAAAGAATGATTTTTTTTGTAACAAAATGTAAGGGCAGGTTGGGATAGCAGTGGTATTCATTCATGGCTCAGCACAGCCACCAGAGTTTATTATGAATGTTCAAAATGAGCAGAGAGAGCTTGAAGCAACATGTAGCTGAAATAGACCCAGGCAAAGGAAAAATGCTTTTGTAATGAAGTGGTTGTTTGTAATGCAATCTCCACAATGTGATGAAGATATTGAAACTTCACATTTGGCAAGAGAACAAAATTTGGTCCTAATCTTCACTGTATGCTGCAAAGACAAGGCATCACATGAGCGTTGGTACTGCTGTAGTTCCTATGGAAGTCCCTTCTGTAAAACCCTTGCAGCCATTACAAACCAAATCCTTCTTAAAAGTTGTGCAAATTTCCAAATCTATTGGGCAATAGTTTAAGTCTAGGAGAACACCTGAGAAAATAGAATTGGTGAGTGTCATGCAAGAAATACTTCTGTTAGGTGAAAGCAGTAAATCGGAGAGAAAATTAGGCACATAATTAGAAAAGAAAAATTTCAAGACAGTATTTCCAGTATTTCCTGATACCTAATATGAAATCTTTCACTAAGAAGTATTGATAATTTAAATTTTAGCACTTAAATAAAAACTTTAAACATCTCAATTGGGTTTCCATGGCATCCCACATGCTTCTTATCTGACTGCACTATTGCTGTAGATTTACTGTCAAAAAGTCATTGCCCACCTTTGATTGACATGAATGAGACCATTGGTGAAACTTCAAGTCTATACACCAATAACAATGGCAGCAGGAATGACTGGATGTAGTTTTTTACTTGGAAAAGTATTATTTTTGGGTTATTAATTGGAACAAAAGGGGCAGAATCATTTTAGAAAAATGCAAAAAATAGCTTATTTCCTACAGTTATGCTAAGATCCAGAAGTTTGTAGGCATTTCCTGGGAGTCCTGCCAACTGAATACAGCTTCTATCCCACATTATCTGCTCCTCCTCTGTGAGGATTGAGAGGTAAGGATACAACATAAGCCATGCTGAGCACATGATCTGTAAACTTGCTTCATGTACAAACTGAACAACCCTTTATCCCAGAATGAAAGCGTGCACAGATGATGTGTTCAGTCTTGTGTACAAGTATTGGCAAAGGGGCTACAAACCAGAAAGGCTTGGAAGCTGAAGTCCTTCTGCATTTCTGTCTTTAGAAACAGCAGCTGAGACCCTGGAGGGAATGTGGAACACCAAGTGACTCTGTGAGTCCTGAATGGTTTCCCAATGGCTGAACATCTGAGGAAGCAGCTGGCTCCAGCTGGGGTTAACATGCCAATAACAGTATGTGCAGGATACCTTTCAGGGTCAGTATCAAAAACCTACCACTGTTATGCCCAAAGCTTCCACTCCAAGTAGTCTATTCAATTAAATAATTCGACTGCCTGTGAAATCAGCTGCTAAATAGAAAAGAGGAGAAAGCAAGCACATGGAGTGAAATGCAGGCAACAGTTGCTTTTTGCTCAATTAGCTTACCAGTATGATGGGAATAAGTAGGATGAAGGCAAATAAAAGAGGGCTCGTCTTACAATTGAAAAATTGAAGAGTATAGAAAAAAATAAAGCCAGTTTATTTACTGCCCCATATCCATAGAGCAATGCTGCAGCTGCTGCTCTTTTGCCGCTGAAAGCCAAGTGGCTTCCTAGGCGTGGCAAGGAATTTAACTTCCTGATTATGAGCAAAGGAAACACTAGGAAACTTTGTTCCACATTGTTCAGTTCTTTCCCATAGCAGCAACTCCTGGAAGAAGGCAAGGCTGGCAATTCATGATTGTGCACCATCACAAAATTCATTCTAGGACTGAGAAATGTCAGGAATAACACCCGCTAGTGTCTAGCTAATAGCATAATTGACTAGGATGGCAATGTTGGACAATCGGTGCTAAGGAGTGACAAATGCTCACCTAGGATCTGACCCCCCTAAGCAGAGCGTCTGACTCACTGATCAGAATAAATCACGTATAATGTCTAGAGACCACAGGCAGTAGTGAAATATCTACAGGAAGGACATGATAAAAAGACCAAATTGGAGACAGTGCCTTGACAAAACCAAGGCACAGGAGAAATCATTATAAATGTTTATCCCTAGAGATAAATAAACATGTTTGTAAAATGTGGCTTTGATTACTGAGATCATCTCTTGCAGCAGGAGGTGGTGATGGGGGAACCATGCCATGGGTTCCAAATTCCTTGGGAATTTGGAAAGCCTTTTTCTGAGCAAATCTGTTCTTTCCAAGTGAAAAAAAATCCAGGGGATCCATTTGGGAACTCATGCAGTTTAGATACACTGCAGCAGAACAGACTTTACTAGTACCCTCCCTGGCTGAAAATTCTGTATCTTTTGGAAGTGTCTCTTTAGTGAGCTCTCACATGAACCTGGAAAACTCAAGACTCAATTGTAAAAAACACTTGGTTAAAAAACTTACACTCCTCTTTCAAAGCAAAAAGTCAGCATGGATTGAACATATTCTTAGGGAATCACCAACCTATGAAGACTTAAGTCCTATAAAAACAACAAACGTATGAATTGCATGGATTGCTATAAAGCTAGCTCCCTAGCACTGGATGCAAAAGTATTGTAAATATTTTTTTAAATTGTCATTTTTAAATGACTCAAATTAAAATTCAGTTTTATGTATTGAAAAGAAACTATACATTTCTGGTTTGTTTGTTGCATAAGCAATTACTCAAATTTCTTCAATCCCTGTTACAAGATATTGATTGACAGAAGTGATACAGACATAGGCATCCAAGATGCTTTCCAAACTGTGCAACTCTAAACCAGCATACAGATGAAGTTATATGCATAACAAAAAAAAAAGGTACACAAGCAGTGGAACTGATTTAAATGCCCTCTTCTGGGAGATAAGTCTTCAAACAGGGTGCTATTTGTTTTAAGCTTCACTTTTGATTGACTTTTCACTTTGTTTAGGCTCATAAATTAAAATATTCTAATTTACATATGGCTCTTTGTGTTCCCTTATGCCAATTCTTGAACACTATTTTGACATATAATTGTAGGCAAGCCAGTACAATTAACAGATGATTACTGTTAAGGCAGAAGGGTAATTGTCAACTGGACTTAACACTGATTTGATACTGAGTGAAGAGTTTTCTCATAAATCAAAGGCTTGGTAAAAGCAAGCAACATAATGTAAGGCTGTCTGCTGATCTATTGGCAATCACTGGTGTAATAGCTTAGCTTAATTGGTGACCTATTTTTCTGAGTTTCCATCATGATGATACAAGACAGTGGTCTTTGTTTAAAGATACATATGGTACATTTTTTCTGTACATATTTTCTTTCCTGTGGACATGCTATTGCTTTTTTGATATGAAGGGCAGAGACTGTTCTGGCACAAGCTGTCTGTATATCATGATCAAATAAGGTACCACTAATGCCTCCAATGCATAAAATGTCCTCAAGCTTGAATACTCTCCAGTAGGAATTACACACACACATATTGTTGATAGCATAAGTGTGATAGGGGCCCACCTTGCTGTTGGCAACCTTTTATTCTATTGCATCCCCTGAACAGGAGCAAGAAACAGGCAGATCCATGGAGAATGCCAGGCATGATATAGAAGCTTTCTTTTGAGGCTTAACATCGTTTGTACACAGAGGGATTTGGCTGTATGGAACATTCAGAACAATGAGAATAATGGGACATGGCACAAGCCACTGAGTAGGTTGTACCATTCAGGTGCTTAGCTTACAGAGCTGAAACTAGGGAAGCAAGAATCTGGAAGGTTAGGAAGGAAATATGTACAACATTAAGCTTTTTACACTTTCTGTAGTGTAAGGAAAAACTTTGTCATAGCTTTTGCTTTAAATCTAGTCATGCTGTCTTCATTTTTTCAGTTGATCTGGATTATTGGAGCCCAATTTAGCTTAAACTGAAAAAGACTTCAAACTGGATTAACACGTGAGACAGTAAAAGGTGAAATTCAGCAATAAAAAGAAAATGCTGAATTTTTCTCTTGAGTTTTTTCCTGAAATGCTCTTAAAGCTAAAGAAAGATGGAGAAGATGTATTCAACGAGTCATCAATTACACTGAAGTCAACTCTTGTCATCAGTCTCCTTACCCAGGGAAAATAAAATCCCATCCCTCTTCTTTATTTATCTGGAACCATACCTTATCAAAATCTCGTCTTCAAAAATTCAGGGATGACAAAGTAAAATGATCAAGAATACGTAATCTGATCTGTTGTGGAGTGAGGAGCACACTGCAGAATGTCTAAAGGAAAGTCATGCCACCTGGTGAATAACTGATTGAAAACGAGGAATTAATCACTCATACAGGCTTTAGCATGCATTGTCCTACTGTTATGATTTCTGGATTTGTTCCTTCCAGGATGAGATCTTGTAATGTATGTGCACCTTGCTTTCAGTCAGGCACACTAAGTTCAATTCTTTCAGAAAGCCTCTGAGGCACTGCACTCATTTCTGCCTGGAAAATTTTGGACAAAAAGGAAAGTATTCTTTGAAAGTCCAGTATGACTGCCAATGTTAATGATAGCGATAGAAAATCTGAAATTGGGGTATGCATGTGTGTGTGCATTTACATGTTTGCATACTTCCTGGTGGAGAGAACAAGCGTGTCTGAAAACCTGAGTAGAAGAGGCAATAGGATGACCTTTCTGAGATTCAGTTGAGTGGTTCAGCCACCATAAATTGCACAATGATGTGGAATTATGTGTGTCTAAGCATAAACATTAAAACCAACCCTTCCTCAGGGTGAAGGTAGTGAACAGATGGTGTATAGACCACCAATAGTCTATAGAACATCAGGCGTCTGGTATAATTTCTACATGTAAGTGTCCTTGACATTGACAAGTCAGTACATGCCACATAGCAGAACTGGGAACTGGATTTTTATAGAGATAGCACATCATCGAAATGGTGAGAATTTTAAAAAACAGTTTGGTTATAAATAAAATCAGGATGGTTAGTATTTTTGGTAAGCGATATGCAAAAACACACATCTTGGTCTGTAAGCTATTAAAAACCTGCTTGATTCTTTGCTAAGATTTGACAGTCATGACCACATAAGTAGTAAAACTTTATTTGTAGTTACCATCAAATACTGTCCCTTTGTTTTGACTTAGGTGTACTAAGCCTCTCCTTACAGGTGCTCAGAGTGTTTGTGAAATGTTGTCCTAGGGAGGACTGGCAGTGCTGCTTTAAGATTATAAGGACATGTAAGAATCACAGAATCATAGAATGGTTTGGTTTTAAAGGGACCCTAAAGTTCCAATCCCCTCCCATGCACAGGGACACCTTCCATCAGACCATGTTGCTCAGAGCTCCACCAAGCTGACCCTAAACACTTCCAGGGATGGGGTATCAAAAACTTCCATGGGCAGCCTGTTTCAGTGTCTCACCATCCTTACAGTAAAGAATTCCTTCCTCATATCTAATCTAAATCTATTCTTGTTGAAGTTTGAAACCATTCCCCTTTGTCCTGTCACTCTGTGCTCCTGTAAAAAGTTTCTCTCCATCTTTCTTGTGGGCTTCTTTCAGGTATTGGAAGGCCCCATTTAGGTTATGTGAAGCCTTTTCCAGGCTGAACAAACACAACTCTCTCAGTCTTTTCTCATAGGAGAGGTGATCCATCCGTCTAATAATCTTCGTGTCCCTCCTCTAGACTCATTCCAACAGGCCATGTCCTTCTTGTGCTGGGACCTCAGATCTGGATGCAGCACTGCAGGTGGGGTCTCACCAGAGCAGAGCAGAGCAGAGCAGAGCAGAGGGGCAGAATCCCCTCCCTCACCCTGCTGCCCACAGTGCTTTGGATGCAGCCCAGGACACAGCTGGATTTCTGGGCTGTGAGTGCCCATGGCTGGGTCATATCCAGCCTCACCAGCACCCCCAAGTCCTTCTGGGCAGGGATGCTCTGGATCTGTTCATCCTCCAGCCTGGGTTGATACTGACCAGCAGCACCTTGTACTTGGTCTTGCTAAAACTCATGAGATTACCATGGGCTCACTTCTCAAATTTGTACGTGTTAGGTTGTACCAAGGAAAGTATGGAGAAAATATTTTCAATTAGACTGACAATACTTTACACAGGTGATAGGTACATCATCTGCTAAAAAAAAAAAAAACAACCAGTTTTGCAAAAAAATAGAAAAAATTATGAATAAACAAAGATCCAAAAGCTGCCAGAACTCATACAATGAAATGAGAACTTAATTTTGTAGGATAGGGAAGTAGAACACATAAGCTTAATACTGATCAAGAAAACTTTTTAAAAAGACTTGGATGCTTCTGTGGAAAAAAGGGCAATAATAATGATAACGGTTGGAAAATGCCTCAATGCCTGTCTACAGATAGAAGAGATACACCATGTGCTTTGAGAACAATTTGAAATTGACGAATGTTGCTATAACGCAAACGCCATTTAGATCAGAAACCAGATAGCAACTCCAAGGTGGTGCACATTAATAACTCTTGATTGCTTTCCTTAACTGCTGCAAACTTGAAAGAAGCCTTATCATCTTAAAAGCACAGTAGCACCTGATATGGCCTTCTCTATTACTTACTGTGTTTATAACTTGTTTTATAGATTCAAGTCCCCCAAAACCCTGCTGCAGAAAAATAAGGGTTGCAAGAAACAGTTCTTAGAGGCTGGCTGGGGTGAAGTCCATGTGCATTTTCCCTTGCAGTGTTTTCCATGTGGAAGCCTTGTCCCCACACTACCCTCTATGTTCTGTGTTTTTGTTTACAAAATGAATAGTGAAGCTTGTAAAACAGCTACAAGAAGAGAACTCCATTGTAAAAATCTAGTTTCTGGCTGGGTTTTGTAGTTGTTTTGCATTTTTGATTTTTTCATAATTGAAGTCTCTTTTTCCATGACTCTTTTTCTAAGACAACTCCGATTGATGGCCCCAAGTCAATACCATGTTCTGTGTCCTAGTTTGTCCAAACTAGTGAGTTTCTAGTTTATTTCTCAAAAGCTTGTAAACATGAGTGATTTTTAAATCAAGCTTGCCCTGCTTTCATTAATGTCTTATAGAAATGGGGGAATCTTTGTTGTTTTCTTGATCAAGTGAGCAGCAAATACTGCAGGAAAAGAACTCAAGAAATATCAAGTCTGCAAATTCCTTTAGGGATGAAATATGAAGTGACATGTGACACTTCTCAGCCTGGATACACAAGACTGGGCTCTGGGCAAGCTTCTTCCCTCATAAGACACCTCTTTGACAGGAATAAAGTTTTTTTGTTTGGCATTCTGATTTTGGAGTGACCATTCAACCACAGTTAAGACACAACACAAGTAAAAATAAAGGGCATTCAAATTCTCTTTAGGCATTTATTTTATTGGGGTATAAATACTTTTTAACAATATGCTTACATAAAATTAAATGCTTTATATACATATATAAAAGTACAGAAATTAAGCACAGAACTTGAACATCATTAATATTTAAAACTCTTAGTGTACAATCTAAAACTCTAACTTGAATCTGTGCCTTAACACTATTGGTATTTCACAGGTCATATTTACTGCTAAAGTATGTTTTACACCACAAATATTTTTTCCATTTCTGCAATTTCCATTGCAATTGGTGCAAAAACACTTGCAGGTTGACAAAAACTGAGATAAGCAATGCAGGAGTTGAGGAGAATATGGCTATTCCCTAATGACAGGCTTTCAAATTCGCACAAATTTCTAATGTGGGACATTCTCCATATAGACAATTCATACCTGGTTTGTTTTTGTTTGAAGCCTAAAATGACCAAGAAGAACCAGACACAGAAACTTAATTTCCTAATGTCAAAATATTAAATCTGGTATTTGATACTTAAGGTGCATAACTGTGAATTAAATCCTTGTTTTATTAGAGTGTTAAGTAACTTTGTCATAATGTAATTTTCCTGTATTTGCCTCTTTGTTTTCACTAACCCTTCAATAAATATTGCATCCTGAACATTAGCATGAACCCTATGTATTACTATAATCTTACGAATCGTGCAAAGGATATGGGCATTTTTGGCTCTTGAAGGATTTTCTGTAAGGGCCACCTTCGTTGCTGATTACAACTTCTCAACCACTCGCACAGTGATGAAAGGCTCCGTACTGGGGGACATCTATCAGGGCATCCATGTCCCAAGAAAAAAGCAAACCCAGCATCTCTTGCAATTCAGCAGATGGAGGGGACAAAGGAAGGGACAAACTTGAGTCATATATCCTTCAAAAGTGTTCAAGTTAACCTTGCCTTTTTAGTGCCCACTTAGAATTTGTACAGTGTGCTGGAACAGCACCTAACTGGAAATGGAAAGTCAGAGTGTTCAACAACTGATGAAAAGCCTTCTAAAGCTTTTTCCAGAGTTGCACAGCATATTGATGTCTTTTTTCAAATTTGGAAAACAAGTAATCTCAAGCACTTCTTGCCCTCTAGTCACTGAAAGCTGGAATGATGGATTCCTGTTCTTTTCTTTACTAATTACATTAACACTTTCCATGCACTTACCCAATTTTCTCATATTCTTATGCAGTTGTTTTTTTTTTTTTTTTTTTTTTTCTGGGCAGATATACAATATCCTATTCCCACCCCTAGGTCAACTCACTGCTTGCTAGGGAACAGCAGCATTTGTTCCATTCATACTTTTTGCTAAGTGGATGGTGTCAGTTAGAAAGAAATTAATGTTGAAACCATTTCTGCCAGTGGGATGCTAATTTGGAACTCCTTCCTGTGTCTGCTGACTGAAAGAAAAACATTAAAAAAATCTTTTCAGTCAAACAAATCTCTTCTCTCTAAGAGAAATTAGGGCAGGCATGGCTGCACAAAAGCTTTTCATATAACTTCAGATAAATACAAACCTTGGAAACCATGCAGATGACTTCCTCATCATCTGACTGATAAACTAACAGAACCTGCCAGGATTCCCATAGGACTCAGGGGAAGGACATGAAGCTGTGCCAAGGGAGGTTTAGATTGGGCATTAGGAAAAGGTTCCCAGAGGCTGGTTGGGCACCGGAACTTCCCCAGGGAAGTGTTCATAACCCACAGCCTGCTGGAGTTGAAGAAGTGTTTGGAAATGTTCTCAGGCACATGTGGGATTCTCGGGGTGGTCCTGTGCAGGATCCTAGCATGATCCTTGTGACTCACTTCCAACTCAGGATATTCTATGATTCTACAAACCACACTTCTCTTGAATTTACCTTCTTTTTAACACTTACCAAAGGCTCAAGAGTTTAATTCTTGAAGCTGTACTTCTGCATTTCAAGTGTGCTAACGATTTACTATTTACCACAAGCATTTGAGATATGTTACTCAAATTCATCAATCTGTACAACCTCTATGATTCCTGCTCTGACACCCTTTCCTCAACGTTACTTGGACACAAACTTATACTGCCTTAACATGAGGAGCAGGATGGTGGTGGGGCACATCATAACCTCCCTATCGTGAGCTGTTTGCTTATTTGATATTAATTGAACCAGTCCACAGCATTAAATCTTTTGAAGCGTCCCCGTGATAACAGAAGAAAAAATATCCACAATACAGACAGCAACGTAACGGGTGCCCTTTAAAGGCACCTTTTTAAAGAAATCTAGCACCCCTTTTCCCCTGTGCCTTCCAGAGGCAAGCCAGGCTTCTTCCGACCTCGGGCAGGGGTCTCTTCCCGAGCCCGGTCCCTCGGAGGCCGGCGGCCCCTGGCGCCCGGGGAGCGGCAGGCAGGAGCACGGGGCACACGCCGCTTCCCACGCTCCCGCCACTCGCCCCCGCTCCCGGGGCGGACTGGATTTGCTTAGGTTTTTGGGGTTTTTTTCGGACCTCCACTCCGACCTCCGCACACCGGCGAGCTGGCAGTAGGGCGAAGGCCAGCTGGAGCGCCTAAAAAAATCCCCAACCAAACAAAAAGAAACCCCAAACTCGAACAACAAACGCGCAGCTCCCAGCGGGCGGTCGCGCCGCCGGGAAGCCCCGGCCGCCGCGGCCCAGCCACGGGGCGCGGGCCCGGCGGGAGCGCTGACGTGCTGCGCCGCCCGGCCCCGCCCCATCCCGACCGGTGCCGGACGCAGCCGGAGACTCCCGAGCTCCCCCCACTCCCGGCTCCACCGCCCTTGTTCCTCGGGCGGGGACTCGCTTCCTTTCCCGACTCCCCCTTCCTACTCTCCTCCCCTCCTCCTCCCAGTCAAGATGGAGGACGGTGGTTGCTGCGGCCACTGGCACCGCGGTGGCTAGGGCAGCTGCTGCTCCTCCGGATCGCTCCTCGCTCCTTCTTAAAAAAAAAAAAAAAAAAAAAAAAAAAAGAGAAAAGGAAAAAAAAAAGGTTGGAAACGTTCCTTTTTTTTCTCCGCCCACTGGCTGCTCACTGCGCGGACCGCTGGTCCTTCCCATGCCGTCGTCGTCGTCGTCGCCCTCCTCCTCCTCCTTCTCCTCCTCCTCCTCCCGCGATTGTCTGCGCTCCGGCTGCCGCCCGCCCGCCCGCCCGGACGCCCTGCATGCACACGCCGCCTCCTAGGTGGCTGCGGGGGGTGGGCGCTCCCGGAGCTGCCATTCCGCACATACCTTCATGTCCCTGCGCTCGCTGCGGCCGCCCGCCGCCGCCCCGCATCGCTCGCCCGCTCCGGCTGCCGCCCTGACGGCCGCTCCCGCCCGGAGGTGAAGCCGGGATCCGCGGAGGGGGCGGCGGGGTCGGCGGCAGGTCTCGCCCGGTGGAGTCACCGCCGCCGGCACACGCAGCAACAGCAGCAGCCATGAGCAGCGCCGCTACCGCCACCTCCGCCGCCACCACGGCCGGCAGCGGCGCGGGGGAAGGGGCCGAGGAGGCGGCCAAGGACTCGGCGGACATCGCGGCGTTCTTCCGATCCGGTGAGTGCGCTCTTGTCCTGGGGGAACGGGGAAGAAGGGCCGGCGGCGAGACCGCGGCTGGAGGTAGAGGCGAAAGGTGGCCCTGGGGAGGCGACGTCTTCCCCCTGGAGCCGGGAAAGGAGGAGAGGGCAGCCGGCTTTGTCAGGTGGCCTCGGGGAAGGCTCGCCCGCCTCTTGCCGCCGGGGCTGCCTCGGCACTGCCCGTCTGTTCCTCGGGGAGGCGGCGGGGAAGAGAGCCGAGCCGCCCCGTCCTGTGCCGGGGACAGCGGGGCTTAGGCACAGCAACTCGCGGGCGGGACGCCACCCTCGCCGGCAGAACCGAGGCGTGAAAACGGGGGCGGCGGCGGCGCGGCTCGGCCGGGAGGGTGCGGGGCTGCTGCCGCCCCGGGGCGGTGTCGCCGGTGACAGGTGCGATTCTGCCTCCCGTGCCGGCCTGGCAGCAGGCGCGTCACCGGGGCCGGGCGGCACCACCCAGCGCCAGGTGGACCCGAGCCCCCCGAAAATGTCCCGTCGGGGGTTGCGGTGCGGGAGGGGGGTGGAGGAGCCGCTCCGATCCGGGAAGCCCAGGGTGTCGGAGGGGCGGAAAGGGTGAGCGGGGCTGCGGGGAGCCGGGTGCGCCCGCTGGGCCCCCCGGGGAGGCCGGTGAGCAGGCAAGGATGACACCGCTATAAAAGGCAGCGCTCCTCCGGTGCTGTGCTGCTGGGTGGCGGCACAGGGCAGGGATGGAAGAAGCGGCGTGGAAAGTGGATGTTCTAAGGAGAACCGAAAGAGGCAGACAAAAAGCGAAGCCCATGTTAAGGGGGTGTCGCTGCCTCGGCTGAGGCGGGGAAGCAGCGGCTCTCGGGCGCTGCCGGGCTGGGAAGCCGGGCTCGGCGCGGAGAATCGGCAGGGGAAGGGGGGGAGCCTGTTGACAGGCTGCCGGGATGAAAAAAAATGGTGGCTTGCCTTCTCCCTCGGTGTTTACTCTCGGCACGCAGCCGGGCGGGGAGGACGGCTGCGCCCGCCGCCGAGACACTGTGCCCCGGGGGATAGCGGCGGGGAGGGCAGGACTGCCCGGGCCGCACGGACCGCCGGCGGCGGGGACGGAGCCCTGCCGGCAGCCTGGGCGGTGGCGGGGACGGAGCCTCCCCCCGGTGCCGGCTGCCCTCCCCCGGGCGGCGGCGGCTCCTCCCCTCCGTCCGCTTCGCCGGCGGCTCCGCGCCCCCCGGGGCACCCCCCGGCCATCGCTCCGGGCGGAGCGGCCCGGCCGGGCCGGGCTGGGCTGGGCACTTACTCCTTTTGGATGCCTAAAAAGGAGCGGCGAGCAAGGGAAATGCAGACTCACCGCAGGAAAGATGAGGGGGTTGGCCCATTTCGTGTGTAAAAAATAATGATGGCAGTAGTAATAATAGTAGTAAAAGCTGTGTTCACTGGGTTTTTAAGGAAAGTCCGCGAGGGAAGTGGGAAACGGCGTAATCAGTGCTACTTGTGGTCGGTGGTGCTGCTCAGTGTGCTTGGTTTCATGAGGATGAAGAAGGAGGTGTGATTTGTGGCAGGCATCCTTGAAGCAGGGCTGGGAGCTGCGTTTGCATAGATGGATAGAGGGTCCGAACAGGGGGCTATGTCCCCTCTGGAAGGCTTGATGCTCCCGGGGCAGCCTGCTTCACAGGAAAGCCATTGAGTGTGAAACTCCGTGTCAGGATGCTGGCCTTGGTGGGTTTTATCGTGGAAAAAGGACTGACTTTTATCGTTCCCAGGAAAAAATCCCAATTATAGCAAAATGACAAATTATAACAGTAGGCTTACACACAGTAGTCTGCCTGGTGTAGTTACAAATGGGTGCTTGTGTAGTAATCTTGCAGTTTTGGAAGACCCTGCCAGCTGTATTAATAATCAACTTCCACATTTATGTGTGGGTTGAGGGATGCTACAGCTGGTAAGCTCGTAAGTGGTGCAGTGATGACTTCTGATGCTGATAACTTCGGATAACAGGGAAGTTGCACTGAGCTCAGTCTTGCAGCATCTGAAAATCTTAAAGCAATAGAAGGACGTGCTTATCAAAAAACTCTTAGAGCAGATTTAACGACTGGCATTCTCATTTCCATATTTACATGTGAAGGTTATCTGGTCCAGCCTGGGCTCTAACATACACTGGAAAATGTTCTGGCATCTCCTGTGGGTGTTTGGCATTGAGAAGAGCTCTTTGAATTCCGCCTCTGTGCATGATCCACTCTTCTATAAGGAGAGGGTCTATTAAGAGATCTCCGGTGCTTCCCTTTGTTTGAACAACAGGCACTTTTTTTTTTCAGTGGAGCACAAAGGCACAGAGATCAATGAAGAAGGAAAAAACTTTGTTTGGTGCACTTAGGTGCAGACAAAATATTTTTCTCTTTACAGAATTTACAATGACAAATGCTTCCTCTTTCCTGTCACATGCAGAGAATATTAGCAAAGCTCTAGCTGTTACTTAAAAAGAAAATGAGTAAAAATGTTGCAGTGTTTTCCAGGAGGAAAAAAAATAACCCCAACAACAAAAAGCCTGCCTAAACAATCAGTTCTAATCTTGGGTTGGTTAAATTGGTCAGTTGAGCTGCCAAGTGGGGTTATTGGCTTTCCTCCTGTCCTTTTGTAAGACTAAGCTTGAAGTAGAATTAAAGTAGCCTGAAGAATGGAGTTTCATTATTTGGAAGATTTTGTTAGGATATTGAACAGCAGCTAGGTTCACATCACTTGAAATGTGCACATTTCCAGTTTTCACTTTGGTTATGTAAATGTAAACTCACTCTTGTGTTGTTGGGGAAATAAAGTTGTAGTTGAAATGTGAGGAAAGCAGCTGAACTGGAAGTGAGGTGGTGGTAGTAGGAGCATATAAAGACTGTGTGTCTTGGATGTAAACGAGGAATCCCTTTATTGGAACAGGAAGAAATTCAAGCAGCTTACTTTCTGTTACATATTTGGTATATAAATATCATTATTTGGAGTTGAAAAGGAAAGAGTACTTTGTTAGGTCTGTCCCCTTTATGGCAGGACTAATAGTAAAAGAAGCAGAGTTGAGGGCCAGGGATAGTGATTACATTTTGAAGGAGAAAACACAGTGGTTGTAGGAGGTGCCTTTCTGTCCTATATATAAGTTAGAGATTAGAAATGACTGTGTAAACTGACAGAAGGATACGTTTTGAACTATAAATGTATAGACAATTATCCCTTTTTTGAATTAAAAAAGTGCACTGTTGTGACTTGAAAGAACTGGTAAAATATCTTGGAATTATGAAAAAAGACTGTTAGCATACAAAACCCCAGTAGCACAGAGTCTAAGTGGCTGTGTAGAGTGGTGTTAGTACATGTGTTAAGTATACAAGATCTATTTTTTATGAAAAGTTATTAAGATAAAACTTTTCAAGATATGTTCTAAGTTCAACCTAAAATTCTGTGTATCTGAAAGGTCTGAAAACAGCTGACATGAGCAAAGTTGAATTTGAGGGAGTGCCATCAAGTCATGGTTTACAGGGCAGTAACCATACAGAGGTTTTGTTTGGTTGTTGTTGGTTTAATCTTCATCTTTGCAGCTGTGAGTCCTCAATACTTTGGTAAGGGGACTCAACTTACATCTTCAGGATGCAAGAATGAGGGCTGTCTGTTAAGTTTAATGTTATTGTAAGAGTGTTTTTACAAACTAAAGTATTTTTGCTAGTTGAAGTTCGTGAATTTAGTTTTTAGGCATAAAGAACAAAACATTTTTCATCCAAGTAAAAGACAAAT
Source organism: Agelaius tricolor (assembly GCF_023055355.1). NCBI lineage: Eukaryota > Metazoa > Chordata > Aves > Passeriformes > Icteridae > Agelaius > Agelaius tricolor. The sequence goes on along the minus strand of NW_027269262.1, from coordinate 21,813,324 downwards.
GTTGATGTTGGTCAAACTTTTAGTAATTAAATTTACCCTTCTGGTATGATGGACATGAATACAAAAGGTTGCAGAGAAAAAGGCTTGTAAGCACTTCAGTCAGCCCTTGGCTAGACAGTGTAGGGAGTGCCTTTGTAAATTACTCTGATAAGTCTTCATGGAAAAAAAAAACCAAAACAACTGACTGATAATTCTTCACAGTTATGAGATGAAAGTGGATGCAATTATTTCCTGCATGATACATTTTTTATGAGTGGCCTCTACAAACTGCAGTAACTTCATTCATATATGGACAAACAATACAGTTTTCAAAGCCGTTGAGGAGATTAGTGTTGTCACCACCTGTTTATGTGAACACCTGCCACATGCCTGGAAGGAACACAGTTTGCATACTGAGCAACGGGAAGGGTTGGGGGAACAGAAGTGTTTGAAAAACAAAGGAAAAACAAGGAGCTCCAAAAGTCTTGTCATTAAGGTGAATAACTGTCCAGGCTTTGTCAGGTCAAATCTGAACATAATTGTTAATTGTACTTCATCCCTTGATACTGGAAACAAGAAAGTGGAGGATTCTCCATCTAAAACCTAATCTACACAGGTAGCAGCATTCCTCTCTCAGGAGAAGGAGTAAGTCTGAGATGAATGTGGGTCTGGAGGAAGTGGTTGTTCAAGTAGAGAGTTCAGTGTGCCACCTCTCTCAAGGTGAAGTTAGAGAACAGGCTGGTAGCCAGAAGAGCTTTAAATAGCACCTAGTTCTAATGTTATACACTTAGTGTATCCTGCTTGTGCATGTGTTTCTTAATGTAAGCTTAATGATAAGAGAATTTAAAACTTTGGTTTAAGATATGTGTTTTTAGGTACCAAAATGAACATGTGAGTATTTTAGGAAAACAGAATGCTGAGATTTGTTGTGGTTGTGGACATTTGAAGACTTCTGCAAGTGCCAGTAACTTGAGACTTCAATCAGTCTGGGTTCCACTAAGTCTTCCTATAGCAGATAGGCTGATAGCTGCTTGTATAGTTGAGACCTTAGAAGAAGTATTAATGAGTGTCATGAAAATATGATTGATTTTCTTATTTTTCATTTAAATAGTGATCTTGTTGTTTGCTTAGTTTTCATGAAAATCACTTAATACTGTAAAGATAAAAGCCAGCATTTAGGAATGTGTTGTTTCAAGTTTACAAGGAGGACTTATGTTTTATTTCTTCCTGGTTATATTGCTTTATCTACTGTTGCCTTGCTTGCTTTATATTGTATCCTGTGTGATAGTGGCTGAGATAGTTGACTGCATGTAGTAGACAGCATTAAAAATGCTATCATAGTAGGGAAAGGAGGCAGGGTTGGAAAGGTTACATGGTAAAGAAAAGGCAAGCATATTATTAAAAAGAGCATGTTTTTTCAAGAATACTACTAATAAAAACAGACTATCATTTAGATCATGGGCAAACTAGCTTTCAAGGTAGGCATCAAATGTGAAAAACAAGCCAAGTTTCTGTCTGAAAACCATGAAGCAGAACACACCATCTATAAAGTTAGGATAGGTGAATCTTCTTAGGAAGGCACTATCTCCTGGTGATGTGTACTAGCTAACTTACAGAGAAGGTAGTCAGAGTTGTTGCTGCTTACTTGGCATTCCAGTTGGAGCAGCTACAGAGTTGTTACGAGTGTCCAAGAGAAATAATCTACTAGTGAAGCCAAAAGTGAAGTTTTGCCAGGGAGCACTGGTGGTAGCCCACATGGCAGCTCCCTGCTGTCCTCTGCAAGTACTGGTTCTTGGCCCTGTGGCTGTCAGGAGCTGAGGCGCGTTTTAAGAATTGGTGGGCGTGCAGAGGATGTAAAGTATGAACCAAGTTGTCCATTCTTTCATGTGACCTAGTGTGATGACAGCATTTGTATTGAATAAATCAACGCAACAAAAATTCACAGTGTTGTGTAAACTTTTCAAGAATCTGTTACCTTGTGCTTTGAGTTGCATTAGTAAATGAGAAGGTTGCAGCAGTATTGCTGTCATTAATGCTGGTTGACCTGAGCTGAAGAAGTGGGCTCTTTTGTGGAATTTTGATCCAATTCCAGAAGTATCCATTTTAGTAAGATGGTTGAAGCAGAGTGGTGTGTGTGTGTGTAAATGATATTTTGAAAAATACCATAGAAAAATGCCACAACTTGATAGTTTGTGATGAGCATATGCAGAGCAAAAATAACTACAGAAACAATGAAGTTACAATGGAGAAGTTAGGCTGGGAAATAGCATTGTTGAATTGACATTCCTTGGAACAATGAAGATGAGGATAGAGAGCTTCAGTGTGAAATGCAGCAGCTGTTGTGCAATTTGGCCTAGTGTGAAACAGCCAAGCTTCTCTTCGGATAGACAAGGATAGATCAAGTTAGAGGTTAGGTTGTGTTTGAAACAGCTGGAGGCAGAAGTCATGAATATTTCTAAGAGAGGACAGAGGACAATTACTGGTAACATCTTTGATAGCTGCCAGTTGATAAACTAAATGCACATTTGGAGTGGAAGGTGAATGGGAGTTAGAGAAAAGCCAGGTCCATTCTTGGAAGGAGTACATTTGAGCTGGCATCAAGTGCTCATGTGCCCAGAAAGGAGCTGACAGAAATAGGAAGAGACTTGGTAGAGCTGAGGCTTTCATCAGTTGCAGAGCTCAGTCACTGTGTAGAAGATGGGTAGTAATGTTTCTTATACAAGTGGTGTGTCCCACAGCAACCTGACAGAAACAGGTGTGAATTTCAACCTAAAATATCACGTGACTTCCAAAAGCTTTTGCATGTAAAATCACTATCTAGGTAAGTAAAATCTAGAGAAAGACGGGAAAGACTTTCCTTACCCAAAATATACAGAGAAAATATTAATGTTTCTCTACTCCTTTTCAATTGAAAATAAAAACTAAAGTAATTCTAGTGTCAAAAAATGCTTAGGTGCAGGCTGCTAGGTCAGTTTAATAGGGTGAAACTGCGTAGTGATTTTTGGTCTGCATCTTGAAGAAGGAGGTAAAATTACTGAAATAGCTATTCATGGTCAGCAAAAGTGTTAAAATAGTAAAGACACATTGAAATTTTGGAAATGCAGCGGCGATTGAAGGAAAGTGGGTAATAATTTTAAAGAGAACAGGGGAAACAATTTTTTTCTGCTTGATATTGGTAATAACCAAATTTGATATTAAAAAAAATGAGGTAAAAAACCCCATGAAAGTCATAGCACGCTATTTTAATTTAATGACTAAGATGGTTACATCTATTTGTTGTTTTCATGAAGAAATTTGCCTGATTTGGAGAAGGATCTTTGTTTAACTTAACATTTTCATTTTTCTTGGTGCGGTAAAATCAAAAAGTAGACTACTGGTGAAGTAATACTGATGATCTGCAAAGCTGAGTCATATTCCTTCAGGAAGGATACTGCTGTTTTGAGAAAACAGATCACTTACCCAGTAGTGAGGAGGAGGAATTGAAATGACAGGGAACAACTCAAGTGCTTTTAGCAGTAGACACTACAGTACATTAAAGCATCTGATTTTCAGCCTCTAGAGTAGGTTGTTGTATGGATACACAAAGAGGGGGGTCATAAATGGGTTGTGTCCACAAAGTTTCACAAAACAGTCTGAGTGACAAGACTGTGCTTTAAAGATACAAAGCCTGTTCTAGTGGTTTCTCTGCCAAATAGCTGCTCTAAGTCATCTGAAATAGCCTAATTGTGCATTTGTTTAAAAAATAAGGTTGTTTTTCAAGGCTGTTGAGTGGAGTCTTCTGAAATCATTTAGTCAAATTTGTTTAATCTCCTCTGCTACTGCCTTGCATAAGTGGCAGTAGCACTGTTTAATATACACAACTGCAAATATGTTACAGGTTTTCCTACTGAGCAGTACTGAACTGTGTCTCTTGCTGGTATTCTGAATATGGTGTTTTGTAATCTGGACCTTACTGAAGAACTGAAATAGGCATTGGTGTTTTATAATTATGGTGAGAAGATAAAGCAATCTTTACAGGGAGATGAGAATTTTTTTTTTTTTTCTCTCAGGGCCCAAGATGCTGAGGAAGCAAGATGGCAAGTATAGGGAGAAAAGTGTGGACTTCCAGCATTCAAAATATGTCAGGGATTTGCTTTATGTTTTATACTATAGGTGTAGTACAGTGTGCTTGGATAATTCCCACAAATCTGTGCAGGAGTCAGGACAATGTTATTGGTGTGTGTAATAGTCTGACACGAGTCTGAGATTCAGGAAGGTTTGTTTTGCTAGTGTGCATGAGGATACATGTGTGCGTGTAAATACTGTCAAACTAAATAGTCCATGGGGCTTCAAAAACTTGAGTTTGCATGACAAATCTCTTTGTTAAAAAGTTGGAGAAGGTATTCTGGGCAGCAGGCACTGAACAGGGCTATTGTGAGTAATCCCAATGCGTTCTAGTCATCTGTGAAACTACCCGGAGCTTAATTACTCATGTTTTCTTGTAGTCTTAGTGTGTGTATGAGCAGTAATAGTTATTCCTGAGGTGTCTGCAGACTGTGTAAACAACCAGTAGTGATTTTTGTGGTTAGATTTGTACATGACTGCTTAGCAATTAGAGTCTGAGGATCCAGGTTATAGTGAAGTGAGATTTCCTAAGTGCTAAAAATGAACAGGAAAATATACTACAGAAAGATAGGGCTCACAGGGACCTATAAGGTAAATACCTACTTATTTTTGTCTAGTCTGTACCTCACTTATTGCATAAAAGAGTAATTCAAAATCCAAAACTTTTAGGCTTTACACAGAATTTCTGCATTTTTGTGGGTAATTTTGTGGAAACGTTCAGCCTTATGACATTCTTTATCAAGGCATTTGGTCAAAGGCTATTCACTAAGGTCTGTGATGATCACATAGCTGGTTAATAATTTTGAAGCCACCAAACAATGAAGAATGTTATTGGTGAAATTTAATGAAAGCAGAAGTGTTGGAAGTCTTGGGGACTGCTTGTTTTTAGAGCCCAAACAGATGTTAAATATTGGGAAGAAATTGGGTAACATTTCTTTAAGCATGTCCTAGATAATAAAGGGAGGATACATCAGGAACATCCCAAGAAGTTAATTAGACTAAATGGAGTGTTTAAATACCAATATTTCTTGGCTAACCTTCTATGCTACATGGTGGACTTCACTGTATCCATTGTGTAGTCTTGGCTGTACAGTGTTGGTTGGATATAATTTTCTACTGGCCTTAAGGTAGTAAGTTCTTCAATTTCCAAGTGTTTATCATGCCACTGACTTCTGGGCATGTTGGGTTAAGCAGCATTGAGTAGAAAGATGATACCATTTTCTAAGATCATAAAAATACTCCATCCTCTTTTAAAAACTTTAGGCCAAGGTCAAAGGGTCTTTGCCCTTTGTAATTCTCCGACTCCTTGAATTCCAGATATATGCAGCTGAAAGCACAGGAAAAAAATGTAGAAAGCTGTCAGCAAATCAAGGTGAATTGAAATATAAATTGCCTGGATTGTCCTGTACTATGCAGTTGATAGCACATAGTATGTTGAATATCAGACTTAAGAAGATGCCAAACCCCATCTTTAGAGTCCTCTGTTGTCTTTTACTATAGAGTAATAAAATAGGTTATGATTTCTCTGCTAAAGAAACTGAATAGCCATTGTTGCTGTTTATTTTTTTAATAACGTGTTAGTCTCAAAGATTTTTTGCCTGTCTTTATTATTTTCTTTATTAATGTTAGTCAGCAACTTCATTTTGGTAGATACTGTGCATAGGGTTGGTCCTAAATGATTGGAAATGGAACAGCTACAGCAGTAGCTTATGGTCTTTACACATCTTAGTCACATTTCCTGTGCTGGAAGTACTTGCTTTCTGCACTTAAAGATAGTTGTTAGGCTTGAATTTGCCATAGTTTGCAAAGTTCAAAGAAGAAATCAGTGCTATGCATTGCTTAATTCACAGAGATCATGTGAGCCAGGCTTCTGTAAGGACAACAGAGGCAAGCCAAACTAAAATTTATTAGAACAGTCGCACCTTTTCAGATGGAAAGATGATTATCACTTATCTAATGGCTTGTTGGTTGGAATGGTGTTCCCTCACTCCACTTACTCACTCCTGCTCTGTATTCCCTATTGCAGGATGGAGAGGAGAATTGGAGGCACAAAAGGTAATGATTATGGGTCAAGATAAGAGCAATTTACGGGGAGCAGTAATGGGATAAGAAAACAGACAGTAATTAATTGAATGACAGCATGTTCAAGAAAAGAAATGTTATTGCTCACCCCGTCTGGAACGTTGTCCTTGTGGACATTCTCTGACCGCTCCCTCTGCCATACTGCCCTGACACGGGAGTGACCCCTTCCCTTTGTTCCCAGAAAATTACATGAGGTGGTACTCCAGGTCCTCATCATGCCCCCTCCAGGCCAGAACCAGGACACTGGCTTGTTAATGCTTTACATTAAATGAAAAAATAAATAAAAACTAAGATACTAGTTTCTCCAAAGATAGTGCAATGCTGTCTTCGGAAGAAAAACAAGGAATTGTACTTGACTGAATTTCTTGCCTTGGCAGCTGAGCAGAAAGTTAAAAAACTGAACTTCATTTCTGCCCCCATTTTGGGAAAATTCTACTGTTTGTCTGTTGAATTACCAAGGCAGGAGAGTCAAGTCAAGCCTGCTTATAGAAGGTGATAAAATACGATTTATCCTGTTGTGATCCTTGTAGAGTTTAACCATGATATGCTTTAACCCATCAGTGCAGAAGGAACAATGTCTTTTCTCGTACAGTGTGGGGATTGGAGTCAAATTTGCCTATGCTTAACTCAGAGCAAGGGTGTAATTCTGCCAACAATAACCACTCGGCGTGTGTGTGTGTTAGCTTTTTTTTTTAAGCTTGGAATCAGATGCATCCTACCCTAGCCAAAGGGAAACATTTTAGAAGCTCTGACGCATTTACACAGATGAAGGAAGGAAATGTCCAAAAGAGTCAAAAGCTAAAAATAGATCAGTTTACTGAGTTGAACTCTGGGTGGGAATTGATGAACTAAATATAAATCTAAATTTGAACCTTTGTGACTTACATAACTGAGTGGTGTAACCCCTTTCGAATATTGCTGCTTTTTCTTGCATTCAACTTTATAGTAGACAGCTTCAGAGGAAAACTTGTGTCAAGCTGTGTGAGTTTGCTTTGCAGTGCTTTTAATAGACAGCACTGAGAAGTCTGATTCTCTGTTGACCATTATTGTTACAGCCTAGTTTAACTCCCTGGAAAAGTGGATTGTGGGTTGTGTTGGGTTTTTTTTGTTTGTTTTGAAGAACTTCTTGGTGGAAATGGTATCTCCTGACTCTACTGAACAGAAGTTTTAAACCAGTAGGAATTAGAACCAGTGTCTGTGAGTGGGTGTAATTTTTTTCCCAACTTCCTCAAGAAGCAGTAAATTTGCCTGTCGTATCTGTACATAGAAAGGAATGATAACCTGAACATTTAAGAATGGATGTTTGGCTGTCTAAAAGCATTTGCTCTCTGCCTTGACTCAAATCAAAGTTAGAAGCTATCAGCTTTCCCTTGAGGTAAAGTTAGCTTGTTTGAGTGTGTAAAATTTTTGTAATGGGAAAAAATATAGGAAAAACTGTTAATATGTGAGTGTTGTAGATTACTGTTTTTAGATGACTGTGGTAGTGCCATGAAAATGGAGATAAGCAAATTTTCCTTCTTCTTTAAGTAACAGTATACATTTTTTGTATAACTGATAGCAACCAACACAATACTGCTAACTAAAAACTGGCCTTTTCCAGTGTGTTGAAGCAGGGACAGTGCAGTTGAATCCCTGTGGTTTAGCATTTGCCAACTGCTAGTGAAGAGTGGTTCTTTCATAATGTTCCACTAATTCTACAGCTTTGCATTGGAGAGGTGAAATACATGTATTAATTCATTGGCTTTGTCGGAAAAACAAATGTTACCATTTACAAATATAGTAAATGTAATAGAATATAGGGGTAAAAATGGTAGCATTGATTAGATTGAGTTCAAGCAGTAACTCTCCACCCATCATTCCCACAAGAACTGAGGGTTAGTTTTTTTACTCATTACCTTTCCTTTTTTTACTATATCATTTGCTGTAGAATATTTGCTTGGCAGATGTATAAATAGTTGTGCTCTTATTTGCTTTATGTTTTTGTTTGGTTTTCCAGCAGAGCCTGGGAATGTTTGTTTTTGCAAGGTTGTTTTGAAAAAATTTGGAGTCTTTGCTTACTAAAAATAGTATTTGTTCCAAGCAGCAGTTTATCTGTTAAAGCAATGGGCAGTTGGTAGCAAAAGGACCTGACTACCTACTGTCATGGTTATATACCAACGTGGAAATTTAAACTTTGTATTTATGGAAGATCTTGTTACATAGCAAAGTATGAGAACTACTCTGTTTAAAATCTCATGTTTTTCTAGAATATGCTTTTGGAATGGATTTGTCCATGTTGCTGTCTCCATTGTGTTAACCCACTGTTGGGAAGTTAAAGCTGTAAAAGCCTTTTACAAGAGCACTTGGTTAACTTGGGTGGCTGTGCAACCTGTGGTGTTCCTGCTTGTAGGCAAGTTCATGAGCAGGATGTGACTTGCAGTTCATGTCCACTGAGGCAACATGAGTGGCTTCAGAGAGCAAGAAGGTGCTGCCCTCCATAATGCTGTTATATGTCCTCTAGGCAGTGAAAAGAAGTGGCAGAGCCCTGTGCTTGAGTGTGGTAAGCAAGGATGGATATACCTTGATACTTAGGTGGAACTCTTAAAGTGCTGTCTCTAAATTGTCTGGGCTGCCAGAGCTCAATTCTGTCTGTGCATATGCTGAAGCTTTGTTACGTGTTGATACAGCAGCAAATGAGAACAGGGATTTTTGTGGTCTTGAGCAGCCAAAATAGTATCTTAAGCTTTAATTTATTTCTTTTTGAAGTGTTTTTACTACTTGAGGTAGAAATCTCACTCCAACTTGTCTTCTTTGCTAATGCTTTGGGCTCTGGCTTCTGTTCTGACTTGAGAGGTGGGATACAAAATCTTCAGATTTGAGATCTGGTAGTTTAATGTTTAACTACAGGAAAGAGGAATGTTAGAGGAGGGCTAGGCATCTTTTTCCAGACTGGCTTTTCACTGTCTTAATTGTCACAGCTTCTGTGATCCCTTCTTTTGTTCCTTTTCTTGAATAAAAAAGACAGAGGTCCAGCAGACAATAAGCTCAATCACGAGGCATCAGTGTTCATCTCTACAGGAGGTCCATTATGTGCACATGTATAAGTAGGAGGTTCTGTGGAAAAGCCCTGCAGAGTTTGAGAAATACAGCATGTGTGCTGTGCTGACAAATAAGGGTTGCACAGGCAGCCTTAATGCTGCATTACCTGGTTTTTGAATCCTCTTTGTGGCAATTTCAATCACACCTGGTCCTACCTCATTGTTGAAATGAGTCATTGTTTAGAGTTTATGTAAAGTTTTCATTAAATGCCTTAGTGGATGATAGTAGATGGCATTGGTTTTATCTGGGTGCAGTGTGAGGTATTTGGGGAGTAGAAATGCATTAATTCACTGTGTAATATTAAAGAAGGCAGATGTGTAAGCTGCTTTGTTAGATAGATATATTGAGGACAAATTAGATACTTTAGTACTTCTTTTTTTAACTTTTTTTTTAATAGACCCAAATACACTCTAGTGTTCAATTTCTTAGGGATTGATTTTTGTCACTTGATCATCATGTTAATTCTGCCACAGTAATAAAAGTTAAATGAAGCCAGGTGTAAAAATTATCAAATAACAAGGAGGAAAAAGGAACCAAATGATATATTTTCCTTTCACAAGCAATAGATAATTAAGATTGAAAAGAAAAAATATATTCTCAGGTGAGGAAAGCGTACCAGAGCATATTAGGTTACGATTTACATGCAGAACACCCATGGAAGAATATATGACACTGAAGGACTTAATTGGAAGTTCATAGTGATAAGTGACCTAAATTTTTGCACTCTTTATTTTGCCATTTATGTGGTCTAAAATTGCTGCTTTAATTAGAGGCTTTCTGAACTGAACTGTTGTGTAACCTCCAAGAAAGGACCCAAAAGGAGATAAAGGGATGCCTCTTCACAAGGTATGAGAGTTGTAATGTTGCTGTGTACAAGCTGCATTCCTCCTGTTTTGTGGAATAGAAATTGACTGAATATATGAAATAACTGTTTCCATGTCAAGCTAAATATCATAATGGAATGAAATGTATTCCTTATTAAAAGGTGACTGGTAGAGAGCTAATTATCAGAAACAAAATAACCCATATCTCCCTAGTGGAGTTGAAAGTCAAAGGTGACAAACATCTGAAAATGTTGGAGTTATGTTTGAAATGTCAATATTTATTGGTTTACAAGTCCTGCATTAGGGGTTGGTTAGCTTTTGAACAGCACACAGTGTAAGGGCAGTATTACCAGCCACATTTAAATCAAGAATGAATTAATATATATTAAGTGGTGCATTTCTCATCCAGGCATCAATTTCTTTTTCAGAAAATTTGAGAATAAAGCGTGGATTCAAGTCAATATCTGTTTATGTTGCACTGTTGATATCGGGGGAAAGGGAAGGAGAAGTGAGTAAGACAGTTGCTTGTTCTGGAGACAGTCAAGGAGTCTTGACTGTTAGAGGTGGGACAGAGATGTCCCACCTCTAACCAGTGAGGTGGGACATCTCTGTGAATTGCTGAGCTTGTAGTAGTTGAAGTACAGTTCTGGAGAATAAGCTCTGCTGTCTCCTTGTCTTGGTTCTGCCCAAATATATTCAAGTTTGGCACTGGTACGAGATGTAATCTTTGAGAAAGCAGCAATCGCTGGCTTGGGGCAAGCAGGAGTATATCTGAGACAGTGAAGTATGAAAGAGAAAATCAAGGAAGAAAGTAACTGACAAAATTAAGGGTGAGGGTCACTTTGTTTACAGAAATACTGGACATTACCACACTACCTACCTACTACAAAGGATGCTGTTTCTGTTGTGGTTAGCGTCTTATACTGAAACAGAGCCAACAGTTCTATTAATGTACACAGGCAGCTTAATAGATGCAAGGAGGCCTGAATTTTCACAGGCCATTTGACAGAAAATGTACTGTTTCCCTGAAGCAACCACCAGTTTCAAGGCCAAAAGGAAGCCTTTCATGTTTTAAAGCACAGCACAAGAGGGACAATCCTAAGCAGAAGAATGGAAGGGAGATAATGGATATATGATGCAGAAGACTTGGGATTGGAAGTGCAGTGAGGTCACGAAGAGAACTGACCCTTGAAAGAAATGTAAAGGTGGGTTGTGTTTTTATGTACCACGCTGCTCAGATGTTTGCTTTACAGGGATAATGTCCTCAAATCAGAAAGACAAGCTGTTAATAGTCCCTGCCCTAGATATGTCTGGTTTTTTATTCCCTGAAGAGAAGAGCAAGAAAGAGGAAAGGAACTTGGATAGAATTCCTTAATTTTGTAATTCAAAGCCCAATCATGATGACACAACTCAAGAAAAAGTCACTGTTAACTATTTTGACCTTAAAATTTCCTTTTTTTCTTACACTCTTCCTCAAATTCCTGCCATTCTCAGTTCAAATGTACTCACTTGTGTTTCTGTGGAAAGAACAGCTTAGTTGTGCGAGGTGGTCATTGACAGTCTTAGCTCCACAAGGACCCCAGCAAATAAACACATTTGTGGTTAGTCCCCTTGCTGTAGCCTCTGATCTGCCAGGTCTGCTGCAGAAGATACGTGTACAAGGCCATACTGATCTCAGGAGATTTGTTGAACTTTATCTCTAGGTAATCGTCTTGTTGTGTTCGGATAAGACTACTAATCACACTCTTTAATTAAAGAAATGTCACAGCTGTAGGAAAATAAAGCTATTTGGAAATGGTGGTTATTTTGCTGAGAGTTTTCTCTGCTTCAGGAGGCTCAATCAAAACTTCCTGCACTGGCAAATGTATGCTATCGAATGAAAATGAATTGTGACTAATTTGAGGGGCTGACTTCTTCCCAGGTACTTTTTCTTCTTTGTGGTCAAAAGTTGTTCTTAGTGAAGTAGTTAGAGATGTGAAGCATAAATTTTGTATTAAACCTTTAAAGAGACAGCCAAATCATCTAAATTCTGGTTGTTCCCTCCTACTAAAGTATGTTGAAGGAAAAGCTGACATTATTAATGTAAAGATAGGTTTCCAAAAAGGGCAGTTCATATAGGTAAAAAACTGAAGCAGAGTTAACAAAGAGCTAACTTGAGTTTACTCCCTGGGTTAACAGTAATTTCAAAGTTAACATATTCTGAAATGTTGCTTTGACAGCAATATTTGATTTAATTCTGCAGTATGCAATTACAATTATCATTCCCTGTGATATTTAAAATGCTGTCTTGGGTTTGGCATAGAAAGTGAGTATGGTTGAGTGTTTTTTTTCAAATGACATCTACTTCAGTAGTTGCTAGTGTGCAGTTTATCTAGTGTTAACAGCATTCAAGTGTCTAAAATTAGGAATATATATTGCCGTAAGAAATAAGCAAACCACAACCTATATGCTTTGCTCATTGCCTTTAATTTAAGCATGGTGTTACTACTGGGTGCCTTGCTTTTGTGGTTGGTTTGGTTAAAGTTCTGAGTCCATTGGAAGTATTTTGGCCCGCGTTCTAGAGTTAAAATAAAAATTGGTACTGTGACATTTCAAGCTGGTGGAAATGTCACCAAATGTTATCCAAGTGTATGAAACTGGTAACTGGCCCATAGCTTGAAAATGGTTCTGAATTAACGAGAATAAGTTTATAAGGATAGCTGTGTAGTAATGAGGTAATTTTGTATTTTCTTTTAAAATTTGCCTTGCTAAAGGGAGGCTTTATGATGACATCTGATAAAGGTAGGAGTGGAAAAAAATGGCTAATGGAATGGAGGGACAAGTAAAAAGAGGCTTGTGTTTATGTAGTTGAAAAAATTAGACTTAAAAATGATGTGATAGAACAGCCACACTGATTGGGCTGAAGGAACAGAAGGAACTGAAGAATGAGGTTAGTAATTTGCTGCAGATAGGCAAAGTTCGAAACAGGATCAAAGAAGTCCTTAAGAGTAGGCTCTTAGACTTAGACAGAAAACATGGAAATAAATACTCTTGCACCCTTGCTGTTCCCAGTGCTTCTCCCTGTCAACATGTTCTGATCTGACTTCTAAGTTGTAGCTGTTTCTAAGGTTAGAAATGGTTAGTTAAGTTGTGCAGAGGCTTGCTGTCAGATAATATTCACTTTCTCTGTCTCTGGATATCTGTAGTTATTTTCCTATTCACTGACTTTTTAGAGCTGGTGTGAAAGTTTTTCCTGATGTAGCAGCTGTATGATGGAGTTTACTGTGCTCAGAACAGGGAACCTGTGGTGTGACTGGCTCCTGTGTGTTGAAGAGAGTTAAATGTAGGCTACACAACTTGAATTCCTCAGAAAGAGGTCGTACTTGTGTTCTTTAAAACATTTTTAGTTACTACGTATCTGCCTTACCCTATAGCTTTCAGAGACATACCTGAATATAGACTCAATTAAATTCCTGTCCTTTAATGAAGTCCTTTGCTTAATGCGTAGCTGATACGCTTGGAACATCGGGGCATCGGTCAGGATCCAAAATTAATTGCCTCTTGGGGATGGATAGTGCCAAGTGGGCACCTGAAAGAACGGTGTCTCTTTCAAAAGCCTTCTGAACTGGTCAGCTTTGAAAATGAGGCACATCTTTATTATGTTAAGGAATATATTTAAGTCTTGAATCCTGCTTAACATTTTCACTTTGTAACAACAAAGGCAAATAAATATTTTGTCTATGGAAGATGGCACAAGTTGAAAGAGGAGAGCCATAACTTCCTTACTTCCTGCCTTCTAGTAGTCACCCTCCCCTCCACCAGCCCCCAAATGTAGGAGGGAAAAGCCCAAACCTGGCATAAAGGGAAGAGGGCATCTCGTTCCCAAACCAGTCACTAATGCGTCAGTCTGCAGTAAAACAGTATTGTTTTAACGTGGCTAAGGCCCTGTTCTTTCCTTTGTATTGAATTCCTTCCTGTTTAAGAGCATTGTCTTTAAAGTACACTTATATCAGCTTGAATGGTAGGAACTTTGTGCTTATTGCTACAATATCTGTATTAATTAGTTACTGCAGCTGTTTCAAGTAAAAAAAAAGGAGTTATGAGGCTTTGGCTGTGGGATAGCAAGTGTTTCAAGTAAAAAAAAAGGAGTTATGAGGCTTTGGCTGTGGGATAGCAAGTGTGTTTGTTAGTAGAGCTGCTAAAACATGCTAGCTGCATGTGGAGGTGAAAGAAGGCAGAAGTGGGGAGGAGCTGAAACTCCACTTGGCTTTGCATGCTCAGCAGGAGAGGAATATCCAGCGACTGGGCAAAACCATGCTAGATGACATGGATCCAAACATACAGCTGTCAGTTAAATAGCCCAGTCTCAAAGAAGTAACTGATGGGTGTTAAGTAACCTGATGCACCTTTCATAGTCTTCACATTGTATCAATAGAGAATATTAAGCTCCGTTTGCTCAATTAAAGGAAACATGTAATTTTCAGTACTGCTTGAGCTAATATCCATTTATTTCTGTGACTTGAACTTCAAAACCAAAAGTGGAGGTAGCTATTTTGTACATTCTTTCTGACTAATTCCTGTGACTTGTATTGGACTGGTTGTGGGCAAGCAGGGAAGGGAGAATGCTGCGTTTTTTTCAATAATTGTGTAATTAAATTCATTGATGGTAGGCCAAGAATACTGATCACAAGGGTTGGTGCTGAATCAGAAGGAATACTTTAAATGGTGCTCTGTTGAACAGAGACATAATTGCCCTCTCTTTCCCCTTCTTGGCTTATTGGATGGCTGAATTACTCATTTCATACATGACTTTGAGTGTGACTGGAGCTGTGAATCAGTGTTTGTTGGAGTTTTGCATCTGGCTTATGGTCTGACTTCCCTTTTATGAGCTGGAGAGGCTGCCTCTGTTATTACTGTGTAGTGAAAATCCTCTTAAACTCTCCTTCTCGTGAGTGGGTGAAAATGTTTGCCAAACACATGAATCAATAATTGCTTATTTGCCTCAGTGCTCCTTTTCAAAAGCTTCACTGTCCTTTTCTGTGTTTGCACAGATAATCGATGTCTGTCCCCACATGATAATTAACAGGGATAGATAACTTAGGGGCCTTTCCTTTACAAAGTCATCTTACAACTGTGCCTCTCTGAAACCTCTTATTCCATTTTTGACCTTTTGTCAAGGCTTTTATTGAAATGGCAATAGCTTATATGCAGTGAGAATGACTTGATGATTATTTTAGTTAAAGGTGTTTGCTAGTTATCGTGCTGCTGAAATGCCTGGAGCTCTGTGTGGGACAAAAAGAATAAGTAAACTGTCTGAAGGCTATTAAAAACGAGATAAACACTTGTCTCAGTATGAGGAAGAACACTTCATGTAGCTTGACCTGGTAAGTTTTCATAAACTAGAGACTGGCTTTTTAATGGCCTTGTCTAACATGTCCATTTTGTTCTGCAGTTACTGACTGAAATTGAAAATTAAAATGAGGGAAAAATAACCTTCATGATTACAGTTTTCCCTTGGGAACTATTTCAATTGTGGCTTTCTCATGAGAGAGATTGTGGCTTCCTTTCTATTTCTGTGGCATGAAAATTCAGATTTTTGTAGCCTGTTTCTAAAGTTGAGAATATTCTAGATGCCAGTTTCAGAAGATACAAACAACTTCCAGGTGCCTGCAATTTGAGGAAGTCTCTAGCTGATTCAGATTGCCATCTTGACGTGACCTTTGTCAAAAATAAGCACAGTTAAGTACTACATGCACAAACTGTCTATGCAGTAAAGTAAGGAAAAGACAAACTAATCTGTTTAATGGATGAGATTTGTTTGCTGTTTTAGGTTTGCATTCTGTAGTGGGAAGGCAAGCTTTTAAAACTGTCTGTTTTACTTTGTTTGCTATTCAGGTCAGTGGCTTCTTAGTCCACTGGAGGACTGCAAGATAGACTTGAGCTGTTTGCATGCTTCCAAATCAGTTGGGCTCCCTGTCACTGGGTGACTTGTTTTGTTCCAGTGCTTGACTTTGTCATCCAGCGAAAAACCACTCTTGGTGCCTTAGCTTATGCCACTGAAAACCTGCTTTTTGGTCCCACAATTAGCATTAGCTGGATGATAGCACAAAGCTTTAAACTGTATTGCTCCATAGCTCGACATAGATGCTATGCCTGTACCTGCCTAAACCGTAAAGTCAGTTCAGATTGTTTCTATTTCAGTGATATGATCTAATGGTAACAAACTTTCTTCAGTGGACAAAAAGTAGGGGGAAAAGAGGACTCCATCCCTCATTCTGGGGCCTGAAACTATGCAGAATCTCTTTGGTTATCTAGAGCTTCTTAATGGTTGTTCCCATTAGCAATTTAGTTCAGATCAAAGTGTTCTTTTGGAGTGCATCTCTTGATTGTCCCATTTCACAGTTCTTTGTTCGATGTGAAGCATCTCAGGCACACAAATAGAATTCCTTTCAGATGAAATTGAAAGGAATTACATACACCAGTTACAAATAAATATTAAGTCCATAGAACCAGACAACAGCCAGTCAAAATTAAAACTTCCTGTAAAACTTCATTCAAAATGCAGAGTTTGGCCATTGAAGTTTCTGCAGCAGGATTTTGCTGTGTTGACCCTCTTCTGTTGCACTGTGCATGAAGCTCAAGTGTAGACTTAACCAAAGAGGTTTAGCAGCTAGGTCCTGAAACTCAGGAAATGCTCTAATGAAGTAACACAGACCCTACGGTGACAGAGAGTTAGTTTACTGTATGAAATGAATGATCACTCTAAAAAAGTGGATCGTGTTTCAGAAACCTTCCTCAGCATCGAAATAGTCCTGGGACTGTGAGGACTTGGAGAGCTGAAGGAAGGGAGGAGATGGCTGCTTTAGTTACAGGTGTGAGATGAGGGGCTGGTGTTTCATGTGGCACAGCAGCTGTTGAATTTGTGTTTTCTCCTGTGGCAAGGCACTTAGATTACCTGTCAGCACCACCCTAATGCAGGTCACATTTTTGCCTGGGACCTGTGTGTCAACTTTTGAAGAATTCTGTGTGTCTAAAAAGCACAAGTTCATCACTAATGCTCTAGAGAGAAACACATATTCGAGGTTCCTCTCTACCAAATGCAACTGGATGGACAGTGTTTTCTTCTTCCACCCATTCATTCCTAGAAAAAACACGGTTGAGGTGTGAATGGAATGATAACCATATATGTCCCGCTTCTTTGTTGGAAACTACAAGTTCTTTTGATGTAGAGCTTCCTAGAGCCAGGAAACAGCCTCTGCTGTAGGAAGAGGACAGTCAGAAAGTAGGCATGTGAACTGACTCTATGATGCAGATAGGCTGGAGAAATCCTTCTCGTGCAAAAGCTGCTCCAAAGTTATTTATTCAGAAAGGAATTCAGAAACAAAATCATCAATAATTGAGCACTGGTAATATGTCTTAAAAAAATTGAAATGTTGTAGTAGAATTCATCATTAGTTGAAGTATTTTGCAACAGAGAAGTATAACTTCCAGTGGGTAATGTTATCCTTTCACTGTCCCTCTTCTGATGAGCATAAATTGTTAACTCCCAATTCTTAGATAAATTTTTGCGTGCCAATAATTGGCCTACTGTAAGACTCATCAGTGTCAGGCTTAGAGCTCAAGTAGCCTTCTTGTGATAGCTGGAGTTTACTTATTTGACCATCTCCCAAAATTTTCATCTCTATAGTAAGAGTTGTCTGGAAGAATGTTTTCTGAGGTTCCAACTGCTTGTTTGCAGCATTATTGCAGTTGGGTCCAAATGTTGTTTATGGGTCTGAGAGGTTTTGGTGGAGGTGTTAGCACTTGCTTTTATCTTCTCTATGGGTGGCATCTGGAGCACAAATATGTCAGGATAACTTCAGGAGAGAATGTTGGAAACTGAATGGAATATGAAATTGTAGGCAACATTGATCAATTTTGATTAAAAATGCTGCTGTGGAGCTCTTGTACTTAGTGAAGATGTGCTGAAGGGCTTAGTGAAGGTCACTGCTAGCAGTAAGGATTTGTTGAGATCCTGTCTCTTTAAGGGCTGCTGCCAACTTAAAGAAAACCTTCCGAGCCCTCCCTTCTTTTGTTCTTTTGGCTACTGAGAGTGTTTGCATTGCCCAGGAGCAGGGACAGGAGACTAAGACAAAAATTTGGATTTCCAAATACCTACTGCAAGTGAGTTCATTTGCTTTTGCAGACTTGTCTGGAGAGATGGTGAGCTCTGGCAGATGAACCAGACAATTTATTTTTAAATCTGTCGTGAGTTGTAAGTTGATATTATCACACAAAACCAGAAAAACTCTTTTTTAAAAGAGTTTATTAATATCTAAGGCTTGAATTGATGACTTTAAACAAGTCTTCCAGTCCCTCCAAACTCCAGGTGTAGGCTTCATGTTTAGTTCTGGTGTAGGAAGACTTAACACTGAATTTAAAAAGTTACCAAAGTCTTTGGTACTGTCAGTAAGGTTGCCCGTCTACTCAGAATTAAATATCTGCTTGGCAATACATTTGCATCTTTCAAATTTGTGTGTAATGCATCTCTTGCTGCCTTGTGTTCAGTGCCTTAATGGTGACATCCTTTTGCTAGAGGATGGTGTAAACCTTGATCCTCTAGTGACTCTTTAGGTGTTTGTACATTGATGCATCAACAACCAGCAGCCATCTGCTTCCTACTGGACTTTAAGCCTAACCTGTCAGCTCTAAGGAGATCTGGTTATACAGCTTCATTTTTTGAGAGGGAGGATAAAGTAATGATGATAGTGGGTATGTGAGAAATACTTGTATTAGTAAATTAGTTCGAATTTTATATAAGTACCACTAAATAGCATTTGTGAAAAGAATCTTTATTATGTTTAAGATGACAGTATTATCAATGATTTGGTGGAATATAAACTAAGTGGAGTACGTTTGTCATCCCAGAATCAGAGATGTTAAGGAATGTGTACAAAGGAAGGTAGCAAATCTTGTTTTAGGAGGGGTTTCAATTTTACTTTGCTTTCCTTAGCTGCATTTATAGGTTGACTGCTGCTTTCATAAAGCTGTTTGTAGAATTCAACCTGGCCTTCATGTATGTTGTCTGACAGCAATTTGAGGTGACAGAAAAATCCAGGCACATCTTTGCCTCTTCCCTTCCCAGGGAGAGGAAAAGGTTGTGGCTGACAGGCTGTGACCTCTTGAGGCAAGTGGCTTATATGGGCAAACATGCCTGAATCTCCTTCAGAAGAAAACATTCTCAACCAGTCTGTTACTGCACCTCTTTGTTTAGAGAACGTTAAATAGTATTTCGAAGGTGTGCTTCCAGGTGAAAGAAATCTGTGGCTTAAAAAGGGTACCTCAGCCTGCAATGTATTCTGGCTTCTTTGTATGGCTCCATACACTACTGTATGGCAGTGCCCTGAACTTTGGTGCATTTTTCTCTCCTCTAATGGATACTTGTAAGGAGTTGTAGTCATTTGCGTGACTCTGATAATAGACCACTTGTAAAATCAAAATTGTCAGGCGTGATTGAAAACACTCCCTGCAGAGTCAGAATTGCTATATTTGGAGTTGTTGTGGGGTAATTTTCCTCTCTCTTTGTACAGCCTCTTTCCCACACTACCACTCCATTTTGCAGTCAGTACTATGGGGGCAGTGTCCCTTGATGACAGAGCTACTGAATTTTACAGACATGTATGTCAATGTCAAGAAGGAGATCTCAGAAGAGGTATTGCTGGAATATACAGAGCTCCTATGGGAATGTTGACTTAGGCTCAATTCTGCTTCTCCCAGGTGTAATTCCAGTTAGAGATTTTCAAGTATTCAGTGTTGTCCCTTTCAAAAGTAGCCCTTATCCCCAGTTGCATATTTGACTAGCAAGTTCACATGTGTAAAAGGGGACACATTGCTTTCATCGCTTTTGTCTAAATTATGAGCACTCAAATGAGAGGGGCAGTTGTTTCTCTAACTAGAATACTATAGTACTGTTTCCCAGGTAATAGCAAAATTACTAAAGCAATCTTTGGGTCAGCTTTCATTTTAGATGATAAACTGTGGACGTGAGTTATCACAGAATAGAATACTAGTTATTTCATGGTATGGTGTTTGGCTGGTGTTCTGACAGTGCTGCTAA
The DNA here is from genome assembly GCF_023055355.1 of Agelaius tricolor. NCBI lineage: Eukaryota > Metazoa > Chordata > Aves > Passeriformes > Icteridae > Agelaius > Agelaius tricolor. Next base: position 21,793,182 of record NW_027269262.1, on the reverse strand, counting down.
CTATGAAACTTGTTATTAGCACCTGAAATTCCTGTCTGGAAACCTCTTTGAAATGTCTTCAGGTACGGAAACATGAAGAGTGGTTGTCCCTCCAGGCCAAACCAAATGTTTATCTGTCCCACTATCCTACCTCTACCAGTGACCAAACCAAATCCCCAGGAGACACCCCACAAGGATGGGATAAATATCAGTGAAGCTTCTCCACTCTCTTGCCTCAGCGTGTAACTAGGTCTTCCATAGCTAAATGATAGTTCTATAATTTCTGTGACCTGTGGAGTTCTACTTTTCTACCAACTTGTTCAGTGTCCCACTGGGCTTGTATATGCTTTTATATCTGGAAAATCCAGTGGTACACTGTTGAATCACTTTAACCATCTCTTTGTGTAGTTTTGAGCCTGCTGCTCTAGTTTTCTTTGAGAGAAATGAAAACTCTTGTGTTGAAAGAGTTTGCAAACAAAAAGTTAGCCCTGACCAAGCCACTCATGATTTTATAAACCTTTGTCATGTTCGTACAATTTTCTTTGCTAAAGAGTCTTACTCCGGTTAGCCACTTGTCATGCAGCTGGATTAAAATTTTCCCTCTCATCATCTTCTTGGCCCTTGTCTGGACTCGCTGCAACTGGTCATGTCCTTCCTGTGCTGTGGGGTTTCAGAGCTGCAGGCAGCATTCTAGGTGGGGTCTCAGTAGAGCAGAGGGGAAGAATTCCCTCCCTCCCTCCCCTGCTGGCTACACTGCTTTGGCTGCAGCCCAGGACACAGTTGGATTTCTGGGCTGTGAGTGCTCATGGCTGGGTCATGTCCAGCCTCACCAGCACCCTCAAGTCCTTCTGGGCAGGGATGCTCTGGATCTGTTCATCCTCCAGCCTGGCTTGATACCAGGATTTACCCTGACCCAGGTGCAGCACCTTGCACTTGGTCTTGTTAAACATCATGAGATTCCCATGGGACTACTTCTTGAGTTTGTCCAGGTCCCTCTAGATCCCATCCCCTCTTTGCAGTGAGTCAACTGCACCACTCAGCTTGGTGTAATCTGGAAATTTGCTGAGCGTGCACTTGCTCTCTTTGATTAATTTTATTTATCCCTGTTGCTCTTTGTTGAACTTTCTTAAGTTTTTTTACCTTATATTCGAGAAGGTGGAATTAGATTATGTTGAAAAATTAAGCATATTGCAACTTTACACAGTTGTGTAATATTTTGAGTGTCATTCTCTCTTAATGTGCAATTAATTCTGAGCATTTAATCTTTTTTTTAAATGTTCTTTTCTCCCTATGTGGATGCTTTTTTTTTTGTCTTTATTGAGCATATCCTTGAAGGTAGGGTTACCAGAATACTTAGTTGGCTTATAAATCATGCTGATGCCACTACCACATCAGAGCCAATGTAGTTTAGGAATTAGATGCAGAGTTAAATAACATCCCCTTGTAAGGAAAGTTCAGTATTGACAGGCCAGTTGTCATGAAAGTGAAGGTGTTCATGACCTTGAATTGCCTGATAATGGGCAATGAGCCTCAGGTCTAGGACTGTCTTGAAATAAGTTTTAAATCTTTAAATGTAAGATGGTTTATTTCTAGTCTCTACAAATACTTTCATTAACTTCAGTTCTAAATTATTGACCCTGAGAAACTTTTGGGAGTTGCCTATGAGATTTTATTTGCAGAGGGGTGGTGTGGGTCCTCATCCCTTTTGCATAATAGCTCTAACATAGATTGATTGCCTTGTTTAGCATGCCTTTTATGAGATGCAAGATATTGTATCTGTTGGTGAAGTCAATTAACAAGATGATGATGGTGTTAGTGATTGTAGAAATATAAGGTGTTGTTTTATTCTAAAATAAGCTTATTCATTCATTGTAACAACTGAAGGAAAATACAAAATCTTACATACAAAGACAGCTGTTGTTTAATTTGGTATTGACCAATGCTGTCATAATTTTCTCTTTGTATTTGAGTGAGCCTCTGTGCCTGGTGACATGTGCATGTGACAGCGTGATTAATATTGACATTCAAATAGGTCTTGGAAGTGGACATTGTATTTAAGCTCTGATACCAGTACACAGTGTTGAAATTGTTGTGGATGGCCTGAGCTTCCAGAAAGATGTACTGTGAAATCTGTGTATACTCATGGTATCGCAGGTCATTTGATTGCTGAGACTGAATGGAGCTTTTGTGAGTACTGGCTGGCATTTATGCATGTAAATATATGTAAATATGTGGACATATTTGAGGAATGATTATGCGTGGAAGAAAGCGGTAGTTTGGTCCAGTCCATTTCAATTTGGAAGATTTTTCCATTCTATTTAATTTTTCTCCCATTGATGCAACTCCTTGCAAGGAGTTAGAATGCCAGACCTTTTTGGTGAAACACATGAAACCAGTATCCATGAATAGTTAGGAATATGCTTCATGCGTGTGGGATGGTGCAGAGGAGAGCAGCACACAGAGGCTTGGAGCTGTGCTGGCCGTTCTTTGGTAGCAAGAGCCAGTTCTAAGACAGCTTACCATTTGTTTTGTTGGAAGAACCAAGAGCTGATGTTGCACCCAAATTCCACTTGTAGATAATGCTTTATACTGCAGAGGTGTGAAAATAGAGTTCTTTCCAAGGGATAATAAAATGAGACAATCCTATAATCATGTTAGAGCTTATGCTATGTGTATTATTTGTCTTAGCCAAATAAAGCTTTCTCTGCAACAGTTGAATTAACTAGTTATTATTTGAGGAACTTGGTATTTACAACAATAAATAATGATAAATATACATTATCACTATTTCATAATTTTATAATTCTTGTAGTAGTTTATGATAGTGTAATTGTACTGATATCAGTAAATATATAAATTGTCAATTTAAGATAAATTGTAGTCTAAATGCCCTTAAAATACTAGTTATAAGACAGAAGCAAAGGCACCTATAATCTTCTAGACTTTTCCAATTACTACAGCCTCTAGGCAGTGCAACCTATATTCACTTTAGTCCTTCAAAGTTATTTGTGCAGCCTAATGATGACTTAAAATACCAACGAATTGAGTTTTAATAATCTTTATAGTAGTGTTCCTACATAGAAGAGAAACCAAGAAATCTCTTAAAAGTTCTCATCCAAATCCAAGTTTTTTTATCCATACCACCTGCATTTGGTGGTGAAATGACAGTGCTTAATTAGCTGCAGATACTTAAAATTTGAAGCTGAGTTTTCGGTCTCTTTTTTTAGTCAAAATGTCACTAGCTTTAGAAAATGCTGCATCTTTAACTGTACAATGCAAAGCCAATAAGTGCCTTGTAAACTGGAAGGATTTAAATTGGATTGTGGATTTATATTGGGAGGTAGAGTGGTCTTTTTCACAGTAAACTAAGTGTACAGGTTATATAGAATTCCAGGATTGTAATACTGTAAAATAATTCGGAATGCATGCGTGAAACTACTACATTGTTTCATACTTTTATCCTGAGTGTAGGATAATGTGACTTTGTTTTATGAGGAAGATGCAAATAACTAGCTGTTGCTATTTTTAAATACTTGTTCACAAAGAACTTTAAAAAATTCCATTATTATCCTTAATCATACTGTGGTCCTCATAAAATAAGCTTAATACCAAAGCTACGGTTCTGTTTGCAGAAGAGTATTTTTAGATTAAGATTGAGTGTGAATGCACATAATTACAGAAAGGGAAATGCCATCTCTTTTCTTCTGTGCATGTTTGGAAAGCTACTGGTTCTGTAAAGGAGAGTTGTCAAGACATAGGTTAGATTAGCACTTACCAGGCTTGTGGCTTAATGTGCCCACGGCTGCTTTTCTTAGGAGGTATTTGGTGCTGATACCAGTTGGATTTCCATGTTCCTCCAAGTAATAAATCCTAGGAAAACTTCTGTATACCCGTGCTGAAATGTGAATCTACCCAAAGAGATTTTAAGTTTGATTAAAAAGCACTTGAATCCTGAATTTAAAATAGACAGGTGTCATTAGCTGTACAGTTACAAAGGATTGTATTTATTATAAATACTGTTGTATTTATTCATTGGTTGTGTGCACTTTTCTTAAATATTTACTTCAAGCTTATAATTATATCTGTAACTGAGATGGATTTAGCAAAGGTAAACAGTGTTATTTTATTTCAAATCCCCTTTGTTGAAGTTGTTATAGGAAGGGGTTTGGATAATTAGATATGCCAAATGGCTCAAAATAGTGCAGGAAATGTCCAGCTAGAATCAATGGTAACAAGCATTCTTTTTAAGTGCCTTCAAACTGAGTTGTTCCTGGAGCTTCCAGAGCAAAGGTGCTTTTTTAAGCAGTACAGGAATTGTTCGTACAAGTCATACATAAAGGTTGGTTTGTTTGGAGGAGCCACACACCACCCTCAGCCCCCAGTTTCCAGTACTGAGGGAGGGTGGTGGGTGTGTGTTTGTGTGATTTTATTTTTTAAATTATTCAGAAACAAGCATGTAGCTTCTCAGAGAAGGTTGAATAAAAACTTGGTATATGTGGATAACATAAACAGTTATTTTGGATGTTATTTCAATATCAAAACTACTGATTAAATCTTTATTCTCACAGCACACTGACATCCTCTCAGTCAGGCTTTAGCTGTTATTTGAACTTCTTAGTTGCCCCTAACTGCACTTCGTGAAAATTTAAGCAGCTTTGTTTAAATTAAATATTAAATTTTAAATACCAAATGAAGTTAGTCATTAGTTGACATGCTTGAGTCTTCTCCAGAGGCAATAGGCAGTGTTGTAATAATGAATTTGTTAGTTCTAATTGGTGAAAAGTAGTCAAGTAACTAAAAGGCTGTTATTGATCAAGTGCAATGTATATAGACCCATTTAAATGCTATTTAATTAGAATAATGCCTATACTGTTTATAAAGCACAGTCTATTACTGGGAAGTGTCTTAAACGTGGGTCTGCCAAGTGTCATGACAGACACTTCTCTGTGGCTTGGAGGAAAGACCATCACTTTTGAATTGCTCAGTCAGGGGAGAATGGGAACGCAGCAGAGGTCTCAGAACAAGTCCAGAGGTTGGATGGTTTAGTGGACTAAATGCTCAGTTTGTAAGTGTTGTCTAAATGCTCAGTTTGTAAGTGTTGTCAGCCTTAAAATTGGGATCTGAAGGAACAAATGCATATTGAAAATGTAGATCCTCAAAGAGGAAGGAGCAAAACCCACTAGCATGAAGATGCAGAACTGTGGAGTTGGATGTCCTGCTTAGTTATGCAAAAGGAATTTTAGCTTGAATATTCCATGGGCATACCAAAAGCTTGTAAAAGTTATGATTAGATAAGAATGTATCTTTATTTTTACTAACTAGTAAAGGCCTGAACATTCTTTGAATCAAGGAGTGTTATTTTTATGATCTGTTACTAGGTGTTCCATGTTACAGGGTGAGACCCCTGAATTTGCTCTATGGATTTTAATTTTGCTTTAATCATATAAAATAAAGCCAAGCACTAATAATATTTAATAATTTTTATATTAGTTTACCTCTTCTGACATAAGTTCATGGCAGTATTGTCACATTAAACAAACCAAAATGAATAAACAGAAACAAAGCTGTGTTGTGTGTCTTGGAGTTATTAACTTACCTTTTTTCGTGTTCCCAGATGTGAAAAAATTAGGACATCCTAAGTATTTGTCCTTGATCTCACTGCCTGGGATGTTAGCAGTGGATGTAACATTTGATTGCATTAATAGCACAGTGGCTTAGTGCAGTCTGTCTGGTAATAGCACTGCTGTAGCCAGCACACAAATAACACTGCTGAGTGGATAAGATCTCATTTAATGGAAGTGACTTAATCCCCCAAATTTGCCCTAGGGTTTGGATTTGTAGCAAAAATGTTGGTTTCTTAGAGCTGTTGAAGTTGGAACAAGAACTGCTCTCACTAAAAACTCAACCTTAAAAAAAAGTGGTTTGTAATGAAGTTTTTAAGGCATTTGATAACTTCAGTGTTTAAAATGTTACAAACAATTTCTGTTGCTTTTCAGATAATTTTATCTTTATGTATAACAATAAGATTATTGTTGTACATAAAGATAAACATGAAGATCCAAACCAGAAATTACTTAGAAGTACATGAGAGAAATTACATCCTGGTCCAAAAAAGAAATTTATTTTCTAATTATTTCCTCTTGTTGGCTTAGCTAAAATATGTGTTCTACTAAGAAGCATGTGTATATACTTAACATAAATAAAAGCAAACTGTCCATAACTAAGAACTTTAGTAAATTGAGTATAAATAAGTCTGAGTTTCAATTGCTTTTCCAAATACTCAGTTTTAAGACAGACTGCATGAAGAGATGAAAATTATTTAAACATCCACCAAGATGTTTTGGATTGCTGAGTTAATTAATCTTCCGTGATTCCATATGTATTGGGAAAAACATTAAACCTCAGCAACTGGTATTTAACCACTGTGTGATTTGAGTGACAAGTGTTAGCAGGTAAAAATTAGTGTTCACTATTGTTAGAGGGTTTGTTGTTCTTTTGGGGCACTTGAAGGTTGAGGCAAAACCCAGGATACACTTAGAAGATACTGCAGAAGATACTTTTCTCTTTAAACAGTCAGTACTTTTGAAACAAATTGAGGGTTATTTACTGCACCAGGAATGCCTGTTTGTGATGTTCCATGGTAAATGACTTAGGTAAATTAAAATTAAAAATTCTATTCAGGAATCAAAATACTTACTGAAAAGAAGTAATTCCTTTAAAGCACAGAATGAGGGTTTCCTTACATTGCTGAAAATTCTGCAGATTTTTAATGTCTTACCTGTATTTTTCATTGACAGACTTAAATGTTCACAATACTGACATTCTGCTGGGTAAAGTTTTAAAACATGTTTGCAAGTGCTTGAATATTACAGCTCTGAAAAAAATAAGAAGTGTGCAGAATTTTTGTAAAATCTAGTCCATACTTTTAGAGGAGATGAGTACAATGTTAGATTCTGAAGTGACTTTTGTTCTTGTTTTGGGATGTTGTGGTTTTTTTGTTTGGTATTGTTTTATTGGGGGTTTTTTGTTTGGTTTTTTTTTTGGGGGGGGGTTGGTTTGGGGTGTTTTTTCTTTGTTTTTTATATATAGATTCACAAACATGTGAATTGAGATCAGTGCAGCCACAATATTGAAATAACATGTAACTGAAAGCGAGGGTGATGATTACTATTTAAGGAAGAATACTAGCATGTTAAATGTCAATTTGAACAGCTCCAGATGACATGGGGAAGAAGAGCCAAACTTGTGTGTGAGAGCTTTTGGTCAATCTTTGAGCAAAGAATAAGAAACATATTAGAAGGATTTTTGTTAGCAATTAGTACATGAGATTTTATAGGTAAAATGGGGGCATTTTGATGAGTACTTAAAAACCCTCAACTTTTCTCAAACTGAACCATTTGGACTTCCTGGTACTAGAGTGAGGAATGCCTGTCATTGACTTGTCAAACATTGGCAGCTTTTTGGGTGGCTGTTGGAAGGATAAGGAAATAAGTACAAATTTGTAGCAGTCCTTGGTGGTTCATAGCCAGAGAAAAATAATGATGTACTTAAAAAAAAAAAAAGTGTTACTGCAGTTCATTAATGATATCTTTGAATTGCTCAGTCCTGGCCTGTGATCACAGTATTAGCGGTGAAATAAAAGGACTGGGAATCTCAGAGTTGCTAAGCTGCTCAAGTTGAGCTGAGTCAGTCACCTGCTATTTTATGGGCTATAGAAAGTAGGTGATGAGGTGCTTCAAAGAGAATAGTTACTAGTGCTTGTAGGGATATTTTGGTAGCTCCTTTTTCTGCGGAGTAACTCGGTTGTCAGATAAAATGACACCTTGAAGTTGTAGGCAACAATACACTGTTTCTAAGCATGCAAAAGCTCTTTTCCATCCAATATCACCTGGGGAAAGTACTCATCTATGTCCACGCATTCCTTGCCAAGGTGCTGTTCTTTGTCTTGTGCTAGTAAAGTAAGAGCATGGGATCCATGCTTGGTAGTGGTTTTCTTGGTTTGTTTTTTATATTCTGTTTTAAAGTCCAGTAATTTCTACGAGACATAGAAGCTGCTCAGTTGTTCAGAAAGTTATAGGCCAGTTGTTGTTGAGCTAGCAAGGACATGGGTAAGAGAAAAATGGGTAGAGGAAGAGGGTTAAATTCTGCAAGAGAAATTTGGACATACAAATGAACACATTCCTTGCTGCTCACAGGTATAAGGTATACTGCCTTATATTGCCTGGATTTTCAATTTGTAGCTTAAATGTGCAGTTTTGTGGCAGTGTGAATATCAAAATATTGATGATGTTGACTCAGTTCAAATCACCTGTCTTACTTCCTTAGGATTTAAAATCTAATTTTGCGATTGCCGTAGTACGCAGAGTACAGATTGTGGAGAGTAATATACACAGATGACCTGCTGGTTGCTCAGACACTTGAGGAAGAGCTTTGTGTTAATGTTACTGTTATGAGATACTCTCCACGTGAAGGCTTGACCAGTGCTGTGGAGAAGAGTGTTTTGACTGGAGCAGTGGAGAGATAGCTGTACATTCTCAGGAGTTTAAGAAGAAATTGAACCTTGCAGGCTTTTGTTTCTGATAATTGGATTAAAATTTTAACTGACTTAAACTAATAATGAGTTCTTATTGTTTAATAAGCTGTTCCTTGTCTCTTTGGTTAAATATAAAATAAAGGAGGTAAAGTTAAGCACAAATAATTGTTGGTTTGGCACACGGAATAATGAAAGTGTAGCTCTGATAAGAGGATGTTAACGATTTTTTAAACACTTTGTTAATCAAAAAGCAAGGGCCATAATTTAGCTTGGTGGGTGCAACTTAATTTAAGCCCTGTGCTTTCTTCCTCATCTTATACAGAAATTCATAATGCTTGGTACAAAACACATGAGGTTGCTTTGTATAGAGAGAGTGAGTTTTGCTAAGGATGCTTTTTGGAATGATTTTGAATACTAATAACACAGAGTTTTTAGTCTCTTGATTCGAACATTAACTCATTCAGGCTGAACATAGTAGTTGCTTTTTGAATTGTTACCAAGTACCCACTGGAGCCACAGAAGCAATGTGGACACAGGGCTTGTGAGGTGAGGATACAAATGATCCAAGTTGTCATTGGAGATACAAATATAATTTGACTGTCAGTATATAGGTATTAAGGTAAGCAGTGGAAAGGAAGTAGCAAGTTTTTTAGAACCAGGAAAAAAAGTAAGAGATTGTTGGTAAGGAGCTATATTTTTATTTGTAGCCAAATAGCTACCATTTTGGTTTAAAAATTATGAGTCCTGCATCTTTGTGAGGCAGTCTTCTGCCCACCTCTGAATTCTGTTGCTTTTGATGGTGTCAGCAGAAGATTGAAGATTATTGCTGGGAGCTACTAGTCCTCTCTCTAGTCATAAACTTGCTCATAGTTCAAATCTGCTTTTGAAATAATAAAAGTTGCTGGTATTGGTGGTAATCTGCACTCAAGAGCAGTCAGTAGTATTATCAAGGCACTTATGAATGCTTTCCAAGGGGATTTGGTATGACTGGGAGAGTTCTTATCTTGTGGAGTGTTGTTAAGCATGTGCAAATTGCAGTATGGCCCAAGCTACTGAGAGTAGTGATGGTACACCCAGGTTCTGTCTGATGGAAGCACACTGGAGCTGAAGATGCCGAGTGCTGTAGTCATAGCTAGTGGCTTCATAGGAAGGGAGGAGAAATGTGTGGATTGTGTTGTGAAATACACAGTCAGCTCATTGCTTTACTATCTTACATGGTCAAATGCCTGTAGAATCAAATGGTATCAGGTAGCCAGTTTTGATTAATGATATTCAGTATGTGCTAACCTTGATTTTTTTTTTTTTTTTCACCTACATCTTCCCATTGTAGTAGTCCAGTCATGAAACAGAAATATATGCCAGAGTAACCCTCTAGAAGGCCTTGGCAGGGGATAGAGTAATAACCCCTATAAAATTAAGATTTGGGTGGGAGTGGTATGGTGCTTACACAACACAGCGGCTATTTTACATCTAGCAGAATTTTATTTGTTCTTGTTTATAAAATTTCTCAGCAACCGCAGACTTGGGGCTACTGTGGCACTTTGAAACTCATGGAGATCTCAGTGGAGGTGAGGCTGAGCCTGTACTAATTAGCATGGTTTGTTTCCAGGCATGTGGTGTCCTCACACAAGGTACTTGGTCTGAGACCACAGGGTTCACAGCAAAGCTGGGTTTTGAATGGAACCTGCTGGGGTCTGTAAGCTGTAATCAGATAGGCATTGCATAACTTAAAAAGGCTGATATTTCTGGATCTAGCTGACCCTTGAAATAACTGAGCACCATCTCTGTGATAATGTGTTTATTTTGTCCATTCTTCACCAGAACTTGATCCTGCTGGTTCAGAGCTGGTTCTTTTACCAGCTCTGACCTGCAATCCCCAATTGACCACAATTGACCTGCAATCCCCAGTAACTCATACACAGTAATGTGGATTACTGCTATTTGGAAACTGATGGTTGGCACAAAAAGTGTTTAGGTGCAAGAATCAGTAAGACAGCTGTCTTCCTTTTTCTTTAAGATTGTTTGCTGTTATCAAAACCTATGAAGGTCTTCTAGAAGGATATTGAAGAGAACTCTGACCAAGTGACAAGCTGGGAAGCATTTGTAGGTAGAAATTGCATGTAGTTCAGAAGACAAAAACCAGAAAATGCTCAGTGACTTAGTCTGTGGAAGGAAATTTAAATTTCAATCTTATATCTTTAAAATTGCTGTGATTTATAACATGAAGATACAGTGCAAATCAGAAGTGACTTGGAAAAAATACTAAATTTGAGTGGCTGAGTAGAGTTGAGGCATATGGCTTGTTGTCATCAAACTTTAGTTTTGTGTTTGGTGACAGTACACAGAGATATATCAGGTCTGAGTTACTGGCAAACAGCATGTTAGAACTGAGTAAAATATTTTCTACAATCCAAAGAGCAGGCAGTATTCAGCAGCAGCAGTTTTACTGAATTTTGTTGACAATGGAAACCGAAGTTTGGTGTTGGGGCAGGGAGGAAGCTATGCATTTCTTAGCTACAATAGAGTCCTCCATCTGAGATCCTTATGTCAGCAGTAGGCACAGTCCAGACACAGCTGTTGGTGTTCTGGCTGCAGATAGCATCTCCTGCCTCCTAATGCATGGCATCCTTAAACCTGGAAACCAACCGAGCACTTAAACAGCTAAAGGGGAGTATTTGAGTAAAAAATGCAGCTGGGCTGTTACCTGTTTAGAAACTACTGCAGTACCAGTGTGTGGGGAGCAGTTTTCAGTGGCCCAGTGACAATTAGTAAGTCAGCTTTTCTAATCTTGCAGTTGAAATTTTAACAGAGCAGAAAGACTGCAAGCAAATGGGTAAAATGCTTTAAATTTTTAACATCTATTCTTTTAAAAGGGTGGCAGATCCTTGGAAGAGGAAAAAAGGTTTCATCTCTTAGTTTTAAAGGTGGGTGAGAAGCAGGTGCATTGTCTTCTTGTTGTAGATGGTTTGGCTAATTGGAGGTGCTTTAGATTGACTAGCAGCCTTCCTTGTTCAAGTGGAGCTAAGGATTTAGCAGTGTGATTGAGAGAACTTTTTATACTTTGGGACTTTGAAAAGCTTTCCCCTCTTAAATGACTTGATTACAGACAACTGTAAAAAGCAGTTAGCCATGTATCAGTTCTTCATTGCTAGGGTAAGGTGACTTTATATTACCCTTTTAGCTGTTTGGAGCATACAGCAGAGTGATTTGCTTGGTTTACTTGCTGAGTACCCTTAGAACAGACTCCTCAAGGCCTGCTTCCTGAAATGAGCTGCCTCAGTTTGTCATTTCAATGCATTACTGTTCAACTTGCAGGGTTTCAGCTGAAGATGTTTGTAGGAGTACTTCCTCCTTACCCTGTGCTGTTTGGATTTGTTTTAAACTTTCTTGGTTCTCTCACCAGCGTTCTTGGTGTTCTCATTGAATTGGGACAGTGATTTTTACTCTGACAGATTGGGTGGTTTTGGGTTGAGTTTCTTTTTTTTTCTTCTTCTTCTTCTTCTTTTTTTTTTTTTTTTTTTGTGTTGTACGGGGCAGGATACTGAAATTCTTACAAAGAAAGATTTTGTTTAAAATAGATACACTTGCAAGGACAAAATGAGAGTCATTGAATTGTAGTATAGAGTTGTCTCATTCCTTGTAGAATGATGAAACAGCAGCAGAAATAAGCACAAGATAAGTTTTATATTTCTCATTTATGAAACTCCAAACAAACAACTATTGTCACTTGAATTTCTGGCTTTACATTATGTTCCTAGAATACACAACTGAAATGGAAATTTATGAATTAAATTAAGACCAGAACTATAATTTATTGTAATGGAAGGGAAATCTGAATATGTTATACAAAGAGTATTTTTAGAATTGGTTGATTCTAAAAAGCTGATAGCTTTTTCTACATTAAGATTATTTTAGTCTGAAGAAGAAAGCAGTGCTTTATTAGTAGAACAAGCCTGGTATGCAACTCATATTGTTGCACTTAAAAGTATTTTTTACTGTTGCACCAAGATATTTCTTTTCCTCCAGTGGGGAGGTCTTCTCACAGACTTATTATAAGGTGTGTAAGGAATTTTAGTTTTGATGTAAATAAGAAGATATTCTGAAATGTTTCTACTCAGCCCTTCTGAAATAAGAAATTGTACATGTGAAGAAGAAGAATGTAAATCTGAGGTCAAGTATTATCTTGCACAGTAACTTGTAAATACAGGAAAACAGGAGAAATATTGTAGTGCCTGTCAAATAGTGAAAATACTAGTTTGTGAGCCTAAGGCTAGCTTAAAATATGTGGCAGAAACAAACCACAATCAGAAATACCCCAAACAATTGCCACTTTACAACCTAGCTCTCTCTGGCATCACACAAGATGTTGCTGAGCAGCAAGAGTTCTGTCAAGGCCTGGCTCAACACTTGCCATCTGCTCTCACCCCAACACCTTCAGAGTCTGTGTACCCCCTTCATGCTTGACCTCTTCTGCCTCTCCTTAGGTATTTCACCTGCCCTGCCCCACACATCCACTGCTTCCATTGCACTTTCTTCTCTTGCCTGGATGGAGGCTGGACGGACCTGCAGCCCTTGCCCTGGCTGCTGCTGATTGTCCTCTGGTGCTGCCCAGGTCACAGAGGGGAGCCATCATCCAGCGCTGCATTCTTCTCCCTTCACTTCTTCCTGGCTCTCTTTCCATCCTGAGGGGGACAGCTTCTGCTGTGCCTCTGCTCTCAGTGTGACAAACATTCAGCGCTGGGTGGCCTTATCGTGGCACAGGGGATGTTGTGTAGGTAAAAGCACTGTAAGGATCTGCTAATGGCGCTGGTGTGAGGGCTCTGAGGCACTCCAGGGGGATTGCACAGGGTGTGGCCTTGTGATGTGCAGCCTTGGTGTAATTCTAGAAAGAAACAGGGAAAGCATGTGGCCCTAGATTTTGTGCCTTTTCTGCTCTTTGCATAGGTTTTGAAAGATTCTTCATTACACTTCGTTGTTTTAAGTTTCTTAAAATGCATTGAAAACTTATTCTCAAATGTTCCCGATACTTTCTGGTATTAATTGTGGTGTTCTAAAGTTGTATGCTGCTCAGCTCTTGGGTGGGCTGCATTTAGATAGTGTTTCTGTGATCAGTTTCCCCAGCCTCTGTTCATCTACTCATATCTTTCATAGCACGTTTTTCAGTCTTGCAGGAATAAAAAGAATCTTTGCATTTTTTCATTGCTACTTGAGGACTAAATGGCTTAAATAAAAATGATAAAGTTTTCTGCTGATTAGTAATTATTATATCTTTTTACCACCAATACATAGTTCCAAAAATTAAGCTATAACTATCATAAGTTGGATACTTGCAGTCATACGTAGGGAGAGCTGTAAGTGAATTTTAAGCATTGTTTTTGGATTATTGTTAAGCATCCTAGCTGAAGTCACCTGCAGAGAAAAGCATTCCAAAAGCCTTCTTTTGTGACACTGGCAAGAAAGCTGTTGGAAGGATTTGGTTAACATCGGAGACAAGAGTGTAGCCCCAACTAAACCAGCTCTCCTAATTTAGGGTAGCAAGAAGTCTTAAAGCTGATTTGGCACTCAGCAGAAAAAGCCTGCTGAGAAAGAGGATAGAAAGGATTTTCACCTTAGGCTGTAATTCGGTTTGCAATTCAGAAACAGTGCCAGATTGAGCTTCCTGGCCACTCATGCTGGTTCCTATGCATGCTGGATTTGAACAAACTGAGTCAGTATAAGACCTTCCCCCCTACACCCCCATCTTTTCAGCAGATTACTCTTTGGCTGGATCAATTCCCTGATGCTTTTCATCATGCAGCTGCACAAATGCTTCTGTTGGCACAACAGTGGGAGCAGTGTAGGGGCAGGAATGAGCCGCTGGGAACATGGGCCCTTTGGGTCAGTTCAGGGATCCATCAGCCACAGTCTGCATCTTCACTGTGTTTAAGCAGAGGAAAAGTCTCATGGTGAGGCTCATGTGAAAGCTTGGCTTCCAGGTCTAGAGGGCTATGTGAGCAGCCAAAGATTTTACCTTGCACATCCATGTATTTTAGTTGAATCTTTAAGACATCCATGTATTTCAGTTGAATCTCATTTTAGGTGGAGATGGCTGGACATCTGAAAATGCCAGCCATTACTGTGACTTGATAATAGCTGAGACGCCCTCTGTAAGCATTGCTACAGCCCTTGAATAAAACTATCTGTGGCATGCAGAAGGTATTTTGGATTCAGTCTTGACTGACTGCTGCAAAATGTCCACAGATGCTCTTAGTTCCTCTGCAGATAGAAGAGCTGAAGACTGAAAGCACCCAAACTAAGCCAGTGTTCTTTCTGCTTATGTAGTGAAAACAGAATTGTTTAATTGTATGGAGAGCTTAGCTTGTCTGAGCATTGAGGGGAGTAGAAACTGTGGGACTGGAGCAGCGTTGAGTAGGACAGATTTCTTCTTGCTGTAAAAGTCTTTGTAAGCCATGCTTGTTAGGGTGAGATTCTTCAGAATAAGTTCAGCTAAGCACGCAATCCATTACTCAATCAAATGATGCATTTAGATAAGATTCCTTGATAATTGATGTCTCCAATGACTTTAACAGTGACAACTTGCTTTAATTTGTTTCTGCACTGTTAGTGTCCAAGTGTGCTCCCATTTTGTTCCTTCAACAGTGGTAGGGCTTTTATTATGGATTTTACTCTTTCTCTGTTAGCATATTCTTTCTTTTTTCAGTAACTAATGAGTGGAGATACTTAAAGGGATGAAGCAACATCAGAACACATGGGTTTGCCAGTGGGCTGAATATGGTGAAAGTAACATGAGAGGACAAGACTGAGACATGGAAAGTAACACTAGGGCATCTGACAGTTCAGTATCATCAAGTTGAGTGGAAGTAATATGTAACATGGAATTGGCAGGAACATGGCTGGTCAGGTACCCAGTGAAGAGGCATCTTGCAAAAAAATGTTTCCAAAAAGTCACTTGTGATGTTCAAAATGGCATGTTTAATTGCTCGTTGATGACTGGATTGTTGCACCTCTTTAGCTGGTGCTTAGGAGCTCCTTGGGAGCCAGTAGTTGTGACACTTCTACTTGCTCTGCTCTCAAAGGGCATTAACTTTCTGGAAATAGATTTTAGAAAGAATGTTCCATGTAAATTTTAAGTGGACTCTTGAACGGTATCCCTACAGTGATGCAAGATGTATTTTAAGAGACTGACTCACTTTTGAAATTCTGCCAACATTCTGCAAAGAAGAAGATCTGAGTAATATTATGAGTTAGAAAATATGTCTACAGGGACAGGTAATAACAGAGAAATTTTTTCCCTATACAGTGTATCTCAAATAAGCTGGGTGTTGTCTGAGGCTGCGGCTCCATTTCTTCTTAAAGGAGAAAACTGAAGTTTTTGTCTAGGAAGTTGTTTGTGTTTTTTTTTTTTTTTTTCCCAAAGAGATTTCGGTGTTTTTTGAAATTAGGTTGTTATTCAAAAAGTATGGAAAAGTAAGAAAAACATTTCTCTTTTACTTAAGAAACCCCACTTGAAAATGCAGTCTAAGCAGACTAAAGAGTTCATCTATCAGATGAAAACTGACATGGAAGCTACTCAAGCCAGTGAAACAAAAAAGTAAAGTGATGTCAGTTTAGCTTAATTTGAAATTTAGAATTTTGTATTTCTGCCAGGCTGAAGTGGAAGTGGAAAACAGTTTTGTTTTTCATGTTTTGTATTAAAGGAGAAGCATAACTAATACTACCACTGCCAGCTGCTACCAGCATAAATACCCCTGTGTGCAGTTTTGGATGTGCATCCTGTCCAAGTACTCGCCTTCTTCTTTTTCTTGTGCTCTAGGCTGATGCAGTTTGTAGCTCCCATGTTGCTGAATGCTATGGGAGGGAAATACACAAAGTTTTGGCTCTGTGACCTATCCAGTGTATGGTTCATAGACAGTTCTTTTGGCTGTGAAGCCTTATTTTCAATTCAGAATTAGAAAAGGAGAAGACTTTGGTGCTGTACTTCGTGACCCAGAACTGTACCCCAGTTCTTATTAATAAAAAGAAGAGCTGGGACAGCCTTATTCCCTCTGATATTTTCACGTCTTCCTCATTTCATTTTATGCTGAAACCAGTTTAAACATCACTTTAAAGGACTAAACTTTCTTAGGCTGTATATCAAAGAAAAATTGTTAGTAGCTTTTTATAATAATCACACTGGTTAGACAGAAGATGATTCCTGCTGATAATTAGATATTTATTACTCAAGACAATGGAAATTCGGCTGTGGGGAGAGGTGAGGAGGGGGGCTAAGAAGTATTTCTTGTTTTCCCTACCCATTTGTTATACCTCCATTCATGGCCTTTTAAGTTCCTCAAAATGAGAATAGTCTTCATGGAATTGACATTTTGGCTTTGAACTTCTTGAACTCTTATGCAGTGGTATGGAAAACTGAAAAATCGTAGTCTGTATGTCAAGATTTGCTCCATGTACACAAAATGTGTGGGTAGGGAGGGAAGACAAAAAGTTGAACTAATATGTGGCTTGTGGTGTTTAGCTTCTGCACCAAGATATGCTAGGTTGGCAATTTCAGGTGTTCTTTATCAGGTGGCATATGTGTATCAGCTGCCTAAATAAAATTTTCCAGAATTCTGGTTGTGTTTGGAAGCTTATGTTAACATTAGGTTTGAGCCTATTACTGTGAAGGGAACTCTGATTCTGTTAAGAGTAACTCAACATTCTTTAACACATTACATGATCTAGGAGCGCTGTGAGAACTTGGTGAAAGCCACAGGAACCAATGTTGTGAGTGCTTTAAATTGTCTGGCAGTAGTAGAAATTTGTCTCTTCAGAGACAAATAGTAGAAATGTGTCTCTCTAGGCAGTTGTAGAAGCCTAGAAGGGTAAGTACCTAGTGTGTATTAGTACAAATCAACATGAGCAGCCAGGTGGCTGTGGAGCCACTCAAGGATTGTTGAGAAAGAACAGGGTGTGGTTGGAGAAGGGGGCCACAGGGAGGTAGGACAGCACTTTTCCAGGACAAATGTCCTTGTTCTAGCTTCAGGAGATAAGCACAGCACACAGTACAGTACAGGCACAGGAATGAGGTTGAGAAGGGGGCGTGGACTGTAAGGAGGGATCAAGATTACCCAAGACCATCCCCAAAGCCCTTCAACCCATTTCCAGAAAGATCTAGAGGAGTGTACTGTGATGATAACTTATTTGTGTAGAAAGCTCGAGGGTGGGGAAAACCTAACTATAAAAAGAGTCAAATCTGTGCACATGTGCTCCTCAGGACCCTAGACACCTGGCTAGATTAGCACTGAAGCCAGGACTGGTGATCCCTTTTTTTCTTTTTCTTCTTTCTTTTCTGTGTCCCTCCTTCCCTCCCTCTAATTCATCTTTCTTCCCTTTCACCCAGTCTCTTTATTCAATACCTACTGCCATGAGCTTATGTGGGAAATCAGGGACTTACATACCCATTTCCATGACAAGTGTGTAATTGTTAATAAAACTTGTAAAGTTTTTGTGGCCCTTCTGACTTTTGCCTTTCTTTCAACCACAAATATCTATGAATCTTAGATGCTCCCATCCCCTGAAGGGTGCGATGTCACAGTGGGTTGACAATTAATAAGGAAGGCTTCAGAGGAAACCAGATCTAAATTGTTTGGGTGCTTCCTTGGTCACTTCAGTGCCTGTGTACAGTTTGTAGGGCAGGCCTTGTTTTACTTGTTCCAGCCTAGCTTTAGCAGATTGAATCTCTGTATGTCTAGATAGGTTAGTATGGCAAACTCTTGTTTGACTGTATCATGAGTGGAACAATAAAAAGAAGTTCTTATGATCTTTTAAGTCTAAACAAAAATGTTTTAAACTGAAATAGGATGAACTAAACAGCAGCTACTGCTATTATACAGTTACTGTATAAGCTAAAACCATAGAAGATGCTAACAGTTCAGAATGTATTCAAGTGTGAAAGACATATCAAACCTTAACGGGGGAAAGGACTGAAGTCTCTGATTGGGCTTCACTGTGTCCAGTGGGTTTGTATTTGCAAGATTAACCTTAAGCTTGCTGCTGGTCTTGCTGGCTCATGGGTGCATATGTGACAAAGCTGCTGTTGAGATGTTGGAACTCTGGAGTAGTCAGTAGTAACATGGTCAAGTAGATAAGTGGCCAGTTCTGGGAAAATGAAGTCCTTTCCTATGCTTTTTGGCTTGTGTTATAGACTCTTTTGAATAAAGAGAAGATAAATATCCAAACCCCAACTCTTTCCCTGGCAGAAATCTGGGTGGTTTATATTTATTTATTTTTAATTTTACTGTTTTTTACTGGAGTTCTCTGGACTATCTCACTGCTGTGTTTCTGGGCTCTAAGGTCTCTCACACAAACGGAAAAGGTATGCACCCTCTTCCTCTATGCTGTATGTGTGCTGTTAATGGTAAACAGAATTCTTAGTGGGTTTTTAATAGAATAGTTTAGAATGAAGTTTGTAAAGCAATGCTGTTTATCAATTGAGTGTAAGAATATATAAGAAGGAATGATAGATACAGGCAAGAGGTGCAAAATCCTAAGTTTATAAGTGTGCTTTCCACCTGTTCATAATATGTAAGTTCAGTCTTCATGGATTTAGGTTTCAAACAGGTTTTAATGTGTCCTGTAACCAGGCACCTTTTCATTTTTGCAAACATCAGTGCATTTTGTGTGAAATCCATTGTCTTAAAAGGAATTGTTAGCTATTTAATTCAGCTGGGAGTTTATGTAGGTTATCTAATGGTTATCTTGATGACTTACAGCAGTCTGGAAAGGTGCATTCTGGCTATAGGTATATAAAAATGCAGATTCAATATTGCATTTGTTTTACAAATCTTCCAGACTTGATAAATTAATATTCCTGTAGGTCTAGTATAGTATGAATTTTTTATTCTCGGTGGAATTTCAGAAGCTTTTCAGTTGCAATACAATGTTTGGTAAGCCAAGGAAGAAAATTGCTAATAATTAAAATAGAAACTATTGGGGGTGGACTATATTTGGGTGCAGCTCAGAGGTAGGTGTTTGGTTTCTCCTTGTGTCCTGTTTCTCATGTGAACCATTTGAAATGGAGTTTGTTTTTACTCAGATGTCTCTTTGTGTAAGAATTTGTCATGTTGAAATAGCTTTGTGGATTTCTTTTGATCAGGTCTGAGCCTCTGAGTTGACTGGTGAAAGCTGGGATACGGAGTTCATTTCTCTCTTCCAGGAGTTAAATTTTTTTTTCAAACCTCTGTTTGCCTTAAGCAGTCTTGGTTCCACAAAGTGTGGGTATGGGCTAAAAATCCTCCAATTTATTAATTGATAAGTGGGCATTAAGAACAAAATCAACCAGTCCAATCAGTGACAGTTTTTTGGAGAACTGTGAAGTCCTTTTTAAGTGGATAACCTTTTCCATTGATGCAGTGGCATGAGTTGGGTGCTCTAACATATCAGAAAAAATGAAAGCATCTTTCAGCTCTTGTCAGTCTGATTGCATTGCTGTTAGCCTGTCTAAAAAGATTTGTTCTCCTTAGGCTTGCTTACAGTACATGCATAATTTAATAAAATGGTGCAACTGGCACAGCTGAGAGCTGAGCTGCACATAGAGGCTGAACTGACCTCTTGCCTTTTGATGTGCCTGATATCACCAGAACTGCATTTACATTATAGGCTGTACTTGGTGTTTAATTGGTGAGTGTGGAATGAGTCTATGTAGTTGTCAAATCAACCCTGTTCTGGATGACTTTAAAAGTCCCTTAAAGTAGATAGTTCAGAAAATGGTGTGTGCTTGGAAATCGGGGATCCCTTTGTAAAGGTTAGGAAATTATTCCAAGAGTACATGAAAGTTCAGTATTTTACTGCCATAAAAACATAGGAAAATACTATAGATTCTTGTTCTCTGCTTAAATCTCACATCCCCTCCCCCCACAAGCCAAACAAATAAAGAAAAACCAAAAACAATATCAGATCTTTACGCTGTGAATATTAGGTCTTGAACATCAGCTAATACTTGATCAGGCGGAGGATACCAAAGGCATTTTATCTTAGAAGTTTTTTAATTTAACCTGAGATTTGGTTAAGTGTAGTGTACCATTTCTAGGTATGTTTGCAGAGAATTTTACATGTTTGAGATATTTTCTTTGAAAAACTGGAAAAGAATTATGTAGAACTTTTTAAGTCTACACAGAATTGTTAATCATTAGTGATACATACTGATCAGGCACGCAGAACTGAATCTTAGATTGTATGTTGTGGTTGGCAGTTCACACTCCAAAATTAGTCTCTCAAAGTTCATTTTAAGTGTTCTGCATGGTATGTTTTTCAAGGCTTTAAAGAATTTGGTTAATGTAATTTTTACCTCTAGTCATAAATTCATTTCTCTGAGTAGGAGTTTCACACAGAAATTTATGTTTAACGTCATCTCTGTTACAAAGCATACCTTTTGCCAAGAGGGTTTTTTTTGGGTGCAGGGTGGGGAAGAGAAGTCATAAATAGTTATTATACTACACCTCTGTTCTTGCAACTTTAAGACATTCCTGTTAATCTCCTTATCTGTTTAAAACAAACAAAGCTAATTTCCCTGAAACACATCCAGAGACAATCTGTCATTGCAGTTTGATCTGAAATTTACAATAAAAATAGTTCAAACATTAAACAGAGGAAGCTTTAAAGGCAGAGAGATCATTGAGAGATTCAACTGCTGTATTACAAAAAGCGGTGCCATTATCCCTTGGCATGTTTTAATTCTACCGTGTTACTTGAAAGCATGTTCTGGTGGCTGATGTTAATTTTCAATGTTAAATATATGTCACCTTAGTGGGATAGAAATGAAATGGTTATTTCAGCCCAATTAAAATATTTGTGATGGCTAAATAATGTGTGTATTTAGAGAATCGTATAATATCTAAATGCAGTTAACCAAAGCTTAAGCTTCAGGGTGCTAGAAACATTTAATGTGAGGAATAAAGTCAGCATTTATAGCATTCTTAGAATTGACAAACCAGTTTTAGAAGATGAGTTATTATCAACACATTTTTAAGTCAGGTCTGATTTTGCTGTTTGAAAAGATTTTAGCTGGACAGAAATCATATTTCCAGTTATATAACTTCTGCAGAGAGAGATGCATTTCAATGGCAGATGAAATTGATTTTTGAAAAAATAAATCAAATAAATGTTTGTGACTGACTTGGTGGACTGACCTTCTTAATGCGAATCATTGTCATTTTAATGGAAAGGAAATGAAATGAGGTTAGTTGCAAGTGGATGAAGAGGAAAGCTAGATAGTGGAAACTTTTCTGCTGAAATAAAAGGTTTCAAGTATACAGAAGTTGGAGGTGCTTAACCAGAAAGTTAATCATTAAACAAGGGTACTGTTTTTTACAGGCAGGATTGTTGTGCAGAGCCGACCTGGTAGTTAGCTGTCAGTTCTCAAGGAATGCAACTAAACTGCTAAGTCCCCCATCACGTGAGCATTATAGGTGAGGATAGTGTAATCTGTTGGCTTGTCATTACACTTCTGTAGACTTGAAATGGATCAGTTTGTCAAATCAGGTAAGCAGAATGCAGATACCGGTGACTACCTCTGTTTAACTGGCAGGTGACAGTGTAAAAACCCCTCCAACAGAGCCACTGGAGTAAGGGAGATGAGATCCCTTCCTTTGCTTTGGGCCAGAGCCTACAGTTACTGCATTGTAGGGATTGCCCCATGAAGGAAAAAGCTTCCTTTAAAAAACTGTACTGAGAAGTTTTACACTAAGATGATCTCTTGAGAGGATAAAAAAGTTGAGTAGTGAAAACATGACTTTTTTGTAATGTTCAGAACTGTAGTAGTATCACTTAACTGACTTCCAAAGATTGATATAAATAATATTTAATGGCTGGTGTTTTGAAGAGTTTTACCACATAAAGTCTGCTACCATGTGTCCTCTGTGATAATAAAGCCTGCCAGGTATAAATTAGATTGGGTATTTGCTCACCTGCAATACGGAAGGATTTTCCCAACACTGAATTGCAGTAGTTGGAAGACTGAAGTTTCTCTCCTGTGTTGGCAAGTCAAACCATTTGAATCAAGTGCAGCTAAACCTATCACAATCATAATAGCTAAAAATACTATAATAGTATTATAATGCAGAAGCATTTGTGAAATTATGTTTTCTGTGATACCTGTACTGATTAATGCCATGTGATTCATTAGGAATGGCAGTATCACAACTGATCCCTCTTGGGCTACTATTGCTGTTTTACATATAGGAGTAGTAGAAGTCACTGTGGTCAGAACCAAAACAAATGCTTGGGTTCAGCACCTGACTTCAGTTGTCTTTATTTGAAGAAGAAAGTAGTTTCACCTATTTGGAAAAATCCCTTTTAGAAGCTGTTTTACTTTGCTTCCAGTCAGGGAAGATAGATGTGTTCCTGGAAGGATGATTTATTGTAGGCTGTAGTTTGCAAGCATAGCACTTTTCATCTAACCATCCATTATGCTTATTGTATTTCTCAGCCTCCCAAGTAGAATGCCTTATTTGTCTGAAAATTCACTACAATTCCCCTAACAGGCTGTGACTGTATCTGTTAGATTTTTGGCTTGTTATACTGAAATATGTAAAAAGGGCACAAACAACATTTCATACATGCACCTTCTGGATTGGCCAGTTTTCTTGGATAGAGTGTTTAAAATTACAGAGAGCTGCCATTCTCTCTGTTGACCTTTGGCAGAAAATTACTAAAGGGAAGTGAATGCAAGTGGCTAAACTGCTGGCTTTCCATTGACAGGAGTAAATAACCCCAGAGTAGTTTTTAATGTTTTACTACAACCTTACAGTTTTGAACTAGATGACTGGTTAGCTCAAAATGTAATTATTGAAAGCATTGCTATGATTTAATGGTCAATAAAAGAATGTTTAGATCTTCTTTATATGTTTACAATGCTAGTGTTTCCTCTGTCACTTTTTTCAGAGATCGATTTATAGGCCTGTGATACTGTTGGCATTTAACTATGCCAGTCTATTGCCAGTATTGCCAATTTATCTATCTACATATGTTTAACAACTTACTGCAATCACCTGGATTTCTGACAGGAAGGTTAATAGGGTGATAAATAAGTGGGGTTTTCTGGGATGATTCACCATTTCCTCTAATTGTTCCCTGTTTTAAGCATAAGCTTGTTTCTGGGTGAGCAAATAAGAATATAACAATGAGAAATACATTTAGGAAATGTATTTCTAGGTGCTCAGCTGGTCTGTAGACTTGGACTGTTGGAACAGGTTGTGGAAACTGAGCAGCAACAAATATCTCCCTGCACAATGAAATGGTCATGTTGTACTTTCCTTTCCACATCCAAAGATAAAATAGACTTTAGGAGCGATCAGTTCAAGGGGAAAGCTCTTGAGACAGTGAATTAGGGGATGTCCAAGAAAGTTTAAGAGTTTATCTGCAGAAAAAATGCCAGGTTGTAATGCAAAGGAAAGCAAATGTCCAGCTAGACTTGAAATAAGAGGTGGACATTGAGGGCCACAAGTGGTGCTGCTGCAACATTAACAAAAGGAGATTAAAGACGTAAAAAGTACTGCTGCTGAGTGGAATGGGTGGTTTAATTTCCACTGATGCAGAGGTTGAGTTCCTCAAAGCCTTCTTTTCTACCACCAAGATCTACCAGCTGTTTGTACCTACCAAGAGGATTCAGGGAGGAGAGGATCAACCAGTAGTGGATTGTTACAGTGTGGGGACTGGGTGGTTGGTAGCAGCTCTCTCTAGAAATTGCTGGCTGTCCTGTTGGACAGTAGGCTGAAGATGAGCCAGCAGTGTGCTCTAGCAGTCAGGAGGGGTACCAGTGTCCGGGCTGTGTCCACAGGAAGGTAGCTAGTAGATTGAGACTATCAGTTTTCACATGGTATTCACTATCTGGAATATTGTGTTAAATCCAGCTGGTGAGCCACCAACATGGTTGGATTGAACACATTGCCATGTGAGGAGAGGCTGAAGTTCAATTTGGAGACCAGGCAGCTTCAGGGATATCTAATCATAACTTTCTAACCAAGAAAGAGGGAACTGAGAAATCAGGTTCTTTATACTTGTGGTGGGAAGAGCAAGAAAACTTCATGAGCTGAAACATGGCAGGTTTTCACTACAAGGGTAATTGAGCTCTGGAAGAAGTCACCCAGAGAGGCTGTGGAATATGGTCCTGAGAGATTTCCAAGACTCAACTGCATAAAACCCTGAGCAACCTAATCTGACCTCAGAGCTGATCCTGCTTTGAGCAGGAGACTGAGCTGTGAGCCTCGGAAGGTTCCCTCCTGTCTGAGCCATTCTGTGTTTAGATCCATGTTATGCAGAGCCAATGGGAACTGCTTTGGCTTTCAGGGTCCTAAAATGTTCTGGGTACCCTTGTTACCTGAGAATTTTTGGACTATTTGTTTAAAGTCACAAGCTTCCCTTCACTTAAATGATGAATTTGAAGGAATTTGGATATTCACTGACATTTAATGTTTTTAAGCAAGAACAATTCACAGTACAACAGCAGTTCACAATACTGAGAATTAAATTCAAATAAGATTTAATATTAAAAAAAAGATTTGCAGAATGAGAATTGTTTCTTTGACTAGTAAAAAGTGTACCTGTTATCCCCAAATCCAGTTCTCTCTAACCTGCTCATGTAAACTAAAAAGAATGATTTAGAAATTTTATTTGGAAAAATGGAGTAAATTCTAACTTGATGATTTAATACTGCAGTGATGCTTCAAAAAAAAAATAGAAAACTAGTATGGGGATGAGACTCGATGAAGGGATACAGAAAATGAGGACAGTGGTCAGTTTATAGCTTCAGCACGTGTGTTGCTGCTTTCATTAGGTATGCAGGCTGTTGCAACACGATGTGGGTTTGTGCCTTGGGGACTTGTCTGTGTGTGCTGAGGGGTGAGTGCATGGCTGGTGGTCTCTCAGGGTTCCAGGCAGACACAGCTGGGCTCCTTCCTCCCAGTCCCCATGGTGTGAGCACCAGGCTGTGCCAGGCAGTTGCTGGGTAGAAGTGAATAGCTGCAGGCCTGGCCCAAATGTGCCTGCCACTGCAAATGAAAGAGTTTGCTATGTGATCCGTGTTTAGCTTGGAGTTAGGTAGGGTGTATTAGACTCTCTTTCCAATTCTTTGGGGCAAAATAGTTTCTTTGATAGGTTTGCCCACATGATGTTGGCAAGGCCAGCTGTAGTACTACACAGATACTTACTGGCCTCTCACAGTGAACTGCATTCATGTTTAGCATTAAACCCTGGCACCCTGTTCTAAGTTGAATTGCTTACATAGTTGGCATAGTCTTACTGAAGTAATTGCTGATGTATGGAGCAGTGTTTCATGGTAAAACACTCTTTCAAGTGCCTGAGTCACGTTAGAGGCATGTTGTCTGGAAACTGCTGAAAGAGATTCCTTGTTGGTTTCCTTTGTACTCTCATTTCCTGAAGAAGAATGAGGGGTTTATTAATTTTCCTTTTGTGTAGACTGACATGGAATTGTGGTAGCCCTCAGAAGGACAGGCTGTGTCCTAGGTTAGCTGGGAAAGGTATTAGTGCTGTGGATTGACACGCTGACTGTGACACAGATCAAATGCTTTCCCCTTTGTGTAGCTGACTGCCAGTGACACACTTTCTGATCTGTGCATCAGGAAGCATTCTGCTACATGATGAGCACTGGAAAATAGTAGAAGGAGATTCTGTCTTGATTTCCTTAAAAAAGGCTTTTCTTAGATCAATTTTCTTTTTTATGAGCTAATATGCTGTTAACTGTTTTAACAAAATCATGCTGCTTTGTTTGGAAGTCCTGGAAACCAAAGGCAGGATTTGCAAAGTATTGGCAAATGTATGCAGGAATTATCTGGCTTGTTCTTAATTTTGCTGTATAAGTTGTCAAACAAGTCTGCAGAAGACCAGTGCTGACAGGAGGCTGGAGTATTTGTCTGCCAAAATACTTCTGTACAGTACAGCAGTAGTATTCCACAGAGCAGTGTGAGAGAAAGGACTGTTTTAATTTGAGGTCATCATCTTAAATGTCTTTGAGTTCTATAAGAACTGAAGTGGCAGTGCCTAATTTAAAGCAAATCAGCATATTACTTTTTTTCCGTGGTGTAAACTGGGTGACTTAGGTAATGCAGAGGCCAAATCAGAATTCTGCTTTTCCTGAAGCATTCAGACAGCAGCCTGTGAATAGGGCTTAAACTATAGCCTGATAAGATGTGGCACTTCACAAGAGCTGTCCTGGAGTAGAGAAGTGGAGTAGAGACATTGAGTCAGTTTGCCTGAAATGCTTCAGTTATGGCCTGGATTTCTTGTGCTAGCACGCGTGTTGCTCTTGGGAAATGACTGAAATTTTTACATTGTTTTTCATGTTTTGTCCTTGTCAACCCACCCAAATGAGCCAGTTTCTTTTGTCTGAGTGCAATAATCCCTCATTCTCCTACACGGCATTAAGAAGTTTAAATCCATAGGTTATATTATGCAGGTATGTTGAATTTTGATTAGAGATGTTGAAAGAATAAAACATTATCTTTAAGGTGAAGTCAGACAGCATATTTTGTTCTTCACTGTACTTTATCTTATGTTTTATCATCTGGTGCTATAAGCACGAGTTGTTACTCACCCTACTAATGCTTAGTTTGTTCTTAATTAAATTGTTGATGGAGAGTGTTATCTAAATCTTAGGTATGTCTTACGTTGAAATGATGAATTTATCAGCCAGTTAATAATTGTGCAGGTTATTGGTTTATAACTTAGAGTAGTAACTAGACTGAATACTGGGGTGTTGGTAGGGGTTTTTTAGTTTTCCTTTGGAAAGGAATTTTTTGTCTTTTAGAGATCATGATAAACGTAAAACATTTAATTTCAGTTTTCATTTTCTAAGGCAGTGTGTATGTTGACCTTAGATCATGGCAGTATCTTTTTCAGGAGGATAAGCATTTCAAAAACTGGGGTAAGAATGTTCAGGGATAATTGAAGGAATCTATTTCAAGTAAATTTAAGCAGAGATGAAATGATTAAGGAAATAATTTTAGATTTAGTTATATACTTACGCAGGATCTCCTTGCTAGCAAGTTCTCGTGTACACTGAGGTATTTTGAGTAACAAATCTAGATCATATAATGTATAAAAACAAATCTTTTACAATCAATTTACAGTTGATCCAAGTATAAAAAATCCTGCAGATTCTTAAGTTTACAGCTGTAAAGGTGACAGTAGTAACTGAGAATTGTTAGTGGACATCCGGCTAGTGTACAGATTCTACAGCTGAAATAGTAGGCTTGTGTGTGATGAGTGGGTTGACTGTTGAGTTTGAATTACATGGCATGCTTTGCTGTTAGTGGTGGGTGGCTTAAGTCCAGACACTCAGGTGGTGAACTCTGGTATTCAGTTTTATTGGAGTGTCATTGCCTGAAGAAAAGCATTAGAAAGTTCAGTTTATTAAACTGAAATTTTAGATAAGGAGTAAGGAAATGTATAGCAATAATAATAATATTTTTCTTGCCACAGATAAAT
Organism: Agelaius tricolor; assembly: GCF_023055355.1. Classification (NCBI taxonomy): domain Eukaryota; kingdom Metazoa; phylum Chordata; class Aves; order Passeriformes; family Icteridae; genus Agelaius; species Agelaius tricolor. Next base: position 21,765,194 of record NW_027269262.1, on the reverse strand, counting down.
ACACAAAAGATTAACAGCTGTTTTTTACAAGAGTGATCCTTTCTATTACTGAGTTTTGCAGTTACAAGATTTCTAGCCCATCTCCAGGCTTGTATGTAGCCAGGAAGGAGACTGTGTTTTTTAAACTGTCCTCTGATCTGGGAACAGTTGCATCTGGGTATTACATAGGATTAAATAGCAATCATTGTCAAAGCCTATTTGGTAGTAAATCCAGGCAAAGCAACTGTTAAGCAAACTGACAGTCAAGCAAAGGGTACAGGCAGAAGATACTCATTGACAAAGATGACTTGGATTTGGAACATGTACTGTACCTTTTTTCATCTGACTGCTCAAAAAGATGGAAAAATGTTTTGACTTGGAAATAGAAACCTAGCATTTATGGAAACTGCATCAAATTTACTGGGGTCTTGAACTCAAATCTGAGCGTTTTGAAATAGGGATTCAATTTTCCTGATAAGGCATAAGGATTTAAATTGCTGCTGTTCCCAAGCACTGTTTAGCTTATCCATTCTGTTGGCTGCAGACGTATGGAGTCTCTGGGGGTATGAACAATGTGTTCTTATAAATGGGATGCAAAACAAAAAACTGGTGTACTGATACTTCTGAATGGTAAGTCACTTGAGTATTTCTTGAACTTTGTGTTGTACTAGCATATTATTGTATAATACTCAAAATGAAATTGAACGTGTAGCTATAATGTGGTGAAATCATCTCTAGTTCTTAGTTAATGACCTTGTAAGATGGAGAAACAGAAAACATAGCTATGGTGGGTGAATCTTGACAGTGCTTGACAATGTGTCAAAGCAATTCTGTATTCTTTTACTCTCCAAATAGATGTGGGTAACACTTCATGTTTTAGTATGATGTAAGTGATAATGGCAGCTATGGTATTAGGTGTCAATCAAAATAGTGTGCTTGTAATATTAGTCATCCACTGAAGGGAGCATAAATGCAGATACTGAACTCATTATGAAGAAGGAATGCCTGTGGTGTGTTCAGGGCGAATACCACTTCCAAGTAAAGGAAGAAGACTCTAGAGATAAAGGATGTTCACAGATAAGCAAATAGCTGCCTGTGTCAAAATAGCATTGCTCACCTGACAACTATTTGCTTAAAGATGATCTTTGAGCCAGTTGTTTTCTTGCTCTAATGCAATTCTTCTTCTAGAGAGTGAAGAATTCGGAGGATGGCATTGTAGCTGGCTGGTGTTATGCAGTAATTCTGGCCTTGGTAATTCGATCCGTGGCTTTCCGACAAGTGCTCCTGTCTGCTATAGGTTAATATTATTGTAACGCAGGGTTTCCATGATGCTTCCCTTAAAAAGAAATAAGCATATCTTGGAAACAAAGAGAGCCACTGAAGATCTTTCCCATCTGAAGACTCTAGCTGGCATATGACATACAGTTAGCTTTACAGGTAAGATACTGGGCATGACACAGGATGTTGAAGTCCAAACTCAATTGAGCTACTAATGTGTGGTACCCCTGAATAGAAATACATGGGTGTGCAGTTGGTTTATGTAAGTAATTTCCTGTGTGTTTAATGGGCTGGAATTTCAGAACTGGTTTAGCTCAATGGTCAGTTACTAGAACCAGCTCTTCACTAATACAGTGCTGTCCTACTGTACTTTATCAGTGTGCAGAGATACCAGGCATGTATTGAATAAATAGACCATATTTTCTCTTAGTTTTTTTTGATTGTCAGTTTACACATAAGAGACTTTTTTTTTTTTAAATCCATATTATATTTATCTTTTGCTGTGTGATAAGGCATATGTGTTAATTATAGGCAGTCACTTTGTTGATATCCCTGTGCCTTCCTGCTAGAGGTGCACATATCCATGTGGATGGAGTGCCCTGATGTTGACCAGTAACCGTCAGTCTGTCCCTTAAGGAAGACAAAGATGAGTAATTCAGCCTACATTTTTTTAAACAATATAATATGTAAAATGAGTTACAGATATCTGACTTAACATGGTAATAGTAGACTACTAACATGGTACTGATTAATCAAACTAAGAATCCCAAAACCTGCTTTTGGTAATTACTGTAAAACTCTGGCTTAAGCTGGCACTGCCACCAAAAGGGAATGTTTGCTGTATTATGCTTGTGACAGTGCAGTGCATGGAACTTGATGGAGCCCATTCCTTGGCTTTTGGTGTGCATGCATTTGCCCCCACAACCATTTCATGAGCTATCTATAACTGTTTGCACAGATGTTTGTACCAGAAAATATAAAATATTTTCGTTTCATAGTGGACTTCTGAGTTAGCTTTTAATGGTTAAGTCTTAATGCTAATAATTAACTACCTCCTTTTTAGAAAACTACAAGTAACTTTCCTCTAAATCTTTGTCCACTAGCTGCTAATATTTGCTTCCTGCCTGCCCTATCTGTATCATATTGCATTAATATGTTTGCTAGAAGTTGTTACAGTGTCTGGTATAATGAAGCCTTCAATTCAGTTGTAATCTATCTAATAAACTACCAGGTAGCAACACTGGGCTGAACTGGTGAAATTGAATCGCACTAGAAAGTTTTACTTCCTACCTAGGGGCTCTGTAGCAATTCTTTCTTGCTATAACTCTAATCTAAGAGTGATTCAGTTATTTGGGTATAGCAAAGCAAATATTCAGTGGAGATAAGGGGCTATTGTTCAGAATCATAAGCCATTTCAAACAGTTCAAGAGCATCAAAAACCAGGAAACCACAATAAACTTGACTGTCACATTTAATTGGAAGTCTTTATGAGAAATCAAATTTTTAAATACCAATGCCTTTTAATGTGGAATAGTATGATCTAAATTGGAAAGGTAAAAAAAAATCTGATAAGGTCAGGGAGCTTACATCCATAGAAAGTCATTGAGCCAAAAGCCTGACGGATGACACTTAAAAAAATCTGGATGCAAGAACAGACATTTGAAAAGTGATTTTAATGGCAGTCAATTACCCAAAGAGGTCAAAAGCAGGCCTTCTGTAAGGATGGGATTATCTCACATCTGCCATCAATCCTCACATTTGGTAGGCAACTTAAGCTTCTGTTATTGGCCCTGTTTCAGAATTCTTCTGGACTCATTCAAGGTATTTTCTCATAAATCCAAATAAACTTCAGCTTTGTTGATTTTTGAATCGTAAGTGAACTTCCTTTACAAAACAAAGCTCTCAAGAAGGCAAGCAGAGATGCTGAATTGTGGTGCTGTAACTTAGGTTCTTAATGTTATCATGCATATCATTATTTCAAGCATGAATGACAGAGTAAGTCCTGTTAGTTCAAAGTTTTGCTTCTTACAAGTCTCAAGTACTTCTTCATTGCTTTCCACAGACGTTGAGATGACAGTACCGCTTTAAGTCTGCTTTGAAACCAGGGCATTTTTGTTGCTGCTGATAGTATTAGTGTTCTGACTAACATATCCTGCTAGCTTGCTTGCTGCTCCTTCTTTCAAGGGTTAGAAGCCATGGAGTTTGTGCTTGATGCTCAGTTACTAAATTCAGAACTCAGTTGATGCTGGAAATGTACTGATTGGATAAATTGGGATAAATTTGTGTACAACTCGGTTGTGTGTGCTACTGGACTAAGTCTTGTTTCTGGTTCTTGTAAGAATGGAAGTACACCAAATCAGAGCATCTGCTGGAGGAAAGGGTCTCCAGACATCTCGTACTGCTGTACATATACTTCAGGTTCTGTTCAGTAACTTCTGGACTACTCCTCCTGATACCTGTAAATGGAGAGTAGATAAAATGCTCCATCTGCTTTTATTACCCTTACGGTCAGGTACTGCCAATGAACTGACCTGTTGTCAGCATGAGCAAGGTTGATGTGGTGGTAATGAGGATAAAGTATATCAGGAGAACTGCATGTAGAAAGGACTTGGGAAGAAACGGTTTTGAATATCAAGTGTATTATGTGATGCTGGTTGTATACACCTGTGCTGAGTTAGGGAAGCATAAAAAGGAGGCTGTTAGATGTATCAGCTATGAAAACTTTTGGGTGAGTCTGTCCTGGAGAAGTTGCAGTCCAGGTCTTGCAGTCTAACTGTGCTCCGGTACACTTCCCTCTGTGTTGAGTCCAGAATATATTCATTATCTGTCTATACCAAAATGGTTTGTGCTGAAAAATGATGTGATGCTACTTCCTATTCAAGCTTAAAATAGCTGCCAGGCAAAAAAAAAAGACTCAATAAACCTCTGACATGAGTTAATATCACAGGATTTTTCTTTTAAATAATAGTAGATATGAGAGTTGGCAATTTGAATTGCATGTCAGGGTGCTGGAGCTCAAAAGCAAGTAAGAATGACTTGTGTACAACAAAAGTGGCTCTGTACCAAAAGCACTTTAGTAAAGAATGCTTCTTATTTAATAATGTGCAAAAAAATTTTTTTTGCCAAACTAAACAATACAGCAACTGTTGCTGTACTGATGCCACAAACTTGTGTTTTGATGGGATGAGGAGGGTTGGGTATGTAAATAATAAAGATGAAAACAGCTTTAGAGAAATTCAGCTAATTCCCCTTTTGTTACTGTTCTACTCTACAGAAGTTAATATTTCTAATTAAGCTTGCTAGGTCACTTAGAAGTACACCTATGGACTGCTAATTGGCTTTAGAGTTTAAAATCTTCAGAGACAACTTTGTGAATCTATAATGATGTCAGGAACTGAAGACATGAAGGCAGAGGCATTGTTAAAATCTTACCAAGTGCTTTTAAAATACATTGTAGACTTCTGAAGTAATGGATTCATACACATGCCAAAGTACTTTGCTGCTTTTTAATGCAATTAAAATGTTAGCTCCTATTGTTGTCTCAAAGAGCTTTTCCAGGAAATCATATGCATTTAGAATTTTTTCTAGAGTGAGTCAGTGTAGTAGAAGACCAACAAACCCATTTTAATTGAGCTTAAATTAGGCCAGTTTTGTGAACTTAATTAAAATACTGTAACTTTCAGTGGTTGAATCATTGTCATTATCCTGATTTGCAGATGGTATCACATGGTATCTATAGGATACTCTGTAATGCCTGGTAAGTCTCAGCATGTTGTTTAAAGGCATGGACCAGAGGAGCTTGAACATGCCCCTCTGAGGAATGCCCTCTCTTGAAAAAAATAATACAGAAAACATTTGCTAGTGTTGATATTTAGCAGGTAGTTTATGGAGGTGAATGGCTGGATAGTTTGGGCATGTAGCATCTTTGTGTTACCCATGCTCTCGAAAACTGAAGGCTAAAGCTGATGGATGAAATCTTGTTGTCTGTGCTAGCAGAAAATAAACTATATTTGTTACTTCAATGGGAGCAACCAGATCAGCGTCCATAGTTATGGTGTTAAAAATTTGAGCATGCAGTAGTGAATGCTCACAACTCTTAGGCTGCATTTGTTGTGCTGGCAAGTAGCTGGAAGTAGTAAATTGCAGTCAAGTTTGAATAGCTTTTTACTAGTTTGGTCTATAAATTGAGCAATATTTCATACATGAGAGTTGAGAATTTGATACATACATGAGTTGAATGAGAATTTGATTAGTGTGCTTGGGAGTACAATGCAGTGTCCCTACTTTCAAATAACTGTTGTTCCCAAAGAAATATTAATGTAATTCATTGTAAGAAACATTATTGTAATAGATTCCAATTGTTTCACGATGCATGTGAATATTAAAGCTGTAGAAACAGTTATCTGAATGTCTTTGGAGCATTATATGTGCAGACTTCTGTCCTAAATAACACTGGGAGCTGCTTGCTTTGTCTTGTCTGTCTTGGTATTGCACATGCTACATATCCTTAATAAAATTGAGATTGAAGCTTATTTACTCATGACATGAGGACAGATGAGCTGCTGAGAACTACTGGATTTGGGTGCTGAGTTTGGGACTGTGCTTCTGACCAGAGTCGTGAAAGTGCATTTATAGTAACATGTAGCTGTTTGCAGAAATGGAAGAAAGTGAAGGCAGGATGTTAATCTTTTCATTGCAGTAACGTGGGCGCTGAGTAAGTTGGAGTTCACGAAGAAAACCCAGCCTTGATTTAGCTTAAATTTGTGTACTTCGGTAGCTGTGTTAAATGTAGCCCTAATGAGATTCAGGCTGCTTGCCTTTGTCATCTGAAGGAGATAATCTGCTAGAACAAATTTGATAAATGAAGAATGAAATCTCCCTTTCTTAGTCGTGACAATCTGCAAAATCCTTTCTGTTTATTCTTGTCTGGAGTCCGTTCATAAAGCTAAACGTGCTATGGGTCTTTTTCTTCCTAATGAAATTTCCCAAAGGGATCAGGAGGGGAGGATTTTCGGCAGTGCGGGGAGAGGAAGGTTGACGTGACTCCAAATCGGTTCTTTTTCTGCCTCCGTGCGGTTAGGGGGATGGATGCGGGGATGGATGCAGCTCTGGCAGCTCCCCCGAGCTGCGCGGTGGCTCAGCCCTGCACAAAGGCGGTGATGTAATGCGTGCTGTAATGCGCTGCCGGCTGCGGTGCAGGGGAGCCGCGCTGCCGCCCCCGCCGCTGCCCCGCGTCCCTCCCGGGGCGGCCATCGCTTCCTCGCCTGCTCTGCCTTCTATTGTCTTAAACGCTTTTTTCTTTTTTTCTTTTTTTTTTTTAATTAATTAACGCGGCATGTATGGTGAGAACACACACCTGCTCCGAGTAATTCAGGCTAGAATTTCTAACGTAATCCTTGAGCAAGCGAGACGTGTGTTGGACATCCCTTTTGGCGTTCCGTGCTAATCTTGCTCTCCCTTAAAGGCAGGGAGGGAGGGAGACAGGTTGCTCTTAGCAACCGCTCACGTACTGAAAATGAAATACCCAAGCTTTAATTCCCCTGCGGACTCCTCATTGCTACTCTCTTTTTTTACAAATTGGTTCCTTCTAACGAGTAGCATATGTTAATCAGTGTTTTAAGTAAAATCAGTTCAGTAGAGAGATATATCAGAGCATCTCCCTGTTCTAAAAGTTATTTCCCCCTTAAAAATGCTTCTAACAGCCACACATCTGAAGTTTAAGGGCGGTATAAAACAAGCTGGGGACAATGCTTTTTCTCTGTCGTTTGGCTGAATAGGAACTCGACTGTTTTTGAATGCAGGATGAAGAAAAGCATCTTCCCCTTGTTACTCACATAGATCTCATGTATGTGCATTGTAATGTGTTAGAGAAGCTGGGATTCATCCTACATTTCCTGTGTCTCAAGGCATTTGGAGCTCAAGCTACTTACAGCTGCAAACTAATAAAATGGGAATTTGAAGGAGTGAAAGCTCTGCACAAATCACATTATTTGGCATACATCTTGTTGCAAATGGCTAGTTTTTCCACAGAAGGAATATGAAATATCCTGCAGAAAGAAAGGGAGGGAGGAGGAATATTCAACAAAAATAGTCGTTTAAGTACTAATGTCTCAAAATATGAATTTAACTGAGTATAATTTTTGCATATGTATTTCCATAAGGTGATGAAAATGTTGTAAAAGTGTGTGCATATTTAAAAAGAAAAAAGGGTGGAGAACAGGAAAAATACCATAACCAATAAATGCCTATTCTTGGATCTGTGAATGATAGAAAGCTCAAAAGGAGTACTTTATGGCATAAAAAGGTATTTTTACTGAAGAATATGCAATCTGGTTTTGGGTATTTTGATTGATTTCAGGGCTGATGGAAATAGTTCTTCCTATTGTTGCTCGGGATGAAACAATACAGGATGATTTTCAAGCTGTTTTAAGTTGCTTATTTTTACTGCCCTTGCTGTAGTCTTCATCAATTTCACTGTGGAAAGAGATTTCTCCAGATGGTGGTTTGGAACAAGAGCCAAAGGACATGATCTAAAGCGTTATGTTCCAGCTGTTGCTGCACAGAATTTAGAAGCTACTGCCTTCCACTTGATCTGTGTTTTGAACAGCAGAATAAGTAAGATTGCTTACAGATCTTGTTGTTTAAACAACTGTTTTTTATAGGAGGCTGGGTACCCCCCTGATAGCCCTGAGAGTGTAGCATGACCCCTAAGCCATGAGTGTCTGTAGCAGCAGTGAGCAGGGTAAGTGTCTGACTGCAGTGAGAGCTGTGGGCTACTGATGGACACCCTGACAAAAAGGTTTGCTACCTCAGCAGGGCAGTGAACTGAAGTATCACAGCACTTAGAGATGGATGAGCAGTTCCCACCAAAACAAAGGATCTTCCAACAATGTCAGCAGGGCAGCAAGAACAAATTGAACATGGCTAAGGGACAGAAAAATTTAGGAACACAGCTCTTCTCATTTAGAAGGGGAAAACTGGTCAGGTTTTGATTGTCACACCTTAAGTTGCAGTTGGAAAATGGACTCTTGTACTTCTGTCTTGCACGTTTCATAGGATCGATGGGTAATTCAGGTTGGAAAGGACCTCGCTACATGGATAACTCTAAGCTTCTTGTTGCACACTTAAAAGGAAATCACAGATTTTTAGCAATGATTTAGCATTTGGAATTTTCCTTAACTTAGATTCCTAAGACAGCTCTTCATCAGGTTTTTCAGCATACACCTGAAGTCACTAATTTCCTGGTAATTGCTCCTAACTGAGGAATAGCTGAGTATGCCAGCTTCCAAGAGAAGCAAGGTTATTCAGTCTGTGAAGTTGATCTTGTCTGAGTATTTGCTGTCACTACACTAGCAGTCTTCTCTTGGCCCACATCTCTCTACATGACATTGTGCTTCTCCCATAATTTGTGGAGATGGGAGGTGTGTCCTCCTGTCAGGACAAAGCAGAGAGCTGTTGAAAATGGTAAGAGAGAACCTCTTAACGCTTAGCAAATATGCCAAAACCTGAAAGTGACTTAGAGCTAGTAACCTTCTAATGAATCTCATTTTCTTATTTCAAGACAATTTCTTAGCTGTCTGCTTCTGTGAGGTCCTGGTTGCCACTGCATACCAACTGGGTACAGATGTGGTGCAGTTCCCCACAGCATGTATAGAGAGTGCATAGAATGCAAAACAAAATGGGAATAGGAGGGACATTTCTGTGAGCTGTTGTGATTAAAGTCAGAGTTTGAAGGTACAATGTTTTTTAATGAGTGGGTCTTTAGCCTGATCAGAGCTGGAGGGAGTCAAAGGTGTACTGCTGGAGTTGCTTTGAATTCAGTACTAGGATCTTAACATTAAATGATTACATTGAATACTTTGTGTAAGCTCATGACTAAGGCTGCTGGTGCAACTCTGAAATCATGCCACTTCAATGGTATGCCCCTAAATTGTATCCTTGTTAAGTCCCCCAGTTTAGAATCTGGACTGAGAAAAATGAATGAATAAATGATGAATGACAAGGTTACTAATGTTGCCCAGTGATCTGTATGCCATGAAAAAAACCTTCTGATAGTTCCTTGTTAGCTCTAGGAAGAAAGATCTGCAGTTTTAAAGATGCCATAACAGGTTTACCTAAAAGTTAGTGTTCCTGAGATGATTTTGAAACTGGTCATCTGCAAACTCATGGAGCTTGAGAAAAGATAGGAGAATTGCAGGATTTGCCATAATTTTCCTGAATTCTCTTGCTTTGTTGCAATGTGAAAGATGGTGTGAGATTTCTGAGCAGCACTGCATGTAGGCAATGTCTATAACGGGAAGCGGTAACAGTGCAGTTGGTGAATTGACAGCTCTGATTTTCTCTGAATCCTTTACTTGCATCCAGAAGTTAAGCCTACCATAAAACTGAAATTGGCACTTCAAATACTTGAGTTAAAATCAAAGAAAGCTATCAGTAATCGCATAAGTGAAGTAACTTGAGTTACCTTTTGCTTGCCTTTGCCACCCCTTTGGGGTACATTCTCACAGATGGGTTTTTGCCATTTGCTGCTTATGACAGTTCAGTTTTCTTTATCACCCTTGTCTTAGTAGTCTGATTTCATTTATAAATCCAAAGACTTAGGGAGTTCAGCAATCATTTTTTCTGAATGTGATTGAAAAAAAAGAATCTAATGGTTCTGCTGACTTAATTATACTGGTTTCTCTGTGATAACTTCAGAATAAGAATATTAAAGTTTTTATAATGGCTGCTTGTTGAATCTCCTCATGTCTTGTTTAAAATTATTTCTCACTGATTAATACCTTATTTAGAAATCTACTCACTGGTTGATTTTTAAAGCCTCTCCATATTAAAATGGAGAATAGGAAACTGCTTTGTGCTTTCTTTCTAGATACTTGAAAAATGTGGGACATAGTATGTAAGTTATTTACATCTGAGGTTTATCATAAACGTTAACTAATAAACAAAGTTGAATAAACCTGTAGGATTCTGGGATTTAAGATCATCTTTAAAATCTTCTGGGATGTCATCATCTTGTGATATGGTGAATGAATAAGGGCAAATAATGAAACCCTAATCAGTCTGTAATGCACTAATATAATTATGTTTGAGCTTCTCTGTGCCTCTTTTTTTTTCCCCTCCTCTTCTTGCTTGATTAACTAAGAAGCAATTTGTCTTGAAATGTAGTTAAGATAGTTGTACAAATAAAGGGAGAATAGCTCAGATTTCAGTGTCATGCCACTGATGTAAGTCATGCTGTGAAACAGAAAAAATGCTAAAGACATCAACATATTGGATTCTTTTTGCTTAAATGTTGATTAGCTACACTTTAGAGATTTTCTGTTCCAAGATAAGGCTTAACACAAAGGGACTGACCAGTGGATGCAAGGAGTTGTGGAGAATGGTTTGCAGTTATGACTGCCTTGCCTGGATGAAGGACATTGGTGCTTTGGTTGGGAAACAGTGTCCTTCCCACCCATAGAAGTTGTTCTATCTCTTGATTTTTAGTAGATATTTCTTTTCACTTAAGACTAACCTAGATCAGTCCAGTTGTTTCCTAGTAATAGGTAATCAGCAGTTCTGAGTGCAATTTCTGTGTGGGTTTTCTTTTTTCCTTCTTGTAGATCTTAGCATAGCATGTGGATTTTTGAGCAAAAAGTCTATCGGATTAGGTCCATTGAAATGAATAGAGTACTCTGTTGGAAAATAACTCACTGAAAGATGTTTCTTCGATTCAGCATGGGATTTCTATCAAAGAAGAGGTGGGGATTGAAGTCTGGTGCTAGAGTTAGCAGCCTGGCAGATGAGGCACTTGCCTTCTGCAGATGACACGACAGGGAGTCATCCTGAAGTCCAAAGAGAGCCTAAAACATCAAAGTAATCTAGGTTGAGTCTGGCTTTTTTTGTTTGAGCCTGTTCAAAGGTACTGTTTTTATTTGCAAGGTGAAAAGCAGTTGTGTTATTAGGGGTGTGAATTTTTAGGATGAGAGCATTCCCTTTTGGCATTTGTGTTTTTCTTCAGCAAAATTTCAAGTCAGTTTCAGAAAAATTTCAAGTCAGTTGTGTGTGACAGCAATGGACGAGTGCATGGTCAGCATTTTGGCTAAGAGATGCTGCTCTTAGCCTCAATTTCTGAGTCTTTTTGTTGTCCTAATTTCTGTTCCCATATTTTATGTTTCTTGCCATAACCGAACGATGCACATCACTGAAGCTACCTGAAGTAAACACTTGAGTGTTCTTGGGGAAGCTGTTTTCAACGTTGGTTTGTATCACAGTTCTGTAATCAAGTTGTTACCTTAAAAGATGGGCATATGATAATTTATCTGCTCTCCTGAATTGTGTGGCTGACTAGTTACTGATCTTTGCAGTGCAAGATGATTAGCACAGTTACCTCGTTTCCTTCAGCCTCGCCATTAGGCTAATCCTGCATTTGTCTGGGTTGTGTGAATTGCCACACTGAGTACCTATTTCCTGTTACCCCTCTAAAGGTAACTTTCTTGATGTATTTCAGTGCCTCTGGGAAGTTTCAGCAAGCTGGGTATCTGGGGAGCAGCTGAGTTCCCGGTATGCTGTCATTTCTAGGCAAAAGGGGGCCATGTTACACAGGGTTACTCTCTGTCCTCCAGGACAGATGGACGGGCTGCTCTGCAGCCAGGTTGTCACCATGGGATTTGGGAACGCTTGCAGTCCAAATGAGAAGGGGCTGTCCTGGCCGTTCATAAGGGTTTCTCTGAAACCTCGTAGGGTGATATCTCTATCCCAAAATGTTGTCTTTTCATGGATCTTTTAACTTGGATAAAATTATATATTGCAGCAAAATATCTTAGCTTCATACAGCATGAGAAAAAAGGTTAATATAGACAAGTCTGCTGAATCTGGCTAATTGATGGTGTCTTTAGGCTCTGAAGTTGTGGGGGCAAAGAGAAAATGGTGTGCTTGTGGGGTAGACTTCTTAATTTTCCAATGTATAAAATGTTTAGGTGACTGTTTCTTGATTCCATGTTGTAAAGATCTTTAGTTGTGTGATACAGCATTTAAATAGCTGTTTTTTGATAAGATTCTATTTAGTAGGAAACTGTATATGATAACTCAAGCGATTGTGTAATTGTGTAATTCTTCATGAGGACTGGGGGGAACCTCCTATATTGAAATGGAATACATAATTGTGTGTTATTTATTCTTCTGAATATACACAAGTAAATAATTAATTAGCATAATTTGAGCTTCTTTCCTCTTTGCTGGTAGTTAGGCAAAAACACGTGTAGGGTGTATGTTACAACAGAAGGGCATCTACTACCTATTAAAAATGCAAAACTGTAAAATGAGTATTCCTTTAATAAGTATTGAAAATATGAAGGACGGTTTTCCAGTTTAAGACTGAAACGGTCTTTAAAAGATGTAGGACTTAATATTGAAAACAACCCTTTTAAAATCAGAGTGCCTCATTTTGGGCGGAAGAGCATAAGTGCCATAGGCGCACATTGTGCTTCCAAAGGAGAAGCGTGTGTCGTGGGAGCGGTACCCGCCGCGGCGGGGCTTGGTGGGGGCCGGGGCTTGGCCGCGGGGATCGGGGCTGGCCGCGGGGCGTGCGCGGGGCGGGAGCTGCGGGCACTGCGGCGGCACCGCGGCGGCGGGAGCTGCACCGCCGGCCCGGCAGGGCTGACGTCACCCCAGGAACATGTGATGCAGCCGGCTGGCGCGGAGGATGCTGAGCTGTGGAGGGAGAGATTGGTGCAGATATTTATGGCATTTCATTTGAGTGTGGTAAATGCCTTTTAATTTTTTTTTTTTAATTCAATCCTCAAATCCTCACATCCACGAATGTTTTGTGGAGAAGAGGCTTTGAGAAGGGGGAGGGAGGACCCACCCCAAGCCCTTAAGACCTGCTTATATTGCTGGTTTTTATTTTATTTTTGCTTCGTTGGAGATAAAAACGATACTTTCCTGCCGTATTCACCCTCTTTGCTCCCCAGCATTCTTTCATCTGTTGTAATCCCTACAGTCTTTTCAGTTAAGCTTTAACACTGCAGAACTGGAATAAAAATAGACTGTTTAGAGCAGCAGGAATATGATAATCCAAGGCAGTCAGCCTTAAGGATATGCAGATGCAGAACATGAGCCAAGCACTAACATATTTGCTAGGGTGTTTACCTTGAGCGGCCCCTTAATAGTCAGAGAAATGTTAGCTAAATGTTTCTCGATTCTTACATGCCACAGGCAAAGTAAAACGTGCAGCTACTGCGCATCATCATCCGAGGTGAAGTAGTTTAAGGGCTTAGAAATCTGAGCAAGCAATTGCGGTAACATCAGTGTCTTGGGTAATTTTGAGCTAAGAGAGACAGCAAAGTACGGCGCTAGTTTCTGCATGCTTTTTAGGTGAGGAGAAAGTGTTTTCTACCTCTGAATTTACTGTAAAGAAAAAGAATTGCCATGGTTGATTTGAAAGCTGAGCGTGCTAAATTGGTATTAAGCTTATGGTGGGTAGCTCAAAGCACATTAAAAAAACATTAACTCTGGAAGTGTGCCTGTATGCCTTAGCAGTCAACTGAAGCCCAAATATATCAAGGTGGGAAAGGGTATTTGCTGTCTTTTTAGGTGATTTATTTAAGCCCAGGCTTTTTCTTAAAGCTATTTAGAATTTTAGTCTATAACAAACAGAAATGTAGTAGGAACAAAACTGTAGGCAGTTTCAGTAAAGGGCTAATAACCATAGCCAGTTCTCTGGAAGAGTAATAATGCATGAGGTTCTTTTTGCTGTGTTTTAGAATCTTGAGAGCCTAGGTGCAAACATGAAAGTAAACCCCGCATGCTTTGCCAGTCTGGAGTTGCTGTGTAGTTGCAAAATACTGTCCATCATGTAGAAACCCTCATGCTTCATGGTTACCCAAGGAACCAGTTTTCCCAGTCTAGCCTTTCTTAGAAAGTGTACTGAATTTTGGGATTATTTTTGGTCTGTGGTGTCCATGGAAAAAACAAAGAACTAGCCAGGGAACATCTGGCTGGAAGTTGATTTGTTTTGTTTTCTTTTGTTTGCATTCTGTGAGTGCTGAGACAATGCCCTGGTTGAACACTTCAGTTATGCTGAACTCGAGGCACCCGTTGCTGACATTTGTCTGAACACGTTTTAAAAATCTCCAGTCATGGATAAGCCATAGTCTTCCACAGGCAATCCCATGACCTGTTCACAATTCTTTCCTTTACAACATTTCCTGCCATCTAGTAAACCTCTTGCTGTAATTCTAAGCTTTTAAATTCTGTAGGCTTTTGTCACCAGTAGGCTTTATGTGTTCTGAGGACTGCCACCACATGTTCCTGCAGTTCTTCATGCAGAACAGATGCATAGATGATGACATGCAAATACCTGACCATCTTTGTCCCTTGGGTGTTGTGCTTGGGTCTGTTTTGAAGGGTAGTGCCCACAACTAGATACTGTACTGGCACAGGAGTCTCAGTGCTGCTCTCTGGAGTGGAAAACCTCTGATGTAATTTATGTATGGGATGCCCTGAAGTAGAGGTCTTATATTACTTGATGACACTAGTTTGATGCCTTCAAGTTTTAGTTTAGAAATGCACAGCTTTTTCATTTAAGCTCAGAACCTGAGACCAAAGGGTATGAAGCATTTGGATATTTTTGAGGAAGATTCTTAACAGCACTTTTGTGCTTCAGTAGTTATAGAGAAGCAATGAGCTTCCCCCTTACCCCAGCAGAGGTACTTTCTTTGGATATAGGATTATTTTAAACAACACATGAATCCAAACAGACCAGGAAGGATTGTACACATAAGTTAGTTGATGAAGATGTGTCACCCAGTTCTTGTAAGATGAAAAAAATCAGCCTAAATATGACCAATTCTGTATTGTACAGGTGAAAAATAATGGAAAAACATGCTTCCCAAATCTTCCTTGTCAAAGAAGGAAGAACTTCAGAATTTGGCCACAGAATTAGAGTAGTAGAAATAGGAAGCAGAGAGGGAGGGACAAGCTGGTGATGTGCTGCTTTGCAACACTGACTGTAATCACTCACCTTGAGCACTGTATCATACTCTATGTGTGTACAGAGTTAGTATGATGTCCTCTCAGTTGTGAAATGCTGTTCTTGTCAGGCAGCAGAAAAAAATTCTGCTTACAGAAGTGATTTAAGAAACATTTCATGTAAATAGTGTTGGGGATTTTTGATGGGGTTTTTTGTGTTTTTTGAGTGGGTTGGGGTTTTTTGATGGGGTTTTTTGTTGGGGTGTTTTTGTTTGTTTGTCTTTGTTGTTGTGGGATTTTGGGTGGGGGTTTTGGTTTGGGATTTGGGGTTTTTTCAATGGTAATTGTTCTAAGCATACCTACTTCTTATAGCTTGATACTCTTCATCCCTACTGGAAAGAAAAAAAAAGAAAAAAAAAAAAGAAAAAAAAAAAATAAAGTGGGATTTGGAATGCATAAAAGCCACAGGATCAATATGATAGTTTTTATTAACTGATGAAGAAGGCTAATTCTGGAATCTTGTTTTCTACTGAAGCTTGCTAACAGGCCATGTTATTTGTGTTAAGCTGGTCAAAGTGATGACTTGTCCATTAATACATCTTTAAAATTTAGTTTATTTTTTGATAGACTTTTATTGTAAGGTTATCTTAATTCTTGTAATCATAACATTCAGAATGTATTCAAAAGGTAAATGTTTTTCAGTGCATTCATTAAATTAGAAGTTGGGCTTGTCTGTATTTTTGACTAATCATCTTCTCTTCTTCTTTCAGGGTTTCGCAAAAATGATGAAATGAAGGCTATGGAAGTATTGCCAATTTTAAAGGAAAAAGTTGCATACCTTTCAGGTATGGTTATTTTCTCTTGTAGAATGCCCAGCTGTGTTGTTAGTAGCATGTAAAATGATATTTTAAATAGCTTAAATATCATTACAAAATTCATGGAACGCTATGGCAGCACTGATTCCTGTTGGATATCTGAAGCATAACATAAGCATTTTGAAAGGCATAATAAAAGAGGCATTTGTTTTCTTGAATGTGGAACATTGCTAGTTTTTGTCTTGGTCATGTTAAGTCCTGCATTCCCCCTAGCCACTCATCATTATTTACAGCAACTTAGAACCTGCTGTACCAATGTCATATTCCTTTTCTTACTTCTGGTTCTTCTGATGGGGAATTTTACAGACATGCCTTTGTTATTGACCCATCTGCAGCATATTCTGGAGAAATTTCTGTTGCGGAAGTGAACTACAGTTGCCTGTCTTTTGAAGCACACTTAGTATTTTCTTTGTGAACTGACTTAGCATGTAATTTTAGGAAATTCCAGCATGCACATTGAATTGGTTGGTTACTGAAGAAGTTATAGCAGGAGGATTGAAAAGTGGGATTTATGAGTTAGTATCATAACATAGTCTATAACTTTATAAGTAACTTTACATGGTGGAATGATGGGCTGAGGTGCTTATTTTTGTAAACTGCATTTTGGTGTGACTTTCTATTGGGATTAAACACCATCATTCTCTCAGCCATAATCTTAGTGTCAAATGATTTAGAGGGAGTCGCATATTTGCAAGTGGTTTTTTGGATAATTTTTCAAGAATGACAAAAGTAAAGCTTTTGTCTTAAATATTAAAACACATAAAATTATTCCTGCAGTTGTAGTCTTTAAGAGATTTGCTGGGCATGGATGCTGATGCTTGCAAATACAGCCTATAGTACATGTTACTTTATCCCGTCCACTCTGCCGAGTTAAGTAGAGGTACAACGCAAAAAAGTGTGTGGATGAAGGTTTTTGTTTGTTTGTTTTCTTCTTTTTTTTTTTCTTTTTTTTTCTCTCTCTCTCTCTCTTTTTTTTCTTCTTAAAAGTTCCTGGCAATTGTAATGAGCAAGACCAGTTTTCCTGGTAGCATAGTAACTTGGGAATTGTAGTGCTGGTGAAGACTTGCTTAGAACTCTTATTTTTAGTAGGAAAGAGGAGAAAAGGGGGTTAAGCACAGTTTTTCAATCCCTCATTACTTTTTGAACCTAGTCTTATGTCGTTGAACAAAAATGAAGTCAGTTTTTACTCCAAAACCTCTGAATTTTTAAGTTGTCTGGTACTTAGTTTAGACCCCTTAAAAGGGATCTGAAAAATGATGGGTTTTTCTAATGTTAATTTGTAAGCAGATGACATTCTGAAAGGCATTAATTCAGTGAAAGTGAAATGGGCCAAATGAAACATGAAGATAAATTTAAGGAGAGATGATAAATTGTGAACCAGAATAGAGGAGGTGTTGGCAGAAATAAATGGTTGCCAAGTTGCTTGTGTGAAGGTAGCAACTCCTAATGGAAAAATGGAGCAAACAGCTGTGGGCAACAAGACTGGCTGGAACTGGTCTGCCAGAATCCATAGTTTGACATTTCCATTGCAAGTGAAGCTCAAATGGAATGAAATACATTAGTAGTGCAAATGAGTTAAGAAACCCTGAAGTACAACAACCTGCGACAATACTCTTCAGTGTGTTCTCCCCCTTCCCCCAAAAAAGTACCACCACCACTAGGACCTAACCGCTGTGCAACTGTCAAGCTTTATACCTGGGAACACAAAGATATTTGTTCATTTGGTTTCATTCATTGGTTTACTGAACAGATTTTCACCTAACTGAGAAGTAAACTGCTTGAGTATTGGATGTCTTACCACCTGAAACAGTTACATCTCTAGGTTTTTCTATGAAGTCCAAATACAGTCTTGGTGTATTTATAATTATAATAATAATGATATAATTATATTTATAATTTTTTGTGTTAAGTTTAAACTGAAACATGTCAAAGTACAAATATTATAATTCATATCTCTACACATACCTAAGCAAGGAGAGCATTTTCTTACAAGGTGCAGTTATCTTGGTTTCATGTAAGGACGTAGCCCTTGGTAACTTGTCTTGCCATAAAAGGCAACTGTTTAGCTTTTTTTACTGGAGTACTTTATAACTAGGTTAAAAGGCATTTCTTTAAAAAGCTGCACTACTCAGCCTGTTGGATTTTAGTGCCATTTGGAGGCCATTGAGAATACTGCTGTTAGTGATGTGCACTAGACAGAAATGATGCGTGTTAGGTGACTCACGTGAGTTATCAGATAGATGTTTGTGTGACACACTTTGGCATAAACAGAATATCTCAATAGTGGGGTGGGGCAGTATATCAAAGGAAATGGATTAAAATGGAAGTGTTACTGATGAAAGCAGTAGTAGTGTAGTATGTTTTTGTTAAACATTAATAGGTGGTTTAGTTGGACAACAACTATTGCAAGACAGGAAATTCCCACTGATGCCTCATGCATTGTTGCTTTTAACTTTCCCGTTTGTGTATGACACAGGAGTATCAGGAACAAAGGAAATGAGAGTTAGTTATTGTAAGAGGCCTAAGAAAGCTGTCATTAGAGCTGATGAAAAAACCCCAAGTATTAGGGACTTTAAAAAATATTATTATTTGCAATTTTGCCACCTGTTTTAAGACTGGATAGTCAAGTTCTTTTCATCTGAAATCAAGGCTGTATTAATTTATTACTCATCTAGGCCTGGAGTTTGTAGAACAAAGTTTGTCTCTGATGTACAAAAGTTTCAGGATATGATACATGAGAAATTTAACCACCATTTTAAAAAATGGTCTTCTTCTGTGACATACATGGAGCTGGAGCCAACTGAAGTGGCATCCAAAATGACTTAAAAGTGCTGTATTGAAAAACTGCATGATACAGGAGTTGCAGTGTGGGAAAGGCCTGGAGGACTGGTCTGAGGTGGCTGCATGTAACAAAGCATTTGCTTGAAAAGCTTAGAGTGTTAAAGACAATTCAGCTTACGCTTTCACCTGCTAGCTGCTGCTTTTTAAAGAATATCCACCCAAAGCAATTGAGTTACTTTTTCTGGGAGGCTGGAGTTGGTAGCGCTTACCAGTTGAAACTGGTAGATCTAAAGGTAGTGGCCTGTGGTGCAATGAGGAGAGAGAGCATTAAGGGCTGTAGCAGACCATCAACTACTCTTGGTGGCCTTGGAGCCCAGTGATGGCTCTGGAGCTCAGCAGGGACCTTGGCCATTGGACTCTGTCTTGTCATTCATCATTCCTTTCTCTTACAGCTGCTGTCTTGGTTTTTTTTCCTTCTTTTGCTGTGTAACAATCCTCAAAACTCTGCTTGGCAAGTGAGTCAGGATGGTCAATACTTGCCTTTCTCCATTAGAATGAAACAATTCTGTTTTTCATCTTACGTCTCACTTAAGAGGGTCGTGGAAGATAAAGATATGAATTTCCTTTTAAATTTTGCTTTCTGGCATTGTAGCTTGATGGAATTCAAAGATGCTTTTGCCTCTTTTGACTTTCATTTAGTGTCTGACAGGGAGCATGTAGACAATCTCTAGAGACTTTTACAGCCAGGTTTGGTGTCTTTGGCAAACTCACGCTATCTGTGTTGGAGAGGATAGTGATGAATTTTTGAGTAACTGGTATCATTTATTGTTTTTATACTTATTTTTGTCTTCTCTTGGCATTCCTTTCTAAGTGATTTTTGAAAAACTTCGTTTAGCAACATGGAATTACAATGAGAAGCTGATTTGAAATGAGAAATTCTGGGCTGAAGATAGTGTTTTTCTGTGTTTCCATGGGACAGGAGAAAACAGTCCACACATCTGTGGTTGAAAACATACATGTGAAATTTAGCTTGCAAGAATCTGTCTGTGCTATTATAGATGTGTTGATAAAGACATCCTACTGGGCTTGAATTTGGTGTTTAGCAATAGTAACACTTTGTTGTCACTAGCAAGGGATTGGATATAAAATTATATTTTACTATTTGACTACAGCAAGCCTGTGTATTTTTATGGCTGAGATGAATGCATTTAAGTGGAACCATTTACGTCAGATTTTTTGCCTTATATATTAAGTGGATTCAGAATTTCCTGTGTTGCTTACAAAATTAAAAACTATAAACTGACAATTGGGAATCTGAAAATCATAACAGGATAAAAATACAAAGTAAATGCTTAAATAGTTTCCATCCACTCAATCTACATATTGAGTGTGAAGTATTATACATGTAAATTCTCCTACTAATTAATTTAATCATTGAATTACAAGATCATTTAAGTTGGAAAAGACCTTTAAAAGGTCTCAAAGGTCTTTGATTCCGGCCCTTTACCTGGCACTGCCAACTCCACCACTAACCATGTCCCCAAGTGCTGCATCTACATGGCTTTTAAATGCTACCAGGGGTCACAACTCAACCACTTCCCCAGGCGATCAGTTGTCTAATGCTTGACAACTCTTTCGGTAAAGAAATTTTTCCTGATATTTAAACAATTCCTGGTTCAACTTGAAGTAATTTCCTCTCATCTTGTCACTTGTTACCTTGTAGAGGAGACCAACACTCACCCCATTGCTGCGTCCTGTCAGGGAGTTGCAGAGAGCAATAAGGTGTCCCCTGAGACTCCTTTTCTCCAGGCTAAACAATCCCAGCTCCCTCAGAGGCTCCTCATAAGCCTTGTTTTCCAAACCCTTCACCAGCTCTGCTTCCCTTCCCTGGACACACTCCAGCACCTCAATGTCCTCCTTGTACTAACTGGGCGAAGAACTGAACACAGGATTTGAGGTGTGCCCTCACCAATGCCAAATACAGGGGGACAGTCACTGCCCTGGTTCTGCTGGCCACTATTGCTGATACAGGCCAGGGTGCCATTGGCCTTCTTGGCCACCTGGCCACACTTCTGGATGCTGTTCAGCTGCTGTCAGTCAGCACCTCCAGGTCCTTTTCCACTAGGCAGACTTCCAACCTCTGTTTCCCCAGCCTGTATCACTGCCTCGGGTTGTTGTGACCCAAGTGCAGGTCCCAGCACTTGGCCTTGTTCAACCTCATAGTACTGAGCTTGGCCCATCAATCCACTCATGCCCAACCTGGCATCACCTGCAAACTTCCTCTTTATTCTTACCGAAACAGTCTTGTCACCGTCATTAAGCTCTAGACAGTCATGACACTCCTAACGTTCAGGGCTACCTTGCCAACTCTCCTTCCTTGCCTATCCCTTCTGAAGGGTTTACAGCCATCCATTGCAGCACCCCAGTTGTGCAAATCAACCCACCATGTTTCCATGATGACAGCTATGTCACAATTTTCCTGATGCCTAAAGGCTTCCAGCTCCTCCTCTTTGTTGCCCAAGCCATGTTCATTGGTGTCAATGCACTTCAATCCGGCTATTAATTCTGTCACCTTTTTTGGGGCAGAAGCCCTAATTCCTACATGACCATTCTCAGGTGCTTCCATGCTTTCTGACACATCTGTATCTCTTACATTTTGGCTGCTGCATGGATCTCTGTTCCTACCTCCTGTGAGATGGCAGACTGAAAGACCTTGCTAGTTCACCATTCCTCAGACACTGGTGTTCTGCCTCCATGCTGATCCCTAGTGAGCATGGCTTTATCAAGTTTAGTCTAAAGGTCTTTCAGTGAGCCCTGGTAGTTCCTGTGCAAAAATCCTTTTCCTTGTTTGAGGCCGGTGTACCTCGTCTGTCACCAGCAGGCTCAATGTCATGAAACCAACCCAGGATCAGAATACCCAAAAATGTCCCAGTGACACCAGGCTCAGAGCCAGGTATTGATCTGATGGCTCTTCCCATTTCTTCCCTTATCATTTCCTGCAACAAGAAGCACAGAGAAAGCACTCCTGCTCCTACAACCAGTCATCCCAAGCCTTTCAGGGAGAGACTTCAATCATAATCTCTCTTGATTGTCCTTGGGCTTCTTATTGCAATTTCTTGCTTTTTCCCTGAAGTATGGGGTTAATAATAATGGTTTTTCCCAAGGGCCATACCAGGGTAGGAAGCTTTCTCATCACATCTTTAACCTTGGGTGCAGGGAGGCAGCAGGCTTCCTGAAGAAGTTGGCACACTGTGAAGTTTGTTCACTTCAGAAGGGAGTCTCCTATGACAATGATCCATCTGTCTTCAACCTACTCACCTCGTCCCTGAGCTCTGTCACTGAGCAGAGGAGCTCTTCTACCTGGGCACACCTCCCACAGCTGTGCTCTCTGCTGCCATATCACCTAAATACTTGCCTACAAAGTAGCATAATTCTGTATTTAAATTAAATCGTACAATTGCTGAGTCAAAAGTTAAATACATAACAGAGTGCCATTGCTGGAGATGTCACACTACCAGTCAAACCTGAAGGTGACTGTAATGTCTCAAGTGTAATGCTCTGGGTATTCTTTGTTTCATTTTTTTTTGTCATTTGCTTTCTCACTGTAGGAATTGTGGCAATATGCTGATCAATACCCCCAAAATTCAATCTTAAGTTGGTCTCAAAATGGCAATGTTGGCATTTAAGTTGAAATCACTTTTTTAAAAGTAGATACTGAGGACTAGTTCTGCAAAAAGGAATTTTATGTTATGCTGTGAGGTCTTCTAACATTTTTAATTTTTCAGGTGGCAGAGATAAGCGTGGAGGTCCCATTCTAACATTTCCAGCTCGCAGTAATCACGACAGAATACGGCAAGAAGACCTTAGAAGACTAATTTCGTATCTAGCGTGTATTCCTAGGTAAGCGATCACCTGTTAACCTCTAAGGCTGTATAACAAAATAAATGGATTGTGTTGCAGTACTCCCACAAGATAGCAGGCTGAGCGAGTTAATAACATGAGCAAATCAATACCAAGTTTTGTCATTTTCTATTTTCAAATGGCTTTCTGGAAGAGAAATAATTACTCTGCCTTGTAAAAGGAAGGCAGCTGGCAGAAGGGCTGGTGTGCTTTAGCTAAAAGTAGTTTGTGTCTCGGAAATGGCACTGCCACGCCACATTGGTGTCGCTGTGTTGAAGACTGCAAATACAACTCAAAGGCTTTCAGTACATCAATAAATACAAGCATGCTGGTCATCCTTCACCATGTGGCTTGTGTGGAGTGCAGTCAGCACAGGACTCCTAACTGTTATTTGTATTTGATAAGTCATAGTGTCCTGATATCACATGGAAATAATGAGGAGAAAGGTATGAGAAATTGCTTGTAAAGGTCTCAGATAAACCTGTGGAGTCACCAGTGAAAGTACTGATATCATTCCATTATCAGCAATTCAGCCTATGAATTGAGCTGTTTAAACAAATTGGCAGAAGTCAAATCCTGTGCTATTGTGTGTGTGCATATATACACTCCCATATGTATATATATATATATATACAGTTGTGTATATATATGAGATACATCAAACAAAAGTTATGTATTTTGTGTCTATCTAAAAATAGTTCCTCCATACAGAACTTTGCTTTCTGTAGTAATCAAGTTGGGAACAAAAAGGATCCTAAGACTCTGACTTTAGGTCCATCTTGGAACCTTCCTGCATTTGTTTCAGGCTGGAGCAATGCTGACTGTGCTTGACTCTGTTTGTCTATAACCACAAGGAGCAGTTTTCATTACAGTTGAAAAAAATTTCTTGGATAACATCCCTGAGTTACCCCCACAATATCTTCCCTGTTTGTGTAATGGGCTAATTTACTGAGAGTCTTTGCACTTGATATAATCCAATATCAGTTTTTGACTGAGAAAGATGGTTTCATAAAAGTAACTTCAAGGCATCTGTCTGAGAGATTAGATGGCCTCCTTTTTGTAAAGTTAACTGGGGGACTCGGGGGACTTAGAGAAAGGAGAACAGGAAGAAGGCTTGAAATTTTAACTCTCAAATTTGAGTGGTTGTGCAAATCATCCCACATCATCTAGATGTATTCTCGCCATCTAGAGCTTCAAGTTGCTAGATAAGTTAATAGATAAGTATGCATCAAAATGTGTCCAAGAATTTTTTTAGAGATAATCAGGGCAAGAAACAGTCTTTCTCTGGCAAAAGGTGTATGTTAGTTAGCTTAGATCAATAGATACGAAGTTAAAAGAAAGTTAGTGCATGTTTTGTACTCTTTAAGCATGGCAAACTTTTGAGAATAAAGGGAGTTTTATCAAAAGTAAGACTTCATACAAGTCATGTTTTCATACAAGTCATGTTTAAGGGACTGATTATGCAACTCTAGCTTATTACAAGTCCCAGTTGGTACAAATATCCCCGAACTTTTGGGTTGTCTACTATTTGTTGCACTACTGTTACTTGATGTAGCTCAAGAATCACAGGTATCAGTTGTTTGGCAAGAGATCTAAAAACTTAAGTTGACTTAATCTCACAATTTTACTGATTTTACAATTTATCTGATTTAAAAATATGGCTGAACTTATGTCATCACCACAGAGTGGTGGACAGATATTTTAGTGTAGTTCAGGCCTACCAACACATGACCTGGCTCCCGAGAACAAATCTTGTGATCCTTGCCCAAAAGACATTGGGCTTGTGTGAGGTGATGTGGCTCCATGATGGAGCACACAGCCACACTGTCACACGATGAGGAACCACTTTGGACACCCCAGTAGATGCATGCCTTGTGAATTAGTGGCAAGCACTCCCTGTCCAATCCTCAGTTTGGTAGGATAGGGATGGGCTGAGCAGCACTCCTGCTACCATTTGGCCTTTCAGTGAAGGATCTATTGTTAAGACAGTAGTTGTTTTTTTCCTTGAATTCTGTGACAATTTTAGAAAACATTTTCACCATGGTCAGAAAATTGTAAATTGTAGCCTACATGCATGCCAAGTTAGTTACTACTAATATATTTTGCTTCTGCTATTGCCATTTTTGGCATTCCTATGGGCAGGTGGGAGAGCCAGCATTTATCATGATAAACTAATTTTTTGAAATATTGTGGGATGTTTATTCTCTCTTCGTTTCCATAGCTTTAAACTTTTCAAAGTTAAAAAAACCTTCCCCTTCTGAGGAGCCCATGTTATCACTTTTTCCAGATCTCCTATAGCAGTCATAATCTATCTTTCTGCACTGTGGCCAATAAGACTGAGTAAAATATGCCAGTGAAGCTTCCCTGCCTCTTGGACACTCCAAAAACCTCACCACATGAACTCTAGAATGGCATTTGAATTAGTCACATCCCTGAAAGTGACTCATACTCAAACAATGGACATTTGGTCCTTTTTTGATAGTCTGCTGGGTATGATGCATTAGTTTTGAAATGTTTTCCTTCCTATGGTCATACTACAAGGTCACGTAGCAAATTCTGCTGGAAGAAAAGCAGAGTTTCTGGTGGTGGTGGTGATTGTCAGTTTTGATCAGTAGCAAGAACTAAATGTACGGAAGATATTGATGAAAAGAAATTAAATTTTCCATTCTCAGAGGGAGTGCTGGAGAATTTGAGTGTAAGGTCTGTCAACTTTTGGACAACAAAATTGAGCTCAAATTTTGTAGAAACAGATTGATGTGGTTTTCTTCCCAACCATAAAATACTGTGTTGTCCTTTAACTATTCACAAATCAATCCTGTTACAAAAGAAATTGTCAATAAACGGGTGTCTTTCCTCTACAGACTCTTAACTCTCAGATAAAATGGTTCTAAATCTGAGACAGTTTGAAAAAGTTGTGAAGTGGTAGGTAAGAACGATTTGCCATCTTCTATCTTTTTAGAGGATCCTCTCAATCATTAGAAAGACATGAATATTATCATCAGTCAAATAAGTGTATGTGTGTTCTGAAGAGTAAAATTTAAAGGTACTATATATTGCTGCTTTAGGAAATGGTAGGTTTACTGTGTCTAAGGTGAAGGAGAAACAAGACTGGATGATGAATCATCATGAATATAAGCAGGGAAAATGAAAGTGAAGATAATGGCAGAATATCAACTTAGCAACAGATATAAAACTATTCCCCACAAGGAGTTTGGCATGGGGGTGAAAGAAGTCTCTTGAGAGGTTTGTGAGATTTGCTGTATATGGTCAGCAGTGAGACCCTGAGGAGACCACATTCGTTAGACAATGTGGTGCAGCTGAGGGTTGTGTTGGAAATTGAAACGCTTGATAACCTTTCCTTCTGTTTTCTGCAGTGAGGAAGTATGTAAACGAGGATTCACCGTCATTGTAGATATGCGTGGGTCAAAATGGGACTCCATAAAGCCTCTGCTGAAGATTTTACAGGAATCCTTTCCATGTTGTATTCATGTTGCACTGATAATCAAGCCAGACAATTTCTGGCAGAAACAGAGGACTAACTTTGGCAGCTCTAAGTTTGAGTTTGAGGTAATTTCCCCTATGGTATACAAATTTATATTTATTTTGTGGTTTTAAATGTTCTCACTAATGATCAGCACCTTGAAAACTCTCAGATAAATTATATTCTGGCTGAAAGGAGAGGAACTTTAGACCAGTGCTAGAAGAAATGTGGTTTTCTTCATGTATTTAGGCTAGGTAATTGTGTATGTTGTTGTTTATATTCTTTTTGTAAGCTCAAGAAAGATTGAATTAGGTTTTCCCCCCCCAATGATAAAAACTTAGGTTTTGTCTCTTTGTTATCTTAGTTTGCATTGTGGTCATATTTCAATCTCCAGAATCCAGAGGAAATCAACTGAATGAACCTTGCTGTTATCCTCCTGCAGCTTTGCAATACACAAAGTCAAAACTTAAAACAGTAATCAGAAGAGTGGTTGCTGTTTTGTTCTTAAATGTAGTGAGGTAAGAAAGAAATGTGGGAAAATAGCTGCAAGACCTCCTGTCTTCTGCTGATCTGAATTGATACTTGAAATGTGTGAGAAAAGTTGTCATGTGGAATTCATGAGCAAAATTATCAACTCTTACAAAAAGAAAAGCAAAAACTTGAAATTTGAAATTCATTTCGGTAACAGCATTTTTTTCTTTCCATTTTTATTTTTTAGACAAATATGGTGTCTCTGGAAGGCCTTACCAAAGTAGTTGATCCTTCTCAGCTAACCCCAGAATTTGATGGCTGTTTGGAGTACAACCATGAGGAGTGGATAGAAATCAGAGTTGCCTTTGAGGACTACATTAGCAATGCAACCCATATGCTGTCCAGACTGGAGGAACTGCAAGATATATTGTCAAAAAAGGAAATGCCTCAGGACCTGGAAGGTGCTCGCAATATGATAGAGGAGCATTCACAATTAAAAAAGAAAGTCATTAAGGCCCCTATCGAGGACCTTGATGTGGAAGGACAAAAGCTGCTCCAGAGGATACAGAGCAGTGATAGCTTTCCCAAAAAGAACTCTGGGTCAGGGAATGCAGACTTACAGAATCTTTTACCCAAAGTGTCCACCATGCTGGACAGGCTGCACTCAACACGGCAGCATCTGCATCAGATGTGGCATGTGCGGAAATTGAAATTGGACCAATGCTTTCAGCTCAGGCTGTTTGAGCAGGATGCTGAAAAGGTAAGGATTGGGCAAGGAGACTGTAAATGGCTGATACTTGACGGGCTTGAAAGAAGTACCAAGGGTAACTGAAAATAGTAATTTTTGTCTTTGGAGTTAATCACTAGCCTTTTAATGAGAAATAAGGGACTTGTTGATTGAGAGGCACTCAGGGTCTTCTGGAGTAAGGGGCATGGGATAGTACTTCTAAGCTGTAAGGAAGCTCTTACCAAAGAAAATTGTAACTGCTAATGACTTCAAAGTGCTTATTTTGTTAAACATTTTTTCCAGGCAGATGCTTTTGTATGCAGCAAGTAAAGAAGAATGCTGTATACTTTATAAATACAGATGATTACAGACTACATTGGTCTTCTTTTGAGTGAGCTTTGGGAAGTGAGTGACAGGCAGTCAACTAAGCCTGAAGAGGCTGACATGGGGAACTGCTTCATTGATGCAGGGTTTGAAGTCCCAGGCTAAAAACTGATGTATCTCTTCTGACAGTGCATATGTCATTAACAGGGAACTGAGTGATTTCAGAATGTTTCGGGCTAACCGGTCCCTTCAGATGAGAAAGCCCTTGATTGTCATGGAATTTGAAGAGGAAGTATGGCAGGCAGATCACTTTTAGATGAGCTCAAATTAGATCTATTTTCATGTAGAATGGTTTTGCAATCTCTTATTATTGACTTGTTACCATGGAACAAATAGCTTTAAGGAAGGGTGGGGATTTTTTCTCTGGGAGTAGTAGTAACTAGACTATGCAGTCAAGTGATAAGTATGTTTTTTCTCAGAGCTTGAAGTACTCAGATTTCTTGAAGTATTTTACATAAGATTGCCTGAACTGTATGAGACCAACAGTCCATGTTAAACCAGTGTTCTGCTCTCCAGCAGCTGTCACTAGCAGATGCATAGGGAAGAGTAAAAGCAGAACAAACATATAAAAACTTAACTTCTTCTTGCCTCTTTATTTGTGTCCTTCACCCATACTTTCCCTTACCCTCATCATTGCAACTCAGGGACTTTGTTTACACTACTGTAATGCTTTCCGCTGTGTTTAAAAAATAAATAATTTTTTTAAAGTACCATTTAAAAGAAATGTTTTCTGGATAGTATAGCTGAAAATAGTAGGGACATGTAGAGAGTTGGAAAAAAGATGAAATTATTATCTCTTTCTAAAATTATTTAGAAAATAATGCAAGCTGTTGCTCTAGTGTTGCTCTTTCAGACCCAAATGCATTTTATCAACCTTGCAGTCACTTCATTACAGCATTAATTTTTCTGCATTATAGCATATCTTTCAGTACCATGTGAGCACCATCAAAATACATTTTGTTAATTTTCTCATATTTTATCAAATTGATTACATAACCTGGGTTTTAACACACTTCTTGTGAAATACTTGAGCCTGTAGGATTGACCTCTGTCCTGCCATGTGGTTGCATAAGCTCCTATCAGTGTTTTCTATGTTTCTGATTCTATATTAAAGTTTATATTGAATGAACATATCTTTCTTTTAAAACCAAATATTAGGCACCTCAAAATGAGGTTGACAGCAGCTATTATACCTGGGACAGGTTGTCTCTCATTAGCCAGTAAAAAAGATTAAAAAGAAGGTTTGTGTAGTATCACAACTCACTTTTGGATTTAGACCCTTGCCTTAATCTCCTTGCAGCCTGTATTTTTACTGCTTGTGTCAGATTAGATTTCACAGCTCATGACGTTTTTATTAGTGTAGGCCTGTATTTTACTGAAATGTGGGAAAGGATGGGATCTTTGTTGGAAAGAAAAAGGATATTGCATGGGGAGAAATAAACATGTTCTTTTTGGAGGACTTGCTCAATTCAGTACAAGAATTTTGGACTGGTTCAGAAGAAGAGAATGCAAAAAAGGGACAAGGTGGGAGGGAATCTGATTGAAATTGCCCCTTTAAGCATCTGAAGGCAGCAAATTCAAGTGACCTAGAGGAGGATGGTCACAAGCAGTACCAGTGTATGTTTTGAATAATGTTCTAACACATTTTCACTGAGTTCTAGGTAAGAAGCTTCAAATTTTAGGAGTGTATCATCAACTGTCTCAGTTACCTAAACTTCAGAAGTTTGGTTTACAGTTCTTACCATATTGTGGTCTGCTTATAATTTGGTTTGTCATGGACTTGGGACAAATACTGGATTTGATAATGTTGTTCTCTTAGCCAGCATATTTGGAAAGCTCTTTAAATGGGTACTTCCTACTTACTGCTGCTGTTTTTTCCTGGAAAATCTATTTCAGCTTATCCAGAGAGCAGGTGGTATGTCTCTTTTGCTCAGATATAGCAAAGATTTCAAGACCATTTTGAGAAGGTGGGGTGTTAAACAGCTCTTTGCTGCGTTACCTGGTCTTTGAAAATTTTGTCTTCCAGTGCCACTGTTAACATACCTGTGTGCCTCCATTGATGGCTGTTGTCATATAAGGTTCCTCCTAAAATTTTTTTGAATATTAAAATATTCCTTGTTTTCTTTTTAAAAACAAGCATATTTAAAGATTTTTCTTAAATTTCTCTGGAGGAAGGTAACTCTGTGCTCACATATATTTTTAATAATTCATCTAGAAATAGAATATTTGTTTTCAAATCTGCTGTAAACTTATGAACTAAAAATATTAAACTAGCTGCTGAAGTACTTGATCAGCATGAAAGAATTTATATTTAATTTCCATGACTTGCCATTTTCATTCTAAACTGCTAAGCTGCTGGTGTCAATAAGTGCTGACACTAGAGAATGTATAAGCTTGGCAACTCAGGGCTGTGCTCCAAGTCTGTTTGTTTACTATGACTTCTTTGTAATAATGAAGTTTGTGATTATGGCATTACAGTAGCTTGTTGAGATAAACACCTATAGTAAAGATAACAGTTACAGCCTCATCTCTTTGATCCAAAAAGACAGGTTTCAGCAATGATTGAGTTAAAATATACAGTAACTTACAATGGAAAGAGCATCAGTGTTAAAATTCATGGCCTTAGACTCTATATTCTGTGTTCATAGGTATCTTGCATTACTTGTCTATGATTTCTGCCATAACAAATTATTGAACTTTCTTCTTTCCTTAATATTTTTGTGTAGATGTTTGACTGGATCACACACAACAAAGGTCTGTTTCTGAACAGCTACACAGAGATTGGAACCAGTCACCCCCACGCGATGGAACTTCAGACACAGCACAATCACTTTGCCATGAACTGCATGGTAAGGACAGGCCTCCCTGCACAGATGTGCTGGCTGTTTGTTCTCTGTTAAGGTAGAATTTGTAAGTGCATAAACACAGATCATCCCTTCTTTACAAGTAGTGGAATTTGGTTTTGAGCAGTGAGGTTATAAAACACAATGGAGGAAAATAAAAGGTACAGAGGAAGTGTAATAAAGCAACAAAATTGTTTTGACAAATGGCAGTGCTCAGCATGACCACAGCACCTCTCAAATATAAGTGTCCAAGCTTCTAGAACCTGGGATGTGTCTTTGAGTACTACCTTGGGTCTTGTACAGAATTTCAGAGAATCATGTGTAATACAGATTTTAGCTTTCCATTCTGAAAGAAATAGCTCTCAGGATCTTCTGAAGAGATTCCAACTCAAGCAAAAAGTTCTGAGAAGAAACTGAGCCTGGTATAATAATTCTCCATGGTTTCAAGAAGATATTTCTCATTTTCGGCACAGCAGAATGGATCTAAGATAATTTTTTTTTGTCAAATATGATCAGTAGGCTATTAAAAAAATTTGGATTTTAACTGGCAATGAGAGAAAGCTATTTACTTTCAGTTTAATGAATTGCTGTTTGAACATGAGAACAAAATTCTGAAGTACATTTTAGATCCTTAACACATTGTAGGTGTTTAAATAACCTTGGGAGTCTGGGCCTAAGTCCAGTTCCTGTTTGTTAGATCAATGAAGGAAGAACACTACCAGTTTTGTTACAAATTAACATTCTTGGCAGTCCAAGGATGGGAATTGAATTAAAGTATGGCTGAAATAATGAACTCTTGCAAGGGGATTTTTTGGTAGAACAGCAAAGTGGCAAAATAAACTTACCTAGGTTATGTGTCTTGCAGAAGTTTTGGACAAACTAGTAAGGTAGCTCTTGTGTATCGTGTAGCTGGAGGTAAGACAATAGGAGACACTGTTAGAGCAGACACTATTTCTTCTTTTGCAACTCAGATCTGTTTCCAAAAGTTTAAAAGAATTAAAATCAATATGAACTGTCTAAAAAGAGTAAAGCAAATGCCACTGAACTTGGCAATTTTGTTATGTAACATCATATATGGTTTTGACCATTAGGTTTGGTTCACAGCATGGGGAATTGCTGCCTTATGGAGCACCTTGTTGTTGTTGTTGTTCTTCACTGCTCTGCATTTGAAGTAGAGCAGAAAGAAACAAAGGATGACAGTAGGTGTCATTGACATGAGATGACTTTTGGAACTTAGTAATTTTGAGTGGCCTTCCACACAATTCTTGGGGTTGCATTCTAAAGGTTAAATTCTTCTGTAAGCCTGTCCTCATATTAGTCCCTTTTCTTCAAACTTTTTTATTATTTTTCCTTCTTTTAGACTGTTCAGATGCTATCAACAGTAGGAAGCACTTGAGCAATGCAGCATAATCCTTCCTGCTCTGTGTTTGCTATTAGTCTTTTCCTGTTAATCTCTCCTTTGCCTTCAGTTGTCAAATGCATTAATTACAGGGGATTTTTTTCTCAGCCTGCAAAATGTTTTCTTAAAACTTAAAAGGCGCAGCTTAAATTTGGGGTAAATTAACCTATCCAAACATTCAAAAGGGTGAAAACAAGCTGCATTTTTTTCTGTAGCATAGCCCCCCCAGCAGGGGTTTTCTGCCATGGAATAGGAAAATGTAAATTCAGTGTGATTGGTCCCTGATTTTGATTTAAGCAGCACTTGGATTATCTGGATTTTATTTGGTTAAATGGCAAAAGCCTTTCATATAGATTAAGGGCAAAGATTAAACTGAATGTGACATAAAAAATGACGTGAACTGATTGAATTTTGGCAGACCTTATTTTTCATTAGCTTTCAACTGGAAAAATGTGGGGCAGTCTTAACTCCTGCAACCATGTTCAGTTTCACCCTGACCACTCTGCAATATGCTGTGTACTTAACAAGTTGCTGTTTGTTCACTCTTCCTGTCAGTGTAACTCGTCAGTAATCAAAGTGCATTTAAGGTGTCTTGTGTGAGTGCTCTAGCACCAGAAGTGAAATTTAACTTTTAACCTGTCTGCAACCATGTGAAGTGATTCACTGGGATGGAATAGAGGGAGGGAGGGAGACAACCATGTATAAGCTTTATTTATTGCAGGAGATTTTCAAGACTTTTCATTGTGTCCCTAATTGGACCTTAATAGATCTTGCCTTCTAGTCAATTTTCTTACGCTCACTTGAGGTAGGGAAGAACTATTTGAAGGATAAATGCTCCCCAAGCAACTAAATGCAACTGCTTGCACATGCTCATAGCTTAACTCTGATAATTGATGTTGCAGCTGCTTTTCCCAACACGTTGTTGTTGCAGGGCACATGCTCCCCTCCACAGCAGGTGCTACCCTCTGTCAATAGCTGGGTCTCTCATGTCCCCTTCCTCCCCAAGCAGCAGTTTGTGTCCAAGAGGTGGAGGGCAGCTTCTGCAGCTGCTTATGCCAAACTTGGCTGAGAAAGAGTGACCTTTGGGTGAGATGCCAAAATTTTGATCTGGTCTTCCAGTCTGAAGCAAGCCACCTGGATGTAAACCATTGTGAAAGCTATTATTTCCTGTCATGAACAAGAGTTAGTTACATCAAGGACAAAGAGGATTTGCTGATTTTTTTTTTTTTTTTTAAATTTTTGTAATGGCTTTGTGCCATTTTTAGAATGTTGGTTTTCAGTAAGAAGACAAAATAGTTGGAAGTGTTAAACCAAATGCTATAAAACAAAAAGGTAAAGAATACATCCGGGGAGGAGATTTAACTATACTTTCACCGGTTTCATTAGCAAATGGTATATCTAGGAATCTTATGTGTTTCATGTGGTTGCACTTTACAAGGTAGCAAGAATAAGTTCATGCAAGTCTTAAGCTAATACACAGACTGGTTCTCACTGCAATAAATCTGTCCCAGAGAAAATCTGGATAGGTGTAGTGTTGTGCATTAAAGAGCGACATATATATGTTTGCCATGGATTAACACACAGGTTGATGTGGCTAAAGGAACTAATGACTGAAGGATAATTCCCATGTAGGAAGGATAGATATGTGACTTCCTGTTATTGAATTTGAGAAGCTGTGCACTGACAGAAGTCAAGGCTGTCTCTTTATAGGGCAAGTAGATCCCACGTTCCATAACTGTAGGGATAAACAAAATTTCAGTGATTCTGCTCTCTGAAAATGAGGATGGATTTTCAGTACAATTTTAAAGGCCTGCTTTCAGCAACAGTAAATTGCTGTTGTCAAGTCCTGAGATTTATTTGAGTTAAGCAATACTCAGTTTCAGCTTGACGTTCCTATTTGGGTGACTAAACCAATGCTTCACTTCTCAAAACAAGTTTTTAGCACCTTGTAAGGGAGAAACTTTCAAATAAGGCATCATAGGAGTTACAAGTACAAAAATCATATATTGAGTTTTTAAACAGCAAGAATAAAGTACCCATGATTATATGATTAGTCTGTCTTGTATGGAAAAGTGGAAAAGACTGATTATGTGTCTGTCCACTCTTTTTCCTGCCATTTTCTATACATCTGCTGAGACACAAGGAAGACAAGAAGTCATGTGAAATATGGGAAAGGAGGAGGATGTTGTCTGCTTGAACATTTTCTGCTCTTTTTGCTAGATCAGATGGCCTTGCTTTCATTACAGTTTAACTGTGCCTCTCCTTGCACTGAGGAGGGTTAAAATGCTTGAAGAGTGATGCAGGCTAAATGAAACTTTGTTTGGAGAAAGCTGACACATGCTACTATTAAAGGATGTGCTATGACTGCTTTTTGTCTCAGTGTTGATAGGACCATGAGTAAAAGTTACATTTGTTAACTATAATCCAAAAACTCCTATCTCAATTGTAGGCATATTGCTAAGTTGATTAATGTTCTCAGAACAGGCTGTTTGCATACACTAAAACATTTTATCAAGGTAGTAATCAAATCCTGAATGATATCCAAAAAGAGAGTGTCAGAGATGAACACTGGTGAGAGCTTTGGGATGTTAAAATAAAAATATGAGCACAACAATTGAATATCCCCAGGTTTGCAGAGTTAAAAAGATGTCTTGCTCAAATCCAGCCACAGGGACTGGTACAAATGAAAACATGAAGAAAGTCAGGTGAGGTAAACTCACCTTTATCTTAGAGGTAGTGTAATTA
The DNA here is from genome assembly GCF_023055355.1 of Agelaius tricolor. NCBI lineage: Eukaryota > Metazoa > Chordata > Aves > Passeriformes > Icteridae > Agelaius > Agelaius tricolor. The sequence continues at coordinate 21,730,381 of NW_027269262.1, read as the reverse complement.
TTTCCTCCTCCTTTGTACTGCTCACATATTTCACCCCTGAGATTCTTTTTACTTTAAATATGTGTTTTTGTAACCATACAGATTTGTCTCTTGAGATAGACTAGAGCACCATGTGAATTCTAGACTGCCCTTGGTTCTCAGGATTTGGGCAAATGAGAGCAAGACCACAGGTATACATCCCTAAGAGAATCTTTATGGTGCCTGAACAGTTAATGCTTCGACATAATGTCTGGATGCCACCAGCCTGAGAATAGACTGAAAAGGTAAAATGAGTTCAGGCTATTTTCAGCTTCTGAGGAGCACTCCAAAGTCAGCAAGACTAAATAGAACAGGCTAACTGTGCAATCCTTAAGAGGGAAGAAGCAAGTAAACAGATTTTAAAAAGCAGTCAGTTACTGAGGTGTTAATACAGCAATAAGTATGTTCATGTTAATGAATAACAAACTAAGGGAACGGACAGTGGTGTTACTGATTCACTCTTATTTCACTCTTGGTACTTATTAGGGTAGCTGAACTTCAGATTTTTAAAGAAAATGCTCTGATTCAGTTGGTCCTACTAGAGAACTAGTTCCAGTTTAGAGCCCCATGCTTAGTGCTGTAATGGGAAACATACATGAAAGCGATGTGGCTGTAGGGAGAGTTTGAAGGCATGGGCATTTACTATGATTAAGTAAAGGTGAGTGAAAAGTAAAGAAGGAGGGAAAGTAATGCTGGTGTTGGACTATATAGTCTTGCAGTAAGATTCCTCAGGTCCACTGTGAAAAATGTAGGAAAGAAATTAGATATTTGAAGAAAGTTGGAGTGAAATTATGTTGCACACGTTCCAGTGCTGATAGCAGTGTTTAAATGGTTACCTGTGAATATTTAGAGGATCCTTGTAGTTGAAGAACATGTTAAACACTTTCCTTAATTGCTGCTTGGATGTTGCCAAGTTTATATTTTTTCAAGGGAATAGATCAGGTTTTACCTTAGTTGTCCCACATCCCTTGTTGTTGAAGTTTGTATTCCCAAACTGACATTTACTCTTGCTTCAAAAATACGACTAGAAGAAATGTTAAGAGAACGTGTAAATCATTAAAGCAGGTGTTAATCCATACATTAATACTACACCAAGTTTTGGTGGTCATTTATTTGTGTGTGAGGTGGCAGATGGTTTGAAAATGCCATTGCTAAATTGATGGTATCACAGTAAAATAGTTCAAGCTCACTACAGTCTATATAGAGATGCCAGTTATGATGCTTATGGACCATGTCAGTGAGTTTGATTGCATTTAAAACTGAATGCCTTATAGTCTCTGTGTCAGAAAACTGCTGTTGGAAATCTTGGAGCTAAACAAACATTTTGTAAATGGATCTGGGAAAATCAGGAAATAAAATGGAACCTTCAGGTCACCTGCCAGCTTTATTTTGTGTGTGCGTGGCATAAGTTCAGGTAGCTGATAGGCTGTCACCTTTATTTTTCCTGTGTGTTTGCCTTTCAGGCACACGCCAAAGAATAACACAGCTCTGTTAGGCAACTAATCTGTATTGCTTTGCTGAGGAATGCCTTTTTTTATTTGTATACTCTCTTAAGAGGAGAAATCTGCAATGAGGAACTTTCCAGATATCGTAAGGTGTCCTTTCCGCTTCTGGCTAAAAAGCATTTTAGAGAAGACAATCATGCTAAGTACGCTTGTATCGTAACTAAACACTTTATAATGCAGTGACTTAAATTGTTACCTTTTAAGTCTTGTTACAATAATTGTGTGTTACACAATTAAAGAAATGCAATCTCGCATTACCCTTTCACCTTTGAGACACTTGATACGCATGTAGAAGCTGCAGGTGGTGTAAATGAGGTCACTAAAGAAGACTATCAGTTATTGCATCCTAGCTGTTGCTTCCTTAACTAAAACCAGGTTGTAAATGCATACAATAAATAAGATACCGGTCTCTGGTAAATGAGCAACAGCTCACTTGTAACAGTGTTTCTTATCTCTTAAGCAGTGTGCAAAATATGCAGTTGTCTTATAATAATGACACTGGCATTGCCTGTCCTTGTAGGAAATGGAACAAAATTTTTTGACCTTCAAAGGTGAATTAAAGACAGTCTGATTGTAGTGGGTTGCTATTAGAGATTCTTTTCCTCCTTAACTAAATCTATTTCATTTGAGTCATTTAATTCTAAAATACTGACACTTAAAACTTCGGTAGATATATCATGTAGTGAGGTAAAAGGTTTAGATTATTGTAAGTTGTTTTTTGGGTTTTTTGTTTGTTTGTTTTGAGGCAAGGAATGTGGTGTACATAGCTTGGAAAGTGTTCAACTGTCAGCATTTTAATTCATATTCATACTGCTATAGGCTGTATTCGTCCAGACGTGTGAAGCCTGATTGCCATGGGAAAATGAATGCATGTTAACCACAGCTCAGTTTCAATTTGTTTTTCTTCATGTTTATAGTGCTGTGTTCATTTTTAACTGCTGTTACAGAATTTCCAAAATTGCTTTATTATGTTACAGAAAGAGTTCAAATGGCAGTCTACTATAGCCTTTATTCTTTTCTCTTTTGGCACTTGTTTCTTCTCACAACTGTAAAGACCATCTAAGGGCTTTCTGTATTCGTTTAGCAGTCTTGCATTTATGCTACATACACTTTTAGTAGGCCTAAATGCTTTCCAGTCTTTTAAAATTTATTGGAAATAGCAGATTTGTAGTCTGTACGGTTGTTTGGCTGTGCTTAAAAAGTAGAGCATAGGTGTGTGGGATAATGTAAAAAAGTAAGAGGTAGTATTGTGCAGAAAGGAAAGACAATCAACTGTTGTGCTAGTTTAGTGAGCAGAGCAGCCTGAGCTGTAGGCTGTGTCAGGTGTGCTCCTGCTTGCATACATGCATACTGTTTACAATCAATAGGGATCTGTCCTAATTGCCACTCAGATGGGTCTGGACAGTGAAGCTTGGAGGAGCTGTAACACTTGCTCCAGCCAGTCAGTGTCAAGCTCTGGGCAGTGGCTGGATGCCAGCAGGTCATGGTTCCACCTGCCTTGCTCAATGTCTGGTGGTTGGACTAGGTAATCTCCAACCTCAACAATCCTGTGATTCTAGGAACTTCATTCTAGATGTATGGGAGTCTGCCCAATTTGAAGAAAGCGTCAACTCCGTATTACACGTATGTAGCTCTGAAAGAGTTACTCAAAAAGTTTTTGGTGGTAAAAACTTTCATTCTTGTTTTACTTCATGGGAATCAGAAACTCTTGATTGAAAGTTAGATTGCCTAAGAGCCATCAATGACTTATGCCAGTATGCTAGAGAATACTTCTGATCTTGGTCTTTGTCTAATTTTGAATGCTAGTTCTAAGGCAGCATAGCAGCAAGAAAATAAAATGTAAAACTGTTAAACTTCTTGTAGCTAAGAATTCTTTATTTTGTTTCTTTAAAAGTTACTTTTGAAGTTGATGTAAAGGTTCACAGATGTTGCACACTTGCATATTGTGGATGGATCAAGAACTTAGTAATGATACTTCAATTTTCCTATATTGTGTGTATCTGACTATCTTGTTGACTCGAATGTCTGTAAACATTTTTATTCAGGTTGTTGTAAAATATGATTATTTCTTGCTCTTTATTGTAATAATGTGTCTTCATGTAATATAAATTGGCTTAGGCTGATTGTTAACATGAGTTTTAGACTGATTATTTAAAGTCATCATTCTCACTTGTCAGTTATGGATAGGCTGCTACATTATACACCTAGATTCCAAAGTTTGGCATGCATAAGCTTACCGAATAAAATGACTACTGATCAGTACTGTAATAAAGTAGAACTTTCTAGGAATATGCTTCTGTATTTAATTGGTCTGCTGACTAGAACTAATTTTCCCCTCCTTCTCCACAGAATGTGTATGTAAACATAAGCCGCATCATGTCAGTAGCAAGCCGCCTGATCGAGTCTGGTCATTACGCTTCACAGCAAATCAAACAGATTGCCAGTCAGCTGGAACAGGAATGGAAGGCATTTGCTGCAGCCTTGGAAGAACGTAGCACGTTACTGGACATGTCCTCCATCTTCCATCAAAAAGCCGAACAGGTCAGTAAATGGGGAGAGCATCAACAAAAGTTTATGTCCTGCAATGGGAGTTGTGCAGTTTGTTTTTGCTTTGGACAAAAGTGCAAAAAGTGATTGAAAAGGTTGGCAAGAAAGCCAGAATATTTATTTCTGCCAATTTCAATACTCAGACAAAACTTTGTTCTCCTCAGTTTAGCCCATTGGCCTTAAATTTTCCATGGCTTTGCCTACATCAGTGCAAGATGAAACAACCAAATTAGCTATATGAATAAAATGAAGTGGACTGAAATGCTTAAGTATATAAGGCTTTTAAGTATCTATATAATGCCTTTTCTACATCTAGAAGCTGTCACTTCTTCTACTGTCCTCACCATTCAACTCCCATCAGTCCTTGAGTGTCAAGATTTAACTCATGATAATTGCTTTTAGAAAGCATAAGTTGAAGTAGCCTGAAAGTTGAGAAGTTAATTAACTGCCTTCTGAATCTGAAATTGTGGTGGGAGAAGTTTACTTAGTATTCCATAGGAGATTGCTGCTATGCTAAAAAAATATTTTAGCTTTAGGCCTATACCAATTATTTTAATTAAGTCATTAACCATGTGTAACTGCCAGAGAAGAGGTATATGCAGGGGAAATAGGAATAAATATCCCCAAGTTAATAATCTTAATGGCAAAAGCATGTTTTGTCCTCAAGGGAGTTCAGTTCTGAAGGAGTTGCTCTGTGTGTGCAGTTGAGTCACCCACTGATCTTGTAGAGTGTCTGCTCTGGGCATCCCTGGTGTGTTCGGAGAGCAGAGGTTCTTGGATGGGTATAGCTGATGTACTGTATGTAGATACTTTTCTTTCATTTTGCCTTGCTAAATTATATCCAAGGAAAGGTCTCATGTCCGATATAACTTTAATTTGGAATGAATGAAGGAAGCATTTGGGCACTGGAAACTTCAGAAACAGAGAGAGGCAGTACAGTTCATATTAAGATATTTTTTCACTGATTTCTACTTCATGGATATTTAACTTGATAAATGTCTAGACATTAGAAATGGGAGTGTATTAAGATGCAAACTTTCATTATGTTAGTGGTGGCATTGGCTTCATGTCCTTAGACAGACTAATATAATAAAATGATGTCACTGCAACAGGTCCTTTCAGCTGGTTTTACAGAAAAGCTACATAAAAATGAGAATAAAGAACTGTCTTCTGATAGAAAAGTTGTCAGTCAGCTTGCAGCTTTTGATAGACACAGTTCAGTACCTTGTCAATGTTGATGCTTTTCTAATTACTTGGGTCATTTGGGTTTGCATTTAAGCCTTTGAGCTATACTTGTAGGAGAGAGATGAATGAAATTTGAACAGGTATGTATACCTTGACTCAAATGTGGTTAATAAATTATGCTCATCAGAAGTCAAGGGATTAAATTTTTTGTGTGATTGTGTGCTGGGCAACTATTGCAAGGGTCAGTGTTACCTTCTTTACTACTAAATATAAGTGTAAACAGACGGAAAGATAAAAATGAGAGAAAATAGTGCAACATCTGCTGGGATTAATATACTTTTATTTGCTCCTCCTTGCAGTTTTCATTTTATGATGAGCTGCGATGGATTGCCCTAGTTGATTTGTAAGATACCTGCCTGTGATATATTAGCTGTTCCATTAACAGTGGAGAGCAAGTTCAAGGATAGCGGGTTTGGAATGTGAGGAATGACCCCTTTAGAGACTAGTGACGCTTGACCTACATAAAAAGATTAAAATGTAGGCAGCCCAAGGAAAAAACTCACCCTTCTTGAATGCATGTTTTCTCTTGCAAGTGACAGATAAGTGTCACTGCCTCCTGTCAGGCACAGTGAAGGCTGTACCAGCTATCAGGGCCTGCTCACTGGTGCACATGGAGCTTCCGTTAACGTTCAGTGCTTAACCTTAGAGATTTTTTAAACTGGCCCTTAGTGAGAATTAAAGTATTTTAGAGCTACGTACTCCACCACCCTTCTGCCCAGCTGTCAAGCAATAGAAGAGTACCAGAAGTGATCTATTAATTAGTTTTTCCTCAAAGACTACTTGTGCTCCAAGAATTAAGATGTGTATGATGAAATAAAAGGCTTGGTCTCATAACTTTTGAGTCTCAAACTTGATATGAATAGAGGAAATTTACTTTACAGAGCTCACATGTGTTTGGCTGTACTAGGTTCAACACTATGAAAACTCCTAGAAAAACAGATTGTTTTTCCTCTTTCCCTTCCTAGCATAACAAGGGTATAAAATTCATGCCCCCTAGCTGCGAAAAAGTAAGTTGGCAGAACTTCTGCTGTGCATATAGCTGTGATGGCAGTTTCTTGTTTATCAAGAAAGCTTTGCTTCAGAGATAAGTTAAATTGTCTGCAGAAGAGATTTCTGTTGCAGTATCCTCAATTTTCCCTGAAGGGCTTGACTCAAGCAGCTATGCTGATATAGCTGTGTGCTCAAAGTTCAATGCTAGTCCTAAGAGACCTCCGCTTAAGTTGTAAATCCCTTACATGCTTGCTGCTGTAGTAGCTTGCCAAATGGATTTAGTGCTTCTCTGCACATAGAAGTTAGTTCTTTGGGGACTGAGGTGTGAATTCACTGTGCCCTGACACTGCTTTTCTTCCTTGATAACCTCTTTCCAGAAAAAGACAACTATGGAGTATTTCAGTGAATAGTTCACCATTAATTCTTTGTGTGCATATGCAAAGTAACATGGTTTTCTCTGAAGATTAAAAAGAGGTGAGGTGATAAACCTCATGATACCATGAGTATCTGCACAGGGAGCTGATGGGTAAAAACCAAGGGTCTGGACTTGAAAGCTGTAGCATGTTTTACTTCCTTGTGTAAACAAGACCTTAGTTGGCTTTTGTGTTTTTGAAGTGCTAGGTGCAGGATGAAGGCAGCTTCTTAGCTGCAAAGTCAAGAAAAGGAGCAAGAGTAAACTTGAAGCATCAATGTTGCCAACAGTTAAATTGGTTCTGAAGACTGCCAACATCTGGCTAAGCCTGCCTGTCTCCTAACAGCTCAATGAGTTTGATACCTAAAAGCACAATTTTCAGATACCTAAAAGCACAAGTATAATCAGACTTGAATATTTCTTTCTATTCTGATAAAAATTTCTGGTTCTTTCAGAGAGAAATACTGTAAAGACTTTTTGCTTAAAAGAAGCCTTTTCAGTGTGTGTCATGCAGATGAATGTCCTTTTGGATGTTACCATCATGTGTGTACTTAATGGTAGAACCCGAAATCAAAGCCGAATGTTTCTTTGTTGCAGTACATGAGCAATGTGGACTCATGGTGTAAAGCCTGTGGTGAGGTGGAGCTTCCCTCAGAGCTGCAAGATTTAGAAGATGCTATCCATCATCATCAAGGGATCTATGAGCACATTACTTTGGCTTACTCTGAGGTCAGTGTTTTGTTTGTTTCCTTAGATAAAATTGTGTCGTGTTAAGTTTGGATCGTGATTCAGTAGCACTTGTTGCATTAGGAGTTAGTTGGAAACTCAAGTGTTGAACTTCTTTTTAAATTTTATATACTGGATTTTGCTATTGTTGTTCAAAAGTGAAGTGTTAAAGTCCTCCCTGTGACCTTTGGAAAGAAATTAAAAGGATAGATTTAACCATGTGTGGTACAAGCAACCCTTGGAGCGCTAAAGTACGAAATATGTTTTAATTTGCATTTCCATGTTACTGCCTTTTAATAGCAGTGGGATACTATTGTTTAGGCATTTACTTGAAGGGAAGTTAGCTGGGCATTCTTTGGGAAGGTATTCTGTTGGCATGGATTTCTCTAAGTGTATTTTGAAAATCCATCTCTGAAATTGCCTCACCAAAAAACCTTAACTACCAAAGGATGTTACTTGAGAAGCCAGAAGGTAATGCATTTAGTCTCATCAACCTCACAGACACTTAAATGAGCTAAGGATGCCTATGTAGTCAGCATTTGTAAGATTAGCATATCCTATGCTGGTGCTCTAATCTTGGACTCAGCACACACTATTGTCACTATTTCTAGTAGTTGTATTTACAGTTTAAGATAAAAGATAAGAAAAGATAAATTTATTCTGAAGGTGATCTATAAAATGATGATTCAACTATCCTTTTTTTTCTTTCAAATTTGGAGTTTTTTGTTGTGTGTTACTTAGCGGAAATCAAATTGGTATTCACTATTATTAGCTAACAGTATTTTCTACATTTCCTGTTTTACTTGTCTTTCCTTCTTCTGTCAGGGTTGTTCTCATTGTTGGGTAAAATTGTTTTTGCTATTCAATTGGACTGATGTTGTTCTGGATTAAATACAGTAGTTTTGTACTGAAATTCCGTGTTTGGTTAAATCATGGTAAAAATGATCAGGTGACACAGGATAGCTTAGGCCACAGCTTGCACCTGTCTTTAAAAGGAGGTCATGTGGGTTTGAATTAATGGTTGTGATTTATACATTACATTAAAGTTAAAACTACTTTCTGATGAACCAACTTTATTATAGGAAACTGAATCCTAAGTCAGGTCACATTTCATTCAGCAGTAAGGGAGGGTAAGTTTAGTGCTGATCATCCATCCTATTGGTGGTGTATCAAAACCGGGTTTTTTTAATACCTGACAACTTAGGGCCTGCATAAACTTTGTGACCTTGAGTTAGATGGCCAGAGTTCATGAATTCTCGTTCTTCTGTGTAAAATACACATTGATATCCCTATTTTTGCTCTATGCCACACTGCTGTGTCAAGTGATCTAATGACATACTATCACACCTGATAATATTGCAGTTTTACCTACATGTAACTCTTTTAACTCATTCTTGAAAGCATGTTTTGTAGTAATGTTTCTTGTCTTCATTATAAACTTCATCATTAGGAGAGACAGAGACATAACATGATTGTAACAGATTTATGTGGAGAGGCAGTCTGGGATGCATGCTTCATGAGAGTGCAGCAAGGAGGAGGAAAGCTAGATTTCTCAAGAATAGTGATTATAAAGGGCTGAGGTTGAATTTTTTCTAGCTGGTTCTGTTTGGTTTGAGTTGGTTTTGTGTGGGTTCTTTGCTTTTTGTCAGGGATGTGACTGGATGAGCCTGCTGTTAAGTGTAAATAAGTACTGTGGATTAGCATGTTAAATAATGTTTGCTTGCTGGTGATGCATAAAGAAAATAAATTAGACTGGTAGATTATAGGATTGCTTTGGGACGTACCTTGGAAGTTTATTTAGGATTTCAAAGCTGTAGCTTTTGACTTTGGGCTAGCTAGATATTTTAACAAAATCTTCACTGGTACTCCTCAAAGGAAAAAAAGAGTACTAAGTGCCTTTCTTCTGATTTCTGGTCATTACTTTTCCCCATCTGGTAAAAAAACAGTTTTGTCTTTAGCAACCAGAATTAGTGCAGAAGGAATAACTGTATGTGTGTACAACTTGTGTTCCTCCTCTGGGCAGAAGGTTTTATTTTGCATTTTTCAAACGTGCATTCGTTTTTGAAGATTGATGGAGGCGTCTTTCTGTGTCAGGATATTACAGCACTATTGCTTATCATTATTAGATGTATGACTTCATTTCTATTACAGTATGGAGCTCCTTTTATTTTGTGATGAATGAACAGTGGGGGAAGAGAGAGCAACACTTTGGGAATCACAACACTGTCATTCATTTTAGATTGCAATGTCTTGACAACACAGCTTAGTTGTAAGGTAGAAGACAGTAATTTTAAGAAAGTAAATGCTTTTAAGACTAGACAGTCTGATTTTACTGAGGGTAATTACTGTATATTACTAGTAAAGCAATTTACTAGCTTACAAGATGAGACAACTGGTATGCCTGAAAATCTGACAGTTGTGCCTTAAATGAAGTTATATAAATAAAGTTATACATCTCACTGAAATCTTAAGGCAGTCATGCACTAGGAAGGAAGAAAATTTTAGTGTATTAACTCCAAAGGAAAATCTGTGCAGTCATTTGTTTTGTAAAGCTAAAAAACTAATAGGATCAAGGGCCTGTCACAGTTACTTTTTTTCACCTAGATTTTATGGACTCTGAATGGATAATTGAAGTCCATTATCTTGAAATACTTGAAGGACTTACTAGATAATTCTTCTGGATACAAAAAAGAAAAAAAAGATATCATTGTAACTATGCTATGGACTATGCATTTTTTTCTGCTGACCCGACTTTACTGGAGCTAATTTCAGAAGTGAGCATCATTCTCTGTGTTGATACTCATTGCTAAAATGAAAGAGCTTGAACTGAAACTGAGAAATAAACTCCCTTGTAGCCTAATTATCAGAAAAGAATTTTCATTTGGATTTGTTTGACTACTGAATAACAAATTTAAAATGTGTCTAGACTTCATAAAAATTGTTGAAAAGAGCCACTGGGGGAAGGCCTTGGCATGTTTGGTGTTTCTGTAGTGTGGATTTGATGGATTCAGGCTATTATTTATACTTGTGTCTTGTGGTTTCAGATGATTTTTGTTCCTGCCTGCTAGATGAGCTGTTAGAAAAGTTCTTTGCAGGTAGCACAATGATAGTGGATTGTAACATCTCTCTGAGCTTCATGCTAAAAGTGACAGGGTAAACACCAATGAAAAGTGTTTTTAACACTAGATGTTGATAGTGATCAGATAAGAGAGGATTTTTGCTTTTTAATTAGCATGCAAGGTAAATCTGGATATTTCTGCTGTGATATAAATCAGAGAAGACAACAGTTAGAAATGACAAATGCTTCCTGTCAGTATCAGTAGTCAAGACATTTTGGAAACCAGTATCTTTCTGTGCTACACGGAAAGGGTTTAAGTGATTTAATCAGAATTAAGTCTGCCATAACAGCAGTTTTCCCTTGGCTTACCAGTAGCAGTAATAATTTAGAAGTTGTAAATTGTGTCAGATTGAATCATGTACTAAGTTTTATATCTGCTGGTTTAAATGTATTTGTCAAATACTAACCTATAGAAAGTAACCTCTCTGTTCACCTTTACATCAAATGAAGAGGGAGATTGTTTTGGAAGGCTAATTCTGGACAAATGCTTAATTTTAGGTGTTTCGTTGACTAGGGAAAGAGATGAAGAATATTTATTCAAAGTTAGATTCAACCAGTTTTTTCAAAAAAGCTCACAACAACAGCAAAATCTCAAACCAAACAAAAAAATCCCAAAACTGAAGGAAAGTTATTCTTAAAGTAATGAAGAAATGGAAAGAAAGGCCGTTATTTAGAAGAGTGATACTTGTTAAAATTATTTTAAAGAGAAGGAGAATATAATTTTTTTTTCTTTCCTATAACAGCTGCATGTAGGTATTAATTTCTGCAATATAACAAGTCTTCATCATTGCTCCCTGAGTTCTTGAAGACATTTAGAACTGGGAGAAGGGTTGGGATACCAAGTAGTAGCCCAACAAGCTTTTGGCAAGACATGTAATTCTTCATCCTTTCTGGTGGTCAGGTGAGCCAAGATGGGAAGTCACTCCTTGATAAACTTCAGAGACCTTTGACTCCTGGGAGCTCTGATTCCCTCACCGCATCTGCCAACTACTCCAAAGCAGTTCATCATGTCCTGGATGTCATCCATGAAGTGTTGCATCACCAGCGCCAACTGGAAAACATCTGGCAGCATCGAAAGGTCCGCTTGCACCAGCGGCTTCAGCTCTGTGTTTTTCAGCAGGATGTTCAACAGGTAGGTTTTGTTTCACTTGGTCTAAATGCCTTTGTATTCTGTCAGCCTGATTGCACTGACAGGTGAGTTTTGACTGCTAATTCCCATGTTTTTTTGTACAACAAGTGAATAGTTGCATGGGGTTGACTGAATGATACCAAGTTCTGTGTATTATCAGAACTTGGCTATTGGCTGTTATGGATAAAAACAGTAGTTGAAAGTTAGTTCTACTTTGTATTGTTCTGATTTTAAAGTAATTTATTTACTTTAAGTTATATATGATGAAAAAGATTTTTAATATAGGCAGCTGTTCTCAGTTTATGCTGGAAGCTGACACTTACATTGTGGGTAAAATTCTGGACTTGAAGTGTCAAAAAGGCTTCTTGTTGTAACATGCAAAAAATTAGTAGTGTTATTCTGTAAAATTTTGGTTTTAAATCCTCACTGATAATTAATTGACTTAATAGTGTTTCTTTAAAACCTGAGAGTAGTTATTATAAAAATTACAAAAATTACAATTAAAAAAAAATTTAATGATTATAATTATAAAAATTACAGATGAGATTACTTTCTGATAATAACACTGTTCTTGAATTAATTGTTATTACCTGCTATTTTTTTATTATCATGACAATATCTGTAAAAGTTAGTAGTTACATACAGGCATTAGTATCCCTGACACACCTTTGAGTTTTGAAAGTAAAACAACATAAAATTCCTTGGTTGATGGGTTTTTAATAAGCATAAAATGTTGGCTTTGAACTTCAATTAACAGAGACATGAGTAATTTATCCTTTAAGAGCTCATCTTCATAAAAAAGTAAAGATGGTCAGTATTTGCTGATCACGGTCTTTCATTTCAGTGTAATAGTATCCACAAATCACAACTTGTGAATGGAGTTTTTTAGATAGATAGCCATAGTTCTGGTTAAACTAATCTTTTTTCATCAGAATTAGTTGCACTTTAAGCTAAATTTCTTGTACTTTTCTGTTTCAAGAAGATACTGGATGTGAGCAGTTGGGAGTGAAATAACTGATTTTCATCATTTACACTAGTTGAGAAAGGTAATTTAGGCAGATGGTGGGGAGACTGAGCAATCCTGATAACTGAACTTTCTTTGACATCTGGTGACTATCTCTTCAAATAATTAAAGAAAATAACTTAATAGAAGATAGACTTAATAGAAAATACTTAGCGGTAAATTTTGTAAAATCTTCAAAACTTTATAACTTTTTTTAATCTAAAAAGAAGCATACATTGAAAGACAGACTGTTATCCAGATTGTCAATGCTGAGATGTGACAAAGGATGTAGAAAGGCCTGAAAGTATTAGCTGACAAAAGAGTAAAAGAAAGCAGAGGGGATGTTATGAATGGTAGCAAGGGCACAGAGAACAGAAGATTCCATTCATTATGCCATTGTCTAAGTCCTTGAGGCTCTCCATGAAGATTACAGCATAAGTAGTGGCTAGTAAGGAGGGTCCAGTGCTGGTACTTGCATGAGTAGTCAGTGAAGGGCCAACCCAGAATATGCTGTGATTCTGTGATGAGGCACAGCCCACAAAGGAATCACATCCTAAATTGAAAAGGCTTTGTAAGGAATCTTCAGAAACTGAAATTAACACAGTAGTTTGATTTTCAGGGGAAAATGTAGGTCCTCTCAGCAGTCTGGTGCCAACAAGTATGGATTGGATGGTGGAACTTCCTCCTCTCGTTTGAATTGAGTTCAAGTAGGACCTACTTAGGCAATCTAGGCCAAGGGGTCTCCTGAGGTAATTTGCCAGGTGCATAATTCAAGTTTCAGGCCTGTAGGCCAGGCTTTAGGCAATTTATTTCCTGGGGGAAGGTGTTCATTAAATGCTGCAGAGAGTCTTACTGTACTGCTCCTACTCTTTACTTTTAATATCTTGGGAGTCCTAAAATGCTTGTAGGAAATTTTCATTTTCTGTTCCATCCTAAATCATGGCTCTGGGTGTGGAGGAGTGAGCTCTCAGACTGCTTTGTTCTTTGAAGATGGCAAATAACCCAGCATTAGACTCAAGTCATTGTGCAGTCACCACCAGGTTCTTCAGCAAGATGCTGGATTTTCCTTCTCTGTATTGGACTCATCAGCCTTTGGAACTGCTGCATTTAAGATGAAGTAGTTGCAGATTTGAAAAAAACAAAGTGGACAACAACATATTTTTATAACTAGTATCAGGAATGTGCTATCCAAATAATGGATGTGGATTGTGAGTACACCAGAAGTTTTCAGTGTGAACCAGTTGACTCGAGAATGTTGATCCACATTGACTTATTATTCAGCACTTCATGCCTTACCTCCTGGTTGGAGAAATTTCTTTCATCCTGTTTATGCCTGTGGTTTCTTTCTATGCTTTGCAAGACAGACATTGAATTAAGGTAGCAAGAGATCCTCTTGGCACTTTGAAGCTGCAGCCTTGTGCTTAATGCACATCTTAATCAACCATATGCAATTTCAAGCTAGATCTGTACAGAGATGCAGCCCTTGCTTGCTGTCTTCCTAAGCCCTTCCCTTAGTATGCAGTAATTACCACTGTCAGAGATTTAGCTGTCCTTTGGTTTATCTCTGTAATGGCTGTTAATTACTGAAATGTTGCATGTGGAAGTATAGCTCCTTATGTTGCTTTAACTTAACTTGACAGATATGGGGTATTTTTGGCACTGCATTATGAATTACGGTGTGAATTTTGGTCACTGTTCCCTTTCATAATTCAGCTTTTCATACTGGGATTTCAGGGCAGGTCAATCTGTAGGACAATGACCATTCGACATCCATACCAGACAGACTATTCTAATAGCCACAGCAGATGTCTTTAAAGATTTTAACTCCCTCAGCTTTGAAAATTTATCTGGGGGGAAAAAAGTGACCTCAAATAAAAAGATTATTTTTTCTTGCCAAAAAAAAGGGAAAGCAGCTTTATCAGATCATCCTAATTTATCTGAGCAATGTCAGTTTTTCATTTGAATACTCAATAACACCATTCAATGCATGACATTACTTTGGTTTGAGGTATTAGTTTAATTTATATCCAAGACAGTTCTGGAATGGTTTATGTAGAGCTCCAAAGCAACTTTCTTTCTAAAATACTTGAATTTTTGTTTGCTCATTCTCTCTTTGTTCAAATGTTAAAAAAACTCACTTAAGATTGATTGAGAAGATAACATGAAAGCATAACTATTGTGTTTAACTAACTATTACTAACTATTGTATTTAACTAACTAACATACTAACTATTGTCAGTAAAGTTAAATGTGGTGGGTTTTTTTTTCCATTTCAGAATAAGCTAAGTGTGGCCCTCTTCCACTGTTTATAGTTAGTTTGCACATAATGGCAAGCAACCAAGAGTATTGTAAGTGAATCTGTAACCGTCCTTTAGCATGAGTCTGTGATTTCCTCCTCCTCCCTCTGCTGGATTAATGAAATAACTCAGTTCATGGAAGTGTTAAGTGAGTGACAGAGTGGAGTTGGAGGAGGGAATTGACCATGTTGAGCTGGTACTTCACTTTATGTTACTTCCACCTCAGAAAGCTCATTGGGTTTTTTCTTCTGTCTTGCATGTTCTTGTATACTGGGAAGCTGTTTCTAGTGGAGCTTTCCAAATCAACAGAAACATTGTGGTGGTATCTTGAGTACACCAAGAATCATCTGCTGATCTTTTGAAGCAAGTAGTAAGGAAAGTAGTGCATGAAATAGTGAAAGTAGTAGATAAGAAGTGAATTACAGAAAATCTGAAATTTGAAATGTAAAAATGTATGACAGTCTTAAACTGAATGGAATTCTGAGTTTGTCTTTAGGCAGCAGAAACATGCTGGGAGATCTAGTTCCCAGTTAGTTTGTCTATTAACATCTAAAAATGGGGTTTTATTTTATTTTTTTTAAAAAAGTCTGGCCACTGCCACTCAGTTGTCTATGTAGCCCTTCTACATGCTAGTAGAAGTATGATTTTATGTTTAAGAGTTAATAAGCTTACAAGTAAATAATAGTCAGCCTTTCACCTAAGGAATGGAGCTGATTGATTCTGATATGAAGCAATAAAGCAGACTTGGAAAACAGCAACATGTTCTGCTTTCTAGGCCATGAAATGTCAAAATTGTGCATAAAGATAATGCTTGTGGTAGATGATACTGCTGACATTTGTATGATCAGAGTTTTGGTGCCTGAAAAACTCTTCTGATAGCTTGCAAGCCAGAAATTAGTAAAACATGCTGGCAGGAGGTGTTTTGAGGGTTTTGGTTTTGTTTTGTGTTTTTTTTGGGGGGGCGGGGTTGGGGGTGGTACGGGGATTAGTTAATTTTGTAGCTATTGTTTGGGGGCGGGGTGTTTTGATTTGGTTTGGCTTGGGTTTTTTTTCCCCAAAAATGCATGTATTTGATCATAGTGAGTGTCTTCTCTGTCCCTTCTGGATAAATGTGTGCTTCCTGCTTCATCTGCCTGCCTCAAGACAGGTTACAGTCACTGATTTCAGCCTTGAGTAATGAAGGGCGGGCCATGAATGCTTGCTACTTGCTAGCATCAACATGATTTCACTGTATGATTCCCATGTGGCTTTTGAAGGCGGTTCCAGTGTAAAATGGGACTTTTTTTGAGAGAGTATTTCCACATTTTAACTGTCCGAAGATCAGAAATGCAGATATTTCCATCTTCCCTTTCTGAATGCTATGTCAGCAGCAAGTAAGTGGAGATCAGAAAAGTGAATGTATGCAAAGTAGGTAAAGGGGTGGGGGGTGAGGAATGGACAATATTGTGGGAAAGACTGGTGCAAATGAGCACAATGAATCTGCAAAAGATCAGGTTTACTTCTACAAGCAGCATATACCACATATTTTACAGCCATGAGCAATGATTTTTTTTAAATGAAGCTGTCTTTCCATAGTAGCTTCTTCTGTCATATATTCTTTTGGGAGTTAGAAAAGTAAGCATTTTTCTAGATCCTGGGCATGAGGATGGTTTTGCTGAGACTGCAGTAGAACTTAATTGCATCATTAAAGCAACTTGCTGCAGTGGAGGATGATACTATTCACCCTTTGACTGAAAAGTGTTGAGCCTCTTAGACCTTTATGGATTACTTAAGTACCAGACTGAATTCCTTTTGCTTTCAGTATTGGTAGAAGAGTCCTTAGTGTCTCAGTGTGATGATTTCTGTAACTCTTACACATTTTCTTCCCCTTCCTAGGAGAAGTAAGTTGCTAAAAGGCTAATATCAGTGCCAACTTATGGTATTGTCCTTTGATTGAAGTGATATGCAAAGCACTTACTGATGAGAAGAGCCTAACTTTACTCTGCTTCTACATGCTGTAAAATTCCCAAGAGTACTTCCTCAGATTTTTTAAGAATCAAGGTGTGAAGATTGAACACTAATGAAATGTGTGTTCATACTGATTTCACTTAGAGGCAGTAATTTTTTCTAGTTGAGTGGTTTATGTCATGATCTGTGTACTGGATTTCTATGACAATTTCTTCCCTTGAGAAGTTATTCAGCATTATTCAAAGCAAAAATCATTCTCCCTGGGCTGCTTTCTGCATTTCATCCCATGCTTTCTGGGACTGATTTTACTGTTGATTTCATTTGTTAGCTTGTAGCTGTTAGTAGTCTCCAGTGTCCAGTCTAATTATTTCATCCAAACATATCTCTTTTCAGCTCTTTTTATAATGGGAAAAGTAGTCTCCTGAAACTAATCAAAAGTACTGGTAATAATAACTGAAGCTATGTTTATCTCATCACTCTCCTTTGTCTGATCAATATTTTACCTTGAAAGTAGAAAATGAAAACTTGCATTGACCTAAAACACAATAATATTCTTTTGCCAATACTGACTGGGAAAACAAGTATTGCAGAAGTTAAGTATGGAGATTTAATGAAGTGTTGGTGATTTGAAGTGGCTGTATTTTGGGGTATTAGGAAATTGTTTGTTGTTTTGAAGATGTTCAGTAGGAGAGAGCTTGCAAATGGAAAAATACTTGCATGGTCAAGATAAATGAGAAAACCATGTTTTCATTCTTTTTCTAAAGAAAGCATGGATGTTTTTCATGGGAATGGTGTGTGGGATTACATGTGTCTTGAATGTGATCGGGAGTGGTGTTGCAGGAATGGCTCTCAAATCTGTGTGGAGAAGAAGAAAGTCTCTCTTTAGTTATACTCAGTTATACTTTCAGTAAAAGAAAACTGAGGAAAAACGTCACCCAACTTTAGGAATCAGAGTAAAGGACACTAGTAGGTAAGGGGTACAGTACAGGCTTTTGCAAATTACTTTCAAAACCAACTAAAATATTCATGTTTTAAAGAAAAAAGAACGCTGAAGGTGAATGTTAGGTGTAAGGTATTCTGCACCACTGCGTAGGTGCTGTGTAGATATGTTTAGCTGACTTTAGAAAATTGCTTATGTGCTTATTTGTTGTTTTTAGTTCTGAATGTCATTCTTAAGCCTTTTGAGTGTCTTCCAAAAAACTAAATATTATATGCATACTGAAGTAATGGATTAAGTTATGGCTAGGAAGTAGTAGTTTGAAGAGAGGTTAGATGTTTTTGTTCATTCACTCATCAGAACTTTGGTATGTGTGCAGGAATCTTTTGTGTTAACTGACAGGAGCTAATTACATGTACAGTTTTTACTATTTATAAAGCTGTCAGGCCAGTCATTGTGGTAGAAGCATCAAGGTCCTTAAAATGTATTTTGTTCGCCACTTTTTCAGCTATAAAATTTACAATAAACAATTATGTCTGATGTTTTGAAGTGATAGATGCTTCTTAAGAACTGGAGCATATTCCTTCATATGCTCTGAATACAGACATTTATCTCATAATGATTTCAGCTAATTTTTCTTGTGCTAATTGAAGTTAGTTACTACTGAACCTTACGTCTTGGCTTAATGATATGTAGAAGGTTAAGTGATTTCTCATCTAAAGTAGAACTTCACTGTGTGATTCACCAGCAATATGCAAGCTTCATTAGTGTTACCTTGCAGAAAAATGTCAGCTGAAGGTGTAAACAGATTAGAGAGACCCTCACAAGGGGTCTTGCCACTTGGATCAGATTAGTGTCAAACTGATAAATGTGGAGAAATGGGGATGTCCTTGGTAGGCTTCAAAATACAGATATAATCTTGAATCATACTATTTTGCTAGTTTGAGCTAATTACTGCCTTGAGAAAAGTTAAATTAGATGTAATTAATGTCCTTCAGTGGCAACATTGTGTTTTAATCCAGCAGTTCAGTTCTTTTTAAGCAGTGCCTTTGCAGCTTCTCAATTACTTGAATAATTGTTTTTTTGTTGTAACATTCAATACAGCCACTCAGGGTTTCTGTTTGTCTCTCTTCTGTACCACAGGTGTTGGATTGGATTGAAAACCATGGAGAAGCTTTTCTTAGCAAACACACTGGAGTGGGAAAATCCCTGCATCGGGCCAGAGCTTTGCAGAAACGCCATGAAGACTTCGAGGAGGTTGCGCAGGTAAAAGCAATCACATGAAGGACTGTACACTTGTCATGGAAATAAATGAAAAATTCCTGCTTTTGCACTTAAGGGCTGTGCAGAGGGAGCCCCACTACAAAACATTCCATTCCAGGAAGAGATTGTTTTGTTTTTGTTGCAGGTTTTTATTGCATTTCTCCTTTATGCTCCAGCTTTGAGATGAAAAAGACAAACTTCCATAGTCCTAGAGGGTGTGAGCCTTAAAGTAAAATAGAATCACTATTATTTTATTTTTTTTTCAAAAGCATTCTTTCCAATATTGATATAAAGAAGAATGAAAATTCTCCTTTTAAAAGTAGCTTAGTTCCATGGGATTCTAGGATTTTAACTTTCATGCAGCCTTTAAGAGAGGATGGAGATGAATTGAAAGTCCTGCTTTCTGACCTTAAGCTTGGGGAGCTCCCACATTCTCAGTACAGTCTCATGGAGAGGAAGGGGGACTCCTAAGAAACCAGGTGAGCCAGCAGACTGGCCAACCTGGCTTGAGTTTTTTTTTCTTTAAATACGATGGAGTTTGTAAATGTCCTCCTTTTCTGAATAACCCTTAGTTTAGCCTTAACTGCTAATACAACTTCAGAACACATTTTTCTGTGAAAAAAATCAAAACAAGTAGAGATACAAAGAAATGCAGGGAAGTTAGCAAGGAGCTGGTGTAGCTGTTAGCCTCTAAAAGGGGGGATGTGAGGTGAAGAACAACCCTGTGATGGAAGCTGAAGGCTAGAATCCTCCCCATTAGGAACATGCACTGTCTGTCCACTCTTAGTGATTGGTAAGAGAAAACACTGTTTCTAAGATTAATGAAGAAAAATCTCCAAAGTGGGAGGTTGATATAGGGGTGCTTCAGTCAAACAGAAGACAACATTATTAGGTAATTGTGGCATTGTATGCAGGAGCTTGGCAGTGGCACCTGCTATGGGGAATGCATCACAAGTGTTGTTTACAGTTTGCCTGTCTAGTAGAAGATTAAACTCTTGATAAAATTTTATTGTAAATACAGTCTTAGAGCGCTCCAGTGGCTGAGGACTTGAAATAGCATCAGAAAATTTCCTCAGTATTGATTTCCTGTAAGATTTTCAAAAAGAATAGGTTTTGTTACTTTTGTATACATACATGCTGGATTTTCTATATGCATGTCTGTTACTTAATTTTTAGTAAAAAGTAATATTTTCCATGTGGAAATACTTATTCTTCTGGGTCAGACAAGCAGGAGTCTATTTCTGTAAGATACTTAAGAAAGCCTGAATGATCTCATACTTAATACTGCATTATTTGGGCAAAGAAGAAGAAAATGTTTGAGTAGCCGAAAGTGGATGAAGTGCATAGAAATGTTACTTGGATGTTAAAAAAAGTATCTTGTTAATTTGCATTGGACTTTAAAGCAGAAAATTTTAAAGCAAATGTTTACTAAAAACTTCCTAAAACTGAATGTTACTGGAGTTTGAAATTATCTCTTCAGGGAATGGGTGTAAGTTCTATTTTTGGAGGTACTGAAAACTTAGATTGGTCAAAGAACTTAAATATACTACAGGGGACTATCTTCCACTGACAGAAGGATGGACAAAATTATCTAATAAGTATTTTTTTCATCTCTAACTCTTGAATGTGTAGTGAGTTACTGCCAAGAGAGGCACACCCTCTGAGTTGTTCCTCTTACTTGCTGTAAAAATGAATATAAGCAGCCCAAAAGGCATTCCTGTTGTTGCTGTTACAAGGAAGATTATGTTCAAGTATAAAACAGCACTCTGCAGTCCTTGTTAAAGCATCAGTAACTTTTGGCTGACTTATTTTCTGCCTACATTTCTGGTTGGTCCAGGTCTTTGTTGTGTTTTTGATTTTGGGCTTTTATTGTTGTTGTTGTTGTTGCTCTTTCTGTTGTGATTTTGGTTTTGTTTGTTTTTAATAGCACTCTGAGCATTATTAGGGATTTTCAGTCAGTTCCAGCCAGAAGTTGAAAGTAATGTTAAATGAAGTGTCACTGGCATGGCAATGTTCTGGCAAGTCCGGGGAGCCAGCAGTTATGTTGACATGTTTCTGGTCAAAGGCTAACTCCTGATTTTGAGGGGAGTGAAAATTATTTTTTTCTTTTTTCTTCCTTTCTGCTTTTTCCCACATTCTTTTTTTAATGTGAATGAGGTGCCATTTCCTCAACAGCATTCAAAGAGATGTTAAAATAAGCTGTGTGTCAAATAAAATGACGTTCCAGTCAATGGGCTGTAGTCTCACAAACTATTCACTTCTAAATTAATATGAAATGAAGGTTTGTTTCTCTTTATTTAACACTTTTTATTACCACTACAAAAGCTAGGTAGTCAAAACTCAGCTAATAATCCTCCTTAAATTCTGATTACAAATTATTTCTACACATACGTACTTTGACTTGCACCCACTATTGTAAAATCGTGTTTTTCTTTTCATGTGAAGCCTGTCCAGTTCAATTTCTACTTACCCATCTTTTTCTTTCTTTTTTGACTCTCTCTCCATATTCATCTTTGTGTCCATAAGACCATTCAGTGAAAGTGTCAATTGTCCAAATTTTGACATAATTGAGTCACTTATTGGCATGAATTTTCAGCTTACAAGCACTGGATACAGGTCAATATTGTAGTTGTACTTCTCCGCGCATTTTTGCCTGAAAATCTAAATCAGCTTTTTGTGTTTCAAATGTGATCTGTGTCTGCTTTTTGACAGTAGTCTATGCTCAAAAACCACAAAAGGTGTATGGCAACAATCAGTTAGTGGGTTTTCCACAGGTAAGTCTTCTTGGTGCAAGAGATGCACAAGAAAGCTTATTGCAGACCTTGTCTGAATACACTGTTCATTTCCCTACCAACACCTGTTCCCATCTCCTTTAAGGTTATAAAAATGGGTTATGAATTTGGACTGGGTCTGAACTTTACTGATGAAATGGTTGCAATACATCAGATTAAAGGTCCCTGTCTTATACTCGCTTGTGGCTATCACCAGATGCATAAAGAAAAGGGACTGTATGCTTAAAAAGTTACCTTTACTCTCCCAGTTAACTGAGCCTGTTTGATGTTGGAACTGAAGGATGCATCTGAACCAGTCACTGATGGACTTTTCTTTCCTTAATTAGGCTACTTTTTCAACCCCTTTACGATCTTGGAATGTATTCCAGACCCTGTGGCAATGAGTTATGCAATTTAATTGCTCCTTAGATGAAAAGTACTTTGCTTTTTCATTTTAAGTGTATTGTCTGATGCTTAAATGTGATAGTGTCTGCTGTACTTAATGAGTCATCTATCTTATTTTCTATACCTTTAATGATTTGTACACCTCTGCTGGTCTCTAGCCATCCATGTGTCGCTCTTCCCTTTCCAGACCACAGTAAACTCCAGGTTGTTTGAAGTGCAGTCCGTATCTCCACTTACTTCTATTTCTGTGTTTATTGTCAGTAGTAGTCATTTCTGCACTAGCGTCTGAAATTTAATCTTTGGGTTTTCTTTGATGTGTCACTTCATATGCTTTCTAAAAATATGGTGTTGTTCTTTGTGAATAATATTGAGAAAACATTATTTAACAGAAAGATGGGAAAAATTATGGATTTTGTAGTTGGGGAAGGTGGTAAATTCCATTATGGACAATTATTCATAATTTTGGAGAAGAATGCCTATTAAAGACTTGCACAGAAGGATGGGACTACAGGTTGTCTTGAAGTTCTTACAGGGCTCCTTCTTCTCCCCTGGGATCTGAGGAGAGTGTGCTAGTGAAGAGATCCTGAGGAAGTTTGTCATCCTGAAGGCTCCTTTCCTTTCCTTCAATTTAGGAAATTGGCATAAGCACCATTAAGGAAGAACTCTTGCTCTCTTTGCCTAACTTTCAACTGGAGGCTGCCCCTTGGGACAAGTATTTTCAAAATTTTTGCATGACTGCTTTTTTCCCTTTGAGCATTGTTTAGAAGTGAGCAGAGAGCTGAGAGAGACAGTAGGTAGTAGTGAACACCTAGTTGATGTGATTTCTATCCAAAGAGCAGTTTATATTATACTCCAGCTCTACTTGGAATTGAAATTTGAGCAACAAGGCATGTGCCTGCTGCTAGGTTTGAGAATTGCAGCCCCTTTTGAAGCAGCATCCAGGCTGTGATCTTTTCTAAATACAGGCAGCTCACCATCCCCTTTACAGAAAGAGAAGTCAGATGTGCCTGGGCCTGTGTAATGCGGAAGATACTCCTGGAATTCATAAACAATGCTTCACATGTGAGATAAAGTTTTCATTAAAATGGGAAACTTCTGTTTCAGCCATCTGCAGCTGGGTGTGGTGCTCTGGACTGGTGAAGTAGTTGTTGTTTGAGGAGTGCCTTGAGGCTCTCTGGCCTTGCCCCCTGAACACATGTGAACTGCAGCCATGGAAGGCAGAACACCCAGGCACCACTCAGAGTGTGTTCAGGGTCAGCCTGGCCTGAGACAGTGCTCTGGGGCTTGGAGCTGCCTGCTCCCCACTGAATGGGATAAGCTCGTGTTTGTCTCTGCAGGCATTCCCTGGGAAACCAGGAAGGAGTTCTCTATCTCTCCATGCAACTAAAAAGCTGAGAGTTAAGGAAGGGCTGAGAGTTACATAGTCAAAGTCAAGGAACAGCGTGGATTTAATTCCTTGCATAAATAGATCATAATAAATTAAGGGGGAGCTCCCCCCAAATATGTGAAAGCTTCACTGAGTCATGTAATCTGTCCTGGGCTTGTCTGGTAATTTACCTTGATACCCTGGGGGAGAGCTCTTATTTCCTGCCCTTTAGTTCAGTTTTAGGGCTGGACTTGGATTTAATTTTTGTGGATATTATAATGTTAATTAGAGGTGTGATACTATATTTATGGCAAAGAAAAGCACATTTGCATAGGCTTAATTTATCTTAGCAAGGATTGTTTTTACCTGATGTAATTGAGGTTGGGAGGACATGGAAGGGCAGAAAGGAGAAGGAAAAGGTGTAGTTTATATTGTCAAGAATGCTTTCTTCTTTTTTTAGTCTGTAGTGCAAACCTATCAGAAGACCTAATGGTGTGACATGAGCAAAGGTTCTTTAATCTAGACTTGACTTCAGTTTTTTCCTTCAGTGGTTAACATCCTTTTAACCTTCTTTGACGAGAGTTTTGAGAACCATTCTAAAACATGAAAACCCAAGTTAGGCTCAAAAAGAGCGCCCAAAGTATAACAAAAGTTTGGACTCAGTCTTGTTCCAAATAAACAAGATATTAAAGTAGGCTGCAAATGCAGAGCTTTAAGAGTTGTTAGACACCTGTCTCTTCTCTGCACCATGGAACTCCTAGCACATCAGAGACCAGACTTCTTCTGTTGTTTTCTGCTTAGTCTCAAGTTTCTTACAGGCCTTCTTGTCTGCATTTGTTAATCCTAGGCTGTATTGGGACACTATTCCACTACGACACTTGGCCATAGCTCACTTCTAAATCTTTCTATGCTGTTGCTTTTTCACAAATGATGATACACACTTGATGCATGAATTTTGGATGCCTGACTTCTTTAAGAATGGAGAGAAATGTTCTTTTTCTGTGCTTGGTCGCTTTCCACCTTCCTGCTGGATGTGTGGACTTGATGTTAAGTGTCTCTACCAGCAGTTAGAATTTCTTCAGCTCTAGTAGTACACATTTGAAAAGTCTTCTGTCCTTGACTGTAGTGATTTTTCCAGTATTGAAGTAGACCAGTTGGCATGTGGTGGATTAGGCATTTAGGCTGATCTTTATTCTAGATATGTATATAAAATACTAATTCTAAGTTTTGTGTCGAGGAGACATTTGAATAGACATAAATAAGGAGCTAAGGAATTTATTCACGGTTAAGTGGAAAATTATATAGAAATGTAACAAAATCTTTAGTAAGATTATATTGTGCTGCCTTTAAGAAAATAAGAAAGACAAGTACATCCCAGGGGCCTTTTTGTAATTTTGTTTTTATTAGTGGAGTGGTTTTAAAATGTAGTAACTGACTTTTCTTTCATTTAATCCTGTGAAACTAACTTATTTCTCCCCAGAACACATATACGAATGCAGATAAGCTCCTAGAAGCAGCAGAGCAGCTTGCTCAGACTGGGGAGTGTGACCCAGAGGAAATTTATCAAGCTGCCCATCAGCTTGAAGACCGGATACAGGATTTCGTCAGGCGTGTGGAGCAGCGCAAGATCCTGCTGGACATGTCTGTGTCCTTTCACACTCACGTTAAAGAGGTAAAACTTCCACTAATTGTGATGATAACTTCCAAGTCCTAAACCCAGTATTATCCAGTGTTGCTTTCATTGTTAGAACCTTGCCATAGGACACCATGAAAACCTGTGTTGTATGATGAGTTTTGGTTTGTAATTCACTGTGGATTGTGGGCTGGGGTAGCGTGTGGTTCTGCTTAAGGATTTTTAAAATTTGAGTTTATTTTGATTTTTTACTTTCAGAAGCAGCTTTTACCTCCTTTGCTGCACAGGTACACATGCTTCTTCAGTCACAGAGGAGGGAGAAAGGTTGTATCAGGGAACTGGTACAGCTAAAAGTCAGGATTGTGGAGGGAGATACTGTGCTCTTTTGGTTTTTTTATCCAACCAGCTCTCCTGCTGGACTTACCAGACCCATGATTGGACAGACATGGTTCAGGAGACCAAAATGTGTCACAGAAGTACAAGGCTACTTAAGGCAACCTTGTTGCCCCAAGAGACTTTGTTTATTTCTGTGTTTTGCACATCACACTTTCATCTGGTATATTGACAGTTCTTTGCAACCTAAAGATCTTGATAATGACAAGATCATGAGGTCATGATAATGACAAAGGTTTGCCTCATGTTTGCAATTTTTAGTCTTCTTCCAAGGTCACCAGGAAAAAGAAGATTCTGCCACACTAATTTTTTTCAGTAAGATTAGCTTTTTTGCTCCAATTCAAAATACAGAACATGAATTTATAAGCTCATGGGAGAAGGTGGGAACAGGCTTCAGCAAGATGTTTTGGCTTTTGACAATCTTAGGTTACTTGGTTTTGAGTTCATGTTAAATCTCCTCACTGTTCAAACTCAGTGAAAATATGAAAAGCTTCTGGATCACAGCATGTTCCAGTGTGCCTTCCTTCCTCACACTGTACATTGTGAAATGGTCTGTTTAGTGGCAAAGTATAGTATTCAAAGTAGCTTCTTCAGCAAAACCTCCTAGAGGATAAGAGTGGGAGTTTTTTATAAGTGAAACATCTGCTTTGCACTTGAAACAAAAGCACAAGGCAATTGGTCTTTGAAGAAGATCAGGACTGAATTACTTTTTAGCTTTAGACATGAGTACATAGCTCCCCCATCAGTTTTCTGCGAGATGGTTCTTTGCCAATACTCTCACAGGACACTGCTTGTTCAAACAAAATACAAATACTGTTTCTTAAACTATTCTTAGGGAGCAGCTTTTTTGTTTCACTTTCTCAAGCAAATAGTACTAGTCCTTATCTGTTAGGAAGCACAGGAGCAGTCAGCTGCTGAAATGTGTTCTTTTTTTCCCCATATATATATCTTCATTACCTGTTTCTCTTAGCATTAAAAACAACAGCTGGAATGGTATTTAAATAAAATACAGTTGGTTGTAGTGGTGAAAGACCAAGAGTGTAAAAGGATTTGCTTTCAAAAATGAAAAAAACCCTGAAAGGCAGACTGATATGTGAGTCACTGTTGAATAATTCTGGGAGGCCGATCCAGATGTGCTGGCACATTGCCACTGCTCCCCTAGATAATAATGTTTTATTGAAAAGAAAAAAATAGATATTCGGTATTTTGATTTATTTCTTTGGGAAAAAGGCTATTATTTTGAGTCTGTAAGCACACACAGCTGTTACTATGGAAGCCTCTTTGCAGTCCAGACTTTGGGGGAAAAGTACTATAGTGGCTAATGTTGATTTTTTTTTTTTTTTTTTTTTTTTTGGTTTTGTGATATGAATGACCTTTATACTTAGCAATGCGAATAAAAATTTGAATACTACCTATTTGTAAAGGATGTATTTTTATATGTTTGCAATCCACTTAAAAATACGAATGAGGGAGTGAGGCGCGGTGTTCATATTTAGTAGACTAGTCCTTGGTTCAGGTGCAAAGAAACAGCAAGCTCAAAGCTCTCCTGTGCTTTCTGTATTCTGATCTATTTTGAAGAGCATGTTGTTTGTTATCAAACATGCGTATGGAGTGCTGAGAAGGCATCACAAAGCAGATGGAAGATAAAAATGCCCTAACCTGAAAGCCATCCGTGCTTATTGGCAGGAGAATTGTGTTCCTCCTGCGGGATGTGGGAAGTTGCTGAATAAATTAGTGCATACCTGTAAGCAGCATAACCTTTCTGCTGTATTGTGGAGACATTAATGTGCACTTGTAGCTAGTGAAGAGAGGAGTTCTAGCAGTAGGATAATAGGTTAGTTGTTGAACCAGAAGGAGGTGCTTTAGTTGTTAAATAAAAAAATACCTTAAAAAGAGCACCAAAAAGCCCAACCACCAACCAGTCAACTCCCAAAACACAAAAAAACCCAAACAAAGGAAAACACCACCAATGTATTTTGCCCTTGAAATACTCAGGGTAAATTCTGTCTCTAGTATCTTTTATTCATATTTTTTCTGGTAAAAAACAAAGACATGAACAGTTAAATTCCTGTTTGTGTGTGACAGTTTGGAGGGAGCTGCAGAGCTTAGAAAAGCTGATTGTCTGAGTTATTGGCTGATTGAGATTTTGAAATCTGGCTCCGTATCCTTCTAGTCCCTCAATTTCTTTGAAGTAGGATGTTTCAGTATGTTTTATTATTTTCCCCAGAAATACTTCACGTTGAATGAATGCTTTTCATTTGGATGAGAGTATTCCATTACCACTTCTCCCCTGTAGATTTACATAACCTTTATACCTGATGCAGAATTTGCCTGCAATTTTTCTCCGCTTCTCTAGGAAGCAGCAGCCCTTCAGTGACTGCCCAGTACTCCCACTCTGTTCATGCTGAGTAAATCAGCACAGTTTCTGCTTTCAACAGTGTGCTTGCCATAAAAAGCTCTTCCTGAAAGTAACAGGACTTTTGCTGTCCTTATGCACAGAGCAGCTGTGTGCTATGTGTGCAGCAGCCTGTTGTGATGCACATGGAAAATACTGTCTGTCTTTAGCCTTTCCAGAAGTTTTGTAGTGAGGTAGTTACAAGCTGGTAGAGCTCCCTGTGGCTTGCAAATATCAAAAACCCAACATACAAGTTCTCAAACTCCTCACAGACTAGTTTCAACAGACAACATCTTTCAATGGGGAGAAAAAGGAGCTATTCAAAAATAACAGAAATACAGTGTTATGTAATGGTATCACTCATTTGCTTAGTGATGATCTAAGAAAATAAGTTGCTTGCTATTTGTAAATTGTGATCACATGCTGCTGTCTTATTATTAGTTTTAAAATTGTAAAGCTGTGAATATTGATTTTTGGCTCCCATGCATACAGTGACAAATTTCAATCTATAAGCCAGACTCTTCAGGGAAGTGATGTACTGAAGTTAAGCTGTGCACCAACAAGCTTTAAGAGTGTTTGGGATCATAAATACCCCTGTCAGGATCTTTGCATTGGAAGTACTATGTCTTGACAGATGCCTGGCCTGAGGATGGGTAAGATGCAACTGAACACCTGAAACAGACCATTGCAAGACAGTGGACCCCTTATGGCTTCTGTGCCTTTGGGCATTTTTTAAGATGGCAGGGGATGAGGTGAGAAAAAAATTGCAGAGGTAAACGATAACACTTAAAGATAGCATTAACAAATAAGCAGTTATCAAAAAAGGTTGTGTGCATAGCATAGGAGCAGGAGTCTCAATAGTCTCTGCTGTGAAGCGTGGCACAGACTAGAGATGAACAGCATTTTGGTGTGAGTTCAAATTCTTCCATACACGGACATACACATGTGCACACACTCTCTCTCCAAAATGGCTCCCTCAGCATCTGTGAGTGGGAAGACTGAAATCCTTTCCAAGCCAGGTGTTTGTTGTAGTGCCAAAGTAGAGCAACAGATATTTTCCTAACTGAAGTCAAGTGTGGGAATGCAGATCAGGCTGACTGTATGTGGAAGAGAATGATCTCTTAAGAGCCTGTTGGTTTTTTGCATATAACCTTTTGTGTATATTCTGACAAGTTGATTATAAAATAGCTCAGAGCGCTTTTTATGTAAACACAGTATGCTTAATGGTGTTACTAGAAGACATGAGTCTACTTTTTTCATTCTTACTCAAACTAAACTTTGCTCCAGAATAGACTGAGGTTGAAACAAGGAGAAGGGAAGTGGAATTGGCTAGGTTTTCAGATACAAAGCCATCATTACCAAAGTAATGAAACAGTGGTCTATGCCAGCTTTGGAAGGAAGGTGGCGTCATTTTGAGGGTTCCAGTGCAAGGGAGGGCAGAGGAGGCCTGGCTCCGGCCACAGTGCTGCCCATTCATTCACATCTACCTATGAGGCATGTGCCTTTGATTCAAAAAAGCTTGTTGATAATAGTCTCACTTTGTCTCACAATTCACTGCTGGAAATACACTCTGCTCTGCATTGCCCAGTATGGGAGGTTGTCCATAGCACAGCTTTGCATTAATTTTATCTTGAAGTAGACCCTGAGATGGCAGCCCTGCTCCTTTGGTTGCATGTCCCTCCTGGGTATTTGATCTTTTTGTGCTGGTGATCTACAGGTTAAATTTGGATGTCACAAAAAAGGCTGCTTTCTCCTCTGCAGGCTGTTTCCAGCAGCAGAGCATCTCCTGCATGTCCCCATCTAAGTGTAAAGGCTTTATCTATTTGGCTCATGCATCTCTAATACTTTTATTGTGTCATTATAGCACAGCAGTGATCAATGTAACAGGTCTGGTAAAAGATATGAAGTGCATGAAGTGCATTCTGATCAGTATTTTGATACGCTGCTCATCTTGTGAGAGTTGTGGAGACACTTTTAAATCAATAATGAGAAACATTCTCAGTGGCTGCACACTCAAATGTGTAGTGGCTTACTGCTGGTAGGACTGGAATTCAGTTTGCCAGCACAGCTTTTCTTCTCTCTTGAGTTTTTTAATACTGGTAGCTTCTTTGCTTGGAAAAAGGATGAAATGTAAGTCCCAGTGTTACTGAAATAGCACAGAGTGCTTGACAAAAGTGAGGCAGAAGTCGGCCTTGATGCTTTATTAAGCTATGTATAGACATTTTTCTCTTGTTCAGTTAAGAAATAGGGCAAATGTTAACAGGGTAGTAGTAGTTGATGTAATTTTATGAACATGTGGGAAACTTGGTTTTGCTGCAAGGATGAATTTATTCGGAATCAGAAATTGATTCCTTTATAACCATAGGATAGATAGGGGTATTTGAAGCTTTTAAAGATAATTATATCTAATGAAAAAAAATTCAGGCATTTAACATCTTAAATGCCACTGAAAGGCCCTGGAGGATAAACCCCTGTGGTGTTTAACATCTTAAGGTTTTTGTTTTTAAAAAGGCACATTTTTTGTGCATATCCTCAAAGCCAAAGCTTTCAGGCAGACATACACACACTAGCCCCTTCCTATGCCCAGACATACTTGTTAGGGAGCACCATTGCAACATTTGGGCCTGTACAAATAATAGATCCTTCAACAACTGTGCCTGTGTTAATGCATATACTGCAGCACTGTGCTGGGGGACGAGGACAGAAAGAGGAATTTGCAGTTTTTACATGCAGAAACCACGTGCATTTCTTTGCCTGAGCCTGCTGAAAAGGCAGACTGCATATCCAAAAACCAGTATTATAAAAATGAAAAAATAACTTGTGAAAGAGTGTGATGGATGTTTTATCCTAATAAATAACTCTGTGCTCTTGGTTGAAGTATTTACTCAAAAACAATTGTTCTCTGTTTATATTCTGCAAAATACAGTAGGGTCTAATTTAACTGCAGTCTTTGAGGAGATTGCAGAGATGGGACTTAAATGGATAGAGGCCCATGATGGAAACACTGAAACTTCCAGGATGTTGCAGACAATTGAAATAATACCATCTCAGTGACTAATGGCATGCTCCCAAGAACTTAGGAAAGAGGTACTACAGGATGCAGGCTCACTCAAGCAGATGTTTCTCAGTCTGTGCTATATTTAGATCAAGAAAAAAAATCTGCTGAGTGAAACATTTGCCTGTCAGGGATTCAGAATTTTATTTCCCTCTCTAATTTTAATTCTGATAAGATGCAAAGAGCAGATGAAAAGAAAAGAACCTCTTTCTGTGACTGGATTGAGTTTTGTATGCAGTTTTTCTCACCGTATGTTAGAGCTGTCTTGCTGCTGGATAAAGTTCTTGCTGAGATCAGAGGATTTGATGGTTTGTTTAGGGAACTTCATGCTACTTCTTTTACAAAGAATAGGAAAAACATGACTGGAAGTTGCTCAAAAATTCACACCAAGAGAAAGTTAATAGTTTTTTAATGATGAGTTTGTGGGTTTTTTTCCCCACTGGATTTTTGTTGCCAAGCTCTCTTTTATGGAATAACGTGTTACTTCAGAAAGTCATTGCACTGTAAAATCTGTAATTCTGCACTGCTGAACATGTATGGGTAAGCTCTAGTCTCTGTTCACCCCCTGCTGTAAACTGTTTGCTTTCTTTTTGCTTTGCTGTGCAACCTTGTACAGTCTTCAACCTTAATTTTGTATCTGAAAACAAGGTAATTTATGTAATTTCCAGGGTTCATTCTGGTTTGAAAGCTGCAGAGAAGCCAGCTGGCTACTGCCACCCATTAAGAATTAAGCTTCTCTCAGTACACTGGATGAATTTCTATCCAGCTTTAGTAACATGACAGTTTTATTCATCTATGGTGGCTTTATCATAACTTTTGTTTATAAACACATAGATTATTTTGAGGGGAAGATTTTTGTCAGAAACTTACTTGGTGCATAAATGTAAAACGTTTATTTGGCAATGTATTAGAGTAACTTCTGCTATGGAAGTGTCACAGAGCTATTTATTCATTTCAATGGCTTAACTTGTTCCACTTTCAACAGCGTATGAATCACAGCTAGGCAAGTAATGCATACTAATTACTCTCCTTCTCTTTCTGCACTTTTCATAAAATGTTTTTGCTTCCCAAGCAGTGCGCAATTCAGCTCATGGGCTAGGCAAACACAAGGTATTTTTGAGCCCTTTGGTACCTTGGGGGCCAGATACACGTTTATAGTGATGCCATGCTGACCAGGCACTAAGCCAGTCAGCGTCACACTTGGTTGTGCTGGTGCCCATGTCCTTCTGCTGCTCAAGTCAGGTGGTGTTGCTTTGAGCTGGCTGTGCAGAGAGAAAGGTCTGCATGTCTGTCCTCTGTTGGCTTGGTCTCCAGCATCCAGGGTGAGCTCTCAGGGAATTATTCACATGCACAGTACCTCACCAGTCCAGCGCTTGTAGGCTCTGTTGCTTCTGCCAGATCTCCATCCAGTTACAGAAGTGGCTGAAGTGTAGAATAAGTGAAGAATAAGAAATGAAGAGGTGGGGTGTGTTCCTTGTAGAGGTCTGACACAGCCCAGCAGCAGAAGGCATGTTGTTAAAAAATGAAGTGGCTCTCAGACCTGTCTCTAGCTGCAGTACAGATACTTCTGAAGGACCCAGGGGGCAAATTTGATACAGTCTGAGAAACTCAAAATTATTAAATCACAGTTTCTCTGTAGTAAATATCTGTGTAAATTTGGCCTTTTGTAGGCAGCACAGTAAGCATGGAGTGTATGTAAGCATGTAGAGCCAGCAATGTCTTCCAGCCAGCACCAAGCGCATCGCAGAAAACAACAAAGTGTTGCTCTCAAATGTCTGTATTTGCACGGTTGCAAGCTGTACTGTACATACAGCTCGTTTGGAAGGTCTCTGACTCGATGCCCTATTTTTATGGCTCAGGCATAAACTTCACAAGCTAAGAGAGGAATAAATGCATGTCCTCTGGGCACTGAGTAAAATTTTCAGGCTGTATTTTTCGGCTTCTTGCTCTTAAGTTTCATTCATTTCCCAGTTAAAGTTGCATTCTGAAGTACACATTGGAAAAAAAAAAATTGGATTCTGCGTTGGGTTATGTTGGAATGAATGTTGACGAGTGCTTCTGACCCACTTGTAAAGTTCTATTGATTTGTGGTCCTTTTAATAAGAAAGACTGCTGTGCTGTGGTGTTTACAACTGTGGAGTTGCATTCAGGTTTGTGACAAGCATTGTCTTTGAAGCATATGAGTAGTCAGAATAACAGTGTGTATGAACACACAGAGCTGGTTTGGGGAGGAGGGGGTAGTAGATTTGTAGAAAAGAGTCTGGTTAAATCTCTTTAGTTCATCCCAGTTGTGAAAACTTAGCCTATAGCTTGGTTTACTCAAAACCTGCAGGAGGCATATAAAGCTATGTGGTGCCAAACCTGGCATTTGATTTTAAAACAAAGTTTCAAAGGAGCTAATTAATCAAGACCTGGAATCATTCACTGAGTTTTCTATTTTAATGTTTTAGTTAGGAAACCATTATGATTAAAACACACATATACAAACAGCAGCATGAAGTGGCTATTTCTCTAGGAAATGTTTAGCAAAGAAATAAAGAAAACATTCAAGTTTCTCTCTTTTGGATTTAAGCCAGTTTTGATTGCTTAGTTATGTATTTTAACAATGTTAACCTTTTAATTAGGTTCAAATGTCTCTAAAATTTTCAAAGGCAGAGATTAAAATGTTGTCAAAAGACCTTAATACTTTTGATCGGATCAGAGTTACTCTTTTGGGATAAAAAACAAAATCTTGTTCTTGGAATAGCAGCATTCGGGATGGGTTGGTAAAATAGACAGGAGGGACCGGGTTTGAGTGCTTCCTGTAAGAGCAGCTGTTCCAGTCTGATGTTGTTGCTGCTCATGGGAGTGTTGCAGGACACAGCCGTGCTGCTGCTGCTTTTTTCAGTTCCACAATAGATGGCTAATGGTTTGCTGATGAGTGACTTTCACAAAGAGCTTAGGATGCAACAGCTTCCATCATGATATTGTGGAAAAGAATACTGTAGGATTCTTCACGTGACCAGCAGTGATACCTGTCCAGCAAATGCCTAGGGATTTTTGTGTAAGCCATGGTGCATGGGCATTTTTGGGCAGGGATATGTGCACATGGGAAGCAGGGAGGAAGAATGTAGAATTAACTGGTAGAATTGCTTATGATGATTTTTGTTGTAATACCGTGAAACTGAAGCTGGGAGGGCAAACACCATCATGATAGAACAATAACTTCTCACATCTGATTGATTTGTCTCTGTATTTTGTTTTCTGAAATGCCCTTTCTTTTTCCTTTTTTCGAAGGCCACTGAAAAGTGTTATGTTGTCTGTGTGCAGTGTCAGCCTGGCAGTGCAAATTTGATGGTGGCTACAATACATCTCCCTTCCTTCCTTCCTTCCTTCCTCCCTTCTCTCAGTGTTACCATAGCATTTCTCTCCCAGGGACTCTCGCGCAGAACTGCAGATGGGATTCTCACTATGAACTCTGTGCTGCTCAGTCGGATACTCTCAGTTCTGTAGAAGCAAAATGGGGAAGAAAGGGTGACTTAGCAACACGGATAAAGCTTTCCTGGTATTTCCAAGAAGCGAAAACCTTTTTTGAAACAAAGGCTTGTCTTCATTAATATGAGGATGGGATTTTTCTATGAAGAAAAACAAATCCTCTTTCTTCCTGCCACCTCAGTCTGTTTTCTCTTGTCCACGGAGATGGATTCAGAATAGTTGACTGCCTGATCCTCAGGCTTATGTTTCTTGCTTTTTTTCCCTTTCCTTTAGCTGTGGACGTGGCTTGAAGAGCTGCAGAAAGAACTGCTCGATGATGTCTATGCTGAGTCTGTGGAGGCTGTCCAAGACCTGATTAAACGTTTTGGTCAACAGCAACAGACCACTCTGCAGGTTACAGTCAATGTCATAAAAGAAGGTGAAGATCTCATCCAGCAACTAAGGTAAGACAGATTTTTATTTAAATCTCCCCTGGTGTTTATCTGATATTCTGTGAGGTTCTTTCTGTTTTGAGGGTAGAGATGATGAGTACAAGATATGATATAAATAAAACTTGTAAATATTAGGACTACAGGGATCTCTCATGCTGTACTGATGGTCTCTAAACCTCTGTTTACAGGAAGCTCAGCTTATAAACACTGCTGCCACAAGAAGGAGATTTTGTTGACATAAGCTACCTTTTTGATAGAAGCAGTTGTCTGTTTTTGTAGTCTGACATGCAGGGCTCTCACTGCATTTTGAGTTCTGAGCAGCAGCCTTTTTATAAAGAGACACTTGAATTTGTTTTGCATACTGACAAGTAACTTCATTGTAGTAAAAGCCAAGTTTGTGGTCCATTTCATTCCAAAATGATCTGAATAAATAAATTTGGTTCCCAGCTGCTCTGGTACATGTCTCCTTTCCTACAGGAGATTAACAAATCTGAATTTGCAGGTTTTATACTCAGGTAAAATATTAAGTAATTATTTTTTAAATGAACTAATTTTGATTTTCTTTCCTTGCCAGGAAGATTCAGGAAAGTAAATAGTTATCATATGCTACTTCCTTTCCACAGTGGCAGCATTGTCTCTGGTTTTAAATTTTATCCTTCCTGTAAATAGAATGTCTTTAAGTGTTGAATTGGGAAAAAAAATGAAGGTAATTAATTTCCTAATGGTTTTTTTTGAGTACTAGAACATAATTTGACTTTTTATTTACAAAGATGTACCGACTTAACTTTCATGCATTATGGTTTGCAACAACTTCGTCTGAAGCAGGCTTATATCTTGTGCTCATATATATATAGTGTCCAAATTGTATGGGTTTTTTTTTCAATAATGCTCTTTTTTCTTCCCCCTCCCCTCTCTCTGCTTTGATTAGGGATTCTGCCATTTCTAGTAACAAGACCCCCCATAACAGCTCGATCAACCACATAGAGACAGTCCTGCAGCAGCTGGATGAGGCCCAGTCTCAGATGGAGGAGCTTTTCCAAGAACGCAAGATCAAACTGGAGCTGTTTCTGCAGCTCCGCATATTTGAAAGAGATGCAATAGATGTGAGTCTTTGCTCTCAGACTTCACTGCATGCATTTCTCCTCTTGTCTAGGAATGTTTGTGCTGACATTGTGTAGTTGCATTGGCATGTGGCTCAAATGGCTGATAGACTTAATTCTTACCTGAACTGAGGCTTTTGTCCTGTGTGTGAAAGTGTCAGAAGAGCTCAGTGCTCAGCAGAGCTGAGCTTTTGGATTTGCTCTTGGTGCATCTTTAAGAAAATGTTAGGTAAAATCATAAAGCATCAGTTACTTCATCTGCTAAGTTTAGCTTGAATATCAAACTACCTCGATATAGCTAGTATGCCTGCAGTTAATAAGAATAGGACTTGCAAGATGGTTTTGTACAAACCCTCTAAACTGATGCTTTGTAGTAACAACCCTCTTCTCTTCCTTTACCAATCAGCAATTTTCAGTTAGCAGCTGCAAGTGGTATTTGAAATTCTATCTTAATTACTGAGAATGTTCTATGTGCTGTCATTTTTAAAAAAAAAATCTTTTCCACCTCCAAAAATAATTCAATAGCAGTTGTAGTGCTTCACCCCTGCAAAACTTCAAGAAGTTTTGAGTCTGTCCAAACTTTGAAGGGGAGTTACAGCTTATCAGTTGAAAAGTTTCTGCTTGTATGTAGGAACATGTACACAAACAGACATGAAACTCCACAGGGAACTTAGGTTAGCAGAGTTGCTAACCTAAAAAAAAAACAAACCAAATTTCAGCTAAGTTCATATGACTTAATAAAATTACTAGTGCTGTACACAGTGACTGAAAAAAGTTGGTGCCTTATAAGGTTCAGGGTTATTCATTGGTAAATGATCTTGTTTGAGTGTATAATGACTTAGCTCAAAATTCTGAAAACCAGGAGTTAAATGATAAGTTTGTCCCTTTGCTTGTGTGTAGTAAAAGCTGCCACTGTTGGTTATGAACATCAAGGTAAAAGAGGCAGTCAGCAGAAAGCTTCTCAGGTTTTTAGTGATAGTGTCCCAGGTTTTTAGTGTTTTGATTTGGGTGTTTCTTCCCCTTCTGAAAGTCAGGATTTGATGTCATGGCTGAAGTCTGGTTTAGCTAAGCATACTGTTAGGGGCAGTGCAGAAATAGGCAGACACAGTTCCTTGATCCTTACCCACAGAGGAAGTGAGAGTGTGTGCTCCACAGTAATAACAACTTTGCTGTAGAGGAAGACTAAGAAGGGGGTTTTTTTTCAATTTTTCAATTCACACTGGTCTGCAGAGAGTTTTCTACTTTGACTATGTGGAAGTAGCTTTTCTTCTTTGATCATAAGAGACTAGCTATCTCACATATGCTTGCAATCTTTGCAGGAGTGATGAACAGTGCTTGATGTCTGAGGTGTTCTTAGAACACTTTTTTGAAGGAATGGGGCAGTGCATACCAAGAAAATTAATGGAAGAATTAGAATAAAGGTTTGAGTGAAGTTCACTATTAAGTTGATTGCTCTCTGTTGTAGGTTGCATAAGCTGGGATTCTACAGCAGCAAAAGGCTGGTTACAGGAGCCCTGCTTTGCAGGTGTGTTCTAGTTTTCAGTTCAGGACAGCATCTATATAGGTTGGAGTACTTCTGGTACTGCTACTTGGTGATGCCCATAGGATTTTGCATCAGAAAACTGCAAACCCTAACTCCATAGAATCATAGAATAGAATATACTGAGTTGGAAGGGACCCACAAAGGTCATCCAGTCCAACTCCTGACCCTGCACAGGACATCCCAAGAGTCACACCATGTGCCTGGAAGTGTTGCCCAAACACTTCTTGAACTCTGTCTTGAACACTGCTGCTGCTGTGACCACTTCCCTGGAGAGCCTGTTCCAGTGCCCAACCACCCTCTGGGTGAAGAACCTTTTCCTGATATCCTACATTAACCTTATCTAGCTCTGCTTCATGTTGTTTCCTTGAGTCCTATCACTGGTCACGAGAGTGAAGGTGTTGGTACCTGCCCTTTCACTTCCTCTCATGAGGATGTTGAAGACTGCCATGAGGTCTCCCCTCAGTCTCCTCTTCTCCAGGCTGAACAGACCAAGTGACCTCAGCTGCTCCTCATACAGCTTCCCCTCCAAAGCCTTCACCATCTTTGTAGCCCTCCTTAGGATTCTCTCTTATAGATTAGTGTCTTTTTTATATTGTAGTGCCCAAAACTGCACACACTTGACAGGTCTTGCTTTTTCTAAACCTGATGATGCTTGGCGTGCTTCACATTTTGCCATGTACAACATAAAGCAAAGCACCAGTTAGCTTGTTGAAAGAGTTGGTATAGTTTGTCTGCATAGCTTGGAAATAGAAATCACGCCTATTTTTGATTGATGGACAGTCCTTCAAAGAAGAAAATGGCCCTGGCTGCAGAGTGATTTCAGCAAAATGTTGATTGTTTTGCTGTCTCTGTACCATGTCCTCTCTGCTTCCTCAGCAGAACACGCTTCTCTTTTCCCTCTCCCTGAAGGCAGATGTCTGTTCGGAAACTTCCAGGAAGAAAATGTGGGGACTAGTTCCAGGTCAGTTGTTTTAAAGCTGAAGCTCAGCTGAAGTAACTTGATAATGAGGAGGAGCCA
Source organism: Agelaius tricolor (assembly GCF_023055355.1). Taxonomy (NCBI): domain Eukaryota; kingdom Metazoa; phylum Chordata; class Aves; order Passeriformes; family Icteridae; genus Agelaius; species Agelaius tricolor. Next base: position 21,691,660 of record NW_027269262.1, on the reverse strand, counting down.
GATGCCAGCTAGGAATTTGCAGGCCTTGTTTTGACCTTTTCCTTCCTCCAGGATTTTGTGTGACTGGTCCAGTCAATTAAGACTCGGCTATAGGGACAGTTAATTCAGGGGAGCATCCTGTGAGGACAGCTTTTCTCAAAGACAAGTAGTGTTTCTAGCTTCTCTTACTGCTTGCAAAATTACACAGGCTAAAATGGAACTAAGGGCTCCCCTAGCACTGCAGGGTTATAGCCATGCAGCTGTTCTTCTGGGGACAGTGGTGAGATTTGCAGGCAGGGTTAATTCCCTTCTTCTCCTTACTCTTCCCTTATAATTTGCTGATAAAATACTTTGTTTCTTTACTGGTAAAATACTTTGCTTCTTTTGTCTTACAACTTTTCAGATACTCATGCTCTTCTGAAATGGGTATAACTGCAGTACTGCCTCTGTTTTGCCCCTTGGCTCTTGGCATATAAACCTGACCTTGTCTATCTTCAGCATGATTTTTAATGCCATTATTGGTGAGCTATTTGAAGGACTCCTTTGTAAATGCCTGTATTAACTGAAGGCAAGAATGAGCAAAATAATGTAGGTGAGGATGCCCTTGCTAGTGTGATTAGAAGCATGAGGAAGGTGTGTGTGAACCCAGTGGGAGGGTAACACTGGTGGCAAAGTACGCAGTCTGAAATGTGTTTGTCTCATCTGTGTCTGAGCATTTTTGCCTGTCTGTAACTTACATACCAGGGCTCTACACAGAGCATACCGCACACTTTTCAGCTCACAGCTTTATCTCAACTCTATTTTTGGACCATATTTACAAGATGCCTGTTAAATCACATTGCTGAAAAGATGAGGATGTAAAATGCTGGGGTATCATGTATCATGGAGACCTAGCTCCTCTCCCTTTCCCATTTTCCTTTTTTTTTTTTCCTCCTAAACATCCAATATTTACTGGCTCTTGATAAGCACTCAGTTGGTACCATGAATGGTAGACACTTCTGAGAAGAGACCTGTGGTTCTTTATTTCTTTCCCACTCAGTGTGAAAGCATCCCTTCCATATTATACCCTGCTTTGGTTCCTGTCAGCGTTTCCTTTACATTTAATAGAATGTAGTGATGTCAGGCAGCTCAAAATCTGCACCAGGAACTTCTTGAACACATGCTATGGTAAATTGTTAGCCTGTGTTTATGTTGGGTTGTCCATTTCCTGAGAGCAGTATGAATTTGTGATTCAGTTATTTTAGAATTCTATTAGTCATTTGTTCTGTTTGTTTAGTGCTGATTGCCTTGACAAAACTTTACAAGCAAAATGGGAGCCTGCTTGCTTTGAATGTGTTGTCTGTAAAGCAAAACTTTAGAGGAAGCACTGAAGAGTGTGGGCAGAGAGGGCTTAGTCAATGCTATTTCTGTATTAACTCTGCCTTCAGATTTGCACAGTGGGTGCAATGGCTGAAATAGACCACCTTGCACCACCTAATTACTCCTGATAAAACATGAGAATTACTGCCCTTGTTAGGAAACTTCTCTTTGATGGTCATTGACTACTTACCTTTTGAATCTGTGTGGAAACATGCTGACATTATTTATTTGAATCGTGGCTGGCCATCCTGATCGTTTGAAGGGGAAAGGAAATATATTGGTCTTGTTCAGAGTGTTTCAAACTGCTTTAAACAGTATGTGTGCCATGATCCTAAATATGGGGTTGGTTGTATGAAATAGCATGGGAAAACCTATAATTCTTCCTGGCTGTTTGTGGCTGTTCTTTGGAGGCATTATCAGTGAAACCTGTTGGTTGAGGCAACACACAGTTTTGACCCCCCTGAAACTAGTTGTTTTTCCTATCAAGTAAAGGGAATCTTAGGAGCTAGTGGCTACAATCTATTTCATGATTATAACAATACTGACACAGCCACAGCAGTGCCATATTGTGAGCTTGCTGTGTTTTTTACTTTATTCCCACTTAAATTCCCAGTAAAAGAGAAAAGCTTTATCATCTATTCTGAAGGGAGATGGACTGGCTTTCCTTTTAAAACAGTGTTATAAATGTGCTGTGTTGAATCTTAATCCTTTGTATGATGGTGTTTAGAAAGATGGTGTTTTAATAGTGGAGTTTTGCAACCTTTTTTAATGCTCAGATTTCTGTTTGACTGAGTCCAACTACAGATATTTCTTCAGGGTAACTTTTGAATGTTGATAACTGACCTGGATAAAAATAAGATGGTAAATCTGTTTTCTTAGAACTTCCCTAGTGCAATGGATGAAGAAATAAACATTAGATGACCTCCATTGCTTTTATTAATAAATGAACATGGAGTTTCAGAGAGAAGCTGGGAAGAGCAGAGCTGAGATGCACAAGAGCAGAAAAGAGAGGTAGCTGAAAGTAAGCAATTTCTCTGGCTGGACTGTCAGGAAAACCTGAAGTTTCTTTAAAATTTCAGATCACTTAAAGGAAAGTGAAGAGCAGAGGAAGGTGATGAGACATGTTGGGCATGGACCAAATAAAAAGGAAATGAAGGGAACTTGTTAACAATTTTTTGTGACGGGAAGCCTGGGTTTGTGTGTTTAGAAGGAAAACCACTCACAATGCTTAGAGACTGTGTGATGTATAGAGCACGTGGAAGATGAAAGGAGCTTCAAGCAATGGCTAAAAGCCTTGTCCTGTCTATCTTCCTGAATACTTTGGTCATTGACTTTTCTGTTTTCAGTGTTCCCCCTGGCACTTGAGTTTCTGCATGTTTTCACTTCAGCAGAGGTAGCTGAGTAGGTTTAGGGATTGCAAATAGCTACTTTAATTGTTTGGTATTTCCCATCATGACATGATGTAAAACTCAAATACTTAGTGATTCAAGTGGAATTTTTTTGCAGAACACCTTTAAAACAGGAAGTAACTCACTGGTGCCACAATGTTAATATTTATTGCTTCATGTGTCCATTTTTTTATGGCATCATGTGAGTGGAATGGAAAAAAGCCTTCACAAGAGATTGTAGCAAACTACAGGAACTTTATGCAAATGATTTAACTTTTCTAATCTCCCCAGTTCTGCTTTTTTTTTTTTTCTAGAAGGCCTGTTTTCCTGGAATTTCTCTTGTCATTTAACTGTCTCTTTAACTTAGGAGCTATTTCAGCTGCTTGAAAAGGGGTAGGGGCATCTTTCTTTTGCTGACAACAAATGACTTTGGTTAAATATTTATGCACTTAGATACCTGACTGCTAATGCCCATTAAGTCAGGTCCTCTTTTTGTTATGTCTTGCTGCATAAATAGATACTTTCTTCTCATTTAGTACCAGTCACATAAATTTGCCCTACTCCTGAAATTGTAGAACATTGGAACTAAGCCATACTTGGTTTTTGATACCTGTAATTTTGCTTTCCCAATGAGCTGCACTAGTTGATGCTAAAACTGTGCTGAAAATTTTGGAAAAAATTTGATTATTGGCTTGAGGGATTAATGTGTTAGACTTTTCAGAAGTAACTGATGCATCAAATCTGTACGAACTCAGCCCACTTTGATAATAAGGATTGCAAGTACTACATGTTAGCCTTAAAACCAGTTTTGTACCCTAATTAAAAGGAATATTTTATATTTCAGATAGGCTTTGCAGTATAATTTGGAAAGTACACTTATGTGGACAGACAAGGAGAATTTACTGTTGTGATACATGTGTTGAAAAACCCAAGAACTTTTTTAGCTACATTTCTTGGGAAATCCTGCAGTGAAGAATAAAATCCAGAATTAAAATGTGAAAACTGAAGTGTAGCTGAAGAATATCAGCAAGCAAATTTAGTTCTGTCATTGCAGTAATGTTGTAATAAAGTATGCTTTTTTGTTTTGCTGGATTCACTGAGTACCCAGTCTTTTGTGGTAAGTGCTTCTCAGTTGTCTGTCAGAACTCAAAGGTGCATGTGGCCTGATGCTTCCTGCCCACAGAAGGGTAAAGCTGGCTTTCTTGGAAAAGGGCTCAAGATTGGTATAATTGTAAGATCAGCTGGCTGTTGATGTGTGAATTATTATTGATGCACTCTGAAGAATTAAAAAGGTCCAGATCCACATTTTCCTTTAAAAGGGGAGATAAAAACATGTTAACTTCTTCTGTTTCACAAGTAAGTGTTGATGGAGTACCTTGAATAAGGCAGAGGCACATACCCATACTGTTGCATGCACTGGTTGAAGAACTGTAGCGGTTCTCAAAGAGCTTCTTTTGGATTGTTTGCCAAAATCTAAAATCCATGCTTAGATAGCCTGTGTCCTAACCATGTCTGATTTGATCAGTGATGTCAATCAACAACGAACAACTTGAGTTTCCTACCTCAATCATCAGTGCAACATTGGAAATAAACTGTTTTCTGTTGTGTAATGGGTAATTGAACATGGTCTCCTTCCTTTTCCCCCCAGATTATTTCAGACCTTGAGTCTTGGAATGATGAGCTCTCTCAGCAGATGAATGACTTTGACACTGAAGATCTTACAATAGCAGAACAGAGGCTCCAGCATCATGCAGACAAAGCCCTGACCATGAATAACTTGACCTTTGATGTCATCCACCAAGGGCAGGATCTGCTGCAGTATGTCAATGAAGTGCAGGCGTCTGGTAAGATGGCTCCTTTGTGCTATTCCAGGCTTTCTAAGAATTATCCAGTTGTCGCTCCATGGGATGTTGAAAATAACAGGGATGCTGGTTAACTGTAAACTGGGGACATGTGAACTCCTTTATACTCAAATTATTCAATGGTGTTCATAAGAACATACTGGCACATAAATGTCTTCAGAGTTGGTAGCACTTGAAGGCGTTTAGTTTTTAGAGAAAGGGATTTCACTCAGGATGTCTGTAAAATTAGACTAAATAAGGGAACGTTAGTTTTTTAGGTGGTCAGATCTATGCAGTCGAGCAAAGATTGTCAGCTTTCAAGTAATGCCTTCCTTTTTTGTTCCTTATGCCCCTGCCCTTTCATTTGATATTTTTCACTGTATATGATTGCTTAGGGTAAGTATCATACTTTAAAAACACCCCCCAGTTGCACTTCTTAAGAGTGCAAACCCCTATACTCATGTAGGCAAATCCTCCAAGAATTTGAGGATTGAATTTGGAGAAGGAACTAGGAAATCAGGTGTAGAGCAGTGGAAGCGGGCAGTTTGTCTCAGAAGCTTTGCGAGTCATTCCTGTCCGACCGTCCCGGCTGCAGGTGTGGAGCTGCTGTGCGACAGAGACGTGGACATGGCCACTCGCGTGCAGGACCTGCTGGAGTTCCTGCACGAGAAGCAGCAGGAGCTGGACGTGGCGGCCGAGCAGCACCGCAAGCACCTGGAGCAGTGCGTGCAGCTGCGGCACCTGCAGGCAGAGGTCAAACAGGTACGGCCACCCTGGCAGCCGCGCCCTCCTGGAGAGCTCTGCTCCCAAAAACACGCGCGGGAAAGCCCTCCTGCTGCATAAAGTCTTCGTTGGGAGCAGAGGAGGACTTGGGTCACTTGAGAAACTTCAGCTTCTCTTAACATTAAGTGAATTTTTTTAACTTGCATCACCACTCGATCTTGCTGTGTGGATCTAGAGCAGAAGTCCTATGGGATTAGCTGAGAGAGCTGGGGATGTTTAGCCTGGAGTAAAGGAATCTCAGGGGGGACCTTATCACTCTTGCAAGGAGGGTGTATCAAAGTAGGAGTTGGATTCTTTACCCAGGTAACAAGTGATAGGACAAAGAAGGAAAGTCCTCAAGTTGTGCCAGAGGAGGTTTAGATTAGATATTAGGAAAAATTTCTTCACTGAAGAGGTTTTTAATCACTGGAACAGGATTGATGGAGGTACCATTCCTGAAGATATTTAAAAGACATGTAGATGAGACACTGAGACACATGCTTTAGTGGTGGGCAGTGCTGTTGGACTCAGTCAAACAGATTTGATGGTTGTAGAGGTTTTTTCCAACCCAAGTTATTCTGATATTCTGTAGATACAAGTAAGGTATTTGAAGTATAGAGTGATTTGAGCTAATGTTATACCCATGCATTTACCATCTGTATGGTGATGAACAGCAGTGCTCAAAGGCCCTGCACACTGACCTAATACTTCTGGGTCTGTTGTTCAAAACATCTGCAAAAAGTAATAAAATAATATAGAAGAAAAACAGTTTTGCTTCTCCTGGCAATAAAGTAGCAAGTTTTGAGGTGTTTATCTGATACACACCTAAACCTTTGATGATTTGAGATGTGGGCTAAGCCACTGAAGTTGGTAGAAGTTTAAAAAAGAAAAAAGGCACTAGAAAAGGTAAGAGTTTATCTTGCTCACACTTGGCAGCATCACAGAAGTTTGCTATAGTCTGTTGTATTACTGTGGCCCATAATGAGACTGAATGACAACTCCCAAATTGCAAAGTAATATGAAAGGGGTCCCGCTAGGACTAGGAGAAGTGAATAGAAGGTTCCCAAAGTATTTTCAGGCAGTGGTTGGTTGCTCTACAGTAGCAGATGGAAAGTTTCTGTGTGGTCTTGAATTAAAGGAATGCAAAAAACTGATAGTTGTCTCCTGTCAGTGCAATATAGACATCAATCAAATACTTGATGTTCTATTTCAAGGCTTTGCATACTCTACTGAACTGTGCTGTATCTGCCTTAGCACTTACTCATCTTAGTAAGTGCAGATTGCAGATTCCTCCTTCCACCTGAGTAATGGTTGAGATAAAGTTGTTGCAGATCAGGATAGCTTCTGTACTCAGTTGCACTTTATCTTGAAGATGAAGGAAAAAAATGCACATCTGCAAAGGAAGGAAAAAATAAAAGAAATAATGCCAGCTGAGGCACTCTCATCCCTTTATGGTATGTCAGTGGGTTTGGGTGGGATGGGTTAGTAAGAAAAAAATTTGTTAATATCCATAATACTGAAATAGTACTCAGTAAAAGAACAGAATATAGCAGTTTGGTAATATTTCAAAGAGACACTAAATAGTTATTTATATTGCATACTCCCACAATAAAGTGAGTGCTTTGGTCCACTAGCTTTTTTGTATGCAATTTAAATGTTACAAAAAAGACACGTGTTTTAAACCTGTGTTTGAAACAAATGTTCTGTATTTTGGCAGAAACGGGCAGATGATGAACATCATGGATTTTAGAGGGATACCTCTATTGCACATAGTGATTACAAATCACACTATGTGATTTGTAGATCATTCTTTAAGAAGTTTCTAACTTTTTTGAACCACTGCTAGCCCTGACTGAAACTGAAGCTAAAATTTAGATTCTTAAGAAAGTACTGGAAAAGTTTATCTTATAATAAAGGTATAGGTAGTACATAAACATAGGCAGCTGTCTTTTCTTGGTAGACTGGGATTTGGAAGAAAAAAGCGTATTCTATTTTGTATTTCTAGAGCACACCTCTATCAAGTGGGATTTTATATTGAATTAAATGCCATAATATGTGTGACCTTTCAGACAATCATACATGAACATGTAGCTGAAAGAAAGTTTTGTGTATTACTTTTCCAGATTTTACTGTACAGATTCATCTGCAATACTTGCCCAGCCTGAGGCCTGAAAATTGAATGGAGCTCAATCTGAGTGTTAATATATTGTCTCATAGGATTTCTTTTGAGCCCTTTGGAATGCTTTGAGGATAATAACTCTTAGTTCTGAGATTGCAGTTGCCTTTTCATAAAACCACATCTGATTTATTTTTATTTTTATTAAACATGATTAAGGAAGCATGATCTTCTCCTGTCTCTTCTGCACTAGGAAAACTTTATAGGTCAGCAGGTCACAGTAGGTGCTTTACCTGAGTGTAAAATGAAGTGGTAAACCTCCTCTTCAGTCTGCTTTATTTGTGTTTTCTTGCCTGAAGCAGTGAACACATGGTTTTCTTGTTCAGTTACTGTGATTTTCTCTTAGATTTATTGTTGATGAACTGGGTGTAAGCATGTTTATTATGTAGATGGGATACTGTATCCATAGCAAGAATTCTAACAGTATTTCCATTTAAATTCTTCCTGCCAAAGCAACATTAATGCTCTTGTATTTTCACACACACACACACGCACGCGTGCACATGCGCACACACACATACATTTATATAAAATACATAAAAATATGTAGCTTGTCATGTGAAGAGGTTAGACTGGAACACTGCAGGAATTTAGACAAATACTTGTAAAGATTCTCTTCCATACTAGGTAGTAAAATCTTATGCTTAATGAATTTTTATCAAATAAGCACAGAGAGTAGATGAAAACATTCAGTATTGCTTCTTCCTTAACTCTTGTGCCAGTTCTACTTTGTGGCATTGAAGTTTTGTTTATCAAGCCTCAGGACTAGGAGGAAGCAGAAGAGCCAGAAGACAAACAGAGGTGTAAAGAAAACCTGCAAAGAATTTGCTTGTCAACTTGAAGTGTAATAGGTGCAGAAAGGGCAAAAGCAGCAAATTACAGTGTAGAAAAACCATGGAAGACAGGGGGAAGAGAATGCTGACTGAAATAAAAGAGACAGCTGTATGTGGGGAAAGCAACATGGAAAGGAAAATGTGAGCACTTTTTTACAGGTCAGGGACATATGAGTAGGTGGAGGCAGAGTAATATTTATGAGAATGTCTGTCTCATGCAGAACTCCAGCTGCATGTTTGCCAGACAAGCCTTCTTTATTAATCACCTAACATACAGCTGTTGGATTACTTACTGCTGCAATCACTCCCACCACTCACTGTATAGAGTGAATGCTTTGCTGTGCTGAAGGTCAAAATCCCTACCAAGATTCAAACCCAGTCCAGTTGGTTTCAGTGTGCTCATTAAGCCTTTTCAGTGCAGTGTTTTCTGCTGTTCTGATCATGGTGTATGTTCTTGGATATATAACTATGTATCCATATATGTACAGTGGTGTACAGATACTTCAGCCCTCAGGAGTACCTTAAGCTGCTTTGTGTTGTCACTGGCAAATCTTTTAGCTTGGTGCTTGAGCTCTGACTATCCCAAAATACTACTCAGGAAGGGTATCCTGGCACTCCATGTAGTGCCATATGGATATGAAAACATAGCTAAGACAGCAGACTGAAGCAGGTTGTCTTGTGATCATGTTTAGTTACAGTCAAAAATCTGTCCAAGAAACTAGTTCTAAATCAAGCATTTATCTCACGATCTACCTATCTGACCTTTTCAAGTGCCCCAAGTGACCCAAATTCTGTCTCTTTTCCACACCTTTGCTGATGTTTTTCTAGCCTGTTGAAGGCTGTGAGGGGAAAGATGGGGGTTGTGATCCACTCAGACAGGGAGGTGGTGGGAACATGAACATGCCAGCAAACCCTGAAGGCAGCACCCCTGGAAGGAGAACAGACTCTCTATTTCCTAATGCTTATATTTTCCCTTGAGTCAGAGCAGAAGGAAGGGGAGAGTACTGCTGGCAAATTTCCTCCTGTGAGTTTCACCAGCCTGTGTACTTGCACCCTGACCTGCACCAAGCAGGAGGACAAGTCTTTGTGTTTGAAATGGCATGTTCTGTTCTAGCTGTTGCTGCTGTAAATAATGGGATGCCAAGTCAAGAGGAACTTTCAATTGGTGCTCCCTAAGCATTCTCCTTCATTAAAATTCTCTGAAGAAGTCTACATGTATAAGAACCCTAAAAAGGTGTGTTTTGTTACACCATACCTGGAAGAATTACTTTTTAAGGTAGAGAAGTAACCTAGAATAACTTTCTTAAGACAAAATAAAAATAAAAAGGGAATTTGAAAAAAGAAATCATCTCCCTCTGTGTTCTTGGAATTTATTTGTCCATGTATAGTTTCTATCTGCAGTCTGTTGGACCCATCTGCTTCCCTCAGAAGCTGCTGCTTTTCCTGCTCCTGAGGCTTACCCAGGCCTTCTCCTTGAGTGTTAAAAATCTGCTGGTGTCTTAGCAATTTAGGAACTCCCAGTTTCTTTCGTACTCCCTTTTGTGTGCCCCCAAACTGTGATCTGCAGGTGTCACCTTTGCAGTAGGAGAGGTTGTTCCAAAGCTGGAGCCATCTTCCCCTTGCTTGCAAGGCTGCACCTGACCCAGTGCTTTCTCCCCAGAAGAGCAGAATGTGCCCCCAGTTACACATCTGGCATGCCCTCCCTTCTACATTTTTTGTAGAGTTACTCTTTTCTACAGACTTGCAGAATTTATATAGGAGAATTCAAATACATGCTATCAGGATGGAAAAAATACTGTTAGCTATTCATTGTGCAGACAGAAATGGCAAAACCTGCATTAATAATACAACAATGTCACAATCTGGATAAGTCTAAGGGTGAGGTTGTGGTGCAGATTTGAGGGAACAGATATTGTGTCAGGATGGTTAGACCTCAGTTGCTTCAAGCTGTCAGACACATTAGAGTGTACTTTGGATGTAGACCCACATGTGGCTTTCAGGTTGTGAGGAACTGTGTTTTAATAGGTCATTTTCTTGGGTTCTGCCCAGGTTCCCAGTCTGCAAGTGCAGTCATATCACCCTGATAACTTAGTGCATTAATGCTATAATTGATAGTTAAATTAATAGATAAGATAGATAGTTAATCAGATAGTTAAGAACTAACTGATTTGGTAGTTAATATATTTATTATCAGTGGTTAAAGGCCTAAAATCAATTAGTAGGAAAAAGTTAGAAAAGCTGGAGAAGTTCAGATCAACTGGGCCTGAAGAAATTCACTCTAGAATACTTGAAAAGCTGCCGTTGTTTCCAAACATCAGGAGATCGGATGAGATTCTGGAGGCCTGAAACTCAACATCTGCTTCTCAAAAGTGGAAAAGGACTAGCTGAGGGAGGATTATAGGTCAGCTAGTTTAACACAGTTCCCAGGAAAAATATTGAAACAAGTAGATCAATAAACTTGAACAGTGTCAAAAGGAGAAAAGGCTAACACAGGTCAATTAATCATAGCTTTCCATTGATAAACCCTCCTTTTTTATCTGACAAGGCAACAGCTCTTCTGGGAGGGGTGGAAAAGCAGTGTCAAAACTTTTAAAATAGTGCAGCTCAGTCTGTCTGGCCCTAACTTAACTATGAGAATGTCACATGAGACTAAATTACCAGGAGTGATAACTTGCTGAAAAAAAAATATTGAGTAACTAAAGTTATTAACAGACTCAGTGGATTGGAAAAGAGATTTAAAAATGAAAAAAGTTGTATTTGTCTGTATTTGGATACTACTGGTTCATGTTCTCAGTCAGAAAATCTACATGTTAGCAACTATGCTATTAAATTTGAAGTTGAAAGCAGGAGCAGCTGGAAAAGGGGTTTGAGTTCATCAGAAGATGCTGGATTACAGTTCAGAATTATCTTGATGGGAGAATGGGAGAACTGTGCTTTAAGAAGGATATGAGTTTGAATAGTGAAAAATACAGAGCATGGTGTACTGGAAAGAATAATCAGCTGAATAAATACAGAGGTAATTACTGGCTGGGCAGCAGTTCCATAGAAGAGTTGTACAGATGACAGTGAATAACCTGAATTATGTCCCATTTTACTCAGTATTTGAAAAATTATGACCAAGTCATGGTTATCAACTGGAGAGAGCTCATAAAAGAGCAGTGTTCTAAAAAAATAAGGTGACTGACTTCACATGGGAGAGATTGAAGAGACTGTGGTCAAGAAGATAAGAGGAGTCTAAAGGAGGGAATCAGATAATGTTCCTGATAGAGAGAGGTGAGGGAAAAACAAAGCTGATGCAAAGAGGGAGAAAATGTCTTTTTCCTTCTTCTTGTTTTTTTTTGGGAGAGGTCTAAAAAGTTGCGTGTTCCTGCTGTTGATAAGGAACATGTAAAGTGGACTCCTGAGGCTTCTGCCCAGCCATGGATTCTTCTGATTTCACTGGACACATCAAAGAAGGCACATTCTGAAAAATTAACGTCTTCAAGCAGTTAGAAGGGCACCCAATGATCACATTTTTCTCAACATTACTGTTCAAAATTATATGCATACTTTTTACTAAGCTATAGATCCTCAGTTTGCAGTACTGACACTGGCATTCAGGCAACTATTACTTGTAACTTGTTCCAGCTTTTCGGTGACAGAAGCAGTATTCAGAAGCACAACCTTCTTCAGAGTATGAACTGAAGCCACAAGCATGTATGTAGTAGTTGACTGCAAGCTGTGAGTTGATAGCTCAGTGAAATTGTACTGAATGTCACTAACCGCGCTTACTCAATATAAAATTCACTCTAGTATGTAATTAACAAATTATTTAGTTATCGATTCCAGTGCTGATGTGACCCTAAATGGTTTTGCCCCTACAGTGGTGCTTTTTTGCTGGTTGGCAGTGGAATTGCATATTTCATGGTCTTCTCTTTTGTTACAGGTTTTGGGCTGGATTCGAAATGGAGAGTCAATGTTAAATGCTGGGCTCATCACTGCTAGCTCTTTGCAGGAGGCAGAGCAGTTACAGAGGGAGCATGAGCAGTTTCAACATGCAATAGAGGTAAAAGCACCATTTTAGTGACCATGGCCTTGTATTTACAGTTCTCTGTAAATAGTACTCTTGGATTTGTTCTACAGTATTTGCAGTTTAGGAAAACCCGTTGAATTCATGGCAAAGAGACAAAAACACTTACTGAGAAGCTGGTATTTGTTCTTATTTATTTTGGAGCTGCAGTTCCAGGTGAACATCTTCTCAGTGCCTTTTTGCATCTTTATAAAGTGGTAGCTGTTCAGAGCAATTTTGCTGAAAATAGTGTTTTCATTTGTTATTGCTTTCCTAGAACATAACTTGTAATTCTAAATGTAAAAGAAATTAAGAATAAGTGGACCAGAAGCAGCAGTTTTGTGTATTCCGAGATCATCCTTTAATATTTCCATTTTTGTTTGAGAGTAGGTTTCAGTGAAACTTCTATGAGGTGGCGTGTCAATCCCCCTGCCATGCCTTCAAGCTAAACTTATCTGATTGGTCATATTGCTGCAAAAAATAGGCAGGGTTCTTAAGATTGATTGAAGTGCAGTATTATTTGCTTACATGCCCTACTGAGTAACTTAGTGATAATATTAGCAATGTTATGATTGTTTGGGTAGACTATTTTCAGAAGTACTCTGCCTTGCAGTAGCTCTTTGATATTCTTTTCCTGTTTGGTAGAACTTTATGCTTCCCCTCTCTTGATTTTTTTTTCTTTTAATTAAAGTTTGCACTATATAATTTTGAGGAGCTTTGGTAACTCTGAAGTATAAAAATTATGAGACCTCTAGGTGTTTGTCAGTGTAAGAATAAATTATAAGGAAGCTTAAAAATCTGTGTTTCCTTGGCCATTCTTTACTCAGATATAATAATACTTAGTAGTATTAACCCCTTAATACTTTTATATTATTTGGTTTTAGGCATGTATTTCTCTGCACAGAGAAATACAGTTTAAAAAATTTGCTTACAGTCAATAGACAGTTGTCTTTTTTACTGATCTGCATCCCTGCACCTTTCTTTGCTCACTACTGATGTGCAAAAGACTGAAGTTAAAGCTGTAAAGATTGCCAGAATAGATTTCTGGCATCATAGAGATGGATTTTTGTCATTATCTTTTTTTCTCACTGTGAAGGGAAAGAAAATCAAACTGAAATTCATAATTGCAACATCATGTAATGCAGCATAGATACATCACATGTAGCTTAATGCCAGACAGTTACTATTTGCTAAGAACTGCTATTTAATGTTGATTTGATGATAAATCTCTACAGGATTTATTTCCTTTGTATTTGCATAGAGAAGTCACACAGTATCAGACAGTCATTTTTAGTTAATGGGTGTTTGTGCAGAGATAGAAATGTCATTGACACAGTGGAAATGTGAGCCTCTGAGGTTTTCAAGTAAATGAACTGAAGTGCTCCACTGAACTCGTGACTTTTCACCTCTTGTCAGAAAACACATCAAAGTGCCCTGCAGGTTCAGCAGAAGGCAGAGGCAATGCTGCAGGCTAATCACTACGACATGGACATGATCCGGGAGTGTGCAGAGAAGGTCGCTTCCCACTGGCAGCAGCTGATGCTGAAGATGGAGGATCGTCTCAAGCTTGTGAATGCCTCTGTTGCCTTCTATAAAACTTCTGAACAGGTACAGAAATGCAGAAGGTCTGCCTTGGTTAATTCCTCAGTGTGGCATTAAACAGCATTACTTGAAAAACATGGTTGACGATGTTTGGTTATCTTTATTCATTTGATGGCTAGTTCTGGTTTTTGTGTGGGAGTCAGAGAAAAATCAGTTTCATCTACTTGTCCACAGAAAAGTTTGGGGGGCAGTTGGCAAGGTTGCCTCCTCTGCCGCCATTACTTAAGCCCATCCAGAACTATGCAGTTACAGAGGCAGAGAAAGATGAACAATTTTAGGAACCACCTCTGAGCAGTTCCACATAAGCAGGCCAGTGCTTGTAAACCTGCAGCCAAAGTTTGTTGCCTTAAGTCCCAGTCAAAACGTGTCAGAAGCTAGGGGGTATATATAAGGGGTAGATGAGTTTTCTTTCATTGAGGCCTGAATTTTGATTTTTTTGCCTTACTGAATTGGACTTCTTTTTCCTGAAAGGTGTGCAGTGTGCTGGAAAGCCTGGAGCAAGAATATAAGCGAGAAGAAGATTGGTGTGGGGGAGCAGACAAACTGGGCCCCAACTCTGAAACAGATCATGTTACTCCCATGATAAGCAAACACCTGGAGCAGAAGGAAGCGTTTCTGAAGGTAAGGTTGGGGATTTTTTGCAGTCTCCTGTGTCTTGGGAAGCATGCAGGCAAACAGCTGTTACAGTGCTGACATGGCTGTGGAAAGCAACAGTGCCCCTTCCAAACTACAGGTATGTCCCCAACTGCAAAGATGTGGGAAGTGGTGTGTTAACTGCTTCTGACAGTGATTAAGAGAATACTGCCAAGTGCATACAATTGTAGCCAGTTTTATAAATACATTTCCTGTTGAACTTGAGTAGATGTCAGATCTCCCAGTGTGACTGAAGAGGAATTGGAAGTCACTGCTTTGAGCAACTGTCACTCTAGAGAATGCTTGAAGGCTGCTGCTTTGAAAGAGGAGTGAAAGTCACACAGTGCCATTGCTGCCTGTGCATCAGAGCAGCTCTCAGATGTACTGGGACAACAGAACAATACGGAAGGAGGAAACGAGTAGACAGGCATCTGGGATTATTGGGTTTTGTGTATAGTCTTCAGATAAATGAAAGATTTTTGTTCCAACTACTGTCCTAGTGAAGAAGATTATTGATCATACTGAATTAAATGTGCAGCATGTGCTTGCAGAGCAGTATAACTAACTTTGTGGTCAAAGGCATTTTCCAGCATCACCATGAAAGACTACTAAGAGAATAAAACTTTTTTGTTAGAAACCTTCTTGTTCTCATTACGCAGATTACAATACTCCAAAACATATTAATGAAACTCAAAGTATACAACCTAGTAGATCCTTCTGCAGCTGGCATGAATTACTAATCTTTGTTTTAAAATGGTATGAGAAATTACTTAGTATCTTTGTTACTGTATCAAACCATTCTACCTTCATCTAACCTTTTAAAGTAGCATGCTATAATTTGCATGTTAAAAATGAAGCAGACAGCCCATATGTAGTATTTGATATTTGTTAAGATGAAGATGACAACTGAGCTGAGTGCTTGCAATAGAGTGGAGAGGACTGAAAGCTCTCAAGGCTTTGCCTTCGTACTTTAAGAGCAGATATTACTATTTTAACACTTCTGGTTTCACTTCAGCAAAACATTCACTTTTTGTTAAAAGTACTGATGAATGTTTTGGAATATGCAGGTAGCTACAATACCATGTGCACTGTTTACACAGTAAGGAGCTTCAGGTGGCACATGGCACATACACTAAGCAAACTTCTCTGTGAACTCTGAGTCATGCTGAAAGCCCTAGAGCAAAAAATTACTTTTCAGGTTCTTCAGAAAAGAGGAATAGCATTTTATTAATTTATTTTATTTATTTTATTTGTATTTGTTTATCTGCTTTGTTTTTTCTCTGCCAGGTAAGTTGTAACTGCTATTTGGCAGAATATCTGTTCTAATAGTTGGCTTGGCTTGGCTTACTTGTAGAAGAGATTTAACGTGCAATGTTTTCCAAAACTGAAGAGGGTAACAAAATGAGAGTTAGGAAGATCTTTAATTTCTTCTGCATGTTTATTTGTGCATCTTCAAATAAACTTCTACCTCTGACTCTCTAGGCCTGCACACTGGCTCGGAGGAATGCTGATGTCTTCCTGAAATACCTGCACAGGAACAGTGTCAACATGCCAGGGATGGTGACACACATCAAAGCACCTGAACAGCAAGTGAAAAGTAAGGGGCTTCTTGTTCTCTTTCTTATAAGAATGTGATCATCTTGTCCTGTGGTGTGTGTGGGGATAGGGTAGTGAAGCCTGCCCAAGTGGAAAGAGTTCTGTCAGGCTTAACAGGAAACAAATTGCTTGCACACTTTGAAGGTGCTGACAGTCTTCAAAGTCTCTTATACTCAAATGAAGTTGCTTGGAATTCTTTTATCTGCTACTTACACCTAATCTTCTTTCTATTTGAAACTCAAATGTGTTGCTTTTATTGAGACAATGAGGTAGTAAACTTCCACATGATAATGTTTGGTCTGAAGCCAAATGAGAGCTGATCAGTGTAAGCTTATTCAATGTGTTGGTGTCAGACATTCTGCAAGTTCTCTGGGAGTGCCAGAGTGATATGATGTTATTGGTTTTACGATGCCCTTGAGCTCTTCAGATAGTTTGAATCAGTGTTGAGGAGCTTCATGAAGTATGGGGTAACTTACATCATGTTAAAACTGGATGTGTGGAGAGGTAGTAGCTGAGGTGAAGCTGGAAGGAGCTACTACGTGAGGCTTGGCTTTTGCTAAGATTAATAATACATAGTACAGCTTTAAGGGGTAATCAGCACTCTAGGAAATGGAGAGAGAGAGACCTGTGGGGCTTTGAGGGACAAAAGTGCAAAAATTAATAGGGTATGCATAACTGTTGGGTGTGGTAGCAGAACAGAGATCAGTGAGATTCAGAAGTAAATATTGCATTTTAATAATTTAATTGCCAATCATATTCTGCTCTATGCATTTTGAAACTGAGACTGTACACTCTGGCCACACTACAGTCTCAAAACCAGAGAAGTCTAATTTTTAATTAAATGCTGTTTGCACCTACCCAAAGGGGAGTTATGCATATGATGTAGCCAGACTGAAGAGGAGCATGGCAGTAAGTCCAGAGAAAAAGTTGCAGCAAGAAAAATTCTGAATGGGAGAAAGTGTTACAGCAAGATGGATTAGAACAGGTAGCCCAGAGAGGTAGGAGGATCTGTACCCCTAAGAATTTTTAAAACTTAGTTGAACAAGCCCCTGGAAATCTTTAAAATTATTGGTGCTTTGAAGAGGAGATTAAAACAGATGGCCTGCAGAGGTCACTTCCACACCAATTTATTTGATGACTCTATTAGAAAAGGACATGTTCACTTTAAATACAAGGGGTAAACAGCTCGTTGTTTTTCCTCTGTCCCCAACATTTCTAGAGCTGTACAAAACAAAATCTCAACACAAATGCCAGCAGTATCAATAACTGAGGCTGACATTTGTCACTTAGTTCTTTCAGTAAGAGACAAAGAAAACAGAGCAGAAGAAAGCAGGAAGTTGTAGCTACCACACTTACTGAATATTAGACAATTTTTTTTTTAAATTCAGTTTTGAAATCTGTATATGAACAGTCATTCTGAGAAAGGCAAATGTGCTAATATGAGGAAAGAATAGAAAGATCTCTACTAATGTCCTTAAGAGTAATAATTACATATCAGAACCATAGTGTTATGCATGTTCAGCATACATTTAAAATTCTGGATGAGTGATACATGTTTAGGAAGCAACAAAAAACCAACAAAAATCCCCAAGCAGAAAAAATAAGCTGTTTCCTCCATAAACCATGTAATTTATGCTTCTGAGAATTAAACATGAGTTAAGATAGAGCTAGTGGGGACTCCTTCCTGTTAGGTCTCAATGGTATGGTGGTAGCTGACCAAATGATAAAAATGTTCACTCTGTTCTTCCTGCTCAAATACGCGTATCATGAAAAAAGAGATCTCCTTTCACCTCTTTTCTAAATTGAGAAAAAGAATGGAGTTTTTATTTTAGTGAAAGAAAGGTTACCTATGTTCTAATAGAGCATTACAACTCAGATGTATGCTTGAGACTAGCAGACTGCAATCAGTATATAGTTTATAAATTAATGCCTTAAAAACTTGAATAAGCTTTGAGTTCCTGCAGAACTGCTGAACATTTTTCAAAAACTTCAATCAGTGGCATACTTGATCCTTATTCCCAGATGCAGATTAAGTTACCTGGAAAAGTGATGTCCTAATCTAGGCAAAGTTTAGCTAAGCATATGCTTCATGGGGAACAGGAATTGCAGTGGTACTGAACTCTGAGAGGTGTCCTTATGTCCCTGCACACCAGTGTAAATAGTTTCTGTGATATGCAGTTAAGGGTGCCCAATCATTGTCTCACTTAGGAAGGAACTGTGGCCTAAAACTGTGCTGTGGCAGGTGGATTGAGTTGGTGACAATTCCTGTAAGCTCAGAGATGAGAGCATCTTCATCTTTGTTTCTGCTGCTAAGGTTGTGTGCATCTGCATTACCTGTCTCTGCTGTGCGGGCTGCGACTGAGCGTGGTTCAGGAACTTGTCCAATGGTGCTTATATTTTTAGATAGGTTGATAGAAGGATGCCTAGAGACAGCTGAGAGCTCTTTGAGCCTGGAGAAGAAGCTGAAAATTTAGGGAACAATACTAACAAATGTTGGAATCAAAGTAAATAACAGCAACAGGGACTGTAGTTCAGGTGGCTTGAGATACAGAGATGCTTTTCCAAACCTAGCATTAAATATTGATGTTTTATAACTTCCTTAGAGTAGTTTATAGAATATTTTTTCTTCTATTTACCAATCCAAGAAATTAATGGCACTAACACTAACAGTGCCCAGCCAAATATCTCTCACTGCCTTGCCATCTGTATCATGTCCTCACAGAACAAATGCTGTTCCAATTTGCTAAATTCACCTCACTTGCTCTTTGTCAGAACTACTTTGCTTGCGTCACTATCAAGATGTCTCTTTTTATATGGCGTGTCCAGTTGGGTGTGTTGCATTGTATAATGATAATTGTGTCCCACCCACTCCACCTCCCTGCCTCCTGAAATCTGGCATGTACTCTGAGGAAGTGTTTTGGAGGTGACATAAGGCAGAAATTAAACTGAGAAAGCAGGGGAGGCTCACAGCAGATCAGCTCATAGCTTGGCATATGAGGGGAGCCTGACCAGCAAAAAATAAAACCTTGGCCACAGTGATCACATTCCAACCAAAAGCAAATTCTGGGTGATCTCAGCACCCTGTGGCAAGTGGGAATATGGTGCTTGTAAGCAGAAGGATGTTGGCAGTGATGCAGACAGGTTTCATAATCCTCAGGGAGGCTATGACAAGTGGTTGTGTTTGATCCCAGATCTCTGATGAGGTAGACAAAGATGCATTTCCCCTCAGGCTTCCTGTTATTTGAGCTTCTCTTGTCAAACTGTTTCTTGGAGTTGTTAGCTTTTGGGATGCAAAGCATGGTGAACTTGCACAGTGGGAGAGCAGAATGCAGAGACCATAAGACACCTAGCACCTGATAGCCTTCACTTGTAATTATGGATCATGGAAAATAGTCAGCTCTGGGTATAAGTAGAAAAGAAAGTAGTGTTGGTGTAAAAAGAATTTTTTGTGGTCTCCTCTGCTTCTGCTGGACCTCTCTTTTGGCTCTGTGCAATTGCAACAGAATCACCTGGTAGAGACATTGAGTGTCCCCATTCCCCTCTGCTCAGCTTGCCCTCCCAGGTTTACAGTAGCTACAAAGTCAAGTAGGGCTGCTGCTCTGGAAGCAGCTGTGGGTAAAGCGAGCTTCACAGGAAACTGCTAGTATTTCTTTTTTTGATGGAAAAAACATAAGCATTAAAGAAGCAGAATTCAGGTAAGGTCTTCTGCATATTGAAAGTACAAGGTCTTTGCTAGGAAGAATTTAGAAGGTTGGACATGTGGGATTTGGATGTGAGTTTTCTGATACTCAGGAATAACAAACTGTGGAGTTAATTATTTCATTACCTGGAAGTTCTGTCAAGGTTCAGTGAACATTCATATTTAACAAGTCAGCTTACTTATGCTGCATTTGATCTTGTGGTGACCTGAGGTTGTACATTTGTTCATCTGTATTTAATCATTAAAATACTTTATAGGAGACTAATTAAATTTATAGGAGACTAATATTTAAAATTCCCTTTTTTTACTTCAATATAATATGTTAAGCATGTTGTGATTACTTTTGTATGCTTATTCTTTCTGAGGAAACCCCATCAAGTGCCATCTTTATCAGCCTACATTTTCAATCCTGCTATAAGCAGTGGCAGTCCCCTTGTCAAAAATATTAGAGAAGAAAAAAAATATGTCAGTAGTAAGTTTTAATTGCATCTCTAGTTTCTTTAACCAGTAGTTCTGTAAGTAATGAAAAAGAAACATTCCGTGTTTCATTAGTATCAGGAAAAAAAGCAAAACAGAGACTAACAGAGCAAGTGTATAGTAAATTCTACAATGTTAAGTACTTTATTCTCCTGATTTTAGTGTGATATTTTAAATTTGATTGTCATAAGTTCTGTTTTCATTTCTTCAGATATCTTGAATGAACTCTTCCAGAGGGAGAATCGCGTGCTGCATTATTGGACCATGCGTAAAAGGCGTCTTGATCAATGCCAGCAGTATGTGGTGTTTGAAAGAAGTGCCAAACAGGTGAGGGTTTCATATAAAAATCCTCTTTGGTATGATCAGGGGTTCACTGTCTTCTCACAATAATAAATTTGTCACTCACTTCAATATTTCAAATGGTTAAAACATGAGAAGGGTTGAAGTAGCAAATTGAATTCTTTGCCTCCCCTTTAATACAGAACACCTAAATGTGGTGAGGCAGTGTGTCTGTAGCTGTTGTAGCTTAGAGGTGATGTTTTGCTTCTGCCAGCTTCATCTGGTACTGGCAAATCTAATTTCTGCAAGCTTGTGTTTGACAAATTGTTATGCTTGTTAACTTTTACACACACACCTAATTTGTCTGGGGAAATTACAGGCAGCAGCATTTTTCTCAGATGTTGGAGGAAAAATATCTAATTAAGTTGATTGGCAGTTCTAGAAATCTGACAAGTTGGATAACTCATTAAACAATAATAACTGAATTACTTCGGTTTTTCAATTCTTTGTATTTGGTTTCATGGTTTCCTGCATGATAGATCCACCTCTTGGTATTTTGTTGAATTTATCAGTCTGAAAAGAACTATTAAGTAACTACCTCACACACAAAAAAAATTTCCTTCACTAATCAAAACACGTGCCTTAAAAATAAGTAGGGGGTTCAAGGCAGAAGTGGTAAGTAGATTGATCTGTGATGGTTTTTTAGTTGTTGGGTTTTTTTTAAACTGGTTATAAGACAAAGAAAGGAAGCTATCTGTTCCTGTTCTGTGGAAAATGACACAATGCCCATAGTGCACATTGTGCATAGTAAAATATAGTCAGATCCTCTTGAAAGGGCTCAAAAACCTAATCTCTTATTTCTTTCTGACAGCTAATTTAGACAAAAGTTTGGTCTGGTTTGCTGTCTTGAAGGAATTCTCAAGTCTTCTTTTCGTGCTTTCACAAAGAATTAATGAAAGATGCATCTTGGAGTGAATTTGAAGTCTGATACTTCTTTAAAACAACACCACCATCCCTTCCCTGCCTCCCTGCCCTACTTTTGAATAACCTTAATTTAAACCTCTGACAAGCACATGATCTACTTGTTTTTGTATAGAGATTACTAACCAACAGTCAAACACTGGAGATAAAGATCTGTCAGCATTTTCATTGTAAATCCCATTTTTCAGCAATCACCAGTTCAGTCATCAAAAAGCAAAGCGAACCAAACCATATATGGGACTCCACAGTGATTAGCAAAAAAATGGAAGTGTTGCTGTCTTCATTTAGATGTCTTTCTGGAATTTTGAAGAACCTGTTCTTTGTGCTTACAGAACTTGATGCTCTTGTGATGGAAAAGATACCATAGCAGTTTGCAAGAACAGTGTTAGATTCTCAAATCCTGTCAGACTTAAGGGCTTACCTGATCCCTAAACTGATTCCTCCAGTTCTTGTAGTGATACCTCAGGTGAAATAAAAGCTGATCTAAACTGTAGGAATTATGATCAAGTTGAACTTTCTGTCATATTGTGCCTCTAAAGAGCTGCCAGCAAGTTATGAAAAAACAGCAGTTTCGTTCTCATGGCAGGGGGATTGGAACTACATGATCTTTAAGTTCTCTCCCCATCAAAACCATTCTGTGATTTGGGGAAGGGCAGCTTTTTGTTTATCATTCATTCCAGCATTATGTAATAAACCCACTAAAAAAAGGCAGAGAATTATTAAATGTTGTTGGTAACATGGTAGCCATGCTGTGCTTGTCCATATCAATCTTCACTTGCAAAGATTGACATTAGAATGACAACATGTGTCATAGAGGTGGTTGATTGCAATGTTGCTTTTTTGACAGAAGTCCAACAGTTGTTCCATCAGCAACTTTTAAAAGTATAGGCCCCTCTCCTCAGGCTTGCACCTGCATCAGTATGTGACTAAGAAAATGGCATCCTGACATTCACATTCGGTGCTGAATTTTGAAGGCTTTCTACTCATTTCAGGTTTTGCACCAAGAAGGAAAAACATTTGAAGTGGAAGTAAGGGAATCAACATTGTTTCATCACGGCTTTGATGAGTTTAAATCATTGGTGAAATTATAGTACAGAAAGTGCCTTTTCTGATTCAGTGTAAGGATATGTGTGAAACATACATATCTACTGTCCACCAGGATAAATCTTCTCCTGTTTTTGCTAGTGTGGATAGGTAATGCTCATAATTTCAGGTTATCCTTTCAGGGGAAGAGTAAACACCCACCAGCATTCTACTACTTTTTCTCTTGGGTTATTAAATTTTTGCCTCATGTTCTGTGTATTTACTGAAGATGCAGAAGCTACACATGCATTTAGTAATAAGGTGGTTCTAAGCAAGCTGTGTAAAACTCTTTGAACATCTGCTATTGGCTTTTTCAGAGACGAGAAGTTTCTAAGCTCCCATCCCTCTGCCTGCTGCTGTAGGAAGCCTGTATTGAGAGCTGCAGAACAGTTGTCAGTTAGATTTTCACTGTTATGCAGCAGTTGGAGACAGCTCTTGCTTTTTTCAGGAGCCAGAGATTCCTCACGACCACTGAGTTATGCTTTAAAGGGCAGCAGGTAATGTGGGTAAATCATAGATAATTACCAAGATCAGCATTTTTCATATTAGTGAGCAAATGAAGTGTCAGGATGTGGAAGGGAAACAGTCTTCATTTGCAGTTCTTTGTTCTTGTTTTTTTCTACTTATACATACATAAATTGATTTAACTGAGACATCTCACTGTTCCTTCTCTGCTGCAGGTTTTATTTCCAGGAGCACAGACCACACTTTGTGAGGTTGGAATACATGTCAGCAAAAGAGTGAAGTGATAGTTAAATCTTATGTGCTTGGAAAGTTTAGTCTGTACACTTGGTGGTCTTATGCACATTTTTACATGTTGGAACTTGTATATTTCTGAGCATGGCTGTCCCATGTGGGACAAAAAAGTGATTTTTTTTCTTTTTCCTCAGCTGAGGAAAGTATACTATCAAACTGTGAACACAATTAAAAACCTTTCAATAGTGGACTGCTGTAGTCCTGCAGTAGTGGACTTCCCTGAAGTGTTTGGATTCATACATCATTTTTAATTCTCTAAGCATTGCTTCATAGTCTTTGCAAATTATTTCAGAGTTATGAACTATTTGGTATGGTAGAGGTATTAGATGATTGCCACAAGTGACAAAGAGTAAAATTCACCTGTGGCCAAACTATGTGTGTGAAATATTGATTACAGATGGTTTTTGTTGGCAAAAATATATTGTCTTTTCTCTTACTTTTCTTCATTAATGCTTTATTTAGGCTCTGGAATGGATTCATGACAATGGAGAGTTTTATTTATCCACGCATACTTCCACTGGTTCCAGTATCCAGCACACTCAAGAGTTGTTAAAAGAACATGAGGAGTTTCAGATCACAGCAAAGGTAAAATACATTTTAAAAATTATCACAAAATACTTAGAGTTGGAAGGAACCCCTGGAGATAAGTTAGTCCAATCATCCTGCCATGACAGGGTCTCCAAGAGCAAGTTACACAGGAATGTGTCCAGGTGGGTTTTGAATGTCTTCCCAGAGGGAGAGACTCCATGGCATCCCTCAGCAGCCTGTTCAGTGCCCTGCCACCCTCAGTGCAAAGAAGTTCTTGCTCATGTTGAGATGGAACTTCTTGTGTTTTAGTTCATGGCTTTTAGTCCTTGTCCTGTCACTTGGGCATCACGAAGAGTCTGGCACCATTCCCCTGATAGCTTCCTTTGAGATATTTTATATTTTGGTGAGATCCTCTCTCACTCTTCTCCAGACTAAACTGGCCCAGCTCCCTCAGTCTCTCCTTGTTAGAGAGGTGCTCCAGACCCCAAACTATCTTTGTGCTGCTCTGCTGGACCCTCTCCATTGGCTCCTTGTCTTTCCTGAACTGTGGAAACCAGAATTGAACACAATACTCCAGATGTGGCCTCATTAGGGGCATGTAGAGTGTCAGGATCACATCTCTCAACCTGTGGTCACATCTTCCTGATGCACCCCAGGATACTGTTGGCCCTCCTGGCCACAAGGGCTCTTCTGGCTCATCCACCAAGGCTCCCAACTCCTTCTCCACAGAGCTGTTACCTAGTAGATCAGCCAACAACCTCTGCTGGTACTGGGGTTATTTCCCAGCTGGTACTGGGGTTATTTCCCCCAGGTTGCAGGACCCTGCCTTAGCCCTTGTTGAACTTCAGTAGATTCCTCTGCCCAACTCCCCAGCCTATTGAGCTCCCACTGAGGCAGCACAGCTGTTCCCCCCAGTTTCATATCATCAGCAAACTTGCTGAGGGTGCATCATGTTCCTTCTCCAGCTTGTCGATAACCAAGTTGAGTAGAAGTTGAATTATGAAAGATTTGAAACAAAATAAAACAACTGAATTCCCCTTGCCCATCAAAAATTCCCCCAAGGATGTGTCCATCAAGATCTGTTTACTTGCAGTGGCTTTCTGTCTGTATTTCTGCTGAGAATAGAATAAACCAGAAGATAATGAGCAGATATTCATTGTTACTGGAGCTCCATGAGCCCCATGTGCTGTTGATTTCTCATGACAAAATCGTGGTGAGCTAGCTTAAAAATGTTTTCAATACCTACAAACATTTCAGGGCCTTTGATTTCCACTTCCATATCTTCATGATTGTGGATTACTGAATGTTCATTTAGAATATAAAATACAACAAGCTGTATTATTATTCTGATTATTACTTAGAAGATATTAGAGAAACTAAAGCTTTATTTGTTAGGTAACTGATTTTATTAAAGTATTCTGTGCTTCTCCTGTAAAACTTTTTGAGTCAGGCAGCAGAATGTTATTCTGCATCTCTGGAGGCCTTTACAGGCCTGAGGCTGTAAAGTTGTCACTCCTGAGGCTTTCCAGTTTTCACATGTGAAAGACAGACAACCATTGCATGACTGAACTACCTGAGTTTGTAGCCTTGTCTGTCTCTGGGTTTTTTTGCCACCTGTTCAAACTGTCACCCATTTCTCCCTCTGGTTCTCCAACCTTCATAGAGAAATAATCAAGCCCAGGAAAGTAAGCAAGTGTTCATTTGTCTGAAGGATCACCTCAGAAGAGACTTGGAGATGGTCAAGGGACATGTGGGAAGGGAGAAAAGAAAATCCAGAAAGAACAGAGATCACTTTTGTTGTTCAAACCTGGTTTTTCTCCTGTTTGATCTTTGCTTCAGACTTTGATTTCCTGGATCCCTTCCAGTTGCAGAGCACCACTACTCCTCCTTATTCCCTCTTTCAGCCTGCAGATGACATTGGTGCCCCTTTTGAAAGGATGTTGTTTGTGTCACTCCCTTGGCATTTTGTTACCTGTTGGGAGGATATGTTAGCCCTTGCTAATTCCATACTGAAAAGAAATGCTTGGATGAGGGACCATTAGGGAACAAAAAGAATTAAGAGAGTGCAAACTTGATTTTTTCAATATTGTAAGAGTCAAGTTTTTATTGACTATTTTGCTTAACTCCCTGCTAGTAAGGGCCCTGACTGTACAATCCACTCATGATAGAGAGGTCGATGTGTAAACTCATCCATTGTGGATGATTTATGATTTACATGAAAGAAACTGCATAATCTTAAGCAGACTGTCATTTGGGAAAAGCATTTAGAGATTTTGTGATAACTACTTGTTTCTCTTAGTTTCTCTCAAACAGTTCTGTGCCAACAAAGCATAATATAGAAAGGATTTAAAGAATTCAGTCTTCATCTGTTAAAGACTAAAGCATATAACAAGACTTACTTCCATCTCAGCATTTCTGTGGTGCCTAAAGGAGGTAGATTCTTGGGACTGTGGGCCAGGTCTAATATCAGTGCTTCAGTGGTAATAAAAAAGTACCCTCTTTGGCATCAAAATGCCTTTGTATTGATGCAAGAGTACTCATGCTGAAAGGCTTGCCTAGCAGAATTTAATCTCTGAGTCAGATATGAAGGACATATTTCAAAGAAAAATAAACAATCTGCTTCTAGTCATGTAATAATAAAGCCTAAGGAAACCTACATTAATCTTGTGCTATTTTTAATAAGTAAAAGGTATCTGTTTAAAGGAGTTCTGGGAAGAGAGGGGAAGAAGGTAGCTTCTTCAATTCCTTCTCTAATTGCACTTAGTAGCAGTTAAGCAAAATGACCCCCTGCATGACAGGTAGAGCTTGTAACTGTTCAATATTTTCCTGTTTTCATAGCAAACCAAAGAGAGGGTGAAGTTGTTGATACAGCTGGCTGATGGCTTTTGTGAAAAAGGGCATGCTCATGCAACAGAGATTAAAAAATGTGTCACAGCAGTGGATAAGAGGTACAGAGACTTTTCCCTGCGCATGGAGAAATACAGGACCTCTTTAGAGAAAGCTCTGGGTATTTCCTCAGATTCCAATAAATCGGTAAGAGAAATTTGAGTGTGATGACAGACAAACAGGCTTTACTTGCATTTGATTTAGCTACCTTTTTCTCCTATCTCCTTCCTTAATCAATTCTTCCTTTCTTTAATAAAGAGCAAAAGCTTGCAGCTGGATATAATCCCAGCCAGTGTCCCTGGGTCAGAGGTGAAACTGCGCGATGCTGCTCATGAGCTTAACGAAGAAAAACGAAAGTCTGCCCGCAGGAAAGAGTAATACATTTATTTATTTTTAATCAATGAGAATGCATAAATCAATCCTGATAATAAAACAACTGTCATGGCTTGTCTGGCAGCTTAGAAATTATATAAATGGTAAAAAGAGAATGGTAGTACTCAGTATCTCTTATTGCCATTTAGTCACATGCTTGTTCTCGTAGATAATTCTAGTATGATGGAATCTTAAACTTTCAAAACTGTTAGACTTCTTTTAACATGCTTTTTTCCTTTTTAGAAATAATGTGAAATAAATGTGTAAGGGGAGGAAGCAACATAAAAGTTAAATGACTGTAGCAGTGAAAAGTGTTAGAGAAAAAATTGCATCTCCTTCCCCATTTCTTTTTGTCCTGGTTAGTAATGGAGGGTTGTTACCTTGTAGGTTTCCTTCCTCTGTTGTCTCTCTTCACATTTCACTTCTCAGATTTTTCTTGCTGCAGTGGAAAAGCAAAAGCTGATGAGGAGAACGATGTGTTCTGGTTATTATGTGTTCACAGTGGTCTAACAGACTGAGATTTGATTATTCTTTCTGTTGTCACCTAAGGTTCATTATGGCTGAGCTGATTCAGACAGAAAAGGCTTACGTAAGAGACCTCCGGGAATGCATGGATGTGAGTTTTCTTTTTTTCACTAATCTTTGAAGGCAGGATTCAATCCGTTGCTCTGTATTTTTTTTCTGGTTTTAACAGCTGAGCATGATTGTTTTGGAATCATAGGATCAACTTAAGTAATCTTACTGCCATTAAGAAGAAACTTAGAATTACATCTGATAACAGGCATTTCAGAATTCACCCTATATGTTTTGGTTTTGTTGGTATGAATTTCAGTATTTGTTCCTTTCCCAATTCATAATTGTATGTGGGGTTTTTGTTTTAGAGAGAGGAGGGAAAAAGGAGGGGTTTACTTTATTTGCTTTGCTAGCAATAGGGGAGAGCTTGTGCTAATTCTCTTATTATCTGTATCACATGTTCTGCTACTAGCTGACTTTTTGAATAGAAATTCAGTGAGATTCCATGGAAAAGTGCCCAGTAATTGTTATGCTGAAGCAACTAATGTTCAGTGGTAGCTGTTGCACAAAGCATGAACTTCTAGACTGCAGACATGACCTTGATAAGGAATATCCTGAAGCATTAGAGGTTGTCAAGAACACTATGCATTTTAAATTATGAAGTCTCAGGGACTATGTTAAATTGTCAGTTTTAGAACTTGTATTTCACTGTCAAAATCACAAGGTATATTTGACACAACAGGCACTGTCACAATTGGAGATGATGCTGCTCTATGATCTTTGCCTAGTTTCTAGTTTAATGCATACTTGCAAATACCTGGCTGTGTCTGTTGGGAGTTTATCATCACTTTTCACACATCTTTTTTTTTTTTTTTTTTTTTCTGGGCAGACGTATCTATGGGAAATGACAAGTGGAGTTGAGGAGATCCCACCTGGTATTGTAAACAAAGAACACATTATCTTTGGAAACATGCAGGAAATTTATGAGTTCCACAATAAGTGAGTGACTTATCTTCCATTTCCATACTACTGCTAAATCCAAATGATGACCTGAGGGATTTCCTAGTGAAAATACTGTGCATTTCAATAATAAATGCTTTCCCATCAAAAAATGGGAAGATTTTCCTCTTGCATTGCTAAATTATTTCAGCTGTTGCTTTTTGCAGAGAGATAGGTACACTATTAGAAATTATATTTTTCAGTCTCGGATATCTTTCAGCTATAAGAGATTTTTTGGATACACCAAAATTTTGTTGTAGGTTTATCAGTTGTTCTAAAGAGATGAAAACCATTGAACTCAATAAAATACAAACATAGCACAAACATTAGGGCTCTGTCATTGTTTCAGCGCCCTCATTCCCAATATCCAAGGGCAGCTGTTAGTGAGAAAGAGTAGGGCTCCCAGCTCTTCTTGGCTCTTCTTAGCTTCTGTGGAGATGCTCCAGCATCATTACATTTACTGGAGTACAGAGCATAAAAGAGACTTGTCCACTCCATTTCTTCTAAATTGAGTGGTTCTTAGGGGGATCTGTGTACAGAAGTCTTGCTCTGAATCTTCCTTCTTTGTTACTTCCTGGTTATGTACACATTTGTATTGGGTTATGATTCTTAGTAATAAAATATACCTAGTGTATTCCAGACCCCGATTTTATAGTTCTTTGTATGCTTTGTGTTAACTTGAGAACTTGAGTATCCAAAAAGCAAGGTTTGGGTTTTTTTTAATTTGAGATGAAGGTTTTTCTTGAAACTGAAAACAGTAGGAAACCTTGGTAGAGAACAACAGCAATTACTAAATTTTTGTGTATTCTTATGTATTAACTGCATGTCCACTGGTTCAATTTCTGATCTTCTCATCAGAATTTTTACTGAATTATATTTTATATTACTACTTTTATTGCACATTTTTATATATTAGTTATCTTTATTTCCTTAGATCATACATTTGGTATTACAGAAAGTTTTCTAATGGCCTTTGTCCACAGACAATAGATCCAAACAAGCTGCTGTAATAAACATGTTTCATATGCCTTGTACTACTTGTTTCTTTTTTACCCACAGTATATTTCTCAAGGAGTTGGAAAAATATGAACAGTTACCAGAAGATGTTGGACATTGCTTCGTGACTTGGGTAATGAAATCAGACTTACATTTAGAAGTAGAGGGGGGGATAGGATGCATGACAGGCCAAATGCTTGCTCTCCAATCCCTTTTTGATTTGTTAAAGTACCTCTTCCTGCAAATTAAAGTAAAACGTGTGTATCTTTAACTGAGAAAACAATAATTAGGGCACTCCTGTCAGATGCCAGTCCTTAGCTGCTCTTGAAGTGTATGCAAGTGTCTGCCTAAACCTGTGTGCAGATTTGGTTTGTCTTAGTTTGAATAACCTATTTTTATATACATTGCTGCTGTTTTCAGTCTTACTTGCCTGATGTGTATTTTTACACTGCCAGTTTGAGGGGAAATGTAATTCTGTACAGCTTGGTTTCTTGATAGGGAAGATTAGCTCTCTGATAATGACATAAAAACTTTGAGAGAGGAATGATCTCTCTGATAACCTTTGTAAATTTGCATTTTGTTCTGCAGGCAGACAAATTCCAGATGTACGTTACCTACTGTAAAAATAAGCCAGATTCCACTCAGCTGATATTAGAACATGCAGGAGCATACTTTGATGTAAGTACATTGTGTCCATCTTAAAAGCTAAAACACCTTGGCTGTTTGACTCATATTTGTGGTTCTGCTGAGTGCCTAATCTGTTAAGAAAATGCAAGTTTCCTGTTAATAATGCCGCAATTTATTAAGCTGTCAGCTCAAGAAAATCAATCCTGTGTCTCACATGGTTACTTCCATTGCTCAGTTGGTGTTACAGAGCTGTCAAATCAGATGTGAAAAGCCGCTGTCAAATACCAGAGCGGTTCAGAACTGGAAGCAGGTTCTGGCAACAACAACCGAGACATGAATCTTCAGCTCACACAGGCACATCCTGCAAATCTTAGCATTTTGATGTGCTTAGTTTGCATTGTATGTAATAGAGATAGAAATGTTGGTTGAGTTTTTGCAGTGCTTTTAAACTGTAATTGCATGTAGTGGTAATTCAGTTCACTGCTGTTATTCAGAAGGGCTGAACCTCCTTATTCAGTCCCACGGTTCCATGGCCTATATGTGTAATATTCTGCATAGAAAAGCAACAAAAATGTAGGTGTGTTAGAAGTTATAGGGAGGAATTTTGGCCATGGTGACTGAGTTTTGGTTGGACATGTATTAATAGATTATTCAATTAGAGTGCTGTCTTTTTCCTCTTTTTCTATTTTTTCCCCACTAGCTGTATGATGACACCACAAATTTTTTATGATGACACCACAGTTTTTTTTAGAATTGTTTGTACAAGTAGAGGGAAGTAGAGGAAATCCCTGAAGCCCTTGAGGTTAATCTCAAAAGTCTAATCACTGAGGAAATGAGGTTTCTAAACATTGTAAGGCAAAGCCTTTCTGTGAAGCCTCTGTTAAGTTTTCAGTGTTTGAAGAAGAGCCAGGTGAGTTACAGAAAATCAGGTAGATATGACCAAAAAAATTCCAAGAAAAATTTAGTAAATACCATTAAAACAATAACACAGGGCTCTAATAAAATTACTAGAAATAAATTCTTGCCACCACCTCCTTTGATCCATCTGTTTTACCACTAGATCCAGAGCTCTCCATCCCCTAATTCACCTAAAGTATATTAGGAGTGTGAAGACTTAATTCTGTGCACAGAGACCTTGAGCGCTTCCACTGATGACACCACTGGTCTGTGTGAAAATATCGTGTGTATCCCATTTTGGGAATTTCTGATACTGTAACCATGGTTTGATGGCACATAGCTGTGGGGCATAACTTGCTGTTTGAAATTGGTTGTTTGAAATAGATCCAATACTATGATAAATGGCAGATCCTATCAGTGGAGTTCAGCCTCAGTCAGTACCTGAAATCTGTAATCATTGCAGTTAGCTATCTGATAATTCTGGTTTCCACCTTTAGCTTCGTGCATGTCATTTCTTTTTCTATTTGTAAGTGGCTGGTTTCTTTTCAAGCGCTTGGTAACCTCAGAAACTGTTACTCGGTGCTCCCTCTGGTGGGGGATGAGGCCGTCTGTGGCTGTTGGCGCTGAAATAGCAGGGGATGCTGAGATACCTCTACCTCAGCCTTCCCCGCACTCCTGCCTCTTCCCTGCAACACTGGAATGTCAGGGTTTTTCCTCTCTTGCAAGTAGCAAAATAAGTACAGATCTTAATGGTTTTTTAAAAAAGGTGTTGCCACACATTTTGTCTCTCTAATTGTTGCTCTTTGTATTTAGGTTTGTTGAAATGTTTCACAGGTACTCTTGGAGTCTTGGAGGTAATCATCTTCTGTTTGTACCAAGTGAGCAGGCAGATGCACAGCATTGCACATATTCATTGTGCCTGGAATATCTGTTTATCCTGTTTTTTGGGTTTTTTTCCTGCTAAAATAGAATTGGTAGTTAATGTATATTATTTCATAATCCCTCAAAACAGTTTATATCTGAGTGTTGGTGCTTACAGTCCTCAAATGTTTGCTTTTTCCATGTAGGAGATACAACAACGACATGGACTGGCCAACTCTATCTCCTCTTACCTTATCAAACCTGTCCAAAGGATAACAAAATACCAGCTTCTTTTAAAGGTCAGTATTTATTCAGTTCTTCATCTGATTCTGCTGGTCATAAGAAGGCAAAGCTCTTGCTAAAAGCACGAGGGTTGTTCTACTCTACTCTCTGAGACTCCGGCATCCTGGGCAGCCACAAATGCTGCTGCAAAATTTCAACTGAAAATGGTAAAGAAGGCATAAACAAGCAGCTTTTTGTCCAGATTTCTGTAAAGCAAAAAAAAAAGATTCCTGAATACTGATGTTTACTTAGAAAATATAATTTGCATGTGCAGGGTAAAAAAGTAATTCATGGCTATAGGACTATAAAACCATTTTTGTAATGGTTTCTACACCAGATTTTGGCAAGACATTAGCTATGCTGATGTATTAAATACTGTAAAATAGATATTTATATATAAAACTGTAATACAGATATCTATGAGGCATTTAAATATTTGTGTGTATTGGTAAATATTTACACATAGTGACTGTACCTGTAGAGCTGTTGCACAAAGAGTTTATTTGTAATGTTGCCTGGAAATGTCAAGTAAATAGTAGCTGCCAAATAAGCACAACTTTTGGAACCCTGTAGTTAGAACTTTCACTCAGTGGACAGATGTCTTCTCAAGTGGGCAGCAGTGTTCTTGGACTGTGCTGGCTCACTGTTAGGTGGCAATGCTTGTTTTGTTGTAGCAGCCTACAAAGGCGCTGTAACTGATCTGTGTCTCCCCTTTCTACTTGAGAACAGCCATGTGTAATTGCTTTTGACATTTCTGAAAAACATTAGGGGCTATTTCAGGTCACTTTGGGTGGAAACAAATCTGTCATTTTTGACTGAAGTTTAGTGTCTGTTTTCCACTTGCAAGGAGTTGCAACTTAGTCAAGTTATTATTACAGAAATACTCTGGGCTGTGCTGTTTCAGAAATTCTGAGGAATTAATTCCAACAATTATTATTATTTTTAATAATTAAATGCTTTTGCCTGCAACTTTATGGAAGTGGTGGGATACATTGGTTTCACCAGTGTTTGCAGAGCCAGATGTCTTTGCTGTGTAGTAAAATGGATTTTGTCTGGTGGTTCCTGGGTTGTCTTTCCTTTTTGTTTTTCTGTAATAGGAGGGAGACATATAGCATATATAGCATAGTGCAATTAAGAGCCTAAAACTTGAATGATAAATGAAACATTTTATAGTTCCGGAAGTTTCACTTGTTTTTCCAAATGTAATTGAAGCTGCTCCTCTTCTGTGCCTCTGAGAGATACTTAAGTTACTCTCACTGTTCTGTGGAGTTGTCATGCAAAATTTAGGTGGAATCATGTAGTGTTTTGCTGTGATAGTGGTATTGGCACTTGAATAAAAATACTGTAATGATTATAATATTAGAAATCACATGGCTTTCTCTTTGAAAAGGGGAAAAGGAATTTAACCTGAGGGAATGAATTAAGTGGGCTTTTTGAATAACAGAAGTAACATAATATGCCCTTTTGGTTATGTAACCTACATTTTATCTTGATACTGTTCAAATGCTTGAAAGCTGCCAGGAAATTTGAATACCAGCTGAGACACTGTTACATTAAATCTCTGGGATGTTGAATGGCCAGAGAACTGTATGCCCTAAATTCTGCTACAGCACTTCAGCATGTTAAATTCTCTAACTTCTGTCCATTAGTTAATGCTGGTTTGTATTGAAAAGTTTTGCCTGTAGGTTGCTTTTAACTGTATGAACACAGAATAGTCATTCATGAAATACTTAGAATAAAACAGTGTAATCTTTATCAGCAGTTGTACAGAGCAGGTGTTTGGTGCAGTGAAGCAATGGCTGACGTGGGAGGTGGGAAGGGTCCTTTTGTGCTGTCCTGCTTTCCTCCATCTTCATGACTTGGCAGCTGCATTGTTTTGGGCCTTGATGTAGCACAGCATCTGATAACTGTGTCAAGAAGTTCAAAAATATTTTATGTGTCAAAAATGATTTTTGGTTTGTTAGAACTACTCTTTGGTTGTCTGTCATATTAGTGTAAAAACAAATGATAGAGAGTTGTTTTGTCTGCTTGTCTTTTGCAGGAGCTGCTCACGTGCTGTGAAGAAGGTAAAGGTGAGATTAAGGATGGCCTGGAGGTGATGCTTAGTGTGCCAAAGCGAGCCAATGATGCCATGCACCTCAGCATGCTGGAAGGTAGGATTCAAGCTGCCTTTCCAATTCATTGTGTGCTGCAGATGAACTTTGTTTTGTGAATGTGTTCTTTTCTGAGGGTTTGTATTTTTGATACCATTTTGGCAGGGCTATATGAGATGAAAATTTATTTAGGAAAATAATTTGTTACAGTCAGCTGCTAGAGTTTTACTAATTCTTGAAGTGTTCTTTCACCTTGATCTATAGTTGTGCCACTGCAGATTTGAAAAACCTGTAGGCTAATGAAGTAGTCCACTACTCACCCAAAATGCAATAGATGACTGGTCAGATAGACTGGCTTTGGCTGCATTCTCCAATCTTAGCTTCTTTGTATGAGGCTCATAAGTGTGTTATTGGTGATTTTGCTGATTTATGTATCAAATAATTGTCTCCAAGAAGTTTGTCTTTTCCACATCTGTTTGCTGCCTGTTCCATAACAGACTTCTGGTTGAAATCTATCTTCTGGCAGTAAAATGTCAGCATAAGCCAATTTAGCTCAAGCCTAAGCCAGCATAATCATGTTCATGGCAGACAGTGAAGGTTGGATGTAATGCATCTATGTGCTTAGAACAACTCCGTGCTGAAATCTGTTTTGCAATTGGCACGTTATCATTTATAATGGTGCAATCATACATTTAGTAATAAAAATGTTTTTCTTGGGTGTTTAAAGTTTCTGAGAAAAAAAAAGCAGGGCCCTCTTACCTACCCTACTGTTGCTGAATAAATACTTTTAAGTGCTTCTAATCAATATGCCTTTTCTTCCCTTCTGCCTTCTGGGAGTAGCATGTAGCTTGTTGTGGAATTTCCAGTATTGTGCTAGATACTGTAAAATGTGCCTTGGTTTGACATGTGATCCTTGATCGTATAAATGTTCCAAATCACCTCTGTTCCTTGATTTTAAGCAGTAAGGATGTCAGGCAGTTTACAGGATCACTTCCAAATGCTTGTTCAGGAGGTGGTCTTAGTATAAAGGCTGACCAGCTTTGGTAATAATCTTTTGACACTGGGAATGTGACTCTGGAGAATATCCTAATCTTTCACATAAGTTGGTTTTACAACAAATCGTGCGTGCATTGTTGAGTCATCCCATGTTGGACAAATATAGTGAGTGAGCACATTTCCTCTTTATGTCTCCGGAGGATTTTGAATGAACATCCTGGCGGAACTTGCCTCTGATCCTCTCCATACTCTTGCCTTGTTCAGAACATGAGAACTGGCAAGCAGCATCTATTTAAAATACATTTTGATACCACTCAGAAGAGTATGGTAGACAATTGTTGTTATCCTCCAACTCTAAAACTTGTATTAAACTGGGCGAACATGATACCATTATAATGGAAGTAAAATTGTTGGTATTCTCAGTCTTCATCTTTTTTTCATTATGTCTCAATACAAATGATCCAGCTGGTAATTACTGTAATGTGGATCAATTCTGGCAGGACCAATGGTAGGCTGATTGTATGCCAACAGCTCCAAGCTGCCATGTTTCTCCATCCCCAGTTGGAACACAGTTCTCTGCTCATTGCCCACATGGTAGAGAAGGTATACCTCCAGAAAAAGTGGCACTTGGGAGCTTGCCACTCTCAGAAGAACCTGATTTGCTTGGTGTCTTTGCAAGTTGCTTACTTTGTACAGTGGCAGAAAGCTCATAAGAGAAATCATTTTCATCACAGAAGAGGTTACTTGAAGCTGACAAAGACAAATTTGTCATTTGTTGGTAAAATACTGCCAGAAGAGTTGATTAAGTTCTTAACAGTTGAATGTCTAAATTTAGAAGTACATTTGAGCTGCAGTTACATTTAGTATATAGCAGTGTTGTCAAGTCTTGTTTTTAGTATTGTTTTCTTGGAATCTCATCTTTTGGAAGCTGTGTCAGGGAGAAAAAAGTCCTATAGTTTAATGAACAGAAGCTGTGCTTCTTATGTTACTTGTATTACCAACTTTTCATGGTGAATCTTTCCTTTCACTCTGTTTTTAGGCTTTGATGAAAATATAGAATCTCAGGGAGAGCTCATCCTTCAAGAATCCTTCCAAGTGTGGGACCCAAAAACTCTGATTCGAAAGGGAAGAGAGAGGCACCTTTTCCTTTTTGAGATGTCCTTGGTTTTCAGTAAAGAAGTGAAGGACTCCAGCGGAAGGAGCAAGTACATTTACAAGAGCAAACTGTTTGTAAGTATGGGAGAACAACTGATCATATCTACAAAACTGTTTAGATTAGGCTTCAGCTAAGCTCAGGTGATTGAAGTGTGTCTGAAAAACTTGAACTGTTACTGAGCACTGCAAGAACAGCCTTGGAATGTATAGACTGAAGCTTTGAAGTTTGGTGCTTTGTCTTGCTCTTGAGGAGAAAGGATAGGCTCAAAGCAACTACTGAAGGGTCCATGTCAGTCTTGGTGTGTCAGGTCAAATGAAAATCAATATTGGGCTAGACTGGTTTTGTCTTAATTGTGCGTTGATTGCAGATTCTTTAACACTTATTTGTATAAAGCAGAAGGATGGAAGGAGTTGATGAGCTGCCTTCAACTTCCTTGTTTGCTATTGCTGTTAAGGATTCGTTTTAGTTGATACTCTACAACTACTGATTGGGGAAGGCAAGAACTTTGTTTTGGAAAAGTTCATTCCAGAATGTTTGCATAGACCAGTTGTCTTACAATAAAGTTCTGCGTATGGAATTACAGTATTTATGATCTACTGAAAGGATATAAAAGTGGAAATGTTTTTATTCCTATCTAAAAAAAAAAAAAGCAAAAGGAAAAAGCAACCCCAAAACCTCCACTCTTACTTTCCTTATCTCTAGAATGCATGCTTTACAAAATGTGACTCTGGAATTCACATCCTTACCTTCCCATCTTGTTGGATGACTGGGGTGAGAGCAGTACTCACACTCCATAAATTTAGGTAGCCAAGTGGCAAGACAGTCTCCCATGGCTTGCTCTGCACCTATCAAAGGCAAGATTAGCTTTTATATAGCTAAAATAGTTCAGAGCAAGTACAAAAAATTACTTCCTTTCTCAGAACTACACTCTAGAAAACATTATTCTTGTATTGATCCTATTGGGATATGTAACTAAGTCTAGATGGTATAAATACTAAGTCTTTTCCTTGTGCTTCTGTTCCTTTTCCTTCATTCATTCCCACTTCTGTGTCTAAACGGTAAAACAGGTTGGTGAAAAAAAAACCTCTTTTTTTCCCTATCTTTCTTTGCATATTCTGTCATTTCATTTCCAACATTTGCTTTCCTTCCTGATTCTAAATATCTAGCAGGTAACACAGCTGCAGCTGTTTGTTGATCACACCATTCTTTGCTGCTCTTAAAAACCCAAAATTAAAAAAAAAAAAAAGATGGTGTATTGGAGAATATTAATAGCTGCCAAGGGATTATGTGGGAGGGGTGACAAAACTGAAAAATCAGTCCTGTTAAATTGCCATGTCAGTTCCTTCAGCAGGAATTTAGTAGTAGCCTTAGCTCTTAGAGAAGCTAATGGAAATCTTTAAGACTCTCATTGTACTAATCTTTTAAAATACAAGAATTCTTTTTGTTGTCATATTTTATCTGGCAAAATATCCTGTAGTGCATTTTACTATTATAGCAGCTCCTACAGTTTGGTCTTTAGAAAAGGCATGTTTATTTGAGCTAAAGATCCTTTCTGTATGCTATCCTGTGACTTCTATAAGGTAGCTTTACAAAAATGAGGTCCTTCTCTTTGCTTTGGGCATGATGACTTCAGGGTTTCCCCAGCATAGGATACTCAATGGCATGATCTAGAGATATAGATATATATATGTATATAAAAATATATAGATGGAATGTGTTAATGCGCTCCTTTGGCAAGAGATTAAGTGTCCAGGAGCCTGAGGAGGGCTGTGGGAGAAAAGGCAAGCAGGTGTTACTTGGACAGAACAGTCTCCCAGTCACCAGGAACTGGTTGTTTGGGAGCTTCCTTACCTCAGTGTGGTTTCCATGCATCCAGTATCCCACAATGGTTTCTGTTCTGTGAGCCTGTCCTGGAGCGCCACATGCAGACTTAGCATCCTTTGCAGAGAGCTGTGTTGCTCAACTGCCCATTGGGCAAAGACAGTTGTGTGTGGAAGGGTAGATGTTGGGATGGGATTATTTTAGAAGAAAAAAATAACTAAAAAGCTTTCACCCACCAACACAAAAAGAAAAAGCCAAGTTAGCATCCAAGTGAGACAAGAAAAAAAGTACTTTTACTCAGGTATTGAGTATCCAGCATCTCATGTGTTGAGGTGTGTATGTGCTAATGATGACGTGTATGAGGGGAAAAATACAGCTTCTAATCATGTGAGAATACTTAGCAGCTGTTGGGGAGTGAGGGTTCTTTTAGTTTGAGCTGTATTTCTTAGTTGGTAATTTTTTTTGGAATAGAGCCTTTATGAATTGTTTAAAGTGGAAGCCAATTCATATGAGTGAGATGTTCCAGTCAGAAAGTGAAAACATTTTGGATGATAATTAGCTTTTAAGGTCTGACATTAGAACATTCCCAAAGACTGATTGTTCATGTAGTTGTCTCACAAAATTCTCCAGGGAAACTGCGTTTCTGAATTATTTCATCTGTTTCAGAGGGAAGGAAACACTAGGAAAGGCTCATTTGACAGGAAAGAATCCAGCATTTTACAAGACAGCAAGAGAATTCTTAATCATATCTTATCTGAGAGGGAGCATAAAAATGAGTAAATAGGGAGTGTTCTCCAATGGAAATGAACAGGGAGAGAAGCCAAAACTTATTTTTTGCCAAGCATCATCTTTAGAATTTTAAGGGTTTTCATGTCAAGTCCAAAAACTAAAATCAGTAATTTGTTTTTGGGATTGTGTTATTGTTTATTGTCACTTTATAGAAAAGATTGTTAAGCTTTCAGTTCTTACTTTTTTGAAGAGACCTCACACTGCCACCAGAATAAAGGATTCTTTCTAGCCATATGAGTTAGCCTTAAGCTTCTGAAAATCTCTTTAAATAGCAGTGCTCAATTTTGTAGATTATTAGCATGCCTTTGTTGGCTTCTGAGAAAAAAAATTCTGTGTGGTCCTAACAATTTTTTCTTATTCCAGACTTCTGAACTGGGTGTCACAGAACATGTAGAAGGAGACCCCTGCAAGTTTGCTTTGTGGGTTGGAAGGACACCAACTTCAGACAACAAAATTGTTCTCAAGGTAATTTTAGCAGATGTGCTTTTAGTCTATAGCAAGTCTTGTAGTTGTTGTTATTTGTTGGGAAAGCAAGGAGTGATTTCCTGCTTTGAGAGGGGCAGCTGGTGACAAATCATTTTCTTTAGGTTTGCAGCAGTGGTGGTGTGTATATGTCTAACTCATGTGGCCTGAGAGCAGAGAGGAATCTTTGCAGCCTACTGAAGGATTAGACAAACATGCTTTTACAAATTGTGGTGGGGAGAGGTTTGATCCCATGAACTTCCATAAGCTTGAAGACTTCAGCAAACAGCTGACAGGGAGCTGGTGTCACAAAGAAATGATGGCATAAGTGTTACCTTCCACACTCAAGTCATTGCTGCTTGTTGGCCATGCCATTTTTCATGACCCGTATTTTTATGCAGAAAACAAACACTGCAAAAGATTTTTATGTCTTTCTGTGAGCTACAAGTTTTTCTGAAGCTACTTGCCTTTGGATGAAAGTGCATGTAATTCCTATAAGCTTTGTGTCTGTGCAAGTTATAGGTGTCAGTAGTGCTGTTTGCCTAGCTAGAAGAATGGCTAAATCAATATTTTCTATGATTATGGTATGTAACCTGGGACTCCTTCTCAACTGAAGAACCAGTTTTGTAATAGCATAAGCAGCTAAAGGGTAATCTGTCATGTTTTGAGGAGCTCTGTTGAGCTGAAACAAGGTTCATTATTCCCATTTATAGATTAATACACCTACTATTAAACTTGTTTGTGATTTCACATATATTCATAGCAAATAATCAATAATGTCACTTAAAAATGGCCTTTCCAATTCACATTCTTCTTCACATCCAAGTCACATTCTTCCTTGTGAATTACAGACTAACAAAAGCTTACATTAGCTTTCTGGCAGCAGTGAAGGAATGCAAGGAAATTAAGTGTAACATGAATGCATACTAGATTTTCTTTCAGTTTTTAATGTTCCCATAATTTCACAGACAATGCTTTGCAGCCTGACATGATCCTCCCAGGGCAGAACAGAATAAAAGGTTTTAATTAAGGCTTCTCTACATAAGATGACTTTAAGGTGTTTCTGTTCTGTGCTTTACTTAGTGCATATGATATTTAGAAAACTTCTGTGATGCATCAAGCTCTTCATCAAAATTTTGTGGACTTTGTTTGCTTGTTCAGTTTTTGAAGGCTGGAAACAAACACTTCCTTACCTCATTAATATTAGAAGTAAATTCCTTGAAAAACTAATAAAAGATGTTTTAGAAGACCATGTTTACATTCTTTTCCTAAATGTTTTTGTTTGTAAAAGAAAACAAAATTCTTTTTCCTACCTGTCCCATCTGTTCCTACAATTTTCTTCATTCCTTTAGAATTCCTGGTTATTATATATTTATAATATATTACATATTTATAATATATTTGAAGCCAGTTATTTCAGGAGACAGCAATTAAGAGAAGTAGTATATAATTAAGGAAACTATATATAATAATTTCTTTAGATCTGCAATAATATTTATATTTAATAGCATTTCAGGTGCAGGGTTAAATTGGGCTAAGCAATCAGATTGCAAGTTGGGCAGGATATCAAGTAATTTCTGGAGTATTTAAAATAATAGATATGTTGCAGGTAGTAATTAGAATACAATCCCTAAATTAGCTTTCTGCCTCAAGATATGTATCAAAAAGTGGGAAGAGTAATACGTGAAATGCGTTGCAGTAAAAGTTAACTTCTTTTGCCAGTAATAGTTGGTTATTATTCTTTCAAGTTAGAATTGACCTAAAATGTAGGATGAAATTAAAATATCAGTATTCAAGGTGTTATTATTGGAATTCATCTCATTCTCATGAGATGCATACAGGGCTTTAGTCATCAAGTTAAAAAAGTAAACTCTGAATTAAGGTTAAAATGTTTTTTAAGTTACCAATATTAATAATGTTGAGAAGTGTAAAGTAGTGTTGGGGATTCAAAATAAGACTGCTAGACTTTCCTTTTCTCTGTTTAGGTTTTCAGAAATTTTTCACAAAGTCATTCTTTATGTGTTCCTCTTTGTGCTTATTAGCTGACTGTATGTGTGGATCTACTCAGCCATAATGGTCCTTTGTGGGGGTTTTGTTTCTTTTGCATATCAAAGGCATCCAGTATAGAGAATAAACAGGACTGGATCAAACACATCCGGGAAGTGATACAAGAAAGGACTATTCATCTGAAGGGAGCATTGAAAGAGCCCATCCACATTCCCAAAACTGCACCAACAACAAAACAGAAAGGAAGAAGGTAAGTAGTATTTCAAATAATCAGAGATCTCTAAGTATACAACAGTGCTCTTTCCTCTGTACTGTTGAATTTTGAATGCTTTTAAGTGAATTGGACAAAAGCAAGAGTCATTTGGTCCACCTTTATCTTATCATTAATTTACAGTTTCCTGCAGTGCTGAATTTGTTGAGATTTCTGCTCTGAACAGTCCCTGGCTTGTGTAAATGAGCCATTACAGAAGGGATTTGAAACTACAGTACAGAATAGCTGTACATTTTAAATTTTTGCAATTCTGCATGTGTTACTCAGGTCCTTCGTTTTGCTTTTATGAAGCTCGAAATGTGTCACCAAGTGTCC
Organism: Agelaius tricolor; assembly: GCF_023055355.1. Classification (NCBI taxonomy): domain Eukaryota; kingdom Metazoa; phylum Chordata; class Aves; order Passeriformes; family Icteridae; genus Agelaius; species Agelaius tricolor. Next base: position 21,649,296 of record NW_027269262.1, on the reverse strand, counting down.
TCCTTGCTAGCTTTGCCTAAGTGACTGGGCAAGTTTGTTGCCATATTTCTGGCTCACTGGTTGTTGCCTTAATTCCACACGATGTATACCTTGCAAATTAATCTCTTCTCTTACAGCAGAGAACAGAGTATTAAGTACTGAGTATTTGGTTCTTGCATCAGTGAATTTGGTGTCTGTTGCCACACTGGGAGTGTCTCACTTCCTTAACTAGCATGTTGCAAACACAGTACCACTCTTGTAATGAGAACTGAATTCTTTGCAGAGATGGCGAGGACCTGGACAGTCAGGGAGATGGCAGCAGCCAGCCTGATACTATTTCAATTGCCTCACGAACCTCCCAGAACACACTAGACAGTGATAAGGTAAGTTTCCTGGACATTGCTCTGTGCTGAGAGCAGGTGATTTGTCCCTTAGTGTGAATTAGCACCCAAGATTAGTCCTTAGTACCTTCAGAGAAGAGGCATGGAAATACCCAGTCTCTTAAAAATAGCTGTCTGCAATAGAGAAAATACCTTGATACCATGGGAGAGCAGGAATGATTGTTTAAGTATAATAGGTCATGAAGAGATTGTTTGTGCCAATTTGAAACCATTTTGGTCCCCTCTGTTCCGCAGTTTGCTCAAAGATTTGACCCAGTTTAAAATGAAAGTTTTATTTTCCATAAAATTAGATAGCAATGCACAGAATTTTTCTTGATGTTAATCTCAGCCTTCCTGAAAGCATGCCATCTGCTTTTCATGTTGGCTTGAGGCTGGTGATCACCACAGAGTTACTGTTGTAAAGGAAAAGTACTCTCCAGTGTTTATGGGTTAGGGAGTAGGTTTTCACTTTCTGCATGAAAGCTGATGGAATTGTCCAGAGGTAACGCACCAAACTGTCATTTCGCACTAGTGTTGGTGTTTCCTTTCCTCCCTCTCTGCCTGTAGATTCTGGCTGGGTTGTACCATAAGGATACACAGCCAGAGTTTCCCCTGGGTGGAAGAAAGATAAGTGTCAAAAGAATAAAAAAGTTTCTAAAATGTGTGTGTTACTTGGAATTGGAACAAGTTTTTTTGGCAAGTGAGAAGTGTTAGGACCCTGGAGGGAGGTAGAGATGGATAATGAAAGTTTGTCAAACAGAAGAATGAATTAAAACCCTGACGATGCCTACCAAACTACTTTAAAGTTTGGCTAGGGATTTCTAGTCAGTTACCTCCTTGGGTAAAATTGTTCTGATGAGCCATTCAGAATATGCAGATAAATAACCAGTATTCTTCAGGGTAGCTAAATTAATATGTTCTCAGAATAATATTTACACCATTTCCATCATCACCTAAACTCAGTGAGTTTTCTCTATTTTCACATGTTGCTCAAACTCCATAGTTTGATTTTTCCATGTAGAGAAGCAGACAGGAGGAGGGAAATACTAAGTGCTTAGGTTGCTCTTGTATTTGTCAAGAACAGCCTATGTTTTGACTTTGTGCATTTGTAGTGAGGTTGGTCTGTAGTTTGGTAGTGGCTTCTTCTAAAGATACCTGTGAGAAGAACAGTTGGTTAGAGGAAGAACTCTTATGGTGACTTTTATTCTGCTGTCTTATTCTTAGCATTCTTACTTAACTATTTAGGGATTTAAAAACATTGAGTTTTGTATGCTAGCAAACAGTTCTTAAGAGAAGAGTTTAGGTAACCTGTGACCCTAGAACAAGACTGTCTGTGATTTCCCTGGTTGTTGGCTGAGACACCAGGCTGTGTTCACACAGGGTGGATGTGATGCAGTCCATCCCTGCCATGCAGAGCCAACACCCTTCTGCTTGTGATGCGCTGTTCACTAGGATGCATAGCATCATTGTCTCCTGATGCCCCTCACAGGAATATTTCATGCATAGTCTGAGAATTGCTGAGAAAGGTGGCCAAGCAGAATGCCCTCAGGATTGTTTTCCAGTCTGACATGAGGAGGAGTCTTACCAACAACCTGTTCAACAGGAGTTAAAAGTTAAAAGGAGGAGGAATGGAAGGAAGGAGAAATGGAGAACACTTTTCAGTATTTTCCTGACAGGTTTTAGGTGTGATTAGTGACTGTAGTGTTGTATTTAAAGTATTTTTGAGATCTTGCTTTTGTGCATAAAATTTTTGTTAGACTTTTCTTTGCCAAGAAAAACAAGCTGATGACTCCCTGGAAGTTACTTGGGCTGTGTTTTATGTCCAAGGAAGGAATTTACTATTGTGCACTTCTAAAAAGTGTGTGAATTAGCAGTGTAGTTTTGTTTGATGTTTCTGTTGTATGCTTTGGTTTGCTAAATACATTGAGAAAAATCTTTAATCTGTTTAAAAATACAAAATAAAAATTATTAAGGAACAGTAACAAGAAAGTGGCCAGTGAAATCTGCAGGGTGTCTTAACACCATTGCTGAGTCTGAGGTAATCTCTCACGTTGGATGTTGAAAATTCATTAGCTGCAGTCCACTTGGGGTTTAAAATCGACTCTGCCCTCTTAGCCTAGAAGCTTGAAGTGTGTGTGAATATCTTACAGAAATGGAGTAAAACAGTTGTACAGATTTAAAGTGCTGTTGATGTGGTTAGCCAGAGGAAGCAGTGGAACTCCTTGGTCAAATTTGGAGCAGGTAGCTAACTGAGATGGGATTCCAAACCAAGAAACAATTAAAAATATCAAGCAATTAAAACCAGTAATAATTAAGTATTAGAAGTGTTTAGTGCTATATTACTTATTAAGCTCTTGCTGAACAGTTTTCTGTTCATGTGTATCTGTTATTGAGGTTGAGAAAAAGACAAAAAAATATCAAACATGTTATATTAATCAACAGCCAACTAAAACCATTCTTTACTTCCTCCAATTATATATTCAGACAGTTCATTCTTTTAAAATAAATGTTTTGATTAGAAGTGCTAAACTGTTATACAGGGAGTATATCAAGAATGAAGTCCTTTATCCAAATGTCAATATTCTTTCTCACCTCCTCAGAGATATACTTTGAAAGAGCTGAAAATCCTTAACCATGATAATAAGTGGTTGAATATTGTCCAGATGAACCTCTTTCCTTGCATCCTGTTTTCTGACATAATTGTAATTGCCATAACAATAGAGAATAACTTTATGATTAGCATTTTTCTTCTCCACCCTTGCTTTTTAGGCTAGAATTTTAACTTTTGATTGCTGGCTCCACTGTTGCAATGCTGTTTTTCAGTAATGACTGGGATGATGCAATAGACCATATGCTTATAAAGCTGACATTGATATCCTTCCCAGCCTCATGTCATCTGAAAACAGTGTTGGAAGGCAGAATTAGAATTCAGAATAATCTTGGCAGTGGGGAAAATTAACTGCTAAAATTCTATGCAATTTAATAGGAACACATTTGAGTTTATATTAATAGGTAGAAATAGTTAACTAATGAAAACTGAGAATTTGAAACAGTTTTCGAGAGGATGATTTAGAAGCTACAGAGGCTCACAAGATGTTTATTATTTTGCTGTGTGATGCATCTGGGAGGGCAAGGAAAGCAGCAATATATTGGCTTATAGAAATGGGATGTTGAGGACACTAAGTCCTCATTCTTTACTCAGAACTCATAAAGCTTACATTAGACACTGTAACAATTGAGTTACAGTTTAGAGTACAGAATTTTGGAAAATCAGTGGTCCATTGAAAGAATTCTGAGGGAAAGAAGAAAAAGATTGATTAGAAGTCTACTAAACCTAACTTACAGGGCAAGGAAAAAAATGGGGGCTAACAAGTCTAAAGGGGAAAAAAAGGCAGGAGGAAGAACTTTAGGTCTTCAGGTGGGGAAAAAAGACTACTGCACAGAGTTACTAAACATAGGTCTTTTACCTATGTTTTAAGTGGATGGGATGAAATTGAATGACTTATTTTTAAAAAGGATTGTAATAATACTTTTTATGGGTATGAAGATGTGAAAACCTAGAGCAGAGTAATTCTGAAGGCTGGGGAATCTCCATAACTGGAGTTCTGTGAGAACAGTTAGGATGAATGTTAAGGATTCACACAGTTGTGGTTGATCATGCTCTAGAGGATGGGAATGAAGTGGACTAGGTCATTTAAGATCCCTTTCTGGACTTTTTTTATTATTATGGGGTGTATCTTCATATTGCAAGACATGCAAAATATTTACATCAATAGTGCTGACCCATCCTGAAGCATTGGAAGCTATAATGGAATCCAGTGTGAAATACATAATTTTTGAGAGAGGGATTTCTAGTCCATCAAAGCATCTCAGTTTTCTGCATGAGTGCTCTCTCATTGTACCCTTCTCAGTAAATATTTTGCCCTTCACCTTTCACAGCATTCCTTCCCTTCACATTCTGTAGATGTGTAGCCAGCATTTTAGGTGGCTAACAGATAAAAGAGATTCTTGGACCATTCATTTGGTCTTTCATCAGCCTCATCTCATTTTTAACATTGTCTTTTGAACTTGATCCAGTGCATAGGAAATTAAATAGGGAGGCTGAGGAAACAGTGGAGGTCTGATAGGTTTTTTTCATGCTTTATTCAGTGATCTGGTAGAAACATGAAATAATCCAAACTAATATCTGAGAACATGAGAGGCTTTCAGAAGAACTGTCATAGATTGCTATCCTAAATAGTAGGAATCATGCTAGCTGCTGTGGGTGGTCAGTAGAGCAATACTTTATTTTTAAGAAATTGTCTTTTGTTCCCAGCTGGTAACACTTTGTATTACTGTCTTTGTGAAGTTGTATTTCATTTTCATGCTTCTTTAAGCTTGTGTGTAGTTCTTTGAAAGACAAAAAAAGGACTGAAGCAGCAGGAGACGACCAAGTATTTAGTTCTGCCAGCTGAGTCTCCGGAAGAGAAAAGGCTCCAATCAGTAGAAAAAAATGTCAACAAAAAAAGCAGACATGGCTCTGAGCACACACCTCCTTTCAGAGTCGGAAACCAAGTCTGGACAGCTACCTGGTCAAAGCAAATTGCTCTTTATTTGAGGCAGAACTTTTGTGCTGTCCCATTTATTTTCTGCCAGACTGCATTTGTTTCCATTTTAAACAGGGATTAAAGATTTTTTTTTTGCTTGAAATAATTGAGAAATCTTGTTAGCTTCTCTTTGCTTTCCCTTCTTCTTAATGTAAAATTACCATGGAAAATTAAATTTCATTTGCAGTCCTGAGAGGATGTTGTATGGCCTGATGTAAAGGCTCTTGAATATCTAGTCAGCCACGGTGCTTGCAGGTAGTGGTGGCAGATGGACCACTTAGTGTGGTGTCCCTGACTTCAGCAAACCTATGCTAAGAATGTACTCAGTCAGTGCTCACATGTTTGTGTCGTTTGGTTTTTTCTTTCTCTCTACCAGCGACAGTGACTAAAATGCCCCAGAGACATGAATGGAGATGGTTAACATTAATTTCAGCAACTGCAAGGCACTATGTCCCATGATAAGCTGTTTAATTAAACCTTGTGCCTTTTTGTAATCTGCAGTTCTGTTTCTGTCTGGCTTTTGTGTCTCATCTCGTCTCTGCCTCTCCAGTTTCCATGTTTCAGACATAGCATCATTTATTTTTATCATGCATGATTAATTCAGTTTACATAAAAGGTTTCTAGAGACGGATAGATAAAGTATATAAAGCCTTTGTTCAGCCTAAATTTGGATTTTGATGGTTTGCAACTCTTTTCCCTTCAGTGCAAGTCAGTCTCCCAGTTTCTGCTGTGCCTCTCACTCTTCCCTGCAGCTAGCCTGGAGAGCCTTGCCAAAGCTGTCCAACAACAGCTGTTGAGCAACGCTCTTAATCACAGACACTCCCTGCTGTCCAACTGCATTTAATCAGTGTGAAAGATGAAACTGCTTTCACAAAGTGTGCTATGGAGAGAAATTGAGCAAGGAAACAAAGAGGAAAGAAGTGTTTTCTAACCACTACTGTAGTAGGCAGAAAGAAGGGAAGTTAACCCAAAGGAAGGGAAAATTGGTAAATGCTTTTTTTGCTCAGCTCTCCCAAATGCCATATGTGTGTGCTGGGTACAGTAATCATTGGTTTTAGTGTCTTAGCAATAGTGGAAAAGTTCTGCACTAAGTTGCATGTAACAGCATAGGTGCATGTTTGAGGATGATGTGGACCTAACAACCCTGAGCAAGAAGTGTCTTACATACTATACTGAAGTGTGAATGAATATTGAATTTCAGTGGAACACTGGCCAGCTAGGATATCTGATTATAACATTATCTGAAAAAACTAGGCATTTTGTGTACTTTGGCCATCTGACATGGCCACTGACAACCTTCATTTGCTTTTTCTTTTAGCTTAATATTGTATAAAATACTTAGAAAACATAAAATCTGAGATCCTACTTCTTTTGTTTTATTAGGGGAAAGAGAAGAAGGAACAACTATATTACCAAAACATGTGGCCATTGCACCAGTCACAAAAAATACACCTTAATCTCTATTTGTAGGAAGTGAGGGGTCAGGAAAGCAAACAGATCACCAAGAATATGCTCCTGTAGGTATTTAGGAGGAAATATAAGGATGAGATGAAGTTTCTGGAAAGTGTCAGCTTGTTACTCTGCTTTCACTGGATGGGATATGGACTCCTGAGAAAAATTTGGTCTGCCCTATACACCTTGTGAAGTCATACTTCATCAGCTTTTTTGTTAGTCCCCATCAGGCATACAGATGGTTTCAATTGTTTCTGAGTTGGTCTGACAAAGGCTGTAACATAAATCAATACCAGAAAACAAGGGAAAGCTTTTACTTTTTCCCCTTTGCATAGCTTTGCATGGACTGAAAAAAGGAGTGTAAGGGAACAGGAAACATGTTTTAATGAGGGAGGAGGTTACATGTTTTGAAGGTGTACCCCCCTGTAATTTGTGTATTGGGGCTGTCCGAAGAGACAGGGTAGAAGCAATTTTTAGCCTGTATCTAAACAGGTACAACCTGATTCATCTTCCTTAAACACTAGATTTATGAGGGTTTTCTGCCCTTCTTGGCCCCAGCATTCCCTCAAGAAAACTTCAGCTCCTCTGTAAGCGCACACAAGCAATGCTAGCCAGTGAGATTAGCAGGCAGACACCATGGGAAAGCTATGGAGTTACTGCAGCCCATCTGCTAGGAATTATGTTCTGTCATTCATTGCAGACTGGAGGAAGAGAAGGTTGGAATTGTCCTTTGCTTCTTACTGGGTTTTGCTGGTTTTGTCATTTGCTCTGAAATTCTTGCTTGATAACAAGTAGCATTTTCCCCAAAAAGTTTGTCCAGTACTGTTTCCATTCCAAGCTTGTAATGAAAACTAATAAATAAGAAACAATGCAGTCTCTTATCTCCTATTTCTGAAGCTCATGGGATGTAGCTGGCATCCATGAAAACAGTCAAAAGCAACGTGGCAGGGTCTGTTCAGTGTGTTGGTGTGGCACTTGCTTCTAGATGTGATGCAGCTGGAATTCTCACAGGGTATTGGTCCTCCTTTGTCAGTGTAGAGCATTGCAAGATTACCTCACTGAGCTGAAGGAGTTTACTGGCTTGGTTCAAAATTACTGAATTCACAGAAGTTGAATACCAGCTGAGATCTGGTATGAATGTTGCACTGAAGCAGCCAGAGCTATAGAAATGGTCACACATGAAAAACTGAAGTAGCCTGGAATGCTGTTGCCATAAGGAAGAAGGAATTCTAGGACTGCTTGCTTAAGTTGGATGGGTGCTTTGGCACTGAGCAATCTTGGGAACTTTGCAAAGTTCTGATAATAATTTTCATTTCACATCAAAGCAGATGTAACAATCAAAAAGAGGAAACTAAAGCTTAGGCAAAGTTATTCTAATGAAGTGTTTTGAAGAGGGGGAGGAAAACCCTAAGCTTGCATGATTTTAATTCAAGTTTGTGCAGTTTTATTTGGGGAAACCAACAAAAATGTGAAAGTTGTAAGCCTGTGTGAATTTTCTGTTAAACAGTTAAGTATTTGGGAATGTTTTGTGAAGAACTTTATGATGACTTCTATAATTGTGTATGATGTGTCCTGGATGATTTTGTGACCTGTGTGTGTAAACTGTGAGTAGGGTAGGAATAAGGCAGTAAGCTCATTTGAAAAAACTACCTCTTTCTCTCTTGAATTTGAAAGATAACAAAGCTCATGGGTGACTGCATTTAGTAATATCTGACCTTTATTTTTGCTAATTATCACCCATAAAATATATTCAGAAGCGACTGCTACTTCAGCTTTTGGGATACGGAGCAGTCTAGCAAGAAAAGCTGCTTAAATCCTCCGCCCAGCACTGTCACAACCAGTGTGCTTTGAACAATAGGCAGAGACAAGCAGAGTTAGAAATCTGTTCTAAAACACCAGAACTGCCTGATTTTGAAACGCTCTCTTCTTGATGTGGAAAGTTCCAGAAGCCTGCTATCTCATCCAAAATACAAATCCTGCCAGGAGTCCTAAATAGGTACCGGTGCGTGACGGATGGTTTGATAACGAGCGTTCATCCGGCTTCTCCTTGTTCTCTCCCCTGGCAGTTATCTGGTGGGTGCGAGCTGACAGTGGTGATCCACGACTTCACCGCCTGCAACAGCAACGAGCTGACCATCCGCCGTGGGCAGACCGTGGAGGTCCTGGAGAGGCCCCATGACAAGCCCGACTGGTGCCTGGTGCGAACCACGGATCGCTCCCCAGCTGCGGAAGGCCTGGTCCCCTGCGGCTCCCTCTGCATCGCCCACTCTCGCAGCAGCATGGAGATGGAGGGCATTTTTAACCACAAAGGTAAGGAGTGATGGGCACAAAGCCTAGACATCAGCAGCGTGCTGTGACGGTGTTCACAGGGGCCTTAGGATGAGGGAAAAGATGAGGGTCTGACTCCATGTTTCAGAAGGCTTGATTTATTATTTTGTGGTATATATTATATTAAAACTATACTAAAAGAATAGAAGAAAGGATTTCATCAGAAGGCTAGCTAAGAATAGAAAAGGAAGGAATGATAACAAAAGCTTGTGTCTCGGACAGAGAGTCCGAGCCAGCTGACTGTGATTGGCCATTAATTAGAAACAACCACATGAGACCAATCACAGATCCACCTGTTGCATTCCACAGCAGCAGATAACCATTGTTTGCATGTTGTTCCTGAGGCCTCTCAGCTTCTCAGGAGAAAAAATCCTAAGGGAATGATTCTTCAGAAAATATCATGGCTGCAGCGTGGGGTTTGGGTCATGGACAGTGCCGTGTATATGGCAGCTTCGGTGTTCTGCACTGCCTCCTTTTCAGCAACCACTCTGTCTTTTCCAAGAATAAGCAGTTGGCAGTTCTCAGCATTAAGGGAAAATGTGGCTGAAGATAGAGAAGAAGTTTAAGCAAATTATATCTTGGTGAAGAGTTATATATCATATTAGATCAAGCTGCGGTGATAGGAAAATCTATACCTGAGAAGTGCTGAAAGTGGGGAGGGAAGAAAATCTCTGGAATGGATTATCAATGTTTCCTGAGAAGTCCTGCAGTAAGAAGTCATGAAGGTTCAGCAATGGAAAAGGTAAATACACTCCTCCATATGCCCTGGCACACAAATTGTTCTTTTCAGAGTAGCACTGGCACACTTTTTCCCATAGCATCTCTGAAATCTTACTTTGGTTTTTTTCCAGATGCATGAAAGAATATTCCCCTGAAGGGTGCAAGAAAAATCTGATGCTTTTTGAAAGGTTTTAGGGTTTTAGTGTGCTCTAATCTTTTGCCTCTGTAAACTATCCAGGCTCAAAAAGTAGATTATTATTAGAGAAAATGCTTGCTTGCCTCATTTGCAGCTACTTGAGTTTGCAGGCTGTGAACAGAAAAAAAAATGTAAGCTTACAAAAAGAGAGGAGGGGAAAAAACCAGAAAAATAGTTAATTAGAAGACATTTCATCACATGGGAAAAGCTGCATTTTAAAGAGTTTCTTATTGCAGGTAATAAGGTTAGTAGACAAGTGATGTTGGGGAAAACTTGTCCTCCAAAACACAAAATTCTTGGTTTTGGAAAGTTTTTCATAAATGTAACCACAATTTTTTGAATTATTCAGTCCATTCCAGCTATTACAATTTTTTCCCCATTTTTTAAGTCACTGTATAAATATGCTTGACTAAAACAGGGGTGAGTCTGTGTTTCTTACATTAGGGGCAGGCACAGCAGGAGCTTCCTGAATGCAGGGTGACTGGGGGCTTGGGGGGGGCAGTTTGAAGGATTGAGCTGTATAGTTGGAGTAGTCTTTTGTCATTTTGTGTCCTACAATAATTTGGATAGGGAAAGCTTGCAGATGTTCTGATGATAAAATCGGAAAATATAGTTGAGTAACACTAAAACTTTTTTCTTCTTGGACTAGGGGGTGAAATCTGGATTTTTTTTTTTAACAACACAAGAACTGATAAATTTCCTTTGGAGTTTAGGGACTTCACCATTGAATGCAATTTTATTAGGAGAGGCAGATTGTATTGGACTATATGTATATATGTGTACATAATATGAAATACCTTGACCTTTTCAGAATCCCAATGGACAGACAGAGCTGGTTTTGTGTTTGAGAAGTTACAAAAGTAACTTCTTTAATCGAATCAGTGGACATGACCTGTATTGCTTTTTTTTCTTCGGAGTTTGTTTAGGGAAAATGGGGCAGAGCATTTCAAGGATACTTTACTTTGTTTAACATGGTGCTTTGAAATAAAGAGCATTAATTAATTAGATTAATCACTGACACTGAAGAAGAAGAGAAAGCCATTCCTAGAATGAGCATAATTTGCAGGGTTGAATGCAGCCTCAGAAGTGCCTTCTGTCCCTGCCACAGGCTTCCTGCGGGATGTTATGGTATGCCATCCTAATCCCAACTGATAAAAAGCAGCTGCTAATTGTTTATTCCCACATTGCTGGGTGTCAGGCTTTAGGAGATGGATGTTTCATTTGTAAAGCTTCCCCTGCGTGTGACTGAAGGGAGTGTGAACCGCCTTGAACATGCAAGCTGTTACATAATGTTAAGTAGATTGGAGGGGGGGGGAAAGGGTAGACAAGGCACTTGAAACCACTGGATTTGTTTCACTTTGGTCCCTACTTCATATTTCTATTGCTTGAAAGAGATTGATAGTCTTCATTTCACTGAAGGATTATAAAAATTAAGCAAAACCAGTGGAATGCTTTGATTTTCTTTTTCCCCCCGTAGTGAAAAGTACCTCAAACAATCCCACAAACCAATTATTCATTCTTAAGTGCTGCATTTCATTAAATAAAGCATCAGGGAATATGCTAATCAGAAGAATGGAAAAACAATTAGATGATCTTCTCAGAATTGTTCATTGTGGGTATTGATTGAGGTATGAATTCCTAAAAAACACTACTAATCCTCTAACAAAGAACAAATGAGCGACTTACATAATTTTAAGTTAGTCCATGTTCTTGGCTGGATAATTTTTCATGTCCTCCCTAGATTTCTAGTACTTTATTAAGTACCTTCAGTCTTTACAGTAGAGATTTTCTTTTCCTTTTTTGGACAATAATTCAGTAAAACTTCAGAGTTTTTGAGAGATTAAACAAATTAGGATTTTTTTGGTCTGAAAATACATGTCCTCTGTGAGGCTTACAGTGTGAGCATCAAGCCTGAGTAATTCTGTACAGTTCATGGACTGTGAGTCTGGAATTTTTGCATGTCTGACATGACAAGCTCTTAGGAGAGGCTGAGGCAAAGAGAGGCTTTATGTATTGCAGGGGAAAGGAGGAGGTGATCACCATCAGAAGTGGTGGGGTTGGCTACTTGGGTGTGTAGAGTGCTTAGGTTATACAGATAGCGTGCTAAAGAGTTTTGTACTCCTTTCTGTATCTATGGACCCTACAGTTTTGATCTTCTCAACAGTGTTTATCAGTAGCACCACTTGGCAACAAAACAGGAAAAAAAAAGGAAAAAAAAGGAAAGCTGCAGCATATCAGAGGTGAAATGAACTTCAAAGTTTTGAAATGGCAAACTTCTCGTAATTGACAGCTAGTTCTTATGGTGTGTCAAACCACATTTCATCCCTGAGTACAGAAATGTTGGGTGATACTGAATACCTTAAATAATCTCAAATTATTATCCAAAGTAGGAAAACATGCATGATTATTAAAGAAGCAAATATGTTCAGTGAAGCCTATTTCTAACAGTTGGTTTGGCCATTCCTTGTCTGTCCACACATTATCTGTCAACCATGAAAGGTAATGTTGTTTTATTCTCAGCCTCAAAAATGACCCTCATTACTTGCCTAGAAGTGTAGGTATTGCTTCTCCTTTAAGAATGTGTATTATTGAAGCCATGTAATCATTTAATGATTGGATTAAAAAAATACATTTATAATATCTTCCATCTTTAAAATTTTATTGTCGTTAAGGTAATAAACACTTTGTTAAGAATATGAGGAAAGCATTGCCCAGAAAAGATACTCACTACATGAATAGTAACTTAGGGGGAGAGTTGATTGCAAGTTCCTGACCTCTTGCTCCGCTGGACATCAAATCTATTTTTGCAAGTTATTTGGGTCATTCAGTCCATTTGATGTGCAGTTCACAGATGAATATAATTTTTTTTTAAATCTAAATCCCTTTTATAATAGGGGGAAAAGAGAAACAAGAGAGTAGTGAAGAGGCTGAATAACAGTTGGTGCACTCTACAAAAATAAATCACTAGCTCTGGAAGAACATGTTTTTCACAAGTAATGCATAAGGCAACATTTTTTTTGTAATGATTTCCCACATGTTTTTGGGTGTGGGGGAGAAAGATCATTCCTGTTGTTTTATTTGGTGCTTCTCTGTTTTTTAACATGGGTTTCTTTTCCTTCTAGGGTACATCCTATTTAATGAGTGCAGTCCTCTTTGTTTTCTTTTCAGGGCATTTACATTGCCACAGAGCTTTGGGTAAAGGGCAGGGGACAGGATTCAGTGTAATGAAAATGAACATGCAAGATCAGAAAAACTGGCAGCTATTTAAAATGGTTTGTGAATTCTTGCCTGTTTAGATCACAAGTTTACTGTCTTTCCTGAATCTGTGATGACTTCTGAAGAATTTGTGATAGTCCATCATACCCATTCTGTTGGAGCTACTATTTGGAGAGATACAAAGGCTGCAACAAGCCTCATTGATTATGAGGCTTAAATTAATGTCTCCTTTAAGTTACAAGATTTTGGGGGGACCACGTCTAGTTACCAATTCACATTACTATTTGTTTGTTTCAAAACTTGACCACAGAAGTCTTTTGTTTACCTGAAGGTACAGTGTTTGCCTGTTTTACACCATCACATAATCCAGAAATCTGTATAGGTTGGTTCAAATCTGAGAGGTAGATGATGTCTCAGTAACACGGTGCCAAACCACACGCAGTTCATGTACTGAATACTGGCTTTTGATTTTGCTCTGAGGATGCCATCCTGATTGCAGCCATAAACACAGAAATGAGGTCTCTCTCAAATAATCTTAAAATAATAAGGCAGATCAAATGCCTTTGCAAGACAGAGGTTGACAAATTTGTTCAAATTACTGTGGAGTGAGCCATTTTCTATATCTGCAACATGGGAAGGACTGATGTAGGGCAGGTGTCAGGGCTCTTCTTGAATTGCTCTAGGGACCCTCTGTTCAAGAATTAAGGAAGACAGAAATTGTGTGGATGACTTAGAGATATTTCCCAAGAAGAAAGAGAGATTTTATAACTGAGGCCACTGAATGGGCTTAAATAATTTTGAATTTGTTACATTAAGTAAGTTTGCTGTCACACAGCTGCATCCTATTCAGAATACCAGTTCTCAGTGAAAGGAGAAGGGACAGAGTAAAGGTAAAAGTCTCATGTGTGATTGAGATCTTTGAAAACTATGCTTGAGAAAGGGAGTGTTTCATGTTGAGTCTAAATACTGTTCAATACAGGAAGAGGAAAGCTCTATGTATCAGGAGGAGAATTTGATCCAGCAAAATGAGCATCCAGTTTGAATAACTGAAGGAGGACTCCTGGTTTGTAGTGGAAGAAAAGAAGAATGACTTGGGCAGCAGCAATTGTTTGCTTAGGAGCAGAGGGAGGCTGTGGAAGGGGAGGATTTGCTGTTTTGAGACTGCAAGCAAGTGAAGCATAGGCCATGTGCAAGGAAAAAGGATCCCCACCCATGGCTCAGAGCCAAAGCTCAGCCTGTGAGACTGCCTGACAGCGTTTGCAGCTGCAGGAAATGAGTTACAGCCCAGGCCAGAGGGGAAAGTAACTCCTAACAATGAGCTGCTGGGGGACGTGCTCTGCTGTGCTGCCTGGGGGCCAGGTGGCAGAAGGTGGGGACTGGAGTTTCCAGGGCACCAAAGCAAGAGGGATCTGCTGCTGCTGCTGCTACACAGATGGGTGTGATTGCATGCAGAAAGTGATATAGAGGAATATGCTGGAGTTCTACAAGATACCAAACCTTAATCTAAAAATTCTGTTGCTTGATGAATCAATTACTTCCTCATAAAAACTTCCAAGTAACAGGCTGCCCATCCAGATAGCCAGCTGATAGAAAGCCTTTCAAGGAGCCCATGTGAGGCTAAGCTGAGCAGTCAGTCTAATTTGACAGTCCACATGTTTTGATTAAGAAAAAAATTGTAAAGGCTGTGCTGCAGTGTCAGTTCAGCTTATTTATTATCCAGACTTGAGCTTGAGCAGAGATGCATGCATTTTAATAGCTGAAGTTCAACTTCACAATTACCATTTGTTTTGAAAGTGTAATAAATCATAAATTTTCATTTAGTCACAAATATTTTTCTCAAAAGCACTGCTAGTTTAATAGTGACAGGGATGGTTTGAATTTAGGTTGTACGTGTGTGATTTTTCAAACATGTTCTCGTGCCTTAGTCCAGGTAAATAAAGTAGCTGAAGTATAAAATAAAACAAGAATTCTCTGTCCTGACTTTCCCACCTTGTGGTTTTAGTTGAGTTTGCAGTTAAAAACATCATCTGAGCATAAGTAAACTTAAATTAAATGTCATCAATTGACTGTGGTCCATTAGATAATAATCTTTGCATTGAGTTTTATAGCCAAACTGTGTCAGATAGAGTTAATAGCCAAATTCCAAATGAGCCTTGATAAATAGTAAAGTCTCTATGAATTGCTTCCTTAGCATTGTGCAATCTTAAACTAGACAAGGAGGTTTGGTGAATCTCACAATTTGAATTTCTAGTTCAGTTCTCTCTATCAAGTTCACATGTACTCTGAAACATCATAGGATTGATTTCTGCATAAACCTGCCTCTAACTCCTGCATTATTCTTTTATCATAATGCAGCCCAGGAAGACTTGTGAGATATTTCCCATGCTGACTTCTATGTGTGAGCATAAGTACGTGGTTAATTTGTCTCCGGAGTTTTCGTACATAGCTAATGAAAGGATTTTGCCCTGTTTGGGAGCTCAGTATTACAGTTGAGAAAAAGAAATTTTTATAATACTGACTTGAATCTACTTTTGGTCCCAGAGAGCTGCCAAATATATTTCTCTTATATATTGTAGTTGGAAAGGAAGTCGGTGCATAAAATGTATCTGCTTAGAACAGATGTATTTGCACAGCTGATCTTTGGGAGGTAGAGGGTGGAAATAAACCAGCAATTCTGATGGCTTTAGGTTTCCCAGGAGAGTTGTTACTTTGCTTGCAATTAGCCTTCCTTTGACAGCAGTTTCTTTTTCTAACCAAGGTTAGAATATAGTACAAACTCAAATCATATCCTGCAAATGTTGTTTTTATCTTGCAATTGTAGAAAACCATCCTGAAGTGTTGTTTGTTTTCTTAACTTGTCCCTCTTCAGTTCTAACAAACATTGAAAAAAATTGCTGAAGCGTTGAGAATTACTTTGTTAGGGTGCCTTTGTTACCCATATTTTGCTTGCTGCTTCTTTTTCCTTAAGGAGCAGGCTAGAGCTTGTGCACCTTTTGGGACATCCTCACATTACATCACATCACATCATCTGTCATCATCAGTGCCTGCAGGTGGAACCAGCAGGATTTAGGGTTCTACTGACTTCCTCCAATTCCTGTTTTTTTGAGGAGGCTGCTGAATGTGTTCCATTGACTTCATTTCACTTTTCCTGCAAATAGTAAAATAGCCTGCTAAACTAGAAATGTTGCATCACTTTTAATATAACTATCAGTCACTTTTTTACAGAGGCCCTTGACATCTCTTAAATTGATGGCATTATTATGCAATGTTTCACTTCTATTTTGAATGCATATTCACTGACATTGGTATAATTACAATTCAGGACCTGCTTGTGTTTTCTTCTAGTTTTGAGTTGAGTCCAAATAGTAATATGTTTTTCTCTAACTGAAACAACTAGTGAACATAAATTCATTATTGTCCAACAAGGAAGCAAAAAAGCAATGGAATTCTTAGAGCAAACTGTGTAAAAGAGGCTGTTGTGATAAGTTAATAAAATCATTTAATGATTCCAGGAAAACATACTGATAATGCTTTTCAGAAATTTGCAGTCTGCATTTTCTAGGATGCATATATAATGTTTACCCCTACAGCAACAGAAGGCATTTGCATAACTGACATGCAGGCATAAATAGTAAAGATCATCTTAGGTAAACTTGATATCAAATTATCCTTGATAACCAAAATCTTGTAATTTTTCCCTGTGGTTGTAAGCCAGCTGTGGCCAACCTCTACTGTCTGTTAACCATTTACAGTGCAGCAGAAATAGTCTCCGTTACAAGAGGAGCTTAAAAGTGTGTCAGGTTTTCAAGAGCAGACTGGACAACACCCCAGGTGTGCTGGTCTGATCTCATAACTGACCCATCCTTTAGAGCACAATATTGGACTGCGTGGGGTTTTGAGGCCACTTGGAACTTGAGTTACCCTGTGATCCTATGCTAAAAGTTAGAATTGCTAGCAGAGACTTAGTATGTTTTAAGTAATTCCTGGAGTCTTGGACTCCTCTTAGTGCCTTTGGGGCTATCAGAAATGCTGAAAATTTTTGCCCCCAAATATGTTTATTCCATGTAAGAAATGGCATGGAATCAAAGAAAGTATTTCTCCTTGTGAAAACTCCAGTTCTGCTTGTTGCACCATGCTGGGTGTGGTCATAACCTAATTCGGTGTGCGTTCATTCTTTAATATAAGCTTCAAAGTCTCAGTGATAGGGAGAGGCTTTAAAATTGGGGTCCAGGGAAATCTAGGTGCATGTAAGAACCTACAGATATGCTGGAGGTAGGAAAGCTGCTAGGGTTTAAGATCATCAAGCCTACCTGTTAACCCAGCACTGCCAAGTGCACCACTAACCACGTCCCTTGAAGGAAGAAGGGACCCTTCACCTCCCCATTGCTGAGTTGAACCCTGGTCTCCAGCATGACAGGTGGGCACTGATTGACTAGACTGAGGTATTCTTTAGGTGGTATTAAACAGGAAGAACTTGACTGGTGAAAATCACTAAATTGCTAACATATACCTTAAATTTTTTATATCAATAGCCAGTCTGTTTTAGAGTTTGTCATAGCCTAACTTAGTTCTTGTCTGGTTCTAGTGCATTTTGTGCTGACTTCTCTCATTGTCTCAGGAGTAACAAAATACATGTGTTTTAAATGCTGGTTGATATGGTAGAACAGGCTTAGGTGTGTTTATCCTTTCATCCTAAAGATGTGGCAGGACTACATATAGTCATGCCAGAATCAGTCTGGAAAGCACTGGCTCAGAGCTGTGTTTACAGTCTCAGAGTAACATCTAAAGAGCTGGTGTTTACAGCAGGTGGTACCCTGGAGCTGTGTGATGTGTTCTCTTTGTGTCCTGGTTGCTTGCTTGAGTAAAAGCCCAGGCAATGGGATCCAGTGCCCATTCACATCACCTCTGTAAGACCATGTGAAGTTACAGTCTTCAGAACTGGAGTAAATTAAAAGTAGCAGCATTTGACTGTCTTTTGCTGTTTGGGGAATAACAAAGCTTTGCTCTGTTATTGTTAACATTATTAGCAATCTAAAACTTCTACCACAATGGCATGCTTTATTCAAGAGGAACTAACTAGAAAAAGAGAATGTGGAAAAATTTTGTGTCAATTAAAACAATTTTCTGGGAGCTGAATTTTGGTTGCTGTCCTAAAGAAGCATTGTTGTCTTAACTGAGTGTAGTAACTTACTGATATATCTAAAGTACAGATTTAGAGTGGCTATTTCATAACTGCATTTTCAGTTCTGCCAAGGGGTGGTGATGTAATTTGTAGGACGTTTGCAGTTTTCAATTTTGTCAGTGGTGTGATCACATTAATTTCTTTGGCTCAGAGCTAATTTTCTTTCAAATGGGTGTAGAACACATTCTGTGTAACCCAAACAGAAATGTCTTACCTTTTTTAGGACTGAGTTATTCTGCATTTATAATTCAGAGTAGATATAAAAAACTTGTTAATTACAACACAGAGACTCTCACATTTGTGGAATTGTTTGACACTATACAATTTCAAGTGTTTCTCTGTTTTATCATCTGATAGACAAAGTATAATAAGTCCCTTTTTTTTTTCTCCTCCTATCTGTTGTGCCTATGGTAAAGCTAGCCTCTGAATGTACTTAAACATACTTAGTAACAAATCTGTGGTCATGATTTACAAAAACAGGGCATCTGAAATCCAGGCTTAGAGTGAGAGAGAAAATGCCCATTTCTGGTTTTGCTCTCCTGTTAGCTGCAGTGCAGAGGAATTGAGGAGGCTGCTTAATTTTGCTCAGGTATCTTTCAATATAATAAAGGAAGCTGTAAAAGTATTCTTTTTTTTTTTTTTTTTTGTGTTAAATGCTTCTCTTTGAAATCCACTTAGGTGCTTTCAGAGCCCATGTGCTGTTCTTGCTTTCTGGAGCAGCAGAGTGTTGGATTGTGGCTGTGCTCCATCTGCCACACCTAGAAGGGCCATGTGACATAAGCTGATCTCTCTCAGGGGCGGGTGGTAAGCAGCACTGAGCAGAGGCAAAAGGAGGAGACACAGCAGTGAGGTAAACCTTTGTAACTAACCAAATAGCATTTTTACAATTTGAACTTGGGAGAAGTAGAGTAAGAAAAGTGTTTTGGTAATACCAAGCAGCAGAAAGAAGTAATTTGTCCAGATGCATTTGCATGGAACTTCAGCATCAGAACGTCTTACAAGGAGTATGTGTCCCATTTTATAAAAGCTTTGCTTTTCTTGGTTTGGGTTTTTAATGACCTGGTTTGATCTGGTAGAACTCCTTTCAGTCTCCTTTCAAGTGACTTAAAAGAAATTAATTTTTAAGTCAAGAGCAATTCAGTATTCTGAGCATTCTGATGAATATATTCTTTTGTCTTTGACTGCATGCATTTTTAGTTAAGATAATTACATAAGAAATTTATGCTAAAAAGAATCCAAACCCACTGTATGTGCAGCTAAAACTGGTTTGGAAAATTAAACCTTGTTTTGACCAGATTTCCTTTTCACACCAAGCGGCTGTTTCCCCTTGTGGAAACAAAGAAAAAAATGAATGATGAAGGGTGACTTGTATAATAAAATTAATATAAAAAACTGAGTGTTTCTTCAGTATGTCTCATTAGGACAGCAAATATTTCTTGCTTGGAACACTTTTTGTATTTTTTCCAAAGTTCAGATGATACATGGCCTATTCCTTCTCCCCCTCCCACCCCTTGCTAAGTACTGAATGTATGTGAAACAAAATTCCTTACACTCATCCAAAAGATTTTGTTTGAATTATCTAAAGCTGGTTTGTTGTGGTTTTACTGACAGTGGCTGGGATTTTTCAAGCTGGTTTGGCATGCTGCAGTGGTGACTGTGTTAAGGAGTCAGAATTTTCCCAAAGCTTTTCCAGATAAACAGAAGACCAGGGACACTGAACATCTAACCATTTATTTGAAAGGCTTCTTCACTCTTGCAAGTGGTATTAAGCTCCAATCCCTTGGCTACAGCACAGAACAGAGTTAAAAACTCAAGTAAATAATAGCCAAATGATTAAGATGGATAGAGAATTTACTGTGTCATGTGCTTTTTGATATTCCTTCTTACTGTAGGCATGAGCAGCAGCTAGGGCATGTTCTGCAAAGCTGGAGACAGGAAGGACTTGTTTAGATACTAGCCTGGATGACTGAATAGTTGGATACATGATTCATTTCCCAATATTTTTAATTAAAGCCTGAGCACTTCAGTGTCCTGCTATCAGTTGCTCTTAACAAATGTTTTACCCAAGAAGTAGAATGGAATGCTGTAAATCACCCAGATAAAAGTATCTCTTCACCCTCAGTCAGAAAATATTTCTCTCAGGTTTGCCAGGTGGTGGGATAGCCAGTGTGTTTAGTTGGAGGTGGCTATTGGTTGCAAGATTTTTTGTTTCTTTTGGGGTTTTTTTGTTGTTGTTTTTTGGGGTTTTTTTGTTTTGTTTGTTTGTTTGGGATTTTTTTGTTGTTGAAAAATACCAGTATTTTGAAGGGAGCTCTTGGAAATCTCAAATTAAGAATGTTCACACAATTCATTGCACAATACAATTTCTGACTGATTGAGTTTAAAGTGTCTCTGGCAGCTGGCAGCAGGGGTAGTAAAGAACAGGAAACAACACTCTGAATGTTAAGTCCAAAGAGCTGCTGTGGTAATGATTCCACTCCTTGCAGACTGGCAGTGTTATTTATCTGAGGAGCAGCGAGGCTGTTTTTTGGGAACAGGATGATCTTTGTGTGTGGGGCTAAAGAAACCAGATCCTAGTGGTGCAGCTGTACCCCAAGCAGTTAAACTGTGCACACATTGTACACTGAGGAAAAGGCAAAGTTAGGCTCCTTTAGGAATTTTCATGGTCGTGTGGGAGCTCACCTTTGAAGTTTCAACCTCAGGTTTATTTATTGATGGGGTTTTGCTGTCTACAATTTCTTGATTGTGTTAGAGTATTCTGGTGTGGGGCAGAGTGCCTAAGCTGCCAAAGATAGGATTTGTATGGAAAGTCAGCCTGATTTATTTTTTTAAATGCAAAATGCATATTGTAAATAAAATTCCTATTGATTTGTGCAATGTTATTTAGTTCAAGAATTTTAATAGTTATGGATTTATGTCTAACTTTGGCTCCTAGGTCTGGGTGGTCTTTGGTCTAGCACAGTTTTAGAAATCTGAATCTTTTCTCTCCCACATGCAGAAACATGACTCAAAATTGTAAGAACTGTGCAATACTAAATCGTGGAAGTATTTGTCTCATAGATCACTTCAAAAATTGTTTTGAAGTTGGGACATTTAGATCCTGGCAGAACTGAATAAAGAATTCACTTCTATTAATTTCAGTTATCTAGTATAAGTTTCTCCCCTCCTAAGATGAACAAGAATTTTTTTTTGTAACTTTGCAGTATTGTTCCAAAATCTATTAATTACTTTTTTAAATGGAATGTCAGGAATATGAGGGGCAAGATTCTGGAGAGGACAGATTTAGTTTTGCTTAAAAATTATATTGTAGCTGTGTTTTCTCATGCTATAATCTTTCAGACACAGACACCTCCCCACCCTGCCAAGATAGATATTAAGGAAGAAAGGTTGGCTCTTTAGCTTCTTGCTCTCAGGCAACTCAGAATAGGTATTTAAATTTGGAATTTTTGTATTTTATTAGCTTCCCTGTCTTGTTCTGCTTGTTTTTACTAAGATGGTGCAAAATGCAATGGGGCCTTACAAAGATTAAGTTGGAATGCTGTTTATCTGTGTTTTAATATAATTCTATTATATATTTCTATTGCCATGCAAGTATCTTAGGAGTATGAGAAATGCAGTCAGCTTAACTCCAGTTGTCCTGTTAAATGAAAGAAGGGGATGAATGTTTCCATTCTTACATGCAAGACTATTAATAGAAGCCTCACACAAGGTAGCATTTCCATGAGGAAGTTAATACAGCAGCAAATGGTGGGTGCAGATGCTGCAGTTAAGAGCTGGTACCTGTGAGAAGCTGAAGCTGTAATGAGCTAATTTGTTGACTGTCAATGGCAGAGAGTGGTGAGCTGTTACATCTGCGCTGGGGTGAGCTGGCACAATGTTAATACCTTAAAATGGTTTTGGGGGGCTGACGTTGTCCATCAGTGATCCCTGAGATTAATTGCAGAAAGCTGATCCCGTCCCTTCACTGTGGTAATAGATACAGGCATCTGATGCTTCATTTGCGTCTATCATAAAAAGTATGTGCTACCTGATCTACTTGGGATGTGCACTGAGTGCTTTGCTAGCTGGGCTTTTTCCTCTTTAGTTTCTTTGTTTAATCACTGGGATGTAGTCTTTCTTACAAAATGCTGTCTTAAAAATGAGTGGGCTTTTTTGGCCAGGAAATTTAAAATCTTCAATAGACAACATATTCACCTGGACATTTATTTTGTCCCAGTTCTAAGTAACTGAGAAATATCTTAAATTGCTAAGGGCCTACTTTTCTTTCAGAAATGAAGATAACTATTGATTTCTTTAAAAGAATATTATATAAAGTGTATAAACAGGAAAACTTAATTTCAGATTTACACAGGTAAGGCAAAAAATGAAACATTATGAAAAGTTAATTTTACTTGAAAAAAAAAAGAGCCACAACTATTCCAACTTTAGTCAACTGACACAGATCAATATATGAGCTTTTTTCATTAGTAATTCCATCACGGTTTTTTTTCCTGATGGCCTGTGGTCTCAAGTACTGAGCAGCAGATGAAGCAGGGGCAGCTCACTGCTGCTGTGCAACACCCTGTGCATTCCAATCTCTTGTGCACTGAGCCTGTGCTCTGTACCCAGCTGGGTTTTTTCCTAAAGATGTTTTCCATGTGGACATATTCCTGCCTGCAGAATTAAGATTACCTGACTGGTTTGTTGTTACCAAGCATGGGTTCCTACAAAAAACTGCTGATGCAAGGGATTGCAGGAAGAGCTGTCTAGCAGATAGGGGTAGCTAATGCAGGATATGGCACTGGAATACAGAAAACCGGATGGAGCTAAAAGACAAAGAGAGCTTTGTGGTAGAGCCTGAAGTAAACCATGGAAAGACATTAATAGGCTGCCTGTTTGGGCATAAAATTACATGTATTGATACAGGTCCCTGTCTCAGAAACTGAGATTTCTGATACATCTTGAGGTGTTTTAAGTGGGATCTGAGGTGACAGTGGTACTGCATAATGGTCTCTGCCTTTTAAATAAAGAAATGTTGGGTTTGTGATATAGAAGCCACCTGCCTTTTGCTTACATTCAGAAGAATTCACAAGTCAGAGCTCTCCCCCTTGGATCATAAGGAAGTTGTAGCTATTGTTTCAGTATATGTATTTGAGATGTTTTTCAACCAAATTCTTACCTAATGTGCCCAGTGACTCTGCACCACATTCATGTGGGGTTTGTTGTCTCCAGTGTTGCTGTGAAGCAATTGCTTCACAGCAATTGTTGTTTTACAAAAACTAGGTCATCCAAGACAAATGTGTATCCATGATACTTTCTTCTTAACCATGTAACCTGTGAAATACGACTCTGAGATAATCCATGTGGTCATTCCCTTCTTCACCACCTTGATTTGCTTGTCAGATTTTTCTCTGAGAAGGGGTCAAAGCAAAACCTAAAAATAACAGTGTTTGCTTTCAGTAGGAACGGAAGAATTTTTTGCAATAGCAAGCTGCAAATGATGCGGTTCCCAGAGCATTTATAATATCTTCCTGCATATATTATCAGTTTTATAAGGGCAGTATTCATGCAGTTAAAAAGCAAAATAAAACCAATCTAAAAACAGTTTTCTGTATAAATTTTGCTGTCTTTTGGTCAGAAGTTTTCTTACATATGGAAAGCATTACTTCAAAGCTGTATTGATAATCTGCCTAACCAGATGTTGGTTAAAGGTGTGAGACTTTTACCGCAACAAGAATGCTGGATATTCTTGAGAATGCTCAATGTGCATGGAAACGGTTGCAGAGTAATAGAAATGGATTGTTTAATTTATTATATTTTTTTCTTACTCAAGTAGAAACTAGAATGATTTTCAGATATTCCACAATTTCACAACAAGTAAACTAGCCTTAGTGGAAGTCTCACTGTAGGTGGTAAACCAAAAAGATCACTTACCCTGGAGAAAGAGAGGGTTTTTTCCTCTGCCTTGCCTGCCCCCCTCACAACAGCCCCACCCTTAGGAATTCAGTGTCATTTGAAAGTTGCTTTGGGTCAAAAGAAAATTGATCAAGAATGAGAATTAATGGTTTCAGTGCAGGAGACTATGAAGGAAAAACTGATTCAGAATTTAGATTAGCTGTTCTTGAAAAGCACAAAATTATTCTCAGATGCAGGGTGACTACAACTCTTCAACACTGCAGACAGGATAAGGTGTGTGTACCCAACTTGTGTTACATGCCAGTGGTAAGCTTGCTCTGACTCTGGGACCCTGTAGACCCCCAGTTCCACATAAAATTCCTATTTATCCTTGCATTACATGCATTTGTTTGTGCTAGTGTCATTGGCAACCCCTTCACTGCTTTATTGTCTTCTTACCCTCTCTACATGTTGGTGTACTGTATAGTATTGTTCGTTCAATCTCATTTTTGGGCTTTTTTTCCCAATGATCATAGAGTATTAGAAATAATTTCCTTTTTGCTTTTACAAAATGTAAATTCTTGCTTTGGCTGTTTATCTATCTAGTAGAATGTAGCTTTATGTAGCTCGTTTAAAATTAGCTGATAATGTGTTCAGGGGAAGAAACCAAACTTCTTCTCTAGGTTTGCATGGCAAAAAAAAAATTAAAAAAGTAATTTAATATTTATAGACAAATGCTTTTGTGGCATGCTAGGTGAAGAATGCACGTACAAAACCTAAAATACATGCCATCTCAGTTTACTGAACAGGAAGACAGCTTAATGAACTAGAAATATATCTTGCAGAATATGAGCTCAGAGGTGAAATAGATCCGCAATGTAGTTTAAAGCAGGGCAAGATCTTAAATTATCAAATGGTATGGATTTCCTAGTATTGTGGGGTTTGTTTGATTGATTGATTATCACAAACAAGGCTCAGGAGAAGGTGAAGATGAGGACAGAATCTGTTGTTTGTCAAGGAAAATTAGAAATTCCAGGGAAAGCACTGCATGGTTTAGCTGACCGGAAAATGTCCGTCGTTTTTTTAAATGCTTTAGCTAAAGCATTTAAAACTAACTATGCAGTGTAAAATAAAAAGAGTGTTAAAGGTTCATTTAGTGCATTCGGGTTACTATAGAGCTTTGTAGGGTACTAGACTGCATCTTTTCTGAAGGCTGAGAGGAAGAATTGCTGGCTTGTTGTATTTTTTAAGATCACCCTGAGCCTCAATTAGGGTAGTTACGGTAGAGTGTAATCTGCTGCATCTGGCTATTCCCACATGTGAATTTAAAGACTGGAATTGTGTTCAGTGAGTCAGAGGAGAGCATCCCTGCTCTGAGGAGAGAGGAGCTGCTCTGACGGCAGGCAGGGGTCTAAACCAGCCTGAGAAGATAAGAGTGACTTCCTCATTCTGATGGCATTGCCTGTAACGTTATCTGGGTGACACTGCAGGAGAAGCTGTAACCCATCCCAGGCTGCAGGCGAGTGGGTTCCTTGGAAGCCGTGGGGATCGGAGCAGCTGACTGCTCACCATGCCGAACAGGATTAAACAGATTGACACTCTGGGATCTCTGCACTCAGTAAATCCTACCTGCTGCAGCAACGGGCAGCCCAGTGGCTGTAAATACTGGATCCTGGATTTAGGTACAAATATGCACAGAACAGATACAATGGGAAGGGGGAGGCAGGTTGGTTGGTTGGTTGTGGTATGTTTTCAAATCACGGGAGTTTAGTAGGATGCTTTTCTTTTTCCTTCATCTCTCTCTGCTCTCCCCTCCTTCTGATCTGACCCCAGCCAGAAAACGCAGAGTATTACAGAAAGGAGCTCTGTGGGAAAGGGAGCAGTGTTGGAATTAATCTTCTCTGTAAACTACTGAGATACAGTAAACTCTTTCAGAAAAAGCTTTTAAGGGGCATGTGCTACTTTATGGGTTCTTTTTAATTGATCTAGGGAAATAAGAAATGGTAACTCTTGCTCTGTGAAATGTTATTAATGGTAGTATTTTAAGAGATTAGCAGAAATTTTCTTAGAATGTTGCTGCTGAACCAAAGAAATCATAGGTTATTCAGTGTGTGTCACTTCTGTTAAATTGTTGCTGAGAAGTAATGCTTTTGGGGAAATAGAGCTTGAAAAGAAAGGGTAGTTGGGAAATAAATCAGTCTGTGCAAGTTATTTAGAGGCAGCATTGATTCTGAAATGGAGGTAACATGGAGGTAAGCCATGCTCTTTCAGTCTCGACTGGAGGAGCACAGAGGTAAGGGTAAGGATGTTCATGTTAAACTCATTCTTGTTGGGTTTTCTCCCATTCCTCCTTTGTAATTTTTAACAGGAAACAATATTTGTGCTTGGCATTTGCTCTATTGCAAATGAACGAGTTTGTATGATACACATTAAAATGTTGGAAATATCTCCAGGACAAAACAGTGATAAACTTTAGTGTCTGGAGCTGGTGCACCTGTTGGGATGCCTTCTTACATACCTCTTGCTGTATGCTGTGTGCATATACTCAAAAAAAGCAGCAAAAGGCAAGTTACAATCAGTGTTATTTGATAATATCCAAACTACAGTTACAAATGGTTGAGAGGAGAAGGAGGGTGGTAGAAGGCTTGCAAACATGAAATCAAGGATGGAATGGGAATTGATCTTATCAGAGACCTCTGAAATAGAGTCGTGTGTCAGTGGATGGTTGTACCTCTGAGCAGATCCTCAAAAGATACCAGGGTGTTGGAGTTCCAGCCAGTGGGAGTGAATGTTAGCAGGCTGTCATCTCTGCTCCAGCAATAGAGCTGTGTTCTCAGAAGGCTGCTCTGTAGCCCCCAAGCGCTGCACAGTCGCTTCCTTAAACAGCAATTATTACGGTTTTTAGAAGTAAGCAAGTACAGGTTTACAGTACTTCTTGCAGGAAGGTGGGAGTGAAAGGAGTCAATTATAAATAGTAGTTGATAGGCAGAATGTTCTGCAGCAAAATATTTTTGAGCAAGTGCTCCCCCAGAGCTGTGACTACCCAGTCTGCTGGAGGTCTGTCCATGGCACAGCATCAGTCTTCTCCCCTTCATATTGCTTTGCATTCTTCTCTTTGCTGTAGCTCCCTTGCTTCACTTTTAAACTCTTGGTGTTGCAGTGGTTAGTTTACTTCCAAATAATTTTTACAAAACATTTTATAAAGTGCTGGGTGTAGTCTGTTCCTATCAGTGAGATGCTTTCCTTTATTACCATAAATTAAGATCATAGACACATATGAAGTCTTGCTTGGCAAACATGTATGGTTTCACAAACATTCTTCATTGTTCCCTTTCTCTGTCTTAAAAACAGATGTCCATGCACACAGACCATGCTCTAAGGAGGCTCAATAGTCTTTCATAATAGGGGAACAAAGCTTACTTGCATAACCCAACATAACTGTAGCTATGCCATCTCTTGAACTGGAACAAATAAAAATTGTATCTGTAGTATCACTGGCTACTGAAAAGTTAAAACTGGTCATGTGGGATTCAGGCTTAATATTCAGAGTGCATGATTTTATTCGTAGAAGACTTCAACATTGCTTAAAGATTTTTTTAAGGAATTACAAAGTTTGGTACCTTTTTCATTAAAATGTTAGAATACATGTACAATTAATAATTATGTATTCCTGCATAATTAAATGATCTGAAGTTTTGCCCCACTTATGCATCAAGTCTGAATGAAGAAAAGCTTGTTCAGATATAGGGAGAAAGAAAATAGGGCTTTGAGTAATGGATTGGCAAGAAACTACTAAAACTAATATGTAAGTATTGTATTTTTGCCTTTATCTGACATCAGTTGGAGAAAGCAGTGGTGTTGGTTGGAGGAAACCAATTCTCATGGTAATTCCACCCATTTCTGTAACTTAAAAATGCTTTGCATATGAGACAAGAGAGACAAGATAAATACTAAAGTTGTTTATAGTTATCTAGCTGGAGAGATTGTTTCAATCTGGAACTGAATATTGAAAATAACATATTTTTTCAGTTACCTTATGAGTTGGAAGAAACAATAGCATGTATGTGTTTTAGTCCCTAAGTGGATCATGTGAGTCTATATTTCACTTGGGAAATTTAAGAGGCAAATCTCATGGATAAAATCCAGGGAATAAATGTGCAACCCCCAAATTTATCCTGAAGTTATTAACCATCTGGGAGCTGGGTTTTGAAGGAGGAAAGGTGGCTGTAGGAGTAGAGAAACGATAGACAATTAGCTTTGAGAAATACTTTTATTATATGTGAAGTAGATTTCTTAAAAGAAGGTATGTGAGTCAAACTATCTTTCTTTTTTTCCTCTTTCATAACATTTTATGATATATCAAGCCTCAGAAATAATTCATCCATAAAACAGGATGCTTTTACTGTAAAGTAATTGCTAGCAAATGGTGTCCAAGAGAGGATAAGAATCACTGAGGACTGAACTCAGAGGATGCAGTGGGAGAGTCCAGTTATTACTAATGGGTTGGTGTAATTCTTGGCATAGATTCACATATACACTTTGAAAGTCTATTCTTTTAGAATACAGATGGAAGCTGTTAAGTATGTGCTGTGTGTGCCTTTCTATCTCCACAAAGAGCATGCAACAAAAATCCTCCTTAAACTGAGCTCATGTAGCAGCTATAAAGTTACACATGCAAAGGTGCTGCTTCCCTGACTTCTGTGTCCTTACTCACTTGTTCTTGGCTTTTCCAAATCATTAAGCTGCAGGACTTGCCAGAGTTAGCTGGAGGTGCTGTTTCATGGTTAGTAAAAAATGAGCTACATGTCAGGTACTGCTAGTTTATTTACCCTGTGCTTGTACATATGATCCAGCTGCTTCTTGTGCATCGGCACCAGCAGTCACACAGACAGCCAGACCTGGAGTAGATCCTGTGGAAAATGCTACACCTTTCTCTCCTCCCACACCCCAAGATCCCCCTTAAAAAACCACCACCAACAAAAGCAATAACAACAGCAGCAAAATGTTATGAGGTACAGGAGTTTATGCAAGGAAAATACTGATGTCCTTTCATAATTGCCACCCTGCTTGTGAACCTAAAGATTTGAGATTTGGGTTTTTTGATCTGAGGGGGTGGACAAGATCCACAGCTATCCACATTTTTGTCTCAACTACCCCTGACTTTTTTCTCCTTTAATTTAGATATATTGGACTGGACTTTTCAACTGGACTGGACTTTTCAGTCCGTTGGAAAGGTTATTTTTGTAGCTCTTAGGTGGGTTACTTGCTTTTTGAAATAAGCCAAGACTGAGCAGCAGTGTGGATTAGAAGTGTGTATGGAGTTAACCCCAGGCAGCCTTCTGCCTCTAATCCTTAAAAGCCTGCTCCCTCCACTGCAGCACTTTCCACGCAGACTTTGTATAAGTAGTGCCTGAAAACAGAGTAATTTAAAATGGTTCTTTTAGCCCCAGCTCATTCTCAAACCAGCTACTCAGTTCTGAGTTTTAACTTTATTTTAAAGATATAAAAGAAATATGTATGCTTTAGGTTTATAATACAATCTTCATGTAATAAGGACTTGTAACTCCATTTTTATATTAAGAAGAAAATGTTTATATATAAGCATTATTTGATTTTGCTATGATGTCTGTATTCCTGTGTATTGCTAGTGAAGCATAATCAAAATACTTAGTGAAGAATTTTTAGATTTTTCTTCAAAAGTATGATGGAACATCATATGAGCAGTCAATACCAAGAGATTTAGTATTTCCCAGAGAAAGACCAGAAGGAATATTAATAAAACTTTGGAAAGAAATATATTTGCATCTTTTCATACCAGAAATATATTTGCATCTTTACCTCCTTGTGAGCTGTCTTAGAGAATACCTGTATCTAAGCATCTGATGCATAGGGTTTTGTATCATGGTCAAAAGTCTGTGTTGCATTGATGGGCTTAAGCTGAGCAAAGAAGAAATGTTCTGACTTGCAGTTCAACTTAATTTCCCTCTTGCTGTGTTACAGCTCTCTTTCCAACAAATACTTCAGTAAAGCAGCAGCATAAGAATGGTCTGTCACTTACTTAATGAAAGTTTCCTCTAGGTGCTCATTGCAAGACTAGTAATGAGCGTTTTGTTCATTATCTGCTTTTGAGCAGAGCTACAAGCAGCTGTGACAATCAATTGCATTTCCTCATCTAGGCTTGTGCTGACTCTCCTTTAGGGGAGGTAATGAGAGGAGCAGAATTTGGGTGATAAAAGTACATCCATCCTGCTTTGGAAAGACAACATCAGTAACATTAACTATCCTCCCCTGTGAAGGTTGGTTTTCCTCACAGAGAATAGTTAAGTATGCTTGCTAAACCAATTAACCTAATTTTCTTTTCCTTGCATTTGAACATGGGACTGGACACCTCCAGTCAATCTTCTTGAGTAAGTGGTTACAAAAAGACACCAACTTACACATTATGTGGAGTAGTTTGCCCTAAGAAGACTTCCATAGAGATCAGCTATCTAGAGGCACTGTAGGAAATGCTGGGGACTTGATGAAAAGAAGAAATGGTTTTTTCAATAGAAAAATTATTAGATGTTGATTAAATTTATTAATTTCCACCAGATAAGTTATTTGCCCCTAAATTTAGGCTTACAGTTGAGTCTATAACTTAAAAAAGCAGTAATTCTTGTTTTGTAGAAATTATTATAGATTTCCTTCCCTTCCTCTGCTTCGTGTCTAATTAAAGCAAGTAATTGAGAATTCTGGTTTATTGCCTTTTAATTACCTTTCAAAAGAAGTTTACTTTTTTTTTAACCTTTTTTTCCTTTTGTTTCCTACATCCAAACCAGTTTTGGACAGCTCTCCCATGATCTTATCACATCATTTTCCTGTGGCAACCTAAGTAATATTAGATGGATGGGAGCTGGCGAATGACATGAGGAATTGGAATTTAGATGACTTGGTAAACAAGGCAGTTCACAGCATCACCTTCCTCCTGAGACTTTATTGGGAAAATTCAAGGAAACAAAAACAATGGAAAATTTGCCTGACAAAATGTAGCTTTTTGTATGTGTATGATAGGGGCTTGGTCATGCCAAAAAAAAATTCAGCAGCGCATGTTATTCCTGAAGAGACTGTAATCAAGTTAACAAACATGGCCATGATTCTGTTTTAATATTCAGTGTTTTACTCCATATTCAGTGTATTTGAATTGCACACTGAGATAAAATGTAACATCTTCCATTAATTTATAGTTTTAAAATACTTTATTATGAACTCTATACTATATATACTATATATTTTTATATTATTTATAACTATATCTATAGTTTTAAAATACTCTATATCAAGGAGTTATCTTTCCCCTTTTAACTCAGTCTGTATTCAAAATTAATAGATTTGTCAAGCAGTATCTTCCCCTTTCCTAATCCCTTAAAATGTTTCATCCTGAAAAAGCATCTCTGCAGCAGATAGGCATTATGACTTCCAATAGCTCTCTGCTAGTCAACCTTGATGGTGAGTCTGTTTAAAAAAACCCCTTGTATTTCCAGTGTGACTGACCTTTATTAAAATCACATGTGCTCTCATTGTATTGCTCAGGTTACATTCCCATCTGAAGAGAAAAAATATAAAACCAGTTCAGTTTCTAATCACTGTCATCTAAGTCTGCTCTTGGTAATGTTGGTATTGAGGTGGGATTGCACTGGGAGGAAGTTGTCTGTCATCACCTACAGTCATCTCATTACACAGTGGGGAGGCTGACAGCAGTGGCATGGCCACAAGGCCTCCAGTGTGTGCACCAAAAAGGTCAGCATTTTACGATGCAAAGTAATGTTTGTACAATGAGTTTCTATCACTAATATAAATTAATTGGGAAAGGAGCAAACATCATTGTATAATGAATCTCTATTACCAATATAATTAATTGGATAAGGAGGAAATACCATTTTTTATCTATAGGAATTTTAGAGGACTCATTTTTATCACTATTTTAGCAATTCCCTCTTGGCTCCCAATTCCCTAAATGTCTTTCTCAATGTGTTTTTTGAGGGCTACAACAGTATAACATTTGGAAAGAAAAAATGACCAAAGTTACTGTAATAGCCCCAAAGCTAAACAGTGTGAGTATATTATTATTATTGAGCTTATGGCAGAGTTCCTAACTTGAGATTGATGTGTTTGTACAGCTGTTGCTAAAGCTGTGGCTCCAAACAATTGCTAGTTGTTCTAATGAGCTCTTCTGCTTTGAATCAAGAGGATGGGGGGAAAAGAAAAAAAGACTTGTTAAAATTGCTGTTGGATTATTATGTGTATTTAGGTTAATGTGTAACTGCAGTAGGTGAACAGGAAACAAGTATTTTTTTAGTACAAGTAGTCTAATAACTTAGGGGTTTAAAACAAATGAAATTTGATAAAGACATGATTTCTTTAAGTTCATTTGTTTTTGTAACGTAATACTAACACTGTGTACCGTCTCTTTATGAACTTTACTAGTACACTTGAAGGTATGCTTAGCAATTGTTAATAGTATCTACCCTTTGTGTTTTAAAGTGTTTAAAAGTGACTCATCATATGTCAGTTTTACTAGAGAATTTCTGGAGGTTTTCTCATGTGTTGGAATTTTTTAAGGCATTTCAAGAGAGAATAAAATGTATCTACTTCCATTTTCTAGAGGTCACGCATTTGTAAATACATTGCAGAGTACATTACTTGTTTGAATTTTTTTCAAACTTCTGGACAGAAGGAAAAAAATACTTCTGGCAGCATTTATGCAGTTTTTGTGTGGAATTAGTTTTTGCCTTTGTAGTTGTGGGACTTGTTTATATTGACTACGTAAAGTGGTGGAAGCTAATTTCCTCCCTATCTCTGTGTGCATTCTCAATTTCAGTAGTACAGCAGAATTGTGTCTCGCTATTTCCTTTGGAGATCAGACTTGCTGAAACTTGCTTTTGCAATATCTTAGCAATATACAACCTTTTTCTTGAAGTAGTGGGGGCTGTTTTAAAATCTGCGTAGGATAAATTCCTTCCATTGGGATGCCCTGCATTGCTGAGCTTTTGCACAGGAAAGCATGCCATGTGTTGCTTTAAATAACATCTGAGATCATGATTCTTCCTCATGCAATTTCTGCAGACTTACTTCTCTCCCTCCCTTCCTCTACAGCTTTCCCTGCTTTCAGCAGAGCTGAGGGCTTGCTGAATGCATCCTTCTCCACTCCCTTTTGGTTGGCTATTCTGTTATCTGTATTGACACGGACATTTTTGTTTCATGTCTGTTCATAATCTTCCTCTTCTGGACTGATGCACAAGGCATATCAGATGAGCTGCTCTGCTGCTTCAGAGCTGTATTTCTGGGACTGGAGTTTATTTTTATCCATTTCTGAGCAAAAATTTACTTTCCAGCAAAAATTAGAGTAGCAGATGATAAAACCCCTACAGCTCAGTAACAGATGAGCAGAATTAATTGTGCAGTTGCCCCAATTAAGATCTGAAACTGCTCATCACGAATCTTGTGGAGGGGTTCCCATTTGTAGTGTGTGGCATAAAGCTCTCTGCCACGAGCAGAGCTGCAGCTTTGCTGCTGGCATCCCTTGGCATGGCTCCTGGGGGGTGGGTTCCACGTGGCAAGCACGAGGCTGATGGATTGTCAGCAGCCAGCTAAACTCTGTCTATTGTCTTAAGCACCAATGCTGCTTAAGAGGCCCAGGCCCAAAGTTTCTGTTTCTCTTTTTTCCATTCTTTGTCTCAGATGTCATTTCTCTGTGCTGGGTGTTGTTTCTGTCAAAGGCAGGGAGTGCTGTGCCATGGAGCAGTTGGAAGGGAGTGAGTGCTTCCAGCTCCCGCTGCTTCAGTAGCTGCCTTGTGCCCTCCACAGCTCCCTGAGATCTTCAGCTCTCCAGCAGCAGCAGCAGTGCTGAGGAGCAGGGGGAGCAGCTGTACACAGCTCCTTCAGCTCAGGGTGCTGAGGAGGCAGCAGCCCTGGGCCTGGAACAGTCATTCCTGTGCATCCATTCTTCTGGAGAGAAGAGTGGTTGGGCCTTGCCTTCATCAGTTCTTCTACTTCGGTCATCCTGTAATAGCTGGATGTATACCTGATACTGGCATCTAGCTCAAATGGCATATACAGACAGTTTAAAATATTTGTATCTCTGTAGTAAAGCTCAAAAATGCTATGCTTTGGAAAAGAGTAATATAGTAGAGTCTTTGTAAAACTTTGATGAATTTGATCTTACAAGGTACTGTATTTAAAGCAAAACAGGGAAAATACATTGGTACTGTGGGAAACCTGCTTGCTAATATAGAAAAGCAGGATTTCTCTCATTTTCTTTCACTGTTTACTCTGAAGAACTTTCTCAGCTGTTTAATGAAAGAAGGGTGTCACCTTAATTTTCTTATATTGCATGGTATATGTAAGCCCCTATGAGGGAGTTGTTAATATGCAACTTAAATCTGTCACTGAAAATCTTGCCTATTGTAGGTCTGCAGAGCAAATAATCTTCTGTGCTCCTTCACGCTGATGTAAAATGATGTCTTATAAGGGGAGGCAGACGTGAAGTGCAACAGATGAGTAACTGGATGATGGTCCCAGATGGCCTGAGGGAACTTGCTGGAGGTTGTGCACGAAAAGGAGAAACCTTTGCCTGAAAATTAGAACATGTTTCTGTTCATTAGCTCTTACATAAAAGCATGCAAGTGCCTGTGCAGTTAGTGTTTAAGGGAAATGCACCCTTCCTTCCATTGGGAGACAATCATATTTAAAATAATCAAGGCACTTGCTTTGATCTCTAAAGAGGATGGCTCAGTACACAGACATAGAGTGAGAACTTGACTGAGAAACACTGCTAAGTTACATAAATCTGTCCTTGGCGTGTCCTGCCAGGCACGTGGATGTAGCTGTCTTTAAATCTGAAGAAGCAGGTGGCAAAAGAATAGAGTTGAAATCCAGACAGTGCCTATTAAAATATAAGCTGCATAGAGGGGAAGCTGAGATTTAATCTATTAAAAGCTTGTGGTTTTCACAAACTGTGAAACTAAACTTCAGCAGTCTGTCTTAATACTTCCTACTTGTGACACAAAATGTATTTCTCTCCAGAAATAGGAGAGAATAGCAACTTACTGCAAAGAATGAAATGCCCCACAAATTCCACTCCCCCTTTCTGTCGTGCTGCCTTGGGCTTGTAGCAGTATACAAGATTTAGATTTGAGGTTTTATTTCCCTCTAGTCCGAATTCCTGGAAGCACAAACAGAACTACTTTTGTTAACCTGGGAGGGTTTTTTCTGCCACACTCTCATGCCTTCTTCCTGCTTTAAAACCCCAAAAAACAACTACACAAGTATGAGATGCAAAGTTGTCCAGCAGTTCTAAGTGGAGGTTTTTTCCCATCTGAATTTTGATGGTGTTTAGCTCACAGATAGGAGTTGTATTTGCAGCGCTCTCTGTGTACACTCTGTGATGCATGTGAAACTAGTTAAAAGCTTGAATGGAAAACCTTGGAAAACCCTGGTTTGTTTTAAATTTATGGGGTAGGAAGGCAGGAGAAGGTATTAAGAAAAAATAAGAACATGACAATAGTGTAAGTGTGTTAAACCTTTGAGGCATACGCCACTAACTTTTTAATTCAAAAGACCACTGTATTCTTTTTGCTTTTACTCGGAGGTTTTTGTGATTCTTTTCTCTAGAGCAGTTGCAAGTATGTCTGTTGAATAACTTTTCTCAATATTAGAAAGACCTTTGGAAGTCATTAAGATGACAGTCTTAGGGGCAGGGTTGGGTTTGGTTTTTTTTTAATTGCTTGCTGGGCAGTTTAGTATCTCATTAAGAGAAGCTGAAGACTCTCTATCCTCAAGCTTAGAATTCCAGTCTATTTGATGTCAAGATAATCAGCTTTTGATGACGTGGAAGACTTAATTATTGCATACATGTAAATCATAGTGCTCTGGACTAGTGCCTGTATCAGTCAAAATTAATATAGATAATTTATTAATCAGGGAACATATGCTAAGAAGTTGAACTCTGTCTATTCACATACTTAAAAGATTACTAACGGGTATTTCAGCATAATGCATAACTTGAAATAAATGACAAGAAGGGTTTACTGACCAGAAGTGAAGGCTCTGTTTGTTCCACTCCAGACACAAATATTTAATTTGGGATTGTCTTCCATGTATTGAATACTAGCTTTCTGCATTTTGTGATTTTTTTTCAATTATTTTTTTAAGAAACTAGCTTTATGCAAGTTATATCAGTCTACCTCGCAAGTGAAATCGGTGCTTCCCAAAGGGCATGGTGGAAATGCCCTATTTGCAAGGCTGATAATACTTAAGCTGCATTGTCTTTAAATGGTAACTGCTGTTATGAGGGCTTTTTTAAAAGCTGAAACACATCTAATGCCTTTTGATGTACATTCCAGTACCGGTTTGCAAAAAATAGGCAGCAAGGATATTTTTAAGAGGATTCCCAATAAGGAGAGAAGTGAAATTCCTGACCCATACAAAATTATCTGAATGGTCTTGTACATGGCAGATTGGTAACCTCTTACTCAAAAGCAGTTCCCAGGCAGAAATTCCACTTGCGTCCATGACTAAAATAATCCTTGCACTCTTTTTTTTCCATGCCTTCCTTGTCTTATCTAATAACAAGTGATCACTGTGTATGCAGGCAGGTTTTTATGAAGTTTTGTCATTAGATGCTTGTCACTCTACCTTGCATATTAAAGTGCATTACTGTAGATTTGTGTTCTCTGTGCTTTGTACCAACAAACAGCCCTTTTCCCCAAACACTCATAATGTACCTGCAGCAGATCTTCTTGATCAGCTGGTTGGTTGGTTGGATGGGATTCTGTTCCCTAAAGTCCATGGTGTATGGCAAATCTGCAGTTGGAGAAAGTATGACCCTGACATGCCAGTCAGGGTTACTAAGTTTGCTTTGCTCCACTTTTCAGTCTTTGCCCATCACTGTTTCAGAGTCCAGAGACGGTGAAATGTTCTAATTTTTGATTTTGGAACATTTTGTGTTTAGAGGTGCAGAGCATCAAGCAGATTTAGTTTGATTCCGTAGGTAAGGAGCCATGGGTTCTGTAGCCCCTTGCAGTAAAACTCAAAAAACAGCAATATGGAAATAGTTAATATGAAGCAGAGTCTTTCAAGTCATCAACTAGCTTAACATGGCTGATTTATTTTTTAGGGAAAAAAGCAGTTTATGAATCACAGATGTGCATGTTTCTAGTGTTAAGAAAGCTGGGACTAGAATGAGAATTCCCATTTCCCTTCCCATTTCAAAAATTTGCCTGTTTGTTTGAGGTAACTTTATCTTCTAGTTTGAGGGGGTCAGAACCCATGCTGCCTGCCCTTTAGCTTCAAAAATATATTTATGGACTCTGAGTGAACCCTCTGACCTCACTACCAGAGCAACATATGTGGTTTTTACTTTCAGGGAAATGGCAGTTAAATGCCTTCTTTTCTTATTGTGGCTATGAATTATAAAACAAAGCCCATCCATTAGGGCTTTACTTTATTGAACCTTATTGAATT
Source organism: Agelaius tricolor (assembly GCF_023055355.1). Taxonomy (NCBI): domain Eukaryota; kingdom Metazoa; phylum Chordata; class Aves; order Passeriformes; family Icteridae; genus Agelaius; species Agelaius tricolor. Next base: position 21,611,883 of record NW_027269262.1, on the reverse strand, counting down.
GCGAAACTTTCTCTACTTGAACAAGTAGTGATTTTATTAAATTCAATGGTTTCTTGTTGGGTTGGTGTTGCTGTGTGTGATCTCTATATGTGCGTTGGGTTTTTCTTCTCTCCAAGATGTCCATCTGTTTCATTTATCTTTTTCTAAAAGGGAGTCTGATTCTCACTAGAAACTTTACTGTACTTGAAACACATTTGGGGTTAGCATACCCCAAATTTATTCCATCTGTTTTGGTTTTAAAATTCCATATTGTTCTCAGTTCAATTTTGAATACTCCTTTTTTCCTCTTAGCATGTCTTAGAGATAAAATATTCTTGAGCAAGGCTAGAAAAACAATTTTCTATGTAGTCATAAAGGAAACAAAGCTGATTTAGTGTAAACAATCCCAAGCATGGTAATCAATCAAACCAAGTCTATATCCCTAATTATATAGATAGAAGTAGTTTATAGTGATGGGACAGGGAGAAATGAGACACTCCCGTGGGGCCCTTCTCACAGTGAAGGTGAAAGGTCTTTCTGTGCTTTTGAAAATGCTTGTACTGGATATTGGTGTTCCCTAATGCTTCGATCTGGCAATGCCTCTACATGAATACATCAACATGGGCACCCAGGTTTTGTACATGACTGTGCTTTAGTATTGTTAACTGGGGTCCTGAAGAAACAGATGGGAGTGAGTAAGTGGAAAATCTGGATGCCTGTTGGCTGGGATGGGATGGGAAAATAGATGGTATAGGGTCTCACTGGGAAAACATTGACATGGAATATTTCTAGCGAGTGTTAACTCAGCTATGAGGTTTTAGAGATGTTTTCTGCAAATTTAAGGAAGGGCAAAAAGTCATATCTTATCTCTTAAGAGACCTAGTGGGCTGGTATTCTTTTCAGGTTAACACTAGTGATTTTAAATCTCCATTTTTAATGCCCTATTTAATAAAATTTGATCTTTGGGCTGATGCTTTTATAGCAATGAAGTATTTTTATTTATTTTAAGAAGAGATGTTATCAATGCATACAAGTATCTTAAGGATGGATTTCAGGGAGATGGGTCCAGGCTCTTTTTGGTGTCCAGTGACAGGACAGGGGGCAATAGGTTTAAACTGAAATATAGAAAGGTCCATCTGAATATGACAAAGAGCTGCTTTACTTTGGGGCTGGCAGAGCACGGAAACAGTTTGCTCTGAAAGCTTGTGGAGTCTCCTTCTCAAGAGATACTTAAAACCAGCCTGGATGCAGCCCTGTAAACCCTGCAGTGGGCAGGGATTTTCCTTCTCTGAGAGATTTCAGGCTTTAAAGAGCAAAGTGGAACAGTGCTATCATTTCAGTGTACTACTTACATGATGTCCACTTTTGTGATTCCCTGAAGCCCTAATAATACTTCAGTAAGGATTTCATATTAAATCATGCAGAAGGGAAGATAAGAAGCAGTTACATGCTGCGCGCCAAATGAAAACTAATGTTGTGTGGGAGGATATGGCTGAAGTATGTGCTGCAGAACATGTCTGGTTTACATTGTTTTGTCTCTTAAATCCTCTCTGCTTGAGCACAGTCTACTTATTTCTCTGTGCTCTTTTCCCTTCTGCTGCCCACAAACTCTTGGCTGACTTGGGTTAAGAGATAGGAGCGGTACAGCAGAAGTACAGTCAGACAAAAATACTTGCCTTCCCCAGTTTCAGGGCCTCTGTCCTGCACTGCTTGGTTTTACAAGAAATTGAGTAGTTGCTAAGTGTAGCTTGTCAAAAGGATGTGTGAAAATCTGAGGAGGTGGAACACACTTTATAAAAAGAAGGGGTTTATTAACTGGAAGCATGTTACGTGCTTAGGAATAGGCACATTTGTGTAAAAGTCAATTGTATGCAATCAGTTACTGCACCACCATGCTGCCTTTTTGTTAGAAAGAAATAATTGCAAAGCAAAGAAATGCAACAGATATACAAAACAGTACATGGTGGACTTCTGCAAAGGCCTAATTTTTTCTTCTTATGTAAACGAGTGAATGTTCTCTATTTTATTTGCGTGGAAGGAACCTTGTATGAACTGTTATTGAGAGGAAAACTATATACAAATGAAAGAAAAATTTGGCTGAGTAGTTATAACATCTTCAAGCTTGGTGTTTTGGAAACAAGACATTTAGTTTGTTAGCTTTAAGAAACTTACAAGTACACCACCACTGTTTTCCCATCTTCTGTAGTCTGCTAGCAGAGTAGCAGAAGGTTATTTATTGAAATACCCATCAGCTGATGTTTGCTGTGATTTCTGAAACAAGGCATCTGATAATAATTAAAAATGCATGATGCAGTAAAGGTAAAGATAAGTTTGGTGAAAGAACAGTCAAACTAAATTCTTACAGAGGTTTTATAGGAGATTGTTTGGATTCCTGTGGAGAGATTGCAGATGGTTGCAAGTTTTGTTTGGAATTTTTTTAATAAGCAGATCAGGGTTTTTTTAATAAAGTCAAAAATCTCTCATGATGTGGATGCTGATGGCTAGTAGGCTTGCTTTTCTTGCATGTGTGCTGAGAACCCTTAAGCAGTAATCCCAGTGCCTTGAGGGATACTCAGATTGAAAGTTGAAAACCATTGTTATAGTTAATTAATTTCTTCCTTATGCTTTCCACTTCAGCAAGAAAATAATGTAGCAGTTCTTAGCACTGCTCTCCCAAGATTTAGAGACAAAGACATCTAGTGTTGCTCTGCATCTGCTTTTTTGCTGACACCCGTCACTTGAAGCCAGGTTAATGGCACCATGTGAACTCTCCTTACCTATGTGCACAGCAGCTACAGCTGTTAGTGGAGGATAATTCTGCAGGTGTGACTTGGTTTAAAGAGTTAGCAGCTAGCTTGTTAGACTGAAATTATGCCTTATAAAGTTTGTTTATCTTCAGCTTTGTGGAAACGTGATGAAAGTGGTGGTTAACAGCGATTAGTATGTGTGTGCTCATACACTATAAGCTACAAATGTTCTTGGCATCCAAGCTGATGTATCTTAATGGTGACATGCCATGGGTTTTACTGGAACAGAGAAGCATTTTCATAAACAGGATGATAGATCATATTTTGGATTCCTAGGAAAGGGTGTCCTTTGTGAAACAGCTTGAACATGAAGGAAAAATAAAAAGTCCTATCTTTTTATATCCACATTTTATGTGTCTTTCCCCATCTGCATTTGAAACCATCATTTATACTTAGTGCTCCTCGGAAATGAAACAGCCTCACATATTTGTGTGTGGATCCAAGCATTTGGATGTTTATGATTAAGTGCATTACTACATCAATGTGACCATATTATTCCAGAAAATTCAAACTATCTCTGGTCAGACTGGCAATACACCTCTTAGGGAAAAGCAGCCAGAGGAGGTGACCTGAACATCTGTGTCAAGCTTCAAGAAGGAGCACAAGCACTGCATTGAACTCCCAGCAGTAGAAACATTCAACAAAACATTTTTATGTCATCCTTATGTAAACTATCTGCCTGCAAAAGTGCATACACAGGGAGGGAAAAACTCCCATATTTAACAGCCTAGTATAGCTTTGCCAATACACGAATGGTAGACAATATTTATAAGAGTGGTGCTACAAGAATGTTTCCAGGCCCCCACTTCACCCCCCCCAGAAAAGAGTATTTTTAGGAAAAGAGAGTTGCTGTGGGGAGCAACATTGTGCTGCATGGGGAAGAAAAGAAATCTAGTCTCACAATTGCTAAGCAGTGGGTGTTCATCATAAGTATACAGTCCTGGTCAAGTAACAGGAACCTTGGTGGGAAAGTGTTTTTGACCTCATGCACATTAAACTATGGCTTGAGAAAAGTGTATCCTTTGTTTCATTACAGAACTTCCAAGTGTGTCATGCTGAGAACTACTGCTGATCTTGATATTTCAGCAAGTGGGCTTTTAAACATTGCTTTGTGCCTTTTTAAGAAACAAACAAAGCCAAAACTCAGAGAGAATTTAAGCAAAAGACAAGCATTTAACTGTCTTCTGGTTTCTTCTTCCCTCTATCACAAGGGTAGGGGAAATACATAAGTAATGGAAGTAATTGGAGCATTTGTAATTAAATTTGGTGTTTGAAAAATGATTTGCTTATCTCATTGAGGCAATTATTGTTACCCTTCATCTTTGCTCAAAGCAATTATCATTAAAAGATAAGCATATCCTTCCATAAAGTTACATCACATATGGAAAGCATAATTCACTATCAAATAAGTATCAGCAGTGGGAAGTAGGAATTATAGTTGAGGCAGGAACAACTTAATGAAGCTTGACTGTTCTAAACACATCAGTGGTGCTTAGGCATGGATGGCCACGTGCAGCATGAGCACTGATAGCTGCGGTGTCATTAAAGGCCAGGTTACCTCAAAAAAATCTCACTGATTTGTCCATAAATTCAAGTCCATATCCATTATTACATACATCCATTTGTCTTGTTTCTCACTTGCTTCAGCTTTAAAGTGCTCCCCTTCTTCTTTTTTCCAGACTCCCTTTCAGTCTCCAGCAATGACGCCAGTCCTCCCGCTTCCGTAACGTCGCTTCAGCCCCACATGATCGGTGCTCAGAGCTCCCCGGGCCCCAAGCGCCCTGGCAACACCTTGAGGAAGTGGCTCACCAGTCCTGTGAGGCGCCTGAGCAGTGGGAAAGCAGATGGGCACGTCAAAAAACTGGCCCACAAGCATAAGAAAAGCAGAGAGGTGCGGAAGAGCGCCGATGCAGGCTCTCAGAAGGACTCCGACGACAGCGCCGCAACCCCACAAGATGAAACTGTTGAAGAGGTGAGTGCTCGAGGCAGCTTCCCAAGATTTGTGTGTATGTTTTCCAGGGAAATAAATGTTGGCAGGTGCAGGTTGTCTCCTGACCTGACTGTCCAGCAGTCAGGAGCAAAGTGTTAGGTGCCCTGTGCTCATCCTGGATCCCTGTACTCTGTGCCAGGGACAGTCTGTGCCCTGTGAGACTGTTAGTGAAGCACCTATAATTTAAAAAGAGAAACTGGAGAATAAAAAGTTGTCCTTTGGCTTTACTCTCCTACACTAATTAGTACTCACCTTTACATGTGAGTAAAGGTGCTTCAAGGTCTGGGAATAACCAGGTAATTTTGTATTTCCTTTGCTTTTCTTGTTGATGGATCAGGGAAAGTGTAGGGAGAGCTGCTTAACTGCTTAAAGCTCTAACTGCACCTTGCATAAGGGTCAGAGTACAGAAAAATTACTGGCTCTACGATGCAGGCCAGTTACCACTAGTCAATTAATATGCATGGCAGTTTTCATTGGAGAGAAGGAAATTGTAAACTGTTCCAAATTTTACCACCAAGGATGTCTACTGAGGGCTTCCCTTCTTCCCACAAACATCTGCCTCTCCTTCCAAATCTGGGGTTCTTGTATGAACAAAGCTGGCCTCCAGATAGGTGCAGACAAGAGCCAAATTCTCTGTTGCAAACCTATGGTTCAGGCTGAAATGAATGTGATGTTATTGTTCCAAGGGCACAGCTGGGTGCATGTTATTCCCTTTTATTAGATTGACTCTGACTATTGGTTTTGGTACTTAACCATCCAGAAAAGTGGTCTCAGTTGCCCATTTTTCTTATTTATTGCTGCTTTTTTTTTTCTTCCTCCCAACATATTTTGGTACACAGTTGGAACACTTGTGAAGATCCACAGTAAGTGTAGGGAAAGGGAAGACAGAAGACTTGGCAGCATGATGAATTGAGAGATGTTGGTTAGGAATGAATACTGGCCTCTGACCTTGAATGTCAAGCTGTAGAAAGAGACCCTCTGTGCTGCAGTTGTAACATTGTTTTGGCAGTATCTGTTGTTCTGCAGTTCTGTGAGTGAAGGGGAAAATTTAAGGCCAGTGCCTTAAAGTCAGGAATAAAAAGTAACCATCTATGCTGTCTGCCTGTAAAGGCAGATAAATTATTCTGTGAGATCAGTACATTATACTTTGGGTACTTGAAATCAGAGTTCCTTGTGAAGGACAGAAAGGATAATTGATTAAATACTTCATGTTGTAATAGGGTTTTTTTATGTCCTCCAAAAGTCTTGCTGTGATACAGAGCAGAGCAAGATACATATTTCAGATACAGATTTCTCTTTGCAGAACTGAACTTGGAAAACAAATACGGCTTTCATAACACTTTCCTGTCGTAAATTTCAGCTGAATGTCTTTTTCTTAGTATTTGAATTCTTTTGCTTTTACCAGACATTGAAAACTGTCTTTGGCATCTGCATTTTCCCCCTCTGTTAAGGAGTGTTTGAAGGAGCATCTTGACTTGTTGGGAGAGGGCTGAAACTACAGAATAATCTTAAAAGTAGCATGTGATAACAAGCTTCACACTGGTGAGATAACAGAGTTTGAACATCTTGATGTTGTTTACAGAGGGGTCGGAATGAGGGGCTGAGCAGTGGCACTCTCTCCAAGTCATCCTCTTCAGGCATGCAAAGCTGCGGGGAGGAGGAAGGCGAAGAGGGAGCAGATGCTGTGCCGCTGCCTCCTCCCATGGCAATCCAGCAGCACAGTCTGCTCCAGCCCGACTCGCAGGATGACAAGGTAGGAGCAGGACCTGGGGGAGGCTTCACATGATGAGAGAACCTCTGTTTGCACAAATTTTTCTTCTCTTCCAAAGGTCTCAAAAATGTACATAACACAGCTTCATGGTAGACAGAAGAAATCACTTGTGCCCTCTAGACAACTTTAAAAGGGTGTTCTATGATGAGAGCATGAATTAAATCCTTCTCTATTTTAAAAGCACAAGTGTAGAAATTTTTCTGCTAGCACTTTAAATGTGGAAATGAACTGCTTTGTGTTCTCACAGGATGATTTACATCACTTTGGCTGATGCCATATTTACTGATTAGAGTCTAATTGTTTTATAATCATAACTTTTCTTTTTCTTGGTTTTTGTTGGGTTTTTTTGGCGGGGGAGGGGACAGAGGGAGGGAACGGGGCGATGCCCAAGAGCAAGGAATTACCAAATAAGAATAATAATTGTCATGGTTTAACCCCAGCCAGCAGCTAAGCCCCACATGGTCACTGTCCCACTGTCTCTGGGAGAATCAAAAGGGAAAGAGTGAAAAAACTCTTGGGCTGAAATAAAGATAGTTTATTGGTAAAGCAAAAGCCATGCACACAAGCAAGGCAAAACAAGGAGTTCATTCACCAGTTCCCATAGACAAGCAGGTGTTCAGCCATCCCCTGAAGAGCAGGGCTCCATCACGTGAAGCGGTAACATTAGGAAGATAAATACCATTGTTCCAAATGTCCCCCCCTTCCTTTTTCTTCCCACTAGCTTTATAAGCTGAGGATGATGCCATATGGTCTGGAATAGCCCTGTGGTCAGTTGGGGTCAGCTGTCCTGACTGTGTCCCCTCCCAACTCTTTGTGCCCCCCCATTCTCATCACTGCTGGGGTGGGAAATAAAAAAGGCCTTGGTGCTGTGTGAGCTCTGCTCGGCAATAGCTAAAACAACCCTGAGATATCAGCACTGCTGCCAGCACAAATCCAAAACGTGGCCCCGTACCAGCTACCGTGAAGAAATTTAACTCTGTTCCAGCCAAAACCAGCACATAATCCATCTGTTTTTCACAAACAAAGGCACATTAAAATTGACGCTAAAAATTTTGCACCGGTAATAAAACTTTGGATGTAGGTAGTAACTACATGAAGCAAATCTTACTTGCATATGATCTGTTTTTCTTTAATGTTATGATGATCATACATTGAGAGAGTTTATTTCAATTTTGAACTGGGATCAGACATTTAAGGGATAAGTATCAGATCTGGAAATATAGGGGTTTAAAATGGAAATAATCCAGACTTGTGCAGCAAATCTGCACATTGTTTTCTTGCCATTTTGTTCCTTAAAATTTTTAATTTTGTAAAATTGTAATCTACAGCACTGAATATTGTTAGTGAATTTTGTGATTGCTTGCTGTCTGTTCTCAGTGGTGCTGATGTTATTCATAACTTTAGTGGATCTTATTTATTTTTTCTTTCATTTTTTTTCTTTTAAAAACACTGCCTTTCAGTGGGAATCTCACTCCTTCCTGAGGCTGTTGTTTGTAGGGCCAAAATGGCTGGTTCTTATACTCTGTTTGTATTAAATTCCTACGTGTCTTCTGATTTGACATAGTGTAACATAGGAGTTGAGGAGTTAATATATTGGGAAATATTCCTGAAACAAAACAAGCAAAAATAGGCCAGCCTTCAGAGCTTGAGAGAATGTTTTCTTGCTAGAGCAATCTCAGTTTTAGATTTAGAAAGAAGATGAAAATAATGTTGGTGGAAATATGTTTAAGCTCTTGCTGATGAGCTGCCATATTTGCACGTTCCTTCAGTGACAGAAAACAACTGTTATACAAATATTATAACAAGTTTTCCACAGAAAAATTAATTTGGTTATAGACTTCTTCACAAAGCAAGAACACTGACATGAAGGGATATGCTTGTAAGCTACTGTCTGCTTACTTGTGTATTTCTGGTGCAAAGTGAGACCCGTACTACAGTAGAGAAAGACTCTTTAAGTACCTTCCCATCTCCAATTTTATTTTAACTGCTGCTGTTGTGGTTTAAACACAGCCAGCCACCAAGTACCACCCAGCTGCTTGCATACTCCCCTGCCAGTGGGATCAGGGAGAGAATGGGTCAAGTAAAAGACAGAAAACATGTAGATTGAGGTTAAGCAAAAGCCATGCACACAAGCAAAGCAAAACAAGGAATTAATTTACCGCTTCCCATGGTCAGGCAGGTGTTCAGCTATCCACAGGGGAGCAGGCCCCCATCAGGTGTAACAGTGACTTGGGAAGTCAAATGCCATCACTCCAAATGTCTCCTCCTTCCTTCCACTTTGTACACTGAGCATGATGTCACATAGTCTGGAATATCCCTTTGCTCAATTTGGGTCTCCTGTCCTGGTGAGACCCCTTGGTGTCTCCTCCCAAGCAGCCCCAGCTTCCTCACCAGCAGGACAGTACAAAAAAACAGAAAAGAACTTGGCTCTCTGTGAGCCCTGCTCAGCAATAACAAAAACATCTCCACTTATCAACACTTTTTTAGCACAAATCCAAAATGCTGCCCCATACCAGCCACTGTTAAGAAAATTAGGTCTACCCCAGCCAAAACCAGCACAACTTGTTAAAAGGTTAACATGCACCCACATCAGTAAATGCATGTTGGGACAGTTTTTAAAGAAGGTGAAACTACATTTAGAGAAGACTTCAGAGAAGTTAAAACTTGATAAAGTTAAAATTATACCATAATTATTAATATAAAATTATACAAAAAATTATTACCATAATTTTTCAAAGCATGTAAATAGGGATTCTTCTGCAATGTATTGTTATTATGCAATATTTATCCTTCATGGTGGGAGGCAAAAGGTCCCCTCATGGGGCATCCTGGGAGGTTGCGTGCCTCTCTGAAGTGCACACACCACCAACTCCTAGCACCTAAAGTAAATGCTTTGTTGGAACACAGAAGTGAGAAGCCAGAGCAAAGTTTTACCCAGGAGAAGGTAGTTGGCTCTCTTGATAGAGTTACTGATTAATAAAAGGCTTGCAAACAAGTTCCCAGTTGTCTGTCTTCTGGGTGGAGTCCTCCTTCACATTCCTGCCATGCTGGGTGGTTTCTTGGGCTGCTCAGCTACTCCGGATCTCAAGGAATGTCTCCTGCTTTCTGTGACCTCAGAGACTTGGCGTTCCTCTCTGCCTCCCTGCCAGCATTTCTTCCTCTCCAGAGCTCCTGCTCAGTGCTGAAAACTCCCTGTTTGCTGGGGTTTCTCCTTCCCTTCCCAGCCTGCTGTGGGCTCCTAGCAGCATCTCATACCTGCATGAGCTCAGTTGCTCCCTCCAGCTATTCCTTCTTTTCTGGGCAAGGGATGTGTTCTGTTCCCAGAGTACATCATCAGGAAAGTCACCAAGTAGTTGTATCTATGCAGCTCCTTCTTTTTCAGATTATATGTGATATAACCACAGGCACTGGAAATCACAGTTCTGAAGTTTTACTTCACATCCCACATACCCCAACAGAGCAATAAAAGAGACCATAACCAGAAACTGATTTCAACACTGACAGTTGTTTTATGAGACTAAGCTGAGATCTACACCCAAAGTGGAAACCCACATGCAGGCACAGTTGTGGAAAACCTGGTCAACAGTCAGATGTCAGGAGCATGTAAATTGCCTAAAAGACAGGCCAGCTTGTGGGATTGCTCAGTTTTTGGTGTGCATGCAAACATCATGTGTTAGGCCATGCTGGTTTGTCTAACAGCACTAAGTAACAGAACCATTTTCTCCCCTAAGAGCTCATCTGCACACTATATCCATTCTTTCATTCAGCAGAATCGTTGCGCACGTCATGGATTTGCAATTGGTGGCAGTTTAAAAGTTATTTGCATTTAATTTTTGGATAAGCAGTATTAAAAGTTTCAAGATCAGCTGTGTTAATATGAAACTAATTATTTTCGCTTTTTGTTTTCTCTTTTTGTAAATTCTGATGCAGCATTATGTTGACTTGTGTTCTGTCTCTGCTTTGGCTCAGTTCCCGTATCTTTCCGTTTAAAGTTATCTGTATTTCCTTTGCTTACCCAGCCCCTGTTTTCCTTTCCAAATAAGGCAAATACAAGGCAAACTACCTAAAATCTGTGGTTTTGGGTTTTTTTTTGTGTTTACTTATGGGGAGTCTTGCTACACCCATGCTTGATTTGAACAGAACCTCTTGTGTTGAGTCATTATTTGTGCCGTTTCTTTGTCTGGTTTGTTGGAAACGTTTGCAGGACAGCTTGCCCTGTGCTGCATGATGCTCACTGTGCTGTTCGTAATATGAAGTACAGTTCATATTACACCCTGTTTCCACTTTCCAGTTACTAAATGATAAATGTAATATGCAAACAACTCTGTTTGCAAATTACTAAGGCTGAATTTAATGGCCTTCCCCCAGAATCCTTTACTGTGAACACCTTTTACCTTCAGTTGTATCTATAAACTGGCATTTTATAGCTTATGAGGCCAGAGATCTTCTGTGCTCTACACATACCATTGGGAAAAATGGATGGCACAAGGAATGGTGAGCTCAATTTCCCATCTGAATATGGGCAATATACTCCAGCTCTTTTAGAAAAGTAAATGCCCCTGAGTTATTGGTGTATATTTTCTTAATATAATAATGCTTCCTCCTCCTTTATCTCAAGTCTTCTTGATTTCTCTTAGTGTTCTTCAGTTGTTGCTTTGTTTAAGCAGCAACAAAATAGGTTAACAAACTGTTGTCCACTGGGTCAGCTCAGGCAATTTTCATAGGTATTTGCCAGGAATTATCAGCAATTCTATTGCCTGTAGGAACAGGAATTTTTATCCCAGCATTTAACTGCTATGGGGTTTACTTGAAACTTACAACTCCAGCTGCTCAGGTTGGAAGGGAGGATCTTAGTGTTGTATGACACTGACAGTACATATCAGGTACCTTTGTCTGACAGAGAAGTGAAGGAAGTCTCTTGATCATTGAGCATGAACCAGGCTAACTCTGGGATTCCTCTTCCTTTGTGTCCTTGCACAGACATCTTCTCGATTGCTGGTGCGGCCAACGAGCTCCGAGACGCCCAGTGCTGCGGAACTCGTCAGTGCCATTGAAGAGCTCGTCAAAAGTAAAATGGTGAGACTGACCAGCAGGTGCACAGGTCTAAAGAACTTGTGTCTTCAAGTCCCAGCTTGCTATTCAAAGAAAATCTGCATGTTTTACATTGACTTAAAAAATTTGCTGTCTGTTTCAGAAGTCACTTTGTGCACACTCAAGAAGTCATTTTGTACACACTCTCTTTTGTAAAAAAGCATTTGCTGAATAGGTAAATGGCAATGTAGAGGAGCAAAAGGTAATAAATAAGAGGAAGAGAGGAAATGGTGCAAAATCTACTAAGTACGTCCTGTTTGTCAAAAGAAAATGTCCTATTAGTAGAATGAATGCAAAGACCCAGGGTCTTATATTAAAAGACCTTTATGAGAAGAATCCCTGAAACTAAATTTATTGCAAATTTTATGAGGTTAGCAGTAAAGCAGGTAACCTTAATAGCAGAAATATTTATGTTACCTGGTTGTTCTTTCAGCAATATACAAATGAAGAAATAAGTAAGAGAGTGAAGGGATCATTTTGCATGTCAGTGCCTCCATTCTTGCTAACAAATTAAGTAGGAGGAATTTGTGTCAGCTTTTTTAGTTTTTTATGTTTTAATTTTTCCATGTTTCTCAAGATTATCATTGACATGTTTTAAAGTTTTCATGTTTCTGAAGATTCTCATTATATGCATAATTCCAGGAAGGTCCTTTATAATCAAAATCCAGCTTGACCCAGTCTGGGAAAAACTTCCCTGGCTAGCCCTATTTGAGATTGGACTATATAGTCTCAAGAGGTCCCTCAGCAGTTCTGAATTTCCTCAAAACATTTAAATACAGCTTTTGCAGCATAGCCCCTCTTGGGCTCAATAGGAATTGCCTTTGTGAAAACTGCAAAGAATTGCAGCATGGCAGCCCCATGTTATCAGAGACTGATATTTTCCAGGTTCATTCTAAATTGAAGCAGCTTTAACTTTCAGACCTAGAAATCTTATTTTCTGTTCTCTCATTCAGAGAAAATTACATGATTGCATAAAATAATTACTGTACTCTCTTGGGTATTAACTTTGCTTTTTACTTCTCTTACACCAGGAGAACGAATACAAAGTAATCTATGGGAAAATTCAACAGTCTTTTGTAAATGGGAAGTTAGGTAGTCCATACAATGCCATGTGTCTTTCAGGCTGCCTAGCAATGGTTATAACTTAATGATCCATGCATAAAGTCCTTGCGGGAGTTGTTCTCATTGCACAGTTTTAGCCAAGGTTCAGCTTCCCCTGGGTTTTGGGTTAGTCATATCATTATTGGTTTTTACTTTTTGTGAGCAAAGAAAATAGATTATAGCTGAACCCCACCCTGGTGAAGTAAATGTGCCTGCAGTAAGGCTCTGTCACATGCAAGGAAAATGTGATACATAGCTGTAGCCTGATCCAAGATGAAGGGCTTGAATTAAAGAAATCCAATGAATGCTTCATGGAAGATGTTCATATTATTTCCTCCTATGGCTTTTTCATCTTTTATACAAACAGAAGCCTGTGGAGTCCATGCAAGGAGATAGTGTATCTAGAAAAGGATGCAGGGACTTTTGTCCTAGGATCTGAACAAGCTCATAAAGAACACTGGCAGCGTAGAAGTCATTATTTTCTTCACTGAGATGCTATTTTGGTTTTTATTAAGATAACCAAAACGTCTGACAGAGAACACCACTTCTCTTGAGTTAAAATTGCAACATCATAAAAATCTCCTTTAAAGTTGTCCTATTTATTGTTGAAAGTAACTTGTATATGCCAGAAGTCAAATATGACAAATACAATTTAATCCCTGGCCATGAGGACACATTTGTGCCACTCCCACCATAGAAGTACTTGCATCCTAAACAGGAGAGTCCGACTTTTAGCCATTGCTGCTCAAACCAGTGCAGCTCCTTTATTTTCCTGTGAAGGGAAGACTGTCATATCAAATGTGCTTCAAAGGCTCAGTTGTCATGGAATGCCATGTTGTTGGTTTCCTGGAGGCTTGTGACTTGCTTTGCCAAGATAAATAAAAGTAATTGATCTCCTATAGATTGCTATACAGCAGCTTGTAATGTCTCCTGTGAATAAAGGAGAAATAAATCATTGTTGCTGACTCTGGAATACCTTCCCAGGCTCTGGAGGACCGTCCAAGCTCCTTGTTGGTAGATCAAGGTGACAGCAGCAGTCCATCCTTCAACCCTTCAGATAACTCCCTTCTATCCTCCTCGTCACCCATAGATGAGATGGAGGAAAGGAAATCCAGCTCCTTAAAAAGACGACAGTAAGACCAGTTTTTTACAGTTTTCCTTTTTTTTAATTATTTTTTTCCAATGCTTAATTTGAACTGGTAGCAGAAGCTGTTAGTCTGAAAATGGGTGGACTTGTATTAGATGTCATGCATGTGGTCACATTTCTCTGTGACATTCAATCTGTGATTTTGAATTCTAGTCATACCTGTGTTAGACTTCTGCTGCTTGTCACTTTCATTTATTTGGGAAGATGCTGATCTTTAAATGTCCAAAGGTCTATTAGGCTTGAAAAAAAATGGTCATTCCCCTCATTCTATTCCAATCCATGCTTAATTTCTTTATGCAGTAGTAAACCGTTACCATGGTAGAATAAAAAAATGTCTGATTTCAAATTTTTTAAACTTGTGTGTGGAAATAACCATCCGTATAGCTAAGAGTCTCCAGACCAGAGACATAATAGCATTTTATTTTAAACAATAGTTAAATGTTTAATTTTAATGTCATGTTTAAGAAAACATCTGACTTTAGATAAACAGAAGCCAGCCTTGTCCAGTTTCAAAGTCAAAGCAGTATCTTGCTAAGAACCAATGTACATTAATTCTTCCCTTTCAGTTCTGTCTATCAAACATATGTGACTGCAAATGTTGTAAAAGTTGTATGCCATTAATCCTCTTGAAAAATTAGTTTCATTTTTTAATATTTGTTCACCTTTTTCCTTCCACTGTAGCTATGTCTTACAGGAATTAGTGGAGACAGAGAGAGATTATGTGCGAGATCTGGGCTATGTAGTTGAGGTATGATGTTTTTAATTCTCTTGATTTCTTCTTTTTTTAAATGTCTTACTAACCAGCTATGCAGCTTGAACCTCACTATGTTTTTCAAAAAGATACACAGGAAGAGACTAAAACTGTGAAAGCTTGCATTCTGAGTTTTCCCTCCTGTAAGCTTTTAATGTATAAAAATGCTACATCACATTTTACTCCTTTTTCCTGTTACTGTGTTCACCTTGTTCTTTTGAGGAGTGTAGTTCCTTGTCTTATTTTTTTTTTTCCAATTCCTACCGCTGGCCTAATGTTATCCTAGTAGATAGTGGGTTTATTTAGCACATCTAAATTATAAAAAAAGAAAAAATTGTACCTCAGCATACAGAGCAGCTATCCAAGATTTGAAAGTCCTCCTTCCTCTCCTACCGCTAGGATTCTCTTAGACTTCCTAGCCTCCCCTGTTGTAAAATGACATAACATCACATATCTCCCCTCACTTTGCAGCTACCAACAAAATACATTTGGAAGAGTAGGAAGAATGAGCATGACAGTTAATTTTAGCCTAATAAAGTTTAATTCTTAAACTCTGTTTTGGAGGCAGGGAGGGAAAGAAAGATCAGCATTGTGATAGTGTTTTTACAGTATTTAAATGGTGCATTAGGAGTTCAAATAGATGTGGTTTTGTAAATAATAACATAATTTCTGATGAAAATGCTGGACATCAAAACATACACTTGGCAAACCAAAACCAGGCCTGGCTATTTAGGAATAGAACTACCTGGGGGGGGGAAAAAGAAGGAATAGTATTACATGAACATTACAAAATGTAAAAGCACTCCCAGTCTAACTATATGTGAGACAGCTGTGTAGGCATCAAAACTAAGACAGGATTATGGGAAAATGTAAGAGGAACTTTACTGCAGCGAGAATTCTTGCTAAAGGAATTGATTTTTAATTTTTTTGTCTTTGGTTTGCTCATACTGCCAGCATTAGTCCATGGAGTGCAGTCCCATGGGTGGTTTCCTCCTCAGTGCACTTTGGTGTGGGGTTAGTGTAAGTGAAATAAGAGACACCGAGCAAAGCAGCACAGAAGGCACTTCAGTGGCTCTGAGATTTCAGGCAGTAAGGAGAAGGGCTGTGGAAGTTTCCTTTGTGCTCCGAGCCTGTTCACGCAGGCTAAATTAGACAGAGTGAATTAATTTTTCTAGCACTGTTGTGTAGACAGCCTCACCTCAATTTGTGATACTTTGTGTCTGTGCTTTATGTTATGCTGTGTTATAGAACAGTTTTCTGGTTTGGCTTTGTGTCCCAAGCAGTTGTTGCCATTGGACATCTTCTGGGAAAAGGGGGATTAGAAGACAACTCGTTTTTTTAAAGTAAGAATGTTTACAGTGGATTCACTTGGACTGTTGCAGGGTTATATGGCACTTATGAAGGAAGATGGTGTACCTGATGATATGAAAGGCAAAGACAAGATTGTATTTGGAAACATTCACCAGATTTATGACTGGCACAGAGAGTACGTATTGTACCTATAAAGTATTAGATTGACTTTAGGAATTATTTCCTCAGATATTCAGATACAAGGTAAATGAAATTGGTTTTGTGCTTTGAGTTGTAGGAAATGTAACTTCAGCTTACAAATGTTAGTGTGAAGATTCGCTTTAAAGAAGGATGCATGTGTATATATAGATTTAGATATATATATATAAAAATATATATAGCAAACACTTCAACTGAGGATCTCTTATATTGACATAACTTTGTACATTGCTTTCTCTCTAACAATACAGTCTTAAGAATTTTTTGGGGTGGTTAGCAAGTCAGTATTAGCATCTCAAACATTCAGTTTAGGAAGGGGAAAGCTTTCAATCAATATATATGAAATTTAATAATTTTAATAGTGAATGCCAGGTGGTTTTTTCATCTTGGCATGGATTCAGCATGTCCTTTTAAAAAGCTTTGTTGAAATATTACACTGTTACCATTGTCAGTTTGGACATACCTTAATATCCAACGCTGCTGACAGGGGACACAAAAGTGTCTTGCCTTGCAGTAAGACCACTTTGCCTTGCAATTACCTGTTGCTATAATGTGTGATGTCAGAAAAAAGTATTTATTCTGTTTATTTTCAGCTTCTTTTTAGGAGAGTTGGAGAAGTGCCTTGAAGATCCAGAAAAGCTGGGATCCCTGTTTGTTAAACATGTAAGTACAAGCGTCTTTTTTGGCAAACTCTATTGCTGCTGCTGGCCAACATGATTGACTGTTAAGTACAACACAGTTAAGAAAGTGCTATACAATGTTCTTCACCTGTAAGAGGTGGAGAGGTAGCTTTTAAGAGCTTATAAATAGAAGAAGTAAATGTTGTAGTCTTTGTCCCCAGTACCTTCTTGCAGAGAGGGAACGTGAACGTGGGCCCCATTTCTCTATTCAGTTACACTTTGGTGCAAGGGAAGCCTTCTAATCCCAGATATTCATGCAATAGCATGGAATATAAGAAATAAAAATAGGAAAGAGGCTCATTCTTCTTCAGTTTGAGTGTGTTCTAGTTCTGTATTCTTTTCCCTTATGGGAATTTGTTGCTGGCAAAGTGGGAAACCTGTAGGAAGTAGCTCTCCCTGTTTCTGATTGCTACTTTACTTTCTCCTGGTATTATTTGTAATTGAATTGTCTTTGAAAGGCACCTTTACCACTCCAGATGGAAAGGCAAGCTGTGATGCTATTACAGCATCCTCTAGCAAAACCCTATCGGCTAGAGCACAATGATTCAGTTCCTGTTCTTAATCTGTGTCCTGTGTCCTTTCCAATCTCCATCTTATTTTTTCATTTCTTTCTTACTGTTTATCTTCACTGGTCAGTACTCTGTAAGTCTCTGGGAAGCAAAGCCTCTAACCCCAAACAAATCCTAGCAAAGTGATAGGAAAGATTTTGGATGAGGTATATCTGTATTTCTTAACCTGCAATGTCAGTAATCAAGAATAAATCTTAAAGGCAGAAGTTATTTCCTCTCTCTTTTTCTGTTGCTTTGGTGTTAAAAGTGCATGCACAAGATAAAGGATCAGAGTTAAAAATATGCTAGTGCCTCCATTTCCAGGCTTCATCACCTACGTCCCCATCCAAACTCCAATAGGACAGCCAATATTAAATAAAAGACATGAAAGTTTTCTCCTAACTGTTTTATACATGTAAACAGGAGAAGGTAATTATTCTAATAAATTTCAATAATAATCACATTATTAAAATAGAATAAAAAGTACTATCTTTCAAAGGCTCCATTACAGAATCACAGAATGGGTAAGGTTGGAATGGATCACTGTGGGGTCATCTTGTCAAACCTTCCATGGCTCTTGGTGAAAGAAAAATAGAACCATTTTCATGCTTAACTTTATTGTGGGACCTGCTGAGTTATCATCTCTGAACACCTGTCCTTCAGGAGGATTTATAGCTGAGGGAATTTTTTTCACTTGCGTTGCCTTTCTGAAATCATAATAATGTTCCCAAATAAATGTGTTTTCATTTCTGTAATTTCTGCATATGTAACTGTTTCTTTTCCTTTAAGGAGTCTTTTTAAGTTCATACATATAAACTGCCATACTTCTGAAAATAATACTCCATTTTAATCTTTCATGTGTTTTTCTTGATAATGATGTATCATTTTGTGTCTTTGTTCCTCTAGGAGAGAAGGTTGCACATGTACATAGTTTACTGCCAAAACAAACCAAAGTCTGAGCACATTGTCTCAGAATACATTGATACGTTTTTTGAGGTAAGTTCATGAGAGGGGATATGTGAGGTGAAGGATTATCAAATCTGTTAATCAAACCAGAAAAAAAACAAAAAAACAAATGCAGCAGATATTGTTGTTAATGTTTTAAATGGCAATTTCTTGCCATTTCTGTTCTGATTTCTCAAATCTGATACAGACTCCTAGAGATGTAAACTAAAGGTTAGGTATAGGATATTAATTAATCAGTAGAGTCTTATCCTTAGTAGCCTTAGCCCAGGCAGTTACCAGTGCATTTTATATAGCGATAAATAGCAATTCTGGATAAGCAGAAATCACTGTTGAAAAGAGGCTGTATACAACCTGTGACTGAAAAATTATATTTCACTCTGAAGCCTTGTCAAGAAAGAGGTGAAAGATGCTTGCAGAAGGGAATACCTTGGGAGCAACAGTGATTAGGGGAAGGACTCCAGCTTTTGCTAACTGAAGATTATATTTTTTTTACTTTTGCCAATTTCTGATGTGATAACAATTAATACTGATATATCCTTGTTTATATATATATATATGTATTTATCTCCATATACTGATACATATACTGTGTTTCTAACTCAACAAACAAGGGTCTTTCTAACTGAACAAACAAAAATGTTTGTTTTACAACTCTCAGGATCTAAAGCAACGCCTGGGCCACAGACTTCAGCTCACAGACTTGCTAATAAAACCTGTGCAAAGAATTATGAAATACCAGCTGTTACTAAAGGTAAAGGGATGTTGAGATGAATGAGTTGTGTTAATAGATATGTTATAGATGTGTTAACAGATAGGTTTTCTTTTTTAAGAAAATTTTTAATGCTGATGTTTTCCCACCCTTTTCCCTAACAGAACCCAGATTTGTAAGCAGTGCCATATGATTCTTTTCTGAGCACATTCAGATAGTTACAAAAATTGCAGTAGATGGCTTGGGCAGAAATTTGTTTTTAATTTTAACAGTTAAAGACCAAATGCTTAGGCCATGGAGATGTTTAAAATTTGTACCAGTGTCATAGGCATGGGAGAAGGAACTCTCAACTGTTTCCAGATGTAAACATGATAGAAGTTGTTGGGACTCATCACAGCTTTTCCAACTACACCTGCAATCATTTTAATATCACATAGGTGTTTACTGAAGAGCAACCCTGTGTAGCACGGCAGTCAATGCCTTAGCATATGTTTTTGTATGAGTTAAATCCAAATGGTTGTCTTCTGCAGTCTGTCATATTCTGATAGAGACTATCAAATTCAGATTTTCTAAGATTTCTTGTCGATGATTAATGAGAAAAGAAATATTACTTGATATTTTTTTCTTTTTCAGGACTTCCTCAAGTATTCTAAAAAAGCTAATCTTGACACAACAGAACTAGAGGTACTTGAGACATTTTCTCTTAGTGATATGAATTCTTTTAACTCAGAACTTTTGTTTGGGCAGAGTCACTTTCCTTTTCTGATTTTCCTGAGAAAGCGATTATAAGTGTTTACTTCTTGCATTTCTGTTCTAAAGCGACCATATAAAATTAAACAAAATTTTATGCTGCTAACTCATTTGGAAAATAAAGCTTTGACTTTTTTTTGTTTTGAACAGAAAGCTGTAGAGGTCATGTGTATAGTACCAAAACGGTGTAATGACATGATGAATGTTGGCCGCCTGCAAGGATTTGATGTAAGTTGACTGGACTTATACTTAGAGATTTTTTCAGGTTCTCTAGAAATTAATCTTTAATACTGTGGGGAGAAATGTGTGCAGTGCTTCTTCACTATCTGGTTAGCTGGTGCAAAAAGCAGTAAATGAAAAATCGAGTCTTAGCCCCGCCAAGGACTTTTTTCCTGGGAAACATTACCTGCTGTATCAGTCTCACAAGGTAAAGCCCTTGTGCAAAATCAAAAAAATGGCCAGTCTTACTACAGTTCCATTATTGGCTTGCAAAACAGTGAAATAATCAGTTATCAGCAGGTGAGCAGACCTGACTTCAGTAGTGTAGACAAAGGAGGAGTCACTAATGTCCATCATGTACTTGAGGCAACTGTAGCCCCCCTTGTTTTGCTAAGTCTAGAAGAGATGGAAATTGGCTACTGAAGCAGGATGCATCAGGCAGGCCACAGTCACATGTTTTACTTGCAAAGCTCTTTATATTGCGTGATGCAGACATGAACTTGAGATCTGCCCCTACTCAGCACCCTGGAAGATTATATGAGTAACTGCTGGAGTTATTCAGAATAGAGAAACTAAAGCCTTATTGTTCCAAACCTCAAAATGCATGATGAATTGAAAAGGGTGGAGTGGATTTTTGGAGTTTGGTCTGGGTTTTTTTTGTTTTGTTTGGTTTGGGATTGGTTGGTTGGTTGGTTTTGGGTTTTTTGGGTTTGTTTTTTTTTTGTTTGTTTGTTTTTTTGTTTTTTTTTTTTTGTGTGTGTGTGTGGTTCTTTTTCTTTTTGACGTTTGGTATTTTTGAGAAAGAGCACAAGAATATCTTGTGTATAGGAGGAGAAATGAATATAGAGTGGTCAATAACAGTTGGAAGGTGGGAAATACACAAAGCTATTTGTCATGAACGTGTGCTCAAAAAGGTTGAGTGGGGAAAGAAACAAAGAACTTCACTAAATGTGTTTTTTCTTGCCTCTGTGTGTAGGGTAAAATTGTAGCCCAGGGTAAGCTCCTGCTCCAGGACACATTCTTGGTTACAGACCAGGATGCAGGACTTCTGCCACGCTGCAAGGAAAGACGGGTCTTCCTGTTTGAGCAGATTGTCATTTTCAGTGAGCTGCTAGATAAAAAGAAAGGTTTCTCCATGCCCGGATTCTTGTTTAAAAACAGTATCAAGGTAACTGTTGTGTGTGAGTCTTTTGTGTCCCCTGCATAAACTCTGCTAAGGTAACAGTTTCTCATTCTGTGGGCAGTCAAGAGTGACAGCTAGGTGTGCAACCCTAGAGCACAATGAGGTGCCAGTCATTTCCTGAAATTACTTCCTACTGAATTTGTTCTCACTCCAATGTTAGGTGGAGATCTTTGGATCCCAGTACTCTGATGCCTCCTGTGTGAAGCCTATCAAAGCAGGTCTTCTGGCACAAAGTGCTGGACAAGTATTCACGAAGTTTAGTTTTCAGCTCTGTGCTGTGTGTACACCACATTGCAAAGTCATTGCAAGTAGAGATAATAACTCTTTTTGTATCCTTTCCAATACCCAAATATGTAGATAACATTTGTAAGTAGTGCGACCTTCTTAGGTATTCCTCAAACAAAGTAAGTGTTTCCCCACTTCAAGATTTTCCTGAACAAACCTGATCATATTAGAACTCAGCAGCCCTCATGAAGTGTTTTGGGTGGACCCTGCTTCCCCTAATTTGCCTTGGTGCTCTGCCTGCCACCTGAACCTGTTTATAGCTCTGGCTGAACAGCCAGGTACAAGGCATTGCTCTATCTGCAGCTGAAGCCTTTAGCAGGGGCTGGTGGTAGAGAGAGCTCCATAGCAGGCTCAGCATTTTAACTAATCTGAAAGGAAAGTGAGGGATGGAGAACATTGGGCCATGCTGACCTGCTGGAGATTGTTCAGGCACAGCGTGTCAGTAAGCTGTACACTAATTCTTAGTTTACTGGAATTAAGTAACTTCATTTCATGCTATTATTTTACTGCAGGAATGAGTGGTTATCATTTAAAGATCTGCCTCTACACTCCTGAGAAAGATTTTAAAGGTATGTTTCCCATAATATACATGTTATTTTCTTTTCATGAAGGTGAGTTGCCTTTCTCTGGAGGAAAATGTGGACAGCGATCCATGTAAATTTGCACTAACATCAAGAACGGGCGATGTCACGGAGACCTTTATTTTGCATTCTGCCAGCCCAGGAGTCCGCCAGTTATGGATCCATGAAATTAACCAAATTTTGGAAAACCAGCGCAACTTTTTAAATGGTAAATTATTTTCTTTTACTAAAAGTTCATAATTGGATGACTTTTCGCTCATCTCTTTTTTCTTGGCTTTGAAATGTTTTGCAAGTTGCCTTTTTCCTGAGCTAATACAGAACAGTTGGGGGATATGTGCCTCATTTCTGCTTCAGAACAGATGCTTGCATTTATTATAAGAGTGGTAGTCTGAATTTACATGGTGTTCTCTTGGTGAAATTTTCCAAATGTTTTGTAGGAGTGAATCAAGATAGGTGCCATCCGTTGAGAGCTTGTGTACCCCTTTTAAGCAACTGCAAGCCTTTAAAGGCTAAACCCAAGTGGAATTTTAGGCATCGATCCAGAATGTGTTTTGCTTCTATTATTTTGGTGGCCATTGTTGTTGCATCTTAGTGTGGCAGCAACATTCAGATTCTGCAGGAGAAAAGTAGAAGGTGGTATTGTCCTCTGTGACACTAAAAAGTTTTTGCTGTATTTTTATATCTATTGGTTGTTGTTCCAACCTAGATTTTTTTAAACAGTTATAATGAGTAACAACAAGCAGAGAATGTGGAGTGACACCTGTTTTTTTCCAACTTGGCTGCTGGCTGACAGTGTGATCCTAGAGGAAAAGATCTTCTTAGTTTCAGATTTTTAATCTTTAATATAGGTAGATGCAGGAGGTCATGAAGGTTAGATGCAGAAAAGTGACTTGAGGTCTGTGGTGTCTTTCCACTGCTAAGGAAATTTATTTGAACAGCACTCCCCCTTTTGCCAGTAGACATGTCTGTTTTAAACTGTTCCTGTTCCCTCTCCTGCCCCCTTTCCCCTGACCGCCTCCCCCCTCGCCCCCACTGCAGCCTTGACATCCCCGATCGAGTACCAGAGGAACCACAGCAGTGGCGGAGGCGGCGGCAGCGGCGGGAGCGGCAGCGCTAACAGCGGCGGCCCCAGCAGCTGTACTGGCATCCCCAGCTCCAGCCGTAGCCGGCCATCCCGGATCCCCCAGCCTGTCAGACACCATTCCCCAGTCCTGGTCTCCTCTGCAGCCTCGGCCCAAGCAGAGGCAGACAAGATGTCAGGTATGTCCATTCACAATCACTCCCTGCCACACTACAACACCTCTTTAGAAACTGGCCTGAGCCAGCCAGACAGGCACCCTCCCAGTGCAGAGCCGGATGGTCCTCAGAGAGAAGCTGAACAGATTCCCAAGATGAAAGTTATTGAAAGTCCCAGGAAGACAGCAGGAAACATTTCTGGCTCAGCTGATGGAGCCCAGAAAGACTCACGTGGAATCTCAGAGGACAGTCGAACAAGAAACAGCATAGGATCACTGACGCTTGGGAAGCCAAGGCCAGGAGCCATCTCTCCAATGAACTCTCCTCTGTCCACGACTTTCCCTTCTCCTTTTGGCAAGGAAAGCTTTCCACCCAGCAGCCCCCTGCAGAAGGGCTCCTTTTGGAGCTCCATCCCAGCATCCCCTGCCAGCCGCCCTGGCTCCTTCACTTTCCCTGGGGACAATGACTCCCTCCAGCGGCAGGTCCACCGCCACTCTTCACACAGCAAGGACACAGACCGCATGAGCACATGCTCCTCGACCAGCGAGCAGTCAGTTCACTCCACCCAGAGTAATGGGGTAAGAGCGGAGCACCTCTGTCCTGCGAGCTCTTCTAAAACCTTCCATGCTCCCTTTCTGTGCGTTGCCATCATTCTCCGTACTAACTTCTGGCTCTCCGGTGCTGTTCTGCTCTGAAATAATCAACTGTTCCGGTATCTTCTGCGCACTAAAAAGCCAGGAGTGTCTACCTGTGTGTGTGTATACATGCCAACATGGCTATGCATACAGACACAAAAGCAACTGCTAACATTAGATGCGATTTCTGCCTCTGCTGAAAATATAGATCACTAGGCTGATACATACTAACTTGCTGTCCTTGCTTTTTTCGTCTCTAATTTGAAGGCACATAATTAACATGCTGAAGCGTGGCAGCCAGAGCACCTTGGGGTATGCATTGTGCCAGCACTTAAATCTGACTTCAGGATTTTGGCAGATTGCCTTGGGGCTTTTTTCCCTTTCACGCACAAATTTGCCACCATTGTCCTGTTGAGTTTTAACTTCGTGGAGACATCTACGTTCCCTGGCCTGCTTGAGTTTTATTTTTTTCTTAATTTATTTTTTCCCCCTCTCCTTTCAGCCTTAGTTGTTATACATCAATCTCTTTTTAAATCCTGTGTTTGATCAAGGAAGCTTTCTGCAATCCACTCAAAATAGGCCAACAAAACCTAGCGACAATAATCCTACTTCTACTACAACCAAAACGATTACCCGCTCCACTGGTCTTTTCTCCTTTGTAAGAAGAACTGGTTTCGGTTTTCTGGAGACTCAGCCTCTTAGTGTGCACTTGGTTTGTTTGTGTAGAAATCCAGGCTGTCAACAGAATCTACGTTATTCCTAATAACATCCACCAGGAAAGCAACGCAGCCAGCACTGGGGCATGTGCAAATATAAAGCAAAAATGTTGAGGCATTTGCCATGGAGGCGGTAGGCAGGTTATGGTGCCTTTCTTTTATAACTCACATATGATTTTTTTCTCACTAAGCATTGTGTTCATGAATGATTGTTTTTCTACTCTCTCACAAATGGTATGCAATACCAGTTCTGCAAATCACCTAACTTGCTGGACCTTTTTTAAATGCATGTGTTTCTTTATAGAACTGTTTAACACACAAAGCTTTCTTGACTTCTTAGTTCTTACACTTAATTTTATAATAGCTTCAGAAGAAAAAAAATTATGCTTTGCATGTTTTGTAATTTTATCCTGATCTTCCTTCAGCTTTTTATTTGATTTAGCTCTGTCTTGTGTTTATCTTCAGTCTAGCAAAATGTGATGTAATGTAATGCAAAATCTGGGGTAATTTGAGTATTTTGCATTTACTGCATAGTAGGTGAATTAAGATGGTGGTACTTGCATAATACTAATTCAGGTTGCTGCATTCAATAAGGAGAAGGAGAAAGATGGGATGGCACTGAATTTTCAAAACATTTGGATTTTGATACTATCTCAGCAAAGACACCATTGCTTGTTTTTATCTCACTATAAAACGTAATGTTGGAATGCGTGCATTCTGCTTCACAGCTCTATGTTTACAGCTCTGTAACTCTTTTATTTGGTAATTGAGATGAGCCATAAATCCTCATTTATAACCTCATTTCTAGACCAATCATTAGGATTCTACACCACATTGAACAAGCTGGAGAAAATGGGTTGTGAAGGTTTATTTTAATTTAACTATTTTGTATGTATATACCCATGCACATATGGCTATAGTATTTAGTATATAGATTATTTAAGGACAAATTACTTCTAAGAAGAAAAAAGATTAGGTTTTGCTAGTTGAGGAATGTGGGAGGAACTTTTTATATTTTGTTTGTAGATCCTCTAATCCCATAGTTGAGGTCAGTGATGACCAGAAGTACTTTCAGTAAGAAAACATTACTATGCAAGAATAACTACTTCCTTGGAAGGCAAAAGGAAAGGCTGTCTCTCTGTGGTGAGAATGAATTCTGGTATAAACACATTCTCAGGAACATTTGTCACTTAGTAGTTACCAGACAGTTGTTTATTTAACAGTTTTAACTGTCCCCATTGAACATAAGAAATATTCAGAGTTCATTATGATCCTACAAGACTTAAATGTCAGAAAGAATTGTTATGTTATAGAAAGGTCAGTCTTGCAGTTAGAGAAATTCTGCTGCATCCTAAGAAACAGTATGTTCAGGAATAGTGTGTGGGGCAAGGTTTGAGGCTTAGGTTGATACTGCAACTTTCCTTCATTTTTCCCTGAAAGTCTAACAGGAGGAGTCAACAAAAGCTGCTTTTTTGAATAGAGTTGTTTTTCATCTAGGTAAAAGCGTGTAGCAAGTTGTCATCCTAATTTAAATAATGACTGAAAATGAGACTTAATTTCTTGGGTTCAGCTGTTTTCAGTTTGCCTGAATCATGGAAAGGACTTACTAATACAAAAGGCCATGCAGGCCATCTTCTAAATAGAGAAAAAAATTAGTTCTCCTACTGGAAATACAGCATCTGAAATTAATGTCAATATCCTTTAGTAGAGTTAAAATCCACAGTGAGATCTTTCTCACTTAGGTAGCATATGCTTCATCATTCTAATATGGCAAAAAAGAAGCTTTGAGTCACTCATTTGAATATAACAGTCCACCTAGAATAAAATGTACAGAGTCACTGGCACTCCAAGCATCAGGGTGTTAAACATGCTATGAAATTAGTAATCTGAGGCTGTTCCACTCCAAATGTCTTGGTTTCTCAGCCAGAGTCCTTAGGGAAGCACAGGCACAGAGGGATGGAGTGACTTATTCAAGGCCTTTAGCAGATTGCAAGAGAACGCAGTGTTCAGGGCTCCCAGTGCACCAGGCTGTTAACTGAACCCCTCTGTATCTCCTCAATATTTGAGAAATATTTGACAGTTTTGAGAAAAAAAAAAAAAAAAAAAGATGCTGTTTTAATCCTGTGTGCCAAGCTTTCCAGTGGCTACTAGCACATGAGTGGCACTAGTGTGGTTCTGCTCTATAAGCAATAGGGGTACCCAGGACATGGGTACTCATTTCCTTCTTCAGCTCAGCTTCTACTGAGCAATAGTGAGCCCTCTCTGGCACTGAGTGACCTGAAACAGTCTGAAGTAAGAACAGAGACAAAAGGCAGACACACACACACACACACACACACACACACACACACATTTCATGCCACATCATTAATAGGCCATTCACCTTGGTTTAAACTTGTTTCAAGAAAGAAATAATTATTGCGGGAGTAGGTTGTAATCTGATAATAGTTTTCACATTTCCATTTATTAAAACTTGTATAAGGAATAGATGCAAATGGACAAAGTAAGTCTTACTTTTAAAAAAATAATAATTTCCAGTAGGTTTGTTGTCAGCAGTAGGCTTTTTGTTCTTCAAGTAATATGATTTTGAATGTACACCTTCTCAGCCATAATTAGCTTTCCACAAATGCTTGCTGGGGAAATGAACAATATAATGAACAGAGTTGAAAGTGTATGATAAACAGGTAACAACACTCAGCTATCTTAGTTACTAATCCATTAGAAGGGATTCTTACAGTTTAGTGGGTCTATTTTGACTGTCAAATTAATAATTTCTTATTTCAGTAATTTACTTCATTCTTTGCATTTAAAAGAATAAACCTGATCATACAGATGCAAGCAGAGATAAATCTTGTGGGTTTTGAGAGATGCTGTCAAAACCCTGTTTTGTTCTTTTGTAGCTTGTCATGTTTTGTGTGCACAAGGGCAGTGTCTGAGATCTGACAGGTAGTGCTAGGAAAGACTACATGTATTTTTCATTGTTGGAGTTTCCAGTGATTATGAGCTAATGACTATGATTTGGAAACTGAACTTACAAGATCATGAAAAACTGTCTTACATGCTTGTACTGTAGTTTTGATGCCTGATGAAGATGCAAGGTTCAGTGTCGGAGCCTGAAAGGAAGACAAGTTGAGATTTATGAATAAAGTGACTC
This sequence comes from Agelaius tricolor, assembly GCF_023055355.1. NCBI lineage: Eukaryota > Metazoa > Chordata > Aves > Passeriformes > Icteridae > Agelaius > Agelaius tricolor. The sequence continues at coordinate 21,584,075 of NW_027269262.1, read as the reverse complement.
CTAGTTAATGGAAATTATATTGAGTAACTGTATTGGGAATAAATTTGTGGAGCAGCACTACAAAAAGATGTTCAAATATCAGACTAATGCACAAAGATAAACAGACATAGGCAGCTGTACAAGAGAAAACATTGCTCTTTTCTTTGACTACAGTTTAAACCAATTAGATTAGGTAGGTAATGTAGCAGTCCAAGAACAGCCTGTCTTCTTCATGAGTTTTAAACTTGATTCTCTTTTTTTCCCTCCTGCTCTCTCTGCTTCTGACTGATGCTTGCAGAGTGAAAGTAGCAGCAGTAGCAATATCTCCACCATGCTGGTGACACACGATTACACGGCAGTGAAGGAGGATGAGATAAATGTCTACCAAGGAGAGGTCGTGCAGATTCTAGCCAGCAACCAACAGAACATGTTTTTGGTGTTCAGAGCCGCCACCGATCAGTGCCCCGCAGCCGAGGGCTGGATTCCCGGCTATGTCTTGGGGCATACCAGTGCAATCATCATTGACAACCCTGATGGAACCATCAAGTGAGTGCCTGGGTGTGAGTAGAAGGGGGAGGAAGGAAGAAAACATCCAATTTAGAGAAGACTTTGAACCTTTAAGGCCAAAAATTCATGTGATCATGGAGAAATAGATGAGCAACAAGCAGAACAAGTACTGGAGAGGTCCCTTAGCAACCGTCAAAATAAAGCTAGTGAAAAAGATTCCAGAAGCACATATTCTTTATTAAAGAGTTTCAATAGCCTAGTCTTCTGGGAAAAGAATGCCTTATCTAAGAGCAGAAATCATTTATTTTAACTTGTTTATTTGATAGAATGAGTTGCCAGTCTAGACACTTTTGTCTGGGAAAACAGGGAATGTTTGTTCAAATAAAACAAGATTTCAGAGTTCCTAGATATCTGCTTTAAGCCACAAACCTGTTGAAAATTACTGTATGCTAGGAACAACTCTCTCATCACTGCAATGGAAGAAATTGTATCCAAGTTCAGTTTGAATTTTGTGTAAAGCTTTTGTAGGGCTGCATTTGGTATGGGCTTCATACTGTTAGTTGCTCTGTTGGATTGACAATTTGCATTTTCATATAGAAAGTTTACTATTTGAGCAATGATTTCAAGGAATACTGAACTTCAGACTACATTACTAGCTTGTTCACAGTTTTAGCCAAGGGTGGCATTCCGTATGGAATACCTAATGTATTTCATTTTACACTTTAATACATAGAAATAACATTTTGACGTACTTTTCCAATGGCACGTGAAAGTAGATAGTATAGGACATAACAGGGAGTTGAAAAAAATTGATCAGAGTTTTGTGTTCTGTGTTCAGGAAGTCAACGTCTTGGCACACAGCACTCCGATTAAGGAAGAAATCTGAGAAAAAAGATAAAGACGGCAAAAGGGAAGGCAAGCTAGAAAATGGTTATCGGAAATCCCGAGAAGGACTTGCCAACAAGGTTTCTGTAAAAGTAAGTCTTCAAAAGTGTCACTTCCAAAAGAAGTTGGGTTGGGATTTCTTTAAAAGTAGCTTCTGTCAGAACTTCACAGGAAGGAATTAAAGGCAGCAGTGGCTTTAGTGGACAGTTTCTGCCAAATCTGGAAACAGGAAATTAGAACCTTCGAACCTGAAAGCATCATACAAAAAAAAGATACCCGAAAAAGAATAGAGTGGTGCAGAAATTGTGGTATTTAGATGTTTCTTGGATTCTGTGGGTACAGCTAACTTTAATCCATCTCTGTGCTTGGTTTCCTGCCATTCTTTAAGTTATTATAAGATTATCAGGACATTAATTCTTTAATTTCTTCTTTCCAGCTTCTCAACCCCAATTACATTTATGATGGTAAGTTGCTTTAATTTTTAAAAGTTTCAGTCAATAAATTTGATTAAAACATTATTTGCTTGATGTGAATTATGTCAGGAATTGTGTGCTTTCTACAAAAATATATATGGGCTCTTTTTAGATAAGGTAGAATGAAATAAGTCATATTTCTTTTTTAAGATGCAGGAAATACTTTTTTGTTCACAAGTTCAAAACAACATAAAACACAAAGACCATATGATGTGTTCTGCATGGAAGTGGGGCCTTGCTGAATTTGCAAAGTAACAAGGCCAGGAGTTGGAGCTGCTTTATTTTCAATCTTGCACCCTAGGGAACGTACAGGACCTCTCCACTGCAGAAGCAGATCAGGACAAAGATGGTGGCCCACTGGGGTCAGAGCCAAACTGGGCTTTTAGTTTAATAGACAGAAACAAAGTTTTTGAGTTTCACCTGTGGAAAAGGGAAAGCACTACAGTGCTTCAGAGGATGAAGTGTTTTTTGCAAATTTGGCTGGATGTAAAGATAGCCTAGCTGAGCACATCCTTAAATACTTTTCAGTGTAAACTCACTTAGCATAAACTGGGTGTTTGGTTCACCATGGTAGGCTTCAGAGTTATCTGTGGCACAGCAGTAGTGTTGTGTCCAAGTTCACATAGAGAAAAATTTACTAGCTCTGTAGAGCCCCAGCAAGGGGCCTAACCATGGATGTGCTCCAAGGGCAGGGGATAAATACACCTTGGGAATCTAAAGTACTGCTTCATCTAATAGAAAACAGTGCAAGGAATAGAAATTAAATGTATTTGCTTCAGTTTACCTAATGCCATTACTTCTCTTTTTCCAGTTCCCCCAGAGTTTATAATTCCATTGAGTGAGGTAACATGTGAGACAGGAGAGACCATCGTGCTTAGGTGTAAAGTCTGTGGTCGCCCCAAGGCTTCAGTTACTTGGAAAGGTCCTGATCACAATACACTGAGCAATGACGGTCATCACAGCATTTCCTACAGGTAATTTGTGCCATGGTCGACAGGAACTGCTCAAACTCTGACTTTCTTAATTTGCACCCCTGGTGTGGGACAGCGTTTGGCTTTGAGGCATGAGGATAGGGTTGCTCTCAGACAGAAACGTATCATCACTGAGATTTTCCAGAAATGTTGTGTAACTTCTGCATATGGCTAAGGTAACAAAACGTTATAATCAGTTGATTTTTAAAAACAAAATAAAATTAATCTGCTCTTTCTCATTAGCTATTGCAGAAACCATTGTGGCCTGTCACACTGACCTGGTCATTGAAACAGACCAATGTGTTGTGACATGCCAGTACTGTGACAGACCCTGCCAGTCCCTTATTTCCATCAGTGACTTTCAGATCACACTGCTGTGTTTTGCAAAGAAGCCTCTGCTTCCTGTTGATGTGACAACATCACACTTCATTGTTGAAGCGTGGATATTAACACTTTTCTCTGTTTTTAGCTTTGCTATGATAGAACATAACAGAATAACTGGTAACTCAAACACCAGGAGAAATTTTTCAGGAGACTTTGTTATTTTGGAATAGGAAGCTGCAGGTTAATTTTTTTTTTCTGAAAAAGCATCTTTTACATACAGAAATTGTAGTTTAATGAGTAACTTCAGTGTGAAGAAATGTCACATTTATGAATTATACTCTTAATTCAGAATGAAGGGCTCTTTTGTGAAAACTCAATGACATGTTGTACCGTTCTTTACTTCTGGTGCTCCTGCTTTTTCTTTTCATTGGGTTTTTTGTTTCTTTTTAATGGAAAGACAAAGGCAATGTGGCAGCTTTACTACTGCATCCAGGGCTGTTGTGAGATGTGTAAGAGTTAAATTTGCTAGGTTTAATTCACTGTTACTCATTACAGTATTATATCCAGTGAATAATCTTGGCTGTGGCTGACAGATCTTTAGAAATAATCCTGAAATGTTCTTTGAGTCTGGGAAGGTTGTCATCTTCCTATGTTTCCTAAAATTTACCTTTTTTTTTTTTTCCTGAAATTGTGTGGTGAAGACCATTGCAAATAGGTTTGGGTCAGTCAGTAAAATGACTTGCAGCAGCTGAGATGAACTCAAAGGAAAGTCTGTTAAAAGATCTTGAAATTATGCATTATTGTGAAAAAACACCACACTAGTTGTTAGTATTGGTTTGAGCCTAGAGGTGAAAACTGTAGGGAGGACTTGCCAAGTATTCACATTTGTAAGAGACTTGCAAATTAAATTATCTGTTGTTCATATCCATGGCAGATAGTCAAAAGACTACTAGAAATTTACTGCATAGAGGATAATATAAGCAGACATTTAAAGGCAAAGCATCAAACAAAAAGGGTGGTTGACCTGTGAGAAAGATTAAGGAAAAGCCTGCAGAGTTTTCTGCTCTGGTATTACCTAGCCTAATGCTGTCTCTGCCCTGGAGCAGAGTGTAAACTTAAGTCCTTTCTAGTTTCCTTCCATCCTCATTCTCCCAGAGTCTGAGATCTCTAGAGCTGTGGTGAAGTGTGCCTTTTATGTTGAAGGGCAAGCCCACTCTTACAAGGGCTGAATGCTCTGAAAGCACAAATGACAGATCAGCTGACACCCCCTGGAAGTCATGGATGGAAACGAAGCTTTCAGAAAGAACAAAGATGGATATTTGTCTCAATATGGCCTCTGAAAACTTGAAGTAGGTAAAGGAAGCAGGAAGAAACAGGGGAAGCACTTGATTTTTTCAACAGTAGAGCCTGAGACGTGGTGAGACAGAGTGTCAGTTAGGATGTTTTTCTAGTGTTTTGTAGGACTTGCCAAGATACTGGATGAACACAAAGTGCTCAGGTTCTGGTGGATGCTTCTGAGATGTGTTTTACTATGTTCAGAGAGAGCTAAGAGCTGGAGAATAAGAAGTATGAAGAATATCAACCTAACTTTGTCTGATTTTCACAGCCTAAGGTCTGTGCAGTTACTGTAAAGTTAACAGCTGCCGTTGTGTTTGCAGTGACCTGGGAGAGGCGTCGCTGAAAATCGTAGGCGTCACTGCGGAAGACGATGGTATCTACACGTGCATAGCTGCAAACGACATGGGTTCAGTTTCATCCTCCGCCAGTCTACGAGTTTTAGGTAGGCCTGGCTCTGCCTTCTTCTAAAGCCTAGACACAGCTGATGTGCCTGGTACCCATAGAACAGTAAAAAGAAAAGCTCAGCTCCTGGGCACCCCTTTGTTAATGGAGTATTGATAACGAGCCTTTTTATCTGTCATCTAGTGCCTGTTTCAGCAGGAATAGATGCAGTTTTAGGATGTAACGGATTAGAGGTTCATGCACACATTCCACAGTACTGTCAACGTGCATTTGAACACACTGATAAAATCATATTTTATCATCAGCATTCTTAGTTTAGTCTCAGTGAATGCTGCCATGCTAACATAATTTCTAAAGTGTACAGATAAGAAAAGAGTAGCATTACTTTGTAATTTATTTTTCTCCTTTGCTTGAACTGTTAAGCCACAATTTTTACAAGAATATACAACTAGTTCTTGTCTTTGCATCACTGATCTACAGTTGCAAAGGTATTTCAGTACCTGAAGGAAATAACCTGAATGTTTGTGAGGAATAAAAAGGAAACATGCAAAGATAAAAAAATGCCTGTGTTTTGGGGGCAGACAGCAAAGGGAAAAAAAGATTTTTACTTGATGTCTTTGATGACATAGGGATACATTTTGGAGTGTGTTCATATATTCACTTATTCTTGTCCTAAGCATTCATAATTCTCCATTTTAGAAATAGGGTAAATATAGACAGCAGGATCAAAAATTTTCTTACAAAACAGCTCATAACAATTGATACCATCGGGTCCTTTAGTCTATTGTGAGGCCCATATATTTTTCCACTGGTGAGAATAGTTAATAGATTTTAGCAGAATGTCTCTGTCTCAAATTGACTCACATAAAAAACCCCAAGACGTGAAGTTTCTCAGCTGATACGGGGACTTGTCCCAAACCTCTTCAAAATATAGTCTTTCTTCCCTTTTTTCCAAAGACCTTTGCTGCTTTCTTGGAATTTTAAACCCTCCAAATCTCATCTGAAATTTTTGGGTGTTTATGTTCAGTGGTGCCACTTTGAGCTCTGCCTGTGGGTAGCTGCAGTAAGTGCCTTACTGACAATGTATTGAGGTGATGATTATTTCAGGCACTTCCTGCTCACTGACCCAAGACAGACAGCAGCTAAGCCCTTGGATCAGTGTGTTGCAATATATATAGAAAAGGCTGAAAGGGAAATTTTGGTCTTTATACTAGTGTTTCCTGAAAAATAAGAGTTGCTCTCTAAGGTAGCTGCTACACAGCCTGGCCACTTCTTTTTCCAGTGGCAGGTGTATTATTGATTATGAGGTATAATGTAAGATGTCTTTTCTTTTCACTGTTTCCCTCAGCTTGCTAAGGTTACTCATTCCTGTACAGACAGTTCCCACTGTAACCTAAATTGTTTCCACTATAGATTTGGTTCTACTGCATTGGCTAGGCTGCCCTGGTGTATAATCCAGTTTGTCCTTCTGCCACCTTGTGTGTCATATGGGGATTAATAAGATGGGGTGATTCCCCTCATAGCCAAGAGATCTGAGTGTATTAAATCTTGGACATCCTGTCCTTCTCTTTTTTGTTTGTTTGTTTAGGTCCTGGAAGTGATGGGATCATGGTAATCTGGAAAGACAATTTTGAATCCCACTATAGTGAAGTGGCTGAGCTTGGCAGGTGCGTACTGTATGCTGATCTTCAAAGCTGTCTGTGTCAAAATACTGACTTTTCTTTCAAAAATTAAATTCTCCTTGATAAATACTTAATGTATGAGCCTAAAAGGCCAGAATTTTGTTGGATTTAATAGAAGTGAGGAAGTAAAACTTTTACCAGCACTAGATGGCACTACAGAAACAGAATTCAATTAGGCTGAAAGGGGTATTGTTGATGAAGAGATTTATTTTTTAAGCATCTCTTAAAGTGACTGACAGTGCTTCTGTAGTGAAGTTCTCCTCAACCTCCTTATTTAGGGAATGAAAACTACAGACAGAAGGAGTCTGAAAATGGGCAAAATAACTCATGTAGAATATACAGTTTGCCAACTTTATAATGACCTTTGAAAGCTGGTTATTACTCTGACAGGTTGTCTGCAAGTGTGATATGACAGATATCTGTCAAGTTTCTACAGTCACAATTTGTATTAGACGCACGCACTGAAAATTCTCGTGCCCAGAACCTTCTCTGTAAGGGCAACTTATTAGAGATTAAAATTGGATCTTTTGGAGTATATCTTTCAAGTAAAAGTATGTCCTTATTGCATCTCTTGGTTAAACCTTTCCTTTCATTGTTGTGTTCCAGGGGCAGATTTTCTGTCGTTAAGAAGTGTGACCAGAAGGGAACCAAGCGAGCAGTAGCCACTAAGTTTGTGAATAAGAAGTTGATGAAGCGAGACCAGGTTACCCATGAACTTGGAGTCATGCAGAATCTCCAGCATCCCCAGCTCATTGGCCTTCTTGATACCTTTGAGACCTCCACCAACTACATACTAGTGTTAGAAATGTGTGTGCATTTTAAATTACCTGTAAAATGCAACTTTACAGCTGACTTTCTGGGGCATTTATGGTGGTTAATGAATAAGGTGCTCTAAAATTTTGTAGCAGTTTGAAAGTACTTAAGTAAAATACTGTTGTCTAATGGCAGTACTAAAATGTTGAGCTTAATATTCAGAAGGAAGCAAATAGAGATATTAAATATACATATGGATGATTATCTTAGTCTGAAGATTCAACAGTATTTTTGTATCAAATGGCCACAAAAGTGAATTAGGAATGTTGTGATCTGGTAGCTAGATATGATATCTCCTCTTCATATCCTAGTCCTTTGTGTTGTAAGTTTTGCAGACTACTGTTACTGCTGTAGTCTGTAGCCTCTTGAGGTTTTTTCAGTTCTGATGCATGGATTAATCCAAAATACAACCCTTGTAATTCCAACAGGGCTGACCAGGGTCGCCTTCTGGACTATGTCGTGCGATGGGGAAACCTCACAGAAGGGAAGATCAGACTCTACCTGGGAGAGATTCTGGAAGCTGTGCAGTATCTTCATAACTGCAGAATAGCACATTTGGACCTAAAGGTGAGGTGTTAATGGGATTCTGAGCAGTGTCATTCTGGGCATAAAAATCTCCCTCTCCTAGAAAACTTGCATCTGGGAAGAGAGAACTGTGAAATGCTTTGAGGGTCATAAAAGACTCCCCAATGGCTTGGGGCTCCATTCCTAAATGCTTTAGGTCACTCAAGCAGCAAAGCAGAAACTCTCAATTCCCTAATCTTTCTCCTTACAGCTCGCTTGCCCATTGTGGCCCTTTGTGCTGGAAACAATTGCTAACAGGAAATTTTGCTTGGTTATTTATTTATTCATGTATTTATTTAATTTCTGATAAACTTGCACCAGAAATGCATTTCTTTCTCAAGAAGCATCGAGTTTATTGTGAAAGAGACTGCTTTTCTTCTTTTGCTGCAAAAATGTTTCTCATCTTTGCACTTTGAGGGCTGTAATACCTAAATGAATGGTGCTTCTTTGGGCCTTTGTTCTTCCCTTTGTGTGTTACTTGAGCCACAAGGGTTTAATGCATTGTAGTTAAAAAAACTATGTGAGAAGGTCTCAATGTAAATATTAATTAAAAACTTACTCCTTACACTTTTTTTTTCCGCCTGTATATGAATAATAATTTTAGCATTGACAAGTCATCTTTGTAGGCAGGGTCTTTTTAGCCAGATGGGGTCATGGTGAGAAAAGGCAAAAAGCCCGAGTCTCTTCCCTCCATGTACTTCTGTTTTCCAAGCAGAACCAGTTTGGGTCTTCATACCATTAAATTTTTTCTAGTGTGCTATAGAGAGTTCACTAGTACTTTTTCTGGTCTCACATACAGATGAATTAATTAAAAACTAGTTGTAGGTAAGTTGCTCTTACTTTGCAGAGATTACAGCTACAGCAGCAGTAGCTTTAGAAATAAAACTGTAGAAATCAGTACACTTTCAGCTCACCAGTAATGGGGCAGTTCTCTTGAAGTCATATGCATCCAACAGGATCTTCTGCTACCATAGTCTCCTAACAGGGTTTGTCTTCCATCTGTACAGCTGCATTACATGAAAGAGTTTCCAAATAAAGCTGGATTCTGTTGAAAGCATCATGCAAATATTTACAGTCTTCCAGTCTTTAAATGCAAGGGTTTTGTTGTCTCTGATGTAAAACAAATGGAACAGTTGCTTCATTCACCCTCTATTTATAATTGTTGTTCCTTAAGTTTAAGTTTTGAAACACAGTTCCTATGAAGCTTTGCAAAGCTGCTGTCATGAGTAACTGAAGTATTAACTGGCAGAGCTATATTTCCTGCAAAAAATGTAGTGCCAGCAGCTACAACAGCTAAAGCAGATGCATTGCATGTTACAATAGGCAAGAGCCCACGTGCTGGTTGGTCAAGGGAAGCCTTGTTAAGACTGCCTCAGAGCTTTGCAGAGCTGGCCTTCTGCAGTGATCCTTATAGAGGGCAGCTATTTATGTTCTAGGGCTGACCACACTTGCTAGGAAGCAGTTAAGTTGGAGCATTAAATGTGTCTTAGACTGACTTGAAAAAAGACATTTTAACTTTTGCTTTTATGTTTTCTAGCCTGAAAATATTTTGGTGGACCAGAGTTCCACTAAGCCAACAATAAAACTGGCTGACTTTGGAGATGCAGTCCAGCTCAATACCACGTATTATATCCACCAGTTACTTGGAAACCCAGAGTTTGCAGCTCCTGAAATTATTCTTGGAAATCCTGTTTCACTCACTTCAGATGTTTGGAGCATTGGAGTGCTCACTTATGTCCTTCTTAGTGGCGTCTCTCCTTTCCTGGATGAAAGCGTAGAGGAAACTTGCCTGAATATTTGCCGCTTAGACTTTAGTTTCCCAGATGACTACTTCAAAGGAGTTAGCCAGAAGGCCAAAGATTTTGTATGCTTCCTACTTCAGGATGACCCAGCTAAGCGTCCCTCGGCTGCACTGGCCCTCCAGGAGCAATGGCTGCAGCTGGGGAATGGCAAAAGTGCTGAGAGCATTGATATATCCAGACTGACTTCGTTCATTGAGCGGCGAAAACACCAGAATGATGTTCGACCCATCCGTAGCATTAAAAACTTCTTACAGAGCAGGCTCTTGCCAAGAGTTTGACCTTGCTTGAAGTTCTCTCTCATTCTCTTTCACCTGCCAATCAATCAGACTGGAGATGGACTCCTCCTGCCAATCAATCAGACTGGAGATAGACTCCTCCTGCCAATCAGCTGTTGACTTGAATTTTGAGGAAAGCAAACCCCAAGCCAACCAGCTGCTAGTGAATGTTCGTGTGCAAATGCATTCCACAGGGACCCGCGCGGGGCGGCGCGGGGGACTGGAGATGCAGACTTCACGGGGGTGGAGGACAATAGCACTGTACTCTGCAAAAAGCAGTCACAAGCGATACAGCAACAGTATTTTATTCAGGTTTCTGCAAAAAAAAATAGTTTTTTTAATAAACAAGAGTTGAATTTTGCAAGTGAACTTAGCTACCGTTTTCAAGATTTATTCAAGGAAGAAATGCCTATGTTTAAAGCACTGGTGTTAAACAAAAATCAGATCATGCCTGGAGAAGACTCACCAAAATGGCTGCCCATTGGTACAGCCTCCATTTATAACATCTGGTTTTCACTTGGTCCTAGAGCTTTCCAGTTGCCTCGCCTGTATGTATCTCACGTAGCAGTGCACTGAGATCAGACTCTGCTTTTAAGTGCATCCAACCTCAAAAGATTTTGCATACAAATAGAATGAATCGTTTTGCTCTGATAAAATGTAGGCCTTACTTGTATATAGACTGTTACCTGCCTTCAGTCTGTAATTTTTTTCCCTCTCCTCTCATCCTTTTTTCCCCCCTCCTTCCTAAATGGTGGTATACCACTGTGCGGGTCTTCAGTTTGGGGCAGTAGTCACTGTCCTCCCAGAAAAGAACTTTGGGTTGGTGCCCAGCTTGCTGACCCAATTGTCAAGCAGTATACAGCAGGATGAAATACTGTAAATGCACTCATTTGGGATTTTGTTTTCTTTCATATCATGTGCAATGTTGTGGCTTTAACATTTTATGCAACTATTTATGAGGACCTCTGTTGTAACTGTAATAAATATATAGAAAAAGCACATACTTAGTACGGCGAGCTTTATGGTTTTGTTTGTGTGATTGGGGGTTCTGGGTGGGCACGGGCGGGTGTGTTGTACCACACTGTCATTATTAGTTTAAGATGAGGATTAGCATGGAATTTAGTCAAGACTAGTCAGTTTTAAGGATTGTTAAAAAGAAAAAAATGAAGAGAGAGAGAGAGATTAGTATCCCAAATGTCAAACTGGTTAAGAAGTAGAGTGACACTTTTTAAAATTATTATCATTATTATTATATTTAAAATGCCAAAGTTTGACTTTCCCCAGATCAGTCTCAACACTTCACTACTTTTTAGAATTTTCAAATCTGTTTTTTTACTTCTTTCTGTGAAATGAACAAATTAATCTTGTGGTCTTTGGTGAAGAATACATTCAGCAAGTAGCAGTCAGATGAGGAGAATTGGACATGTAATGTAATTGTCATAGTAACTGTTTTTAAGGTTGAAGTAATATTAGTGTGAGATATTTAAAAAGACAGAGATGGTTTTCTGTGCATCACTGAGTTCATGTGGGTGTGTTGTCATCTATGTTTGTGTGAAATGCCATGTTTAAGGAAACAAAGCTGACATCCCACAAGAGTTAGATATATGGGTGTTAAGCCATAACCTAGCTTGGGTTAGTTTTGAGATTTTGAGCTTTGTGGCTTCCACTGTATCCTATTTATTCTTTTTTTTTTTCTTTTTTTTTTCTTTTTTTTTTTTTTTGTTTGTTTGTTTTTGGGTTTTTTTGTAAAGTTGTACAGAAACTTTTTAAAAGAAAACAACTGACTTCGAAACTGGATGTGTATTCATACCAACCTCATATCATTGTTTGTGTATTATTTTCCTTTATTGTTTTAGTTAAATTTTTTGCTTTATTTTGCATGTATATTTCTTTGTACAGTGATGTTACATGTTTACACGGTATGACATGATGTAAATATTTTATTTTGCCATCAGTTATTTTGAAAAAAATTAAACATATTTGACATAATTGTCTGATCTCTTGCTTTAAGAAGTTTTACAGATTAGGCTTTGACTTTAATTTGGCTCTGTATTTTAAAAAAGTATGTTACTTTATTGCCATAAAAACCATTTTAAATTGCAATGATGTATCTTTCCTTCATGCCTTACAAAATAATATTTGCCTTTGCTTTAAGTGTTGACTGCTTTGTAGTTTCATGAATGCTTTTATATAAAACATGCGTAACTCCCTCACTGTGGAAATGTATTCTGGTCTTTATTAGCTAGTAAATTTTGACCAGTAGAGTGTTCTACCAGATGTTCCCAGTTAAAGACCACAGGATTGTATTTCAGTATTTCAGAAGAACAGATTTCCCACAACTTTTAGACATTTCAGATTCATTATGAAGAAAAGTTACTTTCAAGCATAAAGATTTGGGATTTGCAACTATACTCATAAAGCAGAAAAGTTTCTTATTGTGTATATTTATCTTCCTCCCTTTTCTGCTATCAGTAACTGTTTACAATTCAAAATTAAGTGAAAGGTCAGGGAAGAATACAGAGTGTTTATGTTTGTTGCTGCATTGTGTACAGAATTATTTTTTTCCCTGCTCTTTTCTGCTATTCCCTGTCAGGTGATAAAACAGTCCCCTTTTTACTTACTGGGAGAGACAACAGAGAGAGATGTTTTATGTATAGAAAGGCAGAGGATATTCAGGAAGGGCCTGTTCACAAGGATGAGCCACTGGAAGCTTTTTCCATCACAGGGAAGTAGATGGCTTTGTGGAATGGTTCTTGCCTGAAGATGTACTAAGTTAGGGCTAAGTTACCCAAGTGCTTTACAGACAAATAATGCACTTGTAGGTGTTTCAAGTAGCAGAGATGGATTCTTTGGCTCTCATGCAAACAGGAGTGTGCCTTTCTGGTCTTCTCCATCAGCCCCTTACTTGGGACAGCCAACACATTTCACAACAGAGTGGAGTTTTGTACAAAAACCTGCAGTTTGGTGCAAGAGCTTCCAGCTGCTCAAAGCTTGAATTATGATATTGAGCTTCAGATCTTCTACTTGTTAATCAATTGAAATGCTTTGAAGAGATAATACAAGGTCCTTCTGTTTTGGCAGATTGTGCAGTTGAGGCTGCAAATGCCACATGGACTTGTTTGGGCACAGTTGTTGCTGACTGTCCTGCACACCACAAAGCAGCACTGCAGGCTGATGGAAAGTGGATACCAAAAACATGGGTCAGAGCAGCTGGTGTGAGGCCCTGATGTGGGAATATTGTAGAGCATAGGGAATGGCAGTCAATGTCACAGCTGAAAGGGGGGAAAATAGCCAGGGAGATTGAAGAGAAGACTCTTCAGTGTTTCTTCTTGATAACATACCCCAATCACTTCTTACTGATAGTTTAGGAAGAGAAGAGGTTGCCAGACTATCTCAGTGCATGAGATAGTACTTTTAAAGTTGAGTTTGGGAGCCCCATTCTTGCATGTGTAATGAGCACTGATTAACTTGAAGGCCACTGTGCAACTGCTAAGCATAAAGCCTGACTAGATATTTCCATGATCAGGGAAGCAACCTACATTGTCTTCCTAATGGGCAGAGCCCTATCACATACCTGCCTATGCTCCTGTTGTCATTCTCAGATGGGACTATTTATGTGTTGATGAATAGAAGAAAAAATGATTTTTTCTTCCTCCAAATCCAAAAGTATGGTCAGGCCAGGATGCAACAGAGATCCTTCAGAATGACACAGCAAAAACATCTGGCTTCTTGAAAATGTTTCAGTAACCATGCAAACCTGACTGGTTGTGGAAGATGCCTGAAAACCAATGGGATGTTCTTTGCATGTAGCACACTGCATGACACTGCCAGGAAGCTTTAAAACCCCACCACAGAGGGTGTCAGTGTGGGACTCCATTTCAAATGGGGTTGGTGAGTAAGAAATTAATGTTACCAAGGATGCCTGACTTGAGGTTAAGTTCCATGGTTCCCAAAGATATTAAGAGAAATGAAGATAGGGATATACTGAACTGCCAGCTGTGGGTAGTGAAATCTCAGAGCAGTTGGTATTTGGTGAAGTATTTGTTCAGGCAACCTTTGCTGCTACAGCAATGTATCCATGTGCTAGGGATTAGTGTAGGGAGTGTTACCATGTCAACTCCAGAAAATGAGTTAAACTTTATATACATTTTCCATGCATGAATAGAGTCAGTGTGGAGGTGTTACTAATGTCTCTGCTATAGGCATTCAGGTGCATGGGGAGGTAGGAAGAACCAAAGACCAAGTTTCTGTATTTGTTTAGACGAGCTCCAGGTATTGTGGTGCTTTTGTCAGAACCACTGCTCTATCCCTCAGACAAACAACTTCTGAATTTCTTCCTTTCCTAAAATTAAATCTTGATGAAGGTTATATTGGAAAGCAACAGACAGGTTTTCCATCTGTAGAATTTCTGCTTCCAGTATTTTTTGCACATTCATATCACCTCATGCTGGCAAAAGACAAAAGGCTCTTTCACTGTGCATTATAATGCAGGAGCATGATGATCTCTGTGTTCTCTCTCCTTCCTGGCAAGTAGATACCCAACCCTGCTTCACATGCCTGGTGGTCACCTCAGTATTTCCCAGGTAACTGCACTCAGTGGTCCTCAGTGCCACACTGTAACACTGAACATCAGCACAGGAATGGCATCTCCCATTTCAATGACCTGCCACAGGGACTGGGAGCCTGAAGTGCAGGAGCAGGAGAATATGCTTCTCTCATTATGTTGTCCTCAAAACAGGAATGCTTCTCATCTCCTCTAAGTCACTGCCCTTAGCCCTATCCAGAATTCTGGGGGAATGGGTCTGGAGGGGCAGTTTGGGATATTGAGTAGAGCAGTCTGCTCTCCCCCCAGGTCATGTCAGGAGAACAGGCACCAGGCCTACTGATCATAAATTCCCACCAGCCAGTCTGTGCCTTCCCATAAAAGACAAAGCCATTATCAACCAACCCTAGTATGAGAAGGGAGCACAAGCTTCCAGTTTTCTTCACTGGTTGTAGGTTAAAGTGATGAAACAGGCTAGAGATACATTTGAGGTTTAATACAGAGATTCTTTGAGCTGTGTACTGGAAAGATCCTTTCATTGTCTAATTGTCATGAGCAGAAATCTGAATGCTCCTTTTAAAATGAATTTTAATCTTAATATATGCATTTTCTTGACTGCTGGCAGGACTTTTTGTCTTTGGTGCTCAAGGAAATGTGAAGATGAGGTACTTGAGACTGCATCAGTTGCTGCTGCTGAAGCTTCAGTTTCCATCATTATGCCTGTGGTAATATATTGGTTCTCAAGGTTCACATTTTCTGAAGGAAAATATCTTCTATCCAAAGAGGACACATATCTATAGAAAGGATGAAATCTTAACACCAAAACAACACTTCAATCTCTGCAGGCTGAATTTTCAGCTCCCAAAAGACATTCTGTCCATTAACCACCCCAGTGTATCCTCATCTGTCATACTCAATGGTCTTCCTACAAAATCATGACTTTGTATCTCATGGAAGAAAAGTCCATTGATATTTACTTAACACATAATTGTTGGTTTAGAATAGAAGTAAACCAGTGGTAGCCACAACTTTGTGTAACAGCAGGTTATGAAGTTGAGCTGTATATTGTGCCAAGAACCCACTGGCATCTTTCTTTGATATCTCTGAAGCTTTTAATGGTCAGTTCATCCCCGCAACTTTTGAGTCCTACCTTTGCTTTTATGTCTGCTACTTACTTTTCATTTGGTCATCTGTATATCAAGCTGAAGAGTACCAGTCTGTTTGCTCCTCATGGGAAGCTGTTTCTCATCTTAATTTCCCTTTTCTTAACCTTCCCTAGTTCCAAGTTGTATATTTTCTGTGATGGGAGGAGGCAAACTTCATACAATAGTTATGATACAGGTGCATCTTTACTTACACAGCTGGAAAATGGCATTTTGTTCTCCATTCCTTTTCTAAAAATTCCAAGTGTTTGACTTCTTTTGAGCTGATACTTTGTAGATTAATAAATCCTGAGATCATGTTGCCAAGTTGGGCTTCAATGGTTCATTTAGAGTCCATGACCATTTGTGTAAGTCTTGAATTACCCCTTCAGCACATCCCCCATGACTAGTAATTTTCTTTTGTTGACCCACTTTATTTTCTAGACAAAGCTGAGGTATTACAGTTGCCTTGGGGAGCAGTTGTTCGGATGGAACTGAGTATAGAAATCTCTTATATTAAACAAATAGAAGCTGACTACTGCCAGCTTTTTTTTTACTACTCAGATAACCAGCCTAGCTCCCCTGACTTTTTTCAAGTACTCCTTTTGCAGAACTTTTCTTGCCAGCTCCTGGAGCCATTTTTTCTTGTCCTGAGAGAGGGAAATGTAACCTGCCTTGGACTTGATTAGTCTGAAACTCTGCCCCTTTCCCACTAAATGTCAGACATTGATTTTAGTGACACTAGCACCTCAATTCAACAGAAGTATTCATTTGGGTCTCAAGCAGGAGGCTTATTTCTCCAGTGAACTCACTCATCAGGAGTATCTACAAATATTACTTGCAGAAATTTCACATTAAGTTTCCTGAAGACTCCACTGGCAGTAGTCAGCACCAGGAATTCACTTGGCACACCCTGGGCTCAGTCTCTGTGCAGGCTTGCAATCCCAAGGGTTATTCCCAAGGCTGAGGAAGAGCTGGCAGCAGATGAAAGCTTGCCTTGTACCACTGGGAATCTGTCTAATCACTTTTGGACAATTTACATCACGTATCCTGTCTGTTTTCACATGTCCTGCCTGTGTGTCTCTGAAGACCCTGTGATCCCTTGAGATGGATGGTTCCTCAAGCTCTCAGACTTTCCCTTCAGTGATGCCAAGATCCACTGAGTATTTGCAGAATGATGTCATTTAATTTGCCATCTCTCAAGACTGATGGTGAAAGAGTGCTTCCTTCTTTGGTGATGGAGTGTTCTCCTGGGCCTGGCAGGGTTCTGGAGTCTTTGCTTGCCAGGAAAACTCAAATCTGGGAATCTGTGCTCGTCCCAGTTAGTGCAGTTAATGCAGCCATTGTTGTGTTCTGATTTTGTTGCTGTTGGGATTTTTAGATGCTAGTGGACAGCCTGGGCTGATTCACACATGGAAAAAAAGGTCATGATATATCATGAAACATTAAGGGGAGCGTTTAGGATGGGGCATCCTGAAGGTAACTTGATCACCACCAAAAACTGCCTGAATGTCAAAACTTCTCATTGCTCATGGAGTTTCATGGAGGCCTAAACTCATTTCTCCCAAGGATCCTTCACAAGGCAAGGCAGGGTGTAATTCTGGTGGTGATTGCTGCCTTTACCCTGGCTGCTGATTGTGACAGCTCAGAATTGTACATTGCTTTTCAGACCTCCTTGCAAAGAACACGAAGCTTGTTACTGCACTTCATCTCTCAGCTCAGGTGGGTAATTGTTCTCCAGTCTAAAATGAGTCTAATTGTTATTTGTATTTGGATTAAGTACTGATTTTTGTAAGGAGACCTGATTTTTCATTTAATATTCAGCCATCCATTTCCTTTTCAAGACCTTTACCTGTTTAATAGTCTATTATTTTTTAAAATGTAAATATGATATTCTCTATGTAATGAAGTCTGGGTATAGTATAAGTAATTTGATATGTGATACAGTACAAGGTTGCAGTATAGGGGTCAGCGTCTCTACTGGGGAAGTCATCTTCTTGTGGTAAGAGGCTCTGTTTTCTCTCATCCCACTCTCTGGGGAATTTTTAAGTATGAAAATCCTAGCTGAATTCCTATTACACTGGTAGTCATGATATGGATGAGGCCATCATCTGTAACAGCTTTACCTTTTCTCAAACATTTTTTCTTCCAGGAGCATGACAGAGATTCCAGTCTATTAACTGTTTCTTCTAATGTTTTCTTCCAAGTAATTTATCGGGGAGTTTTAAGAGCTTATGTTGGGACAATGCTGTGTATTCTGTCTGCCAAGACTCAAGAAATTACTGTAATTGTTTTAGCACATTTCTGTGGCCGAGGGCTTGCTTCATAACTCACACAAAATGTTATTATGCTGAAAATCAAACCTTTCAGGACAGTCTTGATACATGGTGATTGCCAAAACTAAATGATCTGATAGTGTGACCCTGAGGAAGTAGTCTCACTGGTTATCTGGCAGTTCCATGGCTTGCAGCAAGATTGTCAAGGCAGATCCACAACCTTTGCTGAGAGGTTGTCGTTTTCTCTGCACTGACACAGTGCTGTTTGCTACTTCTTTGTACTGGCTGTAAGTTATTTGTCACTAGGTCACCACTGGCTTTAGAGAGTGCACTACTGTCCAGCAGTTCAGCCATGAGCAATGCACTGCAGACAACTTTTCAGCATCTTTGGAGCAGCATGGGAGAAATGCTGAAGAGGATGGTAATCCCTGGAGATAGGAATAGGAAAGAGGAGAACTGACTTGGAAACCTGTTCAGATATGCAAAATAGTAATCAATATTTTTACTCTAAAAAGTATTTCCAGTTATTTCTGATAAGCTAATGGGTCCAGTGGAGGAGAGATAAGAGTTTACTGAAAATAGATGGCATCCCTTCAAAATATGCTGCAAGTTAAAAGTATTTCCCTAGAAGCATCTGCCGCTTGACTTGGAAGTTACTATCCCAAAGAGACTGTAGAGATAAAGTTCAGAGAGAGGAAAATATCTTTATTTGGCATTTAATAGAGATACTATATTTGAGTAAGAATGTTTTGGGATAGGCAGTACATGGCTGATAATCCATCCTCAGAAGGATTTATGCCTGGGTAAGGATGGCATTTGTTTGTGGAAGCCAACATCTGTTTCTCTTTGCATGCTGTCACTTTCCCAGCCAGCCATTCGTGGTTAGGTGAGTAGTGCAAGTGCTTGATCAAAGTTGAATCTTCCTCTGTTTTTGCAATGTTTGGTTTGACAAATAATCAAGTGTACTTTTCTCTGTTAGTCAGTTGCAAGGGTTGAGAAGAGTAACATTTTACAAGGGCTAAACTCCATCTGTTGGTTTGAAAAAAAAAATTATGAGGCAATGGTAACGCTCTTTTCCATTAGTTCAGATGTCAACTGTTTCTGTACTCAAGTGCTCCATACAAGCTCCTCATCTGCTTCACAAATCTATTCCCAAATATAACCTGAGTATTTTTTTTCTAACAATCTCACTCATCTAGTTTATAATTTCTATCCCACATCAGTCCCTATATTAGCAAGTAACCATTTTGATGTTAAAAAAAAAGGCATTGAAACTACATGTATATACTGTGGAGTCTAACAGTGTGGAAGCTGCAGCTAAAGCTGTAAAGTTTTTCAGAGCCTTGGTATTACTGTCCTGTATAAAGCAGGGTTTTATTTTCCATAGTTAAATTTGCTTGGTGTCAAACATTGACTTTATGCCCAAGTCAGAGAAATACCATCTTTTACCGTGTTACTTGAGCCTCCCTCTCTGTTGTGTTTTAGAGGTGTAAGGGAAAAGCTTTCCCATGGATAAAAGGGCATTAGATGAAGAATACCTTTCTGCATAAATATTGGAGGTCTTCTACAATGAAGTAGTAAAAGGGGGGACTGTCTTAAATATCAACAAGTGTTGTACTTCTCTTTTATGCTGTAGTGAGGCATCTGCCATCCTGCATTACTGCAGCTATTTCTTGTCAACAAGGTGGTTTGGGTTTTTCCCCCCGTACATTTCTGCATTTCTCCAGCCACTGGAAGTGAAAATGATGTTATTTCATTGTAGAGAAGTGTTACTCTGAAAGATGTTACTTTTATCAGGAACTGCTGTTCTAATGTTTCTGCAGGAGAACACAATTCCCAGAAATTTGTATCACTCTAGGGAGCTCTGCTCAAGCTGCTCTCCAAAATTGTCTTGTATTCAACTTCTTCGCTTCTGTCCATACTTATGATTTCTTAAATCCAGCACTTTGGGAGAGGAAGGTGAAAGGGCTCTTTGCTAATTATGGAACAGTTAAAAATGTCTTTCTGAGCTGCTCTTGGCAGAAGGGGTGTAGAAATACTTGTGTTGGGGGGAAAAATGAAGAGTTACAAATGGCAAATCATGACAGCTGTGTGGGAATTCCTGCTCTTCTGCTGACTTGTTATCCACAGTTATGGTTGTGAACATCCAGTAATGCCCAGGGGACACATGGAAACACATGCAAGGGGGACACAGCTTTATGCCCCAAGTATCCTGTCCTAGAAACAAAGAGCTCAGGTGTAAAACAATTTTGTTGGGAAGAATCTATGCAGATATATATGAGAGATCAAGCACTTAAGTTATCTATAAAAATTTGTGCGTACCAAAGTTGTTGCCTTGCAGTGTTTTGATGCAGACTGTATGTCCTGGGCTCCCTTTGAGGAGCAGGAGTTACATCCTAAATCTGTCACTGTGACGGGCACACCTCAGCTTCCTGTTTCCAGCAAGACAGCTGACCCACACCATGGAACTCCTATGTAAAACTCAAAACTGCTTTAGCTGTTTGTGACAGTGGTGCCTGGCAGAGCAAATCTATCACAGCAGTCAGGCAATTGAGGGAGGGTGATAGCAGAGATCTTTGCTTGGGCTACACTGTGAAGTCCCATCTTTGATTCTGATGAGGAAAATACAAGGTATGGCACCTGTCTAGCATGTACTTGCCATTCCCTCAGCTACATTTAGGCTGCTTTTAAAAAATGTTTTGACTTATTCCCTAAATAGGGCAAATCTAATGTTATATTTAGGCATGGGGAGGAGGAGGAGGGGGGAAAGCTCTCAGAAGCCATAGGTAGGTACACGCATGGAGACTCAGCATGTTCAGTTTGCAAAACCTACTACCATCTGCAGCCTTAACTTTGGCATTTTAGGCTCCTGCTAGTTTGGCTATACAAATGTCTTGGCTCCTCTCATATTGCTCATTTGCAGCTGACATATTGCCACTTAAAAGTAGTGGCTCAGCTCTGGCTGAGCTCCATGTTGGACTTTATAACATGTCTCTGTATTTGTTTATTCAGCACAAATTATTTTACTACTGGGTGTAGCTCTTTATGAAGCCTGTCTCCTGGAGATATTGCCAGAGGAAGGAAGTATAACTATATGGTATTTACCTTACCATGATGCTGTTGTAGTCATACTGTTTGACTCATGCTAATACATTCTGTGTTAGAGTAATACCTGAAGGTCAGTGGAGGAAGGACTGTTCCTGTGCT
Source organism: Agelaius tricolor (assembly GCF_023055355.1). NCBI lineage: Eukaryota > Metazoa > Chordata > Aves > Passeriformes > Icteridae > Agelaius > Agelaius tricolor. The sequence continues at coordinate 21,562,892 of NW_027269262.1, read as the reverse complement.
CACTTGGAAAAAACCAAATGGAGCAAAACACAAAGAATCATCTGCTTGGGGGTTTTTCACTTGTAATACACAATTGATGGCAGAAGGGAGCCATTTCAGAGTTACATTAGACTAAAAAAAAAAATCCAGCAACATTATTATGCTTGTATCACCTGTAGAAAAGTGCTCCAACACCTTCTGGAACAACTTACAGAAGATGAAAAAAAAGGCAGAATACCCTCATCTGATTCAATTTGTGTCCTGAATATGAGGTGTTTTGAGGACATGAGACACCTGTTAGCTGCAAAGACCCCCAAGAGCAAGGCTCTGCACTGCCTCAGAACTGAGGATCTATAATTAACAGCAGTGATGGCTGTACATTCTGTTCCTCACTGGTTTCCTGCTATGCCCCCAACATGTCAGATTCCTTCCCTCACAAAAATGAAAGTTTAGATGGTCTCCATTTCTCCTCCAAAGCAATTTGTCACACATTTGTGCTCTCAGTGCTAAAATAAGTTTATTAACATACGTAGACACCATTTGAGCTTTCGAACAAAACCTGTAACATAAGGATCCAATTATGGGATTGTATAGTTAATGATCCTTTTAAATGTAAAACTCCCTATAAAATTTACTGGCAGCTTCGAGAGTCTTCAAACTGTCATCCTGAATTGCCACAGAAAGTGCCATTTTTCTGCTGTAATGTAAATCCAGATTGTTCACAGGAGATGATTAAATCTAGAAGTAATTTTGAGGAAATGAAAGCAGAATCCAAGACACACTTCTCCTAATCATAGGAGAAAAACCTCTGCTTTGTTCTCCTATAACTACTCAAAACCCCCACCTTATGTAAATGGATGCCAGAAGCTGAAATGAAGCACCAGCTCCTGACTCCCCTCACCTGTATGGATCACGCTTGGACTCCAACATGCCAAGCATGGATCCAACCTCCTGAACTATGCTGTGCTGTCTGCTCAGTGCACACCCATGGGTGGCATCTGGGATCTCTGCATGCCTGACATGATGAGGGAGCAATTCCTGCAGGGTCCTGGGCTCTACAGAAATCCTATAAGCATGGAGAGGCAAACTTCACTGAGACAAAATTTCTGTGGTGGATAGTGGGTCCAGGGAAATTTGCATGTACATATACATTTGAAAAGAACCCATATGGAAGCAGCCAGGAAATTCCATTCTTACATTCTCAACACTGGGAGTTTTTAAAAGAAAATATATGTCATTTATTTGCCAGAAAAGTAGAAATCCTAATAGTCACTGTCTAAATAGCAAAATGTCAGAAAGGGTAAGATCCATAAAAAAATTACAGAAAGAGAAATCTTTGAATCCTTTGTCAGGAAGGTACTGACATCCCTTGCAAGTAGAATTCTGTCTTTATTGTCACTGACTGCAGAGGGAGATGAGAGTGCTGCTTGTTATCACAGCGGGGGCTGTATATTCAGCTGAAGAGTCTCCATCACCATGGTATTTCCAGCAGCTCTCAATTTTAATCATCAAGCTTCACTTTACAGATGGAGAAAGCTTTTTAGTTCCCTTCCCCCTTTTTAACAGGTGGTAAAAGGATTTGCTGAAGATACGTAAGATTCTGGCAACTGCAAAAATAGATGTTCATCCTCTGAATTCCCATCCCCTATCCTAATTAAAAGCAATTGATGTCATCCTTCCTTCTGTGTTGTGAAATACATAGTTAAGTATAGCCTATATTAGTGTAGCAGCAGGTTGTTTTTCTGATAAATGAAGAAGTACATCTCTTCATTTCAGCTGTCACCATGGATGGGGATTGCTGGGGGATGGGGGAAAGAAAATGGCCAATAGAACCAGGATGTTTATCTTTGAAATTCTGAATAAGCAACCAGCTGCACAAAGTGTCTTTCAGAAAGGAACATCTTCTGTTGCTATTTCTGTTAATCAAAAAGACATTTAGATCAATAAGCTGCATTATAAAGGGGGACATGTGTATGCTCAAGCCCTTTTCTCTCCATGACTTTTCCATTGTTGTTCCTATGTGTACAGGCTACTACTTTGCCTTAGTTTTTACATGGTTTTTATGTGTATTTTATTTTCCTGCTTGTTACTAAGTCTCCATCTGAAGAAAGTTTGTTCTTTTCACTGTTGGCATTTGATGTTTTTGGTTGGATTGACTCCTTCCTCTGAAAAGAATGAGCTCCTTTCTTCCCCTCAGTGACCCCTTTTTGCTGTTCCACTACAAAACAAGCCATCGCCGGTCACTGCTGTGGCTCTTAGGGAGGGGCAGAAAGCGGCTCCTCCTCCTACTTCAGAGGAGAACCCCAGGGAAGGGGGTGCTCACATCTTTAGTCCCAGTGAGTCACTCATAGCACACAAGTCTTAAAACGCTAGCTTTGGTTTGCTGCTATGCACTTTTGGCAGTGAAACATAAATATTTAGTCACTGTTGCAAAGCCAAGGATTGACGCTTGACACACACACACACACAAAAAAAGAGGAAAGTGCCCACGAATAGGCTGTTTGTTGTTTCTTCTGGCAGTAACATCTTTCAGCATGAAGGAGAAACAGCTGAGCCTTTGCATGTTGACTTCTAAATAAAAATAAATCATAATATGGACTCTTATTCCAAGTAAAAATACTTGATTTTAAAAGAATTGTTAACAAGCAAGGTCCATCACAGATTTTGTAATAGGAATTCGTCCTCTCCAGGAAGTTGATTTTCTCTGCCCAAGCCCAGCACTAGGAGGCAATTCTGCACTCACAGTGCATTTCATGCTTCCAAAATCCAGAAAGTAGATTGTATTGATGCCTCTCCCCTTACTAGTCTTCAGAAAGTAAAGGCTACCTGTTGAACCACTAAGTAACCAACGAGCACCTGCCTAGGACAGCACCTCTCCTGCCCCCACCTATCCAGCTGCAGCAGAAAGTTGTCAGCAACAAGAATATATTGCCAATGATAAGAATAATAATTATTATTCTGAAAAGGGTGAGTTTTCTTCCAGGTAGCAGATGAGATGGTAGGACAACCTGTTACAGCAGAACAAAAGTGACTTCATGCATCTGGAGATTGAGGATATTTGTGTCTGTAACCTAAATCTGCTTCCATAGAAAGAGAGAAAGCAGGAAGAAAGTGAGAAGTTGGCTCTAGGGCTCAGCAATGGAGATGGAAATGGCTGCAACTCCAGGACAAACTCAGGTGGCCATCTTGTGTTTACAACTCCTGGAGAGCTTTGTGATGTTGTGCCGCGTCATGTCTGGGTTTCCCAGCTGCTGCTGCAAACCAAGAGCTCTCCTATCACTGGTGGGCAGGGGACCAACCCCACTGAGCTGTGGTGAAGTCAAGTGCAGAGCTCTTTTGCTGCCTCTCACAGAAACACAAGGGAATACCGCGGGGAGGAGAGGCCGTCTGATAACACCCACCGCAGAAGTGTGGGGGTGGACAAAGGAAATTTCCTTGTCAGCTTGTGAATGTGATAAAGAGTGCAAATAGGCAGGCATGCAAACAAACACCAACTATTTAGTAAAGCACAGCTATTCTTAGTTTGTGGATTCTATCAGCCCAGGTGCCTCCAGCATACCAAACTCATCATCTCTGCTTCAGGTTTGTCTTTCTCTTTTCCCCATAACCTTGCACAGACCTCTTAGCTGTTTCTAATTTAGGAAAAAAGATTCATGTTATATATGGGGAATTCATCTTGTATTTCTTGTAACTTAATGCAATTCCAAAGTTTAGCTGGGGCTTTCCTGCAAGGAAGGGGTGCAGAAGGTCCTGTTTTTTTCCTCTTGTCCCTTCTGGAGCCTTTATTTGCCTGTCACCTAATCCTGTTGGAGCAAAAACATTATCACTTTCCCAAACTCCCTCAAGTTCCCTGACACACAGAGTGTTCAGATGTCCCAGCATTTTCACCATGTCCTAAAGATGCTCATTGGGGTATGGAAGAAATTCAGATCTTGGGCAAATATTTATACCCCAGCACAGCAGGAAAGGGAGGTAATCCACCCTTTTCCTGCTTGGATAAAGCCTAAGGAGATATTAAAGAGTTATCCAGGTGAACCAGTTATGCCTTGGTTGGGAATTAGGGTATATGGGTTAAAGAATATGGAAACTGTAAGAGACAAAGAGTAGGAAGTATTAAATATCCTGAACTGTTTGTGGCCAGAGCAAACCAAACTACCCAACTAAAATTAAGTAAAAAGTACAATAGAGGAATTTAGGGTGACTAAAGGGAATTCAATGCAGAAAAGAAGGTTAATTTTCACTGTAAAGTTAAAACTAAACAGCTTCCCTTTTTTTGCTTTATTAAAAAAAAAACAAACAAAAAACAAAACAAAACAAAACAAAAAAAAACCCAGAACAGCAACCAAAAAAACAAAACAAAAATAAAAAACACAAAAAAACAATGAACCAAATACCCAGTGCTGAGCAAGGAAGGCAAAAGAGGGCAGGTGCAGTGTTTCTTTCTTCTGTCCTACTAATTTTCTTTCCAGATCTTACCTTGGAGATGCACTGGTCCTGTAGCCAGTCCACAGTTTTTCTGCTCTTGGAACTATCTTGTTCTGCTAATGGGAATGGAACACAGACAAAAAAAAAAAAGCCTATATACATATAAACGTGTGCCTCTGTGTGTGTGTATGTATATACACACATTTAAACACTGTTTTTAAGAGTTCACTTGCTGCCTTTGGATGCTCATGGCATGGAGCATGAATACCATGAGAGCATTCAAATGTAGCTAGTGAATATTTTAGGAAAGAAAATTCTTTTTTTTTTCTCCTCCTTCCTCCACAGTAAATGGTGAAATAAGAAGTGTTAGTGGGCCTGAAGTCATGGGGCCCAAGGCTTGGATTGGAGCAGGGAGAGCAGATTGCACCTTCAGCTCCTGAGGGGCCAACAAACAAAAATAATAATGTAATATAGAAAACAGTTATATCCCCAACACCACTTTTCTTTTTTTTTTTTTTAATAAACACTCCTGATCCGAGGTGATTATGGAAAAATAGCATTTCAGAACAAAATTGACAAAAATACTGCAATAAAAGGGGTAGAAAGGGAGGCTGACATTCTAGTGAAAGGGCAAATGTGAGTCAGTAATTGTACTTTTTTTTTAAATGCATGTGAAATGTGAAGCAACTGTTAACAGAGTAGAAATCTCTGGGAGACAATGGCAAGTGGCTTCCCCCTCTGAAACAAGAACTTGTGGGTATTTTCAGACTGGGAGACTAGATTTAATGAGCTTGTAAGCTGTGGTATTATGATATATCTTCCAAGAGCATAATTAAGAATGAATTAATAGACTGTAACAAAACATTTTTCTCATTTAACTTAAAACAATAAGTTAGGAGGGAAAAGGAAAGACTGTTTCGAAGGACCCTTTGCTTACTCCAGTTAAAAAGCCCATACCTATGAAGTGATTTAACCATATCTGTGTAAACTTTGCTTTTACATAGCATGGTCCATAACCATAGGAAGGGATGTTTGTGTGGACCACCTGTTTCCTCTTCATGGTCCCACTGTTTCTACAGGAGGCACATTGATTGCATGATAAGTAATGTTGAGCTTAGCAATGAAACGTGACATTGGAGCTGAAAAGAAGAAGCTGTGACTCTCTGTGGACTACCACCGAGATAGTGCCATGTATGGGTGCTACACCACAGTCTGAAAAGCACCCTGCAATCTCCATCTCTCCAACAGCTTGGGAGATGCAGGGGGAGATAGCAATGTGACCTTTATAAATAGCTGAGTTATGCTCAATTTTTTCTTGTGGCTTGGATATGGAGAAGCATAGACAGCCTGTGTGACTCTGAAGACTTTAACGGAAATGAAACAGGAAGCCAGATCCTTTCACAGCTTGTTGGTCTGTGAAGACAAGCTGAGTCTGTAGAGACTCCTTTTCTAACCCCAGAAAAAAGCAACCAAGGGAGAGAAATCCAACCAGGGGTGATACTCTGGAGAGGAGATGCAGAGGCAACATGACAGACGGGCTAGCAAGAACAGAAACCACTTCATTGAACACAAAAACCGAAGCAGAATTAGCTCAGAGAGAAGAGTTGGTAAGTTCCTTCTGCTGTGCTATAAATTTTGGCATGTCAACAAACTGGTGATCAGCTAGAGAAAATCCTGTGTTGCTGATTGCAGCTGCATGGGTACTACTTTTACCTATGTGTCGGACTACCTGACCTTGATAGTAGTAATAAGTTATGATAAACAAGGAAATGGTTCTTGACTGTTAAAAAAGGGCTTGAAAAACCAAAGGAGGAAGCTGTCACCAGTTCTGCACCTCAGCTTCCTACTTTTACTGGGTTGGATGCTGTTGCCTTTGTCTCAGCACTTGTTTGGAATTGCTTACATTTTTTTGTGCCATGATTAAAATGCTGCTGCTCACCTGCAGATGAGCACAGCAGTTGCTTTGGCTACTGATTTGTGGGTTTAAACAGACCCAGTCAAAATGTCTTCACACTTGCTTAGCAATGGCTTTCAGTATAAGCTTTTGCAGTAATTGCTGTGCACTTCTCACATGGGTACACGCAGAGGGAGGTTGGAAATGCCATGAGGCTGCAGCTTGGAAATGCCATGACCTGCAGAAGAACCTGGAGGTTCATATTGTGGGAAAGTTCGTAATACTCTCCTAAAGGAAGAAAATGCCATAAATATCCCTAAGCAGTATAACTTTTCCATCAGCACATAGCCCTGTTTGAGTATCAGAAGCATATGCAAAATGCCATGACCAGGAAGTCTGGAGGAAGATAATCCAGTTTAGGCTGCCTCCAGTCTGAGCTCCCGGGAACTGTCCCCTTGTCCCTGCAGAGCTGCTGCCTACTCAGAGGCAAAGCAGAGAATGCATTATTTCTGCTGAAACCTACTGAATGCATGGGCTGTGTAAGGCCTTCTCTGTCTCCCTACATTGTTCTGTGAGAGCAGGTCCAGAGAAGGACCATGAAGTTGATATGAGCACTGGAGCACCTCCAGGAAGACAGACTGAGAAAGTTGGGGTGTTCAGCCTGGAGGAGACTGTGTGCAGACCTCTTAGCAACCTTCCTGTGTCTGAAGGGAGCTTGCAGGGAAGCTGGAGAGGGACTCTATGTCAGGAGCTACAGTGATAGGACAAGGAGTAATGGGTTCAAACTGAAAGAGGGGAAATTTAGGTTAGACATTAGGAAAAAATTCTTTACTGTGAGGGTGGTGAGATGCTGGAACAGGTTGCCGAGGAAGGCTGTGGATGCCCCATCCCTGGCAGGGGGAGTGGGACTAGATGATTTTTCAAGGCCCCTTCCAGCCCTAAACATTCTATGATTCTCTGAAATATTTTAGAGAAGTTGACATTTTCTGAAGCTTCCTGAACCTTTGTAGCAGCATGTTTCCAATTCTGCAGAGTCTGTGAAAGAAACTGCCTTCCAGTTAGCTGCTATTTCCATTTCTGCTGTTGATCCCAGCTCAGATCTGGATCTTGCTTGTCCTCTCCAGGATTATCCTAACCCACATTAATCTAACAGGAACAGTGCACACAGACCAGCCCAACAGTGCAGGAGGGTTGTGTGTTACCTGGCTCAGTCTTACAGTGGTGTATGTATCCAACACCAAGGAGGGAGGCAGGTAAAAGCTGTCCCATCTCACTCATAAGGAGGAGAGACAACATTTTCCTGCCAAAGCCTGCAAAGATCCTAGAAACGTCTTCTTGACTCAGGGAAGAGGTCCAGAAAGAGCTTAAGGAGAAAGAAAAGGCACTATGGACAGTGTTAGTTTAAAAAAGTCTCTCAAGAGGTTTCAGGTAAGTGATCTCTGATTGACTGACTGACTGACTGACTGCATGATTGATTGTCCCAGGGCTTACTCCCATGCATAGAGGCCCAAGGCCATGCTCCAGACTGCAAATGCATGGAGGAGAGAGCAGAGAGCTGTGAAGTGGGAAGGACTCACTGATACAGGGCTTGATCTGTAGACATTGTACCATACATTTCATCTCTCTCCTCTGATGAGTCAGCAGCCAGATAAACATTCACTTTCAAGCCTGCCTGCACAGATAAATCGCCAATTAAATCCTAAGATCTTAACACAGGTTAAGAGAAGGTAGAAAGATGCAAACCTGAATTTAGCTGCAATGCTAAACCTTCTTCTGCCACCAACACTGGCCTGGCCAAGGCAAGAAAAGAGGTGGAAAGGGAAGCTGAAGGATGCTATAACTGCAGACAAGATGTGGAAATAAAACAAATACATTCCAGCCACCTTCAAGCCTTTGCAGGTGGATGCCATGTGAGCTGTACCCTGGCAGCATGTCTCTCAGCTGCAGCTCCTGAGACACAGCTACACTAAACACAATCTGCAAGTACAGACAGAAAGCACCAGGTAACTGGTACTGTGGAGAGGCACAGAGGTGGAACTTAGGAAATTTTTTTCAAATGGATTTTTTGATGGAGCAGCACACAGTGCTACTTACACAACTGACAGCTTTAGGCCTCTTAAGTCAACTGTTTACTTTTGCTATTTTTAGTTGGGTTTTAAGCCTAGTTTTTCTTTTACTTAGATAAATGTGGCTATGACATTCTGCAAGTGCAACTAAGTGAATGCTTGGCACACCAATATTTAGCAGGTTTTGCCTATTTTGTTCCTTGCCCAGATTAACTGAGATGGAGAGAGAAACAATCTGATATACATGCCAGGCAATATAAATCTCTTTAGTGTTTCATGAAAAGTCTTGATCTTCAACCATATCTTGTGGTATTTTAGGGGGAAAAAACCAAACAAACCCAAACAAAATCCAATAACAGAAGACTGTGTAAGTTTATCTTGGCTCTGTAGGGGAGCAAACTTGTTTGTAACTCTGTAAAAGATTTAAGTCTTTGTTAGGACCATCACAATTCCTTTCTGTTTATCCTGCAAAGTCCTTAACGAGATGGAAGAATACTATTCTTTAATGTGTAACCAGAAAAGAAAGTATACCAGTCTATGCAAATTCTCTACATACCTCTGTGAGAAATGACACATAAAAGTCTGTTATAAGGGAAGGTACTTGGCAAAGGGGAATTTCTTTTGGGATGACTGCACACTGTCTTGTTAAAGAGTGAGTTGGTGAGGAAATCAACATTTAATGGCAGGGAAAAACCAAAAAACAACCAATAATTTCAAAGTTATTAAGTTGTGGTTATATTTAATGGCTATATTTCAAACAGATGATGATGGTGTTGGTCTCCATTCAGGGAGCTGGAATCCCTAGCACTGTTTCAGGCAACCCCATCCCTGGAAGAGTTCAGTGCCAGGCTGGATGGGGCTTTCAGCAACCGGGTCTAGTGGGAATCGTCCCTGCCCATGGCAGAGGGTTGGAACTAGATGATCTTTAGGGCCCCTTCCAGGCCAAACCATGGCATGATCCCATGCTGCTACAAAATGTAAAAGAGCATGGTGTGACACCCGAGCACAAACTGTATCTCACTGCCGGAGGAGCGGCAAGAGTTGCTGTGGAAATGGAGAACTCCGCTGGGAGGCGGGCCGAGAGACGGTGACAGGGGTTATCCCTCCTTCCCGGCTCCCGGGCACGGCCGGGTGGGATCGGGAGCGGGGCGTCCCCGCGGGATCCCCGCCCCGGGCGGTGCCGGCGCTGCCTTTGTTGCCGGCTGGGATCCCGGGAAGACGGGAGGTGCCGGCGCTGCCTTTGTAGCCGGCTGGGATCCCGGGGAGGCAGGACGAGAGCTGCCGAGCGGGTGAGGCGCGGCGGGGCTGTGGGCGGGCTCGGAGGGCCCCCGGAGTCGCGGCGAGAGTTTGGCTTTATTTGCCGTTCCTTTATTTTTTCCCCCGCTTTATTTTCCACTTGACTCTTTGGGGGCCGTTTTCTAGGAGTGGCGGTAGCCGGAAAGCTGCTCCTAGGACCATCCCGGCAGGACCGCCCGGCTGTGCCCCCGCCCGTGTGGGGCCGGGGGCTGCGGGCGTGAGGGGAAATGCCGGCAGCGCCACGGGGCTGAGCTGCCCTGGGAACTGCTGCGTCCTGAGGGCGGAATTAGCGCCGGCATGCGTGGGGATCGGGGTTGTAAAACAGCAGCGTGAGCCGCTTTCAGCTCGGGCGTTCGGCCGGGCTTTGGATCTTTGCTTCGGGGGCGGTAAATTTTTTGTTTGTTTGTTTTTTTCTTTTCCTTACTATGTGCAGTGTGAATCTACGTGTTGCAGACTGGTTTGTATTCCCGTCAGAAAGGTGAAGGTCTAGGAAAAAGGGGTTCATAAATGCAGGTGTGTGTGATTCAGGAGGACCCAGGACGGGGTCGGCTGCAGGTGGTTCTCGGTGTCAGGAATCCTGAACATGATCCAGGTGTGCCCAGGTGGCCAAGAAAGCCAAGGGAATCCCGGTCTGTATCAGCAACAGTGCGGCCAGCAGGAGCAGGGCAGTGATTGTCCAACTGTGCTCAGCACTGCTGAGGGCACACCTCAAATCCAGTTCTGTGTCCTTCTCCACAGTAAAGACACTGAAGGGCTGGAGCATGTCCAGAGAAGGAAGGGCAGCTGTGGTTGTGAAGGGTCTGCAGCACAAGTCCCATGGGGAGCAGCAGGGGGAACTGGAGGCTGGAGAAAAGAAGGGTCAGGGTTGACATGTTTGCTCTCCACAGCTACCTAAAGGAGGTTGTAGCCAGGTTAGGGGTCAGTCTATTCTCTCAAGTAACAAGTCATACCAGGAGAGATTTAGATTAGATATCAGGGAAATTTCTTTGCTGAAATGGCGTTCAGGCATGAGAATAGGCTGCCCAGGGAAGTGGTTGAGTCACCGTCCCTGGAGATATTTATTAGACATGTGGATGTGGCACTTGGGGACATGGTTAGTGGTGGGCTTGGTAGTGCGGGATTAACAATTAGACTTGATTTTTAAAAATTTTTTTCAACCTAAATGATCCTGTGATCTCTTATGTCACTGAGAAGTGGTTGTTCAGACTGAGGATACTATGCCCTACCAACTTGCTTTTCTGCTGTACATTCTGTGGTACGTTTCTGCTTTGATGGTTACTCATCCCGTTCTCATTTTGCACTGCCTTTCTTACTAAACCAGCTTGTTTTCTCTTTGGAGGAGCTGTGCAAATTGCATGCAGCTCATACTTTCATTTTTGCAGTGGAGAAAGAGCCAGATTTCCGTGGTATTTTGTGGGTGAGTTGAAGCTAGCGTGGTGCTACCTGCTCCATTGCTAATTCGTGCAAGTACCGTTATTCCCACTTCCGTCCTCTGGCTCGCTCCAGTTTCAGCAAGTGGTGAAACAAAGAGGCAAAATATGTGAAACAGGAAGTAATGAAAGGCTAAGAAAGCTTTTGTAGTCACTGAAGCGTGCTTCTTTAAGAATTTCATTTCTTTGCTAGTGGACAGATAATTTGATTAGAAACTGAGGGGGGGTCTCCTGGTGATAGGAAGAAAAGATGCCATTTTCCTATCTCTATAAAACACTACCAGGTGAAGGGTGTTAGAATTGATTTTGGAGGGGAGAAACAGCATGAAAATGCTTGTCAGCACTAAATCTAAGTGCTTTTATGGATAAGTATCTGCATTTGGGAGTTTAAAAAACAATTTGTAGTTCTGAAATTTTTTGCCATTTCTGGATATAAGAGTTTTTTGACTTTAACTGTTTGGAATGTGTTAAAGTGAAAAAAACACCACCACCTGCCTAGGTGGTATTCATTTCCCATTCAGCATCAAGACTTTCTGTCCACCTGTTTCTCAGATACAGTTTCCAGTTGAATCTTCACATCTTATCTACCAAGGATCAGACAACAAACATGAAAGGGTTTTCCAGAAATGTATGCAGTTTTTCTTCAGCTTAATGTATGAAAATGTTTGATCTTGCATGACTACTAAGGCAAATGAGTTTGAGATTGCAGAAATACTTCTGCTGAACCTCCTGACCCCACACAGCTGAACTGTGGGAGTCACGGTGCCAGACTGTCCTAGGAGAGATGATTATGGTTATAATTTACTTGCTTTAAAAACACAGGGAATAACCAGTGCTCAGGAGTCATAAGGTAATATAATTACACTGCTTTCATTACACTTGCATAACTAAATTTGGGTGTGATTAGAATGGCATAAGGTTTACCTTAAGGAACATCTTAATCTCCTCTTGTTTTAGGCTGTGAAATTATTTTTTTAAATTACCTTTGGGCTGCCTAAGTCAGACTGCCATCAAGTGCCATTAGAATATGACTTCTAAAAGAGTTGTAGTACTCTTAAAGTGAAACACTAATCTGAGTTGCTGTCTGACATCTGGCCCTGAGTCACTTCAGGATCTGTTTTCTGCTTTGATGGAATTTGGGGAGGCCCGGTGAGCACGGGGCATCCTTTCCTCACTCCCGGGCTGATGCAGCTGGCCTGGTGCCAGCATGTAGCAGCAAAAGGGAACTCTGCCCATGTGCTCCACTGCTGGCATTCCCAGCATAGCAGATGCCAGTTCCTCAGTGCATAGTTGCAGTGCTCTGGATCAGACAACAATGCTGTACCTTTCAGAAAGACAGAGAAACTGCTACTTGTTAGTGGAAAGGTCAGAGTTTCATGATAGAAAACAGGAGTTCCACTTCTTCAGCCACAGCAATGTAAAAGCAGTCACTGGCAGTTTTAAGAGGGGTGTTTGTTGCTAGGAATCTTGTACCAATTCTGAGGTGTTAGAGTTTGGTTTGTATATTACAAAATTTGGTTTGATGAAAAGTTTGATTTTTTTCCCCATGAACAATGTGACTCATGATTGGACTATCTGTTGCTTGATAATATAAAAGCATAACAAAAAAACCATAAGAGTTGTGTCCCAGCGTAAATGAGGACATAAAGGGAATAAGGGGACTACTGTCCACTTCTTGAGAGGGCTCCAGTGAAGGCAAACATTGTAAAATACTTCAAAACTTCTACAGCTTTCTTCATTAATTTTCTGAGAAATTTTGAAGTCAGCATCTTTTGGTTTCTTTTCAGCCTTACGCTGTGCTTGTACCTTCTTCCTGTTTTTTCACTGCTCTGCACACTATGCATTTTTGGCATCTTCCAGATCTGAGTGCTTGGGATTTCTCTGTAGCCTATGGGGACATGCTGGAAGCTCCTGACAGAGAGAGGAAGTGTGTGTCTCTGGCTCCAGTCCCCGTGTCACCAGTGAGGACAGATGTCACTATGTACCTGTGCAGAGGGATGTGTCAAGCAAGGCAGCTTGTACTGCCCACACTTATCTTTCAACAGACATTTTTCTGAGGAGAATGCTGTAGGCTGAGCAGAAGACATGTGATGTCTTACTTGAGCCCTCTTCTGTGATGGTGGAGGGTTAAAGGTGTGGCAAGATGTGGCTGTATATGCTCTGATCCTTTTGCTAGTTCTTCTTCAGCAGGACCCCATCTCAGGTGCCTTGTCCATACATAATACGTTGCTGAGGTTTTCCACATATTTGAAGTGTTCAGCATTCATGTTTCCAGGGTAGTCACATTGGGTAAGTGATGCTATGACTGTGAGAAATGTGCACCTTAGCATCAAGCTAGTGCCTTGATACGATGTGGTGTCCCTGAGGCTTTGACCATCATCAAGTCTGCCCTTGTATCTGTGCAGCAAAGCAGCATCAAGGCAAGGTGCTTGGCACTGCCTGAAGGTCAGATGCCACCAGGAGACCACAGAATGGTTTGGGCTGGAATGGACCTTGCAGTCCATCTGGTTCCATCCCCCTGCCATGCACAGGGACACCTTTCACTAGACCAGGTTGCTCAGAACTCCATCCAACCTGGCCTTAAACGCTTTACGGTGTGGGACATCCACAGCTTCTTTGGGCAGCCTGTCCCAGTGCCTCACCAGCCTCAGAGTGAAGAATCTACCCAATATCTAAGCTAAGCACGCCCTCTTTCAAGCTAAAGCCATCGCCCCTTGCTATGTCACTAAATTGTTTTGTAAAAAGTCCATCTCCATCTTTCCTGTCGGCCCCTTTACATACTGGAAAGTGCTATAAGGTCTTCTAGGAGCCTTCCAGGCTGAACAACCTCAGCTCTTTTAGTCTGCTCTCATAAGAGAGGTGCTTCACCCCCCTGATCATCTTCACAGCCTCCTCCATGGACCTCGCACCATTAGGTTCAGATCCTTCCAATTCCAGGGGTCCCAGAGCTGGATGCAGTACTCCAGGTGTGGTCTCAACACAGTAGAGGGCAGAATCACCTCCCTTGAATGGTCAGCAAGGTTTTAATTGCCAAGTTTGTGCAAAATCAGTCTTTTGCAAACCTAAATACTTGTTTCAGGTCTATCTGTACGACAAAAGAGAAGCCCTACCTGCTTTTCCCAGTTTTGGTTTGAGCACAACACCACACCAGGGGCTTGTCTGTGAGCAGCTTGGAGATACGTTTATTGTCCTTCAATTGAGGTTTCATTTTGGGTCATTTCCTGCACATGAATTTCAGCTGTGACCTTCTTGCCAGAGGCCAAGGCCTTAAAAATAGAGGTTTTCATATAAATGAAGAACTTTAAAAATTATACTGGTGGGCTCCATGACAGAAACTATCCAGGACCCTGTATTTCATTTTCTTACTTTACAAGTGAAAGTAAGTCATGCCTCTGCCAAGGGCCAGCCCCTCAAAAAGAGCTCAATATCCAAGGTCACACTTAACTGTGTTTTACAGGAGTGCATGATTAGTATTTTATTTAGTCCTTGCCACGTAACTGTCTGGATTTTAGGCAGTTTGAGCAAGTGCAGAGGTGTCAGGGAGCTGTGGTCTATTGATCCCTGTGACTGGTGTCTGCGTGCTTCACTTGAAAGTTCTCTTGCATCCAAATGTCTGTAAAAATACCAACTGTGCATTAGCAGTGACAGTAATGACAGTGATATCATTATGCATGATAATACTAATAATAATGTGCTTTTACAAGTAGAAAGCTCTTGCACAGAATATTCTGAGTTCTTGGATCACATTTTTATGAAACGTTTCTGTTAGCTATGACTTTGGTATTACACTGAGCAATAACTTAAATTTCAGTGACTATCTTGATGCAGTCAATTTTACCTTTCAGTATGCTTTTTTTTTGTGTAATATTTTGGGCCAGAAGTGCCTGGTAATGCACTCTCCCAAAAAGGCAGAGAACTCCTGTGTGCTCAGCTAATTAAAATATGCCAGTTTGGCAGTGCCTCTTGAGATGATGAAGAGAGAGCAGGCTTTAAACACTCCAGCTACTTCCATACAAGTACCATGAGCTCTGCAGAATAAAGCTGAAGTTTTGGCTTTTGTCAGACTGGATACTGAGAGGCAGAGGGGAAGAGATGCAAGACCAATTTCTGCCATTTGCATTCAGAGTGATGGCTTTGATATTTTGCTTTCTTTGGCCTTGCTTTGTGCTTCTAATTGATCTTGAAAAGAGGGAAGACACAAGTAAAACACTGCTGGAATAACCTCTGCACATACCTGCTGAGGAAGCGCAGGCTTTGTGATCTGGTGCACCACCAGGAGATAGGAACAATTTGTGATTATTAATCATAAATTATATGTAATTACTAATCCACGTGAAAAACGCACAGCTCTGCACCGTCTGCACACAGAATTGGGTACACTCAGGAGAGGGCCATGCTCTGAAGACAGACACAAAATCTGTGTGGGTGCAGCAGTCAGACCCAGTACAGAGATGGGAATGCTGAGCAACATGGATGTAGTTTGGTGAGATGGGGCTGGCTTTCTCCTTGGACAGTAAACAAGCTCAGAAGAGTTGATTTTTTTGTTTGTCACGGGTTACTTGATCCTGCTGTTTTCCTGGATATCAGCTGGGATAACTTTTTATCAACAGATAAATTAAAATTCCTTGGACTGCCCTGCGTTGTGTGCTTACATAGCATCCAGGCAGAGCCAGGGGCACTTCCTGCACTGGAAAACCCCAGGAGTGGGGCAGCTGCCACTGGACCTCTGCCTGGAGAGACCAGGAGGAATGCTGGCTGTGGTATCCCCAGCCACCTAAGGATTGTGCATCCTTGGAGGGTGGGGTGGTTGGTGCAAGTCTTGTGCTGTCTAGCAGACAAGATTTAAAAATCAGGAGGAGAAAAATGACTGTTATTGATAAGAAAGACTTCTTTTTTCCCCCTAACAAGGTTTCAGTTTTCTAGGCATATCAACATTAAAAAAATATGCATTTATACTTAGGATGCTCAGGAGGAAAGTATTTCCTTTATTCTGATATTCCTTCATTCTATTTCCTTTATAGTTTGGATTCAGCATGGCAAAAAAAAAAAAAAAAAAAAAAGAAAAGAAAAGTATTTTGAGAATTGTGAAACAACCATGAGTGGCATTAGGGGTGACTCAACATGCAACTCTGCAGCAGGCAGAATAGGAATTCTTAGAGTGGGCTTCTTTCAAATAATAGATTTAGTGCATTTACGTAAGTTCTGTTTGAAGTGTACAGGCATTAAATAGCAATTCTGAATGGGAACAGATTTTTTTCCACATTAAGAACAAACCAGCAGATATTTCATAGGCTCCTTCTTTAAAAGGAGGGGTTTTTTTTTTTAATTTTTTTTAAATAGGAATAAGAGTTTTAGAGAGATACATGTTTTTTTAATGGCATGAAATGCTTTTCATGTGTTTCTCATCCAGTATTCTGGACTGCAAATTCTCAGAAGGCTTCTGTCATGCTTTTTCTTACTTAAATGGAAGTGGGGCTAAGCATTATTCATCTTGGATGAAGCACCCTGTGCCTTAAAAAGGAAGCTGAATTGTACAGGAAATGAAGAACTGAACTTTCCTTTTGTTCTCATAGGCATTTGTAGAGAGAAAATGGTATGTGCAGGCTAAGGCATGCATTAATATCTTGATTATATAGCTGAAATTGGTTTTGTAATTCTAGTTGGGTATATTTTAGGTGATCACCCAGTAGGTAAGAACACATTATGGCTGTTGCTGCACAGTAGCAATAAGTTGTGTCGCAACTGGATAGATACATTAACTCCAGCGGTTCCTGTTGATGATCAGGGAGTCTGAAGAAGGCTGCCAGCTCTATATTCTCTATATTTTTCTGAAAAAAAAAAAAAGACTGAGGGAGCTAAGAGGGCTCTTGGGAAAGCCCTATGCAGAAGATTTGTGTAAATAAAACCTTTCTTGCAACTGATGGGCCTCAGTGTTACCAAAACTATTCTCTTTTCTAGATAATTGTGTGATTCTACTTGTGGTTTGGGGCTGGCATTCTCATTTGTTTTTTGGTTTTTTTGATTAGAAGGTATCTGATCAGCAGACATGGTTGAACTTGTGATAAGTCATTGACGATTACAATCTTTGTCTGTAAATTATTTTCTTTTCCTTATTATATCAAGGAGAGATCCTCATCTTTCATGTTTGTTAGAGCACGTGAATGTTGCTTAACAAGATGACATTGCTTTATTCTGTAAAGGAAGGGGTTTGTAATGGAATAGTTACTGAATTAAGCAGTGCTTCTCACATATCTTGGTATGTGTTTGATCTGTTTTCAGTATTTTTTATTTTTTTTGTGTGGTGCTGATAATAAACTGAGAAATCAAAGAATTTGTAATCCCTTGGCACCACTTAAAAAGGCATATTTCTCTCTTCTAAACTCTAATGTGATGTAATCTTTTGTAGGTTTTGAATTTGTATAATTAATAACTTTTCTGTGTCTCCCTCTTGGTTCATTCAGTTGAGGTCTATGTACACGTGTCTCATGCTTGAGCCTGCTCTATGAGGGTAAGTTTCTTTGTTTTCCCTTAAAAGAGGGACTTAGCCTTTTCTGTAACATACTTTGGTGCTGATGGTGTAAAATCTGAAAATCAGCAATGTGCAGCAACGTGAGAGAACTGCATGCACACCTTGAACACAGGCAGACTTGGGCCTCCCTGCCAAGCCTTACATGTCTCAGTTGAGGGTCTCCCTTCCTAGCTCTGCATCCAACAGAGGAGGGAGAAGCAGTGGCTCAGGTGGGGCAGCAGAAGGGCTGGCACAGAGGCATCCCACATTCTGCCTCCCTCTGTATACCTGCTTTTTTGGGAACTGGGAACATAATTTTGTGTGATGAGAGTATGAAACCTGGCCACTTCATGGTGACAAGTGCTATGTCCTGCTTTCAGTACCGAAAAGAAATCATTCTGTTAGGTTTTAATTTGGGAAGGTGCTCTGCTATCTTTTTGATGGCCTTGTTAATGGTATGGAGAAAAACAGTAAAGGGTGATTGCACCGTCAGCCATGCTGGGATATTCAGTAATGCATACAGTGCTGCCTGCTTCCCAAGCTGATCTCTGACATTTTGCATTTCATCAATTATGCATAATTAAGGAGGCCACCTCCAAAACAGTTGTGAGGGAGTCACATGTGAAGCAAATCCTATAGAGATTCTTCCTGAGTTACTTGAGAATGAAACAGATGCTTCTTACTCATCTTTTTTTCTTTGGCCTTTTTTGTTGTTTTTTTCCTTCTGCTTGTCTCTACTGCTGACTTTGCAGGGGGTAAAAGCTTAAGGCTTGGCACTAGCAGGAAGCTGATGTGGCATGAAAAGAAAACATGGTGAACTACTTGCTCTGTAAGATAAACACTGCTATCAGCTCCTGATCAACTCCAGCACTGTTCAGCCTCTGTTCTTCCAAATTTCTGCATGGCAGAAGAGTCAGGCCTCCCTGTCATGCTGACGCTCGCAGTCAGTCTTCAAGAAGATTGGAAGCCCAGCAGCTGGTCACAGCACCAACTGCTCCTGTCACTGCCTCCTGAGGAGCAGGATGAATTGTTCCCATACCCAGGGAATGGATTTCATTTAAAAATCTGTGGGTTTATTTTACTCCCCCCACTAATGTGTTATTAATTTAATTGCTCGTTGGTTTCTGAAGACTTCTGAAAGGTGCAGGGAGGGGGGTGGCAAGATCTATTTTAAGCTGCTGCCTTCTTTAATTTATGCTTATGATGTATTTTTACCCGCAGCACTTTGTGATCCAACTGCTACTTCTAAATGTCATTTGCTTGAATAAAAAATGTAATTAATTTCTAAGTGTGACATAAGCACTGAAAGTATTAACTGAATCACAGAGTGCTGTTTAAACAGCAGCTTTCCCATGACAGGAGGGAAAGTTCATGAAGTCCAAGGTATGCTGCAATACAAGTGTAGCAAAAATACTCAAAATCACTTGTTTGCAGGTTTTTCCATTGTCCATTAGGCTTTCTTCTAGGGAAATACCCATGTTGAATAAAAACGGGCAAGCGTTATTTGGTTATCTTGTGTTCTTTGACACTGATTTGTGTTTCTGATGGAAACCAGTAACCCTGTGCTTCCCAGCACTCCTTGAAGAGCAGTTGCTCCATAGGCATTGAAAGAGAGATTGCTGAACTCCAGTAGCCTGAGGTTTTTTCAGGATTATTACCATCAAAAACTTTTTCAAAAGATTGCTTGATTCAGTTTAAAAACTGATGTGGAGCTGTCATCTTTCTGCCTGTTAAAAGGGATAAGGGAAGAAATTTTGCATTCACATGTATTTCTTTGTTCTCCATAATGCAAAGTATGTAATTTTAACAGATGGAACAGCTCTTGATTTTTTTATAGAGCCAGTTTGTTCAAAATCAAATGTGGGAGTGGACCGTACAGTCCTTTTACGTAATGGAATTAAAGTCTGCTGCAACTTTCCTTTGATACTGTATATTTAAACTGGTGTTAATTTAAATCATCATTGGTTTGCATACAACAGTGTAAATCCAGAATACCCTGGGCTGATACTGATCCATGGGCTGAACAACTGTGAGCCATCAAGTTCCATTCTAGTGGGCAGAAGATTCAGTTATTCAAAGTCCACTGAGTTTTTTTTCCAATGCTGATGCCTTAATCTTAAAGAGGAGAGAGAAAAAATTGCAGTTGCTTGATTCTGCTGGGATTGTCATTTCTCTAGGTAGAAGTTTGTGTGCTTATTGAGAATGTGCCTACCAGTGTCCCTCAGGAGGAAGTGGGAGTGTGTTTATATGTGCGTGTGAGCTGTAAGTGGGTGTGTCTGGTTTTTCTATGAAGTTTTCCATTTCCAAACCTTACAGCTGATGTTTTGTTGTCTGTTACTTGGCATCAGTAATAAACTGGAGTTTTCTGGAGCTTCAGAACTAGCACCCCAACCCCACCTCTGATTACTTAAAATTTATGGACACCTTTTCATTTACAGCTCTTAACCTGCCTTTAGTTCACAGGAGAGAGACAACGTCTGTGTCTCACCACCAGATGACTGGCATACAAAATCTTGTAATAAAACTTCTTCAAACAACAGAATATTGGGAAAGGCCAAGTATCAGCGCTGCTCTGTGTATATATGTAACAGTGCTTGTAAAAATGAGTGCATCACTGTTTATCTTGTTGCTAAGGTTAGAATTGATACGTAACTCTTTGACTGGATTGTTGTCCACAGTGCATGGGCTTAATTTACTTGGAAAACTTAAGCCCGTCTTAAATTTCCTGTTAAAGCCAGGAGGGGCAGAAGTTCAGCTGACATAAAACTATGTGGAATGAGTAATCCCCTCTGTAGACTCCCTGGAGAAGGATCTTTTCAGCCTTCTCTGTGGATGCCTCTATAAAAAGTGGAATTCTTTTAAGGTTTTGTACTAAATCAATAAATAAGTTAATAACAGAGCAGCTGTTCATCATGAGCTCTGGGAATTTCCTATATTCAAATTTCTTCCAGGGGACAAATTTCTTACTTAGGGAGCAGCTGCTGCCGTGGTCAACTGTTTGGTCTCCAGGCCCTCTTTCACTTGTAGGTCTTCTTATCAACAGTAGACAACCATAACCTTCCCTAACCTTGTCTGTAATGCCAGGGGAGCAACAGAATCTTGTCCTTGTTTATGTCTGTGAAGTAAGCATGAAGCCTCTCTGTGATGATCTCCTGAGCTTTCTACCAAATCCCTGGGGAGGATCTTTCTCTGGAGTTTTAAATTGACCTTAAACTTACCCAAATTGAGGCAGGAACATTCCTTTAATTCCCCAAGCAGTCATATGATGCTTAGTCAGCTAATATTGCCTTATATGGCCCATTTGTTGACTACAAGTAAGTCCTACAAACCTTTAAAGTCATGTATTTAACGCCAAGACTGAGAGACAAAATAATGACAGTACAGGTCTCTAGATCAGCACATCCTGAATTAAAAAAAAACAAAACAGTTTTGGGGTTTTTTTGTTATTGAGTAGTGTGTTTGATACCAGTCTTCCTGTGATTCCATTGTAACTATATATGTAGCCTTCACTGTGTGCAGGATACTGTGGAAATGTGAACTATGTGCCCCCAAGCCCTTAGAAACTTGAAAAACTTAAGTATTAAGTAAAATATATAAATCTTTTGCATGTCATGTTTTGTGTTTCATTTGAAGTGATGTCATGTTTGGATGATCTTTCTTTTTGCAAGAAAACAAACAGAAACAAGTACTTCAAAATAGTGATTTTTCCCTCTCTCTTTTCATCCCTATTTTAGGAAGGCATGAGGTGTGGTCCTGGAAAACAGCCAGCAAGGAATCCCTGTGTCTCATGTGGCAAAAAGTGAAAGTGCAGCTAATGTTAAGCATGTCCTTCCTCACTGCTCTTTTTTGGTATTGTAGAAGGCTCTACAGCTTTTTAGCACAGCTGCTGAAACGGTAGGTTTTTATTATGCAGACTTTAATCTTCCACACTGTTGCTTATTTCAGTAAATACTGACCTTCAACACCTCCTTGTTGACGCCTGTTCCATCATTTGTGTTTCAGGTGGAGCAACTACCTTCAGAGGCAACTCATAAGTAAGCTTTTTGTTGTCACTCCACATTCATTAATGACCCTCACAACTTCCCTTTAGATGCAGAACAGCAGAACATAACTAATCTGTGAATCAATCTCAATTTAGGGAATCTCAGTGTGCTGCCAGAAGTTGATCTACTTGGTTATAGTGCAAGAGAATGGAAAGGAGAAACAAAGCAGGCCAAACAGATGAGGGAGGTAAGAGTTAAATTTTAATCTCTGCATGAGGACAGCGGAGAGCCAGCACCTGGGAGAGGAGTAGCACTCTCAGCACAAACAGCTGCAGCAGCCATGAATGCCTGCTGCACTGGCTAGTCAAATGAAAAGCAAAAGGGACAGCACAAACATAGGTCTAAATAAGGAATGCAGCAGTGCAGGTCAAAATGTAGATCAGGTTTTAGTCTTGTATTTATTCTAAATTCCCTCTTCTAGCACCAGCAACCTTGACAGGAAAAATCATCCCCAGTGCTAAAGCCCAAATAATGTGATCTTAGGCGCTGTTACTTGGCCAACCTTTGATTTAAGGTAAAAACTCCTACTCCAGGGAGGAAGGAAGCACCACATCCATTTCTCTTCCAAGCTCTGACGGTCCATGCTTGGCAGCCTTCCCCTCTCCAGCATCATCAGCTGCAGCTGGTGGCAGGCAGGGCAGGAGCTGGCATCTAACCTGTGCCAGTTGGGTGCTGCCCAGCAGGCAGGGGGCTGGGGTGCTGGATGGTGGCTATCCCATGCCTTTGGGTACAGTCCCTCTGCTCCAGCTCTGCACCCCAGCCCAGGTGCTTCTGTGCCAGTGTCTTCTCTTTCCCTGCTCAGGGCGCTGCTGGCAAGACAGGCAGTTCAGCTGCACTGGTGTATTTACCAATAATAGTCATGTATTGGCTTTTGGTCATGGTATCGGAATCTCAGAGCAAATGCATACCAAGAAGGAGTCAAAGGGTGAAAAGAAGCTGGTAAGGATAAACAGTAGCATAAAGGCATTGTAGAAAAAAAAAGGCAGTTTTCAAAAAGCTGGAATTGCATTTAAGTGATGAACAGAGAAAAGATACAGTTTTGCCACAGTAAATGGAGGAACACAGCAGTGCCAGGAGTTCACAGAACAACACACAAGGGCAAATCTATTTGGAGGAGAAAGTAACAAAAGATAGCAAAACTTCTAATAAATTTGCAAGCCCATACTGGGCAAAAGGCCTTTTCGAAAATCTATCAGCCTTCTGGATGACCAGACCTGAAAAGGAGACTCCTGTGTATGGAGCAGTCAGTGGTTGCATCATATAGAAGTTGCCATGGTAAGGAGCACATTTTAGGATGAGGTCTTGTGAGATCCAGCATATCATGCTTGCTTGTTCCCAAAAGGAACAGTCCCATGTTTGTCTTGTCTCTCCCTCTTTCTCTCCTTGTCCTAGCTAAGCAGTTCTTCTCCCTCTTTTGAGCTGGCTCCTGTCCTCTTTTGGATGTGGTACACCTAGATGGTGAGCTGATAAGGGAGGTCATCTAGAAAGAGGCTTCTCTGAGGCCCTCAAGCTTGCTGAAGCAGCAGGAAACTCCCTCAGCAGAAAGAGTTTAATAGGCTTACTATCTCAGTAAGGGTAAGGGGACAGAGTGCAGCTGAGAAGTGGTGGTGGGATGGAGTGAGGGAGTAACCAAGATAAACCAAGGATGAGGAATTGAGACCGTCCTGCTGCCCCCTTCAGGAGGCAAACTGGAAGTGATGGAGCAGCCTGTGGGACTTGTACAGTCCTCTCCCTCCAATTCTCTGCAAGTCTATTGCTCAGAATTGTCTCAGCAAGGGCTCAGATAGCAGCCAGTGGTAATGCAGAGTGTGTAGCTGGACCAAGGGCCGTCCACTTCAGCACAGAGCTGCCAGATCTGCCTCAGGTCAGTGTTGCACGATGGATTCAGGTCAATGTAAGGAGATGGTTTTTGCCAAAAGGAGTTTTCTCCATATACTCGTTCCTGTCCTGTTGCTGCTACATCTCACATGTCAGTGCAAATTGTTAAAGTGGTTGAGGTTAAATCTGTGCTGATCTGCTCTAATTTGGTTGACCATGTGAGTGTTTACAGTAGCAACAGCGCAGAGATTTGAACGAGTTGCTGTGTTTGGAAGGAATGCAGAATCGCTCCTAATGGGCAGCGCCATTCTAAGGTGTTTACAAAAACATGGTGTTTAACATTTCTGCGTATATAAATCTTAAAAATATACTCTCTTGTTCCCCTAGCTCCCTCTTATGAGTGGTTTGGAATTGGACTTCAAATAACATGGGTTTTTTCCAAGGTTTAATATTTTTTATTGCTAATTTTTCTTGGTCTGTTTCTAGGCATATGAAGAATTGTTTAGGAGCTGTCATATCAAATACCTGAGACAAGTCAGGAGGGACAACTACAGTGTAATAAGAGCGGTGCTTTTTCAGATATTCAGCCAAGGCATTCCTTTTCCTTCGTGGATGAAGGAAAGAGATATATTGAAGGTAAAATTCATGTCCTTAATTACACATTTTAGCTATCCATGCACAGCAGAAGGAAGCTGTGTTCAATGTGAAAAGTGGTATGCTGGCTGTCAAAGTGGAGAATCATTATCAGAATTCAAACAGAAGTTTTTCAAACCCATTGAACTACATTTAATTGCAAAATCTCCCTGATCTAAATATACCAATGTGAACATGAGTCTAAATGATGTTAAAAAAAAAAAAGTAAAAGTGGATGGATGAATGTTACTGCTACCCTGCTACATGTCACTCCCTTAACACAAGTTATTTGCATCCTCCCCGTCCACATCCATGCAAAGTTCAGTGGCTCACTTGGGAGCTGCTGTGTTGCTGGAGTAGCAGGTAGGTATCCTGCCCTGAGCTCCAGGAGCTTTATCAGGAGATCGTAACAGGGAGGTGAGATCTATAGCTTTTGCCTGTAGAGATGTGTGTGCAGATTGGAAGATGTCTGTATTCCTAAATACCTCACTGAATTTGGAAGTATCCAGCTTTTCCAGAGTGTGGGTTATATATTTTGCTCAAAGCATATTTCTATCTTTTTTTTTTTTTTGGCTGGCCCTGTTTTAAAAGTTTCTTAAGGACTTGGCAGTTAAGTGGATCTTCCTTTGTAGCATTTGAATTGTAAAGTCCATTTATTTTGTTGTTTGAATTGAACAAACAGCTGATAGAACCACATCGTAAATTGTATGTAGACAAGTTTATATAACCTTATACTCTGCTTCTTGTTATGGTTATGAGTAGCTTGCCTTTTGTTTTTTTCCCAGCTCCCTGAAAAGCTTTTGTATTCTCAAGGTTGTAACTGGATTCAGCAATACAGTTTTGGGCCAGAAAGATACACAGGTCCCAATGCCTTTGGGAAGCTGCGCAAATGTATGGAGGCCTTAAAGACAAACGTGAGTATCTAGGAAATGGTTGGGAGGGATAAAAGCCTTGAGAAATGGGTCCAGACAGAATTAAGGAACTTCTCCTGGTTACATATTTGTGGAGCAGCCAGCCTCCCTCCCAGGTTCACACTGCTGAGTTGCTGGGAAGGCCATCACCTCTCCTGCAGGGGAATCCAGGTTTTGGTGATACACTAGGCCAAGTACTCAGGAGTTCCCTGCAAGTTAGGGAGGCCACCATTCCCACAGCTAGTCCTTGCCATCAAGTGGTCCTGAAGTATCTCATCATTTTGATTAAAAGTAAACATGGTGTATGAGATGCTTCTAGATTCCCTCTCCAGCTGGAAAGGAGCAAACGAAAAGTGCATTTTCTCCTAAAACGATTGTATTCTCTTTGCTTCTATCCCAATTAAATGTTTTAATTATCCATTTTTGCTATAATTTCTCTCTGTAAGCTTGCACTTGATTGCAAAGACCTGTCAGCCTCACTACCCCCTCTGCTTAGCATTGCCAGATTGCCATCATCCCCAACCCAGGACTATAATTTTTATTTAATGTAAGAATTATAATATAGTGTTCTTATTTAATATAATTAATATTTAAAATGTGGGGAGAGTTAGTAGCCCCAAAGCCTTCTGAAAGAGAGATAAAGAGTTGGCCTGTCAAGACCGTACACATTTCTTGAGTTCCTCTGGGTTTTCTGAGCATCTGCAGTGATAGTAGTTGTTAATTTAAAGAAAAAAAAAAAACAAAACAAAACCCCAAACAGACTAATTTAAGCTCTAGAAACAAAGCATGAGAAAGAAAAAGAGGGGATTAAGATAGATTATTTGGTCCCTTGCCTGCACCCTTGCTGTGCCAAGTGACAGCTGCATCTTTTTGAGATGGACCTGGTAGTTGTTATGTGCAGTTACCATTTTGTTCTGGTTGCTCTTTGCATTTCCCAGTGTTGGGTTATTTGGCTTTCATTTTTAGCTTGTTGTAGTTCTTTTAGCTGATGTTAGTGCATGAAGCATTTAATCTGCATTTTTAAGAAAAAAGTTTCAAGTTAAAAGAATGAATAAATTCCTTACAATTAACAAATTGTTTCAAAGCAACTCTGTGATGCCTTATGCTATTACTGCCCATGAGGTATAGCTCCCAGCTTCGTTTTTTTGTTTTTTTTTTTTTTAGTAAAGATGGTGTTTGGCCAGTGAGATGGATTTTTGCCTATTTTTACTAACATGGTTCTTTGCTGCCTTTCCCACCTCCATCATCATAGAATCATTTAGTTTGGAAAAGACCTTTAAGATCATTAAGTCCAACCATTAACCCAGCACTGAACTGTGTCTACAAGTGCTACATTTGTACTTTTGAATATCTCCAGGGACAGTGACTCAACCACTTCCATGGACTGCCTGTTCCAATGCTTGACAACACTTTTGATGAAGAATTTTCTCCTAATGTCCAATCAAAATCTCCCCTGGCAAAACTTCAGGCCTTTTCCTCTTGTTCTATTAAATGTTAGCTGGGAGAAAAGACCAACCCCTCACCTGGCTACACCTTCCTTTTAGGTAGTTGTAGAGTGTGATAAGATTTCCCCTTCAGCCTTGTTTTCTCCAGGCTAAACACCCCCAGTTCCCTCAGCTGCTCCTCATCAGACTTGTGCTCCAGACCCTTCACCAGCTCCACTGCCCTTCTCTGGACATACTCCAGCACCTCAATGTCCTTCTCATAGAGAGGGACAAAAAGTGAGCACAGGATTTGAGGTGTGCCCTCACCCCCCTCCCCTGAGTGTGGGGGGACAATCACTGCCCTGCTCCTGCTGGCCACACTATTGCTGGTACAGACAAGGATGCCCTTGGCCTTCTTGGGCACCTGGCACCCCCACTTTACCACTCTTTTCCTCTGAGCCACTTTCCAGCCACTCTGCCCCCAGCCTGTAGCACAGCCTGGGGTTGTTGTCACCCAGGCAGGGCCCAGCACTTGGCCTTGTTGTACCTCAAACCATTGGCCTTGATCAGACTGGGGGCTGCTGCCTGCAAATGCTGTTGTGCCTGGGCTCTGTCAATTAATAGCTGCTTTACTTAGACCAGCTTTTGTTCCTGTTTTGCAATCTTTTGTGTTAAATAGAATTCTTAATAATTTTGCTAATATTCTTCTTCTGTGTGCTTTCCAGTGGGCTGAAATAAGTGCTACAAGAGATCATGAAGAAAGAGGAAGCATGTGTAATACACTATTTTCTGATGAAAGCAAGGAATACAAACTTTATGAGGCCATAAAATTCATCATGCTCTATGAAGTTGTCGAAGCCTATGAGCAGATAAAGAGCAGGGACAAACCCGTGCACAACCTTTTTAGCCTTCTCTTTGCTCGTGACTCTTCGTCGGACCCTCTGAGTTTCATGATGAATCATCTGAACTCCATAGGTGACTCTATTTGCTTAGACCAGGTGAGGATATAGATGAAAAATCACAAAACTTACTCCATCTTTGTAGTGATTAGGTGATTATATTCTACATCATCCCTCATAGCTGGCCCATTTTTTTTCTTTGATATGTGGGGAAGTGGACTGAGGATAACCATTTATCTTACAGGAAAAAAAAAACAAACCTGCAGTAAGAGTGCACCAAAAATAAATGCTACTGGTTATCAATAGGACATAGTTTAGAACAATAATAACTTTGATATGTAAAATAGTTTTAGATGATGCTGTTTTGACCAGTTGTTTTGCTTTTCCTATCTGTTCCACTATGCCAAATCCTGTAGCATCACTCTTTTCTTCCCACCCTTTGGTTCTCATGAGATCTAATGTCTATTGAGAGTAGGTAATAAGACCTCTACTAATCACCTCTATATGTTAATGTTTTTGTTTCCTGTTTTATAATTAATGAGAAGTTCAGTGCTGACATATAAACTCCGCACTGCCACTCTGCAAATGGTTTCACTTTCCGATGGCTGAAATTATTTTTTACAATCAGTTTCAGTTATCAAGTCAATTGTTACGTGATGCAGTCAGATTTAGGAGCAGTTTGATTATAACTGGACAAAGTTCTGCTCTTTCTGGCTATGCCCAAGGATATGAACTTTTCCCAAACCTTTTTTTTTTCCTGATTAGGCAATCCATTGCAAGAAGTATCAATGAAGATGCCAGTTCTCCAGTTTCAGATATGTGAAGTACCAAGAAACTTTTTGCTTTCACTGTAATGTTTTCCATATGTAGCAAGTGATCACAAGGTGGCAGGCTTCCCATTTTTTCAGGGTGTATCAGTGTTGGTAACAGCTATTGCCTTCTTGCTCTCCAGTCAGCTGTGTAAGCTGGCTTGGGAACAGGTTTTATATGGTGTCAGGCAGAGGACGAATGTTTCTACATGCAAAAGAGAAGTGGAAGGGCTGTTGGGAATGCCCTCAAGCTTTTAATGTTTTGACTCCACTAGGAAAAGGGCCCTTTTTATTCCTTGTCTACTGTTTTGACGCTAAATGACTTGCCTTAACTTGCATTATCTTCAGCTTAGTTTTTGAAGCCTAGAAATAAATGTCTTACAGATTTCTTTCATTTTTAGGTTGACCTGTTTCTTCTTGGATACTTACTTGAAGTAAAGATACGAGTTTACAGACTGCATAGGTTTAATACAGAGGAATTTCAAGTAAAGTATCCAGATGAATACCGAAGGGAATGGAATGAGATTTCTCTTCTGACTGAGGATGACCACTACTATCACATCCCCCTTTTCAGAACGTGAAGGACCAGTGAAGTTGTTTTTTTTCTTTGTATAGTATAGTGAATGACCAGTTCCAGTGAATTAGGTTTCTAATCAGCAGCAGTAAAATCTTAAGAATGCTCATTAATGATTACAAAATGGTTTATGGGTTTATTGTGTAAACATTTTGCTTTCCCATTGCAGCTCAGTTCACCATCAGTCAGTCATAAAAACCATAAAAAATATGTATATATTGCTATATTGTCTGGGGCAAAAAAATGTGATGTTTGAGGGCTGTCAGATAAAAAAAATTGGACTGCCTGACAACAAAGGCAAAGGTTATGCTGGGTTTTCCATTGCTAGCCTAAGGGTTTACTCTGACATCCATGGATGGGTTAAACTCAAGTGCCTAAAGCAATGACTGCCTTTCCCTACTCCTGACTGTCTCTAGCTGGGTAGGATGACTCACAGAGGAGGGAAATCCCAGGATCCCACAGTTTATATTCCATGCTATTTAGCTTGCATTGGATGGGAGGAGATAAACTGGGGTCTCTGCATGGCTGCTTGAAATCCACTTGGATTCCCTTGTTGCTGGAGCACCTCTCTCCAGGGATGGGCACAGCAAGCAGCAGCAGGTTGCTCTTAAGTTCAGACATGGGAAACGGAGCTGTCTGCACCCAGTGGTGCTCCCTGAAGGGGAAGAACTGTTACACAGGGGGAAGAATCAGCACCTAGGAATACTGTGCCAGATGAATGGAAGATGTTCTGTGTAAGTGAGGAAAGTACATTGCTTTCTCCAAGGTAAAAAGGGCAGCGTTAATAGGTAACACCCTACAGAGCCACAGCCAGTGGCTGTGTATGGCTTTGGTCAACTTGTAAATCCTTTAGGGGCTGATTTCAACATTACCTGCCACGATTTCCTTTGCAATTCATCTGAGAAAGCTGTGCATGGAATACAAGTCAAAACACTGCGTTTTCAGAAAATATTATTTTTTTAATGCATTATATGAATTCAGCAGTGTTGCATATATGTTTTATCCTCTGATTATGTATTAATCTCCTTGCCTAAGATTGATATATTTAATTTAGACCTCTGTGTTTGAAGAAGTCTGTCCAGGATGAGTAAATGAGATTTACCCTCCTACATGGAACATTTTGCTCCGTTCTGTTTTCTAAAAGAATCAATGTGTTTTGATTATTTCAAAATAAGGGTCTTTAACTTGAAGAAGTATTAGATCTCACAAAATATTTGTGAAAAGCTTACAATGCCACAGGCTAATGGTTATATTGAAGAGGGTGGGATTTATTAAGAAACAAAGCCTCTCCTTTCCTTATCCTAGAGATATAGAGGGACAGGAAGATTTGTTTTATTAAACCTGCAGGATAAAATGCAAGCCCATAGCAGAAATGGGAACAGGGCCTGCAGGAGCCAAAGCAGCTGCATGAAGTATCTTCATGGTAAGGCTTGGAGTCAGTGGAGTGTGCTCAGTTCCTTTGTATAAAGAAAAGCTATTTTATCCCTTATGCTCCTTTTATTTGTGTGTATGTGTATATATTTATATTTATAAATACAAACACCTGAGTTCTCTATTGTAGCTGTTTTGTTTTCTGAAAGTTTGAGTTCAGTTTTGTTAAATGATTTGTAGATTTTAATTAAGAAGGCTTTATAGCTGTAATAACTTCATCTCATCAAAACCTGCATAGCAAGTACTTTTATTTATTAAAAGAAAGTTTTCTCACTGAATGAAATAATTTTCTTATTTTAGATTTGGTTCTGCTCTGCATGGGGAAAAGTTATAATACTTAAGTGTAGAGTATTATTATCTATTTTGCATCAACAGTAACATTGACAGTTATCAATAAACTTGTCTATATTTTATTCTTGTTTTGGAACAAACAGACATACCATAAATAAGTATGTATTTTTGTAGTGGGCTTTTTAATGATTTGCATATTATTTGTGTTTAGGAATACAAAAGTGTTCCAGCTGAAAGTGCTAACTTGTGAAAATGTACATTTTTGTGATCTTGAGCGTATTAATAGCAGGGGATTAATAAAAATCTAAAACAGACAGTGGAATTTACCTCTCCAGTTTGGATGTTTGCATCTGAACCAGGTCACCTGAGCTGGGGCTCTCTGCCTTGTCAGTGGAAGTTAGGGGCACATGGACAGCCAGAGGGGTGGGTCTCTAGAAGGGACTGGTTTTCTTCACTGACTGTAGTGGGAGCTGGCAGTGATCAGCATAAATCTCTCTGCTCTAGATATCTGAAGTTAGGTGAGATTAATGTTGTCCCAAGAATCCGGAAAGGACATACAGAAGCAGATCTGCTGGCTTATCAGGTGTCAGAGGTGCCAGCCAAATCATGCCAGGAACAGAAATGGGAGGTGAAAATAGAGGAGCTTCAGGTGAGGATAATCACAAATCTTAGAGATAAATGCAGAGAGGCTCATAAGAAACACTGAGACAGGTTTGGGGCTGCACTGAGTTTTAACCATATATATATGTGTGTGTGTGTGTATGTGTGTGTATGTATATGTATGTATATATAGGTATATATATGTATGTATGTGTATATATATGTGTGTATATATATATGTGTGTGTGTATATATATATATATACATACACACATATATATTTGCGTGGGGATGTGTGTTTATAAGAAAAATCCATAAGAAAAAAAATCCTCCTCAGTACAGTGCATCTGAAACAAACTGGTACCTATGTAAGTGACAGGTGCTGCAGGATATTTTCCAGTCAGTGGCAGAGACAAATTTTCTGTTCAAATCCAGAAGCAGACAGTCATTACGAATATTTTTAAGAACAGTGTTGTAGACAGCTAAAGTCAGGATGCATTTCTTATTTACTATTTTTAGTTTAGCAAGAAGAAGAAACCATACTGAAGCCTCAGCATTGCATTTGGATTTCCCCCCATATTTAAAATGTGTGTTAAGAGTTTAACAGAGCAGCTGAAGAGAAGTGTATCTTTTATTGTATTGGGATAAAAAAGTCTTGCAGTTTGAATGTCATCTTTTTAAAAAACTTCATCTCAAAAAATGTATGAACCACATCCAATATTTCATTTTAACTCCAAAAGATACACTGTCAGTCCTCATTCTTCAGCTCTAACACTGAAATTGCTTCTTGTCTAGTTTGTGGCCACTAAGTTGAAGCTAATTAAAAATTGCTCAGTGTGGTTTTTTTGCTGCCAACTTCACCTGCTTAGGCTCAAGTGTTGAACTCAATGTCTAGGAAATAGTTTTCAAAATAGTTTTAAACTTGTGTAAAGCACAGATTTAAGGCATATGTATTTTTTCAAAATAGTTCAATTGACCAGAAGAAAAATTTGTCCAGTCAAAGCATAGAAAAGACATAGCTTTCCTTTTTTTCTCCCCTGGGATTTGGACATCACTGTTTCTTTACATTTCATCAGTACAATACAATACAATAGTCCCACCTCTGCCCCTTTTATGTTAGTGCTATTACAGCAAAAAGGTTTTTTGGGGGCTTCATTTTTATGAAAAGCTCCTGATTTTGAAGAAAACGTCAAGCTGGAATTTTGGTGCCACAGAAGACCTGGTCTCTCCCTCTTCTTTTGTGAGGGTTTCAGGGTGCTTGAAGGCATCCCTGGCATGAGAGGAACATTCATTTTGGGCCTGGTTTTGTCAGAGGGCAGGATATAACTCTGTGGCGGTCCCTTGAAATTATTTTGTAGAGGAGCCTGGCATGGTCACTGGGCTGCTGCTGCCTCACTGAGTGACGTTTGTATTCACAGCATCCTTTGTGGTGTTAGTGCATCCCTGATTTTGGCCAGGGATGGAGCAAGGAGCCTTGCAGAGGCTTTTTGAAAGATTTGTCAGAAAATATCCAAGTAGGCCCACATGCCTCAGAGGCAGGATGGGATGTACC
Organism: Agelaius tricolor; assembly: GCF_023055355.1. NCBI lineage: Eukaryota > Metazoa > Chordata > Aves > Passeriformes > Icteridae > Agelaius > Agelaius tricolor. Next base: position 21,530,309 of record NW_027269262.1, on the reverse strand, counting down.
TGGAGGGACAGGAGATAAATGCAGAAAACTTCTTTCCTTGGGGCTTGGCTGATTTGCATGTCTCTTGAGGAACCACAAAGCTTTGGGTCAGCTCTGTGTCAGCCATGGCCAGTGAGTGAGGAGGATGGCTGGAACATTGCTGGAAGCTGTATGTGCTGAACAGTGCTGCTGGGAGGGAAAAATGAAAAGCATGAAAGAAATAGAATGGGTCCCAGATGCTTTCATCTTCTGACATACCCCAGTTTGGCATAATTCTGAGGTTAAATGCCTTGGGAGGCCAATTAACCAAAACATTTTCCTCTCTTAGTGAAGCATTTGGCCATAGTTCAAGGCTTTACTGAAATGGGGAGGCAACTAAGTTCACTAAACTTGTGCAACCCAAGCTATTCTGTGATCTTAAAAATATTGAGAATTGCCATTTTTAGAGTTTCAGATAACAAATACAGCATTTAGTTATGAAGGAATTTTTTAGCTATCATTTAGATGGCCTCCAAGCATCAGAAAACACAGTTCAATAAGCTCTGTTCTCCTGGCAATTCTTTGGTTGTCACACTTGCCTGCAGTGGTGGATTCCACTCAGCCAACAGCCAAGTAACTCACTCACTCACTCACTCCCACAGCAGCAAGATGGGGGCAAAACCAGGAAGAAGAGGACCAAGAAAATTTTAGGCTATGATAAAGACAGGGAAATCACTTCTCATGCACTGTCGTGGGCAAAAGAGACTCGAGTAGGGGAATTTAACTTAATTTATTGGCAATTAGCATTAGTATTTAATTACAAATTTAGATATTGGGAAACGTAAAAAACAACAAACATTAGAATGCTTAGGGAAAAAACACCCCCTCCCCTTTTCAAGGTTCAACTTCACTCCAGACTCCTCTCCCTTGTTATCACCACAGGTCATGCTCAGTGCCATCAGTAAGGCAATGAGCAGAGTGAGGGGTTGTGAAGTCAGAATCTGGTGATTTCTCTGCCTTTCAATGTGTCAGTGTGAATCCTTCTATGGCTGCAGTCCTCCTTTTCTAGGGTGTACCAGCTCCAATGCTGGCTTGAGATAAATAAGTTCTAAACCACTTGTTATGTTACATGTTAATTACCAATTTTATAAACATCTGTTCAGCTCCATATAGTTTCTATCCATGCTACTGGAAGGGGGAAAAAAAGGGAAAAATTAAAGTAAAATCTATTTTTGTTGTCTTCCCTCTTGGGTGTTTTAATGTGCTGTCATACATGCCTGTATTTCTGCAGGACATGGATTAGAACAGAGCAAAAGGATCTGAAGGAAGCAGCCCAGAAGGTAAAATATTAAAATCAATCCTGTAGGGATTCTGGACCTCACACAGGAGTTTCATGGGAGCTCAGGCAATGACCTAAGGGCAACAGGAGGTATGGAAAAGACATGCCTAGGAGAAGTAAGCAAATTCATGGAGGAAGACTTACCAAGTCCATGGATACTTTTTATTCTGAACTGCCAGTCAATGATTGGAGATGTGAACATTTCCCTGGGTAATAGACACAGAAAGTGTACTTGCAGCTCTTCTTCCCTGCAGCCTGTAACATGACACATGAATAGACCATGACTACTCTAACTGAAGCTGCTCTCAGCTGCTCCTTCAAAACAGAGGACTTCACCACTGTGAGGTTTCTCCAGAAGAGAAGAGGTGTTCCTTGCCTTTCCTGTATTGATGGCTTCCCCTTGTTTGTTGGTTGGGTCCCCATGTTTGGCATTTTCAGTGCTTCTGTTGCTGCTGTAGCAGGGATGATACAGCCAAGAAACACTTCAGCCACCTTCTGTTGAAGTTCTGAACGAGACATAAGTGAAGCCACATGCTTTTGTTTCACAGGCTGTGAAAAGCTCATCACAATCAAATCTGACCACATCTCTGTGTTCAGGGTCCCCAGCGGTCTACTCAGGGAAATATTTCACCCCCTCATTAGCCTTTGCAGGTTAGCTTTGAGCATGGGAATTTGGGTCCTCAATGACAGACATCCAAACCTCAACACATTTTCAAAGTAAGGAGAAAAGTGGGAATCAAACTTACAGGCTGAGCAAACTCAACAAGGTGAATTTCTTCACATCTCAACACGTGGTGTGAGCATAACTCAGGAAAGCTGCAGGTAGAGATATCTGGAACTGAGATGTTCCCAGAGTCATGGGAACATGAGCAAAACTGTTCAGTAGCCAGCAGGTGCTCTACCTGGTTTAGTAGCACAAGGCATCCATGAGTGCTGGACAAAAGATGTGGCCAGATCATGTTTGGTTTGGTTTTTTCAAGAACCCATGCAAACTACAGAAGATATTAGTTCTGTTCTGGGCAGCTCCAGAGGTCCTGCCTTTCTATATAGAACTGCTCTTTGAATTATTCAAAGGCAGGAAGAAAAAGTGTGATAGGTTCAAACTAGAAATATTATTACAGGCATATCTGTAAAAGGAATGAAAGACATTTTTTCAGACTGTAAGAGTGGCTTAATAAATGCAATTCTCAGCAGTGCTAGTCAGGAAAGATAGTTTTAACATTTGGTCCAGCAAGTGTAACTCATCTAGAGCTCCAGAGCATACTGCACAGAATAAGAATGATACATTTAGGATCAAATTAGGGCTGTTTGAGTTACAGCTGCTAGGAGCCTAGCAATTTGGGAATGCAAGAAGAGGGGAAAGAAGTAAGATATATGATTTAAATAAAAAGAAAAGAGAATACAATTTGTGTGGAAAGCCACCAGGCTATTAATCATATTGTCCTTTTTAAAGCAAGACATAAACCTGAACAAAATTCCAGTACAATTAGGTCCATAAAATACTGGTTTTGATGAAGAGTTTATTACATAAATGAATATCAGTATGTTGACTGTACCTTTGTGAGTCACAAATGCAAACTATTAATAGAAAAATGCATGGATATTAACAGAGTGGCTTCATGACAGCTATATTTTTGAAGCTGTTAAAAAAAAGGAATTATAGTTGTAGATAATTTTAGTGCCCTAGATGCATGCAATTTAGTAACAAAGCAAATGTTTCCTCTGAAATGCTGCCAGCAATTAGAAATTCCCAGTTTCTTGCCAAGCATTAAAACCTGCAGCCTTTGAGTGGAGTCCCTTCTCCTCCTACACTTCTAATTTCAGTCAAGACTATAGAGTTGACCCTTTAATTTTTTTTTCTTTAACAGTTTTTGGGGAAACTGAGGGGGAAAATTTTAGGTTATTACCTATATCTATACTTTTAGAAGCATATGCCTTTTTTTAGCTGTCTGGCTACTTCTACCTGTCAGTGAATCCTGATACACCTTTTTCTGTTTGACTAAAAGGCCAGATAGCATGTATTGATTTTCCTAACCAAACATGATCAAATCACCCTTAACTTTTCCCTGGGTAAATGGAACAGATACTGCTCATTAATTTTAAGGTTCATCTTCAGTCTTCTAATTTCTCCCATAGTGTGATTATCAATTCCTCTTTGTTTTACAAATATTAGCACAAGGCTTAGCTTTTCATCAGTCTTGCAAGAGCACTTTGTATAGAGAAAATTATAAAATAACTCCATTTCTGTCTGGCATTCCTCTGTCTCTACACCCAACAACTGCAAGAAGATCTATCTGTTTATTCTCAAAAGTCCTGGGTTTTAGCTGAAATGTAAATGAGCATTTTCCACACTCCCAGGCAAAATCTATTCCTAGGTGCAAGATTGGCCTGAGATGCCGAAGACAGATTTGACAGGCAGTGTTGTCAGACAGTAAGATGGACAGGGGAGCACCAAAAACCGACAGTATTTTAGGTCTGGGATACCCCAAAGCCTATGGCCACTTCTCTACACACATCTGGCTACAAACCATCAGGCACTATGGCTGTTCTTAAGCCTGAGAGCAGCAGCCACCTTATGTATTTGGTGTGTTTTGTATCTCCAGATGATTTGTGTTACCATAGGACCTTCCATGTAAATACCTGCAGAAACTTGGACTGGCTAAATTGATCAGCTAATGAAAACCACATTTGCATGTCCTTGATGTGATAGCACAAATCAGAGCAATAGGTGTTGTTTAGCTTATTCTATGATCTGAGTAGGGAGATCACAGATTAGGTTTGGACCTGGCTTTTTATGATTGATTGATTCCAATAAAGATAAGCCTTGGACGGAAAAATTATCTGACACTGGCAGTCAAAAAAGAAATACCTGAAAATTCAGAGAGACAAAGAAGAAGAATAATCCAGAGGGAAAAAAACCATCAAAATCAAACACACAAACACAAAAGTACCCCCAAAACCAAAGCAAAAAAAACCCCAAAACCAATAAACATCAGAAGAATAATGCAAAAAACAACAACAGGTTAGTTACTTGTTGCCAGAATAGAGAATCACTACAGATGACTAGTTTTCCCAAAGGCAAAGAGAAACTGAAGCCCACTATTACTGTACCACTCATCCTAGGCATAAAAAATGTACCATGACAACGGATGGAAAGGATTTACTCCAATGTTATGGAATTACCAGTGTTTTTTATGTCTTTGCACTCCCTACATTTCAAATACTGTAAGCTCCTGGACCACCACACTGTTCAGGCTCAGTCTGGTGAATCATTCTCAAGTTACAAGTAGACTCCTTACCCAGAAGATTTAAGAAAACAATAAAAAAATCTTTTAATTGGAAAAGCTTCTCAGGAAGCGTAGAGATCAAAAAGTTTTCCAAGTCTTTCTACAAGACCCTGCAAGCCTTGTTCCAGAGCAATTTGTCAGTACTGAACAGTACTGTAGATGTGAGGTGAGGATAGCCCTGTGACCAGACTGAACTCCTTGTTGTGAGCTGGTGTTCAGCAAGAAGCAGGTGGTTACGACCTAGGAACAGAGGATCAGATAAGAGTATCTGAGTCTGCCAGCTCCAAATGTTTGCAGATGATGACAGTAAAAAAATGGCAGAAACATCCTGAAGCTTCTTCCTTTCATAAAAATATCCTACCTGAACAGGCTTTGGATATTTGTTTCAGAAGGTTCTAGAAATATCAGCTGCCTGTGGATTTTGTCTTTAGACAATGTTTAAATTGTCTTTAGACAATTTTGTCTTCAGCAATGAGGATTTTGTCTTTAGAAATTGTCACACATTTATTCACATATTGTACAACCACCCAAAGTAAAGACCTCCTGGAAAAGTTCCTGTGGAACCCTAATACTTTTATTATTTTAATTATTTTTATTATTTTGACAGAATTTCTTTTGTTTGATGTGGCTCATACCAATAACCCATCAGCTTTTAAATAAAGCCTGTCTCATAGGGAATGTTTCCTTATTATTTGGGCAAGGTAGCTGCCTCTCTTCTATCCATAAAAATTTGCAGCAACTTCTAAACCTAAAGTGAGAGATGGGACAGGGTACAGTAACTATGTGCTAGGTAAATATATATGCTCATTATCTTTTAGATGAGAATGATAACCCCAGAAATCTGTAACTGTAAAAAAAAAAAAAAAAAGCAGAAGAGGCATTAATGTTTGAGACAGAATTAAGGAAAATTAGGAACAAGTGAGTTTCACTGCTCACAGCAAATTGTGTCTGTAAATAAAATCTTTGTTCAGACACTATGTGGATCCCCTGGAGCACAACAATATACTTCATGTAAAGGATCTCAAGGTATTTCCTGGGCTATCTTTGTTTTTATTCTCACTCCTTTGGCAGTTTGATGAAAGGATTGGATGAAAATTTCCCCTAAAGACAACAGCAAGATTAATATACCCCCTTCTTCAGTACAGTATGAAGAGCTCTAGAAAAGGAAAGCATTAATATTATGTCTTGTCTTCCACTGTGTTGAGTTTCTAGAAGACCTCTTAGATAAACTCCCCCTTCAGAGATAGAGAAGACTTAAGAACTTTTCCCATCACAAAAGTTCCAAAATCAAATAGGCCATTATGCTTCAGATCCAGACACTAAGTGGATCAGAATTGGGTAAGGCCATAGTGTTTCCAGTACTGTTATGTGCCTTTTCATACTCAGTAATGGAGCTATATGTACTTTAATTTTTTTTTTTTTGTTTAAGGAAGTAAGCTGCTGCCCAGAGACTAAATCCTAGTGCTACAGCCCTCCAAAGGATCTCTGCTTTAGGGATCTCTCTGCTCTATTTGAGTTCAATATATCTTATGGATCAGTTCAGCCTTCCTATTGATACTTTTTTTCAAGCTGAAAATTTTCTGTATGTATTGAGAAGTTTAAGAACAGTACCATGGTAAAGAGTTTATGCTGTGGCTGAGGCTGAAGGTCTCCTTTGTGGTGGAAGCCAGGGGATGTTGCCAGCTGCACTGAGAAGGCAGCGGCTTATACCATCCCCAAAACCAGTTCAAGAGCCAAGCTGGCAGAGGGGTAATGGGTGAGAGCTTCAGTAGCCTGGTCTTGCCTCTTGAGGAAGGCTGGTGCAAGGTCAAACTGGAAATGGAGATCTGCTTCTCATCAGGGAACAAGGACCAAAGGCAGCTGACAGGAACTACCACCAACAAATGGGAGCCTGAGGAGCTGGTCAGCTGGAGAGTAGCTGCACAGCAGGCATAAACACATTCCTTGTTCCAAGGGCAGCCACATCCAAGCAACTCCAAAGGCTTGTTCATTAGGTAGACTTATGAACATCAGCTGAGACGGATTTGTTCCAAATGAGTGGATTGAGTCCACTTGATTAATGAACTGAAAAGGACCATGAGGCTGATCTGTTGACTTATTAGAGCAAAATACCAGTTCTATTCTCTTTTAAAAAAACAGTAACATAGACAAATGAATTTGAGCATTGTAATAAAAAATCCTTAGCTTCTTGATTTTTGATATGAAAATACAATTTTAGCATGGTGCTGGTGTACTCTGAGATGTTCTTTGGGATGTTTCATTAGTTCAGTAACCTAATGTAACGTTGCTTCTCTTGATGTCTTGACCTTCATGGCACACTACCTCACAAAGTACATCTGACTGCAAAAGACACCTCTCATTAGATTTTCAGCCAGGCTTTCCACCTGTATAACTGATGAGAGTGGTCTCTCTGTGCTCCTTGGTAAGTGTGCAGATGAGCTTTTATCACATGACCTGGCAAATGTGATGGATGCAGACATGTCAGAGTCCCTGGGCAAAATGTGACAACTCACCACTTGACTTCACCTTGATCTCTTCTCCAGTCACACCATATGGTGGGCTTGCTTCTTACAGCTCATCTTTCATCTTCTTTGGTACTAGATTAGGTTAGGGTAGATTCATGACCATAAAAATGCAAGCAACTTTCTCAGACTTAATGTAAAAAATGGAACAGTAACTCTAATTCTAAAATTTCTCTTTAAAGAAAAATGAATATTCAATTAATCAATAAAGGAAATACATGCTTCATACTATGGGTGGAGAAGAGAAGATGAGCCAACCCGTATTTGTATGTTTCTTAAGTTTCTGTCTCATAAAGCCTGCTAGAATTTTGCATGTAGTATCACTATTTGCCTTCTGCAGAGTATATATCCTCTCCTTTAATTTTTTTTTTTTTTTTTTTTTTTTTTTACTGCAGAAACTGGAAAGGAAAAAAAGATCTAAAATACACAAAATGTATTTAGCTTTAGGCTTAGTTAATTGATTGAACCACTAAGGTTGTCTGTGGTCTGGGCAACAGTCAGGACATACTGCTTGCATAATAAATATTACTCTGATATAATAATTTTTGAGAATGTTGGTTTACTGACAGCACTCTAGAAAAACCTTTCTGTAATTATTTTCCAATTAGAGCACATGAGGTACTCTTAGTTTAATAATAATAAATATAGTTACATCATACTGTAACATCTTTTAATAAATATTTTTATCAAATTCATAGGCAATTTTCCTATTTTAAGAATGGTTTTTTAAATGGACAAACTGAGCTTGTTAAAAAGAAGTGAAGCAGGTTTTTAAATGTGCCTTTGTTTTTTCTTTTTGTGAAAGCTTGTAACTTTAATTGTTTAGACTCGTGCATGTGAAAAAATAATGACAGGCTTTTTACTTGCAAACAGCCATAATTTTTAGCAGTGATGTTTATACTGATATGACTCATACAGTCTCCATTTTCTGTTTGAGGGACTGAAAAACCCCCACTCACTGCACCAAAGCCACAACCTACATATTTTTCTCAGTCATTTAGAAAAGGAACATAGGGTGCTAGAAACACACTTCTGCTTGATGGACAGCAGCATGCCAGTTTAGAGCTCACTCTAGGGACAAATAAAATTAGAAACTATAAAAGTGGAAAACAGCATCTCTATATACCTGTCTTTATGTACCAGGGAGGAGATGTATGTTCTTAGGAATACATGTCCAAAACCTCTAATAAATTCAGGGATGCTAAAGGAAAGAAAACATCATGGGTAATGTGTAATTACACAAGTATATGGTGGATATTGTATTGCCCATTTGACTCTTACTGGTGGGTTTTCCCCATCTATTTTTCCATCTATTTTTCTGTCACAAGAACTGATCACCCAAAGGTTTATAATCATAATGCTGAAAAATACGCAACACTTTTCAAATTGTGCAATGTAATTAACTTAGCAAAGAAGGTAACAGCTGCTGGTAAGCACTAAGATACATTAAATAAGGTAAAAAATATACTTTCTCATGGTGTTTGATAGGTTCTTTTTTTATCAAAATCTGAGCTGCTAGTGTCCTTCACCAGAAAGTACCAAGTACAGAAATATTTCAGACTTACAAAATATGATCTCCTGTATTGCACTGCATGTCTTTGTTGTATATTTTCATGAACTTTGTTAGTTAGCTTAGTGGCTGTACCTTACACTTAGTAAAAGATGCAGGGAACTTACAGTAGGAACGATCAGAGAAAACATCTCTGCCCTAAAGCTGTTGAGAGAACAGCAAAGGCGGGTAAATAACAAACAAACAAAGTACCTAATTTTTAAAAAGTGGCAACTGTAATGGCTCTTAAATGCTACTAAATCTGAATTATTTAAATGATGGGAACTCAGGAAACAGGTGTTTATATTTCAAGTGGACTAGCTGTTTGATAGTGAGTAATTCTGGAATGGCCAGTGAGAAACAAGAATGCATATTAAGACAAACCTGTCAGGCAAACAGCTGATCAAACAAAGAGATTTTTCAAAGGAGATGTCATTGTCAAGAGCAATCCAACATGAAGTTGATCCATGAGAAGAGCAGTGATTAAGGGACCTAAGGTAATGGATTTTTTTTTATTTTTCTTCAAACATTCATGATACTTCCACACGTCTCAAGGATAAAAGAAACAGAAAAGGTTTGTTTACAAAAACATCTATCAGTTTTATATTAAGTTTCATGATGTTGCAAATTACTTATCATTGCCATTTTAACCTTTTAGACATTCTACTACCTGACTTCCACCTTTAAAATATTCTCCCAATAATGTTTGATACTTTAAATACATGTTAAAACTATTTTAACTTTGCTGAAGTTAAAATAGTCTGAACAGTTGGGGCTGTTCAGATTGTATATTTGTAGTAGTTATTTGCCTCCAGTCTCAGTATCAGTTGTTCATACTCGGAGAAAACATTCTTATGACAGAAATTGCAGAAAGAAGACAAATACTTCATTTTCAGGCCCAATTTCAATGTGAAGACCACCTCAAATGCCTAAACTGCAGTGGACTTTCCTATCACGGTACAGATTATACTATTCTTCTGACTTTTGGGGGCGTTTCTTGTTTTGTTGTTGTATTTTGTTTATTTGGGTTTTGTTGTTTTGGTTTCTGTTTGTTTTGGCTGGGTTTTTCTGGTTGTTCTTGTTGTGGTGGTGTTTTTTTTTTTTTTTTTTTTAATAATGGGTGTGTTTCAGAAGCACGTAATTTTTAAAGGCTTCTCATCTACTCTCCGTGCGCGCTTCTCTTCTGCCTGGAGTTTCATAAGGCTGTATCATCAGAACGCGGTGATGTATCTCTGCCCCCAGAAGAGAGACTTCCAGCCTCTCGCAAGCTCCAGACGAGCTGCAAACACACACAAACACAAACATACATACACGCAAACACACAAACAGAAATGCAAACACAAACGCACACAAACACAAACAGACGCTTTGCATTCTTAGAGCACTTCTTTTCACACGGGCCGTCTGTCAGCGGGAAAACAACTCTTATTTCCACCGTATTTTCTGTTAACGAGAACTTATTGTTGCCGTCCACCTTGGGGCGGGGGGTGCCGGATCACTTTCCCCGTTTCCATTCCCCGGGCAGCGGCTGAGGGCTGAGGGCCCGGCGGGGCCACCCTTTCCGGGGGGCGGGGCGCGGCCGGTGCCGGTTCCGGCGGGGCGGGAGCGGCTGCGGGGCCGCGCAGGAGCCGGGCGGGTGCCCGGGCAGTGCTGGGTTCGGCACTGGCGCTGCCGGCCGTGCCCGGAGCCCCGCCGGCATGAGCGGCGAGCGGCGGCGGCCGGGCCGAGCCCCGCGCCCTCCCCTCGGGCCGGGCTCGGCGGCCCCCGCCGGGGCTCGGCGGGGCGGGCCGGCTTCGCGGTGCCGGGCGGGACGGAGCGCGGCGGAAAGGTGAGGCCTCCCCGGGCTGCGCACGGGTGGCCGTGCCCTGCGCCCAGCCTGGGCCGGCCTTCCCCGAGGAGCGGGGACGGGAGAAATCGGGACGTGGAGTGCGACTGTGCTTCCAAAGCAGCGCGGTCAGCGGTGTCTGGGGAGAGGATTCTGCCCCTCTGGTGCGCTCTGGTGAGACCCCAGCTGCAGTGCTGTGTCCAGCTCTGGAGCCACAGCATGGGAAGGACAGGGAGCTGTAGGAACGAGTCCCCAGTAGGGCCGCAAAGTTGTTGAGGGGGGATGGAGCTCCTCTTCTGTGAGGAAATGCTGAGACGATTGGGGCTGTTCAGATTGGAAAAATGAAGGGTTTGGAGTGATCTAATTGTGGCCTTCCAGTACCTGAAGGGAGCCTCCAAGAAAAATGAGGAACTTTTTACAAGGGCAGGTAGTGACAGGACAAGGGGGAAGGATTCCAGCTGAAAAAGAGTAGGTTTGGATCAGATATTAGGAAGAAGTGGTGAGGTGCTGGAACAAGGTTGCCGGAGAAGTTGTGAATTCCCATCCTGGGAAGTGTTCAAGGCCAGGCTGGATGGGGCTCTGAGCAGCCTGGTCTAGGGGAAGCTATCCATGCCCACAGCAGGGGGCTTGGAATTCGGTGACCCTTCAAGTCCTTTTCAACCGCCTCTGTGGTTCTGTGAACTCTGGTCCTGAGCTCCGTGCTATGGGACAGCTTGGTACGTGTCAGGGCTCAGGTGACAAGGGGCTGTAATGCTAGTAAGTAAAGATATTTTTCAGGTGGGAGGCTTTAGCCTAGACATAGAAATGTGTTGTGCAGCCTTAAGGTTTATAGAGTGGATATTAAGTTTGTGAGCTCTGAGGTGACCAGCCTGGGTAGCCACTAATTGTCCAGAACATTAATGTGACAACTGCCAAGCAACCCATAACTTTTGGGCAGGATTATCTGTCAATTTAAGATAAATATCCCTGAAAATTTACTATATGGGCACATCCTAAACTTTTGGGGAGCTTGCTAGAATGAGTTGTAGGCATCCTGCCTTGATACCTTGATCATATTGGAATAAAAAATATTGGAAATTTTTGTACTAAGCAATGATCCTGGTGGAGTGGATGTTTCAGAGAGCACCAGGTGAGTTTGTACAAACTGTTTTCTTGCAGGACTGAAACTTGTTTCCTTAAAATTTCTGTTAATTCTTGGGGTTTTAGGTGATAATGCACACCAAGGATAGCAGGTGTTTATTCAGGATACTAATTCTTGTGCAGGTTGTGTTTGAGGAACTGGCACAGCTTAGCCTTCGTAAAAAATGATGGTCATGAGAGTGAGTTAGAAAATAGCTTGGATGCTGTCTTATTTTACCAAACTGTTCTGGATTTTATTCTTGGTTTTGAATAATTTATATACCCTCTGAATTCTCAAAATATAATGTAACTCTTAAAATATTGTAGCTTTCCTGAAACACATGATTTTTTTCTGGGAGAGAAACTCTTCATATATTTTTTCATTCTTCAAAGTCAGGATAATCTTCAAGGGTGGATGACAGAACCAACTGGCCTTTCTGCAGGTGCAGAAGAGAAAAAAGAGAGTGTTCCCACACAGCTGATGAAGCATAAAAATGAAGTTGATGTTGCTTCTGAGGAACTTGGCTCAGCAAATGCACCTGCAGACCAGACAGAGCAAACTACGTCAGAACTAAGACAAGACTGTGTATACAGAAGTAGTGGGAGACCTGAGAAGACAGATATGATTAAATCTCTTGTGATGGATCAGGATGCATCCAGAAACTGTGAACTGTATGTACCTTGGTCTAGTAATCGTTCAGTAGTGGAGTCATCTGAGGAGAGGTAAGGATTAATTTTTTAAAATATATTAACAATTTTCCTATAGAAAGGGAGGGTACTTTCAGTTCATGAAGGTAAATTTATGATTTTTTTTCCTTGGTATCTTTGGTTCAGGAAAATCCCATTAACTAGTTCAATAATTTAAGTATTTGCATGAAACTTCTTGCTCTATTTTTTTCTTTTGTGAATGCATGTTTTCATTTAATCATTCTTTTCCACTCTTACTTTATTTTCACTATATTTTTCAAATATTTATTTAGACATTAAAGGGGAAAGGCATGAGTTCCCACATTATTGTTTCCACAGATTTATTTAACAATCGCTATGCTACAACAGTGTTATGACACACTTTCATCTCTGGAATGAGAGTGCCTGTGCAGATGGATTGCACCTCTTGCCTACCTGGGTTTCAAAACAGCTCTCTTGAAATGCAGTACCTTGTTTACTCTGGATGTTAATCTGTCATGTTCTCAGTCTGTGCTGCCTCTGTTTTGTCAACTCCCAGAAATAAGGTGGTTTCATAATATCTGCAGAAGGGACATGACAGTGCTTCCTTTACACCAAACTTCCTCTTTCTTGAGTAGTCTCACTGCTTTGGTCAGTTAAACACTTCTTTCTGCATCTTATGCTGAATTTATTCAAGGCTGTATGGCAAAAGAACAATTTCCCTGTCCTGACACAATTTCTCTCCCCATGGGATCCCTTGTAGCAGCAGGTTTCTTCATGGTCAGAGGGGGAGGTTGGTGCTTTATATTTTAGATACTTGGCTTATACAGAAGATGATAAGCTAGAGATTGCTGCTGTCACATACCAGGCTGTGTGGATTTTTAAATAATGTTTTCAAGGTTATTAAGTATTTGTTCAAGTCTTCAGAAACCTTAATGGACTTTAAACTCTGCTGAGAAATTAGGCTTTGTCCAGCCTCATAGTGTAACATGAATATGGACTTGAAACAAATATTTCTATGATGTTTCTTCTCACCAGATAGTACTGTGTTTGATACCTACTATATCTACTGTTTCTCTTTTAATTAATGATTATTTAGTGTTGCTAAAAATGAGATTTCATGCAGCTACTTGAGCACTTGAGTAAAAACTTAACTAGTTTTATATAGCAGCCCAGTAGATGAGTTTCCTGGTATTAACCTAGCTCTTTATACTATAGATTTTTTGTTCTCAAGGGAGATATACACAGATGGTTTGAGTAAGCTGGTTTGGACATAAAGAAAAAGAAATATAGAGCCATCATTTAGTGGTCTGTCCTTTCAAGTTTAATGAAAGTAATCCAGTTACCATCTGGCTACATTAAACTCTTTCTCACAGTCTTCCTAATTGCTTGTCCTGTCTTAGTGATGTAAGATGTGCCTTGATTTCTTCCTAGTCTTTTGGAGGCAGGCTGAGATTTGGGGTGTTCTTGAGGAGTAGATTAGAAGCTACTGATAGTAGTGGGCAGTAAGCAATAACCTTGCAGCCTTTTTCTGTTTATGTACTTTCTTTGTAAAACAGACTTCTAATGTAAACCTCTTTAGTGCTATGCCTAAATGATACTAATATGGCTGGTAACACTTTTTTTTAAAAAGTATTTTAATTGTGAAGCTGTGATTATTTTTTAGAAGTTTACTTGCTAGATGTAATTATATGACAAATGCCTCTCAGGAATGGAATGTGAAATTTGCAGTCAGTTTTTTGAACGTTGTATGGACCTTCATTTTCAGCAGTAATGTTCCCATCCAAGCTACAGATGCTGGTCTATGCACTATTCTTGTAGGGCATCATTTCCCCTCTCATGGTCATAACTTGACTTCAGAATGTTGTATGTATGCTCAGGTGCAGGTTCTTGACAGTGTACCTTGGCCAAAAAGCCCACATTATTTGAGAAGAAATGTTTCTCTGGTTTTCAGCTAGTCTGTAAGCTGCAGTTTGGATCATGGTGGATCTTCATTTGGATCTTCTCCTTAGATTTAGTAACATTCAAACTAAATGCAGGTAGTTTGCCACTTGTCATTGTATTCTGTCACGTGTTCTGCTTAGCATGAGGCAGGTTGGTCACTCCCAGGGGTGTGTAGATACAAAGCCCTCTTGGGCAGTGTGTTCTTAGCTGCATTATTCATATGTGCAGCAAATAGACATGTTGGCTTCTTTCTTTTGCAGATGTAAACTGTAAAATGTATAGGAATACTGTAGAAGGGACTGTAATATTCATTCAACTACAGAAGAGAAATTCAGGCAATAATTTATTACCAGCCTGGTGACAGATACTGGAGGGGAGCAGTTGAGAGGGTTTTCTTAACTTTTCTCTATTTTTGAGAGCTAATGTTGCTATGAAAATGGGTAAGATGGAACGCAAATTGAGTTGAAAATAAAGGTAGAAAGACTTAAATACTTTCCTGAGTTGTAAAAAGGGGAAGAGGTTGAAAAAGAGAGTAGGATTTGTGCTGTTACTTGAGGTATGTGTTGATTTTTATTGCAGCGAGGAGGACATGTATCGTGATGAAGAAGAAATAGAGAGAGAGAAGATACTACTTAGTGAAACAAACTCATCAGGTACAATCAAACTTGTGTGAAGTTTCAAATACAGTATTGCAACTCACTGTAGCACTGATGTGTGATGTCCTAATACTCTTTCTTCCAGGGACTCCTATGCACAGATGTCCGTGTTCAATAGCAGTTACTTGTGACTGAGTACATTGTACAGTTTGATTCAAAAAAAGATCAATTCTCTGGAAAATTAGTTGCTCTTAATATATCATTCCCTTTGTTTCTGTAGTTACTTTATGAGTGAATGAGAATTCTTTGCAAAGCAGTCACATAGTCTGTGTTAGGAGTGTTGTGCTTGAAAATTGCTCAGTCATCATAGCAGCATCTGTTGCTGGCATGCCTTGATACCCTCAGTACTACCTGGTTTTGGGATGAAGGCTGTTGAGATTCTGAGGCAAAACTGCATCTCTTCCTTCTGGTATTGTTACTGACTTACTGAGAAAGATCTTTCTCCCTTATAGTCTAGCTTCTATATGAGGAAGAGAAACTTGTCAGTGTTTTTCTGCTTGCTAAGAAAATGAAGAGTACTTGAGTAATTTCTCCTCTTTGCCAATTAATTTTTGCAGAAGAGAGGAGCAGAGTGTTCCCTGTCTTGTTGAACTACATCATAACTTCAGGTGTAATTTTCAGAACAAGCTGATTTTATCCCCTCCCACAGCAATAATTACTTAGTAGCTACAGGTTGTGCTGCCAGTTTCATTTGGCGCTGAAGTTAATTTAAAGTGATAGTGTATTTAGAAATTTGATGTGCTTTGTACCTTCTGTTTTCTTTATAATGTTCTGTTGCACGTAACATGTTGCACGTTCTGTTTTGACAGATTATAAATTAAGTGTTTCACCTGAAATGGACATCATGGAGTATTGCAGGAAGGAATGGAGAGGAAATACACCAGCAGCAAAAAGGATGAGAAAGGTAGCAGTTCTATTTTTGTTGAATTTCATTAGGTTCTTGGTTTTTGTCTGCTTCATGATTTCCTATGCAGTCAGTCTTTAAGACAGGAAATGCAGTAGCAGTGTTTTATATTGTGAGGTCTTACGAGTGGTTTACAACTGGCAGATGCTTTTCTTTGTTCTCATTGCAAATGTGTTTTTAGCAAAGCTACTTGCTGATAATTTAGGGGTTTGATTAATACTGTCCTTTGTTATTGTTTTCAATTGAAGTTTTATATTTTATTTATGGACATAAATTGCTAATTTTGTGGACTGTTGACGTGCAGAGCAGATTACCACATTTTTGGGTGGAAGGCAGGTAACTGAAAGTGGTGAATTGCATGGGTTTTTAAAAATTTTTCCTGAGATTTTTACCAGTTTTTGGACTAATTTTTAATGTTAATCTTGACCTAGAATGGTAGAAAATAAAGTTGTTTTGTTGCTTGAGAAATTTACTGCTATGTGTGAGTAAACATAAAGGTACCTTACAAAAGTCAAAACCTCCCCATGCCTCCCTGTGGAGAGATTACTGTGAGAAGTATGGACACACAGGACATGGGCCCTTGCCAGGGTAGCTGAGCTGCAGAAGCTGCATTTCAACATCGAGGCTGCTGCTACAACTGTGAGTGTGGGAACAGCAGGGAGGGAACAAATGTGCTGAGGCAAGTGTCAGGATGTTTCAGTGTAAACACAAACTTGCCCTGAGGCAGAAGCAAACTACATGTGCCATGTTTTGGGTAAGTAGCATCAAATAGTGTTCAAATTTCTTTTAAGCATGATGTGTAGTCTTGTGCGTGTGTATGTTGGATATTTTTTGGAAATCTAGGTGAGTTAGCTACCCGTGTTTCAATGATGTTTATGTTCTTCAGTTTCTTATTTGTTTTTCAGCAGAATTAAGTTTTTTGGGTTTATTTTTCAGAGTATATTTCGGGACCTAAAAGTATTTGAACTTCCAAAAGGGGTAGTGGGTCAAGCTTTTTTTTTTTTTAAATAGCATTAGTATTTGGGTGATAATATTCCAATACCTCTTATGTTAACAGTGTGTGACCTTAAAAGGTTTTATTAATGATTTCATGTCCTTTGGATTTTGTGTTTTTCTAGGGATATGAAGCAGTTGCTCAGAAGTTTGCATCTATAAGGAGAATACGAGGTGATAACTATTGTGCTTTTAGAGCAACTCTTTTCCAGGCATTAAGCCAAGCTACCCAGTTACCAAGGTGGCTGCAGAGTGAGGATTTTACTATGGTATGTGTCACACTGATCTGAGAATAGACTAATATTGGGTCTAACCTATTTGATAATTTTATGATCTCATTTCTCTGTTATATAATGTATATGCTCACTTGTCAATATCCCCTGAACTGAGAAGTTGTAATGTTCAAGATGATTGTTTGTGCACAGTGATTCTTTCAACTTGGAATTGAGTCCAGGTGCCCTTGGTTTCCAGTTTATAATGGATATAAATTTGACTGTAGTGCTTAATGGAATGTCACTTGTCTGTCTTAATTCTGCTCTCTTGGTTTCTTCTTACTGCCTATAATGTGGCAGAAAGAGATTTTCCACAAGACATTTGGTAATAACAAAAAATACAGACAATTTATTCTAACATTTGCAAAACCCCCAGCTTTTCAAAATTATAATATCTATTCTTGTGTGCCATATATGGTTTCCCTAGAAAGTGGAATAGCAAATTGGATGCTGTAGGCTTTGCAGAATGTGTGTAATTACCTGTGTCTTCAATGTTGCTTAAAATAAGTGTAAGAGCAACTCCAACCTGACATGAGGAACAGTTTTTCTGGAGCACTGATGTATGAGAAGAGCAAGGTATTCCCCTACAACAGAAGAAGAACATTCCAGAAATTTTCTTGTGTCAACCAAGTCCATTTGGTGGTATTGGTGAATATGGAAAAACATGTAAGAAGCTGCCTATACAAAAGTGAGCCATTTGAAAGAGTAAGGTTCCAGTTGTCAGGGTGCTGCTGGAAATGTAAATGGTGAATGTCTGATGCACACCCTGTCTGTAGGGTAGCAGTCCAAGCAGAATCACACTGCCCTTACTACCTTTCTGCATCACTTTAGAGGACAACTGAAAAGTTCTCATTCTGGCCACTGTAATTTTTAAGCAAACATCTTGTGATTATATTTTGTAATTACTGATGAAAACAGTTCTGTGAGGTGTTTTACAGCAAGTACATTGCTAAATGGTGTCCTTTTTGTAATAAAACACATTCTTTCAGCTCTCAACCATTTCCACATTATCAGACTAAAGAACATAGTTTCCCAATGATCCTTTAAAGAAGAAACTTTTTAAAAATTATGTACTTTGAAGTTTTTAATGATGTTCTTCTCTTTTTTTTTTTCTTGCTACTGATTCATAGAGGAAAATGTCATATGATAATGAACATTTTTTTGAAAAGGGTGTAAAACTACAAAACAAACTGAAATGATAAATTGTTAGGCATCAAAGCAGAAGACATGTAAGAGAAATGTGTATACTGACAGCTGGCAGTACAAATATAACATTTTTTTCTTGTTTTTAATTTAAAATGGTGATTACATGCACATTTGTAGTTGTAGAAGTTACTGGCATATAATCTTTGATTGTTTAGCTCAGCCAGGCTGGGGTGGGAGAAGATCTGTGCCTCTCTGAACACAGACTTGGTTGCCACTAAGGAGAACACATTACTAGTTTGGAGTCCTAATAAAGTGAAAATGGGCTGGTGGTGGCTGATGGCATAAGTGCTGCTCTAGCCAAGATTTACTCCATTGTAAGACCCAAGTTGCTCTTCCAGTTTTAGCAGTAAAATGGATTAATAGATGAAGGTACAAAACTGGACATGCAACTGCCAGAGTGTCCTTCAAGGGAGGTGTAAAAGCTCAGAACTGAACAGGTGTAGCACATGAGCAGTAAAAGAGGCAGTTCTGAGGCTAAAACATGATCTGATGCATCAGCAAATTCCCAAGTTGTTTTTTTTCTTTAATAAAAAACCTGTCCTAGAGTGTTTGGATTGTGGTCCTTGAAACAGATTTTTTTGGTGTGTTCTGGACAAAGTAGTTTGCAGTCGACCAAGACTTCAGGATTATATGATGAATGTAATTTTCTCTTCTGTTGGTTCAGGAACACTTTCAAACAAAGTCACTGTCATCTATCTGCTGTTGGAGGAGTGTTTTAATTAAAAAACACCAAAAACCTCAAAACAAAATAACAAACAAAAAAGAAGGCATGAGTAACTTGGTGGATAATTTTTTTCAGTGCTTATGTGTTAGATCTGGAAATAGTAATAGACCAGTATTCTTACTGTTACCCAGCAAATATGAATAGCCACTTGTGCTTGGTATGGTCCTCTTACTATGATATCTGTTCAGAAGGATATATGAGGTATTGTTTTAAGGTGAAAACTGTTAATAAAATATGCAGGTTGGTGGCTTTTCCTTTCCAGACTTTTAGCTTAAGCTGCCTTTTCTCCTCCCAACTTCCAGCTTCCTGAAAACTTGCTGAGCAAGTATGACTGGATCAAGCAGTGGCAGCTCAGAAAGAAACCTGGCAAGAGGATGGGAGAAATAAGGGATGAAATAAAAGAGAATTTAGTACTTCTAAGGCAAAAGGTTGGAAAAGTATTTGTATATTCTTTTGTCACTTGCAAATAAGAAAAGTGAAAAAGATTTTTGAATGTGGAGAATTTAACATAAGGATGCTTTCAGTAGTGAAAGTCACTTTTCTGTATGTATATTGCAAAAAAGTAAGTAAAGAATGTCTGTTCAGATACATGAGAAGCATCTGGTCTTTTACTACTTGCAGTAGCCTGATGCTGGAATTAACTTGCAAGCAGCTCTGCAGAAAACTATTAATTAGACAGATTTCAATGTAAAAATTAATATAACAATAGCTTTCTGCCTCTGTTTTTTCTTTTATTTTATTTGAAGGGATGATGTAAACTGCAGACAAATCCTTTTGCTATCTGGACAAGATTAAGGAAAGAAAAACACAACAACTCTGAAGTAATTTCAATGGAGTAGTTTTTGTTCCTTTTTTATACATTTATTTCAGGTCATAGGAACAGGATTGTGCCCTTAAATATTCATACTATATTACCTGGCCCCATGCTTTCTCCCTCTTGGAACTCTGGAACCTATTAAAAAACACTTCAGTTGTTCCTGTCTTACTGTGACTGCAAATTCTCTTTATAAAGGCTTTAAAGAGTATTTGGAATACTGCATTCAGCAGTTTGGGGGCTGGAATGAAATATGCATTTTGAGTAACAGAAATGTAAAGAATATGATGTATGTAGGCTTTATGGCACAGGAAACAAAAAAGTTATTTTTAATGTGTATTGTCCCACCACAATATTTCTTCTGCTACCTTGCAGCAATTTTTAGCATCCCTTCCTTTTGCTTTGCTTATGGATCAATTTAAGCAAAATCAGGCTAAATCAGCCTGACCTTGACTGGGGTACAGTTGGGGAAATATTCTTGATTGTTTTTAAAAAGGCACAAAGCCCTTCATAAGTTAAATTCTGAGTGCCTGTCTGAGCATCTGACAACTCACAAGTGATTTTTGCAGCTCTGGCAGGGTGATGGCTGTTGATTTGTGTTGTGTCTAATGGTCTGGTTTTTTTTTTTAGTGGAAGAATATAAGTGAAATAAAGGGTCCTCTTGAGAAACAAGAAGCTTGTGATAAATTGTTTAAGAATGAAGAGGAGGAGTACAGTCTTTATGAAGCGCTGAAATTTTTGATGCTTAACACTGCCATTGAATTATACAATGCTGATAAAAGTGGAAGGAGAGTGCCTGTCTTCTCCTGGCTCCTGTTTGCACGGGATACATCCAGCAACCCTTGTCAGTTAATGCAGAATCACTTGAATCATATTGGTCACAGTGGAGGCCTTGAACAAGTAAGGAGAGGCTGTTCTTTAAAGTGTTACTTTCCTGTTTTGGAGTTTTCAGTTTCAAATGGTTTAAGAAATTTCTCAGCTTTTGTTAGGCTGACTGAAGCATCTGGTCTTTTGTTGGGAGGAATATGTTAGAACTGCTTGCTTATAATGAGAGTCTGTAAAGGCCCTTCTCTGAAACACCACGTTTTGTCTGGTGGCTGGCAGGTAGCATTCTTTGGAAATAGGGTTTGCTATTAATAGAACACTTGTATGGATCTCTTTAGTTGTTAGCTTTCTAAAAAATACCACAATAAAAGCTAATACTCAAACTATGAAGACCATGTGTAGCACATACACAGGTGAATTCTGATAAGCTAATGGAAGTTACTGTTTTATACATGGCATAAATGGTATACATATTACAAAAAAAGCCCCAAACCAAAATGAGGAGTAATTAATGAGCTGAATAGACTGAAAGATTTTGGAAACATCCATTAAAAAAAACCCATTGAATTCATTACAAGTAGGACACTGCAATGAAGTTCACGACTTAATTGTAGATATTAGAAACATGGAAGTATTATGTTTTGGTTTTGTTTCTTATCTTAAAAATCTGCAGTATAGATTAGACAGTTTGCTGTCTCTATGAAAATAGGTGATTAATTGGTGACTTTTTTGCTGCTCAATTTATGTCAAGAAGTTATGTTGCCAGTTTTTTGTGCTGACTATATTTTTATTTCAGTAAGATTCTTTGTAAATTGTAATGTAGAACAGGATGTGCTTGTCACTGTAGCAGATGAAGTAGAAGCTTTTCACAGCTTCTTTTTCTGAATTTCTTCTCCCGTCAACAGGCTCTGTAAGGGCTTTCCATTTACTTTTATTTGGCTGGAAAGTTCAGAGTACCCTGTAAGAGTGAAAGGATCATTGTCTGAAACCTGCACTTGTATGGTTTTAAGTGACTTAACAGGATGAACACTGATGCAAGAGAATGTCTTTCCTACCTGCTTGCAGCAATAGGACACTCTGTGTAAAGCAGTTTTTCTTTAGGGTTATTTTACTAGTATGCCATTGTGGATTTGAGGACTTAGTTGTTAAATGCATGGTGTCATAGAGGGGGATGATGGAGATGAGAGAATGAATGAGAGATGCTCATGTATAGGACTTCTCATGTCACAATTTTTGTCTTTGAAAAATGACATCTGATAGGTATTAGTTTAATATTTTTATGAGGAAAATCTTGTAGAAGGCATGTTGAATTTTACACCAGTATTTGCTGTTTCCAATGTAGGTGGAGATGTTTCTCCTTGCTTATGCTCTGCAGTACACCATCCAAGTGTACAGACTCTATAAGCACAGCACTGATGAGTTCATCACACTTTACCCCAATGACCCGGAGGAGGACTGGCCTGTGGTGACTCTCATAACTGAAGATGACAGACACTATAATATTCCAGTCAGAATGTGCCAAGAGACAATGCTGTGAACAAGTGATTGTTTGGCAGACAAACTTGTGCTGCTTATGGAGGTTTCCCATGCTGTTTTGAAACAGGACAAAATCCATGTGATTAAATCAACAATTTGAAATCTGTGTTTTGGAAGTTGACATCTGAAATAAAGTGTCAAATAGGTACTATCTTAAATAGTAAATGTTTGGCAAGCATGGCTTTCTTTTCCATCAAAAGAAATGGATGCTTCTGCAGTCTTTTTTTTTTGAAGGACTTACTCTGGATAGAATTGCCAGAATGATAGATTTATTAATTTTATTTCTTTTAGTGAGGCTCTGTGGTAAGACATGAGCTAACTTTTTGCTCCCCAAAATAATGACAATTGAAATTTCTGGGAAAGTAAGGTGGCAGTGTCTTGGCAGATCTTTTTAAAAGTGCTTAGAAGCCATTTATACAAAATTGGGTCTCGGGAAGTAATACAATTCTTTTGCAGTTGGAATTTAATGCCTGCCATGATTTATGCTATAAGAGAGATGTTACTTTTTCTAATGCTTTGGGTTGTTTCTCCTACATACATGTCTCTTATTTAGAAGCCAGTTGTCTGTTACACTGAAAATGAGCTGCTCTTCCCCTTTCAACTCATGGAGAGGAACATGGCAAATGTGATAAGGGAGTATACAAGTTGTTTGATAGTCAGTCATGAAGTCAAAGAGTATACAGAATTCCCACTTCAATTATGACAGGTAATAGAGGGTAGCCACATGCCAGTTCACTTCCATGTCTGTTCATGTTATTGTTCCTGTACTCTCAATCCTCTCAGGCAGCTGCTCTAGACAACATGAGGATTTTAATTTGTCCAGGGAGTTCAGTAGTTGGAAATAAACTTTTGGTGCAGCTTACTCCTCCCAAGAGTGGAGATATCAGAGGTTCTGTTTCTGCTTAGTTATTCATTATGCTTTAAAACTGAAAGAATACAGAATGTATCAGATGCTGGAAGTGCTGACAAATCTTTTAAAAATAATTAAATAATGAAGCATTCAGCTTCTAAGTTCATGTAGAATTTTGTCCTACAGGTGACTTTGGAACAAGAGAGTGAAAGCTGATTTAACCAAAATCAGCTGGTCATACACAGGTCACTTAGAAGGCCTTCATTTGTAAATGGGGTAAGGTTATAAAAACTTTTTATTTGAATATTTTGGAGAAAGTGGCGTGCAAAATTCTTCTGTTCTAGTTGACATTTGTTAACTATTATTGTGGAAGGTAATATATACAATGAACATGTGTTCTAAAAGTTCTGTTCTCTTCTAAGATGTGTTTTAAACACATTAATGAGGCCTATCATGTACTGTGTTATATGTGTCATGTTTTCGTTGCCTTCTAAATCAATTAGTTTGTTACTGAAAATTTCTGGGAGCTACAAGGGAATAAAAAACTTTTCAAATTCATCTGGCAGCATTTTGTTTCTTGTTTTATGGCCTATACTTTAAATTTTTAATGTTTCAGTTTTTGTAATCCACTTTGTTGAAGTTAGTTTGTTCATGAATGCTGTGAAGTACAGTAACCTGTGTAAAAGAAGTAATTATTGTCTGCTTGCACACAGGCAGCAAAATTAAGTAATTCCCTGAATTGATGTTATCCAAGAAAAGCTAAAGAGGAGGAAAAATAAATTAACTTCTGCAATTCATAACTCTGATAGAAAAGTTGTAGTTATGATTTAATTAACTGAAATTATTGAATTGTCATATATTCTTGAGAATACACCTCTTCAAAAAGATATTTTCACACATGTAGAGCATGGTTATGAATGTATGACAAAAACCTCTAAAGCAGAGGCTTTTTAGGGGCTGAGTTTGTAGCCATTATTAGGGCTGGAAACAATTCACATAATTGGCTTGTATCTTGAACTGGAAAGGTGGGACTGGGCACAAGGTGCTTAAATCATATGTGGTTTTTGCTAAAAACTTCTCCTGTCTACACCAAGCTTTTATTTTGCCTTTATTCTGTTTCCTAGTAAGTTATAAAGTGTGCCTGATGCTGCAGCAGGCAGTCTCTCCAAGCTGAGGCTGGGTGAGGCTCAGAGAAGCCTCAGGATGGTGTCCTGTGGGAGCTCCCCAAGACCTGGTGTGTTTGGTTCAGGACTGTGCCTTTATTCAGACAGCTGAGCCCAAGCTCGGCCATCTCTTGCAAAGTGCATTTCTGTGTGACAGTGACAGCCCTCTCATCCAGAACTAGTGAAGGAGGCTGGAGAGCAGTGTGGGAGCTCCTGTCTCACCTGGATGGCAGATGTGCTCAGGGAACCCTGTAGATGTGAAGGAAGTGGGGAGAGGGAGCTCTTGCACTGTTATAGAGTGCAGGGCTCAACTTGGCATCTTAGTCCCTGGTGTATAAATAGTGTTGGTTGTGCAGCTCCTGCATCTTGTTTTCTTCTGGACAGAATTGCCATTTGTTTTCCCACTATGCTAGCTGGCAGGACAGGACCAAGAATGTCTGAAGGTGGCCAAATGTTCTTCATGAATGCTCCCTTTTTTGCTTAATGCTGGAAGATGACAGGAGCCGTGTTCTCAAGCTGGCTGCAATGAATATTTGTGCTATGACATCGACTAATGTGCTCCAAGCCAGACACATTCAAAGAATATGTCCATTTATGAATTTTTTGAGGAGAACTTCAGCCTCTCAGAAATGGAAATGTTATTAATTCCACAGAGCTGAAAGTGAAGCAGGAAGTTCAGCATGGTAGAAGCCTCCTAAAGAAGGCATCTCTCTAGTCCCCTTTTCCCGGAGCACTCATTTCTGCCTGGGTGCTGATGAAATTCTCTTATTGCTATTCATAATGCCAGTGTAAGTCATTGGGATGGCAAAACAGCCACCCTGAAATGTACTGAGCCATTGAAGAACTGGTCAGTACTGACTAAAGATTGGTTTATCAGGGATGTTGGAGGATAATTTGGCATGCTGAGGAAGGAGGGGCACACTGAATGTGATCACCAGGTGTCTCCTCTAGGGGGCAGTTTGCCCAATTTGCCCCTTTTTGGAATTGTGGGGTTTGGGGTGGTGTTTTTAGACACCTGCCTGCAAGGTCTTTGACAGGATACATTCTCTTTGGGCTGTTGCAGCAGTCAGTGCTGCAGGGGCTGTAGTAGGTGGCCTCTACATGTGCTCTTCAGTGTCAGGCTTTCAGTCTGAAAAACCCCAAACCTTTATTTTATTGAAATTATGTTTTTATATAGGCTGAACACAGTGGGTACTTTCCTCCCCTCCCATCTCTCTTACTTTTCTAGAATCAGATATTCTGCAACCGCTTGTGGCTTCCTGGGGTGGGACAGAATTCAGACACTGCCCTTGTTACGTAATCGAAGATGTATGGTGCCCTTGTGCCTCATACATCTTAGATTAAAAAAAAAGAAAGACAAAGAAAAGGGGAAAAAATAAGAAAAATGAAACAAGTGCCCTCCTTCTGAAACAGTCTTACGGTGTTTCACAGACCTTTCACTGGAGATGCTCACCTCCGGCCCGCAGCTGCCCCCGGCTCGCAGTGCTTTTGCAGGGGAGCCCAGGAGCGCCTCGCCCGGTCCCGCACCACCGCACGGCGAGCCTACCCTTCCTTCCCGGTCTGTCACCAGGTGTCCCTGCAGGCCAGGGGACAGCCCAGCTGGCGGCACCCGCAGCCCTTCCTTGCTTTCCTTGCCGAGACACAGCCAGGGCTTCTGCTGGCTTGTCACTTCACCGTGGTGCTCCCGCAAATGCAGAGCGCGGTGCCGATACACAAACACCGACCGTGCTGAGGAAGTACGGTATGGCCAAAATGCTTTGCCTTGTGACCTAGTGATCTACTGATCTTTGCCTTGTGATCCAGTGATCTCAAAAGACCCGGGTTTAGCAGCATCAGCCTGAGAGACTTGCATGGCAGGATATATAAGTCGAAGTTTTTAGTGCATAGATAGGTGAAAGACATTTTGAAGACGTGGAAGACTGTGAAAAGAAGTGATAAGAAACTTGAGATTTTTCATGCCTTTACATTTTTAGCTTTTTGAATATCAAGTAGTTAATCTGTTTTACACCTAGAATAAGAATCTGCTAGTAGGAGTTGAAATTTGTAGCAAGCCCTCTCTTTGGCTGCTGAGTATCTGGCTTTTTTTAATGCATTCATCCAAACCTTCATGTGATGTATTGAGGCATGTGAGTCTTCACAGTCAGAATCACTCTGTGACAGTGAATCCTGAGCAGTGGTTCTGGGATAACCTATTCCTGCTTCACAAGCATGAGGCTTCATAGTGTCAAAAATGATGTATGGTGAGAAATGGTGGGTTGGATTCTCACATTATCCAAGAGTGAATCAAATAACTTTTAAGAAGTAGAAACCTGTTAGTTTCCAACTGCAGTTGAAGGTGCACAAAGCATAATTTATTTTTACTGTCCTTATTATAAAGGGAAAAAAAAATTAGTTGTAGCTGAGATACAAAGATTTAAAGTACCTTGAATAACAGAATATTATTGCCTGTACTGCTGTTAATGAAATGATAATTATTTCTAGGTAAAAGACATACTCAGTGTAAAACTGAATAGGCTATATATTTAGAGATGGACCACTTGCTGAACTATTACTGTTGTCATTACTGTTTATGAGTGTCTTCTGCATCATAAGAATTTTTTTGGTTTTGTGTAAAGGGTAAGAGAAATAATAAATTACATTGAGCAAGGAGAATGTACAGGATGGGACATAACCTTGCAAAATGTGTCCATTTCACTTAAACTCTTTCCAGGCCCTCTACTTTAATTTTTTTTTTCAGTATTACATAACATTTTGGCCTTTGTTTTGTACAGGAGACCTGGTATTTTGCTCAAGGAGTGGTTCTGCAGAGCTGAGAGTAAGAGCTTGGCTGAGACACTGCTTCTTGCCCCTCCTAGGCAGGTTCATCTCTTGCTGCCAAACTTCAGCTTCTGTGCCAGTGAACTGCATCATGAATGCACTTGCATTCTGGAGGATTGTGTTACTTTCAGGAAGCCAGCAAGCAGCAGTTTAGAGCAATTTCTGTTCTCTCACCTGAGCATGTTTTTTGAGTTCATATTCAAAAGGGAGACAGAAGAGCCAATAAAATTTCTTCTCAGGGGTCATTGTCGAGCTGCTTAGCTAATAGGGTTGAAAACATAGAGGAAACGGAGGGTTTACAACTAAACCAAATTTCAGTGAGTTCATAGTTTATTTCCCTTGTTTAAATAACACTTGCACAGTGGCAAGACAAGCTGTCTCCTGTGAGCCTCAGATTCTCATCTTCCATTCAGGCTCCCTAAGATCCTTCCCAGCAAACACCCACTCAGAGCATCACTGGCCTCCTGCACCTCCTGCAGGTATTACCCCAGCGTAATATCACATGACTGTTGTGTACTAGCTTTTAGTACCTAATATTAACATTGCTTTTAGACAGCCAAGTTCTTCCTCAGAGTTCATTTATAGAGGAGCCCTCTTTAGAGCTCCCTTTGCTCAGATGTTCTGGATTTTGTCTCATCAAACATATATTGCAAACATAAAACCTCTTTTAATTACACAAAATAGTGCATTCTAGAAGGTATTAAAAAAAAAAAGGAAAATGAAAAATTAACTGGAGCAGTGCTTAGGGATGTTTAAAGCAAATCTGTGATAGCTTCAACAATCACCTTGTTTGTAAGGCATGAGGTATGAAAGGTCCAGGTATCAATATAATCCCAACACCCCATCCCATGGAAGCTCATTTGGGTGTGTCTGCCTTCCCAGAAATATGTAAAACAACAGCATGGAAAATTCAAAGGAAATAATGGTGTGAAGTTTCTTTTGGGGAGCTAGGAGAGAAGGTGTAAGATCTGCAGTTGGGAAGGCATCCTATTTCACTGTGAGGACTGTTATCATGGGTGGGGCTTGCCACCAAAACTCCATGTACTTTAAAGAAATGCTGCACTGGAGGATGTGGGAATTTACCACCTGTGTATGGCAGGTGGGCTCAGCACAGAGCAATCTATTCTGGCTGTAAGTTTGGGAGCACTGGTTCCAGCTGCCAGGAAAATGTCTGCTCACGAGACACAGCTTTTATGTCACCTAGAGGAAGGAGGCCCATTTCTCACAGCTGCAGAACAGCCAGTGTAGAGGCTGCTTGGCTTTCTCCTGGGTTGTCAAACAGCACTCAGGCTTTGGTTTTCCTCCCTGTGGTTCTCCATGCATGTTGCAGGGACTGGAACGTGCAGGGAGAGTGTTTGCTGTGGTCATCCAACACATCCTCATTCAGAAGTGTCACTTTCAGGCAATGGTGAGGTTTCTGCTCCCTTCTGCTCTCATACTGCATGTCTTACTTTTTCCCTGCTTCAGAAGAGTGAAATAAAGCCTACAAAGTCCCTGAAAGAGAAAGCTTCGTTTGAGAAAGGTCAAACTGGCTACCATGTGACTCTGTGCTATTTGGCCTTGCTCACTCAGTCTGCTCAAGAGGAAGCAGTGTGGCAGCAATTCTCAAACCTGTTCCAAACAGGCTCTGGCCTCCCGAGCCATGGGATGTTTTCTCCCTTGGTCTGGCCTCATGAACAGCACAAGGGCAGTATCTTTTTCTGACCCCTATCCAAGCTCCCTTTTTCTATTTTATTTTATTTTTTACTTTTATTTTTTAGCATGGCCTCCTGCAGGGGCAGTGCTCTGGGCAGGGAGAGCTCGGGTAGGTCAGGGACCGCTCTGTGCATGGACACGTGCTGGGACAGCCGTGCCAGCAGCCAGTGAGCCCATGCCTGGGAGTGGGGCAGAGACAGATCATTTGCTGGTGTAGGTACCCTGAATGTGTCCTCTGCTCTGCTCAGCCCTCCTGCTCTCAGACAGGAACATGACTAGACATAAGCAATCCTCTCTGCAGCCATGGCTGGAGAGCGGGAAGGGGGAGCTGGGCATGGTGAGAGCCAGCTCAGGGCTCTCTGAATGTCCCCTGGACAGCCCTGCACCAAGGTCCAGGAGAAAGAGAGCTGTTTCCCAGCCCTTCACAGATGCCAGGGACATGAGAGGGTGGTCATGGAGCCCCTAAGGGAGGAGACAAGGAGTAACAGGCAGGAACTGAGGGGCCAACAAGGTGCAGGAAACCCGAAGGCTGGATTTCTCTGCTGTGGGCCAGTGTGAGGAGAGCTGAGGCACCAGGATCTCAAGGGGTCATGGGCAAAGTCTTACATTGGTACCTCTCCAAGACCATTTTAAAACCAGTGGCTGCTCAAGTGTCAAAACACTAAAAGCCAGTCTTCTCACTGGCTCTGAGTGGCTCACATTTGGTCATTTGTGAATACTTAAGGAATGTGATCAAAATAAAAAAAATATATTTGATTAAGAATGCTTTTGCAGCTTCATAAGGACAGCTTTGGTGACCAGCCAGATGGATGAATCTTCTCCTGACACCTGAGTTTGCCTTGGCCTGATGAGAATAATGCTCTCCCTTTAAATACTAAGTGTCTGTTTTAACAGGAATGACAAAAGTATTTGATTTGGTATGGAAAAAATATTCTGGCCTTGGTATTTCCATATCAACGACACTTGGAGGCTTTGTAGAAATAAAGAGCTTTTCTTGCATCATTTTATGGATACCTTTGGATTTCATTAACTTCAAGTTAAGACCTTGTGGTTGGCAGCATCATGCTTGTAATTCAAAAACAGTTTGAGTGTTGGATTAATTTCTCACCAGGAGGTATATTTTCCTTGTTCCAAATGAGAAGAGCATTTTAGACCATGTCAGGTTATCAGATTTAATAAAACAGAAGAAATCAGAATCATGAATCATATGCAAACTGTTAGAACTTTAATTAAAGTAATTAGAATATGAAAGCTATCAGACAATATTGGAGCACAGATCCCCCTCAAAGAAAGCATGGAATCATTCTTTTTAACAATGCAAAAACGTACATCTATGTTAAATACATAAACAGCACTCGATTTTAATGCAACATATACTTTTATACTTCTGACCTTAGCAGTCATTTTAAAAATGTACAAAGTTTTAGCCTTCATTTTTGTTTAAAGAAAACCCACATGTTTAAAGCAGAGCAGAACAGTCATTAAAAAAACATACCAGCAGCTTTAGCATGTGTACAAATTACAGAAAGCAACATTTATTTTGAGATAAACTACCTGGAATTCTACAAGTATGATAGAAAATGATGCATGAGGTAACATTTCATTTAAAATCTAGGATCCCTGTACTGTAGTTCCAAACAGTGCTCTGGCTTGACAGCTACAGTCCTTGCAAAATTGACTTGTTTAAGTAGTCGAGGATGGCTATTAGGCACACTGCTTTCATAAAGACAGCTTTATCCTAAGAAAGAATCTGATGTTGATGCTGAAAGATATTCTAAAAGAAATTAAAACCCACTGATACCTCTCAGGTGAAATATGTATTTGCCTAGTTCTCAGATTTACCTTCAAATTATAGGAACAAACTGAAAAATGAGGCCTTTTCTCTACAGAAGTGTGTTGATAGAGAATTGACCCTAATCTCAGGGCAACTTTGGCCAAGTGTGGCTAGCTACTGCTTTTGCCTCTTTCAGCAGTTAGCCTGCTGAGAACAGAACAAGATGTTGTCCTGCAGAATAATCCATGGTCAGAGGGCCAGGCTGGGAAGAAATGAGGCTCCCAAACTTCCTTTCCCCTCTTTCCTGAGCAAGAGTCTTTAGATTTTGGGTTGCCTTTTTTTAGGATACTGCTTCTCACTCTCAATTCCAAAAGTATTTCTGTAAAACTAAAAACAAGTCAATTTTAGAGAACCCAAAGGCACAATTAGAACATGCAAAGATGAATTCAGTATTTTTAGGCATTTCTGTGACACTGTTCCCTGTAGTATCCAAGCATATTTCACCAGCATTAGTGACTGTTATCCTTATAGCACCCCTCTGAGATTGGAAAACCCTCTGTGCTTGTAGTATCATCTTACAAGTGGTGCAGTCTGACCTTGCATGATGTGGCCAAAGCTATCTTTGCTCAGAAACTGCCTCAGAACTGAGACTTCCTGGGAGTTACACAGGGAGCTACATGGTTTGGTTCTTCTCCATGATGACTTCCTGCTGGGAAGAGAAAACAGTTCTTGGCTGCTACTTTAGGTGCTGTTCAACATTGGTAGTTTCCTTCTAGACTGACCTTGTGGCTGGCCTGCTCAAGGGTGCAAAGTTGGAGAGAGAGGGCTGTGTGGCACTGGCTTCTGCACTGCAAAAGGTGCAGCAAAGTTTGCTCTCTGCTGTGCTCCTAGCCCTACAAAGTTGGTGTTTCTCTAGTAACTGGGATCTACTAAGATGCCCAGTAACCTTTAAATGCCAGAGAAGCTTTCACTAAAGATGACAGATGAAGGGCTTCTTGCTCTCTTTGCCCTCCAGTATGGTCCTTGCAGGGTAACAGAGTGCAGGGTGCTTGCAAAAGACACTTCAGCTCTTTCATTTGCAGCCACCTGTCCGTCTGTCCACATGCACACACTCAGTCCTCTGCACTCACATGTGCTCCTCCTCAGGCACTCTCAGAAGCTTTCTGTCCCATGTAGGGGAAACAAGTCTTTCTCAAAGGGAATGCTGCTGGGCTGTGCTGCCCAAACCCCATGAAATGCATTTCAGCCATTCCACCTGAGAGAGTCAAGTCCACTTTGAATTTCTGTGGAGTGTGGTGGTAAAATCCCTGTCAAACAGCACAGGCATTGCAGGGGGCTTTGACATTGCTTGCAATCCCAACTTCAAGTCTCTTATCACAAACCCTCCATAGGTGTTTGGCTTCACAAAACTAAGGCAGAGGCAGTAACACCACAAAATAACCTAAATTATCTAAAATAAGGGAGCAGACAGAGCAATGTTCTGAAAGATCAAAACCTGACATGATCTGAGCTTGATTGCCTCTATGATAGTGGGGGCTGTTTCTGCCATTTGAAACACAAGTTAAGCCTTGCATCCTGTGCATTTGCTTTTTAAAAATATACAAAGATATTGCAAATAATTTTATTAAACCAAGTGAAAAAGTTGCTGATGGTAATAAGCAAGGAAATGTCATCTACAAAAATAGGTATCTTTAACTTTTTTCGAGATTTTGCTTTTGCAGTTTTGTGGTGCCTGCAAAGTTGGTGGATAAAATCAGTTGATCTAAGTAACCAGTTAATTTATTGCCTGTAGCCTTCCAATTGTTTCATTACAGCTTAGGAGGGATTTTTTGTTCATCATAATAGGCACAAAAGCAGAGTTACATTTGCTTTGGAGAGCAAACTACAAAGTTGAGCAATGAATGTTAGTTCCAGGCTCTGTTTTCTGCATGTGCACATACACCTTACTTGCCACCCAGGCAATAGTTTCCTTAAAAGTTAATGAAATTTTTTTCCCAGTTCTGCAATTTTTTCTTTGCATTTTTGTTGTGGGTTTTTTAATGAATTATGGATAAAGCTGCTGTTCCAATTTTTACATCCATTCCTAAGAGGGGATTTATATGCTCTCATTTACAGGCAGGCCAAGCCATTCTATTACATAAATGTAAGTATTTACTTTGCATTACCTTGATTACAAAAGGGAGTTAGGGGAAAGGGTAGCTTTTTTTTAAATGCTGAGTAATGCACATGAAGAGAGGTGGGAGGAGCAGGTAATAAGTGCAATTGCTTTCTGTTTCCAGGCAGTTTTGCTTAGAGAGTTAATGGGAGAAGTGCAGTACAGTACTCAAATACTTTGTCTGCAGATACAATGTTGTTTGTTTTTGTTTTGCTTGTTTTTGCTTTGCTCTCATTGTGGGCTTCCAGAGGGTGGGAGGGCACTGTAAAGCTGGCTCTGCAATACCAGAGTTTTTTCATCGGCAAAAGAATCTGTGCAGCTCAACATTTTTGCTTACATATCTACATTGAAGGCCCTGTTAGGCACTGTCTCTCAATCCTGAACTGAAAGCCTAAAAAAAGGCAAGCAATCTTAAGTCCTTTAAGATGAAGGGACCTCTCTAGGTTCCTGGTTGAATCAGAGAACAATTTAGGTTGTAAGTGGATTGCAGGCAGTTTTCTTGCTAAGTCCCCCTCCATTCAAAGCAGGGCTGCCTTGATACTGGACCAGGCTGCTCATGTCCAGATGAATTTAAAACCTAATGGATTACCCTGTTAATCAGACTTTTCAATTCATTATACATTCAGTTGTGAAATACACAAAACCTGCATGTCTCAAACTATTCTGTGCTGTTCCTGGATGCACTGCTAACTTTGCTGGAATAGTCTGGATAAAGGTTTTCACTAGGAAGTCACAAGGTGGCTGGAGTTAAGAAATTAACTTGAATTAACTCATTTAATTCTTGATTTTAGCTAAAGATTCCCCCCAATTCCTTCTACTTTTTGACTCTCCTTTCCAGCTTAGCAAATGTGAAGTAAAAAACAGTCCATCAAAGAAGACTTTTGTTGTAAGCTACTTTTTAATCACAGCATTAGTTGACATTCAGTCAGCATGACGATTACATTTTTCTTCTCAAAATGCCAACACACAAAATAAGCCTAGCAGGAACCTTCAGAAGAAAATGAGGAAATATCTGAAGACACTGGACTTCGAATGACAGAAAATAATGAGGTAAAACTAATAAATTGATTTGAGCAGTGACAAGGTCTGGTAAAACTAAAGAAAAGTTTCCCCTCGGGATTACAGACAAAAGAGCACCTAGAAATAGAGGGCCATCCTTCTGTTTTACTGAGATGGATTGGATGTCATGGTTATGAAATGTGGAGACTGAAGCTCATTCTCTAACCCTACAATTAATTTGCAGGAACTGCAGCCAAAATGCCCTTCTGTGCAAGTCTGTGCTCCAAGCCGAGCCTAAAGCTCGATCTCTCTGACCCCGTACTTTGTCTTTGGCTTTTTGTTCAGAAGGTGCCAATTACTGAGAGGTCTGGCACTGGTTTTGCTGAGGATTGCATCTATGCACTGACAATTGAACTTGGCTCTCCAAAGCAAATCCACACAAGCTGCTTGAGCTTGGAGCCAGGGCTGCCCTGCATCCCATGCCCTCCTGCTGCTCTGCAGGGCTGCTGTAGCTTGTGACCATGCTTGGACCCAGTTTGCTGCTAAGCTGACAATTCTGCCTTGTTTCACAATGCTGCCAGGCTCCTATATAGTGTGTTGCAGGGCACAGAACAAATTGAGAGCTCCTCTTCCTACCTGGGACTCTACCACAAGTCCCCACAGCCTGTTCTGCACTGCAACACCTCCACAGGACCTTACTCCCTTCAAAATAGATGGTTTGCTGTACTCAGTAGAAAGCCAAACATGAACTAGGGAAGGGAATCCTATCATTTTATGGTTAAGCTGGTATTTGGGACATGCCAATTTGCTACCAAAATTGCAATCATTTTCTCATGTTTAATTAATACTTAAGTAATATTTCCCCAGTGCAGCCCTGTCAGTTACTCAGAAACTGGAAGACACCTCCCTACTGCACATTATAAAACCTGTATGCTGGTTTATTTCTGCTTGAATCATCTTCAAAGGTGTTTCACACTCCTGTCTCTGAAGGCTCCTCTACTGGGAAGGAGGAAGTGGTGTTACACAGACACACTGCTCCTCATCCTCAGTCCTCTCCAGGGCAGCTGAAAGGGAAATGGTGTTTTCTGCCCTTTGATTCCCTCCTCTCCACACCATGCTGCTGTCTTTAGGAGGGATATGCAATATCGGTACAATTTTCAACATGTCCTCTTTCTCTCCCATTCCAGCTCACTAATCTAAATCATGTTTTAGCTTAATGGTAAAACATGATGGTCTGCTGTTTCGTTTACTCTTTTGTGTAGCTTAAATTGCAAATTTAAAAAATGGCATAGTATTAGTCCCACATCATGTTTAGACTTGAACTCTCGTTCCAAGGAACTATTCAAAGGTCATAACAAACTTGCCTGCGCAGCACTCTCCTATACACACCACACCCATACACAAATCCCAAGGCTTTCCAAGGGTTACTGCCACTGTCCCCAGGAAGCAACCAGCTGCACTCGAGCCTCTGCCAACCCTGCACAACCACAGGCCCTGGCTGAGAGGCGGAGCCCATCCTGCCCTGCAGTGTCCTGCACTTCTCCAGCAGGGGGCTGGGATGCCGAAAGCGCGGGATGCTCCCTTCCCCTTGCCAGCCTGCAGCCCAGCACAGAGCCGTGCCCGACGCCTCTGGCTGCCCTGACTGAAGCATCCATCCTTTCTGCCTTTTTCTAAGCACGAGGCGCCATCCCATAAAAGAAGGCGCTCCTGCCTTCAAAGGGTTTCTGTTCGTGGGCCGTGGCCTGCCCTGAATCAGCTGCATTCATCAGCCAAGCCTCCGTCTGGGGCTGCTCCTCCCTGGCTGCAGAATCGGTGGAACACCGAGCAGGAGCCAGATATAAATCTCCTGCTCAAAGGAAATATTTAGCAGCAAAATGAGTGGAAAACAAAAAGACTTCTCTGTTACTTACCCAATGCTCTCACTTAGGGCGGCTCTATCTAAAGAAGCAGGGATCTGAGCCCTCCTGTGTGGAGCAGCTGTGCCAGGGGAAGGGGAGCAGGATGTCCCAGGCCTGGGAATGCGCTGCTGCACCCACATGGCTTCGGGCACCGGCCCAGAGATGCAGAGCTTTGTCCATCAAGTCTGTGCATGGTGAGCATGAGAGCTTGCTTAGGGCAGGGAGGGGGAAAAACCTGCAATGTTTTCTCTTAATTCTGAAAAAGGAAAGCTCAAGACACATTAACACAATTTTATGTACTTATTAAAAGCTGAGGAACATTAATCCACAGCTTATCTGTGTTCTGCCCTTATTTCCCTCTGCGCGAGCTGCTCTGCAATACAAGATGTAAGATGCAGATCAACTTTT
Organism: Agelaius tricolor; assembly: GCF_023055355.1. Taxonomy (NCBI): domain Eukaryota; kingdom Metazoa; phylum Chordata; class Aves; order Passeriformes; family Icteridae; genus Agelaius; species Agelaius tricolor. Next base: position 21,494,411 of record NW_027269262.1, on the reverse strand, counting down.
TTTTCTCTTTTTATTGTAACTTTGATTGTGTAATGCAGTCTGGAAAGGCCAAGTCTCCACATGAATTCACTGAGATGACCGTGCTCCAGCTCTCTGACACAGAAACAGGACAGGTTTCTATTGCAAAATAATTACCACAGAGATAGATAACCATTTCATAAGCAACAGCACAAGAGAGACACAGCTAAGCCATTGCACTAGAACTCAAGGAAGTACATTTGGAAAGGAGGAAGTGCAGGACAGGGCATGTGCCAGCATCTCCTGACAGAGACACTGTCAGTGATGCTCTGACTGGGGCTTTGGTACAGAGGATGTCTGCCCACTCCCAGCCTGCAGCCCATCACACTGGCTGCTTCACCAGCCCAGCTCAATTTGCCACTAACAAGCAGCAGGAGGTTTCAGCAGGTTGCTGAAGCTCCTGCCAACAGTCCCAGAAGCAAGTCCAGTGTCTGCCAGGGACAGAGGGAGAAATCCCTCCTCGCTGACACCCTGCCTGCCCACCAGCGGGACCAGCACGAGGGGCTGGCTGGGACTCGCTCCCTGCAGAAATGTCATCACATTTTGTTAATCCAGCAGAGAAATGTAAAGAAATACATGACCTGCAGGAAGCAGAAAGAGATGCAATGCACATGTCCTTATGTCTCTGCTTCAATTCTTGCCCAAATTTCACCACTCCTGTGCTCCCTCAGTATCTTGCAAAGTAAAGGACTAGTAAGTAATACACACATAATTGAAAATTTATCTTTTATAGTGCTATTAGTTTAGCTCTGTATGACCAAAAATTAATTTTTAAAAATCTGGGGTTTTTTTATCTAAAGTACAAGCCTCAGTGTTGTCCTTTGTTTTCAAATTTTTACTTTATGGTGCAATCATTACCTTGAAACCTACACTGGTAAGGCTCAAAATTCTTCAAAAGTACTGCTGTTTGAATTTTAGTCATGTACCAAAAGAAACGCACACATTACACAAAAATATTTTCCTGCTTCATCTCTACAGTTCCTGAAAAACTGCATCTTGTGGACTTGGAGACAAATGTACTGGAGAAACCAAAACTACATGAATAGAGGAGACCTCAAATGGTCACTGTGATCTGTGACTGTCTATATACACCTTATATACATATGAGAACCTGTCTGAGAACCTGTATTCATGACTGTGTACAGTTTACATCCTGCACACATTAATTTGTCTGAGGGTTTTTTTAAAAAAAATTGTTTTACTCTAGTGTCAAAAAGTATTTACCCTGTGGTGACACAGCAAACATGGTTACTGATTTTAGTCTTACCCTCCCAGCACCACTGCTCATTAACCATAAACTGATTTAGCAAATCTGTCAGTTAACACAGTAATTTCTGAATTTTTTTCTTATTGTATTTGCATATGTAACAAATTGGTACAAATCTTTCCAATAAAATGTAAAGTTCATTGATACAATGTCTTTCATGACGGCCATAACTGGTTACTAGTCAACTCAGTAGTTTTGTAGAGACATTTTTAGCTGAACTTGGAAAAATAGGAAACGTATTGTAGTTTAAAATAAATGTACATAATATACAATATATATATATATATTTATACACATGTGTATGTCTACATACACATATACTGATAAAACATTTAAAGTAATGTTTAGTTTTGATCAGTTCTCTGACTGCTGGGACTACCTGGCAAATAAATCTAGAAACAGAATTTGTCCACAATTAAATAATAATTTCCACAACTTAGAAAAATATAATTTTACTAAATAAGGTTTAAATTAATTGATTTATGGATATAGGACGGAGGATCATGGTTTCCAGACTCTGACATGATTAAATCTGAAAGGACCCAAGCTACTACAGACCAGTAACAAGCGCTGCCCCGCAGCCAAACACAGAAGAGCACAGAAACACAAACTGCTGCCACAGCAGCATTGGTGGCTCCCAAAACCTCCCTGCTTCCCTCACCTCTTACACAGCCTTGATTTCCACCCAACCTGAGTCTCCCACCTGACCTCATGCTGTATTTAAGGCGCACTCCAGCCACAAGCACAGCTCCGCAGGGCTCGCGTGGATGGCTCCTGGCCCCCACACAACGCTGCCTTGAGAGCCAACAGATCATCAAAGCCCCTAATTTCCAGCTTGGAGGACCATCAGTACTTGAGCTTCACCACATGGATTTTGACCTACTGCATAGGTAAATACATTATAGCAAAACATACATTTCTCTGTGCGTGTGCGTGCATGTGTATAGAACTATATATACACATGCACACACATGTGAGTACGTGTACATCTCTATATAAAAAAATTCATGGAACTATGTCTAGTAATGTTATATAGCATGGTATCCTGCATATGTTATCTGATCTTACTCTTTTTTAATATAGAGGCACCAGAAATAATTATAGAGAACAAATCAACCTTTAAAAATTAAAGTTAGGTCAGTGGACAAGAACTTTGGTAAAGCTTGTCAATATTTATTTTTGTTTTATTCAAATACAGTCAAAGTCTATCAGTTGCCATCACCCTCTTCACAAGAGGAAAGTGCATGTTTTTTTCCTAAAGAAAATTATATGTAAGGTGGGACTTAATGATTCAAGAAAATTCTGAATTAAATGTTTATATTTTTCAAAAGATTACTATCTTTCTGATGGAATGAAAGCTAAATAGAGTTCTTGTCCTGTGATTTTATTTATCATATGCATATATATATATATAAAGATATATATATATGTCTCTGTTCATGTACCTGTGTGTGTATATACACATCCACACACTTTCAATATGAGAGAGGAACCTGTTTTTCTCCACTATTTATGTGGAGACTCCCACGTTCCTCCCTGTCTTGTACCCTGTGCAGTATAAGCTCTAGTGATGAGGCCAAACAAAAAGATATAGTTCACCATAGTATATTAGTTTATGTAGCAAAGTCATTTTCAAGCAAGTAAAATAAAGCTCTGTATTCCAAACTTCTTTTCCATTTCTCATCAAGAAAAGGAAGGAGAAGGAGAGAGGGGAGGGAGTGGGGTTATGGCAGTAGCATTGAGCCAGTGGCATGTGGCAGTGTGCGTGTGCGAGCGCAGGTCCGCACACACACAGGCGCACAGGAGCAGGGCTTTGGTTGACAAATGCAGATTGTCCAGAGAAGGTGGATGCATAAGTAAGGAAGACTCTACAGTGATGCAATTGTATCTTTTACGCTTGCATGGAGTGAGGAAAAAAAAAATTCAATTGGAAAAAAAAAAGAAAAAAAAGAAGCAAAGACCTCTTTTTAGGTCCCTCATCAGTGAGAGCATACTCAGTATGCTAGAGAATTTATCTGAAACCTTTTAAATCAAGGCCTCTTTATTACAAAAATAAAAACGAACAAACAAAAAAGTATGAGAGACGACAAGATGCTGAAGCGTCACTCCAATCGTCCCTGCAGAGAACAATTGCATCCCATTTATTATTCATTCTCTTCTCTCATTTCTACGATGTCTGTCATTTCCTCCGTGTGAGGCATGTCGGTCATTGCAGAGTCTTCACCTTCTGCAGCTGTCTCATTCTCATTCCTCTTCTTTTTCTAGATTGAAACAAGCATCCAGAAACCTATCAGTAAATTGTGCATGAACGCACTCCCATCAGCTTTGGACACTGGGAGAAGTGAGGTGAGAATATGGTCTGTTAGAGTATGTTATTAAAAACTAGAATATTTGTGTCATATTTGTGGCTTGCCACTAACGACTTGGCTTAACGTAGAAGATTTCTGTAGCCTTTCTGGGGCTCAGTTTTCTCCTTTCTAACATAAATGCAATCAGGCATTTCTTATGCTAAGCGACATCCAAAACAGGCTTCAGCAAGACTGGAGGGAAGAGAGCATCTGGAATCTTTTACATCACAGACTTCTTATTTAAAAAAAGGAAGGAAAACAAAATGTGAGAGAAGAAAAGCTTCTCTCGGGAGGGAGGTGAGGTGGCAACCTAATTTCTCAAATGTCAAACTTCAGGAATTTTACAAGATGTGAGCATTCCGGCTTTTCTTAGTGTTGCTGATCCACTGTGATCTCTTGCCTCAGCAAAGCAAAGTAATATTAGAATATTTTTGGCCAGCAGGAGCAGGAGGTCATTCAAGAGTCCTATGATTCATCCAGGATGTCCTGGATTAGTAAAGCTAAGAAGAGTTCAGGCCCCTAAAAAACAAGTTGAAGCATCTGTTCCTTATTACCCATTTCTCAGCAGGCTGACTAGTTTTACTGAAAACAATTGTACAGCTGACAAAATATTCCCACAGGTATTATTGATTCAGCTGAGATGGGTGTATCAGAGTTCCAAAATTTCAGAGGTGTCTACATAACATTTGATCTGCAGCTCTCCAACTGCAGGTCAGAATAACCTGGTGTAATAGAGCTACTGGTTGGCTCTGCCACTGTCACACTGAATAAAGAATAAATTAGGCTGGCACAGTTATTACTCCTACTACCTGCACTCACCACTGAGAAAAATGAAGCACAATGTCCCTGGCCAGAAAGACTCTGTGAGCTACTATGGTAACAAACTAGCAACGAGGATGTTGTGAAACCAAAGGTCAAGACAAGCCATTTCAGTGTCTTAAAGTTTTACTCTTTGGTCCTCAAGGCAAACATGATAAATTAATCATGACAGATATTATGATTCTTCTGTTGTCTTATGAACCTTGTACACCTTGAACTCTTGCCATGGCCTGCACTGTCAACACATATCAAAACTGATTTTAGGTTGTTCCAATAAAGGCTTTTAGATATTCCATCTTCTGTAGTTTGGTTTTTTGTTTTAAATACAAGTGGTAGGTATTTCCATTTGGCACTTTCTAAGAAGTCTAATTTTAAAAAAGTCACTGCATAGATTATATTTTCTGTTTCCATCCACAGAGTCCTCCTGTACTACAGAATGACATACACACCTTGCTGGTTCTGCTTGGAGCTGGACCTAGAGCCCTACATGGTGCCTTGAACACATAACTGAAAGGGAACATGCAGGTACTGCAATGTACCCAGACACCCAGTCAATATTTACCCTGTGTTTGACCTAATTTAGTAGAATCTTCTTCAAAATCCATATTTCACTGCTACTCCACACATGCAGGATTGTAGTGCTTAAAGTATGTAAAAAAGCACCTGTTTAATTATTTGTAAGCTCTTATTGTCAACTGCTGCAGGAGTATGTTTTGTTTTAAGCCACTCCTCTGGATAGCAAAAAAACATAAGCATCTGTACTTATTTTTGATTTTCAGCAGAGCTGGTTTTATAAAGAAATAAAAGGGTATATACAGAGATCTATGTACTACATAGTGTATACCTACAGATGTAAATGTATACACTATGTAATTTCTTCCATGGGAAAGAACTTGGAACTTGTTGGAACTTTAAGATTTCTTCCAATCCAAACCATTCTGTGATTCTGTGATTCTATGATTCTATATACCTATAGATACACATATTGTAAGCTTGGATGAGTAGTTCCTGTGCCTACATAAAGATGCTGAGTTGTACTGCAGCAGCAAATATACAGCACAAAACTGCTGGTGGTAAGGACAGGATATCCATGATACATGTGTTTTGAGGAGCAAGAGGCTCTCTGACTGCAGACCAGCATGTCCCATGGCCTAGATGCCCATTAACAGTTGGAGGGCACGTTTTGGTTTTATTTCAACCCAAAGACTTTCCAAGCTGCACACTTCTGAGACTTGACAGTGAAGCAAACCAAAGTGAGGATTCTGGGGAGTTTTGTTGCTAAAGTGTAACTTAATCTGAACTAAAACCCACTCTATTCACCACCTGCTTTCATAAGATGCCACAGAGACTAATTCTTACCTGTTTCCTATAGACGTAACAGGCTGCTATTGCAACCATGGTGGATTCTCCTACAAAACCAGCGAGAAGGGATCCTACTCCGAGAGTGGCTCCATGAACTCTGTTGGAGGCATAGAAAGAAAGCAGTCATTGTTGTGTGAGAATGCATGATTCATAATTACATTTTCACTGGCATATATAACCAATCTGATGATAGAAATATTTTCTTCAAAGACACAATATACTGCCTAAGAGAATAACTGGTATTTTAAAGGACTCGTTTGTTTTTAATGGCTACACTGTTTAGTAAAAGAAGCACACTGAATCAAATTATGGACTGAGAATTTAAAGTCTTGTACAGAGTGCTGTAGAATAGATTATTAAGCTTATAAAGAAGATATTGTTCCATTAGCTTTCTTAACAGTGAGTTTAATAACATGGAAATAAATTCCCCTTAGGACACGTTTTGCCTCTTTGACATTTGTGTATTTTTTCCAAAGGGACATCACAATTGTGCCTGTCTAGAGCAGTCATGCTTGTAAATTTGTAAATGTTTCTTTTCCAGATAGTGACACTCTTTAGGCCTTGTATCGTGGTTAGTATTTGGAGAAAATGTTCCCAGATATGCAAATTCAGCTATCAAGTGACAGGGAAGAGGAATGAAGAGGAAAGCAAATCCAGGGGTCCTGTGAGGAATAACGATTTACCCTAAGTAAGGCAGCACGATGAGACTGGTGATGAGGACGATAATCCGCAGCACTGAGCTGGGTGCCAACACAAATGTCTTCTTCAGAGTCATCAGCCAACCAGTCAAGTGTGCTCTGACAGTCACTGTTCATAAACAGGGGAGAAAAAGAAGCAAGAATAGTAAAAAAATAAAGTCAGTAATTTCATATGCAGCTTTGCCATGCAGAGAGCACTGTTCAGAAATAACCACTGCAAAACTTACTGCTGGTAACTTTGCACCCTACTAGTAAGCAAGTAGATCTTATGTTCAAATTGCCCTAATATACTGATTTGGGAAAATGAAGGAACAAAAAAAAATCAGTTATGGACAGCAATTGGTCCTAAGAGCTGTTCTCTTAAAACCAATTTATTAGTCAGTCCATTCTGTTTTCTTCATTAAAAAACCCCCAGACTATCCCCTTCCTTAAAGAGAAGTTCTACCAAGGAAAAATTTCCATCTGGCTCCTGTGTGGCACATGGTTAACAGGCACAAAAAGGGTATCTACATGTACTTATTATTGTATTTGTAGTTTACCTTTATTATGAAACTGTCTTGTCATACAAGCAGAAAAGACTAAAAGATGTTGCATTTAATTACAGAGCTAGAAATCTAAAACATTTTGATTATTGTTGTCCAGCTTGTCTTGCTCTTTGATAGAAGTATTAACTTTTATTAAATGATGCTTATGCTCTGAAGGAGCCACCAAGGTTACAGAACTTTTATTTTCTTTATATTTTTTTACCTGGAAGTGGAAAAAAGGAGAAGATGCGCAAAGGAACGACACACAGCTCTGCAAAAGCGAAGTCTACTCCAATTATGTCAACTAAAATCTTCTCTGACACGTTTGGTGTCCAAAACATCACAAAACAGAGCTAGAAAGAACAAAATTAAAAAATCTTTATATTTCAGAAGGGAAGCACAAGAAAAGGTAGGCCCTCCTGAACTAAAATATTTGTTTACTTATGAGTAGATAACTCTACTAATGGTAAATATACATAGTATATATTTATATTTAGCTTTCATTCGAACACATGTGTACATAAGAGAGATACCTTAACTTCAGAAGCAATTCCTACTCTTAATTTTCCTCACATACTAAGAGTGATGCATAGAGAAAGAATTTTTATGCTTTCTGCAAGTGGTTGTACTTGAATGGTCTATTGTTATTCAAACAGTAAACTCCCAGATTTTTACAGCACTTGATCTGGTTAAAACACTTGTACTTCTAAACAGATTATCAAATTTTTCAGTAACTAAAGATTTGAAGTCCTCCAAGACCCAGAGATCTGACCTGAATCTAAGACTAGGGGTTTAAATTTGCTGCTGGAAAGAGTACTGTTGGTATGCAGTAAGTCTGATAGCAAGGCAAAGGTGTTCAGCACAGTCCTGCAGATATGGTGCTCTCAGGCTACAAATCCACTAAGTCTTCTTGTTTCCATTAAAGAGTGTGCTGTTTACTCCATACAGGAAAGGAAGATTTTCATGAAAAACCCATGGCAATTGGTACAGTGGTAGTACATGCTGTTTAATTTTTTTGGAAAGTCCTGAGGTTTCCATCTGAGCTGAAGGGGCTGTTGGCAGCTGCAGGTCTGGCTTCAGTTCAAGGCACTCACTGAAGAACAGTCCTGACAGTCCTTACAGGACTTTCCCTATAAGAAAGCATACCTTCAGGAATAACTACTTTGTTATTTAATTTGATTTTGTGATCTTAAAAACTACTTCTTAATGTTATTCTTGTAACAATATTCTTGTAATGATTATTCTTGTTATTCTTATAGTGTTATTTATTGTTAAGTGAATATTAAGGAAGTAAGCTGACTGAATGGTGCAAAACTGGGGATCTTAAATGCTCTGGCATTTAACCTGACTCCTCTTGTCAGGTTACAAATCTGTGTACCCTGTAAATTATGCACATTGGCTGCACAATAGAGTCTGTAAGACTCTATAACCACTCTGCTATACTTTAGCCTACTACCTAGTATCATAGCAGCTAGCTCTTTTCTTTTTATCCAGTCACACCCCTACATGTTCAGATGACTTTTCAAACAAGTCTCTGAAGTCCTACCACCTCTAAGACAGCTGGGATTTCATTCTCATTCTTTGGTAGGGTGTCAGAATTTGCCCTTCCTGCTTAGCCTCCAAGCACCCAGACTGCAGGAGCTTCCCAAGGCCTGTCACTGAGTGGCCTGTGGGAGGTCCCCATGTTCTGACCCTCTGTGTGGTGAACAAAACATTACAAATTCCTGCCTAAAAGTCCATCTTCGGTTTTTTTCTCCATTTCTTAGGGTAAGAACTACTATTTTTTTTGTTACAATTGCATGTTTTACTTGACTAATTTGATGCTGTCTTGCAGTGTATCTCCATCACCTCTACAGAGAACAGTAAGTGGAGGAAAGTAAGAGCAGAAGACAAAAGAACTGAGCATTTCTTGTGCCAATCTACTTGTACAGGGTATGACTGAAGCAGAGGGGACAATCTAGAGCAGAAGGAGTTGTGTGGTTGAGAATTCAGTTATTAGAAAGTAACTGTACAACGACAGAATGAATTCTTTTATTGCTGGAGACACCCTTAGGCAGACTGCAGTCACTTGCACTCTCACTGCAAATGACCTGTAAAGCAGTCATACAGGGAATATTTTGTCAAATCTTTCTTCAAAGCCCAGAAAATAAAGTAAGATACAAACATGCCCACTCTTCATTTATAATTTGCTGTTCTCATGAAAGCAAGGACCTTTACACTGTTTTCACTGCACAATGCCATTTAGTGTCCTAGTGAGCAGTATAGTTGCTGCTGCTGCTGCCACATTCCATGCATGTATGCTAACAGCAGCGCCTGCCCACTGCCAGCAAAAGGCAAACAGAGCAGTCTTTCCCTCTTCAACAGCCACTTGAAAGTGTTGAATATGGTTAGAGAGGCAAGCAAATGAGTGACCAAAGGTACTGTACTCAATTCTGCTCTCTCAAGGTTTCCTTCTGGCCCTAATAGGAACAGAGTCAATCTCCACGCGGCTCCCACCAGAGTAAGGTCAGTTTGCCAGTCAGGGAGAATGACTCACACCCAGGTGGTGTGTGGTCATTCCCCCTCAGCTGTTGCAAACTGCAGTCTTCCCCACCCTGATCACCAGAGAGTTGTGCTGGTAAATGGCTTCAAAGAGTACTTACACAGCAGCTGGTGGGTAAATATTGCTAAGCTCAAGAATAAGCAGTTTGAGGAGGTGAGGCATGGCAGCAGAAGGACCTTCTATTTTTGTCTCAGCATGCTTCCATCTTTTTGGTTGCAGTACTGATAACTAATTTCATTTTGCTAAGAGAGCCCTCTCTATCATCTTATGGGATGATATTCTCAATGCCCAGAGGGAACAAAGCATCAGGAAAATAAATTAATGCTTTGCATCATTCAAGCCCTCTGCAATTCAAATCCTAGAGGGCTTGCAACTTTGCTGTTTCAAAGACAAAATGTAGTGGAAAAAACCCAGGCTCCACTTCAGGCAAAGAATAACACTAAACATGCAAAGCAGGAAGGTATTTCAGTTGCTAATTTTGTTACAGATGGCATGTTCTGAAAATAGGATGAAGTCAGCTTTTTTGTGATTCTGAATTGTCTTTAGGATGTTTGCCATTATCTTAGTAAAAGGTGATGCCTGACAGAAGACTGGAGAAGATGGTAACAGTAGTCCAGGAAAACGTGGCACAGACAATTAGAGATTGGCTCTACTGGAATACACAGTGCTAACTTCTGTGACTCAGATCAGGAAAGATTTTAGGAAGTAGATTTACCAATAGGATGTTTCCTATCTTTCTCCTAATTTAACCCTGTTTTCTCCCCCCTACTTGCATTTCTATGCACGTCTAAAAGGTTAAATATAGAATAAATGGCTTGGTTAGGGTTACAGCTATACCTTCATTTAATCTAATCAAGAGATGAAGACTAAACAGCGAAAGCTTCTGCAGAGGCAAGCAATGTGCATGCAGAGTGGCACTGCAGCTTCAGGCTGCAGTTGCAGTTGGCTTTTGAGTGCAGTACCTGGCAACTCTGCTGAGGCCAAAGCATTTCAGGGTTTTGAGAGTAAGGATTTTTCTTGTAGAATTCTAGCAACAGAGCTTATTTGATTTTCTGATGCCTTATGGTATGAGTGCAGCATGATATTAAAGGATAGTTTTGTTAAAAGACTGTGATTATTTAACTGGAACTTCAACTGACCAGTGATGAGTGCTTTAAAAATACAGGAAGAAACAAAGGTGCAAACAGCAGAGTGGAATGCTAGAGAGAATAAGCAGTTCTGCATAAAGACAGTTGTACGTATTATCAATTATAGTATCAACAACAGTTACCTAAGCATTTCTGAAGATGTTTTAGTAATTTCAATTGATCTGAAGGGTTTTGAGTTTTGTTATTTTGCTCTCAATTGTTCTACACTAGTAAGATTTGAAAAAACTTTATGTCAACAACTCACAGCACCATAAGGGAACTAGTGCAGCTGTACTAGCTCACATCAAAGCTCCAGCTAGATTAGTACTATCATCTCCCTGCTAAAGGTCACTGGGAGATGCCGAGGGGAAGGGCATAAAAAGCAGGGCAAGTGCAGTGTAAGAGATCCCTTTCCCAGTCTGCATGGGAGTTATGGCTTCAGGAATTCAGTAATCCTGGTGCACCTTCATCCCATGCAGGTTTTATGCTCTGTTATCTAATATTAGTGATTTTTTTTCAATACAGTTGTGCATTGAAGTAGAAAATGCTCTCACTTGTGGCTTAGACACTCGCTTCAAAGAGTTATGCCTGTTTTTATGTGGAACCTGGCTATCTTCAGCTAACAAATTCCATGTCTAAGCATATTCAAAAGTCAAAATTAAAAACTTCTGCTGCCACCAAGCCTAAGAGAATGCACCAAATCTTTTTTTTCCAATAAGGAAAGTACAGAACTACTAGTGTTCAGTTCAACTTCTCTTTATTCTCTTAAGTACAATTATAGCAGTTGACTTTCACAAATGATTGTGATGAAAGATTGTTCATGAGGTTTTGTTTCAAAGGCTGCATGCGTGAGTCTGAATGCTTCTAGTTCTTGAAAAATAACAGTCTTTTCATAGGCCTTGCATCTCCTGGAAGCTATTTCCATTTATTCTGGTTGCTGACAGGGATTACTAAACCTCAGAGACCCACTACATAATGCATTATAATACATTATGCTAACAAAGGCTATTGTCATGTGTATAGCAATCTGCAGGGTGCCAGACTGATTTTTTTTTGGCACTTGTAGAAAACCGCCTATTTTTTGAGACATCCATTGATAAATATAAAGCAAAAAATAGTATCCCAGTGAGCTATGAACAACAGTACAACTTTTCTAGACTTCGTGCAGTCTTCGGTAAGAAGAAACACTGGCAGATGACAGAGACATGGTGTGGCTCTAAGTTCCTCAGAAAGAAATTAAGGAATCCAAAATGGATGTTTTTAAAAATAGGTTAGACACATGCCAACCTGGAATGAGTCTGGAATAGCAGATTTTATTGTGGAAGATGGTTAACCTGGTAAAGGTTATTCTGTGATGAAATCCAGTTCCTATTTTTCTCCTGCAAAAAACCTCTCAGCACATGTTTCATATAATTTATTGAACCTGATATATTTGCAGAAGTATGGCTGTCCAAGCCACGTGATTTACCCTAAAGATATTGTTCTATGTGTGTATTGACTATTGCAGCTTAATTTAACCCATGTCTTGTTCATTTCCTATTACCATTTATGCTACATGGTGCCCAGTGAGGGCAGAGGAAACCTACTTTGAAAATTATTACACATCTCAGCTTTGAATTGCACCTCGGGTCTTTGGGATAGTATCAGCTAAGTTTAGAACTTTTACTACTATGGAGGAATATAAATCACATGATTTGGCCTTTTGAACTGTGCAATAAACAAATCAAAAAGTAGCCTGAGTCTTATGTGGTTGGATCTCCTGATTTGCCAAATGTCTCCATGGTCTCCCTCTTTCTGACATAAACAGAACTTCGATAATTCTGTCTCCTTTCAGAGTTTGTATTGCACAAGATGAGCTGATTTCACAGATACATTTTTGAAGTCAAGATAATATCTTGTTCTAACTAGCATCTGTGTCAAATGCTGGACTTCTCTGTTCAATAATCTATTTTGTAAGATGTTGGGAAAAAAGTTGTTTAATTCGTTAATGCTAAATAGTGTTTTTACGGCTATTTCAAATCCATACCTTCATCGACATTGAAAATTTAGTTCTCTAAATGACTACCTAGTACTGGAGCTTTTCACTCAAAATCTTACTGTAGCATCTTATTGTCAAAAGAAACTGCACTTCTGTATTTTTATGAAGAGTAAAAGTAACAACAGTTTGTAACTGTTAACTGCTTACAACTACTGAAGCAACAGTAAAGTTAATAGTTACCCCCTTTTCAGATTCCCCTTGAGGTGTGCTTCCGTGTTGCACAGAGGTGTGGCACAGAATACAAAGTTCTAATACCTCCTGAAGCAACCATGCACCTCTCAGGTAGTTGAAAAATACAGGTGGAATTCAACAGGGTTCTTATGAAGGAAGGCTATGCAGCTGCTCATTGATTTACAGAATGAAGAGCTTTTGTGTTTTATTGTGAGCCAAGAAATCATGAAGTCTAGGTTTTAGCATAAAGGCATGATGGCCTCTTGATGGGAAATTGTATCTAATTTACCATGAAAATAATCAAGTAAAAATCTTGCTGTCTTTAAAGACTTAAGGTTTTTTGTTTCAGTTTGGTTGGTAGCTGTTTTCTTTTTTTGAAGCACAGTTCTATAAACAATCATAAAGTTCTTTGGAATCTGTGGAGGAATTACTGGGTTTCACACAACACCAGAGGCCAGCATCGCTGCCTGGCTACAGAAGCTTGCTCACTCCTTGCCAGAGTGAGCCTGCAGACTTGTGCTATCTTTGCTGTATTTCCTGTCAGACAGCAGTCTTTGCAGAGACACACCTGCAGTTTGAGGAAATTTTGATACACAGCAAACAACCTAAATTCATCATCCCAAATTGTTGGAGTCTCTGAGGCGTTAAGTCACGGACCACAGAATATTCTGAGCTGTAAGGGACCCACAAGGATTATCAAGTCCAACTCTTCAGTGAATGGCCCACACAGGGATTTATCATTATTTAACAACCTTAGTGTTATCAGCAGCATGCTCTGACCAACAGAGCAAATCTCAGGGCCAAGGCTGCTGCAGTCTGATGCTCTGTTGAGACACATTATGATGTGTGTTCATGGGCCATGTAACTCAGATGTCAGAAATTGGGTCCTTGTGTGGGAAATGTAAAGTTTTCAGGAACAGACTGTCCAAAGCCCCAGGGAATTTGTTCTGACTTCAGAGCAGACACTGCTCTGCACAAAGGCTAGACCTGAGGCCTTCCCAACCTGAAAAATTGTGGGGTCCCATGAAACAAAAAGCCCTGGATCTGTGAGCAGTAAAAATGTCTGACTGCAGTCACATCTGAAACTGATTTATGATAATGACTTGAATCAAAGGACATTCTCTGACAATGATGATCCCTCAGGCACATGCAAGTCAGTATAGATTTCTGTGCACTTTGTGTTCTGTGCAGGGGGTGTAAAGCTGCAATCAGCCTTCATAAAATTTGTCAAGTGGCAGGGGAACCAGAGCCTGTTGTGGGAACATCCCCTAACTTTATATCTCCTCCTGAAATAATTGGTTTATACATATCTAAATCTCCCCCCACCTCCCCCCGCTTTCCAGAGTGACAGAGCATTACATTCTTTAGAAATAAAGGCATGGCCAGCAGCTGCACAATTCACTGATGCTCTGATAGCATTAACACAATGCCACATCTGCTTTCTCCCCAGCTGCTGCTGAAAGTACTTAGGTGGTATTTTCCAAGCTGGGTTGGGTCACTAAATTGTTTATGGTAGTCATTATATCTTCCCAATGAATTATGCTGCCTAATTTTTTTACAGAAAGAAGAATATTTTACTTCACTCTAAAAAGCCTCAATAAACTGAAGATGTCAGATTTCTGGTCTCCTTTTGATAACTGTCCATCTCCCATCGTAGTAACCTTCTTCTGTCCCAAGTTTTCTGCACCCCTTGCTGCTCTTCCTACTGTGAACATGGAGTCTGAGCAGAAACATTGCTGCAGGCACAATTTTTGATGCTTCCTTTTCTGCCTGCTCCAGCCACTCCTGCAAAACAGACCCTTTGTGTGAAACCTGAACAATCATGAAGGAGACATTAATCTCCACCTCACTGGAGCAAACAAGAAACCTTTGTTCTAGGACAAAGGCTCAATGCAGTACCATGGATAGGACAAGGCCCTTGGGAGGATTTCATAAAGTCTGCCTCTGATGGTTCAGCATCTTCCTGTGCAGGCAGGAATGCTTCCATTCGTGTCTGAAACAATTTTTACTGAAACGGGAACTAAACCTGACCTTGAAAAGGTGAAAAGCTTCTTGAGCAACTATCTGCCAATATGCCCTTTTCCAAATGTTATTCTTTGCCAATATGCCATTTTCCAATTGTTATTTTTTTGTGCCAGCAGCCTGAAGATTAAAAAAACAGTCTTGGAGTTAAGGGATGGGCAAAATCAGAGAAGTCAAAACAAATTGCTCCACTGGATGAGTAGATGAGTTTTTATCACTCTAAAAGCTGTCCTTGACCTTGGTCTACAACAGTGTGGTCTACAACAGTAAAGTCAAAATAAAACACATTAAGTCTTAAAAGTTAATGCTGCTTTTCAAAAGTATGGATATTCTTGATAAGACTTGTGAGATCTTTTTAATACAACAAGGCTATAATGAGACCATTGGTGAAGTAAGATTTGAGAGAGTTGGGGAAGTTTAGAGAGTTGTCTGTGTTTTTCATGCTCTTTCTTTGTATACTCACAAGAGATAAGGACACTGAACTCTGTCACCTAGGGAATTTCAAATACCGGTGTGGTCAGCAGCTGGGGTTGTGTCCTCTGAGAATGACCAGATTCTTGTTGTGACATTTATTCCTGTGGATTTTACTGTCTCTCAGTCCAAATTTGCCATGACTTTAGTAAAGCCAGGTTGTAACCTTTGATAAGCAATGCAGAGAAGCAAAACAAAGACAGCCAACAAAAGATAAGAAAAAATCAACACAAATCCAGTGGCCTCTGCAATGGCTTCAACTTCTGACACAGAATGTCACAGGTAGATATGGTGGCAGCAAAATATAGTTCCTAAATACATTTCATAGAATAACACAATATTCTTAGTTGGCAGGGGCCCACAAGGATCATGGAGTCCAGCACTGAAGTGAATGACCCACACAGGGATTGATCCCACAACCTTGGCATTGTTAGCACTCTGACCAGCTCAGCTAGTCTCATCTTCTTCCAATTATCTTTAAACTCAGGAGGAAGAACTACAGAGAAGACTAAATTAAGCTATACAGGACTTCAGTTCTGAGAAAAAGACAGTTTGTACTGTTCCTTAAAGAGTTGCTAGCCATGACTAAGCTCTTCTGTGTTATAAAAAGGTATTCCTGAAAGTAAGCAACAAATACCAGGAATGGAGATACACTGCAGTAGCTACTCTGAGATCTTCAGGGGTAATTGCTTATTCTCACAAGCAGAAAAGGAGATATTCAGGAAAAATTCCAGTTCAGGAGAGCTATAATGCATGTAATGCATAACCTTAGACAGGTTCTTAGACACTGCTTCAACCTGGATGAACTGGACAATATAATATCAAATTTGACTGCTGTAAACTATGTAGAAGGGGAATGAGGATTGTCAGTATTAATCTGCAATTTGACATTGTGGGATGCATCGACAAAAAATCAATTATAGCTAAAACTCTAAAATTCTGCAGTCAGAATTCCTAAAAAAACCCCTTCCCCCCCCACAATCATATAACCTTGGTCAACCTTAAAAGACAGCAAAGGCTCACCCTAGTTAATGCAGTAACACAAGCCACTTTAAGAAATTTGGCCCTAACATAACCTTCCATTTATAAATTCTAGTGCAGTGGTTGGTAACTGACCTTCTGGAACTACAACACCGCAAAACATAGTGCCAAAAACATTTGTGCTTTGTCAAAACACAAGCATTTCAAAAACTGAAAAGCATTATTGCCATCAGAAACTTTCTGCTCCAGAATTGAAATCTGTGATTTCTACAAAGTAACTTAGTTTGTGCACATGAAAATGTTTTAGTTTGAGCACATGAAAACTGATAAATCCACAGATTTCCTTGTTCGCATGAAAGAAATCATCGTGATCCTTTTTTTCATGGTGTGCACAGCTGTTTCTTCTGGTAAGGCAGAAATGCTTACAGCCGCCAAATCCTCAAGACAGAACAGATCAAGGAGGTTCCTAACTGGACATCACAAATGCATTCCCCATTTGCAGGGAAGATGTTCAGTATCTGAAATGTGAGCAACTTAAACGTATGGCTTGTCATCTTCAGACCATGATGCTATTCCCTAGGTCATGAGTCAAAAATTTGTGAAAAAATGAGGTTTTGTGAATTTCAGTTCCTTTTGTATCTACTTGTTCGCTGGTCTTCTGCACCATCAATGCACAAAGACTTCCTATTTAACTCTCTCTTTAGTATTAAATATGTTCATATTTCACCACACACTTCTCCAGTACTGCCCCTTTTTTGAATTCAGATTTTGGTCCTTGTGGGCCATCTTCAGAATGCCTGCTATCTGTCATTTCCATAAGAGTTGAGATGGGGAAGTGAGGAGGTTTTAGCATTGCATGCAGGTGAGATGTAAAGCACAGAGAAGAAGGGCTAAATTAAGGATCTCAGAAATCCCCAGTTTGTTCAAGATTTCAGCTTGTGAACTAAGAACCAGTATTAGCAGCCTGGAATGTTTATAGCTACCAGAGCTATCCAAGTTGCAATTACTGGGTGATTTTTTCTGGTAGCAATCCTCTCAATACACTGAAGGAAATACATGGCATCATGTAACAGGAAGGAAACATGTAACATCAAGGAAACAGTTGTTTTTTTTTTTTTTTTTCTTGCTTCCTTTTTCAGCATCTGAATCACTTGAAAGCATGGGATGAGGCAGCAGGTACTTGGCTAAAGGGCTTGTGAGAACGTAAGAGGAATAATGGAGTAAAAGCCCCAACAGTTTCTTGCACAGGTCAGAATTGCAAATCACTTTGCTCCTCTCTAGGAGCAAAGGTTGTGTGTGCTCATTTGATTAATGAGCCTTACTAAACTTAATCAAATGAGCATACACAACCCTTCTCCCCTGTTTGCTCAAATGCATGAAGGTGAGGGGATAAATTCAAGTATTTCTTCATTTTCTTGCTACCTGACAGTCTAATAGTAGTAATGCTAACTGACCTTATTTTCTTTCGGAAAGGAGAAAAACTATCCACTTTTTTGTGAAAACATGTTCACATGTACTGCTTGTGGCAAACTCTATTTTAAAACACTCCTTTGCATACCCCCTGGCTACAGTGAAGCTGCCTAAGACATCTAAAAATTAATCTCAGGTCAGGCCCTGAATGCAATTTTCTGTCTCTTGGCCTTCCAGGTATTTCATCTCCAAAGCTGGAAAGAAAGCAGAGAGCATGATACTCCTCTAGCAACTGCAGCTCAGGAAGTGCATTCAGGGTGGCCAAATGCCATGGGACTCCTGGGTGGAAGTGCATTCAGGGTGGCTAAATGCCATTGGACCTCCTCTCCTCCTGGGACCCAGTGGGAGCTGTGCACTGCAGGGATCTGCCATGCAGTTATTTCATGCTATGGATACTCCTCTTCTACCTTCAGAAGATTTCAGTGAAATGGGAACATGTTCCTTGGCATTTTTCAACATGCAAGCCTAAATCATGTTATCCTGAGTGCAAACTAAGGGTACCTACTAGGCCAGCAGTCAGGCTTGCTGCAGAGATGCAATGAATTCTTTAACTTTTCTCCTTTACTTCTGTCAAGAGTTGCTTTATGTCTCATTATTTAGCAGACAGCATAGTTGAAACCATCAACTACATCACTCTAATGCATGCAACAGGATAGTTTATCAAGTGGAAAATGAACTTATTTGTAAGTGCAGAAAGGGATATGAAATGGCATATTTATTACACTACAGACTGAATATTTGAGAGCAAATGGGTCTATGAAAACTGTACAGTCTTTGGTGTCCCTCATGGGAAAAATCGGCTGCCAGACTTAAGGCTGGGACATATGATTTGCTGACTTCAACTGGAAATTGAACAACTATTGAGTATGGAGTGCTTTCACAGCATCAGGGAATAAATCAATAAGGCAATGCTGTTGCAATAATACACTGAGTTGGTATGAATATTCTCCCTTTATTCATTCTGACTCCAGTATCATCTGCCAGTGCTACATTTCACTGGCTGGGGGAGCCTTGCTGATAAACTGGACAGAAGAGTCAGCAGTCAATACCTACTTGGCAGCTCCTAGTCTGGCAGAACCAAATCCAAAGCAGAGAGCAAAAGCTCAGGCATCTCAAGTTGTCTTTTAATCAGACAAGGTTTTCCAGCCTGGATGAAACACAGCTGCTACTCTTCCACAGTGTTTGACTCTTGCTCTAACAGAATTAAGCAGAAGCAGCAACTACTGAGTCTTGTCTTCTGTGCTTCTCATTTTTTCATATAGGGAATTTTCCCTGTTACACTGGCTTCCTGGTTCTTGATCAGGGTTTTCTTATCTCCTAGGTGCTTGATGATTAATATCAGAACATAACCAAGCAGATGATGACTGAGAATTAGGAAAATTATGGGACGGCTTGCAGTAAACTCTTGTCAAACAGAACAAAGACTTTCCTCCTCCCCTCTTCAGGCTGAAACTGATCCCATCACAGGGATCCAGCAAGAGAAACCCTGTGACTCTGGACCTCACCCTGCTGTTTTCAGATGGAGATGGGGTCCCTCTATTGAATCTTTCAAGTCCATGGTTCCCAGCATCTGTCCCTCTTTTTTGCCCATGGTTGGGGGGAAATAAAAGATACGCAAGCAAACAGGTTAAATGCTGCAGCTTAAACCTTCTGATGGTTATGATATAATAAGATATAAAACCCCTCACTTAGAATGGTACTGAGTATGATGACATGCTTATCAGGTACATACATTATACATTAATCTATGAGATGAATATAAGTGCCAAGTGATGGTAGCTTATGCTGCTGTGCTGCAAGTTATAATCACTGGGCAGCTGACAAAATGTCTGTGTGCTTCTCTTCCTAAGGGACTGAGAACTACCAGCAAATGAAAGAAACAACACTTGCCAGTAGTAACTCCTCAAACTAGAGCTGCTCATCAGCAGGAGTCCTTAGAAATCAGTACTTTTTAATCCTCCGTCAAAAGAACAAGTTTTGAATCTAAATACTGCACTCTATTTACAAAAAAAAAAAAAAAAAAAGCTTTTTATTTATAGAATCTAAGAGATTACCTAACAAGTAAAATAGAAAATAATTTTACTAGTATTAGAAACATTTTAAAGTTATCATTAGACTCCTCAGTTATGAGCAACATAATTGAGGAGTCAATAAACCAACCCTGACTGTAAAGTAGCTGACATATTAACATGTATTATTGACACACACACACACTCAGCTCTCAGGGTTAAGCATATAAGCCAGTAAACTGACCAGCTGTCTGCTCCTACGTCCATTGCATTTAAACTTTCGCTGAGATTTAAATCTAATGCAGGTGATCTGGAATTTGAATTTGATTACTGCAACACAATGCACATTAATCTGTTCAGCTTAAGTGCCTGAACCTTCAATTTCATTGAAACTTCATGGTGATGGTTCTTTTTATGTATTTTTTAAAGAGATTTAAAGTTTTCATTAGTATGTTTGTAACAAGTAAATATGAAATTTATAAATCTTGCATAAATCACACACATATGAGTGTAAATGTGAACACTTTCTCCCCACTCTCTTTTATCTTTATTCTTTTGGAATAGAAAGGAATGAAAAATCACAGGGCAAAACTGAACATCAGAAAACCATGGATTTTGTTTCTTAAGCAGTGTTTAAATTAAATATAAAACAGTATTCTATACAATTAGCTTCTCCCCTTAATCAGTCTGTTTATCCATGAAAACTGCTACCTTCCCCAATTGTTCATAACCATATGTTCATTAAAAAAAAAAGCAAAGCAGGATTGGAATTCCTTTTAAATAGCTGGAAAGAGCTTCCAACTGTTTCTAATAGAACACATATTAAAACTTAGAGGTACTGTGCAGCTCTCCTGCTGTACATGAGCTTGGTGACAGATGGATGAACATGGTGTGGTGTACACAGTGTGTCACCCTGGCACCTTGAGCCTGTCCTATTGGGAAGGGAAAACCTGTTGCAATCCACAGAACACTAGAGAATATGAAGATAACTGGCCACGTGTCTTGCTAACACTTCAGCTGATGTGAACCATGCAGCAACAGGAGCTGGTGTTTGGAACTGTATCCCAAAAACCACTGTGGCCTGTCCCAGCTGAGGCTGCTGGGAGACAAAGCTGAACCAAATTGCACGGTTCTCGAACTACTGCTGTAAGAACTGATTGCTCCTTCCCTGCTGTAAATGAACAAGTAAGTGCAGACTATTCAGGGTCACTTTCAGTGCTGGTGGGCTGGGGAGCTTCCACAGTGCTCTCTGAGAAGTTGCTTTCTCTCAGCAGCACCCTGTGTGTTCCCCATGCAGTGACCTGCTGCCAGCCACGCTGAGCTGGTGCTGGCCATGCTTTTACCCCAGTGGCAGCAACTAAATGAGGGTGCTCAGACCTCGTGTTAACTAAGACATGACCTGCCTTCCAGCATGATTCTGAGATGTGAATGCTACTGCTGCCAGTCCCCTGGGAGAGCTGACTGTCCCATTTCCCAGTGTGCACAATCGATGGCTGCCTCTCAGCTCAGGGCACACAGCCTCACACGCAGACGTGGTGAGGGCACGGCTGTGGCCACACAGATGAGGCTGCAGTGGCTGCAGGAAAGCAGCCTGAGCCCTCTCAAAGGAGGCCTCTCTTACTTTTGTACAGCAGCACTGATGACTGATGTTAAATCAGCCTGCAAAGCCTTGCAGTTCAGAGGCAGATGACCAAACACTAATCACGTGGCTGCCAGCAGCTAACATTAGCCAGGGAAAAGGATTTTAACTGACTGCAACTTCTGTGTTATCACAGAGGGCTTAAAAAAGAGCTCAGCTGGGAAATGGGGAGAAAATTGGGAAAAAAAAGAAAAAAAAAAAAAGAAAAAGAGAAAAAGAGAGAGAAAGGTAATTTGGCAGTATCTGTGCCCCATCACAGGCTGCCTTGGAAAAATTCCTGAATTTTGCACTCTGGTGTTCAAGCTCAGAGACACCACCAGTATTCTAAGAAATAGAATTTCTTAGAATTCTAAGAAATAGAATTTTGCTAACACACAGCCTGTTTGCTATTACTCCCCTGTGTATGGCAAGGTTCCTTTGAGAAGCTTGTTCCTCACAGAGCCTGCCCCTCTATGCACAGCTCATATGTGAGGGAGTGCTCTCCCCTGACAGAGCAAACCTTTGCTGCAGTGGAGAAATGCAGTAGATTAGCACCCAGACAAATTATTTTGGCACTTCTGCAGTGTACTGAGGGTGACAACCCACAATCAAAGGGATATGGGCTACAGATGTACCACTTCTCTCTTGAGTCTGCGTCTTCCCTTAGCTTACAACTGTGCAGCAACCTCAGGGCAGATCTGCAGAGCCATCTAAACAGCACTGAACTAAAATGTTTAGTTCTTCAACAGTTGGATCTGCAATGGCAGCAGCATTGGCATTTGGAGCAGTATCTCTGCTTATATATGGAAAGAAGCATTTTTCCTGAAGTGCCCAATGGCAGTGAAGTAACAGATAATGGCAAACAGCATTATGGACACCCTTTAAACTGCATGCAAATTACCAAGCATGACTTACTTTTTAAAATCAGAATGGTCCTTTATTTGTATGGAAAAAATTCTACAGCTGAGTCCCTTCCCTCTGCTACACAAATTTCACATTCAGTTGCACAGTCACAAAACACGGCTTTGGAAGGAATCCCCACTTACAACAAAAACCACATCAATGTGACTAATCACAGCAGCTGTCTTACCTATCAGGAGTTTAATGTCTTTTACTTAAAGCCTTTAAATAAAACAGCTTGTCTACACATTTTTCACTGAGCAATACAACTAATTCCCATTTTTTGAAGAAGCAGCTTTAATACCCTAGCATTAATAGCAGCTTCAAAGCCATGAGACAGTACTTATGATCATCCTTGACAGAGCACATGTGCATGTTGCAAAGTTAGCCTGGAAAGGCTCAGGTGTAGCCTTTCAGATCCCATGAGGATTTAAACAACCCATGAAGTTATGTTTCTTAACAAAACTATGCCTTTTTTTTCTACTCTGACCTAATACTGTCACTACCAACAACAGTGACAAGGTGCTTCTGTTGCATTAGTAGGATTGCAGTACTTCTTGTGCAGGCATGACTGGTCTGTGGAAGGAGGTAGGACATTTTCCTCCCAGTTCTATTGGAATAGCACGTCTTTGATGATTGAAAGCTTCCCAAGGTTTTACATTGCTTGTACTTAAATCTTCACTGTTATTTTTTCAAGTGGTTAATGGACTTCCTTTATCTTTACATCTTCTGGAATCCTTCTACAGATCATCCACTGGAAAATGCCTTTACATTACATGGTAAAGTACTGGATTTGTTTTGCCTTATCAGCCTGGGAGCCCTTCCCTCTGACCTGAAAGAACAAGATGGTACCGATGGTGATGCCACTACTCTGACTGCCATTTGTTGAAGTAGAGTCCCTGGATAAAAACACAGCTATCATCAATGGCCATAGGAGCTCACCTGGCCACAACAGAGGCAAATTTGAAGTCTACTTCCTTAGAGCCTGTGGCCCACATTAACACGAGTCATCCCAACATCTGCTGAGTTTGTGTGCTGAAGCATTTGCAGGTTCATGCCTTTGAATACAACCTCATCTTTAGAGCTCGTGTCTATTTTTCTGCTCTGTCTGTTGACAAGCAATCCTAAGAATCTGTCACTAGCTGGCAAAAATAGAAATGGGACAGGAAAAGCTATGGACCTCAAAAGTGTTTCTGGAATTTCATTGCGGGCAGATCTCTCATGATGATCTCATGAAAGAACTGCCCTTGAAAGTAAAACGAGAACTTTTGGATACAAAATCCCAGGAAGTCACAAAACAAAAGCTAATTGAGGCGATTAAAAATTACTCTGAAGAGGATAGTGATGGTAATGTGAAAAGCTTGTAATCTATGTAACCTGATAAATATCATGGGGGATTAATAACACAGTCAGTTCAGAGAAAACTCTTGAGATTGAAATAGTATTCTCAGAACAATTTAGAACAAGGAAAGCTTTCCCCTTTGTGGATCTGTAACAACACACAGACTTTGAGGGAGGCTCCAACTCTAGAGAACATAACTTTGGTCTGGAACAGGACACAAAAGAAAACCTCAAGGCATGTGATGGTAGATAACGAGAGCCAGGGTCTCATGGAAAGTCTCCAGACAATGACCAATTCAGTGGAGGCATATGTCTGTTTCTTGCTCTAGGAAATACAAGTTATTTGTAAAAACAATTGCCAGATTTCCCAAGCCTTTTCTAGCCTAATGAAGGACTTCTATGAAAAACTTATTTTCTAGGTTCTCCTTTTTTTTTGTCCTTCTAGTGCAGGTACTGGGTTGAGACCATGTCCTGGCCCTAAGCACTAATGTAAATCCATCCTTTATAGAAACAGACATTGGATTTACCCTGGTCATCTGCTCCATTATTTGCTATGATTCCCACCAGCTGCAGTTTTCTTCCACAACTGCCTGTATGTTGCTAAGAAGACTGCAGAAACAGTGTTCTTGGGGAAAATGCACAGTATTTATATGTGCAAATTGATCATTTTGAAACATGGCAGGCTCAGCAAAATTTCTCCCTGAAAATCATCCCCATGAAAAGACACATATTTAGATCCTTTAGTCAGTGTCAGTACCATCTCTGAGATTGCCCTTTTTAGTTAATTTTGAGAGCAAACAGAACAAATGTGCATCAAAGTAGCCCCACATGAAAACCCAGTGCCAGGAGAGGCAGCAGGGAGCAGCTACTGCAGGGTCAATCCATGCTGCCTTTCTCACCATTCACAGTACATGAAAAATGCTCAGGGACAGGCTGCCATCCCACTGCATGTGACACAAATGCATTCTTTTGTCTTCCTGACACACTGGTTACATGAAGTTTTGTTCATTTTAAAAAAGAAACAAAAAGAGATGAAAAGAAAAGCAGGTCTCTGATATCTTTTTGCACAGGGGGCTGATTTGAAATGAAAAGTAGTGAAAATAAAGTGGAGTACCTCCAACCTTTTTGATATCTAGCCTGAGCTAATGACAGCTGATTTTCTTGTTACTCCAATACTATGATCACACTCCCTTTTCCAGATAAAAGCAACACAGCTTCCCAAGACAAGACAACTCACCTTTCTTAAACTGCTAGTGCCTTTAGCATTTGGTAGAGGAGACAATTTTCTGGTTGAGACGAAAACCACTGAGCTGAACAAAGGTTTCTTACCGTTAAGGACAACGCCATGCAGACAAAAGTGAACTTCTTGATATGTGTGGCTGTGACGGTGCTGTTGGTGTTCACCAGTTTATTGCTGGGGTTATTCTAGGGCAAGAGAGAGAGAGAGAGAGATAGAGAACATTAGCCTGGCTCCAGACTACCAGGAGCTGCTGGCACCAGGGTCATGTGCTGGACCTGACTGTCTGTGCCTGTCCGTGTCTGACTTGGCTTGTTTGCTTTATAACCTAGAGCTTTCTGAGCACTTGGTACCACTACAGAACATTTTCTGCTTAAACTGACAGCAACTGCTGCTATGGTCACTGAAGGCTGAGTAATCTCCCTACTTTTCCAAATAATAAGTCCTATTTAACAAATTCAGCTTTGAAAAAGGTTGGTAGCTCTTTCTAAGAAAACACCACATGATTTTTTTAAAACCTTATTTTAATGTTTGTAGCATGTTTTCACAGGAAAAACTGGATTTGATTCCCTTTTACCACAAATTGGTACCAAATCAAGAATGCAAGCATCCTTACTGATCCAATTAGACAAGCAGGTAATATAAACAAAGCTTCTGGAACAGCTGGCTCCATTAATGCAGTTTAATGAACAGAACATAATTAGGACTATTAGATGTTCCACCTTGAACATGGGCTCTGTACTCACATGGCAGCAAAGTTTTATTTAAAACAACAAAAGCCTTCTTCCAAATGTCTAATATAGCAAATGAAGCTGAAGATTTAAAATTGCCCTTGGGGAAGGCATAAAACCAAACTAAATGGTCTGTGAAAGGAGAGGATGGGATATCAAAGCAGGTTACCATTAGGAGCCCTTAAGAAAGAGGCTGTTAGGTCATATATTGCATTTACCCTGGGACTGTTTGAGACACAAGTTTGTGCACCTGCTGATAAAACCTGTACCATGAGATGTACATTTATACACCCTAGATGTAACTGGGGTAGAGCAGCAGTACCTGTCACAGAGTCAGCCTTCTCTACTGGAGTCACTTGTAAGAGAAATAGAACTATTGCAGACACATTTGGGGAGTGGAGCACTGTAAACAGTACATTATTTCACACACATTCAGGTGCTTGATGGAATTTTGCAATTTAAGGCTTTTGTTCTGATCAGTGCAGCAACTGCACCTAGATAGCCCCATGTTTCTGTCTAAATACCTGCTTGGAAGTTTGCTTGAAGATGTAGGCAACCAGACCCTAAAGCAGGAAGTCACTCCATCTGACCTTTTTGGGAACAGGTTATGAAAACACCCTGTAAACATTTTTTCATGCATCTACTACTATTAATTGTGTTTCTGAAGAAATACTTTGCTTTGCTGTTAGTTTTCACAGATGTGAGGATAAGCTTGGCTTACATCACTCACCCCTGTTTAAAAGAACTTTTTGCTGCACGGCTCAACCTTCTAACAAGCCTAAAATAACAAAGGAGAAATAAAGCACACCCAAAACAAGCCATCCAAAAGGGCTGTTAAGAAAAAGCTTTCTCATCTGTTTGTATCTCTCTGCTGTTATCCCTGCCCTTGCCATACTCTGCCCTTTGCCCTAACTCTTGACCACATACTCTTTGGTCATAACTCTTCCACACTATTTAGTTCTCAGAACAAAACACTATGGAGCAATAAGAATTCCCATCTAGTCATCAGATAAATAGCATTCACAAATCTCAAAACTGGTGTTGTACTGAGCCAGGTGGCAGGGTCCATTAGCAGCAATGGCATTATCACCATATAAAACAGCACAGAGAGCACAGAACTAGCATAGGCCTGCTCTCTTCCATAATGTCAGTAGTAACCCTAAGCCTGAATGTAACTGCTAGGCCATGGGGCTGCTTTGGACACAGTCTCATTAAAGACTGAAGTAGGACCCCGCATCTCTCTTACAAATGTGAAGAGAGATAATGATTTCTCTTGTGAAGACAATAATCTGGCTTCAGCAGTAGAACCCCTGAAGAGGGGCATCTCAAATCCCATCAGTCAGTGTGCTTCTGATGGCCATCAGCATTGCCAGCCTCCTGAATAACCAACAAAAGAAAATGGGAGTTTGAATGCAACACACTGTTTCGGCTTCTGAAAATCACAATGGACACCTTACAGGGTCCAGAAATAAAAAAGTGTTTCTATTTGGGCTCTTCTGAGAAAAACTTATGATAAGGAAACAAAGCTTTTGGAAGGCACAGTGACACAAGGTGATGCATGACCAAGGGAAAAGCAATTCCCACAGCAATCTTCAAAAACCCACTGTGTGTTTCAGGTTTGGTATTTATTGTCTGAAAAGTACAGCGAAGGCAATTACACATATGGTTGCCAGGATGAAATACCCTTTATACTGCTGCTACCTAATTTTGTACATTTTATTACAAATTGCTCTTCAAACATGGAACTAAAATTCCCATGAGTACTTTTCCAGCAGTTGGATAAAAACTGTACCCATCTGTGCCTTATCTTAGCATTTTTTTCCTCACAGTGTCCCACAAGAGCCCTGTGAGAAGCCATTTAACTGAAATAAACGAATGGACAAATCCTGGTCTAATCCTGTCACCTCTGCAGTTGTCAGTGTATCTCTAACCAGCTAAATCAGACCTGAATTTAGGAGTCTTAATTGCTGTTACTACTGCTTGACAATAGTGCATTTGATTGTGGCTTGCATCAAATGAGGTTAGCAGCTCCTGAGTTTCCTGTCCCAAACTATTTTTATCTTGCAGTTCACTGGGTTTGCATCTGCAGTTCCTTTTGAGCAGCATGGCTTCTGAGAAAACCTACCTGTGGTATTTTATCTGACAGGTCAATTTAGTTGTACACAGGCAGGTTAGGAGGTTGTGATTTATTTGATTTCGTGTTGGTTTTAAATTCTCCTTGTAAATATGGTGGATGATATTAAACAGGGCTTGCTCCAGTTAGATACATTCCAGAGAAAACATATTTTTCATGAGTATTTGGAACCAGAAAGTTCAGTTGGTAAATAAAGGGAAGGAGATTATCTGGCATTTGAATTCTAGAGTCACAGGACAGAATTGTTCTTTGCATAATATAAGGGGACTAGAGAGTATACCTGTCATAAATCAGAGCAAAAAAAGAGACTAAACAAAATTAATTTCTGCTCTGTGCCCAGTTCCAGGAGCAGTCCTTGCATTCTTACATAATTACATGATTTGCAAACAAAAATCTTCATAGCCTTGGGTCATTTAAGTCAGTACTACTAAAAGAATGTCTGTTATCTCTGTTAGTGTCAGTCTATGAAACACCCTTTGCTAAATATTAACATAAGCAAATGAACCCAAAGCCACTTGGGAGATAGCACAAAATCCAGAGCGGAGACGTGAGCTTGCTCATTCAGTGATGACACTTTGTGAGAAATCACTTCATTACCTGAGTAGCTACCTCATTGTGAGGACTTTTTTTAATCCCTAAAATTACAGCACCTATCTATCCAAAAGGCAGCTTAATACCTTGTAACACAGAGCTAAGGTTAGAATCATAAATCAGACAACAGCTTGAAGCCACCGAAAGCCAATTAATTTTAACTAGATTTTAAGAAAACCTATCAGTGGAACAACAAACAGAGAGAACTAGGAGAACCACACATGCAAAACCCCACAAGAGGTATTTATGACAGCACTAACAGGGACACTCACCTTGTCAAAAGCAGGGTACACAGCTCTGATCTCTGTCAGCCAGCCATAGGGCATGTGTCCCACTGGATATGTAGCTGTCAAAATTGCCACTGCCTATGAACAGAGACAGAGAAACATGAACTTTAAATCTTCAAACACAACACTGAAACTAACACAGGGTGCTACTGCCCACCAGTATCACCACATTGACCTTGGCACAATGCAAAACCAGACCAGGGACTGGAAGCTTCTTGTTTCAGGAAGACCATCAAAATGACTGTCATTTGGCCTGGCATTTTAAGCTTATGAATTTTTTTTTGTGTCATGAAGTTACCTAAATCAACTTTGTCATTTCACCATCACTCTGATACTCTGAGATAAGAGTTAACTTGAGCTGTGGTGCACCCCTTACCAGGCCAACACCTTCCTCCCAAATTGCTCCTGAGTTATTTTACCTACAGATAGCTGAGCAGCAGAATGCCTTGCAGCTCACAGTAGTTTTGGATCATACCACATAATTTCAATTTATATACATTTTACTTGGTTATCCATAAATAAGATAGCTTCAAGTAAAACAGACTATATATATTGGATTGGATATATATAAAACAGACTATATATATTTGATTGGATCTCAGTGGCTGACTGAGTTTGGACATCAAAATGACTGCTTGGAGGCAGGAGGCACTTAACGAGACCAAAAAAATCTACCTCTGCCCACTTTGGTGCTCATCAATGAACACCAGACAAAAATAATCCCAGGTGAACATTTTTATTATAAGAAACAATTTATTGCCTGAAATTTTACCAATTCACTGCCCTTTTACTCTCTCATAAGTACAGTCCAAGAGGTTTATCAAAGACATAAACTCCCCCCCATATTAATGTATGAAATATTTTGGTGATTTTTCTGGCTGCTGAAGAAAAAGTCCAAATACATGTCCTTCATGTAGGAAGAGTGTTTAGGAGCTCTTCCTGTGGCTACTTGTAAATCTACTGTCACTCCAAATTTTCTAGTCCTCAGAGCTGAAGTATGCATCTGAACTGAGAACTGCCTGACTCTCTTAACTCTAGAAATCAAAGTAGTTGGGTGCCTTTTGTCTGCAGGTTCAGATCTGTTACAATCCACATATTTCTGATTAATTTTACATCTGGCAATGGTAGTGTTAAGAAAGACCTTTTTTAACTACTGCTATTTCTGTTTCACTCCCAAACTTTCAAAATACATTTTCTTGATTATCTGACCCAATTTTCCCATTATAAATGCTGCCTTTGCTTGGTTAAAAGATCTATACAAACACAGGACCATGTAGCTAATTTGTTCCCTGTGCTGTTTAAAAAGGGAGTGGAATGTGATGATATCCACAGAGAGGAAGAGAGTGGTATAGATCCTTCCCTGCTAATAATAGCACTAATAATGTTTAATGTACCTTGAAAAAGTAATTGGTTCAAATAAAACAAATTGGAATTTTAAGATAGTACCCTTTTTAATTGCACACCCTCCCATTACTGTATTTTCATCAGAATTTCCATCTATATGAAACCAAACTAGGTTAAATCAAGTAAGGAATATAAAAGCTATTTTGCTTATTTTCATTGTTAAATCCAAAAAGACTGCAAAGACACAGTACCTGTTAAGGGAAAAAGTATTTCCCTACCATATTGTGTATGCTAGATTCTGCTTAGATGAAAGTTTTTAGTATTGATTTTTTCCCAGTGTTTTTCCTCAATTAGTGTTATTCCAACATACATGCATGAAAGTTTTCCTAAATGTCTAGCACCTGTGTTTGACAGATGAGAAAGGCCCCTATGAAAGCCAGCACCAAAGGGGTAGCCCAATCACCACAACTGTACTGGCAGTCCAAACAAAGCAGAGGGAGCTGGACAGTGCAAGTGGATTTGTGGTCCTCATGGACATGTTACAGCCTAGTCCTTCACAGGGACTCCCTGCCCACAGTGAAAGCTGCTGCTATTATTGAACAGGGGACCTGTAAAAAGTCCTGTGGATACAGATGCTCCAGACATTGATGTTATCTGTATTGTCAGCACCTCCCTTTGCAAAGGCAATTATTTCAGAAATCAGAGAAAGTTGGGATGTGACCATTACTGTAAAACTGCCAGTAAATCCCAGATATGACACGTATTTGGAGTCATCCTAATAGCAACAAAATGGAACTGGCTAGCCATGAAATGTGATGCATCTAAAATTGAAAGTCACCAAGAAATGTAAAACTGATCTTTGCTAATTTTTGGCTCCCCTTGTACAAAGGCCACTGTTAACACATAGACTGATCCCTGAATCACATATGTAAAAGTGTTAAGCTTCCTAAGTTCTTTTCTCACAGCTGTTTATTTGCAGGGCCTGGCACCTCCTGAGTGAGTGAAATACACAATATCATGTATGACAAATTTATAGCAGTTCTTTGAACTTCTCTTTTAATTTAGTATCTTACAGCTCTGCTTATCCTATGGCTATATGCATCTAGACATCCTTGCACGAAACTGGCAGCAGAAATTCCCCAGACTTTTTAGGAGAATGGGTCAGCTTGTGGTGAGCATTGGTAAAGGCTCTGCATCACAATCAGAAATCTGTCTCCCAACAGCTGTAAGAGACTTACTGGACTAATCTGAAATTCCTCAAGAGAAACATGGTGCATTTCATATCCCAACCAGGAGTCAATTTTTTTTATATGTACTTTTTAATGTCTCTGTTCTGTGTGATGCACTGACTGTTAACAGTAGTTTCACTTCAATTTGCACAGCCATAAAATATGCATGACAGGAAAGAGTAGGACATGGGACTACTGTCAACTGCCCTAAAATTTCTGGGATCTAAATGCTCCAGACTATATGTTCTTACATGTAGAGCATGAAAACTTGGGATGCAGGCACTATTCAGCAAAAATTTCTACTAGTCTTGTTGAGGGTGAGGTCCCAGTAGACCTGGCAGAAGGGCTCATGGTGAGAGTCCAATCAATCTTCTTTTCAAGCATAAAAATGCACTAAAGAGAAATGTACTTAAAACAATTTTTTTCTTGTCAGCTTGGCTGAGGAGAGAGGCACAGAGGTAATGCCATGGAAATGATCATTTGCAGTAAAGGAGAGCACTGCCTTTCTTACCTCTGTGGCTGCAGAACTGCCACCTAGGTCCCGGGAGACAAAAAGGTTGACAATGGGCCTACTTATTCGCTGAGTTGCCAAAATTAATGCCAAAGGCCACCAGAAACTCAGCATCTTCCTTATTGTAGCTTCTCCCTGCAACACAGGATAAAAAAAAAATGAAGTGAGTTTGGAAAAAAACCTGCAGCACACGACCAAAAGCATGGAGAAAGGTTTTCTGCTTTTCCCATCCATTGTCAGTTTGGTACATTCATTTCAATAATTTTCAGTATGAGGAGCCTAAAATATTTTCACTCATGGTAGCAATACTGATTCAGAAGAAGATGTGTCATGGATCTCAATAAATAATGCATAAGGTACCTATCTGCATAATTTTTTCTGACTACTAGAAAAGCTACATGAAAAACAATATGACATTTGAAGAAAAAGAGAAATTTTGGTATCTTCTTCCATATGAACTAAGGTGTTCCCTTAGTTCATGCTGTGCTGTCTTACAGCTCAGTACAGAGGTCCTCAGCAGACACATCCAAACTATGGAAGGCATTGTGTCACATGTGCTGTTGTTGGAATAATTTCCACCATGCCTCTTTAACTGAAAATGTTTTTTTCCTGCAGGACAAAGAGAAGGCCCTACATGCACAGTGGTTTAATGCAGTATTACAACACAAAAAAAACCCCCACATAAAATTATTGAGTTCAAAAAACCACAAGCATGAAGACATACCCCCATTTCAGGCCCACTTCTGTCAGGAATAACATCATGTATGTTCCTGTAGTAGCCCAGGCAGAGCGTGGTACACCGGACAAGTGCTCCCATGTACAGGGACAAGATTGGGATCAAGAGAGGCTCCCTGCACTCCAAGTGACTGTGAAGCAAAATGGCTACAAAAACAACCTGCAGAGAAAACAAACAGATGATTAACAATTTGTCTGGGTGCTTCTCCCGGGCCAATTTCTGTCTGGCTCCTCCTAAGTCGATCTGACACAACAACTTGCATGGCTACAGTTCTACAGAAACTTTAGTCAGGATCCCCCAGTATTTGGTCATGTACATGAGAAGAACAGGAGTTAACTTCATACTCTATGACACAAGACTTGAAGTTTGGGCAGGTGACAGACTAGAACCCATAAATAGGAGAAGGCTGGCATGAAAGTCTGGCAGGGTCTGGCAGCAGGCATGTGGCTGAGAGTCACCCTTCCCAGGAGAATGTGCTATTCTGATACATGGCCCTGCTGTTGTGGGGTTTTTTTGGGCAGTAGGGAGAATAGTGACAATTAAAAAACAGATTTTTTAAATATTCACTTCAACATTTAGGAGCAGGAAGTCTTATGTCAACCTAATTTTCAGCTTTTTCAAGTGAAATTTCACTATTTCATTATTTGCTTTTCAGCTGAGTGCCACATTAATGTAAATTAAATGGAAACTTTCGGGCTAATGAACAGTTCATAATTCAGCCTTTTAAGACTGAATGCTTAATCCACAAAATGTAAAGGAACTGATTAATATGATATTATTCTCTTTGTTAAGTACAGAGTGGATGAAATGCTGTTAAATTCCAAATTATTCAGGATGGGGGGCACAACTGGAAAGCCAACTGTGTTTGGTGCTGTGAAGAGCAGAACCAGGACAATCCTGCCAGGATGTGCTGACATTTCAAGTGAGTTACAAGAAATAAAATACACATTGTTCAGAAGCAGGTTCTCTCCTTCATTGCTAGAGCTGTAAAATAGTTAAGAAAAACCACACTCTGCAAATGTTCCTGAGGCAGGCCACAGTGCTTATGAGGGTTTTCAAACCTACAAAAACATTGCTTTTCAGTAAATAGAAGCAAAGTCAGTCACAAAGAGTATGCACATGAAGCTACCCAAGAAAAAGTGGCTACTGCCTGTGCCCCTTACTCCCTGTTGTGGGGTGCATATGTAGGTGCAGAGTTCTGAGCTATGACAGCCACAACTTTTTGTGCTCTGGATTTGCTCTTGCTCTATGTAATATTTTGTTGAGAGAAGATGACAGGTGTCTTATTCTTCACAACCCTGGCACCCCCCCTCACCAACCGCTGTGGAAAGGGCATGGCCAAAATAAGAATCTGTTTCTTTATTTAGCTCACATGGCCTGACAGCCAGGGTCAGGAAACTTTGTGGGTCACATCGGAACAAGAGCAGACCCTGAGGGTTAAGGTCATTTGCAGTAATTGGTATTATCTCTGGGGATTTAGTGCACTACTGTAGAGGGGCAGACCTGACAAATACAGAGTAGCAACTGACTGAACAGCTCAACCTGGTTTATGGTTTCCTCTGTTTAGTGGAAGGAAAATGCTACGGAAAATTGAACTGAGTGCCATTGACTTCATATTTCCTTTGATGTTGTACTGTTCTATCCTCTTATCCAGTCATTACACCATACAGCTGGTAATGGGGCACTACAGCAACTGTTTACAGTTGCTGGGACTCTTCATTTCCAAATATTTTTATATGTTTCAAATGAGGGCTGTATATTAGTTCTTAAATGCTACAACACAGTGTGTATGAATGTTGTTTTTTCAGTGTGCCTAATACAAAACAACAGGATAGTTAACAGCTCCCTTTTGAAAGTTCAAAAAACATTTTGTCTTCTCTGAATCACCCAGGGGTTATCACCACAGACCCCTTCTGGAGCACTTCTGAGCCTTCACCTTTTGGAACAGGAACACGTACTCAAAGGTGGCTTACACTGCATTTCCTTGGGTTAGACACCACGTGCAAAACTGACAGGTCAGCTGGAGAATCATGCCTTCACCTCCAGCTCAGGATTTCACTGGAACTGTGCAAAGTGCTGGGGAGAATGTACAGAGAGAGAAAGATCTATTTCAAAGCACTCTCTCAGCCTCAGGATTGGTAGCAGCCCGTGGTCTCCTTGCCTGACCTTTCTTTCCCCCAAATGTACATGTGTACATACAGAACTTGTTTCTCAGCCATTATGAACAGGGCTATGGAAGGGCTCCAGGATGTGACCCTAAGGCAAACAGCCCTGGGAACTGACTTGATCCAGTCAAATGAGACTGTCCTAAACCACAGCTGCCAGCAAATAGCCTTCACATGATGAACAGTCAGAGGGCAGCACACAAGATTGCCTCCTCTGGTGTCTTGCTTATGGAAGAGAGAGAAGGCACCAGAGAGACTCTGTACTAGAGAGTTCCTGTTTAGGAAAACATTTGCTCCATAACACAATCGGAACAGTGACTTCTATGAGGAGCCTTTACCTGAGCTATGACATCTGAGATGGAGGCACATCCCACTAGGAAACTGTACTTGTGTTTCAGCAGAATCCCTGCATGGGTCCATGCCTGAAAAAAAGATAGAGAAAATTTTGGGAAGTGATTATGATATTGTGAATGATTTCAGGTCCAAGAATGCTGTTTTCTGGTTGCTACATTGTACACAAACAACCTGTAGCAGTAGCTGGTGTGAACCTGGGCAAACATTAGGCCATTAATGCAGAGAAAGTACTGTTGCATTGAGTTCCTCAATGTTGTCAGGCTGGCAGGGAGAATAGGGATAAATTTACAGACTGTATAGACATTTCTCAGCACATCTGGTAAGAAAGCAGCCCTTCACAAATCAGATGCTGCACAGGATGAATTATCATAGTAAATCTAATAAACTTGATAAATCTAATAAATGATAAATCTAATAAATGCACCTGCTGGATGCACCTCTGAAGTGTAATATTCTTTGTCCCACTGAGTTACACTGCGTCCTGTCTGGAAAAGAAATCCAACTTCTTTTAAATGATCCCACTTTTTATTGTCAGTGACTGTTTCAAGCAGACAGAGTGGTGAGAAAGTGGTGGAGGCATTGGCATGAGAAGGTTCTCCTTTACCAGTTTTACACACAGGTAGAGGCATTAAGGGGAGCTGCCACATTTTCATGTTGTGCTGGCCACAAGCAATGAGTCTGCTGATCTGGGAAGCAGCAGCTCTCCCCAGGTATGGCTCCCTTGCTCAAGCATTTGAGATATAACTGGAGTTAGCTGTGCTTGCAAAAACTGATGGTAAGAAACATCTTTTTGAAAAATTTGCTTTGAGAAATTATTGATTTTATTCCTTGTGAGCTCTGTAGGTCTGGGAATGCACGGCAAATCCAAATCTTTCACTACAAATCAGAATGAGGTCACATACAGACAACCAGTACAGCTCATCACAAGACTACCAGCGCTTTCCAACAGGCACATACTGTTACTCTGACAAGGCAGCTGAGGTTTGTGACATTTGTCATGATCTCTGGATGTTTAAAGTTCACTCAGATGCTTTCTCCATGTAGCAGGAGATGAGTCAAGGTATGTAGAGAATTACTGCTTGCCAAGGACACACCTTACTTCTGCATACTTCAATTTCCCATCTGGTAACAAAGTTTGTGAACTAAGGTCACAAAAACATAGCATTAACATTAAATTTCAGTTCTGAATCAGGCACTCACCATGGCATCCATAAAAGGGAAGGCAGCAAGATAAAGGAAGGCCCTCCGAGTTTTACTTCCCACTGATTCATCCACATGGTGCAGCTTATTGATAATGTAATACCCCAAATCACTATATGCTGTAAAGAAACAAGATAAGAATGAAAAACAAAGCTTGCATATGGACTCTTGGGTGAGACATTCAGAAGTACCTGAAAGGCTGTAATGCCTTGGAGCTCAGACACACATCCACTTAGCAAGCAGCTGCAAGGGCTACAGATATTGCAGCCTCACCAGCTGCTGTTTATGACTAAGAAGTGCTCTCATGGTTCTTTTTAAAGTAACCTTTGGCAGAGGCGTGATAACAAATGGCTGGATTGGGAGATGAGTATAGTAAGTGCCACATCTGTTTGCTAAATGAACACGCTGGTACTCCAGAAAATCTACTGCTCCTTCATTAAATCAAGGCTCTTTGTTAGAAAAGCTTTTTCACCAGGCATTGTGTATTTCATGGGATATAGTGCCTTATAAATGTTGAAACCATCTATTATCACTGCATTCTCATGACATTACCTGTAAACCTGCCCAAAGCTGTAAAATGATACTGTGATTTGTGATGGCATGCAACAAATCACACTCATTATGTCTCTCCCTTACTCTGCCTTATGACCACCTCTGCCAGGACTGTCAGGACACTGTGCTTTGCTGTGCAGTCCCTGGGCAGCCTTGACCTGCCTGAGGTTCCTTCCTTATCTAGAGCCAGCACCTCCAGAGCCACAGGTCAGAACAGGGCACCTCTGGAATTCAGGGGGCTCCCACTCCTGATTGCCAGCATGCTCTTCACTCTCCTGTTTGAACCCAAGACAACCTTTAGTGTTGGACAACTCTCTCTTTCCAGGTCTCTCTTCTCAAAGCCTTGGGTTGAGGCTGCACAGACATGGGAAGTCCCCACACAGCTCGCTGCAGAAGTGCTTACAGTTCTGTTTGTACCCATGTTATCCAGCTGTTTTAAAAATCCCAGAGTCCTCCCAATAACCAGGAATAACAAAGGCTAGCTCAGACTGGAGTCTGAACTATGGAGACAAATACAATATGCATAGGTAAATAATCCAAATCAGTTTTAACTTTTTATAAACTATGTTCTAGATCTGCCCATCATTACTTGATTTCCTCTATACACTTGCAATAGCTGTTACAAGAATTATTAGGCCAATCTCCCCTAAGGCAAGGAATGGTAGAATTATTTGTGTCTGGGGAACCTTATTTCAGTTCTCTCCTACCTGTGTATTTTCTAAGTTAACTATTTCAAATGTGAACATCTATCTAATTTTCCATTTATAACAACCCTATTATCTTTGTACAAACCTTCACATAGGGTGTTTCAGGAGAGATCCTTTTCATGCATGCATCATAACTGGATTGACAAATGCTAACATTAGTCATCAAATTCAGTCCTCTTAGCCTAAAACTGCCTTTCATAACTTGCAAACAATACTTGGAAGCAATTAAAGAGGAGTTTAAGTTGTCATTGTTTTGTGATGGCTTAGAGACACAGCAGTTAAATGATTAACAGAACTGAAAAGACTATTTGAGTCCAAATAAGACAGTGTAAACAAGATAGTAAAATAAAAGAAGGTATGACAGCACTGTGAGCAAGCACAAACCACATTCCAGATAACCAGGACTGCCCAAAAGATGCTAGAAATGTTAAAAACTTCTTCTTTCCCTATGCTGGTCCCTATCTATGTCTTTCATCTGAACTATAACTGTTAGACTCACAGTCTCCAAATTCACTCAGTAAATCCCAAGTTGCTTAGCCATCTTCCTGAGGCACTCCCAGCCTTGTTTCCTTTGCAGAGGGTTGGGGAAGAATTTTAAACCAGGACTCCACCTTTTCTTCAGTTCTAAGAAGGCAGTTTAGTCCCTTAAGTGCTCAGGTGCTTGTTGCAGTTCAATCAAACATCAAGCACAGCCTCCTTATATTTTTGCATGAATAGCCATGTGCCAATCTTCTTCACTTGGTGTTTTGAAAACTCTCAGCTACGAAGGGTTTTTTGCATGGTAAGCCCTTGTGGAAAGCTGCTTTTATGGCAGGGCAGTACATGGATGTTCTTGAATCAACTTATTTCAATGAAGGAAAGAAGTCTGGAAGGTTTGTGAGGCAAGCCATGTGGGAAGGTCAGATTCACTGAACTTTCTCTTAGGTTCCAATGAGTGTGCTTTACACTTCTGCACAAAAACTTAAAAACCAATGCAGGTGACACACCATCTTATCCTCCACATAGGGACTGGGAATTGTAGTCCACGTGCTGAGGAACCTGCTTCTGTGGAGGGGCCACCTCCAGCAGAGCAGTGCCAGAAGCACAGCACGCTGCAGAAGTTACCCTTCCCTGATCTCCCTGTCCTTCATCTGTTTTAAATGAGACTTTTAAAGTGTTTAGAATGTGAGTAATAAGTAACCTTTTTGTCTCTAAAGGCCATTGTGGGTTTTTTGGTTGTTTTTTTTTTAACCTAAAATTTGCTATTACAGAAATATTCACAGAATCAAAGGGTCAGAGGCTGAACTACTCTCACTTTTAAGAAAAGAGTCATAGTTTATTGGCAGGGTACTCTCTGGGCACTTATACCCTTACAACTCATAGCACCACATTTTTAAGGTTTCTAGGGATAACAGCACTGAGCTCTGTACTCATGAAAGATTTTCTTTTTCCTCTCCCCATCAAAAAAAAGTTTAACTGAACTTTTTAATGTGATTTTGGTTTTAAATACGTAATGGTTGAACTTAAAACATTTTCAAATGTTATTTTCAAAATAGTCAACTATTTCATATGTCAGTGAAAGCACACAATCACTTTCGCTGATGTCCATGAATGTTTCTGTCCTCACAAATAAGGATTTAGCAAGCTGAGATTCATTGACAAACATACAGGCATGTGTCACTGAGCCATGAATCAAGCAATTGCTGATGCAATTAGAACTTAACCTTGGCCAACCTTACAAACTTATTATGAAGAATGGTACAAAATTAATAACACAGACAACAAAGCTAGAGAGTATTACATAAATCTAAAGCAGATGGCACTTCCCACTTCTTGCATCATTTCAACTAAAACAGAAAAGTAAAAAAGTCAAGACAAGCTGCTTGTTTGCTCTTCTCTAGTACCTCATTTGTTTTGCTATGTCTAAGGATCAGATTTGCTACAGAAGATAAGCAGGAATTCTTGCTTAGCAAGAATTAGCTTTTGGTTTTTCCAGCTGAGTTTTAAGACCCAGAAGGTCAAGAATTGACACTGAAAACTGTACACCTAATTGGATCTCCTGGTCCCTACACGGATTTCTCTAGCAAGCCAATTACTACCACACAAACTTCAGACACCCTTAAAAAAACACACTCGTAATGATGCCAGCAATCTCAGACAAATACCTGTACTGTAGTTATTTTGGAGCTGACTGCTACTGAGCATGCCATACTTCAATCACAAAGAAAAAACTCTCAGAGGAAGTGACACCATTTACTTCCAGACACAGAGCTACATATGTCAAAAATAGCTTTACTGGAAGAAAAAAATCCAAAACATGATTTTGGGTAAAGTGTGTTCTTTCTAGACACATTCCATTTACATACTTTGCTGCCAGTTTTAAAAATGAACATGGAAACTTGAGAAGTAACAAATCTATTCTGCTGCTTGTCAGAAAGATGGTTCACATGGCCAAAACGGATGCTCATGAGTTTCTTAACCACAGAATGTTCTCAGTTGAAACAGACACACAAGGACCAAAAAGTCCAACTCTTAAGTGAATGGCCTGTACAGGGACCAAACCCACAACCTTCATGTTATTAGCACCATGCTTAATGCACTGAGCTAATTTGTTCAACAAAGGGATTTGGGCAGATAGGAAAATACCAATGTGAAAAAACAATAGCAAAACTTCATTTGGAGATGCAACAGGGTATAAAGATTTCCTTATGTCTTTGGTTAGCTTGAATTTAAAACAGAGGAGAAAGCCTCTGTTTTCCCATGTGAAAGCTCAGATGAGTGTTTAAGGTGTTAAGATTTTTCTTCTCTGCTTATTATAGTAATACATAAATTAAAGAAAACCAAAACAGCTTAGGAGCATCTCAGTGAAGACTGTTTACTGCAACCATATTTTTGTGTGCTTGGGTCTAGCTCCAAAATTGCATTACATAGATTTTCCCAAATCTGTGAATGACTTTTAGTATCTGAAATATCTTTATATAAGCCAACATTTTGTAAGTCTCAAAATTATCCTGGTGTAACTGAGACACAATCACTGCTATCCAAAAGTGCTTTGGTCATAGGCTTTCTTCTTTTGTCCTGAGTAGCTTGCTGAAAAGCAACTGCCCCTATTGTGGGAAAAGGGTGAGGGCAGCCAGGGAAGCATGTTATTGCTTTAACAATGATCATGCTGAAGTAGGACAAATTTTCAATGAATGACATTTTATTTTTATTTAGAGAGGAGGAGGATGGAGAAAGCAGCAAGCCCAGATAATTCTGATTTGTGTTCCTGTGCTGTCCCTTTTTTCCAGGGCAAAATGTTTAGTACACCCCAGTAGAGTGATCTTGTCAGAACAAGACTGACTAAAAGAAATAGCTTGTTGTAACCCACTCTGTAATTCCTAGTCTCTGGAAAATTCCAGTAGTGTTACACTGGAATTGGTGGGATTACACCCATGATTCAAGTCCCATGGAGATTTTTAACGTACATGCAGTGATCATGCATGTGGAAGTTCAAAAGTATCAGTGGAATTGCCAGGAACTGCTGAAGTGTTGCCCTGTGCAATCTATGGCCCATGCTCAGCAGCCTGACAGCAATAAATGGGCACAAAACAAATCACTCACGTGTCTTGGCCATACAATCCACCATAGATTACTGCAAAAGTTAACCTACAAGTTTGCTGGTTACTAAAGTTCCAACCTTTTTCTCCTGGTGATGACAATGATCCATCATGTTGTTTTTAATCAGGGATAGCAAAAAGCACAGAGGATATTTCCTCAAAGTAACTGCTGTCCTGTCGTTTCTAGAACTACTGAGAATTATTCAAAAGGAAATAAACTTTCTCAGTAAACTAGTGAAAAGTTGAACAATGCTGTTTTATTGCCAAAGAAGATGTGCATATTCTTCATGACACTGATGTTAAAAGGCTCACTTATTATGGAGGGCTTACCAGCAACACTAAGAAATGCATTATGTTAGCAAAATGTTATATAAATGACTTTTCTCCTCTGTCAAGCTGGCGATTTAGTAAGATGTCAAAAATATGCAGAGACAGGCTTAGCATCTTGAATTCCTTCTCTTACAGCCACCAAAAAGCCAGTCTCTGAAATAACAGGACACTTTAGACCCTGGCTCCATAGTGACCTTCCCACCAGGAGACTAATTAGTGGCAGTAGCTGCCCTCAAAGTAGCCCAGGGCAAGGAAGGCAGAATACTGTA
Organism: Agelaius tricolor; assembly: GCF_023055355.1. Taxonomy (NCBI): domain Eukaryota; kingdom Metazoa; phylum Chordata; class Aves; order Passeriformes; family Icteridae; genus Agelaius; species Agelaius tricolor. Next base: position 21,452,730 of record NW_027269262.1, on the reverse strand, counting down.
TTCCAGATCACATCTGAAACAGCCAGTCCAGGAATACTGTACTGACAAGGTCTACAGCAGTTTTGGAAGTAGGATGAGAAGATGGCTTTGAATCCCTTTGGCCAACTTGGTTCTCAGTTGTTACTGCTACCAGTACAAGGGAGTGACAGGAGCTGCTGGTGAGGACTTTGCAGACCTTCATAAGGATGTGGCTGGGTGATGACTGAGGGACCCAGAGCTTGAAGCTGTGAATTCAAAGGGTTTAGCTCAGCCAGTCACTGGCACAGAGGATTGTGTGTGCCCCAGGGGGGAAGCAGCAGTGGGAGGCTGGTGCTGAAGCAATGAAGCATGAGTCAGGTGAGTGAAACTGTCTGGTCTGATATTTTCCATGAGTAGAGGCCACTGTTTGTGAGGAGCTTTATATGTAGACTGCAAATAGTCCCTATCACAGTTGGAATTGTGGTGATTCATTGTGGTCACTGTGTTTCTACCACCACTTGTTTTCTTCCTTTTGGTACTCCTTATTTCACTGGGCTTTTTGTTTTCTGTTTCTTCCTGGGCTTTGACAGTCTATGGCAGATAGACATGTCATCTTCCTTAGCCCTATATTTATGGCATGTGGAAAAAAATTAGTCCCCTAAGTGTTATTTGTTTCTCTTTTTCATCCACCAAGCACCAGGGACCTGTATTTGTGTCTCTTGTAGACAGCCTGTGATGGGCTTGCAGCTGCTGGGGAGCACTTGCAGGTCCTAGGAGGCTGCCTGTCATTGGACTCCTTCTCTTCTTCCTGCTAGGCAGGCTGTGTATCTGTGGGTCAGAGCAAAATAATCAGGACTTGAAACAGGTTCAAAGGAAACTTGGAACATAACATTTGGCAACATCACCCAGGCAATTGGTGCTAGAATCTGACTAACTCCATTCCCTCAGGCGCTCTGCCAGTCTCTGCTGTGGCCTTTGCATATTTTCAGGCATAGACAAGTTAAAATACCAAAAAATATTTTGCAGTCTGTCACCATAAAAAGCTGAAAGATTGTGTGCAGTCCTTTAATTTAGGACTTTAAAGCACGGTAAGCACAGCCTCTTTTTTTCCCCAGTGTCTGCCGAGTGCATTTCAGGGGTTCTGAACCCAGCAGGGCTCTACTTCCAGGCAAAGGCAAGAAACTTAGCTGACAGGTTTTCCAGCCTTTGTTCCAAACACCTCCTTTCAATAAGATGTCCCACATGGAAAATCCAGTTATGTCTTTCACCTGGAAATTTGATAGTTACACTTAAAACTTTCTTAAAATCTATTCTAGCTTAAAATAAAATACTGTATGACTAGAAAATAACTTTTTATCCAGCTGGCAAAGGCAAAAACTTTGACCAGCACTGGCAGAAAAGCAAGTGAGCAACTAGAAGAGCAGCTCTGGGGGATGAAGAAATATTCCAAGCAAAGAAATATGAGAGCCAAATGTACAAATGGGCCAAAATTTATAACACTGACTCAATAAAACAGCTTCAAATGTAAACATGTTTAAGAAGTGACCAATTGAAATCAGTGAATTATATTAACTGGAATGCATGGATTCAGTTTATAAAATTAGCAATATCTAATCCCTGGCACACGTTAGCAATATCTAATCCCTGGCTAGTGAGCCATAACTGTAAGCATTTTTTATGACTGTAACATGGAGCAAAGCTTAATAGCACAGGGCTTGCATACCAGTGGTGGAATAAGAGATATGATGGTCAAAACAAACTGTAGTGCTTGGGAGGCACACAGAGCTGAGGTAAGAGCTGGGGGCATTTGTGTTTACCAGATGGATCTTGAACCTACTCAGGCAGGAACTGAAATAGTTCTATTCTATTCTATTCTATTCTATTCTATTCTATTCTATTCTATTCTATTCCATTCCATTCCATTCCATTCCATATGATGAACTGCAGCACATGAGATAATAACAGCCTGATAATGAATGCTCCCTTCGAGGCCACTCTGAGATTTCCCAGCAGTTCAGGATATTGCCTTTACACTCGCATTTCCCATTTTTCTGTGACGGAATGACACCCTACTGGTGCCGATCCAATCCAATGCCTGTCAACCAACACATGGCTCCATAGGCTGTTACAATTACCTCCTCCCTCCCACCCCTTACAACTCTCAGCTTTTTAGGATTTTACCTGCTCAATGCAGTGCACTCTCTGCTTCTTCCTCCAGAATCTCCTGTTCCTCGTTGCTACGGTCCAGAGGTTTCAGCTCTGTAGAATGAGCCAGAAGGTGCAGAGAATCTCGTGGAGTTCTTGGAGAGGATGAAGTTAAAATCTTCCAAGTTAAATGGCTTTTATTGCTGTGGCTGATGCTTGAGCTGATATCCCATTTTTGTAGGCTCTCAAAAACTTGCAAATCCTGTGGCTGCCTTTTTTAATGTTCAGTTTGTGTCTGCTTGTGTATTTTCTTTGTTTCAGAGTACACTCAGGGAGTTGGTCTCAGTTTGGTATAAATTGCTCTTACTAACCTCTTCCTCACAGATTAATTATTCAACAGAAGTGGATGATGCCTAGCAGCAGTAGAGAGTACTACCTGATAGTTTAATGAGGATGCTGGCTCCTGCCTGCTGAGACTTTTGTACTGTGAGATAAGTAGCAAAAGAATAGATACAGAAGGAGTACACCAACAATGCCATCAAGAATGACAAACAGCCCCTACCAAGCACACCTTGAAGTCCTGCCAAACCAACCCAGCAGATACTGCTGGCTGATCATTACTACATCACAGTACCACTGAGCTATCAGCTTCAGGCAACCTGTCAACCTCGTCAACGTTTTGCTCACACACCTGACTGAAAGAGATCAGCAGCATGCTTTGTTTCCAGGCAGGAGAGCCCTGTGCTTGGAATCTGCTCCTTAATAGCCTGTTTAAAAAGCAATAAAAATTACATGGATAGGCAAGATACCAGCCCAAGAGAGCTCATCTCTTCTGCATCTCCTGTTGTACTTACAAAATGAAATATTAAGCCTAAAGCTTAAGCAGTGTGAAGAATGGGTGAGGAAAACAAATTAAAAGTCATATTAACTAGACATGAAGTGACCTTACCTATTAAAGTATGAAATACAGCAGCTACAGCGCCAGCCACAACCATGCACAAAACTGCTTTGGTCCTGTCTCTCTTGCTGTTCACAAACACCAGACCTACATTTTTGAAGTCACTCATGGGACCCGTGAAGAACTTCATCAGGGAGTATGCCAGCCCATAGCTGGCCAACATTTCCACAGCATCTTCCTTGACAGCAGCAATGCCCCTGTTCAATGCCTGTTGAAACACAGAAAGAGCAAATGATGTAGCACATGTGGAAGGATACCAAACACAATCTCCTGCATCTGGTTTCAGAAGGAACAAGCAAGTTTAGCTGTCATTGTTTTCACCCCAAGCTGGACTTTATTTCTTTGGATTCAGCAGCAGTAACTTGTGACCTGTGACACAGGCAAAATAATTCAATATAGACTAAATTCAAGTCAGGTAGACTCAAGGATAAAATAAGTATCTATTTCTGAAGTATATAATGGAACTTCTGCCATACCAGAAGTCAGTCTCTTTCCTTTTTAGAGTAATTTTATGACCTGATAATAATCATGGATAATAAAAAACACTGAAATATTGCTCTGAGATTTCAGCCATGATTTCAACAGAGCATAGTCCTTGCAGCTCATCTTTACAGGCAAAAGCTCTAACAAACACTCAAAGTTGAGGAGCTAAAAAAATTTTTCCATGTAACAAGCTTTTCACAATATCCCATATAATTGCTGCAAATAGCTGATATTAATCTATTACTTTCATTGTTTAATGAGGCCAAATATGCACATGATTAAACATAACTGATCTCCTTTCATGTAGTTGACATATACATATTTGCGTATAAACAAATTTGTGTGTTTGTATTTGATACCATATTAATTTATATCCCCTTGTAGGAAATTTAAAAATATCTTTCAAGACATATTCAGGAACAACTAACTTACCAATTTATTCTAGGTCTGTGTTTAGGAAATGTCTGCCAATTAATCACTAAGAATTAGATGGATTATTTTTATAACTAAGGTGAGCTGTAAAAAAGATGTGTAACATTCCTTCAGATTCCAGCTTGAACCAAAATGCTTCTAAAGTATTGAATAAAAATGACAGAATGACAAATTTTATCTGCAGTGTGACAGCATCAATCATCTAGTACACCCAGCAAACTGTTGAAACAGTATTAGATTCAAAAAGCATGAAGGATGAAATATGATTCTGTTTTAACAAGTATTTAGTTCCTATGGGTTACAGCTGATGTGTGTTGACAGGGCCATGGCAGTGAGGCCAACCAGGAACATCTCTCCAAGCCACCACCCAAACCTCACTGACACTTACACAGTTCAAATACCACTTTATCTGAATGAACAAACCAGCTAGAGTATCATCAGGTAACTGTGGCAAAGTCCTTCCATTTCAAATATAAGCATAAGATTTTTATTGCAGTTATTTGACTTTATTTGCCCTTCCAAAAATCATACAAGCAAGCAACCCTTATTGAGTTGAAAAGAACCCATATCCCTAAAGTAGAAATGAGCCTTTTTCTTACTGTTCTTTTCCACTCTTTTTGTAAGATGTTCATAATTTTTGAAACTAAAACTGCACTGTCAACAAAGCAAAAAGCTGTAGAAAATACAAACTTCTCCACCTTTGATGTCTGCCAAATCTCTCTCTTTTAATGTGCTCTGACCTGAATGCCTGAAGCTCCAAATATTTTCATCTGTCTTGCTTCAGTTTGTTCCTTCCTGAAAGCACCACGTGTTAGATATAGAATAGCTGCCGCTGCTGTATGTAACTTTTCCTGGGATATAGATAATTTCATCTATTGCATTGATATCAGTTCAAATTATATTACATCTGCTGATGCCAAAAGCACTAGTGTGTGCACAAAAGTGTATTCAAGCAATTTGTGAAAGACTGTGGCCTCTGAAATGAATAGTCAGTTGTAGTTGTGTTTTGTGATGATACTTGTGATGGTGAAGTAATCAGTTTCAAGGTGTATGCAGAGTTACAGTCTTCTAATTTAAACTTGCTAAAAAGATGCCTAATCTCCCAATTGCTATTGCTAGTAATAGACAAACAGCCTCAAATTATGCCAAAAAAAGGGTTCCTTGATCATGGCTCTTCCCCTCTTTTTTCTTCTGTCAAGAATGAAATATTTCTGGCAGCTTCAATTTAAAGAGAAACAGCTAACCAGTATCAGGCAGGCTAGTTTAGAAACTTCTCATCACATGTAAACAGCTGAATTATTTTCAGGAGTTTCACAAGCACAAGTGCTTTCTTCCTGCTTTGTACAACTACAGAATACCAGAGTCTATGGAGGATGGTAATCCACTTCTGACAAGGTCATGGAATAAACATGGCTTTAAGAAATAACTTTTTGTCAAAAGGCATGGCACTATGATCCCTCTGCAGAGAGAAACCTTTGCTTAGCATGGACCTCATGCCAGTGAAAACAGCTCCATATGACTCTGGCCGCGGTGTAACTAAGTTTTTCCATCTAAGTAGGACAGACAGAAAGACTTGAGCACTCCTCTTTCTCTCACTTTCTGGTTTTACTGATCTCTTTTGAATGAACAAATGACAGCCAAGTTGATAGCTTCTGAGTAATCTCCCCTGGAGACACCCTGTGTACCAGGTAAGGTAAACTGGCAAAATCCAAAAGGGACTTCTGTAAGAGATATGTTGCCATTAATTTTACTCCTGTGGAATGTGTGGCTGACATGATGAAATACTCTAGAGGCTAGCCCTGAAAAAGCAATCCTTCTAAACACTTCTTTGGAAAGATCCTTAGGAAATGAACAGTCAATAGGGCTGTGTTTAGGGATGGCTTAGCTTCTGTAGCGTTTTCCTTTTTCACTTTAAGATGTCAATATAGAACTCTTCATCCTCAATTTTCAAACTCCCTATGAAAACTTGCATAGCTTTTCTATCATATGTACTTCGAAATATTTTTGCTGCTGAAGCTGTTGATGCCATATTTGATATCCTAAAATTCACAAGAAATCCCAGATAACTGATAAAGCTGCTTTGGTGCGCAGTATGAAAGACACAGATAGTTGATCTTTCATGGCATGCCAGCCATGCAGTTGGCAATCTTCCAGTCTAATTTCCTGTTAGATTTCCAATTAAATCTGTCATAAAGGAAGGCAATATAAACCAGGGCAAGGCCTCCATTTTTTAATCTGACTCTATTTTGAAGCCTTTTTGTGTGAATAGAAATCAATAAGGAAACTTCATCAGTAGCATCTGTATCTGTACAAGAAAGCATCCCTCTACAAAGATTTGTGTAGCTTGTTGGTGAAGTCACACAGAACTAGGTAGCAATAATACTAATGACAATATTTAACACAGCATGTTAGCTTGATTACACATTTCAGGTATCATTCTCCTTTGAACTGGCTTATTCATACCGTACTTGATGGGATAAGTAGGCAATCCAGATGCTGGAAGACAGACAGATGTTGGTGACATCACCTTCACCTGAGTTCTTAATGAACCACTAATCTAATACAGTAGTAAGTGAAAATGTCACAGTAAAGTGTAATTGATCAAATGTGATTAAAACAAAGCCATAGATATTGCTGACCCTTCTTCTAGAAATAGAAAAAAACCCCACAGAACAATTCCAGGCAGAGCACAGTCTGGTAGACACATGGACGTGTTAGCTGAAGTAAGTCATGGTCCTAAAACACTTCTCAAAAAGGCAGGCACGAAGATACACAGTTACTTCTATGCAATGTTTTCTGTAACACATTTGTTACCACTAGAAAGATGAAATCTTTACTAGAGGACCTTGCAACAACACTTTAGACCTTTTTTTTTTTTAAAGAATAATTGTGTGCTGTCATTAATGTTCACTAAAATCAGAGAGGACCAGCATTTTTAAATTCCCATCCAGAATATTCAGGTCAGAGGAATATCAAATACACTTAACAAGATTGCAAGCCAGTAACCATGTCTTTACAATTGGATACTGCAGCTGGCTTTAGCCTTTTAGAAGGAACCTATGAGACCTTTATCAAATTTCTAGGACATGCATAATGGATGAATCCAACAAATGTTTGCATGCAAAGGCAGCGATTTGAAAAGCAACAGTTGTGAGAAAAATGTCAAAGGTCTAACTTGTCCTATTTTGCATGAACTTTTAGCACTATTCACTAATGTTGGCACAAAAGGTTTGGTTCCAATCTAGGGCTACACACCTCTGTTGCCAAAAATTCAAAGGCTGTCTCTTAAGCTGGCTCGATAGAGTTTGACCATTATTCACATGATCCTCCCTTCCCAGAGCCTACTGGATAATTTACTTAGTATTGATTCAAAAGTATAAAAATTTTTTTTAAATCCACCAGGAAAGCAACATCTATTGTACAAGTTTTCTTCTGCTCTTAAAGCTGATTATTACCTACACACTACCTACACTTCACTAGTCTGTATCTAACTATACAACACTTTTTACTTCATTTGAAGTTAAATACTGATTGTGCAGTCAATACTTGATCCCAGCGCACATGTTTTAAACAGGAGGATGTAAAATCCAAGAAATGTAGTTTTTGTCAATGCTCAATTTTGCTTATCCCAGAAAAGCAGAATGTGACATAGTGGAAGCTGGCATGTTCCTATGGCTTGTTTGAAACTGGGACTCAGCCTGAGATGTTTTCAAGTCTGTCCAGGCTAGTTATCTACTTACAGGTGACATCAAAAACCTGCTCAATTTGGCAGGATCTTGGCCAAATGTACATTTGGTTCAGCAAACATTTGTAATGTGTTACCCTTCCCTGCACAAATCTTTCTTCCTACATGATATTCCCCAAGAGAACCAAAGTATCCAGTTAAAGAGTAAGCTGATGTAGGGGCAGTCTATCTCCTGTGTCAAATAATCTCTCTCCTGATGACTCTTGGCTGAGTTTTCATTTACTAAATCCTGTCAAATTGAAATCTTCTGCATCAAATGTACCAGCTGGCTCTGGCTGTTCTGCCTCCCGCTGTCACCACTGCAGGAGCTGTGCTGCCAGAAGGACAGACACCTGACAGATCTGATACTCTGAAAGCATGGCATAATTGGGATCACTGTGCAGGTGTAACCTGAGCACTACTGCAGCTGCATCTCTGCTTCTGGATGGGTCTTTCACAAACACAGGAGCCTCCATGGGCAATCTGAAATAAACAGGTAGTTTTTTACCTCTGACACAGGTCTGTGTAAGACTTCCATGGACACAGGTATAGAGGTGAGAGAAAACTGGGGAAAAATAACACAAACACATTTATTCGGGCTCAAGAAGATTGCCCATACTGTATGAAGAGAGCCCTGCCAGGGTAGAGGGAGTCAGACCTTGTATATTGAGGATTATGATTGAAGAGTGTTTATTCTTTTGGGTCTGTTTGGGGGGAGTTGATGTTTGTTTTGTTCTGTGATGTTTTTACCCTAATTCAGTATCTCTAATTTTGGGTCAGCATCTGTTGTAGCTCATGTGTCAGATGTCTAAAATGCCATCTGAGGTCAATTCCTACTAGCCCACTATTAAAATACTTCACTTTCCCCCTGCTCTTCTGACTAAAGCTGGCTGTGGGAGAACAGCCAGTCACCCCTGTCCACAGTGCTCTAAGTGCTGACATTGGTTCCATCCAGAGAAATGATCCCAGTCCTCAGCAAGAGACTAGAGCTCTGAATCCCACCTGAAGGAAGACAAAACGCCTGTCCTGAGAGAGGAACACCTCAACATCCCTGTGGTACGGGGCCTGTCTCTGGAGAGGATGTCCTTGGAAAAGCTTTAGGACTGACCTGAAAATCAGAGCTGAAATTCTTCTGTTGCTTGCTGCTTTTTAATTCACAATGCAGGGCAAGTGTCACATTTTATCTTTTAAAAAAAGTTAGTGTACAAAAAAAGTCAATCCAATTTACTCTGCCTGCTTAAGCAATGAGAATATGCCCTAGAAGAAGAAAGCTCACATACCATGTGAAACAAAAATCAAGCCATGAAAATTAGAATGCCATTGGTTGCAGTGGAAACTAGAATGCCATTGGTTGAAACTTTTTTCCCCATTCACCTTCCTGAGCAGCAAAGAAAAGCAAGAATGAACATTTCTGCAAGGTTCTTACTCTAACAGAAATGCCTGAGACCGTGATCAGGATCTCAGTTTTACTTGTTGACAGTAGCCATTTGCTGCCCAATGCCCATGCTGTGTGTCCTGGGAGAAGTTTAAATAAATACCCTAAATCCAAAATAACATAGTCTTGCAGCTCTCACTTGACCTGGGATGCATCAGGGATCTGCACCTTTAAATAGGCACAGCCAAGAGATGCAGGAATAACTACAGCAGTAGTGGCAACAGTCACCTCAGTGAAAATGAAAAATCCTTCCCAGTGCAAAAATTAAGGCAGAGGAGGACATGTCTGGGAGCTGGAGGAGCAGCTATGGCACACTGCCCCAGGGCACCTACTGCTTGTGTACAGGTTCATGAAAAACAGGTTAGAGCACAATGAGGCAGAGAATAATACAGAAACCACAGATGATAGTGGTGCAGGACCACAGGAAAGAAACCAGACTCAGTGAAGCCAAAAAGTGGCTTATTTCAAATAACATTTGACAAAGTTCCAGAATATTTATGACAGGGAGCAATCCTGGAGAGGTGAATCAGCTGCTGCAGATGGCTGCCTCCCTATGGGATGTGGAGAACACTGATCCCGCAGCCAAGAGAGCTATGAGCCATGACTGTGGGAAGCCCTTCAGGACACACATCCTTCTGTGGAACAGGGATGCCTGACACCAGCACGAAGGAGACCTAAACCACTGCTATTTCCACTGATGTCTGCAAAGAAACATGACTCCTGAGGTGAGACTATAAGCTTTAACTTATCCTGGCCTTTTTTAGGCAAGCAGAGCTTCTAGGGGAACAGGACAAAATCAACATCAGAGATATTCCTCTGCATTATGACTTTCCTGGTATCCTCCGACTGATGCTAATCAATCGTCAAAAATGTATTCAAGGGGAAACATGCAAGGGAATGCTTTGTTTCCAAAGCAGTGTGCAAGCTTTTTATTTAGGTTTCCCCGGAGCTAATCCACAAAGGTGAGAAGCATTTGGGATTATGTTGCATAAGCATGGCAAAGTCTGGGCTGAGGTTATTTGTCTTCAGATCTCCTTCATGCCAAAGACTCATTCTCCTCTCAAAAGCTGTTTCTAAGTCTAGGAGTACAGACAAATAAAATAGAGACATAAATTAAGACATAGAAAACTAGGAGGAGGTTGTTTCCCTTCTCTTCAGAATGCCCAGTGGAATAGGTATCATTTCTTCACCAAATTCCATTTTGATTGCTTTTAAGTGCTAGAAAACACTGGGGAGGATACAAATGCATATCATATGGATCTACACACAAAGAGTATTTGCTCTAATAACAAGCGATACAGTATCTACAGCAGTGCTCCTTCTTTTTTTAATTTCCCACAGAAATAGGCTCTGTTCTCTTCCACATATTATATCCCCGAAGTAAAAAGTAAGCTGATTTACTATCAGTTACACATTTCATAAAATCTTTTTTTCTCATGTTTATAAATTAAATCTCTTCAAGGATTGTTATAAGACTTGTTCGTATGCACACGGCAAATCTAATCCTCGCAGGTCCCGCACCTGTCAGTCTCTCAACTCTGGCATATTGCCTTTTTATTAGCACTGACTCAGTCTTTGCTGAAGGACTGCTCATGGCTCTCTCATCCTGAAATGCAGAGTGCCACTTTCTCCATGATTACACCTCACTAGGCTCCAAAGTGTATGGACAGGTTCAGGTTGGAAGGGGCCCTGGGGGCCAGCTTAGAGCGCTGCCCCAGGCTGAACATCTGGGAGATGTTGTGGAGACCCCACACCTTCCCTAGACACCCACCTCAGAGGCCACTCTCATCCTGAACTTTACCATGTCACCAAAACTGGCATCTGAAGGTCCACATCTGCCTCCCTTGCACATTGAAGTTTGCTAGCATCAGCCTAACTCCACTTCCCATGTGTTCCTTTCTCTCCCTGAAAGATCTTTTGTTTCATCATTCAGCACCACTTCTCCTCACTTGCACCAAAGATCTTGTCCTCCACATTAAACCACCTATAGTTTTACCTCATGGCAAGAATATATTTAGTTCTACCTGTCTTCTAATTTTCACCCCTCCTGTTCAGTTTTATTCAGCAATTTAGATGTTGTGTTTGTTTCTTTTGTATTTCTATATTCATGCCTTGCATGTGAAGCCAGGCCTTTGCTTTTACATGTTTTCACATAAGCAGCTTTCTTAAGTCATATTTTTTCACATAAGGTCACCTGACACACATAATTACAAGATCCTATATGTAGTGTAAATCCATTTTTTCCCTACCAAAAAAAATACTCCAATAGGGAAAAAAAAATCCAAGCAAACACTTCAACATATCTGCAAAAGTACTTTTTCCAGCTGAATGATCATAGAAAATTAATGGGGTTTGTCCCTGGCTTTGTAGATTTTATGAAAAATTAATGAGGTTTGTCCGTGGCTTTGTAGATTTTTTAAAACATTTTCCTTAAATTTTTCAAATTATAAAAAGTCTTGATGCATTTGGTGAAAATTTCTGAAATTTGGCAGAAGCTATCAAAAATGCCTTTAAGCCAGAGCAAAACTCAGCCAAGAACCTGCAAAATATGACTTGCACAGGTTCAATAAAACTTGTTAAACTACTTTAACGGCACAGAAATCTTGCCTATATTTCAGCTGTGCTGTGTGCTCCTGGGCATCAAGCTTAGAGCAGTGAAGGTCAAGCATCAACACAGCAGAAACTACACAGGTTCAAGTCCTTAAGGAACCAGGAGACAAGAACACTACCCCTGTTTGCTCAAAGCAAAGGGCAAAGTATTTCTCTTTCCGCAGACTGAAGCTGTGGTACCCTACCATGAATTCTTTCTCTCAGGAATTGTGAGGTGACTGATTCTCTTATTTTGCCTCTTCTGAAAAGGACCCTAGAGGCAAGATCAGTAAAATTTACTTTTGTTGTTTATTTTTTCTTATTTCTATACACTTTCCACTCTTTATTAATGATTCAGAGCCCATGTCCTCTTACGTGGAAGACAAATAATTGACATATCCTCTCAATTCCCTTTCTGCCTGGATTTTAAGGGATGTATTAATTACACCCAGTAAACTGTGTGAAAGCCAACAAACAAATTCAAGGCCATCAATACTACAGCAAAACCTTTTATTATCACCACGTGTAATATCCTACCAATTCATGGCTGCTCTAGAGATTACCCTACTGCTGCTGTTGTTTCAAATTACTGATTTTGCCAGAGCTGGTAGTCAGCTGGGAGAGGTGGGTTGCTTCACTGGAGTATGGTCATGCAAACATGTATTTTGGGGTTTCATGTAAAGAAGAACTAATTTGTTACTCAGAAGTTGAAAGTGTGATAATTAGGGAGAGCTAACTTTTGCTATCTGCTCTTTGTTCCTTCTCTCCCCTAATGTGGTTCAAATTCATCAGTAGCCAGCAGCAGACCAAAGTGTACCTCATAAACTGCAACTTCTCTGCTGTCAGTGGAGATAGGCAAAATATGTAAAGCAACTGAGTTTCTGCTATTTAATTAACATTTCTTGCACATGGTGAAAGGCTAAAGCAAACCAAAGCAAGACTGCAGGTTTTGTTCATTCAGCATGAGTAAACATTCTCTCTCTCACTGCAGACAGGAGAGGTAAGGAGCCTGCTGAGCAAATGCATAAAATTCTTGACTTGTCCAAGACTGGGCTTAGGAAGAAGCCTAAGTACTGCAGTATGTCAGAAACCCCTGAACAATCTACAAAGTACAAAGCTATTGTGACTACAAAAAATACACATAACCATCAAACAAGGCTTCCGTGCCTGACTTTGGAAGTTGGAGCTTGACCAGCTGTCCTCAAACATGCAGTACAGCCCCACCTTTACATGTACTTACTGCACCATGCAATTACCTGCTGTCCACTAGCTTAGCCTGGAAGCATTTATCTGCCCATGTGGCCCAGCAGGGACTTGTTACTTATGTTCCAGGGCTTTGCCCATCCTCAGCCAAGCAGAACATATTTGAGGTCTGCTATTTTCCTCAGCTGTTGTGTCGGGAGCAGGGAGCATGGCTGGTTAAGGGCTGTCATTAAGCAGCTGCTCCCTCCAGCACTCAGTTGGCTGGGCAAAGCACAGTTTCGGCTACACAAAGCTGAGTTTGTTAGGTGTGAGTGCCTGTGACTGCAAGGGGAGAGCTGCCAGAATAGCTCATGTCTTAATTGCTTAGAAGCAACAAATAGAGGGCACCCAGATCACCAGCCTAAATACAAACTTGGTGTTTCCTCTGCTGGAAACACCCATCATAAATAAAGTCCACAACAACAGTAGGAAAACCTTTCATTTGTATCTGTTTTATTTTTCTCTTCCATTCTTATTCTTTGTAGCAGCTTTATTGGGATGAGATTAAAGTTACTCAGTGGACTTGAAAACAAATTGTGGATAGTGGCTGTGGTTTCATTTCTCTAAAGCTAGTGCAAAACACACTTTAAAGTATTTCCAGTTCTTACAGAACTCTGCAATACTTCAGTATCTGCAGAAAGTGCAAGTCCCACTAAATCAGTAATTTGGCCTCTAGAATTTAACCTAATGTATCCATTGAAAATAAATGGAAAGTGGGTGGTAAAGCCACGGGGTAGAGGAAGACAGAAAGGAGAAGACATAGTCTTTCCCCAAAGTAAAATTTTCCCTCAGAAAATCTAGCCTTCTCTGTCCTCATCCTAAGTTTTGAGAACCTTGGACTCCTTGCCTGGTTCCTGCAGGTGTTGTTGACAGGACTGGCCAACATTTCCTTTTAAAAATAGCTCGGCTGGTTCTCTCAGTATCCAATGACACAAAGTCAACAAGTCAACCCACAATGAAATTATTGCACATGGGTTTTTCCAAACGGCGGCTATATGCAGCACAAGTAACAAACAAGTTTCTCTAGAAATCATGTACTCTTTTTGAAACACTCCGTATTTCACACGGGGAAGCACAGTAATATTTCTACACAAGCAAGGCTGAAATACCCTTCTGACCTAGAAGAATGGGATGCCACGGGAGAACCTGATTACTGCTGCTTATGTTATCGCATGGCAGCTGGGAGCCAAATTGCTGCTCTTATAATAAATGGCTTTCTGTGACAATGGAAATAAGGTGAAATACCAGTTCATCTGAAATGCAATCAAGCTAGATATGCTCTGTCCTTACTGGAGTCAATGAAAAAGGGGAAATGTGGAAAATGTATCATGTTAACCTCTTGGTAACACATAAGTTTATATAGGGAGTCATAAACCTGTTCTTTCTGAATATACTGGGACACACAGGCTGCAGAGACAGGGGTCCACTGGAGCAATCTTTAAATGCCTGGCAATAATTACTTGCCTAATACCTTCAGCAAACCCCTGGCTAGTGCTTCTAGTCAGAATTCTTTAAGCATTACCTAGGCAGTCTTCTGCACAGAGAAAAAGCCTTGGAAGCACCCATGGAGTTGTAGCAAGTCTTGTGATTTTGATTTCTATGTCTCCAGAAAGGGTGACTCTTAATCAGTCACAAGTCAATTTGTGAGTGTTCTTGATAACATGCCAAATATGTATTATAGTTTGATGCTTAATCTAATTTCAAAGGTGTATACTCCTGGGTTCACAAAACATAAATTAAAAAAACCCCAAAACCACAAACCAAAAAAACAAACAAACAAAAAACGATCTTCCAGCTAAAAAGGTAACCAGACATACTATGGATGGTTTCCTCCACTGAGAAACTGCTTATGTTGCCACAATAATTCTTAAATTGGGTTTTGCTAACAGCATTTCTACAGACTCCTTCAGCAGCAGAATATTTCCTACCATGACACCCCTGACAAACTCAATGCTCTGTTAGCCACCCAACTTAACTCCAAGCTTAAAACTGTCTTTACTGTCATCCTTTCTCATTCTTGTATTCCTGATGCAGTGATCTCTCCTTGCTAAAAGTGATTCTTTCAGTTGCAATGAACATTTTTCCCACCACCCTGCTCCCTTTAACTCCTCAACTTGAATTGCACAGGTAAAACTTACTAACTCATTTTCATTTGTTTTATACAGGTATGAGAGGCCAACTTTTTAAGTTCAGGAAAAACACTGAGGAATTCTTAAAGCTTAAGTAAAACTGATCCTGGTATACCATAGTGCAACAGACAATTTTGCCTAATAGGTTCTTTATCTGAGTCACTGATTTTAAATAATGGGTGTCTTTACTCAGGGATTTCAAAAGTGGTAAGAAATGCAGTGAAGAAATGCGGTGAAGATAGACTATTACCACTCTTTTACAGCACTACTCTACATTGTGCTGAGGTTTCATCAGGAGAACAGCCTCCCATTACAGTCTCCCTAGCCCCCAGACCAGCCTTGTTCTCCTTTCTTGAGTCATTTATCCCTCTATTTCCACAAAGTCAAATGAGATGCAATCTCTTTTCTATCTTCTCCATACGTGAGGTTTTTTGTTCTCTTGCTGATGAGCAGGGAAGTACAGAGGATGTAAAACATTAATTCAGAGCAGCTATAATTTATCTCTGAGTTGCTCCAATGCAAAATACAAAATTGGCTTCAGATGGGCATCCTGCCAAGATTCTTAGGCAGGGAGAGAGCTGTCTCACTATTGCCATTATGGGGGTTGAAAAATTGAGCTGGCTGGCTTTCATAGCACAGCACAGCCTGTAACCTGAGTGAATATTTCACTACCTTTCTCTGTCTATAAGAAAAACAGGTTACAATTTATCCTTTGCTGAATCTTGAACACTGAAGGACAAAATATGGCTGTTGGGCTTGCTTAGTCAAGGCCTGCAGGGCAGTTGGGCAAAAGCACTAAGTGCTCCCAAAACAGCCTCTGAAATGTGATGATGCTAAGGTCACCAACTTGCACTGCAGTGGCACACACCCTAGGAGTAAATACAATGCTGAAGCTCTTGTAGGGGTGGTGCATAGTATCAGAATGCAAACACTGCAGCCATGTGAATGAAGCCAACGGTACACAGCAATCCTGACAGAACTCTGCTTTTCTACTTGCAGGGTAGAAAAATTGAAATTAGGATGTGCACAGCCACTGGTGGAGCACTTCTGGGACGTAAGTGCCAGGAAGGCACTAAGACTACTGTATTTTCAGGTGCAGGTTGGGAACAAATCAGCCCATGATGATCTTGACAAATAAAATTTTTTAACATCACGGAAATGAGGTCCTCAAACAGACCTTGCAGAGTCATACTGGGAAGCAAGCATCTGAAATATTTTGAAGCACCCAATGCTGGTTGTGTCTTACAATAAAAAACTAGAAGGTATGCTTGCAAAGAAAATTCAAATTTCTTTGAGATAATGCCACATGATGGTTTTGATTGCTACTCCCTTTGGTCGTGTTCTTGCTGATAATCTATCATGTTTGTTCTGAGCAGCCTAGAAGAAACTTGCTCATACTTGTCACAGGTCTCAAAGGAAAATTTATAACTGCAGCTTAAACAAGGTTATAGTCTGCTGGAATTCAAGAAATGATCTAGCTTAGGAACTGCAGTTTAAGAGCTGTAGAAGTATTGTGGGATGATCCTCCAAAGGACTGTAATCTGGCAACTGTGATCCTTAAGGGGTGGATCTTCAAAACCAGCCTACTACAACTGTAAAAGCATATTTTTCTATGCCAGGTATTTATAGACTTCAGTGGTGCTGCACAGCATATGTAATTTCTAACTCTCTATTTGGAACTCTTTGGTCCAAAGAGTCAAAATCATGACTGTGACAAGAATAAAGTGAATGCAGGTGTCATGACACCTCTCTTGAATAGTCTTACTTGGGGGGTCAGATGATCCAAAAAAGAGCCCTTGTCTTGGATCACCCCAGATTTACTGCAGGCAGTGAATCCTCTGCAAGTGGTGACTCTACTGTGATGACAAAGTAGGACAGGACTCCTAACCCCAGTGAGCTCTGGGGCCCAATCCCCAGGAACATGTATGTCTCTGCCTGTTGCTGGTGGGTAACTTACAAACCCCAATGGGTTTATCCCTGGTGGGTTGATCTAACAGCAACTTCAGCCTTCTTTAGGTCACCATGCACTTTATAAAGAGCAGTAAATGGCATCACAGAACATAGCTTCTCACTGCTGCCCACTGTCAGATGCTTTAGAGTTTAACACTTTCCTCCTCTTGCCTCCTCCATCCTTGGACGCATCCCTGGCAGCTCTCTCTCAGGCATGGGGCAGGTCTGTACACAGTCCCTTCTGCCATCTGAGCCAGAACCTGGTGGGCTCCAGTTATCCTCACATGTTGGGTCTCATCACACATAGCTGAGCTGGCTTTAAAAGCCCAGCAAATTGCCTCCCACTCTGCCGTGGGGTAAGACCAAATTGCCTTAAACATAAGGACTGTATTTTCATAAACTTAGATGTAGAGGCAATTATTGTATTTCTTTGTGTATATTTCCCTGTCTCTGAGGCAACTCCCTTACTACTACTGTGGTCTCTTTTTAGAAGTTCTGACTTTATGTTTCAACTTCCTTTTTTAAGTGTTTGATATTGGAGAAAATCCTTTGTTGAGGTTATACTGGAGGAGAACTGTTGCCATCACTGCAAATTTAAGCAACAGTGTGACTGATTTCTCAACTCCAGGGAAGAGTGCCAAAAACCTTATTTTATAGTAGGAACTGAGATGCAATAATTCTGGAACTCAACAATCTCTTCAACAAATACAGTTCAAATCTGGGTGAAGAATTTAATTTATTATGTTAGCTATATGACTTATTTCACTTCGAACAGAAGACCGGCCCACTCAACTACATAATCAAATTCTATGCTTTCTTTTTTTCCAGTCTGTAATACATCTGTGGCTGTTGATCAGAAGACTTTAAGGAAAATAAGATATTTCTTTCTATTACAGAGCTTTCGTGATGTCTTGCCCACAGGAGACTATCTTGATTCATTTTAATAAAGATGCCTTTGAGGAAGCAGATGCTTGTCACAGTGGTATCTAGTGGATTAAGCCTTTTCTCCTTGAAACTGGTGGGATTTATAACCAAAGAGCCTTGAACTATAGGCATTGTAAAATTAAAAGGCAATTCCACTCTGAAGCTCTGTTGCATGCTTATCTTGAAACCCAAACAACATAGGACAAAGAAGAACTTGCTTGAAACTCTTTTGGTCATGCCATTTATTTCATCCCCAATTTGGGGATCAACTCTTGAGCCCAGTTTGGGCCATCACAACTGTGTTCCCCCTTGGCTCTCAGACTCTGGACAAAGATTTACAGCACTGATGGATGTACTGTCAGCAGCAGTAAAACCCAACATTTTCTGCTACAGCCCAGGCAGCTGTGGCAGGATGAAGTGGCGCACTCCTCACCCCTGTGTCACAGTGCAAACACTCAGCCCAGCCCTGCACAGGGCACCTCAGGGACACACAGCCCCTCCAAACCAGGGACTGGTGGAGGGACAGCCTTTAATCCAAACTGGCAGGGGAGTGAGGGTGCAGGAGGGCACACTCCAGCCCGCTGACTGACTGCAGCAGTCAGCATTCATTCCTTGGGAAAGGGAAGCAGGAGGGCAGTTACTCAGCCAGGCCCATCCCTACTGCCTGCACTGGGAAAGCACTCTTGCAGCCAGCATTGGAACAGCTGCCAACATCTCTGGGAAAGAAACAAGGGCTGTAAAGTACAAAATAAAGAGAAAAGACTCTGAAAAAGGCCATTGTATTGTATTTTTTTGTTAGAATTTTTAAGAGCCACAGGCCCTTTTAAGATGGGGCTTCAACCAGTACTGTGATAATAAAGCTGTTTCAAAACTCATGTTTCACAAATGGTAAGTAAATGTATTTAAAGTGCTATTATATGCAGGTGGTAAAACCTGATCCAGTGTATCAGGACTCTGAAATCAGTGAAAATCAGAAAGTGCTTTTTCCTTGAGGAATAGCTTTCTCTGAGTGCTGCTCTTCCAGGTATATTACAGAAGACATGGAAGGATGCAGCAACTGTCAAGACTCCTCCTCTCTTTTTTTCCACTGTCATAAAATGAAACAGATCAAATTATACCAGCAATGGAAAGAAAGAATGGTACATTTCTACATGAAGTGGTGCAACTAAGCTTGGTTTTGTTGAATTTAGTATTGCTTTTACTATTCCAAAGATAGCATCTTTTAAAGGGTGCTAACAACCCTCAACCCTGCTACCTGTGGTCATGACAGAAGTCACAAGTCTTCTTTTGTACAATTTGGACATATTTCTCATACAGCTGTCAGGTGAAACAGTCGTGAAGTTTCAGTCAAGTAATACTCTTTGCTTTCTGTCCTATGTTGGATATTTGAGGGCACAAATGTGCTGTAACCTTCCATGCAAGTTTACCTTCCAGGGCAATGTTTATTTGCAGTATTTCACAGTTTACATTGTGCTATGATGGAAGAATTGTAGAAATTACATTTATTTATCTGCTTGTTTATTTAATTTTTAAAATATTGGTTCAGACAAAGATTACTGTTCTTCTCTAGAGACTGGGAGAACTGAAGTACCTTAAAGCACCCATGAGTTCAAAAAGGTTTGGTACTGTGTGACTGTGCAACATATGAAGCAAGCCAAAGTGCCACAGCTACAGTGAGGGGCTGCACAGGGCTGCTGAATGATCCACTGTCCCTGTGACCCTGGGAGCCCTGACCCAGGGCCCTTCCAGCTTTCTGATTTCAGGCTGGCTTGTCTGCCTACAGCAAACTAATAAACTGCAAAGCAAGCCTGCAGTGGACCTTGACCAAAATACCAAAACCTCTGCTCCTAAATAACCTGATGTTATTATCACACACTTATTGGTTGTTTCAGTGCCAGCATTCCGTCATGCCACAGATCGAGGTTTTCTATCAGGACAAAGTAGTGGGGAATAAATAGATTTGGAAAGAGGAAAGTGAAATCCAGGTCAGAGCAAGAAGAAATACTCTGTTTTGAAGCATTTTGTAAAGTCCAAATTCTTATGCTTCACAACATTTAAAATATTTTTGAACACTAAGGTATGTTGGCAATAAATCAGTGAATTGTTTGGAATGCTCAGCACTTTGAATTTGGCATGCTTACCAAACTTGCCTGTGACAGAGAGGAGCAATTTGATGGTAGCAGGAAGACAGCAAACCATGCAGAAATATACAGGCAGCTGTGCCTGTGGTGGCAGATGTGGACCAGTGGGAGAGGCCAGGTTTGGAAGATGCTATGAGAAAAGACTCATCAGGCTTAGACAGAAAGCGATTTGAAGATGTCAGACCAAAAAAGAGTTGCAAGGAATGGCTCAGAGACTCATCATCTTTCTCTTTTCCTTTAGGACACACTACTTGTGCATCTCCTCCAAGAGTATTAACCACAGAGGAGATTCTGAAGTCACCTGAGAGAAACAAAGCTGCAAGCCTATTGCAAATGTTCTTTAGATAAGCCTATTTGGCCATACACACACATTTTATTTTCAAGGAGATGGTGGATCTCATGGTGGAACGCTACCAAGGCAGTGGGAAGCAGGACTGTTGGTTTCAGCTCACAAAAAATCCCAGTCTGCTGCAGACGCCTTTGCACGGGTCTGTGGGAGTACTGCTGGCACTGCTACTCCAGTGCATTCTGGCCACATTACGTACTTTGCCCTCATCCAGTAAACAACCAAAGTTGCATACTGCAGCAGCACAAACAAAACAAAAAACAAAAAAAAAAGAGAGAAAATCTTCAAGCAGTTCTTACGTAGGAGAGAAAGTAATGATGAACACCTCAGAAAACAGCCAATGAAGTAGGATATTGTCCTCCTTCTGTTATTTCTTGAAATGGTTCAAACTGGAATAAACATTATCCCAAAATCAAAAGAATACTTCCCACTGTATTTTCAGCAAATGCAACAACAGTGAACACAAGCAAAGCTGAGGACTGAAGCCATACTCAGTAAGCTGAGTCCAGTAAGCTCAGTATGCAGGGTCCAGACAACAACAGCTAGACAGCCTACACTGCAAACCCTTGAAAGAAGCAGTGCATGAAATTGCAGGGGGTTTAATTAATTTGTCATGCTGGTGTTTGTACAATCTGATTAGGTAACAGCATCTGATATGGTATCACATAGGAGAGGATTCATCAGACTGAATAATTACATGGATTAGAAGAGGACCTCTGAAATGCTTACAGGGCTGGCTCAAAGAGAAATGCAATCAGCAATCCTGAAAGGAGATGCACAGGCCTCAAAGGAATTTATTGGTGGGGCGCTGAAGATCAAGCTGATATTCTTTAGCATTTTCATTAATTTTCATTCACCACATCACAAACACTAAGAATATGCAGATAACATATGCTAAGGATGCAAATCTAGTAAGCACCACAGGCACAGATAGCTTTGAGAGTTGCGTAATAAAAAGTTGAAAATGCCAAGCCAAATATTGGAGACTAATAACAAGAATTTCTGGCACAAGCCAGGAACTTGTCAGTTGGACTAGGTGCACGAACACACTGCCAAATGACTGACCGGCAGGGTGATGCAGACATGGAAAAAGGCAAATGCATTTGGAGAACTGGTAAGGCATTTCTGGTAGACGCTGAGAAATATTTCCTCCTCCACAGCATCAAGGAGGCTTTCAGAGCATCCCCAATTCAGTGGAAGGTTACTAAGTTGATCCAGGGGTACAGAGAAACCTGATCAAGTGAGTGGAAACCAGAAGCGGTTGTTTTCCATAGCAAAGGGAAGGCTGAGAAGCTGCTCTGTTTCAACATAACCATGATGGAAAAAACAGAGAAGAAGTGTCACTTAATTCAGAAGATAGTGCTTGCTTTAGAACAAGTAGGTATAAACAGGGCTTGCATACAATCTGGCTGAAGTTTAGAAGATGGGTCTCTAACAACTGAAACAGAAAACCACTTTCCTTCCAAAGGTAACGAGGGCAAAAAGATATGTGGCATGATCCCTTTCAGCAATATGTGCATTTTTAGGTAGGGAAACAGCCTGGAAAACAAAGGAGACCTACATCTTATTTTTAAATTATTATTACAGGTACTAATGTTGCTTGGATTGCTTGTCCCATTTCACCCCCTATATCAGTACAACATCAGATTTCAAACAAGGAGGCTTCACCTCCTTTGGCAGGGGATGCTCCAAATGACAACCGCAACAGAGGGCTTTGGCTTAAGTCCTCCAGGTCACATCTCAGAGGTGTTTTCCCTTAGCTCTCCAGCTGTTTTCTAACACCAAACAGCTGGGCCAGTCTCTGAAGCAGTATGCTTCAGTGCTGCTGAAAGCCTGGTACATGTGTGCAACAGCTCTGTTATATATGGGCAGGTTTTGGACTTGGTTGTTGGGAAACCCCAACAATTTTGTAGTCCTGTTTTTTTCACCCCACACTATGGTTACAGCTTCCTCTTTGCCTCCCCATGTCCCCTTTCTCTAACAAATAACAGGGTAAATGTACAGTCTTTCACAAAAGCCTGCAAGGGAGGCATTGGTCACAACCATATTACCCCTACTTGCCTGTGCCCTCAAGCACCACAGCGCCCAGCTCTTCTTTCTCTGTACACTGCACTTACATTGCACCAGCCAGAGCCATTCAATATTGTTATGCTTACAGATCTTTTTTTTTCCCTCCTTTTAATCATGCTGCCTTCACCTTTTATTAGCCATGCCCAAGTTATCTCCTTTAGCATCAGTTAAACCAATATTTTATCAGTATCACTGTCTTACTTGACCACATGTGCAAAGAGAACAGATGAATATATATTAAAAGATACAATGAAGATAAGTGTATGTGCACTGCAAGTCCAGATAATGAGAAATTGGATTAAGGACCTTTTGGTTTTTTTTGTTGGTTTTTTGTTTTTGTTTTTTTTTTTTTTTTTTTTTAACTGTGCTATCTGGAGAGCTTTGCATTTAATAAGGTGCTAAGGCTTGTAAGGGTGCAGAGTCTGAAGATTGCTTTGGTAAGAGTGTGTGACAGGATCTGTGTTCTTCTTCACCTGCTTAAACCTCAGAAAGACAGGGAAAGGCACGAGACCTCCTACACCAGCTAGGCGTAGGAGCCAGTGCTGTGCCTCCACATGGTTTGAGCCTTGCTCAAAATATAGGCTAGGAATTAAAAAGACCCTAATTGGCTTGTTACCTCAGTCCACTGGAAAGAAAGTCCTCTTTTATCTAACACCACCCCCTTTGTGTTTTCATTACTCAGATTTTCTTGACTTTCTTTTGTTTGCATTACATTTTGATCTTCCAGGGCTACAGAGCCTCACCACGTTAGACCACAGTCCCTTCCAATGCATTTACCTGCTCTAAAGTGTTACTTTTAGAAAATGTATTTACTGGAACAAACTTAGCCAAAGTGCCTGATCATAAAAGTGGCTGCATTTGTTTTCCACAGCAGCTGCAGATGCTTCAGAGGTGAATCCCAAGCATCCTGACTCTAGAAATTTTTTCCAACAAGCTTCTGTGTGAAAAATGCATCAGGAAGAAGCTTCAAGAAGAATTCTTAACTGCCTTCTACTTTCTATAGGTATTCGCATCTGGATTATCTGAAAAGAAGGAAGCTCTCCTCATGAGGTTATAAGATGGAGGAAAATTGAAATGGAAAATGGAATAAATCTTCCTGTTTTGACTTGTGAGTAATAACTGCTGAAGCCAACATTTCCATACAAAATGCTCCACTGGTTTCTGTGGCCAGGATGTTTTGCCACCAAAATCTAGGTGGAGTCAATTGAAATCTGTCCTGTGGGTTTTGCGGTACACTAATATGTTTTCTAAATTTAATATACTTCAGGGTAGGAAGGTTTGAATTCCTGAAGATAGCAACTCATGTATTTTTTCCTTTTTCTTTCTTGCCAAATAGACCTAAGTGGAAAGGTTTCTTACAGTTTTCTCCTCTTCCTACCACAGACCAGTCAATGAACCAAAGTTTATTCACTTTGCCCCTCTGGGAGTGGTGCTCATCTGCATGTCTGAGAGCGAATGACTGCTAAAGTGAGGATAAACATCCTGTAAATGTCTGGAGGAAGGAGAAGTAAATTGGACCTCTTCGGAGTAATTAAAAACTGAGACTACCTTCTTCATTTTTTAGTCCTTTGAAGAAGTATATGTGGTGTGCAGTTCACTGAGGAATCATGAACTTTATTCCCCTGAATTTTCTGCTGAAAAACTCATCAGCACATGAATAGTTCAAAGAATGGTACTAAAAAGTGACAACAGGAAAGGCAGAGCTATGATTTGTCTGGCAGTGAATTTCCTGATGACTAAGTACTCACAGCACACGAGTGGAAAAATCTGATACTACACTTGAAGGCCAGAGGCCATAGTCCAAAAAAACAATCTCTTCTAACAAGGAAAAGGTCATCAAGACTAAGATTTCTTTTAATCTATCAAAGTGTCCTCCGTTTTTCATGGGCATGAGGGCAGTCATAACTTCAAATGCCAGACCTGAAATTCTGATACAGCCAATTTGGCAGATGATGAATGAAAACCTACCATTCTCCTCCCCAGAGACATAAAGCATAAACAGCTTTAGAAGGTATCTGATAGAGAGAAAGGAGTATTCACTCCTTCTGAGTGAAGACAGTAGAATGTTCTAAGCAGTCACATGGGTTTCACAGAGGGAAATTGCTTTCGCCTTTGGCTAGAGAAGTTTAGTGCTTCTTGTCTTCTGTTCAGAGGTGGCACTGTAATGTACTAGAGGCCAAGAGATAAAGGATGGCATTAATTTAAAAAAATAAAATCCATCCCCATGTAAGAAAACACTACAATTCTCTCATGGATTTTAACAGCACTTTCGAATTTGGGAGCCAAACCAGACAGTGGTGATTAAAACCACTACTCTGAAGTTCTATTTAACTAAGGCTGAAATTCAACTAAACAATTTGAGCTGATCTGAAATGGAAAATGAGGTGGTTTGCCTCCTTCCATAGTGAACAGTCCTACCTTTACAAACCTTTCTGCTAGAGGTTAACCTCTCAAACCTCTCTCGCTTATTTGCCAAAGAGTGAGGATACAAGCAATTCCCTAGAAAGCCAGTAACTTTTTTCCAGATGGTGAACAGAAAATAATGCACAATACACCATGTAACTCCAAGGAACTGGAAGTCAGACCACACTTATTGGCAAATACTGTGGAAATGTTTTCTTCTAATCTCCTTGTTACACAAGGACCAGACCTTTCAGCATAGAGAGTGCCTCCTCTATATTTGCTGGGCAGTGCTGCACCTATGTAGTTTTAATTAAGACATTATGATAACCAAAAAGACTGTTTCCAGTCTTTTCTGATAATAGAAAGAGAGAAAATAAACTAAGGGCTGTAATGCACTACTGAAATTTGATTGCATACCAGTGATGATCCTATAACCAGAGACAGATCTTTATAGTTCTGTGTGCATCAGAAGTCCTTTTCAAGTACTACATTTAAAGTAGGTTCAACCCAAATCATGGCTTTTTCAGTATATATTAGTTCCCTCATTTTGAAATAGGAACAAAAAGCCCTCATGTAAAAAAAACCCAAACAAAGTGGGACATTATAGCTTTGAAAGGTATCACCATGAACTTTTACAAAAGAGCTTATCTATCACTTGACTACTATCCTCTTCTACAGTGACGTCCAACAGATAACCTGATGCTTCCTTAAGACAGCAGTGAATGACTGAGGTCATTTTACTTCTCCACTGCTTCATGGTTAAAACAAAGCACAAATAGTTGCTGTGTTTAAAGTTTGCACACTGTGAGGGAGTAGTGCTCGTGGATTGACACCAGACCATCAGCTGGGTCAAGCCCACACAGCCCCTGGATCACTCCATCCCCCTCACTGTGATAGGGGAGAGAATGAGAAGGGTAAAGGGAGAGAGCTCAGGGGCTGAGATAACAACAATTTATTCACAACAGCAAAAGACATGCACACAAGGAAAGCAGAACAAGCAATTCATTCACCTCCTTCAGGGAGCAGGGAGGTGCTCAGCCATCCTCAGGAAATCAGGGCTCCATCATGCATAAAGGTAACTTGCGAAGGCAGATAACATCACTCCAAATATCCCCTCTTCTTTCCTCAGACCTTTTTATGCCGAGCATGATGGCATTTGGTCTGGAATATCCCTTGTGTCAGCTGGGGTCAGCTGTCCTGACTGTATCTCCTCCCAACTTCTTGTGCACCCCTAGACTCCTGGCTGGTGAAGTAAGGAGTAGAACAGGCCTTAACTATGGGCAAGCACTGGTCAGCAATAACTAAATCTTCCTTGAATTATCAACACTGTTTTCAGCACAAATCCAAAACATGGCCCCATACCAGTTACTATGAAGGAATTTAGCTCTATCTCAGCCAAAACCAGCACATGCAGGTATCAAAATCTTCCATGTAAAGTACTTTAATTGAATTATCAGGCACTCTGTGTCCAACGAAGGAAAGAAAGTACTTGCCAATGAAACTACCCATTGATTCACTCATCATTGTTTCCCTGCACAGCTCTGAAAAAAACACTGGAGGCAGAGAAAGGAGAAATGAGGACTTTATTGACAGTGTCAGCCATACATAGAAGAAAGGTTTTTGGCCAAGTTTTCTCTCGCCTTATCTTTCAAATCCTTCAATGAGGATTGAAAAACTTGCCACGCGCCAATTAAAGAAAAAAAGGCAACACAGCAGCCCTAGTTCCTTAGAATTCCTGGAGCAATAAGGAAAAGATCTATATCTGATTTTAAAAAGATCTGTTTATTAGCTTAAAAAAATAAAGGTTTGTATTTTTTTAAACCTTTGAAGCACATGTTTTCAATATCTGAATCTGGAGGTTTGTCACCTCTGAAAAACCTGAACTAATATTCAAGAATTAGCATGACAAATATAATAAAATTTTATTACACTGGATGCCCTAGAAATTTTTTAATATTTACTTCATTGTCAACAAGCCTAAGTATGGCATATGTCTGTATTTATTAAATTAATCAAATAACTTCAATATATTACTTCTCTGAAGGGCTTAAGTCCACAGCTAGAATAATTTTAGACCTTCTTACTGTGCAAAGGCAATTCACTTCTGTATTCGTATTTAACTAAACTGGCTCACGTGTTCTAAGCCAAGTCCTCTCTTTCAATCTGCACATCAAAGGGAAAAGAAGGCCTGTGCCCTGATGCTGTTATTAATTCAGCAACTGGACACAGACCTGGAAGGGCACTTTTCTTCTTCACAGCCTTCTCATTCAGATGGCTTCTTACGGTGGTTCTCAGACATTTTAGCTGTCAAGCAGAGTTTAGGAAATCTGACTTAGTGTGTTTTAAGCCAACCCTTTTGATGTATTTCTTGGCAATATGATCAGCTTGGATTTCCTAGTAAGAAAATAATTACTTTTTCTCCCCCTGCTTATAGCTTAGATGCTTGTTAGAGGCAGATCATTAGTAACTAACTTGGCAGTATCATTACTTTCAGCTGCTGGCTCACTAGGTGATTCACCTACCTTACTAGAAGCAGCTAAACCCAAAGATATAATGACGTGATGTTAATTCCCTTCAGCAAGACAGGTAAAATGCAGAGGTTGAAGGCAAGCAGCTTTGGAGAGTGGCAGCTATCCAAACAGCTACCACTGCTGCCTTTTTCAGACTTCTTTAAAATGACTGCCTTGGCAGAAGGCAATGCCCTGAGCAATCCTTCCAAAGCTATTGTACACGCTCCACGAGGTATTGTGCAGCCTACGTCTGTATGGTGGATATAAATTTTCCTCCTGAAAGGAATAAATCTTTCACAAGTAAGGGGAAGAGAAGATATGGTTTCTAAATGAATGATTCATTGTTTGAGGGTGCAGCCTTGATTTGTTGGAGTTGCTACGATACTGCAGCAGCAATGCCAACTTATCATAGCCCTTAACGCTCTCTGGAAGCTCAGCAAGCTGAAAAGGCATTGCTGAGAGAAATTACTTATTTTTAAACAGGACATCTGTATTTGCCACAAAACTACTTTCAATCTCACATATTTCTCCATAGGCTGGCTTCAAATTATGCATAATTTCCCCCCCCCACCCACCACCGGTGGTTCTGGGGGAGTGAAGGGCATAAACAGGAAGGCAGCGTACACTGAGAAAGATGGCAGGGTGCCCCAAAATGGTGATTTAAACAACTCCCTTGCTGAGCCTGCCAAAACTTGGGTTCGGGCCCTTTTTTGATTAAAAGAAAATAAATACTGTCAACAACTTTCTGCTGTACTGAAAGCATATGTGGCTTTGCTGATTCATGTTTATCCAGTAAAAGTCTAAAAGCATATAGTGCATATTCCTTGGGAAAAAGCAAAACAGGGCTAAATAAGAATAAAGTGATAATTTCTTGGGAATTCTCATGTTTAAAGCTATAACTGTAGCAACACCAAATCCCTCTTTCGGCAGCATAAAAACTGCACCATATTAAGCTGATACCCTAAACCAGGTGTCTGCAGCAGGTTAATAGTACAAAACAGGGAACTGGCACCAACTAAATACCAGAGCCTCTTAGACACTGCCAAAAGTGATGGGTGAAGATGGGAGTGAGGTTAAAACCAGGGAGAAAGAAACCTCAGCATGCAAATTTGTGATGGAGAAAACTGAGGGGAAAATGTGGAACTGAAATGTTACTGTTGCTGAAGGAAACTTGGCTCCTACTGCAGAAGAGCCTGTGCCTGTTTTAGGAAGAGGAAACACTTATGTCATGACCTTCCTATGGGCTGCAGGCTTTCAGAGAATGCAAAACAACAAAAATAATTTAATAAATAAATAATGCCAGATAGTCATTGCAAAAGGATCATAATGATAAAAAGATGGCAGCCTCTAGGTAAAGATTACCTAAGCACACACATCTCTTCTGTTGCAAAACCAACTCAATTTTCTGCAAAGAACTCTAGCACATGTTGCCACCTCTTTTCTTCCGATGTTCTCATTAGTCCTCCTAAACTCAGAGTACTACAAAAATAGGAAGTCAGAGAGGACTGCTGATTGCTATTAAAAAGTTTTCTGCTCCTATACTTTGTCCCTGACAAGGCATGAAGTGCAAATAAAACAAGCAGGATGGAAAACAAAGTAGGAACATTGCTTGTAAAGAAGATACTAGATGGGGAAATGGATGCCCAGCCTCTAATAACAAAAGGAACTCATGATTTTTAGCTTACCTTTTTTTTTTTAGTTTGTAATCCTGAAGTTTTAATTTTATTTTAAAAAATTTCTTCCCAATTTCATGACTGAACTGGCATGAGAATTATCTTTGGGTGGTTCTTGACCAAACTGAGTACATGGTGCTTAGACACTTAGGAGCATCACTCTTTCCTGATATAGTTTGGTAAGTGGTGTTTGCTTTCAAAGTGGTTGTGCTCCCTGACTGACAAGTCCATCGTTTTTTGCTTTTGGTGCATGCTGAGAAATGACCCAGATTGGTTTTGTGGGACAAAGCTCCATTTTAGTATGCTCTTTCTTAAATAAAATCTTATTCAAAATTGCCATTAAATCTTTCTTCTTCATATCACAATTAAAAAGTCTCACTAAGTTAGAGTACTGGCACAAGAATGACATATGTCAGCATATATATCAGATGATATTTATCTGAAGTGTGATTTGAGATGACTTCTATGCACAAAAGATATGTGCAAAATAACTCTTTGGACAATTTCGTAGCTCTAATCTCACTGACCCAACTTTAACATACCACTGGCATTACGCTGAACACATACGCTTCAAAAGATACAGCTTTAATATAAATATATGGAACCTGAGGGTAATTTGGCTTGTCATTTTGCAGTTTGCTTAAAAGGCTGAATAATCAGATGCTTCATCCTTGGGCTGAAGAAGGATATTCCTTCTAAGTCCTATTACTTTTCAGCTTTTCTCCCTCGGTACTGCGATATGTGAAGAAACTGCTGAGACTTCCTATTCCTTCACTCCTTGATAGTAGCAGGAAAACAAGGAGGTTAAAAGAGCAATAAGGGAATTAAAAGGATTCTTAAAAGAACTTGAAAGGAAGTACAAGCAGTGTCAGGAGGAAAGCACACTCTCTGAATGAACACACTGCTTCCTGACAGTATCTCCAGCCTTTGATTAGGCTCAGCCCCTGGAGACACCTGGAAGAATCCTAAGGGCTAATTAGAAAAATGACATGAAGTGATGAGAGTCTCCCCAGCTGGTTTTTATTCTTTGCTTTCCTTGTGAGGGGAGGGAAAAAAGCAAAAGGAGCAGATACACAGCACACAGTAATGTCAGAAATTGAGCCACATTCATTATGGCGGTTATTCTATTGGATTTGTGTTGCAGTTGCAGGGATTGAGCTGCATGAAAGGAGGCCACAGGATTAAAAAAAGGTCATTCCTAAGAAGCCATCCCTTGAAGTGTGTGTGAAAGGCTGTAGGAATAAAATGACTCTCAGGCGAGGCTGTGCTGTTGCTACACGTTTTTAAATACAGCCAGGGGTGGAAACAGCATGAATAATTCACCCAAGAGACCTGCTAGATTGCAGTGGAAGAAAAAGTGAATCTCCTTCCTTTGCTACCAGTGTTTACAAACTGTAGCATGCTTTAATCTTTCTTGTTGGTAATTCTTACTGCTCTCCTGACACTGGATTAATTTCTAGTTTGGCACATTGTCTGAAAAACTGACGGCAGTGACGTAGCAGAAAGAAAGAAGAAGATAAAAGAAAATCAGGAGCCAGAATTGATTTGCCTGCACCAGTAGCACAAATACAAATTATAATGGAAAAAAACAACCTTCCATGCAAGCTTCTCAGACTGTAGCTTACATGTAAAGGTAGCTCTACCTAGAAATAGCTACTGATGTAATTGATTATGTTATATCTTAGCTTAGCAGGAACATCCTTTGACAGCTGTGGGGATAAGAATTCATTCTCCTTGGTCTGGCATTTCTGTGCAGACAGATCAGGGCTGTTGGGTAACTAAGCCTCATTACTGGGTATGTGACAAAAGAGAAAAAAAAAATAAAATCACAATAACCGTGACACAGCTGTCCTGGAGGACAGAGCTGCACCTTTCAGCCAGGCTGAACCCCTTCTGAGTACACCACAACAGCTTAGAAGCATCATTATGCTTTCTTATATGAAAGGCAGTGAGATGCTAGTGGTGGCAGTCACAACTAAAACCTTTAACATGATATGGCCCTGGGGGGGAGGGGGGAGGGAGGTGATGCAAATATTGCAGGGGTAACCCTCATACAAACCAATTAGGCCCCATGTGCAAAAGAAGAGCTCTGTATTTAAGGGCTGATCTCCACCAGAAAGTGACATTTGCTTCTCTTTAATTTAAATACTGTTTTAATAGGGTAAGGGCTCTGTGGCTCTTTCACTGCTGAGAAAAACCCAAGTCTCAATTAGAGGCCACAGCCAATATGGATGTAATAGACCAAGACATGGAGGGATGCCCACATTCTGTTGTCAGTGGTAAGAAGCAAAGACTATTTTAAAAAATGACAGTACCTTGCCAAAGGATGTTTAACAGAGACAAAACATGGCCTGGAGTTCTTAAGGATGTGGTGTGAAGTAAAGGAAGTGCGTCCTGTTTCTTGCCTGGCTGTGGACTTAAGTGACCTCCATTGTATCGGCGTCTTTGCAATGTGCATCGATAATTTAAGTATGTAGAAACCACATCATGGGAAATGCAGTAGTAGCATAATAAAATATGAAATAAAGAACACCCCATGCTGACCTTCACTGTGTGGATTTAGATATCCAATTTCTATATATATTTTCAGAGAATGACTGGAGGCTTTTCACCCTGGCTGGAGGAATATGGCACCATCATGAGGAAAGACAATTGAGTGCAGTCAACCATAAAAAGAGATCTGTGCAGGCCTCTGCATAACACAGGTTTAGCAAAACTGTAGTCCATCAAATTTAAATCTTGATTTTTTATTTTTTTTTAATATTTTACTGAAGAAAAGGAAACGTTTGCTAGGCAGTATAAGAGCTTTTAAACAAAGAGGATGATCCTCCTGGCCAATATGGGAGCATGTGATCTGCCATGTCCACTGCAGTTTCCCTGCTGAAGACAAACAAAACCTCCACAGTGGACAAGTCCTTCCATAAAGTCCCTCAGCAACAGTTATTCAAAGGAGTTGCTAGACTAGATAGACATCCAAGTGGACACTGATGGACAACTAGCAGGGCACTGGATGACCTGGTGTTGGTAACATAAATTTACTCCTTACTCAGACCAACTGAAATACTACTACTCTACCTCAGGAAACAGAGAATTTATATCTGAGGTGTGCTTTGAGATAATAGTCCTATGCACAAAACATGAACCTAAATTTATGGGAATCTGTTTTCTGTAAAGGTATTTAAAAGAATAGAACTATATCTGGAACTATATCTGCTTGAATACAATGCTGACAAGAAAAATAACAAGCCTGTATCATACAGCATCTGCAGGGTTAACTTGTTTTGCTAAAAATGCCATTGAATCACACTGTTCTATCTGTAAGCTTTCAGATACCTCCTGAGCGGGCAAACCAAAGAATTATTCTACCAAATAATAAAATGCTATAGAAATTAATAAATTGACATCAAACAAATCAAACAAATTTTATAGTGCCTAGTCAGGCTGACACTCCAGTTACTGGTTTTCCTCGGTGCAATTAGGAGAGAGATATTTTTCCAAAAACTCTCCCAAGGATAAGACACCCAGCTGCTATGGACTCTCAGCAGTAGCAGCAGGCAGCCAAAATCCCTCAGATGATGCCAGATCAAGGTATTTATTACTTTCCAAACTTCTCCTTCTCCTTGCACTGCTGAACCCAGGCATGGTGGGTTGTTCTCCATCAGCAGGCAGGAGCTGCAAGCTTGTTCTGGTTTCTCTTACAGAGTTTGCTACTCAACTCAGGTGTGTTTTGTCATTCAACAGCAGGAACCATCCCATCAAGGTGTTCATCACTACTTCTGCTCACCTCTCCCCTCAGCTCACATTGTAAAACCTTGAGCAATTTCCTGCAGGAAGGACAACAGGCACACATACTAAAAATACTGCATGGACAAATAGTTCAGAAAGTTCAGGGCAAGGAACTACCTGATAGAAGTATGCTTAAAAACAACCCAGGTCCTGAGGGAAGAAGAGACACAGTGCCTCTGTCCCAAAAGAGAGGCCCTTACCAGTGGATTATGTTTTGATGTGCACCCTATTAATACAGAGACAGAGTGTGACAAGAAATCTCACAGTAAAATAAATGCCATGTCTTGCACAATAGTTCTGTTTTTGCAAATTGCAATATTGCACATGAACAACCACTGCTCATTCCTTAAAAATGCAGATGGACAACCCCAGCAGTGGTAGTGGAGATGCTGGAGGCTGCCCAGCAGGAGCTGGCCTGGCTGGCTGCAGGCACAGCAGCTGCCTATCAGCCTCTCTGGCACACCTCCTCCTCCTCCTCACGTCCAGCCTCCTCTTAGGTAAATGGAAACATTTCTTTGGCTTCAATTGACACTGCACCAGGTCCTCTATCACTGAGTGAACTTGTTTGGTTTCTTCTGGAGTGGCTTCCACATTTGCAGAAAAAGCAATCGCGATAAGCCTAAATTGAGGTGGAAAAAGTAAGAAGCGGCATGCACGGCACTCATGCCCCCATGGTGTTGTGGCGACAGGGAGCTGCCTTCCCCAGCACCACAGGCATGGAACTGGGGGGAGATACTGGCCCTCTGTGCCTCTCAAGCCCCTGCAAGAGGCAGCCAAGCACAACAACTCCACCTGTGCGGAGAAGGGAAGGAAGCAGGCTGGGACAGAACACCAGAAACATGGACATTGTATTCAGTTTTCATCCAAACCGAGTCACTTGTATGGGGGTTAAAGAGCAAGACTGGA
Source organism: Agelaius tricolor (assembly GCF_023055355.1). Taxonomy (NCBI): domain Eukaryota; kingdom Metazoa; phylum Chordata; class Aves; order Passeriformes; family Icteridae; genus Agelaius; species Agelaius tricolor. The sequence goes on along the minus strand of NW_027269262.1, from coordinate 21,418,926 downwards.
AAAACACATTGCAGAGCAATGCTGTAAAGAATTTGTACTAAATCAAGAACTAATCTTAAGCACTCCTTAAAAATAGTAACTCAAGAGAATTTATTTTGACCTGAGAAGCCCTGCATAAACACATATATCTCTCAATGAATAAAGGAAAAATGCTCTCAGAAGCATCCCAATAAGCTTTTTTTATTTTAAGGTTGCTAATCTTTTCCTAAATTGAGTGGGCATGTAGCTGCCTATTAACATGGTTGCATGTTCCTATGGCTCTTAATGAAAACTTTAAAAAAAAAAACTTTTTGAAACATTTTCATTAATAGAAATGTCAGAATATTTCAGGTCCTCCAGGGAGAACGTATGACTTGTTAATATGCAGCTTTAATAATTTAAATACCAATGTAACAATCCAGGAATGGAAAGAGTATGTTCCAGGAATGCTGCAGTGAATTAGTAATTGTGATCTGCTTGTAATTGCTGATTATCCCCATGAATTCTACCCAGATGCAGCAAAGTGGATGTTTTTCTTACTGATGAAAAAAAACTTGGGAACAGCATTAATTTAAAAAAATTCGAATCAGCAGTGGCCTACTCTGTTTTCAACAAGGTTTCAACTCTTTGTATCTTTCATCTAAATAATTGCAGAGGTTCAGTGTATGGAGCAAGAGACGCTACTGGGAGAGCAGGGCCAGAGCAGGAGTCATGTCCTGCAGTACGCATAAATAGCGGATCCTGTTACCAGGCACTGCCACTGTCAACACAAACACTGTCACTAGGGCCAGCAGAGCAGCCAGCAGGCTTCAGAGGCAGGCAGCTGGGCAGAAGGCAAGGCAACAGAGCCCTGTGTCCTGGGCAGTTTTTACATGTGCCAAGAGGTATTTGAATGAGATATGGTATACACTGCAAAATAATGTATGTCCATTTGGATGTGTTGTTTCTACCAACTGTCCCACTTGCTCTCGTTTCTCTTTTGACAATATTTATTTCGAGGAAAAATTCTGTGGTTTGGAGGGAGTAATAAACACAGCACTAGCACAGATTTGCATGAGCAGATGCTGGGTTTCTTCTGTAGCAGGCTGAGAGATCAGAAGCACAGTCATCAGGCAGTGTGACTAAGAAAGCCTGTGCAACAGGTATGATTACAAAGGAAAATGTTAAAAGAGGAGTCCAAGATAACAGATGGTTATGATAAAGCAGAAAATGAATAAACAAAAGTTGTGAAGGAGACTATCAAGGGACAGGGTATGCAGTAAAGAGCAGTGAAGTGCAATATAGACTCAAGGAAAAAAGAATGCAAGAGGAGAGTCAAGACTAAGCTTTGCCAGGCAGTATTCACTGTAGATGAAATTAATTGTACTGAAAGGAAACTGATGTCAGTAGAGAGATTATTAATGAATTGAAGACATTAGACAAATCAGCTCTTGCAAATAAGCAGTTCAGAGCACTGTCAGGCCAGCAGCTTGTTAAATAGTTGATATACAGTGGTCATCAGGAAAACGGGAAAGAGGTGAAGGTACTGAAGGAAAGAACAGAGAAGCACAGATGAATAGGAAGTACTGTGGAAAGGGCTGCACAAAAAATAGAAGAAAGATGGTTTCAGTAAAACTCATGCCAGATCATGCTAGAAAAAATATGCATTTTGGCTTCCCAGGCTGTGACACAAAAAAGTGCTCACCTGAGACTGGATCCCTACACTATGCTCAGTGCTTTTTGCTGTTTTATCTCTGAGTCACATTCAACACTTGATTGCTACCAAGTTTTTGGTCAAGCCTGACCATGAAATAATTTCTTGAGGCATACACAAAGCTGCTTTGAAGTCAGTAGAGCCCTACAAGGATCTGCCCATATGCATCAAACCAGGACCACACTGACACTGACCATGATTACTTTGCAGACTACTTGTAAGACACAACTCAAGCACAAAGAAAGTCTTTCTGCTTTCTATTTTTAAATTAGTAGAAGACAAACCTAAAGTATTTCTGAGGTTTATGGTTCTTGCATGGTGTGGAAAAAGTCATGGACTTGATGGATTTAGTTATCCCGTTAGAAGTATTTATGATACTTGGGATTAAAGGTAGAAATTTCAAGTAATTTATGCTTCATTGGCAAAGGCTGGAGCTTAATATTGTTATATTTCTAAGATTTCAAGTGTTTTTCTTCACTTGAATGGAGATGCCTAGTGGTATCAAGCATGCTGGTGGCTCTGAGGCGGGAATCAAAACACTTATCAAGTGAGAAAGCCTCCAGATTCGTGGAGCTGCAACTCTTCAGTTTATGCTGAGTGACGGAGTTTTCAGAGTCCTAAGGCAATATGTAACATCACACAACCTTGCCTGACAGACACTAATTTAGCTGTAGGTTGTCCAAACAGTCAAATACAAACCCGGGTCTTATGAAAATCAGGTTAAGCCAAGACGGAAAAATGAAAGAAATACTCAGACAATGTCTCTACCTCTTGAAACAAAACTTCACAAGAGGGAGTACAGCACATCTTCCTTAAGTGATGTTAACATTGCACAAATCACACCATGCTAGTAATTAGTTAACTGTTGAGAATGACCTGTTTGAACACACAGGTTTAAATATTAATAAATACTAACCTAAAGTCTGAGTCTGAAGTCATCGCTGATAACATTAACATGTGAAAGAGAAAAAAATGAATAAATGGCCTTTCAAATTTGGATCTGCTTGCTGCTACACCAGAGTTCCAGTGTGCCCAGTCAAACTTTTGTGTATCATTTTTTTATTAGATGATGATAGACTTATAAAGTTTTCAGGGTTTTATGCCTGCCAAAACACTGAGTTTGTATATGGACCTCTAGTTCTTTATTTTCCCTTGGCCTGAGGTAGATTTAGGGATGAACCTTTTTCCTTCCCTCCAGCAGCCCCGAGATGTATTTTTTTCACACAAAAATTCAGTCTGTTGACATGTAAGGAAGCAGATCCTTGTGGTCCAAGTGTCTAGTCAGAGCAATTCCTATCCCTGTCCAATCCTAGGTGCCTGCCTTTACCTACACACACATACACAACCATCCTCATTTGTTCGACCACTATACTTTCCATTTTGTGTGCATTTGGTGGTGTGTGAATGCAGGAGCAGATATGACTCAGATACAGTGCAGAGATTCTACAGAAGTTTCTGTTACAGTTGCACAAGAAATGAACAAAATTCGGCAAAACAAAAAATGCTGTTTGCCTTTCCCAGCATTGGAAATTTTTCTTTTTGATCACTGTTTGCCAAGGAATTTGAGGGCCTTTGAAGTATTCAGGGACCTTCACTGACCTAGCTTTGCCTTCTGCATCTCTTCTCTTGAAAACAGCTGGCAAGATAAGTTCTTCCAGATAACCAAGGGTCATCAAGGTTTAGTAACCTTCTATGGAAACCCTTGCAACATCACTGCTTGCAACTGCAGCCAAATGTGGAATGTGGAGGCAATTCAGATAGTAGAAGGAGAGACTGGGCTTACAAACAAAATGGGAGCCTGGTGGACATTAAAGGTGCTTACCCAGAGCCCATAATCTCTGGGTGCAGCTCACAAGTTGCACTGTCCCCAGCCAGCAGCAGGTGAGACATGCCTCTGCAGCCCACAGCAGCTGGCACCTGCACTGGCTGTGAGGAAAGCACAGAAACAGCAATGGTGCAGCACCAGCCACAGCCGGCCTCAGGCCAGGCAAACCCTGCTTTCCTTTTGGTGTGCAGGGGAAAAGAGGGATTTTAACTGCATGCATTACTTGAGTTTTTCTTTCTAATCTGAATGAGCCCCTCAGCAGTATGAGCAGGTGCAGGATGACAGCTTCAGAGCAAGCTTACCTCCCTGTACTGGGTCTGGTGCAACACATCTGCAGGGATCTCCAGAGCTCAGTCATGCAGGAGCCTCCACTACCCTGACACCACAGAGCGCTCAGGATCTAGTCCCTGCTACTGAACTGCTGCATTCTCAGCAGGATATCTGTTTTCAAGGTGGCACATTTTCTCACTTGCTTTGTTTCTTCAGTTCAAAAACACTAACTGAATTTTGGCAAATTTTCAGTGAAAAGCGGGACTCACTGTTGTTGCAAAAAGGAAGATGCGAGACTCGTCTCCCTGGGCACATTCCAAATATTTATATTTTGCCTTTTAAAGTCCACTTCTGTTGTCAGATACAGCCTCATTGTTCTAGCAGCAGCCAGAAATACAAGACGGCCTAGAGTTCAAAGCAGGGGAAAAATCAATGCACAGATTTCATTTTATCACACATACACAATGGTTGGCTGAATTTGCTTCTACCTAACAGCCTGAAGCCCAAACATAGTATTTACAGACTAATTCACACTTATTTTTAGACTGGCTAACTATTCATTGAACAGGGAGGAAATAACTGAGCAAAGGAGCAAGTGACTTGCATCACAGAACTGCACCTATTAGATAGGGCAGGTGAAAAGTTGACAGTCACTAACAGTGAAGAAAAATCTGAACACAGAGTTCTTAACTGGGACAAACATTCAGCAGTGAATTATAATTATCATATTATTTGTTTACAGCATTTCTGTCCCTAACTTTTACTTCTTCAGCCGATGACCTCAAAAGTATATCAATTACTTAAGCAAAATTTAGCTTTAACACTAATGAGCTTTTTCCTAAAAGGAAGTAGCTGCAGGGGACCGTGGTGTCACTATGTCCTCTTGTTTGTCACTGCCCCCAGTTCAGCAGCACAGTTCTGCCAAGCTTAGCCGCACTCTTATGCTGAGGTTGCCAGAGGTAGCTTTGGGACCCACGTGAGAGCAAGGGTGTCAGCACTGTAAATAATCCCCAGTGGATCCTGGCTGTGGAAGGGAAGAAACTAGGTGCTGATTGAGTAAGAAGGGCTGAGACCTGGGAAGAGGATGGGGAGGCGTTTTGGTGGAAGAAAAAGAACTTCTTTAAGATTGTGAGGCTTTCTGAAAAACGTATTTTTATCACTTTTCATCTTGCATGCTATTACCCATGAGGCTATGAAAAACCCCACTGCTGACAACCAAGCTGAGAACACAGCAGCATTGCTGCCATCAGCTGTACCCCAGCACAGGAAGCAGCAAATAAGTGGCCATTCGTACATCAGGTCAGCTCGGTATTTGGAGAATTCATTGCCTATATTTCCAGAAGAAACGTGACTCAGATACATGTGATCAAGAGCATCTGCATAGAAATTGGAGGTGGATGTTTGCTAGCAGGCAAAGCACACACTTTAGAAGCAATGAGCTCCACTGAAAAGGTGGGTCTTTGGGTTTCTGGAGAAAACAATCTTTTTTGACTACTGCTGTAACTGCAAATATGGAATGACAAGGGCAGTGTCATGCAAACTAGAAAGAACATTAGAAGAAAACAGTACTTTCTGTTTTTCTGATCTTTTAAAACAGAATACGTTGGGTGTTCAGAATATCTAGAATGAAATGTGGTATTAAAACACAGAATGCTGTAACCAAACTTCTTTGTTTTTTGCTTGTTTGAAACATAAAAACTCTTCTTTCTTCAAGTCTAAATTCTCTGGTCACAGACACAGTAAGGCATCCAAGATATTATAATGAAAAATTCCCTTTCACTGTATAAGCACACCTAATTTTTATCTTAAGCTTTGCTCTGGTATCCCTAAGTCTGCATGTACACTATCTATGAGATACTGAAATTCTATATTAAAAGGCAGAAGTAAAAAAGTACTGAAATGTAGATAAATCAAGTAAACCATTTGTGAGTTTGTTTGGTTTTGGGTTTTTTTTTTTAATTGTAACTGTGGATTTGTGTGGGATTATATCATCTTTTAACCTGTAACTTTTTTTGTCTAATTTTTTTCCAAAACATAATACTACAAATGATGCTGCTTGCTCTCTACAGCTCTTGTATAGCCTCCACAATTTTGAGCTATCTGAGGCTTGCTCACTACCTGTTAATGGATTTGGCTAGACTAATTTTTTTTTTCTATTCCTGCTATTAGTTTAATAAATACGACTGAGACAATACAATATTGAAACATTGGTTCTTTATGTATTTTTAAAATAGGAAGATAAAATGTAGCTGTAGCTTCAGGGCAGGCTGTTTCATGGCCTTAACTAGCCCTCCCCCTTTAACTGTGTTAAGAATGGGTATAGTCAGCCATATGTATTGTTATTCTTCTGGAGGTAACATAAACATTTGTCACCAGAGAAAACTGTGGAAAATAGAACTATTCACGGACAGTAGTTCTCATTTTAGTTTCAAACAGAAACTTGCCTGAATCACTGCCTTAAATTTCATTTTCATGGGATTAATGTTATGAGGGATCAGCTTGATCTGAGCTTTATTCCCAGAAAGCATCTCACAATGCCATATAGTGAAAATCCTCTTTTTGCTTGTTCAGGTCTGAGCTTGTTCTTCCCAGCAGTAGCCAGCTGTCAGTGGGCAAAAGTTATGTCCAATGGAGGCATCAAAGACAGCACTCCTTGGGTATCCAGTGAAGGCAAATGCAGTGGCTTCCTTATCTCTCCTGGGAGCTCTGCATCTTAACAATACCAAGGATTTCTTCACAGGAGTACCCCTCAATTACAAAGAAAGACCAGGCTGTTGGACCATTAAAAGAAAAGAACATTCCTTGCATTATTCTGTTAAGTTTCCTGAAAATCTATGAGATTTGGCTGCTGCTTTCTACAATTGACATCCTGCAGCTTCATTAGAATTATCTGGTATAAGTTCGTAAGTAAAAATACTTTTTTCACACACTCTTTCCTCTTCTGTCAATGATGAGTGCCAGCTGCCTTCTCCTTCATTGCTGACTTCTCCGTCTATGGCAAACAAATGATACAGAAATATTGCTGAAGCAGTAATACAATAATAAGTATTTAAACTACTAACTTCTCTCTTCTTTTCTTCTTCTGAAACATCACTACTACTATGGAACAAGCACTCAGCAGTGATTTCAACATTATTGGAAGCAAAAGAAGCTGAATCATGTTATATGAATAAGCAGATACCCTCACTTTTACAAAAGCAGTACCTTCTGATGGAAGTTGCATAATCTTTGGCTTTGATGTCAAAAGAGAAACTCCAAAGGGCACAGATTGTGTCATTTCCTGTAAGTGAAAAACTGGTAGATCTTCATCTCAAACCCACATTGCTCTGACGGGTTAACAGGCTGGTTTTTTACTGTCTGAGTAAAGGAAGGTTTGCTTATTGGCATATCCCAGGCTCTTGAGTTTTATTGTGCTTTTTACATAATAAGTTCTTTGTCCAGAAAGCAAAGAAATGTGATGACTATAGCTTTTGTTCCAATGTCTGGGCTGAGTTTTGGGCCATTAAGACTCTTTCCAATTGTAAGATTTTGTTCCCTCAGGCTTTTTTATGTAATGGGTGATAAAGGAGTTGGAAAGCAAATTTATTGCCTCTTTTTCTTAAAGGTTTTCCTTTTCATCCTTAACAGCGCTTACAGGACCTTTACTGCTGAAGCTATTGCATTTCTCTTGAGTGTCTTATTCCTTGGTGTCATTAACAAGATAAGTTATCCTTTCCTAAATCTCCTCCTCCTGTTCACTTTTAAGGGTCATGTTTTTGCATGGCTTCAATGTTAATGTGGACTGAATTCCCACTAAGCATAGGGAAAGTCTACAGGCCATCTTGGATGAAGAGTGCATTTATTGGTCACGGATCTTCATGTATCTTTTCTGTGATACAGTATCAGACATTACAGACAGCCAAAAACTTCCAGTGACCCAAAAAGAACTGGAGCTGCTTTTATGTCATGTGATAGCCCTTTTTCCTTACCCATGTTTCTGTCTCTCTATTTTCAGTTTGGAAACCCAGCATTGTGCCCAATATTCACATTCCCTGTGGGCACTATTTCTGATGACTTCACAGTTTCATAATGACATTGAGCAACAGCTGACATCTATCTGCACATGCTGCACCCATTTCTATTTCCAGACTGTCTTTATTCCTCTTAGTTAACAATGATACAGCAAATTCCTAATTCACTACCAAGAGTGAATGAAAAAGACCAGTTTTTTAAAAAGACTAGGGAAGAAAGAAAATCAGTTTTCTACTTTCTAAGGGCATTGTTACCTTCTATGTTTGCAGGGATCATTGTGATTATTCAAGGAGTGAAGATATTTAGGGAAATACCAAATCTGCACCCAATTTCCCATGCATTAGTCTAGCAGTAAGGACTGATCATAGAGATGAAAAGGGAACAGCTATGCAGCAGTGAAATTTCAACCTTCCATTGGATGGGATGTGAGTATAAAGCAAACAGATCTGCCACTTTATTTGTGGAAAAATGAACATTGCCCTGATTAAAAAAAAAAAAAAAAAAAAAAGGCAACAGCTTTTATGAAGACAGGAGGATTCACCTCTTTGCACATACAGCAGTGACAGAGCGAGACAAACCTTTTGCCTACCCCTCTCCCTGGCTACCCCTCCTGATGGCCACAGGCCAGAGCAGGGAGGACACACCTCCTGGCTGGGCCTTTTGCTTCCATTTGCTGTCAGCAGAGTAACGGGGCTGTGCTTCATCAGTGCCCAAAGAGTCACGTGTATATGGGGAAACTAAAGAGTCCCGAAGTCCCCAAACAAAATGAAAGTCCCTCTTCCCTCAGCCTCAACTCACCCAAATGAAAATGCAGAATCTCTCAGACACTGAATTAAGACTCTCGTGTTTCAGCGTTTGCTCTTCTTATGTCATGTATTGTTCTAGTGACAGTACAAAAACATTTTAAAATCACATTTATAACTTACTAGAACAACACCAATACAGCTTCTTAGCAGCCCAATCATGCAGAGGCCAAGAATTTTAATGCCCACACTTCTAAAATACCACATTTTTGAAAGTACTGTAGTAGATTGTAATAGATTTTTTGTAATTTTTTTTTCATTACTGTAATAATAATTGCTTTGCTTTCAGAAGGACCAAAGCAACATAATTCAAATGCATGGAAATATACAGAGACTTCCAAAGTGGCCAACAGAAGACAAACATGTCTCTTCCAGTGCTCTCAGGACAGTCTGGATGCTTCAGTCTTTAAAATTATTTTCATATCACAACAGCAGCTTGCTATTTGGAATGCTGGGAGAAGATATAAGCAATGAGAAAAAACAGAAGGTATTTTATGTGTTTAGATTTTCCTAAACCAGGGTGAATGGCAATGACAAGAGGATCAGCTTTGATTTATCATTAGCATGCAAAACAGAAAAAATGAACAGATAAGCTGTCCCATGAACAACAATAAAAGGGCATTAGCAAACCCTTCCAAATTTTGTTTAACATGTATAATTGAATGAATTTCTTTATGAAACAGAATATACATTGTCTTCTCTCATTATGTTTTTCTCATTCTATTGAGCAACCTCCATCCTGGAGCTCATCCTTCTTCTGTCCCATTCCCCACCCCCTGCTTGTTCTGCTGGAGCAGAAAATGAACAGAGCTCTGTTTGTTCACCACCACCAGCAGCAGCAGCAGCAGAGGCAGCGTCAGCCCTGCAGAAGCAGCCTCCTGCCTCTGTGTCCCTGGCTGAGGGGACACCTTCCAGTTTTGGGAATCATTCCTATGAAAGAACAGGATTTGTGAAGGTCTTAAGTGAGCAATGACCTGTTTTAAAGAAGGTAGAAATATTGGAAAACAGGTATTTTAGAACCAAAACAAATTCAGATGAAGAAGTTTTTACTACTTTCCCTTCACAAAGGGAAGGGAAACTACTTGCAGGGGTGCAGTGAATCCTTTGTGGTGCTCCAGGCACACCTGCAACAGCATGACTTTCATTAATGCAATCTTAAAAACAAGCTGGTCAGCTTTCCTGACCCTGCTCTTTCCAGAGTCTCATTCTTCTGCTAGATGGGAGCCTTTCTCATTTCCAGTTTAAAAGCACTCATTGTCTGTTCACAGTCATATGTTGCTACTCAATTTCCTCTTGTTTGCAGGTAGCCTACCATCTTCCCATCAGAAAACATGATCCCATCTCCCTCACAAACACCTTAATCATGCTCTACCTTTCTTTGCTGGGCTACAGAAACCAAAACCTTTCAGTTTCACCTTTACAGATAAGATGATGAAAAAAAAAAAAAGAGAAATTAATAGCTGGGGTTTCTTTTGCCTAATCTTTTGAACAAGTTTGAACTGACCTGCCTTAAGTATGTATGGCCATAACTGTGCAAAGTATCCCAGGTGAAATCTGACTTAGAGCATGCATTATCTCTACTGGGGGACAGGTCATCAGATAAATCCTCCAAGACCTCCTATCTTCTGATCTTTATGTTACCCTCATAACTCCTCTTCCCCCCCACCCCCCAGAAAACAGGAGCCCTTTGTGGTTATACTTCAAGCAGCTTGCAATGCCTAGGTAGGAAAAATCCATCTCTAGTCATTAGGAGACAACTCTGCTTCATCAACATTGGAGGCTTACAATTTGAACTTTTAAGAGTGCTAGGCAAGCCAAAACCTATATGCTGCTGAAGCTGTTATTTCACTAACTTTTTTATTCAGAATACTTTCTCCTAGTTGCATGTTTTGAGTCCTTCCATCATACAATGCTTCTGCTTTATATTTTTCTTCATTATCAACCTCTGTAGAAACAATATCAGCAATATCTGTAAGGTAGAGACATTTTCAGAAAGAGTCTTAAGATCAATGTTGGCTCAGCACAAGTTTAATTTGGAACATGTGATGGGTCTGACTCACACTGTGCTATTCATGCCATCCATCCCTAATTTGGAACAAGCCTAGTAGTTTAGTTATGACCTGAAAGTGTCTGAAGACAAATTATATATAGCATTTAAAAATATTTATAATGTTAAAAATGGTCATGAACATCAAAGTCCCTCAAAGGATGCACAGGTTCACAATGGGGACATTTCTCTCTGAAGCCTACAGCAATCATTTTCACAACACCTGGACCTCTCTGCACCTTATATCCATGCCCAGGTACAACTGACTGAGCTTGGCATGCTTCTCTCAGATTTCCTCAAAGGATTCTCTTTGAAAGAATACACCAAAGAGCAGAAGTGCTCTCTGATCCAAAAGGGGCTTTGTTGAGATTAGATAGTCTCAGCACTCCAACAGCTTTATCTCTGGCCATGCAGGTAAGAAAACATTCCTGTTTTCAGGAGCAATGAGACCTAACCACAGCCATGAGTTCTAACAGCAGGATGAACAGGCATGTGGGGAATGCAGGCAATGTTATTCTTGTTTGTGATCCAGAAATTGGCTTTAAGACTTAGTGAGAATAATCACTCTGACCTTGGTTTATAGGTTCTTTGAAAAAAGCCACCAATAAGGACAGCAGGCATTTACCATGTGCCATCAGACATCAGCATGCAGGGACAAAAATTTCACTGCTTCTCTTACATGGCATCATGCTGAGCAGGAATTCAAAACAGGCCACCTGGGTGAGGATGAGAGGGAGGCACGGGTCAAGTGGTGAAGTAGTCACAGCCATGTGACTGCTGTGTGACAGCACTGTGCCATGCCAGTCCTAGAGAAAAAGTACCTGAACCAGACTGACCTGGACCTGGCTCTGACACGGTGGGGTGTGAAAGCAGGAACACACACAGCTGGGGAATGTGCTGCCTGGTACCACAACTGCATGTCTGAAGGAAGGAGCAGCAAGCACGGACACTTTGCTAGATAGAAGTCTTGCAGCTTTATTACAAAGCTCACATTCTTCATTTGAAGTCTGGCTGTCTCATATGACATAAATCCCTGCACATCAGCTGAAGTGAAGACTACATTTAAAGGCCACAAACACAAAGAAGATTTCTAACTAAGCATTTCTTTTGCTGAACCAGGCCTCTTGCAAGGAAGGAATCTGTTGGGGGCAGGCAGTGGGCACCTTGCTGACGTACTTACTGTGGGATGCTTGTCTGCAAACAGCAACGGGATGTGCCTTGGAGGTAGCCTGTGGACAGGCACAGAAAAGGAAAAGCAGAGGAGACAGAAGAAGAGCAGGTACTTGAAGCTTACAGACTACTGTGGATTAAAAAAAGGCCAGTAAATAGGAGGCAGGATTGACAAGGTGAAGGGACAGGAGCTGTCCAGGGCTGCCAAATAGAGCAGTGCACAGGAGGCTCCAGCCAAGGGCTGAAACCAAAATCTCCCCTGTCTTATATAATGTACAATCAAAGCGCCAAAAACAGACAGTAAAATATGAGACTGATGATGCTTGATCCTTCAGGGTTCAGCTTGGCAGCCTGAAGATGCCAGACTATTGGTTATGGTGCTGCATCACTGCACTGCCACACAGGGATTCAGTGGAAGACAAAAAAAGAATTGAATTGAGGGCAGCTCCCTATTTTTATAGGAGTTTCTCTCTTTCTCAATGGTTGTTTTCTTTCTTTCACAAAGGAATTGCAAAACAAAGGGATGTACACAGAAGATTTGAGGTTATAGAATCTTATCTGGCCGAAACAGAAAAAAGGAAAGCATAGAGGTATTTGATTTTAAATGTCAAGAGACTATAGAGGCACTATTCTTCAAGGAAAGCAAACAAGAGACACTCATGCTTGCAGTTGCCTTTGAAACCAACTCCCAAAAGTTGCAATACTCACCTCTTGCAAATAAGCTACTAATAATCCTTTCCTGTAATTGTTCCAACCTTGCTGTGCATCCCTCACCCTATGCTGTGTTAACAAAAAACAGAACAGTGCTTAGGGTTCCCTAATGCTATAAGTGTGTTAAGAGTGAAAAAACCCAAAACAACAAACTCAAGTATTCTTTGTTCTTCTGGCTGCAGACAGAATCACTTCGCTGTCCTGCCAAGTTGCTTATTTCTTGCACTCCACACTCAGAGTTCTCATGAGACTGTATTCATATCTAATGGTTTCATGTGCCACTACTATTCTCTGTTCTTGAAAAAAGGTCATATTTTAGCGAGTCATATTTTTTCCTCTATTTATTTCTACAGTTAAGCGCAGGTTATCCTTTATTACCAGCTGGACATGTATTGATTTAACATTCTTCTCAATGCTGGTCTCAACACAGAACCTGACAGCTTTCTCATTAAGCTAAACTTGCACTGGCATGCCTCCTTTGTCTACTTTACACTTTCAGCAGAATGACAGAGGAAAAAGTTTCTAGTTTGTTATTCAGCAAGATATTAGTGATGAAATTATGGCCCTGCAGTCCCTTTGACTGGAGCATTTCAGCCCTTCTAGTGCAGTGAAAAGCTTTCATGACCCAGGACTTCTGGGATGTGGTGGTATTTCTAGAGCCAAGGATGTCAGGCCTTTTCCTTTCAGACAGCTTGATCTAACCCCCTCTTTCTTACCACTCATTTTCCCTTTCAAATCTCTGGATGCACACAGAATACAGCAGACCCCACATCTGTAGATTACTGCTAGCATGACCAAACCCTTGGAGCTCAAAGTCACAAATATGTAACTTCACATGAGGTTTCCTTGGCAAAGTCCCGAGGCAATGATTGTGCCTTCGTTAGCTATTTTCTCCTCAGTGATGCAACCACCCACAACGTGGTAGGAGCTTGCAGCTGACAAGAACTGCATGCTGTGATTTGGAAAAGCTAGCCCACAATGACACTGGCCTTTTCTGGACAGCGACTCAAAGCTCTCTGACAGGTCAAGCCTGGAATAAGAAAATGCCAAGAAAGATACCTGCTGTGATTTATTGTGAATTTACTTAAAGAGAGAAACACTGGCCTCTGCACAGTATTAACAGAAAAAGCCCACACTACTTACATATTAGATCCAGAAGGCACTGCTGACGAAAGCTCTTCCCAAGAGTGTTACAATGCTGGAGCATGTCCTAACCAGCAGACCGTTGACTGCATCTCAGAAAGCTCATATAAGAACAAGACTCTGAATGCTGAAAGGTCGTCATGCTTTCATGCTTTGAAATAAAACACTCTGAAGCAAATTGACTGCCCACTAGTATATAAAGAACAGTGGTGCAGTGATCAGGACTGCTCTCAAGATCACATTTTGAAAAGCTAAAATCCATGTACAAAACCATGGATTCAAAAACAAAACAGCATTTGCACATGCAACATGTAACCAGAGATGGCTCAAACTATAAGCAACAAATCAGGTACATGAGAAGTTAGAGCCCATCTCCTTATTTCCCTGACCATTTATTTAGTCTTGCATATAAGTCAGTAGTAATCAAGACAGTACTTTAGCACCACTCAGCGTATAATTCTCCTATAAGGGCAGTCTCCTGCTCACAACACACCGCATGTGTGTCTTAAAGAAGCATGTGAAAAATGTGTTTACCTGTGTCAAAAAAAAGCTTTCAGTGGATGACTGCCTTTGGTGTTTTGATGTGCTGAAAAATGTTGTGTGGTTTGGATTTTCCTCCTCTTTCAAAGTGAATGCTTAAGATTCCAAAATCGTTATGACCCAACATAACTACAGGGGAATCTGACAGTGCTGTCACACTAAATTTGGAGGCCCACATTACCAGTTGTTATGTGCTAGTAAGTGCAGAGAAAAATAACCAGAGATGTCAAGCACATCACCTAGCATTTTCACTTCTGTTGGGGAGAGCTTGAACTCATCTTGTTAGCTGGCCTCTTGGGCTGAGTGGGTTGGAAACAATTCTAATGTTCAAAGTCATCTCCAAAATGCCACAGTGGAGGAGGAAGGAGAATGGACTGACAGAATAAATTACCCAAGCCAGTAGCAGGGTGAGGGCAAAATGGATGGGCTCCCTGGTAGCAATCAGGAAGAGGTGCTGCACTGCAGCTCCAGTCTGGCAACAAAGCCACAGATATGTCTGTGTAATACAGCACCCATGGGACAGCCAAGCAAAGGACCCAAAGAACTGAACTGGAAGGGCAGTAAGAAAGGGTAAGTGAGAAAGGTCAAGAAAGGGTACAGAGCTGTGGGCATACACCATATGGGACCACAGGACTGAAACTTCCCCTGTGCTTGCCAAGATCTGTCTCACAACAGCTTATGCCTTTAAAAAAACTCAGCAAGCCTCCAGCTAAAAAGCAGAGTTAAGATCTCCCTTACTTCCACACTGAGGACATTTCAACACTCTACTTCTCTCACACTGGAAAGGTTCCTGCATTTTGGTAAGCTCATTTTGTTTGGATTTTTTTTTCCCTCAGCTGGGCCAGGGAGATCCTAACACAGTGTATTGCTCACTCCGGTGGCAAAGGGCATGCTGCCTCCAGTGAATGCTTCTAAAAGGAACAAGACAAGGATTCACAGTCAATACTTCTACTAGCTAGGTAGCTCTGTTTCTCCTCCCAGCAAGTGCTCTCTGTATGCTGAATGTGGGAGGCAGCATGTGAAAAACAGGGTGCTGTGAGAAAACTGTATCATGACCACCGATTATTAATAAAAGAAATTCCTCACCTCTGAGTTGCAGGTTTTTTACAGGTTTTTTTTTTTTCACCTTAGTAAGAGCCCATAATTACAGTGCCCTTCTAGAGTGTACTGAATGCCTTTGAGGAGGATGTGGTTCTCAAGCTCTGAAAATGTGGTCTTTGGGTTTTCGGGTTTGATCCATCATGTGATCACTTTACAGTGATCACAACACTCTTTTTTTTTGGTAACCCACTGAATTTGAGCCTATGTAAAACACAACCACCACCACCACCAAATCCTGTCTGAAGGTCAGCACTCTTTGTGCCACATTTTAGAAGGAAGTAAAGTTTTTAGGAGGAAGTAAAGTGTGAGAGGGAAAATCTTCTGCTTTTAATTGGAAAATAATCTGGAAATCTTTTCAGTTTAAACTGTATTTACCATCCCAGTCTTTCTCACCACTCCTGCCCACATTCTTCTCCACAGCACTGACCTAGCTAACCTCGTTTCCCCTTTCCTCTCCCTCATGACCACACCACAGTTCATACAACTGCAGATGGTTATCAAACTCCCTTTTCCATCCAAGCTATAAATGCTTCACTTCTATAATCTTTCCTCTTGTGTAACTGACATTTTTTCCCCTCTCAACAGAACCAAAAATGTGAAGTGTCTTCCCACTCCAAGATGATGCTAACAATTCATTTTCTTTTCAAATGGCCTAAAGGTTTTTTAATTGGTAAGATGCTGACAGAGGAAATGGCAATGATGGACTTGCTCAAGTGTCTGTCTTCCATCTTCAGGACAGCAGATGTGAGATCAAAGGCTGCCAAATTCTAGGAGCACATTGGTATGTTCTGGCAAGGAAAGCCTTTGTCTTGAGAAGTGAAGATGCCTGAGGTGGATCAGAGAGTACCTCACCTTAACTATCCATAGCTACAGGAACAGCAGTGACTGTATACTAACACAGAGGTTACAAAAATAAGATATTGGTCACTGGTTATGCAGCAGAAGGAAGGAGGGGTGAGTAGGGAGTGAACAGGAAAAAGAACCCAATAAAATCTAGACATAAACCCTGCATTTTGAGGAAAGTAGATGTCAAACATCATCTTTAAAAAAACAAGGGAAGAACACTGGGTGATGTGGTTGCCCCCCTTATAACTACACAAGCTGCACATCAGACTTAATGAAGGAAAAAAATCAGTCCTGGCTGACAGGCACCACTGCATTCTTCTGCCAGTACAGGTGATAATCATACCAGCACATTAAAGTTCAGGGGCACCCCGCATCTGACTTTGTTCACTAATTTAAGTGCAAAACACAGGTAAGAAGGCCAGAAGACAGACCATCTCCCAGCCAAAAGCCTTTCAAATGTATTTGTCAGCAAACAGACTGGCACATGTTTTGGTTCAGTGAGCTTTCAGCCAACAGAACCTGGTACCTTAGGGAATGTTAACAAAGAGTTGCAAACAGGTAATGAAGAAATATAAAACCATGTATGCTCTCCAGCTCCTATGCTTGTGAATTTTCTCTGCACTCCACTGAAAATTTTCTGGGCTGTAAAAATTTAAAAAGGGTTGAAAAAAACTGCCTTAACAATGCAGAAATATTATGTGAAGCAAAACATTTGATAATAAGTAGTGTCTTGCAGCTTATTCACTTCCCACACTAAAAAGCTGAACTCTTGCTGAACCACTACATCAGTAAAGCAAACTGGATGTGTTGGGCAATAGTGACCACCCTTTCTCCAACAGTAACACTCCAGCCAAAACAGGAACACTGAATTTTTTGCATCATCTTTGGGAAAATAATTAAAATGGCACTTGAGATTTCACACCCTTGTGGCACTTATTTTTCAGCAAATGCCTCCTTTCTCCCCAGTATTTTTCCTTTGTCCTTTCTTAGAATGCTCTTGCAAAGGCTGTGGAAATCAACCATGCTATTGCCAGTAACAATGCTCTACTTCAGCCCTCTTTGGAAGAAAATGCATATTTACACCTGGAATTACTCTTAGGTAATGTTTCAAGCAGGCTCTTTTATTCTGCATTACACTGGGAGGGAACTCATCAAGAAAAAGTGCACACGTAGAAAAACTCTATAGCAAGGTAGTGACATCCTGTGGAAAATCTGAAAGAGAGGTGATACCATAAAGAAGGCAGAACATAGGAAAACTGCAGAGCTTTGATGTTTCAGACACCAAAGTGCACGGGCCATTTATATCGGTTATAGTGGTTCTTTTTTAATTCTCTATCTAATGGTAATCTGAAAAGACAGTGGTAGTGTCTAAAGCCATAGCTACAGCAATATCATGTCAGTAGAAAATCAAGCAAGCAGAAAGAAATGCAATCAGATGATCTAATTGCATATTAACATTCCTGTTTCCCTCACCCCAAAATCCATAGGTTTCCAAGTACAAAGAGCATGAGGTAGCAACAGCTGATTAAATTAGCTGGCTAAAATATAAGATAGTTACAAATTACCCATACTTTTTAAAGAAATGCATGTTCTGATATGTCATTTAAACTGGAATTTGAGCTCAGCAGTAATATCTGTTATTTAAAAACATCACAGATTTCTCAAAGTAGCTGCAAAGCAAAATCTGTTTGAAATTGCTCAGTTTTATGCATGGAGTTTTCTGCATGAGCTGGCAGATATATTTAAATTTTCTATTTATACAACAACTTACATCCATGTTTTACAAATATGAAGGAATATACTTTGTAACTGCCTAGTGAAACACATCACAATTTTAGAACTGACGAAACTCACACAAGGAGAAATATCTTGTCTAGGATCAAGTTAGGAACAGATAAAATCTGCACTTTTAGAGCTAGAGCCTTGAGTGTATGCCTTCTTTGAATATAAAAAGACACTTTATCTTTAGTCATAAGATTGGCCATGTCATATAAGCCTTTGTATACAACCAACTTCTTCAGGCAGCAGCAAAATGAGCAATGATTAAAAAGAAATCAGTTCAGACCAAAGCAAATGTGAAGAGAAATCAGCTTTCTTGTCTTTGAAATAAGGCAATAAAAAGAAATAAACAAGAAAAGCCCCGAAACAAAGCAAATGGTCAGTCCACTTCACATTCAAATGTTTTACTTCAGGGATTTCTCAACACGATGTAGAATACAGTGTTTCAAACCCGTTTCAAAATTTTAGTTTTAAACCCATGTTTTAAAATTAGACTTGGGGTATTTTCAACTCCTGATTTCAATTCCTGATGCCAGCTTTCTAGCATAGTCTTCCAGATTTTCACTGGCACAGGGAGGAGAAGCCAATTTCCCTATCTCTGAAATAAGCATGAGAAGTATTTGGTTACCCCATGCACCTTTTTCAGTGGCTATCAAATGATATTATGACTGCAGTACCTCCAGTGAGGGCCCTCCAGCCTAGAGACTGGGAACTGGGACTGCTTGGCAAAGTTGTAAATGTTCCTTGTCTCCCACTGCATGAGCTAGACTTCTTGGTAGAGAGAATAATTTCCACCCCCAGACCTCAAAGTTTTATTTTCCAGCAACCTGGTGGGCAAATATCATCCGAACTTACAGTTTTGGGATTAATTAAATTACTTCATTAAAAAGTGGCTGGTTGGTGCTGCATGGAGTTGTTGTCCTCCACCCCTCCCGCCCGCCCCCTCCTTCCAACCTGTCCTGGAAATAAGCTCTCTCTACAGCTCTATAGATAGCAAATGCCTTCAGACACGCTTAATCGTTACCACCAAGTACAAAACCTGCCTGCTCTTAACAGTGAAGCATAAGAAAGTCCAGAGAAGTCCTTAGAGCTGACACAGCCACGGGAGGTAGGAGGCAGGGAACTGGATGGTTTTGTGAAGGAAGGAGAAAGCAGGATAAAAAAGGGGAAGGTACTGGCAAATTAGGCAAAATAGGTCGTAGCTCAAGATTATGTATTTTACAGTATAGCAACATGGAGCACTGCAGGGAATGTACACCTCATTAGTGGTGCAGGTTCATTCTCATAATTTCTAGTACCATGTGAAATCTCCAGTGGTGATACCCCAGTGCTATCACCAGGTTCATAACCTGTTTATTTTGTACCTTGCATGCTATAAAATGCAAATAGATATTGGTTTAGCTGCCAGGAGTAAGTCTTTGTCACCTTTAAGAACATCAGCGCTCTGTTGAGATTTGGCTTTTATCTGCAAATGTTTTATGAGATCTCTGACTTCTTCCCAGATCTCAGCATGCGCTGCTTGCTGTGAAATGCCCGCAAACGCTCTGCGTGAGCGGTGAGTGCAATGTCTGGTGTGCAATGCCTGCTGCACTAACACTGACATATAAGCCTAATTAATCTCTTGGGCAGTCTCAAGAGCCAGCCACCTGGTCTAGAGCCCATCTAACACTGGTGTGAAAACCCCCAGAGCCTGGCAGATGACCATTTAGGAGCCAGGGCTGGAAGGCTCAGGCTCGCATGCATAGAGAAGTAAAGCTGCGTTGCTTACAAAAAGTCTGGAGACAGCACTGAGGTATAGATTCCTGAAGTTACTACCTCAGGTGTGTGTGGTTTGGTTTTTAATCCTTCATAGACAATCTCACTTGGATCTACTCACTCTAAACAGGAAAGTTAGAGATACTTCAGTGGTCATTCCTAGCTATTTCCCTGACCATTTGGCTTATGAATTCTGCAAGATAAACTACTTCAAAATAATGCCATGGAAAATAATAACAACAAAAAAAAATCTGTTGATAGTGTACTCTGTATATGTTTCCTTCTTCAACATAATTTAATCTAAATTTAATTTAAAAAGCTGTGAAGTTCACATTCATTTAAAATAAATAGGACATTTCCGTCAGCCTACCCTATTAGTAATGTGGTTGTGGTAATAACATACAGCCACGTTGTACACCAATTACAGGATGCTGTTAGCTTTCTTGTTTATATGGTACTAAAGTCCTACACCATTGAAACAAGTCCCTGACCTCTTACAACATCAATAACAGGGGTACTTTGCACTCATACAGCACCTTTCATCTCAGAGTGCTTCTGACACATGAATTTTCATTACATCTACATACAGGTAGGTGTCTAGGCACACTTCAAAGGCAGGGAAACTGTGCCATGGAAGGTTACACAACTTGGCACAAAGCCCTGGTGAACAGCTGGGAATGTGAACTCTCCCATTACTTGTTTTGAACGTCCAGACAATAATGCTTACCCCAAAACCAAGCTTCATAAGGCATTAATCAAAATGTTTAACCCCCTACCAAGTTTGCAAATGGCATGGGCAGACAATAAGCTCACTAATTCTTTTTGATACATTATTCATGACTTGTTCTCCTTTTCCGGCAACTTTCTTTTTTTAAGTAAAAAAAAAAACAAAAAAAACAACAAAACCAGTCCAAAAAAACCCAATCAAATACAAGAAAAAACAGCAATTACTGCAAAATAATTTGGAATCCAAAACACTTAGCATTTCCTTTATGGCTCATCCGTTGGATCTCAAACATTACAACATGGGCAATGCATGGCAAGTTCTCTGCAGGGACCAGAGCACCTGAGTGCCCTCTGGAGAAAGAGGCAGCAGGGCTGTGCTTGCTCAGTTTTAGTTTCCAAGGGCCCACAAGCCACTGAACACCACGGATGCATACATAAGTTATGTTGGCACGCTAAACTGGCCAACAGCTACCGACAGCGACACAAACTAATGATCCATGGGCTGGCTACATGATAGCTACAAAGTTAAAAAAAAACCCAAACAAAAAACCCGTACTAGTGTTCCCTCCCATTGATAATTACTGCACTACTGGACGACTGCAAACAGACCTTGAGATCGAAACACTGCTCTCTGCCTGGCTTTTGCCACCCCATGAGCATCAGAGAGAGCTCCCAGCCACGCCTGCAAACTGTATTTAGCGCTGCCTAGGGTTGAGTCCCGGCTTCTGACAAAGTTAGTGAATTCATGCCCACCTCAGCTTTCTCCCTTTGTAAAAATGCTGATGCAAATGCACATTTATGTTGCAAGTCAGGCCACCAGAATATATGTCAGGAGCTCTGGAACTGTTAAAAAGAAAAACTGATGTGGGTGGTGATGGATTTTTGAGCCCACGGAGTAGCAACGCTGTTATTTGTTGTTTGAGTTGTTTGAGGTTGTGTTGCTCTCCATCACACAGGAGGCATTTATTTATTTATTTATTTATTTCTAAGCAAGTACATCCAACATTTTTCAAGGGAGCCAGAACTTTTAATGTAAACTTTATTTTCCAATGACTGAGCTCTAAATACAACAGTAATTATTGTGAATCTCAGGGTAAGATGTTGAGAGTTGAAAGCTCCTCTCAATGGCAGAATAAAAGAGACTATCTCTCTTCTGGTGGTGTTAAACTCTTGGGATGAAAATGCTCTGTTGTGTATACTTGTATATATACATATATTTGTATATTGTGAGAGCAATATAGATGTATTTGTATATTTGTGAGGGCACCTGGAGAAAAAAATATATATAGATGTGTGCATATGAACAGACACATTACAGACACACAGAGACACAGATCTGAGTGGAGAAGGAACATTTAGCCAAAATATTTGGGACTATTTTCCTGAAGGCCGTACTTTTAAGAAAGGTATGTAGTATTTAATTTTATAAAAGCCATGTAGCACTGTCAATAGACTAGAAATGGGTTGCAGAAGGAAATCAAGAAAGTAAGTTAGAAATGGTTTATCTCTCTAATATTCTGGTAATTTTCCTGGGCCTGCATCAGGACTACTTTTTTAAGTAAAGGAAAAAAAATCAGGTATTTGTCAGAGAGAATTTATGAGGTAAAGAAATGAGGTCAGCTCACTAGATTGGAGTAACTCCGTAATATAGTCTTGTCCTAAGGCATTGTTGGATTAGAGTCCAGGGTCAACAGCAGGCTCTTCACTGGCGGTAGCAGTTCTGAAAGTGACTTCAGGAGCTGAGCTTATTGGTTCTTAAGCACTGTGCCAGCATTTTTTACTTCCTGTAAACTAAACAGTCTTGCCATGCCAAGCATCTTATTTGGGGCAATGGTGACAGCCTTAACCTATGTTCTGCAAACAATCTTTAGCCTTACTGTAAATTTCCCTTAACCTAGCAAGAAACCTAGAGGAAGCTGCATGCCAGGGATATGGTAAATTTCTAGTGATGTTTGCTATTGACTACAACTACTGAACACCCAGAAAAGCCTCTCAAGGCAATAGAAAAAAAAAAAAAGGTGATTATCTTTGTTTCTCACTTTTCAATCTGAGGTATCTAATAATATAAGGTTTTGCTAAGAAGGCTCTGTTTTGAATGCTCTAATTCCAAATACTCTCCTCACTTGAGGGAGCGAGGTATGAATACCATACATCAAAAGGGGTTTATGACTTACAGCATTTCTTACACATCTCTTCTTCCCTGGTCAGGCAAGGTCCATTCTCTCCCTAATTTTTTTACAGTCATCTCTTACTTCTGACCTGCAGTTCTCCTGTCTCTTTTACAGTATTGCCCAGAGCAAGTAATATGCCTTCATACAAATTTTCCTTCCCTTATCATTCTTAGAAATCTGTGTTATCTGCAGTATACATTCAAAGGAAGGGGTACTGCAGCCTTTGCAGAGCTATCTGTTGGCACACCCATTCTTCTATGTTGCTTCCATTCATCCCTCACGTTAAAATTATTGCATTTTTTGAAAATGTAAAGCAGAAAGGTGACTGGCTTAGCAATGTACTTTCAGTCTCTCAAGTCCAACAGTAACGTTGTACAAGTGCAAAAAGTAACTTCATGTATTACATAGAGGAAAATAAAATCACTGTCCTTTTGTCTGTATGAGGAACCCTTCAGACATGGAGTAGCTTTGCCCTTGCTTCAGTTTCCTGATTTCCATGTAGGTAAGGCTGGTAAAAAACTATCTTTCCAGCCTCTGGTCCTGAAATAAGCTGGAGTTCTAGCAGGCTGGATTTCTCCCTTTTCAATTAAATATCTCCCCACGCAGCCATCTGAGACGAGGGATAAACCCAACTCTCCTGAAAACCCAATCCTATGACTTGGCTATCAAACAAAACACATTTTCTAAGATATTTTTGTCCCTAACACTGTCAAAGTTGTTAAAGTGTTTACATGTATCATTCACAGATTCACATCCCTCCTGTGTCACTGGTACCCAGCCAGACAGAAGGACCCTCGCTTATAAAATCACTTGCAAATTTTGAAATCCTGGTTCAGAGCACACTGAAGCCATGGGGATGTTTTTTTATAGGCTGACATTTACCTTGAATTGAGCTGACCTTGTACGAAGCAAACTGTATGAGTGCACCTGTCATATTCAGTTTGCTGAGTGCACGGCTTTCAATTTAACTTCTACTATATGCTATTAACATGGCATAATTATTAGCATTTAAATCTTCATTTCCTTTGTCATTTCTATATTTAGATTTGCCTTCCCTCTCCCCCCCCTCAGTATGCTTAAAGAAGACTGACTTAGTAGGAAAGCATATAGTTGTTAGACAAGGATGGAATTGTATTTTTTAGTATTACAGTTTATTTAAAGGACTAGGAATCAAAATGCGATTGACACAGCCATGACAAACATATGATTAATGTTAGCTATTTTTTCCCACTGTAGTATTTTTCCTTTCACTTTCTGCTTTACAAGTGCTTGAAAGTACCCACTAATTTTCCGATATCTTTGCTCAAGAAGCACAGGAGCAAGTGTCTATTCTTCTTAGCCAAACTGAGTGACTTAGGACAAGGATAAAGCTATATGGGGTGCAATACTTAGTGTGGCTGCCCAGTTTAACACTTGCAAGTAAGTAGTAGTGTATGCCATCCTACTAAAAATGTAATGACAGGTCCCATATAGTGCTGCCTAACACAAGACAGGGCCTGGATTGTCATAAATACCAAAACGCGAGAGTAGAGATTCCCCCACGCCCCAGTGCAGGGGCAAACGAGCACTAGCTGGGGCAGGGGAGTGGGTACATGAAGCCTTGAACATGCTCTCGGTGCAAACGCAGCAAGCGGGGATTGGGAGGACGAAATGGGGTGGCTGCATGTCAGGGGGATAGGCTGACAGCGGGCTCGGATACAGCGGGCTATCTTCTCGGTGCCTGTGCCAGGGGACAGCCTTAGGTCACCAGCACCGCTGGAGAACTGCAGCAGTGCCGAGGCGCACAGAGCACCGGCGGGGGCAGGGGTGCAGCCGGAGGTTCACCTGCCCGGAGGGTGCGGAGCGGCTCCCCGGGGGATGCCGCGCTCCTCCCGCCCTGCCGCGGCGGGGGCTCTCGGCGGCGGGGCCGAACCGCTGCGGCAGCGGCAGCGCCGCGGGGCGGGGGGGCCGCGGCTCCGCTCCGGCAGCGGGCGGCGGCAGCCGGGCCGCCCGCCCCGCTCCAGCCGCCGAGCCGCGCTGCACTGCGCTAGGGGCTGCTGCACCTGAGCGCGCCCGTGTCAGCGCGGGGATAAAGCACTGCCAGCCCCCGGCCAACGCATTATGTAATTTCAGATTATATAATGCTGAAATGAGAGGGGGAAAGATTCCTCAAAACAACCAAAACCCTGCCATCCTTCCCCGGGCATCTCCTGGGACGCGATGGGGGGCAGCCCGTGGTCTCGGGCGGCCGCCGGGGCAGGCACGCCGGCACAGGGGCCGCAGTCCCCGCCCGGCGCGATGAGCCGGGGCAGGACGGCTCGGCACGGCTCGGCTCGGCTCTCCGTCCCTTGCCTTCCCGGCGGAGGCACCGACAGCGCCAGCCCGGCGCTGCGGGAGGGCGGGCGGGAGGGAGAGGGTAGCTTCCCGGAGAGGCGCTGCCTTACCTGCTCCCCGAAGTCGATGGCGATGTTGGTGATGCCGAGAGGGACCAGGAACCGGATCAGGGGCCAGTAGTTAGTGAGCGCTGGAAATTTCACCATAGTCCCAGCTGCGCGGTGACCCGCGGCGCATCTGCCGCGGCAGGAGACGGCGCGGGAGGACGGCGGGGGGAAGGATGAAAGGGCACCGGAGGAGGGTGCGTGCGTGTCCCTGTGCGTGTGTGCGGGCGGGGAGGGGGTGGGGGGGAGATAAGGGAGAGGGAGAGGAGCAGCAGAGCCCCCTAAAAATAAAGAGCCGGGGAGCGGGCGGGGGGCCGGTCCGGTCCCTCCCTGCCCGGCGCGGCGCTGGCTGGGCGGCGGGGCGCGCTGTGCTGCCGCCTTAGCAGGAGACCCGAGAGATCAAGTCCATCCCCGCCGCCCTCCTCCCACACAACAATGATCCGCCGCCGCTGCCGCCGCCGCCGCCGCTGCCGGAAAAAAAAAGAGGAGGGACACCGCCGCCAGCCACTCGTGCGGGCAGCGCTGCCATCCTCGGGGCGCGGGGGCCAGGGGAAGGGCCGGGCCGGGCCCCCCCCCCGCCTGACGCTCGCCGGCGGCGGGGCGACGGCCGCGGCGCCGTGCAGGAAAACACCGCCCTCCTTCTCGTCCTCCTCCTCCTCCTCCTCCTCCCCGCCGCCGCTGCGGGGACGGCGCAGGCCGCGGTGCGGCGCGGCAGCCGGCGGCGGTGCCCGTGCGGAGCGGCGCGGGGCCGGCGGCGGTGCGGGCCGTGCGGGGCCGGCGGCGGGGCCCGGCCGCGGGGCGCCGCTCCGGGCTGCGCGGGCTGGCGGAGCACGTGGGTTTGACACACGCTCGCAGTCGGGTGGCGGCGGCGGCGGCGGGGGAAAGAGCGGCACCGAGCGGCTCCTCCCGACGCCGGAGCGGCCGCGCCGCGCCCCCCGCCCGCGGCCGTGGCGGGGCCGCGCCGGGCTCGGCACCTGTCCGCACCCCTTCACTCCGCCGGGTCCCGGTGGGCGCCCTGGGCTTCCCCCATCCGCACGCCCGCCGCCTTCATCGTGCAGCCGGGGGCACGGGAAGGCGTTCCCGGGCCGTGGGCTTCGGGCCTCGGGCAGCGGCACTCGTGCAGCTGCAGGAAGGGTGGGAGTCCTCAACACGGCGTCAGCCAACGTGTCTGACCCACAGCTCGTCCGGTCAAAACCCTGAAATAAAAAAATCTTGAACGTTTGGCAGTGTAACATCTTCATCTTTCAAGATCTCTGCCCTTGCTCTGGGCAAGGGAATGTGCTTGTGGCCCAAGGGAGTTTGCAGGAGGGCCCTCACTGCCTGGGGCACCGGCTGCCTTCTGAGCCGGGGCTGTAGCAAGCCACAAGGTTTTGCCAGTCTAAGGGTGGGAGAAAGATGAGATGGCAACCCCCGTCTGAATAACTTGCAGAAATTTCTCAACATTTTCAAAATTGCAGGATGGTTTCATTGTAATTGGGTTTTGCTGGGTCATTTAGGTTTGTGGTGTTATCTTCACCTTGCCCCCTTCAAGGAGAGTTGGCAAATATTTTGGGAAGGTGGGAACCGTATGAGGAGTCAGATACCTGTATGTGATCATCAGAGGACCAGTGGCCAGCAGAGGAGCCTCGCTCTCCCAAAGACAACTGTATTAAAATGTTCCCGTGACCAAGCACCATTCCACGTACTTGGAGAGTCAACAGGAGAAGAGCTCTGAAAATCCCTGCTAGGCAAATGACAAGCTGTGGGGTGGGGCTGGAGAAATGAGTCCCTGATTCCTGAGGTGTTTTGGCAAAGTCAGCCCCAGTTGTGCTGGAGGTTTTTTCCCTCCTACAGCTGGAGTTTATCTCACCTATCAGCCCTTGAGCTGGAGCAGCCATCGTTGTGAGGCACAGAAGAGCAAACTCAAATGCTTACAAGACAGCAACCCTGCCTTTATTGTCTAGATCACTTACAGTGCCACAGGCATGGTGTCCTGGAGTGAGGCAGAGAAAAACAGGAGAGGACCATGAACTGAGAAGAGGGAAGCAGAAGGTGTTTGTGATTGCCTAAGAGTGTCTTTGGGTTAACAGCACCAAAACTTCATCAGCTTAAGGGAGAGCTAATCATCTCCAGATGGAGCAGTGGTTCATCCATTGGACATCTTTGACCCGTGTCCAGTGAGAGGGAACATTTGTCCTCCAGCCAACCCAACCAAAGCTGGACTTGAAGGAGGAACTCTTAGAGATGCAGAGGCCTTACACCATCTGCCTTGTTTTACTTGTTTGCTTGCACTGAGCTGAATTCCCTGCCAGTTTAGGCAGAGCCTTTATGTACACGTAGATGTAAGTTGCAGGTCATTTTCTTTGAAGGAAGCCTTGTGCCTTTCGAACTCAAAGCTGGATATATATTGAAGCATTAATTCAATATTACATTCTTTCTTCCTAAAAATGTGTGTGGTTTTAGATAACTATATTGCCAGTAACTAATTTCTTCCCGTCAGGACTAGATTTTATTGCCATTGAGCTCATTCCTCCCTGCCATGGGTCTGAGACCAGCTTATAGATGAAATTATGGAAAAATATTTTTTAAAACTCTATGTTTTAAAATGCTTTCTTTGTGAAGTGTGCCTCTTATTTCAGTTTAGAGAGATTCTTTATTTAAGGGAAAGAAACCTTTAGTGCTGTTTTTGAGTCAGAGAAAAGTAAAAGGGAATCCCCAAAGCCACTTGTAAATATATGATTTTAAGTTGCCATTTGAAAATTCCAGATGAGCTGATGTTTGAGAACTACCTCCTCTAATTCCTGGCAAAAACAAGCCACCCCAAAATTAAAGCTTCTTGAATCAAAACATTTGGACACTGTGTGTCTCACAGTGCAAACTATAAAGAATTCATAGTGATTATTTGTCCCAAAGTCATGTTCAGTCCTGGAAATACTGAGAAACCCAAGTACTTTATGCAGTATAAGAGAAGTTTATAAATTTGGGGGGTTTTTATGTGTTCATAAGGTGGTAGTTAATAGTTTTTAATTTCACCAGATAATGAATCACGCCCCTTACATCTTTAATTCATTTCCATCTGATTGGTCACTTGAGGGCTGTGGTTAACTTTTTATCTTCCTGCTGCTCAAAGCAGTACAGTTTTATTTTAAGAGTAGTTTTACATTTTACCTCCTCACATGTACTGGAATGTCCTGGGCAAGTGTTAACGTAACTGATGCTTTCTTGAATTTAAAATAATATTTTAAAATCATTAGACCTACTTAATAAACTGTTAGACAATGTTTTAGGTTTGTCTTTCTGCTTCCCAGTCATGTCTTCTTTTTCTGTGCTGACTGTAGTTTTGTGTGCCTCTCTTTCAGCCCAGGTCATATTTGTTCCTTGAATTCATTACAAAAACAAAGCTGTGTTTGCAACCAAAGAACAAGGATGGTTTCTCACATCTTGAAGTCAGTAGTTTGCTCAGCTGATGAGCTGAGGAAATAGGTCATTTTAGCTGTATTGGGCAAAAAGCAGTGATTAGTAATCATTTCCTTTCTAACATATTTTCTGTTACACTACATTTCTTACTCATATACCAAACACTGTCTGTTTGTTTAATGGAATAAAAAAGACAGAGAGGACAGCAGGAAATAATTAGCCATAATCTCACTGCTTTTTACAGAAAAATCATCTGGTCCGGGAGTATCTCAAATGGAGCCGTCTCACTGGAGAAGTCCACATGAATAGAGTGCAGTGCTGCAATGTGTTACAGTGTAGAAGTGATGAAAGGTGTCACAAAACTCCCCTGTGCCTGGTAATGAAATGTAATTGCTGCTTAAGCAATGGGGGCAAAGCCTGAAGGTGTCCCCAGTAGCAGAATGAATCAGGACATTACTTTTACTCACACAGTCAGAAATCCAACATGCAGATCAGCACATGGGCTTTAATATGTTAGAGACCCAGCACTGTCCTGAGCTTAAAGGAGGCCTCTTACCACAAATACATGGTGGGAATCTTGAAAGGACCCTGCTGTGCTATTGCTTTACTTCAGAACCATGCCTCTTTTTTCCTTGTTGAGGTTACTGCTAATTACCTGCCAGAGAAAACAGGTCTTGGGTTTTTTGAATCACTGCACTTGGGCTTTCCATCTCTAGTTGGCTGTTTAGTTGTCATCCCTTCTTTTGGGAGCTACTCGGTTTCTTTCAAACCTTTTCTTCTAGATAGGATTCTTTTTCTTATGATCTGGTGATTTAAAATCACTCATTGTATAATAAACTCAAACCAGCAAGTAACAAAATTTGTCAGTCAGTCATCCCATAAGAGGACAGATGAGCTGGATTTCCCAGCCTAAAGAATGGCCAGTGATTCTGGTCCCTGAATGGCCTTGGGCTTGGAGAGAGCCAATGATGACTGTCTTTTCCTGTCTGTTATCAGATAAAGTGGAAGGACATATCTGCAGTCATATTCTGCTTCTGTCTTGAGTTATTCCTCCCCCAGCAACAGCTGCCTCTTGCACATTTAACTTTTAAGTTGGAACTGAGTCTGATGCACATTTCCAGCTCTTTACACCACAGTAGTTAAAACAGTAAGATATTTAAAATTTAAAATTTATGTCATTAAAAATGTTGTCAAACTATGACTGGTTGCTATTGAAGGAATGATCAGAATTTGAGTCTTCTGCACAAAATGGAAAAATACTCTTTCCCATTTAGTGTTGAGGAATAAAAACAAAGAAATTCTTCCATACGCTAATTTTTCTGAGAGTCTGACCAGACACACAGTTGTAAGGACCCAACTGAAGATCCCCTTCTTTCCCTGGACCTGAGTTCTGCAGAAAGCCTGTTTCTAGTGTCTCTTTTCCTGCAAAGGACAGGACAAAGGAGAGCTAGAGGCACAACACTTTCTCTTACCCAGGGGTCAGCGAAGCCTGAATCACTACAGTCACTGTCAGCTGTGCAGAAGGCCTTTACCTCAAAGGGTTAATGGAACTCTCCTTGTCTCACTCCTTGTGCATCAGCCTTAGGATCAAGGGGCACTAGGTTCTTGGGTTGTGTGCCTGGCCATGGCTTCTAGGCTGTTGCAGTTCATGACTGGAAAGACTACAGAAATGCTGCAGGAAAAGAATATTTATGTAGCATTTTATTCTGTGAATTGGTAGGGTTGAATTGAACAATCAGAAAACAGCCAAAGGAATTGGGTTGTCAGTCAGACAAGTGTCTGACTAATACAATTCTGATTTAGCTGCATCTCTGTATGAAGAATAAAAATGGTCTTTACAACTAACCTATGCCACTTTCCTGAGACCAGTCTGCTCTGGATACAGCTGGCTTGTCAAGTTAGATGATAAGGATGGTGCCCCTGCAGGAAACCCATGTCTTTCTTTTTTGGCTGGCGCAAGCGCCCTGGTGGCAGCTTCAGGCAAAATTGTTTCCCAGATGATGAAGCAGAAAAAATTTCCTATTAATTCTTGGTAGACCAAGATAAAAATGATGTTTGGTTTCAGTGGCACAAGGAGACCTGGGTTTCCCAGATGTGCCTGACTTTATTTTTCGGATGAGACTCAAA
Source organism: Agelaius tricolor (assembly GCF_023055355.1). Taxonomy (NCBI): domain Eukaryota; kingdom Metazoa; phylum Chordata; class Aves; order Passeriformes; family Icteridae; genus Agelaius; species Agelaius tricolor. The sequence goes on along the minus strand of NW_027269262.1, from coordinate 21,388,416 downwards.
GTGCTGCCTCTGGTTACCTGCAGTGGGGGACTCATCCAGGACCCTGCAGTGGGGGTCACCTGCAGTGGAGGACTCATCCAGGATGTGCCTTCTGCCACAGGGCCCCTGTGAGTGTTGGCTCTGTACCCCCCATCTTTACAACAGTGGCTTTTACATCTTTGAGCCATCTTTACATCCATGGCTCACTCAGGCTCGCAGCGGGAGGTGATCCCAGCTGTATGCATCACTTGTGGCACTGGCCTTATTAGTGTTCTTTGTTCTTTGGGCTTGTGCTCTGAGCCCAAAACTGTATCTTCTGATGCAGCCTGGGGCACGTGACTCCGCAGCAGCTCTGACACAAGGGAGCTGGTGGGAGCAGCTGGGCTGCTGGTGGGGATGCTCATGGATGCCCAGCTGAAGCCCTGCTCACAAAGGAAATGATGCTGTGCTGTTTCTTGGCTGATTAATCCAAACAGCTCCTTCCTTGGTGTGGGAGTGGTATTAATGTAAATATGGCATTGCAGAAAGGTTAACTGGACCAGGTGCTGCCCAAGTTAAAGGTTTCTGTCTCCCAAGGGCTTGTAGCGTGGTATCTGGGATTCTGAGGGACCCAGATGCTTATAAACTTTGCATTCTACAGAGGGAATTGCATCCCTCACATCAGGCTGAGGCTCCAGCATTGCTTCGTGATCAGAGGGAGAGAAACTTTCTCCTTGTCAAAGCAAATGTGTACAAATGTTGCATTTTCTCAGCATGGAAGTAATCAAATCCTTTATCTTAAATCTTAGTGCGTTTTGTGTAGGTTTTTACCTTGCCTAATTTCTAAATTACAGTTTATTTAATGGTTATAACTTGGGCATTCAAACATTTTGAAAAAAATGCAAATAATAATTTAAAATGTTTTCTAGAACTTATTTCTAGTTAATAAATTAAAAGGTATTTATATGGATTTGCCTGGAATTCAGAATCCATTTTTAAATTTAGATTTGGCATCTTTGCTTTGAACATTAGGATGTACTTTTTTGCAGCCTGTTTGATTCCCACTAAAACAACAATGTGTAATTTCACTTGCTATGCTATATATGAAATTTAATAACACGCAATGCCACCAACAGCATACTGTCGCAAAGGTCAACCTTTATGGCTTTGTGTTTTATTAAAACAGTAATCAATACTGGACTTGAACTGTTTAGAGATTATTGATGCAATTGAATGCCATTTAACTAAAACTTGTGGGAGGAGATGGTGACTTCTCATTCTAAACTCCTGTATTCAATTTTCTTTTGTATAGAGCTCAGTTGTTAGATTAATTTTTGAGAATATGTTTAAACGTTTTAGAAATATGCACTTATAAGCTTGCCATATTTCACCCTCTCCAGTTTTATTTAGAAGGGCCTCAGTCCATCCTGAATATATGTCTTACCAAATATGGTTTCTGTGTTACCACAGAAAGCCATAAAATAGCCTATACAGAGCCTGTAGTAAACTAATGAGTTAGCAATGTATTTGTGAGAGTGCAGTAATATGCAAATGCATAAGCATTATTTATTAGTGCTTGAAGGGCTGAAAATGCTAAGGTATATGCATGCCTAAAGCCAGTATCTCCTGAGCATAAATTTCAGCAGAAGTTCTCCAATGATAAATTTTGTGTTTATCAATTGCAATAGGACAAGGGGTAATAGTTTTAAACAACAAGAAGGTCAAGTTAGATTAGATATAAGGAATAAATTTTTTTACAATGAGGGTGATGAAACACTGGAGCAGATTGCCCAGAGAGGTGGTGGATGTCACCCTTTCCCCGTAGTTGTGGTTGGGCCTGATGAGGCTCTGATCTTGTTAGAGATGTCCCTGCTCATTGCAGGGGGTTGGACTAGGTGACCTTTAAGGGTCTCTTCCAACCCAAACTATTCTGTGATTCTTTGAATCTATGATATAAAGGTGAGTTTGAGATTTATATAATGTTCAAGTACTTTCTTGCACTTCCTTTCAAGTCTGCTATGAGAGCACCTGTGAACCTCTTAAAGGAGTGTAGAAATCTTTTATTTCATGAAGGATGATAAATGACATAGCTATTGGCATTTGCCCTTCTTCCAACAGTTTGCTGTCAATTTTTTCTCTAGTTTCAAAACAGTATTATGAAGAGACAAAAGAAACTAGGCACAGCACTGGCTGTCATTTGCATGTGGACATGAAATATCTTAGGTAGGATTATCTCAAAATTGCTCTACCTTCCATTCTGGATAATTCATTAATAGGATTAACATTCTTCCTAGGACAAGGAAAACGAAATATTTTTAGTTAAGTTATCAAACTTTTCAATTATTTGCTTGGTTTTTTGGGTGAAGTACAATGAGTTTTCTAAGCCCTTCAGACTCCAGCTTACCATCTAAACCAGGTGTATTTGTATCTGGATGAAGTCAAAGAACTGTTTCTTGCATGTCAGGGGAGTAAGACTCTTTATTAGCTGAACCCCATTGTGCTAGGATAAGCCTGAAAAAAGAGACTTAGCACACTTAGGAAAACACTGTAGCACAGTCTTTTCTGCCTATGAGAGTTCAGATTAACATGTTACTACCTTAAATTTCAAAAAAGATGTGACATATTCAATGGAGTAAAACAGAATTTATTTTCTCATTTACTACTGAAAGTAAAAAATGTATGCTGAATGGATTTCTTACTCAAAATAACAAGTGTGTTGTCTCAGTTGGTCATGAACTGCAAGGAATTTGGTGTAAACAGGTTCCAGACCCACCAATGTATTCAGCAGCTGATCAGGATGTTTTCCTTTCCTTTCCAGCAAAAGTGCCTTCTCCATCCTCCATCCAGCAGCCATGCTATGGACTGGAGGGAGGAGCAGGTGAAAGGAGGTAGTAGAGAAACCACATGTGACTGGGTGGGCTTGGTGTGTTTGGGAAACCTTTGTTGTTATGGAAAGAAGTTGGGAATGCTCCTCTTTTGAAGCTTGGCTGCTGGATCAAGCTGGCCAGATGCATCCCAACAGCAGAGACATCTCAGTGACACCAGAGAGCTGCACAGAAAGCCATCGCTGTGCCCTGGGTGCAAGGGAATGAGGATCTGCTGGAAGGGGTGGTGAGGGAGAGTGGGGAAATCAAAATGAGTCTCACAATTGGAGCAGGGCTTGTTTGGTCAGTGGCAATGACAACAATAACCTCATCTTCTGCCTGCATGGGTTGAGCACAGTGGTAAAACCAGTGATGCAGTGCTCTGTTGCTTCTGCTGTGAGTTTATGGCATGACACCAGGGTAAATAATTGATTTTACCCAAAGGATCTTTCCTTTGCTGGATGTAACAGCATTGCCCCTCAGGGTCTGGGAGCTGCACCTGAGTAGGTGATGAGTTTTAAGGCCTGAAACCTGTTAGGATGGGGGAGCAGCAGCATCTCATGGGGATGTAGGGGAAGACAGTAATTTTGGGGCATCCGTCCAAGAATATGTGAAAGCATCTGCAGTGGGTCAGGATTGCATTGATGGTGGGTAGTGCCTTGGTGCCTTGCTGTTTAAGATCAGCCCTGCTGAGAAGAATAGATGTAAGTTTGCTGAAGGATGCTGTGGTACTCACTGTAGTCTGCAGTTTAGAATGTTATTTTTGTTGGTGGGTGTGATGGTTTTTTCCTTGTTTGTTAAAAGACAGGAAGAGGCACCATGTGAAAGGTGTTTTGAAATACAGATTCTGTGAGGATGGTATCTGCCCCCAATCTCATGAGAGACCTGTTTGGCACTGAAGCCATTGCTGTAGCAAACTGGCAGCAGTGAATGCAGTTAGCAAGGACAGATGTTGATCCATGCAAGTAACAGATGTCACCATGGTCCAGTGCCTGAATCGTATCCGTGCCAGATGGATTAGAAAGTGCAATCCTCAAAACCAAATATCCATCAAAGGCAGCATATTTACTTCCCATTCACCTGATATCCACTGAGTCTGGTCTTCCTCAGGATGAAGGAGGAATCCTTTTCTCTCCTACTCGCTGTAGACTGTATCAGACTGGATCAGGAATTTTACCAGTGCATTATGAAGGATATCAGTCTCTTCTGCTGCTATTTTTTTAGGTTTTTCCAAGTTTGTGTTTCCTAGTAAAGTCTGGTTTTCTTTCAACCAGGAATCTATCTGTCATTTTTAAATGCCCAGAAAATAAAATTTGGTTTATTGTATGCTCCTACAATTCCCAAATGCCTAACTGCTAATCCCTGAAGAACTCAGAAGGTTTTCAAGGCTTTTTCTCCTCTAGCAAAAAATAGTTGAAGGTGGTCAGATAGCTTAAAGAATGTCAGGCAAGGACAAATGGATGAACTGGCAAACAGGAGAGTATCAGACTGCCTCCTGTGCTTAGGAAACACTTAATCAGCTAAATATGACCTCTAACAACTGAGCCTGAAAAATTTTATTGTTCAGTAAACTGAAAAAAATTTTAAAATGTCTTTCCCTCCCATTTTTATCAGATATTTTCTGCCTGCTTAGTAACTTATGCAAAAGCGTTGGAAAAATTCAAATAAGGTTTTCATAAAGGTGTAATGGATCCCTATGAGCTTTTAGTGCAAGTAAAAGGTATATTGAAAAAAACAAACCCATGAACATTGTTTGACTGACATGAGGCCCTGGGAATACAGAGTTAGAATCAATGCTATTTGCCTGAAGATGAATCTCCCTGTAAAGTTTAAGCATTCTTTGATTCACATCATGTCAAGTGCCTAAACAATTTCTTTTAACTCAGAGCTTTGATAGTGGAAGATGTTACAAGTACCATGAGGTAATTTTCCAACCCCAGGTTCCTGCCATTTGATCTTCCAGCTCTGAGTTGAGCTCCTCAGGGTTCAGAAATCCTTTGGACAAAATGATGAGGTTTCAATACGTCTCTGAGCTGAAGCTTCTTGCATAGAGCAGAGTCTTTAATTTTATAGAGTGTTGTGCTTATATATTTTGGCAAATTTAGTTGACTCTTAATTATTTATATAGCTCCAGAATGAGAAGTGATTCGTTTTTGCAAAAATAGTTGCTTTTGTAGTGTGAGAGCAAACACATCACTGTGCTGTCTGCAAGTCTCTGTGACAAATTAAGACCTGTCACCAGCAAGCCAGCAATTGCTGCTTGTTCCCGCTGGGGGGTACCTCCGTTTTTATATTTACAAGTTTTAGTACAGCAAAATAACTCTTCTAATCTTATTTTATGGTGTAATGCATGCTTCATTTCAGTTACTCACTTAATAGTTACCATGTTACAGTCGTCTCTCTGTGTGAGAATTCACACGAGTAGAGGAAGGGGATGCAGAGCTGTGGGATTTCTCTGTCACTGAGCGTTCATGTTCCACTGCTGGTGGCTTCTGTGGAAGGATTAGCAGAGCAAGTGTTCCTTCTGGTGCTTTTTTTGCATACTTCTGCTGGGTTTTGAGTCTTTCTCCTCGGCATGAAAATATGGACTAAGCTGGGTAAGGGAGTTCAGCACTGTGGAATGGCAGTTCCTTCTATGTTTGAGAATGTGACAGAAAAATCCCTCTGGAAGTTTTGTGCTGAACTTCGAGGCTGGGGAGAAGTAGTTATGTGTAACATTAAATTGGGAGCTGATCACCTGCTCATAGTGATCAGATCCCCAAAATGCGCTTTCAGATCCTGGCTGATGATACTGATCTGTGTAGGCTAGATTAGCTATTGAGAGGAAAATCCATAATTATGAAACTTTGGTATTTGTGTGTGTATATGTGATCCTCAAGCAGACTTGCTGCTTGATAACAGAGCTTGACATTAACTTTTATTATTTTATTTATGTTTTAAATGATTGACCTGGAGGCCTCTATGTACACAACATGTTATCACTGATGTAACTGGAGATACAGGTGTGCAGCTGCCCTGAGGAGATGGAGTTGAGATTTCCCAGTTTTTTGCCTCTTATAGTCCCCCTTGCCACACTAATCAGATCATTCTTCTACTCTATCAAGTACATTTTTGCTACTCTATCAAGCAGTACTTTAAAAAAAAAAAAGTGTTTAACTTTGATTTCCTTTTCAAGAAGAAATCACCTGAAACTGATAACCAGTCCTCTGACTCTAAATTCTTGGGTTTATTTTGAGGATAGAAATAGTTACTAACATATATCAAACTCCTCCATCTGATTCCCACTTTTTCCAGATGTGATTGCAGAACTGGTTAGGTCATTCAGGGGTGCCAGATTTCATTGAAATCTTTATTAATGCTCCATATGAAACTTAACTAAATTTTTGTATATTTTTCAATAGGTTTGACACTTCCAGTCCTATCAAAATTCTCTGAACAAAGCTTGATGCTTCTTCCTAGCATTTCATTATTCCTCATACACATCTGGGCATCTCTGGAATGAAGAATATTTTGTTTTATTTTTACTTATGTATTGAATTAAATTTCTTTGTGTACTTCTAGTATATAAGCAATAGAACAGATAAACCACATTAAACTGTTCTTTCTCTTTTGTTGTTAAATGAAAAAAAATATAAATGAAGATGTTTGCTAGTTTCCCCTGAGGGATGCTTTTGCTTTGTTTACATTAAGATTTTGCTCTGCCCTGATCAGCTGTTACCTTGATTGTTTTGTCAATGTTTTTACCCCATAAACAGGAACAAAATATCTCAAAACTAACTTCTCTTTTCATTATTAAGTTTGTCTCATGTCTGCGACAAGCTTCCTTTGTTGAAGAAGAAACACATTTTTAGTTCAGTTTGCTAACGCAGCATATGGGAAATTCTGTGATAGCTGTTCTTGGTAGTAATCTTCCAATTTTGGTTGCATCCCTGGCTACGACTGGAGGCTTGACCTCTTGTGGCTGTCTGGACCAGAGATGGTGATCTTCCCAGGATATGGGTGAACATGTAAAGTGTGGTCTTTCTAGTCCATGAAATTTTTCATTCATGCAGGAACCACCATGGGCTGTTAAAACTGCCATGGGGTCATTTGACCTGGAGTTTTCCTTCAAATGCTGAAGCTGTTCCAAATTTTTCTTCCATCTAATTGTTGCCAGCAAAATGTCAGAAAGTGCTGCATTTTTGGGACTTTTGCAGTAAAGCAAGCAAAACCTTTTGTTTAAAGATAGTGAAGTCCAGGGCATAGGACACAGAGGTACTGCAACAAGGGGAGGGTGTTCTCTCTAATTTCTGAAAATGGAAGTTCTTCTTCACAGTCACAAAAGTGGCTCCCCACTTGTTCCAAGTGAGGTCTGTAGATGTTTTGTACTGTACAAAGAGGGTCCATTAGTTCAGTTGCTCACCATTTCCCAGGGCAGAGTTATCTTCTTTCCAAAGCAAACAGATATGGGATTTGGGAAAGAGTGTGCAGTACCCATCTGGGGATTAATGCAGAGAGGAGCACTGCAACCTCAGATACACAGCAAAGGGATGGAAGCAGCTGAATTTGGGGTTGGTGGGTAAGAGCAGCTGCATCCTGAATACCAGGTTTTACTTCAGCCCAAGGCCATCCTGCATGCATGCATCTTCAGCCTCTCAGTCACAGTGTGTTGTCCACTGGCTGCACTTTGTGCAGCAGCAGCAGCATTTTAGGTTTCCTATTTGGCTTGGAAGGATGTTAGTCTGCTTGTACCCTCTCTGAGCACCTGATTCTAGTTTGGCAGATCCCTTGTTGCCAGGCAGCATCTGCTGAGAGTAATTAATTTATTTCCCATCTCAGCATAAGTGAAAATACGAATTCTTCCAGATGCAGTGTTAAATGTAAATGCATTCATTAGAGATGGACAGCCCACATTGTCCCTCAGCCTCAGGGAGCCAGACCTTCAGAAGGGGCCCCAGCACAGAGCTCTCCCCTTGATACCGCTTTATCAAAGGTAAATGATCCAAGATTTGCTAGTTACTGAACATGCTTTGTAAATATTAATTAATTGAATAGGTATTTTAATCTGATTCCCATTTTTAATCTTTTGCAAATCACTATTAATCCATCCTGTTTACACTTCCATGCTCTAAGGAGGAACAGTTCTTCTTAATCAATACATCCATTTGCTGTTTTATCATGGAGGGAGGCAAGGTTTTGCTGCCTGCATGCTTTAGGCATGGGGATACCACTGCTGGGATCCCATGAGTCTGCATCAGAAGGAGTCTGGAAGCTAAAGGAGCCTCACAGTTAAGCAGATTAACAGTGATTTCTTCATTCTGGCAGCAGGTGCTTGTAACTGACTCTATGATGTGCAAGATGATACTTCATCAAATAAATGCACTGTCAAAGTTAATTAGTTACATTTTTATTTTGCAATTTACCTCCATGATGACATCCTGCTGGTATTGAAAAGTGCTCCAAAAATGATCGTTTGTGCTGTAGCTAGTGGATTTTATGAAAATGTGAAAATGAGCTCTTGGAAAGCAAATATGAAGACTAAATATTTGATTTTACTTTATTGGTTGGTGCTGACAATATAAATGCTATTTAAAGCTTCTGGAGATTTTGACCAAGCTGGCAAATTTTAGGAGTCTGTCAGCTGTCTTCACTTAATAATGTTTCCTGCTCTTGTAGTGAAGGCATGAATGCATGGAAACCTCTGAACTGTGGTCATTAGAAGAATGCCCATTGTTTCATGTATTGCTTGTGATGTTCTGTTATTTTCTGTTCTTCAGAGTACTTATCTCTTATTCTGAGAAATTATATAAAAACATTTGGGCTAAAGCAGTGTCAGAGAATGAAGTTAAGATGCTCATCCATCTGTCATATATGCTTTCCATCAAAAATTACACACTGAGCATTTATTTCATTGCTGCCAAAATGCTTGGCTAGGATTTCAACAGAAACATCTGCATATTCACAACACTTTAGGCCATCTTTCTAGAGATGGGGACCCTATCAGCTCAGGGAATGAGACAGATAAATAATGTCTATCTACACAAAAATCCCCACCAATGAAACGGGGTGATTTTTTACTTTCTGCCCCAAATACTAGATATAACATTCATTGAAACACTTAATAACAATGAAAATATATGGCAGTAATTATAAGCACAATTGTAACATTGTAAGATTGCACTGTATGTTGTCTCTCAGCAACAATATAAAATATTTTCAAAAATATATATTTAGAAATGTCTTCTTTTTAGATGAAGGAGATAGTACAAATCTACAGAGACAGGATAATAGGTTCATTTTTTTAGCAGTCTGAAAGCTTATATAATAATAAAAGCTTATACTAATAATCGGCAGCATCTGAATTGTTGAAGAATTGTGTTGTGCTTTTATCTGCAGCTAAAATCAGATGTGCCATTTTACCATTGTGAAATCTGAATTTTATGTGTGCCACCAAAAAAGGCTCTCATGCTGCAAGGCTGAGAGGTTATTCCTTGACAAAATAGCATCATTTTGATGCAGTTAATGTCAAATGCTAATAGATTTTAGGGTCTCTTGTATGCTTTACTTTTTTTTCCCTTTGTTCCAGAGGCAGGAAACAGCTACACTAATAAATCCCTTACTAAAAGAATAAGAGGACTCCTTGAAAGTTGGGTCCTGAGTCCTGAGCTCTCTCAGGATTATTTAAATGTTCTGGGCAGAAAACTTCAGCATTATTGAGGTGAGGTTTTTTAGACAGTACTGTTCTGGAAGGCATCTATGCCAAAGTACCTCATGTGTCACTGGCATTCTTGTTCAAAAGCGATAATTGGGACGGGAACCTAGACACAGCCTGGCTGTGGCATCAGTGTGGTAGAGCAGTTTCTGCCCTTCAAAATGCCAGATGAAAATTGTTCTACCCCTCTCCTGAGATGGTGGAAGGAGATAGGTAGGCAGTTCCAAAATGTGGCTGACTCACCTTTTTGAAGTTCGTGCTTCACCCTGATGATTATCTGGAGATAAGGGAATCCAGCCATGTTAATCATCAAGGATGCAGTCACACCTTCCTGTTTGTAGTGGGTCATTACACTTACATTCAAAATCTGGACTTTCTTTTTATTTCTGTTCTTGATCAGCAAGATCATACAGTACATGGGGGAAATATTGGCTGGGGAGAGGGTGAGGATGGCACTGAATAGCTACCAGTTCCATGAGAGAAATAAACTCGCCTCTATGGTGAATCTCAGCAGCTTGTCACTTATTCTGAGAAGCATCCTCAGTAAGGTGGACAGCTTCCCACTGCTTTGTTTTTTAATGGGGTGGCCACATCCTCCCCACTTACCCCCCACTGCCTCCATCCCTTGCAAAACTTCTGTGACAGGGTAAACCACAGTGACCAGAAGCACAGACCCATCATTACATTTCCATCAGACTGTGCAAATAGTAATTTTAAAACTGGAAGTCCTTGTGTCGTTGCCTAACTGCATTCTTTAGGAAGGAAACAAATAGGTAGGGGTTAAAATCTAGGTGACTGATGGAACCATCTTGACAAGCTTTGCTTCTATACCAGTAAATTTCAGAACACTTTATGATGGTGTGCTGCTGCCTTTCCTGAGATAGTGAGGTAATTGTCATGAAGGTCAGCAATCAGTAAAAAATCATGGGGCTTTTCCAAAACAACCTGCAAATTTTGTTTTGTAGTTTCAGTATTTAAGAGGAAAAAAAGCATTTTTAGGTCAATTTCTTTGGTTATGATTGTTATCTCCACATGCCATTGCTGTGCAGTACTAAAATACTGAGTCAATAGCTTGCAATTAAAGTGAATGCTTTCTCAGTGAAATTGAGCATTTATTTATCCACTGATTTTATTTTTTTTCCAAAGTCTTCCTTTACAGATCTGTCTGTCACTCTATATTGACAGATCTCTATAGGCTATAATTAGCTGTTTATTTAGTTGGAATTGAGGGATATCTTCAGCCAAGCTTCAGGAAGCTTCAGCCTTGTAACGAGAAACAGAATCTGGATTGATTTGTGGCTAATACAAGATGCATACTTCTGTAGAAATCTTATTTGTGGAAATCTTATTGTGGATTAAACTTGCAAGCGCAAAACATGCATACTTCACTTTCTGTCCCACAGTGGCCAGAAACAGGAACTCCGAAAGACACCAATCTTCACATACTGGAGTATTCAAGCTGAAAAAGCAAAGCATATGTATTAAATTGATTATTTTCTACCAGAGGAAGTGATTTTTTTTTTCTTTTGGTACATTCAATGAAAAGTATTTAGGAATGCCATGCGTCCTATCAAGTCTGTGTGATACTCAGATACTGTACTGTGGATGCATGCTCCATACCAAATTGCTCCATAACTTACAAGAGCAACAAAATGAAAATTATATAAGGGCACTAATGAGGGGACCATGTGGAACATGGACTCTTCTTTTCTGAGCTTGCCATCTGAGAAGGTATTGTATTAAACTATAATCATGGGTCTAAATTTCCTATTGGCCTATGCATATATGTTCTCTGAGGATAAATGAAAGAGAATTTTTTTCATGATTTTTTTTCAGTGATGAATTTTCTCCAAGACTAAAACCAGTAAGGAAAGCAATCCAGAGTAGAACAATAGAATGGCTAGACCAGCTGGCACAGCTCTGTGATCAGTAGGTAGAATATTATTTTCCTTTGGAGTGTGGGTGTGGAAAAGGGTAAACTACTTTGTTTTTCCATTATGATAAATTTTCGGGAAGACCTGAGCTCCTGGAACTTCTGTTTTTCACAGTCAATTTTTGGGATTTATGGTAAATTTGGCAATCGGGAAGTGGAGTCATCCTTCCTGACTTATGATGATGAAGTGCAAATATCAGCTCTTCATTCTGCTGAAGGTCGTATGACTTGCTGTGAACTGCTGTGAATGCTGCCTTCTCAGACCAAAAAGAATAAACAGAGTGTTTTCAACTGAAAGGCCACTAGGTTCACAGGATATTTAAGCTCAATACAGAGTAAAAACTGCTGCAGTCGTGTATTGTCTCTTCCACAACTGTCTGCCTCACATGGTCTCTTAATACTTTGCACACTAATAGATTTAATCAGCTCTGAGAGGCATGAGATATTTATTTTTCTCTTATTGGTATAGAAATCATAGTTCCTTAGTCCTACTTATTTTCTGGTTAATTTTTTAGGTTCAAGCAAAGTTTCTAACTTGAAGAAAAATGGAGGAAGCCTGACATGATGATTTGGTATTCATGCAGGGTGTAAGAGTCACTCACAGTCAACACTGGTATACCCAGTATGAAGCAGCCATCAAGAAGTCCTCATATATGACTCCTTCAGTTGCTCCCAATGTTTGGAATGAGAAATAAAGGCATTTTATCAGCTAAGATCTGCAAGATAAACGTGGAGTTCTTAATGGCTACTAGCACACAGCTCAAAACCTGACGAGCAAACCTCTTCTACAAGTCTCAAATATACAGCTCTCTTTAGTGGGGGCAGAGAGGTTCAGTGGCAGCTTGATCACTGTGTAAGTGTCTAGCATTTCCTTCTATTCAAGGAAAATTGCATGGTACATATTTACTCTTGAGAATCCATCAAGAGGCTTGTGTAAGCCAAGAGTGTATGTTCATGTCAAATATTTCACCCATAATTCTTATTTTTTCATTCCAAAGCTTGCTTAAGAGTTGCATAAAGTGGATATGTGTGGGTGTATAGGCAAGAGAAAGGTTTTCCTAGCTGAGACCCACACATCTGGAATTCTCTCTCCATAGTCATCATCTGGCCAAGTAAATATCCTGTGTGGGATCCTTCAGAGAAAGACTCAAAGATCCCTTCCTTTTCTCTTTATCATGGTTTCCCTATAATTGATGTTTTGTGTGGTTTTGATGTAAGGGAAAAAGGGGACAGTGTTTTGAGACAGTCTTTGGAGTGCCTTTCAGGTGCCACTCTGAAGTCTGCTGAGGTAATTATTTTTATACTACACAGTTTGATTAGTTGTTGATGAACTTCAAACCAACAGTTACTTAAGAAAGGTTGCTGTTAACTCATTGAAGGAAACTACGTTGTAGTAGTCTGAACCTTCACGAAGTTTTGCATGGCCATCTCGGCAATCTCTCTCACATTCTGGTTCCCTGAAAATGTTTGGAGAGTGTCAGCTGGTATGGTGTTGTCCCCCACTTCTGCTGCCACAAACCTAGAGTCCTGTGGCTGAAGTCACTGTAGGTTTGTGTAGTCTGTGCTGTTTAGATTCTTTTTCTAAACTCCACCTTCTGGGTATATTTGTTTTTAATAGGAATACAATGAGAATAAAACCTTATTCTCCTAATGTTTTCCAGACTGTTTGACTGTTTGACTGTTTGGGACTGTTGAACCCCAATTACTTGGGGTTCAGCTGCTGACCTGGAGGTGTCTATGTTGTTTTCCCTCTTGTGATTAAGTGACAAGGTGAGTTCATATTGCCGGAAGCATAGCTGCAACACAGGGAATGGACTGAGACAGACTAAGAGTTTTGTTTTGCAGACAGGCCAGACTTATTTTTGGTGGCTTTGGCTTGGTCATGTTTCAGAAACCTCATTCCATAAGGGTTTTTCCTGCCTTCAAAACCTCAGTTGTTTTAACAATAACAATAACAAATTATAAATGTCTCCATCTGCAAGAGAAGTAACTCGATCAAATTGAAAGGCTCATGTTACCCAAGACATAGGGAACAGTGTGCTTGAGTGCTCTGCAGACATTGTCCAGAAACATTGCCCTTAGGCCTTGTGGAGATTTCTGCACAGCAGAGTGAGTACCTGTGGGTACAGAATTTCACAAAATAGCTGTCTTTGCAAGTAATGCTAGAAGTAGGATTCATTCTAGGCTGGCTTTTAGGCTGCTGTTCTTGGTTGTCTCGCAGGCAGATAAGTAGCTTAAATATAAACCTAGCATGTCACCTGGCATGGCAGAAAGGCTGAACAGTTGACAGTACACCAGTTGCTTCCACAACCAGTCCACAACTAATTCTACAGTTCTCTGGTTTCTTTCTTGCATATTGTTGTCTGGCTAGTCCCTATCTGATCCCAAGTTATATGGTATAAAGCAACTTAAGCCTTAACAGATTATTCTCTCTGCTTTACATTAGCCTGCACTAAAACCCCATTTGTATATGGGGCAGAGAGAGACTTACAGACACCCCCCACCCGCCACTGCTGATTTGCAGCATGTGACTCATATACCTTAAAGAACAGAACCCTTCCAGTGGCTTTTAAAACAAAGGCATTCGGGCTTAAAACCTGTCAATACAATATTCCTTTAAAATGAAAAAAATAATATTTGATTTTGGCTATGATCGTTGTAGAAATGATAAATACCAGAAAGTAGTTGGTAGGGAAGGAAGAGAGACAAGGTATATTTCATAATAAAATACTTTCTAAAAGACAGCAAAAGCTGCTTAAATTTGGAGTTCTGTTTTCATTGTATTTTACTGTCTAATGAATCAGAAATAACATATGTAATTTTATTGAAAATGTAAAATAAATCCAGATGTTTACATTCAATAGTGTCACCAGTGTCTACAAGGAGCGTGTTATCCTATTAGATTTATTCCTCTGAACAAAACCAAACAGCTCATGCTGAGTAAGACTGGAGCTTCCGTTCAAACAGCAGTGGTAAGACTGTGGGACTGGAATCTCCTGTATGAAGGGAAAATTTTAACACTAATACACATAAAGTCTGTGAAAACATAATACACTGGGCTCTTTGTACTTCAGAAATATGCAACGATTCCTTTTTGAATAATTTTTTTTTTACTTTGAGAATTTTGGTGTTTAATTGCGTTTACAATTGCACTAAAAATTTTATAATAACTCTATCTAAAAAGGCACTATTCTCTTGACAAAATTTTTACTTGTGATTTGGTTTTTACTTTGAAAGTTTTTACTTGGATGAGGTTAGTTTTTGGTTTTTAACTCGATGAGAGTCCTCAAAGCTGGAGACATCTGTCAAAAGGGAGTGGGCTCCTTACTTGTAGGGGAGACTGAGATGATTGAATCTGGAGTTTCACTACATAAACTCTCCCCACTATATTTTATGGGCCAGACTTTCATTCTGTGGGAAGATATTCACCCAGAGCATGTTTGCAGTGACTGAGTTCTTTCTGTGACGTGTCCTGGCCGTAGGCCTGACACTGAGGAGTGGCTCTCTGGTTAGTCTAATGGCACACCAGTTCTGAAAGGGAGAAATGAGAGTTCCACTCCTTTAAGAGTCCCCATCTGGGGAAAGCACTGGCAGGGAAATCTGAGACAGCCTAGCATGAGTTTAAGTCTTATTGAAAATGTAGTGCTTTATATTCAAACAAGCTGAGTACCATGTATTGAAGGAGGAATTTATCAGTAAAAGAGGCTTCATAGTCCTGAGCCTCTGTGACAACCAAGTGAAGACATCCAGTATAATCCATTATTTGTAACTTTTGCTTCCTCTGACTTCTGTGATTATTTTTTGGGGGTGTGTGTCTGTGAAAGTCTGTGGCAGTTAAACTGTTTGAAACATTACAGTAAGTGAGGTCATTGGGGCAGGAATAGAGGTGTGGGGATTGTTCAGACAGTCTTTTTCCATTCCTGTCAACAGTTTTAGTTTGGTTCCTTGATTGTGGGTATTGATGCAGTCTTTATTTAGATCATCATATCCTATTTTTCATTCTGAGGCAAAACTGAGAATCAGACCTCCCAAGACTGCTGTGATCCCAGAGTGGCTTAATACTGCTGTGTCTGATGCAGTGTTGAAAACTGGGGATATTTATCCTGTATTATCGACCAAAACAGTATTTTTTTCATATACATTCATACATAATGTCCACAGTAAACCATTTTTCACACAGAAGGGTGCCAGTTAGTGCCCCCAACAAATATAAATTCCCTCACTGAGGCAAGTTCTTCAATAGCCAGACAAATTAAAATAACCCTGTAAGAGGGGAAATAATAACCCTGTAAGGTATCTGAGTATCCTGGAAGATTTTGCAAGCTCTTCTCCTCCCTCCTGATGGGCCCTGAATGAGGAGCTGGCATAGTGAGGCAAGAGGAGGCAGCTGTGTCCCCCAATGGCCATGGGCAGATAGAAGGGTTGAGATGTTGAGGTGTGTCTGGGTGACTCGGGGCTCACAGGAAGTTGTTGCAAAGCTGCCAGAGGTTCTCGCAGTCCCGTTCCCTTCATAATGCTAGACCCCATTTACAACAGAGTGTGCCACATCTGCTGGCAGGACTTTTGTGAACATTTCTTTTGTGTACTTTTGCACAGTGTTCCATGAAAATTAACTCTCATAGATACTTGCATTAAAGTACTTTACACATTTACTTGTGTAAAGGGCATTGCCCTAACTTTAGAGGTGATTATCAAAACACAGAGAAATTAAAGTCAAAGCTCTTTGGTGACTTTAAATATCTGACCTGAAAAGCCTTTAAAATCTGAATGTCAAAAGCGCACATATACTATGTGACATGTTCAAAGCATGCGTCCCTCTGCACAACTTCATTTGCAGCTCTGTATGTTGAGAGTTTTTAAGCCAGATTGATGGGTGTCCTGTGCACTCTTGAAATTTCTGTCTTGCATGAATGTCCCACATCCCATGGGGGCTGTGTCAGAGATAGGCACATCATTTTCTTTTCCAGCACCAGTATCCAGTTGCCCAAAGGAAGATCACTCAACCTCAGCGTGATTTTCCTTGCAGCTGCCTCTTCTGACTCCTCATCATTCTTATTCCAGGGAACAAGTAGAATCACTAGGCATGCCTGTGAAAGGTTTCACTGTACACAGTACAGATAAAATCTTTGGGGAGATATGAGCTTTGCAGTTAAGTGGTCTGTTCTGAAAGCATAGATTATGGCTAGTACAAAGACTTGTATTCTGCCTGGATTTCACAGTGATTGTGCATTCCTTTCACCCCTGTGGCTGTAATCCCATCGCAGCAGACCTCTTATCTTGCTGAAAAGCACTGAGTATGATTTTTAAAAAGGAGAGGTTTTCTTTTTCTTGTTAAATCAGGAAGAAAGGCTCCTCCCACTTGGTAGGAATTATGGAATTGATTTTGAGTCAATCTAAGCTGCAAAAACATGCAGGTCAAGGAAGAATTCAATAATGAAGGATGTAGCTTGTCTTTTGGTAACCAAGGAAAGAGGCTGGTTATAGAGAGATGCTGGCTAAATTACTAGCTACACAGCATTGCTGTTTGACTTACAGTATCACACTTGTTCCTCTTTAGAATCTAGAAAATGCTGTAGTCAAGTCAAGAACTTCAAAGGGTATTTCTCATTTTGCACCGGCAGAGTATGAAAAAATAGAATGAAGTGATAGCAGAACAGAAGGAGACAGAAAACTTACAGGGATCCAAACAGAGTCTGAACAAGAGCTCCAGGTTTATTGTAGAGATAAGGTGGATTAAGAAGTGTGTCCCAAAGATGTATTTCTTGCAGTTTAATTACTTTAAGTTATTTTGGTAGTGTGATGAACAAAACATCAATGTTTTAATGCTTAGACACAAATAGTCCCTTGTTTTAATGTATTTTTGTACAAGAAGTCTCATTCTAAGTTTAGTCTAGGTCTACATGTAATGTGATTTGATACTGATCAGTAGCACTCTTTTTTTCTTCTACTCCTGGCTTTTGCCCAAATCAAACATTTCTTACTTGACAGATTACACCAGAAAAAGAAGATGACTCTCTCCTTCATCGGTAAACAGAGGCCTCGTTTCTTTCACTCAACATGTACTTCACTACCTCTGTTTTTCTAGCAGTATTTAAGGGATTTATAATGATGTTTCCCCTGTGCCCCCTACATCCCAAAATTCTTTCTGCTGTGGTCAGGTCTTTCCTGCCTTCTTTTGGAAAACAGGACTCTGACTTCATCATATTGTGTAATGAAGTTTAAACTAGTGCAGGAAGAGATTGTACAAAATATTTTTTTTTAATTTCTGTAATAAGCCTCATCATCTAAGAATAAAAAGAAATAGAAGTTATAGATCTAAAATATTGCAAAGCAATCTACATAGTTTTAATTTTAAAATTAAGTATCTTTACCCTAAAATTAATTGTTTGGTATGTAGATTTCCAGCATATAGCATTTTTATTTTCAAATGGATCTTTGTAATCTTGTGGAATAGTTCAAGGTATGTAGTATGTAGAAAAAGATCTATGTTTGCATGCTTCATCTGGGTAGATGTTTTTGTTTTGGTTGGTTGGGGTTTTTTGTTTGTTTGTTTCCTATAAAAGGAAGGCCTTTGTATTGTAGTGAATAATAAATTATTTGTCCAACTCTCATGCAAGTGGTGGCCAACACTTTCTTAAATTGTCTAGCAAGGCCCACTATAAAGTCCAACAATCTGCTCTTAGGAGAGGATGAACAATTAAAAAATTATTTTGTGTTCCCTTTATGTCAGTGCACCCCAAGCCAGCCTGCTTCTTAAATGTAGCCTGAAACATACTTCCAAAAAATTAAAATTCTCTTATTTTTCAGGAATCCATTACAGCTCTAAATGTACAAATAAATTTTATTTATTTTAGGAAAATATTATAGTTTGCAGATATTTGTCCCCTATATAAAAGTCCCATATGGTCATTTGTACAAGTACAAGGTAGTTGTACTAGTAGGACAGTGACTGATGATCTGACATATGAAAATCTTATTTCTGGTTGTAGCACATGATCCCTGAAGTCTGTAAAAGTAATTCTCCCTTTGATGTTTTGAAATAAATTGTTCATTATATCTACTTTAAAGTGATAAAAACTATTAATTGCATATGAATTTTATTTATTTTCATTCTTGTGCTGCTGTCCTCTTCCCTTGTGGGGGAGATGTCCGTCCCTAATTTGTTATGCACGTTTACAACAACAGAAGTGAAAGGCAGCTAGTACCACAACTTCATTGAAAACCAGCTGCATACCTATTACTTTTCTTCAGCTTCTCCAAGTTAAATTAAATTCTAGGTAATTCTCATCCATTGACTTTCTTTCCCAGTGGAGTGGTTAGTAAGAATTTGTTTTAATCATGGTGCAGGACAGAAAGGTCCAATTCCAGGAATGGGTCAGCCAAAGGTGTGCTAGGTAAGCTACAGCAAGTTGCCTTTATTGCACTATAGGTAATATTGTCTGGGACTAAACCAGAGCTTGGGCACTGAACTCCTCATGAATGAGTGTGACTTTTGGTGTTCTGAAGTTCATTTTACTTTGTATTTCTGATGGTTGCTATCTTCAAATAATTAAGCCAAGCATGTCTAATGCACACAAAGATTAGACATGTGATGAACCAAGTGCTGAACTTAAAGATACAAGGCAGGCAAAGGACTCTCAGCCCTTGTGTTTTGCTCTCCCAAAAGAGAGTATTCTGGCAACAAATCATCTTTTGATTGTCTTTCTAAAAGTAAGCTTAGTGCCCCTTGATTGTACTGTGTTGTGCATACAAACTGTTTTGAGATCAGAGCTGCTCCCTAAGGGATGGGGAGATGGAAGTCAAGGGTGATCCCTGGAGTAGCAGGATAAGGGGCCTTACTAGTCCCAGCCCGCCTTCCAGTACCCACAAGAGCCAGGCAGGACAGATCTGTAGGTGGTGACCAAGTAATACCAAGACTTTGCATCATCATACAATGTCACAGCCTTAGGCAGATTGAAGGTCAAGCCAGGAAGTCAATCCATTGGTCAGGGTTAGGAACAAAAAATCCTAACCAATCAAAACAAAAACATCTACCCAGACGAAGCATGCAAACACAGATCTTTTTTCACATACTTTGAACTATTCTAAATACTCTGAACTATTCTACAAGACTGCAAAGATCCATAGTCAATCCATAGGTTAGGGTTAGGCCCATAGGCCCGTGAACACCCAGCAGGAATGTAGCAATAAAGCTAGGCTTAGGTTGAGCCAGGAAAGTAGTCTGTGAGGCAGTCTAAATTAAGGATCTTCAATGGCCAGCCATGGCTGTGGAGAGCAGCACTTCTCTGTCATGGCCCAGGCAAGGGGGAAGGCCCAGGGCTGAGCTTGAATAGACCTCCTGGGCTCAAGGGTGTGAAGTAGCCTCAGCTGAGGCTGCTCACAGCTATTTATGATGTGTTAGTGCACTCAGGGCCTGCCAGACCAGGGCTATCTTGCAATGTAACTCAAAACATTTAAAGGCAATGGATTCATATTTTTCCTTTGTTATCCTGCATCTCCCTTCCTCCATAATGGACACACCAGTATATGAAAACAGCACAGGTAAGAAGACATTCTTTTAGTGTACTGCATTCCTAACAAGGGCCCTCCTGCCCACGAGCTACATTTCAGAGATCTTTGTGGTGCATCTTTATTAAAGTCTCCTTTCTGTAGGCTGCTAACATACTCCTTGAACATCACAAGTATGAAAAACCAGATATAGATAAGATGTTTCATTATGAGTTGAAGATGACTTATGAAAGCAAATTTCTACAGTGTGCAGAGCACCAGCTGAGCAAAGGCCAAACTTTTTGTTTAGTTTGGATATTTCTTGTTTCTTAAGAAGCCCTTAAAATTCATGAGGTAGGTGTGTGTGCAGAGGAAAAAGTAGAATTCCTGTCGTTTTAGAGTGAGCTAATGGAAGGAAAGAGGAAGAGCCTAAATTTCTATATCTGAAGATATCCTGGCAAGAATGAAGGGGAGAGTGTTCTATGCTATGAAGCTAAGCTATGATCTTGAGCTGCTGCTGCTGCTGCAATGTGTCACAGAAGGGATGAGAGAAGCTCCTGTTTCTCTTGGTAAGATGCTGGAAGTTGAGTTGTGAGCAGCTGAAGTGTAAAAACCTGGGCTCACTGATGGATAAGTTCTCTCCATGAGTTGGGTCAAAACCTTCTGTGAACAGGTTCACATTTCTGTGGATGTGAGCTAAGCAGTTTTATGGATTTTTTTTTTGTTGTTGTTCTTAAAATTTTATCTTTGTAAGAAATCCTATATGACATGTTCTCATCTTTTTGCTCTCTGACCTGCTAATCATTGTGTAGTCAAAGCTGTACAATGAGTTTAAAATAACATTGGTGTTTACCTGATACATGCATGCTTCAGTTTACATCCTGCATTCAGGATGCTGTAAAGTCATGAGCCTGATAGAAACCTGTGAGTAAGCGCTCAGAATAGAACTGGTATAAAGAAAGCAGTGTGGAGTTGGAAAAATATGGCAGGAGAAGCTCTTGGGGAAGAGAAAAAAATCTTACCAATTTGTCAGGAGTCAGGTTTCCAATTCAATGAGGTATTTCAGTGCATATCTTGTATGGTAGTTTATGTCCTTGAAATTATTGGAGAACCTACACAAATGTCTGGATTCTTTACCTGAATGAAAGTCAGAATGGTCTCTTTTCCATGCTGATAAGTGTTAAAACATTATTATTAATCTTTTTTTTTCATCTGTGAAGTTTTGCTAGTTTAGTACTTCAAGTGGGTTGACTCTACAGTTGGATCACTACCTGATTTGCAATGAGTTGTGTAACGTGGTGTTCATTTTTTCCCAATTTCTCATTTTTTTCTCCCTTGTATTGTGAAATTCTCAAAGCATAGCTGTCAAAAGCAGGGATTCATGCTGAGAATGTGGATTGCCAAGCAAGAAATATACATATATGTACTCTCTTTAATACATTTTAAGATTGCCATTTATCCTTTGAACAGGATATCTTGCAGAAATTTACTCTGTTCCTTTCTTAACCATGGTTTCCAAGGCCCCTGTGATATTTGTGCTTGTAGGGGCAGCACAAAACAGCTGTCTTCTCTCACCTTGGGTACCTTAAAAATGGTGCCAGCTGCCTCATTACAGAGCTCTACAAGGAGACAGAAAGTTGCTGTGCAAAAATAGTGCTGTAATTAGCCTGCTATCCTGCACTATCACCAGTGACTAACTGTCTGAAACTCCTTCCCTGGAAAATACTGTGCTGCTGACATCAAAAGACCTGCACTGTATGGGTAGTACTCATGGTGATTTCACTCTTCCTGATTTGACTCTAGTAGTTTCCAGACCACCCTCCCCCTTCAGCTTAAGGAAAAATAATGGAAAAAGCCTGTGCTGCAAACACTTGGTGTGCAGGACAACCTCCCTGATCCTGTGAGGTCTGTGTGATGTGAGGAGTGTGCAGTGGCACTGACAGTGCATGGTTTAGTGCTTGCTTGTGTCTTTGTTTTACTGGCTTTTATCTTGAGATGATCTGACTGGGTGCTTTTTTCTTCTCCAGAAACAAGCCCTGCTCCCAGTGATGTCCTGTTTCTCATCCTACCCTCTTTCTCTGGTTTGTGTTTTAACCTGTGCAGCATCCTTTTTTTTTTTCCTGATGGCTCTGGGCATCTGGCCCTACATACCAGGTGGCCTTAACAGAGTTAATGTAACCTGTGTGTTGTAGAGCAAACAGCTTTGAAGAGTGAAGTTTCAGTTTGGTGAATAGTTTTGTAAAGGAAAGTCAAATACTTAATGCTCTCACATTTGTTCTCCTGGAGAGTAAAAGTTTTTGCTTGAAGTGTTATGATAAAACTCTTGAAATTAGAAAAATTTCTTCATTCTGAAAAACACATATAAAGGATGAGTTGTCAAAAAAATTGGAAATCTTTACACTGGCCTGCTTTTAATCTCTATTTCTTGCTTTAAAAATGGTGCCTAAAATAATTCTGATGGGTATTCTGAAAGCATAGTCATATTTTCCAAGTCTCCCATTTTATTATGTACTACGGAGCATTCCAATTCATTGCAAATAGAATAATTGTAGCAGGGAATGGCAGAGGATCTCTCTTCAAATGGCCTTTGGTTTTTCTTCCTTATTCAACAGCTAGAGTTGAGTGACTCTGCTATTTTTTAAGCTTCTTGAACAGATTTGCCTGTTTCACAAAAAGTTACTTGTATGTAAATTCTATTTTTTGCTTAATAAGTTCTTTCTCCTCCCCTCTTGTTTCAGTTTCATTTAAAATAAGCTCTCTTCCAGTCATGCTGCTGAACTGTGAAGTGGGTACATGTAGAAGTATTTTAGCCAGAAGCCACGGAATACACAAATGTGTTTTGTTTTACACAGGTTCAGTGCATGTTGTTTGCATGTGAATGAAGGCCTAGAACCTTATAATTGTGTTAGTTAAAACCTTCCTTTTGACTCTGTATCAGTAGTTTGGAAATATTGGTCAAGTGTTGCTTACTATTGCAAAGTTAAATAACTCACTTTGGGATTTTCTGTTTGTAAAAACTCTTTCCATGATATGAAGCAATCCATTTTGAAGCTCTCTATCTCTCTCATCATAGTGTTTTCCATGTGACTGCAGCCTTTTAAACTGTCATTCACTGAAGTTGAATGGGAGTCATGGAATACGGTAAATCCCACATTGCTGACTGCTTTGTGTGGAAGCATTGCCCTCCAGATTTGCAGTAGTGGTGTTTACATGCAAGGATGAAAACTCTGAAAAGCCCTGATCTTGGTGCCTGTGATTGATAGGCACAATAGATGGACAGCACATAACCCCCATGCATGTGCTCTTCGGGGAGTAAAGAATATCAGTTTTGGCTTTTTTTTTTTTTTTTTACTGTGGTGTTATGGGGTTAGCTGACATTTTGAACTGACAACATTGTTTTCTTTTGTATGGTTTCTGTGTAAATATATATAACAATGTCTGTAAGAAGGTAGGTCCCTGTGCTTTATGAAAGGAGGCAACCTGTAAACCATGTGGGTTTTTTAAAGAATTTCTTTTCCCTGAAATCTAAAGGATGACTTCTTGGTGTGGCACTTATGCTAGGTGAATAAGTGATGTTCCTCTCTGTTGCTTCATTTTGTGAAGAAATTGGAATCTGCAGAAACAGTACTTAGCAAATTCACAAATTATATTTATCAACAACATAGCCTAAAGGAATGCCAATTTAATTGCACAAGATGTCCAGTTCAGAATGATAAACTGCAAAAGTCTGTCTTAAAATGGTAGATAAGTTCTTACAGAATAAAACGCTCTTATTTATTTTCAACATTTCATTTTTTTATCTTTAGGCATAGAGAGAAGGTTTTTGCTGTACCAAACTTTATCATGCTGAACAAAACTTGGGTTTCCATGGTATCTGACTCACAGAGGATGATGTATGAGACTGTGTATTCAAGTGTGGTAACCTGAGTTTTTTCTTCTCTTGGCACTTGAATCCATCTGATCATCCCTTAAATGATGATCAGCCTGATTATCAAAATAATGCTATCTGCTTGATAGTACAAATGGTGTATTTTGCTTTCTTATCAATCTCTTTACATTAAAAATGGTAACTTCAGTTTTATAGTTGCTTTAAACACATGGGCTGATAGTCCTTGTTAGGCTGAAAGCTAGCACCAGCCATTTTGAAAAGCAAACCACACCTTTGATAAATTGATTTCAGTAGAAGTGTAGGAACCGTGAAGCTGTGTTCTGCAGTCTCAGCAGAGGGTGAGGAGCATTTAAGTGCTTGAATAGCTGCTTTGTAATTGCAGCTGTTAAATCTGTGTAACCTTTACCTGAGCTGTGCATCAATGCCTTGCCCACACATCTGTGCTCTGCATATTGCTTGCAAGTACTTCAGTGTGTGTCCTCTCAGCACAGGCACAGGTGAGCAGTAATTCAATTCTGTTTTTGAAATTTCTCCGATTGAGCATTCATGGGGCAAATTGATACAACTCCAATCCCCCTCCATCTGTTAGCTTGGTGCCTCTGTCCTGACAGGGTTGATTGATTGCAGGATTGTGCTCTGGTCAGGTGAGTGGCAATTGAGCTGACAAAGCAGTGGTTTACCCCTGCTGACAGGGAGGTTTATTAGTCAGGATCATAATGAGCTCCAGCGATAAAAAGGGATAGCAGTAAAAAGCAATTTTTTTGTGCTGTACTTTTCTGTTTAGAGGTACCTCAATACTCAGTCCACATCTAAAAGAAAATAGGTTGTCTTAAAATCACATTTCAGATCACCTTTATTGTTAGGTTGCTTTTCAGCTTCACAATAGGCATTATGATGTTGATCATCTTTACTTTTTTCCTGGGGCATTGCAAACTATTTGCATAAAAGCATTTTATTTTAATGCCACTAGTGCATGCAAGGGCCTTTTTTTTAATGTGGTGGTACTATATTTTCTTTATGACAGTAATGTGTACTCTGTCATTTTGGAGTCATGTTGGAAGCTGGTGTAGCAATTAGCACTTGAAAGACAAAAAAGGGAAATATCAGTATTTGTGACTGAAAACAGGAGTCTCTGAGTTTAACTACTTTAGCATGTGTTCTGGTTATTGCTACTTATTTCCAGACTAAAAATGAAGGTCAAGGGCTAATGACATCCCTCTAACTTTTGTAAGATCTGAACCTGTACTTCATTTGCCTAGGAAGACCAGCCAAGACCTTGATTTTTAACTACATTAGAAATGCAAAATATGAGTTTTATAGTGCAAGTTTTCTTATTTCCCTGCCATGCTAGCTGCAACAAATGACCTGAGGAGAATTCCTAGGCAAGCTAAGTGTTGGGTATTTTCATGGAGTCTTCCCTCTATGCACAAGAAAATCAGATGTTCAGACTGAAGTGCATGTTTTTCAGAGCTTTTTCTGGTAGCTGGAACTAAACAGTTCAGTTCAATTTGCCTTGGTATGATTCTGAATTGTGAGGATGTATGAAAAATAAGGAATCAAATGTAATCATATTACAGCTCCTGAAGTTAAGTATAGTTAAGTATGCAGGAGATTTGTTTCCTTTTAGACAGGGAGGAACTGACCCATTCTCTCTGAGAGCTCTAATTAGAGCAGCCAGGAATATAATCAGCACTGCTTCTTCACTGAGCCAGTCAAGTTGTGCTGTTGGTCAAGGCAGTAGAGCAACTTTGTCAGCTCACAGAGTGTGGTCAGGTGCCATTCAGAGAGGATGTTCTCACCTGCCTAGCAGGTTTGAGGATGTGTGTTGAGAGATGAGGTTGCTGGGGTTTTAAGCCTAGTGATTTACAGGCTGGTAAGGAGCTGTACTCTGAAATACGACTGAACATCACCTTGTTTTTCATTTCTTCAGGAGCTAGTTATGAATCTAGTATCCCTTGGACTAAAAGCGGGGGAAAACAGAAAAACCCAGAAAAGCAGCCTTGTAAATGCCATTTCTGAAGAGGGAAGGAGAGAAAACAGACAGATGCACTTTGTTGACCCTTCATTCTCTTCCCCCACGCTCTCCTCCCACAACAGCTTAGATCATTAAGCTCCTGTATAATTAAACCTTGGTCCAAGTCACACTAATTCTGTTTACTGGCCACAGTGAAGGATATAAATACCTAATCACTTCCTTACACAGAGGCTGCTTCCTGCTGGTGGTTTGCAGTTGTGAAGGACTCAGTCCCTCAGCAAGCTCCTTGTCCAGCTGCTTGCCCTCTGTGAAGGAGCCTTACTCCAAAGTGGTCCCCTGCTACAGCACATTTATTTCCACAGATTCCACCTCCTGTTTTTTCAAAGGGAGTAATGTCACCTTCTATAAACAAGCAGCATAGAAAGGCTATTGTCAATGCACATAATAACTGGAATTTAATTTACAGAATGAAATTAAAAAGGGAAGAAGAGACTGTCTTTTGAGGTTTTCTGGAGGGACTGCTGTTCTAATGGTCAGCTGAAACCACAGCACAGAAGTCCTTACAGATGAAAGGTCCTGAGCATATATCCACTGAAGTCATAGCGGTGGTTAATTGACAGCATCATAATTAATACAAAGTGTTCTCATGTTCTCAATGCAAAATGCCCATCAGTCACCCTCAGAGCATGCAGAAGTTAAACAAAGTGCTGCCTGCAGTAGTATTTAGTGGGCATGTTAGAGGCATCCAACACTCTTCTCTCTGTAGGAAGGGATTACTGCCTGAGGGGAAAGCAAGGAGAGGGAGAACCTTCCTGATTCACCTCACCATGTTCTTGTGAAGCTGTCATAAGTGGCAGCTTGAAATAAGTAGCTACTCTTGAGCTCCTGTAGGGTAGACATGGTTCTGGCTCACTGAGGAGGGAGAGATGTACTAACAGTCATACAGCCTGCTTGGACACTGCACGTGGAAGAAGTCTCAAAATTAGATAGAGGGTTTCCTCGAGACACAAAGAACCCAGGCCTGTTATTCTTGATGGCCTTGGGCTGAGCAACTCCGAGAAGTTACTGCATGAGCTTCTGCTTCTTCTGTGAGAGGAGAAAAGGCAGAATCGTAAATCAAGTGAAACTAAATGAATGCACTGCAATCACAGCCCCTTGACTTCACTAGCAGTTTCAGAAATACCCCCTGTTCTGCTGAGGGTTTAGAGCAAATTATTTCTGTTTTTTCTCTCTCCTTATTTATGAAAGCTGAGTTCTGCTGTAATCAAATAAGGTTGGACTGTTTTATCTATGCAACTTCATAAAGTACCTAATGGTGAAAGATACTAGATGAAGACCTTTAAAACTCTTTAATAAAATAATTTCCAGGTGGTAGTGATTAATCTAGTGTTTAAGCTATAATCAAAGAGTGACACAAAATACATCAGTCCTGTCAGAATGGACAGGGCTTGTGCTTTGGTGTTTGAAGTGAGTCTATTTTAATACTTTTTCAAGTCATGTGGGGGAGTGCATAATAGTTACACACTTAGCCTTTAATATGTACTGGTGCTCCCACTGAATCTCTTAAAGCAGTTTTAGTTACATAGGTTATTAGCATAAAAGTAACTTTGAAGTAGTAGCCATATTAGTAACACCTTAGAATTTATAAAAATTTATCTGGGATACAAGCTAAAGACACATTTATTTGAACCAAACCTGTGTGAAATAGAAGCAATTTAACAGATATGAGTGTTAGAACATAAATCTATTTTGGCTTTACTAAGTTTCTGCATCAGATTTATACCAATAAAAATCTCTAGGCATTTAATATCTGGCTAATGTTGCTTTGTTGTAGAATTAATGGTTCAAATAATTTTATTTGAATGCAAGCCACTTAGTGAGCATTTGAATTAATTTGTCTTATTCTTCTGTATTCTATGCATGTTGCCCTGCATATTTCTTTATTACCTTCTACTAGGTTACCTAATATCTGTCATGATTTTTCTTCCCACCTTGTTGAGGTGGAAGTGCAGTGGATTGCCTTGTGTGTGGCTTTTCCCATTTGATTTTAATTACTACATGCAGTTTTATAGAAGAAACAAAGCAAAGAATTGCGGATGAGGTTTGTGTCGGATATTTACTTAACAGACTGAATGTGAGACTTTGTCTTCTACACAACCAGCACTTCTTCCTCCCTGGCCCCCTCCTTCCTCTCCCCAGGAGATACTCATGGCAGTCACAAAGGAAGGGTGATCTATTCCAGCTGTCAGCCAGCAGCTGCACGTGGTTTTTTTTTTTTTTAAATAAGGCTGCTGATGATGTGACTATCATTTCACCTACCTCAGCTTCAGTTTCAACCAGCCTTCTCTCATCTGGTAATTGGTCTTCTCCAAATACTGAATCCCTGGGTGTAGCAGTAATGCTCTGTCAACAAAGAGCTCTGTGTCATCTGAGTGTTGATATGCATTATCTGGCCAATTTATCTCAGTGTTTAGCATTGGAAAATACATGTTTGAAGGGTGCAGTGGATCTAAGGCAGAGAATTCATTAGCATAAAACAATGTTTCCACAGGACCATGTTGGGTGGGAAAACAACTTCTGCTTAGTAGAGTATGATGATGCAGAGTAGGCCAGAAGACAGAAATTTTGCCTTATTTGCTATCCAGCATGGTGAGAAATTGCCACTAAACAAAATCTCTAAGACAATGACATTTCCAGACAGGTTCTTTTTCTTAAAAATATATAACATAGGAAGGATTGTTTATATATTGCATATTTAAATTTCCAAAACTTCATGTAAATAAATCC
Source organism: Agelaius tricolor (assembly GCF_023055355.1). Lineage (NCBI taxonomy): Eukaryota > Metazoa > Chordata > Aves > Passeriformes > Icteridae > Agelaius > Agelaius tricolor. The sequence goes on along the minus strand of NW_027269262.1, from coordinate 21,359,832 downwards.
ACCTTTTTGAAGCCTTTTGATTCAGCCTTAGGCATGGTGGAACCACTGGTATCTCCATAATTAACTATTTCATAACAGCTGTCTTTGTAATGACAGTCTTTAGCTTTCTTGGTGCTTTTCCTTCTCATTTCACAACTTTCACATTCTACATTTAGTTGTCTTAATGTCTTGTTTAGTGGAAATAGGAGACAAAATGTTTGTATATGAATAACAAGATTTTTCAGGCTGCATGCAAAGAATAGGAAAGGTAGAGAGAAATTATTTCCGAGTATTAAAAAAAATTATGCTTTCATTATTTTAAAGATAGCATGCAAAGCCTCAAAAAGATGCATAAATGATGTTTCTGAGGCCCTAACAGCATAACAGGTTCAGTATAAAATTCAGAGACCCAAAGAGATTTCTAGAGAAGATGTGGAGACTTTGTGGGCTTAAAATGAAACTAAAATCCTTCTCTCATTTTATTTAGCTTCTCTGGCAATTTAGAGTACCCTGCATGTGTAATACAGGTTGGAAATGAGGACATGCTTGTTGAGCTAGTTTTAAAAAAGCTGATTCAGTTTTAATTTTATTTCTTAGCAAAATAAGAAATTTCTTCTGAAGATGAAAGACTGAACTGTAACCTGGAATCTTAGCACTGGGAACTGTCTGGCACATTTCTTTGGGTATTTTACTTGTTGCTTGTGTAATTATCTGGGATTTATATGCTGCATATGCAGAGGTAACTGTGACTTCTGAATTCTGCAAACTGCACAGGTACTTCAGCTGGGCTAGTTATCCAGTTGTTAGGGGTGCCACTATGCAAATGGATCAGGCTAACATGGCTATGATATGATGCAAAGCCTGTAGCAGGCATTGCAATATTCTTTGCTCATCCTCTTTGCCAAGTCTGGATGATTTACTTTGCAGGTCACCCTATTGCTCTTGGCTCACTTTCAAACTCAGTATTATCTAATCTACAAATCACTGCTCTTCCAGCAGTTCAACTCAAACAAAAAAGAATTTAAATGAGCAAAAGAAAACAAATTGTCTAATTGAATGAATAATTGAAGATGGAGTTTGGTCCAGAGAGAGAGGTATTTCAATCTGGGGAATAAAGAGCAGAAGAACTAATGGCAGCTGCATAAATAATTAATAAAGTCTCAGCACCCGTTCTTTTGCTACTGAGACTGAGGGAAATAAGGATGCAATGCTTTTCCTCCTCACTCCTCATATGGACTGCAGTGATTTATCCTTTAGGCAGCTACCTGCATAACTGTGATATGAAAGGAGACATCCCTGAAGGTGACTGCAATGGAAAGACAGTGCTTGGCTTATATGTCTTTGATTTGGAAGACAAGTGATGTTCACTGTTTCTGTTGCAGAGAGGAGAGTGTGTATTTTCACTGTGTTTTTTTGGGAAGGTTGATCTCTGACCTTCCTGTTAGAAGTAATGTGTATTGCCCAATCAAATTCTAAGTGTTGTCTCTGCTGCTCTTGCTTGGGAAGACAGAGGTGATCAATCTTGTGAGGTCAGCAGTCACCGCTATATAACAGTTACTACTGTCCATGTTTCTATTGTAATGTCTTCCTTAAGATGAGCAAAAGAGTAATGCTAAGAAATTGTTTCTGCTCAATGTATCTGAGACTGACAGTGCAGGTATCATCTAATAAACAGGGGTTTTCAGCTGCTGCTTAAATGATACAGTTATACCTTCAAAAGCTGTTGCTGTCAGTTTGATTATGGGTTATTCCCTTATGTATGAAAATGGAAGTAACTTTGACTCCCTTATGTCTGGCCTGTTAAAGAAGAGTATGAAGAAGTGAATCCTGCTATTTCCTAGTGGTGTCCACATGCATTAAGGTAGTCTTTTGTTTTGTTTCCTTAGGCTGAAAGGTTTGCTGTTCAAACCCCCTAAGACACAAAGTTAATTTATTTAACAGCCATTAGTAGCCATGTCTAGTTTGTGCCATATGGCAATGAAGTCACCTAAGTCACCTATTGCTGCAGTTGTCTTGATTCAGGTAGGTAGCACCATTTTCTCCCACCTCTGGGAGAAAGAGGTGTACAAGAAACAGTTTTATTTGTTCAGAAAATTCTTCTCCATGAAATTCTGATAGACCCTTGTTTTTGCAATGGTGCAGCTAAAATAAGACCAAACCTAACAGATGACTGGAAAAAAACAAGGGAATAAGAAGTACTATGCCACTATAGCATAGTGGCTAATAAGTGATGCAGCAGCAATATGATTGTTGACTTTCCCAACTGTTAATGTTCTGTTTTTACAAAAACTTTTTAATATGCAACATGCTAGATCATTAATTTTGATCTCACTTCACTTTTGATAGTAAGCTTTTGAAAGTCAACTTAAAGGTCCAAAGTAGAGTCAGAGTATGCATGAAGATGCCTTTGATACTAGCAATGCCACATAGGAAAATACATAGGAAGACAGAAAATACATAGGAAGACAGCATCCTTGTCATAAAAACTGTTGGGTTTTAGCTGTAACAGATTAGGTAGAGGAGAGATCCTCTGGTGTGTGTATAGAGAGGTGTTCATATTCCTGTGTCTTGCACCTGAAGAAGTGTCCATGAGACTATTGCCATCAAGTTGCTTAAGAAAACCTTTCCAAATTAATCAGTGTGAAAATTAAAACATTTGTCATTGGGGCAGCACTGTCTAGTGGTCAAAAAACTGCCTGCTGATTTAAGGCTTACCACAAGACAGGGAAGGCTAACTATGTTGGACTGAGATACAAGAACTGAGTTTCCTGTGTGAGGATTAGATAGCTTAAATCAGCTCATTAACTTACAGTGAAGGTCTACTATATAAAATTTCTCTCAGTGATGGAATGATGACAAATTTTTTGAGTTGTCACAGCCCATGTTTCCAGGGTTCTGTCCCAGCAGGACTTCACTGTGTAGGATGTTAGCATTTGCAGGGGTCCATACACTCATTAGAATCTTAAACTTGTCATCTTCTTTATTACTGGTTGAAAATACATATTTAAAAATTCAATTTTCTTGGCTCTGTGACTTTCTAGAACAAGACAGTGTGCAGTGATAACCATAAACCAGCCATCTTGCAAATTCATCTCGGAGAAATTAATGTGGCAACACTCACTGTTTGTATGGCTCTATTCAGACCTCAGTGATGCACACAATAGGGGGTATTTAGACTGGAAAAAAACATTAGTCAGTATCTAAAGTGCTGTCTATGGAAAGAAAGGGGAATAAAACCCTTAAGTCAAAGCCTCTTTGTTTGTGTAGAAACACTCAACTTCCAGCATGAACACAAGTTGGCACAGCCTGTCTTACCCTTCAATACTCTTAAAAATTTAGAAGTGGTCAGACAAGAACTGTTTAAGTAGATTTCTTGTATATGTCTGGGGTTGAGGATGCTTGAAAGTAAGTAGTTTGACACCCAGACTATTGACCAGTACCAGTATTGTAAAAAAGCTACTGTTTTCATTGTTTTGCTGTCTATACCTTGGTGTTCAGGATGCAATAACCAAGGCAGGCTGTAAAGAGTTGCAGAAGGTCCTCATGACCTTCAGTCATTGAAATTCTGCGTAGAGAGATAGGAGTGATGCTGAAGGAGTATATGGAGGGAACAACTCCCATCTTGCACGTAAGGCATCGTTTGTCCTCCCAGATTTCTGAGGAATGGCACAGAGACAAGGCCAGGCTGGATGGAGCCCTGAGCAACCTGGTCTAGGGAAAGGTGTCCCTACCCATGGCAGGGGGGTTGGAACTAGATAATAAGGTCCCTTCCAACTCAAACCATCCTGTGATTCTAGGATTTTGTTGCAGTCACTTGTTTTTCTGTCAGCTCAATGCACAGTAATGGTGGAGTCCAGAACAGATAGCCCTGGACCACTGCATAAATTCAGAGTATACCTGTACCTGGCACATTGTGTACGCTTAGGATATTGCTTCTCATCCTGTACTTCTCTTTCCCACTTAATCCTCCACCAAGTCTACCTCCAAAAGAGATAATAAATTGGAAGGAAAAAAGGTCAGAGGTATGCAATGACTTCTGGATGAAAAATCAGCTCAACAGACTTCAACTCTTCAGGCTGGAAGGAAGAGAAGCAGATCCCATGTGTAATATTTGTAATGTCACAGGGAGTGAGGTTAGATTGCTTAGTGGGGTTAGATTGCATAGTGACCCTTCTGATGCAGAAACAGGGAATACAAATCAAACTGGCAGTGCTCAAGTTTGAAACTTCTTGTTAAGCATTAGAAAAGCCTATCACAGGATGTTATTTTGATTTATGTTTTTGTATATGTATAAAATTTTATTTTGTTATAATGAACGTCCTATGTTTTCTGTATGTTCAAGGGGAAATGGGACGAATTTGTGGAAGACAATGATATCCTCTTTTATTAAATATTAGTTGTTTAGGAAGTTTGTCTGAGCTGAGTCACTGGAGAGTGCATGCATGTTACAGGAAAAGATGGCTCCCCACTTATTCTTGTACACTTTCTCCAGGCCGTGTGCCTTTTGTCACTGCCAGTGGAAAGTACTGGGACAGGTCCTGGTTTCCCAGTGCCACTGTCCCTGTCTTCTGAGAGGCCTCTGCACCTCAGCCTTGTCTTATCAGGTGCTCTTTTCAAAAGCAGATGACATGAGAGAAGCCAGGTAAGAGGAATCACCAATAAACCCAACTAATGATTTGGCACATCTGCTACTGAGTTAGGCTGTTTCTGCTCTTTCTGCCCACCCCCTCATGTATATGAATGTGTGTGTATGTATATTCACACACACAGAATTTATGTACCTGAAGGCCATAGAACCACCAATTGAGCCAAAGAGTCTCGATTAAGAACTTCATCTAAAACTTCACATTTTCCCACCTGCCAAGAGAATACCTTCAAGTGTTTTCATTCAGCCTGTTTGTCTTGCAGGCATAGCCAGGCTCACTAAGACATGAAAGCTTTTGGTGAGGTTCAAAGTTAAATTTATGCAACCTGCTATACAGGGACATCAATATGTGAAGATTGGTCCTCTCCTCAGTACCTTTGGTAACCTCAGTAGTGGATTTGTGATGTCAGACTATCCATTGCCTGTGTGGTGGGTATTTAGGCTCAAAGCTGAGCACACTGCTGCAAACACTCTTCCCCAGAGGCTGCAGCAGTAGGGGTAGTCTACAGCCCACTGGGCTCAGCAACACAGGGGCAAACGAATCTTTTTAGCTTGGCATTAAAATGTGCCTCGGGATTAATCAGATGGTAAAGGAAGTTGTCAGATTGGTTTTGTTTCCAGAGAAATATGTTATATCTGTAAAGGAGATATTTCACAAATGCACTCTGTAAAGATTCTCACATTTCCAGTTAGGAATGAGATATTAGATACTTCAGTCCCATCATTGAGAGGACACAGTGCTTTATGTAGTGTGTGGGCTGCATGGATTCAAGTTACATAAATTGCTGTTGAAATTCATTTGATTTTCACATCTAAGTACCATAAATGTATAGCTAGTATTAAATTATTTTTCCCTTAAAGAATGCTTACCTCATTTTCCATTGAAATTTTGAGCAAGTAGAGAAACCTTGTGTCATAAAAACGAATGCTATGTTTTATGAGCTCTGAGTATGAAAAAGGTCTTTTAATTAACAAAACCAAGTTTTGTATTGATATGCAAAAGTGCCTAAATTCCATCACAGGTAAAACAAAGTAATGAACCATTTTCTTAAAGTTTATATTTCTTGTTGAGTTGTCATTTTCAAACCCAGTAAATAATGTTTTGTGCCCTCATGTGATCAACAAATGAAGCAATTGGGGTAGAGGTTGCATTTTTGTGCTAATGATTTGCCACAAACTGTGCCAAAGCCTTGAAGGAAAAATTTTTCATTGTCTGTAAAATGTCTCAGTAGGAGGCACCAGAGAGCAAAGAGAAGGTTAAAGGATCATTGAGCTAATTCTGCTAGGCTGGCAGACTGGCACCACCCTTCAAGAAGAGAGGTATATGATGGGCATTACCTTCTAGTGAAACTGCCTGAGGTTTCTCTCCCATCCTTGATTCCCTGCTTTCTGAGCAGTTTAAATATGTACACATTGCTTCCTTTCTTCTAATTTCCCCGCAAATTTTCCTGCTCCAAATAAAGCATTAAAACCCCCATACCTACGAAATACCTAAATTTTTAATGAGAAAGTTCCTTTCAAGTTCTCTCACAGTTATCTCCATATCTTTTTTCCTGCATAACACTATAGTAGTCTTTAATAACCTAGGGGAGATTTCTTTACAGACTTTCCCATCCTCTCTAGCAGTCAGGAAAAGAAAAATTGAGCTTCTAAACATTTTTCCTTTACCCTTCTACCGTGTGGCTGCAGCTTTTTTTAGCCCCAGCCATCACGTCACCTGGGCCTTTTCAGGCACTGTGTTTAGGCTGGGTCAGTGCTCTTTCACTCTTTCTTACAGAAAATCTGCCCCACCACTTTCTGTTTAAAATGCTGAACTCTGTAAAAAGTGCTCTCCAGTTTCTGATGTGCAAACCTAGAGTCCTTTGAAGTTTAGGGGAAACAGTATCTTTCTGCAGAAATGTCACAGCTAACTTTCTGGATGTTTCTAGGTCTCTGTGTTAGGGCTTCTCACTGAGAAGAGAGAGAAATTGCTTTCCTGGGGATCCTTTTTTGCAGCTGGTTCCTGTGGCTTGTAAGGCCAGCATCTGCAGTCCTGAAATAGCCATGTGGTAGCAAGTGCTCTGGCTGCTGCCTTTGCAGCTGGTCTGTATAAAATAGCCATAATGAGTCTCTTTTCCTTACAGCTAATGTGGCATAATACTTAGAAGCTATGATTTCTGTCTTCCTCTGGCATATCGTAAACTTCCAGATTTTGAGCTGGCTGGAGGAGGTTTTCCTTTGGAAAGATAAGTATAGGCTAGTCAACTTCGTATAGCTGGGAAAAAAATAGTGCTAAATATATATTTGATAGAGAAAAAGGATGGAGCAGTAATTTGGTTTGTATCTTGATGAAAGAGAACTACTATGTGCACTTAAACTGCTGAGATTGGGGTGAGGCTTCTGTAACCTCCATGGTGAAGCCCCAAAACTCAGCATGAAGGTATTAATTCTAAGGGACAGACAGGTTGCTAATGAGCCCTGCAAGCAGAGCAGATACCTCTCTGGTCTTCATGCCATCCAGTGGAAAACCAGGTGTTTGAAATGGACCCATCCAGAGTCACATTTAATTACATGCTTCTGCAGTAATTTCCATGTAAGTTTGATGTTATCTGCTTGGCCTTTGCCTTGAGATAGGAGCACATGAAGAGGGAGAAGAAAAGGTTTTGAGTAACTTTTTTCACCCCAGAATCTCAAAAGTTTTGAAAATGGTCTTAAAGTCAGGTGACTTTATATGCCTTTAACTACTGAAAGAGGCTGCAGGAAGACGGTTCCTTTATTCATGTGGCTTGTTTTGACTCTACAAACAGTTTTATTCTGGGACTGATAGTCCCCAGAGCAGCCTTACCTGGGGTGGCTCATGACCTCTATTTCAGTTCATGTCCAGGTCTTCTGCTGCTCTACAAGAGTCTGTTACACTCCTGCCCTGGCCATGGACAGTGCTGTTCCTGACCTGTGCTGCCCTAGCCTTGACCTGTCCCCAGGGAGGTGCCTGGAGCCCAGAGCCAGGGCTGCCACCAGACTGCCTTGCTCCCTGGCTGGGGCCATGAGGTGGCCCTGGTGCTCTGCTCCCAAGGCAGCAGCCAGTCCTCAGTGTGCTCCAAAACATTGTGTGGGTAAGCAACAAAAAGTTTTGAGCTGAGCAGCGCTCTGATAACAGAGAATTTGTTGGTGGCAAATCACAACCCACTTCCTCTTGTACAGGTCAAGTTGTTGCTTCATTAGTATTGATGTGTGCATGGTGAATGATGAGCAGCAAAATTAAAACAAATAAAAAAAGCTTCACAGAATGCAAGTTAATTACATAGTTTAGATTCACTGTGTTTGCTTACGTATGTGTGTATGAAGATTAGAAAATCTGGAAAGATCATTAGGCTCTAACAAGTACTCACAGCTATTTGGGGCTTAGACTTTTTTAGATTGTAGGTTTGACAGCTGCTCTGTAAAGGTCACACAATATTCAAGGTGCAGAGGGCAGGAGAAACACTAAACAGAGGGTTATGCCTGCCTTTCTTTGGAGTTTCAGTTTCACCTGTCCTGGAGTTTAGGGTTGACTTTAATTTTCAGGGCCTGCCTTCCAAAAAGATTGAGAAGTTTGAGATCTAATTTTCTTATATTCCAGAAATTTTTCCTGCAGGTAAGAATCCAGTATTGCATTGACACTGCATTTTTAAAGTCATGTTGGTGCCTGGGATCCTTCATTTCAAAGGGGAGCCTACTGTTGCACTGCAGTCTGGTCTCCATCTAACAGACAGTCTTCAACTTTGCAGCCTCTGCTCCCAATACTGGGTCATATACAGAATAATCATCATAACAACAATAATAATCTGAAAGTCCACATGTTGGTTCATGACTGCAGGTAGAGTTTGGGGCTGGATTTTAGCAGGATGACCTCAAGATGATACCCTAAGACTCCAGCTCTGTGTTTATAAACTCATGGTTCAAACCTCTGTGTGTGTATGTAACTCTACAGCTCTTGCACTGAGAATGGTTCCCTTATAGCAGCAGAGGTCAGGGACAGGGCTGGCTTGCAAGGTAGCACAGACTCTATAATTGACTTTTCTCTCAGTAGCATTTTGCCTTGGCATGAGCCTTCTGTAGAAGAAGTTAATTCATCTACATGAATTCATCATGGGGTTAATTTTCTAACTGTGCACTTTACATATTTCAGCTATCTTGTTCAACTCAAGTGGCCTAGCATGACCTTCCCAAATAAAAATGAAACAAAACACTTCAGTGCCACTTAGTTTCACGTAAGGGGATGATGGTGCTTGTCTGCTCACTGGAGGTGCTTGTGGCACATGGCAGGGAGCCAGGCAGGGCACGGCCTCTGTGGGCAGGGGCTGAGGCTCCGGCCAGCCTCCTTCATCCTCTCCCATGTTTGCACCCACTGGAACCAGAGCACAAATATTGCCAAAGCCCAGGGTTTGCTGGAACACTTGACTAGCTGCTTCTGTGAAAAAAGGGCATTTCTATTTGGTGTCACTCCAACAATTGTTATTTTATTTTATTTCTATTTCGTGTCACTCCAAAAATTGTTGTTTTATTCTGTATCCCTGATACTGATGTTTTTGTCAGTTGTTATCTCTGGCAGTCACTGGGGTAGCTAAAGTTCCTGATAGGCTGATATAGTACCTAATATTGTAATTGTAGTGTGTAGGTAGTTTCTCTCCTCCTCAATCTTGCTGCATATGCTGGAAGATAATCAAAAGAAGCTTGTTGGGTTTGTTGCTTTGGTTTGGTTTAAATTTGTAATCATTTATCATTGGTATGACTTAAGAAACAAGTTACTCATCTCTGCTACTTTCCAGCAGTACTGAGTTGTCCTAAAATAAGCTGTAACAGTAAAATATCATCACTGAATGGGCTGCTTCCCTGGACTTGTTTTCCCCTTAAATGCTGTTTTGCATTATTTTTTTTCTCTCTGAGTAACTGACTTCCAGAAAAAAAAAAGGTTGATGTTTACTTTTCTGTTCCTGTTACCATCTTTTTTGGTGGGCTTTATATATATTTTTTTTCCTAATGAACCTACATAAAGCACTACTTGAGTAAAAAACATTTTGGATCATAAAAAGCCAGAGTGACCAGTGCTGCTCATTTCTTGGCTTTTTCCAGAATTTTATTTGGCAGGCAAGATCAGTGTCTGTGGGAGGAAATAAACTGACTTAAATTTGGGGAAATACAGGATGGAGCTTGAAAGGGTGTGTCCTCAAAGATGTGTGCACATGTGTCACACTTGCAAGCTGGGTAATTGCATATTTAGTTTCCTGTCTGTATACGTGTGTGGGAGCAAATGTACGGTTTGTCTGCCATAGGGGACATAGATCCATGCACTGGAGCCATCACCACTTCCAGGCTGTTTTGAACTCAGTGCACTGGAAGAACTTACAGGGTGGTGTGAGCCACAGCAGTGACTCAGAAATTCAGTCCCACTTTTACGTCTGTCTACCAAATCCTGGTAATAATTGTGATGTTAAATATGTTTTGGCATATACTGATGTCAATTAAACAAGAATATGCTGTTGGCTTTTAGGGGCTGTTATTCTCAGGCCTCAGGGGAGCTTGGCTAACAGCAGCCTTACTCCTCTTGAGTTTTAAATACGAGAACATCCTTGGTGCTACCTGTGTCGTCCTTGTGGAAAAATACCCCTGACTGTTCTATTTTAGTTGTTGATACTGCCACTTGGATAGCCTGATGAAAAGCTTCAAGCGTAGGAGCTGAATGGAAAAAGAGAGAGAGGGCACGCACAGGTCAACATTCAGTGACAGTGGTGGTGAAAGACAAGAAAGATGATGAGGTTTTCTTGTAAACAGTTTGTATTGGTAGCTAACGAAAGGAATAAATTTAATGCTGGTTTTCATGTTTCTATTCTGTATCCCCAGCTTCCCACATGGTGATGCTCATCTTCCATTTGGAGTCCTTCTGATTATAACTATGAAAAATAAGCTATTTCTGATACACCAATAAATATGCTTGCTCACTAGTCCTGGAAAACAACTCCTTGCAATTATGATTGTGGTGACTGCACATAATGAATGACAGAGTTAGTGGTAAAAAGTTTTGCTGTCATAACCAACCTTTTAAAAATGTAAACTTTCAAAACAAGCATCCCACTGTTGACAGTTTGCATTTCAGATGCTTCAAAACACGTAATACAAGTTAAAACTTATTTCTGCCATGAAAATGCATGATATGGCCACTCAGACCTGTGTTGTCCTTCATTTTTCCTGTTGTAATGAAAATTTGCAAATGAGTATTTTTATTCTAAGGTATAAACATCCTTTCCTGTAAGTTATGGAATTAATTAATTATAAGGTAAATACCCTGATACTCCTCTGAGGGCTGTGAAAACTTTGAAAAGCTAGAGACCACACAAAACTGCAGATGTGGAATGACTGACTTTCTGGAGGGGTTTCCAAGCTTCTTGCAGAGGTTTTGGCAAGCCAATAGCCTGGCTCTAATATTGTAGTTTTAAACAGAAATTAAGGATTTATTTCTTTAAGGATTGGTGTGTGGCTCTTGAATGGAGTACAAATAATGTAATTGTCACTAGTTCAGGTATGTCTGCTGTTGCCTGCTACAAGCTGGAGAGATTTGGACCTGGAGTGTTTGGCATTGGGCTGGGTCTCTGTTCAGACTCAGGACATCTGTCTAGGACTCTGCCATGCATGCAGAGACGTAGGCCCTGCTCTTCAAGTCTTAAATACACACTGGGAAAGGTCTAGTCCTACAAACTGATGCTTTATTTCTCATAGGAAGTGATAGCAAGGGAGATATGGAAAAGACATTTTGTGTCTTATGGGGCTTTTATGTGTAAATTGGTTTAAGGTCTTCAAGAAAGATTTAAGCAGTTATCATGCCCAAGGCCTGGCTCAATTTTGTCACTGTTACTCTTGAATATGCTCAATTCAGAACTCTGCCACTTAGGTCAACCAGAACAAGGACAATAGTCATAGCAAGATCTGAGTTGGAAGGGACCTTGAAGATAATCTAGTTCCAACCCCCCTGCCCTGGGCAGAGACAACTTTCCCTGCACCATGCTGCTCACATGTGAGTAGCCTCTGCTCCCTGGTTAGGTGACCTGTAGTTCTTGGAGTGTGCTAAAACTGAAGGAAGGTGTCTGTAAGAAGTGTCTGCTAGTCCTTCCTCATTCCTCTTCACAAGTACCTTTTCCTATCTCTATGAAAATGTTGTGGTAGCTATCTAGTGACTAAATTCAGCTGGTCTGGTTCCTCTGAGCCTTAAAATCACCTTATCAGCATGGATTGATTTCCCTTTTGACCAAAAGCTGCCTGTGATATTGTCCCTGGTCTTGCTGAGGCACAATGATACTGTTATGAAGGATCATGAAATGACAGAGGGGGGAAAAAGTTACCCAAAATAATCAGTCTGCCTAAACTGTATGCTGTGCTCCAATTACCTCTGTGCAGATGTGAGTGTTGCTCTGTAGTGAGGCACTGCTTGAAATTCTGGATGGGATCAAAGGAAATGGGTCCCTCTGGGCTCAAAAATTTTCTTCTGGCTAGGTAACTGTGCCTTTTCAGCTGAGCAGGAGAAAGGAGGTAAGATGATGAAGCAATCATTCTGGGAATGACACCCAAGGATCAGATCCTGATCCACATGGACAGTCCTAGGCACACCCAGAGCTGAACTATTTCCTCTGGCACTTGAAACTCCTTTAGGATTTGTCATTTTCAAAAGTGGGAGATCTAAGCCTCATCTAGTCAGGAAAGATCCTGTGGCATCTGAAAATGCAGCTGCTCAATGTGTGTGTGTGTGTGATGCTTCTTGCAACCTAAGATGCTATATCTTCTCCTGGCTTATTCCCTGGAACACAAACCTGCTTTTCCAGTGGGTCAAAGCTTTAGTTTAGCCAGTGCTCTATGCTGGCTGTTAGTCATCTCTGTTGCAAGTCCTCAGGCTTAAAAGTATTTTTAAGGCAATTTCCATTTTAAGACAAGGCTTAACATTTATTTACGCCTTAAATAAATTGTCTGCTTTTCTCTTAAATTCAGTATAGTAGGATGGTGACAAAACAGGGACAGTGAGCGAGTCTGCTTGTAGTTCTAAGCATGCAGACATATATATACACACAGACATGAGTTGAATAGGTGCATGTATACATATGCATGTATAGGTGTTTTGAAGTGTAGGTGTGCAGATTTTTCTGATTTAAAGCCAGACAGGCTTTAAATTTATGTTTGGGGAACTGGTAACAGAGATGCAAAGGAGTACAGTGAAACCCTAATATTTAATAGGTGAAATCACAGAATAGCCTGATTTGGAAGGGACCTGCTAGGATCACAGAGTCCAGCTCTTAGCCCTGCACAGGACAGCCCCAATATGTCACACCATGTGCCTCAGAATGTTCTTGAACTTTCTCAGGTTTGGTGCTGTGACAAGTCCCTGGGGAGCCTGTTTCAGTGCTCAACCACCCTCCAGCTGAAAAACCTTTTCCTGATCTATCCTAAGCCTCAATCGACTGAGCTTCAGGCCATTTCCTTGAGTCCTGTCACTGGTCATGAGAGAGTGACAGTACCTGTGCCTTTGCTTCCCCTCATGAGGATGTTGAAGACTGCAATGAGGTTTCCCCTCAGTCTCCTCCTCTCCAGGCTGAACAGACCGAATTACCTCAGATGTTCCTCACATGGCTTCCCCTCTAAGATCCTTCCTCATCCTCTCAGCTTGCCTTTGGACACTCTAACTGCTCAGTGTCTTTTTAATATTGGGGCACCCAAAACTGCACACAGTGCTCAAGATCAGGTTTCACCAAAGCAGAGAGGGACAATCCCCTCTCTTGCCCAGCTGGAAATGCTGTGCCTGATGTCCCCAGGGCAGCGTTGGCCCTCCTGGCTGCCACAGCACTGCTCACTCATGTCCAGCTTGCCATCCACCAGGGCCCTTTCTGCAGTGCTGCTATCCAACATCTCATTCCCTGGTCCATACACACACCCAGGATTGTCTCATCCCAGGTGCAGAATCCAGCACTTCATACACTTGGTGATTGCTCATCTCTCTAATTTGTGGAGGTCTCTCTGCCCTCAAGGGTGTTGACATCTCCCAATCTAGTGTTAGCAAACTTACTTAGTGTTCTTGCCAGTCCTTCCAAGAGGTTAATGAAGATGTTGAAAAGGACAGGGCTGAGGACAGAGCCCTGCAAAACCTCACTAGTGACCAGATGTCACCCTGATGTCACTCCATTCACTATTAGCTTTTGTGCCTGATCCATTAGCCAGTTGCTCACCCATTGCATGATGTGTTTTTCCATCTGAATGCTGGACATTTGGTGCAGAAGGATCCAATGAGAGACAGTATCAAAAGCTTTGATGAAGTCCAGAAAGATTACATCTACTGGCTGAAATACACAGACTGAGACCAGCCCCTTGACACTGTTCTCTTGCAGCTCTGGGGAGTCTGTTGTGCTGGGGCACTGTAACAGCATGCTTTTTGAGAAACTAACTTTAGCTCACATTGGCAAGTGTCTGTAATAGAACCAAATCTCTTGGCTAGAAAAACAAAATGCCGCCTAAAATGTTGGGTTTCTGTTTTTTCTATTTTTTTTTTTCCTTTGACAGAATTTTCCATTCTGTTGCTTCTCTTTAAGCTTTTCAATACTTACGGAAAGTTTTCTCTAATCTGTTTCTTGAGCCTGATGAAAGATAGGAGGAAATCTGATCAGTGGATGAAAGAGTCAGGGAAAAAAAATACTTCTTGCTAGAGAAGGCAAGTAATGAGATTTAACAAGTGTCTACTGTCTCAAGTTTGTAAGGGAGGAGTTTGTCTTAGGCAGTGACAGACTGTGTCCAGCCAAAAGGTTTCTTGAAAGAAAAACCATTGAATGTAAATGACTGACTGGTATGCATAAGGTGGCTATACTGCACACACTCTCACCATATGTCTCTGAGTGGAAAAATGGCAATGGAGTGCCTTAATTTTGCTATTGGATTTCTGAGAAGCTAGAAAGTATTTTAATGCCAGGACCCTGATACAAGTATGGTGGTAGGTGACTTGGAAAATATATACCAGTTGCATCACTTGGAGAGGAGGTGACAACAGAAAAGTATGAGCCGAGTGACAACTGTGTAGTTTTTTCCACATTACATAAAGAAAGAAAACCAGGTTTGAGGCTCCTTGATATCATGCTGGTAGATTTTCCTACTTGTCATGATCAAATGTGCTACCTGCGAAGGCAAGATTTATCAGCGGGAAATATTTTCTTCCCTCTCTCAAATTCTGATTGAGAGCATTTTCACATTTAACTCTGTCCTTTGGTTAGCTGGTGGGGGTTTTTGTCCTAATGTGATTATTGTTAAGGAACTAAAGAGTTTTTATTAGCTTCCTGGCATACAGGTTGGAAATACCTTTTCTGCACTAATGTTGAAGAAAAATTAAAGAAGTATATGAAAATCATCTGAAAACCTTATGAGATGGCTCTGGTTTTGGTTGAAGAGTTTTGAGGTCTGCCTTCACTCTCTTGGCAAGGGTGAGGAAGAAATATTTTCTTGTACAGAACCTTATCCCTTCCTGGGAAGCCCAGGCACGGCACTCCCATGAGTGGCAGAAGGTCACTTGGCTTAGAGTACATCTGTCAGTGCTTACAACTGGCCTTCTTGATAAGGCTGTTGATAGTGGCATCCAGGTGGGTTAGGCTCTTTGAGAACTGTTTGTGTATTTCTCTGATAATCTACCTTAGCTGATTTTCCTGAAACACAGTTTATCAAAATCCAAATGTTTTTAGGTATAGTATTCTCTCAGCTTCTACCTCTCTTATGTAAACAAAATGCAGGTTCTTTTTTTCCTTTCTTTTCCAATTTTCAGTGCTTTGTGGTTGACACCACAGCCTTTGCAGCCTATATGGTTAGTTGACAGTTTGAAGTCTGTCACTTCAAAAGTTGAGAATATCAATTTATTTTTTTATCAGATACCAGTAACTTAAATTGTAGTTCTTATTTTCCAGCAAGCCTCATGGGGCACATGAATTACAGTGAGTATTGGTGCAGAGAAGAGGGTCTAGTCCTGCACAGCCATTGAAGAGTCTAAAATTAATCTAAACAGTCAGTGATTTTTGGAATAGAAGCATTTTTGAAGGTGATGTCATGGCTAGTTATTTTTAGAGTGGATGGTTATAGGAACATCTAGAATATATAGAGAATTCTAGATATATTCTGGATGTTGCAGGAGGCAGCTGGGTCCAGTAGCCCAACAGAGGGGATGCTGCCACAGCTTTTACCCTTAGTTCCAGCCAGTGCTGGGGCTGAGTGTGTATTTGCAGTAAGGGAATGTGCATGCACACACATACCCTGCACGTGTACAACAGGCATGTACCTGCCTGACCATGCAGGTCAACACAGACAGGCACACAAATGGCACCACAAATGGCCTCATCCTGTTCTCCTCTTTGGCTGAACAAGATGGCCTCTCGGTGTGAAACATTAATACCTAATTATATGTGCCTCCCTCTCTCTCCTGATACACACCCCATGTATTATATATTATCAATATATTAATTATATGTTATGTCACAAATATGTATTAACTACTAATCATCATAGGATTATAGCAAATAATTACCATTAATTATTACTAGTTATAATTAAATATATATCATTATATCTGCACACATATATGTACCCCATGGATCTCTCCAGCAGCAGGACTTAGGCATGCAGACTAAGCTGCCAAGTAGCTGTCCCTGGCCCCTTCTGTGAGAAGGCAGGACAGACTCTGCTGGACAAGTGTCCTGAGAATCAGCCCTTTTGATTCCCTTATCCATTCTTTTACGCTTTCCCCCATCCCTCACAAAAACCTACAGTAAGTCCTGTGTAATCACAGAGTGCTCTTCCCTTGCATCCCATAATGTGTCCTATACCCCTAGGCAGAGCCAGCCTGAGACATACTCTGGGGAGATGCTCCTGTTGTCCCTTCTTGATGGGTCAAAGTCTGGGCAGTGGGGCTGAGGCTCTCCTGGGACATGTAGATATGGGCCTTTGATGGGCTGATGGCTCCTGGGATGGGATCCACCATTGCCATCATCCTTGTGTGTGTGTGTACATGCTTTTTCCCAAATCATAGGGGCTGGGTGTAGAACATGCACAGCTCTTGGTCTATTTGGCCAAGACAGGGCTTTGCATGAGAAGGTAGATTTTCTATGCTTCTGTCTTGATTGGGTTAATTAAGAATAATTTTTGTATTCAAGATCTACAAGGTTTTAGAGAGCTCAGAGAAGCCTAAAAGAAGGAAAAAAAAAGGCATTGAAGTGGGGGAAGTGGATGGATGGACACAGAACTGTGATCATTATATTCCCTTTTTTTGGAAATACTACTAAAGCCTGAACACAAGAAATAGAACATAAAGCACCACAAGCTGGGCTGATCTGCAGCTCCAGGAGACCTGTGCAAGGACTAAGCCTGTCCACATCCCAGAGTTCTTATGTGAGGCAGTTGCTGCTACACACTCCTCACAGTTCATGCCTCTCTTTGTTCTTTGTGTAGGGACTGCATCCCATCAAGAATAAGAGTGTCATTGCTGCTGTATGAGCAAGTTGAAGGAGGGAAATATAGCTTCTCTTGGCTATGTCATGGAGAACATTTTATGTTAGAATTGTTAAGAGCCTTGCTTACTCTTCATTCCTATAATGTTTGACAGCAAATACAGATTGCACAAATATTCAATTAAAAACCTTTAATGAATTTGTAAGGCAAAAATAAGACATTTGAAACAAACCTGACATAAAATTTTGCTCATTGACACATGTAGGTAAGATCACAGTATGGCTTCCCATCGTCTTTGGGATACTGGCCTCCATCACTTCATTAAATGGGAAATGTTAAATGAACAGCCACTAATGTTTTGTATTTTATTGAAAAGTCCCAACTTCATAGCAGTCTAGACCAAGCTGATTTTACTATGGCTTGTTAGAAGGTTAGCAGATTTTTGCATGTTTCCTAAATACTTTTTTATGTAGTACTTCTGAGTTAGATGAGGTAGGTGGAAAATGGAGGTGGACAGAGAAGTCAAGAAGATAGGCAAAACAGGTTATCACAATTTACTATTTTTATTAAATGCTGCTACCATACTTAGGATTATGAACCCTGAAAAATCCTTCTACAGCTCTTTCTGCCCCATCTGGGAACTGTTACACTTCTTAGGCACTGAGAAAACCTGTTAAATTTAAATTATGAAACACCTGAGGTATGGGCTTCCCAGTAGATTGTGATTTATCTTGTTCAACTAGTATGAAAATTCTCAAGTGGCAAAACTATTCTCCCTAAAAACCTGGGACAAATTTAGCAAGTGGTTAAAAAGAAGGCTTGCTTACAAATTCCTCTTGAATTTTTCCTCTTTATATAGTTTCATATGCAAATTTAATGGTGAGTGACATGCTCAAGTGCTCTCTGGTTTTATTTTTCTCACCCTTTCTGAAAAACAGCATCTTCATATATAAGTGAAAAGACTATTCCATTTGTTCTGTTCAGGATTATTATTGGCAAGAAGTGAAAACAGTTTATAGGAAGAACATATCAGAGCTAAGAGTGGATTTGTCTATCAAAAATCATAAATCTGTAAGATTATTCACTAGGGTTAGCAGAATCCTGTAAGGAAATTAGCTGAGCTCCCCTCTTCCTCCCTCTCCACTGTCAAGACTTAATCCTGTCTTATACTGAAGCAATATTTCCCAGTAACGGATAGGTACTTTAGTATGGCAAAGCCGATAAACAAACGTTCCACATGGAAAAGATGACATCATTGGAAAGACTTGGATGAGTCTCTAGAGGGAAGAAGGCATGGTGATGGGGAAAGGATGGATGGGCAGGAAAGCAGCTCCATGAGCACACACGTACTGCTGTAGCTGTCCGATGTGCCCCTCCTTCGAACGAGATCCGAGCTAGAGCGAGCAGCTGAGGAAGGAGAATACCGATGGCAAAACTAGGAAGGGACCGAGAGTTAAACACACCTTAGGGCTCCCCTAAGCTTATTGAAGGGCATTTATTGCCCTCTAGTGTTTCTGGCTGCGAAGCTGCCGTCGCTCCTGAGTGCGGTGTGCTGCATCAGGGCAGCAGGAGCAAACGTATCCCAATGTGGCTGCAGCCGGAGCGTTTGGTGGCAGCAGGTGAACAAGGGCCCGAGGAAGTAACTTGTTTGTATTACTCTTCTTCATGTGCTCTCATGGATGTGACTAAACAGAAACTGAGCGTGAAGGCAAATGCACGGTGTGTCAAGCTTGCTGTAAGAAAGAACCCAAATTCTGGCTCACGTAATGGGTTTATGTGAATTCATAGCAGCTAAGAGAGTGTAAGCTCCCAAATGTAATCAATCCTTCTTACTGCAAGAGCTGAGTGCGTGCTGAAATGCAGAGCTATGTGGTAAAGTTTACTAAATAGATGCCTGATTTAATTTGACATCTAGCTGGCATCAAAAGCCAAGGTAAAGCAGGCAATGAGTTGATGTCACTGAAAATTCTATGTGACAGGAAAGTGAGGGGTGTTACAAAGCCTTTCAGTCTGCAGGGCTGGTTTAGTTCAAGACACTTGAAAATTTTCTGTATCCAGGTGAGTGATGCCTTCTGCATTTTCCTTGGCTTCTTTGTTCTCCCATCAAAGAGAAGATGCAGTATACAAATAGATTTACCAAAACTTCTTATGGGGCTGAAATACCAATATGCAAACTCTGAAATGTCCCCTATGCACAGAAATTGGAAGAGATCTGAGCTACTGAAGTGGATGATGAGGCTAGGCTTAGCTCAGTGCTGAGAACTGAAAATGTTTTTAGGGTGCTAGCAGAAATTGCATTGTAGTGTATATCATGTGCTTTTCATCCACTCACAGTCAAGTATTCCTTTGACAAATCTTGCTCATTCATAATCTTGGGAAAAATCCACACATGAGTGATTATGCATTAGGTGGGTTTTTTTGTGACCTGACACTTGAAATACTGTGCTGCACTAGGGGATGTCTCGTTCAGGCAAGAAGCTATGTGTGCTGTTTCTTCTTAAACTCATTCATGCAATGGTAACCAGTTACAAGGAGATCTGGGGTGCATACCACTGGCCAAGCTGTATTTATCTGATGATATGTGCTTTGACTCTAAACACTGTGTTGCAGATCAAATTTTGTATATGATCAGGAAAAGACTCCTTTTTTTGCTTTGTGCTTAGGGACAGTGGGTGGGGATCATTAAGGTATGTCCAAAGTCCAAGCTGGAGGTTTAAAACCCAACAACTGCATCAAATTCAGATATTTACTGAATTTGGAAGCTGGAAGATAATTGCATCAAATTCAGATATTTACTGGGTTTTGATCAAACTTCAATTTGAGAAAGAAAATAAAATTTGTACCTTGCTTATCACTTCTCTCATGTGCTTTTAAATTATGGTATTGATAGATACCATCCTCCTGAGCAATTCTTTTTGTTGAAGAGGTGAGTTAAAAATAAAATTCTATCTGTGAGCCAGAGTTACTATTTATAGCATTTAATATCAGTCTTTTGATTTCTCCAAATGGCTGTTAAACTGGCTCCAAAGCCATTCAGATGACAAAGATTCTTGTGCCCAAGAGAAAATGTGTTCATCAAAGAGATGTGATGGGAATCTGTGACAGTCAGTCTAGACAGTCCCTGAGTGATTGCTGTGTCAGTGGCTGTGCTGATGAGCAAGCAGCAGCACTCAGCTGTCACGTTCAGTGGTGACCTCAGGGACATTAAGCAGTAGCTCCTGACAGGAGGAGCAGCTGGGTGGATTTTTACTAAGTATACAATGATCTTTTTGAAATAGTGGAGAAAATGGTGTGAGGATGGTCTGCATTACCTGAGCACGAAGCTTATTCTGTCTCAGGGACTGCTCAACAGATTTTACCACTGCTGTTTATAAGTCTGATTTCTATTGAAAACATAAATCCAATATAAATATATAGATCCAAAGTGATGATGCAGGGGTCTTAGGTGCTATCAGATCTGGAATTCAGGATGCAAAGTGGGTTTATAACTTTAGGGCCATGGGTACATAACCATTTTGGTAAACTGGAAATTAGGGATTTGGTAAACTGGGAGACTTGAAGATCCCAGAATGAGCAAAACATCAAATCTGGAATCTGAAATGGACCTCTCCTCAAACATAATGGCCATCCCTCCCTGAACACTTCATGCTGTGTTGGAACACCTTTTCCTTTTAGCACTTTGACTACTTTGTCTACAGAGATCAGACATGTAACTGAATCTGGACTGCATCCAGTGCCACTTGTAGACTAAGAATACCAGATTAATTTGCTTTTGTAGGTGTCAATCAAGCTCTTAGTACAGAATAGTTTGGATGAAAGACTGGGGAAGATATTAGTGACAGAAACATGCAATTATTATTTATTTTCAGTGTATTTTTTGTAAGAAAAATCCTTGGAAGAAGTGAATTTTTGTCCTACAGGCAGTTTTTGTCACCCTTTGAGAGAGGTGTAAACCCTGCATCCTTAACTCTAACAGCAGAAGAGTAATGAAATTACTCATTGACTGCATGAGATTATTGTTCAGATGTTCAGAGTGTCTGCAAAATAGACACAATAAAGTAATGAAACAGCAAAATCAAAGTCCTCTTTGTGCTGTGGGTTTTGTGTCCTTTTAGGGTTTTTTGGGTTTTATATGCTTTTGGGTATTTTTGTGGTTTTGTTTTTGTTTTTCCTTTCTTTTTCTTTGAATACCTACTTTCACTGGAAGATAATTGCTGTCTCCCCACTGATATGAGTGTGCTGATGAAATTCCCAATTCTTACAGCAGTGAAAGAGAAAGTCTTGTGATGAAAGTATGTGATAAAAGTGCAGGGAATTGAGGCAATGGCAGATCCTGCTTCCAGGTATTCCTTAGGCACCAATCTGCAAAAGACAGCTTCCAGATGAGAGATTCTGTCTTACTGACTTCAATTAATCTTATTGAGACTTTTGTGCTAAGGTTTATCTTGTCTTCAAAAATCTCATTGTTCCAGAGTTGTAAATAAATTTTTGTTACAGATGGGCTCTCTTGGTAAACAATGGATAAATGCCTCCTGCATGGTTTTTTAGAAATTTCCCTTTATACCTAACCCGGTAGTGTAGTAGCCTCTCATATGGAGTTGTTAAATAAAGTGTTATTAGACTCGCAGCTCAAATTTCAAGACTGACAAGTTTTCTTTTCCTTAGAATGATAGTGTATTTTAATGAATCTTTAATGTTTAATTCTACAAGTACCTACAGTGCCAATTAAATAAAGAAAAAAGGCTAAATTCTACTTGCTTCCCACTGGGAATGGAATTTTCTTCTAGGTGAAGAAAGACTAAAAATGAAAGCCAACACAGGCATTTTCCAAAGCTTGAATTTCTTTTGTGACATCTGTAGTAGTAGTGAGTCAAGCCACAAGAAAATGGTACAGCATAAAATTTTTAGCCAGGAAAGTATACTGATCAATAAATAGAGACCAAGTATGTCATTCATGCAAGGTGTATTTGCAATAATGAGTCTGCTCTCATTGATAAAGGTCATTTATGAGCAAACACTGAGGGACCACTTTATGCTTTTTCTTTTCTGATTACAACATGTGGTTCAGTACTAATCCTAGAATTTCAAAATTCTGTTCTTGAAGATGTGTGGGCACCAAAACACTTCTGGCTTATGGTCAAATGTAAAAGGTAGCTCACTTCATTGCAGCAGTAAGGATTGCGCTGCATGTGTGAACACCAGTATGTGTTTCATGTTAATGAAAAATATCTGGCAACTGCCTGTTGGATCAAGATGATGTTTTGGTGGGGAGGAAGGGATATTTTCAAGGCAATTCCTCTTCTCAAGAGGAACATTGTGATACAATGGTCTGCTGACTGCATGCTACCCTTCCGCTCTTAGGTGGCATTTTATTCTTGGCCCAGATACAGTGACTGAACAAAATGTTGCACAGAGGGGAAATTACCCACGTACTAATGATTACTAAACCTATCTATTTGTTGTGCTTCTTTATCTTGCATTCTGCTCCCATTTGGCAGTGTGGAGACTTACAGACCTCTGAATTCTTGTGTGAACTGTATTAAATCATTGTTCCTTGTCTCAAAGGTGCTATCTTGTCTAATGGAGGTTTGGAAAGTTATTTTAGACTTTTTTGAGACATCCTGGCTGCCTGCCAGTTCACAGAAGAGCTATAGCTGTCCAGTCAGTCTGCTGCTCCCCAAGTGCCAATAGAACAAGCTTTCCTTGGGTGGGAAGACAGTGCTGATAAGTTACAGTTTATGTACAGCAATTCATATGTTAAAATTCAAGAGTGATTTGCAGAATATAGTTTAAAGAAAAAAGCTGTCTAGCTATGAATTGTCCAAACCAAGCTTTGTTTTATGTTGACAATTTTGTCATTGGAGATTTTTCCTTCAGAAATGGTAGAGCTGCAGAGTCTTGTAAGAAAAATGAGACTAGATTAGTAGAATTTCTTAAAATAATTTTGTGTTAGGAAAAAAAAATAGAGATTTTGAATCCTGTGGTTACATTTCCTTCTGAAGTGATGTAGTTATAACAAAAAGGCTGTTGGTTTAAATATAAAAATCACAGGATCATTGTGCCAGCTGATATATTTTTCTTCATTTATTCTGTAATTTTGCCTTTAGTTGCTTTGGAGCCACTTGTAAGATCTATAGAATTTATTTAGTGAGAGAGTATCAGTAATTGCAATGCTACTTAATGAACTGATGTTGTTGCTCAGTAATGCATTGTATTGAAATAATGAGGATTTATGTTAGGTAACTCTTTGATGCCAACCTCAGTAACATAAATGATGCTGCCAAATGAATTCAGCTGAAAGAAATCCTTTGTTCTGATCTCATTATTTCAGTTTTTGCTTTTAAATGCATAGCTATAATTGATTTAGACTAGTGCCTTTTTTTTTTTAACATGAATTGATAGTTTTGTTTGGGGCACTTTAACAAGCATAAAGCAAACAGAAGTGGTGTGTGTGGGTTTTAAGAGGCAATAATGAGTTCTTCAAGGCAGTATAGCTATAGCATCCTTTCTAAAAGAAAAAAATCTGAAATGTACTTCAGTAGGCCCATTCAGAGCACTGAGCTGTCACAAGCATAAGGAATGTTTATAAAGATGTGTAAGTTTTGTCCCCAGACAGCTGTGCAAGTAGACAGGAGCTGTGTGAGAGCACTTGAGAGGAAGTAGGAGTAAAGCACGGGACAGAGCTATGGGTAGGAGGTAAAGATGATGTTCCCATGTAAACGGGGAGATTTGCCTGGCTCTTGTCAAAGTTTGTCTTGTGACTCACACAAATAAGAGCCATTATTGGTGTGAATAAGCTAAACTGCCCTATTAGATTCACAGCCTTTAACAAAAACCTGACATACAGCTTCAGTGGAATAATTTTCACTGGAACACATTATAGTTGGGATATAAATTCAATACTGGACAAGTTATCTTGTAAGGGAAAATGGTATCTAGCAGGAGAGATTTGGAATTGGGGAATGACATCATGCTGAGCAATTAAACTAGCTGCACAGCTGTGCTGATGTCACACAGCTGACTGCTTTTATATTTATGTATGGGCTATTAAAGTGCAATACCAACAGAAACCACAGGACCTGGATGAAGGTTTTTCAGATAAACTGGTGAGAAAAGGCATTAATGTTTATTGAAGTGCTCATGTCTGGTGCTTTCCAGGGAACACAGCAACAATTTTCCCTACTTCACCATTTTAAAAGCACTGAAATACCAAAGGTCTAGTTCCTGGCAACTGGCTTTGTCATGCAGAAGTGACACAGGGCAAGTAATGTAATGAAAGGGTTTAGCTGGAGTGCTTTGCAATATTGCCTGATTAATGAAAATGGGCCTCTTAAATTAGAGAGAATGAGAGGAAAAAAGGCTGGACTATCACACACACAGCTGTGGGCTGGAGCAGTTGTTGAACAGAGGCTGAAGTGACACGAATAAGACCCATAAGGACTGTGGTTCACATACTTCTCCAGAGAAGGTCCTGTTTTCGTTTTTTTTTTCTCTTTCCTGAATTCAGGAAGAGCCACAATGTAGGATATTACTTGGAATATAATCTTTTGCAGAAATGTGGAGTTTTTTTGCCTGTACTAGGCGTCCCTTGAATGTTCATAAAACTGCTGTCCACATTCCTCATATTTGGTGTTTCCTGCAGCAGTCTTGCCCAGGCAGCTGAATTCTGCCTCTTGGCTCTTCAGTGAAGGTACTGATGTGGGAACCCCAGGAGAGTGAGGGAGAATTTATGTGTTCAGTTTTTATGAGAGAAGGATGTGTCCAGGGATCGCTCTGCATCTGGTCTTTTTTAAATTTTTTTTTTCCCTTCTTTTTTAAGGTCTAATTATTTAAATTTTGTACTGGTGCTTTTGCAGTGCTGCATTCTTCTAGAGCTAGTGCTAGAGAAATGACTGAATGCAGAAATATCAATGTTATTGATAATTTTCTTCTCAAACTGTGTCTTTCTGACATGCTAAAGATGCTACTTATCCTGTCTTTCCTCTCCAAAGGAAACAAAGTCAGTCAATAACCATGCATGAAACATGTTTTCATGGGGTGAAGAAACCTTCTCTCTCGCTACAAGAGAGATGACACAGTTTGTGCTCAGCACAGAGTGGTGCTGTGAACTGTGTAGATTTCATGAACAATGATTACCCATGCTGTCTAAGAAATTGCAGAGGGTGCTCTGGGAAAGCTGATTGCCTACAGCTCTGCTTACAGGGGAAATGCTGACAATTTTGGCAGGAGGGAAGGTTAAACTGATTTCCATGGGAAAACATAAACAAAGAAGGCTGTAACTTCCCTTCCCATATATCTTATTGGCCACAGTACAATGTATGTCCCCACAAGAAGGTAAAGCTGTCATAAATCCAGTGTTGTAGTGGGACTGTGAATGAGGTATGGACTTACTTTGCAGTTGTTTCAAGGCTTTCTGTGCTGTGCCCTAGAGACCATGCTTGTTGGTAGAGCTTTCTGACTTGGTGTGGTGTTTGCTCCCACACTCTGTGAGCCTCTGGGGTTGGAAACTCTGAGGATAGGTGGTACCCTCAGATGGTTAGAGTTGCCCCATGGAGAAGAGGAAGCCTTTCCTTAGCTCCTGAACAGAAAGGGAAACTGACTTTTGGGAGGCAACTCCTTTAAATTGCTGGAGAACCATTTAAGCCATGGTTGCATTTGCAGCCCAGAAAGCCAACCTTGCCCTGGGCTGCAACAAAAGCAGTGTGGCCAGCAGGTCAAGGGAGGTGATTCTGCCCCTCTACTCTGCTCTGGTGAGACCCCACCCAGAGTCCTGTGTCCAGCTGTGGAGTTCCCTGTTGAATACCTTCAGTGCAGGTAGCTTGGGGTGCAGCTGTAGTGGGCGCTGCAGGATGAGCTCTGGGTGGGAGCCCCAGGCAAGAGGCCACAAGGAGCTGACTCTTTCCATAACAGAGGGCCCAGGGACCTGTGGCCCATCCAGGTTATGGGACACTCAGAGATGCAATAGGAGCCGAAGACTCAGGAGGAAGAGCCAAGACTTTTGCACCTTTAGAATGTGAGGATACAAAAGATTGGGGGTCCTTTGTTTGGGTCTTTTGCCTCCTTGGAGGCACCAGCTTGGACTTTTTCTGTGTTATTGCACTGTGATTAAATTGTTTTATGGAACGAGACCTCTGATACTGTGCTATGGGAAATCCGGGGTCAAATTGATAAGAAGGCTGGTCTGACTGTGTGGGTGGGTTGTGTAGGGAGTCATGTGGGCACCCTTCAGCTCACTGGGGCCACTGGCTGTGAAGGGGCTCCTCCTTAGCATCCCCAGCACAGGAAGGACATGAACCTTCTTGGGTGAGTCCAGGGAAAGATCATGAAGATGATTAGAGGGATGGAGCACCACTCCTGTGAGGAAAGGCTGAGAGAACTGGGGTTGTTCAGCCTGGAGAAGACAAGGCCCTGTCCAAGGGAGGACTCTTGTGACTCTATTGTGACTCTTCCATACTTGAAGGGGTCCTAAAAAAAAGATGGGAACATACATTGTAGCTGTGCCTGTTGTGACAAGAGAAGGCATAACGATTTTGAAATGAAGGAAGGTCAGTTTAGATCAGATGTGAGAGAGAAATTTTATACTATGAGAGTAGTGAGGCACTGAACATGTTGCCCAGGGAAGTGGTGGGTGCCCCAACATCTGCCTGACACTCAGAAGCCTGATCTAGTTGAAGATGTCCCTGTTCATTGCAGCAGGGGGTGAGCTAGATGGCTAAATTACAGTGATGTTTGGAAGGGAAAATGTAGGCTGCCTCTTCTGGTTGTGTCTAGTTTAAGGTAAGACTGCAGGTGGAGGAGGGGGAAGGAAATCCTGGGTAGAAATGAATGTCTGGCCAAGCTACCTCTTTTGTGATGGTGGGTTTTTTAGAATCTCATGTGCCCTGGTGCCATTTTAAAGAGCTTGGATTCCACAAGATGCTATTGTGTGAAAAGTAGTCCAGTAAAGGAGCAGCTGACTGGCTGATGGGAAAGGCCTGCATGCTCATCCCAGCTAGCAGGAGAAGCTATTACAAAGGTTAAAAACATTAAGCCAAATAGAAACACAATAAATGCAAATTTGGAAGCATGAAGTGTTCTTGGTGGTGCTGAGAAACTGGGCTGGTTTGAGGGAGCAGCCTGCTGCTAATGTGGAATCCTGTATGTGTTTCACAAGCCTGCTCCAGGAGATGAGGCATTGCTTCATAGAGCATTGGTTCATAGATAAGGTACAGAGGTAGATTGGAAAGAGGCTGCACTGAAATAAAACTTGCTAACTTTAAATAAGAAGGCTGGTTGCATATTTTTGCATCTGGATATGTAATTTAAAGACAAAAGGGTATTAATGCAACAGTGACATGGTGATACCAATTGCAGAAAGCCTCAATGGTGTATTATGCTGAAAGGAATTCCCTACATTCACTCACAAGAGGTGGCTGGGACTTATCTTGACACCTTAAGTCTAGATGATTCCTGTGAATTTATTTTCTCTGGGAATGTTCAGTTGTTTCAAATAGCTAGGTTGTCAAATTAGTTTTCTTTCTCCTGCTGTGGTAACAGGTCTGTTCTTTTGGTCTGCTTTTCAAAGTCATTGCCATAGCACTAACCCATGGCTTTGTCCATATGATGGATACGAAACACTTCAAGCACAATCTGATATGTTGGATGTTACTGCACAGCCTTGGCAGACACTCACTAATCTCTTTCCAAAATGTTTCTTGAACTTATCCAAATGTTCCAGAAAAAAACAAACATCTTGCTGAATATTGTTCTCTTGACCATTTGTTGTAGTCCTGGTTGACTTTCATCTGTACTTTTCAGCAAAGGAAGGAAAAAGACGAGTTCAGTTGTATGTAGAATGAAGCAGTAAATGTCATACTCTTTTTTTTCCCTCATGTTTATACACATAGGAGTGTTCAAAGAATACAACTTGTCTCCAATCCTCTTGTTGTCCTATAACATTTTTAGTGGTCATTTGACTTTGGCAAAAGTAATGTATCTCTCCTTGATCCTGCATCAAAACCTTTGAATTACAAAGTCCATGATAGAATGAATTAAATATTGTTGATATTTTGATATGGTAAAGATTACTTTCATCTTCAATGAAGACAGAAGAGACAAGGGAATCCCTTCTAGGGACAGAGCCCCACCTTTGCAGGCATCCCAAACATTGCAGATGGTTTAAGATAATACCTAAGGTAACCTGTAGTGCTAGGTAAACTGCTGACAATAAAATTCTAATGCCAGGCTAAGCAGCAGTTAAAGATATGGGAGTGATTAAATAGACAGCAGGGGGGGTTTTTTATTGTTATGAACATGCCTGTTGTTTATTAGAACTGGCAAGTATGAGGCTATGAAGTACTTTGCTTAGGATTATCTCTTGGCTAAGATTTGATAGAATGGGGCAAGTAGAATCATACAATAATTTATGTCAAAAGTTCATGATCTTAGCCTACATGGTGACCCCACAATTTTCCATGTATAGATCCCTCATCTGCCAGGCACGAAGCAGATGTTTGGAAAAGCAAAGTGCACAAATAGTTCCTGTGTGTTGTGATTAGGTGCTTAAGTTGCCTGGGGCTAGCCAACTATCTGAATGGCTAATCTTAGGGAGGTAGAGTAAAAACTAATTGCAGCTGAATTTGATGTCCTTCTGGTGTATATGATAAACTGATGATTTTTTTGGACACAAAAAATCCCTCTAGGCTGAAGAATTTAAAGGTGTGATGAAAATTCTCTCCATATATTCATAACTATGTATGTTTGCAATATTGGAAAGGTTTTTTGCCTGGAAACTTCTATGCCTGAAGAGGAAAAAATTATCATTAGGGTATTTTGGAGTAAGAAAAACCTCTGTCATTAAAAGATAGAAAAATGTAAAACTTTTTAGAAACACTGCTTATACTATATATATACACAGTGTTATATATAGTGTTGTGCAAAACAGGGTTTACAGGCTTGAATCCCAGTTTTAGCTCTCAGCTGTTTAATTAAAAGAATGGTTTCTGAAGGAGGCTTGTACAAGTATTCTGACTTTAATTATAGCCTTGTTTTCTCTGCCTAGGTGGTGAGAAAATTTTTAAAAACAAAGCTACTGTAAGTTAATTACAAGCTTAGACATCAATGTCTCATATAGCTTCACAGAATCAAGGAATAGTTGAGGTTGGAAGGGACCTCTGGAGACATCTAGTCCAACCTCCTTGCTTAAAGCAGGTCAATAAGATCAGGTTTATCAAGATACTGTCCAACTGGATTTTAAATACAACCAGGAATGGAGGCTCTACAACCTCTCTCGGCAGCCTACTCCAGTGCCTGACCACCACCAAGGAAGTTCTTGTTTATTTTAAGTTTAAATGGATCTTCTGGTATTTAATTTTGTCCCCATTGTGTCTTCCCCATTTACTCTGTACCTCTGAAGAGAATCCATCTTTATTTTCTTTTTCCTCCTCTTCAGGTATTTATACACACTGATATGGTGGGCTGACTCAATGAGTTGCCAGGTGCTCACCAAGCCAGGTGCTCATCATTTCCCTCCTCAGCTGAGCAGGAGAGACAAAGATATAGTGAAAGGCTCATGAGCTGAAATAAGGACAAGGAGGGATCACTCACCAGTTACCATCAT
The DNA here is from genome assembly GCF_023055355.1 of Agelaius tricolor. Lineage (NCBI taxonomy): Eukaryota > Metazoa > Chordata > Aves > Passeriformes > Icteridae > Agelaius > Agelaius tricolor. The sequence continues at coordinate 21,330,142 of NW_027269262.1, read as the reverse complement.
GGGCTAAACAGACTTGACTTGGGGAAATGAACCTTATTTATTACCAATCAAGTCAGAGCAGGGTAATGAGAAATAAAACCAAATCTTAGAATACCTTCCCCACACCCCTCAATTCTTTCTGGACTTCACTCCCAATTTCTCTACCTCCATCCCCACAGTGGTGCAATGGAACAGGGAATGGGGGCTGCAGTCAGATCATCACACATCTCTACTTCTCCTTTCTCCTCAGGGAAGGAGGAGCACTCCTCACACTCCTCCACTGCTCCAGAGTAGGGTCCCTCTGTGTGGTGCAACCCTTCAGAAACAGGCTGCTCCAGTGAGGGTCTCCCATGGGATCACAAGTCTTGCCAGCAAACCTGGTCCAACAAGGGCTTCTCAGAGGGTCATGGCCTCATTTGGGAATCCACCTGCTGCAGTGTGTGGTTCCCCATGGGCTATGGGGAGAGAAATACATTTTCTTAACCAAATTAATTTGCTGAGAAAACTTAGTCTTATTTCCTGACCTGCCTTTAGTAGTTAAGTATGAAGGTAACTCTTACAACTCATTATCTGCCTGATACTTGCAGATTCACTAGTGTGTTCAATTTTCTCATAAGTACAAGTTGCTTTAGTTTCCTGGATACTCTCTTTCTGGCTATTTCTTTTTAAGCAACAATACCCTACATCTGAACCATCTAGATAAAAATCTGCACCCTGAATGCTCTTACTATGGGAAGCTGTGCATTTTGCTGTGGTACTTGGTGGGAAAATTACAGAATGTGCAAGCAGGCCAATAAATAAAAGCAAAGTGTGCTAAGTATTTCCTTTAGGAAGGCTTACTTTAAAGCTCTTTAAACACATAATTAGGCATCACAGCAACCCATGCAGTTTCCTAATGCAGTTATGAGAAAGCTTTTTGGTTAATTGCTAGTGATTGTCTAGATATCTTATTGGAATCTCCTGAGTTGAAATTTAATTAAATGGAGGGATTCTCTATGTTTCTAGACAGAAATATTTGGCTTCAGTGTCTTAATAAGGATGTGATTTGCAGAAGAACTTACCTACTCCTATTCCTACAGGAACTGTATTTTCTTTTTGAATTAGATACTTAATAGAGGAGATGTGGCCATATCACCAAGACTGTCTGAGTTCAAGAAGTGTTTGGACAACACTCTCAGGCACATGGTGTGACTCTTAGGGTGTCCTGTGCAGGGCCAGGAGTCGGAGAGTTGGACTTTATGATTCTGATGGGTCCCTTTCCACTCAGTATATTCCGTAATTCTGTGATTCTATGCCCACAATGCCCCTGGCAAAAGAATCAAATACGAAGGGTGTAAAATTGCTTTCCCGTACACTCTAAGATGATACTGACATATGTGGTATCTTTTCCTAGAGAATATATTTGGAAGAAAAAAGTGTCTATAGCCTCTTGTAGATTTCTTCATTTAGGCAAAGAAGAGTGGTAACATCACTCAATTTCGATAAAGTGACTCAGTCCATAGTACAGTACCTATTACCAGGGGATCAGATCCAGCCAGCACAAGTTTAGGAAAGGCAGGTCCTGCTAGACCAGATGATCTCCTTTTGTGACCAATGACCCACCCAGGGGATGAGGAAAAGGCTATGGGTGTGGCCTATCTGGACTTCAGCAAAGGCTTCAATACTGCTTCCCACAGTGTTCTCCTGGAGAACCCATGGCTTGGACAGGTGCACTCTTCACTGGGGTAAAAACTGCTTGAATGGCTGGGCCCAGAGAGTGACAGGGAACAGTTACATCCAATTGATGGCCAGTCACCAGTGGTGTTCCCTAGGGATCAGTATTTGGTTGAGCAGTGCTGCTCAACATTTTATTGCTGATCTGGATGAGATGGTAGAGTTGCACCCTCAGTAAATTTGAAGACAATGCCAAGGTGGACAGGAATCTTGATTTGTTAGAGAATAGAAAGGCTGCGCACAAAGATCTGGACAGGCTGGATCAATGTGCTGTGCCAAGGCCAGTTGTATGAGGTTCAACAAGGTCAACATCAGAGAGACAAGTTATCCAATACCCTATGGTATTTAAATTATAACCCAACCCCAAACACCAGGAGGGAGTGACCCTTCTTCATAAACCATATTTTCTCCTCTGCCCTTATATCACAATCTACATGTTCTTCTCAGGTTTCCATTCAAGTCATTCAACACCTCTGCTTCTATCCTGTCTGAAATACTTAAGCCTCTGTTGGTAGTTTTGTACTGCAGATGGTCTCACATTCAGCCCAGGGCCATTGATTACAAAAGGGATATAGCTAAAATTTCTTCCATGAAGAGCAGTAGGAGGAGACCTATATTAGCTCTCAGCTCTTCTACACCACTAGAAAGGATATTTCCATATTTGTGCAGTTTCATTTGGACAGTTTCAATTCTATAGGATCAACTTATAGTTACTCACTCCTGACCATGTTGGATTCCAGAAACAGGATGCCAATTTCCAGCCTGGAAACTGGAGGGAGTTCTGAGGCTACATCTGCTTGTGATAGTGGTTGACCTGTGGGGCATGTGCTGTGTTTGAGGCACTGAGTTGCTAGCTGAGGGAGGAGATGGACAGGGGAGACACAGTGATCTCCACAGAGTGTTTGCAGAGGTGAGGCCCAAACCAGACAATATAAAGAAGGTGACCCAGGTAGACACCAGGCTTGAAGGATAGTGGTGGGTAGTGACTGCCAAGAAAGGGGAGGCTAGAAGCTTCTGGCTCAGCAGCAGGAGAAGGCTCTTTCCTCTCTTTGATCTCTGTGTACAAAATGGGTGATGTGCTGCAATAGCCAATGCATGAGAACAAACTGCAGTGAGTCAGAGATCAGAGCCAGTTGAGCTGGAAGAGAGCACTGGTACCTAGATGAAATGGTGGCCATTAGTGGTTGGAGATTCCCTTTCATTGGATAGAAGCATGAGCTGGCAGTGAGACATGCTGTTACAGGAGGTTTGTAGCTTCCAGGGGCCCAGATCTAGGGTGTTTTAGATGACTGCTAGAATTTGTGCTACCCTTTCAGAGTGCTACCCTTCACTGATTGCCTCCAGGGCATTAGTGATGCCACTAAGTGTCACCTAGAACTAATTAAGAGAGACTGGGAAGCTCTGGAGGCAAAGGTGAAGGATGTGAGGGCTCAGGTTATCTCATCCTCAGCCTCAAGTGTGAAAGGGAAAACTGGTGTAGGAATGGATGCCTCTTATAAATTACCAAGTGGTGACGTGGCTGGTGTTGCACAAGGTGCTTTGGCTTTTGTGACTATATTTCCCTTTTCAAGGAATGGCAGATGGGGTTCCTCTGACAAAATGAGATGAAACCACCCTTAGCTATGGACTTGACAACATAGTGTAAAGGGCTTTAAAATAGACATGGGGTGACAGCAGTTTAACCACAGAGAAGGATCAGAAGTTAGGGGTGGCAAATACATGGAGCAAGGTGACTGAAGAGAGCCCCCAGGAAAAGTGAAAATGTTCACGAGGCCAGCCCCAAGCACTTGCAGGAGTGCATGCCAAGTGCAGAAACAAAGGAGGCGCAGGAGCTCGGTGTGTTGGTGCAGGGCTGTGATGACTCTGGGGTGACTGAGACACTGTGGAACACATGGTGTGACTGCCTGCAGGCTGTCTGGGAAGAGTGGCTTGGGAGGGAATGAGTGGCAATTGCTTTCAATGAAGGAGTGCCCCAAAACCTGTTTGTGAGATTCTGGAGTGAAAGACGTGGCAGTCTGGGACCCAGACTTGTACCTGACTTGTGCCATTGGGTACTGACCCTTCAGGATGAGAACCAGACAAGTTTTTATCCTTTGCTAATAACTAGATGCTTTAACTGCCAAATGTAATAATGGCAGTAAGGCTTGTAGACCACAGCAATAACATAGTTGCTTATGAAAACATAGAACCTCACATGCCTCAGGTGCCACATTCAGGTCCTTAACTGTGTTGTACTTTCCATTTACATCTTGCCCATGTCTGGCTCTCTGAAGTGTCGTGAGGAGAATCCAGCTGTAGGGCTGGGATTGAAGTGCTGTTGTCAGCAACACTTCTTGTGGGTTATCTAAAATAGATACATTCTGATTTCACACCTTCTTGATTATGTCTCTTTGTGAAGCAAAAGTGTTAATGCAGCAGAGTCCAGTTGCCAAGTCAGTGTAGGAGTTGAAATGGGATCAGAAGTTTCTTGGTTACTTCCCCTCTTTCCATTCCTACACAGTAAGTATAGGTGAATCTGCTTCGTGAGCTGGTGCTGGTGAAGTACAGCTGGCTCTTAATGAATAGAGGTCATGGTGCCAAAAAGCCATCCTGCTTCACATTAGTTCTTTTCCCCCACTCCTTCTGGAAAAAGGAGGAAATTTCCAAGCAGAAAGGATATTTGCAGAATGTTTTGTAGTTTATGTTATACCTTCCTTTCTGGAATATTATAAAAATGTGTCTAGCAGGTGCAGACATTAAATCAAAAGGTAAAAATGTAAAGAAAATCTCTAGTAACTAGTAAATATGTATTTCAGTTTACTTAACACCTGCTCAAGTCTCTGACAGCTGAAATCAGAATGCCTATTAGGACAAGATGTAATTTTCATGTCTTTCTCAGCTGAGGTTTGTTGTAGAAATGGGACCAACTATTCAGTCTTTCTTCAGTCTCACTTGCTTTTAAAGGACCACAGCTCACTACTATAGGTAGGAGAAATCAAGCACTGGGGTATTTTCTTCTGGGAAAAACCCAAAATAGATGATTCTGGTACAGGATGCTTGAGGGCTTTTCTGAGGAATTCTTTTTATAAACCCCAATTTGCTATGGTCCTGCCACCAAAGTCGAGGTGAAAATATCTCTGAATAAGTTCAGTTACTTGCATGGTCTGCTAGACTGGAAAATTAGTAAGTTTTATAAACAGTGAAAACATGAGAAAAGCATCAGCTTTTACTATGCTATTTGCTAGCATGCTTTTCTGCTTTTATAGGTGGTTGTGTATGTTGGTCTTGCCTTTGGAGTACTTTATATTCAAAGAAAATTAATCTTGAATTACAAAAAAGCTTTAACATTGTATGTCATAAATTGGCTTCTACAGCCACTGTGGCTAAGAGTTTTAAAGATCTCTTTGCTTCCTGACTTGCTGATGTATAATTCCAACACGTTTATGCTTATTTAACTTCAGAATTGCACTCAAATTTCATATCCTATTACAAAAATATGCTGTAAAAAATAAAGAAAAAATTCTGAATTGCTTTCAAATTAACAGAATTGGCAGGAATTTTACAATTGAATGAGGGCTTGAAAGTCTAGTTGATTAATAAGGTTTTGCCCTGCTAATTACATCTCTATATTTAAAGGTATTCTAACCAGAATTTTTTCTTTTGTGTCTTTGATATTGCATCTTAAGGAGAAAAACTGCAGTCTTCTGGAAGGTGGAAGGATGGTTTACCTTGCAAATTTGTGCTGGAATCAAAACTGTTGAATTAATACTTGTGTTGCTATGTTGAAAAAGTTATCAGTGGAGGGACTACTTTATTCCACAATGCAAATAGAGGGTAGCTAGACAAGACTTACAGCTGATTTTAGAAAATAAGCAAATTACTTTTTGTCTTTTTTTTTTGATCATTACTTTCACAAAAAATTATTTAACCAGTGAAAGACTTGCAAGAAAACTTTTTCAATTGCTTTCTCTTTTTTTTTTCTGAAACATTTTGGTACGAAGCAAAAGTCAAGAAGTTTACTTTCTCTGTAAGTCACAAGCCTTGTAAGTCTACTTCTAAAAAGGCATAAATATGATTCCAAGTATATCCTAAGACAATTCTCCCACAAAAGATGTGAGAAAAGACTGCTAAAAAACGATGCCAAAGTTTTATTGGTCTAACAGTAAAGAGCTAAAAGCATTGTAAAACTGAAGACTGTTTCCTTACAGTAATGATAAAGTAATTTAAAAATTGCAGACCACAATTGCTGCCATATGACTGTCATTCATTATTTGCCTTAAACAGCACTTTAGCAAACTATAAACAAATCTGCACCATTGACTGTATGCATACTTGGCAGCTCTGTAATTTACATTGCATATTTCTATAACTTCTGTAAGTACCACAACTGGAGCTTACATTTTATTTTAGAGGGCATGAAAATTCGTGGTAAATATGTATAGTTGACTTTATATTCACAATCCTAATTTTAGGCATATGTATTATTATGTACATGACTGTAGTTGATAATCCAGACCACGAAGTAATGTGATTTACTGTTTAATATATTTTTCTGAATGCTTATTCAGAGGTGGACTTGTAGGAAACTTGTTTACCAAGGCACTGAGGGGCTAAGGAAGCCAAACATCCAAAGTTTAATTTTGTCTCTGTATTTATGAAATCTGATAGAACCAACAGATTCTTCCTGGTGGTGGTAAAGAGTCAGAGTGGGGAAGCTGAGTTATTTTTGTCCTGTGGACTCTGAAATGAGGCTTACTGAAGCACCAGAAGACTGAGTGGTGCAGCCAATTTTTATCTCAGGAAGGAACACTTAGAGGAAATTCAAGTTGGTGCTTTTAAGGAAACCAACTTAAATAGTAAGCAGTTAAGGTGGATAGCAGCAATGATTAAGGTGAAGTCTCCTCTGTCTGGGAGAGAGAGAAACTTCATAGGTGGAGAAATAAGATGCTTTTCAAATATCTTCTACTGTTTCAATAAATTTGAACTTTCTGATATCTGAGGAATGAAATCTATCTCTAGTCTATCCCTGAAATAAAACTTTTTTTTTTTTGGGTTTGGATTTGGTTTGCAGTGTATTGTTATTGTTGAGGATTTTGGTTTGGGTTTTTTTTTCCAGTCCTCAGTGAAATGCTCCTTTTAAACTTTTAAGTGGTGGAAAGCTGCCAAATTGTGTATTGCCCAGAGACTACCACCAGATAGCAGTGTTGTTTCTGTGCTTAATGAGGCAGGAATTGATCTTTAGTAAAGAATCAGCCTTGTATTTAAGGAAAGTCTGATGGAGTTGATTTCCTTCTTGGTAGAGGCTGGTATGTCTTTGTCTCACATTTCTTATTAGAGCAATTAAATTTAATTTTTAAAAAAATCCTGGAAATTATGTTTTAGCTGATTTTGATGTTGAAATCAAATATAAGGTGTTGGGTGATACCACGACAAGTTTGGGTTCATTTGGTATCCTTTCTATAGTAATATTGTACCTTTATGATAGCATAATATGAGGCATGTGCCCAATAAATGAAAAACCAAACCACTCTGTGGCTGCTACAACTCTGCACAGTTCAGTCCATATTTCACAAATGTAACTTCAGTTATGAATTAAATATCCATTTCTTCTACCCTCAGTCTAAGCATTTGTCTGGTTGTCAGGTTGGCACTCGACACTGGAGTGTGACTTCTAAAAATTTTTATGTCTGCAGGGTGCAAGAGTCATAACCTGTGAACTGTTCATAATTTTTTTAATAGTGCAGTCTTTGACTGCATGTTGCAAAATTGACTGCGATGTCACCTTGCCAAAGACTAATGCAGAAGTTCCAACAGTGAATAAAGGAACTGAAATATTACAGGCTATGCAGTTATCTTTGGACAGTCTCCAGGCTGAAGATGTTTTTTCATTGTAAACTACTAGAGGTCTCAGTGTGAGACCATTTCTTTGGACCCACCACAGGGACCCCATGAGTGCCAAACCTAGAGGGGGAGGAAAATTATTGTCAAATACTCAAGGAAACCCAGCAAGTGTGGTCTCATCACCACATAAATCCCCACGTAAGTCAGTTTTGCTGCATGGTTTCTTTGTTAAGGCCTCTCTTAAAAGCTGCAGTGTTGAAAAATTTGAAATCAAAACAAAAATGTATGAAAGATTGCCTTGGGCAAGTGGATTTTCAACCCTGAGTCCAAGTGCAGTACATTCTTGTTCAAACAGATGAACATTTTGATTAACCTCATTATTTTCTCATTTAAGAAGAGCTGGTTTACTCCCAGTTATTCAAAGTGTGATGTATTAGCATGCAGGTTGTTTGTCAGTAGCTACTGGCGCTAAAATTCCATTGTTGCATGAAAGTAGAAAGAGGGCCAAATGATTGATGAAGTGTTTTGTTTTATATGTGCTACAGGGATCAGAACCTCTGAAACACTGACTGTATCTGCAATGTAAACAAAACATTACTCCCAAGGAATGACTCAAAGATGATTAGTGGATATGTTACAGTGGTCAGTAGGTGCTTACTGTCTTGTTCTACTGAGAAGTGCACACACCCCTACACCCCAGTCCAATTTCAGACTAAATTTTGATAGTTCTGCTTCATCTCTTAATGTGTGCCACCTATGACCTTTCCAAAGCACCAGTTTCTTTGACAAGACTGGAGAACCTCAATTGTATTTGAAGTCATCCTTGCACCTTCCTAGAGCATTCCCTGGAATCATGCTCTAGAAGGTATAGAATACATGTTTGAATGTATTCTTTTAAATAAAATAGCATTTTAACTAGTTTTCCCCCCAACTTATGTCTCTGCCCTTAGCAAGTGTAGTTTCCTCAGTATATCATTCTGAGGTATTGTGTGTGTACTGCATGTTCAACTGAATGTGTCAATCTTTCTGTCAGAGCAATACTATTGAATTACAGAGAATTTCTATTGGGATGAAAATGTGCATATAGGAAACTCTTCACCTGGGCTAGTACAAAAATCATCTCACTTCTTCTTGCTCTTTTCAAGTCTTTCTCATTTATCCTGGAAAATAAGAAGAGAAAAAGTTTTATGAAAGCAGCAGTTAGCCTAAAATTCATATGTGCAACCAGTTTTGAGGGATGCCATGCTCTTTTACTGTTTCCAGCTATACTTTCTCCAGTGTGATGTGGGAGTGACTTTGCAGAAGAAAGGGAAAAGAGAGGTAATAAGTGCTATGCTGAAGTTCCTGCCAATTATGTGATGGCCTCTTCATTGGGAAGAGAATTTTAGTTGCCTAAAAATTAAGAAAAGTACTTTGTAGCAAAGGGAATCTGGTATGGTATCTCCCAAAATATCTGCCAAGTCCCATTGTAGAAAAGTTAAGGAAAGAAAGTACTCAGAGAAAGGCACTGTTAGTGCTCTGCCCAAAATATTTTCTAATTGACCTAAAAGATGAAGAAACCAGCAGTAGTAAAAGCTGTAACACTGCTAATATGGTAGGAATGAAAGAAGCACTCAGTGTGTTTGAAAAGGAGAGAAGTACATTCTCTAGTAGCTGGCAACCTATTTTTCTCTTAGAGTGAAAAAATGAGAACCTTGGTGGGATGGTGCAGAGAGCTTGTTGGTGCAACTTGGACATGGAGTATTTTGCCCTAATATTTAAAAACTTCTCAACTTCCTACCCCCTGCCCCAAATAACTCAGCCCACTGCTAAGAAAATCCCCCAAATCCAACACCATAGTCTGATGAGACACTGCTGTGAGCATAGCTGTGTAACTTCTTGCTTAGACACCTGCCTGTTGGTTTGGGACAGCAATGCTGTGCCCTTCTGGACTACAGCAAACTTTGCATTATCCTGCCCAGGTCCATGGAAGCCTTTTTGGTGACTCTCAGATGTGGTTTGTATATTCCTTGGTTTTGACTATAACACAGGCTCCTGTGGTGAAGTCTCACTTTCTGCTTCTCTTCTCCTAAACACCCCCTTCCCCAGCAGTCTGGAAACTTCCCTTGTCCAAGAGAATTGGACCATAAATGTCTAATATACAGCTCCTAGATTTAGGAAACAGCCTCTGAAGCTTCTGAATCTTCTAAAGTAGACCACCCCAAGTAATTACTAGCTGGCAACCAGTTGTGTTTGAAGCACCAAAGTGGCTGGCACAAGTGACCTTTAACAAGAGTTTGCTAGATCTTAAGTGATGAGGGAATGAGTCTGATCCTGATAATTATTAGCTGGTGAGGATCTGCTTAAAGCCCTTGAACAGAACAGAGAACAGATGTTCTTGTTGGCTTATACAATGCCTGGTGGGATGCTGCATCCTACTGTGTTGGGAGTCAGTCCAAACAGACATGGTGATTCAGTGGAGGTCCTGAGGAGCTCCTGTTACTTTTAGGCTCCCAAGATCAATTAAAGGTGACTTACTAGCCAAAAAGTAAGTACACATACATAGTAGAAAAAGGATATGGTAGGGTGCAGCAACTGGAAACTAAAGCCATACTACTGCAGACTGAAAAGACTCTCTTCAGTGGTGGAGGAATTTAACCTTTGGAAAAAGTGATGAAAGGGTACTGGTGACTTCTGTACCAACAGAGCTGCTCATTCAAGGCTGCTTGTCTTTCAGACAGGATTTTTCTGATTTTCAAAAATAACCCTTATGGCCCATATTTAGACATTTTGTTGGACTGGCCTTCTCTGGGCTTAATGCATGAACACTAATGTCCCAAGTCTCTGCTCCATGCATCAGCTTCAGTTCTGCTTTTGATTCTGTTAATGTTGCTCATGGCCCCTGAGCATGGTGCTGATGGAGAAAATTGGCCTACCATTTCTAAAATTTATGGTACTAGTTGAATTTTGAACTGATATTTGACATTCCCAAAGTGAAATTTGGAAAAGTGTGCTTTTTTTTCCTACAGCATAGATTCTATATTTATTGGCTTCAAACGTAATTGGAGGCAAACTACTGAAGCCAATGCTTTCTTGTTGTATTTTTGATGAGGAAAATGATGACAGTCTTAGGGGCTGAGATTAGGATAATATTAGGATATTTAAAGACCTCTAATTAGTAAAATGTTAAAAATGGTCTAAAAGGAGAAAGCTTGGATGGTGAAAATTTTTTTTTTAGCAAGAGTAGTGATTTAAAACAAACTATCTCTAGTAAAAAGAAAGACTTATACAAGGGGTCAGCATTGGGTTTTTGCAGCTAACAGGATGGTTTCCTTGTCCCAGTTGGAGATATCAGCTTCTTTTCCATTTCCCTCCCATTCTTACAACTCACACACACCTTTGCTTGGTTTTACTGGTATTTATTCCTTAGTTTGTGTAATACTGAACACAAGCACTTCTTGCAGAAGGTAGCTGAAGGTATGGCTGCTGTCATTTGCATTTTTGAAGACTGTTTTCAGTATTTATTACAACAGACATCCCTGTTATAATAATGATGGATGAGAATATTTAAGAAATGACATTTTTAAAATGGAAATTTATTATGTACAAGTGACAATAATTGTCTTCTCTGGCCTCCAGCATTTCTCAAAAATTATAAAAAGTAGAAAAGTAGAAGCAGTTTTCTTGAAACTACTGGGTTCTGATACTTTTGGCTGAAAATCTAGAAGTGGTTTAGCCTTGAAAAATATTAAAAGTTGAAAACAGAACTCATGGAAATCAAGATTAACCTTCCAGTTTGGCTAGCCTAAATTTGTAATACTGGTGATTTTTTTAATGATCATTTTTAAACTAATGGAGCCTTTGCATTATCTGTGGGTAAGTGCTTTTTTTTCTTCTGAAACATAATTTTAGACTGGACGGAGTTGAAGTTGGCATCATTCCCTCTGCTCCCCGTGATATCAAAGTGCACCATATATTTTAACTCCTCAGTAGCTTCTGCCAATGAAAACACAAGTTATAATTAATAGTCTCAGCAGTTTTGCTGCCAAGGGTTCCTGGCCACAATTCTTAGTTTGTTTTATGCTACAGATGCCTACTTCTGAACCTCGTTAACAATTTTTTTCTCCTTTCCAGTGTGCCAATGTTTAAAGGCTACTGCTGGCAAAAGCACTAGCCCTACTCCAAAAAAAAAAAAAAAAAAAAGGAATGGCTATGAAAGAGTTATAAGAGTTATTTGATTCCAAAAAAATATTTTTAAGATAGCAAAAGAGGAGCTAAGATCCTTGTTGAGGTTAAAGCACCATCTCACACATCAGTCAATTAATTTTTCTAAAATAATTTTTTCTATAGGGTTCCATATTGCAAATGGAGTGTGTTCTGATGGTGAAAAATGGCTCTACACAATAAACATAGGTGTTAGCAGGTTGAGGTCTTATCTGTGCTCTCAGGAGCATCATATAATTAATTGCCCTATTAATCTCAGCCCTATAAGACTAGTAAAATCTCTTCCACAGTGAGATGATACTTTTTAATTATTCAAGTACAGATGTGTTTCTAAATATATGATCTGATTTCTGATTGTAGAGGTAGTTTGAGAAGTGGAACTCTAACACAGGACCTCTAGGAAAAGGTAATTTTTCTTGCCAAAAAATTAGGTCTGGTCTCCCTGGAATTTTTTCATTCTCTATTTGTGGGGTTAGACCACACAGAATGGTTTTAAACTATTGACAACTGAAATTGTCTGATGAACTCACTTTTGCTGAGTTAGATGTTAGACAAGTGTTTTTGTATCCTGTAGAAATGCTTAATTTTTTTTCCCCCTGCATTACCTTCATGGTAGTCTTGCTAATGTAACATAAGCTGGCTATTGGTGTGGCAAGACTCTGATGTCTCGTTCAGCTCTTTGCTGTTCTTCCAAAGAAGCTTTTGTTCTGCTTATATCATTTTTTGTGACAGAGCCTCCTGTGGAAAGCTCAGTGTGGGTGGCTCAAACACTGTATCTGATCAGATGCTGTTTACGTAGGGCATCTGATTAATGAGCACATGTCTGAGTGGGATTAATTCTGTAATAAGTGCCTTGGACAGACACAAATCTAAGGAATGGATTCAGGCCATCTTATTCTGTCATCTTATTCTGTAGCACTTAGTGACTAAGCCGAGTAAAATTTCAAATGGAAACGTCAAAGTTGAAAAATCTATGTGTAACTGATGTCTTTTCTGGTATTGACATTTCTATAATTTTCTCTGCTTTTTCAGAACAATAATGATTTAAAGAGAGATAATTAAATGTTCTAGTGCTAATTATTTCATGCAGCATTCTGTGGGTACTTGAGATGTCCCAGCAGGCAGTGCCTACATGTGTCTGAAATGTAGCTTTGTCTCATTTTTAAACATGAATCTCCTCCTTCCTTCCTGTCTTTCTTTGTTCACCTGGCAATACACGACTTTTATAGTAGCTAAATATTATACACATTTTGTATTTATTATACTCCTCTATACTAGGTCAGCCTTATCAAATGAAGATCTGAAGTGCTCATGTAATTCATGAATCTCTTTACTTCAGTCATTTAATAAATTCTATAATAGGCTTAGCTCTTAGGAGGGTGAGGTTTCCTATTTTGAAAACACTGCTGCATTTGATGAGTCATAGGACTGCCATCTTAGCTATTACTTTAAATCTTGCATTTAAAGGGTAGAAAAATCTTCATAGAAATAAACTTTCCAGATTAGAATTTGTTAAATGCTCTAAACTGAACTTCTGCTGCCAGGACAAGTTTGCATCTAACTTGAATCTCAAAAGTCATTTTTGCTGTATCAGAGGTGTTGGTTTGAGTGCTTGGCAAGATAACCTGAGGATCAATGACTTCTTGTCGCTACCATATAGCTAAATTACAGGATCCTTTTGTTTGGCAACCAAATGGGGTGTGAATTAAACCAACATTGCTAATTTGCTAACTCTGTGACACCAAGAGGACCAGCCACTGCCATGACAATTCCATCAGCAAGGCATTCCATCTATTCTGAGAAGTAAAAGATGAGCTGTGGAACAGCTGGCCAGCTGCAAAGACATAGTTTGAAAAACATTGTTGGTCTTGGTCTGTTATGGTTCGTAAAGCTTGAGGACAGTGATTGCTTGCAACTTTGGCAGCACTTTATCCATGCTTGCACTCCCTCCTGGACTTGCACCAGTGGAGAACCAAGAACAAGTGGGATTAGAGGGGCCAAAGCTGTCCATGCTGTGTTTGACCTCATATCTTAGCATGGTTGGGTGCAATAGTGTTGAAACTGGTTGTGTAAGACAGTGTAGGGAGCCTGCATGGAAACCTGAACCTTCCAGGTGGAAGGTAATTCCCTATCTGCTGTAGTGTATTTCCAAGTGTGGGAACTCTGCTGGGGAATAGATTTGTGTGGGTCCATTTTGGTCCATTTTAGTATTATTGTCATTAAGTGCATGTACCTTCCTCTAAGTAGGAATTAAGGTTAGCATTGCTGCAAATGGAGTGGTGTTTGTGGTGCTTGTGCTATGACATGAGTGTAAGCTGTGGGAGGACAGTAGGATGTAGGTTACCCCCAGGGTTAAATTAGGCTTCAAAACATTTCTTAGAGAGGAAATCTTGATAGAATAATGGAGAGGTTCCTGCTCTTAATTATCCTCAAACAGATCCTACCTCTAGGGGTCTTGAACTGCTGCAGGAAGAGCCTCTGCTGAGAGGATGCCTTGAAGGTCAGCCTTCCCCAGTGCAGGCTTTCCAGAGGTAGCTCTTGGCCTCTGAGGCAGCTGTGGAAGATGTTTCAGGACTGCTGAGCAGCAGAACAGAAAGTCCTCCCGTTGGTATCTGGAAAAAGTGAACAAAAATCTACTTACTTTTCCCATCATTTGATCAGTAAAATGCCATGTTTTGAGACCTTGACAGTTTTTAATTGCTAAAATATTATTTTGATCAAATAAGCAGTAAGAAATACAGGGGTTTTTTTTTGTCTTCTCTGTTCAGGAAATAGGAAAAGAAAAAGGTAGTGAGAGAGAGCAAACATTTTGACTTGCATAGAAAAACACTGAAACCACTTGGAGCTATAAGCTTCCCATGACTTCTTGCTATAATTCTTTTCTAGTTTAGTGGTTCACCTACAACATGCATCCAGCAGAACTGTGCAACTGCATAGGCAGGAGAGCTGGCAACAATTGTGGGTAGAAAAATCTGTGTTTTTGTGGAAGGCTTGATGGTATGTGCAATGCTGTGAAAAGCTAAACTGGAAAATCAAAACCTGACTGTCTTTAAAGAGAAATATAATCTATTTGCTCTCTGCAGAGCTCACTAGATTTCACAGGTGGGCAGTGGTATCTCTGATTCATTGCTGTAGTCTGCCATCCAACAAGAGCTGATGTAGTCCACACTTAACTCATTATCACTGCAGCTTTCTAATAACCTATGGTGGAAGTAAGCATGTTTTAAACCTCTCAAATATCTCTTGCACTTGCTGCTATGTAAAGACTTAAACTGTGTTCTTGAAAGCTTCAGTCTACTGCAGATACTATGCCAGAGAAGTTTAGAAGACAGTCACTTTCTCACCCACAAGTTAGAAATTATTATTATTTACCCATGATTATTTTTTTGTTACAAAATTTATTATAAAATTAACATTTAACCAAGTAACCAATAACATCTGGCTTCTCTTTCCCACACAGAATCACAGAATTAGTTGCCTTAAAGATCTCTGTAGGTCACCTGGTCCAATCTCCTGCCTAGAGCAGGGGGAGCTCATGGAATCACATGATACCCTAAATTGGAAGGGACCCACAAGGATCACCACATCCAACTCTTAAGTGAATGGCCTGTACAGGAATTAAATCCACAACCCTGGTGTTATTAGCACTATGCACTAACCAACTGAGCTAGATGAGGCTACCAGCACACCATGACAAGGTATTATTTAGCTAGCACTCTGTGACCAGAAAGTTAGAGTTTCCGGCTCTGAGCTGCTTTAGTGATAGCGTGCTGAAGTAGTTGCTGAGTAGAAGTAGCAAGTGGCTGCTTTAATAGCTTTACTAAGTTACAGGTAATATTTAAAAATAAAATACTGAAACAAAAGCCCTGGAAAATACTCTTGCTTTGGTTCCATGAGTATGTGCTTTCCCTTTTCCCTTTACACAACGTACAGGTGCAAGTAGTTCTGTGTAAGTAGAGCACTGTGTGGCACCACCTTATTGGTGGCAGAGCTCTCTTGGACAAAATCTGCCCCTACTGAATATGGTGAATTATTTTCAATCTCTTTCTGTAGCCAGTATATGGAAAATGTTGCAAGCCTTATGTTGGAAAGTTTGGTTTTTTTCCTTCCTCAGTATGGGGTCTTATTGTGAGTTTGGAAAACATGCCTCTGCCACTAAATCTTGTGGCCTGAAAGAGGGGAGATCTTGCCAATCTCTGTAAAGCTGCTTTTCACTATGTCAAGTAGATGGCAGGGTGTGGTAAATTCAAAAAAATCAGAAAAACAAAACAAAAGACAGGCTTAGGAAATTGTTTAATTGAAGTAAGAGCTCCACTAATTATGTCTGAGGCTGCACAGAAGAAGCCCGACACTGGATACATTTTTCAAACTGTTGGAAGGCAAAAAAATTAATTGCAGGCCCAGTCACCAGCTGAGGTCATTTATTTAAGGAGAAACTGTGCTATGGTGCTTCATAGTTTATATGGCTGGGTATGCTTTACATAGCTGGACTTGTAATGTGATATTTCTTATGTTCCTAAAAGGAGACCATATTCCAAAAAGGTAAAATTAAAATTCTCTTGTGGGAGGTGGTGGCGTTAAAAGCAAGTAGTCTGATTTCTTTTGCTGCTGTGCATCCTGGTGGCATTTTGAATGCTGTTCAGCTCAATAATATGAGTATTGCATATGAGTTCCTCTTTTGGTCTAATAATGTGAAAGGCAGAACAAATTGTGGTTTGCTAGAACTGCTGCAACTTGTGGAATGGTACAGAATGTTGGAATGGTACAGAACGTTGAGCTGTGAGCTGCTTCTTTTTTTGTGCAACACTGGCAAATTCTTCTTGTAATGACAGCAAGCAGAGAGTGAACCTGGCTTTACTTGTGGGCTAATGATCCTTGCTGTCTTTTCTTGTTTAGGTCTCTGTCTTGGGATGAATTACAACACAGATGACTCAACCAGCCACAGTTGCATTGATCTTTGGTAAAGGATGCAGCTTGTTTGAGGCAAACCATTTACTTTTGCTTGCCATGTTCTGCAGTTATAAAGCTTAGGCAGCAGTATCTGTTTAAGTAAACTGGTGCAAAGTTTTTGGAATATAATGAAAATTGATTTTTGGTGTGCTGGTGTGAGAAGTCTTGATGGAAGGGATTACTTCAAACTCACCACTTGTACTGGAGTTGGAATGTGTCAGGATCGTAGATTATAAAATTTGAACTGCAAACAGTAAATACAGACCCAGTGTTTGTTACTGTGACCTCAACTACTGGAGCCCGGGAACAGTCAGGACTCTAGGGAAAGCTCATGGAAAGACAAGAACAGGGCAGGAGTATCCTGTCCACTGTCACAGCTTCCTTTCAACAACGAGGTCACAGTCAGAGTACATGTTTGTGGCTATGTACAGGGCTAGTGGATATTGGCAATTACAAAATCTTTGCTGAAGTTGAGAAAAGAAAGAAGGATCCTGCAAAGTAGGATATCGCTTAAGTAGTAGACCTTAAAAAGCATTTGGGAATGTGATGTTGCTATGTATTTCAGGCTTGGCTTGATGTTTCTAATCTCTTATTCTGCAAAGTGAACTTTGAAATAGAGAAGTTGTTCATAGCAGTAAAATTCATTTTTTATCTATGGTGTTATTTTGGAAGACATATGAAGAGGTTCTGACTTCTCAGCAGCTCAAAGGTGTGTTTGTTTTGGTAGAAATTTGCTTGCAGTGTTTTATGATGGTGCAATGACAGAAATTGGTTGGTCTATCAGTACAAGCCTTTTAGGACGGAGATCATGTTCCGCCGACTGACTTGCATTAAATTCAAATGTTAATTTATGTTTTTTGGAAAAGCACATGAAGACAAAATTGCTATTTACAACATCTGGAGAGGATATTTACTGCACTTGGTTCAATCCATTCATCTGTTGGGATAGAGCTCATTGTGGGTAAAGGAGAAGGTGGAGGGCAGCACAGAAACATTTGTTTTCCTCTCTGAACTTCCTCTTCTCTGTTAAAGAAGTTTGACATTTCAGTGTAGAGCTGATTAAATTATTCACAGAGATTTAACATCTGTATCACTTAATGAGCTCAAGTGATTGGAGCAAAGAGGCTGAACACAAAACCCTAATGTAACTCTCTAGTGTTTATTTCACTCAGTCTGTTACTGGGAGACTGGGGAGAAAGTTATAGAAAGCTCTGTATTCACTGTAAATTTCTTTTGTGAATATTGGACAATGTTCTAGTATAGAGAAATAGACAGTACTATGAGAAACTAATTAAAAAGTTGTTTACTGATTGTTGTCCAGTGCAGGTGCTTTAAAATTACTGTGGGAAGTGAGGGGGCGAAATTGAAATGTTCCTATTTTGTTAAAAAAAAGGGGTTTCAGTTCCTTGTATTTTTATTTTCAAGGCAGATATTGCCATTCATTTTCACCATAAATAGTTTAACAAATGGTTTTTCATCTGTAAAAGGGAACTGAGGTGGACTGTTAATGGTTGTTGAAAAATACATTTTAATAAAAGTAAAACATTACACTGATTTAAAGCAGTGACTTTAAGAAACAAGCCTTGAAGCTACCAACCATTTTATAAAAGTTCAAACTATCTTATTTGAATGTTCCTGTATAATGAATGACTTTCCTGTTGTAAAATGCCGTAGAAGCCTGGCTGGAAAGCAGGGGGTAATATATACGGATAGTTATCCAGATGGAATGGCAAGGTTTGTTTATCACTTCATAAATGTATCAGATTTTAACATGTATTTCATATTATCTACACTTGTGATGGCTCTGTGCTGATGTATCTGGGGAATGGATGCTCCTAATTTATCACAATTTTTTGAGAGATCCTCAACTACCATGGCAGGTATGAGACTCCAGGGAAAATGAAGATTTTTCTTTCCTCATTTATTTTGTATACTTTAGGGAGTAGAAAGCATTTCCTTTCCCTTTGATAAATCTCTTTAAGTATGACAAAGTGAAAATCTGAAATCAATGAAATCCGAAAAGTAGACATGAAAAGAGCATCAGGATAAATTCTTTGTAACTGGATATTAAAGTTTGTATTTTTTGTGGGGAGCATTTGTCTGTTTGTTTAGTTGGTTTGGGTTTTCTTTGGTCTGGGAGGGGGTTTGTTGGTTTTCCTATTACAGAACTGGACACAATATTTTAGATGTGCTCTTGCAAATAGAAAAAAGAAGGGAATAAACAATTCCATTACCCTGCTAGCATGCATTGTGGTATGTAGGTGATTTTCTTCACAGCAAGAAAGGGCACACTGCTGATTGTTTTTAACTTGCCAACACACTCAGACTTTCTCTAGATACTGTCTAGCTTATCAGCCTTTGACCTGTACTGTTGTGTAGGGTTATTTCATTCCATGTGCAGGGCTTGATACATGCATCTGTTGAACTTCTGAAGCTTTCTTGCAAGTTTTTTCAAGTTTTTACAGGCTCCTGTGTAGCAACTTGCTCTAGTGTACTGAGTGACTCCAATCTGGTATCTTATTTGCTGTGAGTAAACTCTGTCTCCATCCTGGCTGTTAATAAGGACCATGCCATCATTCTTTGAGGGATAGCCCTGCTATGTGGCTGCTCAAAGGACTTTGTTGAGTAAGGAACTGGAGTTTGATTAACTGGCCCATGGCTCTCAAGAGTCTTTTGATACCTTTCTTTAAGGGGAATACATAACTTGTCTTTTTATATTGGGAATATCCTCTGATCACCATGACCTTTCTTTGAGTGTGTATAAAGAACAATTGCATCAATACAAAGGTTTTGGGGTACTCCTTGTCTGCAGAAATATAAATTCAGCTTCTGCCACTGTTACACTACTGAGGGGCAACAAAAGATGGAGCAACTATTATTGGGTTGCTGTTTCAATCAGGAAATGGCAGAAATAGAAAAGGAGAATTCTGAAGGGCTTTCTGGCTGGAAATACCAGAGCAGAAAAGCCTAGCAGCCTAGCTCGGGTGTCATGGGTAGTTAAAACACTGTGTTTGCATGCCTATGAATAAAGATGATGAAAACATTGCATGCTGATGAAGTTCTTGGTTTGGTGTTGTTTTTTTTTTTTTGGTGTGTTTTTTTTGTGGTTTTTTTAATGATTATTTGTTTAGAAGCCCCTCAGTAGTTGCACTGAATGTTTAAATAATTTACCAAGCACTTAAAAGCTGTTTTGGTTCTTTGCAATTGTAAGTGTGAAGGAGCCAAAGAATGTGTAGGACACTTCTCTGTGTTCCTCTGCATGGTATGGCTGGACTGTCAAAGGGGAGGGGTTCTGGATGGTTTTTGGAGAATTTGCTTTGGGAAAATGTCCTACACTGTCCTGTCTGAAAAAAAGAGCATGTGGAGCTTTTCAACTGCAGTAGGAACTGCACATTCCCAGTGTGTGAGTGTGGCGTAGCTTGGTTTGGCTTAGAAGGGTGTCTGATGCAATTTGATATATCATTAAGTTTCAGTAGCATATACTAGTTGGAATTCTCTCTGCCTTTGGATTCAGAACACGTACAAAGAGACTTAACTCTGTATGTATTGTAATGTTAAGTTTTCAAGCAATCGTTTTGCAAATGATGCTTGAACCATGCTATAGAGAGGTCAGGTGTGAGGACAGAACAAAGTCATTGTTAATACCTAAGTGCATTTTACTCTAGTTGACTTTACAAGAGGCTGCCATATCATGTTTCCATTGAAGTCTGAGAACTGAAAAGGCTTCTAGGTAGATTTGGTTCTGCAAGATACTAGAAAAATGTGTGGGATCCAACACTTCAAGGAAAAACACAAGTTTTTATTGCATGCTGTGTCACTGTGGCTTACTAAAATCCTTCCTAAGAATGGAAGTCTGAACTCCACCAGCTGGCCATTCTGCTGGCATTTGTGAAGAAGATGCATTGAGTTTGAACAAATAACAAGTTTATAGGCACTTTACTGATCAGCTTAAAATATTCTGTTTGGTTTGTTTGTTTGTTTGTTTAAGGAACAACCAAAACAAACTGTCGTTGCATATGTGAATATGGGGAATGATTCTATCCTGATTTGCTACAAGTGATCCAGTCCATCTCTTCAATTTTTAACTCCTGTGAGAAAAGATAAGCTAAAAGTGTGGCATGGAGCTGATTAAATCAACATACCATGACATTATAATGGGTTGAAAACCTGATGTCAGTCTGCTGGTAAATTTAGGCCAGCAGGAGCTGTGCATGGTTCATTGACAAATAATAAGATCATTTAGCCAAGGTGTGTATCATGTTACAGCATGGGATCTAGGTGCCTTGTGCCAAAAGCAAAATTTACAGGGAAGTAGAGCTACAAAACTGCTTCTTCCAAAGCACATGCTGGGAAGGCTCTCTGTAAGGATTAGATATGTAATGAGGTGCTTATTCTCTTCAAGGCTGGGGCAAAAACGTTGGAGATGTACTTATCCTGAATAGAGCCAACTGGCTGCACATTTGTTGTGGGGTCTGGCATGACCCTTGTCACTGCCACAGAAAACCTCACAGAGCCCGTGCTTCTGTTCCTTTCACTCAGATAACAGCAGTGAATCCAGTCTCCTGCCTCTGTTTATTGTTCTTTTGCTGCTGCTTCCTTGGCTTAAGTAACGGCCCTCACTGGTTGTGGGCCAGCCAGTTAATACAAGTAACACAGAGCTGTGCTAGGACGTTGTTCTTGCTATTCAAGGACAAGAGGAGCTGGCATAAGACTCTTAAAGGCCTGGAGCCATTAGTCCAATCATTAGGTATACATTTCTAATGTCTTTATTTGCCTTCCCAGGGAAGGCCTAAGGTGTTTTGCTTTCAGATATGTCAGGAATACTTCAGTTACTGCACTGTTTTATTCCTGAAATATACACATACTGTTCTCTTTGAGAAACTGCTCAGCCTTGTTGGCTGAGCTCTCCCTTGTTTTTGAGAAGGCCTAACTTCTGCTGTGAAGTCATCTTGACTTGCATTGATGTCAACAAAGAAGATGAACAATGCCATGATGAACTCCATGCTATGCATAGCATAGTTAGAGCAACTAAGATGAACTCTATGCTATGCATAGAGTTTAGTTTTAGGCAGTTGTGGGAGGAGCAGGGAGTTGGACCATGATGATCCTTAGGGTGCCTTCCAACTTGCAATTCTCTGATTCTAAATTCTATTGAATTCACTAAGGATATTGCTATTACCAGTGTTTTTACGCTTGCATCTTCTGTAGAGAGATACATAACTCTGACTGGTTTTTGGGTCAGAAAAGTAGATAAATCCTTAAATCTATTGTGCTGTATATAGCAATGATTTGTGAAAAGATATTGCAAGCCTTCTTGTATCAATTTTTCTTTAATATGTTTTGAAACTCCTTCTGCTTTGGGTGTCTGTCATTAAATTTTGATGGGGCATGAGGGAAAAGTGAAATTCTGCAAATTAATTTGCAGAATTTGTTTATAAATGTTTTTATTAATGTTTTTATTTGTTTTATTAATTAAATTTATTTGTTTATGAATTATGCAAATGAATAAACATAAAAATGAATATTATTCAAATTTTTTAGGCTTTTGTTTCAAAAAATTCTGTGGAGCTGCCAAGAGAGACTGTCCCTCTGATGGGGATGTGGCTTGCCATTCCTGTGTTTTGTGGGCATTCCTGTCACCTTGGTTAAATCCAGAAGTTTATGTTCACTGGGCATGCCCCAGCCTATAGTTTGTCAAGAATTTTTCCTCATGTTTGACTCCTGACATGGTCCCATAAAGTGTGGCCTGTCCTGAGTTTACTTCTTAATTTGGTACTGCTTTCATATGGTCAAGGGTTTTTCCAAAATTATCATTTACCCTGGTTTCCAAAGATTGTGTGATGCTGAAAAATCACACAGTGAGCAAAAGCCCAGGTGTTGCAGTGCAGAAGTGTATGTGTTGTCAGGGGCTGGCAGGCCTGGCTGCATCTGTTCTGAAATCTGCAGAACAAGCCAAAGACAATGGAGACAATCTCCTTTCAGTCCAGGAGGTGCTGAGCTGTCTCACAGGTTGAATGCAAGATCAGCCAGAGCACCAGTGTGGGCACCAATACTGAACAGCAACCGATATGATCACAGAATCACAGAATATTCCGAGTTGGAAGGGACCCACAAGGATCATGGAATCCCCTGTCCCTGCACAGAAGAGTCACACCATGTGCCTGAGAGCATTGTCCAATCCTTCTTGAAATCTGTCAGTGCTGTGGCCACTTCCCTGGGGAGACTGTTCTAGTGCCCAACCACTCTCTGGGTGAAAAACCTTTTTCTAACATCCAACTGAAACCTCTCCTGACACAATTTCAGGCCATTCCCTCGGGCGCTGTCACTGGACGGCACAGAGTGTCCAGTGACAGCACCCGAGATCAATGCCTGCCCCCCGTCTTCCCCTCATGAGGAAGTTGTAGGTGAGGTCTCCTCTCAGTCTCTTGCTTACAGAGCACTAGGATGGGGTAATGCTGTGTGCCTGTTTTTGGAGGGGCTGGGCCATGTAGGATCATCAGCTTTACCTAAGACACTGCTTTACTTGCATTATGCTTGTGTTGCAATCCTTCATGCTCCTATGGCAGGGAAGCTAATGTTATCTTCCAAGAAAGCTGCCTCGGTGCTACTGGAACCTCAGCTACCAAAATTATTTGGATAGCTTCAGCTATAAAGAATAGTTATGAGCTGACCTTTGGATTTGGATGGCTGCTCACACATGAGCTGTTACTCAGCTGATGAGCCTGTAGGAGCTCAAATTGGCTGTGCAGAGCACCAGTTTTGACTGTGCAGCTTCCAGGCAGAGTTGACAAGGAATGTCTGGTCACTGGAGCTCTCTGTTTCCATGGTGTTGCCTCACAAAACAATTGATGCTTGGCCAACTTGTGGTTTCCAAATTTAAAGTACTTAAATCACACAGCTAGAACATTCTGTTGGGTTTTACAGTCTCATGATGGCTAATGAAAACTGAGGTGGTGTGGGTACCCCACCGTGCAATGCTTTGGGATACATCTCAACTTTTATTCAGTTAGAAGGTGAGAAAAGTGTTGAAAGTGTAATTCTAGCCACCAGTTGTTGAAAGAGTCACTGTTGGATGGAGTGACAAAGGTAAAGATGTAAAACCAGAAAGGCCCCAAAGCACAGAGTAACTCCTTTGGTGTTCAGAAGTCTGGAAATTTTCTCTTGTGATTTTACAACATGCAAAAAATCTATGGCTCAGTGTAATGGTTTTCTTTAAGCTTGTTGAGGGCTTGCTTTGATCATCAAAGAATGGAGTCAACAGGCAGTTATGAAAAACTGAACTGAATCAAACTCCTATATTTTATTTGAAATTGTAGATGCATCTTCTCATGTCCTTTAACAGACAAGCCATCTCAAGTCCTTTATAAAGACAAGCCAGAATGCAGCTGCTAAAGATTTACTGAACTGGACACTGGATGCCAATATAGCTCTGCAGAAACCAGTAGAGGAAAGTTGATTGGGTTTTTCTAATTAATGTTGCAATGGCTGCTCCAATGGTCAAGAGTTGTTTTCTAAACTGATAAAGTGTGGGTAAAGTACTGGGATGAAACATATGCTTCATTTTACTTACTTAAGAGTACAGAAGGGTTGTTGATTTATATTTGACCTGTATTAAAGTACATGAGATTTTAGAATCACCCATAGCAGTGTACTTTGTAATGGAAATAACATCATCTTTCCAGTTGGCCCTTTTAAACATTCATTAATCTGTTCTGCTGGTCTTTGTTACTTTGAAATATCTTGCAGAAGGGAATTTTCTTTGCTAACTCAATATACTCAAAATCAGAACAGAAAATCCTGATGCTGACTGAACAAATCCATGACATCTGTGGCAATTTTAAAAATCCTATAGTTGTGGGCAGAATTCCAGGACGAGTAGGACTTCTGAATTTGAAGACAGTGGTTTATGTCCTCTGTATTTATGTCTAGGAGGTCATGACACAGTGGGTAGAGAACTTTATCCATTGTTAAAATTTTGGTCAATGAGATGCTTCTAATCTTCAAATAGCTGTCAGAGGCTTAATTGAGGGTTTGCATTCTTTGTTGTTTTGTTGAGGTTTTTGTTAGTTTTGTTTTTCTTTTTTTAAGAGGTATCTTGCTCTTCTGAAGGCTTAGAAATTATGAAGTTGGCAACTTGGTCATTATTACCACAAAAATTAGTGTGCAGAATACTCAAAAGAGCATACTGTTGTTCAACCTCATGATTCATTCAACAGGGAAACATTGGATTTGGCAAACCTAACTGCCATATTGAAACACTTGAGTGGGAAAATATACTTTCTCTGTTTCATGTCAGTCCAGCATGCCATCTCATGTGCTGGAGCTAGCATGAAAAATCATTACATCCCAGAGATGCAGCCTCTGGGTAAAAGTAATCCATGGATGAAATGGTAATGGTGCTGACTTCATTATTCAGCCTTCCCCTTCAAGTATGCCTTAGAGATAATACTAACCTGGAAGGAGCTGGTTTTAGTACTATGAGAGAAGAAAATTACTTCTTCGAAGTTTTATTAGCTGATATGGAAAAATGTATAAGAGTTTCTTTAAGATTCATCTGTTGTAAGGGAAGTGAGAAGCTGTTTAATAGTAGAGTCCATTTGTTGTATTTTAAAGGAAGGGTTATAAAAAGAAGCTTGTGAGGCAGTAGTCTGACTTTAATTAGGGTTACTGTGCTGCTTAGCTGCCAGTCTCACAGATGGCTGTCAGGGATTCGGAGGTTGAAGAGACTGGATTTCTCAAAGATTGTCCTGTTCATCAGCCACATACTCTGACTTCTGTTCCTGTTAGTCTAAATGTGTAGTGCTCATTCTAACTCACTCACTTTGACAGGTCTTAAGGATGCTCCCTCTCTGGGATGGGTGGTGACTGAGGTTCGTGGCCAGCTCAGAGATGGTGAGGCTCAGAGATAGCTCCCTGGATGTGATCCCACCTTGTTCTTAACTGCAGCCCTGGCAGTAGGAGCCACAAGATCCCACCAGCAGGGCTGTGGTGACTGACTCCTGCTCACAACAAGAGGCTGAGCCCAGAGTTTGTAGGAACTGGGAGTGGTGCAGGCAGAGTCCTGCTTGGGGAAAAGAAGTAGGAGAGCTCTGGGGACAGGATTTGAGAAGCAGGGTTGATTATCCTAAGATGAATTACTTGTCAGTAGAATTGCCTTATTTAAAGTTTGGGGCTTGGCATGCTTCAAAGATCCCAGGCCCAAGGGGAGGTTAACAAAGCTTAGGAAGAAGAGAGCTACTGATAATGAACACAAAGAATGCAGAACTTAGAACTTGGCAAGAACACTCAAGATAAGAAGGTACTAACTAAACTAATTCAGCAACTGTGTCAAAATCTGTTCCAACTGGGTAAAGGGTAATTCTCATAGGGGGAGATCACAACCCAATGACCTCTGACTCAAATGAAAGATCCTGATCATGCACAGTAGCTAATAATGAATTAAATAATATCTTGCACAATCAGCTTTTTTATGAGTAACCAATAATAGAACAACAAACATTTAATTTTTATTAGATAGGTGGAATATATTAGATTAACAGTGTATAAATAATGATTGTCTTCTCTGCTTAGGGTGAAAGCTTTGTGGATTTACTACCTGGTAATCATCCATGTGCAAATATGAAATAAATCATTACCTGGTGTCTTACTGCACACTGGGTGATGAATCCTGATTTTGGGAGAACAGTTTTCTGGTGATCCAGACAGGACAAGCCTAAAAGGCCTTGCCCAGTTCAGCTCTGTACCTGAAGTGGAGGGGCACACCAGCTTTTGGTTTGGGGACCCTGGACAGCCTGTCCTGTGTAAAGTTTATAACCTATCATCATGCTAGGACTGAACTAAAAAAACGAGGGTGGCTTTCCCCTGTGGAACACAGAACATTGGCCTGATGTGACAAGATAAATGGCAAACTGTTGGTGTCCAGAAACACAAACTCTGTAAAAGCAATGTAATGATTTTCTGAAACCATATAAAATTGAGATATGTTTCTAATCTGCATGAATTTGGGGCAAGGAGAATATTCTAACCAATGTGTGTCTCAGAAGTTTGCGGCATTTTTACACATTTGCTCTCAAAGTAAGTTTTCTTTGAGTTTTAGAAGTTTTCCTTGTTCTGTGTGATTTATTTTTTTTTATTTTTAGAGAACAGAGTAGTTAAAAATTTATCAAGTAGAATAGAATGCATTGGAGAATACAGATATTCTTGTTTTATTTTTTCTTACTGTCATTTAAGATAGACAAAGCTAAACAACTGAAAGAAATATTACTTTAAACAAAATGCAGTCTTTTCGTTCTTGGTGTGTTTCTTTTTCAAACAATTTCTGTTCAAAAAATTCTGTTCTTCTCTGGCAACAGAAGAAAATATACTCTTCTGAAAGAGCAATCAAGAGCTAATCCATTCATCTCTGCTAAAACTCCCAGAAACCAGAAACCCTTCAAATATGTCCCAGGTCCCTACAGTTAGCTCACAGAAACTAAGGGCTCTCCTTGACTGTGTACCAGACTTCTTTTTCTGTGCAAGCAAAGGACTAAAGCTCTGAGCAGACATTGCTGTTCAGCATCAGGATTTTTTGGCTGTGCTGACCACCACTTTAGCTAAAAACTTTTTCCTGGCATCAGTCAAAACCCAGACAGTAACTAAACAAGCAATGAAAATTTTGCTTGGATAGTAAAGGGTTGTATTTATTCTTTTGAAATGCAAGACTCAAAGACTGCCATATATGTTTCTCCAGGCATCAGAGAGCTCAGGAAATTTTGCAGCACTTAAAGGATTTGGAGGTGGTGGACTGGTGGATAAAATGTCTTCAAGGACTAGAATTCACACATATGACTGTTAGGTTTTATGATACAACACTCATCCTCACACACACAGTTATATTTTGCTTGATTCAGTTTGATTAAAAACCAGGCAGCACAACTTCCAATCCTGTTGTTCATCCTTAACACAGATGGTCTAGGTTTTGCTGCACCTGTGCAGTAAAATAAAACAGTGTTCTTGGAAAGTTAGTTTGAATTTTCACTGCAGTCAGCTGAAATGTTTGGTTTTCCTTTAGAGATTTGAGTAGCTTTCTTCTTTTTGTACAAATAACTTTGTACAATTTTTTTCAGAAATGAAAGCTAACTTGTATTTCATTTCAATAGGAGCACTTAGCTTTGTTTACACTTAAATGCTGAATGTTTTAAGCTTACGAAAATTAAGTGGGCTGTATATTTGGGAGAAAACAGATGAACAAGGTATGTTGATAAATTGTTATATGATTAATTCCTAGATAATGTGAACCTATTACATATCTATACTAGAGATCCTGGGTCTGTTTATAGAATGGTTGAAAGGAGCCCTGGCAAGGGGCCATGCTCCAGGCAGCAGAGGAAGGCACAACCACCCTGAGGCATTTTCTGGTCAACCATGTGGATAAAAAGCCTTCCTTCCTGTAGCTGCAGGGCACAAGAGGTGTCTTTGTGGTACATGAGCATCAGGCAAAAATGTGGCCAAAATGGATCAGAGGAGCCCTGACAATTGGGCATGGTGCAGAGGAAAGCAGAAAAGCTCTAGAGTCCAGTGTCAATCTGCCTCAGGGGAAAGTTCCTTCCTGACCCCAGGACTGCTGATCAGCTATTCCCTTAGTATGTGGACAAGACTGCCTCCTCATCCCACAGCCTTCTGGTCATGCCCCCCAGGAAATGCCCAAGCCCTATTCTCTCTCAACCTGCAGCCATCTCAGGGCCTTCCAAGATAGGCCAAGTGCCATAGTCCTGATCAGCCCTGGGGGTAAGAATCCTTTCCAAGCACAGTGGGTGTTACAAAGTGCTGAGACCCCTGGAAAACATTTCTGGATCCCATTTCTTATGGCTGCTGCCTGTGGCTCCACGGGGAATGAGGACAACAAGCTCTGCAGTGTTCCTCAGGAAGGAGCATTCAAGAAAGGACATTCAAGAAGCATTCCCTCGTTCTTGCCATGGCTACCCAGCTGAAAAGGCACCACAGCCCCCAGCACATCCAGGGGCTGGTGGCTCTCATCTCTGGAGGGGCTTGCATCTGTTCTCTAAGGCTGAAGCAGGATTTCCATCCAGCAGATGGGCCTTGAAATGGCCCCTCCAGGAGCTGGCTTTGCAGTGGAGAGCCTCCAGCAACCCCCTCCAGAACCTCCCCCTCAGCCCCCATCAAATAATTCCAATAGCTCCTCAAGGACTTCTTCTGTGATGTTTTCACAGTGCCCCCTGGCCTGCTCTGGCAGCATAAGATGTGAGGATGCTCCCTTTTATCCTGTCCCTTTGGTTTAATAAGAGCTGCATCAATTGGCTCCTCTTTTTTGGCTATGTAAGCATTTATTTCTTAGGAACAATAGAGAATGGACTGTCTTTCTTCTTTTCCTACATCAATTGAATTACATATGTTTTCCAGGCAGTACCACTGCTAATTCAGTAGGCACATGAGCATGTTACATAAGCTCTTGTAAAAGAAAATTATTGTGATTTCACATTTCTACAGAAGGCAAACACAATCAAATCCCTGCAACTGCCCTATGTTTGCTCTGTTGTTCTCAAACTATAAATGCTTTATGGAAACACTGGGATTTATATGTACATTCATCCTTTAAGGAGAAGAATAGGTCTCAATCCCCTGGGGTCTTGCTTTACTAAAGATGTGAAGCCTCTGGCTTTTCTGCTCCTGCTGCATGTTGCTTTCTGCAGCATGGGACAGCACTCACACCAGAGCTCCACTGAGCTCCAAGGCAGATGGAGAGCTGATAGGTATTGCTTTGTCACTGAGCAGCCTGCTTTAAAATACCAAATACCAATGTAGTTATTGAAGTATGTTTCTGATTAAAAAATGTGCATCTTTGCATTCTTCATTCCAAAACCACATTTAGTAATGGCAAAAGAAGCAATGAAGTGATCTTTCTAACACACCAAAACCACAAGAAAACCTACTAGTGTTGAAAAATTAGTGTCCAAATTTTTGATATGTAAATACTAATACCAATCACCTCATTACTAGAAGACTGACCTATATGTCAAAGAATCCATAGGTGAGAGTGAAATCCATACCATAATTTAAGTGGCCTGATCATATTGTGCCTTCTGACTTGGAAATATTGCAGTGGTTTGCCTTTTGGGGAGATTGTTTCCTTTTGCTTTTTGTAATTTTTTTCTCTCTTTGTTGAAAAGCTATTGAAACAACTATTAAATAAAAGCAAACAGCTAACAGTCCTCTTCTTCCATCAAAGGATGGAAAAACATATCCATCTGCCTTTCTATGGATTATAAGGGAAGGAGGTGAAAGCTATGCTAAATATCTGAGGAATGATGAAGTAGGGCAAACTGCACTCTGATTTTCTGTATCAGCTGCATAACTCATCCATCACTATTACAGTTTGCAGCTGGGGATATTGCAGGGCTCTGACATGAACTGTATTGGGGGATGGAAACACCCTGTTGAATTGATTGCACAGTGTAGTTAAAAGGCCTCTGCTGTTATTTCATGTTGTAAATGCTCCTCTGTTGCTGTTAAGAAAACCAGTACCACTTTAAACAAAAAACTTGAGTGACTTCTGACTCCTGAAAGGTCTAGACTGATGACCTGCAGTTTCAAATTTGGTTAGGTTTGGTTTTTTAAAAGTCCTTGGGAGGTGACACCTGCACTGGAACTTTCTTTGCATTTTTCTAATTTTTTTTTTTTCAGCACACACACACGGGGGGCTGTAAGTAGAATCTGAATTTTAGGAGAAAGGGATAATGCCTATTTGCTGTCCCCCACTAAAATTGTCACCAGTAGTTCCCATATTTCCACATTTTCATTTCTTCCTTCCCTTTTCTTTCTTTCTCTTTTGCATGCACCCACTGCTTTGACTGGGATTTTTTATTTTTTTTCTGTTTGCTTTTGTTTCCTAAATATTTGCTTTTTTGCTTAGTCTTATGCCCTGCCTGAACATTTAACTTTCAGTTTTGAATTCCAGCCTCTTCTGGTTTGTCCTGGCAGAATCCTGACTGTCAGACTTCCAGATACTGGCAGAAGAGTCCAGCTATTGTTAGATCTGGTTTTAGGAAGTGGTATGACCATACTGGAGATCATACTGGAGGTAAGCCCCAGCTCTTCTGAGAAAAGTAGAATGACTGAAATGTGGTGATGTCCCTTCAGGCCACTAGTGTGCAGTAGCTTCATTGCAATGCAACAGCAGAGAATGTTTAGAATATATGATGTATGGTTTTAGTAGAGAGAGATACCCTGAAAGGACAGAGGTCTTGGAAGCCTTTCAAGTTAAGTTTTGAATTTCAGGGGTTTAGAAAAGTTTATAAATTCCTTCCCTAAAATTCAGAGATTAAACATTGTAGTTTCAGTTTGCATAGTATATTTTATGTTTTAGTAGCTGGGTTTTACTGAGGAAACCAATGTGATGCCTTTTCAGGGAACTTTTCTATCCCTATGCTCCTGCAAATAATTGCTGTCTGAACCAGACTGCTGGGTTTTCTCATGACTATCAAAGGATTCTGAGTGGGCTTCAGAGCAGTAATTTTATGATTTATAGGACAAGCTATTGGCGCTGTTTTCAGCATAACAGGATCCTGTTTTAATTGTAGGACTGACATACCTTTAGGGCTCATATTTTTTTTAACTTTTGGACTTCTAGACAGCATAGCAGGTGGAGCTTTTGTCAATTAAATATAGGAAGTGTTTATTATGATACTAGCTAGTGGGAAAGGAAGAGAATTTTTTCTGTCTTGGACATGGGGTGTGTGCTGTACTAAACAAATTATGTGTATTAAGCTGTTTGCTGTCTTTCAACCAAGCCTTCTGTTCAGTCTAGCACTTGCATACCAAGAGTATCCACTTTCCCCTTTTCCTAAGTCTTGCAAGTAACCACAAATAGACTGTTTGCCAGGGTGGTAAGTTCTTGAATTTGTCATAGTTACTAGTGATAAATTATCTTTCCCATAAGGACATGGGAGGGAGGAGGTGAACATAATTACTTCTGTGCTGTAGTTATGACCCTTAGAGTGAGCTAAGTAGAAAGATGGACATGAGGTCTTAGAAGGCTCAGATAAGGTCAGATGGCAAATTGACTATGAACTATGCTTTCTCTTTTCATGAAACTACCCCCCCTTGACCAGGAAAGCCCAACTACTTTGAGAAATTTTTATTTTTCTCTCTTTTCTGTCAGTGTAAGAACAATGTTCCTTTTTTAGAAAGTTTTAAGTTTTATTTTCCTGGCTTAAGTTAAAGGTTAGGTTTACAAAAACAATAAGCTGCTCAGTTTTTACAATAGTTATAAATATAGAAATGACTATTCATAAATCTAAATAAGGCTGTAAAATTCAACCTGATTGTAAAAAATAACGGAAGGGATTTTTTAGTTAATGCATATGGACTTTGTTCATCCCCTAGTCCATGAAAAAGCTCAGCTGAACCATTATAAAGGATTCTGGTCCACAATGCCATGTTTTTGCATTAGATACCCTCAGTGTGATATATAATGAAAAGCTCCCTACTTGGCAATTACTGGAGATCAGGGTGCTCATGAGGAAGGCCCTAGTACTGATTTAATGACTGTTGGCAGAAGGCATTATTGATACATTAAAAAGTTTGCTGATAGCTCCTCATGCATGCCAACAGGCTAGGATGGGTTCACTCAAGTCTGACATACCTATATCCACCAGCATTCTGCTGAAGATAACTGGAAAGATAACTCATTGGCAGTGAAGTCTAAAGTTAGGGTTTCATACTTCTGCTTGCCTGAGAAGGGGGTTCTGTTGCCTTCTACTATACCCAAAACACTCTTTTCTCTAGCAAAAATGTGAAATAATGGACTTTATTTCCTTTGACCTAATTTGGAATATGGCATCTTATATGTAGTGGCCTGCCACTTCTCAAATGTATGACTTAATGCATTGCAGTATTTTTTAGTGCTTTTAGAATACATCATTGGATATTAGTACATTATGGATGTAGAGTACATTATGGATACTAGTAGTCAGTCTACAGTTATAGTTACAAGTTGCTTTTCTTCATTATGAAGTTTCATTTCATTGTTTTGTGCTCTCTTCCTAAAATACTAGTATGCTTTTAAAACAGTCTGAACTTGCTTGATGAACTGCACCCTGATTATTTCACTAGCTGCATAACACAGCTTCACAGTCAGGGTGAGAAGAGTCTTTCAAGGCTGCAGCAAGTCTCACTAAATCCAGCAAAAAAAGAAAGAAAACAAAAGAAAACAGGCTGAGAGCTGCATACCCAGTTGCAGCTGTGTTTAAAGAGGATATTACCCCAACACTTTAAAGACCAGATTGATAAGTTTCTGTCTTCTTTTTCTGTGATTATTTCATTCCTGTTAAAGCAATTCTGTGACTACCCAACCTTGGCAAAAAGCCATCGTGATGAGCCTTCACTTCTTGGCAGATAGATGGTGTTGAATTCCTAACTTAACACAATGGGACGCCTGCACTAAAACTCTTATGCCAGATTTTGTGTCAACCTTTAAAAACACATCCCAAAAGAACATTGGGTGTAGACAGAGTGCAGTCTCCTCTGGGTACACATTAGGCAGTGGTGGTGTTCACTCTTTACAGAGACGCCTGAATCACGTCTCCTCCTGAGCCATGTCCTCAATCTAAATCCAACATTGTGCTTTAATATTCTGCCTCCATCTCTCTTCCAGGCACCCTGATTCTGGCTGAGTGTCTTGGATTTTCTATGGTAGGGTGGCACAGTCATAATATATGAAGTTTGATCTAGGACCTGGTGGTGTGAACCTCTTTTTTGTGAAACGGGTGTTGAAGTTGCCTTTTTGGAGTGCACTGAGCTCAAGTCCTCCTTCTGATGGTGGGTGCCTTGTTCCCCTCCTCAGTTTTGTAGGAGGTGTCTGCTTTTGGGACCATATTGCAAGGGAAGGGACTCAACCTGTTGTTGCAGACCTTTAGCACAGAGATGGTTTTGGATGTATCAACACATGGCATATACAAGCACATAATTTGGGGTTACAAGAGATTTTGCATGTAAAGCAGTCAATTAAAAATGTGAAGCATGCTGAGCAATCCCTTGACTTCCCTGGCCATGTGCTTTTTTCCTGTGAATTTCTTTCCAAGGCATGTGAGGCATGACTGTTTTTCTGCTTTGGGAATCTGTTGCTTCAGAGGCATGATGAGTCCCTCCCTCTATTTTAAATCTTAGAACTGACTATACTGGCACACTATTTTAGCATATACCTTGCCTCATATCCAGAAAATGTGCTTTTCTCTTTCAAAGAAATATGTATTATTCTTTTGGAAATATTCTCTGTATATTCCCAATCATACCATGAAAGATTAAAGCAAAGGTCTCTCAGCTGGAAACTAACTAAACCTGGACAAATTTCTCTTTGTCTGGAAAGCACTTGATATTTTATGTACATCTCATAAAGATGATTTTATTAATCATTAATTTACTGCTGGTATAAGACATTTAAAACTTGCTCCCATTCACGTAGATGTTTAGCATCAGCCCTTGGTTACAGGTTAACACCAGGCAATACCTACATTAATTGTAAATTGTCCTGGAATTGGTTATTTTACCTTTCACTGCTAAGTTTTCTCCTGGTCTGCAGTGCCCACCCACACATTCATACACTCATTTGGAGAGCTCAGCTGCAGGAGCTGGGCCAGCAACTGGGTTTTTTTATATGCACATGCAAACACACACATGGAGAATAATGAATATTTTGGTGAAGAAATGCTTAACAGTTAAAAATGTGGTTTGAATTACATAGTTTTCTGTTTCATATGAATGTGTATCATTCCCATCAGAATGGGCTCTTGTGTAAGCTGGTACATTTGGAGTTTGCAGTTACTGCATTCATTTAGCCAGGGATTATGTTGTATGGTAAGGGAAAAAGATGACACAAATCTGCAATGCTCTAAAAAGATTGTGGTGTTGCACTCAAAATGCCTAAGATGGAGATGGTGAGAATCCCCAGCCCATCCCCAAAACTGGATCTCATCAGTACTGCTGAAACAATTTGGCAGCAAACTCCTTTTCTTCAGGTTACTTTCCAGCCTTCTGGCAGCTGTGCATTCTGCTCATCAAAACCATGAAAAAGACTTGTAATTTATTGGCAAGGTTTTAAATCATTTACATGTGTAACTTTGAGTGTTTGAAAGGTAATGTTATAGACATGTCATTAGCCTAGGTGATAACATAATCCATAATGCTCAGTATTTCTCATTGTAAGTTTTTCTTCTATAAGTTTTATGTGGTATTTTTGCTAAGCTTTAAGGGTTTGAACTGCAATTTTCCATTTTGGATGTCTGTCTTAAGCAGACCTGGAGGATGGGAAAGGAGCTCAAACTTCTCTGATGAAGATGAAACAATTATATCCTCTCTTTTCTTAGAGTTTAGCATCTTCTTACTGTGCAGAAATTATTTGATATTTAATAGGAGGCTACCTTCATGTTGAGTATTCTGCTGCTCATCTAGGGAGGATAAAAAAATTTCAACTTGGCTAAGATATAAGACCTTTAAGAGTGCTATGAACATGGAGTCGGAGTCAAGAGCAGAGACTTGTAAAATTGGAATGATAATATTTCATATATTCACAACACAGTTCACTAGGCTTTGAATTTCTACACTGTATGAAGCACAACGGTGAGAACACGAGCCCTGAGAGTTAACTGGTGATACAGTGTTGATATGGGTGTACCTCATATTTACCTCTGGTAGGTGGGGATAATTCCACTGTAGGGTACGGATACAAACTAGTTTTCATGAGCCACTTATGTTCTAGTAATAGTATTAGTTTTAGTTCTATTTCTCTTTTCTAGTAATAGTATTTTATCCTGTTATTGAAAAAAAATTAAATAATCTTACCTTGCAGGTAATATGCCCAAAGCAGTACAAGGAGCAGCCAGAAAAAGGCAAAATGTTGAATAAATGTTTTGTAAAGGAATTCTGTTCACCCATGGCTGGTCTGATGAACATCCTGTGGAAAATAGTCAGAGGACATAATGCAATGCAGTATCATATATACATATATGTGTGTGTGTGTAGAAAGACAGGGAAAAGCAAATTAAGGTCAACTTTTCAACCATTTTGCCAAATGGGAGTATTTTTGTTGATGCCTATTTACTGCACATATTGTTTCAAGGAGAAAAAAATATTTTTAAGCAATATTAATGTTGTTTACATTTGTCTCTAAAATTACTGTGTTAAACCTGTAACAAAAGTCAACTGCAGGTTTATTTTGCTGTGGAAATAAAACGTGAACCAATGTGCAACTTCTGGTAGGGTTTGAATTTGAATTTCCATTAATTGCCAACTAATTCTAGGACAGATGCTCTGATAATAGTGAAGTGACTGCTACATTAACTAAAGCACACACATGTGCCCTTGGCAGACAGGCAGTGTTCAAAACATTCCCACTGTTTTACCTTGTCATCCCTGTGTGCTAGCTGTCAACATTCATCAGCAATCTGTGTTAGAAGCAGGGCTCTGCTTTGGCTGTAAGAGACCTGAGCTGCTATTCCTATGGTTTCTCTTCTGCTTAGGAATCATTCCAAGCCTAAATTTAGCATTTTTTTTTTTTAAATCTCATTTTAGTGTAACATTCAAACTGATGACACTAACCAAGAGCATGTCTGATTTTAGAGCTGCAGTCTTGACAGTGTTTGTACTGGAAGAAAGCTTCTGTTATTCTTTGCATTACTGATCTTTGTTTTTCTCCTGGGGCTGGAACATAAAGTTCATGATATGGTAAGGCTTGGGAACACCTGAGTCCTTTCTATTTTTGAGAAAGAAACATTTTTAGATGGAAAAGTGTTCTTTTTATTTACACTGCTAATAACTCATCTAGAAATTTTAGTTTTATCTTGTAGTTTCAATTTAAATGCATAGTCATTTGTTAGTGTTGGTTTGATCTTTTGAGGGAGTTATTTTTTGTGAGCAAAATAAATTGTAAGATATTATAATCTTAGATACAATAGTGCATGTTCACTTAATGAGTGTGTATTTTCTTAAGTATTTTTTTCTTGCTTTTCATTGACTGTCTTTCTCTAATGCAGATTGTATTTCATATAGTCTCTTCAAAGAGAAATTAAAAGTGAATTTTTATGCATTGTAAGCTATAGGATCTATTTCTTTGTTAACAAGTGAAGGAGTTACCCAAATAAATGAGTGATTGATATGAATATCTCCTGTTAAGCAACTGTGCCTCTCTTGACAAGACCACCAGTTTTCCAGACAGGTTATCCTTACAACCTTGATCAGATGACTCCTGATATGCACAGTAAGATACTGCTCTGGTGCCTTTCTTGGCTTAAGAAAATGTGGTTGTATGAAAAAAAACCAATCCAGTAATCCTTTTCAGGGCCTGTGATGAGTAAGGAAGCATGAATTTTATTGCTTAATTAAATTTGGAATTCTTGTCAGTAAGTACCTGGTCTGCTTTGATTTGTATGATAAAATAGAAAGTGTGCTCCTATTGCTGGTGCATTGTTTGAACAGCCAGTGCTTTTTTTTTTTTTGTAAAGTCATGGCAAAAATAGCTTGTCTAATCTCATCCCATGAATACAAACAAAATCAATGATACCTTTGTCTGTTCTGCTGCTCATGCTCTGAATTAGGTTTCTGTTGGTATTTTCTGGTTCCTGAATTCAGTTTTAAGTGGAGCTCTTGATATCAAATGGGTTTATCTTTAAAAGTACCAGGATGTGGTCTGTCCAAAATTAAGGAAGGCCTGCCATCAACAGCAGTAGTGCAGATGCCTTGCAAGACAGATGTTCCAGGTTGGTGTGAAATGTGGGGTATTTCAAAGGCAGCAGCACACTGCCACCTAAGTGGATATGAACCTGGAATTGTCCATTAGGTTAATACTTGCTGGGGCTGACTGGAAAAGGGAGATCTGGGGAGATGCATCACCAAGAGTCTGGCAAAAGCCTCATGGAATTGGTAAATGGAAGTGTGTAGAACCTTACCTTAGGTGGCAATGCTCAGTTAAAAACCAGATTGGCAGTGAAAATATGGGGATTGGGTGTGTGAACACACAGAGGCAAAGGTGCAAAAGGTAGAGAGCAATTGAAACATCCCACTGAGAGAAGATGTTTATGTTGCTCTTGCCTTGGCATTACCCTCTGCTCCCTCAGGACCTTTCTTAGGGCTTTACCCTGGTGCTTCCGGTGACAGCAGTGGAGGCCAGTGCCCTCACTGCAGTGCTCTTGATATTATGCCTATAGGTTTTTCTCCTATTAAAATGCTGTCCCTACATCTTCCCCCAGTGTGCTGGAATGTTTCTTATCTATGATATTTTCTACTTTTCTACTGTTGTCAACAGCGTCTGTTTGGTCTAGTACCATGACAGCCAAGCACCAGTAGCCTATAGTCACAAACCCTGTAATCACAAAAGGCTTGTTTTATTCTATTTTTTTAGATAGATTTTTTTTAGATTTTTTTCTACTTAAATATAAATATTCTATTTATATTTATTTATAGCACAGCAGCTAGCTGGAACTGATGTGTCTCTGTTTCTTACCTGTGCTCAGGAGCATTTTTTTTCCCCTCCATTTTAGTGTTGAAAATCTGAGATTCCCATGTATAACCTTGTCATGGAATTCTGTGAAGGAGTAGTTTCTGGTTCCAGATGTCCACAGACCTTAACTAAAGGGTGCACTAAAAGTTCACAACAGAGTAAATCAAGTTAAAAAACTGCACATCACTTATCTGAGTCTGCACTAGATTTAGAGTTTTGCATAATCTCATCCTTACTTCTTCCTTCTGATTTTTTTAACAATCTAGTTAAAATGACATTTTAAGAGTTTAAAATTCAATAAATAGGTTGTTAATGCATAGCTTCCTGTTAATCAGTTGGGATTTTTTTTGGAAATGCTGCAGTTTTATACTTTGACAGATCTCTTTCAAAACTACTTAAAAACTACTTGTAAACAATGATGGGAAATGAACATTATTTGGTATCTTCTGGGAATGTGGTCAGTATCTGAATGAAAAAAAGAGGATTCAGAAAAATTTCAATCAAAAAACTATTATGTGCCTTGAATACAGCTTTCTGCCACTGCTCTGCTGTACACAATTTGATAATAAAAAATTAAAAGCTAGACTGACAATAAGATACACTGAAGAAAAAAAATGGCTCTGAGCTGAGGACAGAGTTAATGCTTAATTCAATTACAGGTTTAATGCTTTTGTTGAATATTTGGTTGAGGTTTTTTTTTTCTGAGATCGGTTTTGATTGAACTAAACCTACTATATTTAGATCAATTATTAATTTTTTCTGTGCACCAAAACACAGAGTCAGTATTATGTGTGTTAACACATACCTGTCCCATGAAAGTTATTCAGAGGTACTCAAATAGTGGCAAGATCATTACAGTTTTCTCTATTCTGTGTTCTGTGATTCTCCACAAACATCAAAGATGGACACAAGAATCAACACAAGGGTTCAATAGGTTTTCAACAAATGAGTTTTGGTACTTTTCTTAAATGATGCTGACCTCAGTATATTAAAAAAGAAATCAACCCTTCTGCTTCCTTCCAATAAAAGGAAGAACATAAGGGGCATGCACATTTTGTGTGTTTCTTCTGCTAATTAGAGGTTTGAAGGAACTGTGCATGAAAAACTCCCCACTGAGCTTACTGAATTTTATGTAACAGCCCTATTATCTGGTATTAGTGTTAAATGTCCATTTTCTCTCATGTCCCCGTGCTGGTAGATGAAAACTTACTGTTTGGGCTTTTTATGTCGACTTGATTGCACACAGTGCTAAGTGAACACAAAAGTCCTTTCAAATAAGCTCAGAGCAAGGAAAATCTGTTCCAGTAGGAAAAGCAGTTGGGGCTATTTTGGAATGTGTTGTTGTGGCTTTAGCAATAGTTAAGAAAAACTACGTGTAATATTTCAGTTGCCTATGGGACTCCAGCATGCAAAATGTATGATGTCATTCTTCCCATCTTCCCTGTTGTTTTGGGGAAGGGAGGAAGAAGGCATGGAGTGAAATTATGAGAACAGTCTCCAAGACACACTTTTGTTAGGGTTACAGCTTGAGAATACTTGAGAATGTCTTTGCTCTAATAAGCAAGTCTATTGCTTTATCTGCAACTTTTCACATGCCTTACATTCCTCGTTTATTTACATTGCTTTTGGTGTTTATGTCTTGGAGGCTGGTTGCTTGAACTATTCAAATTGTCTCAAAGCAGATAACTTTCTTGGAGTGTGATTTGCTAGTTGAATTGTATGGCCAGAATATGTAGCATGACATAATAGAAATAGTTGGTGCAAGATATATATATATATATATAGCAATATGGTAGAAAGCCTGAAAAAGCTGTTATTTGTCTTTCTGTACTTCCTCTGGATGCTTGTGGCTTTTTTGGCATAAGCATTTTGATGTAACAGAAGATACAAACTATATCTCATAAATCGACTGCAGAAAGCTAACTCAGATATCCTGCTGTGTTACTGCATTTTTGGTACATTTGTAATATAAAAAGTTAGTATTTAGATACTACCTCTGAAGGAGAGCCTAAGGAAAATGTAATTTGTGCTTGTTCTGAGCCCTTGTTTTGTTTTGCTAGTCCTTGCAATAAATATCAGGGATTTCTTACTATGGGAAAGTATTTTGCACTGTTCAGCATTTTTATTCCCAAAAATGATTACAGGTTTTTGATTTCCCCCTAGGAGTTGCCAGCCTGGTTTGCTTGGGTGCCACTGCCATGAGAGCTCCTGCAGAACTGCATCTGTGTTCATCCTGGCCTCATTTATTCTCTAAGCAGACACTGGTGATATACCCTGAGGTTTTAATTGATTCAGGGTGTGAGTATGAGGCTGCATGGCATCCATGCACTTCCTCACACCCTAAATCAGTTCAATTCAGTTTCTTTGCTCACCTACCATCACATGGGTCTTGTCAAAAGCTTTTTACTGCCTTTGTGGCCCGTAAAGCCAACACTTCAGACAGGCAATTCAGAGCCATCACCTGCCTACCAATGTTTCTCAGGCCTTTTCTGTTACATCTGCTGATGAAGATGTTTTCTGTGGCAAATCTTAGACCCTAACAGAAGGATTTTTAATTTCACTTCTATTCACTAGAAAGATTTAACCCATTTTGAGAAGTGTCATCCACTTCTGAAATATTTTCTCTCTATGTCCCATACAAGGCCTATATTGCCATCAGTTGGTGTTTGCTGCTGCATGCACTCAGCCTCTAGGTAAAGGAGTTAGAGCTATTCTTGATAATTTTCACTACTTGGCTCTATAAGTATTCTTCCAAATTGCCTCCATCCTTCTTCAAAGGCTTTTCTTTAATCTCATCAACAGTGATTACTTAGTCTCTTCACCTTTTCTTCTTTGACAGGTGAATCCCATTGCTTCACATATGGGATATTTGCTTGTACAGTTTTGTAAAATCATACAGAGAAAGACTGATTTTACAAAACTTTTTGTACAAACAAAGAAGAAAATCAGTTAAACTATTGAGATAAGGCTGGTCAAACAGTGGAAAATATCTTCCTTTTCCAGGTTATCCTACATGCCAAAAGAAGGCTGTCATGCTGTTGCCAAGCTTCTGACATCTTTCAAAATTTTAATGAGGAGTTTAAACCCCTACTGGTATCCTTTGGAGGGAAAACTGTTCATGAAATATGAGCTACCAACCGAAAATAATAGTATATTTTGAACCTGGGAGTCAAGTTAAATTAACGTCACAACTAAAATACAAATATGATAATCTTTCCTGTTGCTCATTTTTTCCAGTTGAGGCATTTGTTGCTTAATTGTGATTGGCTTTATGCCTAAATAGCTTTGCCGGGTTAATACATTGCTTTCTAGCAAGTATCTGGGCACTTTCCCACTTAAGACCAGTCAGTGTTCTCGGGGTGCCCATTTCCTATCTCCCTCCTCCCCCCATTCCAAATGCCCTAGGTTGTGTTCAAACGGGAAAGGCATCCCTGTATCCACAGGCATCCAGATGAAGTACAGAGGTGTCCGATTGAAGGCCCCGCAGTGGAGGTGCATGGATGGTAAAGACAAAGCTTCCAGTTTGGCATTTCAGCCTGCATTCAGGAGACACAGCTTTGCCTGGTTACGTCTTTATAGCAACTTTTAACAGCAGTGATGGAGCAGCACTAATTTTAAAGACAACCAGCATTTGCCACAGGGCACGGCTGAGCCCCTGAGCCCCGGGGAAAGCCTGGGCAAGGGAGGGCAAAACGCGGCCCGGCAGCCAGGGCTGAGCCAGGGGAAGCGAGCGAGAAACAGCCCTGCGAGCCCTGAGGGGACAGCGGGAGCAGGGCCGGGGGCAGGAGAGACCCGGCAGGGACGGCCCTGCGGCCTGGGAGGGATTTCTGCTCCTCACCACATGTTTCTGTCTGTATCTGGTGGAATAGAAGAAATAATTAACTTCTTTTTCAGGTCTGTATAAGGCCTAGGATCTACTTAGATGTGTACTCCACAGGAGTAGTTTCTTTCTTCTGTGGCTATTTTGTCTAGAAAATTGAATATTCAGCCTAAATATAACAGCTCAGGAGTAAGCTATGCTGCTTGAATAGCTATGGACAGGAATTCCCAGGCTCACCCTGTGGCCTACATTCCTGTGCAGAAATGCATAGGAATGTCTGTGATTTAGGTTCCACGATGGCTGATGGGGCCAACCACATCATTTCTCACTGTTGTTTTAAATGCTGGCTGTTTACATTTATATCATGCTGTTGATTCTTTTCCTTTCCTGAGAAGTTAGCTGAAAACTGAAAACAATGGTAACAGGTAACCTGTGGAGGACAAAGGGCTTTTTGTTTAAAAATAGAAAATGTGAATGCTAATTTTGATCCCAAGATGTTTCTGGCAGAGAAGGTTAGCCCAAATGCTGTTTTGTTTTTCCTTAGAAAGGGTACCTAGACATCTGAATCCTATCCTTCATACTGTCAAACAATATCTGGAAGAAGTCTAATAAACATGGAAATGTTTCAAACTTTTTTTTTTTTTTTAATAAGAGCATTAATTTTAGAAAACACTTTGGGCAAACTCTAAACCAGGCACGGTTGTGAGGAAATCATCAATATAATTTGTGTTCTGCAAGGGGAAAAGAGACAAAACCATGAGTTGGGTTGGTTTTTTTTTAGCATGTATTTTCTCTCCCACATCACCTTTAACTATTACAGATTAAAGAAAAGATAGCTGATTACTGCCAAAGCTCTGTGAATAAAATCTTTGATTCAGAGGGCTGCATTTCCGTGATTTAATTGGGCATTTTGCACTGAAGTCATGGTGACAACAGTGTTTTCCTCAGCATTCCATATTCCAAACTCTGAGCATGTGAACTGAGCTGAGGCTGCCCAGCGTGGCTGTGATGTGGGAGCAGCTCCCTTTTCTCCAGCTGGCTGTGGCATGGAGCTGCAGTCAGGAGAAGCACGCCCTGGTTGGCTCCTGGGCACTGTGCCATTTTTCTCCTGCTGCAAGGCTCACAGACAAAGTTGGCTGGTGGCCTGATCAGCCTGTGCCTTTGAGGAGCTAAAGAGAATGTATGCACTGTATTTTTTGGCATGAAATGTAACAGGTAAAGGATAATTTTTATGAAAAAAATGTTCAGTTTCTTTTCCTGGTTTTGGGAATATATGACTTCTGCATCAAGTGGTTGGGGTCCTAGTCCCCTGAGAGCTGGCACAGCCCAGACATGTCTGAACAAACAAACCCTTATTAGCTTGAGACCTACTTAATGTAGTTCTTGCAGGTCCAGCCAGCTCTCTCTGTGCATCAGTGCAGGGTTCATGACAAGAAGTCTCTGTAAACATCACAAGACTTCTGCCCTGCATTTTGAGCTGTAATAGCCACACCTGCTCCCCACCCACACAGACTCAGTGAATTGATAGAAGCCCCTTAGTTTCAAAAACGTGAATCTGCGTACAATACTGAAGGCAATAACAAAAGTGTACTTCCAACCTCCTTTGCTTGGGGTGAAGTGGATGTGTGAAGTCCTTGGCACAGGGTTGGTGTTTTTGTGTCATGTCTCACACACCTTGACAGGCTCACTCAAGCAGTAAGGGAGGTGTAATCTAGTAGTAGGGGTTGATTTCACTCCACATGATTCATGCCCCTGATTTGAGGCCTGAGAAAAACTGCATCCCATTAATGGGCTAGAATTCGTGTCCTGCATTGCTTTTTGCTCAAGGCAAAGAACATTTATAGTCAGTTCATGTCCAATCTAGCTGCTACAGTCAAAAAATATCAGTATTTGGGTAAAGTAGAGGTAAATCTATTTCATGGTGAAAGTCAAAGAAGATTAAATGAGAAATTACTCCCTCCAATTGTTTTGGCTTTTTTTTTTTTCCTACTAGTGATGGAAACATTCTTTATTTTCCCCAAGCAAATCCCTTTGTAGATTGCTTTTCCCCATCTTTTGTTTTGTGACCTTGGCTGTAAGAGAGATGCAATTTTATGCTTGTCTCACTATCACTAATTTTTGCTGATAGTTATGTTTATTCAAATGTAACAGTGTGTGATTACAAACAATATCTTTGCAATACCTATTTTCTATCTCATGGAATCTGGTGACCTTTGTTCAGGTGTCTTCTTTCTGGGATTG
The DNA here is from genome assembly GCF_023055355.1 of Agelaius tricolor. Lineage (NCBI taxonomy): Eukaryota > Metazoa > Chordata > Aves > Passeriformes > Icteridae > Agelaius > Agelaius tricolor. The sequence continues at coordinate 21,285,929 of NW_027269262.1, read as the reverse complement.
TGGGGACAGGGCCCTATCCTGCAGCTCTGACAGCAGTATTCTGTGACTACATCACCTGTAGTCTCCAAATAACCTTGTAGGCTCTGCTGAATCCTTTCTGTTGGGAAGATTGGATGGTTTTTTGCCATTTCCTTCACTCCATTAAAACACCGATGCTTTTGCCCGTGCTTACACCTTCTTGTCTCTTTCCTCCTGCCAGTTAATTTTGGCCCTATTGTCCCATTGTTCACACTCGGGTATTGTCCTTCTCTGTAGCCCTATCTCCAATGTCAGACCTTTGTCCAGTTCTCTTTTAGCTCCTAACTGTGAGCCTCACATATGTAAAATGGATTAGGTCCCATCCTTTTTTTTTAAAAAAAAGGCATTTAAAAAAAATTAAAATTAAAAAAGTGCATGTTCTCAGATCAGCTAACTTCTTTCTTTTGCTGTTCCATTACTTCCACTGCTCACCCACCACAAACATACTGCTGTTTTTATGGGTTCCAACCCCCCTCCCCCCCAGACCTTTCCTGTGCAGGATGCCAAGCACACAGGAAGGAAGGAGAAGAAGAAATAGTAGTAGTAATAACTATGATCCAAACAGAATTAGTCTCTGAGTAATGCTGGCACCTCTCTTTCAATATCCTCAAGTGAGTGGGGCGAATGCTTTGCAGAAGTGATCAAAGAAAAATCAAAGAGCATTATGTAAACACATCTGAGTTAACAAAATGTCTTATCATGTCTCAATTTACACCTGTAATAAGTTACACAAGAGTTACGGGAACTGTTCATATGCACAAAACTTGGATAAAGTTCACTTGCTGAATTAGGGGTCCAAGTTCTCTTCCCTATTGTATAATAGTTTTGAAGTAAAACAATACTCTTTTTAAATGATAAAATGAAAAAAAAAACCCAAGAAGGAAACTCAGCAGGAACAATGAACACTTTATATCTTCCCCCCTTCTCCTCTCTCTTAGATTTGGCAGGATCCTTCAGGAATGGAAAACATACCTTAACATTAACCAGCATGCAGAAATGTCTCAAAATTTCTGCTCTTATTAATCTTTGAGCCAAAATTTGAAAGGGCCTTAAACTTACTCCTGCATATGGTGTTCATGTATGCCTTCCTGATGGTTATCTTTCAGTGTTTTAATGAGCCCTTAGCACAGACAAGATGCTGCTAGGAGAAGAAACAGTTGTATACAGGAGTGACTTGGATAACCACACAGTTGCAGAGATCATTTTTTTATGTGCTTTTACCATGTTAAACTGAAGAACGTAGGAAATGTGGCTTGAAGGATATTTTTAAAGCAGGTATTCAACTTGGATCCAGTTTTTTATGCATAATTATATACATACAGGGCCTGATGGTTATCAGAACCAAGTTTTATTGCCAAGGGACACATTCCATTATTTGTAATACACACCAGTATAAGTCTGCTATGCTTACCCTTGGATTTATGTTGCTGCAGTGCTTGTGAGCCCTTGTCATGGATGAGGAGTTTATTGTGTTAGGCTCTGCACAAAGTGAAGACAAATTGGTGTTCCCTGTTCCCAAAGGCAACCCTCCACAACCTATTTGGATGTCTTGATAGGATTTTTTTTCTCAGCTGCACCTCATATTTGGGAGGTTTTTTCTCAAATCAGCAAAACATGCTGCTGTCATTTTACGTTGTTGACAATACAGTGTTTAAGAGGGCTTCCTCATATTGTAACCCCAGGCCTTGATCTTATTAATAAAATTCTTTCATAATATTTTAATCCCCACCATCAAGAGAACATTCAGAAAAATTCCAGCTCTGGTAGATGGTTAAGTGGTGTTGCAGTCATTTGTGTTAACATGTGCAATAGTGTTGAATGAAGTACGGAGTGAATTTGTTTTCCCATTGTTATTAGATTGTTAGAGCTTAAACTTGGAGGGTTCATGAAGCTCAAATTTGTTACAGGAGAGCATATGGATAGCTAAAAGGTGTTGCTGTTCATATTTAAAGTAAAAACGAGGGGTGAAGAGGCAGGATGACAATCTGTGGAGTACTGGAGGTAAGGGAGGAGGGAAGGTGCAGACAGGGACAGTAATTACTGCTCTAAAGTGGTGTCTCCACAGCCTCTGTAGGGAATCTCTACCACTCCTCCACTGTTGCCATAAACAGGTCGCAGCTCTCATGTTTCAGTTTATGCTCATTGCTTTCCATCCTCCCACTGTGCATCACTGTAATGATGCCTTAAGATGCGCTTGTCTCCATCTTCTCAATTATTTCCTTGGATGGATCAGAAAATTGCTATGAGGTGTCTCCAGTGTCTTTGGCTCTCCAGGCCTGAAAAAGCCCCTGTCCCTCAGCCCTTTTCAGAGGACAATGTTCCAGCCCCCAAACACTGCATTCACTTCAATTCACTTCAGTTTATTGATGTCCATCCTGCATCAGGGGTCCAAAATTAGACACAGATGATTGAAAATGAAATCTCACAAGTGCTGAACAGATAGAATTCTCCCCTCCATGTGCTGGCTGTGACCCTGTGGACAGAGCCCAGGACACTGTTGGCTGTCCCTGCTATATATGAAGCTACAGAGATGTTAAGGTGTCATAGTACTTAAATGGTCTTTTTATAACTAGTCACACTACTTAAACAGCACTATGTTGTGCTATGTAAGTAACATCCTTAAAAGCTAAAAAATCAGATCCAAAGCTTAAAAAAAACCCAAGTAGGAGGTGGGAAAGTGAGATTATAGTAAGGTGAGATTGAATTTTGAAATGCAGAATCATATTTGCAAGTTGACTGTACCCAAGGTCCAGACAAATGCAAGCAATATATCTGAAAATGCTAAAGCGGGTGGGATTGCATTCTTGGCCCAGGTTCACTTCTTCCTCATGCATTTTCAGGTGTTTGATTGAAGAGGATGTCTCTGAACATCATGTACCAGTATCTATCAGTTTAATACTGTAGCCTAAGGTGTGTCAAAGCACAGAGGAGCAATGGGCGAAGATGGTGAAATTCTGTAAAACCTGAATCTAGATGTGAATCTAGCTTTTTCTCCTTGAAAACCTCTTACAAGAATTTTTCTTTGACTTTTTGTCTTTTTTTGGTGTTTTTTTTTTCTGCTTTAATCAGTCTCCAGACCCTATTAAACAGGAACAAAAAGAGGAAGAGGAAGTACACAGTATCTGCTTTCTACAAAGCAGACTGTATTTATTTGTTTAAGTGAGACAGAATCTCAATGTCTTCAGTGTTTCTTAAAAGCAGATTTAAGCAAATCAGCCAGGCAGCCAGCCAGGCAAAATGCATTTTTAGGCACTGGCTCAAAGGCAATGTCAAGTCATATTAAGCTGGGTGCCTAGAAATAATATATGTGAGATTAAAAAAAAAAAGAATACTGGAAGATCATATTGCCACAGTTGTGGATGATTATTTGATACAGGTTGAAAAGAAATTGCATTGTAAGTCATAAAAGGGTGATGAAAAATGCTTTGGGATATTAAGCTAAATAGTTTCTAAGGCAGAATGCCACCTGATTGCTACTTCTCAGACACTTCACTATGAATCACCTGAATGTAGTCAATAAAATAGCTGGTTCAAACCAGTTTTCTGGGTTTGACCACCTTCCCAGAAAAGAAAAAAAAAGGAGCTATCTTAATTGTTTACTTGTGTGGAAAACTTGCTTAAATGATTGTGTATTTCAATAGGGGATTTTTTTATATTACCAGGTTGAATCAGCTATTTTGACTTCTTCATTTTTAAATATATTTTTTAAAATATATTCAGCAGTACAAATTAAGCATCTCACCCGCAAAATATAATCTAATATATGAATATCCAATTTTATTCTTAACTCTTGGTGCTGACATGGGAGCAGAGTTTTCCTCAGCTTTGAGGACCACAGAACCATTAGGGTTGGAAGGGACCTCTGGAGATCATCTCATCCTGCCAAGGTAGGGTCATCTAGAGCAGGTTACACAGGAACGTGTCCAGTTGGGGTTTGAATGTCTTCAACAAGAAGAAAATTCGTGACCTACCCCAGCAGCCTGTTCCAGTGCCCTGTCATCCTCAATGCAAAGTTTTTCCTCATGTTGAGGTGACACTTGTGCTTTGGTTTATGACCATTTCTCCTCATCCTGTTGCTGGGCACCTCTATAAAGAATCTGGCACCATCTTCTCGACACCTGCCTTTGAGATATTTGTATGTATTGATGAGATCCCTTCTCACTCTTCTCTTCTCCTGGATAAACAGGCCAAAAAGCAACAGTCATAGGCGAAGTTGAACGGTTTTCATTGCAAGATGAAATAAGTTTCCTACCTGTAACTAACAACGAGGTAATTAATGATACCATTCATCTAACACACTTGGCAAGGCATGCTAGAGTTTACAGAAGCTCATCTCGGTAGATGGTGCTGTTGTGTCTTATACTACTTCCTAGGAGGGGATGGAAACACTGCCCGAAGCAATAGGGGCACTGTAAAGGTTCTGCCTCTAGAGCAATTACAGGCGGCCTTGAATAAGTTTGGTTTGTTTTGAGTTGCTTGGTTTGTTGTTGGGGTTTTTTTTTTTGGTGTGTTTTTTTGTTTTGGTTTGGGTTTTTTTGTTTGCTTGTTTGTTTGTTTAATTAAGAATGGGCAGGATTGATTTGGTGAGGGTTTATGTGTCTGTGAAACCTGTACAAAAAAAGCCCAACCTTTGAATTAGGTCATGGGGTTAGAGTAAGGCAAAACAAACTCTGTATGGGATGAATCAGCTGCACTACTGAGTCAGGAAAGAAAAAATCTTTAGGTGTGCACTGAATTATTAGTGCTTATGGACATTAATTGCCTGTAAAAGGATACAACCACACCTTATCTAATCATGCTTTTCCTCAGACTATTTTAATGACAACTCTGGCACAGATCCCATAAAAAGAAAGTTGCACAGAAGGGTGCTGCTAGTATGTGCATGAAAAGAACCCTTGCTGCACTGGATTGCTCTGTTCTTGCTTCAGTACCTGACATGCAGAAATCAAAACAGAAGATTTTCTTTCAGGCTGGGAAAAAAAGCCCCAAGGCATGTGAGCCTGCAAACATAAGATTATTTCCCCTTCTCCACCCCTCATCCCCCACCCCCTGCCATCTCCCCCCTCCCTTAGTTTTTCTGAGAAGCAATTCCTCACTGGATCTTGGGATTTCAATAGTGCAACAGACTAGTGATACAGTCTGAGAGCCACTCTGGTCATTTCTGTTATGCTCCCCAAAGCTTTTTTTGGCTTTTGCACAGCAGATAGCAATTCCTGGATCCCAGTTCTGCTGAGCCAGCTGTGCTCTTACAGCCTGTTTACAGTTGGGAGCTGTGCTGCTGAGAGACTGAGGACAGTAAGAAATATTGGCACTCTCAGGATAGTGGGAGGTAAGGCAGCCTTAAGTCAGCAGAAAATTAGGGCAGCATTAACTTACAGTCTAGGTCTGGGCCAGTCTTAGCCACGTAAGTAGCCTTACATGATGGATAAACTGGAGGGATTTGATCTGTTTAAAGATCAGCAGCATCTTTTTTTTTTTTAAATAGATATAATTAAAGTAGCAGACTGCTGCCCCACAGCATGCTCCCAGATGGCAGCACAATCTCTAGGCCAAGGTTTCCGTCTGTTTTCTTGTAGGCAATCCCTGGAGCAAAAGAATTCGAGTTACTATGGTGACTTAATACAGGAGGAGTGGATATCACAGCCACAAAAGCATCCCATTTGTTGAGTATCTCCTGGACACATCTTTTCCATTCTGCTGAGCTTATATAGTCTAGCTGAGCCAAGCTGTTTTGCTTAATTCCTCAAGAGCAAAAAAAAAAAAATTATTTATATGTCACATCTGTCTGGTTGCCACTCCCTGTCATGAAAGCCTCTCTTTGTTATATGTTATTAAGCACACTTGATCTCTTAATCAATTTTCAAGGCCAGAGAAGATGGTTGTGATTCAGAGAGAACACTTCACTGGAAACTGTACACCTAGCTCATACCCTCATATTGTGAGTAGAATTTCCTCTTGTGATGCATAAGAATTTACATTAGAGAAATGATGACATGTGATGGTATTTTCCTCTTATTACATATTTAATGTATCATTGAAAATCTTATAAAGCCACAGAAATTGTATAGATTTTGGTGGTAGACATATGTAGACATGCAGACATGGTATTAACCTGAACACTTTATTTCTTAAGTAGCTTACATTTTTTATGGAGAAAAGCTGCTTTACAGCCCATTTAGATGAAGATTAACTTGTTTAATGTTTAGTTTCATTCCCAGTAGAGCAATGGTTGAAATCTATTTAGTCTGAGACAAAGGCAACAGCAGTGTTTTGCCTAATTTGAATATTGCTAAGGATAAGGGACAGAAACTCTTGAAAATGAGTCCAAACAGTCAACTGTTTACTCAATACTTGAGTCACTTGGTTGGACTGCCATCTTCTTATCTTTGCATGCACAAGACTATTCCAGTCTTCTCAAAATGGGTCTTAGGTGCCTGGAATACAGCTCTAAGCTCTATAGAAGACAGAGTGTGCCTAATTAAGTGGCTGTTAAAATGAGACTAGCCACAAACATTTCAGAATTTATAAATAAATTATATAAATAAATGACTGAATCTGAGTCTGGTGTAGCAAATCGCAAATCCTGAAAGTAGATTTTGCGCTGTTTTATACCCACAAGTTGTAGGAATCTGGTGACATAAGACACATTTTGCAAGTAAACCAAGTTTGCAAGGAATTAGTTATTGGTAAAGCCAGCAACCCTCATTTTTCAGGTCAATATATTGCCTTCCTTTTTACTCAATGCATCTCCAAATTGTCTGTGACTGATTACCTTTGATAGGGAACCAGATTATTCCATGTTTAAGCAATTATTCTCTGTGCCCAATACTGGTTTTCTGGAGGGATGCTTGGCTCCCTGAGTTCTTGCATGCTGCTCTAGCTCATGCCTATGCATGTGATTGCTCTGTTTGCCCCTCCCAGTCACAGAAACAGGAGTAGGACAAAAAATAACTTGAAAAAAGTAATTTTATAACAGTTTCTGGTTTTTATAGTACTTTATTTTGGTTGCAAATCTTTCAAAAGAAATCTTTTGAACTAAAACAAAAAAAATATAGAAGGTGGAGGGAACAAACCTAGATGTCTCTCTGAAGCAGTTTGAATCTGTTGGGGCAGTGGATAAAGTCCACATTTACCTTCTGATTTCCTTTTGTGGTTACCAGAGGGAGGCAGCTGTTGGGTCTGCTGGGCCCTGCCATCCCTAGAGCAGAGGGTGGCATGCTCAGGTGTCATCTTAGTTCCCAGCAGGTGATTCATTCTGGTGGCTGGTCCATGACAAGCTGATGGGCAGGTGAGATTATTTCAATCCTGTAAAGAAAGGAAGTTTTAATTCAGGCCATATGTCAGGGCTGGGTGTGTAGAAGCAAGTGGGAGAGGGACCACAGTAGAAGGGAAGAAATAAGTGATTGAACCAAGAGCAGAGAGGATTGAAATTTATCCTAAACATATTGCCTAAGATTTTGGTAGTGCCTTCATTATTGCTAATGATGAGGCTGGGAGGTTTGGATTTCCACTCATTGGTAGCTGCACTTTTGGAAAGGAACATGGGGAAAAGTTCTCCTCTGTTGGGATCTGATTATTGGCAGTGGAGTCTGACAGCTCTAAGGTTACTTGTGTATAAATCAGTCAGGCAGAAGAGGAGTCAGACAGAAATTTTATCTTGCCATGGCACAGTGTGAGAACTGTCATCCTGGAGTCCGAGCAGCACAGCCACTGCCGTGTGCCAAGCAAGCCTGTATCATTCCCAAGACATTTCTGTCCATGCTCCCACTCTCTGCTGTGGCCCTAGAGCCTTCTTTCTTGGAGCTTCCCACCTTCTCCTTCCTTTGATTTCTTCAAGAGGCAGAGGAAGTGAGCAACACTTACCTGTCCCCTTTCTGAGCTGCATGGATTTGAGAACATGGCTGCATTTATTTCCTACACTGTCATGTCATTGTTTCCTCTCCTTCCAGTCCCGGGAAAGGCTGAAGGGAGAGGAATAACACTGGTCTCCAAAGTGGAAGTCACAAGAAGAAGATAACTTTTTAGGAACAAAATGGATCCCAGAAAACTGGCTGGGGCAGGACCAGGAGTTGGAGCTGGGCTTGCCAGGATCTCATGACAGACTCTCCTGCCAACATCTTCACTTGGGTGTCAGCTGGACCTGGAAGAGACTCGGTTTGTTTTATATTTGTTTAATCAGCCTTGGAAGAAATAATCCAGATGTGTATCAACTTTTAAATGTTTTTTCTCAGTGGGCGAGAGGTGTGGATTCAGGTTTCTTGTTTGGAAACTCACTGCAGTGAGTTAGAGGTGCCATAAACTGAGTAGACTTTCTGAGGTGACTGATTCAGCTTTTTTATCTGGCAATATGTGTTACATCTACCAGGTCTTTAACCTGGGCTTCAAAGTGTCAGTTTCTAGTACATGGAGAAGATCCACAATACCCTCTCAGAAATTAGGCAAGGTCTGACATTCTTTTGTAAGGGATGAAAGTGATGTAGGGAAGCAGAAGAGATGGCAGAAGAAAATTATTTTGGTATAAACTGTTATCAAGCTGGGAATAGTTTCTCTGAAGAGATACTATACCTCTACTTATTTCTAAAGTTTCAAAGTGAAGCACTGCAGAAAATGTTGAGGAAGAAGAAATAGTTCTGGTTTCTGAACCTTTCTGTAACATGGAATTGTTGCTCACTACTTGGCGTCCTAAGGTGAGGCGCAGAGCAGTGGCTCAATTCACTTGGCATTGTAGATCCACTTGGGAAATTTCAGGTTGTGATCAGTGGACAGACAGGCTGCATGATTCTCTCATGTGGGTACAGAAGTTTTAAAAAAGCTACAAAATTATCTTCAGGAGCAATGCTGTAAAGCATAGCTTCTACCATACACTGTGGATAGGCCACTTAAGAAGAAAACAACAACTCAAGTTGACCACCTCAGAAGCTCTGGGGATGCAGAAAGTATTTGACTGGCATAAATTTGCCCAGGAAAGAGAGCTTGTCATTTTTATGTACTCTTTCTCTCCTTTTCCATTACTCCTCATCTCTCTCCCTTTTAGTGGTAATTAATCGGGGTAGATTACTCACTGGGGATGGTGTTCTGTTTTTCTCTGCTTATACCATCACACCAAATGCACCTAAGACTCATCTTTGCCAGCCCTGGGGTTCATAAAGTGACAGAGAAAATATGGAGTTTAGCATCCTCTCTCCTTTTCCTTTTTTAATGCACAAATAGTGACAGGTTCTGTGTCTGCATATCTGTGCAGCCCCATCCCTTTGGTTAACACCTCCTATCTCCCTGGGACACCAGGGACACTTAGCAAAGGGAGCAGAGACTACAGACATGGCCTCACCTGTCCCCCATCCCCTGCCTCTTCCCTGAAGTTTTTGTGCTTGCAGTACTCCTTCATGCAAATGAGAAGCCATGGATCCATTCAGCACTGCCTCCTTTATTAGCCTTAGCAAAAGAGGCTGAGAGCACTTTGTTGCAGGTGGGAGGGGCAGGCACTGGGGCAGGGAAGGTGAAGGGGTTTAGGCCGAAGCAGCAGAGTGAGGATGGCAGGAGATCAGGCTCTGTGTGTTGGTGCTGTGACTCTCCAGGTACAGGGCTGTTTCCAGTGCCATGCTGAGGCAGTTGTGCAAGAACCACATGCAATGTGAATGCATCACTTTCCTGGGGAAAAAAGTGCCAAGAGCTCAGCTCTTCCAAACTTCAGTCTAGCTTTGATTCCTCCCATCCAATTATCCAAGTTTCTTCAGTCTTCCTTGCTAGTGCATTGTGAATAGGCTTTCTCAGCACTTTGCTTGACTGGAACTCCTTACTTTCTCCAGGAAAAGAAAATGTACAGGTTCTCTTCTCACTGTTTCTACTGCCCAACATCCTGCTGCCCAAAATCATGTGCTTTATGTATCTCACCTTCCCACTTTCTCTCCTATATTCTCTTGTAGCTGTGGTCAAAGATCCATATCTCTTCATATAATCACTCTCTCTTCTCTAGAGACATTTTCCATCTTTTCTCAGGTTCTTGGGCTGAACACTGCTATAAAGGATCCAGGTGACTGCAGAAAATGTTATTTACATCAGTTTATTTTCACTGGGGAAACCTGCAAATTGTAAAATGTATGTATAAGCCTGTTGGCTGAGGCCTAAAGTGAAAATTAACCCCCTGCCTTGCACTTCTCCACTTTGTCCAAATAGCAGATGGCAGAGAAACATAAAAAATTATGAGTGTTCTGTTTGCATCTCAGGGGGTGTAGGGAAGACAAGTAGGGCCAATGGGTGAACCTAAAATATCTTAGGTTTAAATGCATTAATAAATTTGGGATGACTTTTTGCTGAAAAGGGAGCAGAGTTTCAGGCCAATTGACCCTAACTATGCCTGGAATAAACACATATCCTTGTGTGCAGGAATTGTTTCCCAGGTTGGAGAGGAAAGATTAAAGTGGACGGGGTGAAGAGAAAGAGATGGTCTTCTGCAAGTGTTTGGCAGCCTCTGGCATAGAAAAGATTTCTTCTGGGTTTCCTGGGAGCTGAAAAACAAAAGCAGCTGCCGAAGAACCACCTTTAAGGGAGATTCCTGGTGGAATGTATTTAGTTCTCTGCGTTATCCATACTTTCAAAAATGCTGAAATAACAAAGTGAGCAGAGTGGCAGGGGAGTTATCACTGTTTTTAGAAAGAGGGGTGGATTGATGCCTGACTGGCTGAGGGAAGAACAGTTCATGGCAGGCAGCAGGGCCCACTGTAGGAAAACATCATTACTACAGATCCTCTGAGGTCACTCTGGACCTTGCTATTTGTCCAAAATGAAAACTAGGGGGCTTTAGCAGTTCTCTTCAGCAGAAAAAAACCCCAAACAACAATGTAAATTGTCATTAGTGCTATACTTCAGGGACTTCCTCCTTCCCCAGAGGACGGTCAAGGCAGAATTCTTTTAAAAACTTCTTTAAATGTAAACTAAATCCTTGTTGCTGGCAGGAGGGCCACACACACATGTAACTTTGCAATAGTATCCAAAGATTTTACATGTCAAAACCCTCTTGCTGCACAAGTGAAAGGGAGATGCTTGTACTGCACATTAAGTCCATAATGAGAGACGTGTGTGTGCAGAGTGGGGGGCGTATTTGAGGAAATTGCAAAATATTTCTTGAGTTAAGTATGTTTATGAAACATTTCAGTCAGGACCAGTTATACACCAGTGATTCCCAACCACTTTCAACCTTTTCCATAGCACTGCATGTTGTTTTCTTGTCTCCCATCTTGACAGCAACCCCCACAGTACTGAGTTGCTGCCCCTGCCTTCCTCCACTGCTGTCAGTTTGAGAAGGTGCCAGTGGAAAGACTTAGATAATCAGCCAAGCAAAGCACATTAGTTTTGTCTCTCAACTCTAATGTTGGTGTTCAAGCCAGAGAGGTCATTTTAATTGGGACCTAGTATTAGAGATAATTTTTTTTTTCCTAGAAAGTGATCATTTTAACTTTGAGATTAATGTTAAGATTGATTAAATTTAACCTGGACAGTGATTTAAGTTTCAAATCCTCAACAGTGTCTTCCACATTTCAGAAGAAAAAAAAAAGAAACCAGACAGAGTATGGGATATGTCAATCTCAGCTATTCATTTTTAGGATATTACAGGAGGTGAATGTGTTTGGACAGTGAAAGGAGAAGAATGGCCTGGCTTTAGAAGTGCTTAGTTTCCCAGAAAATTCCTAGTACATTTAAATTTTGGATGCTAAATCTTCCTCAACATCAGACCTATAGAGTACATCTACATTACTTGTAGTATCGAATGAAAAGATCTAGAGTTCCTATTCTCATGCTGGTTTTTTTTTTTCCCTTTTGCTTCATTTTAAGTGATTAAAACCAACTGACAATACCTCCTCTCCCTCCTTCTTTATTAATTCATGATGAATTCTGTTTTCTGGCTGCCATCAGTTCACTGTCATGGTTCAAAACTTTTCCAGTGCTTGGTTGGCTTGTTGCTTGCTTGCTGAGAAATGTGTTTATATCAGGATTTTTGGAAAGAAACAAAATGTGATGTTATAGAGAGGGAAGAGTTATTTTGTTTTGTTTCTACAGAACTTGAACTTTGAGATATTTACATTGTCTTATATGTGATTCCTATTAAGAAAAAAATATTGCAAACTGTTGTGGTGGGTTTTTTCTATTCATTCTTTTGTTATACTTTTGACAGAATATTAATCTCAAATAGGATGTGGCATTCTGTGCACACACTTAGTTGAGATATCTGGCAAATTTGCCAGAGGGTGCAACATCTTTGAGAAAAGTCTCAGGTATTCCTGTGATCTATTTTTTTTTCTCCACTTGAGTTTCATGCCTGTCTCACAGTCACCTGCTGCTATATGAAAATCCTCTGATTATTAGTTTTGACCTTAACAATACCTTCTCATAAATGCTCTGTGCCTGAGGTAGGCTCACATGTCTCAATCTGATCCCATAAGTGTCCTACATAAGGAGTGAGCTCTCACCCAAGTGTGTAAATCTTGAAAATTCAAATCTTTCATTAGAAGTCTTTGTACTGTAACAAAGATGACCTCTCTGTTTTGTGAATTCCATGAAAGCATTAAAAAATTAAGAATCAGCTACCTACAAAACCAAAGAGAATTCTAACTCTCATCTTTGCCTACAACCTGATATGTTTGTTTAAAGACATTAAATATCAAACTGGTAATGCTTTTGCATGCAAAGCAAGGGAATATAGTTATTGTCAGAGACAAGTGTAAAGTTTTAATACATAAAATGATGATTTTCTCTTACTGTTCCCAGTGTCAAAGACAAGATTTTTCTCTACCAAAAAAAAAAAAAGACTACTGATTGGCAGTTTTATGTCTTACAAAATGTTCCATCTACAGTGGTATTTATACTAAAAAAGCAATTGCATACATAATTAACTTACACTAATTATGTGTAGTCTAAAAAATTTCCAGAAAGCCAACAAAAACTATGGTTATGATGATTCATGACTTACTGCACTGAATTCATTCTGGCCTTTTGTACACAGTGCCTAACAAGATATCTGTTGGAGAAATGATGTTCTAAATAACTCCATTGGTAAATCAGAGTCTTTTGCTTCAACTCATAAAAAAACTTGGTTCCTGAAATGAAAAAAGTACAATAATGGGAAGTCCTGACTAGTTTATAACACTGTTCTCCTTTCTGAGTATGTTGTCAAAATGCTTGAGCATTCTAACTCCCAATGGATTTGATGTTGTTTGGTACCTAACTAAAAGCAACTTGCTTCTTGGATAGCCAACTTAATTTAGAATGCATTACCTACACTCAGATTATCTGCCACATGTTGAGATTGGTATCTGGCCACATGGGCAACCAGAAAATTTAGACATTTAAGCCTTTAGAGTGTCTCTTTCTGAGATGTCCTTGCAAACAACACTTTTTTGGGTGTGGGTTTCAAACTGAGGGTCAAATGTACTTCATTGAATATCTATCTTCCTTTTCTTTCTTTGTTCAACAGAATGCTGTCCATGTTTTACTGTGGCCAGCTGGCACACCCTCAGCATACTGATTTAATTTAAAAAATCACTACCCATTGTAGAAGCCAGATGTAGCTGAACAGCAGAGTTTTGCTCATAGTATAGCTCTGGTGCCTGAACTGTTCCAAGGACCATTACTGCAAACAGTGCAGTGAGTTCTTCCAGAGTAGTGGGAGAAGGCAGGAAGTGACGCTTCTGTGATGTGCTGAGAGTGGGACTGTGCTTTGACAGGATGGGCTTCTGTCATCCCGTGGCTCTAGAACTGGAAATTGTTCTTCAAACATCTGAGTTACTGCGACTCACTTAAGTTGTAGCAAATTCCAAGCCAGTAGCAAATTGTGCAGGCTTTCAGGCATCATCCCTGCCCAGCCCCAAACTTGCAGCTACAAATTTGTACCTGGGGAACAGCAAAAGGGCTATGGACAGCTTGCTTTCAAAAACTATAGAGCAGCCATTAATATATTGAAGATCCCCATATGCTTATTTTGTAGTTTCACACTGCAATACTATCAGACCTGGTAGCAAAAATACAGTAAGAAAAGTACCATTTGCATTAGATGCACCACCATGATTTTTGAGCATTGTTCGTGCTGTCCAAAGAATTGAAAGCTGGAGGGATGCTTGTCAAGAGATTACAGTAAACCTGACTGCTAGATCATTCTATTTATCCCTTACCTTCCTGGCCTTTTACAAATTGGTTTTCTGGCTATTCATACTGTTGTTTGGGTGGGGAAAAAATGAGATTATAAAGACAGCTGGATGCACATAGTAGAAATGAGGATAAAAACAACTGAAAAGGGTAAAGATAAAACAGTCTGAGGTAAGACTTCCACAGCAGAAACTTTGCTTTCATATAAAATGACAGTCATTCCATATCTTCCATTCAGAAAGAGCCTGTCACCTAAACAGTATCTAGAAAATAATGGCTACAGGTGAGAGCATAAGACTGATCATGAAAGGTCTTGAACTTTGTTCTTGGCTTTTCTGGGTTGTTTTGGATGAGTAACCTCCTCACTGTTGAAATCCCTCATTTGCATTTTAATAATATGTAAGTATCCAATGTTGCTGCCTGTCTTGGTCAAACTTATCCTTTATATTTTGAAAATGGTTGTGTCTCTTTCTTCCTGTCTAAACAATCTCATGCCTTTGATTTTTTTCCTATTGGTCCTATTTTCTAACTGCTTGATCAACCTCTTTGCCTTTCTCTGGATTCCTTCAATCACTACATAAAAATCTGTAACTGCTGTGGGTATAACAGGGCATGCCAGCCCAGCTCAGGTTCTCTCCCTCTGAGGATGGAAGAGCACTTGCTAAGGATGCTGAAGTACCCCAACTAGGAAAAAAGGAGAGACTGGGAAGGTACTCTCAGACCTGACTATTTTCAATACCTTCTATGGAAGTCTTGATCACCAGATGCTAATGTTAAATCATCAATTGTAAGCATTGCTGTCACCTCATTCAGGCCTTATTTGTGTAGCTACAAGCACCCTCCATAAGCTTTCTTTTGCCTTGCTGTCATCTTAATTGATGTTCTCTAAGTGACTTTTTTGGAAACACATGGCAAACTAAATTTATGAAACTATTTTGGCTATATTAGGATCTAATGAGAGTGTATTACCTTATCTTGTACAGAAATAGTCCAGAGATGGACTTCTTAATTTTGTAGTGGCCTGCCATGTGACAGGAGGCTCCTGGAACTGTAAGGGAACACATACCAGCAAAAATGCTGATTAACTGCAGTGCCCATAGCAGTGTTTGGCTGCTTAAGATGCAACATGCCTACTCTTTCCCTCAACCCAATGAATATCACCATCCATTCTAAAAGTTACTGATGACTCTCCTTTACCAGAATGTTCCTTCTCTTGTATCTCCTGTGCCAAATTAAGCAGGTCAGGCATTGCAGTCTTTGGTGTTTGCTTGAATTTCATCTTTGAGATGTTGTGTGTAGTTTTGCCCCTGCCAAAAAAAGAAAAATTTTTCTGAAACTTTTTATCTTGGGGCTTTCTGCTGCATTGTTTCAGGACTAGCCAAAACTTTAATCACATCTTAAAATAGAACTTATGAAGAATAGACATTGTAGTACAAGAAAATTATGGTGAGTTTGAGTTTGTGATTTATTTTTTTACAGGGGACCATTTCTGGAAAAGTATATACCAGGCTTGAGCCTTAGAGAAAATTGACTGCATGCTCTTTGTGGAGGCTGGACTTGTTCTGTGCTGCCTTTTTGGACTGTGTGGATCTTGGATGTTGTGTGGAAGACAGCAAACTTTTCCTCTGCTCTTACTGAGCATCCAAGCAGCACTGCCTTGAATGCTGCCAGTGAGGAGACCGAGGGACTGCAAAGAAGCTCCTGATGCCAGAGAAGGGAAGAGGTCTAGTTCAGTGTGGTTTGACCCTGGCTGAACACCAGGTGCCTACCAAAGCCATTCTATATCTCCTCTCCTCAACTGGACAGGAGAGAGAAAATACAAGAAAAAGCTCATGGATCAAGTTAAGGACAGGGAGAGATCACTCTCCAATTATTGTCATGGGCAAAACAGGCTTGACTTTGGGAAATTAGTTTAATTTATTACCAATCAAATTAGAGTATGATAATGAAAAACAAAACCAAATCATAAAACACCTTCCCCTCACCCCTCCCTTCCTCCTGGGCTCAACTTTACTCCTGGTTTTCAGTACCTCCTCTGCTCCAGCAGCACAAGGGGACAGGGAATGGGGGCTGAGATCAGTTCATCCCATGCTGTCTGGGCCACTCTTCCTACTCAGAAGGAGGACTCATCCCAGTCTTCCCCTGCCCAAGTGTGAGTCCCTGCCATGGGGTGCAGTCCTGTGTGAGCTCCTCAAGGTGGGTCCTCCCCACAGGCTGCTGCTCTTCACAAACAGCACAAACACTGTCAGTCTCTTCCAGGGGTGTAGTCCTTCAGGAAAAGGCTGCTCCAGCATGTGTCCTGCCAGCAAACTACTTCAGCATCCTCACTCCATGGGGCCACATGTCCTGCTCCAGCCCAGGCCTCCCACAGGGTCAGACCCTCCCTTGGGCACCCACTTCCTCTGGCACGGGGGCCCTCCATGGGCTGCAGGTTGGTCACTGCTCCCCTGGGGACCTCCATGGGCTGCAGGTTGGTCACTGCTCCTCCAGGGACCTTCATGGGCTGCAGGTTGGTCACTGCTCCCCCAGGGACCTCCGTGGGCTGCAGGTTGGTCACTGCTCCCCCAGGGACCTCCATGGGCTGCAGGTTGGTCACTGCTCCCCTGGGGCCATCCATGGCCTGCAGGGCACAGCTGCCTCACCATGGTCATCTCCATGGGCTGCAGGGGAATCTCTGCTGCAGTGACTGGAGCACCTCCTCCCCACCTTTGGCACTGACCTGGGTGTCTGCAGGGTTGTTTCTCTCATATATTCCCATTCCTCTCTCTGGCTGCTGTTGTGCAGTGGGTTTTTTTACCCCTTATTAAATATATTATCCCAGAGGTGTTACTAAGGTAGCTGCTGGGCTTGGCCTTGGCCAGCAGCAGGTCCATCTTGGAGCCAGCTGGCATTGGCTCTGCTGGACATGGGGAAGCTTCTAGCAGCTTCCCACAGAAGCCACTTCTGCAGCCCCCCTCCCTGCTACCAAAACCTTGCTGTGCAAACCCAATACACCCAGCTAGCAGATGGGGAGTGAGGCCTGTTGGAAGGGATCTGGTAAAAACATGGGCTACAGCTGAAGCAAAGATAGGGGCTGGATGGTAGGGAGCACTGAGGAGGGAGAAGGAACTGAAGGAAGGTTTCACATCTACAGCAGAGACATAGCATTAAAAAGAGTACCAAAGGGCTCTTCCCTGCTCTTGTCCCTCCCTTTCCCATTTTCTTAAATTCATCATCTGAAAACTGAATTCTGCATCTGCTGGCATGTGTTCTGGACAAGTAGCATCCCTGCCTTTCCCTAAAATGTTTGGAGAAATGCCCTGAACTAAGTCTGTATCCAAGAGCATGAAGGGAATCAAGTTTGTATGTGAAAGTTGCTCTTGGTGTGAGCTTCTTCAACAACAACAACAAAACTTTCCATTGCTTTTCTTTAGCAGGTTTGCTTAGAAGGTGTTTTAGTGCAGAGTAGCAAAACAGCTATTTTCATACTGAGAGTACTACTTTTTTTCAGTCAGGATACCTTTTATATCTATCATTTGAGTAAGATATTCTCATCTTCAGTCCTTATCAAGAGAATCCAGAATTTCATGGTACAAAGAGGTATTGCTATCTTAAGGTTTGCATTTGCAGGTTTAGCTTTACTGCAAAGTACTGTATATTCTTCTTTCTGGAGTCTACATTCTTGTTCATGTATACAATGTGTAGCCTCTGTTACATAAAAATAAATCTTTACCAGCTGTGATCATGAGATAAACCCTGACATTTGAATTGCCTGACTTTGCAAATGATAGGAGAGCACATTTTGTACTTGAGTCTATAGGTATGGACCAGTGAAATAATGAAGTTAAATTATGGGCCAGTTTAAAAATCATTGTTTACTATTTTCACAGATTATCTGTGTTGGGAGATTGATTAGGGAGTGGAGGAACTTCCTTCATCAGCAACGAATCAATCCAATACATCCCCAGCTAGACAGGGACAACAGTGGAAATGCCAGTTACACTGCCTCAGGGGAGAGGGAATGTCATTTCAGAGAGAGCAGGGCAGGGGGACATCAGCACATAACTATTCTAGCAGAAAATCAATACGTTTCTGAGCACAAAGCCATTTATAACTTTTAATATTGAAGCCACCAAATAGAGGGAAGTTAGCTGCTTTTGATGCAGCAGTCAAAGGGTCAAATTCTTTTCCCTGCTTGCTCCAGCGTAGCTCTGTGGCAGTCTGCTGGGCTCCGCCAGTGAAACTGAAGAGGAGGATTTGGCTCGCAGCCTGGTTTTAATCTGCACGTATGGTATCAATTTTGGAAGCATTTTCTGGTTGTCCTCACAGTTATAAAAGGGTAGAAAAATATATTTCTTCTCTTCCCCATTAAAAAAAAGAGGCTTTTGTTAACTCATTTGTGTTAATTCTCTACCTGAAAAGTGTAATGCTTGTCTTCATCTTCAGTTTTGCCACAGCATTGGCTTGTCTATTAATAAGCACCTCTGCTGTCTATCCTAAGGGAAAGGCTGCTCTGGAGAAACTAGGTTGCCCCAGTAGATTCCAGTTCTCTCCTGCACACATAGCTGATGCTGAGTCCATGAGGACACTACTCTGTGGATCCCCTTTCTGATCACAGGCACTGGAGTCTCCTGCCCATCAGTCTTCTTCTTCCTTTTTCTCTTGGCATGCTCATCCAGTTATTGTTTCCTCAGTAATGAGGAGTTCTGTGGTGTATGGGATGTTGCAACAATTGTGTCCATTTTCAAGTGCCTATTGAAGAGGCAATGTCTCCTCATGCTCACCAAAATCTTCAGCTCTTTTGGTGAGTGCAGGAGCTGTCAGCCATGGAGAAGTGTTTGGCCCCATTAACGAGCACTGACCCCCTTGGAGCTCCATCTCAAGTACTGTAATAACTTTCTTAATTGATGTTTTACTATAAGGTTTTTCCTGCATATTCCTTGACTGTATTCCCTTCAGTACTTTAGGTCCCAGTTTCTTTGGGATAGACACTACTTCATCCTGTTTCTGAAAAAGAGGAGAATCTCTCCCCAAGACACAGGACTGCAAGAAGCTGCCTGTAACAAGGACTTCAGTTTTCCATTTGCAGAGACATTCATGTTTTCTTCAGAATCTGAGGAAACTTACATTTGAGAGGTAACTAAACCTTGACAGTAACGTTTGCCTTTTTTTCCCTGCTGCTTTCTCATTTAATTACTGATTTTTCTTCCCTTGAAATTGATTCTTACTTTATGTGTCATTCCACCCTCTTTTTGTACTCTCCTCCTTTTTTTACCTCTTTCATCTACCCTGGCACTCAGTTAGCACCCAAAATTAAAATTCCCATGTAGCTGTACATACTTAATCACTTCTTGGCTCTTTTAATAGGCTTAAAAATTTTCCTCAGCATTAAGTACTTCAATAAATATAGTAAGATATTCATGTAAGAGGCAACTGAACAACAGTGGCCGGCTGCATGTGATGAACTTAGCTTTAGTTATGCTATTAAGAAATGAAATGACTGCAAAACCTAGAAGGTGAGAAAACTGAAGCAGGGAGATGAGTAAAGGCTGTTGGATGCAGAGTGATAAGGGCAGCCCTATCCTATATGCCACCTAGAACTTCTGCTGACAGCTGTCCATGTGTGCCAGTACTATTATTGTAGGTTAACAAATCAATGGAAGTTCTCATTATTTCCTGAGAATTAGAACTGTAATTGCTTCTAGCAATTTCCCTAGACTCCTTGACCTGTAACATCAGGAGTTCATAATGATGAAAATAGAAAGCAATGCAGCAAGTTCATCATGCTTTCTAGAGCACAGCACTGCTTTGGTACTTTAAACAGAATACATAACATCTGTGTTGTGCTGGTTTAGATTTATCTCTTATGGAAGGCAGATCTCTAGCTGCTGAAATAACTGAAATTACCTTCTAACGTACTCATCAAGAAAACAAACTTTAACACCCGCAGAATACTATGGCTGTGTCTGTAATTCAAGAACTGAGAATACCTGTATGAGGTTCTCTTTTAATAAGATGGAAATAGATGACTATCCAAAACAGTTAACTGATTAGGATCATCATGACCTTATCTTAATTTGGCTGTTTTGCATGTTGAAGGTGAGAAATATCCTGTTTTTGAAATACATTCCCAATATTCAAAGTGACTACGGAAACAACACAGATTCTTCACCTTTTACTTCCAACATCAGCGTTTTAATTGAGAAATAAATAATTCAACTGAAATAATATAGTTTCTGAGTCTATCAGATTTGTTCTGTCTATCTACTACCAATCACTACACCAGTTCCAGTTCACAAAAGTCTTTTACTTTATGCAGTAGTTTGATCATGACTGTAAGTATGGGCTTTTCCCCATAATTTTCATGTATAATTTTGGATAGTGGTAGCAACAGTGGGAAATCTTAGCTAATCGGGCCTTTGAACACAAGCTTTGTGTGTCTGGGGTTTATCATTGCACCATTAGAGAAGTTCTGGCCATTGCAAATTTACATCTGCATGATCCAATTGACAATAACTGAGTAACTCTGGAATATGTCGATGACATGTCCAGAACCTCAGGCTTGAAGTACTGCACAACACACTGTCACTTTTTAAACACTGATTTGCTGATTCTCTGCATAACTCTTGCACTGCTAGTGGGTTAAACAAGGTTATTGAAAAGGTTTTTCTGAGTTTTAAGGATTTGTATGCAAGGGATATTATGAAAGCATATTTAAATTTTTATTCTGAAAAAAAAAAAAAAAGAGTTCCAGGGCCAATTAAAATGTTAAGAAACCCAAAGTAAATAAATTTAGGTAGTGCCTTCACACATTCAGGACTAGATCAATCAGGCAACGTAATTATTAAATTGGATTTGTCCAATGAAAATGACATGCCTCTGTACTGTATGCTTTGATGCTTTGACCTCTTTTTCACTTGCCTTGTTAAATAGCTTAGGAGAAAGCCCACAACTGTGCTAAACAAATACATTTGTTTCTTTGTACCAAGTTTTTGTTCCAGCATTGGAATTCATTAAAATAACATGTTCTGTATATTGCCAGCAGGTCATCAATGCATGCTTGAGTCAGATTCCTGACCTTTACTTTCATTTGCCAAGTCTGCTAAGTTGCCTCATCCTGGGGACTCTTAAAACATATATCATTGATAATATACCTTGCCCTGTTTTTCTTATAGCTGAGAATATCTTCACAGGTGTACTCATTGGTTTTCTCTGGTAATCATCAACTAGTTTATTTTATGTAGAGTCAGATGCTTAACTCTAAGTAGTTGCTGAACTGTATGAAATAGAAATATTTTTTCCTCACCTAAAGAAAATTTAAATTAAATTTGGAACCTATTTAGGATTTGAGGTAAGCTTTTTCCTTCTGTGGGATGGTTGGAGGTCATCCTAAGCAGCTACTCAACAGTATATATACCCAGGGAATTCCACTCTACTCAAGATGGAAAATGGTGATCAATCCGTTGGAGCCCAGCTCAGCCTGTCCCTAACCTCTGTGTTTAAGTGCTGTATTTCACACCCTGTTTTTGTTTTTGGCACTGACCATAAGCACCTCAGTCCATGCAACTCTCAGTGTCAGGACAGCTCCTACATCAGGGTCACTATGTAGAATCAAGGAATTATGCCCCTGCCTCCCTAATTTTGTAGATATTCTCAGAATGTTCTCAGTGCAGTTGACTTGTATCAGACCTATCATCCTGGGATCAAAGAAGGGATTGTTTTTGTTTCCAAGTTGCAAATATTTTGCAGTTGATCGGAATCAGTGAGGAGACTACATGTCTACATGAAAAACCTCACCATGTTCTTCTCTTCCCTTTTCACAGGAAAAAGTGATCCTGTCAAGAGACAAACTTCCTTCAGAGGAATTGTGCACAAGAGCCATGAATATGTGCAAGGGCCCCATGGTGAAATGCCAACATTTGTACCAGTGTGCCAACTCCACTCTCATTACGGTCAGCAGACTTTTACAGCATCAGGATCCACAGCAACGTAAATACACACCAGACTCCCCTGAACAAAAGTGTGGTATTGATTTTGCTGTACTCTGTTGCACTCCTATGGATCTTAGTGACAGGCTGTTACTTCAAACAGCATGACAAAAACTTACTAAAATAATCTGGTTTTCCTCGGTAATTAAAGGCAAAGCAAAACGGAGATGATCACAAACAGTCTCTGATGAGAACTTCTCTTAATGTTTCTTTTGATCTCTTGTGCTGCTGCTCCAAAGTAAAGCATCTAGGCAAAAATAAAATCATATTAATACAGGATGTTAAATGGAAACATGTTCTAAGAATGAAGCCTATACAATTTAGTGTCTAGCTTTTTTCTGGCATTTGTGAAAGCCCAATGAATGCGGCTCATTTCAATGTGATTTCAAAAGCAGATAAGCAAGTATGTGCATTATAGGAATCATTCAAAAAAGATGGTTTGAGTTTAAGACCAATCACTTCACAAATGCTTCAATAGCATAGAATACCACTTAATAATTTAAGCTCTGCCTTAATAAGGATCTATGAAATTGGATTTCTTAGAGATATCTTTTTTTCTATTCATGTAAGAGAAACACCTAAACTACAATTAGAATAATCAGATCTATCCATCACTGAGATCATGTCATGTCCTTGAGACCTGCAGCAGAATAATGGATTGTTTTGGGTTGGAAGGGACCTGTAAAGGTCATCTAGTCCAAAGCCCCTGTAATGAGCAGGGACATCTTCAACTGGATCAGGTTGTTCAGTGCCCTGCCCAGCCTGACCTTGAGTGTTTGCAGGGTGACAAAAGTTCAGATGTGGTTCTTCAGTGTTTCTTCACTCCCTTGTTTCTTCTGTTATGTGGTGTGTTTCTGTATGCCATGAGAGGAGTCAGGCATAGCCTACCCTTTCCATGCCTAGATTTCATAATGATTATAGTAACTTTACTTTGAAAGAAGATTGTGACTGGTGCTTTCCCTTTTCCAATGTACTTTTGTTATTTTCCCTTTGCCCAGTACAACTTTCTAAATAAATCTTTCCCCTTTATTTTTGTCAGTCATTATGTAAAACATTGTTCTTCTGTCCCTGGGGACCAATGTTAATCATATACAAGCTTTTTCACACAGCTAAATTGTAAATTGGCTAAGTAATATGGATGTCAGGGAGTGACAGACAGTGTAAGCATTCAGTTACTTGCCTATGCAAGGTTACTGAATTTACCTAGATGTGATTAATGGTGCTAGTTATCTTATTAAAGGTAATTGAGGGAGAATCTGGTGTTACAGTTTTCAAGATCTACAGAAATACAATCTAAATTAAAGCAACTTCAATTGCAGGTCACTTTCAAATTAAAAAAAAAATATATATATGAGTGTTTATCTGTATGCAGAATTATTTGGTTGTTTCTTTACTGGTCAAGTAATTAGTCCTGCAGGGCTTTGAAATTAAATTAAGGAAACAACTTAATAAAAGTTTTGGGAGTGCAGTAACTATGTGTGAGTGCTGGGCTCCATATGGAGCTCCAGAACAAACCATTCCTACTGACTCAGAGTGACAAATGTGGGCCATGTGGCCACCTTGGAGAGGTGAGTCAAGGAGAGTTGCATGCTCTGCAGTTGGTACAGACCTCTTATATGTCATGTCTGTGCACATGTTCTTGCTGTGCAGAGTGAAATCTGCCATGACAAAGACTCTATCAGTCTGCTGAGACCTGTGTTCCTCACGTGTTCTTGCTGATGAGCCATCCATATCCCCCAAGCTGATTGTACACTATGGTACTGTAGCCATGGTGGTCAGGTTTCTATTAAAAGTACCATGTAAAAGAGCCAAGAAATGCGAAACAGATGAAAAATTTCTAAAACAAAGATGAGGTTTAATGGCTGATCTCATTATAACTTTAGAAATTGTCAGTGCTGTACAGTGATGTGTAGCTTGTGGCTTTAGGAGAAAACATAAATGCAAACCAGTTTGGGTTTTTTTTCCCTATTCAGCTAATGAGAACTTGACCGGAATGTAAGCATTTCATGTTACTGACCCTTTACCTTCACTCATTTTGGAAAACAGTTGAGGCTTGGATTTTTTGTGTAACAGCTTTGTAACCCAACACATACATCTAATTCAGCAACCTGCTGGACTATTGCATCTGTCATGGTAATGTAGTCCCTGCTTTGCACTGAAGCAGGCTCTGCTCTGTCTTGATTTGGGCTGAGTTTCGTGCTTTGGACATACCATGTTCCCTCTGCCCTGGTGTCAACATTTTCCATGCAGTATTCCCTCCAGGGGCTGGATGACAGTGAAATTTGGTCAATTGGTCTCTCCTGAGATTAGCTAGTCTCCCCTTCCTCCTAAAAGCAGGGACAAGGGCTGCTTTGCCTAAGAGGGTAAGAAACAGAGAGTGGTTTCAGCCTCCCTGTCTTCCTCTGTGTTGCCACGGGGCAGAAGGAGGATTCTAAATCTTTCAAGGTTCTGTGGGGGAGCTGTCAGCCTCAAATCTTTCTCTGTACATGCAAGAAGAGAACATGCAGCTATAATGTGTGATGGCAAACCCTTTAATTTATGGTGTTAATGCCTTTTATTCATAGCATTATAATTTTCCCTTTCTCCTTTTACCTTATTTTTATCTCTCCCCCTGCAAGCTGTGAACCACACAAGCAACTACTTCAGAATTTTGACTTTGTCATATTATTTTGTTACATCTGAAAATGAAGCTTGTCCCAAAATATCATTGCCTTAGTTCCTATGGCAAAGTGGCTGAAGCCTCATTAGGTCAAATGAGCTATTCAGGGTATCTAGGTGCTGCTTTGAATGAACCAAGAGCAGTTATCAGAAAATATTCTGCAACAGATTTATCTGTCTTAAAAGTGGCATAGTAGTGTCCAAACCAAAACAGATGAGTTGTCAGGAGGAGTGCCTTAAAATGGGAGGACTCAAAATCAAAAAATAATAAAATGGTTAAAAAAATATGATTTTGAAAGTGTTTCACTTTCTGTAGTGGTTTTTCCCAGCTCTCTCTTTTCTTGTAATGTAAGGCATAACAAGAAATAAATATCCTAAAGCATAGGCCCATCTACAGCCTCAAAAAAAGCAACTCATGTGAAAGAACAGTAACCCCAGCTCTGGGGGTTTTTGTGTTGTTTAAAGCCCTACATAAATCAAGAGGAGGCCCACAAAGGGAAGACTGTTTGGTTTCAGGGACTGGTCTTGATTTTCTGCTTAGGATAATCAAGATCAGGAATCCATCTCTAATTAAAGGCAAGCAGAAAATATGAAGGATTTTCACATATGTTCTTTTCATACTCATCGTTTAACATGTTATGTATACAATATTCTTTTCCTTTAATTCAACTTTCTCAAATTATGTGCAGACAGCTCCAGCAGCAGGGAAAGATGGGAGTATTTAGGATATCTAGAAATTAACTCTTTCACTTCTACAGAAAGACCTGTTTCTTTATCAGAGGTATTCAATAGAATGTTGTTTCTAGTGTCAACAAAAAACCTCAGTGAATCTGTGATTCTGTTACATGGGGGCTTGGGGAGATATTTTGCTAAGTGGATTTTTTTTCTTTTGGTGTTTTTTGTTGGGTGTTTAGGGGCTTTTTGTGGGGCTTTTTGTTTTGGTTGATTTAGTTTTTTTTTGGGGGGGGAGGTTTGTTTATTTGTTGTTTGGGGGTTTTTGTGTGTGTGTTCTTATTTTTGGTTTTGTTTTCTTTTTTTTTTTCTAATTGGGTAGGTTGTAGCAAATATATTTGCCTGGCTTCCTTGGAAAAAAAGACACGCTTTTAGTTTTAATAAACGTGGTGCTTTTTTCTTGTCTGCTTGTAACTCTGTCTTGCTTTGTAACTCTGACTTGCTTTGCACTGATTTTCCATGGATATGTCATTCAAGTGAATGAAATTTAAGAAGGATGTGGGTTTTGTCACTTTGATGGGGATGTAGTTTCCCAGATGTAAGTTTTCCATTAAGAAATTAATATTGGCAGATTGGGTATTACAGTAAACCGAACAAGCTCGAGTATGCGGTAGGAGCACATCATTTCACGTGGTGGTGTTCAAGGTCCCCTCTCTCCCCACACAGTGAAGTCTGGGGTTGATTTACATAAATTCTCATTTCCTAACAGCTACACCCCATAAGCTGAACTATCCCTTATGCTTTTGGCTCCCTTTCTGAGATGTATTGCTGACACTTCCATTAATGAATCGGTATAGCCCAGTGAATCAATGTCTGATGTCTAGTCTAGAATATTTTTACCTTTTCTTGTTTTTAAAGAGTGTAGAATGTTGGAAACAGTTCCATTTTTTTCTATTTATTTATTAATTGTTTTTAGCTATTAAAAGAATAACTTAAAAATCAGGCCTTATATTTTTTGTAATATCACTTTTTTTTCAGATATACTCATTTTTTTCCTTTACTTTCTTTGGTAGGTTTTTGCTCTAAGAGGTTTTTTGACTTTCCTAAGACCATTTCTTCCATGCTTGTTCCTATCTACTGAACAACTGTCAATAGTTTCCCAGAAATTTTGTCATCCCAATGCTTTTCCTGTGCTAATTGCTGGGTTTGGGAATTGAAGCTCCAGATGTGTAAATCTGAAGTTACTCAGTATGAGGCAGACCAACTTTTCTTCCCAGTCCTGAGTCTCCTACTGCACATTGCTTTGTGTGGCCAATTACCTTCATAACTGAGATCCAGGTTTAGTCTTGAGTAGCTGAACACTTGAAATCCTAGACTGAGGAGCATTTCCAAATAAGAAGGAGGTATTTATGCATAAACTGTGTATTCCTGAGGGAATGGAAACTGGTTTTTTGAGCACGAGCACATGTAGGGATAAGCAATGTCCTGTACAAAGGACTTCCACTGCCTGATCTGCACTTTTCCAAAGTCCAAAAAGAAAAGTAAAGTTTGTGGAATTTATACACCCTGTGGAGTTTGAGTCTGTTGATAAAGTAAAAAAGAAATAAAAGTGAGGTCTGTGCAATTTTGAGTCATCTGCTCACTGACTATAAATCTACAGCAGTCTATTTATCAGTTCCAGTGAGGCTGCAGCAACTCAAACAGGCAAGAGAATACAGCTGCCTGTGCCTGTATGCAGAGCCTGTAGATGGGTCAAAAGCTGGACATAAATCAGCAATGTAGAGCTGCTGCCCAGACAGCAAAGCTCCCAGTCCAAGGGAGAATGGAGCTGTGCCTGTGTGCAAAGGAGCCCCCGGCCCTGTGCAGGATGGTCAGTTCTGGTAAGGTTTTAGCTGGGATATTGTGCCTTGCTCTGGGTGCTGGAGACACTTGCAGCTTAGGGAGAGGAAATCTGAAACCACTGACGAGGATGATCAGGGCTCTTAAGGGTATTTATCTCAATGAAGGATGCAATGAAGTGGCTTCTTTTATTTCAGAGATGGAGGAGGGAGGAGGTAGGATACCTGTGGTCATATATGTGAGCACTTTGTGTCCAAGGTGGGTAGAGCAAAATCTGGTCAGGTGCAGCAAGGAAGATTCAAGTTTTGTATTAGAAAAAAGCCTCTAGGGCAAGCATATAGAAATACTGGAGAAATTGTTTTCATCACCAGAAGTCTTGTAATGGGATTAAATAAACATGGGCCCAGCACAGTTCACATAATCCTTGCCTTTCCCAAGTGACCTTCTGAGACTCTCACTAACCTTGAGATTTCTGTAGGAAAATGACCTAAGTTTCTTCTTTCCAAACCTTGTAGTGACATAGCCTAAAAGCAATGGTACCTACTTAAGCACCCAGTCCTGTGCAATTTGTTAAACATGCCAGGGCATTTTTCTTGTGAGAGCTTCTAAATTTTACAATAACTTCATAAATATCTTTACAATAACTTCATAAATAAAGATATACAGTTTCCAAAGTTTTAGCAACATCTTGAAGAATGCTTGAAGCAGGGACAGCCATCTTGAATATGAAAAAGTGTATATATCTAGGTGTAGGTGTAGCAAGTCTTACGATGACTTGTAAGACCAGTCACTTTGCCTTCACCAACTCATCTGAAAGCATAAAGCACTTACAGAAAGCTCTTGACCGTTTCCTCTGATTATTTGTATTCCCTTGCCCTTTTCTGTTGGAATTCAGACTTTTTATTTTATTTTTGAAGGCAAAAAACCACAAGTACTTCAAATTAATAATGATGCAAAAATAAAGCTCAGTTGCACTATTCTGACAAACATGGGGTACGAGTATGCAGGGTTAGGAATCCTGGGGTATTGGGGCACTGTTTTACTAAACTGCAGGGGCCTCACTGTGGGCTGATAACTCACAGTGCCAGGTCAGTGGTGAGATATCTTCTTTAAGTGTTAGCCAGAATTTGTTGGCAGGCAGCAGGGAAGTGGATAGAGGCCTCAAAGGTCAGATGTTGTTCCAAGTTTGTCACAAATATGCATTATGGAACAGCAATGTGGGGGTGGATGGGGCTGAGATGCTAGATTTAAGCAGTAGACTGGTGCCTGACTCCACCATCATTGCAGACAGGAGTTGGATAAAAGAACACAAAACCACAATGCTAATTTTCTTCAGACTTTTGAAATAATGAAGGAACTCTAGGGCTGCCCGTTATATCAATGTTAACACAGCTCCATCCAGTACAGAAAACATGATCACAGACTTCAATAGTTTTGAGGCATGTCTGCTGAATGTCACACAGATTCCTGACGTAGGTGCAAGCAGTAAAGATTTTAAGTGCCTGTGAAGAAGGACATAGATTCTCAAAATGCTCCACAAAATCAGACCAGCTGTGTTTCCCAGTACACTTTCTCTCCAGCAGCAAGGATAACTATAGCTGCCCTTTAATGAGATTGTGCAACCTTAGTCATTTTCCCTGGTCCATTCCCAACAGATTGCACTGGATCCACAGGGGATGTAACAGGGTGCATTTCTTCTTGTTGCCTCTCTGTTTATAGAGCTACTGTCCATTAATTTGTGTGATTGTTTCTGAATCTGACAATGCTTTCTGTCTCCACAATCTCCTGTGTCAGCAAGTTCCACAAAGGTGGCATGAGATATAGTATGATTTTTCATCAGAGGGAATCATAAGCCTGCCTTTTTGATTTTCTTTCTAGAGGTTTTGGTTCCTGCACCATAATCACTTTTTAAAAAGTAGCTTTGAACCGTATGGGCCTGGGGATGAAATTTTCTTGTGCATACCTGTAGACTTTTGGCTGTGTACCTGTGGGACTGCATGGAGTTAAAAGCATCCTTACAGTCTTTTACCCACTTTCTTCCATGTGATGTATCCTTAAGATGGTCTCTATTTCACCGTGTGGTAACAGAACTAGTTAAAGTATTAAGTAAACAGATACACTCTCATCTTTTATTCTCTAAAGTTTAGTATTTAAGCAACATGTTTTGCACATGCCTATAGCTAATTCAGGTCAGGATCACATCCTTTGGCAGAAAGATGTGTGCTGTAGGAGTAGCTGTACAACAGGGAAGAAGCTATGATGAGTACTCCTGCTATATATAACATATTAATATATATATATATATATTTATTTATTTATTTATAAAATCTGTACTTTTCAAAGAGGAATTATTTGATCCAGTGTTCACAATAAGGGTTGAGAATTATCCTCCATAGGCATATCCTTGGAGGATGTGCATTTTCACCTATGGGTGAAGCCAGTTCTATGGAGATCCTGCCTCTACTCTCCTGACTGTCCACAGTCTGTGTGCAGGAGAGCATGTTGTTGAGACAGCCACTGGAACTTCTGGGGCTCTCACAAATTCTGCTTTGAGAATGGTTTGATAATGCAGAAGTTTCTGTTGATAAAAGACCTGTATGGCCCAAGGCTTCAAGCGTTTTTCAGGCGGCTCTTGAGTGTCCACAGGATGTCAAAATGTTAAGTCAGTGTTTCTTCTTCTGTAGTGCCTATTGCTCTGCAAAGGAACAGCCTTGATTGGTGGACCAAGGACAATTGAGGTTCAACAAGGCAAAGTGCTGGGTCCTGCACTTGGGTTGCTGGAAAGCTGCCCATTGGAACAGCAGAACAGCACCTGGGGATGCTGGTCAGCAGTTGGCTGAACATAATCCAGCATGTGCTCAGGTGGCCAAGAAGGCCAATGGCATCCTGGATTGGATCAGCAAGAAGTGGCCAGCAGGAGCAGGGCAGTGATTGTCCCCCTGTATCTGACACTAGTGAGGGCACACCTTGACTTCTGTGTCCAATACTGGCCCCTCAATTCAGGAAGGACACTGAGGTGCTGGAGTGTGTCCAGAGAAGGGCAGTAGAGCTGGTGAAGGGTTTGGCACACAAACCCATTGAGGAGCAGCTGAGGGAGATGGGGATGTTTAACCTGCAGAAGAGGAAGCTGAGGGGAGACCTTATCACTGCCTGAAGGGATGGTGGAGTGGGGTAAGCACTGGTCTCTTCTCTCAGGCAACAAGGGACAGGACAAGATGAAATGGCCTCAAGTGGTTCCAGGAGAGATTTAGATTGGATAGCAGAAAAATTATTCACAGAAATAGTTGTCCAGCATCAGAACAGGCTGCCCAGGGAAGTTGTGCAGTCATCATCCCTGGAAATATTTAAAAGGCATTTAGAGGCATGTGGTGCTTGGGAATGTGGTTTAGTGATGGACTTTGCAGTGCTGAGTTAACAGCTGGACTCGATGATCTTAGAGGTCTTTTCCAACCTAAATGATTCTAAAACACAGAAATGCACCCTGGAGCTCTTCAGCAACACTGAATTTTGTGGCATGGGAGTAAAAAAAAAGAAAAAGCCTTTTAGCCTGACCTTGCTAATTGAACAAATAGAATTTTCTGTGGCTGACAATATTACATCATCTTCATGTAATTTTTACAGGATTTTTCTGGCTGTAACCATAATGTAAACTATGGCCAGAGGTGCATTTTCAAAGCTCAGTTCTGAAGTTTCTAAGTAATTACTTTCCTAAATTTGAGAGTGGTGATGGTAGCTTATGTGTATTACTGCAGCCAGAAAAAAGATTAAATCTAGACAGTAGACAGACATAGGAAAACCCCTCAACATTTGTTTATTTTCTGCAATAGCTTCTTTTTGACTAATCTGGACAGGTTCATACCTGGACACCTGTGGTCAGGGAAGCAGGATTTATTTTATTTTATTTTATTTTTTCTATTTTATTCTATTTTATTCTTGACAACCATTGACAACCCTTCAACAGCTTCCAGGAAGGAAAAAAAACCAGAATGTTTAAAATGTTAATTAAAAAAAAATATATCCCTGGCCTTTCTGTATGAATTTATCTTTTTTCCCCCACGAAGAACAACCTCTTGAAAGCCTGTAGGATAACAGCAGCTGAGATGGAACATCTTAATTCCTTCAGATGCAGTATCAGATATTTGTGGAAATTTTTTAAAGTATTTTTTAAAATGTTGAAAGATAGGTGGGTGGATGAGTATTCAGAAGAACAAACATAGCTTTAAACATATATAGAAAAAATCTAAAAGGAGTGGTTTTCTCTTTGTCATATACATGCAGTTATGCATTTATGCAAGCCCACATTTCATTTAACGTTTTATTGATAATTGCTGAAGGCAAAAATAGTAAAATCTTGATTTGCTCCACTTCAGAAAACAACTTTTTCCTTTCAGATGCCTCTGGCAAGAGAGCGCACAGTTAGTGAAACAGAGCAATGCTGGGTTGAAAATGCCGCCAGTGTAGATGACAGCAGCACTTTGTGGAAATGCTTTTTAGTTTCAGCCATGTCTTGCCCCTTTAGACATGCTCAGTACAGCTCCCCCCATCCTCCACTGTCTTCTCACAACCTTCCCAAAATGCCATTCCTGCAAGAGGGAGGGATCCTATGTTGAGTGTAAACTTACAGCTCCACCAAGTTCCCTTTTTCTTTTACTTAATTTCAGGTTTTCAATATTGTTTAAGCATAAAATAAAACATATTGCAGAACTGGCAATTCTTCCTACACATCTTTAAAAGTTCAGATATTTAAAAGTAAACTTAATGCTTTCTTTTCCCCATATTCCTACTGCACAAGTCCACATAAGATGAAGTAAGCTATAGTTGTTGGTGTCTTGGATTTTTGTGATAAAATTGTGTCAGGGGATTTGTTCTCCACTTCTCAAAGCCTTGAAACTTACTAGGAGCATCAGAGAAAAGAAGGAAGTGTGTAATTCCAGTTGGATTGTGTATTTACAAGTTCATTGTTCTCCTATTGATTTTTCTTTTCATTTTTACTTGCTCTCCCCTAGCTCCTTGCTGAAATAGCAGAAACATCTGCCTCTCTTCCTTCATGGAAGAGAATCATTTATGAGTCCCAGATTTACCAACAGTATCAGTTACTTCCAGCAAACCTCACTCCTGGTCTTTTTAATTAGTTTCCATATGCTTTTTCTTCAGTCCTCTTGGTTAGGAGAAAAATGAATGACAATCAACATTAATGACTTCTTCAGTTGTTATTTATTAAGTCAAGCTTTTTGCAGATAAAGTTTCAATAGATACATGGTGTGTTGGGTTTTTTTTTAGAAAGAGTTGTCTTTGAATTGGACATAGTTGAAAAACAAAATGCAACAATTGCAGAAGCTGATGACTATGAGAGCAGAAGTGGTTTGACTTTTTTTGTAATTTTTGTAAATACTTTTTTGTATTTTAAATTGACTGATACTCTTAACCTCTGCTTTGAACTTTTACGGTGAAAGAAGCTCAATTTGGATTTGATAGTTATACACTCAGCTCAAGGAAAAAGTAGAGCTCCAGAAGTTGCTGTTAGAAGCAGCTACTGTGGACAGACAAGGATAGTCCTACTATGGTTTCACTCTTGTATTTTGTTTTTTACTTTTGTTTTGGTGAAGTGAACATTTATATTCTTCTTTTCCCATGGCTTTTCCCTCTTTTGGCTATGTTGCTCCCTTGGATTCTGACTGGGAAAGCAGCATTGAACTTGGAGCGCTGAAAAGATGATTAATGATAGGCAGAACTGTATACAACGTGCACTTTATTTGGGGGGGAGGAGCCTGCAGTGAAATCCTGCATTGGAGAATTCTAGGCAAATGGTGTGTGAAATTGTTGACAAATTGCTCTCATTAAACTCACTAAATGAATGCTTTCATGAGAACACTGGCTTGATATCACCATGTATAATGTAACTTCTACTTGAAATTGTGTGTGCTGCTATTCTTATCTTTTAAACCCTTGTAACAGCTTTAATGTCCTGATAAAGCCAACCATTGTAGCTGTCTTCACTGTTCAGTACATGGGATGTGAAGGGAAATAGCTGAGGGTGACTTCCATAAGTGGTTTTGAATTATTCATTAATTTATTACTACAATTTTGAACCCGGTCACCAGAGCTCATAAGTGCCAAGAAATGGATTTAGAAATGCCTCAAGTTCCTTGGACTCTTTAACTTGATCCCTGCCAATGAAAGGGGAAGCAACAGGACAAAAGTCACGAAAGCCTCTCTTTTAGAATGAAACTTTGTATTCTGTTTAGCCTGGTTGATGGTAGAAAACTTCCAGAAAAATTGTGTCTTAATGGTTTTTGTTGGTCCAGGACATTCACCAGCATTTGAGTAAGGTCACTGTGCACTAGACACTTGCCTTACCAAGTTGAATTCTGGCCATCACCCTAAATATGCCTGGTTGGGCAAAGAATGAAGTGTGAAGCCATCGCAGGAAGAGCTGCACAGACCACTGAGACCTTCAGAGATGAAAGTCAGGCCATGGCCTAGTGCCTGGATTGTACCACACACAGCATGTGCTTGTTACCAGGTTTTAGTGTAGTTAAAGGGAAAGTATCCATGCAGAAAGCTACCACTATTGGCTGTTTACTTTTGATTCAGCAGCTGCTTTAGCTGCTTCAAAGGCGGAGGAGATAACAGCCAATCCATACTGAAAGATAATCCATGTGATGAAATGCCCTAAATGCCCTAAACCAAATGTAGAAACCATGCAGAAAATGACATAAGTACAGATATAAAGCTGTCTTTGTGTGGAAGACTGATAGTAACTTTGAAGACGAATTTAAGAAAGGCATGGATATATTGTCAACCACTGATCTACTTGGGGTAAAACCAGGTGTGTCTGGTCCTTCTTAGAGCTTACTGCAAGGAGAACTGGAAACTTTGCTGTCCACTTTCCCACATTTAGGAAAACCTCAGATGAGCTCTATCACTTTGGAAAACTGTTTCCCTGAATATGGTGTCTCCCTGATGTAAAAATCTAGAACATAAATCTATTCTGTGGCTGTGATATGCTGAAGCTAAAGCTTAGATGGTAGGTTGCATTCTTTGCATTATCAGCAGGTGTTCCTCTGAGCAAAGTTTTGTGATAATGAAATGGGTGGATTCCTCCTGGAGCCATCAGGGAGAGGGAAGTGTGGTCAAGGACAGAGTCTCATAAAATGGAACTATCAATGAAAGTCAAATTTAAAAATAATGCTTCAGCTGCTGAATCACTTCATAGTAAGACCTCTATGATATTCTCCTCACTGCAAAGGACATGCCTGAGAGATTTAATAAGTATGAGCAAAAATCTTTAGAATAGTAGATCTGAATGTTAAAAAGGAAGCGATGATACTTTGTTTTCCAGAAGTAGTTCACTGATTCAGTTGAGCCAGAAATTAGCCTGCTAGATGATGTCTCATAAAATTTGTGGTAATATTAAATGCATGCTAATTGTGCTGGCTTTACATGTGGACACTGTCCTTACAGCA
Source organism: Agelaius tricolor (assembly GCF_023055355.1). Classification (NCBI taxonomy): domain Eukaryota; kingdom Metazoa; phylum Chordata; class Aves; order Passeriformes; family Icteridae; genus Agelaius; species Agelaius tricolor. The sequence continues at coordinate 21,251,173 of NW_027269262.1, read as the reverse complement.
AATTCCCAAATTAGTCATAGGCAATGATTATGTGTTTTGGTTCTAGCTAGGTAAAGGTCAATTTTTCCTGGCAGTAGCCAGGGGGTACATGGCCAGGACACTGAGGTTATTCTATACCACCTCATGTCACCTTCAGGGGCTGTATTGGGGAAGGGGTCCTTCCTGGTCACATAGAGGGAGGTGAGTTGTGGGGCTGGATTCGTGCTCCTCATGGTGAGCTCTTGTGTGAATCACTCACCTCTTGTGCACTGTTATTAATACTGTTGCTGTTATTGCTGGTTTCTTATCTCATTGCTGTTTCCAGTAAACTGTTCTCATCTCAGCCCATGACCTTTACCTTTTGTGTTTCCAGTTCTCCTCTCCAGCCCTCCAGGGGAGGGAGAAGAGAGAGTGAGTGAGCAGTGCATGGTTTGGAGTGTTCTAGTGGGAACACTACACTGGGGAATATAATTCCTAAACCACGACAAAATGGGACAAGGCAAGCTGTCTGTGGGGGGATGAAAACTGGAGAATGCAGGGGACCTTTTCACTGAACGTGATGCAGTGCATGCTAGAATCACTCTGCTGGACATTTGCCATCCACTGGAGCATTTGCCACAGGCAGAGAATCTTGGTCTCATATATGTGAAAACCCTCCTAGCAGAGCACACAAACAAGACTGTCCTGCTGTGCAAGGGGAAGTACATGTGCTCTTCCAGGGCTGATGCTTGAACTGTTTCTTTGCATCCAGACAGCTGCCATGGGTGTCCTCTACAAGTTCATGGCTGATGTTCATGCCTTAGCTTTATTTCAACACCTAAATGCTGATGTTTACAGAGACATGCACTTGTCCTTCACTGTGGCACAGTAGTCCAGCCTGCAGCACTGAAAGAGCTTCTTGAGCATGCTTCTTCATACTCCTGGCTTTTTCAGCATAGCACACTGCTGTTTACAAACCAAGTTCTGGTTCTTGGTTAAGAGTGCAGGATGTGCTGACAGTGGGATTAGTGACAACAGAGTCACCATTTGCTGGCTTTGCCTTTGGGAGAAGGCACACACAGCTTGCTCTCAGTGGGTGGAAGCTGCCTCAGAAGAAACCTAGTTCAGCTCCATCTGTGAGTTGAGTGACCCAGTGACTGGGCAAGATATGATTCTGCCAGGCCAGTGAGGAGATCTAGGGTCAGCAGAGAGACTTTTTTTCCCTCATTAAATCTTGTACAGATCTGTCTGTGAATTCTTCACTGAAAAGTCAATCCAAGCTTGGAAGGAAATCCAGGCTCGCTGTGCAGGAAATGACACCACCAAGGGAAAATGAGGCATTTTGGCTGCAGGCTGGAAAGCTCAGGTGTGATATCTGAAACACAATAAAACCTTCTGATTGAAACTTGGTGAAACTCCCTTTCACGTGGCTAAATTTCACTGCCTCTTCTTATGAAAAGAAGAAAGAACTGGGAGGGAGCTCATCAGGGCTGAACAATTCAAGAGCCACTTTAGATTTTCTTAGAATGTTTTGCATTAACATCAGTCTGAGGCAGAAGAATGGAACTGAGGCAGAAGAATGGAACCGAAGCAGAAAAATGGAATGGCAGCAGCAGTGGTGAGAGACCAGAAGAAAATTGGTTCCAGGAATGCTCACAAAGACTTGAATGTAGAAAGAAGTTAGTGGAGATAAGTGCTGGGGAGAAAAAAATCTGTGTAAATGCAAGAGTACTGATTACCAGCTTGAGAGGTAAGACAGCAGAGGCAGGAAAAGGGAGGGAAGGCCAAAGGGTGAGAGGAAGCTTTGTTGAGTGTGGCATATATGGGGCACAAGAAGCTGAGACTACAACTAGACAGACAGAAAGAAAGGATGTGAAATGAGGATTTGGTGTGCATGTGGAATGGCACTGTTTGTGGGGTAGTGGTCAAAGGAGAAGAAACAGCACTTATGGAGATGCAATGCTCAGAAGAAGCTTGGTCTGATGCAGCATCCTTTGTCCAGCACCCTGTGATCCTACAACATCTGCTGCTTCTTGAGAAGACACACAGCATTGAAAAAACGCTTTGTCTTTCCCCAGTGTTGATTCCTGCAGGCTGTTTCTGCACAGGGGTTTCCAGAGTTTGTCTGCATCCTTGTGTAGGGAGTGTCCACAGTGTGAAGGTCTACTATGAACAACCTGGGCACAACCCTCACCCTGCTCTGTCTGCGACTGGAAGGAAACTTGGCCACGCCAGGAAAGAAGACCACGACTTCTTTCCAAGGAGAAGCATAGACATAACCATGGTGCTTGGAAAGTCTTATGTTTCCATCATTACTTCTCTTAGTGCAACTAACAGCATCCTATTTAGCAGAGTTCACGCTTCCAACCCTGAAAATCATTGCTAGAGATGTCAATGCGATGAGGCAATGTATCTTAAGTTCATTCTTTGTTCAGTTTTTGGAGAACTTACCAGCCAACACAGGTTTTTAAATCCAAGGAAAACCTCTACTTTAAAATTGCAAGGTCAGACATTAGCTGTGAAATGCCAGAATTAATTTTGCTTCTACAGTCCTACTATGTCTCATTGTGCCTATGCATTAAAATGCCACAATTTACATAATTGCAAAGTGCTCCTGGGACTGAAGTGGTTTTGCGCTGTTGGCTGAAGGCCTCAGGTTTGTCCGTGGTGGAAGGTGTACTGCGGACAAGGCAGGGGAATTCAGGATGGTGGTTCTGGAGCTCTACACAGTCTTCATTCCTGTGTTTTCTAACACTTGAGACTTAGGAACTTGGCTTTTCAAATTCACTATTCTTTTCAACAGATTTTACATGTAACGTAAAACATGTTTCAACACAGTCTGAATTTATTTATTGCTTTTGTTGTTGGAAGAAGGAAAAATCACATATGACTGAGGAGTTTCTCCTATAAAACTGAAAAAAATCAGCAAAAATATCTTAAAATCTCAGGTTGGTTAAAAACTTTTAAAGACTTGAATTAGTTGAAGTTCTAAAAGCTTAAAATAAAGCTTTATTTGATAGAATTGCCTGTACTTCATCTGGTCTGTAATCCCATCAGACAAACCTATCAGAACATAAACTCATATTATCCAAAGTGTCCTAGAACTTGAGCACCACCTTAATTTAATGCATTTCAACCAGACCTATTGAAGTCATTGACCAGAGCCTTTGCTTGGCTGGAGCAGCCTGACCTCATGCAAGTGAATCCTAAGAGAGTTCTCAGCCAGGAGAACTGCTCTACTAAAAGCTGCCCCGTCAAATACAATCTGAGATATCCTTAGATCCTCCAGCTTTTTGGCCATGTAAATCAAGTCACTCATAATGAAAATAATGAGGAAATGGCACATACTTTCAGGTCACAGGGAAATGAGGCCATAGCTGTTGTCTGTAATGATGAAGATAATCTAGAATTTCTTTCTTTAGGAGGTACATAGCATTAATTGATCATTTTCTAGTTAATGGAACAATATGCTTTTCATAATGTTTTTAAGTTGCCAGCAACATATTAGTCAAACTTCTTTTGGATTGTTTTTCCCTTTACAATGCCCAAAAGCAGTCAACACAGATATTATCATGAAGCAATCACAAAATATATGCAGCCCTATGAACATGGTGATTTAAAGTAGACTTAATTTAAAAAATATCACTTGGCTTCTGCTGTCATTAAAAGGATACTGAATTTTTTAACATTTTATTTAAATTTAGATTGTGAAATGAAATGCTTAAAATTTTCAAGGAAGGAAAGGAAGGTAGGAAAAATCAAAGCTTTTTTCACCAAATAGGAAACTAATCTTAGATTTGCTGCTGGAATTTTAAGACCTGAAATACAAACAGCTTTTAAATTTAACTTTGACATAAGGCCACTTGGAAGTAGCTGGAAGTTTTTTGATACTTGTTCATCCTTTCTTTTAAAAAGGAAAGCTTAGACTTAAACTGAAGGGGAAAACCATACTGAAACAACTGTGGCAAAAATTTCAAAGTCAAATTATTTAGGCCTGGAACTGCTGTGATGATACCTTATGGAAATAGTTCTGCTGCTTTCAATTTTTAAAATTTTATTTTCTTTATCCAGAACCCTTTATTTGGCTACTTCTTCAAAAATTGCTGTGGTTTTGTTCATGAAATAGAAGAATGGTGCATCATGAGACATGTAATGTACCACAGAGGGAGGCCCATAATGAATACAGATGTAATACAAACATTCTGAGAAATGATTGTAGCAACACATCCAAATAGAAACATTTTGGCCCATAGCTTTCTTATTTTACCTCAGCTCCAATAATTTCTAAGTTCCTCTTGCTGAGATAGGATACAAGTCTAAGAAAAATGCATTGATGTCTCCTTATGAACAAGGAAAGCATAGGAAGGTACATCTTATGTGGAACAACAAATCTTTCTGTCTTCCAAAACCACATTTGATAGTACTCCATCTCATCCCTTCTGAAGTGGGTGTGTACTGCTTGGATTAAGAGGCAAAATCACCAAAAGTTGTCCTTGTCCTTACAGAAAGCACTGTATCTCCCTTGGATCATTGAAAAGATGGCAGAACTGATGTGCTTTCAGATTATTGGCACCATTTTGAAGGTGGAAGTGTCTTAAAGGGTTATTGTAAACAGCTTCACATAAAAACTGTATGATATGGTTCAGACAGCTTAGCTCAGTCACAGCCAAGGGGACTCCTACCTGTCCATTGTATTTATATATAAATAAACTATGTAGTTCAAGCTGAATAATCACAATGTATAAAATATGGAAGACAAAGAGAAAAAAAAAGGAAAAAAACCTACTGCCAAATTTTGCCAAGAATGAGGGAAACATCTCTGAAATTTTTGAAAGAAAATATCTTAAGTCTCATGCACAGGCACCGTAAGGGACTAAGTCCCAAACCATATGTCTGAACATAATAGGGCTCCCAGGGTGCCACAGTGAATCCCACAATGAACCCAGTGTTTGGTAAATACTGAAGGGCTGTAAGATGACTCAGTCCTAGAGCTTGCAGAGCCTCTTCAAACTAGCATTTCCCAACTTCTCTGCTCATGTTGATGTTTTTGGGTTGATGAAGTATTAATTTGGTACTTTACTCTTTGTCCCTGTGTCCTCCACCTCATTCTCCTATAGAGTGTAACACAATGTGCAGCAGCAATATTCAGTCCTTCATCAGAAAATTGTGTTCAAATTTCCTAGACCAAGACCTTCTTTCCTCACTAGACTTTTTTCCCCTGGGTGTTTTTTGTTTGTTGGCTTTGTATTTTGTTTTGTTTTGTCTGTTTGGCTTATGTTTTATTTTGTTATTGGGGTGTTCTTTTGTTTTGTTATTTTTGTTTTTCTTCCTTTTTGGTTCTGGTCATGATGGAGTATTCCTGCAATTTATATCATAAACTTGACAGAGTGGTAACAGGTCTGTCTAATATCTTTATTCTCAACAGCTGAAGGGAGCTCACAAAGCACCAGCCTATGCTGGTTTTGATAACCAAAATTACCCCGTGGCAAAGGGAGTCATTTCAGTTGTGGTGCATCAGATGTCGAGTTTGGAGGGAAAGTGCTGTATTTGCTCTCAAGGAGTGAACTCATGATTTCTGAATGATGTAAAATTATTTACATACAGCTCTGTGCCTGGGTCTATGTGAAGTGATGTTTCCAACCAGGCTGAGAAATTTGTCTCTCATATGCCAAAAAGGTTGCACAGCTTTCTAGGAGTTAGAAGGGGATCATTTGCCTTGCTGGTCCTGTGACCCACACTGCTACAGGATGCAGAGCACATGGTGTGACATGAGGAGCTGAGGCTGCCTCAGGAGTCGTTTGCAGTGGGTGCTCCCATCATAGCTGTATTTCAGGCTGGAATTAAGCACAGCTGTGCTGCACATGGAGCAGGGACCTGTGTTGTTTTCAGCCTGCATGTGCTGTCCCACAGCTGGGGACTAGCAGTGCCCTGCAGCACTGGTGGGGAGGATGGTATGGCTGGGTGTGCTGGCCCACAGCCCAGCTGGGTGTGAGGGTTTGAGTGACAAAGGTAGGCTGCTGTGCTGTAAAAAGCCCTATATTTTTTCTTTACTCTTCTACTCTGCCTAGGTAAGTTCCTAACAAGTGTTTGGGGTATGTTTGTCAAACTGCAGAAGCCACACAGCAGGAAAAATAGTACTTGGATGTGTGTGTTTGTCGGCAGCCTGTGGGCTCATATTGAGCAGATATTGCCCCACAACCTTTTACAGAAGGCAGATTGCTCCCTCTGTCCCCTGCCCTGCCCCTGAATGGGTAACTCTCAAAAAGAAAGTAGAAGATGCTAAAAGCAGACACTCGTGTCAAGGGCTACCTGCTTTGGCACAGTACTAAGTTTGTTTCATATTAGTTCTTAGAAATTAACCTTTGATTACAGAAACCTATATTTTTTTACAGATTCATATTTTGTTTCAAAGGACCAAGGCTGGTCACTTGATGAGTCTGACCCCAGAAGGCACTCTGTTTTCTTAGACCTTCACTGGTTTTTGAGAATTGAAGGGTGTGTGTAGCATTGTATTGTAGTGTTCAGTATTGAATCAGGATCAAAACTTTTTTACAAGGAGAAAGTGGTGGGTATCTGGTGGGATTAGAGCCTCAGAAACATTGTCTGATTACTTCTCAGTCATCACCTGGCACCTTCAGCTTCTGGTAATTAGCCTATCTCTTAATGAAAATGCACTTTTAAAAAATTAATGCACCCATCCCTAAAACTTCAGGTTTTAGACACCTTTTCTGTAGTCCTGACAGTGTTGATACTTTTGCCTCTGCCTTTTCATATGCCATTTGTATAAGTTTACAAAGATATAATTAGCTCAGAATTATCTGTATGTGCAGTAATTATCCTGTGGGTGTTGTGATAGGTTTAGAAAGACAGGCTTTTTCATACATAACATCATAGTGTGGTGCAGGGTAAACTGCTCAACTCATGGTTTTAATCAAATCAGAATTAAAGTGGTTTTGTCCTTTTAACAGGGACATGTTGACCTAGCAATCAGTGAGCTCTGTGCTCGGGCTAGTATGAGCAGTACAACACATAAACACCAACCACAGATACTTGCAAAATGTTAGTAATGAACTTGGAAACTAATCCTAAAAACTCTTCGTCTCACACATTGCTTTGGGCATGCACTGCTTTGGGCATGCCACCCGCCAGGCTGTGTGGGCTATAAGCTGACACTCCTGGAGTCCCTCTGTTGCCCCCATGCCCTGCAGGTACCCGTGTAACCACGTTTCGGGTACAGTTCCATGCACCTGTGCTGCTCCCTGTGCTAACAGACACGCCACAAGACCCCCTGCACACCTGGGCTGGGGGGCCCTGCTTGTTACACCCAACCTGCCACCAGACAGAGCCAGCACCATCAGGCCAAGGCACGGGTGAGATACCAGCACCAAACCAGGGCTGCCTGCTCTGATGTCTCTCTCCACCTATTACAAGCTTTCATCCTTCTTTCTCACTTCTTTTACACCGGATTCTTTCCCCAAAAAGCCTTTGGTAACACCCGATCACCACTTGATCTGAGTAACAGTTGTGTGGAGCAAATTTAGTTGATGTTCTACTGGGGGCAAGTACTCTCTTGGGACTGGCAGTTTCTGTATTAACCTGGTCACAAACAGTATATCCTCACTCCAGGATCTCTTGTTATCCAGCCCCTTTTGCCAGGCAGAGGAGGTGTAGTGAAATCCTTGCATCCCAATGCTGTTCTTTGGGTGGGCTGCACTCGGGAAAGGCACTTACCCTGCTAACGATGTCCACCATCCCTGACAATCCCAGTGGTCTAAGAGTCCGTGTTTTGGGGTGAAAGAAGCAAAAACTGTTTCTTAAGACAGCTGAATTAAATAGAAGCATCTCATCCTAAGGGATGAGATATATACCTATAGGATACCTGAAGAACAAATTTGGGGGATATTCAACAGTTCGATATTTTTTCTTCGATGCGGCGGCAAAGGCCAGCAGTGATTCCCTGGAGCTGAGTGACTGCGAGAATACCGTTTGCAAGGAGAAAACAGCTCGAACTCGGGAGCAGCCGGAGAGAACGAGAAGTAAGCGTCCCTGCTGCGCGGCTTCCTCCTACACTCGGAGACTTTCTGTCAGCCCCCGGCTGAGCTGCACGGGGTCGGGGGTGCCGCCAAGGTGCTGAACGCAGAGACCCTGTCCTGCCCTGGGAAGGACACCGGGGCAGGGCCGCGCTGGGCGGGTCTCAGCCCGCAGCCCCCGCAGCCATCCCCGCCGGGCCGCTCGGGTGGGACAGCGGTGGGAGAGCGGCCAGGGGAGCCCCCGTGCCGGGCGCTGTGTCTTTAAGGGCCGGGGCCGGCTCCGGGCTCCATCCTCCCTCCATCGCCATCCCCTCCCTCCCGGCCCGGCGGCGCTGGGCGCCGGGAGGAGGCGCCTGCCGCTAACAAAAGTCTGCGGCCGAGGCTCCCTTTCCTCCCGCCCCGGGCAACAAGTGGCTGGCGGCGGCCTCCCGGGGGAGGCGGCGGCAGCGGCAGCGGCAGGGCTGCGAGGAGGAGGAGGAGGAGGAAGGCGGGGCGGCGCTGAAGCATCGGAGGAGCCGAGCGGCAGCCGCGGGGCGGCGGAGCCAGCGCCCGGAGGCCGTCCCGCCCGTCCTGCTTGTGGATTATAACTGGAGCCGCCTTCCTGGCCCGGACACCCCGGCTGGAAACCGGGGCGGGGTGGGAGCACCGATACATCGCATTTTTGATTCTTTCTCTTTTAAAGTTTTTTGTTATTGTTGGGGGTTTTTTGTTTGGTTGTTTTTCTTTTTTTTTCTTTTTTTTTTTTTTTTTTTTTTTTTGTGGGGTGGGGAAGGGAGGGTGTTGGCCACCCCAGAAGAAGCGGAAGAAGTTGCAAGGCTGCTTTGGACATGTCGCCGTGAACACTTTGGGAGGCTCTTCCCCCAGCGCTGCCCCAGGGCTGCACTCCGTCGGAGCCGCGGCCGCCCGGCGTCCCGCGGCAGAGATGCTGAGCGGCGGCGTGGGAAAGCGGCGACGAGCATGAAGGCGGCAGGATGGGCGCGAACAATGGCAAGCAGTACGGCAGCGAGGGTGAGCTGAGCTGGGGGGCGGCAGGAGGGGCGCTGGAGCCGCGGCGGGGGTCGTGCCGGCCGGGAGGGGTGACCGGGCGGGGGGCGCCGCGGCGGGGTCCTCCTCTTCCTCGCCGGGACCGCTCCCGCCCGGAGCCGCCACACAGTCTCCCGCTGCGCCCCTTGAAAACACCCTTAATTTTTATTATTTTTTTTTTATTTTTCACTAAGTTTAAACTATGTAGCTTAAGTGCTGTCTCAGCTGATGATGTCGAGGCAGCGGCGCGGCTTGCTGTTCGAAGGCAGCTCGGGGGTTACGGAGAGTGTTAACTTCGCTAAAAAGTTGTAGAGCGCTCTTTGTAATCCTTTTTTACTCGTCTTTATATCCCGGGATCCTTATATTATGCAGTATGCTATATGACTGCTTCCTGTCTGAACAGAAAGAAAAAAATTAACCCCGGCAAGGGTTGGGGGGAGAGTTAATGTTCTCCAGCTGTTATCCATAGATTGTACTCCTGCAATTTCGCTTCAGTGAAACTTTAGTGGGCTTGGTTTTAGATATACAGGGCCTGATTCGTTCTTGTGGAAACCTATTAGTCTCGCTGGAGCTGCATCAGGGATGAATTTCAGCTGCTTTGCTTCTGGTGTGAAGGACTACTGGAACAGTCAGCTGGTGTTAGGCAAACCAATGGCAAGTACAGAAAGTTTGTCTTTCTGCCAGCTAGTTTTAAGCTTTCTTTAACTTCTAGCTGACTTCTATATGAATTGCCCTCCAAGTATTTAGGCAACTCTGTAGGATGTACAGCTTCCCCCTGGCGTATTGGGTGACTGTACAGGATCACCACCACCCCCTTTTTTTTGTTGTTGAGGGTTTGTAGGTGGAGAGAAAGAGATGATCTTGTGGTCTGCTCCATTCTTTGGGAGTTCAGAAGGCAACTGCCAAAGAATACACCTCTTGCATCCAAAATATGCATGAAGATTGTGTAAAGGAAAGGGGAACGACGCCACTTCTAGAGCAGACTCTGCAGTTCCTTTCATTTATTGCCAAATGAGCTCTGCTTTTTGAAGAGTTGATGAAGTCAGATACTTTAAGCTGAAGATATTCTTCCTGTCGTGGGGTTTCAGTCAATTGATACCATCACTAGAAAAACTCCTACATAAATGGGGTGAGCCTGGAAGTTGCAATCAAATCCTCTTTGGACTCCTCCTGAAAGGGGAAATCTTAGTTTTTCATTAGAGTTGAAAGGGCCATCGTTGATAGTTCTGGTCATGCTGCTGGGAGGTGTTTACCTCAATGACCAGAAGGTGTGGATGCATGCCTGATCTTTCTTCTGAATTCAGAGGACTGAGTGCTTCAATAAATGTACAATTTTTGGGGAGAGATGTGACTGACATAGTCTTTTGCAGCCCTCAGTGAAGGGCAGATTAACTGTTCCAGAAGTACCTGATAGGCACTTCTGTGAGGAAGAGGAGGATTGGTACTACCAGGGTGTTCTTAGTTCACATCTCTCCTCCATTCAGAGTGGAGATTGGATCCTGGCAGCGCACACTACATGTGGCAAATGAATCTTTGCAGTGCAGACCATTACCTGTCTTGCAAATTAGGTGGAATAGTGGTTTAAAGTTAAAATAGACTTAAAAAATCCCCAAGCCCCACGAGCAAAACTTCATCATTGATGTGCCTCATAGATTGTGTTTCCTGGTAACTTCCATGCATAGTCATTTACTGAGAAACTTGGAGAAGCTCTCATACTAGTTTTGTTTCCTGAGTAGTACAGAGGAGAACAAATCTAAACCTGATAAAGGGAGGCTCCCCTGCCCCATAAACTACTGTGGCTTTTGGTGCCTTTGGCAAATGAACCACTTAATTGCTGTAAAAAGTTTACAGCAATTAAGTGGTTCAAATTAAAAAAAAACAGTTTGCTGTTTTTAGTAGGATGTGATTATGCTCCGAGGTGGGGGAGGAAACAACATTTTCTTTAAAAGCAACCTGAATATCCATTTGGAAGTTCATTGAGTGGCATCTCAATGTTTTTAGCCTCAATCTCAACAGTTTTTAGCCTATTGGGCTTTGTAGGCTCATGCTGCACTATGCTATGTCATTTTAGGGGTGGAGAAAAGTACCTTTGTTAGCTCAGCTTCTTGAAGGCTGTTTTACCATTTGCTGCTTGCTGATATCTTAGGTGGGATTTCAGGAAGACAATTGCAAATGATTTTTAAAATGGTTGGGTTTTTTCCTCACAGCTTTCCCTCCTATCTGCTGTGGAACTGCAGAGCTTCATTAATTTGCCCAAATTGGTTCTCATCTCAGTGTTGAACAGATACATTAGGGCAAGAACAACTCTTGCTCAAGATACCACTTCTAAAATAGAGAGCTTTTATGACCAGGAAATTGGGTGTTACATGGATTGCTACATTGTTACACTACCAGTAATAAACTTTTTTTGAAATTCACATCTGTGCTATGTATGCAATAATCTCAGGCAGCTAGGTGTTTGTGACTGATCACATAAACTACCCTGGACTGCCTTTATTCATCTGGTTGGCCAAGGCTTTATGGAATGTGATTTTATTGAAAGCTACAATTGTCATATTAAGATGCACTGGATCTTTTTGATTACAGTTACATGTTGAGGATTCTAAATCAGTATATAGAGTCTGGTATATAATTGACAGTGCCTTTAAATATGTTTGTTTTTCATTTACTTAATTTTCTAAAGCTAAAACTTGCTCTGAGTGAAGCTTACATGTAAATAAAATTGCTTACCTGAAAAATCATGTAATGATTTTTGGGATATGAACACAATACTCACTTAAGAAATTATGATAAATTAATATAGAAACAAAACTTTATTTACAGGAATTTATCTCTTTTTATATGTAAAATATTAAATACAAGGTTAATTTTCTAATTTTCATTTGAATTTTTTACAATAATTGTTATAAGGCAGATTACTCCTGGAAACTGTTTACCTGAAAAATATGTGGAGCTTGAGATTTCAGGCTTGTTGTAATAGGCAGTAGATTCAGACGGACGTGTTAAAGCTTGAGGTGAATCTTTCTGAATGTGTTCCAGCAGTTGTGTTTCAACAGTGCTGCTGATGCTAATAGAACACTGGAGCAAGAAATCCACTTTATCATGGAGCAGAACTTGTAGGGCTTTTGTCTACACAGATAAACTGATGGAAATCATCAGTGACCTTAGCAAGAGTCTTACTGCTGTCTTTCACTTTCTTGTAATGGGGATAAACCATTTTATTTTCTCTCACTTATTGAGCTACTTGTTCAGTTTTTAAATAAGAGGGAGCCTTGTGTCTGATAGTGGTCAGAGCAGCCTTTTGTTGTAGAAGCTGTCAAAAGTCAGGTGTTCTGTTTAAGGACCTGCCTTAAAATGTAATTGCAGCTGACCAAACAAGACACTACTTATCATAACAGATGAGGGACTGAATTGAAGGATGTTGCCCTTTAACTATTGCCAAGTTGATGAGACACCTTGGCAGTGTTTCTGTAATGTTTCTGCCCAGAAAAATCTTCTGTGCTGGGCATGAGGCTGGGTGGGTGCTGACAGTAATGGGTAAAGTCCCAGCTGTTGGCATGGAGCCTTTGGGAAAAAGTTAACTGGATGCTGTCCCTCTTACCACCTGAGGCAGCTTCTCATCCTCAAGGGAAGGACTAAAACTGCTTCTGTAGTACAAGGGAAGTGGCTTTGTTATATGAGTTGGAGGAATAATCTGTGTTATTACATATGAAAGGAAGCTGTAGGATTGAGGTGAAATTGCTGCTTTGCAAAATAACTTTTCAACATGTCATCTTCACAAGTGACTTATTCATTAAACTGAGACCTGAGAACCAGTCAAATTTGAGAGGAGCTAAATAATGGTACAAAATGTTGACAATACCGATGTTCAGACCAGATGAAGGAATGTCTTTTTACCAACTCTTTTAACAACTGTCCAGAATCCTGCAGTTGTGGATAAAACTTTCTTTGAGCCTCTCCTGCAGTTTCTCCATCCATGAACTGGTCTAGAGAGGATTGGTGACAATGAGCTCCATTTGATCAGTTAAAATGTATCGTGAAAGACTTGATGTAACACAGGAGCCTTGTTCTGTAGAGAACAGAGGATGGCAGGGGAGAAATAGATGAAACTGTGGGAGAAATAGGTGAAACAGCACCTTAGACAAGGAAACCAACATCCTTTCTGAATCATAAGCCTTGTTGATGAACTTTTTCTTTTTGAATCTGAATATTTAATGTGGGAAGATTTTAATGTAAACTCTTTAGGAATAACTTTCACTCTTTTCTTAGTTTGAAAATGTTCCTTCTTCAGGCTTTTATTTGTGATCACAAACCACTTGGAGGGAGAATTCCGTGTTTTCCCAGTGTTCTGCTCAAGTAAGCACCAGCACAGAAACCTGCCTTTGTCATAAGATACAGTTGCTAGAAAGCACAGCATGATTTTACAAAAGTGGTGTTAATTATGATGTGTAACCTGGTATACAGTAGCTAAAACTTTCCAGGAATTACCAGCACATAGCACTATGGAGAAATGGGTCAGTCTGTGTTCGTTTTGGAGTACCCTCTCAAACCTGTCCCTTCAGCTGGGAAATGTGGTCAAGGTCTGCATTATAGAGCCAGGCTTTCAGACTTGTCCTTTTTCTTGAAGGCGCTGTTGGTCACTAACTCATTGTGAATGCTGCCTTTCATTTCAAAGTAGATCTCTGCTCATTCAGTGATGGCAGGTGTTCTGACACACCTGAGGTTGTGTATGGAAATCTTTTTCATCCAAAAGCTCTGGCATTCATGACCTATAGATTTTGCCATATGTTAGTATCTGTTTCTTCACAAGGTGTTGCTGGATTTACTTCACATGCAGTGCTTATGTCGGCTGTGAAAAACAGTGTACCATGGTAGTCTTGCACTCTTTTGTTTAAAGACTTTGTTAAAGAGTTGAATCATAATCATTTACTACTTATTTATATTGGTGGTTAGAATCTGTGAAGCCTCATGGGAAATTTTAATGAGGATAAGGGGGTGGGAAAGGCAATAAAGTAGCTTTTACTACATTATTTAATTACAAAATTTTGACAACCCCTGAGGTATCTTCCCTGTGTACTGCATCTTCAGAAGCAAGGGCATTTTTTCTTTCTGGTATTTATTATTTTCTACCCCATGAGGTTCCCAGAGTCAAGTGAAGAGTCTCATCAAGTTGGTGCTAAAAGGCTCCTAGGCTGTGCATTTTTTTTTTTGCTCAGCTTGTTTTGATGTGTGAATTACCTTTACACATTACTATTTGACCTGTTAAACATGAAGTTTAGTATATCACACTGCTGTCTTACTTTACTGTTCTGGTGGGGTTTTTTTGTTTGTTTTTTTAACCTTAACATCCATGTGACTACTGTAAACATTAGGGTGCTGCTTAATAGTGCTTTTGGTGTTGCACTTACTTGGGTGATTGTATTCTGCTTTTTGGTACTTGTCCAGTGTTGGTTCTTGCATTTTACTTGTGGCTGAATTTCACTCAGCTACCTTCAGGGAGATGAGACTGGCCTCTTAACAACAAAATTGAGACTGGAAGTATAGCAGTATTCCAAATGTCAGTCCTTCAAGCAGTGTTGTTTTTTTAAAAGGGAATTTGCAGTCTGACAGCGGCCAACAGCTCTTAACCAAAAGTAATCTTCAAAAATGCTGCTTATGATGTTCATTTTTTATGTTACTGTCAACTGAGCAACGCAAAATGATTGTGTGTATTTTGTGTTTACTCAGTTTGTCTCCAAAAAGTAAATTTGCTCTAAGCTCAGTGCTTGTGTTGCATGTTGTTGTCTAGATCACATGGCAGGGGCAGGAGGAGGGTCGGACACAGTGCTTAAGTGAGCTGCTCTGCTGCTGTCAGTTTTTCATAAAACAGAATTTTCTTTTCCAAAAAAATGACTAGCCTGTGTGTAGTTCAAATATGTGTTTATACACACTCACACAGCTACAGATTTGTGGGAGGTTTAGGCTTGTAAAAGTTGCTAATTTTATCAATAGCTTTTTAGAAAGTAACTTACAGTTGTGACTAACATCCATATAATTTTGTAAAATATTATTCTTTCATAAAATGCTTCTGGGACAAGGGAAGATCTCTTTTTTTTTAATAGATATTAGCTAACTAACTGTACTCTAGGGAGTTGTCTTTGACTTGGTTGGTAACTTTGTGTGGTGCAAGATTAACTGGATGCTCTTCTGTTTAATTTAAAAAAAAAAGTTAACTGGGTGACAGTCAGAGGCCTGAATAAACTTTGAAGCTGGGGATGCATGACATGGAAAGCTTCCAGCAGACCTATCTCAGCTAAGGTAGTAGGAGTCCAGGACTTGCATATCCTCATCCTTCTTTTGCCCACTCCCCAAAGGCATGGAAGGAGACAAAACCTCTTTGGTAACTTTTGTAAACCGAATTTGAACATCCTTCTACCAAGCTGAACTTCATAAAATCCAAACTGAAGTGGATACTATATCATTCCTTGTGAGGGGGGAAAAAAATAGAAATCAACATGTATTCAGAATTGGGTGAGCAGGTTTAAGTCTAAACTGCTAACCCCAAAAAACTCCTCAGCAAACTTAGTTTTCTGGCAGTTTCAATCCTTTGGCCACTTCTGGATTCCTTACTTCTGTGAACAATTCCTAACTAGGAATTGGTTTGCTCCTTTGTGTGTCTTGTTTGTGTTAGGGAAGTGATTGGCAGAAGGCAGTGGATGACATTTGAAGGCTGAAATGCACAAGTGGTTTATTTCTGCTCTTCATTTCATAGTTAGCTATGCCCTATTTTTTAATACAGGACATGTGCTTTGCTAAATTAGGACAACTATTTCATTAAGAAGTAGTGACCTTCAAAAGCTGAAAAACAGGTGGTGGGCTCCCAGTAAAATCTGTTCCTTGTTGATGAGAAGAAGAAATATGCTACACTTTCTATGTGTGATGGGATAGACGAGTGCAGGACTTTGTTATTCAAGTACCATTTAGGTTGAGAGCTCGTAGTGTTGTAGCTGGCCTTGGGAAGGAAAAAGGTGTTAGTTCTGTCTGGTCATACCTCTCATTTTAATTCCAAATCTACTTGTGTCTTCTAGGACCAACCTGGCATTGAGAGCAGGTTTGTGTGAGACCTCCTTAAAGGAGTTGAAGCATAAAGGAGGTGTTATCATCTTGATGTTGTGCTTGAGTTGGCCATGTCTGAGCAGATATTTCAGGAAAAGGTTCCAACTCTGTGCCAGTATCCAAACTCAACAAAAGTAATTTTTTGTCAAAATAGGTCTCTTCACCCTATATACTTTTGTGATCTCTGCCTTAAGTAAATGGGGGAAAAATTGTTGTATCTTGGGAATTTTTACCCTTGGAGTAAAGTGAACAACAGGAAGCTTTTTTTCATGCCCATGTTTTGGATTAGGAAATTCCTGTCTGCGGTACATAAATTTGTCAAATCAACATCCGAAATCACGTGGCACTTTTCTTTCTGAGCAATTTGTGTACAATGTAATAGTTGCAGTAATGCTATATTGAAGTCTTTTCAAGCAGCATTAGCTTGGAGGAAGGTGTTTTAGTACTCTTTTCAGTCAATCTATTTTAAAAATTTTCTTCCTCAATTTCCTTCTTTGCTCCTGTTAAAAGAAAACCAAATGAAATTTGCAGATGCTATTGTAAAAGGAGCAATTATGAGGTTGGCTGTCTTTTTGTTTGGTTGTTTTTTTAAAGAAAGAAAGAGGACTCCAAAACCACTGGCATAACATCAATGATGGTTAACTAGGAAGAACCTCTTTTGATCAAGAGTCACACGACCTTGTTTCAACAGTAAAAATAGAATTTGTATCAAGTCTAGTTGTAACATGACAAATGTAGTCTTGTCAGCTCATGGGGAGTCCAGACTTTTATTGCTTGCATGACTGCATGCATAGTGGAGAAGCATGCCATCCATTTAAGGCTCAGATACTATTTTGTTGCCAGATTGCACAAAATCCTCTTTCTGTGTAAGTGGCTGCGCAGAGAAGAGAAACTTGGAAATTTTTCTTAAATTGTGTAATAATTACTCAGAGTGAGTATTTTGTTTAAATCCTGTCCTTGAGAGATGATAATGCTATTGTGGAAACAGATGAGGACAAAGTGCACTTCTTTGAGAGTTTCTTATGGTGCTCATGGCTCTAATATTTTGTCTGTAGTGAAATGATGGCAGTACTTGATCTTGTTCATCACTGGAGTGCAAGACAGCAAGGCCAACAGCTGGTCACGAACAGATGCACTCAACAGATGTTTTTGGAGTTTCTCTGTAGTACCTAGTAAAATGTTATTTCTATTCCAGTTTTTCATTTACCTTTTTTTTTGATACTTTATAAGGAAGCTGCTTGTGGCATCGACCTGGAATCAGAGTAGTTTGGTTAGGATGGGACCTTTTAAATGTCATCCAGCTCAATCCCCCTGCAATGAGCTTCAGGTTGCTCACAGCACCTTCCACCCTGACCATTTATGTTTCCAGGGAAGGGGTATCCACCAAACCGTTCTAGTGTTTCACCACTGTCACTGTAAAATAATTTTTCCTTATATCTAGTCTAAATCTTCTGGTTTAAAACCAATATCCCTTGTGCTATCACAATAGGCCTACTAGAAAGTCTGTCCCCATCTTATAAGCTCTCTTTAAGTATTGAAAGGTTGCAGTAAGGTCTGACAGGAGTCTTCTCTTCTCCAGGTTGAACAGCCCCAACTTTCTCAGCCTGTCCTCATAGAAGATGTGCTCCAGCACCCTGATCATTTTTGTGGTCCTCCTCTGGACTTGTTCCATAGTCCATGTCTTTCCTGTGCTATGATCTCCAAAACTGGACACAGTACTCCAAGTGTGGTCATGCATAACTTTTTTTAAAATAGGATTGTGGAAACAATAAGCTATTGCTTAATTTTGTGGTGAAAATTGTTGATGTATTATTACAACTTGAGTTTCTAGAGTTTTTGAAACTTCAGGATATACTAAAAGAGGTGTAAGAAAAGCCTTGTAGCAGCAGGATTTCAATTCCAGTTAGCCATGCTAGCATCAGGTTGAAGCTAACTGTATGCTCTTCTGTGTCAAGAGTATCTAGTAGCTGACCTTCCTCCTCAGGTTCATGTATGACTGTCCTCTTTTGTAGCCAACAAGCCTGAGGGTCCTCATCTATTTTTAGCATGGTTTCAGAACATGGGTGGTCTTACTCCAGAGCCTCTTGCTGTGGAATTTTTATGGTTTTGGTATACTAGACTGCCAGTGAGGTTCTGTGCAGTAAAATTACGTTCCAGCCTTTTCCAATCAACTCTTGGCCATATTTTAATGTCTGTAGAGGCTGAAGTACACAAATCCAAAGATTGGAAGTGACACATCTGGAGATCTCTAATCCAACCTGCTGCTCAAAATGAAGCCAAGTAAAGCAGGTTGCACAGAATATTGTGCCATCAGATTTCTTAGCACCTCCAAAGATGAAGATATAACAATGCCCCTGAAGATATTACAATGTCCCTGAGCAGTCTGTTCCAGTGCTCAGTCACCTGCAGATTTTAAAAGAAGAAAAAAATGCTTTAATGTTTAAATGAAAATTCTCATATATTTCTGACTACTGCCTCTTGTCTGTTCACTGGCTCTCACTGAGAAGATTCTGTTTTCTTTACTCCGCTTTCTCTCTTCTCTGGGTATTTATACATAATGATAAGATTTGTCTGAGTCCCTTCTTCTCCAGAGTAGAGTGTTCTAGCTCTCAGAGTATATTTCTGCCTAGCCTATCTTTTTGCAGATTAGTCAGTTTTCAGTTTTGTTTCACTGTCCACTTAGCTAGACTGTGCTTCATCCATTTGTCTATGAAGGTGCTATGGAAAACAAAAGTTGGGAAGCTTTGCTGAAGTCAGGATAAACTCCTCATGTGCTCCCCTAGTGCCAGTTGCTTCCTTATTGATGTCTGTCAGGTTGGGCAAGCTTTACTTCCGCTTATAAATCCCTGATAATGTCTTCCCATCACCTTCTTGGCTTGGAAATATTTTCCAGGAAGCTCTGTCACTTGTCCTGGATTGAGGTGAGGCTGACCAGCATGTGGCTCCCTAGATTGTCCTCCAAGCTGTTCTAGAGACAGGGGCATGTTATGCTTCTGTCCAGTTCTCAGGAACCTCTCCTGATCACCATGACCTTCCTGCAGTAATTGAGTGACCTTGCTGTGACTTTGATCACACAGCCATTGCCAGTGCACTCCGTTAGATCTCATGGATTTGTCTGTCCAGTTTGATTAATGTTCCCTAGCTCAATCTTCCTGTACTTCTCCTGGTTACTTATGTTTAGAAAAGCTACTAGAACTGGGCTTTCAGAAGCAGTAGAGTTCAGCTGTAGCAAGTTCTGGCAAGTGTGAACGCTGTGTTACAGTAGTTGAGTATCTCTAAACAGTACTCTGTAAACTTGTGTCTACAGCTGGTTTGGAGTTTTTCAGCAATAATTTATTTTTACCTTATATTATTAATGCTAAAAGTCTTCCTTTCTACTGGATAAAGAAACTCACACTTTCTCAATGACTGCACTTTCTCTTGGCAGAGAACAGATGAAATAAGAAGAATACTCCCAAGAGCTGTGGTGGTAGAATCTGGCTCTATGTTTTTTTGTTGCTGTTTCTGGCAGCAGCAATGGTCTGTGCTTTTCATAAAAGCTTCTTCCATGGAGTTTTGCTTGCTTCAGGAGGAAGAGCTAGCCCAGGATAACATTTTTTGCTCTCCTAGACAATTAAGATTGTTACTTTAGTTAATAAAGTTGTAGTAATAATAATAAGAAGAAATCACTTCTGCCATGTTCAAATTGATGTAGCCATGACTGGTAAAAATACTATTCTACTGGTGTAAAGGTTTTCTTCTTTCCATGTATGCTAGGATTGAATCAAAGATGAGTTAAATCCCCCATTTAAGTTATAGAAGGCTAATATTCAAGTTTAGAAGAAATGTCTTACTTTTCATTTGTGAAATGATGAAATATGGTTGTCTTAAATTTCCTTCTGAAAGCAATCACTACCAGACAATGTGGGTAATTTTAATCCTCTAAAGTGCTAGTAGATGCTTCTCAGTTAAGAGTCTTCTATTTAAAACTAAATTTATGTACAATACAATGGGTTTTGGGTATTGCTATGTCTGAAGCTACTTGGCGGTTGAATTTGCATTTTGATTTTAGTACCAAAAAGCTACCTCTAGGATAATTCACCTGTTAATGTTATCTATTCCTTGGACATTTGTTCTTTGTGGGAGAGGGGGTAACTTTCTAGAAAGGTAGAAGGTTCTGTGGTATCAGAACTATAGCCACAGTGCATGAATCAAAATGTTCTAATGTGAGATTTTAGGGGTGACTTTAAAACTGTTTTTCTTTCCATTTGTATGTATAGACTAGACAGCATAGTCCAGCCTAAAGTTTTTTTTGGCACTCAGTTAGGCAGGAGCAGAATATTTTGCTTATGTATTCATTTCTCTTGGGAAATTATTGCTCTTTACTCCCCTGTGGGTGTACCTTTTGTTACCCTGCGTGGTTGTCTTTATGGAAAAACACAAATGCTTGTGGTGAGTATTTATTTCTCTTGCCAGGAACTAGTGGAACAAAGGTGAATGTGAGACTTCCCCTCCCTCAAACAATTGCTAATTTTTCCTGCTTAAACTCTGGTTTTAAAAGGCTCTATGTGAGTGCCTTTCTTGTCTCTAAGAAATAATCCAACTGTGAATTGGCTTACAGTTTATCGAGAGGTTGCACAGCAATTGTGAATAAGAGGAAGGACTAGTTTCTGTTTGGTTGTCCAGGAATTTATTGATTCAAACATTGTTTTGATTTAATGGTGTAATTTGCTTCTCATAATGAAAGTCCATGGTATGGCAAGTTGTGTTTGTCTCTGCAACAGCTGGACTGTGATGACTTCCCAGCATCTTTATAATGGTACATGTTTCCATAGCGTGTGTCAGGTAATGAAGTGGAATTGAACACCCTTATCACTTACTTTTTTTGTGAGCACAGGATTTGGCAGCAGAAGTAGGACACAGTGAATGTTGCAGATCTGTTCCATTCTGGGTTTCCTGCTTTCATTTTGCCAGGCCTCATTTTCTACGGAAAACAAATTCTTGCC
This sequence comes from Agelaius tricolor, assembly GCF_023055355.1. Lineage (NCBI taxonomy): Eukaryota > Metazoa > Chordata > Aves > Passeriformes > Icteridae > Agelaius > Agelaius tricolor. The sequence goes on along the minus strand of NW_027269262.1, from coordinate 21,230,082 downwards.
CTTCTGTGGATAAGATCTCCTGCTGCCCTTTGCCTTGCCATGTCTGTCACTGAAGTGTAGCGTTTCTTCATTAAGTCCCTACTTGAGCAAAAACATTCCTAGAAAGTGAAATTTAGCTTCCCCAGGATTAGAGTCTAAACCAGAACAAGTCTAGTCAGACACAGGAGCCTTTCACACAGCGGTTGGCTGTCAGTGGTTGTGTGGTTTGTGCCTTTTAAGCACCAATTAATCCTACCCATGTTTTCCGCCATTTTCTTCCTAACTGAGGTATCAGCACTTGACTGAAAGGAGTGTGGTAGGCAGGACACAGAGCCCAGGTTTTTTGTTACTTAAGTCATACTGATAACAGCCTTGTTGCTCATGCTGGCCATCCATGGTTTTGAGAAAATGTAAGACAAATTGTGAGGGATTCTGTTGATTCAGGATGTATTTTCAAGCCAAGGTCAGGTTTTTAACTATGCACATCGGGGAAGAAGGATTGTCACACAATCTTGCTTTAACCCTGTAGATGCCAGCTAATGGGTATGAAGTGTGAACAAAATCCCTGTAAAATCAACAGAACTCATGTAAAACTTTCTTTTTTGCAGACTTGACCACGGGTGGTTTCAGGAAAAAGAAACCAAACATGTAAACTCAATTACATATTCTAGAGTCTTGAGTTTTACAGCTGAAAGTACAGAGAGATGAAGCTGCAGTGGAGAGGTGTGTGTTTTTTCATGGGCCATACAAGAGATGTTCATCAGGTACCCAGTAGAAACTTGGCTTAAATTTTAAAAAAACCAACAAGAATGAACACTCTAGGGAGAATCAGCAAATCTGTTTCACTAGTGAGTTATCTGGTGAACTAGATGTTCCTAATGGTGTCTTTTTGGATGATAGAGAATGGTGGACAAATAGTGAATTACATGCAGTGTTCTCTGCTATTCTCTTCTAAAGCAATATCAAAATTGAGTTTGCTTCAGTTTTGAGAAAAGAACCTTATTTTGTGGTGTACCTGAGCCCCTGTCCTTCGGAACAAGAACTACTGCTTTTTAAAAAGGGGTTTTTAAATAAGGACTTGGTATTTTTTAAAATAAGGACTTGGTATTTTTTTAAGTCCTTCTTCATGATGAAGCCATGAAAAGTTTAAAAAAAATCTTAATATGTTAATTCTTGTTGGCTTTGCATTTGTCTGCCAGAGAGCTGAAGTCCTGTGTTAGTGATACCCGGACTGCACAGAAGTAATAATACAGCTTTGCAGAAATCACAAATGAGAACAGAAATACCTGAGCAAAAATATTCTTCAGGGAGCTGTCCTTAATTTTAATTTCTGTACATATACTGGAAATGTTGTATATTAATACCACACAGTGTTGTTAATACTTTGACCTTTTTGTTTACCTGTGTAGTGTATCTTTAAAAAAACAGGATCTACAACTTTGTCTGAGCCTCTAGTTCTTCTTGGTATATGTGCTAGGTTAATGCAATTTCTAAAATTGTAAGCTCTAGAATTCCAATAAGAACCCTCAAAGAGTTTTTCAATCTAGTTCTAGTAAAATGGCTTTGAAGAGTTAAGGCTAAGAATAATTTTCAATGTTGTGTAACCAGCATTGATTTTTGTGATCTAAAAAGGATAGCTTATTTCTGAAATATTTCATTTGAGGAATTGAACTGTATTTTTGTTACTTTGTAAATTTAAAATGCAGTATTCAGATAAGGACAATGTACTGTTGTGCCTTTAGAAAAAGGTACAAAAAACCAAGCACAAGTAATGCAAGAATGAAGTCTGTTAAGGAGATTGGAAACTAGACCACTGTATTTTTCTTGAGACTTTCTAGCCATATTAGTTATACAGGGAAGTCATTAAATCCTAGCTATCTTCTGAAATGTGTCAGCTGAGCCCTGATAATTCTGGTTGCCAGCAGACCAGAAATCAACTAATTGCATATTTTATAAACAATTTACCAGAACACTAATGCTTGGTGTCAATATATACTAATGTAGTGCATTGACCTGACCCAGTGAAATGGGACAACCCTACCCCTCAGTAGGGCATAGCTCTCTGGAAAGCTGGTGAATTAAAATTCTTTTATTGTTATAACATGTTCTTAGTTTGCTGAATACCAGCTGCAATAAGCTGGGTATTCCCCTAGGATTTTTTGATGGAATGTTCTGTGGTGGAGGAGACAGGGATGCTGCATCTGAGCAGTGGCAGAGTACCTGCTCTGAAGTGGAGCTGTGCAATCACAGCTTTGATGAACTTTAACAGATTTGTTGCTGTTGTCTATTCAATAAAGGACTTACTTGGATTTTTCTCTTATGCAATAGGTAAAAGGAAGTACAGTAGCTTAATGTTATCTTTCCTGTTTGGCAATAGTCCAAGGCATCTCAAGGGCCTGGCATATCAGGAGATCCTTCAGTGCTTGCCAAGGAAGTTGGAAAGAGTATCACTGGTTTTTTGGTTTTTTTCCCTTGAAGAATGACTCTTTACACTAGACTTAAGAACACTTCTCTGAAGAGATTGCATCAGTTGTGAAGAATAAATGGACAACTTTCCCTGTCTTATGTTTTGTCATTGATTTGCCACTTAAAGTAGGATTTATTCTGAAATAAATGGATTTATGATTTGGTGACACTGTGTGGATAGATAACACCATTTAGATAAGTGGCACAAAGGTTTTCAAAAGTATTTTAAAGAGAGTTTGCCACTTGAATTGCTTCCTGTGCTATCTTGCTATCTAAAATTCTATGTAAGCTCTGTGACCATGTTGGAAGCAATTAAGGATAAGTAAGAAAGATGCTACCATTGTTCCAGGTAGGGCTTTGAATGTTTGAATGAAGTTATAAACAGAACAGATAAGGAATTGATCTAGAAGCTGTCAAAGGAATTTGTTAGTAATTTTGGGTCCAATCTGATATTGCTCCTTCACGAGCTGCCTCTCAAATTGCTTCTCTGCAGCTGAAAGCAAACTCCAGTCCAAGATTAGTCTGGATTCACCTTAATGTGTTCTGAGAGATGAGCATCAGTTGTCTCCGATTTTCTGATCCTTACAGTCAGTAAATCCAGTTGCCTGCTGCCCTCTTGTAAAACCTGACAACAGTTTCTTGTAGTTCAGTAACTCTGTGCAAAGCCAGTGAAGCCTTGGATGTGCTCCCATGTGCAGATGGTTGGGTGGTGGCAGCAGCTGCTTGACTCTGTGCAGCTCAGGTAGTCTTTTTTTTCTGCTTTGGTGTCATTCAGACTGGGCAGAAGTTTTTAGCCTTCTGAAGAATTTTCTATTACACCTCCTAATCACTTTTGAGTAAATGATGAAGTGGATAAGAGGTTATTCTTCCTTTGCTTAATAGCACAGCTGCCTCTTGAGTATTTCTCTTCTGCTGTGTGGTTTTGAGAAGTATGGGAGAGCGGGCCACTGCAAGTGCTTGTGTTATTTTGAAAATGCTTCTTGGGATCCAGACAAAAAGTAATGTCTGGAATATTTCTGTTTATTGTCTGTGAGAGGCACAGGAAATAGGAAAGGCCAACTAAATTATGGCAGCCAGCAAACTCCTCTGAAGCAAAGGAAAATTTAGGAGTGACAGAACTGGGCCTTGCTGCCCACTGGGTCTGTGTTGCACATTCCTCATAAATTTAGTGACAGAACTGGATCAAAGCTCCTTCATCCTAGAACAACAGAGGGGAAATGAAGGTAGGGTTTCAGCACTAGTTTATCAACTAGAAAAGGGAGAAACATTTACTTCTCTCACCCCAAATCTCCATAATCTGTAGGTGAGTTCTCAAGAAGGTACAAGAGCTGCAGGAAAGCTTGTAGGCAGAATCTTCTCCCACTTTCACTTAGAATAAATGGTCATTTTCTTTTGCTGGTTAGAGTTGCAGATAAAAGTGGAGGATGCTAAGGACAGATATTCTGACTGAGGAAATTGCTTTAAAATGCTGGATAATCCTGTACTATCCCAACTAATTTGGAATCTAAAATCTTGGTAAAAGTTCTCCTATGTTGCTGTAAAGATAAGTAACCTACCAAGTTTGCAAGTCCTCTCATCTCAAGGCAAAGATGTTTGCATTTTCAGCCTTCTCTTTTCTTTCAGCCTAAACTGTCCAATTTTTAGCTTAAACAGATCTGTGAAAAAAAATTAAATCTGGGCATTTGGCCATAGTAAACAAATGAGAATTGCTGTTTCTTTGAATGTTTAATAGCAATAAGATAAATTGTTCCAAAGTACTTTATGCCTCATTCATAGCAAAGTACTACCTTTATCTTAAAATATTGTTTGCACACGTGTAATGCAAAAATGCTATTTAGACTTGAACATCTTTATTTTTGCTTGATCTAAATTTAAATGTGATTGATTCCTTGGGATTCATTGTCATGCTTTCTGCTAACCCAGGACGTGTCCTTGACCTGTGAGAATGTGCTGCTGTGGGGCTGCTTGCCTTCCTCTGTACCATGGCAATTGAGGTTTTGTCTTTCAGAGCAGTACTTTTCTGTATGGGTTCTCATTGGAAAGGGACTCCTCATGTTGTGATGTTGTATTTGTCATGGAGTTAAATCCTAATCCTTTGCTTTTATCCTGAGAAATGTTGTGCATTGTTTGTGTAGGTGATAATCATCTGGCCAGGCTGACAGCCCAGGGTTTGCACAGTATTTCTGTGTCCCCCCCCACCATGATTTAAATTAAAACCTCTATGGCAGCTATCAGCAGTGGCAGAAGTAGGAATCAGAAGAAAAGGGCTGTATGGGCAAGACTACTTTCTCTAAAGACACTCCTGGGAGTACCTTTGCGTAGAACCTAAAATACATGAACTGGCTGAAACAAGACCCCTGTAGCCTGGTGACCCTTCATGACTTATAGGCAGAGAATAGTTTAATGGAATCATGTCAAGAGTTAATAGATAGAACCTGTAAGCTAGAGTTGTGCATTCTAGAAGTGTGACTGGTATCTGAAGCAAGAATGCGAGATAAGTGGGTGCTCCTTTCTTGTTAGGTCTTCATTGCTCCTTATTTGAAATACTGCCGTTCTCTTGACTACAGTTGCCAGTAGAACTGAAAAACTGCAGTCATATTTTATGTTTAGAAATGCAATCCTGCAAATTGTGATCATTCATCACTATAGTTTAGCTAAAAACATTTGTTTCTGACACCTTGTGGTTGAGCCTCAGAGCAGCAGCAATATGAGAAGTTTCATTAAGAGAGAATTTTTTTGCTTGCTGTTTAGTCACAGAATAGCCTGGATTGGAAGGGACCTTAAAGATCATCTAGTTCCAACCCCACTGCCATGGGCAGGGATGCCTTTTGCTCACCAGATTGCTCCACAGCTCCATCCAACCTGTCCTTGAACACTTCCAGGGATGGGGCATCCACAGCTTCTCTGGGCAGCCTCACCACCCACACAAGAAAGAATTTCTTCCTGATATCTAACCTAAACTTGCTCTCAGTCTGAAACCATTCACCCTTGTCCTGTTACTAGATGCCTTTGTAAAAATACCTCTCCTCCTTTCTTGGGAGCTCCCTTCAGGCACTGAAAGGCCACACCTAGGTCACCCCAAAGCCTTCTGTTTCCTAGTCTCAACAAAACCTATTTGCTTAGCCTTTTGATTTGATGGGTCGACTTTTGATTTGATATCAGAAAGATAGAGCTGCTTTTCTAGCCCTGTTCCAGTAGTGCAGCCTTGCCGCGTGACAGTGTATTAACCTACTTGTGTGATCTACTCCTCTCATAATGACGAAATTAATCAAAGCTCCATGAATTTGCAGTGAACTGTGAAAGTGAACTGAATTTGCAGTGAACTATTCTAGGCTTCTGGAAATGGAGTTTTTGTCACATGTATAGTACATCTCTAACTATTGGATTTACGGACCATAAGAAATAAAGCTGCATTTTTTCCAAGCTTTTTATTTTTCCTGCATAAGCATTTTTACTGTTCATCTGTTTTTAATAGCTCTCAATAAGGGATGGGTTTTATATTTACAGTAAAAGCTTTGAAGCATATCATTGTTTGAGTTCATCTTACCCTGAAATAGCTTATTCTGAAATTCTTTGCTTGTATCACCCTATACTGTAGCTCCAAGCCCTGACTTAGACTTGGTGGGTCCAACTGGGGCAACTCTCACTGAGAATGATGGTGAATCTAAGCATCTGTTTGCTTTTAGAAAGTATCCTTTTTCTTCTGGAAGTCTCTATTTCAGAACAATGGGACTACCTTTTAGACTGAAGGTGAACCCAGAGGGAAAGCCAATCTACCTGCTGGATATAGCTGTAAGCCCCCATAGTTTTAGTTCCCCAGAGGAAAGGGCATTTTCAAATTTAATCTGTAATAATTCCCTTGATCAGGTAAGGTACCATTGGAGAATCCTTTTGTTGCTGGTATAGTTGTCTAAACTGTGATCCTCATCCGTGTAGAAGCTTTCCACAGGAAGAAATTCCATTGCTAATGGACATTGCTTCTTCAGCAAATTTCTGAAGTTGGTCTGGTCTGTGAATTTCAAATAACTTGTGCAGAATTCCTTTATGGACTTGAAGCCATTCCAGGGGTTTAAAAAAAGAATAGAATTGTGGTGTCTGTTTCCTCCTTTGTAAGAATAGAAGACAGGCAAATGGACACATTTACTGTCTGTGATTATTGGCAGAATCCTGCAAAAAGCAGATTTTGTAGCTTGACAACAGCTGTGACTCAAAGCTGCCTAACTTGCATGTCTCTGTTTGTAATTATCTAATCCTGCTTAGGCCTTTTTTTCCTGAATACTGGTTTTTGTATGGTGAGCATTTCCTGCAGTAGAGGACTAATACAGACTGAGGGCCTTTCCCATCACAAGGTAGGATGCTCCAAGTCTAAACAAGTATCTGGTATTAATGTCTTGATTTCTTCTGACTTGTTCTTTAGGTCATATTTCTCTTTAGGCCTAATGAGGACTGTTGCTGTCTTCTGGTCTATGCTCTTAAAAGAAGAATGCTAAGTAACTCTAAATATTTTAGTTTCTTTACTTAAAGCTAAATACTGACAGCATCTGCTGCTCTTTCTCAAGAAGAATTCTTGTTATCAGCCTGTTTGTTCGTGTTTGTGTCTCCTGGCATGAGCAGCTTCTGATAGCTGGATGTCAGATACCCACAGGCAATATGGCTCTGCTTCCCATGTCAGGGAATCTGCTGGATGCTCTGGATTAAATGGAGCAACTTGGACTTGGAAACACTGACTGTTCATCTCCAATTGGCAAACAACTCTAAAAGGTGATTCAAATGGGGGAAAATATGTTCAGGGTAAGCAGAGAGGAAATTTAGGCCTTATAAGAAGCTTATAATCTACATGCAATGAATTTTAGGTATACTATTGATATTGTAGTTCTGGAAATACAGAAGCGATCCAACTACTTTTAAATTAAATGCCATGTCTTTATTAAAAGCTAAATTATTTTCATGACTTACAAGTCACTGATTGATTCATACAGAAAATAAGTTTTAATAAAAGCTGTTATGAGAATTGCCAGGGTTAGTTCCAAAAAGTAATAGTGAGATGTGGTTCTCACTTCATATATAAATACAAAATTGTTAAGAAACAATTAGAGGAGTGACTGAGGTCGCTTGGTTTGTTTAGCCTGGAGGAGGTTAAGGGGGATCTCATTGCAGTTACAACTTCCTCATGAGGGGAAGAGGATAGGCAGACACTGATCTCTTCTCTGTGATCCAAGGGACTGGCTTGAAGTTGTGTCAGGGAAGGTGTAGGTTGGATATTAGGAAAAGGTTCTTCACCCAGAGGGTGTTTGGGCACTGGAGCAGTTCCCCAGGGAAGTGGTCACAGCACCAGCCTGACAGAGTTCAAGAAGTGTTTGGACAATAGTCAAGCACGTGGTATGATTCTTGGGGGGACTTGTTCAGGGCCAGGAGACAGACTGATGATCCTTATGGGTGCCTTTCAAACCAGGGTATTCTGTGATTCTATAGAACATGGAAAATGACATCCTAAAGTAGATGTAGCAATGTGGCTAGGTCTTCAGAACTTTTTTCAAGCATGCATATAGACTTCCTGCAATGAGAAAAACAAGGTAAATATCATGCTAGTTTTAAAAGCAAAGCATATAATTTTTTGTTTGGTTATCTGCTTAGTTATGGCTTCTGTTAGAGGGTCCTTGCTTGGAGACTTGCTTTTGTTATGAGGTTTCTGTTTCTGTTGATGTTCTTGTCCAAGTCATCTACAGCAGGCACAGGACCCAGAAGCTTAAGCAGTCCTTCTAGGCATTTTAAGACTTCTGCTATTCAAGTTGACAGCAGTCTGTGTGAAGTCCTGATAGTATTTTTTTGTCATTGCTAGGGATTTGCTTATTCAGTTGTGCAACTGACCAAACACATCAAAGGTTATCTAGTTATCATGGCTGCTTCTTTTTTTAGTATGGTTTTTCCTCAAGGTGGCCAGGAAGGCCAATGGCACCCTCCCTGTATCATCAATAGGGTGGCCAGCAGGATAGGGCAAGGACAGGGCAGTGATTGTCCCCCCCCCCAGCACTGGTGAGGGCACACCTTGAATTCTGTATTGAGTTTTGGGTCCCTCCCAACAAGAAAGACATTGAGGTGCTGGAGAGGGTCCAGAGAAGGGAAACAGCTGGTGAAAGGAGCACAAGTCTTATGAGGAGCAGCTGTGGGAGCTGGGGTTGTTTAGTCTCTAGAAAGGCAGGCTCAGGGGGGACCTTACCACTCTCTACAACTGCCTGAAAGGAGGGTGGAGTAAGGTGAGTGTTGGTCTCTTCTCCCAGGTAACAAGTGATAGGATGACAGCAAATGACCTCAAGTTGTGCCAGGGGAGGTTTAGATTGGGTATTAGGCAAAATTTCTTCACAGAAAGGATTGTCAAGCCCTGGAATAGGCTACTCAGGGAAGGGGTTGAGTCTCCATCCCTGCAGGTATATAAAAGATGTGTACATTTGCACTTGGGGATATGGTTTAGTACTAGGCTTGGCAGTGTGAGGTTCATGGTTGGAGCTGATGATCTTAAATATATTTTCCAGTTTCTAAATGATTGTATGTTTTTGTGGTGATATGAATAACTACATGGACCCCAGCATTTACAAATACAATGAAGAGCTGCATCTTAGGAGTGTGTTTTTCTAAAGGCAGTCAGAATAGCTACAGAGAACACATAGCATTAATTGTTACACTTTTCATTTCTATGAGAGTGTCCTTGGGTAGCTTTTAATGTAAATAGTGTTTCAGGGCTCCTAGGGATATGTAAAGTGTTAGTAATAGTAATTCTCACTATAATTTCCATATAGTAACCCAATTAAAAAGGTCTATTTAAAAGATGCTATCCTTTAAAGAAAATATGAAACCTCTGAAATGAGAGAAACATCAGCGTATATATTCTCAATGTTAAAAATATAATCTGGCATTGGAATGCAGACAGTCATTGTGACTGGTTCTGAGTGAGTTTGTAAGCTAGCTGGGGAATGTGTGACATTAAGCGTGCTGTAACACATTATGAAGTCAGATTGTAGTTAGAACTTTCCATGGTTCTTTAAGAATTCTGACTCAGCTGTAAGTACAAATCAAATTATTATAGCTGGTAGCAAAACAATGCAGATTATTCATTAGAACATGTGTAGTTAAATAATTTTTTGATGGAAGGAGATTGAGAGGAGGAACTTTCTGAGACGAGATCTGACACCCCTGCCTTGCTGGCCCTAAGTGGCGTAGGTTTTTGTATGAGCAAGTGTGGTTCTCTGCTCAGTTCAGGCGTTTCCTGTCTTGCCTGACACAGTACTTCTCTCTACTCTACGTGTAGCAGGTTAGCAGTGGTCTTTGGTGAACACACATTCCAGAAGCCTCATCCAAAATGTGATGTACAGAAACAAGTGTTTGCTGAAGGCCATCAGGGCACCCTTTGCCTCTTGCTTAGGTAGAATGGGAATTCTGATGACCCAGGGATATATTAATTGTGACAGTGGTAATTGCGTTCATAATATATGAATATTGAATATATGAATAGCTGTGTTTTGAAATCATTAGAGTCATATAAATTCTGGCAGCCTGGAGGTAGTAGGATTTTTGTGGAGAATTTTAGCATCAACTTGTTAAAAATGTCTGTCTCTTCAGAGTTTTGTCAGAGTTAAAATGACTACGCATATAAGAACTTAAAATCTCGTCTGTCACATCAGATTAAATTTGAAATTTAGTGTTTGCTACCATGTTTTAGAAAAATATATTCTTGTCATGAGAACAACTCATGCTGCAGGTATTGTGTAGAGTAGAGAAACTTTTAAAAGCTTCCAAATTCCAATAAATTTTTGTTTGAGCATGCAGTGTGCTTGTCAGTCCAACCTCATATATTCCCTGTAAGATGCTTTGAAAACTGCTCAATTCAATGGGTTCTCATGGCCAAGCATACAAAGTTTTTGATATATTTGAGGCTCTACAGGGCTTGTATACTATGATCACGTATTAGGAAAAATGTGGGTTAGCTTTAAGGCAAATAGCTTGAATTTCATAGCATTTCAATTATTTTAGCTGCAGGTGTTGTTGCTATTATTGGTTTGTGGGCTTTCTTTTAGTAGTTGAGATTTGTTTGGGGTTTGGGTGATTGTTGGGATTTGTTTTTTGGGTGATTAGCTTTCAATTTTTACATATGCAAATATAAATCTTAGTTGACCAACTTAAATTCTATTTTTATGGGGTTGGACAATAAATCAGTCCTCGTGTTCTTGGTCTTGGTAGCAACTGTTCTGTTTTTTCTTTAATAATTCTTTTAAGGGAGAGGAGACCTTTGAAAATGGATTTGTCAGTTTGGTGTCTTACTTTTCTCTCCAAATACTATCAGAAAAAGTTTAATGTTTGACAGTTCCCAGACAGAAAGTTGTAAGGTTTTGTGATGCTTGTGGTGATCGTTGTCATTATATTGAACATGATGCTGCTGGGTTAGGTTTTCAAACTTTCTCAAGCTGAATTTTAGTGTAAAACTGTATCAAAACCAAGGATACATCTGTTTTAGTTCCTTAATGAAAGGCAACTCTGCCTTGTGTTGTTTTTTTAATGCTTTAGCAAGCAATTAGTTCTTCCAAAGGGCAGTGTCTTCTACTGGACAGTACCTGCAGGCTCGCTGCAGCTCTTGGCTGCCTCACCTCCTTTTCCCCTACTGCCAGTAGTCCTGGCAAACCTGTCTCCTGAAGTGAGATGTCTTTGGGTGAAAAAAACTTTGGTTGATGTGAAGAGCACATAGTAAGGTGTTTTCAATAGGGAATTGCAACAATGGTGATGTTCCTGAGGGCGTTTCCTCAGAGACCTGTCTTGTCCAACATTTTCATTATTGACTTTGAGCTAGATGAGCCAGCAATGTGTGTAATGGTAGGAAACATCCTTACTGCAAAAGGACCATAACAGACTATGTTGACAGAACTTTGTGAGGTGGTAAAAGTAGAAATGGCATGAACTCACTAGTGCAAAATACTGAGTAGTGCGGGAAAGAGGCTCTGACAGTAAAACTTTTATTAGGCATCTCATTGATTGGAGGCAGCTGAGGAGAAGGGATCAAGAGTGTACTGCTAAACTGGCCATGGATTGTCAGCATGGCATAGCATGGAGATGGGAAAGTCTGCTGTACATCAGGGAAAGTATTTGCAATGAAAGAATACTAGGACCTGTATAAAAGATCCTATTTAGAGGGCCAGAATGGCAATATTGATCTAAACCAGAAAATCTGTAGGTAATTGCCACTAGAATGCTTGGAGAAATTGGGAATGGTATCTTACACGTTGGGCTACCTTTAAGGCTGTTGTGTTCAGGACTGTGAAACCAGGAATGGGTCTTGTTTCCCAGAGGTAGAACAGATGTTCTGGGTGGATGTGCTTGCTACATGCTTCTGGGGAGTAGTCCTTGGTTCCTTTTCAAATGTTCAGACTGTTATAAATCCCTGATAGATTAAAAAAAATGAAAAACGACTGAAACTAGAAGTTAGAATGTTTGATCCCAGGAATATAGTTTTAAAATTATCTTTTGGACCTGGCAGCCGAGGTGGGGATTCTATTTTAAAGTAAGAGTTCTTCAAACTGTTAAAATGGCGCTGGCCTTTCTCTGTACATCAGGAAAAAGTTACTTTCTAGGTAAAAATGACCATCATGCTTGCTAATTTTTTATCTTCCTGTTGGGCCTTATGTTTTTAAGTGTCTGGGGAAATGTGGTGGCATGGCTACTCTGTGGACCTTTCTTCATGGGAGAAAGCAATTAGGAAGAACCCCAATCATCTTTTCCTAATATTGGCTATACAGCTTTTATGTGCCTGAATTCAGTCTACTATGGTTTTCACTGTTCTTGGAAAATGTGAGTGGTTTTTGTACTCCTGGGTGTAGACCACCCCGTTTAGCCTGATTTTAGGCATCTGGTGCTGTGAAATGTTGTATTCCTGGTAGATGGGGAGTGCTTACAGAGTAGGCACTGGGCCATAGGGGAAGTGCTGCTATGAAGCACATCGTCAGGCCTCTGTGTCTCTTTGTCTGCTCTACTGTGAGCTTTGCTTCAAAAAACGGCTGTTTAATTAAATGCCAGGACTCTTGCCAAATTCCAGCATGATGTAATTAAAACATTCTCCACAGGCAAGCTCTGACCCAGCATTCAGTGTGGATCAGAAACCTGATGCACCCTGGGGATCACACTCTCCGGAGGGTATTCTTCCAGTTTGAACAGAGACCAAAAGGGGATGAACAGATGGGGAGCAAACAGGCTCATCTGCAGAACTGTAAGGTTTTCAGTGAGCTGCATCTTTTCCTCCTGCCTGTGCAGGAGCAAGTAGCCACTTTCAAGCACAGCTCAGTCATCCATCAGTTACTGATACTTGCGTGGGTTTTTACAATGTTATGAAAGTTTGTCTAATTCAGTGCACTGTATCAGTGCAGACTTGTTGCATGAAGAGTGACATGACCACCTACTTCATCCCCTGATTTTTACAACTTTTAAAAAAAGAATAAATCATTGTAGAAGATCATGTGTGTCATGACCCTGCATTCCTTTGCAGGGATCCTGTTATATGTCACTTGGCAGTTTGTTTTACCCACTGTGGTGGGTACTTGATCAAGTTGAAGAGTTTTTATTCTCTGCTGTTTTTTTCAGTGAAAATTAGAATATTAACTGCTTGCTCTTGCCAGAAATAGGAGAAACAGCTTTCCCTGCAGACTTCCAGAACTGAAATGTTGGTTGTTCATGCTGCTGGATTGCAGCAATAGAATAAAATTCCAGTCCTCCTGAGCTTATCTTCTGTATTGGAAGAGTCAGACAGAAAAGCAGATTTGAGGAAACAACTAATATTTAATACTAGTTGTCTTGATAGATATTTGCCTACCTACCAGTAGACTGCTTAAATCATGGAGAACTTCATCTGAGAGACTAAAAGAGGGCAGTATACTTAGAGATTTCATGAGCTTGAAGAGTACCTTGGGAAAATGCCTGTGGATGTTGCTGGGGAATAGATGGAAGGGAAGGTTGTGAAGGAAGAGCTGTTTGGCTGTTTTGTTTTTAGTTGGCAGGATGGAATGTGGTAAACAGTGAACAAATCTCAGGCCAACAGTACCTCCCTTATGTCAGGTACTGCCTGTGGGTAGCTTTTGTTGTCTTGATTTTTAAAGGTGTTTATCAGTGGTGCCTGTTCTGGAAAGGGGGACTGTGAAAGTGCTTAAGAAAGGTTATTCTGCACTTTTGCAAGCTACTGGAATGGGATAATGACAACTGAGGCTGAGATTTATCCCTTTGAAATAGAGATAGTCTTATATAGTGAAAGGTCACCATGGGGACAGATCAAGCTTTATGTGATTTGTTTCTTCAAAGAAAAAAGTTCCTAAGTTCCTTAGGTATTTACTAATGGTTAGTACATGCTTTTAAAGGTAAGAGAAAATGAAAAGGGTGTGATAGTAGTCCTTTTTGGGAGGTGTGCTTTTCTTCAGAATGAGATGTGGTGCCAAAAAGGCATCTGCTGTTGGGCACTGTCAGCAGAGGTCTGAGATGGATCAACCTTTCTGTCTGACCTAGAACAGTGGACACATGCTCAATATCCATCTCTTCCTTTGTGTGCCAAAACCACTTTGGCAAACATTCTTCCATAGTTATGTATATTTTTAAATGCTTTAGATATAAGATTCAAAATGTATTTTGTTATTTGTGGAGTGACTTAGTAAAGATATTTTTCATTAATAGATGCCTCTGTCTACAGCTTCAGATTTTGTAGTGATGCTTTCTGAAGCTGGGTTTCAGCTCAAATAAGAGTGCTTTTTACTTCAAAGAAAAGTCTGCTGTATAGCAAAAGAAAAAGTCAGAACACTGCAGATAGTAACCATTGAGAAAGCTTGCCTTCAGGTGTTTGCTGACATCTGAAACCCAGATTATGAATTTCGAAATAGTAGTAATACTGGTGCACTCGTTGCATCGTACAACTTGGATTTCTGAAGTGATCTTAAAAATAGACACTCTTGCATTTCTTGACTGTATGCATCTCTGTTTGTGCATTTATATGCAGAAATCAAGTACCTCTCTGAGTTTTTAAGACAGCATGGATGTTCAAATAGCATTTATTCTTTTTATTAAATTATGAATTAGTAGTTGTGCTATGCTGGAATCACAGCAGGAATCTGTCTAAAACTCTTACTTTCCTATGGCAACTTTGTTTTGGTGGCTGTTGATTTTAATTTCAGATGTGTAGTATAATCATTCAATAGTATGAATATCTGTTATTACTAGAAGCATAGGAGGTATTTTAGGAAATATTGATACAATCTCACCTCTGCTACCCAGCACTTCAGATATATTCCTACTTGTTTTCTAACATAGATATAGGACAAGTTTTACTTGTGTTTTTCACTTCTGTCCTTTTGTCTTTCTGTCTTGTACACACTGCTGCTGCTTATGTTTTGAGCAAGTACCTTCTAATGACTTCCTTTGACAAAGGGTGTGACAAGCAGTGGAAAAACATGATGATTTTAAGCATTCCTGCATTCTATCAGGCCCTCTGGTAGTGGATGAACGTGCACTTATTGGCACAAGGGTTAAAAATCAGCCCGTTTGGTTTAAAATGCCTCTGTGTGCTCCTTGGACAGAGTTTGTGGGCTTGCTCGTTCCAGGCTGGTCTAGGACTGCAATGGCCTTCCTGCTGCTGTAGGGTTTGTTCCTATGTTTTAAAAAATGTTAGCCTTAAATTTCCTTTAATGAAAGTAAGGAGTACCCAAGGAAATAACAAATGATACTTAATCGCATGAGGAATCACTGCGCTTCAGTATTAGTTTCAGTATGTTATTTAGTTTCAGAGAAGTCTGTTTCAGTAGAGTGATTTGGTTTCAGTTTTAATTTGCAAAAATTAATGCCTGAAACATGTCATTACTTTTGCATTTCAATTACATTTTGCACTATGTACTAATGAACTGGTACAAGAGTATCTCAACCTTCTGAAGGCCCTTTCTGTGTAAGAACAATGGTTTAGCTCATAGACTTTACCCTGAATGGCATAGTGAAGAATGGGATAAATCCACAAAACTTCTAGCTGGCTTGGACAAGAAGTTTTGCTCCTGTTGTTGTGGTACAGGTAGTTTCTGAAGACTAAATTTTAAGATGAGTAAATCAGGTTCTTGGCATGGCATGGTCTATTTCTCAAATTGTAGTTTTACAGTGGCATTTAGTTAAAACTTACGTCTGAAAAAGAATCATATGAGTCATTAGCAGCTCTCTTAAGTGTAGTTAGCCAAGGATAAGCTGTCCTTTTAAGAGGATATTGTGGAAATGAGCACTGGAGCAAGCTTCCTGCACCTGTGGCTCTTTGACATCAACTGTGTTTTGATCTGATATGCAGCCATGGATATGCCAAGACCAGAAAAGTGCAGGTGTTTCCCTCTGGCTCATGTAAGTTATATGCTTCCCTGGAAGTAAAATGCAGCTTGCTATTGCCTACAACTACAAAAGTAGATGCTTAGTAGTTAAGGAAGTGCTTGGGTATGAAAGGTGCCAAATGGCACTAGACAGAGATTTCAAAGAGGAGGGAGTGGGAGGAAATGCACAACTGTTGTCAGTTCCCAGGATGTAACTACTCTGCTCCATGCTCTACCTCTGCATGTAAAAGTCCAGACTTGCTCTGTCTACTAGCAAAAATGTACTAATGGCATTGTAAGTTTTATTAGACTTGCTAGAAATCATCAGACAGGTTGGAGCAAATGCAGGAAGATGCAAACTAAATCCCAAATGGCTAAATTGTTGAACATCTCTACTTCACGCTAGAAAGACACTTTGAGAATGTTTCTTGTCAGACAGATTGTGGTCAAGGAGTTGGAACAGTTTCCACAGAAATGAGTTAGTGGTAGGTGACTGCTTTCAGCAAAATGAAGCTAACCAGAGAGACTGAAAGAACTGGGAAGAGTTGAGTTGTGTTTTTCAATGGCAAAGGTATTCACTTATGTTTGGCTACTCTTGCTTAACAGGAGTGCCAGCAAAGGCTGCTGTCCTGGGCAGTGCTCAGTTTGGTTTGGTTCATCAGGCCCATCTTTCAGAGCAAAGAAGAGTTGGGGGCTGAGCCTTGGGTAAAGCCACTTGGACCATCTTCACATTACACTGCATAGGTGGCTTAGCTGGTTTCAGGATGATAAAAAAGCCATTAAAATGTGTAATTGAGTGGAAGTTTATGCAAGGAGAGGACCAGAGTATCTTGTAGATAGTGCGCTTGGACCTTATCCTGTTGGCCACAGAGCCTGGTCTGTGTTTGCCATTAGCCTCAGCCTGACATCCCCGTTTGGATTTCTAGTTTCCTTCTTATGTTACCAACATGATTATTGACAGCAGTTTTTGTATAATAAGCTGTTTCTTCTCTAATAATTACCATTTCATTGCATTTATGTCCTTTCTCTCAATTTTTGAGTCACATTAGTTATTACAAATCTTAATAATGGTTGAATGGCTCTTTGGTTGTGGATTTTGTGGTGGATTTTGTTTGTTTGGGTTTTTTTAATTTTTGGGGCTTGTATGGCTTGTTTGGTTTGGGGTTTTTGCCTTTTTTTTTTTGTGTTGCTTGTTTGTTTTGTTTTCTTTTCTTTTTGGCTGGGAAAAATTCTCAAAACTGATCCACGTTTCCTTGGTGTGGCTTCTGTTAGTTTTTTGTCAGTACTGATTAATTAAAAAAATACGTGCAAAAGTGTGATCAAGAAGCAGGGGCCATTCCCTGAGTGTTTTAAGAGTGCTCACGTGACATTGTAGTGGTGAAGATTTGGTGTCAAATGACAGAATATTAATGCAAGCAGTGCTCCCTCTGTCATCTTTTCTGTACAGGTAGTGAGTTGGCTCAGAGAAAGAAACTTAGGATGAATTAAAGAATGTTGAATTAAAGAGTCAGTGTGATGCTGGGCAGGATGAAAGGGAGCTGGAGACTGGCCCTGATGCACCATTGCTGGTTCCCAGAACTGTCCAGACAAGAAGATTATGAGCAAGAGATTATTTTGAGCTGTCATGTGTAGTGGTCACTGACACACCCACTCTGTTTCTCTTGTTTCTGCTCTCTTTTCTTCTGCTGGAGATTATCCTTGTTTCAGTATTCATTTTTTTCCTGTAATGAGATGCTAATACTGAATACTACACAAATGAGTAATACCAAAGAGCAGAACTACTTCTTGTCGGTTCTGCTGGGAAGAAAGGGGGATGAAGCATGTCTTTTCACAAAGACATTAGATAAAACACTTTTGAAAGCAGTGCCTTTTTATTTATTCTATAATTTTTTTCAGGATTACTCAGTTGAATTAGAACTCTATGAATATACTTCAGAAGGAATTTTGTAATTTTCAAACTGTAACCAAACATCTTTATGACAGTGGCATGCATACTACAAAATGTGAGCAAGAAAAGCATTTCAAAATTAAATACTGAATTTTCAGCAGGGTAGATATTAGTTACATTTGGTTTTTTCCTTAAAAAACTTGTATCCTTCTCCCACTGAAAGCCTGTGTGAGTTGTAAATAACATGGCCCTGGTGAAGGTTGCAGGGCAAACTAAAAAAGTGTCCTTTGTCTTTTTGTTGCTGGTTTGTTGGGATACCTTGGATTGTACACTGCAATTAAAATAGACGAAGAAATTGTAATGCCTTGAGGGTGATACATTTATTTTTAACTCTTCTCAGAGTTTCCATGCCATGTTTTCTGACGGGAATGTTTTTTTGTGAAAGACAGCTGAAATATAGATAGTGGTTCAGAAGGAATAAAAATGCTGAATTGGCCCTGAAAGCACAGTACCTCTATGGAGAATTACTATCCTACTCACATTCTGGGGAGAGATGAGCCTGTGCATTGTTTTGGATAAATTTTACTCTCAGTGTTCAGGCAGTGACTGCAGTGGCAAATTACAGTAGTGTGTACAGTCTCTGTACAGACTTGAGACTAGAAGATTAATTTATGTAATTGAAACTACTGAGCATTTTCAACAGGAATTATGGAATTTTCTGTTCTATTAAAATGCTCTGTTAACACTGTGTTTTTTAAAAATCAGACAGGTACTGGGTCTTTTTGTTTCTGTTTTGTGCTTTGGTTGTTTTTTGTTTTTGTTTTTTTTCCAGTTTCCAGTGCAATCATTGCCAGACATCTGTGGTTAGTACAACATTAGAACTTTGCATTTCATAGAAATCAGAGAAAAAGGAAGAAAAAAATCTAAAACTGATTGCCAAATGTATTGTGTGAAGCCTTAGTTTGCTTTCTTTTGTAAGTATGGCTTCTTTCTTTCTCTTAATTGTTTTAAACTCAGTTATGTACTGATGAGTTTCATTTCTGAACCTCCTAGTATGAGGCTTTTTGCCAAACTTGATTGTCACTTAAAAGAAGTAGGGATGTTTCTCAAGTTTGTTGGTTTTCTCCTGTTAGTTGCCTTTAAGACACCACTCTCTATCACTATATGCCTTTTTCACAAATCAGTTTCATTTAGTTTTTGTAA
This sequence comes from Agelaius tricolor, assembly GCF_023055355.1. Taxonomy (NCBI): domain Eukaryota; kingdom Metazoa; phylum Chordata; class Aves; order Passeriformes; family Icteridae; genus Agelaius; species Agelaius tricolor. The sequence continues at coordinate 21,211,194 of NW_027269262.1, read as the reverse complement.
TCCCACTATTTTTCACCGTCTCCTTCTACTTGCATCCTTGAGTCAACCCTTTCCCTTTCCCCCTCCTCCCCTCCCTGTATCCATCAGTAAAGAAAAGCTGGAAGTGACTGTGCCTACCTAAAAGAGTAGAGTGATCCTTGTCTGCTTTTCCTTAGCTGTCAGGTTCTTTTGTTGTTCTTTAAGTAAAGAAGTCATCTTAGGCTGTCAGATCTGCATTCTTATGTGAAAGATTTTTGTATTACTTTCCAGAGTGTACACTGATACCAGAGTCCCTGGTATGATGTCTTGATAAATGTTTTCACTTCCTCAACTCTTTACCATTAACTCTGAATTAAACAGCTGTCAATAGTCAAGCTCAAAATTTGGGAGATATTGTGAGGTTGATTTTTGTGGAGTTACTATGTACTACACCAAAAAAGCTGCTACCCCAGTGCTACCACAGCAGCCACTTCCACCTGGGGGTTTCTTCTGCTTCCACTGTAGCTGATTGAGCAGTGAAATTGGTAGTGTTAACTTTAATATTAATGTTTTTTGTTTAGATCTTGGAACTACTTGTTTGTGAAAATCTAAATACAGATCTTAAGTGTTATGGTGTTATTGTGAAGACAAACGTGTTTGGTGGGTTTGATTTTGTACTACTGAACTATATAATATTATATTCAGACCTATACCACATGTCAGATGTGTTCCAATGCAGTAACAGGTTGCAGCCACTTCAGAATCTATACTGGAGTTCATCCTCTCAGGCTACCTCCACTCTTTGGCATGTCTCACGCAATAAAGTGCAAATGAAGTCTCTGCCAATTTATATTTGGTAATGAACTGGATAGTCATTGCATTTTCTGAATGGAAAGGGTTAGCATTTTACTTAAATTACAATAGAGCTGGGAAAAACCCAAAATTGAAGTAGCCATTAGTGGTAAATTTGTCAATGAATTGTTTTTCTCAGAGAAAGTATAAAACTAGAAAAAGCATTTTGTTTTGACTTAATTGTGTTTATTAATTTCTTGTGTTGTTTAATAATTTTTTGGCTGTTGGATTAAAATAGTAGAGTTAACATTAAGCAATAAATTTGAGAACATTGTATCTTGAGTAAATGCCCATCTTACAGCATGGTGGTGATTGGATGACAACTTGTGATTGAAAGTCCTATATTGAATGAATGAATGTTTTCTAAGAAAATTCTGTGATTGGTAGGAAGGCCAAAGTTTTATTTCCCTGTTTCCTTGGCAAAGTAGAAGCTGACAGAGTGGGAACCATTTTTGAAATAGGCTGAGCCATTTCAGTGGAAGATAACATTTTAATATTTAGTTGGGAGACATGCTAGTCCTGCTAAGTAAGAAAAAAGGATGTTAAAGATTCCTCATCTTATTTTCTCAAGAGATCAAATAAGCAAAGTACTTGTATTCTTTCTTTCTCAGGCAGCCTAGACTAAACAGTTTATGGGGTTCTATCATTGTGTGTTTGAAAAGTAGAGCTTAAACTTGGAGTGGGTGCAAAGTTTAACTGCAAATAAATATTACCTTCTGGCATGCAGGCTGCTTAGGAGGTGTGAAGAAAGGCCTCAAAGTAGTTTGATGCATTACTGATTCTTTATAAACCTGGCAGTCTTGTGTGTTGTTTGTCACTCTGTATGGTGAAATCCTTTGATAAACCAGACATGTACTGTCTTCAAAAATTAGGGTGACCTTCATAGTCCCATATAAGGGTTCTTGGTTTACAAACCTCATCAGTGAGTGCTGAAGTTCTCTCGGAAAGGGATAATATCTAGAAAATATATTTTCATCTGTTCCATAGAGGAGGCAATACATGTCCTGCCTCTGTTTAGTTGTTGGATTAGATGAGTCCACTTGAAGACTTCATTAAATAAAGCCTTTAGTATTCTAAACTCACAGTTATTTAGCACCTGGCAAGTTTAGCACCTGAGAGTTAAAGATGTCCTGACTGCAAACCCAGTAGGCTTCTAGTGCAGCAATTAAAATCTATGACTATGCAAACAATTTTATTTAAACTTCATGATTTTAATCCAGATGTTCTGAAGGCTTTCCTTGGTGGTAACAAACATCATTCTGCTAAACAGTTCTGAAAAATTCAGTCCCCCACCTGCACTCTAATGTTCTCAAGCCTTTTGCAGTATAGTGGATAAACTATTGTCTTGCTAGCTGCAGAACTCCCACAGCCGTATTTGCATCAGAATTAAATAATGCTTATTGCCTTCAAGTGGCTTCTTGTATCTGGTTGTAACACTGCCTCAAAAAGGTGACACTGAGGGGCTGAGCCTCAGGGCTTCCCTGCTCTGAGGGGCTCAGCCATGCCCTGTGGTGGGGCCAGTGGAGCTGGCTGGTACCTGCACCTGGAAAAGGTTCCTAAAAGAAATAAAGCATGAGGTGACTTGCTCCCTAGCAGAGATCTATTAGTGCAGCCTGTTGGCGTTTGCAGGAGGTTTTGTCGTGTGCTGTGGTACTTGAGAAGGTGAGGCAGGCACTGACTGAAAGAACAAAACTGGCCAAATTGGCCTGTGGGACCTGAATTGAAATTTAGCTTAAAACTTACAGAAATGCTGCAGAGCTAAGCGTACTATTTCATAGCTAAGTTATGCCAGATTTCACGGCCAAATTTCACAATCCTGGAAGATGGAGTGTGGTTTAAAAATAAAAAAGTCATGTAAAAATGCTTGTGGAGATTCCACTTGTGAAAGTTTTAAGAAATATTGTCCCAAAGTACTAGTGCTAGCACATATCTGCAAACTCTACAAATTTCAGTGTGCTTCCTGTGAAACATTCAGTTTATTTCATCTCTTTGGGATTGGAGTTCGTGCAGATTACTGCACAAGTTATTTTATCATATCCTGGCAAATGTTGGGTGGAATGAAATTTGGAGCCTGCTTGTTACATTGGCACGCGTTTTAATTTGGAAAAAAGAAAGAGCAAGCTCAAGAGCCGTACGCCTAAGATTTTAGGGCAGAAGGTCAACTGTGAATGGTCAAAGTGAATCTGTAAATGAACATACTTCATCCTGAAAGCAGTTCAGTGAGTAACAATGCTTGTAGGTAGGTAACTTCAGTGTTGAAACAGTGGTAGTTTGGTCAGCATTTAAGAATTAATAGATGGAAACCAGTTTTATGGCATATAATTTCCATTCGTATAAAGGTAAAGTTCAAGGAGAACGACTGTCCATTGTGTGTAGTCCAACTTTTCTTGTACTTTGGATAAATGGATTGATATATTGCATCTTTAAAGGATGCTTTTTATCCGCAAAGCCGAAGTACTGCGCTAGGCTGCTGATTTCCATAGGAATACTTGGAAACATACTGGAGTCTGCAGTCTTTGGAGGGGCAGATTGTAAAGAGATACACTTGAGGTTTTGGTGACTTGGACCAGCATAATGTGTGTCATGGAAATAAGAGAAGGAAAAGAGATTTTTCTTTCCTCTTGAATGATCCCTGATGCTTTGAGGTTTGGATGAATTTTTTTTTTCTGGATCTCTTCTTGATGTGGTTGGCATGTATTTGATTTTAAAATAACTTCTCTGAAGATATAAAAGAGAAAGTAATGATCATCTGCTAGGAAAACCATGCACATATGCACTTTCATGTTGAGAAGTTTAATTTGAATAATGTCATTTGGATAAGAATTGGTGGCTTAAGTAAACAAAATTTTCAGACTTTTTTACATCAAAGTCATTGTAATATAACACTTTTGGACAGTTAAAAAGATTAGTGGTTATTCTGGACTTAATTGTTTTCTGCTCTCTTTTCCTAAATGATTATTTAGTTGTTTTGTTTTGGCATTTTGTCTAATGTTTCACTTCAGCATGGCAAGCAGTGGATTTGGCTGTACTATCCATTTAATTCCTGAGGTACCTGTCACTGCCTGCTGAAGAAAGACATCATCACATAAAACTTATGTCAAGGGAAGTACTGCTGTTACTTTCCAGGCTGACACATAAGAAACAATGGTCAGGTCAGCCTGTCTTTATGAGATCTTAGAAGGATGTGTAAAATACGGCTTGCAAATGCTCATACACCAGAATCCAAGGCAAATGTGCTGCATAAAAAGCTAATAAAATTGTTCCAGAGTGAGTGAAGGGGACTCACTGCTGTTCAGACTAGGACAGGCTTTGCATATGTGGTTCCCAAAATAGTTTTTCAGTGTCATACAGTTATAGACTGTGCTTTGCCATGGAAGTTTAAATTGCATTGATTCTGTCCTGACTGGCTTGGGATGTCTTCAACACTTGTCAGCAGTGAGTGTGACTGGCAGAATCCAAAGTTTGCAAAACTGAAGATAGCAAGCACTTTATAAAACAAGCATAATTTTGTAGTCATTATAGGCATCTGTATGATAAAAAGAAAATTAAACACATGATTTTAATAGTCATGATTCAAAAAGAGACAAGATAAATTTAATAAGGCTGTAGGGCTACTGAGTGGAAAGATGTCTATGGCTGAAAAACTTCTGTGGGTTACAGAGGCCTGAAGACAAATGTTGAGAACTATCTGTTATATTATGCTTTCCTGATTCTAGCTTTCTTTCCAGCAGGATCAAAATGTAATCTGCAGGAAATACCATACTAGGTTAGATAGCTGGAGTCTTGTTCCTACAACTATTGTAAGATTTTGGCACTAGTAGATGGAAAAAAAAAATCCCTACTTTTGCTTCTTCAGAAGCAGGTCAGAGACATGATTTGAATTGCAACTGTGTGGCTGTGTGATTCTTTGCAGGTGTTGTGAAGTACATGCTACCTTCACTCCCAGTGTGAATTATGTTGTATTCTTGGAAAATAGATTTCTTCTATCATATCTACATACTACCATACTGCAGTTTTCTTTCTTTTGGATTGCAGCTTCTGGTTTAGAAATAAAGAACTGTTGACTGTATGAAGGAAACTCTAGGTGATTGCAAGTCATGTTAGGGAAGCTTTTGGCAGGCCTTTAATTTGTTTAAGCAGAGGATCAAATACAGTCATTACTGCTGTAGTCTTTGCAATATTGCCCTGTGTTTGATCCTTCTGGTTGTCATTGCATTAGAACCCTTGTCAAGGTATATTTATGTGCAATGACTTTCTCAGTGCACTTTTTAAATTGGAGAGGAACTGGTCTCTGGAAACCAGTGTTATGCTGTGCTTTAACTTTTCCCTATGGCATTAGGGAAATCAGCAGTCTTTGAATTTCTGTGATTCTAATATTCCATGTAATCGTTTAGGTTGGAAAAGCCCCTTACAATCGAGTCCAACTGCAAACCCAGTGCTGCCAAGTCCATCACTAAACCGTGTCCCCAAACGCCACATCTACATGTCTTTTAAATACCACCAGGGATGGTGACTCCACCCCTTCTCTGAGCAGCCTGTTCCAATGCCTGAACACCCTTTTAGTGCAGAAATTTTTTCCTAGTATCGAACCCAAACCTCCCCTGGCACAACTTGATGCTGTTTCCTCTTGTCTGTCACTTCTTACTTGGGAGAAGAGGCCAACTATGATCTCCAGGCTGAACAGCTGCTGCTCTCCTAGCCTTTCCTCTTTGGAGAATACTTAAATACTGCTATGTTTTAGCTTTGGCATGTGTACATGAGTCTGCAGTAGCCAAATCTAGCCTACTCAAAGCTTTGTTTTGCACTGAAAAAAACCCCCAAAAGAAAATATATATAGTGTCAGCTAGTCTATTTGAAACACATTTAAAATTACTAGAAAGTACCTCCTGCTTTCCCCTTATCTGAATGGAGAGTCTCAGTGTTCGCAATAAGGAAAAAAGCTAGTTTTGGGGCTGTATGCAGTCAGAGAAAACTCCACATAAAAATATAATTACAGGCAGAACTGTACCAAAGCAAAGCAGCAACTATGGTTTTTTTTCCTTTCTCTTAACTTCTAGTTTTAAATTTTTGAAAGGCATTAAAATGTTTTAAAGTTCAAGTAGATTTAAGTGATAAATATCTACACTTACATCAGGCTTTTCACAATTTCTACAGAAGTATGCAATTGTAAACATGTTGCTACGATGTGTACTGAGAGTTAGTAGCTTACAGTGGGTAAAATATTTTGGTTATGCTCTTTGAGGTGGGCTTATATTTGGGGTAAATAGAACTGCTATTGTTAATAGGGAGCCTGGGAAGAATTCACTTTGTGAAAACAACCCATTGCAGATACGACCATCTTGCAACTCTGCTGTTATTTGGTTTCACTGACTTCCTTTCCCTCTTCCCTCCCCCCCCAAAAAGATAAATTCTCTTTTAGAGGAAATCCTGTTTATTTGCTTTAAGGAAATAATTTTTCCAGTTGTTCTGTTTAGTTTTGTTTTCTTTCTATTAATCTGTTGAGGAGTGCTGATACCCCTTAGAATTTTATTTTCTGCCTCTGTAGTTAGAGTTTTTGATGCATAAGGAGTTGCTGGTAGTGGCAATACCATCTAAATGCCTTTCAGTACCTGTCAGTAGTGATTTGATTCTCAGCTGCTGCAGGTGTTTCTTGTTCTTTGGCCTCTTCTTGGGATGGAGCATTTAACAAGTACCCTTCCCTTTTATCTTCTGCCTTTCTTCTACCACAAACCTTGTTGCCTTAGTTATGAAATTAATTTGGGGCAGTAATTTCTATAAAGACCACAGTCTATTACTCCAACTCATGTTACAGCTTGAGAACAATTGAAGATATTCTGGAAGTGCTGCTTCTTGGTTTTGCTTAACTTCTTAAAGGAATGTAAAAAGCAATTAGTGAATCACTGCAAATACACGTTTTTCTTTCTCTTCACCCTGCCCAGCTACTAGCTTTAGCCATTTATTTTTTTATTTTCTTCTGGCCATTTTAATATCCTTTCTTCACTCCAGTTAAATTCATAATCATCTCTCAAATCTAAGCATGTTAATTTAAGCAACTTTCTGTGGAGGATGATTCTCTAGGACTGGCTGACAGATTAAGTGGTAGTACCTTGGTTGTGAAACAACCTACATTTGCACATTCTCCAGTTGTTTCCCATTAAAACTTAAATCCTTGTTCTGTTGTGGCACCTTTAAAAAGCAGACCTCTCCCTTACATCTAAATGTTATGAAAACCAGGCATACTGTAACCCAGAACCCCAAGGAATGCTTGATTGAAATAACAGATCAGAAAAGTCTCTTGCTAACATTCCTGTGATTATGGGTTTACTCAAGTGACAGAAACTTGGTGTCAGCTAGCTTTCTGCATACAGATTAATTTTGGTCAAAAAAAACAAATAGGTCTTAAAGGCTTCAGTGATGCAGTGTTTTTGGGGATAGGTAACTTCTTAAAATGTAACAGTATTCACTGCATTTCCTCTCTCTAGAATTGTCCCACTTATTGCTCATTGGGTGGTTGGCCTGGTTCCTGCTGCAGAGTAGAGCAGTAATTAGCTAGTAACTAGCAGTAATCCCTGCTAGTAATTGCTGAGATTGAGTAGAATGAGTGAAGGGAAACAGGAGTGACTTCTTCTTAGATCCTCACAGGAAAACAAATAGCTTTGGTTTAGCCAACTCTGTTCTTCTGTAGTATCCATATAGGTTAATTTTTAGTATGTATTTGGATTTCTTTTGTTTGTAACTTGTATCTAGAATTTGACATCCTGCATATATGTCTCAAGACAGTGATGTAAGAAATTAAAACTTTTAAGTTTAAAAAACTTAAAAAGCTTTTAAGAAAGAAAAGCTTTTATGGAAGAAAATAAGAGAAGAAGCATCCATAGGTTATGATTTACAGTTAAAACCCCTCCACCATTATTGAGAAGTTAATTTTGAAATGGTCTATTACATCATGCAATGAGTATGGTGAAGGAGAAAACAGATACCTTGCTTTCATTTTCAGTGACCAAATGACTTGAATACATGATGTGAACACAAAAGACAGAAATCTAAACTAATTTAATATATTTTGAATGTAACCAATTTTCTTGATCTGTGTTAGAGGTATTTGAATGAGTAAACTGAACATTTAAGTTCCCCTAATGTTTTTAATCACAAACATTTAATTTTCAACAGAGCTTAGCAAATATGTACTTTATGAGAGGCCCTGTGGCATAGGAGACTATTTGCAGCCTCAATACATGTGAAGATGCACATGCTAGAAGTTACAGTGCAGTGAATTCCTATTCTGGTGTGTACAAAATGAACATCAGCTGCTTTAAACCTAGTTTAAAGCTTCCTGGAGTTGTTCCAGGTTCAGATATTGAAGGTCTTTCTATTTCAAAGTTTGAACTCATGTTTGTTCTCTCTCTTCCCCCCCCCCCCCACTTTCCACCTCCTTCTCCTTTTGCAGGCAAGGGCAGCTCAAGCATCTCATCCGACGTGAGTTCAAGTACGGATCACACGCCCACCAAAGCCCAGAAGAATGCAGCTACCAGTGAAGGTAGGCAGCTGGTACTCATTACCCAGGTCAGGCCCCCCAGCAGAATCCTAGCAGTTTTCAGAAGAAGAAACTCTCCTCCTCACTCCTTCTGTGTAGAGCAGCATTGGTCTGCTAGAAATCCAGAGGCCGTTCTTCCTTTAAACAGTTTTCACTTCTGCCTGTGGTAGTTTCTGATTTGCATTTGTGACAAAGGATTTAAGTACTTCTGCAGAACCCAAATGTAGAGAGTTAGGAGTAATTTTGTATGCTGCTTTTTCAACAAAGGCCTTTATACTTAAGATTTTATGTGATATTATTTTGCAGTTATATGTGAAGGATATGTTTGATGTAAGCTTTTTGACATACAATTTAGGTCAAATAACAGTCAAAATTCTTTTCATATTGTAAACACCATGAAAATGTGAGTTGTTTGAGACAAGTTTTTCAAAGGTATAGCTGTGGGCATGCTGACCTGACAGATTTAATTAGGTCAGTACCCCTCACTTCAATTACTGGAGTATGCATCACTGAGGGCTGGATTTTTGATGTCCAGGGGAAGGAGATGTCATGTCTGTCAGTATCAGTACAATGTTGTGCAAAGTGGTCTATGAACAGAAAAATGCTGATTCTTCCTTTCTGACTTGTTACATGTGAGTAGGTGTGCCCTGTTAAATGGAAGTCTATTTGCCCTAGTTTTTATAATTGTGTCTTTTAAAGCTGAGAGGAAATAACTATATATAATTTTAATGATGTAAGTCATAAGGCTTTGTAAAAATTGTATATTTATATGCCTTAACTAGTATTTCTGTTTAACTGTCATAATGATTTGGTTTTACTTGGTAGTAATTGAGTTATAATTCTGATTTCTTACATTTCTGTCACTACAAATTAAGTTACAAGCTCTGATTGCTCTCAGTTTAGTTTTATTTCTTATGGTTAAAGGAAATCGGTCTTTTGAATAGTTTTAGTGTGGCAAGTCTATGACTGTAGAATCTGTTCAGTAAAAGCAGTTCATGTAAGTAATAAATGACCACATAAATCACCAGAGTCTCTTGTTGGGCATGCATAATCCCATACCAGGAATGAATATCTGGCACTTATGAATCATAAGAAATACTGGTTTAGAATCGGTGCTTTTTAGTCCAGCCAATAAATTTAACAACAAACAAATAAATGGTTAATCACAAGTTGAATAGTGGACTTCATGTTTCTCTAAACCTTAGATTCAAAAGTTTTGAGGGATCTGAAAGAGGTGAATTACCAGGACACAAAAAAAAATTAGGAAATGTATTCTCTTTATGACAGCCAAGAATGAAAAAGAGAAGAAACCACAAAAGAATCGTGGAAACTCTGAAGTCAGTACTTAATAATTGCTCTGAGTTTCTTTTCTACTTCAGTCTATAAAGCATTTTTTTCCTTGGATTCAAATAAGATAATGCAAAATAATCCTGTACTAATCTCTATGATTTATGTTCTTAATTTAGCCCTTTATTGAGCCAGTGAATACGAATGTTGACCTTGAAATCTTCACTAGTTTGCAGCTGATTAATTCATTAGCGAGGGAGGCTTAAATGCAGGCCAGCAGTTGCTGTAGTAAAATTATGTTTTTATGAGTTCACGTGCAAAATCAGAGTTCAGAGCAGTGTCATTGTGTATTCTATACTTGGAGGCAATTTCAGTTGTTAGCCTAATTTTTCTGTGCCCTGGAATAGTGTGATTTGATGAATACTTATTTTGACAACAGATTCAGAAGTAGCTTCTTCCTCAGCCTGTGTTACTACTACTTTCTTACCATTTCTTTCTCCTGAAGAATTACTGTGGAGCAATTGAATAGAAATTACCTTAATGGGGATTGCTGCATAATCTGGCAGTTATTTTGAATGTCATAACCAGGGAGCATAAGAATTCTGTGAAGGCAAGTGAGATTAGAGATATGGAAGTAGCTGGAGCAAAAAGGCGCTGTTGAAACTGGTGCTGTTACTGAAGGCACATTTATCAACTTCTGTGCCTGGAGTTTTTACTAATGCTGCCTCTTTTCCCATATGAACAGTAGACATATACTGGAGGAGGACTCAGCTGGTAATAAAGACTCATACCTTCCACAAGACAACTTGAGTTCTGTTCTTACAGAATGCTGAATGTTTTTGTACCATTCAGTTACAGAGTAATGCCTAGGGGCCAGCTAAGAACAGGAGTCTGATTGTGTTAGATGCTGTACGAGCAATGGCACTTACATGTTTTGGAGTGGTTGCATAATATTTTTTAAACTTTTAGTTAAATTTTCCTAGTCCACTGTAGTATTTGCTTGCCATGGTACAATAGTATCTGCCCAGCACAGAGGGTTGTACGTGTATCTTTATTTTCACTGGAGGCTGTTTACTGCAGGGACAGAATGGTCCAATGCTGCCTATATTGTAAATTTACAGCCCTGTCTGTTGTTCTGTGAAGGAGCCATGTGTTGTGTGGTGAGCTGTATGCAGCCAGGTTTGGTGTGGGAAGGACTAGAATGCATTGCAGGTGAACTCTTCTTCACCTTCATTGCCATGGGAAATGATCCTGATTGAGCAAGTGACAGACACCTTCTTTGCATCCTCTGAATTTCTATTGCCAGCTGCTTTCCTGAGTGCCCAGCTCTGTGAAGAACATAATATTTGTTTGGGGCTGAAGGCCTTTCACAGCTTCTTCTTTCCAGCTTTTTGAACAGACCTAATTCTTTCCAGTTCTGCACAGCTTGTCTTCTGTTTCTGTAAGGCTTGTGTCAACACTTGTTGAAGCTGAATCAATGGAGTAAATGCCTTAAAACAACTAGAAAGGAAATTTGTGGGAATGATCCATCTTATCTCTGGTAGTGTACAGCAGAGAAGCAGTCATGTAAAATACTACTTAGGCAGCTACATATTCCCAAGAACTGCAAAAAGATGTCAAGCAGGACTGTTGCTTGGAAGAGCAGACCACCTCAGGAGGTATCTGACAGCAGGTGTCATCTTTCCATCAGTTTAAGCAATCAAACCACACTCTTCATCCTGATGACTGCAACCACATTATCTGTCAAGTTTCAGAGCTCTGATGTTTCTCTACAGAATGGGTACCAGAAATAGGTAACAGGATGCTTGAGATGGCTTTTGTTGTTCCAGTTCTAGATGTCCATTTAAGGCAACATCATTTAACTCTCTTGATGGGCATGGGTGGTGCCGTTAGGGCCAAAATAATGGTACCCTCCCTCGCATTGTGGATTTAGAGCATCTGTAGAGCATCTGTTGTGGAATATTTTATGTCTCAAAGAGATAAAATGTTGGCCATGCTATTGAGAGTGTCTGGGTGAAGGGCACATCTTCCCCAGACAAGGACAGTGTGTGCTTGGTATCCTTAGCAAAACAAGCTTCACTCAGTGATGCATTGGAGAGGTAACCACTACTCTGTTTTTGTTGCATAGAGGAAAGCAGGCAGTACCTCGCAGACTGTGCAGCTTCCTAAATTCAGGATTTTTGACATACCAGTGATCCACTTGAGAGGAATGGAGAGGGGCTGAAACTGGAGTCCAGTGGCTTTCACTTTCTGTACTTCAGTGAAGGGAAGGTGGCAAAACCCAGAGATGTCTGGTCCTCTGTAAATCACAGGCTGGAGGGACCTGTTGGTTTGGCTACAGCTTGGCTCAGAAGGAAGCCTGGTAGCCTGTGGGTGTGCATGCACACTGATGCCTCCACACTGTCTCCTGAGGATACAGTTTCCTTCAGCTTTGAATATACACTGCCTTTTACTTCCTTTCCAGTCTCAGACATTGTCTGCAATTCTTTACCCTATCAATCAATTACAGTTGGAAACGTGAGAATGCATGAGTTTTTACTACCCCCCATTGCTCTCTGGCAAGTGAAAGACTAAATGGATTTTTGTGGGCCATTTAAATGCAATTTGCTAGACATAGTCTCAGCTGGAATATTATTGTCTGAAACTTGATTTAGAAGATTAGACTGAATGACTGTTTTTGTATGGGCTTACCTTGATCAGGGAGTTTTCTTCCAACTTACCTGCAAAGCGTGGAATGTTATGCACACTTTGTATTAACTTGACTGACTGTTTTTCAAATAAAAAAATCAATACTGTTTGCACTTCATGTATAGCACCGTTAAGATGTAATCCAGAGGCAGCTTTAAATTGAGTATGTATGAGCTCAATGTAGAAGTTCTAATTTATTTCTCAGTTTCTGTAAAATCAAATTGAAGGATTAGGTCTGAAGTAGAACACTATTTTAGTAGAAGGGCTCAGTGCTGCAGTACCTCTGAATATATCCCATTAAATTGTAGTATTTTGAGTTTTGCAAAAACATGGTGAAGCCATCTGCTGTATTTTGAAGAAGTTAAATTTTTATTTGGTTTTAGTTGACTTACAGGGACCTTCAAAGTTTAAGAATTCTACTTTGTTTCTCCTTTTGCAGTACTCTGGCGATTCTAGAGTACACTGCAATGTATGTTTATTGTGGAGACCAAATGAATTTGTTTTGGCAGTAGCTGTTTGTATGCATCTTAACCAAAGAGGTGTTTCTTCTGCAGTTTAGGTGTGTACAGGAAGAGCCCTCCCTTTCATGGCTGTATCCTCCTTCCTGTTTTGTTTGGGTTTTGTAGTGTTTTCTGCTGGACTTAACATTGCTGGGTTTACACTTGGACTTAATGATCTCAAGGGTCCTAAATTATTCAATGACTCGCAGAGCAGCAGGGCCTATAGCCTGGTGGGAACAATTGCTTTCATTAGAAGTCATTCCCTCCATTAAACCATCTTGGGGGGAAATGTGTGAATATGTAGCCCTTTGCAAACATGTAATGCTTTAATTACTCATGTAAAAGTTCTGCTGTACCCTGTGCAAGATGATGGCTCAGTTGATCAGGCTGTGTTTGGGGCCATTGGCCATCCTTTTTTGGTGGGACCTGGCTACTGAAGCTTTTATATAGAAAACTTTCTTTTTTCAGAAGAAAATTGACCTCAGTATCAGAAAACATTTATCACTGTTCTACATGGGAATATATTAAGTGACATTTCTTGAACACAAATTTTTTTGGGTTGCGTGCCTCTCATTTCACCTTACAAGTGAGGGAACAAAGTACTTGTTATAGGATACTTTCTGGGAGGCTGTAATTAGTTTAATTTCTTTTGGCTTCATAACCACATTCTTTTAAAACATGTGGTATCTTTTGGATCTCTGAGTAATTATTAATCTATTCAATGAATTTAAGAGGAGAAGCTCTTGCATTGTGGACTGTGGTGGACAGTATCAAAAAATTTGGGAAGATGGAGCAGGTTCGTTGCTACAGAATGCTTTTTGTATTTTAAATGGTTCCTCATAGAGAATCAGCTCAAACTGAGATTTAGTTGAGTGCAATCTGATATTTTTTTAAGGGGAGATAAAACCTCAGAGAACCAGTTTGCATGCAAATAGACATCCTCTCTGTGTATTAAGGTTGACATAAATAGGTAGGTAGCTATGTTTTGTATATAGAACTTCCACTGAAGCTTTTGAGTCATTTGGGTACCTTTTTTGAGACACTGGGCTAGGTGTTGTGGCAAAAGACTATTGCTGAAAAGAGATGCAGTTTTTTACCCAGATTTTCTTGATGATCCCTTTGGGAGAAAGAGCTCTACCTGTTAAGAAATCTTTTCCCACTTTGGGTCTTTATAATTTTTCTTTTCATTTTCTCTTTAATGTTAGAAGTTTATTAACCCAGTATCAGAAATCAGAAAACCTTTAAGTGTTCTTTCTGGATGAATGCAAATATATGCATTATTCCTATTCTTTTGATGGCAGTTCTCTTCCTTTTCATATCTTTGCATTCTTTGCAGCCTCTTGGTGGGTATTTGGGCTCTTGGTTCTACTACTGAAGTTCTGTCAAAGCAGGCTTTCTGTACACCACAGTGTGTCAGAAGTTGGTATCAATGCCTGAATTTGCCCCTGCTTGTTTGGAACTGGGCAGAGATTCAGTTGGCTTTGGGTGAGCTGTGGCTGTTTTGAGTTGGTAGTGAAACTGGAGACTAGGTAAGTTTCCTGGGGTTTTGTGTTACTTTTCTAGCAGGGGAGTTTTCTAGAAAAGCGAAATGTTGCATTGCAGAATGTGCCAAAACAGAATCATTTCAAGCCAAAAAGATTGAGGAGGAGTAAGAGGGGGCTGAGAGGCATGACAGCTTATAAATCCAAAACTGTAAACAGTTTGGCTGAATAAACAGAGCTCACTATTTAAATTCCTCTAACCAACATATCTGCGTGCATACACAAATATAATCACCTCAAGCAGTGTGTGAAGGTACAAATTAGTATAGAGCTTGCTCTTAAGCACTGTTTTTCTGTACTTAACCACATCTTGATATGCTTTTGCTATCTAATAGGCAGTATTCCTGCAGAGCTGTTCTGCTAATTACAACAATACCATTACAATCAGCATTTAAATTTGAGTTCATATACAAGGCAAAAGTGGCTGAGACATTGGCAAGGTTAAACCTGCAAATTGAAACCTTACGTTATTCTGGCTAATTTGTACTGAAATGCTATAGCCAAATGTTTAAAACTTGCCCAAACAATACCAAGAACAAATTGGAAAGGTACATGAAACTGCAGTTTTATTTGATCTGCTGCCTGAAATGTGAGATGCACCAGAGCAAATGCACTTACAGTACAGTTAAAGAGAAATTATCCCAATTTAAAAGCCTGGCATTAGCTTTTCCAAGTGAGGTCTGATGCTTGGTAGGAGTGATTGCATTTTATTCAATTACCTGTAAATCTGATTTTAAGGAATTCAAGATCCCAAATATAATTCTTTAGGTAAAATACTGTACCAAACTACTTAAATACTGTTATCACAGGGAGGTTCTGACACTTAACTGTTCATCCTGTTATTGCCTATAATAGCTGTCTAAAGTAGTTTGCTTCTCTGAAAAGTGAAGTAATCTCAAAGGATATGAAGAATGCCCAGCATTTGTTAGTCAAAACCCCATCCTTCTTGAAAGCTAGATTGTCTCCTAAGATTTCTTGAAGAATATATACAACCTGATAATGCATATTTAAATATGTCAGGTTTATCCATTTTTCAGAATTTATGAATTGAGTTGAACAACTGAGACAAGCTACTTGCTTCAGAGTAGTTCTCATTCTTGATTGAAATAATGAAATAAAATTGGAACAGCAAATTCTTTGACTATAACTTCACAATCCCTGTTAAAATGCTGTAGTTTAAATTTATTGCACAAAATCTCCTGCCTTATGTTCCTATATCTAATCTTTTAATGTCAGTTTGTCAAATGACTGTGTAATTTTTAAGACTGATACCACCAACAGTGCCAAAACTAGCAGCGTGCTTGAGAAATTTCTGCTTGGAGTTGCTGAGCCATTCTGTATTTCTCTTCTGGCTTATTGTACCATAGTTCCTGCTACTGTGTCTTTCTCAAGGTTGGCATCTCCCTGATTCTGCCCTTGATAAGTACTGACTGATGAAAAGGGCAGTTCAAGAGTGGACAATGATAATTCCTCTGCTTCTGTTAATTCCGGCTGCTGAATAATCTTTGGTTTAGGCAGTTACATCAGACTAGGCTGGAAGTATAAGGAGAAGTTGTGAACATGAATATAATCATATGATTTGCCATTTATGTGTTCCTCCAGCCTTAATCAGCCACACCTGAACACAGAATTTGTGGTGTGGTGGTGTGTCTGGTCACTAACTCACCATTGTGATACATCTTTCCTATTTAGGGATAGTTTTCATCTTGAGCTGGGATGATGGATTTGGGAGTTTGTAATTCTCGAACCTAACAGTTCAAATAAAAGGTTTTTTTTTTTTTTTCTTCTTTTTTTTTTTTTTTTGGTGTTTTTTTGTTTGTTTGTTTTTGGGGTTTTTTTGTGTGTTTTTTTTGTTTTGTTTTTTTTGTTTGTTTTTTGGCTAGAGAAAAACAAGTGCCCATAGCAGCCTGTCATCTGCACTGGGCTAGGAGGTTTTTACTTCCTTACTCTGTCCTCTTGGGTGTACACAGGTTTGCCAGAAGGCTGGCAGGGTCTCTTTAGACATGCATTGTAAATGCTTGTTTGCAAGATCCTGCAGTCAATTTAGATCAGCCAGTTTGAGTTACACTCCCACAAAGTGCAGTATGGAGACTTTTCATAGGCATGTCACCTACTTGTGGCATGTTTGTGCTGCCTTGGACATGTGAATGTGTGGGTGGGAAGAAGCTTGATGGCTTTACTGGATGACTGTAATCTGGCATGCTGCTTGCATTGACTTGGATACATCATATATCTCCCTTGTAAATTTTTATCACAGTTATCATAACTATGTTTTAGAGTTTACCAGTGCCTAATCTAATCTATAGTGCTTTTAGTTTTCCATAGCATCTTGTATAGTTTTCCCATTTCCATCCTGTATATCAAAGAGAGTGAAATTTTACAGCACTGTGAAGTATTCATTGTTTGTGGGAAGTTTTTTACCTTGTTCATTGTAGGTAACTAATGCTGTGTGGGAATCTCTGAAAGACAAACAGTAAGAAATCTCAAGGATGTGAGCAGTAGGAACAAATTATTTTCTCCAGCTGTGATGCTTGCTTAAGATGAATACTTATCTGTCCTTTTGGGCATATGTAAACATTGATAATTTCTTTGTTTATTTGATACACCCACATTTCCCACCTCCACCCCATAAGATAAACATTTGTAAGCCTTGTCAGGTAGGGTTTGAGCTTCTATTTGAGCAATAAAAACTTACTGTAGCACCCAGAAGTTCAGTAACTGTTTACTGTTCAGAAGAGTCATTTACCTTGGTCCAGTAAAGACTTCTGTGGTAGTTTTCCTTAGAGAACAGGCAAACATGAATGCTAAAATTTGTGTCTAAATGTGAGTCTAAATGATAAAATGTGAGTCTAAATGATAAAATTATAATTGGACTGTATTTTGTGAGCTCAATCTTGTAAAACTATTGACCCTTCTTTATTGTGGGCTGGAATAAACCATTAGCTTGAACTCTGCTTTCTGAAAATGCTCTCTTACTCTTGCTTTTTTTCTCTTTTTAAAAACAAGACTTTAGTAACTTCTTGTAATCTGAGGCAAAATTGCAGCTCAATCTGATTTTAGCGGCGAGTGTATTTTCCCTTTGCTGTTCCTGTAGAGTTAACTTTCTCAAATTTTTTTTAATGCCCTTGTACCTCAGATTCAGTTATGGTATGGATTTTCTGTCCAGCCGTGAGTTTGTCTTTTGAAAGCTTTTGCCATGTAAAACATGTGAAGCTGATAAAGAAGCTGATGTGCCTGGTTTTAATGGAAGACTATTCTGGAGTTGGCTAAAAATCGCAATATTCTGAATATGCTTTGTTCTGTTCCAGTAAAAAATCTGACATCAGTAGGTGTCAGTTGGTGCTGTTAATTTGGCAGACTACTTAACAAATTTGTTTTTGGAAAAGAAAAAAGGTATAAAGGAATATTTATTTTTCTTTCTTCTGAAATGGCATTAGATGAATGATAAATCTCCTTCTATCCATCAATGTTTTGTAAAGATCACTTCTGCCACTGTCTAATTAATCCTGTAGCATTTCATGAAACGTGAATGTTTGCTGGACTATGCTGAGAATGAAATGAAAATGTATCCAATTCAAAATAGCAGCGCTGCCATTCAGTCACTGGGTTCAGATTTCACCAGTCATATTAGATAGCTATGTGGATTGAAGGAGAATTAGTATCTCTCACCTTGATGTGTTAATGCTTTCACATATTTTTAATTCTGTTTAGAATGTGTGCTTGTACATGGCAAAAAAAAAACCAAACCAAAACCCAAAGCGATACACAAATTATCCCCACCTACTATGGTTTTTTTTGTTGCTGAAATTATACTAGTTGTTTTTAAAATATTGTTCATAAAGAGAAGACTGTGAAGATTCTGAAACAAACATTAGATTTGTTTGTGAGAAACTATGTCATGATTATTGATAGATGTCCATTTTCAGTTAGAAAGCTGGCAAATGCTATGAACAGAAAAAACAAGGCTCAGAACTGATGTAACTGATCTCATGTCCTAATTTCTCATATTGGTTATTCTAGTTTTGATATGAACAGAGCCCTAAAGCAAAGACTGGGGTAACCTCTTGAATTTGATATCAAGTTAATTCCCAGACTATTAGAATAACTTATTATCCTTCATTTTTGCTTTAACTCAGAACTGTACTTGCTTCAATGCTGCTTAAATTTCAAACCTGCAAATTTCACAGAAATCAGAACATGAAATATTAGATCAGCTCCTTATATATCCTTGTCCAAAAGAAAATCTTTTCTCATGTATCTTGGAAATAAGATAAGTGTAGAAGAACAATATGCCATGAACTGTTGAACATGAACTGTTGAACATCTGATTCTAAATTGAAGCAACCATGTTTAAATATGTGATATTCTGTACTGTTTTTGGAGGAAGAATAATAAAACCTAACTAAACAGAAACTTAATTTGCCTAATAGGAGAAAAAAGGAATGTAGCTGGAACTGCAAAGAGTAAAACTTGGTAAAAGAAACTGAAAAACAGTATCTGCAAAATCATTAAAAAAATAATACGGTATGAGTGACCAAACCTTTGTATTCTACTGTCTGTTGCTCAATATGATATATTATGCTTATGAAGTTAGTAGGTTCAGATACTGCAGAAAAGATAAAGTGTTTCCTTTGGGCCCCTTTGTGGAAACTGTGATGTTTTGCTTGAATGGTTAGCCAGTACATGCCAGAGAAACAAGCATTTTGCAGTAGATGGTTTAGTTAACAGCAAATGTAATCACAGTGAATCTTTGGAATCTGATGCTACTTGTGTAACCAGATAGAGTTCCTTAATCCAAAAGATTAATCATAAACTCTATGTAAAATTTAATTATATTTATTTTGGGATTGTGAGTGTGGTTCTAAAAAATAGTTGACTTACCATTCTGAAAATGTTGCTAAGTGTCTTGAATTGAATTATACTTTTACGCTAAATTCAAGAGTAAGTGTGTCTAATTTCAAGTCCTAAGAGAGGCCATATTTCCTCAAGTTTTGAAGGAGTTCAGTTGATTTCTGAGCTTCACTGAACTTATGGATATGTCTCATCAAGAAGTTGCCCATCAAAACCAGCTTGAGCTGTTCTTAAAAAGACTGACTCTGGAATAATGAGATAAACTGGAGCTAGTGTTTAATCATTACACAAAGCTGCTGTGAAAAGAAAATAGTTCAAACTTAAATGAAAATCTGAGGCATGTTTGTCAGCTCCTTTTAACCTGAGGACAAGATGATCTTTGGTATGAAATGCACAGCTGTCAATGGTGCTGGTCCCCATTTATGTTCTGATACAGTTCTCTCTTGCAAGAAAAGTGTGTGTATTTTAGGTGCTAGGGTGCTATTTATGTGTTGGAGGGGTTATTTATTTTTGTTTGTTTCATTTACTAGTGTCCAGGAAACTAAATTCAAGATTTGGATGAGCTTCAACTCTTCCCATCTGTGTGTGTATTGGAATTTTCAAGAAATTTGGCATGGGAGGATGCCAAACTGTGAACACATCATCAGTCCTCACCTCATTAACACTGTACTGCAGTAGTTTGTGGTGTGTGCCTGTTTACTCAAAAGCTGGAAAGGTTTTGTTGCCTTGGTTGTTTCTTGAAAATTAATCAAGTAACATCAATTTTGTTCTGACTTTGAGTATTTTTTAATGCTAGTGTGGTTCAAATATCAACGAAAAAAATTTGCTTGTCCTTAGACTGTGCTCTTTTCAATTCTGACCCAGTTTTGTGGGCAAGCTTTGTGGTCTGGTAATGGTGTTTTCAGCTCAGAATTAGGTCTTCTAATGGGCTTGGAAGTGTTTAGGCTCCTGTGCTGTTTTATTGGCATGCTAGCTTTAAGTCCTCATTTGTACATCATGTCTGTGTTAATTTGGTCCAAATGAAGGACACTCCTGCCCCAGTTTGTCAGGGCATCCTGTGCAGAGCTCTGGAAGTGTGACTTGATGCCTTACCATGTCAGATGCACTTAATTTGATTCTGTTTATGTGGAAGTAGAAGTTAGCTGGAGCTTTTGAAGCTTCAGGTATCCTGGTCAGAGCCAATGCCGTTTAACATCTGGAAGTAGTTGAAAAAAATCATAATTTTCTCTTTTTCCTCGAGGAAAGAATTGTAGACTGACAGAAGAAGGCCAAGGAAAACCAGGTGTTTAACTATGTTGCACCATCTTGTAAATGATGTTGTCTTACACATCCAAAATATGATAGTGTTCAGATAGCCGTAGTCAAATCATGAATCACTTGATGGCAAAGGCTTAAAAGAAAAAAACTAAAGTTTATATATATAGGCGTTGGGTGTTGAAATACATGGTCTTATTCTTGGTATTTGAACATTGCATGCTGAATCTTGGGCGTGGGTGAAATACCGTGTAGGAAACTGACAGTGATTTTAAACGGGTTTTATCTCCCCCCTCCTTTTTTTTTTTTTTTAATATTTTATTTAATATTTATTTTGTGAACTTTTGACTGTGGAGTTGAACGTGATAACTACTATTCATCTGTCTAATTCTTAGTTTCAATGGAACAGTCGTAATTAGCTCTGGCATTGAGCTTGTGACTGAGCCTGAATGGGCTATGTTTTAATTATTTTTGCAATTTCTGCTAAACAAGTTATTTTGGTTCCCTATCACAGAAACATGAAACTGAATTTTGGGGAGGGAAGGGACTGCTCAAAATAAAGGCCCTGAATTTAGATTGGGAAAAGGGAGCAGTGTTGTTAAAAGATAGCAAAGGTAGTAAAGCCAAAGTTTAAAATAAAGCTTCTGTGGTGTATAATATTAAAAAGGTAGGTTTAGGTTTCATCTGTAGGGATAACGTACTGCTAAGCAGTGATAACAAGACATTAAGGAAAATCATTGCATTCCAGCACTTGTGTCTCTTTACAGAAAGCTTCTGGTGGAAGCAACAACATAATCTTGACAGACCTCATAGAGAGGTCTAATAAAAGGAACCCTATCAATTCTAAGTGCATGGAAACCTAAATGCTACAAGACTATTGAAATAATATTGATAGATGTCAATATTGAAACAGTAATAGGTTGTGATGTTGGATAATTTTGACTTTGTACACAGTGAAGAACCCTTGTGTGCTACAAAATCCTTGAAACAAGGTCTGTGTCAGGACTGATGGGTTCTTTTGCTCCAGGCACTAATGCCTTCTTCACTCATAAATTAGAGCTTATGACTGCAGGGAGGTACCAGAGAACTCAGCTGGGCAAATGCATTTCAGCTATATAGAAGCAGCATGAATAAGCTAAAAACAAAGTCCTTGTATTTAGTTGGAATGCAGTAGAAGCTGTTTTCTATTGTGCACGAAATGTGTTATAGGTTGGGAGGTATTATCATAAAAGCATGATTTTATGATTACTTGGAACTCAATATTATGTATCTAGAATAGTATCTTATACTTTCTTTTAACTTTTGTGATGGACAGCTGTTGGAATAAAAGTTGAGGCTGAAATTTGTAATGTTTAACTGACACTTAAGTTGGAAATAGTATGGTTCAGAGTTCATTACTATTCCTCTCATTGAAGAGTATTTTAGAAAATACTTACTGTTTTCGTCAATCTAGCATTATGCTCAAACATGCAAACTGGACCAGCAAAACTCTTTGTTTTCTGTGTGCTGTCCAGTGTCAATAATACCTCTTTCCACGGCCCTGGTTTCACCACTGCTCTGGCAAGTTTTGGAAGGTACCAGTAACCAACACACTAGAAACCTTGATGATGGAATGGCCTTTAAACATCTGTATGTCTGCCACCTCCTCTGTCATGATCAAAGCTTGTTTTGCTGAGCACTGTGCTCCTTCAGTCACATGGATGACATCAGACTCCATCCATCTTAAATTTACCTCCTGGAAATGTCTTTTTCCTACACTATTTCTGCATGTGAGATGAAGCTGTCCTCACTGCCAGCTTAGTTTTCTGAATATGCTCGCCAGGCTGAAATGATATACATCATAGTTACGGGCTTCTTGCTGCCAAACTTTGGTCGTATATGTATTGCTCAAGCTGCAAACTTCCAAAGCAAACACTGAGAGGAAATCAAAATTAAATTAATCCTCTCCAAGGATGTATAAAGTATGGCTCCATAAGGTTTACATGTTGAGGTTGAGAGGGACTGTTGGTCATGTGGGAGGCAGAAGCCACTTGGTATTCACAGCCCTGTTCTGTTGCATTGCTTGTCTGGGCTGGAGTTGCTTAGTGTGAAGACCTTAATTTTTTTCCTGGTAGCTTGACAAGTGGCTTTGCCAAGCCATGGTTGACTGTAGAACCATAGGGCTCTCATGGTAGTTTGCATTCATAGGACTAAAGGCAAACAAGTCACTAATTTCTCTGGAGCCCTCATAGTTGTGCATGTGCCTCATTTAGTGTAGTCAGAACTTCTTTGCTGAGACCAAACAGAGCTCTGGAGTCTTCAACTTTGGACAGCGTGAAGGTTGGGTTTGACGATTACTGTCTCTTGACCTCAGCTGAGAGGACTGGTTTAGGACAATGCTCAGTTCTGCTGTACTGCTGGGTTTCAGCTGGGCAGCAGGAGAAATCATCAGAAATCATGAAGGATTTGATGACAGCTCTCTCAGATGATGTGAGGGTTGGAGGTGTAAAGTAGTGGCTGGTGGCTTTCTCAAAAGCCTACTGGATATACCCAGTACATTTTCAAATGGAAATCATGGATGAAAGGAGTACTGCCTGCAGGACATGAAAATGAAATGGAATTGCTTAGCAGAACTTTGTGCAACTGCAAAATAGACTTGAATGCTCTTTCATTAAAAAAAAAGAAATGTGGTGGGTTTTTTTACTTTTCCAGGTTTTGAGTTTTCCATTTTGGTTTTTGTTTGTTTGTTTGATGTTTGTCTGTTTGGTATTTTTTTTGTTGGTTTTTTTTTTTGATGGAGCTGTATCCTTTGTATTTTGGTAGCCTCATCTGAAATGAAATTATGTCCCATATTGTAGAGTTATTCATAAAGAAATTCCTCAGCGAGGAATGGCGGTCATAAATTAATCTACTTCCACAAGCAGAAAAATAGGCTTGATTGGTGGAGTAGCAGTCATAACTTTTCTTCACCAAATATTGTGCACAAGAGGAAGGAAATGTTTTTTCTATAGGCATAAAAGACCTTCAGCATCATAAATCTAATATAGGATGCCATCAGTGATCATCTTGATCTACCTTCTGCTTGCTCTGAAGCTTTTAAATTATTAGGAGCAATTAAACTTTTGTCTTGGATAATTTAAATATCTGTTTAAATTGTTTTGAGAAGTAGAGAATAGAGAAGTAGAAATAACTGAGTAGCTTAATCTTGACATGTTCTGGATGAAAAACTTTGACTACACCAGAAGTAGCAAGTTCAGGTGTTTAAAATGTGCTCTTCTTATCCTGCTAACACAGGGAAAAGCATCTGCTTGAAGTCTTGCAATGCTATCTGTTACTGAGACTTTGCTACTACTTACTCCCTGTTGTCCAAGATGAGACTTTTGGAGTTAGTAAAGCTTTTTACAGAAGATCTCCTGTGGTGGGAAGTTACTGGTGTGTTGTCTTGCTGCAAATTATCTGTCCCATCTTTCGTAAGCTTAATCTTTGTACAAATCCTATGTTTAGTTTCTACTGATAGGCAAACAATTTTCTACGGCTTCCCTGCTAAATATGTCAATTTGTGTTAGTGGAGAAACTTGTCAGTCATTAATCAAGCACATAGTGTGGACCTAGAAGGGAAAGGGTAAGAATTATTTTCTGTACTTCTTGATGACTGTTCAAGGACTGACTCCTTGCCAAAGTGGTTAACAGAGCTGAAGTAATGTACTGTGAATGTCAACTCGTTGATCTGCAGATCTTGAAACTTTTCCATGAAGTACAGAGTGCAGTCATGAACTTAAGCTTGCTGATAATAGGTTTTGGTAGGGTTTTTTTTTTTGTTTTTCTTAATATTGATAGTAAAAGTTCTGAACTCTCAGGTATAAACTTCTGATGTAATGACATCCCCACCAAAAAAAGGTCCTGTTCTGGGGAGAATCAAGGAACTTGTAACTCTTAGAAACCACTCCTGTCATTTATCATTTCAGTCCATTTCCTCACCCATGAATGATGCAGGATGGCTGCCTGCCATGAAGACAAACTGTAACAAGATGTAAAATAGTGAGGGCTTTTTTTTGTTTGTTTAAATGATAGATGTTAAGTTGTGTTATTAATGACTCATTTATCTGTACTTTGGTTTGTTCTATATGTAAAAAACTTATTTATAATTTGAAGAAACAAGTATCCATCAGTTTGATACTCTGAATCAAGGCTCTGACTTAAATTGTATTAGTCTTCAAAAGCTAGGAGCACAAGACTGACTTTGAGCATGGGCTCTATTTGATAGAATTTGATATGAAACACACAGAAAATACAACAGGAAGGATGGCATACTTCAAAATGCTCAACAAAGTTGCTTTGGGAATTTCATGATGATAAGAATACAATTTCTTCCTTAAAGGTTGGTAAATTACACCATTGAAATTATTGCAAGATATATTTATTAGTAGAGGCAATTTTTAAGATATTAGATGTCATTCCAGTGGCAATGTTTTCTCATTGCTTTTTTATTCTTGCTTTTGCCATTTGGTAGGTATAAGTGTCTGCCAAACTAAACCAGATTTTAGAAGCCAAATGCTGGCCCTAATAAAAAGGATTTGTGTGATTTTAGGTAGTTATTTTTCATAATCTGTTAGCTTAATTAAAACTGACCATAACTTGGTTATGGTTTACTGAAATGCCTGAGAATAAAATGAAAGCTGAATTTTGTCCAAGTTAAATTCCAAAATAGAGTAAGGATGTTGCTTTCATTATTCAAGTTCAATGCATGATAGTGGCTAGCCAAAACTTTTTCATTTTTCTTAAAGTTGCCATAGAAGTTCAGCAACTGGGGAGCTTTTCTTAAGTGAGTAGGTGCCCAAGTGTACATATATAGTTACTCTTTTCAGGTAATATCTAATGCGGATATTGGTATTGTAAAAACGTAGCTTCCCTTGAAAGACAGTGTAAAGTGAAGCGTGGCTTTTACTTGAAACACAGAGTAATTTCATACTTTCATTAGCAGAGGTATGCTGGATATACGATATGTGTGTAATTATAGCCATTTTATTAATATATTGAAATATAACGTGCATAACCAGAAGCTTGTCAGTCTTACATGAAGCACTAGTGACTATCAGATTTAGACTAAGGAAATAAGTATATATCCCTTTTCTAGCTTAATTGAAAATTATTCTGAGATATTATGATGACATTTTTTACAAGAGTAGGTTTTTATACTTGGCTAACATTGCCTTATACCAAGTAGCATGGCTTGAAAATTAGTTTTTTGTATCTTCAGATTTCATGTGATTCCCCCCGTACCCCCCCCATCTACCCTACGTTTTTTGTCCTGCCTACATAAAACTAGAGTGAGAAAATTGTTAACAGTATTGAATTCCGTTACTTTTCCCTTTTGTCCCTGTCTTATTTTAGAGGCCAACTTAATGCTGCACCTAGGTAGACTTTATAAATGGAATTGTTCCAAGTCCTGTGTGTGAATACAAGGCAAGGATAGACTAGAGAGCTGAAAAGCTGCCAAAACAAACTTGAGTGAAATAGCTTCGTTTGTCTGGTGCTGCACTTTCTAACACCATGGGGCTTTCTGAAGGTATTTCCGTTCTCAGATGTATGTGGTCTGTCGGGTATCATAAGAGGCAAGTGCCTTTGTGATCCATGAAGTCTGTGTCCTGCAGCTCTTAGGTGACATTTCAGTCATCCTGGTAAGCAAGAAGGGACCCAGCTTGGCCCAGCCATCCTGGCTGACACCATAAAACTTGTGGTGTTTTAAGTAAAAGCTTCCGTTTTGTATAGAGGTGGCAAAAAGTACTACAGTGTCTTAAAAAGGCAACGTCATATAAATGAAGCTATTTCAGAGTTCTTTCCCACTGGCATTTCAAATGCCTTCCTTCAGTTTGCAGAGCATTGAAGTACAAGAATACAAGCTCCTTGCTAGATTGAATGTCAAGTACTTTGTATTTTAAGCTGTGTTTATCTTTAAGAAGCATCTTGGTAGCTGTTTTTAGGGTTTATGAATGTATTTCATTACAAGTGTAATGATTTGAGTAATTTCAAGGCAATACAAGATTGAACCTGTTTTCAGGAAACCTGACCTGTAAAGGAAATCACTGAAACATCTTTATTTCCTAGTTTAAGGTTGGGAAAGGAAGAGGACATAAGTGTGTCTTGGAATACAGAACAAAATTAATGCAAAGAGAAAGGATTAAGATATTGTCCATGCTTGGCGTGGATGAGAGAATTAGATTTTAATAATAGATCAGATTTTACTATGAGCATTGAATTAGCCTGTGCTACATTCTGGTGCCTCTGCTGAGTCATGAAGGAAACAAAGATTGGCCTAGATATGTGTAGGACTGATACTTAAAACTGATACTTAAGTCTTGTACATACACTGGTAACTAACAGTTAACACTGCTGCGAAATAGAAGAACTAAAAATGAAAAGAGACTATTTATGACCTTTTGCAGACTCTGTCTCCTGTCTGCTCTCATGTTGGACTTGTCCACAAATGAGTATTTTTCCTAGTACTGGTTTTGATCTGTACGTTGGAAATTGACTGTCATTTAGAAATTGAGTGCATTCACACAGAGGAGGACTCTGCTTGCTGATGGGAAAGATAAAGTCTTTCCAGTTTTACTACAAAGTACTGGATTTTCCCTTTGGAGAACAGTGGCCTAAAGAAAACCAGGATTTGAATTGCTGCACAGGCTGGAAAAGCATCTCCATCGATGCAATTGCCAAAGTAGATTTTTGGAATGTCCAAGAGGTTTTTAAAGTGTTCAAGAAACCTTCTTTTAATCTGCCTGTTCTGTTGTAGGGTAAACTTTTATAGGCATTAAAACAATAGGAAAATCTAGCAAAAGGTCCCATGGGGTGACATGTAGAATATCTTTTGAAGGAACATGTGAGATAAAACATGTTATCCCTCCTGTACGTGGGAAGGAGGTGAAGCGTATGAAACTTGTTCAGGGATTTTTTGAAAGGGTGATCCATACTAAATGGATAAACTATTTTGCTAGAGCAAATATCTGTATATAAAAGGGATCACTATTTGCTATAGATGTGAAGGTCAGGAGGTATCCTGTTAGAGTCTCCATCTCAGTTAATAAAATGTGCTTAGTTGCTTTGACTAAAATATTGTATGTTTTGAGATGTTACCCTCACTGTGAAGTTTGATAGAGTTAGAATTAACTTCCAAACTCTAGATGCTGAATGACATGTTCAAAACATCTCGGTTTTCTTAGTGAACTACTAAGACTGTAGGCTTAGGGTATTTTCCAGATATGGTTTCTCCCTTTTCACATTGATGCTATAGGCAAGTAACAGCATGTTTGCCTGGAAGAATAAAAGCAAATGGCAACAACAAAAGCTGAAAATTTTATTTCCTCAAAGTGAAATTGGTCAGTAATGCAGATTATGCATAGCAAATATTGAAGACCCTTGAAGGTAAACAGAACAAGCTTGTTTTGAAGAAAGAGATAATGAAAACCATAAGGAGATGTCCTTCCATTTTTCAGTCTAGAGAATTATTTAGCAATTTTATTAAGATTACTGCCTGAAAAAGTATAACTGTTATCTAGTTTTGAAATTGCTAGGGCTGCTAGAAACCAAGAAGAGGCTAGATATGAAAAAGTAATTAGATGAAATTAAACTTCATTTTCTTATATAAAAAGCTAAGTATTTTTGAAATTATTCAGATGATTGTGCTGTCCATCCCACTCTCCCCCCCCCTTAAATATGTAGTGATCTTCTAATAGTATAAAATGTAATTTTAGACTTTCTAAGAGGAACAGATGAGTTTCTTACAGTCTCAAGCAGTGCTCTTAAATGTGTGTGTTGAAGCTGCTCAACCATAAAAATAACCTGCACAATACCTGTACAAAAGGATCACAGAAGTTTAACCACATAAATTCTTGGTGTGTCTGTAGCATATGCTGCTGATATTTAATATTTTTTTGCCTTTTCCATTGCAGCATATTAATTATTTCTGTTAAGATTGAGAAAATTATTTTGTAGTTATACCATAATTTTTACTGAAGTTGTATTGTTTATTTCTCTAGCTGTAGAATACAGAGTCCCTGGCTTGACTTAGGCTAATTTTTGACAGAATCCTGTACCCTTGTGGTGCCTGATCCAAATTATGTTGAGTTGTAAACCCTGGAACATTCAGCTCATCTGTGTTTAATGAGAGTTTTGTCTTTAAAACCTTCAGTGTCACCATGAGCACAACCTAAGATCATTTTCAGGAGTATTAGAGCTGACCAAGAAACTCTTTCCTGGTTTTCCCAGTGCCATCCCTGTACTGCTTGCACAGATGCTGTGGTTTGGACTGAGAAAGTGGTGAAAATAAGCAAGCAAGGATGAACAACCTGTGAAGAAGAAAAAAAAAACAACACAAAAATCCCACCCTTTCCACATTGACGTGCTAAACCTTCAAATGTTAAAAAGTTAGAAGCAGACACTGGATGAGGAAGTGTTTGTTCTTAAGCCATCCCTAAGAATGAAAAGGAAGCCTGACAGGTATTTGAAGGGGGAAGATAAAAGTCTGAGTGGTGAATGACCTTGCTTGGTCAGGATAGATCTCCCAGGTACATGGTAGTGCCTTCAGTTTGGAAATGCTTCTGAAACCCAGTGGTAAACCCTCACTCCAGCCTGCTCCCTCCACTGCTGTTTTTTACTTCTCTGCTTGCTCGAACAACAGAGGTGGGTGCAGTGGATCAGAAGGTGGCCAGTAATTATTGAAACAAACAGGTTTCAATGCAAGACCATAGTCTAAAAGTTTTTAGGTTGAATTTCTTGTAAACAAACTTAGAAGTGGTATATGACCTAAGCTGAAACAGTAGTCATGCGTTTGAGCCCAAGCATTATATAATTAGGAAAATCTGTAAAACTTTAGCTTGCCTTTGTCGTGTTTATGGATTATAAAAAATCATCTTTTTGGACCTTTTCTGTCTTAGTTGATATTAAGACCAGACAATGCTTATTCAAAGACTTACTGTTTATTTCCTGTGGTCACCCTAATTGTGGTACCAATATTTCAGCTGTAGTGCTCACAGCATATTTTGGATAGAGTGGCATCTCCCTGCCTTTCTAATGTGTCAAGACAGCTTTGGGACAAGTTGCATGTAAAAACTCTTCAGCTGCCTAAGTGTTGGAGGTGAAGTGATGACCTAAAAGATATGTAATTATGACATTTTCGGATGTCGTACATTTAACTGTAGGTTTTACCTTAAATCAGGTGTGAAAACACATTATGTGCATGCAGAAAGATGGCCCACAGTTTTAGGGACTTTGGTAGGGGATTTCTATAGACTCCTGGTATAAGAATACTGTGCATCACAACAGCAAACTCCTGTTGTGGATTTGGCTATGATTTAACCATCCCATTAATAATCTCATCTCATCACACAGCTCTTTGGACAGTGAGCCTCATGAATGTTATTTTCACTTCTCTCTTGAATAATGAGTTAAAACCCCGTATTTTGTCTTGTACATGGCTGCTGTTTAGTACAGTCCAGCCTGGGAGAAAGTCTGATAATGCTCTGATGATTATTTTCCAACTCCAACAGGCTCGAATAAAGGTTGAACCGTACATGTTGTTAAATGTAAAAAACAAGGGTGTGGTTCCAATATTGTTCAGTCCAGTTGCACAGGCAACTGACCAGAAGAGTTAAACCCAAACTTCTGGTATCTGCATTCAGCTCCTGGCTTTGTTTCAGACTAATTCACACTGCTTAATTTCTGCAACTCTTCCCAGTTTTCATGTGGCTGTAGTCTTAGTTTTTTGAGCTAACTCTTAGCATACTTTAAATTCAAATATATAGATATATTCTGGGTTTCTTTAATGCCACATTTAAAAATATTTTGACTACCTGAATCTCTGTTTCTCCTGTAAATCATATGACTTCCTATGGCCATTAGATGACAGTGTGTGTGAATGCATTTTTTTGCTGCTGAGAACAGGAAACAAAGTGTATCTGTAAGCTTCACAGCCATCTTCCTTCCAGTTAACGATGATTTCCGTAAACCTAGGCTCCCATTTACTGTGACCTCTCTAGGTAAGAGAAAGGGAATGGGGTTTGTAATTTGCCTTACTACTGAACTCAGGCCAAATAGTGACTAATGAACATACCAGA
The DNA here is from genome assembly GCF_023055355.1 of Agelaius tricolor. NCBI lineage: Eukaryota > Metazoa > Chordata > Aves > Passeriformes > Icteridae > Agelaius > Agelaius tricolor. The sequence continues at coordinate 21,180,638 of NW_027269262.1, read as the reverse complement.
TGTTTCTGCTTTTGAAGGCTTTTTTTGGAAAGAACTATATTAACCAATTTATCCTTCCTCCCAAGAGATAACAGGACAGCAGCGTAGCTGAGATCTGACAATTCATTACATAAGAAGAAAATATTAATGTTGACCCTTACTGTATTGACAGTAGGATTTGAATCTAACCTTCTGCTCTTCTTGCACAGAAAAATGCATGCAAGTAGTTTTCTTCAAATCTTTCAGCTACTGTGTTATGTCAACCACATTTTTAGCAATTTGGAATACAATGAGTCAGATTTTTTGTGCAAATCTAGGGGATCTCCATTGACTTAATAGTGTTACTGCAGATATTTATTCATCTTACCATGAAATTGTAATCTGACCTTTGTTTTTGAAGAACAAACAAGCCATGTTTGATTTGGGATAGGGGAGCTATGGAGCTGAAAGGTTATAGCAAGTTTCTTCTCTGGCTTTGTTGATGAGCTCTCAAAGGCATTCATCTGCAGTTAATTATGTTAAGTATGAGAGAGGATAGCTCTGTTGAAGTTTCTGATAAGAAAGTACTTGCAGGCAACCTAATTTCTAGAGTTCTTGTGATTCAGTGGATGTTCTAGCTTTTGTCTCTGGCAGGAAGGTAAAGGTAACTGCTGTGAGGACCTCTGTGTGGGACAGCCAATGAAGAGGAAGGAGATGGTTGTAATGACTTTAGTTTTAGTGGTAGTGTGAAGTTCTTCAAGAAAATAATGAAGAAGATAATACAATCATGAAGGTGCCTTCACAAGCTTTGTTCTTTGCAGCTCTTCCCCAGGGACTCCACCTCGGGGTGGAAGGAGGCCTCACTTCTTGGTGCCTTGTCCAGCTGGGCTCAGGGGAATGGGAGGCAACTTGTGCAGGCAGTGCAAGGTTTTCCATGGCTCCTCTCCCTCCCTTTCTCTCATTATGTGCTTCCATTTCCCCAATGTCCAGCAACCCGCTCTTACTCCAAACGCTTCCACTGCCTCATCCTGCCCTGGAGTTCAGGATGCAAAGATATTTTGGGCACCTCATGCAGGTGGTCTGTGTGTCAAAAACTTAGGACTTTGAAAATTTATTTCCTTTGATTACACTCTGTTCCATTGTTCATGAAATATGCTTAACTACAAGGGATGAAGTCAAGAATGATGTAATAGTTATGGAACCATTAATCAGTACAGTCATTGTGAATATACAGGTGGAAAATTGTAACAACAGCTTATGCTCACATCTGCATAGAATATGTACCATAAATTATGCACAAAATCCAACATCTTTTAAGTGAACAGCATTATTTAAGGCATACTTCCAGAAATCAGAAGAACCAAACCCCCTTGATAAGCAGGTAGTTGCATCATTTTTACTGATTGCTTGCAGATTTCTGCTTGAGGCAGAATGCAACAAAAAGAATGATGTGGGTCCACAAACCAGCTTGTTGTCATGAACCACCCAGTTAATGTGGGAATAATCTCCTTAGGAAGCCTTTTTCTGTACACATGCACATCACCATTTCTGTAGTTCGTTCATTTCATCTATAAGGTTCAGGAAATGTTAAGTTTAAAGGTCAGTAATTTTTCAGTTCTGATTTCTCTGTGGTGGCAAATCCCTGGCTAAGATGACTGTAGGAATTATATGTGAGTATGTGCTATGCTTAAATTTCTTTTGAACATCAAATTTTAAACAATAGGCTGACACTCTTAAAGGGTGATCTGAGACCAAATAGAGGCCGTTCTTGATGTTCACATAAATCTCATTTAGTCCATAAACATTTCTATATCTTTCTGAAGCACTGTAGATTTCATGTCCATTGGAAAAACTGCATTTCTAAGCAGCAGAGTTGCTTTGCTTTTGTAACTGGACATGTGTTCTCCTGTAATAACATCCCTGTAATGATTTTCATGTGTGCTGACTGCTCCCTTATGTAGTGTGGGCTGGAGTCCTTTCTAGCTGAAAATTCAGGAGCTTCCAATGTACATCCTTGTTCTCCCATGCAATACAGCTTCTTACAGAGCTGTATTGATAATGTGCCCTGCGGAGGCGTGTGAAAGGGCAGAGTGTCCTGTTTCTGTGGCAGGATGCTCTGGCTCCAAGTTGGAGGGGGGAAAAATGGAACCAGACCTGACAAGAAACTGAATCTGGTGTTTCAGTCTGTGGTCATCATAAATAGAGGCTGTTTCAGTTTAATACCCTATGTGCCAGGAGGGGTGGATGTAATTGGACAGCATATCTAAATCTAGGAATTTTCTTCTCCCATTCTTGAGTTTGCTTTATTGCTGGATGTGGTGGCTGCTTATAGGTGGGTCAAATAGTAAGATTTAACTCTATTTCTTCATTCTTCTTGCTCTCAGCTCTTGAACTGAATGTTCCTATCAGAGTGTTACAGTATCATTCTGAGTACCCCCAGTCTGATCTGGGCCTTATTTTGTGAGCTGATATGCGTATGGGCCATATAGTGATAACTTATCATAAAGAGCTTCTGAGGTCCTGCTGTTCTTGTGTGGTTTTGTTCATTTCATGTGACTTGAGGTCAGAAGGAGGCTCTTGACCTAAATACTGTACTAATGTTTCACTGTCTTCTAATAAGATGTTTTCATGAGGTTGTAAGTGTACTGGGAGACAAGGAAAAGGTTATAGATGAGTTCTGAAGTTGTTTAGCTGAACTCGGAATATCTTTCTTGGAGTGAGACAGAGAAGGAAAGAATAGTGGAAAAAAGGCAGCAACTGGAGGGGGGAAAAAGTTGGATGTGTTTTATAACCATAAATGGTAAAAGTAACCTTGCTCTGCTGCCAGCAAGCAGAAAGATGGAATAAGGTTTTGATTTACAAGAACAGCTCAGCAAGGGCCTTGTAGAGTGCTTCATGCCTGCTATAAAAATGTGATTAGCTATAAAATGGGAGAGATTTAACGAGAGCTTAAGCATCGGCAACAGCGCTGTTTCATGCAGAATGTGGATGCCTGCTTTTTAGAGTTCTGTGAACACAAGCTAGTTTGGAAAACATTACATCTTTCAAGAGAGAATGTAGATTATTTTTACATATTACCTGAACATGTTAAATTTTGGTTCTTTGCCCATCCATCATGAGGTCTCTAAAATTAAGCAACATTTATCCTTATAATTGTTCCTTTAGGTAATTGGAGAGGACCTAGGCTTTTAAAGTAAGCTGCCTAAGGACATTGAGGTAGATATGAGGTGCTTTTCCTTAATTCCAGTATTCTGTCTTGTTATATAACCCTTGTGGTCTTTCCCTACCCGCATATTACTGCTTTACTTAGGAAGGTAAATTTGTCAGCTTTAAGCTCCAGTGGTCAGTCCTGTAAAGATTCATAGTTGTGGATGGCAAAAGCCTTCCCCCACTTTACTGTTCCCTAGCTTCCAGCCCTGGAGGGATGGCAGCTCAGAGTTCAAATTTTCTTAACAAAAGGTTATGAGCAAATGACTTATCAGCAAACATGGCAAATAGAGTCTGGGGAGCAGAGGAAGGGGAACAGCAGCATTTTTGAGTGCTTAGTGTCATTGCTTGTGAAGACTCCACTGGAGGGAAGTGGAAGAGAGGATATGGGAATTTCTTTCAGAAAAATGAAGTATCAAGTTGACTGTGAAGATTTAGCTGGTCTTGTTAAAATCTGAGGCCAAATGTTTCTCTTGAAGGACTCAGTCAAAGGCAGAAGAAGGGGAGACTCATTTGCATAGCACCATATGATTTAGGATTAAACTGAATGTTGAGATTATCTATTACTCTTAATTAGGCAAATGCAAGGCACCTTCATTTGGTTTAAATGCATTTTGATACTATTACTCCCACTTCATTTAGTTCAAAAACAACTCTTAAGAATGAATACTTTAAAAACCTTAAATTATTAATGGCAGTTATTTCCTTTACATTAAATTGGGAAGCAACTCAAAGATTGTGGGACACCAGTATAATAGAATATGTAGTTATCTATGAATTTGGTATAGTTTATAGGTAAGTTTATAGTTACCTAAGATATTTGGGTATCTTAAGATACTATTTTTGTTTATTTTCAAATCAAAGTCACCCTCCACGACATCTAAATGTTTCAAATAATAACATTATTTTAGCAAGTTCAAAAAATAAATGCAGAGACCTTGAATATGACGTTACACTGTCATGGTATTATCTCAAAATGGTTTAAAACTTACTTTTAAATGGTTTAAAACTTACTTTTCTATGTATTTTCACTCATGGATCAGTAAGCAACAGTTTCAAACTGCAAAGTAATAAATCTCCTTAATTTAAGAGAATATCTGAGGGGATCCATACAGGCAAAATTTTGATATTCTCTTATATTACAATTAATATGAAACCACTTTGTGAGAAATTATTGCTAAAAATCTCTCAAGGAAAAATGTAGTTTCTCTTTTTCTCCACTGAAGATAATGTGTTATTCATTAGTATCATGATACAGTGAGGAACTGTTGCACTGTAACATTTTTATTGGTGTCTAAATATGCTTACATCAGGTTTATGGTACAGATGCAGAATGCAGAGTTGAATTTGGAACGTATTTTCTTAAGTGAAATACAAAGAAAGCTTTCCTCCCCATATTATTTACTTGTTAGATATTAGAGGTTTCAAAACTTAAGTCCAAAGACACAAAATGGGTTGTTAAGTAATTATTAAATGTGAAAAAGCTGTTTTGTGTAGACTCTGAATACAATTCTGGTTTTAAACAAGAAAAAAATTGTAATTGAATACAGTGCACTCACTGTCAAAGGAGTATTTAATAGGTTAAATTTTCAAGGCAATTGGATTTTCTTGGTAGATCAGAAGCAGAAAAAGATTAAAAATTTGGATAGTTGTACTAACACCGAAGACTTAACTTATTGCTGACTGAGTTTAATTACTGGCTTTTGCATGTGATCAGCTAGATACCCATTGAGGAAATTGATTCTTGGAAACTGAAAAAGAAAACAAAACTGCTTGCCACATACATCCAAAGTAGATCTTGGATCCCATGGCTGTATATGATGGGATTAACCCTGCCAGCATCTGTATGTGCACTGTTGATGTATGTTGGCTAAATCTCACTGTATGTCCTGTATGCTCTATGGGGCCTTTTGTTTGCAGACATTAAATGAAGATGCATTCACTTCAAACAACATATTGGCTCAGGGGGAGGAATGCACAACTGTGCCTTTCTGTCTGGGTTTTGAACTCCATCCCCTTTCCCCTCCCAGTCATTAAGTTCTGGTGGGAAAAACTCCACTATTCATTTTACCTTTAAATCATAGAATTATTTAGTTTGAAAAAGACCTTTAAAATCATTAAGTCCAACCATTTAACCCAGCACTGCCAATTCAACCACTAAACTGTGTCCCTAGGCACCTAAGTCTTTTAAAATACCTCCAGGGATGATGACTGCCACGTTCCTGGGCAACCTGTTCCAGTGCTTCATAATTACCATAAAAGTTGTTTCACTAAGTGACTTCTTGCTATGCTGTGGGTGTCTTGTGTAAAACCATGAGTTTGATCTGCTGTGTTCTTTTTCTGTGCTCTCATTTCCTAGCTGGAATGTGAAACCTTTTTCTCCAATGTTAATTACTTTACAGTAATTTCTTTCTTTTGTCAAGTTACAGACCTTAGGTAGGATTAGGTCAGACTTCAGGCTAAGGATGTAGCTGCTAAAAATACTGTCTTGTCCAAATCTGGGAGTATGTAAAGGTGCAAAACAGAAAATGCAATTCCTGAACTATGATATAAATAATCTTGCCTTAATTCCTGCCCTCCACTCCGCAAACGAAAAACTGCTAAGCAATTAAAAGCTAAGCACCCGTACTTCAAATCTGTTGCTATGAGTTAGCTTTCTGTGTTTTTATTTTCAGGGCTGTCTGTTGAGAGAAATACAGTCAATAAGAAGGGTGTAAAGCCATTAGGGAGCATCCAAAGGAGGGCCATGAGGATGGTGGAAGGTCTGGAGAGGGAGCAGTTGAGGTCACTTGGTGTGTTCAGCCTGGAGAAAAGGAGGCTGAGGGCAGAACTCACTGTGCTCTTCAATATCTCATGAAGGGAAGGGGAGGGGGAGACACTGATCTTTTCTGTGATGGCCAGTGAGGGGACTCAAAGAAATAGCCTGAAACTGAGTCAGGGGAGGCTTAGAAAAGATTTTTCACCCAGAGGGTGATTGAGCACTGGGACAGGCTCCCCAGGGAAATAGTCACAGTACCAAGCCTGGCAGAGTTCACAGAGTTCAAGAAGCATTTGGACAATGCTGTCAGACATGGTCTGATTCTTGGGGTGTCCAGTGCAGAGCCTGGAATTGAATTCAGTGATCTTGATGGTCCCCTTCCAACTCAGCATATTCTATGGTTCTGTGATAGGTACAGGTCTCTTGGCTCAGTGTAAAGTATGGAATTGCTGACATTGGTTTAATCAAACCTGCTCAGTTGATGGATCAACCCTTGTGTGGGAACATCTTATCTAATGGTTATGTCTCAGCGTGGGCTGTTGTGCATCAGCAGCCTTGTGTGCAGAAGGGTGCTTCTTTGCTGGTGTGTAAGTGTACCACTAGAACAGAGCCACAAAAGGTATACCTGGGTACCCAATGGCAAACCTCTTTGCCTGCTTAGTATACAGGGAAAGAAAAGGAGTGATGATCACCTTCAGGATGCAGGAATATGAAGCTGAAGAGAATGGAGCTGCTCCTGCTGAGCTCCAAAACCCTACAGAGAATTTGTTGTAGGGTGTACTGGAGGTACATGTAATTCTCCCAGATTCTATGTTTTATCCTAATAGAGTTAGGATGTGTCCTCTGGCTAGTAACCTGCTTGTAAATGGGCTGAAATTAATTCTGCTGGGCTCTGCACAGAGCACTGAGGGTGGGAAAGACAGTAACTGTGTAAAAACTATTGAGTGGCTGGCTCCACATGTTGAATTGCCTTCTGCTTGCCATTCACAGCACCACTAAACATTCTCTCTGGCAAGCACATCCCTGCTTTCAGGTATTTAGGCTTGGTGTTGAGAATTAGAATGTAACATTATTTTTCTATCTTCTTGCCTCTGTGTTTCCTCTCCCATAAATCTTATATGTTTACTGTACTCAGTGGTGCCCTTTTGGATCCTTAAAACTCCAAACTTTCTTTGTTCTTGTCTGCATTCCATCTTGTACCTACAGAAATTCATTTTATTTCTTGTGCATAACTAACTCACCCATGTTTTTTCCTGCCTCCAGTCTGCAATTTTATGTTCTTTATCATTATCCTGTGTTGTTGTTGAGGCTTTGAGGAAATTTATGAAAGAGAGAGGGTTTAATCTCTGTGTTAGTCTCCATCACCCAACTCCATCTAACCCTGAAAAATGGCCACCTTGATGAGACAGTTAACTGTGATCTAACATTCCAGGACAAAGATTACTTTTTAACTTTTAAAGTCAAGACCGATGCTTGATCAGAGCCAGTCTTTCCTCTGTGGTGTTCCTGCTCTTTGCCTCTCCTTCATCCATCTTTCTTTGTGCAGGAGTTTGTGAAGCTATGTAGAGCCAAATTTCTTGGTGAAAGGACAAGCATAGCATTACCTCACACAATGATTTTACTTGGGTTCTTTTGGAGGTGCCAATTCTTTGGGGTACCTCTGGGTTAAACTATTGTCTCAATTGTCCAAGTTCTACACAGTATGACTTTATTTTTTTGTTTTTTTTTTTTTTTTTTTTCTGGTAGATCTGAGCATACTCCACATAAACTTGTACTTTCCTGGCTACAATGAAACCCCAGATGTCTGTAGATGTTGAAAAATGGAATGTTCTCTCTCCAGTGGTGATATGTCCTTGTGCCAGCTGCAGAGAGAATTCACATCCAGTGTGGATATGTTTCTTTTCTTTGTGGCCATTTGTCATGAATATGTATTTTAAATGGGTGTATTTCAGAATGGAGAGTCACCAGGCTTTTCTTACTAATAGTTAGAGGTATTGAGAATTGCTTGTGGTTAAGCTTTTGAAATACCTTCTTTTGTCTGTAGAATTAAAGCCATGAACCTAGTTAATGGTTTAGAAATGTTCACTGGTGTCTTAAGAATCCAGTTTGTGAAATTTCATTCTGGGTAGATTTGTTTTGGATAAGGCTGAGAAATTAGACTTTCTCCATAATAGCAACTCTTGAGTTATTGTCTACTCTCTCTGTGAAGGCTGTATTTGTATGAAAGGACTTCTTATCTGATAAGGAATGTATTGTAGATATTAGTCCAGAGACATCACTTTTCCTATTGTCAATGTAAAATTATATATACCCTTGTATAATAACCATTTTATGACAAATAGGGAAAAAGGATAAAAACACTGAAAGACTTCAGCCAGGCATGACTTGTAGGTGTTAGGGTTAGTCATAAAATTGAGCTGACAGAAAAATAGTAAATTGCATTTTCAGCTACTTCATTTTTTCTCAGAGTCAATTCTGCCACTTTTGACAACATTATGTCCTCTAGGATTTAAAACACAAGGACCTAGTCCACCAACTTGATATGGTGTTTTTGGGGCGGTGGGGTGGAATCTTTCCACTATTTTCATCTCTTCCTTCTAGAAAGGAAGAGGTTACAGCCCAGCCCATTCTGTTTTTCTAGCTGGCTGCATCTGTAAACATCTGTAATCTGCCTGGAATGTCTTTTGTGAAAATGGAGTTGTGTTCTTCTCTGACACCTGGTGGAAAAGCAAGTCTCTTAATTCACTTTGCTATCATTCTGTTCACATTAGGAAAATGTAGTATAAGTCCTACCAGCAGCTGAAAAAGTAGTCATTGTATTGTGGTGAAATGTCAAGCAGAGAAAAGGTCTGTAATTAGTATAACCTCCTGATTATTTTCTAGTCAGCTGCATGTATTCTGGTTTTGCCATGGAATGGATCTATATTTTATGACGTTCTGTGTTATATCAAATTTGCTTCCATCCTTCAGGCCTTTGCCTCTGATACATCTTGTCCAAGTTTTCAAGCATTTTGGTGATAGACTAGTGCAGGAATTGTTTGCTATTGCTCTGATATGAATGGGGTGCCAAATATTTACAGCTGTGTAGGCACAAGATTGCGAGAAGAGATTTGGCTTATTCTAGGTTATCTTTGGCTGCATGGTTACTGCTTGGTGGTTGCTTGTAAGAACAGGACTGGCAGAGGAGAAGAGCCTGTATGAAACCAGCACTAACCTTTTCAGTTAGCAGAATTCAGCCTTTAAGAACATTTAGGGGAAAGATGGTTCTTGCAGAAACTAGCCTCCGATTTGTGTCTTTTATGAAGAAGAATATGATCATTGCTATGACCCAATAGGTAAGACTTTGAAAGATGTTCACATTCCTTTCCCAAATGCTAGGAGAAAAGGATTTTTCCTGTCCTAAGCACACTTGTACCAAATGTGAACCGTATTAATGGTTCTTTTTGGAGAAACCATCCATGCTTTGAAGAGCTTATTGCCTGTAAATGTGTGCTCTTACACACACCTAAATTCCACTCTCTTTGCAGATGGTTGTTTGCGGAGGAGGGGAACAAAAAAACCCAAAATTGAGCAGCTTGGTGATAATCAGAAGTTTCTTGTTTGGAAATGTTTTCCCATTTAGAAATTATTGCTTTCAGCTGTGAAAATAATGGGCTTTTCCTGCAGAGAAAAAGAGGGAGGATGCATTTAAGTATTTAAAATAAATATCAATTCTCTTTTGCAAGTATGGAAAAATAATGACTCTTGTTTTAAGATCGCATAGGGATTCTACAAATATTGCTTGCATTTGTGGATAAGTTATTTTATTGGGTCAGGTCAGAGAAGCCCTGCTTGAAGATGTATCTCTTAATGCTGAAGCTGTGCTGACACCATTTTTGAGCAACCTCTTCAAAACGAGAGTACCTTAGGGGTTGTATGTAAACAGAAGCTTCAAATAAACTTACTTTATTGGTTGCACTGACATAATCTAGCAGTGATAATTATCTCAGGGCTGGATAACTGCAGAGTGCTTGGAGGTACTTGCCGTGTTTGACTCAAGAGCTGCCAGTCTAGCAGGTGATGGGGTATTTCAAACAGTGCCAATCAAGTTCATTTCTGCCACTTTTTAGGAAAAGCAGCCTGACATTTATTCATGGCCATTTTCCCTAAGACTGCTGTTAAGGCTTTTTTTCCAAGTATAGTGAAATATTTTACAGAAACATACTGTGACCCAGCTAAGCACAACAAGATAATCTGAGAGGAAGCCTCCAGGGGGCATGCAGTGTTGGATAGCTGGACAATAAAACTTCCCTCTTGCATGTTGCTTTCTCTGACTGTTCAAGCATTTCTGAAGGAGAAAAACAAAGCTTTGCATAAAGGGTCTACATGTGCCACCCAGTGAGTTTCAGGCTTTTGGGTTTTTTTCTGCTTGTTTTAAGAGCAAAGGTCAAATACCATTTGCCTGGTTTCTTCAAATCCTCCCACTCTCTGCAGAAGTGCGTCCATTTCAGACTGAGACTTCCACTGAGAGCCTTGCTCCAAAACCAGTATTACCTGGTGGTCCCTCACACTAAAGAGGGGAAATCCCCTGTCCCATTCTGGGGAAGGAGTTTGGGAGTGAGAAGGTCCAGTGTCACATTGTTGTTGTAATTGTTTCAGGCAGCAAAGATGGAAATGTCTTGATGAAGGGGCTGCTTTGGAACAGAACACAGAACAGGTGGGTATCATGCCATGTGCATGTTGGTGGTAGCACTGCTTTAAAGAAAGAGGACAATGCTTTTCAAAAGTCATTTCATTCTCATGCTGAAGTGTCACTGAGTTAAAGTATTGTGTGAAAGATGTATTAATATGGCATGTCCTACCAATTTTTTAATATACTAGTGAAATGATGAATTTTTGGCAGAAATGTATTTAATTAGCAGCCATTGATTATGGCTTTCAAAAGAATTGCACAAGTACTGCTTGAAGAATAATGTTAACTTACTCAGCCTTTCCTGAAGGTTGTACAATAAAAAACAAATGGTGAAGCTCCATTTGTTTAGACTAGTTCAGTTTGCAGAGTTGACTCTTTGAAATGCTTAAACCTATGTGTGTGATAAGAGAATGGAGAATTACTCAGCATGCTGTTTTTTTTCCAGAAACTTCAATTAACTGTTAAATGAGAATGAGTCTGCAAACAGCAGCACTTGTAAAGAATATTATTGTATGTAATTCTGTCCAAATCCTGAGAGGAGGTACAAGCATGACACATGTGCACAGTAATGCTGCACATTAAAGCATAAACAGTTCAGGGCTTACCTTTCTTGTTTAACATGAATTGAAGGAAAAGGAAACTCATTTGGGTATTTTCGGTGGTTTTAGCTTTGTCTTTAAAACAGCAGTTCAAACTTAGCTCAGACTGCTACTGGCCAAAAATGGTGAGTGGGTAGAGTGTGTTCTCCCTGAAGCACCTTGCACAAAAGAATTGTATTCCTATTTGGCCCTCAGTGGGCAGTATTGGTCGAATGGAGATTCACTTTGAGGATGGAACTAAAGATGCTGCTCCTGATATGTCCTGCTGTGGTCAAAGTCTTGTAGAAGACCAGTAGTGACTATTATTGCCATACTCAGGTTGCCTAGGAATAAACTTTCATTCATAGTGTTAGTTAAGAGTATACATCTGTGCTTGCTAAGGTTTTGCCAGACAGACATTGCCACAGAGTAAGATGGGTGAGGAAGAGAAGCAGAAGACATGAGCACAAACTATCAAATGCTAATCTGAAAATTTCCTTTAAACATTTTATGAATTCTGTGGCACTGGTACTAGAAAAATATCTTTTGATCATTATCCTATTTGGTTTTTTCCACTGTTTTCAATGCTCTGGCTCATGGGATGCAATCAGTTGCTTTCTGTTTTCCTCTGATTTCTTTTGGATTAGTTTGCTTTGGAAGGTAAGCAGGCTGCAGTAATTGAGCAATTACATCGTCTACATGAATTGTGCTTCCTATTCAGAATAGATTCAGTAAGGAGGAAACATGCATGGCAGGAGAAGTTAAAATTTTGAGCAGCTCTGACATGGAACTATAAGCTATTCTGCTCTTGCCTCTTTCTTAGGTGATACTAAGAGACTTGACAGAACAGCAGGTTCTTGGAAGTCAAGGGCTTTGTACTCTGGAAGTCATCAGTTCTCCCTCCAGATAACATACTTAATGAAAATTATGAGAATCTCTTACACTAAATTAAGCCTGCAGTTTGCCTCTGGGGCTTTAGCTCAATTCAGAGTCTGAAATCTGAGACTTCTTAAAAATTCTTTTAAGAATATAAGCTATTAATTAGTGGGAGTTTCTAATGGGACTTCACTCATGCAAAGAGGGGATATTTTACTAAGGAGTCTTATTTTAAGATATCTTTGAAATACTGAAGTAGTATTGTGTCATTATTTGGGTGCAGTTTTAAATTATATTTGACAGCTCCAGTTCTTGAACCACTGAAAACTCACGTTTCACTAGAATCTGACAGTGTGGTGGAAATGGTCATATTCACCAGATTTAATACAACTGTCAATGTGTGCAGGAAAAAATTATTTCAGTGATGCAAAACGACATGGCAAAAATGCCTTGTGACAAATTTTATTCCTCAGCAGTCATCTCATACCAGATTTCAAAACAAGCCATGTAGATGAAAGCTCCCAACTGACTCAGGGTTTACGCATGAGTTTTGAAGTAATGTCTAAGTTGTACATCTAGTAAATTATTTAAATGAACAATATTGTTCTAGTAGATGAAAGACTTTATGTAAATCTTTTGCTGTGTGGCTTAGCTTGGAACCTATCTTTATCCTTTCTGGTGGGAAGTTACCAGGATGTGTTTTCTAAAAGCATACAGCAACTTGTGTGTGTAGGAAAAATGCTGTTTGGATTATTATCATTGGTGCAGTTCTCCTGTGGTGCACAACACAATGGATGTGTTTTCTGAATATGATAGCAGAGGCCAAAGCAGTATCAGGTCTTTAGGAAATGAAATCTGCATGCGCTTTGAGGAGACTAAATATCTCAAAATTTTGTATATTAATAAGCTAAAGTCTTATTTGGGATAAAGAAGAAAACAATCTTAAACAATTGGGATAGATTTGGCAGAGTTAGCTGGAAACAACAAAAAGTTCAGTGAATCTTGCTATTGTTTTTTCTCTAAGATCAGCTGGAAGTTGTGAAATCCTGTCTCACCCTCAGCTTGCAGAGCAATGTTCAGTGTTTTGTAGAAACTGTTGTATCAGGCACTAAACTCACAAAAACCTGTGATGTAAGGTTCAATCCTACTTGGAATGCAATGTGCCCCTAAATTCATTAGTTTTGCTTAGTGCTGCTTCTAAGAAAAACTCTTTTTGTCGTAATGTGGGGACCTACATTACTAAATGTGCATCAGCCAGATAATTCTCCCTGACCATATATAGTCTGCCTGAGAAAATGTTCTGTAGTATAGAAGGTATCTAAGCATAATCCTCTGGCTTCAAGAGCCTTGGTTCTTCATGTGGAGAGCACATACCTGCTCAAGAATTGGCAGATAACTTAATTTGCTCCAGTAGCACAGCTGGCAGACTGGCTGATTACCAATATATGAAGCCCTTTGGTTCAGGCTTGTTCATATTATCTCAGTTTAACTCGGGGCTTCCAAGGCATTGCTTTGATGAGAGAGCAAAATTTGACCTTTGCACTCAGAGAGATGGCACTCACTCTGCAGGAATTAAGATGTATCTGAGCATTTGCTAGTAATGTAATTAGTGTATGAAATAAGTATTAGAGGGGAACCTCTAGAAGTAAGAAGGCACAGAGAATTATTCTTAATGTTAGGCACAGAGAATTATTCTTACTAGTACATGACATTTTTGGTGTTTCTCATGAAGGTGGATTATATGACTTGGTAATGAGCTGTAATTTATTTAACAATGATATACAGTTTATTCTCAGAGGCATTACAGGCAGAAGAAGGAGTCTGTGTGCATTGCTTTCTTAACTCAGGAATTTCCCTGATATCAGTCTGTGTTCAGCAGCTGATGCAGTTTGTTTTGCTGTGTTTTGAAGTGGCTGAGCAGTGCATTGCTGGCATATTTCTGTGTGTGTAAGCTATGTAGTGACTGATGGGCCTGATTTCACTCACACACACACGCACACACACATGCCTTTTATCTAATGGACTTGTTTGCATTTATACAAAGTGGATGTAGCATAATGATGTAGGATACTTGTTTTAGTCACATTGAGGTGGTAAAATAATGGAAAAAACTCTTCTTTTTGTTTGCTTTTTTACTTTTGGTTTTGGATTGCTTGTTTGTTTTTAAGACTTGAATGTTGACTGAACTGGAAGTAGTTTAAATTTGGAAAGTATTGTTATGGTTAACTTTTCAGAAGCTACTAGACCTGACATACTGGCAAGAAACTGAGGAGTAAAATGAATATGTCTATTAGTTATGTAAATGGCATGAATCTTAAGGGAATTGTTTGGAAAAAAATGGTGCAATTCACATTCAAGCTGTGTGATCAGATGAGTGATATGTATATGAGAAGCAAAGACTGGTCCATTTAAAAGCTAACCACACACTGTGCTTGGAGGAGGATCGTATTGGGATTCAGACATTCAAGCAAATTGAATGGATATATTAGCACCATAGTTTGCTCATGTCTGGGAGCAATGGCACCAATCTACACTTGCCTATTTTTATTTCCTGGTGTTTCTTTACATTTTGTGATCGTTCCAACCATGCAAGATTTAAGAGGGATCCCTCTTTGAAATATTGGGTGATCAGTGAACTTTTGTAGTTGTAGCTCAAATCCACCTATCAATTCTTCAAGTGATGGAGCCTATGTGCAAGCCTAAGTATTTCATATATTACTATATCTTACATCTTAATTTTTCTCTTACACTAGATATAAAACTTAAATGTAAGAAAACAGGCAATAGAAATGATTGTAAATTACAAGTTAATTTAAAAGCAACTGTTCCAACTGCAGGACGTCTTTAGCAAACTAAAAGTGCAGCAAACTAGCACCTGAATTTGTAGCAATAGATGGATATTCTGCACACATTAGTGAAGAACTCCATAGGAAACAGCATAAAAAGATTGGAAGAAAAAGAGTAGTGATTCTGTCAGGGTTGTTTTTGGTTTGTTGGGTTTTGGTTTTGTGTGGGGTTTTTTTTGGGTTTTTTTTTTTTTTTTGGTTTGGTTTGGGTTGGGTTTGGGTTTTGGTTTTTTTTGTTTGTTTCCTTATAGAACCTGTGATGTGTGATGTACACACGAATGTTTAGGTGTTGCTCTTTCAATCTGCTCCATTGTGATAGCCACTCAAGACAGCAGTACCATAGAGTCCTTTTTTCCTTTTTCAGTGCTATTTAAAGGTGGTAATATTTCAGATCATATTTGTTTATCAATTTTAGAGAGCAGTCTTTCTGGTTTGTGGAGATTCAAAGATCTGCAGGGCAATACTGAGCCTTCTGAGAGCCTTCTGTAGATGCCTTGGCTCTATACTGGGAAGGATGGATGGTTTTCCAGTGTTAACATGGATGCAACTAACATATTCTAATTTAATCTCTCTCAGGTTGAGTGTATGTTTTGTTTCCCAGTTCTTCCTGGCTCTAGGAGAAATGGAATTTGCAAAGCTGCCTTAAGGCAGGAGATATTTTTGTGTAAGGCAGGAGGAAATGTGAGGGAAGGCAGATGTATTACGTGCATTCCTGGTATTGTCCAACTGATGTGAGATTTCAAGGAGATTGGATGTTTGAGGAGTGCAGGACTAAGTGTGACTAAATGTTAGAATCTCCAAAAAGGTCTTAAAGTGGCTCCTGAGATGGGGGTTAAAATTGGGTGCCCAGTTGGTGCTGGCATGCATGCTGGCAAGGTGCCTTGTGCAGATAATGCAGGGCTCAGTTTTGGGGTGGAATTGTTACTGGTCAGAACTTGCTTGCCAATGAGAACGTGAGTCAGTGATAGGAGTGCTGAGTGGGCATTGTGAATGATGCACAACTTTATTGAAACAACTAATGGATGATCTGGAAGTGGCTGAGTTGGAACAGTTTGAGAATTCTAGGAACTGAGCCTTGGAAGAAAAAATGAAACTGTAAATCATTTGAGGAGAAAAGCATTCAAAATGAGCATAAACAAAGTAGATTGTAATTCTCAGTGAGGATGTTTGCTGCATAAATAGTATTTAACCCCAACACTTAGTGTTGATTTAGAACAGGCTTGCGTCAGTATAATCATATTTTTATGACCTAGCAAATATTGTTATGATCAATGGTTTCCTTATGCTGAGATAATTCTCTTCAGTATTGGCTACTCAGCCATAAGTTCAGGTGAATGAAGTCCAAAGTGCCTTTAAGCTAAATTGGTTAGGTTTGACATTGAGTTTCAAAGTTTCACTTATCTGTGCCAGAAGTGAAGTCCTTGACATATGTTTGTAAACTCAAGCATCACTTCAAATTTTTGCCCCTGCTTCTTAAATGCTATAAAAACATCTTTACAAGTGTTAAACTTGCAATTAGTTTCCTTGAAGGTCAGATGATGACAGTAATTCACCTGAGGCCTTGTTTCATTGCAGGATTTGGTTGTTTAATGACTTTAGATTGTTTTGAAAGGTCTTATCTAGCTGTGTTGCTTCTGTACAGAATTAACTCATGGTTTAAAAAGCACCTACTGTTCTCAGATTTGTTCCAACTCCCAGTACCCCTGTTTTTATTTATCCCAGAAGAAACTCCCTCCCATCTAAAGCTAAATCTATTTGGCACATCCAAGCAGAACATCATAGAAAAACGGGAATGAAACTGGAAGGAAGGATTCCCACTCATGTTTTTGACCCTCATGGCCTTTAAGGGAGCTTCTCTGATTTCTTTTTGAGGTTTTCTGGTTCTGTTCCGTTGCCTGTAATTTTAAATGGAGCTCAGGTGAGGTTGGTGTCCTTGTGCAGCAGGTAAACACTGCTCTTTTACAGCACTGTAGTTGAAATAAAATCCCAAGTTCCATATTAATGTTGCAGTACCTGATGAGGGATGGAACTGTGGAGCTGTATGGGTGAAATTGAAATAAATTCCATGCTGAAAAGACAGAGTTCGGCTTTTTTACTTGCCCTGTGCTTGAGGATGTTGCAGGAAGGCGCTCCCCAAGTACATTGAAACTAGTTAGAATTCAGGACTGTGTTTCTTCTTGAAGAACTGTTGAATATAGTGAGGGAACTGGGGAAGAAACAAGGGCTGAATTTGTTTAATTGGCAATGACTCCTTCTGGCACACTAGCATGCTCTTGATGATCCTATTTATGGGTGCCTATTGCCAGCAGTAACATTCATGTCAAACTACACTTCATGGTTGACAGAAAATTATCTCTCCATCATGTTACCATATTTAAGCCATTTGTTCACTCTCTGCTATTATTGGTTATTTTAAACTCTGTTGGTGAATCTTTTAAAACCCTTTTCCAGTTTTGTATATTCTTTTACTCTAGAGAAGAAAAGAGAAGGAGAAAAAAGAAATCTATAATTATGTATTGGAGAGTTAGTTTGAGCACATATAGAATAAGAAGTCTTATAGTAAATCTGCAGCAATTTGGTTTCTATACCTAAACTGCTTTCTCTTTCTCAGATTTTTTTTAATTGAATTCTCAATTACTAATTCTTCCAATAGTCAGCTACTGTTCCTTTTCTTAAATATGAACATTTTTCTGATGAGTAGCATGTGTTTTTCATGGAAAGAGAGGAGTTCTCTGTTGTCCAAAACAAATGCAGAATTCAAATCTTAAAGCACAGATTTTTACTCTGAATTCAAATCCCCAGGTTCCTTGTCTGGTGGCAGTACTCAGCTGGCATCTGCGTTGAGCAGCGTGTTCTTCATGTTCTTCTGTACTGTTTGAGTGGCCAATATCTAGTCCCAAGATGCTATGAATTACACATGATTATCACTTTTTTATTCAAAGCTTATAGTTGAATTTTGATGAGGAATCTCATGTTGTACTGCTTTTGGTTTTTTGGTTTTTGGTTTGTTTTTTTTTTTTTTTTCCCCAGAATGAGCATCTGTTACAGATAAGCTGAATTATGATGGAATTTTGTTTCTAAGGGAAATTAAGATCCCTCTGTGCCTTTCCAGATGTATTCCTGGGGATATATATTGCAAATATGTTAAGTTTTCAAGGATAACTAGTTTTCTAACAGTCAACACTACCAACTAGAAGCAGCTGTCCCACATTTTCTATGTCAGCAGCTGCCTGTCTTGGGTAACCAGATGATTTTGTGTTCTCACCTGTTGTTTGTGCATTTAAAAGTTGTGACTGCCCTGCTAACTCCAGCATTCCTTTTCCCTCAGAGTTTGACCATATGTGGCCATCAAATCACAGTGGTCAGCTGCTGAGACTGATTAAGTCTTTTAGCTGTTCAGGTCTGTAATAAATTAAGCAGCATGAAATAAGTTGTCAGACTTGCATCTCTTTCCAGAAGAAAGACATGTTATTTGCTTACATAGCACATCAAATGGCAAATATGCTTGGGTTTTTGTGCTTGCCTTGGACGGGCTGCAGTCCTGGAAGGGTTGGAAGAGCAGGGGGAGCCAAGTGAATTACCCAGAACCTCATGGGACTAATTTTTCCAATTCATCTAGGAGCTGGAAATCAAATCTGCAAGGCAGGAGAAACTTCCATTGCAAGGCAAGACTCTCTAAGAACAATGCTACACTGTGCCAATAAAGTTACCTGTAGCATTTTTTTTATTTAAAAGATAAATTTATTTCCTAAAAGTTTAGGGGTTGGTGACTTGGCATTTTTTGGTTCCTTTGTGTGTGGAGTTCCTTTGTTAGGGTTATTTTTATTTATTGTGGGGTGGAGGTTTTTTGGTAGATTTGGTGGTTTTTCTTCTTTTTTTCTTTTTTTTATTTTTCCTAGTATAATAGGAGACAAAATCCTAGTTCATTAGGATACACAGATATAGGTACTCCGTGCCAGATTACCCCTATCTAGCCAAAAAGATACTGATAGAAAGCTTTCATATCCTGAGGCAGACCTTGTCTGTTTGTTTGAAACAGAACAGCTGTCTGGAAATGTGCAGCTCGTTGAAATCTGAAGTGAGGTATGATTCTTTTTGTTTCATTGCATATCAGACCCTTTGTATTTATTTATTTTTATTTTTCTTTCTTTATCTTCTGTTTTGGTCAGTAAAGTGGGGAGGTGCTTCCAAACTTTTCTTTCTTGTTTATTTAATGTTTTTGTGGCTTTTTACTAGATAGTTTTTTATTATTTTTTCCAGAAAAATGACATTGTCTATATTGTAGTAAAGGGATGCCCTTATCCTTTGCTCCTTTCTGCAAGGGAAAAAACTACCATATTGTTAGTGTTTCAATGTGTTAGTAATTCCATCCACTAATGGGCAGGTCAAACAATCATAAGAAAAGAAAGACACCTTGTGTGTCCCAGGAAATTTGGTACAAAACATAACAAATCACGTATTTTGTTTTAGGAAAGAACCTGAAAGTTTAGGTATCATAAATCATTTGGGTAATTAACATCTCACTAGCACATGAGATCTGCCCATCATGATGTAACTTGCAGGGATAAAATAATAGTATCATTTGAGATATGTGGAGTTAAAATATCTGTCTGCATTTAATTCCCTTTCAAATTTGCCCTCTCATTTCTGACAGCACTATTTTAAATAAGCAGCATGCTGCTACTGATACCTGCACCTTCTTGGTGGCCACTGCCTAAAGATCAAAATCAATTGCTATCTAACTTAATTTAAATTTGAAGTGAAACAACAGCGGCTCCACAAATTTGATGATAAAATATTGTAGGAAAACAGACTGGGTTGTAAGTGGATAAATGGAGAACTTAAATTTGCTTAACAATTTGCAGATGTGAGACGCACAGAGGATTAAAATGAGAACAGCAAACTTAAGACTAACAAGTATGCACACAATGGGCCAAGTTTGCAGAGGCCTCTACTTGGCATCTTAAATGCTATTTGGTTACTTCCACCCACAATTGACTTGTTGAAGCAAAATTGGAGCCACAAAAAATGAATGTGAAGTCCTTCTACTGTAATGTGTACGGGCAAACAGCGCCTGTACACATAAATCAGGTGTTTAACTATCTGCAGTAACTTGAATCTGCAAATGATTGAAAGCTTCCTTCTCCCTCCCACATGATGGAAGTAATGCTTTTTGAATGTTTTTGTGCATAGAGTAGGCAGCTCTGAAATAAAGACATGCTGTCACCTTACAAAATAGCTAAATGTTACTTTAGACCTTCAGCTATGGAGTATTAAACTCCATGAATGCAGTCATGCGGAAAAAGTTTCTGCCACTCAGATCTGCACTTGGAAGTGCAATTCCAGTCCTTTTGCAAAATAGAAATCTGTATACTGGCTTTCAGAACCCTGATTCCAAAAGTGCTGTTGAGGTTCTAGAAAGTACCAGTGGGAATGTGCTCACTGTAATGTCAGCTGTTTGAATTTCTATTAATTCATATTTTTAGGTATGGCAAGTTGAAGTCTTCTCAAAAAATGAGATATATTGATTCTTTGAGCCAAGGGACAAAGTCCATTTACATTAGCAGTATCTTGACACTTACAATAAAATTGAATTACTAGTGTGAGATTTTCTGGCTGCAGATAAACTTGCTAAAGCATTTTCATTTGTTCAGACATCTTTCTGGGATATCAGTGACAGCTGGAATACTCCAGAAGTGAGTAATTTATCTAGATAGCTCCCAAACTGTAGTGGCTGCTCAAACATTGCAAGTGATGGAAATGGAAAATCTGTGGATTTAGCAATCTTTTAAAAGTCTCTGGTTTGGATCTTCTTCCCTCCCTCATATCCAGTAAAATTAAAATATTGTTCTGTCCCCAAAAGACAGCACTTTCATTGTGACAATAAGAAATAATCCAGATGCATTTGGTCAATACTTTGTGTTCCTCATTAAAATCCAGATTGTAGGCTTGTCCTTAATGACTTTGTACTTAAATCTTGTGTGCACATTTCATTAATGGATGCTTTATCCCTTGTAGTATGAAGTTTGTTACAGGGAATATCTTGTGGACCTCAGTATTCAGTAGGGGCAGAAGTAGAGTCTTGTGCTGCATGCATGAGGTGGTAGGTCCCTGACTTTCTTAATAAAAGCAGATATTCTTAATATTTAATGAAAGCAGGGACATTCTCATTAATACCTCTGCTGATAAGAAGCCTTTGGATAAATTAACTGATGCAGTCTCATTTTTTTTGATCCCACAGCATGATTGTGATAGTTTGTTCACATGAAAGAACTAGTTTTTATATGGGGTACTAGTATGAATGATTTAATGTCATGAAGCACTCTTGAGTTTCATTTCTAGTTCCTTCTGGGAAATTCAGATGGTGTTTTTTTCATTGAGTTTGGTACAGGTTTTCCGTGCTAGGAAGAGCTGCTTTGGAAAAGTTTGTATACATAGGATAATGAAGGTCTACTAGCAAATCTGTCACATCAATCAATATAAAGTCCGACAGTGTTGTTTTCCTGTAAAAGAAAATAAAGAGTATTTTCCAAAATTATAGAATAGTTCAGGTTGGATGACAACTTTGGCGGAGAAGTCCAGCTGCCTGCTGTATCACACCAGATTCCCAGGTCTTTATCCAATTGGGTTTTGTAAACCTCAAACGCCAGTGGCTGAGAATCCTCTTCCACTGACTTTCCTTAGAGTAAAAGAGACCTTCCCTTTAATAGCATCTGGATGCCTCATTTCAACTTACATTCATTGCTTCTTGTTCTCACATCTTCACTACTGTAAAAAACCTGCTTCTCTTTTCTTGACAACCTTCTTGTAGGATTGGAAAACTGCTGTTAGCCCTTTTCTCCTGCCACTTCCTCAGTTGTTTCTTGTCCAGGCGGAAGCCTAGGTCCCTCAGCCTATCTTCACAGGCCAGTGCTTCAGTAACCTGATGACATTGGGGCCCTCCTGATGGACTTATTCCAATTTTTCAATGTCGGCATAGTATCAGGGAGTCCAGAACTTGGAAATAAGGGAGATGTGGCAACATGAATCTCCAGGATTGACTCCTTTGGTGCTTGTTACTAGCATGGGTAGAGTACAACCAAGTAATCACTACCCTTTGGGAATGGACAAACCATCCAACATTTTTTTTTGCCACTGATTTTCTGGCCATCCAGACTGTGGTATACCAATTTGATTGCGAAAATATTGAAGAAAATAGCAAAAAAGGCTTAAAAAAATTAATGTCACTGAACCACCTGAAGGTGAGTCAGGTGGTTAAGCTTTGCTGATCTAAATTTCATTCTTATGTGTGCCCAGAAGTGGCTTCCAAGATGGGACCCACTTGAACTCTGAAACCTGAGTTGTCTCAGATGGTAGAGGTTGCTTGAATAGGATTTAAATGAGCCCAATTCAAGAAGTTGTTAATTGCAGGATAATTATTCTACTGCAGTATCTCATACAAAGGACTTTGCCATGTCAAGACTTCCATATGCATCAACAGAGCTGAAAACTCCATGAATTTTCCTGCTTCCCATAGCTAATACAGATTAACAGCACGGTAGGACCGAATAGTGATCAGGCAAATGGTTTTGACACAAAGCATCCCACAGTACCAGACCCCAGGCTGATGGAGGAGTTCTGTGGAGTGACACGTGAGAAGATGTTTTGTGCAATGCAAGAAATGATCTTTTGATGAACTTTCAAAACAAACATTGAATTGCCTGGTGCTTTCCTAACGAATAAGTAGGTGTTAAATACTGGGGGGACATGTTTCTCCTGCAGTTCAGGAGAATGGAGAATTTCCTCAGCAATCACTCTGTTGCTATTACTAAAAGTCAGTGCATGGCTTTGTCCACCCCTTCTAGGCCTAACCCCACCACTTGCCTGCTTTTCTGGAAAGGCATCCAGGCTCACTGCAGCTTCTGCCAAAGACCTCTTTCAATGGTCTCATGGTTTTGCCCCAGCAGTAGTTAAAAAGGGGTAGTATTCACCCTGCTGTTGCTATCCTTGCATTTTAAATGAACACAAGTTCCTGGAAACAATAGATTTTGGCTGCTCAGAAGCTCATCCCTCACAGCCCTTCTCCCCAGCTGCCTGTGCATTAACTTTGTGCCATCATGGGGTGCTGTCCCCATTCAGCTGTGGCACCTGGCAGCTCCTCAAGAACTTAGCCCTCCCCCAAAGCCAATGTCCCAGGAGGAACACGACAGTGTTCCTGCCTCTTTCCCATCTGCTCAGTCAATCAGAAATCAAGGCTGATGGCAGTTTACAGCATGGTGCTCATGTGCCCAAAGTCAGACTTAATAGTTCCAGCAGACTGATTTACTTAATTTGACTCCTCTACAGGCCTTGTAAAGTCTGTTCTTCTTTTAAAACATACATGCAGAAGAAAATGTAATTGTTTTTTCTATGCTTTTGATTACTGTTGGCTGGGTCTATGCAGCTGCCTAGACACCACAGCTTTAACAATTCTTGCTGTGGTTTATACAGATTGACGTATTCCTGCAAGGAATGTAAGCCACAGAAAGCTGAAGATGAAACCAAGGAGGGACTGTTAAACTGGTAGCAGGGAACAATTTAATTGCAGTTTAGAATAGTGTTTAATTTATGGAGGCTTCAGTTACGTTGTTCCGTTTTTGTTACTTGACACCCCAGCAGTTGAAAAGAAAACCCTGTACATGGATGCTGCAAATCCCTAAACCCAGCTTTTCCTGCCCCTAAACTTGCACCATGCTACATATGCCTCGTAGCACAGAAAAAGTGATACATTCCTGAAGACTTGACTTCTGCTTTTTTTCTAAATTCTGTATTGAGTTTACTAATTTAAGTCTGCGTCTAACTGACTAAGAGTCAAATTTGCTCTTTAAGTGAGGGGAGAGGTCTTCCCTTTGTTTAGCCCATTCTAATACATCTAGTAAGCTTTTTTATAAAAGCAAACTTCTAACTTTTTGCAAGGAGATGAGGCATAATACAAGTTTAGAAAAATGTGGGATTTTATTAAGTCTGGAAGTATGGATGATAGAGTGAGACAGAGATCAACATTTGCTGTAAATAAAAAGTTTACATTATAAGACTTCTTCAAACAGGAAAATATATTCATTTGCTATTTAGAATTTTCAGTTGTTTCCTGTGATTTGTAACTTTGTTTTCACTTTTAATACTGTCTTTCTAATATATGATGCAAGAGAAAGCATTCATTTCGCGGTGAAAAAAAGTGAAATGTATTTCTGAAAATCTTCAACTATTGTGCTGACTTCTAAAATTGGGCAAATGATTGGCCACTATACGGTTATCTCAAAGACATTCATTTCAAGAGAATCACATATTGATAAAGTACTTGCACTGAAGCTTTTCCAGTCATTTTTCTCTAAAACTGTTTTAACATTGACACACTTGAACAAACTGTGCCCTGATCACATCTCAGAACTGGGACCAAAGTCATTAGAGATGGAGGAAATGTTTTCAGTATCTCTTCACTTGTGTAGTAATTTGGGATTTTAGAACCTTGATTTATTCCCATACAGCTCAGTCCATTTTTGGAGATGGATTAACTATATTTGGAAGAGAAAAGGCTTTGTAGAACAGTGCTGTAAAGCTTTTGTTCTTTAGGACCAACTCTTATTTCTTCAGCTGGATTGTTTTTTCACTTAGTGATGAAATGACACTTAAAATGTTTGCAGATTATTACAATGTGTGAATGTTATACTGACTCTTGTAATAAAGGTGGCCAAGCATTTTACTGGCTTTTTCTGAAGGACAGCAAAAGAATTGAAGGGATGTCTCAGGATACTGGGAGCAGTTGCTCTGCTCTGGGAGCAAAGCAAGTGCCTCATGCAATCCTTTTCATTAACTTGCTGAGCCCTTTTGTAAGCACTTTGTCCCCTCCCCCTCATTTCTGTGGGAAATTTTTTCAAAGCTTTATTTCTCTGAGGATGCAGAATATTTTTTTCAGTGGAAGCCTGAAAGTATTCTAGGCCAAAATGCCTATTTGTTCTTCAGCAATACTCTGTCACTTCCAAATGATCTTCATCTACCTTTATTTCTGGATAATGCCTCTACTACTTACTTGTGATATTATTTTTTGTATAGCTGAAGAACTTCTTACAAGATTCTATAATATTACAGTGTCTAGTTATACTTGATTTGGACAGCTTCTGTCTTATTCCTGTGCTTCTAGACCAGTGTTTTCTCCTTTGATGTTTTCTTATTTCTTAACAGCACCTTTCTGTATTCCAAGCAGATACCTAGATGTCATCTTTCAAGGAAATCTGTGGTCCTTTCTCAGAGACTTCCTTCCCTCCAGGGCACTCCTCATGTGGGATAACTTCCTGAGTTTAAGCACTTCTGAAACAGAGCCAGCCCTCCTGCTCCATTTACTGCCTTTAAGTAGTTCTCTCACTGTGACTTTGTGCCTTTTCAAACTGAGGCTCTCCTTCCAGACTGACTCATCCCATGTCACTTTTCCCTGGGTGGCTGTAGGAGCTTGTTGGCCCTAGTGTAATGGAGTATCACTTTCACACAGGTCTCTACACTGCCAGAGAACTTTGTGAGCAGGTGCAGATTCACTGGGGTTTTCAGCAGAGTCTTACCATACATAGACTGGGCATGAGTTTCAAGCTCAGCTATCCGGTATTTATGGAGAAAGGTGACTGAATTATAGTCATATCTACATACCAAGTACAGATGTTCAATTCTTCCAAACTTGGCTAAAGTTGGGCCTTGACCAGCATTACCATAAGGCAGACTCACTCCCATCACCCAAGTCCTTAGTGAAGATGTTGAACAGTATTGTGCGGCTGCGCTGGTCTCTGGGTGTCGAAAGAGTGCCTGGCAAGCTCACCAGCCTAGCTCACAGTGGAGGGGCGCCTGCTGGGCTCGAAGTCCGGTCTGCGCCTTCGTGGGTCTTGGCCGCTCCACGGGCACAACGGCGAAGTGCACGGAGAAAAGAAGGGAGGACTCCGAGGTCAGTTGGAACAAGGTTGGGTTTATTGGGCCCAACCGGGCAAGGCAGGAATGGGTGCGAACAGGTGAGGAGGGGAGCCTCGGAGACGAGAAAATGTGGATGCCCCTCACTTATAAATGCAGGGGGTGGGTACAGGCGGGACTTACAGCAAACCAATCAAAGCACAGAAGAAACAGATACATTTTTGAATGGCAGGCAGAATCATCAAATGAAGCAAGCTCTGGGGAGGGGCCCCTGGTCCCTGGCCAATTACCCGGTGCTCTGGGAAGAAGAATCTAGAAGAAAGGGAAGGGAAGCCGGGTGATGGAAAGGGGGCCTGGGGTGGAGAAAGCAAAGATACATTTTTGAAACCATAGGAACGGGGGAGGGACTAGGAGATTGGCAGACAACGATCTGGGATAGGGGAATTCCAGGCAGGACCACTGACAGATGAATGGGGAGGAACTGGGGCAAACCAAAAACAGGACACAACAGTATTGCTCTTAGTATTAACCCTTGAGAGTTTTAATCTGAAATTCTGTAGCTGGTTTAAGATGAAAAATCAATTGTTAATAAGTAACAAAAGATGAAGCATGAGATAAATATAAATTCAGCAACTAAACTGTGATGTTATCAGTCAGACAGAGCCAACTGGCTTCCAAACTGACATTTTCAGTGACATTACAGAAATAAGTGGGTTTTTTAAGGAGTGAACAAAATATACTTCTGCCTAAGCAAGGCTTAGAGGAATCACTTAAAGTATTGCAGGTGCTGTTTTATATTTGCTGTTACGTCAGATGAATGGACACCTTCCTTACTAGAAAAATATTAAATTGGATTTGATAAGGCACCATGTGCTCGAGGTTGTTCTTCAGTTCCTTCTGGGGATATGAAGGAATCTGTTCATTCCCACCCTGCCCAGCCATTTTTCTTTCTCTTGGAAAGCACATGGTCCTTTCAGATGTTTGGCAACAAATTGTTGCATAAGGTACCAGGGTGAGTCATTCCAAGTTGCATAGAGGATTGAAATGACACTGTTCTACACACACACAATAATTGCAGGATTTAAAAATGCAATTGTTTTAAGAAAATACTCTGGTTCACTGTAAAATTCTCTAATAGGAAATCCCTCCACCCATTTCCATCAATTATTTATACAAGCTTCAAGCTTGATATTTAGCTTTGGACACAAATGCAGCTGCAACTGTTCTCACAACCTTTCCTCTGGGGATGCTGCTGGTTAAGCCCTGTCCAACCTCAATGCCCATTCTGCCTACAGGAACAATCCCTCTTGTAAAAATCCTAGTGAAATCTAAGCAATTTTGTTGGGATTTAGGATAAACTAGATGAGTTCAGTGATCATTTGTGGCCCATCTAAGGTTTTGTTATGTTGTCCCCTGGTGGTAGGCTTTGTTTTCTTTCTGTAAAGCAAATAATTATTAAATGCCACCAAACAACCCTGTGCTGAGTAAACTTTGTAGCATTGCCAGCACTGGTGGGTAGTTATTTTATTTTTTGCCACCAGCCAACAAGGAAAATGTATATGAAACTGGGAGTTCATTTTAAAATGGCATATTCTCCTTAACCTGCTTATGTACAGGTGTTTTTGTTTTTTTCTCTATTCTTCCCACTGTGGTGAAGTACTAACTTGTATTTTTAGCTTAACAGAAGAGTGAGATTAGTGTATGGCTTAAACTGTCATGGGCTGGCCAGAAAAGAAGGGATGAAAATGTCAGCAATGAAAGGAAATAACGAAAAGCAAAGGAGTTGATAGAAATCCTGCAGGTAACAATGGGTTTTGTTTACTTCTTCACCAATACCTTGTTTTTTACCATTCTGCTCCTGAGATTATCAAAATATGAAAATCAATTCCTATATGGTTTAGGAGAGCAAAGGATTCTTTTATCCAGAGGGGAGGGAAATACTAAATGCTGAGTAGAACTGTGGGTAGATTTTACTTGCATGTATCCAGGATTGCTCAGGTGTGTGATTTGAGGAGCGTAGGTTGCCATATCTCAGTGGGAATATGCCTGCATTTGTTGTGATGGAAAAACTGTCCATGGAAGGTGCTCTGTCTGGTTTGATGTGTCCACAATACTTCCAGGCATTATAAACCCATGGAACAATTGCAGTGAGATTTTTACTATTTTTTAATACCACCTTATCTGCAATTTCATGTGATTAAAAAAAGCTTACTTAAAAGTTTGTTACTGATGATTATATCAGTTGGTGTAAAAGAAATGCAATGGTACATATCTGACCTGAAATCTGAGTTGGTAATGCATAGTATTTATTTCTCTTCATTTGCATTGCCTCAGCAATAGGCACACCTTACTATAAAGCCTGAATTCTTTTGATCTTAGCCAGGCTGGATTATCACACTGCTCTGAATGATAATTATATAGGGCTTGGAATGCACACAGTATGTCATCAATGCATTTTAGGAACAAATAACCATACTGTGTAGCACATCCAGTACTCTTCAAGTGTCTTGAATAAATATAATACAACTCAGTGCACAAGAGTTGTTAAGCAAATGACTTCTGGCACTTAGCAAGGCAGGAGCTGTCAAACTTTGCTGCAGTTTAAAAGCAGCCCTGATGATTTGCTAGACCTGATGAATCAAACAACCTTCAATACACAGTAAAGCTCAGTGTTTAAAATTTGCATGTATTCATTTGATTTCCCTGTTAACTTATTAAATATTTGCTAAAAACATCTCACCTGTTGCAGGATGTCTAAGAATATTAACTGTGTCTTAAACAATAGACCAGGATTAATTACTTGTTTGGGAATATTGTGAAGATGCACCAAGTGGTCTCAAATTCTATTCCAAATTTGGCATTGTCCAAGGGGCTGCCTATTGTTGGCTTAATGAGAAGTTACCTGGACAAATGGAATTTTTTCCTTTCTGTTGCTTGTTCCTCCATTCATTTTTTTTTCCAAAGAATTGAGAAGATGTGCAAAGGTGTCAAGAAAATGTAAAGTGCTTAACTGCAAATGATGTAAGCAGGGAAATAGGATCAGTCTCTATTCTGCTGTAGATCTCCTTCAAAATTATGGAACTGAAAACTGGCCCATATTGTTCTGGGCAGGAACAGCAGAAGGTGCACATGGAGGGAGTGTTATGACAGGTAGCATTTTGCAACAGTGTTGGAAGGAACATGATTCTTCAATTTCCTCTCCTTTGTTCCAGTGTGCTGCTGAGTAATGTGCAGCATTAATTTATTATGTAGGTAATTTTCTTTTCTCTCCTTTTAAAATAATTGTAACAGAGCGCACACCAGAAGTATTTCTGCTTTCTGTCTAGGGTTGAGATGGAAAATGGCAATGATATACTGCAGCTGTCCAGCATGGGGGCAGCAAAAATTACTTCTATTGTGTGTAAATGAGACTTGGGTAATGTGGGAACTGTTTTCTACATTGGAAATAGCTCATATTTTCTGGAACGTGCATGCAAACATTCATTTTTCTAGACAGTGAACCCAGTTGACTTTGTAGTAAATCAGTAGCCTACTCAGTGTTGTATCTAGGTATGACTTTGGCCCTCTGCCTGAGTGGGAGTCCTGGAAGGCTTCACTTTATGTGTGCTCTGAGCATTGTGAGCTCCTGTTGTTTCTCTCATCTTTGTGAGGCTGCACAAAGCTTCATGAAATCATGTTGCCCTGCTCAGCAGCAAGCTTACAGGCTATTAAAAGTCAGTTCAAGTAAGGAATCAGTCTGCATCACTCTCCTCTTCTCAAGTAACGTGTTTTTTTTCATATCTGTTTAAAGGAAATGGATATTTTTCTTAATTCTATTGAAATTCCAGGTGTTTTCCCTCATGTTAATGAGAACCAGAAGATTTTTCCTTGATACATACTTTTTTTTTTGCCACTGATTTTCCTAAGCATTGAAGGAGAATAATCAGACCTAAAGGAATAATATAATTACTTTAAAAATGAATAATTAGATGTCTTATTTGGGGTTTTGTTTTCAGCTGTTTTCTTTCCAAATAGATTGCAGTATGAAAGCAAGAACTCCAGATGTTAGGAACTTGAGTTCTTAGTACACTGGGGAAATTAGGACGAGTGATCAAGAAACTGATGAAAATAAGAGCTCCTTGTAGCACTGTTAAAGAAGATGAACTTGTCTAGTCACACATAATGTATTTAGTTGGGGAATAAAAGAAGTCTTTCCTAATTTTGAAAGTTCTCTCTGTCTTGACATTTGGTGAATCTTTTCCCTAACATGATTGGTGAGTATGCAGGCCTCTGTAAAAGATCACTTAAATTATTTTTGTTCCCCTAATCACTCTCTGCATTTCTTCATCAAAAGGCTATCATATAAGCCTCTCCCCAATCAAGAGTGGCTGAGGTGGCTGATTAGTGTTCTTATAAATACCTCTGTTTGTGCATAGATTTATGATCATATGTGCTCCAAAAGGAGATTAAAAAAAATAAAAATTATTGTTTCCTGTGTTCCTAGGGTCACATACCTCTTGTGTGGGATTTCTGCTTCACAGGTGCATCTAAAGGGTGCTGCTTTCTGCTGCCAGGGCAACTGTCACAATACTGTCTATCTCAGGCAGACAAGGATAAGTGTTCCTTCAGGGAGACAAACTGGGGTTCATCTAAGTAGGGGATCCCAGAAAAACTGCCAAATACCCCTGTTGCTGTATTTTTGAATGTAGTAGAGAAACTTTGTGAGGGTGGAAGGAGGTCTAGGTTATAGTTTAGAGGAAAAGTGCTGTGGACAGCACTGTAATTATGGGGTGGCTTATCAACTCTGATCACATGTCAAATTTCACTGTCCTCTTTAAGGGAATTATTTGGGAAAGGTGGAGTAGCATGGGGGTGAAGAATAAGCTCCTCATGCCAAGGCACAGTTGGCAGCTGGCCGCCTTTTTTAATGTTTTATTTCCTTCATGACCTATTGTTGTCTGCCCTGACCTGTGTTTCAGCTCTTAAGCCCTGGCAACAGAGAGATCAGATTAGGTTAACTATTATATTGTTTTAAAAACAGTAGACTGATAAGTACAGCAGTCTTCAATTAGTCAAATCTAACAAGATTTTCTACCAAAAACCAACCTGAAACATGATCTTGAGCAAAAGTACTTCATTGTTTCACTCCTTGCTGCTACCATAGCATAAAACTATCACTGGATTTCAGATTTATGTTTCAAGGTTAAAAATCTCTGATTAGTGCTAAGCACCACTTGTTAATGTCAAGGATTTAGTACATTCTATCTGTATTTGTTGATTGCTGGAAATGAATATGTTCCTTTTTAAGAAGGTACCATAAATTACTAACTTGCTTGGAATACAAATGTAATTCTTCATCGACCCTCCCTAAATATATTGACAAATTCTGCTTCCTTACTCCAGTGCAGCTACAGGGTTCTGTTCCCTCACACAGCTGAGTAGCTGCTGCTGGTGATGCCCTCTACTTCTAGCAGCACTTTTGAAAAAGTTACTCAACAACTAACTTTATATTAATTAAATCTGGAAGGTACTTTCTTTTGCAGTTGAGGCTGCTATGAAATTTCTTTACTAGTAGGCAGTGCCTTTTAATTGATTCACAATAGACTCAGCACCTGAAGTGATGGAAAGCCTTTTGCTGATTTCTCTCACTCATCATGGGCTAAAGTGGTGGGCTGGATGATCAGACTCAGTGACCTGACATTGCTGAGATGTAGGCTTTTGTAATAGACTTAATTTTTTTTTCAGTATCAAGGACAGGATAGTACTAAATTAAGTCTAAATTCTGTGAAGTGATTACGCCCTGTACTGGGTTTGTGTGGTCAGGTTTTGGTAGCCAGTGGCTATTGGGGTGGCCTCTTTGAGAACCATCAAGAGCTTCTGCCATGTCCAACAGAGCCAGTGCCAGCCAGCTTCAAAGCAGACCCACCACTGGCCAAGGCTGAGCACATCAGTGGCAGTGGAAGGAACTCTGGGATAACATATTTACAAAGGGGAAAAAGTTACAGCACAACATCAGCCAGGAGAGAGGAATGAGAAGATGTGAGAGAAACAGCCCTACAGGCACCAGTAAAGGAAAGGGAGAAAGTGTTCCAAAAGTTTGTGGAGGATGTTTCCCATGGAAGGGAGCCCAGAGTGAAGCAGAGGAGGAGTGTGAGGAGTCCTCTCCCTGACGGGAAAGCAATGACAGAGACAAAGGATGATGAAATGACTGAAACCCCCATTACCCATCTCCCTGTGCTGCTGGAGATCTGGAGGTAGAAAAATCAGGAGTGAAGTTGAGCCCAGGAAAAAGAGGGCTTGGGAGGAAGGTGTTTTTTAAGATTTGGTTTCATTTCGCATTATCCTACTCTGATTTGGTAATTACTTAAGCCAGTTTCTCCAAGTCAAGTCTGTTTTGCCCATGACAGTAGTTGGTGTGTGAGCTCTTCTCCCTGCCCTCATCTCAACCCATGGGCCTTTGATTAGATTTTCTCTCCCTTGCCCTGTTAAGGACAGGTGATAGAGTGGCTTTAGTGAGCACCTGGCACACAGCCAGGGTCGACTCACTGCATTCCTTAAGAGGTTGAACAATGTCAGGTCTTGCTCTGCAGAAGGCAGGCAGAGGGTGGAGAATACCTGCTCCATCTTTTACTGCCTTGTTGGGTATCAACACCTCCTGTTTTCTTGGTGTGGTGCTGCAGCTTCTTGGCTGTCACCAGAGTGTACTCAGCCAGTTCTGGTTGAGGGCTGAATTCAGTAAGCTTTCCCAACAATT
Organism: Agelaius tricolor; assembly: GCF_023055355.1. Taxonomy (NCBI): domain Eukaryota; kingdom Metazoa; phylum Chordata; class Aves; order Passeriformes; family Icteridae; genus Agelaius; species Agelaius tricolor. Next base: position 21,148,105 of record NW_027269262.1, on the reverse strand, counting down.
TACAAAACCCCCGTGAGTATACAGAATATACCAATCAGAGAGCTAATCTATGCAACCTTATTGAGGAGTGGTGCACAGTCTAGGTGCACTGGCATTCTCTGCTCTTCCCCTTGGAATGCTCTACTGGATCAGGAAATCTCCTTTCTGAGATCATGCTAAGTGCACTGGCTGTCAAAGCATGTGGTTGCAGAGGATGGAGTTGCAAGAGAATTTTATCTTGGGTTATAGAGAAACATGATCAGACATAGACTACATCAGGCCACTGGCACAAGCACATGAGGCCTGGAGAGATTTTTATGTGAAAAACAGCACAATGCTTGCTGCTCCAGACAAAAGCCATCCTCGCACAGTCACGGCTGGTTGTGTGGTAACTTGGCAGCATCAGTGTGGTCCTGGTTTGTCTTGTGCTGTTAAACTGTTTAAAGGCTGTGCAGCTCCTTGTTGTTGGTGAGAACTTTTTCCATTATATTATTCTTCTTCATCCTTTTTGTTTTCTCATGGTACACCTCTTGTTTTTATAGTTCTTTAATGGAGAGGTACTGTGTCTTCTAGTCTGTTTCCATGGAAACACCCAATTAGAAGAGTAATTTGAAGAGATTGAGACACAGCTGCCAAAACTCCTAAAGGGAGAGAGGGGTGGAGAGAAAGGGGAGAAGATTTGGGTTGGCAAAATGCAAGCAACGTTGCCTGTCCTCTGTCAGCTATTTCCTAAAACTTGTCTGTAAATTCATATCTGACTGTACATCTTGCACCCATTTGGTTTAAGCTACATCTGTAATGAATTTTAAAACTATAATTGAGTCTGGTGCTCAGCATATGTGATGTTAATGCTTGGAATGTGACTTTTTTTTCTTGTTGCATTGCTTCTTTCATATGTTTTTTGTCAGGCAGTGGCCACGACTTGAGACCAGAAAGGGAGGGGAGAGGAATTAGAGCATCTCTGTCTTGCCAATGTCTCATGTAAACACTCATGCTGAAAAGACAGTTTTCTATCCTCCCTTTGACACAGAACAGGGTAACCCAGGTATCAGTGATTCAATGATTCTCAAACCATTTATAAAGGAAAAAAAAACCAAACCCAAACATTCCACTTAGTTTTCTGGTAGTCAGATGATTAACATACCTGCCTGTCTTCTTTTGACTCAGTGGAGGCAGTCAGAAATTGATTCATGTGAGAACAGAGAAGAGAAGGAAAAACTAGTGAAGCAAAAATTGAATACTACATGTGTCCTTTTCCATAGGTGAAAAATCTATTATTTGCATATATGGAAACATACCCATACCCCAAGAATGACCTCTGTACTTAAAGGGATAACTTTGCTACTGCCTTTCACATAGGAAAGAGGATGAAAATTTAAATCTGCCATAGGATGATAGGCTTTGTTCATACCCACAGAAATGTGTACTGTGATGACAATTTGCAAACACACTTAAATTTCTGTTTTCTCACAAAAGAATGGGGCTTTCTCAGTATGTTTTTATGAAGTATTATCTGGACTGACCCTAAGACTCCTTAATTTACTTCCTGACTATAGGTCTGTCTGCCAAGACTCAAAACAACAACAAAGAAATCTCCACCAAACCTACTAAATGAGTTGAAAACAAACAAAAACTCCCCCTCTCCCTGAAAAAACCCAATCTAAATGAGCAAAAGAAAACACAATAAAGCCCACCCTCAAATCCATACTTTTATCAGAGAAACTTTGGCACAGGAGCAGGTTAGAAATCTAGTGTTCTTTAAGGAAGGCAATTGCAGAAGCTAGCCAACATTCATGGGTAATTCCTGCTCTAAATGTCAGCAAGATAACTCTGAGCCTCTTGGCTGACAGATGTCAGCCATAAGTTTGAGTGGTTTTCCCATTTTCACTGCCTCTGCTGCTTTTGTGCAGCTGAAGGAATAGGTCTGTCTGTCCTTCCTTCCTCTTCTGTGACCTTGCCCTGTGTTTGTGTCCTTAGAGCAAAATGGGCACTTCATTGCCTAAGAGCATCACCTTCCCATGGCATTGTGAGTAATACTTTTAGGACCTTAGGACTTGGCAGAGCAGCTGCTGTAGTGCCTTCTTGGACATGTAATCAATCACTTGCCACACTGTCAAACTGCAGTGTTCAGGAACATTTTAGATCTGACAGATCTTATAATTGATAAAGCTTCAGTGTTCTGGGCCTTCAGGAAATGCTTTGTGGGTTAATAAAACTTTCCAACTTCCATTACAAAAAGTAAAGGCAGCATAGTTTAACATTTTAAATTCAGTTAGTTGAAATGAAAATCTTCTAGGAATCTCCTCTGACATGTTACATTTTACCTCAGGAGAAGCAAGGACCCTCTAAGAGTTCATGCAATGCAGTATTGCAAGAAAGCAAATACTTTGTGTTGCGGGTTGAAGATGAGAATAGAAAACCATCATTCAGGGTGAGTAACAGGTGATGTGTGATTTAGCTGTTGCTGCCTTTTTGCTGTAGAATAGAGGGGACATCAGTCTCTTTCTGTTTAGGTTGTCATGTGTATTTTCCACAGAATGGAGTTTTTCAACATTATCTTGATGGAATGAAGAGTCTTAAAAAACAAAACCAACAACCACCCCTAGGAAAGAAGGTCCAACAATATGGTAGAAACCACTTATTCGAAGACATCTGCAAGAAACATGGAGTGAACTGACAAACTTAAACTCTTCTCTTAAAGGAGACTGACAGTATCATATTTAACACCACATGTCTATATAAATGTGGATATATCTGCATATACGACCTTATTAGCCAGCAACTCAGATTAATACTGAGTGCTTGAGCAAAGTGTTGACTAGTGTGTGTAGTTAATTAGATGTAAGCATCTAATGAACCCTGTCAGCAGTTGCTTCCTATTAAATCATTATCTGTTACAGAAACATGTTGATACAGTTTTCTTTCAATACTAGAGTTAGAATAGATGTAGGAAAACTATATTTGTTGAGTAGATTTCAGGTCTATGTTGCTAAACAATACCTCTTTCGAGAGAAGTGGATGATATTAAATTTATTTTAGTTGCTTCTAATAATGGCTATAGCATTGCCATTGGGGGTTTTGGCAAATGGTAATATTTTTCCTAATGCATCAAAGTCTAGACTGAACATGGAGAGATTGAAATACCTGGGTGAGTAACATCATATTTTTAATATCCTTCCCTAAATTTAGTATGGACAGTCAATGTAGCTTGGCATTAGAAAAGCTTTTCAAAGGAATTACCTTGTAATACTTAGCTTTTTAAATGGCCTTCTTTAAATGCTTCTAGGTTTACAAGAAAAATACAGTTTCCCATCTTGGTTCTGCACCTGTAGTGAAGCAGGAGCTGTGAAATACTTTCTTGTAGTTCAACCAGACAAAATTAGCAAAAGCATGCCTTCCACAGGAACGACCAACTAAATCACAAAACCCCCCAAAATTCCAAGCCCTTCTATAAATGCTAGTGTTTTGCTTGTGTGATGTATCTTCTTCATACTAACTTTTCTGCTTGTAGATTTTTAAGTCTTTGTATATGTGGCTTAAGCCATATCACATGAGCTGTCTGCTTCCTGCTTCTTCCTTTTTACCAGCAAGGGTTGTGCCAGTGTCAGTCTTCCAAGTTTGCTTTTTTCCTTCCTGGTATTCTGATTAACTACAGCTTTGCTAAGTTTTCTTGAGACAGATTTTTTTATAGCATTTGTTACTGATGTTTTTGTAATGGAAAGTTTATGGTCTAAAATGAATTGTTAGCTGATTTTATTTGGTAGCAGTGATTTTCTGCAACTTCCCAGGTAATTTTGGGGGACCTCCAAAAACTTGGTAGTGCTGTATTTATTAACTCCTTCTCTTGCATGTGTGGCTGCAGCATTCTTTTATGCTTTCTTTATTATGAAATTAGTTTTTTTGGGTGTTTGATTTTTTGTTGCTTTTTTTATTTTTGGGGCTTTTAAAATAACATTGTACTTAAACAAAGTATTCTTATTGCACTATGCAATACTCTGTAGTAATGATTTTTTAGTCATCACTCCTAAGGACAAGTGAGAAAAGTAGCAGGAGCCAGACTCTGAGTTTGAACTCTTTTTCAGCATTTGGTTTTGGGATTTGATCCCAGTGAAAATTCATGCTGTCCTGCTTCCAAGGCTGTCTTTCAAATACACCTTGTGCTGGCTTTCTTCTATTCCCACTGACATGACTGAAAGTATCTTTAAGCCTTCTCCGAATCCTGATTGGTATGAGGAAATAAATTATGAATGAGACTTGTAGGACAGGAGTCTTAAGCTTTCTGTTAGCCATTTTTACACCATATGCACACCAAATTTATCTCTAGGATGATCTTACCTACATGCCCACTGTTTGCTCAACTGTGAAAAAATGAAGAAATAGCAAAATGGGTGCAAGTAATCAGCAAATCTACAACAGATCCTTGCAGTGGCAGATCCTACAAATATACAATAATCCAGAATTATAGTAGTGAAAAGCATGAAGTTTGAAACAGCCTAGAATGGCTGTTTGAAGGGCACTTTGTAGTTTGTCAGTTGTTGAAATCTATTCTTTGTCCTCAAAGCATTTTTGCAGGTGCTGGAAAACACATTGAGCTTATCTGATGAGTGACAGTTGTTATTTAAAAAAGTCACGTGTTAGAAAAGCAGGCGCCACTAAACAAGAAGATCTGACAGTTCCATCTGTAATGTTTTTGCTGGCAAAGTAGATGAGATACTGTTCCAAAGTCTGCGCAAAGCATGCTGCAAACCTCTAACACTGGAAAGAACTTAAGAGTTTAATGTGTTCTGGCTTCACGTTACATAAACAGGGGTCCCCATGGTCCTATATTGATTGGGCTTGTGTTCCACCACTGTTTTTGTGGGTATATGCTAGCCCATAAAATCACATTTTTGTTTTTGCCTGCCAACTCCCTTCTATTGCTTTGTCTATTAGACTACAGTGGTTAAATGCTACAGCTGGTGTGCTCAGGGATCCAATGCAGAACAGTCAAACAACTAACTTTTTAGGCTGATAAGCCTGAGAGAAAGCCTTGCAATTGGATAGTACAAATAAAAGTATGTCATGAGTTGTCAGAACTGCTCTATGCTGTTTGGAAGATGACGGTGTATCAGCCCAGGCTAACATCACCAGCACTACAAATACTTTGCAGCACATCTCTAGCAGTCACAGCCTTGTAAAATTACTGCTGTAACCCAGGGGTAGTCAGATGGGGAGAAGACCCTGAAGTGAAAGATCATGTTTAGTATGCTCAATTTTTTTTTTTTTTTTTCATCTGTTCCTTCTCTAAACATACAACTTTTGGGTTTTGGTAAACCTTTCTGTCATCCTTGCATGGGGGTGTGGAACATGAAGTTTTGGTGAAACTGGAAAGCCTTTCTGGCTTTTTTTGACATGTTGACATTTGACTTACATGGGAAGATATAAGGAATCTAATTTTTTTCTTTAGCAGGCAGCAGTTAAACTGACTTAATAGTCCTTGTAGAAAGGACACTGCAGCTTCCACTGCCAACTCCGACAGTTCTGTGCTGTGTTTGGACTTCATTAAAATACTGACATTAAATAAAATGTGATACCTGCATGCTGGGTGAAAGACTCTGCAAACTGGCATCCTTAGACTGAGGATTCAGCTCATGTGGCCCCCTCCTGCTTCCTGTCACATCCATGTCTACATCAATGTGTGCATCTTCTCTCTGATGGGAACAGACTTTTTAGAAGGGCCTGTTCTGTTAGGACAAGGGTTAATGGTTTCAAACTAAAGGTGGGTAGATTTAGACTAGATAGAAGGAAGAAGTTGTTTACTGTGAGGGACGTGAAACACTGTCATAGGTTTCCCAAAGAGGTGGTGAATTCCCTATCCCTTGAAACATTAAAGGTCAGGTTGGATGGGGCTCTGCAGAATAACTGGATGTTAAATTTTAAAACCAAAGTATTTTACAATTTTGTTATCATCCTGATATATCACTATATTATCACAATATTATTCTATTATATCTATTATTATTCTATTATTCTATTATATCTATTATTATTCTAACTCATTAAAATATATTGTGTACTATTCAAGAATAACTTGGAATATATTATATTGCCATTTTTTCTTTAACAATATTTGGGTGGGTTTTTTTCTATTTGTTTGTTAGTTTTACCAGGTGGGTCAAAGTCTATTTTTAGTTGAGTAAATGCATAACAGGACATTTTCTATCATTTTATTATAATTTGAAGAAAATTAAGGAACTCCTCCTGAGTACGGAATGAGGTCTTATTACCTCAAAAAATTCTGCCAATGTCTTGCAGGGTAGGAGTACTGCAATGGAAAGAAATGAGTTGCAAAGGAAATACTTAGGATACTAGCTGCTTCCTTCTATTTTTTGGTTTTTTTGTCCCAAGAATGATAGAAGAGGCACACCAACTACCCTCAGCCCCCCAGAAATGATGAATACAGTGTAGAGTTCAAAGAACAGTGAGACTGAGGTTGGGTGAGAGTTGTACTCAGTTTAGGATTAATCTTCTCTTCCCCACCATTCGATTTAGAGACTACTTTGGATCCTTAGGACCTGAGCCATCAAATTTGAGCAGGGTGAGTTGAAGCAAGTCACTTCTTTTCATAGTATATTTGGGCTTCTCATTGGCCATTTAATCTGTATGGCTTGGCTCAATGGAATATGCAGGGTTTAGCATGATTGGTAGCCATGTGCAAAACAGACCATGCCTAAATAATGGAATTATCTCTAAGTAAAAGATGCACTTTTGGGATAAGGCTTGTAATTGTGGTGAAGAGTTTTACCACTAAGCGTGGTGAGGAGGTTACTCTTGCAAAGTAGGGCTCCTAGCAGCTCTTTGCTACCCTGCTCCCACGTTTGCTCAATTAATTGCAGAATTGTGGAGTTAGTGAAAAGCTGTCTAAGGGTGGACATCATCTGCTTCTCCCTTTACTGTTTTCCAAGTGGAACAATTTACTCTTATGAATGAGCACAATGAAAATTTCCTACTTGCTTGTGTGTCTCTGACCCACTGAAAACACAAAACACAAGCACAGCACATAACCATTATATGTGCTAGTGTGGCGGGGTGAGACAGCAAACTGAAATTCTTTGATGCTGCAGACAAGAGGCACAGCTGTAAACCACTTGAAAATCTGCACAGCCTCTACTGCTGCGCGCCCAGAAGGCTCTAGTTGTAATGTAACTAGGCAAAAAGACTTCCAGAAAAGTGTCTCCACTTCTGGAATAATACTTCTGCCCTGGCTTGTAGATTAGTTTTGTTACAGAGGTGTCCTCCGTGGGGACTACATGACCTGGAGCTGGGCTTTTGTATGTCAGACCTACCCCAGAGATGCCAAGCAGGGCAGCATCTGGGTTTTTGGAGCTTCAGTGTCTCAGACCCTCCTTCATGTTCAGGGACATAAAGTTAAGATTATTATGGCAAATAAATGTTCCAGGTCTAGGTCACTGTTCTCATTTCTCTTAAGAATATTTACCAGAATAATTAATCATTTAAGCGGTCAAAACTGACAGTAGTTATTTGATGTAGGAAATCTCACAAGGAAGGAAAAATTGGCAAGAGGTTGTGGGAATACTGAAGTGGCCTTCTGCATTGTTGGAAGTGACAATTTTGTTCATTGTTTCCCTTGGATCCTCTCATTAGTCAGCTGGATAGCTTTGTGCCTGCCGTGTTTCACAAAGGTTGGGACACGGGGCCACGCGATGATCACACAATTGTGCACGGAGCTTCGGCTCCTGTCGTCTTCCCATAGAACAAAAAGGTCATTGTTTCCAGCATAATACTAAAGCAGGAAAAAAATCACAAAGGTCTTTCCTCTAGATAGAAGGCTGACTTAGCAGCAGGCAGGAGCGAGCTAGCAAGGAGTTTATCTGCTGGAAATGGCTTCTACAGTTTGCATTTTTGTTTCATCTTGTTTTACTGATGGCTGGAGAAGATACTTAATGCTAAAACTGCAAAATCAGTTGTTGTAGATATCTGACTGGAAGCTGATGATAGAGTAATCTAGCACTGGAAACTGTCTTGCTTTTTTCCAGGCTGTGTTACTGTTCAGTTTTTAGAACCATTAAATCCTAGCAGAGGAGGAACCATGTCTTTGTGTGTGTACATTCCTCTGGCACACTGGGACCCCTTTAGTCACTTGTTAGGAACAGAATACATTGTTGGAAAATACTTAATGACTTGCCAAAGTAGATTAAATAGTACACATCAGTCCTTTCTGGGAGGCAGGTTCTGCTTAAGTAAATTAAGTTATGAAGCCTTTTCTTGGAAAATCCACTCTTGAAAGGTATTGATGGAACAAAATAGCTCAAATGTCAAATGTAGTTTTATTGGGTCAGCACAACTCAGAAAAGCAGTGGCCTTTTTTTTTTTGCCACTTCATATCAGACTTAGCGTATCTTCCCGTACCCCATTTCTGTTCAAAGGGCTCTGTAGCAGGCTTGAGCAGTGCTGTGTGTGGAAAGAGGTAATTTGTGTTATGGTGACTTCTAGGATCACCTCCGGGCAGTGAGGTTGCAACTTCACTATTGATCTACATGTTGGAGGAAGCATTTATAGAAACTACCTCCTACCATTGCCAGTTTGGACTCTTACTGTGCCTTATTCTGCTGTCAGTAGCATTGCCTGGTGTTGAGCCAGAGCTTGTATTAGCAAAATGTAAATCTGTATTACTCTTAATATACTTATTAACAGGTACATGCACACAAATATATATCATATGATATAAATGATGAAATAATTGTTCTGTAGTTTCTTGTGCAAACACTTGTATTATTTGCATATAGACACTTCCCTTTCTAGATGAGATCACTTGTGGCTCTAATCCACTGCCCAACAAGTAATATGATCTTCAGCAGAGCCTGTATTTCAAAGCTGTTAGGAGTCTGCCTTCTGGCACAAACTAAATTTTATTGAATGGTTTGCTTAGCTTGGTAAGAGGTGTCTTGTTCCTGGAGATGTACTAGACTGAAAGCATAAGAAAAATATTATTTCATGGGGAACGATAACAACTTTATGGGCAGTCTGCAGTCATCAGTTATTTCTTAGTGAAACTGGACTTTACCACTTCTACAGTGAGAAAAATGCGGACTATTTAATTATCAGATAGAAAATATTGCTTTAGTAGGTTTAGGAAATAAGGGTGACTTTTTTTTTTTTTCTTGTAAATGTTGTCAAACATACTGAATATTGGAAGTGCATTGCCAAGTAAGCTAAAAACATTGTTTTCCCTTGTTGGTTTCTCTAACAGTAAAAATAGAAAATATTCATTTTGGTGGTGGGTAAATGAGAATTATATCCACAAGAACCTGAAATGGGCATCAGGGACATAACAGAGTCAATGTTATAATGGCATGATAATGGACACATTTGAATTTCCAGAGGAAAACCTACCAAATGGATATGCCTCATTACATACAATATGATGTACCTCATCAAAGAAGTATTCAAAGAAGAACTTTACTGAGAGCATCAATAACTTAGCCTGTTGTATGTAAAAAAGTTTTACCAACACCCTTTGTTCTAGTATCGCAAACAGTTCCTACCATTGCAGAGGGAGAAGGTCTTTGGAAATTGAAACAGTAACTAGAGAATGACTTTTGGCAGCACTGTGTTTTATAGAAGCTGCAGCTGATCAGTGCTATGCCTTGAAATAGAGTTGCATTGTTTGACATGCCTGCTGCACTAAAAAAAATAGCTTTTTTAATTGTGAAACCTTTCAGAACAATTTTTCCAATGTGCAAATTCCCCTGACTTCAGTTTTCTCTTTCCCCCCCATATCAATTTAGGTAAGCTCTTCTTCCTAGGTTTGGAGAAGTGGGCTTGGACTCCCTAATCTTTACATGCTGCCTTACCTGAATATTCTTGGCAAATGCAATAAAGCTGGGAATCTTTTTAGGTAACTGATGGCAGGCTTCAGAATGAAAAAAAAGGAGCCAAGACAGGAAGAAAATTTATGCTGAAATTTATATTTAAACATTGTAAACCTGTAAACAGAAGAGTTGGACCCCTTCTAGGAAGTAGTCTGAAAACACAAAAGGAATTTTTTTTTCCCCCAAAAGGAATTTGAGGTGGAGATTCACAAATCTATCCTTGGGATAGTGAAATGAGAAAAGGAAAGGTCTTCTGACATAAAACATATATCAGAAAGAAGAGTAGGAAGCAGGATGGCTTCTCATCTTGCTGAGATGTAATCTGCAGCCCAGCTGGCAAGCAGCAACCACTATAGAGGCAAATGAAGGGGCTTATGTGGCTGGCTTATGCACAGGCTGCCAGAGAGTCCTAGTCAGTCCCTCTTGGGTTGTGATAAGCCAGTGATGATGGATATACCTGTTGGTGCTGTTTCTGGAAGCAGAAGTCATGAGGTATTGATTAACTTCCCTTCAAAAGCAGGAGGCCCAGTTGTCCGATATCTTCATATGTCAGCTGTTGCTTTGCTGGATTGCTGGAGATGCAGATAAATAGAATGTCTCATGTCTCTTGTCCCTTTAGCTTAAGAGTGGCTGGTCCATGCCATCAGCCCTGCTGACTGTTCAAGAGAGGCAGAGCCTTTGTGGTTGGAGTTCTTGGCAACTTCCCTATAGACTGGAGGAGACAGCAGGACAGTCCTCCCCTTGTCTGGCTCTGTTACTGTCTGGGGAGACTGGGCAACCCTTCAGTGATGCTGAATTCCTGATTGAAACAGGAATGTGAATTTAGGTGACGTAATTCGACATTGTCCATGTTTCAGCTGGGGTAGAGTACATTTTTCCTTAGTAGCTGGTAGAGTGTTGTGTTTCAGATTTAGAGTGAGAAAAATGTTGATAACACTGATCTTATCAGTGATAAGATCAATGTTATCACTAATATCACTGATGTTTTAGTTGTTGCTGAGCAGTTCTTACTCTAAGTCAAGGACTTGCCAGTGTCTCAGGCTCTGCCCTTGAGTAGGCAAAAAGCTGTGAGAGAGCTTGGCCAGTACAGCTGACCCAAACTGGCTGAAGAGGTATTCCATACCACAAAACATTATGCCCAGTATATAAACTGGGAGGTTGGCCAGGAGGCATCAAGGTTTTCCAGCATTAATTTTTAATCCGGTCCAGAAACACCTCCGGCATGGACTGTGCAATAGGAGCATGGGACCAGTCCTGCAGGATGTGGAGGTTCTCCTGAAGTGGTTGGTGGGAAACGTGATGCTCTGAACAGCAGGCCCCTCAGCAGGGCTATGTAAGTGGCTGCTGTTTTGGCAAAGGCATGGGAAGCGACTGGGACTTGATAGGGCAGTCATGGGCCCACATGAATTCAACTCCAGCACAGACAAGCATTGTCCTTGTCATGAGACATCCAGATGTCTGGAAGAGATGCACAGAGAGAGAAGAGAATGGTCCTCAGCACACAGTCCAAAAAACCCAACCTAGTCAGTCTAAGAGCAGTGAACCAACTCTGAATATTGGAACTAACAGTGAACCAAATATCACTGCTATTTGTTTCCAAATTTTCAAAGGTTTTTTTTTTTTTAATTTTCACTTTTTGATCCTTTACTTCTCCAGTCACAGTTAAATTTCATTTCAAGGATAGCAAAATTTGATAAGAGGTTATCTTACCTGCTGAAACTCAGATGTGACGACCAGTTGCAGCCTTAAGTAAGAGAAAAAAGTTGTTATAACACAAGCAAACACTTTGTACACTTTCTAGTAATTCTGAAAGAGAATCTCCTACAGCTGAGTTTCTTGGGAGGGACTTTGTTGCTGATTTTATTTGATTCAGTTTTTGACAACTGACTAGTCTGAGCAGTACTTGGAAAGAATAGTTGTTTGGATCATTTTACATCACTTTATGGCAAAGATTTTACTTCCAACTGTCTTAGAAATGACAAGGGCAAGATGCTGCTATTTTGTCCTGCCAACTTCTTTTAGTTTGGATGTGAACTAATGAACCTTGTCTGGAGGCTGAACTGGCCTTGAGTTTTCTTTGTTAGTAATTTTCAGAAGGCCATTAACATTTTGTGATTGAATGGTCATTGCACATGGATGCTGATCTTCTTCCCCCTCTTCTGACCGTATCATGCTCCCAAAATCACCAATTTAACAAGGTGATAGTTTTTTAGCTGACTGCAGAAGGCACATGCTTTTCTGCTTTGTCTGTATTGATGGAAAAGTTCATCTGCTTTCACTTGAACTGTGAAAGTCATGGATAGGTGAGGAGTGGTATTTTGTTCCTCTTAAGCTAGCAGTAGCTCCAGGCATTTTTACTTTTCCAATTTTTAGTATTTTCAAGTGATTCTGTAAAGCTCAACCACATGGAAACAAACAGATCATACTTAATTTGAGAGTTCATGGCTTGTAAAATGATAACCAAAGCAAGGCAATGAAGTTGATGAGTTTCTAGATTGGAAGTTTCCTTTTTTAGCACACTTTAAGCATTACTGTGGAACTCTTTACTCCAGTTTTGGGTTGGTTAGTATTAGATTGCAAGAAACCATAGTGTTTTCTTTCTACTTTTGACACAGTAACTGTTTTGACAAGTGAGTGTGTGATTAAAGGCCCAATAGTGACATACTAATGACTGAAAGCCTGTGGGTTTTCTGTGTGCCTATAAGAGAGGTATTTATCAGATATTTATCAGAGTGATTTTCAATAGCTCAGCAGGCAGTTGTTCTGCAATGGGAAAGTGAAGCAAGTGTTTGAACAAAACCCTGCTGTCATTTGGCAGCGCCATTGTGAGCAAAACCTGCAGCTATGTCGAAGACCACTAATGTTCGGTATGTTGCTGGCAAACTGCAAATTTTATTTTTGATGGCAGATCCCCAAGTGTCTGTACACTGCAGCACACAGCAGCAGATGTAGCAAGAATTCACATACACACACTTCTGCCTTAAAGCACTTTCTCTCTTTTCATAGAGGGACAGTTTAGGATAGGAGCTCCTTGGTTTTGTATTTCTTTTCATCCTATCATATTCCATTCCTAGCCCTGTTTATAGTTCCCTGTTCCTTTGCATGCAGATGACAAACATTGAGATATCTGCATTGATTAACCTTAATCAAGTACTGTTGGTTTTATTTGGGGGCCAGGTTTGTTATTTCTTAATGTTTTCCCAGAATCTCTCCTTTCTTGGAAAGTTTTAAGAGCATTTAGTGACCTGTGATAGGAGTGGTTCTGTAAAATGCTGACTAAAATGTTTGTTAGAGTTTTGAAGGTCATGCAACAGCACTGAAAGTTTACAAGTGTAAGAACTGAAATCCTATATTTATCTTTGTCCTGAGTCTCTTCCAACTCAGAATACTCTGTGAGAGAAGAAACAGTTCTGTGAAATCAGAAAATGGAATGTGATTGGGAAAAAAAGAATAATAATAAAGAAAACTTTTTCAGTTTCTAGCTTTATTTTATAATCTATAAACACTAAAGACCAAAGTCTGCTAAGGTTACTTAAATGTGGTAGTACTGGTTTTTTGTCTCTCCTTGCACTGGAAAGGACCTGCGGTCAGGGGACTGAATACAAACTTTAGTCTGGTATCCAATCCTAACCTGAAACTTGGCCTAGGGGCAGAAGATCCCCATTTCTCAAAAATTATTTTGCAGGATCTGTGTCTCAGTCAGGCTCTGGGTTCCACCTTTACCATACAGACTTGTGATTTTCACATCTTTGTGACCCTTAAGTCAAAATTTGGCATTTCTGGCTGCTTCTTTTGTGTTATAATGCAGGTCAGAAAGCAACAAAATTCTAGGAGTGACAAGCCTGTGAAGGTAAAGGCTGCCAAGTTCCTCACAGCCTTGGTTTGAGCTGCAAATGTACACTGGTGATTGAGATAAGTACAAGCTGTCCTGGGATGCCTGCAGGAGAGGAGGGAGTTTCTGCTTGGAGTGTGTAACACTCCAACAGCAAGATTCTTTTTTCATGACTTTTTGCATTGAAAGTTCTGCCCTAGAAGAGAAAGCAAAACAAATATAATCATAAATCTGTGTTATAGGAAAGGAACAAAGCAATCTGATTTTCAATAACCATATGTTGAAGATCATGGAAAGCAATAGCATGCAAAAATCTTTCATTAGGCACTACTCTGAAGTTGTATTTAATCCATTTTCTTGACAGTTCATGGAAACTTAGAATGCATCTTTGCATGGCACTGATTTAACTGCATATCTTCACTCAAGCTAGGATTTTCTCTTTGTTTTGATTCATAAAGTGAAGTCACTGTAATCCAGCTAAGTAATCCATGCCGATTTCTCATCTGTGGCATACCCAAATGGTGTTCATCTTTTCAATCTAGAGTACCACAATATGTTGTGTAAAGCAGCATTCTTCTCCAAATTCTTTGGCAGTCTTCTACCATTCATGACCTTACTGGTTTTCATAATCATATAGCTTCATTTTCACATTCCCAGTTATTCTTCCCCCTCTCCCTTCATTGTGTCTTGGCTAAAATAAGAGGATAAATTCTCTGCGCCAGAGTCTCTGTTTATCTACTGAACTAAGAGGTGCCATAAAGTAACATAAATACCTGAAGAGTAGGTATGGATGGATGACTTATGGGACAAAGGGAACTTCAATAAAGGAATGTGTTTAATTGCTTGCTTGGGATTTAGTGGGATTAGAAGAAGTTGAGAGCTCTTCTGAAAAAAAAAGTGTGATCTTAATAAGATATATCTTGACTTCCGTAGGTAACTAGTAATTTTTTGTTTCTTTGTTTGGGAGGCTGAAACTACTGGAAATAATTATTTGTGACTTTAGAAAGATCTGGTCCTCTGAAAAGATATAAAAGTTGTTTGGCTGAACTTACAGCATATCAAGGACTACTGCCAGCTCACTGGCAAATGAACAGGTCTTCCAACAGCCAAGATCTCTAGCTTTAACTTGAGTAGCAGAAACTGGTGCTCAAATAGATTAGCAATGCTTTGCATAGCCTTATCTTTCATCAGTCCAGGAGAGACTTGTTGCCATCTTAACTAATTATTTTAGGACACTGTTTTGTTATTTAACACAAGCTTGGCACAGCATCAGACAAAACAGTTCTTCTGTTCTCCCTAAGCTATTGTTCTTTCCTTCTAATCTTCTGTAAAGTCTGTTACAGGATCCGTCTTCTCTTCTGCAACTTCTGTTAATAGTTTCTAAGAAAAATCTTCAACATCCCGAAATAAAAGCAAGGAACCCTGACCCCTAGCCTGCCATGTCTCTTAATTTTGTGGGCATGGTGTGCTGTTCCCATGCTGCATTCCCTGAGGTGCAGTCACCTCTGAATTGCCTGCAGTGTAGTCATCTGCTTTACTGGATGACTGATCTTAGGTAGCACATAGGAGTGTGTGTTCTGTGTCGCCATAATTTGCACCCATGTGCAGACTTAAATAGAAAAGCCACATGTAGTTTCTCACTGCAGTGTCCTTCTGCAAGTGGTGCTGGATGTGCCCTTTCCATTCCTAGATCCTCACAGGGTCTTTTCCCCACCTCAGGTCTAGAGACATCTTGGCACTCAGACCTACTGCAGCTCCTTCTCTCATGTGAATGAATAGAAAAGAGTGTGAGATACCCTCATAGGCAAGAAAACATTAATTAACAACAGAAAGCTGTTTTCAGATGAGGAATAACTTCTCTCCATGGAAAGAGCATTCCTCAATAACCTCATTATATAAAACCTTGTTAAGCTCTTTAAAAGGCTGGAGTCTGTGAGATGTCTGATGCTGCGCATTGCTGTGGAAGTCATGGGGACTCGTGGCAGGTGTTGCTTGCTTGCAGGAGACAATAAGGATCTGAGGAGATGAGGGAATTAGGCACCAGTGTATTTATTAAATCAGTTAACAATGTTCGTGTGACTGTTGCATGCTAAATGCATCTTTTAAGCAAAGCAGAAAGTTGATTCTCTTTAATTAGAAATCCAGTACAGAAGGGAGGGAAGGTTCTTCCACAGAGTAGCAGCAAGATGTGCTGTTAGCGTAACCTATTATAGAAATCCAGTAGTTAATTCTCCCATACAGTGAAAGGGACAGTTGAGGCCATGGAAGCAGCTGATGACATATTACAGGTTCTGTATTTTCCTGTGAGTGCAGAAATACAATCATATCTCCTTCAGAGCTGTACAAAGAGCTTGCAAACTTCTAATGTTAGCTAAATGTGTGGTAAATAGGTTTATCAGCTTAGTGTATTTTAAGTGTCACCTACCAGCAGGAAGGGTGAAAATAAAGGAACAAATAAAAAATGTTTGTGGTGAAAGATATGAACTTAGTGTAGTGTTAGGTGAGTGCAAGAACACTTGCCCATAAGATAGTCGCTAGTAAGAAAAGAAAGTAGGACTATGTCTAAAACTGATCCCTAATGCTTGCATTGAGCATTTTGGGCACTGCTGGTGAGAAGCATGTATTGCTCTGCCTTCCCTCTGGCTTCACAAAGCATGTAATGCCTCTGCTCCTACATCTGAAGGTCTCCAACTTGCTTGAGTTCTCTAGTAAGTTGTGGCTGGTGTTTCTACTTGGCCCAGGTCTTCCTATAGTGCTTCAGAGGTGTGGAGCTTTTTTATTTTTAGCTTTAATTTTCATTTTTTTCCTAAGTTCTCTTTTTCTGTCAATAACTATTTTCATGGAAGTCAGGTGGTTGCCACAGTCCATCTGTTTGTAGCAGGCAGTGGGCTTAAACTGCTTGCACATAATGTTTCCCTTGCCCCCTCCACATCTGCCGTGACTGACAGAGGTAATGAAATCAAAGTCTTCTGTATAATCTAGTCTCACACTGCTTGAGTCCATGCCCTTTAAAAATGTTGTGCATTATGTTTTCCTCTCTTCCTATTTCTGCAGTGATTTTTTAAACTGTGTGCAAACATGTATGTATGTTTAAAAGAAATACTACCTGCACACACATTTTATATGTTCATTGCCTGTGCTATGAAATTTCATCAGTATGACTTGTCAGTGATATACTGTGAAACTGGAGATGAGAGAGAGCAGGTGGTTCACACTGAAATGACACTTGCTTTCTGGATGGGTTTAACAATACAAGATTTGGTTGCAAAGTTATGGTACTTGATCCTAGGGCTTAACTCAAAGGCATGGATGAAGATAAAGCTGAGCATCTTGATTCCAGAGAGGATGTCTGGAGAGACATGTCAGCAAGCTGGACCACATTCTAGTTTTTCCATTCCCTTTAATCACTTGAAGTTTCATGAGGGATGATAGTGCACTTAAACAGCCTAATATTTTCAGAGATGGATGTCAAAGGCACTATTCTGTCTGTTGAAACTGAGCATCTTTCTGATCAGAGCTTTTTTCTTTGAAAATGCTGACTTGTTGGAAACAAAACTTTTAATAGGTATGCATGTGTCTGGGGAAGCAGAGGTACAGCAGAGCATCTGTTTTTGAAATGGGCAGAGGTTCAGTTACGAAGGTTTGTCTGAGATGTGGGAGACATGAACCCAAATCCAGTCTCTCCTGGAGTAAGGCCAGTCTTGGTTTTCAGGAAAACTACTTTGAAGAGATGTTTTTCTCCCAGTGTGAAGAAGAAGAAGAATATTCTGCTGAATAAACAAGTTTTCTGTTACTACTCAGTATCCAGAACAGAAGGAGCAGCTTGCAGGGAAGACACCTCTAAGTGCCTCAGCAGGGACGTGTGTGTGTGTGTGTTTGACATTCAGGGGCTTTGCAGTGGGGCTGCAGACATGGAGCCACAGTGGAGCTGAGCCATCATGCTCTGTGTGCCCAGGATCTGCAGCACTGCACAGCAAAGCTGGGCCTCAAGCTGTTTCAGTGCCACCGTGAGCTTTGGTGATACCCACGTCCATTGTAGAGATCAAAACAGTGGTTGCTGATGCTGAAAGGTGACAGACTCTCCAGGGACAGCTGTCTTCTGCTGTTTCATAGCCCTCAGAACCACGAAGACAAACACATTTCATGTGCTCCTCCTGCTGGAGGCACGGACCTCTTAAAGAAGGCCTGCAAAAAAGTCGTTCTTTGCACTTTGAAGCAGTGTTTGCAAATGGCACAAATTCTGAAACTAATGTGGTTTGTACATGGTAGAAGTGTATTTCTGTAGAAACATCCACTACAAATAACAATCAAAGTTAATAGCTTTTGATCCCGTCAAGAAGCTCTCAAGCAGGATAAGTATATGAGGGGTTAGATTAGGAAATTTAATTTAATGCTGAAGTGGAATGGCTTTGCATTCTAACCAGGAAATTCATAAGCTCTTTCTACTCCCTGCAGGCATGGTCTGTCAATTTTTGAAGATTAAAAACTCAAGCATTATTAAATCAGTTTATTCTCAAGAAGAACTCTCATACTTAACATCACTTACAGGTCTCCCAAGCAATGTTCCATGACAAATGGAACTGAGAGCAGAAATTCTGCATATGCAGCATTCCTCTTGTGGAGAAAAAGCAAGCTTCAGCTGGGAATCTGAACAGTCAGGATCCTGTCCTATGTACTGCAATGATTTTGAGGGATGACTTTGAAGGCATTGTGTGGTTTAACCCCAGACAGGAGCTAGGTACCACACGGCTCCTCACAACACTCCCCCTCCTCCCTGGTGGACTGGGGAAGAGAATTAGGAAAATATAAAACCTGTGGATTAAGAACAGTTTAATAACTGAAGTAAAACAAAACAAAACAAAACAAAAGTAGTAAAACCAAAGAAAGACAAGTAAGGCAGAATACCATGCTCAGCACCCATTGACAGATTCCCATCATCCCACAGCAGGCCAAATTCCCCCAGTTTATACACTGGCCATGATGTTCTATGGTATGAATATCCCTTTGACCAGTTCAGATCAGGTGTCCTGACCATGCTCCTTCCTAGGTTCTTGTGCACCTTCTTGCTGGAAGAGCCTGAGACACTGAGAAGTCCTTGAATTAGGGTAAGGAGTACTCAGCAACAACTGAAACATCAGTGTGTTACCAGCATTATTCTCATCCTTAATCCAGAAAACATCATTTTATCAGCTATCTGGAAAAAAATGAATTCTATCCCTGCTGAAGCTAGGACAAGCTGTCCATCTCTCTGTGGGAAGCTTGACAGACAATCCCAAAGCTTGCACTTCTGGCAAAGCAGCTCCAAGCAGCTCTTGGTGTAAATATTTCCTTGAACTGTGGCATCACTGAGAGGATGAGGTGCTTCCTGGTACAGCAACATGAAATCCTGAACTTGTGCTACATGGACTTGTACTTCAAGGAAACAAGACTCTGAGGAAGAAGGCTGGGAAGCGTTTTCATAAAGAAGGTTTTTAATTAACTTTTATAAAATTATTTTTTCACACTATAAAATGCACTTCAGAAGTGAGATTATTGGTTACAATATGAATCAGCAGGTTTACAGCTGCACAAATTTCAACTAGCAGCCAATTACCACTGGTATCCCTCGGGCACTGATACTGGGCCAACACTGTTTAAAATCCAAATTAATAACGCAGGTGGATGGTATAGAGTGTGTTCTCAGCAAGTTTATGGATAATACCAAACTAAATGGAATGACTGATCTACTTGATGGCAGGGGGAATATCAACTGGCTGGAAAAAATGGCCTGAGGCTGGGCTGTATTAGTAAAAGTGTGGTCAATAAACTGAGGGAAGTAGTCCTTTCTCTTTGGCACCTGTGAAGCCAAACCCACTCTACTGTGTTTGGTTTGAGCTCTCCAGAGCATGAAACACATTGGCCTAATGGAGTCAGTCAAAGGAAACACCCTTAAAGAAGGTTGAGGACTCAAGCACTGACCTGTAACCAGAGGCTGAGAGGACAGGGCTTGTTTTGCTTGCACAGCAGTCTGCTGCCTGCAGCTACTTTAATGGAAGAGTAGAGATGAGGGAGAGATGGATTCTTCTGGCCATACTGAGTAAGGTGGGTTAACCTCAGTTTGTGCCTCTGAATTGGCTGTTTGATGAGCATGCTGGGCCCTGCTGCTGTTTCCTTAGCAGCAGAGGTTAAGTCCTACTGCCCAACTTTCCATCACTTTATTTCCAATACTTGTGTAATACTGACTACCCCAGAAGGACTCTGAGCTCTACCAAAAGGTGCATTCAGTGACATAGTCATAAAAATAGCTGCAGTTTAATATCATCTGATATTTTCACACAATTCAAATGGAACTTTGCAGATTCATTTGATGGTCTAGATAATTCCTAGTATTATTTGAAGTTAAGTGAAAAAAAGTTTTACACTTGTGTATTTGTGGCATGAAAGGATAGTTCTAATGTAAAATCTTAATTGGAAACAGAAGAAGTCCTTGAAATAAAAAATGTCAGAAAACACTGAAATAAATTGTAATTGATCAGTAATTATTCAGGTTAGGTTAGATTTAATGGATAGAGGAAAATAATTGGGCTATTTGCATACAGCTTGCATTCTTGTAGCTCAGCTGAAGCCAGCAGATTTGCTGGGATGCCAGATCATACCATTTGTTAATGAAGGGGAAATAGAAGGTCTTATCCAGCAATACACTGAGGGTACAGTGACCATTCAGGAAAAATCTGAGATCCTTCATTGCTTTACAGAAGGGATTTGGCATCTCAGGGCTTGTGCTGTTCAATGAGCTCAGTGGCCATGAAATTGCAGGCTTTGAATCCCTGGGAGCAATAGTATGACCCAAGCATTTGTGTATCAGGCTGCACAAAATTACAGAGATAAAGTTTCTGCCTAAAATTTAATCCAAAAACTAATTTGTCTCTGCTGTCATTCAGATCAGTAAATTTCTTTGTGAAATACTTTTTTAGTTCCTGTCACTAATAGCTTATGTGCTTTGATTCTGATTCAGTATTTATTGCAGTAACTGTTTGAGCAGGTGGCAGGGGAGAGGGAAGGGCTTGTGAGATTTTTGGTCGGAGGGGTTGTGTTTGTTTGGTTTGGGGTGGGTTGGAGGTTTTCTAGATTTTAATGAAGGAGACTGGAGGCAAGAAACAACGTATAAATACAAATATTTGGAGGACCTTCAAGCAGGACAGCTTTTTATCTGGACATTGGTAAAAGTGCAGAAACTTGTAGAGAGGAATTGTATGTTAAGGGAGCAGCTGGAATAGGGCTGGAAACAGTATTAGTAGCAGACTGATCATTTGGTTCCCAAGAAAGAATCTTGCTATCTAAGGCTCTCCAAACAACACACAGCTCTCAGCTTCTTTTTCAGTCACAGTGGTAGCACTGAGTGTTATTAACCCTGCCAAGTAAATTGATTACACGTACTCAGTTAAGCCGTGGTTGCTTTGGGTAGGAACAAAACTAGGGCAGGAGACTTAGAGGCCGGTCTGGACTTCCTCTTCCAGATGAGGAAGAGGAGTGTGAAGAGTCATGTGGATAGTGTCATTTCTAATACCTTAGAAGTGGTTGAATTTTAAACCTGTTTACATTTGACCTATTAGGTTGAAGACATTCTTTTTTCATTAGTCTTGGCTTGAAAAGATAAGCTTCTCTGTTTAGAGATTAAATGAGCTGGAACAAATTTGACCAAACAAACTGCTTTTCCCAAATGTTTATTGGTTGTAATGGCACATGCTGATCTAGAGAATATCACCTGCATGTTTCTTTAGTTGGAGTTTGCTTTCTCTTAAGGGTTTATTAGTATCTTGAAAGTGATGGTTTTGTTCTTGTTTTTAATGTTTTAAGTGTCAGAGCTCTAAGCAATATTTTTCACAGTGTTTTGCTTCCAGTTGTCCTTAAGACTCCTTCTAATTTATTTTTTTTTATATTCTGTCTCTGAAAAGCATTGTGAAAGCATTGTGTTCTGGCAATTTAGATAGATTCTTTTGCTTTTACACTTTGCCACTTTCATGTCTGTTCTGCTATCCATCCACTTCATAGCATATCTGTTGCTTCCCAACTGGAAGGCCTCTTTTTGAAGCATGTGTGTGGTGGAAATTTCATGGTCAACTCTGCCCATGGAAGGTCCTTCCCAGATTGCTGTTGTTTCTCTTTTCAAGCTAATCAGTCAGGCAGGAAGCAACTGCTATAGGAATGCTGTTGAACCATGGAGCCTTTTGCATTTTAGACCAGGAGTCACAACTTTCATCACAACCAGCAGGTGACAATTAGTGTCACATGTTGCCTACTGTATTAGTTGGCTGTGCTGTCTCCTGTCTTGCTTCTGGTGGAAAGATGACCAGAGTCTGGAAAAAGATGGGTGAGTATTTTCCTTGCTTTGAAAATTGGCATGAAAACCATGGGGACACAGATCTAATATTTGTTCGATGGCTCAATAAAGAATTTATAGTATAAATACTGTTGAACATTTTTAAGTTAAACTGTTGTGAGCTGTCCTCTGATTCCTTGCTAAGTCAGCTTACCTGAGGTCATGGCTGATTTATAGAGGCTTCTTGACTGATTTGGTGTTAAAAGTTCTTGAGTAATTTTGAATTTACTGTCTTTTGTACTGTCTGTTTCTCTTGTATTCTCTGTTATTAAAGTTGTTGCTGTTAGTGTACATTTCTTATCTCATTGCTGTTTACAGGAAATTGTTCTTATCTGAACCCATGATCTTTACCTTTTGTGCCTCCAATTCTCCTCTCCATCCTGCCATAGTGGGAGTGGGAGGGGAAGCAAGAAACAAGCAAACAGAGCGTGCTTCAGAGTATTTCAGTGGGAACACAAAATTGGGGAATACCATTCCTAAACCACAACATATGCACATAGAAAACTGACTCAGGGGAGCTCTCCTCTATTTTCCACTTCACTAAGAAAACCTGTCACTCCCTCTGCTAATTGGAAGCCTAATTGCCCTTCCATACACCTTACTCCTTAGCATTTTTCCTCTGGATAATGTAAAACTGGAATGATCATGCAACTAGAGCAGGTAACAAAGAATTGAAGGACAGTGTTTGAGCATGCATTTTCCATCGTGAATTGTCTGAAACATGTTAATTAGCTACTAGATGTAATGCTATTTCTTTCTAAGCTGCTTTTTTGAAGAGCAGAATGCCACCCTTAAATGGCTGAACATCTTGAATCCTCATGTAGGACTAAGAGTTACAAAGTTAATCTCTCTGCCTGGGTGTGTTTCCTAGATATCTTCCAAGCTCCCATAGGTGTGTTTTGTAATGCACCAGTCATGTATTGGCTGGGAGTTGTTTGCATCTGAGATCCTAAAATTGGTGTATTTTGCTGAATTTAAATACATTCTCTTGCTGGTTGTCATTAAGGTTGTGTATGTTGGTGGCCTGCAGTGAGCCTTAACACGAATTAAGGAAATGCCTCAGCTGCCAAAGTGCACAAGAAGCATGAGGAATAGCAAGAGCTTTCAGTTGAGTAACCTTTACTGACTTGGGGAAAACTTGGGGAAAAATAGCTTGCTCCTGGCTGTGTCTTTGGCTTTCAGTGTTGCCAAAGCCTTGCCAAGGTTGTTTTGCCTGGTCATTGGGTGACTGATGTTCTCTTGCCACCCTTATCCAAGTTCAGTTATCAAAGTGGAGGAACATTAGCCATAGAATTGTAAAGGCAGTTGCAAGCTCCTGGAAGTTCAGATTTCTTGACTGGGGTTTTGGTTCAGCTCTGTTAATTTGTTAAGATATACTTGTGCTTTAGGAAAAAGATTCCCAGAATATATTAAAACACATTACACAAGAAAACAATGGCAGGAATAAAACTTTTCCACTAGAAAATGAGCATGTTGGCTAGTCTTGTCATACACATGGGTTTAAATACAAACCAGTTTTAAATTGCACTAATTCTCTATATATGAACTATAATGAAATTTAAGTGAAAACAAACCCTGCTGCTGTTTGTTTTGTTTGGATATTGGCAAAGCTTGAGGCAAGTTTCTTCTTCCTCCTTTCATAACTATTTCAATAAAGTGCAGACAAAATTAACAAAGAATCACCCTGTCCCTGTTTGTAAGTGAAAACAGGCATCTCTGAACTCTCTATTGTTAAGGTATGAACAGTATTTGCATAGCATAGAGTATTTTATTCTTGTTGTAGAACTACTTTTTGCAACTTCATTCTGGGGGAGATTAACATGGAAAACAGGGTTTAGGGGTTTTTTAGGAGAATGAATATTGCTTTCTTAAGAAGAATTAAAGTAATCACAAAAAGGCTTTGAAGGTAGTATCAGACATCAATCTGATTTCTGAAGAACTCCAGAGTTAGCGGTTTTGTCAGCATCATTCACCCCTTTTTTTCTCTCCCTCTGTCCTACTGCATCCTTAGCTGAAGTCTTTCTGGCTGAAGGGCAAAAATCAGTTTCTGCTACATGCTGACAGAAGTGACAGTGACAGCCCATCAAAGAAAGTATGAAAAAACTTCACTTCAAGTGTTCAAAATACTTCTGTCATTACTTAGCCTCTGGCATGGTGTTTCCATGGCAGTTTCCATTTGCCTCCATACTCTCAATGTCAGCTACTCTGAGCCTCTGGGAAGGGCTGCTTTGCAGCATGGTAAAGGTGCTGCTTTGCGTTGCCAGTACCTCAGATAAGCGTTCCCACTTCTGCCGGAGCTGTGGATTGGCAGTGGAGGTATGTCATTGCTTAAACTTTTTGAGGATGAAGTTCTTAGCTAAACTACCAAATTAAGAGCCTCACCTTAATGGTGTATCTTCATATGTGTTTCAAGGCAATGGATCATCTCACAAGCTCAAAGATGCTGTCTTTCATACTGTTAGAGTCTTGTTTCACTACTTTTGATGTATTTTGAATTTCTGGCTTTGTTTTTTCTGACTTTTCTCTTACTATTTTACTTCTTTACTCATCTTCTTCATGTCTGTCACCTTATATTTTTCCTTCTTTTGAAGCTGCAAGTAAATTTTTTCACAAACGGTTTATTTTCATTATTGTAATAAGAGGATATAAAACCAAGGTACATCCACTGCAAGTTCAGGAGACTGGTTTTAAACCAGATGCTGTGTTGGAATGGTGAAGTGGAGAACCAAGCCCAAAACAATGATTGATTTTAATTTATTGTAATCATGGGATTTTTTTTTCCCAAGCAGCAATTTTTGGATGAAAAGTGCCCAGAATGTCTGAGTTGACTCTAGCATTACAGCCATCCAAAACATCCATAAGAAAATCCAAACCAACTCAAATGTACTTGTATTTTAGTGTTTCATTATAAACCCTTAACTCAGCCAAGGTTAGTAACCCTCTGAAAACCTGGCCAGAACTCTGAGGGAATCTAAGAATGAGAGAATCTAGGTCAGTTTTTTCTTTGTGGATGGAAACATGTAAAACTTGATGGGTTTATGTGGTTTCAGCTTCTTAGCCATGCAAAAATTCAAAGTTGTGTTGAGCTCCAAGGGAGCTGGGCAGCTAAAATGAGTGGCCTGCTTTCTGCATTGTGCCTACATGGTCCTACCCCTTGTCTAAGCTGATTTAGGTTCTACTGCCTTGCACTGGGGCCCTGAAGAAGAGGACAGTGCTCATCACTTATTTTCTATATGGCACACAAAGACATCTGTACTTGTAGTCTTTTGGGGCATTATTTCAGATAACAGGGGAAATGGGAGAGATAAATAAGGGCAGATTTTCCAGGAGAGGACAGTGAGTTGGCTGTCCCACTGGTTGTGCTGTCTGTTGCAGTATGTGCTCTCCAGGATCACAGGATATGGAACTGGAATTGTCTTTGAGCCGTAATGACTGTATAAGCAGACAGCACTATCCAGGTACAGGAGTAAAAGGATTTTCTGTCCCCAGCAAGGAGGGATAGTTTATCCCCAGCCTTGACATGTTCCAGGGGCTCTGAGGAAGAGAAGGACAATGTGCCCAGTATGTGTGCCTGGCTGTGATCTGGGGCAAAAGCTGTTCCTAGCTGAGGTAGTGGAACATTTGATGTCATCAAGCATAAGACTTGGTAATATTTCTTGTAGTCTTCATCTTCAAGTGTTAGCAATTCATTAATGGTAGGTAAGTTCATTCCTAGAAGGGCGAAACTCTGGTGGTAGAGAACCCCTTTAGTGCTGGTAGCCTGTTTCCTGCTTCAAATGCTGATCAGATCTGAAACAAGTCTAGTGGGAAAAATGTAGGTGGAAAGGGTGCTTACCTGCACCTTGCCTCATACCTGTCTGGTCTTCTCCTGTTTGAATGGGATGTCATGGACTATCTAATTGCAGTGGATGCTCCAATGTAGGGTATTCTCCAATCCCAACTGTTCTCTTTGGCCTCCAAAAGCTCATTGTGGGCTTTGTCTTGTGGCCTTCTGTGAAGAGAGAAGATCTGTGGCAACTTCTCAGTGATGATAAATCTTTACTTTTTAAAGGCTTCTAGTACAGCCTCATTGTAGCTGGGAGAACTTAGGAAGTTTCACAACAAAAATTATGATTATGAAAGCAGTCTTTGAATCTGGAAGACTGGGATCTGGACTTAAAAGCATTCAATATAAATCACCAGGCTAGTAGACAATTCAAAGTACCAATTATGTCCAGAATATTTTGGGTACTGTGAACATTATTAGTGATGAAATTCCTCTGTTGCCTCAGCCAGCAGAAAGTCTTAACAGGTTCTTTGTTTACTTTGTATGCATGAGAGTTTCTCCATTTGGGTTTTTTTGGTACATTTAAAGCAAGTTCATCTTCAGTGCTTGTGTCAGTAGTAGTAATTTGCATACTCATAGGACAAAATGAACAGAAATATCTGAATAGAAATACAGAACATGAACATGAAATGAGATTACAAGACATCCTCAGAAATTTGGGGGTTTTATCAGATAAAATAATCTTCACAATAAGAGTGGTGGGGTTTTTTTACTTGTCTCAAAAATGTAGTGGGGGAGATGGGATATGGGAAAAGCAAAGTGTAAGAAATGAGGGGACACTGAAACAAAGTGGTATTTCTAATTTGGTTCTCTGTTTTATGAGCTTCTAAGTAAATGTAGGAATGGGCAGAACAAATCTTTGTTTATGTATGCAAATTAGGAAGAGAAGAATGTGCTATCTCTTTGAGCTTTGTTTGAGTATTGTTTCTAGCTTAAAGCAGCTATCCACAGAATTAAATTCTTTTTAGTGAGGATTAAAATTGTTTAATAAGGCCAATTACAGCTAACTAGGAATGATTTGTAAGGCAAAATACAAGAAAAAGAGTTGGCAAGAAGGCTAAAAAGTCAAGTACTTCTGTCCTGACCTTATCTGCAGAAAAAGGAATCTGATATTCATTCAGAATTTTCAATTAATTTTATTTTAATTTTTTCCAACATATTGCTATTTTATAGAAGTGGATACTGGACTTACAGCTTGTAGTCAGTTTCCAGGTTGCTCTGGCTGTGAAGGTGTGGAGAGATTGAACTGTGAAAGTTTTTGAGGTGTATCAGCCTGCCTTTTAGAGAGGCCCCCTGCTCTTTATGCAATTCAAAAAGCAGAATTTCCTGCTTGGGCCTGCCTGCCTGCCTGCTTGGGTCATGCCAGACAAGCACACACAGCTTTTGCATCTCAGGGGCTGAGCAAAAGGGCATTACTCTGTTGCTGGTTCTCAGTGTCCCACAGGTCCTGGGAGTCAGTGGAAAAGGCCACAAGGGCTCAGAGCAGGGTAATTCAAACCACTGGTACCACTGCTGAAGGCTGTGAGTGGGATGGTGCTGTGAAGAGACTGAAACATCCCATCAAGTGCTGTGTGGATCATTGTGTTGTGCATTATAGACATTCTTTTCACCCTCAAATGCATGTACAAGTAAGTGAATGTGAGTTCACAGACGAAGAAACCGAAGCTTCCCATTTACTCTCGAGCTAGTGCTCCTCATTTCCCTGAAGTGCATACCAAATATCTCACTGGGATCTTTAGAATGTGTTTTATTTAAACTCTTTTTTTTAAACACCATGTCTTGGTTCTGTTGGGGGGGAGGGTGTGGTGTTGGCATTCAAGCATTCAAGTACTATTGACTCCCTCTTGTGGCTAACTTAAAAAAAAAAAAGAAGTCAAAACTACATCAGTGATAGTTCTGGTATTGGGGGGGTAATCTGGAAGACTGGGATCTGGACTTAGAAGCATTCGATATCATAAATCACCAGGCTAGTAGACAATTCAAAGTACCATGCTCTCATGGTTTAAATGCCTGTCGGATGCAGTGATTTTTCTGTATCTAAAACCTTTCTAAGTGCTTCCCTTGGATGTCCTTTAAATATTTGACACTGAGAGGGAAAGCAGAATATAATAAAAGGCTGCAATTAGTATCAGTTTATTTCAGGTACAGGTGGTCATTTGTGTTTAGGCAGGTTTCAGTAGGTAGGAGATGAGTCTTGGGGAGTGCTGGCTCTAAGCAAGCAAATAGTTCTTACCCCCTCTTTTTCATCAAAATATTTCTGCATTTCAGTGTTTTCACATTTACTAAACATAAATATCTGTGTGTGTGCGCACATACAGAGTTATTGAAGGTAGCTGCTTACATTTCTGATCATGTTTTTAGTACCTCACCAGAATTTTCACTTCCACACTCACTCAACTGCAGTAGAAAGTACAATTGCACAGTCAGTGATTAGATGATTTTCTTCAGGTTTTTCTAATGAAATAGAAGCTTCACCTCTGGTTCAGTGACCAGTAGCTACTTTCTTTGTTTTCTTGCTCACATTTTTTGCTATCTAAATATTAGCATTTCAAGTGTTACATAATACACTGTTGCAAAATTGAACCTGTAGGTACCACTCAGTGCATTAGACTAACAATAACTTTTTTTCCCCCATATACCCCCATTTTCATTAACTTCAGATAACACTAAATTGGAGGAAAAAGTCTATGAAATTGCTGTGCATTTATGATGTATATTTGCCTGGTTTTTTGGTTTTTTCCTCTCTAAAAACTTATCACAAATGTTATTATTGCTAAAGTAGATTTTGTAATTTGTAGTCCAGCTATCTGATCTCTATTGCTAAAGGCTAATTTTCAAGTGCCTTAGTGGCCTGGCATGGCTTTTATTTCCATCGCAGCAACATGGGAATCTGTGCTCTTGCTAGCACATGTTCCCCAGCCTGTGCCAAGGCACTTCTTCACATGTCATTAAAAGACATCATCAGATATTTAATGACTAGATTACACTGCCTTTGTTCTTAAAATAAAGGATTAATCCCCCTTTGTTCATCTGGTTTTAGAAATAGTTGTCCCCAAGACTACAGAAAGTTGTTAAATGAAAAGTTGTGCTGGTTGTTACCAGGCTTTTAACTTTTTTTTTTTTCTGGATGCCATTTAAAATATATTTAACGTTAAGTATGAAAAGAACAGGATTTTTCCTGTTGTCTTCAGGACTTGCTTAAAATACAGTAGACAAAAAATATTTAATAGAACTCAACTGGAGACACTTCATTTAGCATAGTTTAACTGCAGGCTTGATCATGGAAATACTGAAAACGTGGAGATCTTAGTCCTCATTCATCAAAGATCTGATGATGAACAGACATACGAATCTTTCTTAGGGCTGCTCATTATTTCAGTTTTAGTCTGGAGCCCTCCTGCTGAAGTTCCTTTGTTTCAATCCATCAGAGCAACCTTTCTCTGCAGCAGTGCCCACATGCAGGTAGATGGTTGCATTAGATCCAGCTGGTGTCTGCTACTCACAGACTGGTTCTTTAATTTGTTTGAAGCACCTGGTGTCCCAAAACATCCAAAACTGGTGGGACCCACAGAGGTGAGGGGAGCTGGGAGTTGACATTTACTCCTCTTACATGTTTGGCTGCACTGCACCAAATGCACCATTCCACCACGTGGCTTGGACAGCCCCTGGCTCAGTTACCAACATCAAAAGGTGCACATCAGACACAGGGCACAAAAATACAGCTTTTCCTTCTTTTTTTTTTTTTTTTTTTTCAACTCATTAGTAGCACCAAGGAAAGAATATCACCTCGGTTGCCTTAACACTTTGGGTTGTGGTTCCCTGCCAGCTGATTTAGGAATCCAGATGAAAATCTTCCATCTCATTCCAGCTGACCAGAATCCACATGGAGCAGAACTGCAGGTCTGTTGATTGACTGACTTTGGAAACTTACTGATACTCCAGGGGCTGTAGGAGACAACTGCTTATTGATTTTAAAGGATTTTGGGTGTGCCTTTGTGTGCAAAAGGCCCAGTTTCTTCTCCCCTAGAAACCCCATTTACGCATATTTGCACTGCTGATAGTGCCCAGACATGTGGTGTGTGTGAGCAGTGCACTGAGGAGAGCAAGGCTGCTTCATCTTCATCTTCTTCATCTTCTTCTTCTCCATGAGCCCTGAGGCCTCCTTATCCTGCCCAGCAGCAAACCACATGTTCCTCTAAAGTGCTGTTCCCACTGACAGACCCCTTCTCTGTTGGAGAATGCTGCTCCTCTTGAACCAAGGGGCAGCACAAAGTGCTGATGCTTCCCCACATCTCACTTTAATATGGGAAGCAAATGTAAATAAGTTCCTCACCACACTAGAAAAAAGAAATTTAACAATACTTGCAACACACAAAATTTGTTTTGTTCTGAAAAATCTACATGGCTTTTGTTGCTCTATGCTCTAATACATTATCAAAATTAGAAAATATAAAAAAACTCTTCTCAGACCACAATATTTAGAGAATATTTTTACATCTTGTTAAAAAATGAAAAAAGCTGAAGTTTAAACTTGCAAAAACTTGTCTTTCTTTTATTGCATACTTCTTACAGACATTGATTTTCTGTATTTTATAGTATTTTAAAAGTCAGTGGGAGAAAAAAATTAACCTCTTATATCTTCAAAGGCTAGGTGTTTCTGCCTGACTTCTAAGGCAAATCTAGATATATGTATATATATGAGGTAAATTCTAATTCATCACCCAGGCTTTAGATGGTGTAATTCTAGACAAGCCACTTAAATGCCAAGCCAAGTTATAAAGTGGGCTTTGTCAGATCTGGGATTAAAATAAATGTTTCTGGCTTTTTGCTGATTATCCTCTCAAAGTAAATTCTGACACCTTTGACCTTGGTCAGTAATTTCCTTAATGCAGCAGTCTCTTGGGCAGTAATAGGGAAACATCCATTGTTCTTGTCATATTTTTGGGTTTGGTGGCACAAATTTTTTTCCTCATATGGCTCAATAGCATCACATACTGTCTCAAACTTTGGCACGTGTAAGTTCTCTGATACAGGAACAGGTCTAGGCTTTAACAGCATGCATATTTTTATATTATTGAGCTGCAATGTCTTAATTTCATGAAATAGGCTGTGTGTTTTTCCTTTTTCTTGCTCCTTTGTAAAACTCTTACATCATTCTGAAAGTGGTCAATTAAAGACCTGCCCTCCCTTTTGCAAACAGGCTTGTGCTGTACAGATTTGTTTGATACAGAACACAGCTTTTGGAACTATTAGACACATAATCAGCAGGGATATGTTTCCCCCAGCTCTTTCCTGAAAAGAAAGTTGCCAGATTATTTCATAGTCTTTTTTTTAAGTTTGGATTCTTCAATCTGTCCCCTGGATTCTGAATAGGTGAAGTAATTTCCACATGCAGATGGTTCATGCCTTTTTACATGAGCCTGCTTTTCCCTTCTGGATTCCTACAAGCAAATTAACAGGTGGAACTATGAGCCAGTGACTAGCCAGCAGTATGCTCAGCCTCTCTAGTCTCTTCCAGACTCCTGCTTTGCTCAGTCAGTGGTGCTGGGTTGTGCTCCACGTTGTGCTGACAGGGAGCTGGCTTCACATGGCTCCTTCTGGCTTTGCACGGCATGAGTGGAGTCTGCTTTTAGTTCCTGTAGCTGTGAGTGCCTTCAGACACAGCCCAGCCTCGCTGAGGGATGCTGCTGTGCCTGAGCAAAGCTCCGCAGAGTGGAAAGGGGTCCCGAGCTGGGTGCTTTCCCCAGGTGTTGGGAAGAATGGAAGTAGCAGCTGCAGCCTCTCAGGGAATGTGCATAGTGCAAAGCATTTTCACTTTTCTTCCCCGTGCTCCTCTCTGTCATAATTGGATTTCAAAATTTTCATTAGGTTAATTTGCTATCTTGGATACTGTAATTAATAAATTTGTTGCTGTAAAGGAAGTCCCATGGATATTATGTTTATATTGTATAAGGAATATGTTTTATATAATATTATAGATAACTGTGTATATATTTATAATGGTAAGTATAATATTTAGTATGTTTATTATATATAATTTTATCATGCATTATATGTTATAAATATAATTTATAATCCGATTTCATGCCTGATTAAAAAGCCAGCAAAACCTCATGCAAACTAGATTTAAAGGCCAATTAGTTCAGGAACTAGGAGGTAATTAGGTATTTGTCTATTCCATTTCAGTAACTTTTGTGACAGTAATTAATGAAACGTGTTTTACAGTCATGTAATAATATATTTATATAATTAAAAATTTAAAAATATAAATACATATAGATAAATATAATAAAAAATCAGCTCTCTAGGCTGTTGGTGACCCCTCTGGGTTTTGCCAGGATATTCTGTTAAGATCTGACATGAGACTGATGAGGTACCATATGACAACAGCTTCCTTTCAGCGGTCACTAGCTGTAGGGACTGGAGGTGCTGCATTTGATCAGGGATTTATGCTGTGGCAGGGGCAGCAGGCTGCCTGTTGGGAGCTGCTGGCTCACAGCCCCCCAGCCCCTAGGAAACCTCTTTTAGCAGTGGTGTGATTCCCTTCCCTGCCAGAGGCTGTGGTGAGCTGGCTCCTGTGCCACACTGTCTTAGTTTGGAAAGACAGGTGTCTGTTAAAGGAAGGCAGGAGCCTCTCTTGAAATGGAAAATGTAAACCCTCTCCTTCCAAATTGTTATATATTTGAAATTAAGTGGCACTCAGGCAAAAATATGGTAGCAGGAATAACAGTTCTTTATTAGGGAAGAGAATAAAAAGATAAAATAAACAGTACAGAATACCAAAACAACACTGGCAGAGTCAGAATACAACCTGACACCCTGTTGGTCAGGGTGTTGGTGGCAGTCCAATTGGAATTGTGGCTGCAGTCCTCCTTGAGTGTCAGGTGTGGTTCTGTTGGAGCAGTGATCCTGTAGAAGGGGTGTAGTCTTCCTCTGGAGATCCAGTGGAAGAGGCAGATGTTCCCCTGGGAAATCCAGTGGAGAAGCCATGCTGGTATTCCAGAATCTCAACATTATATCTGGGTAGGAATGCTTGGCTCCTCCCTCTGGGCGGAGCATCTCCCAATGGGATGCTGTAGTTCTTATCAGTCATGCAATGACATTCAATAGCCTGTTATCAGCAGATGTCCTCCCAGAGGAGGGATTGGGTGTGGAAGAGATAAGGAAAACTGCCCACTTAACAGAAGACAACTGCCATACAGATAGCAAATAGAATATAATTTGTTTGGCAGTCCAGGACACACACATGCAGTGACATCTCGGGCCGTGGATGAGGGAGCCCCGTTGTCAGGCTGTGATGTGGTTGAAGTGGGACAGTCCAGAAGAGCAGCCTCCTTTTGTGTGTGTGAGTTGTGGCCTTGGGTGAGTGCAGGGTGTGTGAGCAGCCACAGCTCTTCAGATACTCCAGAATGGCAGCCTTGCACTCACAGGGGGGAAGGCAGAGCTCTGCACGATGAGATGAGAGGATGCATATTGGCTGAAGAGCATCTAGCGTATTCTTTGCTGGGTAAAAAACCTGGCTGGATGGCTGAGCTCAGAGAGTTGGGGGTTAATGGAATTATATCCAGTTGGTGGCCAGTCACCAAGGGTGTTTTCCACTCCTGGGGCCAGTCCTGTCTAAGACCTTTATTCATGATCTGGATAAGGGTATGCACCTTCAGTAAGTTGACTGGCAACACCAAGTTGGATGGGAGTGTTGATCTGCTGGAGGGCGGGAAGGCCCTGCAGGGAGTTCTGAACAGGCTGGAGTGATGGGTTGAGGCCAGTGGTACAAGGTTGAACAAGGTGAAGTGCTGGTTTCTGTCACAGCAACGCCAGGCAGCACTACAGGCTGGGAGATGAGTGGCTGGAAAGTGGCCCAGTGGCAAAGGACCTGGGGGTGCTGGTTGGCAGCAGCTGAACAGGAGCCAGCATGTGGCCAAGAAGGCCAAGGGCATTCTGGCCTGGACCAGCAATGATGTGGCCAGCAGGAGCAGGGCAGTGATTGTCCCCTCTCCTTAGCACTGGTGGGGTCACACCTCAAATCCTCTGCTCATTTCTGAGCGCCTCACTACAAGACAGACCTTGGGTGCTGGAGCCTGTCCAGAGAAGGGCAACAGAGCTGGGAAAGGATCTGGAACATAAGTCCTATGGGGAGCATCTGAAGGTAGTAGGGTTGTTCTGTCTGCAGAAAAGGAGGCTCAGGGGAGGCATTATTGCCCTCTACAAGTGCTTGAATAGACATGTGGTGAGGGGAGGGTCAGTCTCTTCTCCCAAGCAGCTAAGTGATAGGACAAGGGGAAATGGCCTCAAACTGTGCCAGGGTAGGTTTAGATT
This sequence comes from Agelaius tricolor, assembly GCF_023055355.1. Taxonomy (NCBI): domain Eukaryota; kingdom Metazoa; phylum Chordata; class Aves; order Passeriformes; family Icteridae; genus Agelaius; species Agelaius tricolor. The sequence goes on along the minus strand of NW_027269262.1, from coordinate 21,113,921 downwards.
GAATATTCTGAAAAATTTCTTCACTGAAAGTGTGGTTAAGCAGTGGAACAGGCTGCCCAGGAAGTCATGAAGTCGCTGTCCCTGAAAGTGTTCAAAAAACAGACAGACATTGCAGTCCATGATATGGTTTAGTGGGTGTGGGGGTATCAGGTCAAAGGTTGGACTTTTGGTGATCTTGGAGGCCTTTTCCCACCTAAATGATTCTATGAGTCCATGATCTGTTTTGAGAATGTTTTGGTTCCTGCAACCAAATGCTCCAAGTACAGCTGAACTGCAATGCAAATTAAATACCACTCATTCCTTTTTCTTTAAAAGCTAGCAAATTAAATTTTTAAATGGGACATGCCCTCCTTGTATGCTAGCTCTTGCATTTGGCAGTTGAATAATAAGATAATATATTGCTTTCTTTTCCCCTCTTTGTCATTCCTCTTTCATTCTTTGTATTTACTCAGGAACATTGCTTAAGTGGTTGGAAAGATGGTGGCAGAATAATTTTCTTAAAAAGTTGAAACAAAATATCAGCATAATGTTAATTACTTCCAGACCTAACTGGTAGTAATTCTAAAAGAAGAATAACTCTTTGAAGAGGTTGCAAAATATCTTTCAAGTTTCTACGAATTTTGTAATTTCTCACTGGGGAAGGGTCTGTAATGAGTGCTTACTCATTATTACCTGTTGCATGGACAGAAAACACACACCTTTACTTCCTTATGTAAGAGCATAAGACTGTTTTAGAGTTCTAAACAGTTTTAGAGTTCTAACAGTTTTTAGAACTCTCAAAATCAGCTAAAAGAAGTGAGTAGAGGGAATCAATCTCATAAATTGTTCCAGAGCTTCATTGGATTTTATGAGTTTTTTTATAAAAATAATTTTTTTTCCAATAAGAATGTCTACTGCAATTTCCAAATGTTATACACAATTATATGTTTTATATCCAAAGTTGAGTGGTCCTCTATCAAATCTATCTTTTCCTACTGGCACTTACAAACAGTTATCCTGGACCTCCTCAGTAAGATAAATATCCTCAGCTGCTTGAATTTCCTAGTCTGCTGAAATATGTTTTAGTCATTCTTGTGGCTCTTACTGATCCCTCTTCAGTTTTTCCATACAATTCGTGCTGTGCACTGCAGAACAGAGTGGTATGCTAGCCCAGCTTATGTTAGTGCCAATAGAGACAGTGTTTTCTTCCTGCCTGGTGTTTCCTTATCTGCATACCAAACCCCAACTCTGTTGCAGTTATTCATGGAAGATGATAATATTGGGCTATATACTTTTCCCCCCATGAAACAGGGATAAAAAGCTAGTACCTTTGCAATTGCCTTCTGGTTGAACAGCACATACCCTGAATTTGTGTGTGTAAAAGATGCTTGTCTGGTATGTGTCATGTAAGGATATTTGTAGGGCTTTCTTATTGGATTGTATTCCATGGGCATCCCAAGAAGGGTGCTAGAGTATATGAGAGTTAATAAATCTTGAATCCTTATGAGGCCATTTCCAACACCTGCTACCTTGTGTGATGACAGAGACAGGGAACTTTCAGAATTAAAATCAATGTTTTTTCCTATACATCAGAGACCATGCTGGTATGTGATGTTTTCATATTTCATTTGAAAGTAACTGCAGGCAGCACTTAATTTCATTTACACCTTTTAGAACATTTTTGGTTTTGACCAGCTGGAACAGACAGTTGCACTCAGTTGCATTTGCACTGCACAGACTCCAGGACAGAGGTGAGCAAAGATCAGATCACAAGTTCCTGAGCTGGATCAGGGGCAGCACCTCAGCTTTACCTCATGTGAGCCCTGGAGGACTTGCAGCACCTGCAAAATGGCTTATATGAGCTTTGCCAAGTGGGAACTGCCTCACTGGCTGTCACAGTACAATTCACTCTCTCCTGGTGTATGTGGATACTACCTCAGTGCACAGGCATCTAAAAACATAGAAATTCTGAGCTTACTTGTTAACAAGTGAAACAGACACTTGGAGCACAATAGAACAAGGAAATAGATGAATGAGAGAGAATTGGCAGAATACATCAGTTTTTCTTTCCTTAAACCACCAAATAGTTTTTTAAAAAGTTTAAGTGAAACTAAGCAACCACATAATAAATTTTTAAAAAATAAAAATAAAACCCATATTTATTGCATTTTTTGGATAAGCCGTATCTCCCAACAGGATTTAAAATCTTTCTTACCACTGACTTATTTGACAGTTCAGTCACAGTTTGGCCATGGTCTGATCAATATGGTTAGCCAAGAGCACCACCAGCCTGGAGGACACTGATGATACTTGATGCCTTAATAAACAGTCTGGGGTCTGTGAAAGGAAATACAATTGAGAAATTTTTTATGTCAATACAAGCATGGAAAATAACCCACATTACTTAAAGACCTTGTGCAGGATGAATCATAGCAGTGCTTAAGTAAATTACATGGAGCTGAGGAGAGCCTGCCTGGCAGCATTAAGTAGTCAGGGATGGAAAACAATTAGAAGTCACTGTCAGCAAATGGAGGTGAGGCTGCTGCTGCCTTGGAGGGCAGCACTGAGCAGTGTCTTCCTGATGCAGCTTTGCAGCACCCACGTTTCTGTGGGCAGTGTGCTTGAAGCTTCCCAGGAGGGATTTGTGAAGAGAGGTATTTTATTTTTTGGAGCAAATAATATTAATGGGTGGGAGGAATACATGTTTCTAGATGCACAAGCTGTTCTGTAGATCCAAAATAGCCTGTAGCAGTCTTCACAGTTCATCAACAGTTTAACAACTGTGTGGAGTGTAGATAGAGCTTGTTGGTCCAGCCACCTGACAGCAGGAGTGATGAGTGACTAAAGTAGGAGGAGAGGTGGACAAATACAGAGCTGGGTGGAAAAACAGCATGACCTGAAATTTATACTGCCTGTGGATTGTGGAGAGGCTTTCTGGGAGAGGGAGGAGGAGTTGCAAATACTTTAAGATCATTATTCCTGTTGAGTCTTTAGGGGTTTTTTGTCTTGGTGTCCAGTGGAACATATATGAATTTTTTTTTCCCAGCTTTTCTCCAGACTGAGCAATCACTAGGTTGTTTGGGTTTTTTTCCCCTCTGGTAACTGGATATTTTTGGCCTTTATCAACTATGTGTTCATTCAGGCATCTACTGGCTGGGGTTTCCTCCCCCAGTTTCCCAGAGGGCATTTTGCTGACCAAATGACATATTGGGAGGTGCAAGCCTCTGCTCCTGTCATGTTTCTGATTGTGTTGCAAGTGGGATTTACCGTCATGATTGTGAAAGTGTTTCGGAAAAAATGTTAGCCCAAGAGGTGTTTAGTTCCTTTTTGACACGTAGAGTTTAAAAGCATTAATACATTTCTGATGTTGTATGAATTGAGCAAACCAAAGGCTTGATTCGGTGCTGTTAGAGATGGGGGAAGGTTTGAGGCCAGGATTGATTGTTGTAGTTGGACTTAGCTGAAGTGAACCGGTGGTACATCACTACTTTGCCAGTCAGAGGTCAAATGTCCAATCTGCTTCTGCTTGGCCACCACCTCCTTTGGGTTGTGCAGGGACTGTGCCAGTACTTTGATAAGCAAATTTAAACCATATTTTAGCAATATAATGCACATAGTTGCTTTTCTGTCTTCTTCTGCGGAACAGGAAGGTGAAATGTCACTCTTTGTGATAAATAAGCAAGCTAGGTACTTTGATTTATGAAGTACCATTTCAGGTACCCCTTAGCAGTGATCAAGCATGGGAACTAATCTGGCCCAGGTGGGTGTGCCTTGCACCACACCCTAGGCAGAAGACTGATTGAGCACTTGAATGACAGGGTTATAGCCCCCATTTTTGCACACAAGTAGTTCAATTGTTTGATGGACTTGAGGGTGGCACATCCTTTTTTTTTTTTTTTTTTTTTGCTTTCTTCTTTTTGACCTGATGATACTGTACATAAAGTTAGCTGGTCCTAATGAGCAAGAGAAGGACAATGAATGCATCAGAGCCTTCTTCACAGCATCAAACATGCAGAACTGTTTGGAACAGTTCCTGCATTATTCTGCAACATCTTTAAGAAAGGCTGGTGAGATTGACCTGTCAGTAGCAGGACAAAATGTGATTTCATATCTTGAAGCTTCACTCAGAGTTGGAAGAGTTGGTGTTAAGATACAGTTTGGTACATTCTGTGCCTTGTGGGGTGGGAGCCTTCAGGTCTAGTTTACCCAGCATTCACAATATTTTGCCCCATTTTCTCATATCATTGACCTAGGCATTTGTCAATCCTTGGGTTAAGTTTTATACTGAATATAGGCCTGGTTTCAGTTACAGCATTAAATAAATGTGTCTGTGCTATCTGCTTATGTGTCCAATCCAAAAAGTTCATACAATGGACTGCTTTATAGGATAGTAAAGATTATTTGGAAATAATATGAAGCTTCATTCTGGAACCCATTCAACAGTGTAGAACATGTGCTTGCTAAATAACATTGGATTTAAGCATTTTGTGCTAAGCTTTTTTATGTACATTTTCTCTTAATTCTCAGAAGCAATTGGGATTTTACATACCAAGTTTCAAGAAACAGAATTTAAAGATTATGAGTGTAGCTAGAATTCTGTAGTAAATCATGTAATTTTCTTTGCAGTCACATTTAACATGGGAGCATATTTTATACTAAGATGAGAAAGAGGCAAGAGGGAAAAGACTTTATTAAGATTAAGAAAAAGATGGCAGAAATTATTCCTTCTAACAGTCATCTAAACTCACTAAACAATTGCATTTTTCTGTGAGTAGTGAGGAGTATGGAGTGGATACATGGCAACAGAATGACTACTTAGGTATTTCTCCCTGTGGATAGTTTGCAGTGGTTCTACACTATTCATTTAAAAGACATTTGCTGGGGAACAAAAATATATTATTTCATATATCTAACAGGCCTGCAGAGGCTGAGAGTGGTTCAAAAGCTATACCTTCATCTCTTGCCCAGTGTCTGCATATTCTGTTTTTGAAAGCAGAGGTTAAGCACTGGAAATGCTTTGGCAGATGTCCATAAGTACCCTCATGTTAGCAGTTTCATTGTCATAAGGTGGCTTTCCAAAGGTCTCCTTAGGTATTTGATTTGTGTCTTGTGTCCTGTCTCATCCTTGCTTCATATATCCCAACTGCAGCATGTCTCACTTGTGAGGAAGGCACAATGGCTGTCATTGCTTGCTTAAGCTCGTGACAGCAAAGTTACGGATCTCATCTTTCTGCAGGAAACCTTGGGTTTCCATGGCAGAAACCATGGCAGAAAACTCTGTGACATGATGCAGAGCATTACATCTATTGATGCTTCAAAGGGCTGCTCTTGGCCTCTTAAAGCTGGCCTCATTTTGGCTGCTGCACAGCACATCCCACATGGGGTGCGCTGATCCATTTCTTCTGGCACGCAGGAGCAGAGGCTGTGGCGCTGCCTTCCTGCCTTCCTTCCCCAGGCGTGAGCAGAGCCAGGCTGCGCAGAGCCCGGCACAGCTGTGCAGCGTTGGGACACCATGGGAGGCTCCAGCAACCACAGCATTTCGGCAATCCAGGGGATAACGGGCTTATATGTGCAAGCAAATCAACCCAGCTGACAGGGTGGATGGAACCTCCTGCACCTGGCTGGGCACTGAAGGAAATACATCTTGTAAGTCTGTCCTGTGGTGTGGCAGGTTTGCGGCATCCAGGAGAGCAGAAACAAGCCGTCCTTGAAGTAATTAAATGTTCTGCAAATAGTGAGAAATCTCCTGGAACATTTTACCTCGTCTGTCCCTTGGAGCTTGCGTTGAATCCTACAGAGTTGCTTTCTCCAAGAGTAATTTCTTTCCGTTCCTTAATGCTCCTGTTTCTGGAGAGCCTTTCTGTCCCCATGTGTGCCAAAGCAATGCTGTTGCTGTTCCTTCAACTTGTCATATGGTTTCCCTAATCTTAAAAGAATGCAGAAACCTGCAAGCCTGTCAAGTTATTGGAAGCACTGGAAACATATGTCTGAGTCATCCAGAAACTCAGGTAATGGAGTGGAGGAATTTCATGTTTTTCTTTCCAGAGGATGTGCAAAGAGTTGGTTTATGCCTACGCAGTATACTTGCAAGATCAGCCTATCAATACAATACGTTGTGCATGAGTTTTGGCTGCTTTTAGAACTGTTTAGCTTTTAGAGAAGGAGGATGCAATAGATTTCCATTTTCCCCCTTCATAAGTACAAAATTCATTATAGTAATTAAAAATACAAAATTCATTATAGTAATTAAAAATAAAAAAATAAAAATTTTCAGTAGTTGTTGTGTTTGGGTGAAATGTACATGAAAGGATAATTTTATGACATTACAAAAATGTACATATTTTATAGCCACCATGCATCTTTGCAGATAAATTAGGTTTTCCATAGGATAGGTATGGAGTTTAGGGCAGGATAATGGGTGCAGCTGCACCAATGTCAGTAAGTCTGTAAGACTCTTTTTCAACACTTTTAGAACAAGTTGTGAGACAAAAGTGCAGAAGATTCAGTAACAAAATTATGTTTCCTGTGAATTTCTTGTCCACCATTATTCAGTGACAGTCCATAGAACTGTGAAGATTACCCTTGTATATAAATGGCAGCTTTTACTTCCCTTCCAATGTTTATGTATTTTGGCAAAATCTTAACCTTACAGAACTGGAGCACCTCTTCTCTCTTGTCCTTTATACGTAGTGCTCATGATCAGCCTGGACTCTGCAGGGGCAGGGGAGTTCTTTTTGCTTTTGCAGCAAAGTTGTCTTCAAACTGCACTTGCGGACCTTGAGTTGCTGTCTTTCATTACACTCTTCAGCCACACAAAGTTGCAATTGAAAGGCAATATTTCATTTTTTTTCACACATTGGTGGAAACGTTACAATGTCAGAGCAGATTATGGATTCACTGTTACTCTCTTCCCCATGCCCCACTGCAGAAGCTGAAGCAACTGTTTATGGCAAGTCTGGGTGTAATCACTCACTGAGCAAGCGGAACTGGAGACTCCCAGAAACCTGAGAGCTTCCACTAAGTGTGGAAAGCTTGGCTCCACACAGAATTTTCAAATGGGCAAAAGCTCTTCCATGTGTTCTTGGGAAAGAGATGTAAATAGCATCCCTGAAAAAGTTAATGATGCGCTAGCCTAGCATATAAAGTTTGTGGAGTTGCCTTTAAATATGCTAAAGACATTATGGCTTGAAAAAGAAATTAGTGTCTGGCAAATTATATGTTTGCATGTAAAGAACAATAGTGTCTTTAAACAGCAAGTATACTTAAAGGAAAAGCCAGGCTGGGCTTATTTGTGTGCTGCAAATACTGTGATGAGGGCAGGGAGGAAAATGCCTCTGAGCATTTCTGGAAATTTCAATGGAAATACTAGGAATAAGTGCTGAGGGTGATATTGTGTAGGGGAAAAGTGTAGAGCATTATGGAGACTTGAAGCAACCAAGAAAATATAAAGATGTACGAGCAGGTTGTATCACAATTGTTTTCTTTTCACCATTGGACGTAATTTGCGCCATTGTCTCAGAGCAGTGTGACTCTGAAATTGCCACTAACCCAAGTTCTAGAATAGCATTCTGGACAAATTTTAGTATTTCATCTCTTACATTCAGATATGGAATCTTACAGTAACCAAAGAGGAATGCTTTCCTTGGTCAGGAAGAATTTTCCTGGAACTGAGGAGAGTTGGGGCATCAGTCCAGTTTCCAGCAGAATCTGACATTTTCATTGGCATTTTCTATCTTATTTAGGGCATAAAATATTCCAAGAAGCAATTGAACAAACATTAAAAATTGAAAATGAAACACCTGATTTTGCTGCTAGGATCTGATTAAGTTGTTGGTCTTCTAATAAAGTTTACTGTTTGAGAGATGCTATTAAAGGTAAAATTGAATTTTCACTGCAAAGTTTATATGATCATGTTTATTAATGTTGCTTTCCCTAGAGTCACTTACATTTTGCTTAAGTAAAATATATAAGATGTTAAATGCTGGTCTGGCTGGATTAAGGCAGTTATGTGTTCAAGTCCTTTCCTCTCCTCAATTGCGTTTTTATGAAGATGAAAAGTTCCTGTATTGGAGCAAAGGCCTAAGTTCAGGAAAACGTCATAGTCATATCAAAATAGAGTGAAAATGGGATAGTTTTGCCACTCTTTAGTACAAGCAATGCTTTCAGAATGCTCTGCAGTATGAATGAAAATAACAGAATTTTAAGAATTTGCAAGTATAAGTATTGAGATCCAGTTTAAAACATGTTTACATTGGCACTGGGTGGCTCTCGTGTAAATATATAAAAATTTTTAAAACTTATTAAATATTTTTATATAAATGCTTCTTTTAGGTTATCACATAAAGCTTGAGTCTGAATCATTTGAAGATACATCACATCATAAAGCAACACAATGTCTAAATTTTGAGCTGTTGATAAGTTTGTGAGCTTTTAAGTCCCTGGGTTTTGTTCTTAAAAAAAAATAGCTCTTCTCAACCTTAAACTCTTGATTCTTCCATATTTTCCTTCTTTAATATAATATGACTTGTTAAAAAAAATCTTTTGATACTGACAACTAAAACTCTAAGCATGCCTCTTTAAAGACATTATTTTAATAAGAATAGAGCTGACTAGAACTGCTGTATACCACCATCCTTACTGCTAAGAGGTACACAGAAGAGTCAGACTCCAAGAGCTGCCATGGCATTGTGTGCAGTTAGATACAGCTTTTTATTCCAATTCAGCACCTCAGATCACACACCTTATGTCTTTGTTGTTCTTTTTTTGTCTAACAAGGAAAATGTTTTCCAGACTGAGAATGTTTTAGGGTGGCTTTCTTCCCCCTTTATATTTTTTTTCGTTTTTCATTCATTTAAAACTGGTTCATAATTTCACTCAAGCCATTACAGGGTTCGTAGAGCTGTTAAAAATATTTACTACATAAGCTGAGGAAGCATCTGCTTTTTTCTTCACTAATTTTGTTTCTCCAATCTGTTATGTACTGTTTCCTTCCTGAATGTGCAAAGGTGATGGAGGCTATAAAAAGCCTATTAGAGTGTAAAGAAGGGGGAATATAAAGCAGCAGTACAGATCTCCTTTCGATCTGAGGGATTGCTAAGGATGGAGAGTAACATGTTTCCCTGAATTATGAATTGGTTAGTCTGTGTGAGCTAGGAGGCCTGGGTTCAGAGAAGAATTAAAATTATAAATGCAAAGAGGACAGGATTTTGCATGAGGTAGGAGAAACTACCTCAGAAACTGGGGGAGAGCATGAGAAAAGCTTGATGACCTACCTGCTGCAAAGAAAGAAAAAGAGATGTGTCAGTGATAAGACTACAGCCGTAACAATGGCATTCAGCATCTGTAACCCTCAAAAGAAATTACAGTGTTGTTTACTATTCCATAATCCATTCCCAACCAGGAACTAAAGGTATGGTAAGCATCTCACATAAATGTTCTGAAGCAGAGGTCTTAGTGGTGCAATGAAAAGTGAGGAATTTTGTGGAAAATGCTACAGAAGATTAAGACAATAGGCAAGAACTGCTTAGTGTGAGATCTTTCAAAAGATGTACTGAGGAAGAAGGGATGATCACGGAGAAGAAGGGATGGAAATCAAATAGCACTGAGCAGAGTTTTATTAATAAGCACACCATTAGGGTTCTCTCTTGCACAGGAATTTAAACTGGGTGGTCAAGTGGACAGCAGTCTTTCAGAACTGACAGAAGAAGTAACATGAAGCTCAAAAGATTGAACTAGTCCAATGAAGCAAGCCATGATAAACAGACTAAATGGGGAACTATTTATAAATAGCTATAATAGAATAATGTGACCAGTGCCTTAAACTGAAGGGATGAGGCTAAAGGAAAAGAGTGACTCAGAGATGAGAGGGAATTTCTCAGCATTGATTTTCTGTAATTAATTAATGGCAGGTAAACTTGTGACGTTCTTCCCTGAGGTAGATAAAGATATATTCCAGATCCTTCTGTGCTTATACTCCTGGTGTGTTGGCAGTGATCTTTGCTATCACATGTAGGACTGCAGGGGTTATATCCACCCTTGCAACTGAGAAGGGCCAACCTGCAGGGTGGGGCTGGCCAGGTTCTGCCTGCTCTACTAGGCAGCTGAATGCCTCTGCAGGCTGGCCACCACAGCTCCTAAAATCATGGTGGAGAAGCTTTTCTTCAGAAGGTTTGCATGAGAAAAAATGAGGATTCAGTAAAGCTACTTTTATTTTTTACTGCAGATAAGTTGATTAATATTTTCATGCTCAATATACCTCCCCTGACAGTAGCATAGGTCTTTCCTCAACTCAAAGTACAGCTGTTCTTTGAGTGTTGGTAATACTGCAATTGTCAACCCAAATATGGTGATTTGCCTCACTGATAGTTTATTGTACAAATCATTGAAGGAATTTGGTGCTTGAAGGTGATTTTATTCCATGTTGTGGCAAAATGCCCCCTTACTACAGATACTGTGTATCTAGTAATTCAGACTGAGCATTGAAATATATTTTTAATTCCTGTCCTGATACTGTCATGAATGTCTTTGTTCCTGCTTAGTTCACTTCCCTGTTTCTTAATGCTCTTGCTGTTCCATTCAGGTGTTTATTATACTTAAAAACCTGTAATAAAGTTGTCAGATTATACCTGTTCCTTTTCAAATAGCCTAAGGGAACCTAGCTCTTAGCTTATTTATATGCCTTTTCATTGTTCCTGAAGTGCAGCAGACTATTTTAGAAACAGCAATAGTGTTGAAAAAAATGTATTAAATATATGAAAACTGAACTCCAGTGAACTCTCTGTATTATGTCTTTTGTTTTGCTGCTTTTTCATTAAGTTGCTTTCTTACTTCTTCCTCTAACCAAACCCTTTAAAAACACCTTGGTGGAGTTTCCTTGTTTTATTAATTACAGACCCACTGTGCTCTCGGCACTGCTGTTAAAATAATGTTTTTGATAGAGTTGCTCATTGTGGCAAAGGTGACCTTTCTGCACTGACAAAATTAGGGCAGTGTGGAAGGTCAGCAGGAACAATTCACTGAGGCTTCACTTCAAGTTGACTTCTTCCTTCCTGGAAGCATGAAAGCATTTGTGCAGGCATGCACTCCCCTGGCTCTCGGCACACCCTCAGCCGCTTGTGCTGCTTTATTAGCAGCCCAGCTCTAATCCAAAGCAGCACTCACAGCTGTGAGGCAGAAAAAGCTGCTTGCTGCTGCACTTGGGCCCTGCTTTGGGCTGCTTGATGTCGTAACTACGTGTGAATAAAGCACCCAGTGGCAGAAGAGTACTCGAGGAAGATTAATCACGCTTTGGCTGGACACTGTGTGGTGTGTGCAATACAGATCACTTCAAACCACAGAATGGCCCTGGAGCCTTTCCATAGTATTCTGGGCCCTGCAGGGGTGTCTCCAATTACTGCAGAAGCTCAGGTGTGTGCATGAGTGGAGAGATGCTGAAGGGGGGAAAAATATATTTTGGGAAAATGCCACTGCATGGTTACCTGTAAACTGTGCCCAAGCACTGAGGATCACTCTTCCTTCCCACACCAGTACCCTGTTCCCTTTCCTTTAGGAGACAACAGCAGCTTTTGCTGCTTCATTCACTGGAAATGAACTGCTTTATCCACACCAGGCATTCCCAGGGTGGGATTTCTGTAAATGAGCTACTTGTGTGAGCCTATTCCTCAGCTTCTGTTGCCTCTCATGCCCTGAGGGGGGATGAGAGGCAAAAATAGCTCCCTGAAGAGGGGAGCTATTTCTTTTGTATTACTTTTTTATCTCTGAAAAAAACAAGCAATAACTTTTAGATCCTGATAGTATTAAACATCTTTTCTTGCCATATACCTACTATGGTTCTGTTTACTCATCTTGAGATTTGGATAGCTGGGAAAGTCTTCTCCTTTCTTCCTTGAATAGATTTTACTAGAAGTATTGCCAAATACCAACCATTTTCTGGATGTTTTTGTCCTGCAGGACCTTCTGGGGAGATATATTTGTTCTTTTTATAACCAGAATTCGTGTATAATACTGCAGGTGGTCAGATGTACATCACAGCTCTTCCCTATGAGTTTTTACAGGTGGTATTTGACTGAAATGTAACAAAAAACCTGATGAGAAAATGCTATCAAGCTTTGCAAAATTCAACATTCACTTGCAATAATGCTAGCTTGAGCAATTGTCCATTGTATGGGAGCTGGGAAGAAATTTAAAAAATTATTCTCGTGGTTCTCTGAACTTCAAGAAGGCAGTTATCACAGAATCACTTAGAATGATCTCAGGTCCTATTGAGGAGTTGTAGAGAGACTTGCAGAGTGTTATGGTACTAGTAAGCTGAGGAGTTTGCTCTTGCACTGCACCCACTGCTGCTCCCATGCGTGTTACCTAGGTCTGCCTTACCTTTGCAAGGCTGTTGACAGAAAATGCTCATCTCTGGCTATGTTTTTTCCTTCCCTTATATTCAGCCGTGTTTATTTGGAAGCCTAATATTTACATGCTCCACCAATTGGCCGCCCATTAATTTTTTTAGTCCTTAGTGCCAGATTGCCTGTTTGCAACTTAACCTTTTCTTGACCTGGTTCACAGCTTACTTTCTTGACTTCTGGCCTTCACCAGTTTTTAAGCACCATTTGGCTCCAGCTGTTCTTATAAAAGGAGAATTTAATTTCACCTTCCAGTCAGCCTTAGGGCTTGAAAACACTCATCAGTTTCAATCATGTTTGCAATACTCTATATGGAGGAGACGGCGGCTCTTAACGCTTTGCAGTATAATGTGTTTTCAGTCCTGTATTTATTGGAAGTGCTTATACGGCATTCTTACAGGATTTAAAAATCCACATGGGAGAGGAAGGAGTGAGATTTTAAATGCTGATGGAGCTGGATAAGAACTATAAGTATTATGAATATGATAGGAGGTGATTTCTGCAAATGCTGCTGTCCTCCAGTTACAGATCATTGCCCTCTCGTGTCTGTTTGGTTTGAGCCTGTCAATGGCTAGTTTGATTTCTATCATCTGTTCTCTTGTGCAAGAAAATAAGTGAGGTATAGCTTTTTAATGCCTCTTATGACTGTACAGGTCTCCATCATATTCTTTTTCAATTGTCTCTTCTTTTGACTGAAGAATGTTTGTGATTCAAAAGCTGTTTCGTATTTTTGCTTGTCCTCAACATACTCCTCTGAAGTGCTTCTGCTTATACTAAAGTGTTTTGAGAGGAGGAGACCAGGGATGCATGCAGAACTTGAGTTGTTTTTTTTCCTCTGTGGTGATGATTGCTCTTTTCTTGTTCTTTATTCCTTTGTGAGAGTTTTGATTTTGCCCTTCTTTGTTTGTTTGTTTGAGACTATGTATACTTGGAACTATGGTGTGTAACCATCTATTGCAATCCCAAGATCTTACTTGTCAATGGTCAGCTCAAACTCTTTCACTTTATGTGGAAAATTGCCTATTTTTGTGAAAAGTTTATCTAAATGAGTTTTGTTTGTACCTACATTATATTATTTGACAATGTAATGTCCAGTAGCAGAGTGTAATTTAGACTTTTCTGCAGTTCTCTAGAGCAAGCCCTCATCTTCACCTCCTTGAATAATTTAATCTATCAACCATCATACTTATTGTTTTCCTATTAAATACGTTGTCTAGATTACATGTGAGCCTATCAAACTGTGTGAGCCTTCCCTGAATGACAAGTGACTGATAACTCCTGCTTTGTTTTCTGTTCTCAAAAATAAGGAGTTCACCTTTGAGACCTTCCCACTTGTTTTGGCTGCAGGGTTTCTTTCAAGACTTCAATGTAGACATTAATTGAGTATCTTCTGGAAACACAAGTGAACTATAGCAAACAGATCTTCCTCCCTCCTTTGGTACTTTTCTTTTTGGTTAAGATTGCTGCTTGCAGTGGTTTTGTTTGCCAGCTAACAAGTCATTTTAGTTTTTTCCATATTTTGGCCCTCTATTCCAAGCTCTCTGAGTGTGCAATCTGAGCCATATAATAGGGTTTAGAGGCTTTCTAAATGAAAGGCCAAGTTATACAGCTCAGAAATCAGGTGGTTTCTCCTCTTCATCTGTAGCTGGTGGAACTTGGGTAAATTCCCCTCTCCAGCTGGATAGCTTAAAACCTGCAGAAGGAGATGCTGGTATCCACACTTTGCAGTCCAGCAGGATTGTTTAAAGCAGTATCAGTGGGAAGAGCTCCAGGTTAGTCTCTGCAGCACAAAAGACCTACTGTGAGCCAGATCTGTATCCAAGATGTATTCGCATTATGCAAGTATTTCCTGTTCAGATGACTATTAATCAAACCAGACAACTCTTAACAGCAAAAGCTTTCTATAAAATTCATATTTAGGACATGGCATAAACTTACTAAGAATGGCTGTTGATGGTTTAAAACAACAACAATAAAAATTAAAAAAAACCAAACAAACAAAAAAAAAAAAAACAAAAAAGAATTTGAGAGAATAAAATCTGCTTCTGGAATGTAGAATGGCATTTTGCTCTTGCATGAGCTCATATTTATGCCTTTCATAATTAATTAAGAGAATGAGTCTTAGGAGTGGCTGAGGGAGCTGGGGGTGTTTAGCCTGGAAAAAGGGAGTATTTTTGCTCTCTACAACTGCCTGAAAGGAGGTTGTAGCCAGGTGGGGATCAGTCTCTTCTCTCAGGCAACCAGTGAATGGACAAAAGGAAATGGTCTGAAGTTGCACCAGAGGAGGTTTAGAAAAAATTTCTTCATTAAAAGCGTTGTCAGGCACTGGAACAGGCTGCACAGAGAAGTTGAGTCCCCATCCCTGGAGGATTTAAAAGACATGTAGATGTGGTACTTGGAGACACGATTTAGTAGGGGACTTGACAGTGTTAGGTTTGTGCTTGAACTTGGTGGTCCTAGAGGTCTTTTCCAACCTAAATGGTTCTGTGATTCTATAGTACTTCATATTTCTGCCTAAAGATAACTGTGTTCATTTAACCTTGAAAGCGGGTTCTACAAGAAGGGAAACTTGTGATTTTATTTCAGGGCTGCATTGTTGAGAGTGTAATACATCCTGCAACATGAAAGATAACCTCCTACTATAACTTTGTAAGTGTCAGTGAGTCCCATTAAAAGATCCCTTCTCATCATTTCTGGATATGGAAGCTGCGTTGGGGAGTGTTAGTGACTTTGGCTTTCAAGTGTCTGGTGCTTCTGCTTTCTGCACTGAAATGTTGAATTTCAGTTAATAAAAGTCACCTAAGGGGGTGGGTGCCCTGAACCTGGAGAGCAGAACAACCACTGAACTTGAGTCAAAGTGCTTTTCCTGTCAGAGAGTTAAGAATCCCTAATTTAGAAAATGCACTTCAGTTCTGAGGTATCTTCTGATCACCTCTGTTGAACAAAACAACAGCCACTTTCCTGGAAGGTTTTTCTGTGCTGCACTCCTCTTCTGTAGTGGCTGATTGGTTGTGCAAAGACTCTGCCCATCTGCATCCTTCCTTGCACCTGCCAGCCCTTTCTCTTCCGTTGACAGTTCTGCAGCACTTCTTTCAAAAATATCTTCCTTTTCAATTGTTTTAAAATTATTTTCCAAGATGAAACTCAGCTACTCTAGATCTGTCCCATCCTCATCTCTCAGAAGGACCTGTATGGTTTCACACTTGAAAGGACCCTGGAGGATTTCCCCTACCTGGGGCATTTCTTACAACAGCGTTACTCACAGTAAGGAGGTGTGTGCCTGAAGAAAGGAGGAGCAACATCATGTGCCTGTTTCCTTTCCCTAGTGCTGCTGTGGTTTTCCAGGCAAGAAAGCTTTCTTTTCCATGATTTCAAAGGCTCAGTCTGGGTGTTGCCTTTGGTAGCAGAGGGCACATGTTGCAAATTCTGGAGAGGAAGGAAGAACAGAGGTCCTCAGGGTAATAGCTGCCTGGCTGCAGGCCACAGGACTGTTCAGGTCTTAGATTCTTGTTTGAGTTAAAGGAATGACAGAGCTGATATGTGGGATCATTTTTCTGAAGCTGTTAGTGGAAGTCCATCTATGCTTGGTACTTGACACCTCTCTGGGAAGCACTGTCAGACGGCCAAGTGTGCTCACTTGCACAGCTCAAATGTGTCTTATGTTGGCAGTATTGATTCTGAAAAGAACAGTCTTACAAAGACATATTTTAGTCTTTTGGAAGATATAGTTTAATCCATTTCCCAGATATAGCATGGTCCTCTTAAAGCCCCAGTGGGATTTTGCTTTCCATCTCATCTGAACAGACTGCAGAAGGGCCAGTCCAATGTTCAAACCCTACCCTGCTCTAGAGTGCACAGTGACAGCAAGGTACTTACTACCTGATGTGTACTGTGATTTTTAAATTTTTTTAAAGCCCAGCCACCTCAACTTCATGAATAGTTTTATAGATGTATAAAAGCAAAAACTTTATCTATTCCTCCAGACAATTCCCTTGCCTAACTTTCATTTGAATTGAAGCAAGGCTTGATCTCCTTCTCCAGCTCCTTCCCCCATCCAATAGTTATAGCAGAGATTTCCTCTCATTAAGTGAACTTCAGATGGAGCCCACCCTCAAATAAAAATCCAAACATTTTGCTTTATTTTGGGCAAAGGGGGCAGGGAGGCATGTAAAAGACAGGAGGAAGATAAATAGCCTTTCTAAACAAACAAAGGATAATTGCTCTCATAAATGTGGGTCCTCATAATTTAAGAGCAATAGTTTATATACTTGGTAAGCCTTATAAACAGAGAGAGGAGACAAGGGCCAGAGTTGTGTTCAATAAAAGGTCCAACTCAACAAGGCCCTTGATTGTTGTGTATTTTGTGAGCCTCTGCCAAGTTTCCTTGCTAGCAGGGCTGTGCTGAGTGCTGATATCTGCACAGAGGAGCAAGCTCTGAGAGTTCCTCTGCTCTGTCCTGGGAGTGGGAGGGTGCCGTGACTGAGAGCAGTTAGAGGCAAAACCAAACCATTCTGCGTGGGCAGCTCTCTGTTGTGGTGGGCAGCATGATACTGTGGGGTTGGCAGGTAGAAGGTTCATCTGAAAAGCCTAAATCTAGAGTCTGCTTATAGTACAGTATGTAGAAAATTTAAATCTGTCATGTATTTGCCTGGTGGTAGACACCAATGATAAAGGCTTTAGCCTCACCACAGCCTCTAGCAGTAGTTGACTCCGTGGCTTAAGGAAGGCTGGTTAATTTACCTGATTTGATTTCTCTCTCTCTCTCTTTTTTAAATTTTTTTTTTAAGATTTCAAAACAGTTAATGAATGAATGTGAAACAGTATTCCTGTTAAACAGACTTCTGTTGTGATTATTGACTTGCTAAGAGAATCCTCCCAGCATATCTCAGATTGGGTATATTCTGTTGTACAGGTAAACAAAACTTGAACTGAAAATTTAAACTGTTTCAAATAATGAACCTTAGGGTTGCCAGGTCTCTCATGGTTGCATGCAGGAATCTGGTGATTCCACACTGTGCATGGGGGTGTGTCCAGAGGGTTGTATTTCAGGTCTGCTACCACCTCTAACTTGAGGTGTTAATGAAGTTTTTGTTGTATGATGCATTAGCTTCTTTCCTGAGCACCTGTAGTCTGCTTGCTTTTTCTTCACTTTTTTTTCCCATTAAACTAGAACACTTTGTATCTGTGTATTCAGATTTTGTCTGCTGCAACTACTGCCTGTGATGGTGAAGAAGTTATACCTGGTCCTGGCTGTATGGGCTTTACTAGTGGTACTGGGGGACAAACAACAGCAGTTGCATTTCAGCAGCTGTATCTGAATGCTCAGAGTAGTAGAGGGACCTCAGGGCAAAGAAAGATGCATGGCTGGGTGGGCACAAATATTAGATGTGTTGCAGTATGCCATATTCTGCATGATCTTCATGGGATACCTAACACAGGTTGGTGGCATCATGTGGTCATGCCAGTGTGAAATATTCCTGTGAAAAAAGAAAATTTTCTGCCTTTCTGTGAACATCACTTGCCTTTAATGCTCTGGTACCAGAATGGGCAATTGCAAGGAAGCAGACCTGTTCTGTGACCAGGCTGGGCTTGCTCTCAGGCTGCTAAATGACTCCTGGTGGCTAATTAAATGTGATAGAAGTAAGCTGCCAGTGCTTTGTTGAGGAGCACAGGGGGCAGGTAATAAATACTGTGGCATGCTCACAGGTGACTGAGGAAGTTTAGGTGCCTGTCAGCTGCTTTGAGATGATGGGTGTCTCAAAGTGCCCTGAAGCTCCTCCGGAGCTCTGTCCATCAGCAGGAGCACCTCAGTGCCAGCTGCAGAGGAGGCTGCTCAGCCCTGCTGCAGGCCTGGCTGGCCACAGGCTGAAGCTGGAGAGCTTGGAGGGTACTGATGAAGCCAAGTGGCTGAGATCTCCTGTTCAGCTGTCAAAAGAAGACAGGCACTTTACTTTCTCCCAGTGGTGAACCTGTCAGATGCAGCAGCATCAGGTCTGTTGCTTGAGCTTCTCAACCACCCTGACTCATAAGATTTGCCTAGATGTCAAAACATGTGCTGAGGAAAGTCTCAACAATACATTTGATGCAGTGTTTCTTTTGGATACAGTCTTTTAAAAGAAGCAGAATATGAATTCACATCAAGGTTGCCAAGACATCCAACAGCTTCTGAATTCCTTGTATGTTAGTGCAATGGTTATTATGGCTTATTTTAAAATATACAATAAAATATAAACTGAATTTCCTAATCCAGTTTATATTGGTTATAACATAAGAATAAACATCTGGCTTCATCCTCTGGCTCCACTCATCATTATCTGTATGACATTTTTGACATTGTGTTGTGCAATGGAATTATGGGTTTTAACGAAGGGTGCAAAAAAGGGAAAAGAGTGAAACAGCAGCACTTTTTACATCATCATAGCTGACAACAGCTCAGTGCTCATATCCTCTGAAACCACGGTGCTTCCCATGATTTGGGAAAGGGTCCCATTTCCCCTGCATGTCTCCCACAGCTGCAGCTGTCCCCAGCTCTGGGGCATGCTCCATGTTTTCCAGAGTCAGGACTTCTGCTCCAGCATTGGTGCATCCCCAGGATGCATCATCTTATGGGCTGCACTGGAGCTCACCTTAAGACCTGGTACAGCCCAAAGTCATTCTCATGGTCTATCGTGTCTGTTCTTTTGCCACTCTGCTGAAAGAGAAGAGTAAGTGTTTAATTAGGGAGAATTTGATTAAGAAACTGGTAGAAGTCTGAAAAAAGCTATAGTACTGCAGTTGTGTCTCTAATAAGTTACTACAGCTCAAAGTATCATTACTCCCAGGAAAGTGAGAAGAGCCATTTTCTGGTTGAGTTCCAAGGATGTGCTGGACACACACTAAAAGCTGTTTTCCTTGCAGTGTAAACTTGACTTAAAGCTACAATATCTTGGTAGCTTATCTTAAAGTTTACAGCTCCATCTGTTTTCTGAGCAGTGCTATCATGAAATGTCTCCATTTTAAACAAAGCAGATGAAGCCTCTGCAAGTGTCCCTTATTGTAAAGCTGTGTTCTGTGGCTTGCCTGATTAATTTTTAATTAATTTAAACATAATAAGCTAAATTTAACCCAGCTTTCCTGATCTTACATACTTTAACAAAAAAAAAAAAAAAAAGAAAGAAGAAAAGAGAGAAAGTTAATAGGGTAAAATTATTATGGTTTAATTGTGTGATTGGAATATTACTCATAAGGAATTTGATACCTTTTCCTAGAAAAAATGTTTTAAATTGCTTAATTGCCTTTAATTTGGTTTCCTAATTATATTAGGTGTATATTAAGTTTTTCCCTGGCACACACTTTTATAAATGAAAGGTGAGCTTTTTACTCAGTTGTAGCACTTCTGTGGTTTCCATTACTTTCCATACTTAGGAAGAAAATTCAAAGCTGCTGTTTCATTTCTGGCCCTCTGTAATTATCGTAAACTGCCTATAGGTACAGCCAAATGTAGCTCTGTATGGAAATAATGCACATATATGTATGGAGAGATAATTAGATTATACCAGGGCTGTGATTCCCTGCAGGAGAAACCAGAGTCTGAATCAGTTGCAGACCTTGCCAAGGCAGAACATGATCCCTCATTGCAGGTGTATAGCATCTCCCTGTTGCTCCACTATGCAGTGCTACCAGTGCTCCACAAATCCACAGTGACATCTAGGTTGCTTTTGGAGTTTGTCCACACCTTTTCTAAGCAATGGCTTGTTGCAGCTGGTTAAACAACACTCTTTAATCCCTAGCTTTATTTTGAAATTCTTGTCAACGCCTGATATAAATCAGTTTTCTCATCCTTAAAAGTATAACAGAAATAAACAGCAGCGAGTGATGAACCACATGTGCTGCAGTGGAGCGCTATTCAGTTCAGATAGCTTAAACTAAAATTAGGATCAAAGCAGTTTAATACTGGTATGAATTTAATCAGAAGTCAATGAACTGCTCATTTGGGATCAGTACCAGTAATGCCACAGATAAAATTACAACCCTGAACACTGAATTAATGTTAATAAGCACTTACAGAAAACAGATTTAGCTAATCCCCAAAAGTTATAGATTCTCTTCCACAAGTACACTCACATACTCTGCCAGCACGTGTGGGTTACAGTCTCCCCCCTTTCTCCATCTGAACTGCTCCTATATCCTGCAGGAGATGTGGGTGCTCTCACCTCCTGGGAGCCAGTGCTGCTCCCTGCAGCTGGTGAGGCAGCACCCATGAGCTCAGGTGCACCCCATGAGCTCTGGGTCTTGGCCTGCAGCAGCCTACCTGAAAGCAGGCAGCTCCTGGACTCTGACTAGGAAGACACTGTCTGGTGATGATTTTCTTCATTATTAAGGTGTCTGGTTAGAAATGACAGGTTTTGTGCATTTTCACATGAGCAGTGTTGGGAAGCACGTGCTGATTTTATGTGTTTTTTACAACTGTATGTGTTTTTTTCACCTGCACACCACCAATGATTCACTCACAGTTCTGTCTGAAAAGGTGGTGCCCCAGACCATTTGCCAAGGTTAGGCCATGCCATCACCATCTGTTCCTACATCTCACTTTATTATCCTCAGTAATCTTCTGCTGCATTGGCAGGGCATAGAAGCACACCCTGCACCCATACCTTTGTGTACAGAAAGGCTGCTAAATGCAGTTCAAGTGTGATGAGATTGCTTTTTGCTCTTGAGAGTTTGGAGTTTTTCTATAAACAAGAACCTGAATTCCCTTCAAGGAACAAATATCTGTTCAGAGAAAGGCTTGCAAGCCTGCTGCAATGTACTTGCTTGCTGCAAGACTGCAAGAAGCTTTGTTGTGTTATAAGGCAATTTGCCTAAGGGGCAGGGTCTGCCAACTGCAGTCTCACCTAAAATAACTTATTTTGCCTGAGTTGTTCTCCATATATGGCTTCACTTGCATGAAACTCATTATGGTCAGTAAAGAAGAGTCAGTAGCATCACTGGTGAGTGCTGTAGATATAGAAAGTATTGAAGAGAAGTGATTGCTTCACTGAGGTGTGCAGGAGCCATGGCTCAGTCCCAAGGAAGGCATCCCACCTGTACAGTTCCCCCAAGGAAGAGCTGGATGTCCATGCCTAATGGTCAGCCCTCGTGGCTGGAGGCATTGTGGCCTCTCTGAAGCCTTTTCTTGTTGTGGTGTTCAAGTGGTTTCTGGCTGGTTTATAACATAGCAGATCACTTGGGAATGAATTGTCGCCTTCCAGAGCTTATGAAATAGAAATTGCTAAATCAACAGAGGCCGTTCAGCATAAAAGCTTTGTGAGTCAAATATCACTTCAGCAGCATTTGGTTCTGTTACACCATTGCAGTAAACTCAAAGCTTTGTAAGGGCTTTCCTTAAAAAGGTGGGATGGTGAAGGCCAGGGCTTGTTCAGTAAGAGGTGATGCTCTGTATGAGCTGTACAGTCTGTCCTTTTGCTCTGCTCTTCAGCCCCTGTGAACAGACACCTTTCTGAAAGGTATGTGCCATGTATACTTTTGTGCCAGGATTTGATGAGTTACATCACAGTCTGACTCTGCAGTGGCAGAATTCAAATACTGCAAAAGCCACATGAGAAGCAGCTTAGTGGAGAGTTTGTTTTCCATCTCCAGGCTGATGTACAGACATCCCATTTTGGCAGGTAGTGAACAAAAGACCCATATCATGTATTATGGAGATGGTCCTAAGGAGGATTTTAATTCCTGTGATTCAAATGGAAAGACTTCAGTGCCCTTGTATAGGCAGACATAAGCAGCCACATGCACTCATGTCATTGAAAATGTTCTACTTCAGTGCTTTTGCCACCTCTGTTCCTTCCTTGTGTCATGCCAGAACAGTCAGTCCAAACTGAACAAGTGGGATGTCTTGTGATAGACACAAACTACAGGGTGATCAGAATTGGCAACAGATTTTGCTGTCTCCCAGTCTGGATAATATATTTAATAGTGAAAACTTTAACATTTTTTACTAGTTTCTGAATCACCCTCAGGACTACAGAAGTATTTTTCTGAACTGTGTGTAATACCAGTAGCATCAGTGCCTTGCATATGGTTCATGTGTTCTGTAAATGGAATTAAAATGATGGAGCAAGTAAATGCATAACTGGATTATAGGAGATTAGTGGCCCAGTGTTTGTAATCTCATCTCAGTTCTTACTTTAGCATTTCTCATAGCGACACTTTTGCAGTGTCATGTTCCTATACATGGTTCATGCTGTAAATAGTCATGAATACAGCATGAGTAGAGTGTAACTTAGTATGATGAAATGAGAGCAATGCTTTCCAGCCAATTACTGATGTTATAAAAATCTCTTTGCCACAAATAGAAGAGAAGAGAGTGAACTAACCTGGCAGCATTTCAGTTTTAGTGTGTTGTGAGGGGAGTTGTGATCCTGTGGGAGGCTGGCTGATCTGAACTTACAGTAGCCTCTGGTACTCTGCACATCCTAGGAACTAATTGGCATCCAGGTACTACAGCATCAGCCTCTTTGCTTGTAAATTCAGTGAGCTGGAAAATGTGAAGTCACTATGTGCTTCTAAATGTTTCCTAATAAAAATTCTTTTTACCTTCTCATTAAAAGCTTTTAAATGTGACTTTGTGATCTCTCTTTATTGGCCGTGTTTAATGTTTCCAAATTATACTAAAAAATGCTAGGAATACATTTTTATAATTTTTCTTGTTTGCAGTAGTGTTCTGCTTGAAGTCTTGTGCAATTAAGAGGGAGATGGTGAAGTAAGTGATTACTATAATTTCTCCACCTGAAGCCTCAGTACCTAATGGAACTATAGCAGAGTGTTAAATGTCTTTTCTAGAACCAGAGCCTCATTACATCTACCTTAATTTACATCACACATCCTGTAAACACCACGTTGTCATCACTCCTTAAAAATAATGGTAGTACAGCAGTTGGACAGTGCTTTTCTCTCTCTGAAAGATTATAACTTTCCCCTGTGCTTTGTGTCCATCAGCTTCACTTCTGAAGCAGGTCTGATTAAGGATAAGCATCAGTTCAGCTGGAGGTGGTCTGAGGGTGGATTCACTAGGATTTCAGTACCAATTTAGTAGTTCTGGTAGTCCTTGTCTCCAAGCTTAGTGCATCCCAACAAGAAATCTGTAGCCTCAACTCTATCAAAAGGAGAGGATATGCTAATTTTTCTACAGCAAGGAGGAAGACTGGCAGTGGAATGTGCTGCTCAGGAGTCTCAGAACTGAGGCCAGTGAATGCTGAGTCTCAAACTCAAGTTGTAAGTTACAAGGATCTTTGGTATATTCACTGTATTGTGAGGGAAGAAAAATCTTGGGAAATTTCACTGAAGTTCAAGACACTTATCAGAGTCTGCATGAGTAGGGTTTAATATGCTCCTGTGGATCATGTGCACTGCAGTGAACTTCATCCTCTTTCCTCTCAAAATGGAGAATGGTCTGTATTTTATGAACAAAGTAAAAAATCTGTAAAAGTGTGTGCTGCAGCGAGGGCTTTGCTTCTCAGTCCCAAATGTGTATCCATGCCAATGATGAAAATAAGCATCAGTTACTCCTTTATTTTTCACCCTCCCTGACAAATTCTTTCAGTAAGAGTTTTACTTCTTTTAGAAAGACCAGGATGGCTAACAAATCAGGGCTGGTTGATGTTAAAGCATTGGGTCATCCTGTGTAAACAACATCTTAAAGCACAATTTTCTTCATAGGTTAATTCCTCTATTGTTGTGTTTTGGTTTTTTAAAATTTTGCTGCTTCCTAGTGAGCTCTAGATGTCAATCCTAGCCCACTCAGCCTATGCCTTCATCTGTTTGTGTACTGTGTCAAAATTTTTAACCCTCAAGTACTATGTTGTCTCTTTGTCTCTTGGCTACTGCTCCTTCTTGGGTGGCTCTGGAAGTACAGTAACCTTTCCATCACCTCCATCCTCTGACTGCATCCATTGGAGGTCATGGCACATATTAGCATATCCTTTTTGATCTTCAGCTGCATAGGTCAAGATTACTTAACTTTTCCGCTCAGAGTTTGGGAATTAGAACATTTATTATGACATTTTCACAAGGGTTTGATTTGCTTTAATTAGGCAGGGTTTGTTATTCTGTGCAAGGCCTCAGAAAGAGGAGTGTTGTTAAGATCAATTGAATTCGTAAACACAAAATAATTATATTTAGAAGGGACTCATGTACACCTTCCTGTCAGGTGTATATACATGTTCATTAGACCCCCTGGCAGGTTCCCATTTTCTTTGGACTTTGTGAAGATAAGGGCCTTTCTCTTCACCTTCCTATTACTTTGTCAAGTTGTCTAATATTTCTTGACTCCAAATGCTCCTTTTGCTGCTGTCCTGTATTTAAGTCTACTGCCTGAGATACTGCCATAAGCTGGTGATTATAAATCTGAGGATAAATGTAAAATTCCATATAGAGCTAATGATGATGTTTTAAATAATTAGCTTAGGTTAACATGAAACAGACTGAAATATTTAGATAGTGCCAGAGTTGTTGCTTTGAATAACACCTGTAGACATAAACATCACATTTTCTTTTTTTGCACATTGATTTTGAGGTAATGAAGTCAAAGTGACATTGAAAGAGTCAGTGAATAATTTTGTTTATCTCATTTCGGTAAATTGAAATCACAATGAATTGAAAAAGAATAATTACAGTCAGTTCATATTTTCTGCACAATAAAGCAGTTATTTATTGTGGTGTTCAGTAGACTGGGAAGTTATTGAAGTTGCCATAAATACTGAGTGCTGAATTCTTGATTTATTTGCATGTATGTATATCTGATACCCTTCAAATGTCAGAGTACCTTATGCTGTTGCAGATAAATAGCGATGTGCAATTTATACAGCACAAGTCACAGACACAGCAATTGGCTAATGCCCTCTGAATGCTTCTGCAGTCCCAAGGACCATCTGTTTTGACACAGTCTGGGACTGCTTCACACTGGTGGTCAGGAATCCATGTAACTTAGTGCAGTTGGGCTTGAGCCAGTTACATTTTTCTAGTGGAAGAACGCTGCCAATGTCCATGTCTCTTTCCCAGCTTAACTCCCCCATTTCCCATAAACAAAATTTTAATCCTTGTGGTTCTGAGTAAGCACTGCATGCTTGCTCAGTGTGTTGTTGTGTGTGTATTGTGTGTGTTTGTAACAAGAGGGGACTGCTCACTGTCACTCCAGGCTCTCATAACGTGACGTGTTTATTATGAAAAAGCCTCAGTTTATGTATCTTTGTTGAAAAGATGCTGGATAAGTTCGATTGAGCTGGTGTCGTGAGTTTCTGCTTTGGAGGCCTATGTTTCTTTGCTTTCATCCTCTCCAGAGTGTTCCTTTCACCCAGGTCCCAAAGGTGATTTGTTGGGGAATTGGTTTTGGCCAGCTTTTTGCTGAATGCATTTCTTTGTCTGTACATGTAGTGGCAACACTGTGGGTTTGTAAGAAATGCAAAAATGCGGATTAAGTGAAGTTTTCTACCATTCCTTCAAAAAGCCCTGGAGACCAGCTTTGTTTTTCTCAGTTTGGCCATGTGTCAGAAGGGAGGAGGGATGCAACCCTAGAAACAAGGTATTTGCCCTCAAAACATGAGAGTGTTTGCCATGTTACTAGCAGGTGCTTTTGAAAGAATCTGATTCCTGGAAAAGAAAATAAACTTTGAAAACTGAGGTGTAAATGGATCTGAGCTGATCAGGAGCAGGTGTTGCAGGTCAGCCTTTAGTTACACTTTGCACAGTTCCACTGAATTTCTGTAATTTGGGGACATCCTAGAGATGGATGCAGGCAGGGCTCCTAGTCTGCAAAAGCATTAGTCTGGGACTAAACACATCTCCTTTCTAAAGTCAGGAAAACTATTACTGCCTCAGTGTAATTCTCCTAGGGGACTGAAAAGAGCTCACCAAACTCACCCTGGAGTGAGCACTAACGTGGTAACTTATTAAACAGTTTTTTAAGAAGAAGGTTATGTTCTCTTGTCTGTTGGCAGCATTTTTTGTTGCTGTTTCATTATCACTCACTTACTGGTAGTTTAGCTGGTAGAGGGTTGTGTCTGCTGCTCTGACACATGACTCATCAGCTGGGACACCAAGGAGGCACTTGCAGGTATCTCATGGACAATCTGTAACAAGCTGGGATGAGCCAAGGTGTGTTGGGAATGGCTTTACCAATTGGGTTTTGAGTTTGTTTTCTTATTTTTAATCTAGAGGCCTCTTCTTGTGCTATGTACAACTCTGTCCCATAATTTGCAGGCTTATCTTTTCCAAATTATCAGCAAAGAGTATGTTTTCAAAGCTTGAATTTATTTTAGGAAGCATATTTGTACTATTCTAAATTACATTGATTTAATGCATCATTAACATCTGGAGAGAGACTATTTACAAGAGTGTGTAGAGGCAG
This sequence comes from Agelaius tricolor, assembly GCF_023055355.1. Classification (NCBI taxonomy): domain Eukaryota; kingdom Metazoa; phylum Chordata; class Aves; order Passeriformes; family Icteridae; genus Agelaius; species Agelaius tricolor. The sequence goes on along the minus strand of NW_027269262.1, from coordinate 21,087,167 downwards.
GACAAGGGGAAATGGCTTCAAAGTGAAAAAAAGAGTAGGTTTAGATTACATATAGCAAAAGAAATTCTTTGCTGTCAGGGTAGTGAGGCAATGGAACAGGTTGCCCAGAGAAGTTGTAGATGTCCCATCCCTGGAAGTGTTCAAAGACAGGTTGGATGGAGCTTTGAGCAATCTCTTCTTGTAGAAGTTATCCTTCTCACAGTTGGAGGATTGGATCTAGATGATCTTTCAAGTCTCTTTCAACCCATCAACCCTTTATGATTCTGTAATCTAAACTTGATGATAGGAGAGAAGCACAATTTTACGGCTTTAAATCTCTCCTTACCATTTATTCTTCTGTTTAGCATACTGCTTACCATTTGTTTCTCCAATTTTGAAGGTCAAATCCTGGATCCCCTGTTAATTTGAAAGTCAGTAATTTCTGAGAGCTGCATGCTTTTAAAATGCCAACAGTTGATTATGAGACAATGTTCTTTTACACAAATAATTTGTTTATGGTGAATATGCTGGAAACAGCCGTTCTTGGGGGAATTATTTGTCTACTGCAGCATTTGCTACCAACTGGATCCAAGTCCTCTTGATTACACAACAAAGTGATTATGTTGTCAGCTTTTCCCAGAGGTAAACATTCCTCTGCTTTGTATATTATTTTCCACTTAGAGTCACGCACATCTACCAGAACTATATTTCAGAGTTCTGTAGGTCCCCATGGCTTTTATCCACGTGAACTGGGGATTTTGAAAATATATTTCTTCCATAAATATATTCCAGCAACTTGTCTTGAAGTTTTGCAATAATGTAAACTGATATATATTTTATTCCAAATTCTCCCATTTTTGGAAGGTAAAATAGTAGGACAGCTACAATTGTCTGGAGCAGCTGATTGGATTTCTGCATTTTGAAGTTGGAAGCCATTAAGCAGTTGTTCCAGTTTTCTATATAAATTGCAAAGATACATTTGCATTGAGTATTTATCATTCAAAGATAGAGTAGGATCTGTTTGTCCCATCTCAGTATTATTCTAAGTGACTGATTCTGGCCCTCTGTGTGTAGCTTGAGAGCCACTATCAAGCAGTTGTGCACTCATCCTCTCTACATTTATTTAAACTTGGTGTTAAATGAAAAATAAGGAACAGTGGATTTAAAAAGTGGAACACAGTAATATAGATATTGCCTAGTCAGGTGGAAAAATGTTTTAACCTGTCAAAATTTTGACCTTGGAGCATGTTAGAGTAACTTAGTGAAAAGGCAGGTTGTACTTGTAAGCCTGTTTCACTGAAACAAGTCATTCTCTGGATAAATTGGGAAGGTTTTTTGTATTCACCAGGATTGGGTTTCTGGGTTAAATAAGGCTGTCAAACTTACCAGGAGATGAGAGAGAGATGATGGCAGGATTTTTAGTAAGATTTGAAATTAGGCAAACTTGCTATCTTTTTGTTGTCTTATTTAAACCTTTATATTGAAGTATGTTGAAGGTGCTTATTTATATGCATCTTGTAAAATTATTATTTTTGTTTTAACTACATTTGATTTGCACATTTTAGAGCAATGCATTGAACATCATGGATCCTCATAGGTATGATAATCCTGAAAATGGGGGCTGATGAAATGCAGTGTGTCCAGTCCATTGATAATCCAGCCTTGAAAATCCAGCAGGGCACATGATGCCTCTCCTCAGAGTGGTATGGAATAGGATGGGAGATGATAACTCATGGTTTGGAGAAAGTAGACAGACAGGGGCTTCTTCTGACCAGTGAGTTTATCTACATTAGCATTTTTGTTGAATTCCAAAACTTGCTTTTGAAATGCCTCTCCTTCTTACTCTGTTTTAGTAACCACCACAAGGTATATGAACCCAGTTACACTCAGGCAAAAATAAAGCCAAAAAATATGTTCTGGCCGTACACCTAAAGCACCAAAGGCAACCCCTACTGAGCATTCAGGGTTGGGGATTAAATTTAATATTGGCAAAAAAATAACACCCACTTCCCAGGCCTGTGGATGTTGGGCTTTCAGCAATATTAGTTTTGCTCCACAGAACTCTTCTTTCTGGGCTGCACTCCCTGTTAATGTAAATATAAACTAGCTCAGCTGGAGGAGCTCCTTGGCATACCATAAAGAGTTGGGAGAGCATCTGACTGAAGGATTTAAGCAGAGCTTTTACTTAAGCATGTGTGGAATTCATTTTGGGATACATATTTACAGAACATGGAAAAAATGCACCTTCCAATCCATCTCTGTGTAATTCCCTGCAATGCTGCTCTGTGAAACCCTTTTCTCAGAGCTGATGTGCTAGTATCATCAGTTGTACTGAAGGCTAAATTATAATGCTTTGACTTCCTAAACTAATAGTGAATTACTTTTTTACTTTTCCTCCCCCTCAGTCTTTGTATTTTTAGCTTCGTTCAAAAATATGGGGATAAAATTAATTCCTGCCGAGTGGCAGGGGACAAAGTCAGTAGGGGGGAAATTAGTTCCAGTTTTCCACAAATACATTGTAAGGAAGAATTATTTGCTTAATAAAACTATAATGATTACTTCACTTGCAATGCTCTTTGACTTTAAGCATCTACTGTGATTATGCCAGGAATGCAAGATCAGGTCTCCAAATGTGTGTAGAGGAGTTTATAGGCTAAAGAAAGCTGGAGATCAACATCATAGGGAAGCTACACCACTGTAATCCAAGGTGTAAAGTGTCACTCAGAAACTGCTATGAAATGGCTACAGATTTTAGTTAACATATCCCTCTTCCACAATGCCTCTAGTCTTTTACAATAGGTACAGTTTCTTATTACATTCTAAAGGAGTTTTCTCAAAACCATAAAAGGTTATTTCAAGTTCTGTGGAACTGTTCCTTCCAAGACCATGTGGATATGATTACTTTGTGAGCTCCAAGGTTGCTTATTCTTACACTGACAAATCAAGCTCTGCTGCAGGTCTTTGCTCTTAAAATGAGAATTGCATTCTCATTTTAAGACTAGAGAATTGCATTCTCATTGACTGACAAGATCTCACAGGGTAAAAAATTAGTTTTTACCTTTGCCAAAGTGTTGTTGTACGTTTGACCTCAGTATTCCATGTAATTTTCTGTTTTGGCAAAAATAAATTGTCTGGTGAGAGGGAAGCAGTAGCTGTAAGCCATCTCAGGTTTATTTGGACTTTTGCATGTGTGTATTGGAAACAAACTGGTGAAATACGGACTGAACAAAATCATGGTAAGATAAGGTGGGCACTGAAGGGGAGTATCACTCTGAGTATTTGTCAGCTGTGATGATGTTTCAGGAAGAACCCTTTAGAAATCACAGAATATGCTGATTTGGAAGGGACCATTGATTCCAGCTTTTGAGTGAATGGCCCATAGAGGAATTAGACCCACAACCTTGGTGTTACCAGCACCATGCTCTGACCAGCTGAGGTGGTTTCATCTGCAATGCCTTACAATATTTGTGAGCAGGTTGCCAGACTTCCCATTTCTCTCTAGGAACCATCTTTTTCAATTGAATTGGGACACAAAATTACCAACATCTAGAGAAATGGGTTAAAATTTATGGCCCTGGAGCTGCAAAGTATTTGGAAAACTGAAAACTAACACACTCTGAGAAGGCTGCTCAATGCTCAAAATAATCTTGAAAAAGTAGATTAAGGAGAGACAAAACATAGTATTCTCCAAGAAGACAGCTGTAGGGAAGATGAATGGATTCTATAAACACAGGTGAGGAAAATAAATATCTAGGTGCTGTATGTCACATGGGAGTCCCAGCAATATCTTGAGTCACATAGTGAAAATACATCAGCCTTTTGGGACTGTTGAAATCTGGAAGGTTGGAAATGGGGTTTCCATGGAATATGGGTGCAAAGAACTCCACTTTCGCCACTGCTGGTGAGGTTGGTGGTGCATGGTGTTTAATTCAGAGCATTGCATTTTAAGAGAAAAACACAGATAGGAGACAATGTAAAGGAAAAGACAAAGGAAACTGGGAATGTTAGTTACATGACTAATATAAAGAAAGGCAAATGCATGTAAGAAGTCCTTACAGGGAGAGTGAGGACCTCTCATTCTTCACAAGCACAAGGAGAGGGGCAAGAAACAGTTTCTTATATGAGCCAAATAAGAGGAAAAACTTAGAAACTTGATACAGTGACAACACTGGAACAGGCACCTCAGTGAGCTGAGTAATAGCTGCCCTTAGCATTTAAAAACAAGGCAGACATGCACATCAGAGATGGTTTAGGTGTACTTGGTGTTCTTGGAGAGAGGTGAGAGAGCTCATCCAACTTATTCTGCATGTTCTTCATTGTAAAAGGCTGCAAAATCATGTGGCTATCTCCATGGGGCAACCCTTTCCTTCTGGCACTCTTGACCGCTGCAGCCCCACACAAGTTTGCATGTGAGTTTTGTTCCAGCTGCCTTTTTGCTATCTCAGAGTCTCCAGTTCCTCCCAGCCTCCTGGGATTGGGAGGAACCGAGGTCAGTAGGGTAACTTATCCTTAGAAATAATGCCTGAGGATGTTTGCAATGTGGAAGACGCTCTTTATTTTTTGTAGGTAGCACTTTTTCTGGAACTTTGTCCATACCCAGGGCTTTGGAAAGAAAATGGCTGGGTTGCAGCCTGCTGTGCTAGCTAACTCCTTTTCCTACTCTAATCCAAGGGCACACAGCCATATTTGAAATCTGTCTGTCAAATTCGCAAGTCTCTTCTTCAATCAGCCCACATTGTATCCCCTGTAGAAGCCTCTGTTCCCATTTGCACCACTGATCGTAGCCATTAATTTCCCATTTTCCCCAGTCTCTGTAAAAGGAGTACTTACTTGGCATGCCTGAGGTTGATGGTATTGTGGTAAAAATGTGAAGTCTATACCCACATTGCACTTAATAAACTATGTAATATCTACACAACACTTACTAAGTCAGTGAGGTTTTGGCATGCTGTGTAAATGCTTCTTGTGCACATTACTCTGCAGCTAATGTTTACAAAAATGACAATTGCTTTTTATTCTTCTCAGCTATGTTGACTTTTTCAGAGCTTGAACAGTTTTGTTTATTTCTTGCCATAGTTTTGCTAAAAACATCAGTGGTGACAGGAGATCAACACAGAGGACCTTTTTCAGTTGTCAGATAAGAATCTCAAGTTTGATTGATATTTACAAAATTTTCATTTTAATTTTGTTAGCTTGAAGAACTCAGTATAGTATTCATTTCAAAAAAGACTCATTCACCATACCATAGTGGAAGGTGAGAATGAATGGAGTCATGCCTTGTCACACCTAAGTTGGAAAATGGTTCAATCTTAAAATGTCCATGCTGGGATCTGGACATCAAGTGTCCCGTGTTAGTGTGTGTTGCTGGAGTAATGGAAATACAACGCTGTTTTCTCTCTCTGGTTCTGAAATCAGACTGCATATTATTGTCAATGCCAGAAAGAATGGAGGTTAGATCTTGGCTTAATTCTTATATATTTAAAGGGTTTTTTGTTCCCATATGCATCTATTAAGGGAAACAAACTGGGGAGAAAAAATCCTTTGAAATAAACCAGATTCCTAGTGGAATAAGAAAACTCCCTCTAGTGCATTTTCTCCCTCTGTGTAAGCTTTTATGGTTCTGTTTCTGGAATAAATCTTTTGAGATTTCTTTAAAGATTGTTGAGAAATTTTGTCTTACATCAACAAACAACTATCAGGGCTTGATCAAAGCTTTAATAAAAGGTATCTTGCACAGAAGATAGGAGGCAAAGGGGCAAAAGAGGTTGTAGGGAGGGAAGTGCAAGGCTGCTTTCTAATTTGCTTTTACTTTCATCACCAAAATGAAAGTCGTATTTCAGGCTTGTAAACAATTGAGTTTACAAGAGAAATGCTTGTATAGGGCATGTGTGTGTATAAAGATGTGTATTGAGAACTGTAATCAGCAGCTTCATTTGTACTTGCAGGGTTGTGTTTATTAATGTTACACAGTCATTAATTGGCTCTTTCTCTGACTGCCCCGGCCTGTTGGCTAGCACTCAGTAAATGGTGAAGAACAAAATTCTAAGGAAACTCCTAGAGGTTGAGATAGTGCTACAGGAAGCCCCTCCCAACAACATGAGAAAAGTCTGGAAAATGTACAGTAGACCAAGTGTTTTGCTGAAGTTTTAAATGCTAGCAGAAAGCTTTCCAAGCTTTTCCTGGCAGTAAGGCTCCAGGACTCACCTGCTATTTTTTTTAAATTTTTGTTTCCCCTTAGGGGTGTACAGCGAACAGTAAGCAGGAATACCTCTGTGTGGAGCTCAGCTGAGCTACCAGCAAAATTCCTGTCTGAGAGCATACTGCATTATGGGCTCAGCTGAGCAGTAATGTGCTCACAACTCCCTTTTTTAAACACATTGACACCACTACGGTCTTTTTCCACAATGCTTTGTGTTGGGGAGACAGGGTGCATGTGTATATGTCTGTCTGTCTGTCCCTCTGTCCCCCAAGGATGGAGAGAGCAAGTTTTACATGATGCACCTTCAGGACTGAAGGGAAAGGAAATACAGGATGCACATCTGGAACTGCTATACTAATGAGAGAATTAAGAGAGCACAAAGCACGGAGCATACACATAAAACAGAAGGTCAGGCCTTTTTTAGCTCAAAGTCTAAGTTAAAAACCACATATTAGTAATTCATTACACACCCAGAATGTCTAAGGTATTGATTGTTCACAGTGCCCAGGAGTGATGAAGGAATGCCACTTCTGATCCAAAAGCAGTGGAGATTAGCCGTATTAGCTTGGAGCATTGCTCACCAGGGGAAGGGGGGAGAATCATGGACTATGAAAAGCTTTTATATGCTTAAGTAGGAATGGAAACTAATGAAGACTGCAGAACTAACGAAGACCCTACAGAAATTTTAAGGTGTTTTTAGTGATAACTAACTAAAAATGTATGTTTTCCAAATATGCCATGTCTTACAGAAGGCACTCATTCCCAGAGGACTAAAAATTGTTTAAAGCACATGTAAATAATTTTAACTTTTTGCTTTTGATTTCAGTTCTGTTTTGTGGAATAGAAACAAGTGTTTCTTCAGTGGTTTTTTATTTATATAATTTTGTTTTCCTTTTCATTCTGGTTTGTGTAAAACAAGCAACTGACAGTCAACCAAGGAAAAGGCCCAAACCAAATGAAAAAGTAAAATGAGAGGAATTGACAATATCAAATACATGTAATAGTAGAAGATGCATCCAGCACTTGGAAAAAAAGTGTATATTCTTTTATATTAGAAACATTCTTCTATTAAAATCTCAAAAGAGGAGCAAAAAGTAAAGGCTTTGCCACATATTCTGCACATGTTTAGCTTCAGGCACTGTCACTGGTTTTGGTGATAATATGAGGGAGGTCAAACATATGGTAAGTCCTTGCAAAAATTAATCTCAGGGACTGTTGCCTAAGAGGCCTGTGGAGTCAGTGCTTGTCTGCAGGAGCCTGGCTGCTGCTAGTTGGATTTTTCTCTCCAGCTGTAAATCTCATTTTTAAAATACCAGCATATACCAGATGCTTACCAAATAACACTCTTCGGTGCAATTATTTGCAAAAGCTGCCAGGGGGTATTAGGAGGTCTCAAAGGGAGCAGGGTGTCTGCAAAACCCACTCAGCATGAAGATACTGTTCTTGCTCATAAATACACAAATCCCTGTGTTAGGACCACATAGCCATAGCATGGACTCAGAAGCCTTGGGGAAAATGTTCTTTCCTTTCATTTGCTGAAACAGTGAATTTCTAAGTAAAACAAGATGCATAAGAGGAAGCGGGAAGGAGCTGGGTAGTATAGATTTTGCCTCCATCATGTGAAAAGATAATTTTGATCTCTCTGCAACTCAATTAGGTGATCTTGAGCAAGCCATTGGACTTTGTGTCTTGGATTCCTCAGCTAAATAGTTGTGCCTCTTTCCCTTGCGGACTCACTGTGGAAATACAGGCCTATGGTTGCTGCTGTTGTAGGTAGTGAGATCAGAGCAGGCCTGTGCTGGGCTGAGTAAAAGCTTCATGGTGAAGTTCATGTGTAATGATCAAATTAACCAAAAATCTACTTAATTTAAAAACCCTGCCCAAATCCAGGTGTGGAAGTGTTTGTTGAATGCATTTCTGGCTGCATCTTGCTTAGCTCTTATCTGTGCTGTCACAGTCACACAGCTGCAGAGTCAGTGTTACTTAAGGGGCTGCCTTTGTACACTCCCCAAAAGGCCCAACCATTGATGTGACTGCAGGAGATGTGATGTGGAGAAAAGCTTGGTCCTCTAAAAACATTGTCTGTCTGTGAAAATTGTGATTTTGCTGGTCACTAAATTGTGGTTACTGTATTCATTTCTGGGTGGTGCTTTCCTTTATAAAGAATTTCTGTTGAGATCAGTACTGAGGTGGAGGGAGTGTGCTCAGAAGCAGCGTGCATCTCTCATACACTGTTTGTATCTTGTGTAGCATACTGCTAAATATCCTCACAGTCTCTAAATGTATTGCCCATGTCATTTGCTTGACTATCAAAGTTATATCTTAGTTGTCTTCCTGTCTTTTACTTGGTTTACATGGAGAAACTTGGACCAGGAGTGGAAATTACTTGTAGGCAATGTCAACACACAGGAAAAGCAGTTGAAATAACCTTACAGCAAAGCTAACCTTTCTTAGTAGCAAAAAATATCAATTTTTGTTTCTGATTTGGCAACTAAAATGAACTAAAGAAGGTAAAGAAGTAGCAAATTGTTTTGGGGAGTTGAGTTGACTGCTTCCAATGTGACAAATAGCCCTAGCAATAAGTGTGTAAATATTGTATAACAATTCTCCGACAAGTTTCCAGGCATGCTATTTCTTCATCAATTACTTTTCTGGGCTTTTTTTTTTTTCTCCCAACTGAAGTTTGCTTTAGTCCATTGGAAAGGAGTGTTTTCTGCGTGCACATGAAGAACTATGCACTGGGTTCTTGGATGAACTTCTGAGTTTCAGTTTGTATGACTGAATTAGAGAAATTAACTTTTCTGATGACACATTGAAAATAAGTGTATGGAGTTGAGCTTTTCCCATTTGCCCAGATCTGGTGAAGGAAGCAGTATTTGCCTTGTGAGCTCTTTTTTGGCCTCCTGCTGAATAGCTGAAGGAGCTGAGAGATGAAGGACCACAGCATTCTCTGCCCCTAAGAGCTCACAGCTGTGTCAAGGGTTATGGACAGTTACTTTCTGCCAAAAAAAAAGCCTGTGACTCAAACATAATAATTCAATTCAGTGTTTAATTAAGAGTATAAAGAATAAAAATCCTTAGATTTTAAAAAATCCTTCCACTGCTGTCTCCTCTTCAGGACTCATCTCCTTTGCTCACATGGCTTTTGAAATACGTTTTCTCACTCTGACTGGTAGAAGTGACTGCTTAACCTCCAACAAACCCCAAAGTCCATCGTACTCCATTAGCAACTGGGCTAGCAGGGTGCTGTGCTGTGCAGAGAGCCCTTTGTCCAGTGCTCATTAAAATTGTGTGTTCTATCTTCCAGATTCCGACCTGAGCATGCGAACGCTCAGCACACCCAGTCCAGCATTAATATTTCCACCGAATTCCCCTGGGTTCCAAAATGGCAGAGGTTCATCGACGTCCTCGTCCTCGGTCACTGGGGAAACTGTTGCCATGGTTCATTCGCCTCCTCCCACCCGTCTCACCCATCCTCTCATCCGGCTGGCATCCAAGCACCAGAAGGAGCAGGCCAACATCGACCGGCTGCCCGACCAGGCCATGATCCAGATCTTCTCCTTCCTGCCCACCAACCAGCTGTGCCGCTGCGCCCGCGTGTGCCGCCGCTGGTACAACCTGGCCTGGGACCCGCGGCTCTGGAGGACAATTCGCCTCACCGGCGAGACAATCAACGTGGACAGGGCTCTCAAAGTGCTGACCCGGAGGCTTTGTCAGGATACTCCCAACGTCTGTCTCATGTTGGAGACGGTAATTGTTAGTGGCTGCAGGCGGCTCACAGACAGAGGACTCTACACCATTGCCCAGTGCTGCCCTGAACTGCGGAGGCTGGAGGTGTCTGGCTGCTACAACATCTCCAATGAGGCAGTCTTTGATGTCGTGTCACTGTGCCCAAACCTGGAACACCTGGATGTGTCAGGTAACAGGGAATGTTCCAATGCATTTGATGTTTGTCAAATTCCATAACTGCACACTTATCCTTTCTGTGTTGCCTTTCAAAGTAGGAATGCCTGTCTCCTAAAAGAGCACCTGTGAGACAGGCACCGCTAAAATCTCAGTGCCGCTAATGCCAACAACGCCTCTGGAGTGGCCAGGCCTCTTCCAAAGGAAGTGAGCTAGCAGAGATGGCCTGTTCAAATGGCACAAGGAGTTATTACAGATTTTTGCACAGAGCACGCATAGAAGGGCCCACACTGCAATCAGTGCTACGTCATGTGGTGAAGCCTAGGCACTTCAGCAGAATTTGTTTTATCTTTTTCACACACATGTATATGTAGATTATATATAGGTAATGAATACATCTGTAATCTGGTAAGTGACTTGAGGAGGAGCTCAGAATAAGTGCTAAGCTTTTTTTCTGGGTATTAATATCTGTTGTCACCCCCAGCTAAACCTCAAGGTCCCCTTGTTTCCATTGCTATTTTAACAAGACTTAGCCTGCTTGAACTTTTTTCTCTTTTCTTACTTTTTTTTTTTTTTAAACTGCCATTGCAGCTGTTTAGATCAGCAGAAATGTTTTAGACAATTTTCTTCAAGCCTGCTCTGGGGAAACAAGACTTTTTTTCCAAGGTCAGCTGCACAGAATTTCCTCTCTGCAAATAGGTTGGCACTTAATGGAAAGGATGCAGCCAAGCAGAGCACTGAAGTAAATTTGCTGCTCAACATTTACGTTGTGATCTCATCTGTTATCAGTCTAATGCCATCATAAATCAGCCGAACCAGGTTTGCCATTGCAGAGGTACCAGTGGCAACAAGAAAGATGAAGACAGGATTGAACAACAGGGGATAGAAAGTGATACTATTGAGTCATTGGTACCAGATGCTTTTTCCAAGGCTGCCTATCTGGTGTATGCTGATTTGCATTCTTTTCTCTGCCTTTTTTTTTTTTTTTTAAGCTGATTTACCCAACTCTCTCACCCCATTCCTAGGATGGCAGAATGTCATGGAAGGCATCAAAACAAATATCAATAAATCAAAATTATGCCCTTTTTGTGATTGCTTTCTGAAACCACAAGGCAATAAGGAATCTATGGAACTACACAGGAGTCTATTCACAGTGACCTTGTATATGACTTACTTGTTGTTGGTACACACTGACTTTAGTTCTGAATTGCTAATCACACATCCAGGTTGAAGCATCCCTGATGCCAGGAAAAAAATGTATGTACCCGTGTGATTTAGACCTAGAGCTTTGGAGCTCACAACCTGAGTGTACCTGGAGGCTTGTAGGTGGTTGAAAATGCTTTGGTCCACAGCTCTTATTTATAGATGTGCTGTAGAAGATAGGTGACTTTTTCAAAGGCAGGGAAAAGGAAAAGATAATACTAGGCCTTGAAATAGGTCCTTTTGGGGTCTGTCTTCATTTGTGGTTTTCCCAACCATCTTACTATCTGACCCAGAAGGTAGAGTCTGTCCCTAAGAGCTCATAAGTTTGGTATAAAGTATGCAGGGGTCAAATAAAATTCCTGTCTTCCTTCAATTTTGTCTCATCAATGAGATAGGAAAGTAATTTTAATTTCTTTTTCTCCTAAGTTGTTCTTTCCATTTGGAGCATGTGAGTGAGAAATCGTACTTTTGAACGTGCTCAGAAGTCAGGATGTTGGGGTTTGGATATAGCTGTTGCTGCGTGTACCATATGAATTAAGGATAACCAGTCTCCAAGCTCTTGTTTTGAGTCCGCTTTTTTCATTCTGATGTGAGTAATTTTGGAGGATGTTTGGGAAAGAGGATTCCATTTTCCTGTTCTCTCTGTAGTAACTAGGACAAGGCTTGCACCTACATGCTCAAGGAATTCTCAGGACTGAAGTGTTTCACTGGTTTGGCTCCATACTGAGCAAGAAGATGTGGGGGTGTGGTTGGGGGGTGGTGCTAGATGCTCTTTAATTAAATCCCAGTTCACAGTTGTACATCTAGTTGAATCCTTTTCCCCTTTGGATGGCTACTTGGCAGCAAAAACTTACCAAAATCTTTAATGTCAAAACCAGATGTTTGTATTAACTTTAGGAGCTTTCCACAATATAAGTTCTGTCACTGTCAGCATCCACTTTGTGGGCACGTCTGAGATATTGCTAGAAGTTGGTTGAGCTTGACTGAAAGTTATTATCTAACACTCTAGCCAATATGTTTTTCCTGTCTGTTTGGACGTTTCTCCTCCCTTTTAGAAATCAGTTATATTTTATGGAAAATCCTCTCACAAGAGCTTTATTTTTACACTTTGTGTTATTTAGGACAGAAAAATTGTTGCAGACCCAGGAACCTGTCATTTTGCCTAAAAATCAGTCAGTTCTGTATCAGCATGGACTCATTTCTCTGGTGAAACCATTTTGAATATCCTTCCCATGACATGTTTTACAGTGTAGCCAAAGTAACTAGACGTGGCAGTGCTGAGCTTGACAAAACCGTGATGGCACAACTGATGTATGCAATTCCAGCCCTGCTGAGAGACTTCTGACCCGTTCACTTTCTAATTATGGTTATTAAACCTTCTTGGACTCTCAGCAGACAGATGTTCTCCTTGGCCTCGTGGCTGCATCATTCTCATTAAGCTGGATTTAAATTTGAATTCTGGTCAGAATATAAAATATCCAGACTGACTTCTTAATCCAGCAACCTCCTTAGCCAAATGCAACAGCAGCAGCTACATCAGGTGCACCAGAGCTCTGCCTAGGTGCCAGCTTCCTCTGTGGAACTCCTTTCATGCATTTTGTGTCACCTACTTCAAAGAATATACTAGAGGTGAATTTTTTACACCATTAGTACTGTTCTGCTTCCCTTTAAAAAAAATCCTTTGTGTTACTGAGTGTGTATATAGTACTTACCTGAAGGCAAAAGTATTTCCAGAGATTGCTCCAGAGCATAGACAGATCTGAAACAGTCTGAAGAGAAAATAGCATTCAGTTTTAAGATGTTTGTTGAACAGAGTGTTTTACTTCAAGGTCTTTCTTCTGCATGATCTGTGGGCAATTTGCCCATTTAATTGTGTGAGGCCTAAGGTAAACTTTGCATCTCTTCAAGTAAATTTGAAATCCAAATTAAAGATCCAGCATAAATTTAAATCATGAATGTAGAAATCTAATTGCAGGTGGCAAAGTGCTTCAAGTCCATATCCACCCTTCTTACAGCATTTGTGTGAGTCCACACAGCTATCTCAAGTGATATTTTTCCTTTTTGCTTTTAAGAACTGAAGCATACTCGTACCTTCCACTAAACCTCTGAATTACAACCCCTAATAGCAAGTGGTATAGCTTTGGGTCATTTAAGTTTTTGAGGCAGTCTCCAGACAACTCAAGCTCTTTAATTCCACACTACAGTATTTTGCAGAGTTTCTGGTACATGGAGCTCTAAGGTCATCGCTTTTTATGAGTCACTTCATACGGCTTGGCCAGTGTTCCAGCAATACAGAAAAGGTCTTTTTATTTCTACCTGGGGGCACCTCTTTGAGCATAACCTGCAGAAATTCTCTGAGTAGCCATTTATGGCTAAAAGTGTTGGGCCTTAATCACTAATGGGTAGACTCTCATTTCTTGCAGCTGTTTCTAGCTATGCTAATGCAAAGTGCCCAGCTGAACTTGGCACATTTTAAAAATTTCCCCAAGAAGCCTAAGACTGCCAGTTTGCAGTGCAGCAGAAACCACACTTTCCAAAAAAAGCTTTCACTCTCCACTATGCAATGAGTTGAGGTTAAAAAGGGGGAAGGTCTGTGTGTATTTTTCCCTTTAATCTAGTTCTTTGTCTTTCCTTGCAAGGTCTGGTGTTTCTCCTCCAGTCTAGTTACCTCCATTCATGGCCAGACTTTCTCATTGGACACAATCCTTTTCTTTGTCTGTCCATGTCCTCGCATGCCCTTATTAGTCTGTTGGCTCCTACCAGCTCTCTCCATTCTCCTTAGGTTATCCAAATCTCCACCCTTCTGCAAGCACACAGTAGGGCCATAGTTTTGCATCCTTCCCGCATTGCAGGCTTGGGGCTGGATTCACATCTGTTCTCCAAATGCTTGGGGCAGGGGAGGAGGGGAAAGGGAGCAGGGTTGTGTTTTCTATAATGAGTTTGGATGGTGAAAGAGCCTCTGATGTTGGTTTGCAAATTCAGCCAGTCAGCAATGAGACTGATCAAAAAACTGCATTGGTTGTCACGTAGTATCCTTTTCTCTAGCTGTCACTGGGTTCATATGGCAGTAAGAGATCATAGGCTGTCCCCAGATAGACCCAGGAGCACCATTTCACATGTGAAATATGGATAAAATCAGTCTGTTGCTTTCCAGGGCTCACAGTCTCAAAGTAACCTCACTGTCTCCAGTGGAATTTATTGTCCCCTCTGGTGTGGGGACTCAGTGGAATCACCCTGATTGACTGCTCTGATTTGCTGGATCAGCCCAGCAAATCAGAGCAGTCAATCAGGGTGATTCCACTCTCGCAACGTGAGGATACCTTCATCATGTCCAGCACACCACTCCACACCCGCCTTTCTGGTCCTGCTGTGCGCTTTGTTTTTACAGCTTTCCTAAACTCGCTGTGTTTTTCCACCTAGGCTGCTCCAAAGTAACGTGCATCAGTCTGACCCGCGAGGCCTCCATCAAGCTGTCTCCCTTGCACGGGAAGCAAATCTCCATCCGCTACTTGGACATGACAGACTGCTTCGTCCTGGAGGACGAAGGACTGCACACCATTGCCGCTCACTGCACTCAGCTGACCCACCTGTACCTGCGCCGCTGCGTGCGCATCACCGACGAGGGCCTGCGCTACCTGATGATTTACTGCACATCCATCAAGGAACTGAGCGTGAGCGACTGCCGCTTCGTCAGCGACTTCGGCATGCGCGAGATCGCCAAGCTGGAGTCGCGCCTCCGCTACCTGAGCATCGCTCACTGCGGCCGCATCACGGACGTGGGCATCCGATACATCGCCAAGTACTGCAGCAAGCTGCGCTACCTCAACGCGCGGGGCTGCGAGGGCATCACGGACCACGGCGTGGAGTACCTCGCCAAAAATTGCACAAAACTCAAATCGCTAGACATCGGCAAGTGCCCTCTGGTCTCAGACACCGGCCTGGAGTTTCTAGCTCTCAACTGCTTCAACCTAAAGCGCCTGAGCCTGAAATCCTGCGAGAGCATCACCGGGCAGGGCCTCCAGATTGTAGCTGCCAACTGTTTTGACCTGCAGATGTTGAACGTGCAGGACTGCGAAGTCTCTGTGGATGCTCTGCGATTCGTTAAACGACATTGCAAGCGCTGTATTATAGAGCACACCAACCCTGCTTTCTTCTGAAGGGACACCCCACACCTGTCATTGCAATGCAGTATTAAAAACACTGATGTATAAACACACGCTGCCATATTCAGTAATGCTGTCTTTTCTGTCGCTCACGGGAGTCAGTTTTTCTTCTACCTTATGGGTGAGGGGTTTTATAGAAGACTATTTTGTTTGCTTTTTGTATGATCACTTTTTAAGGTGCCGTGGGTCTCTTTGGAGAGGCTGCCTTAATGCAAAAGCAATGAGTGCTCAGCGTCCCTGGTGCGGTGTCGTTTCCATAAGAGCCATGATCTTGTCCCAGGCTACAGTAGCTGCCTCTGAAGGAAATAGCACATAATCCCTCCTTTGGAAATGCTACTAAGCTGTGTCAAATACATCTGAAGTCTAGCTATGCTCATGAAGCTGACTATGCAATATTGTGTCTGTGGTCCCCAGCTTTTTCCAATATGGCTGATAGTCATCCATTGTAATCCCTCAGGAAATACTGGGTAGTGTTCTTAAACATATTCATTTGAAGCAAAATAAGACCTGCTGGCCATTGCTGAGCACTTCTGCAGAGTGAATCTGGAGACTGTGCCCATGCAGGGTTCCCTTGGGAAGCCCACCTCCAGGTCACTCGTGCATCATTGCTACTTGCCTTCGTTGCTAAATTTGTCCTCTCCAGCATGTGTAGTACCATCCTCTGGTAGTAGATAAGGACTTCTGGCTCTGATAAGCAGTGATGTATTCACGTGAGTGTAGGAGAACAAATGAGGTATTGGTGGCCTGGCAAAAGGAAAAGCCAGCAAACCAGCCTGAGAAGCTGCTGTAATTCTGCAACAAGCTGAGATAGCACTGTAGGACAGCAGAGAGGCTCTGAGGCATTGTGGAGCAGCTTGCATGGGCCAGTCCCAATTGCTGTCACCAGGAAGTCTGGCTTTGTCCCTTTGCTGTACTTTTTCAGCAGCTGTGGCACCACTGCAGTGGGTGTTCCCTGAGCAAACCAGGGACTTGCGTTTAGGTCAAGTTAGTATGTGCCTTAATACACTTGGAAACCTGACCCTTTTCTGTGGCCGTCCAGTTCAAAGGATAGATGGCTGATCTCAAGACTTCAAAGACATTAGCCTGATGTTAGATAACACCCCTGGGGACAGAGGGGCTTGAAGCGTTATTCACATTAGATTTAGGTTCTTTGAGACTTTGGCTCTGTGTGTTCCCTTAGGCTGGAGAAACAGCTGCATTCAACAAAGAATTAAACAGCAGTTGCCCTGTGACACTGGGAGCTCCTGGTACTCTCATGGTCACTCTTGCTCTTGCATGAGCAGGAGTGTTTTGGAAGTCCCCCATCTCATTGGCTCCTTCCCCAGAGTGGGTGGTTGATTCATGGCTACTTTCTTCACAATTTTCTGGCAGCTGTTCCTCTGCATTTTCACATGTAATGCTCGGATCTGAAAGCCAGACACGTGAAGGGTGATGATATTTTCAGGCAGGCCCCCTGTGCCTGACTGACAGGTGAATTCATATGTTCAGCTCAAACACTGTAAGTGTCTCATAAGAAGGGAAGTGCTGTGTCTGGTTTTCATAAGCAGTAGTTCCATCATCTTCAGACAACACTAATAAAATCAGTGCTATGAAGTGAAAATCAATATGCCCAAGAAAAACACATAACTGCTGAGGAAATAATTATAACAATGCTCTCTCAAATTAAAAAAAAAAAAAAAGTCAATGGTTTGGACATGTCCCTGGAGAGGGAACTTGTCCTACTGCTGCAAAAAATTCCTGTAACTTATGTATGTTCCGCCAATTTTGGATTTTTTAATGTACAGGATGGCATCAGCTCTGAATTAAAAATTAAGTTATACTAAGGCAAAGAGGGCCATGGAAAATGAATTTGTCATTGCTACTGTTACTGGTCAGTGACTAATATGAAGTGATCCCATCCCTTGGACAGTTAATTTCATTTTGGTTTTCCTTTCCATATTTCTAAAATAAGAGATTCTTCTCCAGCAAGTAATACAGTATATTTTATCTGAGCCAGCTATACTCTCTGTTTATCCTTTATCTAAAAATGGCCTCAAGGAATTTAAATGTTGAGCCCTGAGGATGGTGGGATTTTGAGCCATTTGCACTCATGAAATATAAGGCCTCACTAGTAACATTTAATTGTTTATTAAAAAAAAAAAAACCAAACTACTTTTCTGGCTATGTTGAATTGAGTGAATAGTGCTACATGGTTTTTAAAGTTTCTAATGTTTAAATTTGGCCTGTACTGTACAAATCTCACTATAAAGCCTTAATTTGCTACCAAGAAATAAAGCAATATATTGGTAACTGATGAGCATGCAGCGTCATTTGCACTAAGTGATTAACTGCTAGTGGAAAAGAAAAGATTAAATACTTATAAAATTCAAAAAGTAGGTGAGTGATTGAGCATATCAATCCATCAGGTAGGTAAATGACTATTAAAAGAGGAAAAAAATTATTATGGATTATGACCTCGCCTGTCTCTTTCTTTAAAATTTGATTTTCCTCATGTGGTTCTTCTTGACCCTGAAACATAATCAGAAACTGGAAGTATAAGTAAAAGGAAAAAACAACAATATTAAAATTGTATAAAAATTCAGAAGTGCCTCTGCATTGGTTTAAAGACATGTTAACACATTTGATGAGAAAAGTAAAATGGAATGACTGAAAGGGTAGAGCACTTACTGGAGCAGTGTTGCCTTTTGCATGCTGTAGAAACCCTTCTCTGGGGGGCACTGGTGGAAAGTTAATAAAGGTAATTTCTCTAAGCCAAATGTTTTTAAGTACATAGTCTTACATGATCTGAGTTGGTACTCTGAGACTGCTACTTATTTCAAGAAAATTTGAACTTCTTGATGCAGCTTGCCTGATTTGACTTTTAACCTTTTTCCTATGTCTGCTTCCAAAATGGCAGAACCAGAAAATACTGGAAAAAAACTGCACTGGAAAAAAACTGAAATAGTCCATGTGGAGCTGAGTTTGCTGGAAAAGTTGCAATGTGTGTCTGATGTGTCTTCTAGTTTAGGGTTAGCAAAGACTATAAATTTCCTGAGTGAAAACATAGGTGATTCTTGAACCATAAAATTCAGGCTCAGGCACCAAGGCTTCTTCTGCTCTGCAACAGCATATGGTGATCTCATCAAAGAAAGGCAGCAATGAATCACATCAGTCAGGCTGGCATGTTGTTTATGTCTTTGGAATCATTTGTGTCCTCTGGAGAGGGGTCTCTTAGAAAAGGCACATCCAAACTACCATGCACTGTGATTATAGCCAAAACTCTGTGTCTAGATATTCATCCTTCCCTTGGCTTTTGTAAAAAGTAGAACTGTATTTTTCATATTAGCAGCTTGAAACTGATGGGAAGTGCAACACTTTTGCCTCTTTGAGCTGTGCTCATCTGGCTTCCTGCAGAATGCAAAACAGCTTCTGTTGGATGTCTTGAACTCAGAACCGTGGTCCAGACGGAAACCTTCAGTAGTGGTTTATGTGGTTTCTCAAAACTCCTGGACTTTGAACTGAAAAATTAAAAAGCTAGTAAAATATCTAATTTTAGCACCAGGCTTGAAGCAGGTCCAAACTCTTATTAAAAAGAAACACAGTGATTATTTGGACTGCAGGCTGGCTGCCCCTCAGCTGCCAGTGTTAGTTTAGAGGGGAAAAGTTCTCTGGCAGAGTTGGTGCATGGCTCCTCTTCCCCCAGGGTTCCCCAGGAAAGTAACCTACCCTCAGTTTTTTGTAATTTTGTCGGTTTAGCTATTCATGCTGAAACTTCCCATGCTGGGCTTTGAAAATGTTAGTTGAAATGGTTCATCTGGTTCTGTAAATAAAGCTGGAGGAAATGTCATTTTGCTCATGTTAAACTCCAGGTGACCTTTCCTTTGAAAATGGTCCATTGCTCTTCATCTCCTCCAAGGCCTTCAGAGTGAAAGTGTGAGCCTTGCCAGGAGTTCAGCTTTGGGAAAAGGATGTGTCTTCCTGATCTCCCAGTAAGTTTCACCTAAATTTAGCTGCATTACATGTCTTTGAACATCTCCTACTCTGTAACCAGGGAGAAAAGGGACATGCTCAGATCTTTTGGAGCTTGTAGTCTGGCAAGGCTGAGATTTGGCAAAGCTAAGAGGCGTTTATCACTCTGGCAGTGTGAAGGAGGAAATGACCTGAATTATATGGAAGCTGCCTGGAAAGTCAGGACAGGGTTGAAAGATGGGGTTTTGAGAACTAGGACAAGAAGGATGGAGATTGCTGGGTAAGGAGGACTGGGACTGAGATGACAAGAAATGGAATGATTTTCAGCAAAGAATCTGGGGTTAAGAGAGGTGGGTTTGTATGACTGGTTGAGCAGGGAGGGTTGGGCCAGAGGAAGTAAATAGTGAAGAAAGAAGTTTGGGGTAGGAAGAGAAACATGAAGAAAATTAATTGAACTTCATTTAAATACAGTGCACTCCCTTGGCACAGGCTCTGAGAAATGCTTACAGACTGTTTCAGTGATGATTCCTCAAGTTTGAAACCAAAAATAAAGTAGTAATTTTGCATCTACTGCATCCAATATTAACCTTTATTTTACATATATATAGTGAGGCCAGAAAGTCTTTACCAGCAGAATTATATAGCTTTTACCAGTATATGAAGGTCTGAGAGATTGTCAGCATCAGTGTCTTTTTCCTGCCTTTACACCTTTGTGTGAATATGAATGGCCTGGTGAGAAGAACAAGGAAGGCAGGTTTGTAAGGTAAGGTCTGTTCTTCCTTGGAGCTGCATTTCAGCAGCACCAGCTGCTCAGCTTTGCTAAGGTGCAGCCACCAGTGTGGACCCAGACTCCTGCCATTTTTGCAGACTGTTAAAATGATGCCATTTTTGCAGACTGTTAAAGGGCATAATAATCATGGGTTCAAGTTACTGCCAGGCAGCAGACATCAGGATTCAAACTTAGCTTAACAAAAACACATTTGACTGAACAGCATTACTGCATGCTATTAAACAGATTAAATCAATTTTCTCCATGAAATAGCTGAGGGATGTTTATTTTCATGCACCCTGCTGCAGATTCAGAGCAGGTTTTTCCTCCATCTTTGTATTCTGTGAAAACTGGATAGAAACATCAGGTCATTATTCCTTTGTCCTCTGGATGATCACAGGGGCACAACTGAGATTTAAACTAGTCAATAGAAGTCTTTTCCAAGTAGGCTTTGCTAATGCAAATTTTAAAAATATTATGAGTGCAACAGTCCAGTTTGCCATAGATATGTCATAGTAAGCCAATATAAAAGTTACTTAACAGGTATTGGAGGAAGAACCAGAGGAACCAGAAGGAGGGATCTTTTAAAACAAATAATCCCCCCAGGCTTTTCTAAATTACTCTGGTACTTTTAATGCAGAACAGAAATCTTAGCCATTCCTTCTGGCACTAAAGCTACTATGTTCTTTGGGTTAGAATAGATTAATTTTCCTTTGTTTTTTAAAGAAACATTGCATGCTGTACCCTCAACCTCACACAAATTGTAGAAATGGAAAAAGTCATCTTGTAAAGTGTAGGAAGAATGCTGAGAGGGATCTGTGCCAAAAAGAATGGATATTTTAACAGTTTCATGTTTCATTGTCTATCTTTGATGGCTCTTAAAATAGTTTTTTTTTTTTTAAACAAGTAAATGTCCACTATTTAGATGTTTTGTTACTTCTTCAATATACTCCATTCACACAGTTGCCTCAGCAGACAGACATCAGAGCTTTGGAAAAATTGAATTTCTAGCTATGAAAAATAAGTGTAGTTAATGTATAATTTATAATTTAATTTAATTTAAGCCTTATCAAGTTTTTTCACATCTTAATCACTTGTCCTATAAAGGATATATCCTAAGCCTTTATCAGGACGACAGCAAAAATATTTCTAAATATTTAGAACTATTTCTATTTTTCTGATACCCCAATTTTGCCCTAGTTGTCTGTTCCTGGTTTGCTGTATGCTGTGAAAATACTTCCAGAACAGGGATTTCTTCTGGACTTGAATTACATTCTATTTGATTGCTCTATGATCATGTATCTTCTGTCATATCACAATTGTTGATGGGTGGTGTGACTCTGCAGAGTGACAACCTGCATTTCAGCATGGAAATAGAATGGACTAATGCATGGTGTGTGTGACACAGCACTTGTCAGAGCCTGCATTTTCATGGGTGGTGGCTGCTGTGGGTCTCAAAATACCCACCCACAGCAGTGTTGGTACTTTTTTAGTGACTTATTCCTTGACTACAAGAAGCATCTTCTGTTTTATTTGGCACCAATGACAGGACCAAACTGGCACTACAACACCTGCTTTGGGCAAGGTAATAGAGTCAAGACCTTTCCCCCATGATGTCCTTTCCTTTTTTCTTCTGTCCTCATAGTGTTGCATAAGTTCCCATGACAATCTGATGTATTCCACCTCCACAGTCCTGGATAATTCAAATGATGGATGTCTCAGTATTAATAGGATGAGTAAGGCTATTTACTTGGCAGGAAATCCAGGTGATTAACTGAGAGGATTGACTACAAGTTACTCAGTGGCCAAATCTTACTGATGTTTCTCAGTGGAGGTGGGAAGTCCAAATGCCAGTAAAGATGATGCTTTCTGATGCTTTTTCTTAAGGGGATATGTGGAACTACAAGGTGAATCATCTGGGGGAAAGTGGTCTGCATAATCAAGCCATTAAAATCCGCTTTGTTAAAGCAGTGTAGTAGAAAATCAGGTATACATCTACCATGATGTGTATGGTCAGGTCATACCTTGGTGACACTGCTGGGGCAGCACCATTGAGCTTTTATTCTCTCTGGCATTGTATTCCTGTACCTGAACAGCAGAGAAATTACCCAGACTTTCTGTATCTGCCTCAAGTGACTGTGAACTTTTGGTGTTTTGCTTTTTAATCTCCAACAACTTCCTGTCCTCCCTCTCTCTCTCAGCAGTTGGCATGCTGGAGATCCATCCCAACAGCCACCTCTTTGTGGGAACTGGCCAAGAGCATCCTCTCTGGTGCTGCCACCTCCCCAGCTGGGCTGACAGCTTCTCTCAGTGCTGAAACCTGAATCCCTGCTGTTGTTCCCTCTGAAATGTGGTTGCTTCTCCCTTTTCCATTCCTTGAGATTTGCTCATCACAAATAGCTCTCCCTTCTCACGGGCAGGAGAGCAGTGGTGCCACCATGGTGGGACCTGCTGCATTTTCCAGAGAACCAGAAGGAAAGGAAAGTTCAAGCAAGCAAGCAAGTGCCTGGAAATTGACAGTAATCACAGAGCCACACAGGGTCACTTGATCTCTCAGGATGGAGAAGAATTTCCCAGAAATATATCTGCTTGAAACAGCCTGACATGCAATGGAAAGCCTGGCAAAAGTTTTAGTACATTCTTGCTGCTGGGGCATTCACAGCACTTGCATGGTCGTGTGTGCAGGGGCCCTGCAGTCCTAAAGGAGCAACCCCACTGTCAACATCTCACATGTGGAAAGGAAAAAGAAATGCCATCCTTCCCTGTGGATCCAGGCTGGAGAGGCAGGGAAGCTCTGGCCAGTCGGGAGGGACTCTGGAGTGCCCTGGCATGTTCCGGGCCTCATGTCAGGGGTTTGGCACATGGGTCACTCCAATACCATTCCTTAGATACTGGAGTTACAAGAGGAAAGTCTTCTTGGTGGAGTATCCATACTGCAGGGACTGCTGGAGCCCTGTCATAAACCCAGGACAGAAATGGGACAAATGTGCCTTTTGCAGAAGGGGCTTTCCTGGTATCCAGTCCAGACAGATTTTTCTCCAAAGAGTTTACTCTGCTCTGTGGAGCAGCAAAGGGAACTGTGACAAGGCCAAGGTGACCATAAGCTAAGGGGAGGTTGTTGGAAATGCAACACAGAGACGTGTAAAGAGAGACTCCAGGCTTTTAAATTTATTTTTGTAAAATTAGAAGGGAAGGGTGTTTTTTTTGTTGGTTTGGGTTTTTTAAGTAGTGGCCTTTTAGAGTTGCTTGGTATTTACCCTTTGTAGGGGAACCTCATCCAAAAACACTTAGACTGGCTTATCTTCAGATCAGAGGGGTGTCTGATTTCTTAACATTGGTCTACTTTTTTTGTTAGGCAAATTGATGAAGACACAAGACGGCCTTGCAGTCTGAACTTTGGAGTTCATAAATCTGTGGCAGGTTAGATTTGAGAGCATGACAAAGCAGCCCCTTTCCCTGCCAAAAAAAGAATAAAAAGGAAAAATTGCATCAAAATCCCCAATAAAGAGAGCAAAGGAATTCAAGGCTGAAAGCTGAATTGCAAGTGGTAATGTATAATCTCTTGCTTATAAGGTATTTTCTCCTGTGGGAGTAAAATGTGGTCCTGTGAAGCTGAAGGGTAAATTGAAATTATCATAAAGATTACATGAAGTGAGCACATGGATAAATGAGGTGTAGGGAAGAACCAACACAGCTTTTCTACAAGAAATCCAAAGGGTTAATAAATATAGGGGGGACCTGTCAGGCTGTGGAGCTGGGGGTACCAAAAAAGTTTTGAGAATGGTTTCTGTGTCTGGCATCCCAGTGTGGGCTAGGGTGCTTTGTCTGGAGAAGAGTTAACTATGGCAAGATGAGACACACGTGACAAAGGTCATGCAATCATGGATGGCTGAAAGGATAGACTGAATGTTCACCAAGAATAATAGTAGGAGGGAAAAAAGAAGTTTGAGGCATCAAGTGACACGAGTAGGTAAGAGATCCATAGCAAATTAGAGTGGTTCTTTGTTTGCCATTTGTTAAAGCCTTAGACCCCTGCCGTGGGGTGTTGTGGGTGCTAAATGTTCAGATCATTTAAGAAGAGACTGGACGGGTTAGTGGAGGAAAAGTGTGTGTGCAGCTATTAAATACAACAGACAACCTCTGGCTCAGGAAATGCCTGAGGCACCAAGTCTTGGAGCCTGGCAGGCTGTGCCGGGAAAATACGCTTGCTCTGTTCTTGTGCTTCTCTAGGCGTCGGGTTTTGGCTACAGTCAGCCAGACTGTTCAGCTACATGGACCTTTTTGTCAGCAGCTGTTTTCATCATTTGGTATCTGTCTCAGCAGATCCATGACACAGAACACATATTCATTTGTTGTTTGCAATGCCCTTTTTCAGAGTTGCTCAAGGTTCTCCAAATCAAATATTTTCGTCACCCTCTTTTCTGAAATCCTTTTGCTTCAGACTGGAAAACCCAGTCCACTCAGGAGGTAAGATTCTCATCTATTGATTCTCATGGAAGTAGGCACTTGAAATTTTGATGAGGGCTTGGTACTCTGCATATTTAAGCCCTTTAGCTGCAGGCTGCAGTGAGAGCATGTCTGTATTTTGAAGAGAGTAGGGGAAGGAGAGCATTTCATGCTCTTTCCACCTCCTGCAATTTGGGAAGCTGGTCACAGATACACTGATATTCCAGGTCTCTCTCACACCTCTCATCTACAGAGAGAATTCTGGAAATCAAGACACCTCTTGGTTTCTGTAAGACTGCATCTTTATAATCAAGACCAGAATTTGCCCAGAGCGTCTGCTCAGTCAAAGAAGTTTAAGCATCTCTGCTTCCCTTTATTAATTTTTAGCAAGGCCTGCCATGTGTCAGACACAAGCAGCTGTATCAGGGCAGTTGACCACTCAGTCAGGTCAAACTGGCTGTGATGTTTGGCATCAGAATTAAGTCTCCCTTAGAAAGCAGGACACAACACACTTGACAGAAACTGTACTGTCACCAAGTGACAGCTCATATGTTTCCCAGACTCATCTGGAGGAGGCAGAAATTATCTCCAAATCAGCAACACAGAGTCCCTTCTTTGCTCCCTCAAACCCTTTGCCTACTTCTGGCCCTGGGCCCACACAAATACCCAAACACAGCGAGGAATATAAATTTGCAAGGGTCTCAGCTTTCATAATATGACTAAGTTGTTTTGATTTAAGTGTGCTCATCTTGCCAAGATTGGAAAAAATTAGTCTGTTCTCCTCATGGCTGAATGTCAAGGTACACTCAGGTTTTCAGACAAATGCCCCAAATGTGCCCATGTAAATGCACAACTGAACCAAGACCTGAGTGTTGGAGAACTTAACTCTTTCCTTAATAGGTTTTTTAGGGAAACGTGGAGAAAAATAGGAAAGTATGAGATGATCAAGTCCTTGCTTTGAACAAGGACTGAAGTCACCCATGGTATACCAAGAAAATGAAAAAAGTGCATACAGAATTACTGTTCTGACTTCGGAGTACTGAGACACTATTTGAAACACCCCTGAGCTTCACTTAATTTTGTCCACAGAATTTGCCTACAGGGTGGCAATATTTTATGTGTTTAAGAACTTTGCTCAATTTTCCCATTTAGTGCATGAAGAAAAGGTAGAAAAAATACCAGTAATATTTAGCAATATTCTGATTCTTCTCTAGGGTCACTGATAGTTACTTCTTGTTGTGTAATCTCTGCCTGCCTTTCTTTTTTTAATAAGGTGTTCTGCCAGTAATACCCTTAAGATTAATGTAAATGTAGACTCATTGGGGAAAATCATATCAGTGCAGAGCAGCTGTTTGCAGGAAGGCTTGTCGCTGTGAAGCAATCTACACATTTTTGGATCCGTGACACATTTGCAGGTTTACATTCATTCCTTATTTAGATTAATGAAGGCCAGAGTTTGGGGATCAATGTTACACCAAAGGCTCAATTTAGTTGACAAAACAGAGAAGCTGGATGCCATTAGAGATGCACAAGGGTATCTGAGACATCCATGGAAGGATAGTTGGGATGGCAGTCCCTGAGGAGGATTTGTCCCTGTTTGCACTGGCAGAGGGAGGCCAGGCAATGCCATCAGGCATCTCAAATGCCTTTAGTTGCCCTTGTTGGGCAAAGATGCTTCCAAAACTTATGAGGAAAATGTGGTTAAGGCCAGACAAACTGGGCTACAAACACACAAAAAATGAACCACAAATGATTGACTATGCAGTCAAGCATAGAAATGACTGTCATGTGATGATATGATCATTTTGTATTGCTGCCTGCCACAATTTTTGTGCAAATATTTGTTCTTGAAGAAAGGACAGTTTGGGCTTCCTTTTCAAAACCAAAATGTTTCTGATGTTTAAAAGAAAAAGAAAAAAAGAAAAAAATTGAGACAGCTCTTACTGCCTGGGCTTTGCTGAAGGTCTCTGGGATTTGAAAGGTGAAGTCATCTCAAGCTGTGGCACTGGTTTCATCCACAGCTGAAGGAGCACAGATGTAGAGTCACAGTCTAGAAATCACTGAGAACATCCTAATACCTAAAACAGTTGTGAGGATATAACCCTGCACTTCTTTTGGTTCTGCCCTTTAGCTGCTGAAGAAGCAGCCCCTGATGTTGGGCCCGAGGGCTGCAGGAAGCAACAGGGAACCAGCCACACTTGGAGGTTACAGCCAGGCTCCCCCCAGCCCCATGCAGGGGATGCTGTGCAGCCCAATGGGCCTTGCCATGGCTGCTGGGAGTGATGGGTGTCAGGGAACACCTGCAGGGCTTGTCCCAGAGCCTGCAGAGCCTGCTGTGGGACAGCCCAACCTCATCCCATAGCTGGGGACATCCACACGGCAAACTGCGGGAGGTCTGTGTGTCCCCTCCTTCCTTTCTTTCCTCTTCTGCACATCCCAGGTGAGTGGCAGCCAGAGGGAGGGAGGGATGAAAACCTGAAGCCCAGCTGAGTTCTTGAAGTGGGGACTCCAGAGCAGGTTCCAGCAGCTGTATAACATCTGTTTGCAGCTCACTCAGACATAAGCTTACCTTTAAGGGGTTGCAAGTGTTATCCTGGATTTCTATTCCTGCATGATGTTTTACAAGGTAATGGCAATTTACACTGCTGCCTGTTTTTCAGTACTAAAGAATTTGCTATTAAATAGTTTCTTTGTTCTGTCTACTGTTTGTTCCCTAGATATTTTTGCTTTGTTGGTTTTTTTTCCTACCTCATTTTCCCTGCTTCTCTGGTGGCTTTTACACCCTACCTGCTTCATTTTGATTTAAAATTTTCTCTCCACCTAGGAGATGCCCTGAAGATCTCTCAGAAAACCATCCTTTTTTCTTGTCTTTTTTTCTTTTTCATTTCATTTTTTTTTTAAATTTTTGACTCAAAAGGCCTAACTGGGAAGATTTTACTATAAAGCATTAATTGCATATGTAAAAGAGGAGCTTGCTTTCCGTGATTTCAGACTACTAAATGCTGAAAGCTATCCCCCAAATATATTGGGAAATATATCCCCCCAAAAAATCTCCCAATTTTTTTTTTTTTTTTTCTGGTAGCTAAAACAGTTGATAGATCCTTTGCAAGTAAAGGCTGGTTTGTGTGGAGAAACATGGCAGCTGATGACAGCATAAACTTAATTTACTTTTGTGCATGAATGTTTTACTGCAGAAGAGTCATCCTGGATCATTACCCAAGTTGAACAATTCATGTGAAAATGATAAATGTTTCTGCTGACCTGCAGTGTTTGGGATACTCGTTGAAGGCAGTATCAGCTCTCATTGCTAGCAACACTGCCTATTAAAATAAGAGGTTAGGAATGCCTTTTCCATCTTCATACCATGCTGAAAGATTATCCTGAAGTATTTTGTAAGAATAAGGTGTTAATGTTTTATTCTGCAGAGCAAATTTCCCATCTTTCCTTCTTCATCCTTTCTAATAAGATTAAATTCTCCTAATGAACAATGTGAATAAATTTATATTTCATTTAAGTAGTAGATATTGCCCTAAGTAAAGCCACATATTGCACATATTGTCACAGCAGTGTTAGGGTAAATGCTATGGTGCATATAAGGGTCCACTCTCATAAATCACTAGGAAAAAATATCAGCTATGAAAAGATTCTTTATATTTAAAATACTGAATTATACAAGTGCCAAATAGCAGATGTAATAGATGTAAGAAGTGTTCTGGTTGCATGGCGTCTAAGTGTTCACAGCAATTTTGACAATTAGACTCTTCCTAGTTCTTTTATCTTGCAAAATTGGTCTGAGGACCTTCTGCCAGCTGTGTCTTGCTGAGAAAAGCAGTGCCTTTGAGGGCAAGGAAGATTTCTTTCAAAGACCTGCTGTCTGGAGAGAGTGGTCCTTGGGCAGATCCTTGCAGTCTGAACAACTTCCCTCTGCTGCAGAGGGCATACAGTGGTTTGCTGGAATTCTTTGGCTTTTCAAGGAAAGGAGTACCTGGGTTTTGTCAGATTCACTCAAGACAAGCTTTGGGTGAGAATCTGAGAGGCTCAGTTCCAATTGATGAAGTTTGTAGTTCTATAACATGAATAATTAAACATTTTAAAAGCATCATACAAAGTTTTACAGCTGTGGGGGCTCATTGCTCACCCAGTGTGAAAGCAGTGCATTCAGTACATGCATTTAACTTCATCATGTTCTCTGAGTAGTGACATTACCTAATGGCACTGCTCTGGATTTCCCTGGAATGTTCTTGTGTTCCCTCATAGCCTGACGAGATTCAGAATACTGAGGACTCTCTCGAACTGAGACATGTAGTTACTTCTTGGCCTACTATTATTGATAACATCTGTCTCTGTACTATAATCTAGTTCTCTGCTGCACTGGCAGCCAAGAAATGTGGTGTTTTGGGATCAAAAATATTGCTGGGTTTGTTCTTGAAAAAAATTTTTTTCAGATGAAACTATTTAATTCCCTGTGAATTGTGAAATTAGATCAGTGTCACTGACACAGAACCAAAATATTTCCAAAATTATTTTAAAACTTTTTTTAAATGCTGAAACTTTTATTTTGGCTTGGATAAAACCTGTATTATGTTCCCTTCCTTCCAAGTCTGACCTGTCTCCTGACCAGCCTGACCAACTTCCCTCCAAAAAATGTCTCCATTCACTCTTTGAACAAAACCACTTAAAAACAATTCAGTCAAATGATATCAGCTTCCAAATAAAACATTTGGAGTTCATCAGCATGAATCACTTTACTGGGTTTAGTGTGATTCATTTGGATGTATAGCTCTACTCTGTGAGCACTTTTAAAATTTGTTTTTTCCTAATTGAGGGTAAAACAAATTTTGAAACCTGAAGTGTTTTAGGGGAAAATTCATTCACATATTTGTGTTGTGTTTTTACAGGAATTATGGCTTGCTGGGCTCAAGCCCTCAGTTTTTCCTCTTGCATGAATGGCATACACACAGCACTCCTTTCACCTGGGCAAGTACAGAGTTGTCCATAAATGAGTCTTGCAGGATGGTTAGGGACTAATTACAAGCAACAATAGGAAAAGAGATCAAACGACCGTCAGATTTTACAATTCCTGCAGAATGGAACTTTTTTCCTGGGGGAAAAAAACAACCAAACAAAAATCCCCAACAAACAGAGTTACTTGACAACTCTGCTTTCATACTTCTTTTCAATTCCCCCTGTGATCCTGATCCCCTGATAGGCTGGTACTGAGCTGCCCTCTCTACAGTTCCCCACCATCCTGGCTTCTCCTGGAACTGGCTAATAAAACCAGCTCATTTGATGCAAATATCCCGGAGTGAACATAAAATCTCGGTCTGATGGAACCGAGAGAAGGAGCAGCTGAAACCCGCCTGTGCTGCAGCCCGGAATTCCCCGGGCTGGGGCTCAGCCAAGGAGCGGCTGCTCGCTGGGGCAAGGGCTCCATCTGCGGGAAAGGACCCGCATCCATCCCTGCCGGGGCATCTTCCCTTCTGGAACAAAGAGCAGGGCTTCTCCTCTCCAAATGCACTGTGAATTACTATTGGGCTAAGAGGCATTGCCTACAAATCCCACCCAGGAAAACTAACTCTGAGTGCACGTTCCAGTAGTGAGCAGAGCCAGCCTTACTGCAGCAGTGATGCTGCTGGGGTAAGGATTTTCTTTTTTGGGATGTTAAGTAACTACATTTTTAGGGCTTGCCTGGAACCAGTTCTTATGCAGGTTATTTCACGTGTGAAATGCTCAGATAACCTGCCTAAGTATGATGCATCAGAATGATTCTGTTCTTCTTCCTTTCCATCTTCATTCCCACTTTTCTATTTTTTTTTAAGTTTGCTGTTGCCAGATATGCAAAGCACAGGCATTTGGTGTCATACCTGTGAGAAGGAACTTGCTTTCTGTACATGACCCCTGCCATGGCTGAATCTGTTCCAGCAGCACTCAGCAAAGGTGGCAGCTGGCATTCCTAGATAGTTTTACAATGGGAGAGCAGCTGAATATTGATGCCCCTGGAAATGCCTAGCAGAATGAACATTTTCTCACAGCAGTTCTTCATAACAATTCAGCAGTCAGTTCCCTGTTACTGGTTTGTTTTTTACTACCTCATGCAATTTTTCTGAGTTGTCATCTTCTGAGTTAACACATGGCTAAGTGCAAACCCTCTGTTCAGAAAAGGAGAAATGTAGCTCACTGGTAGCTGGGGTATCTTCTGCCATTATGAAAACAATGTTGTTTTATTTCTGGGGAAAGAGACTTCCGTTCCATAGCTGTTACCTGCTATTTCTCTCATCAGCTAATGAACATCCCATCCATTACCATTATTGTTGCATGGTCTTAATGGAATTTATTTTTTCTGTAGAAGATCCAAGCTCAGTTCCTTATTGATAAAAGAGAGAACATTTTGTTCAAGGTCCCCACACATGTCCTGCATTTTGCAGTCTAGGCTTTACAGGATACCCACCTGGCTTGTGAAAATGATTCCTTTGGGCCTTAGAGGCTATGAATCCAGTGATTCTTCACGCAGAAATCCTCCTATAGCTTGGCAAATGGTTTAGTAGGAGCCCAAGGTCCAATGGCTCTGGGTGAAACATGAAACCATCCTGTAATTTGCTCTGTCTCAGTCTGTGTAACATTTTTGTCAGAAAAACAACAAACCTATCATGCTGGAGTCCACACAGCCACAGGCAGCAAACTCCAGAGGTAGCACAACTGCACATGCAGTGTCCAGTTTTCAAACCACATCCTCTCCTAGCCAGTGCTGTGCCAGCCCTCAACACTCAGGTAGACTCCCTGCCCCTTTTCTAGAAAGCCATGCTGCTCCTCCTACTCATCCTGTGCTTGGGGCAGAGCTCCACATGTACAAGGAGGGACCAAGGCAGGTTTGCTCTGGGGGCTGTGTGAAGGGCTGCTGCACATCTTGAGTTTCCACCCAGATATTCCTCTGAGCCCATTTTGTGGCTTACTCAGGAGATGGATGCTGAAGAGAGGATTTCCAGGCCTTTGTTTCAACAGGTTTTTTATTCCTTAAAGTAGATACTGTATTTCTACCAAAAATAAAAATGGAATCCTGGTAAGCAGCCTTGGTCGATGTAAAAATGTGGTAGCTTTTTACCTGAAGTATTAGCAAGAATCTCTTGTGCCTTGAGAGCAATCCTTTTTAACTCCATGGATTTTTGCATCTGACCAAAAGGTGTCTCCTAATTATTAATCACATGCAATTCATTCTGACTGTAATAGGAGAAGGTCTTCCCTTGCTAGAGCAGGTCAGTTTCTCAATGTGTATTCTGAATTATGTGTATTATGTTATTATCATGTTACTGTGTATTCTTTTCTGGTGTAAATTTTCTTATGAGACCCATCACAGAGAAGGTAGGAAATCCTTTTGCTGCTGTCCCTCTGCAGAGATAACTGCTGGCTTCCCTTGCAAAACCTCAAGGCTATCGCCATCAGCAGCGTCACTGCACCATTTCCCCCTCAGCCTTACTGAGGTAAACATTTCCATAATAGGTCTCCCGAAAGCTCTCTAGGGAAGAAAAGTATGTATTGTAACGTGGGAAGGTTTCCTCTGCTTGCTTTCAGCACTGTTGAGGGGCATGTCCTTGCTGTGCTCTGATTAATTACCCTGCTTTTATCGTGATTAGCACATTTAGCATTAGGCTGGCCAGCTGTCAAGCCAAGCTCAGTCACAGCAGAAAAGCACTCACTGCCTTTGTGATTTTTCATCTCTAACTGCTCATCCCAAGAAGATGCAAGGCCCAAATCTTCCAGCCCTGCTTATTCAGGGCACAAAATATCTCATCCCTGTGCGACTAATGGTACTGGCTTAATTAACCTAATGTGAAGGAGGCATTGCACAACATCATAATTCAATTTCTTTTATTTTTTAAAGAACAAACTGCATGCAATTTAGGCAGTGGGCTTTCTTATGCATCCAAATTCATTTATGCGCAGCTCTATAGGAGAAAATACCTATTGGACAAATTGGATATCACTTTGCCTACTTCAGAAATGCAACAGAAACTGGGAATGCAGGGGAGAGGGGAGCTGTCTTTGCATCATTATTTATTGCTTCATTCTTACAGTGGAGAGAGCAGACACTGCTGCCATCCAGAAGCATCACCTGAGGAAAAAAATTAGATTTATCCTTCTCTCCTCTTTATTATGGGAATTAATTCTCTGTTTTAACTGAGACCATCCTGCTCTGATTTGACAGAGTCTAAATCTACATTTGGTTCCAGCCCTTGTATTATGCAGTAGCTTGGCACACACATGCTTTCCTTTACTTTGTGAACCACCTCAGCTGGTGCTGCTTCTCTATGCTGCTTCTATGGTTTTTGTCGCTGCCAATAAGGAGAGAATTCTTATTTTCAGACAAAATGGCTGTGGCATATGTCTCAGTACTGTGGTTTATTGAGATTAGTTTATTTTTCAGATTTCAGGAATAAACAGATGTGGGCATGTACACTGGGAACCCAGTCCAGATTTCATGAGGAACCCCTTAATCATCAGGTAACTTGATCTGCTTGCAGACTGCAAAGCTTGAGCTTTGATTCAGAAACAATATTACTGAATGGAGCTCCTTTGGGCTCCCATCATTCTCCTGTCATCTGCAGCAAAACTCCTCTCTGCACCACCTGGAGCTCACAGGTCTGTTTGAAACAATTTATGGCGACAGGGAAGGAAGGCCACAGCACATGTCTTATCCCATTGTCATCCATTGCTGCCTGATAGTTTGTCTCTTCCTCTACTGAAATGTGAGCTCCATCAGGATGAATCGGTCTCTGACCACTGTGCATGAAAAAAGAATAGAATTTCAGTACCAGAACATCAATTACAATCTATGTCTAATAATGTTGACTTCTATAGATTGAATGTAGGTAAGTTCAAACAACCTGAAAAGCATAGCATAGTTGATGTAGCCCAAGCATTTCACTGTCCCAAAGTAGCTGGTATATGGGTGGTTGGATTTTTTGCAGCGTTTAAATGCTTGGTAAATGTTGTTAAGATCCAAGTTCATTGCAGCAAGGTCAACTGATGCTCTCTCTGACATTTACATGGGTTTTTTTCTAAACCTCACAGGAGCCTCATCTGGGTTAAATAAGCCAGAGTGTGCGCTGTCACTAGTGAAATTCAATTTTTCCCTTTTTGATACATGCCACCATGTAGGTTTTTCAATCTTCTAACTTCCTTCAAAACAACAGCCTGCTGGTGGATCTGCAGTATGTACATAGGGAAATTTTCACTACATGCTTTTGTTCTTCTTTTCCCATGATCAGGGTCTGGCTCTGAGCTCAGGGTCCTAGGGGTGCGTTTCTGTATTTCTTTTTCAGCTACCATCAAGGCTGACTTATCTAACTTGCAGATGGGACCAAGGAAAGCTTAGACTGTAAGTGTCAATGGATTTCCCAGGAAAACCATGGATGCCCTATCCCCGGGAGCGTTCAAGGCCAGGTTGGATGGGGCTCTGAGCAACCTAGTGAAAGGTGTCCCTGTCCATGGCAGTGGGATTAGAACTAGATGACCTTTAAGGTCCCTTCCAGCCCTGTATTCTATATATTAGCCCCTTCCTAAGCTAGTCTATAATTTTTTTTTAAATATGAGTGGAAAAAATATGTTATTATGGCATGCTTTTGCTGTGTGTACTGTAGCAGTCTCAGTGTTCTGGGTTAAATAGCATTATTGATTGCTTTTGTATAACAGCAGCATCTCTGGCTTTAACTTTGCAGAGGAAACTTCTCCATCATTGCTGATGCTGAGACACTAGGTACAACATTAGTCCAAGACTTATAGCCCAGAGCAAGTGTGACTTCAGAGAAACCAAAGCAGAGGAAGAAAGGTTGCATAGAGGAGAAAAAGTGCTAATGTTTCTATGATTAATAATTACCTACTGCCTATTCCACTTTACCAAATGCTACTGAAAATAATGATGTACCTTCAGCATAATGAATTTCCCCCAGCTCACCTGAAAATCTCTTTATCTGGGTATTTTGGCTGTCTTCCACTTTGGCTGAGTAGAACTGTTCTGTCATTGTGAAACCACTTGAGAATTGGAATTGAACAAGACAAAAGGAAAAGGCAAAAATCAGAAAGAGCAAATGGCAGCTCAGTTTGAAAAACACTTCATGTAAGCAGAGAGGCCCAAGCTAGCCAAAGCTAAAGTGTTACAGGGTCTAAAGTTTCTTTGTAAGATCTGGATGATCACTTGTTCAGAAATATGCCTTACTCTTACAAAGAAAGGCTCTATAAAAATATTTGGGGTTTTCTCCTTACTAAATCAATCCCCAAAATCCCAATCACTATTTTCTTTTTAAATTCCCTCTCAATCAAAATGATGGCAGTTGAATGCGTGCATTAGAACCAGAGCTTCAAAAGATGCATGTGTTACTGTAAATATTTCCCTTGAAACTATAAATCTGTATTACTGAAAATCTGTATTACTGAATCTGCATATATTTTACTACACTATATCTTTGTCTATCAAATTAGTTGTATTCAAGCCAGCATAAAATTCTAGATTCGTATTTAGTACAGGTTTAGTATTATCCAGACGGTTTTGAGTGAGGATGCTGCCATATTACATTATATTGTGTTCCTTTTAGGTAGGTTTTAAAAGGCCCTGCTGAAGAGCAGAGGCTCCTTGTGATATGCTCTGTATGCAGAAAGAGACAGCTGTATATAAAAATAAAAAGATCTAAGAATCTAAAGTCTAATCTAACTACATAAAGGGTGAGGGGCATCCAGGCACAGATGAGCAAAGTGAGTGAAAAGTCCTCACTAGAGCCAGAGTGAAAGCCTAAGTTCCTGTCTCTGTCCCTTTCCATCAATAAGGTTGTTTTTTTTCTGCACTACCTTGGCCACTTACCAACTCAACTGAAGAGCCTTTGGCCTTTATCTGTGATTTTTTCAGCCAGCTGATTCACACTGTCTACTTGCTGGCTGCGCAAGGAGGGGGTGAGGGAATATTTGGGCATCCTTAGGCGTCACTAATGGGGTCAGAAAGCTGTCTGCCCACTGCCAGGAGCACAGGATGTCCTTCCTTGTAGAGCAGGCCTGTCCCTGGCTGGTGGCAGGGGCTCAGTCAGATCCAGCAGCACGCAGAGGACAGGACTGGGCTTTGCATGCAGTGCCTGTCCTGAGGGCAGGGAGGGCTGGCTTTGAGCTCACAGAGAGCAGCAGTGAGAGGATGCAGCCCTGCAGCCATCACAGCTCCCACTGCTGCTGTGGCTGAGGGACAGCACAAAGCAAGGGGCCTGGGCAAAGGAGAGTACAGCTCGTATCTCCAGCAAATCTGGTCACAGGTAGCTTCCCTTTTCCCTTCTAGTGGGGCCACTACCTTTGTCCATGCCTGGGGCAAGATGAGCAAGGTGTGCTGATGAGAAGGTAAAGGCAGAACAGAGAGATGTGGTCAAAGAATGAGGCCAGTCAGCTGAACTGTGCAGTGAGTTGTTGTGTTTTCAGTGACAGGAGGGGACAGCTGCTGGCCTCTGATGGTTTTTGTAGAGCATGACGTGTCTCAGCTCTTGAGGTTGCCGTGCCATGAGCTGAGTCATGTCAGCTGGGGAAGCAGGCAAATGGTGACACACAGCTCCCTAACCACAGCATTTAACACATCCAGGGGTGCTTGGGAAGGGACTGACCCCTACCATTTCCACAGACAGGGTGACAGAGCAGAGCTGAATCCTAGTTTGGCCTAAACGGTGAGTTTAGGGCTGTCCTGTCATGTGGAGAATACACCTTTCAGTGTCTGAGGCATGAGGTGTCCAGGGCTTTGCTTGAATGAAAGGTTAGAAACTGTTGAAGAAAGCATGAGAATTTGGGAAGAGAACAGGAAAACTAATTTATCCTTATGATTGACTAGAAATGGTGGATAGGTCATTAGGGGCTGTTACTTACAGAGACAGTGTTTGCATTTTTTAAGGAGTGTTTTAATTTATAAACAAAATTAAGTACCTTTTTTCAGCTGGAGTAAATGGGGGGTTTATTAAATATGTAATACCCAAATTAATATCCTATGAAGGTGATAAGCAGTTGATGTGAGGATAAGTATTGAACAGGCCTCTCTTATACTCTTGTTTCATGGACAAATGCCAAGCTGTCATCAGTGGCAAAGGGGGATGTGGATAAATTACCTTAATGTCTGGGAGTGAGTAATAGCCCAGATGTGTTCAGTGGTAACAAATGTCCCACCCCAGTGTGCACTGAATGTAGCTTGAGATGTATTGCTAATGTCAGCCCATGTACTGAAGACCTTCCATTTCAAAGTGTAAAAGCTCATTGAAGTTCATGAATACAAGCTGAATCTTCCTGGGACAAGAGATAGCAAAGTCTAACAAATCACACAACCCAGCTGGAGCCAGTCTGTGCCTGGATGATAGATGTCTTTGTCCAGTAGATCAGGGGCACAAAACATATTATACTACAATTATTTGTGCCTTTTCTGGATTTAATTGCCTTCTTTATTAGAGACATGGAAGAGTTTTATTCAGGGATGCTTCTGGACAGGAGAAATGCAGCTGGCACTGAGTTTCTGTCCCTGAACCAGACTCAAGCTACTATTTGTTTTGACCAGTTGCATTAGAAAAACAAATCCAAGTGTGTCTGTGCATCTACAAGGAGGAGTTTGTGTGTTTGTGCCCGATGGTAAAGCTGTCTTTCTTGCTCGGGTTCCTGTGTGGTGTCTGGGCTTTTATATGCTGTATTACTATAGATAATAACAACCAAAAGGGCTACATACCTGTTTTCCATTGCAACCAAATTGTTCTAAAATATATCTATATATATATATATATATATATACACATATACATATTTGTAAACACTGAGGAGCACTCAGTGTCACATCACACTAATCTGTCCCAAGGGATCCATTAATGAGAACTTGAGTTACTCTCACCTTCTGGTGGCAGGTCGTAACAGGGGAGAAGTACTCTTTCCTCAAGAGCTAGTGCTGATCAGGCCTGAGAAACAGGACCTTTGGATAAATTATTCAACATAATTTTTGCTTTCAAAAGTTTGGCTGTTCCTTTTCCAGTTTCATGTGTAAGACAAAGCAAGGTTTGGGGCTAGGAAGGAGCAGTGGACTCTGAAGAAAACCTTTTGGGTCACTATGCCACCATTGTCCAAGTCCCTTTCATTCACCTTAACTTTTCCTCCTCTGGTGACCTTGGTGCCATTTCTGGTCTCTGCCCATGACTGATCCCAAATTCTGGCATTTGGACAGACTTGCAGGCATGGATCTAGGTTAGTGTAGTTTGCTCGGTCTGGTGTTAAAACAAGCTCTGTGGTTGGCTCCAGCCAGCTGTTTCCTGCTGAAAATGTCATTTTATGAGGCTTTTATGAATTTTTGGGCAGCTGAGATGTCTTCTGTTGTTCAGAGGACAGGCCCTCAAGCCCACTGCTTCTAAAGAAAGGGAGCAAATAGTGACATGTCAGGGTCAGATTAGCTGGAGTTTGTACATGAGGAGGCTCCAGAGGAAAGGACAGCTTTGGTCTGTCAGGAGGGAACTCATTAAGCAGGAGGATGTTCATGGGTTTCTGCAAACCTGCAGGAGACCTGACTGGCCACAGCAGGAGGAAATTATGCTAATGATTCCTTTTTTCCTGTTATCTGCAGGTGATCTTTGAAAGGTGTTATGCTTCTCAGGGGCCTGTTTCCTAGTGTTTCCTTTTTATTTTTTTGCCAAGTGGCTGCTTTTAATGTATGCATCACCTTTAACACAGACTGTGGTTGCACTCTACAGTGTGTTATAAATATCTCTCCTTAAATCTAGGGAGAATGTTATTACCCACCTGACAAATTTCTGAATGTGTAAAAAACCAAAACTTCTTTTTGAAACATAAAATCCAAACATTACTGGTTTTTAAGTGTACTTTTGGTGTCCTCTTTAAGGTAGTCAATTCAGTCCTGAACACTACTTTATCTCCCCTTATACAAGAGGTATTTCTAGGAATTGATAACTTCACTAGGGTTTTTTTGAAAGTGTTGTGAGGCTTATTAATTTTTTTTTTACTTAGGGCAAACAAGAAAGATTTAATGTTTTAAAAAGTGTCTTCATTTCTTTTCACAAAACCTGCTAAAATGTCATATTTTTCAATCATTAGAAAATGTTCATATCCCTTGGTACATAATTTACAGATTTGCAGATCTGACAGATAATAAATTATTTCAAAATTCAATACACTAGAAATCTTCAGTTCTTTTGAAAACACTGGTAAAGTTTTCAAAGGGAGAACTATGCCTGCAGTATGGTAGCATCCACTTGTATTGTCCTGTACTCTGCTGTACACAGACTGGAGTTAGATTTCTGTACTGGTAATCATTCCATTGGTGTGTTGTTTACAGAATAGAAATGCAAAAAATTAAGACATTCTGTAGTTAAAAAGCACCCAAATATTATGAAGCAACTAGTATGAAAAGTCAACAACAAAATCAAACATACCCTTTCCTCAAAGTTTCTGTTGCAGTGGAGTCCAAGTTGCAAATTAATTCCTGAGGAGCCCACCAGCAGTTTGCTTTGCATTCATGAGGGGTTCCATGGTACCTTATGAATGGAGTAAAAAAATTCCTGTCAAACCACTGTGGTTTTGTCTGGAGTATAATCAGACTGGCAGAGCTCAGTAAATGGCCTGCCTATATCTTTGCAGTGCTGCTTGAATTACTGAATTTGATTTACACACCAGAGCAGGTTAATACTGATGATGCCCAACTGCAAGAGGAGAATAGGTGGAAAGTTTTGCTTTAAATATTACATTATATGTTTCAACAATAAATTGAATTTTAAATACAATTCTAAAGGAAAGATATTAGGATGTGTTTTGCTGTCTATTTGAGAAGCTATTTTGCAGAGCTCCCATCATATTAGCTTTCTGTTGTCAAGAAACTCTTTATGAAGCATATTTTTTTGGTTTCTATCAGTTTTCTTATTGATATTCAAAAGAATTATTGAGTCTTTCCAGTCTAGGGAGTGGTGCTCAGTTTGACTCCCAAAATTATACGCCTCTAATAGTAATCTATTTGTAATGGGCTGGGTTGTTTGGGTTTTTCTACTTTAAACATTTTTAAACCTTATGTATACAGTAGTGACTGGAAATAGTTTTTCCTTGAGAGCCTTGTTGTGTTTCACCACTACAGTTTTAGGATAGTGATCTTCAGTTTAAGAGCCAACATTTCTATTCTTGAGTGAGAAGAATCTGATTCTTCCTTGCTTTCAAAGTCATATGAATGTGAGGGCTGT
This sequence comes from Agelaius tricolor, assembly GCF_023055355.1. Classification (NCBI taxonomy): domain Eukaryota; kingdom Metazoa; phylum Chordata; class Aves; order Passeriformes; family Icteridae; genus Agelaius; species Agelaius tricolor. The sequence continues at coordinate 21,047,336 of NW_027269262.1, read as the reverse complement.
TCCCTGCACAATTCTTGCTATTTCTACTGTGTCCCAAAAGAGAAACTCAAAAGTTGCCCTTATGCTGCTTATAGTTAAGTTGGTTTACTGTCAGTGGTGATTAATGCAAGGAAAATGGGAAAAATGTGACTTCCCAGAGGTGGTGGTGCAAACCTTTAGCTTGTGCAACACCTTGATTCTCTCTCACTGTGGTTTTAGTATCCAAACAGGATGGTGACTGAAATGCAGGTTTGACATGTGGTCTGATTTCCAGTGTTTTTCCTCTGTCTGGAACTGCAGGCAAGACCTCACCCTATATTATATCTGGTCCTAAGGTTTAAGTAAAGGGTGGTTTTTCTGGTGTCCATTAAATGTCTCTCACTTAACTAGATTAGTTAGGAAAAAGGTTAATTGTTTGGACAAAACATTAAATTCTTCAGGAGAGGAGATGTATGCCTTTTGTGTCCATAGAAATGAGCACAGAGGGGGAAGGTATCATGGATTAGGAATGGTTCTCCCCAGTTCACTGCCCTCACTGGGACTCTCCAAACTGTGCACTGCTCTGGAGAGGAGAATTGGAGGCACAATAGGCAAAGATCATGGGTTGAGATCCCAGCAATTTACTGTTAACAGCAATGAGACAAGAAATGAACAGTAACAGCTACAATATAGACGGAGGGTACAAGAAAAAAAAATATTCACACACAACCCCCTCTCAACAATAGACAATATCAGACATCTCCCTCCACCATGCTTACTTGACCAGGAGGAATCACTCCTTCCCAGAAGAGAGAGGAAGGTGGGGTGGTACAGAATAACCTCCAGGTCCTGGCCATGCCTCTCCAGTATGCAAAATTAGCCCTGTCCTGGTCAGAACCAGGACAGAAGGGTACTAATCCCAGTCTTCTGCCACCACTCGTAATGACATGTCAATTGCTTTCATAATGTCATCAAAACTCCTCTGATTCAGGCTGGAATTTTTGTCACTGTTTTTCATGGAGGCTCTTCCAGTAATTCAGTGTGGCACACTCAGGAAAGACAAGAAGGACAGTCAGGCAGGGAGGATAAGAAGGAGGGATGCCCAAGGCTTACAGGAGCAGGTGGGATATGTGGAGTTCTCCTGTGGGCCAGCCGAGGGTCTGGTGAGAACACGTGAGTCAGAACCAAGTGAAGAGAAGGAAGGGCAGCAGCATGAGGGAAACCACCATGGGGTCAGACTGAGGGAGGGGACTTAAACCTTTAGAGGGAGTCTGGGGAAGACAAAGCCTACTGTTCCTTGGAGCCACAAACCTCCCTGTCACTGCTGGAGGGGCAGCATGTCAGGACACATACAGGAATATGTTTCTGGATGGTGTCAGGGACAACTTCTTGAAACCAGGCCTGGTTGGGCCATCCCTTGGGATCACACTGATAGATCTGCTGTCCCTTTCAAGGAGACACCAGCATGGGATGTGGTGACCCATGACAGCCTTAGCTTTGGTGAGTGTGAAAGAGAGGAGATGAAGATCCTGAGGGGAGTGAGGGAGGAGAATGGCAGAGCCCAAATGTGGGGCACCAGGTGAGCATCTTGTCCAGGACATAGGCAGCTGAGATCACACAAGAGGAGCTCTAAGGGTTAAAGAGTTGAGGGGAACTGCCATGACTATATGGACCACATGAAAATGGTTCATTCTAATACCTGGGAAAACAAGCAGGTGTATCAGCAGCCCCTCTTGGCTAAGCCAAGAACTCACGAGAGAATTCTGGAAAATGGCCACAAAAAGGAGGCAGAAACAGGGCCCTACAGAGGAGAGCTTTAGAAATATCGGCCTTTCAAGGGTGGGGTTAGAAAAGCCAAGATCTGCTGGAACTGGAAGGGACCTCAAGGGCAAGACAGAGGTCTTCATCCTCTGTGTGAGCAGTAGAAGGCCAAACAAGGATCTGTGTGCTCACTGCTCAGTGGAGAGAGTGACTTTGTGGCAGTGCACACAGAGAGGACCAATGTCCCTAATGCTTTCTTTGCCTTTGTCTCCACCAACAAGTTCTTTCATCTTCTAATGCTTTGCAGAGCCCAGTACAGGAAAGACATAAAGCAACTGAACAAATTCAGCAGAAGCTGGATTGCCCTGCATGGGGAGGAATCAGGCCTTATTCAGCCTTGAGGAGGGATGGCTTCAGGGGAGGCCCAACAGCAGCCAGCCAGGACCCAGCAAGGGGTTATCAAGAAAGCAGAGCCACTCACTTCCCCGGGGCTTTATGGATGAATGAGAGACAGTGGGTGTAAGCTGTAACACGAGAAAATGTGGGATAGAAGGAAATACTACTCTGGTAACAGTCAAGACCTGGAGCTGCTTGCCCATAGAGGCTGTGCAATTTCCATCCTTAAAGATTTTTAAGACCTGATGGCTTAAAGCCCTGAGCAACCTGGTCTGACCTCGAAGCTGACTCTGCAGCTTGGATTAGATGTCCTCCCATGGGTCCTTCCAGCTTGAATTGTTGTCTGTGATTCATTCCATGAATATTTTAAAGCTACCTTGAACTTCTAGCTAAATTGATTTCTGATCTATTTGTGCCCTTGAGTTCTTCTGCTGTCTTAGGCTTGTCCTTTGCCTAAAATAAATTTTATTCTGCAATGTATTAACTGAGAGCAATAACATTTGCTCTCAACTTTTGTTAAGCAGAACAAGCCAGGCTCTTCTAATTCTGTGCACACACCTCCTCCTGTCCCCATAGTGACTGGAATAGAGTCCCTGCTCCTTTCTCATCCTAATATCCTCTCTATGCACCTGTTCTAATTTTAATTCATCCTCTGGCATGTAGGTGATTACAGCAATGCAAGTACTGCACTAATCCAAATACAAGGTCAATGAAAAAATGTTCATATCCTGCACTAGGCACTCTTACTACTGAAAATATTTTGCAAGAAAACACAATTCCATTATTTTTTAACAACTGCATCCTGCCTATACTGATCCTGTTGCCGTTTATAATTTTCTGATCCTGTTTTCTACATATGGAAATACATGAATGCAGTCATATGCAAAATTATTGTACCATAGAAATTAATGTTAAGTTTTCCTACCATTAAAAAGGCTTTTGTGATATTTGCCATAAACATTTCTCTTACAAACAATTTTCATTTCTCTTAGTTGGACCATTTTTTCACTCAGAGGTTGTTAAGTGTTCTAGACCTAGGTGTCTCTCAAATATTTGAGCACAGAATCTTGTCCTCTCTTAAATTACATCCATTGATTTTCTTTCTGATGAGTTTTGTTTTCTGCCAGCACCTTACCCATTTGGATGAGAATAAAAATATTTCTTTACAATAAAATGTTTTCATATAGTTCTTAATTTTGTTTTTAGGATCCTATAAAAGACCACTTAAATATTCTTTAAATCCCAGAGATCACGAGTACCTCAAAGGTGTGAAACATAAGTATATCGATCACAGCATACTTTATTATGCTGGTATTGCAAGTGCTTTTTGAGATACTGTTATCTCAATTTGGTCAAGAGAAGCTGTGGTCCTTCCGGGAAAGCAGCCTTTATTTAAGCAGTAATTAAGAGCAAGTATTTCCCAGTGATAAAGCAGGTTTCCCAAGTCATAGTTTCATCTTTTACTTCTCTCCAAATTCCTCCTTTGGGAAATTGTTTAAAGATAACCTAGAAGTGAATTCTCACAGTTTCTCAAGGAGAGTGCCTGTTGTATGCTGGTAATTTGCCATGCAGGAGATAAGTTGGGTTTTTTGAGATAGCATTTTTTTGTTCATGGCTTATGTACTGGTTTTCACATGAATTGCTTAGAGAACAGTAAGACATCTGTAATTTACTAAATATAACTTTGAACTTGTGGAACTGTAACACAGAATGCTGGGCCCTGTGTAGAGTTCATAAGATAAATGTTTATGAGTATACAAGGAGCTTTTAAGCACCAGTGCTTAAATTATTTCTATCTCCCTTCCAAGTGTAGTCACAGAGACCTCCTGTGTCTGGTGGTGGCACGTAAGCCTCTTATAAAAGGAAGGCATGCACTGATTTCAGCACCATCCTGTTGATTCATGAGAGGGTATTTTCCAGCCTCAACACTCCATCTCCTGCACAAAATAAAAATTTTCAGCCACTGAATAAACTTATTTTGAAACAGAAAATTGTTTATCTCTGTACTGGGTCCAGGTGCCCAGGGGGCAGGTGGGGATGGGAGCTGCAGAGGCGACCTTTGGGAGGAGAGGCTGGGATTGCTTCATGCCAAACACAGTCTGTCCCAAGCAGAGATTGTCCTGTGATCCTGGAGATGTCCTGGTGGAGCAGATACTTCCCTGTAAACTCTGGAGAGACCATGGTGCAGCTGACATCCACGCTGCTGCAGCCCCTGGCAGACATGTCTCAAAGGAACTGTAGCCCACGGAGAGCCCATGCTGGGGCAGGTTTATACTGAAAGACTGAAATGCTTGGAGAAGCCCAAGGCTGGAGCAGAGAAGTGTGAGGAGGAGAAAGGGGCAGCAGACAGGAACTGTTATAGACTGACTGCAGACCCCCATTCCTCATCCCCCTGTGCTGCCCACCGGGGAGAAGGTAGAAGAGCTGGGAGTGAAGGGTTGAAGCTGCATCTGGGAAGAGGATGGGTAGCTGGTTAGTGCCCTTGTCTTTGTCTTGACCCACAAGATTTTTCATGCTCTATTCCCTGTCTTCTGTTGAGAAGGGTGATAGAGAAGCTGGGTGGGAATCTGACAGCCACAAAAGGTCAACCCAACATTCCTTCCCTGACCCAGTTCCCTTCAACATCTTCATTCATGGCTTGGACACAGTACTCAAAAGAACACTAAATATGCTCGCTGATGGCACTAAATTGGGAGGAGATGCTGACCCCCTTGGGGGCAGGGAGACCCTGCAGAGAGACCTCAACAAATTAGAGAGATGGTCAATCATTAACATATGAAGTTCAACCTGATCAAGTGTTGGATTCTGCGCTTTAGATGGGGCAACCCTGGGTGTATGTATAGACCAAAGGAATGAGGTGCTGGAAAGCAGCACTGCAGAAAGGGCCCTGGGTGTCCTGGTTAGTGGCAAGCTGAACATGAGTCAGCATTTCCCTGGCAGCCAGGAGGGCCAACCCTTTCCTGGGGTGCATCAGGCACAGCATCACCAGCTGGGGAAGGGAGGGGATTGTCCTACTCTGCTCTGCACTGGGGCAGCCTCACCTTGAGCACTGTGTGCAATTTTGAGTGCCACAATATAAGAAAGACATTAAACTATTGAAGAGCATCCAAGGGAGGCCCAAAGGAGGGCTACAAGGTTGGTGAAGGATCTGAAGGAAAATCTGTATGAGGAGCAACAGAGCTCATTTGGTCTGTTCAGCCTGGAGAAGAGACTGAAGAGACCTCACTGTTGTCCTCAACATCCTCATGAGGGGAAGCAGACGGGCAGTGTGTTGGTTAAGGTGGTGGTTACTGCAATTGTATTGAATAAGGACAACTGGCATCATGTAAATGCTATGGAATAAGGGGTGGAATGTGTTTGGTTTAGCTGGAGTAGAATTAAATGTTTTCACAGTGACTGGAACAGACTGTTTTGGATTTATGCTGAGCACAGAGTTGGTAGTAGATGTTGCTAGAGATGTTTTGGTTATGGCTGAGCAGGGCTCACACAGAGCCAAGGCTACTTCTGATTTCTGTACTGCCCTGCTAGTGAGGAGGGTGAGAGTTATTGGGAGTCTGGGAGGAGACACAGCCAGGACAGGTGACCCAAGCTGCCCAAAGAGATATTGCAGACCATGTGACATCATGTGCAATATATAAAGTGCCTATTTTATAGTAGGCACTACTATAGGCGGACAAAAGGGAGGGATGTTTGGAGTGATGACTTTTGTCTTTCCAGTTAACCACTACGCATGATGAGGCCTAGCTCTCCTGGAGATGGCTGAACACCTGCCTGCCCATGAGAAGGGGTGAATGAATTCCCTGTTTAAATTTGTTTGTGTGTGTGGCTTTTGCTTTCCCTTGTAAACTGTCTTTATCTCAACCCGTGAGTTCTCTAGCTTTTATGCTTCTGATTCTCTCCCATGTCCCACCAGTGGGGGACTGAGCGAGTGGCTGCCTGGCTGGGGTGAAACCACAACAGACGGGTACCGCTTCACTCTCGTGACCAGCGACAGGATTCAAGGAATAGCCTGAAGCTGAGTCAGGAGAGGTTTAAACTGAGTGTCGGGAAAAGATTTTTCACCAGAGGTGAACTAAGCAGTGGAACAGGCTCCCTAGGGAAGCAGTCACAGCACCAGCCTGACAGAGTTCAAGAAGTGTTTGGACAACGCTCTCAGGCACATGGTGTGACTCTTGGAGTGTCCTGTGTAGGGCCAGGAGTTGGACTTGATGCTCCTGATGGGTCCCTTCCAAATCAGTATATTCTATGATTCTACAAAACTGTTTTGAGTGAGCTAGTGTTCTCAGAGTAATTTCAGCCTTACTTTTCTATTTCAATCTTCAACAGGCTTATTATTAGGTTGAAAATTATTTCCATTTCCATTACTATTTGATTAAATTCTATTAGAATTTTTGCCATGAAACAGAAACAAGAGAAGCAAACTTCACAGCACTGATCTATCATAATATTGGCTCATTTTAAATATGATGATTTGTTCCTTGGCAAAATTAAGGTTCTGTATTATTTATACTCCAGATTCTATCAGGATTTATTATTATTCCAGAAGTTGCAATGCACATTTCTTCTTTTTCTTTTTTTTTTTTTTTTTAAGGGATGTCAATGACCTATAATTAGAATGGCACTAAAGATTCACACACTGCTAATTCCAGCAGCGCTGCTGAGAAGGTAAGGTCACTTCTGTGCACAGGCACAGCACCAGCCCTCTGCAGATCTTGAGAGGCAGTACAAGACTCTTCCCCTGTCTGTGTCACACTTGTGTCTGATATCTTGCATGGACATCTGGGAGAGCTAAAAGAAAAGACTTCCCATCTTCCTTTAGGTTTTGTAGAACACCCACTGGACTTCCTGCTTAAATGCAAAGGACAATATATCCTTCACTTAATTTCACACACCTGAACTGAGCTACAAACAACAGCAAAATAAAGACAGAAAAGGAAAAATATTTGACTTGTGTCAACATTCTTATTCTTTTTGGAAGAATGTTGCCCAGTTTAATCCTCATGAAAGTGGAAAAAAATAACAGTAGTGGATTAAAGCCAGAGTTTAAGAAAATACATTTAAATATATCTTTTTACTTAAAAATGAGTTTCCTCATCATTTAAAGACCTAAGAGTCAAGCTATGTTACATACACCTCAGGTACAAATTGAGAAAAGATTCAATAAATCAGACTATATAAAAAGCAAGAGACTTTTTCCCCCAGAAAAATGTATTTATGTTTTATCTGATCATATAAAAAACATTAAATTTAAAAAAAACAAGTGTATATATTTTTTCAAGTGTTAATGGTTTCACCATTCATCATAACTACATTCTGCAGTCCTGTAACACCAGGGCACATTATCCTTATCTGTGTAGCACAGTGAGCACAATCTTTACACTGAGGTCACTCTCATGACTACTTCCCCAGAGCAGTTATCCTCTGATGAATCCTCCTGAGGTCTCATGCGGTTGAACAGCTGTAGCAACACATAGCCACACTGAAATCTCGGTGAGGTTAACTGTGTTGGATGAACTAAACTTCTGTTTCTAAATGCAGTCAGCGGCAGCCACAATGTCCTCCCTGCTGAGGATTCTCCTCGATTGCTCTCTTCTATGTCCGTGGCTTTATCATAATTTAACACATCCCAGTGCAGATTCACAGCTCTCCAGCGTTTAAACACTCGGTAAACAGATGCACCTTCATGGACTATCAGTCCTGAAAGTAAGAGGGAAAAAAGAGACTTTATACAAAATGTCAATGGATACCATTTTGAGAGCAAATAGAGATTTAACACATTTTAATGACTCTGGCAATTTCCAGATGCAATTAAATTACTCATAACATTAATAATTCAAACAAACTCTACATATGCAATTTAACTGGTTATTCATTTGTTTGGGAGGTAGGAACATGCAGAGGAAATAAGTTGTTCTGAATGAAACCTCAACATAACCAATAGTGGAATAATCTGAGCATGCCTAACTAAATAAATTATTCAGATTTAAGTAAACTAATGCAAAACTGGCAGATTTAGATATTAACTGTTTATGCTAGTGCTGCCCTTGTTCATGGTAAGTACTATTTATTTACTGAGATTGGTACTCCTTTAAGTAGACCTTTAAGTAGCTAGACCTTCTGCAATGAACAGGACAGTCCTAAATTTGCTTAAGAGTGTTTTGTAGAATTCAGTACAGAAACTGACAAATTTAACTGCTTTCATATTCCCAGTTCAACTTGGGAGCACATAAGATTTATGAAACAGCTGTAAATATAATGACTTTCCTGTCTTGTTCTTTAGAACAAGATAAAATTAAATGTTATCATTAACTACAATGAGCATGGTAAGGATGATAGACTTTCTTCTTTCTCTTCAGTATTCAATAGGAAAAAGTTGTAAATTATCTTTTTCTTGAGACTGAGAAATCTTTTAAAAGGTCCTTCAAGGAAAATACAGAATTTCTGGCGTCCTCAGGAGACCAATCTGCTTATGAATTTCCATGTAGCTAATATTTATGCCTATTGTATGTGTTCAAGCAACTTATTTAAAGAAATTAAGCTTCTAACTTTTTGTATGTATGTATATGTTTATACTCACACTCTTTATATGTGAGTATTTCAAATATGGATCTACTGGGGAGACACATGGGGCTTCTGCCTTCCTACTAGTTTTTTCCTCAGCCAGCCTTACACAGGACACTTACACAGTTCTGAGCAACACCACCTGTTTTCTCTGGCTCCCTGCTTTGGGAAGAAGCAATCTCCCTAGCCAAAAACATTTATAAATCTTTTGTCCAGTGTGCTCCTTGCCTTAAATTTTCCTATACATGGCCACATCTGTAATATGACCAGTGATGTGCTTTAGCCCAAGAGATTGTATATCACCTGTTTCTGCACAAGAAAATTGTGATTTAAGTGTCTGAGGTCCTTTAGCACAATTAACTGATACCAGAAAGGAGATGCTCACAGAAAGATGACACAAGCTGAAAGGGTGGTAAAAATATTTACATGAACAGCAAACCTCACATTAAAGTGCAATGATTTGCAGATAGCAACGCCTACTCTAACATATTTTTAAAGATCATTACACTGAAAGATGGAGAAACACAAAGATTTCTTTCAGAAGGACATGATAGTGAATGCAGCATCTCTGTAAGGCTTCCAAGTTGCCTAGAATTTATTGAAGCATCCAATATAGCAAAAGTAGCACAAAATAAACTTAATTAAATAGTAAATGTTCTAAATGTATTTTGTAACAGCAAAGCATTTTAGTGGATTTTTTTTCTTGATTGCAAGATTTCTATCATTATCTTCTGAGACATAGGTAAAGTAACCTGTCTTTAAAATTTATCATAATAATTTAGTTGATACATAAATGTACCTTCAAGACTGGCTTGATTGTACAAAAAAGAATAAGTGTATTGGATCCTGTACAGAATCTACAAACCAAATTAGCCATGGTTTTACTGTTGTGACAAAGATTAATCCTTTTGTGTTCTTTTGGATTTCCTATGAAGTTGATAAAGGAGATGAGAATAATCTTCCTCAACCTGTTCCTGGAACACAGCATTATTTGGTCCAACTTCTCTCAAGTCTGTGATGAAGCAAAGTTAAAAGAACCTATTTACTCCAAAGTAAAGATACATGTCTGCACTCCACTAGAACCTGAACAACATATTTCAGAACAGAGAACAAAGTATTTGAGAAAGGATCATTGAGATACATGAAGTACATTTAAACAGTCAAAATATCTTTCCAAAATTGCAACAGATGAAGTTGTAGGATGACTTCTTTCAGGGATCTCTTTTTTACTGTCTTGGGGCTTTCAGGATTTATTGAAATTATGTTTTCAAAGTCTTTAAACATTGGCAAGGGTTCCTTTATAGTGGAAGCTGTCAGTCACATATCCTTTAAAAGAGCTACAATACAAAGGATCAAATATCGCAAGCCTTGACATGAAGTTGTCAGATTTGGCAGTGCTGAAGGAGAAAAGCAGCACTTTCATAATTCCTCTCATAAAAAGTTTTAGCTCCCTTCTTGATAGAGCTATAGATTGAAAAATACCTACGTAGATGAGGGAAAATAACTTTGGGGGCGGGGGGATGTGGAGTTCTTGGCACCAACAGTTCCAAGACCACAAAAAGAGGAACTCCAGGTAAAATTTAAATGCTAGAGATTTTCCAGGTCCAGAGGAGTTCTGATGCTCAAAATATAAGTAGTTAGTCATTGAAGTGGAGCTGTAAGGAAATGGCAAATAATTGCCTTTCTCTTAAGGATTTCACAGCAATGAAGGTAGCTATGAGAAAGAAAACAAGAACAAATCCCTGAAGAGCACTGATTTGTTCCAAACACCATGATTTCAACAGCACAGAGGACACAGCTGAACACTTGTAGGGGAAAAATATTTGTTTGACTCAGATGATCCCAAGAAATATTACAATTCACTACTGTTAGCTGTTCAGATGTTCTGTCCAATTAATATCTATAAGGAACAGAGGTTTTGGATGATGGACCCATCTAAAATGTCCTATGGTCCTAAGAAGGCTTTACCTTTACGTTTTATCTCTAAGATGGAGGGATTGCAGTGGGATCCAGCTAATAGGATTATGAAGAATCTTAATTTTGTTTTCTTTTTTTATCTTTTTGCCAAGGACTATTCTATTCTTTTACCATCTTCAAAAGTTTTCTTATCCTGACTCACAAGATACTTGAAATTTTTTACTACTGAATGTCTTTACAAGCAGTCAACTTATCTTATTCATATTTGGTGGTATTAGGCTACAACTTTATCTTATTTATCATACTAATCTTTTATATAAACATTTAGGAATGGTCCTCCCAGTAATATCACAAGATTTTATCCAGGGATAAAAGATCATTTTCAGGAACAGACTTTACCTCTGGACAAAATGTCATGTCTTAAAACTATTCTAGGGCCCACAGATATAAAAAAAAAAAAAAAGCAATCAATTGCTCACAGCATTAAAGTAAAACATATCCATGCTAAAAATAGTAATAGTAAAAAAATATCATTCTTTATAAATTATTTAGTGTTAGATCCAGTGTGGGAGAAAAAAAAGGCTTTCTGAGTAAAGACATATAAAGTGCAGCTAGATGTGCTCATTGTAAGTAACTTCAGCCTGTTCCTTTTTACAACCAAGGAGTTACAGGAATGTTGCAAGGCATCAAGTTCATTAGCAGGGAAGAAAGTGGCTCTCAGAGGGCAATTCACACCTCGCACTGGTTCCCATCTCTTCCTCCCTTGCCACAGTACTACTGGCACCTGTCATGTGTCTAGTGCAATGCAACAATTACTTTTCAGTGCTGGAAAGGGAGCAGCACTGCTGTTCTGGGATTGCAAGTCAGCTGTTATTATTTGTGAGAGGTTTTGCTCATGTTAGAACCATTTATGACCAGTAGTTATGACTATTTTCCAGTAAAAAAATATAAAATTCTACTACTTTTCTGTTAGGCAAAATAATTGCTAGGTTTGGAAAGTAGAATGGCAAAGGCTTGATATACTGTCCTTCAGCAGGTAGATAAGGGATTTATACTATTCATTCCTTTTGTGAACTCACTCCCTTTGGTAATCCCTACATAGATGGTCTGATCCTAGCACTATCACTGGAACAGCTCTGGGTTTCACAGGCTGTAGTTTTGCTTGATCAGGGTGTTCAAGGTTTGCTTTAAGAACACTTCAACCAATAGCAAATTTCAAAGAGAACAACTTTGTGCTCAGCTCTGATGCAGCAAGGTACAAGATAATGACTTGTATGGTTAAAACCAACACTCATAAATAAAAACAATCCTATTTGTCAGGAATAATCCTGGGAAAATTCAGACTAGAAGAAAGAGAACAGTGGATACCAATAAAGCATGTACATTAAAATGAACAGAATATATTATTCTCATGATCTATAATCTTCAGGGTGTTTCTTTTGTTAAAATGTAAAAACAAAGAAGTAAAATACAAGTTAGGTGTAATTTACTTAATAAGAAAGTGACTGGTGTGCTACATGTGATATAAAAGTCAGTCATTGAGTAAATGAATTGTTATGTGCACATTTTCAAATATATCATAAAAATATGTCAGTACCTTTTGGCAAATTGCTTTTAAAAATTATAGCAAAACATTTCAAAAAAATGTTTCACACTTTTTGTGTGAAGATATCTACACTTCACAAACAACCAAAAAGTATTTGTATTGTTTCTGCAAAGGTTTAAGGGAGGTATAACTGAAAGCAGGTGGAATAAATCTTGGTCATACCACCAGTATGTCAAGCATTATCTTGAAATATGTGGTGTACAGGAAAACCTGTATGTCTGCATAAATTTTTCATTGAAATAAAGAGAGATTACAGTGGGAGTAGAGGTATTCCCTCACTCCAAATCCTGTTCAAAACTAAGACAATGCCATGGATGACTAAACACAAATGAAAGGAGAGGAGATCCTAAGTGAGACCTGTAGCTGGTTGGAAGCATTACAAGCTTCATGATATAAGAGATTATTCATAATAATGGTAAAATAAGTTAATGCCTAGGGAAATCATCAGCATAATGGAAAGTATTTTGGGTTTTAAAAATAATTTATAGGTAATACTTCCATATATCTATTAGAGAATTTTATTTGAAAATTGTAAATTAAAATTATCAATCCAATTCCCTCACTTTATCATGAAAGAAAATGATGAAATTTAATAAGGTTGACTAAAAGAGTTACAAAAAGTCCTGATCTTACAAGCTAAACAGAATGCAAATTACTAAAAATTATATGCAGAATAAGTGGGTCTTATTATTAGCATTAGGTCCAGTATGGGGGAAAAAAAAGATTTTCTGAGTAAAGACATGTAAAGTGCAGATATATGTGTTTATTGTAAATAATTTCAGCCTGTTCCTTTTTACAACCAAGGAGTTACAGGAATGTTGCAAGGCATCAAGTTCCTTAGCAGAGAAGAAAGTGGCTTTACTGAATCTGGATTATCAAAATACTTCAATTATAAAACCTCCTTTATACAGCTTTCTGAATTTCCAGATACAGTCTAGTAAATTCCTAAGTCATATGTGCAGTGAATTTTGTAACTACAATACAGTGTCCAAATATATTGAATTGTAGTCACTTTTACATTTAAATTTTCCTGTATTATTTGTGATAGTTCTATAAAATATGCATTTATTAAGTGACAGGCCAGTCACTTTATCTGTGTGTTTGCTTTGCTCCTGCAGAAGCTCCATGTGAGGCACACGTTTGTTCAGCAGCTTCCACTTTGGCAGTGGCTTGAGCCTAGCTGGCTTGAAAGGCAGCTAAAGGATGCACCAATCAATCAAAGGTTGCCTGCCAAATATTTACTTCTATGGATACATACAGTAATATTTCTGATAACCCACAGACGTTCTTGGCTGGTTTTGAGTTTAATCTGGTTTAGGTGTCTTAACAGTAAAACAAATGGGAAAAATGAAAATAATTTGAAGTAACTGGTTATTTCAACTAGCTGATGCATTCCAAAGTATTTTTTTAATTAGGGAAAAAAAACCCAAACAAACCAGAACTCCATATAAATGAAATGCTTGGAATGCCTGAAGCACATTTTATTTTTCTTTTGTGTATTTTTAAACAAAAGCAAAGCCCTCAGTATGGAGTGTTAAGCTGGAAGAGGTGATGTTCAGAAATCAGCATCTAAGAGGACACGTAGCTGAGTCCTTTTATTCATTTAAAAGATGAGCACTTGTCCAAACTATGAGATTCTGCTCACTTTTCTGTCTGAGATTTGGGTTCACAGAAGAAAGCCTGTGTTACAAAATATTCCAGGGCAGGCTTCTCTAACAAAAATTACAAAATGAACAGAACTGCTGATGTAGCTGAAATATAAATACTTTTACAGTAATGGGATGGTTTCAATAAAAGATGATGTGGCTTTACAGTTGAAGCAAAACCCTTGATATTAGGAATCACTCTGCTTCTTTGTCCCTTACAAAGCAGAATTCAGCACTGTTCTAATTCCCATATATAAGATTCAGATAACATTTATCTCTCAGAAATGTCAATGCAAACATCAGATGGCATTTGACTTCTGGATTTTCTTGCAATTAAAATTCTGTGAATGTTGTTTGATGTAAATAATTATTACTAACTATGTAAATTTATTTCTCTAAATTATATAATTATGTAATATTTAACATAAATTTTCTCTCCAAATAATAATAAATATTCTAACAATCAAATCAGGTTGTTTTACCAAATACTAAAAGGGATTTCTATTTAAATATTCCTGGGTCCAGTGTATTTTCAGAAATTTCAAAAGTGGTTAATACAGTGTTGCAGTAAAATGTATTTTTTTTACAACATTTCAGCTAAATTACTTGGGGCTTTTTAATAGTAAAGCAAGTTACTATAGTTAGCACTGTGTGAGTGTTTCATAATTGTTTATGATGTGCAAAGAACTCATGCCTGCCTTCTCCGTTCTCCTCCATTTCTAGCACAGTGACCTATATAAATCTGTGCAACCTAATTTTGGGTGTGCAGTTTGATGACATCTTCAAGGGCTTCTTCTGTGCTTCATGATGGTACAATCTAATTCAAACTGGCATCAGAAGATGACAGTGTGTAACTTTACTAATTATTTTAATAATGTCTTTCATATTTTCATCTGTTTAACTCCCTGAACTTTGTTAGTCATTTTATCAAGAAATTTAAGCTGATCCTGTTCTCACCACTAAGATTTTGTGAATCCACTGATGAATCTGAGAGTAAAGCTTCTTTGATTCTTTTCTCTCTGCAATATTTGCAACACTGTAAAAAGCAGCATTTGCCAAAGGTATCAGCTGAGAATAAATCTGCAAAGAACTGATCAATTAGAGTGACCAATTAGAAAAATAGAAATAGTCACAGTCTTAAACCACAGTCTGTGCTGTTTAAAGATTTGAGCTTACCTATGCATACTAGATCCATAAAACCATACATTCCATAGCAGATTTGAAAAAGGATGTCCTTTCTTTGCCATACTGCATAAGGGCTGAAGGCTGACCATAGAAGCCAAGTCACACTTGCTACTAAGAACAGAGATCCTAGGATTACAGCAACCATCTGCACTTTCTCAACCAGTGTTATAGTAATGCTTTGCCACTAAAAGAGAAACAAAGTTGCATAAGATAAAAATGTTATTGTCCATGGTTGCACATTCAACTCCATCTTTTTCCTGAAATCAGAAATTATTTTAATATTTACACATATCTTCATAGATATTTACTAATATCCTTGATACTGACATTTTATATATCTTTTTTCCTATTTCAAAGTGAAGCTAATAGTTGCTTCTCCATTTCCTCCAGTGTCCCTATCAATACGATCTAGCTGTGAACTTCTGAAGAGTTAATAGTTTTGTTTCTGTTTTGAATATGTAGGCAAAAAATATATTAAGTCTTAGGAATGGAATTCTGTCTTTCATCTTTGGAGGGCAATGAACAGAATAAAAAAGGAAGAAGACTTTTTCAAATATATGTTATGTTAGTGTGACAGGTTTCCTTTCCATCCCTCCCTCCTGAAGTGTGAAGCCATTTTCCACTTTCAGGCTTCTCATCAAAGAAGTTCCAGACATACCAAGGGAGTTGTCTTTCTCTGCATAAACCAGTGTAAACAGCACAAAAACACTCCTGCAACCTAGTGTGGAAGTCACTCAAAAACTCAGGAGAAGCCCTGAATACAGATAGCACAAACATGTCTTTTCAGTACACCCCAATTATGTCCATCTTTCCAGGGCAGGCTGTATCTTCCATATGTGACATGACTCTGGTTTATGGTCGTACAAGATTTAAATATGAAAGAGTGTGCGTACTGACTTCTGTCAAGATAAGAGAAATAAAATTCCATTATAAGAGTCACAAAAACAAAACACAGCATAAGGAACTAATTGTTCTAGATTACCCTTAACATATATGGCTTTTCTTGGACATAATTATGTAAATTACTTTGGTAGACTCCCCACTCCAGCCCCATCACTCCTTCCAGGGCTGGTGTGAAGATTTTGTAGACATCTTTCCTGTTCCTAATTTTGGATGCACCAGCCCCCTTCTATAGCTGCAGTAGGGAACAAGTGGAGAAAGCTATTGCAATAAGGGTTTTCTTGCCTCTTTTCCCATCTGGCAATAATTTTTCCTTTTTCCTAATACTTTACTAAAGCCTTCTCTTTTTTACAGCTGTTGGGTACCCAGTACCAAAAAATCATAGGATAAAATAATAATTCAGGTTGCAAGGAGCTGTGGGAGCCCTCTAGTTCAACTTCCTGCTCAAAACATGATAAGGGGATGACATTAGACCAGGTTGCTCAGGGGTTTATTCTGTAATACCTTGAAAACTTCCAAGTATGGAGGCTGTTCAGCCTCTCTGTGCAACCTTCTCCATTTCTTGACTGTACTCAGGTTGAAAAAAGCTTTTCTTCAAAAACATTTTTTCTTATATTCATTCTGATGCTCTTTTGTCCCACTTACACTCTTCCTCCCACCAAGTACCACCGGGAAGAGCCTGAGTGAGCAGTGGGTCCCCTGTCCCTTTCTTTCAGCTTTCCCCATTAACTTTTCTACTGTAGCCTAATATGAACAATTGGTGCTACATTCCTTCTCTTCTTGCAAGCCCCTGAATATAACAGTACAAAAAGATAGACATATAACAATTTGTAAATCATCTATCTTGAAATAATATCCTTTTATAATGAACTCATGAAATGCATACTAGCTTTTTCATGGAACATGAAGATTTGGAATGGGGCTATTCATGCTAAATACTACCTTTTTATGTCAAACAACAATGGATACTCACTTCCTTTGTTAAGTCTCTTTATGAAGGTCAAAGAATGTCATTAACAAGTGATGCATGACAGAATGGTGTGAGCTTTCCATGACTCAGTATACAGGATTGAAGTTCGGGACTGAAATTCATTGAACATTCATTAGACCCCATAGGGTAATGTTAAACAAAATTATTTTTCATTTCTCAGCTGAAGCTACATAGCATGACTTGGCAGAAAACTGTCAAAAATGCTGCTGGTTATGTATGACTATCATCTTTCTTTATCAGTGTGTGACAGAACTGTATTAAATTTCTTTGGCATGCCTGAAATCAAAGTCCATTTACATGAAGTAAAGCTTTAACTGTCACAAAATATTGTACTGTCAAATTCACAGAAGAAGCTGGCAATAAACTGAAAAGATTTATATAAATGAAATGAACAGCAGATCTGTCACAGTGCAATTTCAGAAGTTTGTAAACTCACTTCAGTTTATTTTGATTTTCTTTCTTTTTTTTTTTTTTTTAAACTTAGATTGCTCATAGTCTGCAAAGAGAGTAATGAACAAAAGAAAAAGCAATCCAAACATTTGGGATAAATAATGTAGCATGCAGTCTAGATAGCTTATCCCTTCTGGTGTTGTCTGAAGACCAGTGTCTCTTCCTCAGTGCCAACCACTGACCTATTTCATGAGGGCATTTTGTTGGCTTGTTGTTGGGTTTTCCCAATTCTTTAATTCTAGAAAAATTTGACCTTGACCTTGATAAGTTCTAAGAAACATAGATATGATCCTCACCTCTTCCTAGCCTCTTCTAAAGAACGTATTCTCATTATTTTACTCTTCTCTTGATCTGTCAAGAATGCAAGCAATTGAATCTCTCAACCTCAATAAAGTCAATAATTCGAAAGATTCAGCATATTAGCACACTATCAAATTATGACAATTACTAAGAAAAACACACAAGCATTCCAAAGGTTGTTCCTAGTTGTTCCTAACTCTTCTGTCTTTAAAAACAAAAGAACCAAGAAAACCCCCCAAACCAACCAACCAAAACTTCCATCAAAATAATAAATAAAAAGAACCCCAAAAATAAGATTAGATATTTTCTTCTATTACCCAACTACTTTAACCTTTATGGTATTGACATTGTCCTATGAAAAAAATTTAGTTCTCCACCTTTTTCAGTATGAAGGTCAGCAAAAATCAAGAAATTCAAAAATTTTACAAAATTTTCCTCCCTATTACTGTAATCTGTAAATTAAGCTAATTGATGATATTCCACAGTAGATGGGTAGGAAGGACTGTGTGTAAGACAGAAGACATTGCAGTGGCCTAGAAAATTTATGTGAAACCGCTAACTTGCCTCCTTGTAGCCGGCAGTCTGCCATAGGAATCCAGCACCCCAGGAGTGATGAGGTGGGATGGATTGCTGTTCAGCTCTAACACGCGATGAGCTTGGGGACCTCATCTTCTGTCTTAGTCCTGTTAGTCCTTAGTGCTAATGGCAAGAAGACTGTGGATGTTCCTGATGGTTAACTTACCCCAACTGAAATTTCCCCCTCCTTGCCTCTCTCCAATGTGTTTGGATTTGTAACAGTCTGAGATTGTTTCTTGGGAAATAAGTGTCTTGATTTTTTTTCCCTATAAATTTGACCGAGTTTGGGTAGAAATTATAAAAAGGCAAGCAGATGTTACTGGGACCGGTGTATTTGTCACATAATGAAGGTGATATTCTGTAGTTATGATGTTATTGACATGTTGATAGGCTTGGAATGTTCAGTCCTTCCTTAAACACGGCCAGCATTAGCCATTAGACAATGAGATGGACTGCACAGGACTCTATTGTTCGGTTGCTTTGCATTTCATTACAAGGCCTGTGAAGAGGAACTGGAGTTGTGGTCACACCATCTGCTTGTGCCGGAAGTCTCACTCACAACATGGCTAATACGTGTGAGAATACAACTGAAAGAAACCCAGGAAAAGAAAGCTCCTTCTAAGAGTAAGATTCTTATTACAGCATCAAAGTCAGGTAAACTTTCTTTGATTTCTCACAGTTATTTTCCTTATTGTATTCACTGTTCTGTTATAATCACTTCATCTTTTAATGTCAAATTAATGGCTTATGAGGTCACAAAATATAAAAATTATTCAGTGATAGTATGTTGAGAAATTGCATTCAGAGCAAAACAGACAATTATTTAACATTGTAAATTGAATGATCACATTATTCATGTGTCATGACTTAAATCCATTATTTCCACTAGTGTTTTTCTCATTTTCTTCATATAACTTGCTTCTAAAATTTTAATCATTCATGACTACAAATAATATTATGACTTTCTAATTTTATGACTTCTAATTTTTCCTATTTGCTGACTATACATTCCACAATCTGTAACAGTTATTTTAGCTAAACATTTTGCCAAGTTAGGAAAATCTAGACAGGATTTTAGTGTCAGCTTCTGTAAAGTAGATGACTCTAAAAAAAATATTACGAGAAAGATTGACATTTTTGCTCAACAACTAGAAAGAAATGTGAAATATTTTGTATCTTGATAGCTATAATAATACTGTAGGTTTCAGATATAATAATTTTGAAAACCTCATTTATGAGATTTTACAAATGCTTATAAATTTTACATAATAATTATAATATATATTATATTACATGTAATATAATATATATAAGTATAAATATTATAATAAAATTATTATAAACTATTATAGAATTATTATAAACTATTAAGAATAAAATTTAAAATTATTTCAAATTTCTATGAAAATCCCATTTCATATTCCTTCTCATAATATATGTAGTGTTATAATGTAGCATGCCATCTCAGTTTCCCATGAAAAAAGCATTTTATTTTCATTTACAATGATGGCAAAAACTTCCATTGAAAATGGTGTTTTAAACAAAATATAATTAATGCTTCTGGTTTTAATGTAATACTTTCTGCCCTTGAAAACTTCCTAGGCTTTTACTTCTACTGACACTTCATTATATTTGGTTCTTTTAAACTTTTATTTACCACTGGTCTTTCCCTGATAAATCATTTGGGAGTATAATACATTAATGGTACTCTAGAGTTCAAATTCTGACCCCAGAAATATTGCTCCTTTTTTCTTTAAGGTTTCTGTCAAAGAAAAATACAAATATAAGGAAATAATTCCTTATTTTTGAGGTTGAGACTTTCAGAAGCTGAAGGAAATGTATTGATTTGATGGAAAAGTTGTTAAAGAATAAAGTCAATACAGTTATATGCATGTCCTTACTAACATAAAGGTGGATAAAATATTCAAAGGTCTGTCATTTTTGAGATAAATCAATATTAACTTGGCTTTGTTTTAATAATGCCTTGTAGAAACCAATTGATTATGGTATAATATATGGGAGAAAAATTATCTCAAAAGAACTGATACTGTGCTTGTACCTAGAATATTTTGCATTAAAAATGCAAAGAAACAACAGGTTTTCCTACATCCTCAATAAAGAACATATGGAACTTCCTTATGGCTACCGAAATGCGTATCAGCTGTACCAATTTATAATCCACCAAAATTCCTTAAGGAGCTGTTATGGGGTTATCCCACTCTGTTCACTCAGAAACAGAATTTATTATGGGCACTGCTGACAGAAACCTCTCAATCCCTTCACTCATTCTGGAAGGAATATTTTACATACCAGTAACAATAATGCCTGGCTGTGATCTACTGTAACATAACAAGATTAAACTGAAAACATACCAAATATATAACCTCCAAAACCTTTTGTTAGATTGCTCTAATTGCTAGAACTAATTCTTACAAGAAAAAGTTCTTTCCTAGTGTTATTCATTATCCATTACAGGATTTGTAATCTGTGTACATATGATTAAAACTTATAGAGAAGCAAAAGAACACACAGATTTAAGTTCAACATATCATTTTTTAAATGGCTGTTCCTTACTTTACCTTGTTGGTAGTCTATGCTATTAGATAATTAGGATTTCTAAAATGTTTTGCAGTAAGCACACACTGCCTACATCATTCAGTATACAATGATAGTTAATTTACTGACCAGTCTGGACAGAAAATACGTCGTTTTGAGTACACACACACAAAAACATTAGAAATGTCATTTTTAGCTATAGGCTTCTGTTTTTATGACTTTTTCTTAAAAGAATCAATGTCACAAAAATTGCAGCACACCATTAGTGGCTGCCTATTTTGATACATTATTAACACATTGAGTGCCTGGAGTCATGATGCCCATTATCTTTTCATCTGCCAGAGAGTTCATCAATACAGATAGTTTGGGCTGTATGTAATTTCTCCATCAGCTTGGAAGGCTGCACCACTATTTTACTTTGGGACATTCTGAAAACATAACATTTACCGTGCAGATCCTGTCCATCTGTGCACTGCTCAAGCAATTTAGTTGACAGCTCCTGGAAGTGTTGACTTACTGCATGTACACAACTGATTGAACATCTACACCTACCCTGGGTGCACCTTGGATTTCTGGCTGTCCAGAAGCTTGGACATCCTAGTCAATCTACAAAATCTTCACATTCTATTATATTCATCTCTCAAAATCTTACTACTTACTAAGTAGAACAGTTCAACCTTTTATCTTACAATTTTTAAAATTATGTTAGAATTGGGATCTGAGACCACAAGCAGAGCTGTGATGTCAACTACATTAGTCTTACATTATTCTTTCTCTGAGAAATTTTCACTATCTATTTTTTGCTGACAGCTAAAATAATGAAAGGAATTAGGCAAGACTGTGTGACCAGCCGAGGCAGCTACCCAGGCAGAGCTCCAGTGGAATACACTGACACCCTGGTGCCAGGCTGCAGAGTGTGCCCTGCTCTTGTGGCAGTAGGGGCCAGCAGCAGTGAGCGTGCCTGTGGGAGGCATGCCCAGGCAGAGGAGCTTCTCTTTGTACTGACAGAAAAGAGGCAGGCAAGCACGGTGAGGAATATCGGAGTAAGAAAGAAAAAGCAAAAAAGAGTTCAACTACCTTCCCTGGGACAGGCACAAAAGGGCAGACAGAATGCATGATATGGAGGATTCCCTATCCTCTGTCCAATGCAGTGACCTAAATGACAGGGGACAATGGTGACAAGTTCCTGCTGAACGCAGCAGGCAAATCTCTGCAACTCCCTCCCTGCAGAATTTTGGGTTTTTTAATCATGGGTCAATTTACATGGTGTTGAGCTTGTGATGACAGACAGGGTGTACCTGTCGCAAAGCAGAGAAAGGATCTTTGCACAGGAGTTTTCAGGGCTCACTGAAAGAGCTTTAGACTAAACTTGAAGGGAAAAGGGATAAAGCCATGTTCACTAGAGATCAGCCTGAGGGAAGCACACAAGTGTTGGAGAGGCAGAGTCCTTTGGTCTGCCATCTCAGTAATGCAGGAATAAGGACCTGTATATGTCAGCAACAGCACAAGTTGAAAAGGAAACATACATTAGAAAGCAGAGAAACACCTGAGAATGGCCATGTAGGAATTAGGGCTTCTCCCCACAAAAAGGTGGTAGGATCAATAGCCCAGCTGAAGTGCATCCACACCAATGCATGTGACATGGGCAACAAACAGGAGAAGCTGGAAGCCATTGGGCAGCAGGAAAATGGTGACAGCATGGAAACATGGTGGGAGGACTTGCACAACTGGGGTGCTGCAATGGATGGCTGCAAGATCTTCAGAAGGGATAGGCAAGGAAGGAGAGCTGGCAAGGTAGCCCTGAACGTTAGGAGTGTCATGATTCTCTAGAGCTTAATGATGGTGCCAATAGAGTTGAGCATTTATGGATAAAGATTCGGGGGAAGGGCGACGAGGCAGACATCCTGGTGGGAGTTTGTTACAGGCCATCCAAGGAGGATGTAGACACAGATGAAGTATTCTGTAGGAAGCTGGGAGAAGTTTCATGCTTGCTAGCTCTTGTTCTCATGGGGGACTACAACAAAAAAGAACAGATATCTGCTGATATACAACACAGCAAAGAGGACACAGTCTAGGAGGGTTCCTGAAGGAAATAAGAAACATGTACGGTTAGGTAAATTATTCTCAAGTTAACTTTTAACTCCTATGAGACTCAAACTAACTACGTTTAGTTTACTGGCATTTAGCTCATTGGTATTTTGCACATTCCATGGAGGTGTATATTTGGTGAAAATGAAATTACCATTCTATGTGAATAAATAGTATTCCTACTGTAAAGTAGGAACTGTTCAATTTCTCTGGCAGCTGATTTGGAAATACTGAATTTCATTACAACCTACTGTACTTTTGATAGCATTATGTGAAAATTAAATATTAATGACTGGAGGAAATTAAAGCCTGCCATGGTTGTTGCAGTCTCTGCAACCCAAAGATGATCTGCAAAGTGATGCTGACAGCTTAGCTCAAACATAGGCTGTCCTGTTACCGTCAGGTCCACATTCCTGGAAGAACAGTTCCAGGAAGAGAAAAAACATTCAGTATAATTGCACCGAGGAAATAAACCTCAGCAAGATCATAAATAAGTGATATGAAGGAGGTATTAACAATTTTCATGCCATGTAGTCACTTTGGAGAGTTAACCACGTTTGTATATACAGTTCTGCATTTTACTTTTTCAACACGAATAGACAGTATCAGAAAAGGTTCTGGATTTGCTTTTTTCTTCTCTCCTGGGAAAGAACTATCTGTAAATTCTAGCTAAAACTATTGACAACTTTTAAATTTAAAAAAAATGCTGAGCATGAGGCTAAGATTGTGCAGTTCATGATGATATTGATGCAGTCACCAAATATATGTAAGAAATTGCTCAGCATGGAGGGCCAGATCAAGCCTCTTCTACAAAAATACCCTGGACTCTAGTCACTATACAGTCACTAGACAGTCACTATACATTTCTGTTGATGCCTTCTTGTCTTCCATGTTGAATGTATTTAAGTATTAATTCTGGCTCCTTTACTGAAACTCACACTTAATTTGCTAGCTAGACTTTCCGAAAGTTCTGGCTACTCTTCCTCTGTCTTTTTGACCCTATGAATAATTAAATAATTTTTACAACCCATGCAAAAGGAATCATGGAGAGTTTATTTGAGAATATTCTATACCTTAATGTCTGGTCCGTTCCCTTATGAGAACCTTGCCTCAAACCCATTGTTCAGGTGAGTTAAAGCAAGGTTTTAAACTTTCACCTCTAAGAATACTATTTAATAACAGATTTTTGTGTTATTCAGGATATTCAATAGTAGAACTTCCTCCAAGTAATTTATTGGAACACTTCCAGTTCCTGTACAATACATAGATGTTCACTGAACCAAAGGAAAAGCAAATTAATTTGATTACTCTATTCACATCATCTCCTTAGGGATACGTAGGGAAATTATTTTAGTATGGTACAAAGAAAGTGTTAGGAACTATTTCTGACACTGGCATATTTCAGTGGGCCCTGGATGCAGGAAAAGAAGCCATGGAAAGGCTTTAATGGAAAAGAACCATAGAAATTATATGAAAGTGAAAGCAATTCCATGCAATTGGAAATTCAGAGTTCAAAGTTTCCGGTTCACTGAAAGAAGACTGGAAGAGGACCCTCAGAATGTAGATGCACAAACACATTTGATTGGATAAGTACAGTCTAGTTGTAAAGCATAATTTTGTTTAAAGTACATCATAATTACTGCTTCCCACTATCTGCTTGCAGACACTCTATGAATCCAAAGACATGCAATCAAATAACATCATCATGTATTGTTGCTGGATTTCCCTGCATCCTGCAGCAGCACTAGTCACAATAGTTGAACAACAGTTCAGGAACAAAGCAACTCCCCACCTTTAGTTAGGAAGATGCACCTTCGCTATTCAGACTTCTTCCAGTTGCTATATGGCAGTGATGTCTTTCAGCCCTGCAAGATACAACCTCACCAGAAATCCACTGAGTACAAATACTGGCCTCTGCTCCTTTTGGCCCTCAGCAAAAACTAATTCACAGACTGAAACCAGAATTTTCATATGAAAATCTGGAAGATGCTCATAAGAGAAGAAGCAATCCTGATTTCATGTGTTTCTTTGTAAGATGTGAAACAAAGAGAAGTTCAGATTTCAAGGGCAATGAAATGACTCAAGAAACATATCCTGAGTTCGGGTTGTTGCCTTGTCTAATCCCCAAGTAAGATAATGAGTATCTTGGATGAAGGTTAGAAGGCAGAATGGCAAGAGTACCAAGCTATTATATAGCATATAATCATGAAGAAGACAACCCTGGGTTCTGGGTTGTATGAAATCTGGCAGAGTCTGCTTTGTAAGTCAATTTGAATGTAATTGCTTAAATTAATAAATCACTTAGACTGATTTTGTAGTGAATTAAATTAGCAATAAGTCTTCAGTTAAAGAGAAATTAGTCATAATTATAGAATTTTAGAGTGTACAAATGAATATGGTAAATAATATACTGCTTGAAAATTTGGCCTAGTGGAAGAATTAAGTAATTTATTAATTAATATATCACACATAATGTATAATAACTAAAAGGCTTTAAAAATATGCATAATACATTTATAAGAATTAGTATAATGGATTCATTACAGTTTTAATTAATCAATAATTTAATGAATAATTTAATTTAATTTAATTATTAATTTAAAAATTAATAATTTAATTTATTAATGTATTAATATTGGTATTAATAAGGAGTTTTTATTAGGTTGTTATTTAAATATATATTACACAGTAAAATTTTAGCAGTCAATTGCATTAGTTTTTTTCAGGTACTGCTAAATAATCTCAACTACACACTGTGTAGGTGCTGTTTGAATCAATGCAAATTTTTTTCTAATAGTTTGAGTAGCCATTGTTTTGATCACTCACAAGATTCCATTTTTATAAAAACATATAAGCTGTAGTGCTTAATTACAGAGAGTGGCAATTTAGATACTACATATCATATAATATTAGAGCTCTATCTGTGTAAAAACAGAATAGCTGCCTTTGTTGTATACACTGTACCAGATACTCTCTATTTCTCTCTAACCATATCATGAATATGTCTGAAATGCCTTGGCGTAATTAAATTAAATTGCACAATATGCTTCTGAAAATTTCCAGCTGTCTAACGTTACACTCTGTGTCAACAATCATATTGCTTCAAGAAGCAATGGTTGCAATACCAAAAACTGTAATATCCATTCATATCACTGTGTTTGAAAATTCCCAAGCTATAAATTGTTCTTGGCTTGATGGTGCTTATATGGCTTACATATAACCTATGTACCATCTCTTGCAGTAAAAACACAGACATAAAATAAAAATGCCATCCATTTCTCTCAAATACCAAAAGCACCAAAAAGAATGAAAGATAAGTACATGCTATTAATATGGAAAATACATTTATGGAAAAACCACTTACTGTTCTGCAATTGTCATTTTTTTAAGTTTATTACTATAGACACATTCACATTTTGTTGGTTCTAGACAATAGTTCCCTCTTTACATTTTTATTACATATGATGGTCTTCTTTTCAGAACAGAAACTCATAAGATTGTTCTACCTTACAGTCAGCACAGTTTCTGGATTCCTTAACAATATTAACAGTAACAGTTGAGCTCTGATTAAACTAATTTAGGACACTCTTAGAAGAACACCTTAGGAGTCCCCTAGCATATAAGCCCTGAAACAACTTGCTAGCCACTTGAAAAAAATGAAAGCAATTAGGAAGAAATCCTTTATTCAGAGGGTGGTGAAGCACTGGTTGAAGGCCTGGTTAGATGGGATCCTAAGCAACCTCATCTACCAAGTGGCATTCCTGCCCATGGCATTCCTGCTCATGGCATGGAGGATTGGAACTACAGGATCTTTAAGGTTGCTTCCAACCCAAACCATTCTATTATCCTATGATTCTTTTTCACCTCTCTGAATGGATAGAAACAGGGAAGTAGACCTTCAATAGGCCCTGGTTCTGCCACTGTAGTCACACAAAAATTTATTGATTTCCAGAGTTTGTGGGCAACTCATCCTTACGTGGATGATGTCTAATGAAAAAGCAGGGAAGCATCTCCATCTCAGATGGAATTTTCACCTACTCCTTAGACTCTGGTTAAATACCAAGCCTGTGAGCTGAGAAAGTGCAGAGTGTTTAAGTCTCCTCTGACTGCAGACAGAGGTAATGGAACACATTTCAGGGCTGTGAAACAGGTAGTGTAAGATCTCCTGGCTCAAAGAGGTAAATGGCTTAGACATCTAGTAAAGAGAGGACCTAATACTCTTCTTCAGGTATGTTTGTCCAGTCAGGCCTGACTGACTTAGTAACTTATGCAGATCCAACTCTGAATTACAGAAAACTGACTGTGAATCACCACCATAAACTATACCAAAAAAAAAATAATTTAAATTGCCATTATACTGACATTGGACTGTTTTTTGCTATGCTGTATGGAAGAGAACTGTTTCTCTTGTATTAGCCTTAACTCATAGAGGATTCTAAGGGACAAGAGAGATGAAGGAATGCATCATTTCTCCAGTCAGGGAACTTGGAATGAGGTGTTGAACAGGAAAAGTTGGTATTTTAGTGACTGTGAAAACAAGCCTAAGCAACCTTCCAATAGAAGAGCTTTTAAAATGCCACTTCGTGAATGCCTGATCATGGTCCACCAAAATGAAGCAGCCCAGACTCTCAACCAACAAGATAACCAAGTCCAGTGGTGGAATCCTCCAGCTGGAAGTTAAGTAGCTGCGACTTTGGACCCACATCCTTCAGAAATGATGATGGCCACAGTCAGTCTGAACAGTTGGATTGCTCTCTTCCAGCACATACAGGAGTTTTCTGAAAGTGCTTTTCCTTTAGTAATGAAAATTAACATGAGATGTGCAAATTAACCATCTCTTTGAAGGCACGCAAATTCGTGCATGAACTTGAGTTTGTAAATAAAAGTTAGGTTTCTAAAGAATTTTCTTTTTCTTATCATAAAACATATTTTACAAAACTCTCTTCCCCTACAAGAGGAACAACAGGAAAGACAGGGAGAGAGCCTTTATTGGGGAGCATAGTGATAAGATGAGGTTTAGCAACTTTAAACTAATAGAGAGTAGGTTTAGATTAGATATTAGGAAAAAATTCTTTGCAGTGAGAGAGGTGAGACACTGGAACAGGTTGCCCAGAGAAGTGGTGATGAAAACAGAGAAAGTGACCCTGGGACAGAGACATGGCTTCTTATTCACACTTCAGATATGCTAATGCAGGATTATAGGATATAGCACTGCAGAAATTCTAGATTATTTTTAAGTAAACAGGTTGGAAGCCTGTATCTCTGAACCCAAACAAGGAAGGAAGAACTTTGAAGGTTATCTTGAGGACCTGATGCATGAGAGTTGTACAATGAAGACAAAGACTCACTTGTGTCACATGATGACCACCAAGACATCTGGAAGTACTTGAAGTATTGAAACTTCTTTCTATTCTAAAACAATCTAGACTAGAAGACTGAAGTCCATAGATCTTCTAGGTTTAATTGCTGGGGCTAAGTTCACAGCAATTGTATCAGTGACATCTACAAAAGCAGGAGGGTAAGGCCCAGAGGAAAGAGCAGCTTTTAAAATTCCAGCAGCCACTTCCCACTGAACGCACAATAGATTTTCCACAAATATCTGAACACAGTCAAGTACATGGCATCAATTCTCAGTGGAGAAACTCTGATCTAGGCACATTTCCATAGAACCAACAGCAATTTCACATATTTCCTAGATTTTTAACCAAGGCTATAAGAAGGAAAGGGCAGTAGAAGTAGAGAATTTTGAAATCCCAGAGATTATAGGATCATAGAATTTTAAAGTTGCTAAAGATTTCTAAGATCATCAAGTCCAACCATTGACCTAGCACAATTCCTTTCAGCACTAAACCATATTCCCAAGTGCCACATCCACATGCCTTTTGAACACTTCCAGACATGATGATTTCACCATTTCCCTGGGCAGTCTGTTTCAATGCCTGACCACCATTTCAATGAGGCAATTTTTGCTAATCTCAAATCAAAACCTCCCCGGGCCATTTCCCACAACTTGAGGCCATTTCCTCTTGTCCTATTGCTTGTTCTTCACTTGGGAGTAGAGGCCAAACCACCTCACCACCACCTCCTTTCAGGTAGTTGTAGAGAGCAATGATGCACCCCTGAATGCAATTCTACAAGATGTATTTGAAGGTCCCTCTGTTTACACTGGGAAGTGGAGTATATGAAGATCTTTTTTGTAAGTTTGACAGATATCAGAAAAGCATCTGTTATTCATCTAATTTCTATTTGGTGCAAGCATCCAGAAGGCAATGAGATGATATGCAGGACTCTGTAAATGGTGGGTGAGGAGGAAGTGACCCTCTTTATTAAGTCTTAGGAGGATTTTAGGTCAGCTTGTACATTCAAATACCATCAAAGTGTCCTTTTTGGGAGGTGGCATCAAATGATTTGAGCTTACAGTGATTTTTATGGTCACTAAAAACAGCGGCTATGTGGAGGAACAGTGCTGCAGGTGCAGGAGAAGGATGAAAGTGTGAGTCTCCCATATTCTATTTCTATTATTCTGATGTGACTCAGGGAGCTCACATCAGCTGTTACACCCATTCCTTCAACTAAAATTTGTCCAACTGCTCTACTCCTATGAAAGAGCAGCCCTGAAACAGATGCGGACTTTAGTCATTCAAGGAGGAACACAATGTTCTGGGAGTAGCCAAAAGCTCTAGTAGATTGTAAATTGTAGATTGCTCAGATAAAGCGATGAGAGATACATAAAGTGTTCCATTAAGATGTAGACTCTCAGTCTGTCTGTTTCTGCCCATGGAGCAGAGGGAGCCTCCTTAGCATGAAAAAAGAGAAGGCATACTGAAGTTTACTCTCATTTTCTTCAGTTAAAGATTCCTGGCTGCCAGTGTCACGGAATTTGCTTTATCCAAAATATTTATAGTGCTTGGAATAATATGCTTCCAGTGTTAGGAGAGTAGTTAAATGTACATAAAGTTAGCTAGCATTTGATCTTGATGGCAAGGTACATGACTATGTGAAACTGCTAAGGAATTATTTTATTATATCTGTTCTTTAGCCATGAAAGATGATAAAAATGAGCCTTAGCTTAGGAAATAGCCCCCATCCACTAATATGGCTTGTGAGGGTAACAGTATGGTATATTCCTGTACTGGGAATAAAGTCATCACAGAACTGGCAAAGTTTAATGCTGCCCTGAAGGGAAGACACTGCCAGAAAAATATGCAAAAATGAGACACATACACACTAATAGAGTAGGGAGTAAGGAAACAGCATGTGGCCAAGAATGAGAATACTCATTCTCCACGAGCTTCACTGAAATGTAAACAAAAGAAGAAGAAAAATAAAAGAAGAAATAAAAGTAAATAAAAAGGAAAGTTGAAATAAATTTTAAAAAGAAGCAAAGAACCCCATGGCAAGAGTCAAGCAGGCAAAACGCACAATGAGGGTGCTCTGACTCAGACAAGTACTTCAAAGGAAGTGAGGTCAAAGTGTTCCTTCACCGTTGCACTGTAGCCACAAAAGCAGGCAGGGGCAATTCTCCGCACACTGCTGAAGCAATAAGAAAGAGTCTTCAGAGTGAATATCAAACATCCAATTTGAATCTATACATGTGACAAAAAATTTTTTAAAATACAAGTGCAATAGGTACAAAAGCTGTCTCTCCAGTACAGCAAATTAAGAAAGAAGTAAGTTGGTATGACTGCCAGTCATTGGGATGAAGTGCTGAAGACTTCAGTGAGAATGGACCAACATTCAAAACCAAGAAGTATTAAAAGTAAATTTCAAAATTAATTTAATAAAATCTTCTTTGACAAATTTCAGTTGTGGATAACAGTACAGAGACACTTCAGAGTTAACACAGACTGGTAGAGAAGTCAGCATGTATTGACAGTACTTGGTGCTCAGAGCATGCTACTTGCACTGCCAAATTGGCATAAGGTAAGGAATCATGGACACACGGTATGAAAGCAGTACACCATCATGTATTAACAATTTTTCATATTAAAAAATAGAAGAAGCCTGCTGAAACAACCACTTCTTGGTTTCAGTATTTTTCCACTAGTCTCTGTTGATAGGAATTAAAGACTTAAATAATCAGGATTTTTGACATATGACAAAAAGACAAAAATTTGTATTGTGAAAACTCAGAAATCTTTGATCACTACACAAACTTCTAGCAGATCAAGCCATTGGGAAAACACCCAAGCACAGAAAATGACAAAAAAAACAGTAATACAAAGGTTTGTGAATGCAGGTCTGATACCGTATCTTAAGCCTTGCATTGTTATTCTTAGCATTTCAAATGGCAGCACTTATATATATGTAGCAACCCTGATTCCCATTGACATCCTTTTCTACTTTTGGATGTTTTTTTATAATGAAGTCTCTTGCAAATATGTAATTTATGCTTATATTTCCAGCAATAACTGTAATTGGATATATTTCCTCTGAAAAACAACCTGCCTCTGTATCTCATGCAAGTCATTCTGCCCCATGAAAATCATAGGCTGAAGGAATCTAACTTTTTTTCCTTGAAGTATTTAACCCACTATTTAATATAACAAGATAATGCCACTCTTTAAATCTATATTATATGTCTTACCACTAAATCAGTAGGACACTTGTAATTAAAAAATTATTTCCAAGAACCATTCACAGTTTACATTGCACTGTTTTTTTCACACTATTCTAGCAGTCAAACTGCCTTGAGCACAATCTACACATCTCACAAAATAAAAACAGAAAGCAATTGAATTTTAATAAGCTACAGAAAATAAAAGTGTAATGTATGAAGGGCACACACCCACATACTTTTAAGGCTATTTTTTTTTAAGTATGACCTGCTTTTTTTTATTTTGTATTTTACTTGATTACCTTAGAATATACTTGGAAGTCTGACAGAACTGTTTAACTGTTTGATTTTCTCTGTAATCCCCCATATTTCTTCCTGATGGCTTCAGCTCCCACTTGATGTGTCCTCTGACCTCTTAAGATGAATTTAATTTCTTCTCATAACTTACAAATATGCTTCAAAGGAATATCAAAGTCAATATCTAGTATTTTGTTATTAGTTCTTCTCTATCCCTACCCAACTCTCACTGTGATGATAGAATCAGTTCCTTTGTTCAACTACTGTTCTTTATTTTTTCATGACTTTCAGATCATTGGTACTTATGATATTGTTCCAGCCCCTCTTCTCTCTCACCTGTCATTAATTATCAATTAGATCCATTTTTCTAAAGTTTCTAAAGCTTTTTTCTTCTTTTCCACTGTAATGTCCACTTTGCACTCCTTCAGCTCTGTATGCTAGCAGCCAAATATTCAGCTCCTAGTGTGCTAGCAGTGCACCAGTGGCCTGCTTACTTGCTCTGTGAAAAATGTGCTCTCTCATCTGAATGGCCAACCAAATGTTTTTCTCAAGCTAAACTGACTTCTGTCTCCACACCTTTTTACCACCTTTATTTGCCCGTTCTCTACTCCTTTTATTTCCAAGTCTTTCTATGCATTAATTACAAGAAAACAAAGAAAACACAATATGAAATTCATTATTCCATCGGAATTTTCTCTTTGATGCCTTCAATTTTTTGCATTTCTGTTTTTAAGTTGATGTCCTTGCTTTTATACTCTCCGTACTCTGCACCACTTTTTTAAGCTGGCACTTGCTTACCCAATTCTGTTTTTCACTCCCTCATTTACCTTCAGATCTTTAACAGAAAGTAAACATAAAATGTATTTTGCCTTTCCCACCACAGAAAAAACCCCCAGCTGCCCTCTCCAACAGCTCTGCTATCCTTTTGTTTCCTAACTCATTAAGCATGATACTTAGAACTGATCATAATCACCATCTACCCAGTGCAGTCACTGAGCTGACTGTGAGTATATCAGATTAAAACGTCTATCCAGTCTAGTAAATTCTCCCTAGAAGTGGCCAAAAGATGCTTACAAAAAAAAAAAAAAAAAAAAAAAGTGTAGTGTGAGAAGTACAGGTACTGTATCTATGATATCTATGATGATGACTGACATCTAGTTTTCTGTTTCAGATTTCTCTCTCCTGTCAAGACTAAAGAATTAGTCTGCTTCTACCACTTTTTATATGGATTTTACCATTCAATTAGGGTCATTAAAATCTCTAGGATTTTCTGTCCCAGCCCTATAGTTTTATCGCTCCAAAACATGAATTTGTTCTTGAAATGATCCTTAATTCATCAGGAATTATCTTAAATTTAAATATATATTTGGATCCTCCTGTTCTCAATATTTCTAAAGCTTGCATGTGCTTTCTATGTAGCACATCTAAGTCTATTCATATGTAAAAGATAATTTCTCATCATCACTTTTGTCTTATGTCTTAATTACCATAACACATATTTTAAGCTCATGACAAAAGTAATTTTCTCAGCAAGGACAAAACTGCTTCAAGTACAATTCCTTTTATTCCACTACTTTGACCATGTTACTGGCCTACTTTCTCCACTATGATAGACTCTCTTCTCCATTACATGAAATTAAAAAGACTTTATTTGATTTTTTTAAGTCCTTCCAGGCATTTATTGATGTATTAATTACCTTCTAATGACTACTCAGGCATTGAATCTCGTTTCCATTTAGTTCGTAATACCTGTCTCAGCCAAGTATTTTATTTTCCAACAGCCCTTGCATAGTGCTTTCATATTCAAAGGGTGCTTGCAAAGCTTCATTATTTTCTTTTTAAGAGGCCTCTTAAAATACATCCCATTTGAGATGCCAAAAACTTAACTATAGTTAGAAATGGCTAGTGTACCAGGGGTCTTGGTACCAGGGCTAGTGTACCATAGATTTGTTCCTTATCTCTTTTTCAAACTTCTTTGTAAATTGTCCAATATTGGAACAATCCTTTTTGTTCTTTTTTGTCCACTGACATATGGAATAGCACAATGTATTCTTCTGGATCTTCAGTACAGGAAGAGACATTAATAGATTGTCCTTAGTACATTGTGCAGTTTAGAATGCATAATTGAAGATTTCAGCCTTTCCCCTTTCCCCTTTTTAGTTATGCCTAGAAGAACTTAATGCTGTCATCCAGCTGAGCATAGTCATTAGCAAAAACTTTTACTAAACATTTACTCTACAATTTTGTCTGGACACTGACCTCCATACTGAAGTAGCTGAAGAACATGACTTTTGCACTTTTTAGTGTAACACACATTCACATACTTGCAGTCTGTTATGCAGTTTTGCTCATGCTTATCTAGTTGATGCCAGTGAGCTTTCTCAAATGAGCGAGGATTACGCACAAAATTTGGAAAAGTGAAACCTCACCTTTTGAAAAGGTACCACTTTAATTTTTTTCTATTTTAAGAAATCAGGCCTAAAAAGTAAGCATTTACTTATTTAAATAAGTGTTATGATTTTACTGGTATATCAGAAAAGGTGTTGAACTGCCACACAATTAGGTTTTAAATTAGCACATCCATCTACTGTATTACTTTTGGAATAGGTCCATTTCACCAAAGTACCAGAATATAATGTTTTAATGAACAGGATTTATCAAACACCTAATGTAACACCATTTTATGACAGACTACACTAACAGTCTGGAAAAGGCTACTCTCTAAATATCTTTACTACTCACTTATAGAAGTGACAGGTTTTAGTACCAAAGTATATATTCTCAACTTTTGCATTATTCTATTCCACTTTTAAACATTAATTCTCAATCTTACAAGAGCACTGATATTCTTCAATACACATTCATACTTAAGTGCAAGTCTAGTGAACTAATCTCCTGACAGCATAAAAATTACATAGCACCAATAAAAATAAAACAATGTGTTTATACTTCTTTTAGGAATATATTTCCTTTAGGAAGGAAATCTGTACAAATTATAAGCTTATAATGAACTAATAAAAAATATTTATTTTTGCACTTTTTTTCTTTTTTTGTTAATCTCAATTATAATTCTAAATTAGTTTAACTTCCAAGTCACACATTTGAAGTTTCTCTCTCCTTTTTAAGTACTTCCAAAATGCCCTGCCCAAAGCAGTTTTTATTCAGCTCCCCTCATTATAGTTTGAGGGACAGTAAGGAAATTTCCTAGTTATTAACATAGCCCAGCCTATTACTGGATCAAATTCCACCCCGCCAATGGAGCAAGTCCAGCAACATGAACGTGTGTTTTCATAATTGGACTAGTACAAGATACACCTTTCTGATATGATCCTAAGAGGGATACTGAAAAAATTCCAAATCTCTGTTATACATCATATCAAATGTCATCAACTTGTTTGTGTGCTCATCTTCCACTGCTAGCCCATGGGTTAATTTGGGGTTTTGTTTATGTTTTAAGGTTTATTCCCATAATAAAATCTATGTGTTTCCAGGATTAGATTCTTAAAGGTGAATTATGTAGTAGCTGCTGAATCCGGAACTGGAACACTGACAGTGGAAGAATTTCTATCAAAATAGAAATATTCTGTTTCTTGAATGTCCTGCCCCAGGAGATGCACCCCTTGGAGATAACTTTGCCTTCCATGAAGCAATGGAAACCACAGAACATGTTAGATATTAAATGGAATATTCACATCTATTCCAATGTTCTGATCGAAAACAAAGGAAAATCTTTCTTAAGTCTCTACACATTCCTTAAATACATGAGGTGAAAGCAAACCTGAAGAGCTGTTGTAGATCTGCACAGACCTGAGAGTAAATAGACCAGGCTTGCATAGACCTGGCACAAATCTGCATTCACCTGAGAAAAAGCATTTTGTGTTAATAGCACCAGTTTCCTCTCCTATGACACTGCCCACAAAGTTCTAATAAGTAAAAGACTGGTAGAGACAATTCTGGGAAGATGGACTGAGGTGGACTAGTGGTTGTTGACAGAGTAAACTACTCCTGTCCAAATACTGTATCTAATGTAATGCAAGAAGTCCTGACTTTTTGGGAACTTTTAAGTACATTCACTACTTCAGCTGACGATGTTTTAAAATCCTTCCGTATTGAAATGGTCTTACCCTTAGCTTTTTGCTAAAACTAACCAAAAAGTTACCTTAAAATGAGCATTTGTGTAGCATAGAAAACGACTCAGAACCTGTCCAAAAGTTTAAGCCAAGCCAGTGGCTAAAAGCAGCAAATATTATTACAGTCAAGAGTATGGGGAGTAAGCGCATTTTAAAACTGATTCCCCTTATAAAATTACACAGATGACTGCAGTTTGAGACTTCCTTTCAGGTTCTGTTACTACAAGACAAATATTCTGTGTAGGAGACTGAGAAAGGTACTACTGTGTTTCCTCAAAGAGATGTGTGATCTTTTGGGTGTCAGGAATTTGACCTCAGGATTGTATGTCCAACTTATTATTTGAGTGGCAACTCTATGAAATCTTTCTGTATGCTATTTTGTCTTGAAAGAAAGGACAGACTTAAATAACTTACCTAAATAATGAAAGACAGGGTGAAGAATAAATAAAGAATTAAGCTATTTAATAAGAAACATGAATCTGGTTTCATTCCCTCCTGCCCCCCCCCCCCCCCCCCCCCCCCCAAAAAATAAGAAGAAAACGGTGACAACTAATGCAATGAGTGGCATTTAACTTTTGTCTCTTCAGTTTCTTTTTACTTCCCTTGTAAGCTTGGCCAAACTTTGTTGCCTACTGCATCATCTACTGACTCTTCTTCGCTTCTCTTTTCCACAGTTGTTCTTCAAACTTGGGCTTGATTCTGCTGTCCACAGATAGGTGTCTAATGACTTTTCAAATGTCCTTTAATATTCACTTGGCCTCCATCTGCAGTTCCAGAGTCCCTCACAAGTTCTGTCATATCTGCTATTCTGTTACACATTTTGACTACCTTAGGACATCTCAAATAGTACTAGATGCCTCTTTGCAGGCAACTGCGTCATGTCTTTGCTGTCTAACAATTTTCAGATACTATAATTGCAAACTATTGCTAGTAATCCTTGCTAGGAAAAGGATGAGATTGCTGTGGAGATGCAAGAAATAAAGACTTTTTAAAAGGTTAAAAAAGCCAAAAGTATTAAACTCCATGCCAAACCATGCCTGTGTAGAAACAGAATCTACCACCTTCATTTTCTGGAATGTTTTACAAATCATTTACTTTTTAACATCATAAAGATTCTATCCAGGAAAGCTTACCAAAACCTTTCCTTTGAGAATTTATGAAGGAAAAAAATTGAACTCCACTGGCTCTGAAAGTACTTGCCCATAATCTGAACAGCTGTAAGCAAGTACTCCAGATATTCTGTATCCAAGGAATGCTTATCACGTTCACACAACTGCCATTACCACCCAACCATGCCTTTTCTATAAAACTCCAATCAAACACAGGCACAGAAAAATGACCCGTGTGCTCTGGCCTTTGAGAGCTCCATCATCTCTGAGCTCTTAGGATCAAAACTAAAAAAAGATACAATTATCTTACTAAATGTGTTCCTCAGATGTTATAAAATATAATTTCCAAGATGGAATTTAAAGTCCCTAAAGAATTCTGATATGCAAAGTGGTATTAAGGCTTCCCTAAGAGATCTGGTGGAGCTTTGAGTTTCTCCCCCACCTCTCCCTGAACACGCTACCACTACAATGCTCTAACTTACATCTCATGTTCTGATGCTGCTGAAATGGAGCTCTGGAAAATGCTACTGCACATTTCAGCTTCTGAAACAGCTTCTGGTGGACAGAACTTTAAGAGTGTTCTACTGCTCTGAATTGTGCCAAGACTGAAAAGTCCCCTCCTTTTACATTTCTACAGTAGATGAATACACAGACAACAGAAGCTTTCTTCACCTCTCCCCTCTGAATCCCAAGTTGAAGAAAGAACAAAATCAACCTTTGAGTGAGTCTTGAACAAACAATAAAGACATTTTTAAAGTTTAAGAAGTTAATCTGGGAAATCCAAGTTTTCTGTCACATCTCAGCATGATTTAACTACTTACAGAATTTACCAACCTCTAAAAACCATTTTTACAGCAAATCAAAAACTAGAAGAACATAACAGAACCAAATCACTACACATTTTAAGATGTAACTGGTCTTAAAAACCAACTTCAAGTGGGTGCAAGTGCTAGCTGGTTAGGCATATAGGATCTTCTGCTACATTTTCCAAAAACCTTGGAAGTAAAAGTAAGAATAATTTTGTTAAAAAAAAAAGACTGAAAAGACATACTTTTTTTTTAAAAGAACAAATTACCTGACAAGGCTTTTTCATTTTAATGGCTATAACATGGTATCTGTAACAGCAGAGTTCACAGGTCCATGACCCTCTTTCACTTATCCACTTTAAGAGGCAAAGCTGATGCGTGTATCGTACCGAGCCATCACAGCGGCAAGGGTTTAACAATTCACCCTGGAAAGGCAATACAGAAACATCAACTTTAAAGGAACCTTTCACATACATGTACACTCAATACCAAAATCTTTAGGGGTCTGTAACAATGACCTGGTCTCTATCTCACTATCTGTAAAAGCATGTATTTTTGGCTATGAAATACTCAAAAATGTAATTGTCTTAAAAATACCTAGCTGCTTCTTCTGAGAAAAGCCAGAAAGCTGTCTACACATGTTCATCTACCTGTGTGAAACAACTGAAATATTATCTTGCATTAAACAACAGTACCATTAGCCCTTTCAAATACCTCAAAATGTATCAAAAGTGGTTTGATACATATCTACAACAGCTATTTGAAATCACCATTCAGAAAGAAATGTGTGATGTCACAATTCCAAGACAGCCTTACTCTTGGAGCATGGCTCTGTGCTGTCCAGCTAGCCAGCTGTCAGACAGGACCTTAAATAATGTAAGTAAGCACTTCCCCCAGAGTTTCTGTGTTATATAAATCAGCTATTCTCTTCTTTCCAACTCCAAGACAAGCTATAAAATTCTAGTTACAGATCCATTGCTGATATTATGCCCAATAACGTCACGACAGAGATGATACTTGGAGGTCTTCTCAGCATTACCTGTAAACTAACACTCTCATTTTAAAGTCTAACAGAAACCTGAGAAATTCGTACTGTGTAGAGTCCCTCAGAGGTGAACCTGGGAGCGGGAGCGCCAGAGGACACCCCGCGTGCGAGCCAGACACGGCAAAATTCCTGAATTCTCCCAAAGCTTTGCGCCGGCTCAGGTTCGCCCCAGGCTTTTGCCCCAACCAGCCCGCACAGCGGCAGCCGGGGAGGGCGATTCCGTCCGGGGAGCGCCGCCGAGATCAGCACCAGGGACAGGGCTCGACCCCGAGCCGAGGGTGCGGCGGTGCGCGGGAGCCGCCCGCCCGCCCCCGGCGCCTGTGCTCACCTGCTCGGGGCCCTGGAAGCAGATCTTGCAGATGGGGCCGGCCCCGCCGCCGTGGCCGCCGCTGCCGCTCTCGCTGCTGCTGCACACCGAGCGCGTCTCGGGCTTGTCGCCGCCGGCGGCCCCGCTCTCCGAGCCGCCCCTCCGGCCCTCGCCCTCCTCGGGGGTGTCCCCGCTCGCCTCCCCCGCCCCGGCCGGCAGCTCCAGAGGGGCGGCGGCGGCTCGAGGCGGCTCTCCGGCAGGGAGCACGACGCTCCCGGAGGCACAGCTCATGCCCCGGGGCACCCGCTCCCCCGGGGCGGGGACGGCCCGCAGCGGCGGATGGCGGCGGCTCGGGGGCGGCTCGGGGCTGCCGGCGGCCGGGAAGGTGACCCGGCGGGCGGGCGCGGCCGCTCCCTCACGGCCCGGCGCTCTGCGAGGAGCGGCGCGCGGGGCCGCGGGCGGCGGGGCGGGGCGGGGCGGGCGGCACGCGCGGGGGGACGGAGCGAGGGAGGGACGGAGCGAGGGAGAGAGGGAGGCGAGGGTCCGGCGCCGGGCACCGCCGCCCCCGCACCGCTCCGGGAAAGCCGCCGCCCTCGCCAGCGCCCTGGCGCCTGCCCAGCCGGGCGGAATCCCTGCCCCTTTCCGGGACGAAAATCCCTGCCTGCTCTCCCGTCCGCCCCCGGCGTTCCTGCCCTCAGCACCGGCTTCCCCCGCACCCCGGCGGCCGCGGCCCCTGCCCCGCCCCGCGGGCACTGCCTTCCCTTCCCTGGCCTGCCCTTCGGGGCCACCTCCTGGCCCCGCTCCCGGCGCCCTGTGCTCAGGGGGCTCCTTAACCACGGGCGCCAGCGCCGGGGGATGCGGCCCTTCAGGGGACACCTACGGATCTTTCTACTTTATTGGGGTTTTGGCTGCAGGAAGCTGCAGAACGAATATTCAACAGTTGTTCTTTAGGTGTGAAACAGTAGCTCTCCCAGTCTTCTGTGGCTGCCTTTTATTTTTTCCTTTAATTCATTACATCACCTTATTTTCAAAATTAAATCTGCTAAAAGCATAATGATCAAATACCTTCTAAAAAAAATCCTCAGCAGTTGGAAATTCTTTAAAGTTTGGCTGGGGCTGCTGAAAGAAAGTAGGTGTGAATTTCAGCATCAAGTATGACACCAGTGCACATTTGATCTCGTGAAGATGACAGCAACTGTCTGTGCAGGGAAGGAGAGAGAAATAAAACCTTTAAAAAAAAAAAACAACCAAAAACAATTGCCAAGCCATATGCTTTTCCATAGCCACATTTAGATCCAAAGAGTGATGAAATCACACGCCTTCCTCATTGGCCACTTCTCTGTAGTCTCAAGACAAGGGAGTACCTGATGAGCTCAGCCAGTGCCTTCACTGGCTGTGTTGTGATCGTAGTGGCTTTCTTGGTGTAGATATTTTATCAGAAGACTGAAGCAGCACACAGAACCAAAGCAGCACTCCTCAGCCCACGATCTCACGGCATCGCGTGGCTCTCGAGCTCTTCAGAGAGGCTTGCAGAGTATATTCCAAACACCTGGTCCAACCTTTCGGCCTGGCTGGAGACAAGCTCAGCAACGTGCTGTTGGCAGAAAAGCATCAGACCCATATTGCAGGACAGTGACATTCAAACCAGTTGGGGCAAAGTGCTGTTAAAGCAATTTCAGTCCCCCTAGAGTCTGCATCTATTATGGAGGCCATGCAACAGATATATTAAGGACAAAAAACAACAATGCTATTTACAGTATTGCTCTAAAAAATGCATATGCAGAGGTTGACTTCTCAAGAAGTATCATTATAACTTTTCTCATCAGCCACTAATTCTGATTCTCATGAAACTCTCTTTTTCTGGCAGCTCTACATCAGCCAAGTCAGTGGTGGCCATTTAGCTTGGCATTAGAGCAAGATGCTTCAATCCTAAAATTACATTTGTTCACAAGGTGGTTGTTAAGTAGGTAAATAACATGGATTTGTCCAGATTTGATAATGTAAAGCCAAAAATAATGGCACATTGACAGAGACATTTTAATGAGCCACAGATGCTGTGGAGTTAGGAAATTCTCTACATATAATTTTTTTCATAGCAATGTAATACCTGAAGGAGTTGGCAGAGAGGCTAAGCAAAAGTGAAGACAGAACTAATCAAATAGATTAATTCTAAAGAAGGAAGTGGTAATCACAAAAAATGATGGGGGAAAAAAAAGGAAGTGTCAGAACAAACAGATGAATCAAAAATACTGGATAGAAGAGAATTAAAGCAAAACCAGAAGGAGAAGACAGTGGAACTAAAGGAGTAAAATGAGAAATGAATGCTAAAAAGTTACTCAACCATATCTGAGTAATACAGCATGCCCTTGCCATTTGCTGTATGTGGAGGTTTATGACATTTTTCTTTCTCTTCCTTTTGTTTGTCAGCAAAAGTTCAGCAAGTGACATGGCTTTTGGAAAGGCTATAAAAAGAAGATAAAAATGTCAACACAGAAATGGAATGACTTCTTTGTGACAGAAAAAGAAAGAAAAATGCGACTGTAGAGAATAATAAAGTGCTTTAAGAAGGTCAGACTTTTCTACCTAATCTTGCCTGAAATAAATGTATAACATGACTCTTAAAAGGAAATACATCTGACATGAATCAGAATAATTTTTTTTTCACACATATGTAATTATCTTGGAGAGCTGATTGTGAGTGGGTATTTCACAGACATGAGTTTTTAATACATCACCTATTTGCCTGTCTACCAACAGCTACTAGCACACTGGCTAAAACAGAATTACAAAGGCTATCGATCCCTGTGCTTCAGAGAGCATTGGAGTTGTTTGGCATGCTGAGGGTGGGAGGAGATGCCAACAAAAGAGCAGAAGGGGTGGAGAACATTCTGTAACACAGCCTCCAACCAAAGCAGTGTTCAGCCTTCTGCTGAGCGAGAGAGGAGGACCGGAGCCAAAATCAAAGATTGAAACAGAAAGAAGAAAAATTTAAAGCAAGAAAGGATAATTCACTTCATAACAGCAGTAGTGTAGGTGGTTGGGAGAAAGTAAAAAAAAAGAGAAGCTGAAACCAGGAATAATTAATTTGTGATTAACACTAGAACTTATGGGATTTATATTGAAGCACATTTTGCTATAGATTTCTTGAAGAACCTTGAGCAAGTGATCTCAAGTGGGCTGAACAGAGGATCTGGTTGCCTAAAGACAGGCAGCTCTTTGCACTCCCAGACGTGCCGTGTCCAACAGCCTCCAGAGGACTGTGGCTGTCACTTCTGCCATCTCTTTTGGGAACAGTGGGACACACATTCAGACCAGCTTTAGACTCCCAGATGCAGGAACATCTCCCTTAGATTGTTTTTTTCTCTACATAAAACTGAAACAATAATGTTCACTTTCTGTTTTCTTGTTCCTACCTCTTCCACTTCAATATGCGACATTTTACTGGCAGAAAATGTGGCAGATTCAGGCCACATTTGTACAGTCTTGATCTTGGCAGAAGTATCTAGGTATTATAACAAGACAAATAATAAGGAACAGTGATATGGATAAAAATAACACCGAAGTAATAATAAGAGTGTGGGACAGTGAAATGAATTGCATTTCCAGCAGGCAATGGAACAGGCAGGAGAAGTACAACCCCTGAGGGAGCAGGTACATTCTTTTCTCCACAACACTGGCTCAGCACTGTGCAATATTTTCCTCCAAATAAAATAATGGAAGCTCATACCAATTCTTTTACCTGAGGAGAATCAGCTGTAGGTTGAACATCCAGGAACAAAAAAAAAAAAAATGAGGAAGGTGTTTGAGTGAATGGGGGAGAAATGTTCAGGGAATAAACAGAATAGGGGGTATTATTCGGTTTTTGTTTGGTTTTTGTGGCTTTTTTGTTTGTTTGTTTGTTTTAATTGTATATCAAGATGAATACTTTATGCAAATCTTTATGTACAGAAGAGGTTACACTGGAATAAGGTGTGCAGGTAACAAACTACTCAGGGGATTATAGGAATGGAAGCACTGTGTTACCACATGCTGAAAAGCCAAACACTGCTCTTCTTTTTTTTCTCAAAAGATTTCCGTAACACATTGACCTGTACCATAAATAGAGGAACAAAACAGCTCAATAATGAGTTTCTTCCTTTTGGCTGCTTCCTGTACCTCTGAGGAAAACATGATGATACAGTCCTAAAATATTAATAAGGGAGCAAAGGGAGTAATTGCCAGTGTATTACATTCAAAACAAAATACTAATGAGACAGTAGAAAGTTAAATCTACTTAGATAATAATACAGGCACATCATTCTATTTGCTGAATACCACATGTATACCCCTTTCACAATGAAACTCAGATTGGTGGAGATCACCTGTAAACAAAAATGAAGTATTTTGTCTCTAAGAAGATGTTTAATTTTAAATAAATTTTGCATGTTTAATGCAACATAAAATGCACTCCTGAGTAATAAGGCAGTTTGCCACATTTCCATGTCCAGCTTTATTATACTAAAAGATCCCTGCAGATGGTTAATAGCCCTGCTAGTGACAGTGGATTATTTGCTGGTTCACTGAGCGTGCCTGATTTTTGTTATGAGCACACACACTCATCCTGTGGTGGAAGATTTTACAGTTATGTCAACTAATTCAAATCTCATGCAGGCAGAAATCACTTGTCCAATGAAAATCTTTATTTTCACACTGCTCTCTTGCATTTTTGGAAATGCATACCTAGTTTCCTATCCAACCCAGTATTGCTCAACACTGATACATCCCTATATAGGCAGAAACATCCATTCTCAGCAGAAGACTGAGGCATTTCTCAAACTTCTGTACTTGTTGGGGCTCTGAGTGCATTTCCCCATCATGGACGAAACATGGAAATTTTTGG
This sequence comes from Agelaius tricolor, assembly GCF_023055355.1. Classification (NCBI taxonomy): domain Eukaryota; kingdom Metazoa; phylum Chordata; class Aves; order Passeriformes; family Icteridae; genus Agelaius; species Agelaius tricolor. The sequence goes on along the minus strand of NW_027269262.1, from coordinate 21,003,315 downwards.
AAATATGAAAACATCCCTTTCCTTCTGTGGCTTGGGATGCTGGGGAAGCCACAGCCCCTTTTTGTGGGAGCTGCTTTTAAGATGAGCCTCTGCTGTTGGCCCTGACGTGAGCCACAGCTCCCACCATGCCTGGCCAGCGCCAGCCTCACCCCAGGGCTGTGGCTGCTCCAGTGCCCAAGGGATGCCCTGACAGCGGATCCTACCATCACACACCTGGGGACCTCTCAGAACTCCTGGAACAGGTGCCCTGACAGATCTCTGTAGGGCTTTTTGTTTGCATTGTCTAAGAAATGGTGGTTGGCATTCTTTTCCTTTCCTTCCCTAATTATTTCAGCATGCTTTCAGATGCTTACATGGATGATGACATGAAAGTTCTGATTTTTCATTGAAATTCATTTTTCTTCTTGAAATGCTATAAAACCATCCACAATTGCTATGTTTTTCTGCTGGAATTCCTGTCTTAATTGCCAGTATGCTGTTTTTTATCAAAGGTGCTGTTTTTTTTTTTAAACTTTTGAAACTACATATGATTAATTTTTCTCAACCATGATCTTCCTGGGACATATAATCTCCCTTTTGATCTTTAACTCTTCTAAACATTTTCTCTTATACCGGTTGATGAGGACAGAAAAAAGGTTTAGCATGTATTCCAGAATGAGGTAATCTTTGTTTGCAAATAAATTTAGTTACTTGGTTTATTTTGGAAATAGATCAGCTGTCACGAATTCTAGAGGGCGGCATCAGTGAGTTCAGTTAATTGAAACAGAAATGACAGAATGTCAATTAGCTTTTCCATTAGATGTTATATGAGCAAAAGCTACTGTACAAGGCCAAAGTTAATTTATTTTAGTATCAGCTGGTCAGATCCTTTTATATATGTTTAAAAAAAAAAAAAACCTTAAAAAAAACACAAAACATTTTCTTTGTATTTCCTTGTCTATAAGAGTCAGAATGACTGTAATATGCAGTACAGGCATCTATAATATGCAGTACAAACATCAAACCTTGAGAAGTAGTGGCAAGACATCAAAAATAATGTAACAGCTTCCCAAATCCTGATAGCTGTCCTTTACTCCATTCAATATGCCTCCAGCCTATGTCTGACAATTTGGAAAACTGCAAACTGACCAATGTTTGCAGCAAGGCAGTGAAATGCAGCATATTCTATGGAAACACCTTCTGGGGGATCCCACCATGAGCTGAACCCTGGCGTGGTCAGCTCCTCGGTACACACACAGGGCAGGGTGAGAACTTCACAACAGAAACTTTGTGATGGTGGGGAACTGGAGCTTGTCATAATTATACTGTGGTGTCAAAACTCAAGTCTAAATACCCATTAAGTGAGAATGGAAATTTTTCTTGATAAACCAAACCACAAAGGGCAACTAAATAGTTATTTTGCTGACATACTTTACTGGTATTTACGTGGTGAAAGGAAAAGGACATCCACTCGGGTCTGAGATGTTCATTCCTGGTTGAAGAGCACTGCTTTGGTTATTTCTTGCACCACAGGTAGGTCTGTTTTGTCTTCAAGGGATTAGTCTCAATTAAAAATTAAAAATACAAGCCCCTGCTATTTGAACAAAGGACCAAGTCCTCCATCCTTGATGCAGCAGCAGTTGTTGCAGCCTGTGTGATCTCAGCCACAGGACGTGCCACAGTTAAGATGAATCAGCACAACTTACAGAATTACCTAATCTAGCATTTTCTTAGAAACTGTGGCAGAAAAAATGCAAGCTGACAGATTTTGCTCTGGCTGGACTGAGAGTTTTCCAGCTCTGCCAGAAGTGACCTGAGGAAGTTGTCAGTTATCTGTTATTAAACTCCTAAAAAAGAGACCAGCTCCTCCAGATATGAGACTTTCCCTCCTAAAAATTCCAAAACATTAGTGAGATTCAATAGAAGAGCTGGAGATAGACATTATAATTTCAAAGTTGCAGCTTGAGCGTGTTTTTCTATGAAATAATTTCTTGTCCTCTTTATCTTTCTACCCACCAGCCCCCCCAAAAATTTAAAAAAAAGAAGAAAATGCTGTCTCATGAGATTGCAAGATTGCCCATGTGTATTGGGAGTCAAAGTTCTCCTTGTGATAAATTTGCAGGAAAATATGTAAAAGTCACTACGGGCCACATTGGATTAGATTAGGAAGGTGTTACATCACTGAAGAGGACCTAGTTCTTACAAAATCCACTGTATTTGCTAATTAAATGATCTTATTTCAGGAAGGCTTGTTTTGGGAAGTTATATAAACCAGAAGTTACATCTTTTGTGCTTCTTAAAGGGGAAACAGCATTTTCTTACTCCATTCTCACTGGTCCCAGATTCCTACCAGATGAATGAGATGTTGGCTAAGTTGGTTATTTAGGGATTTTTTTAGTTCATTTTCTTCCCCTGAAGACCCTTGCAAAAATGCTAGGTAATGCAGGACTGTGTTATCTGGTGTGGGAAAGGAAAAGAAAATGGTTGGTGGAAGCTCATGAGTGTTAAATCAAGGTCTGAAATCTGTAGTAAAGGAAATGTGAGATTTTCTGTACCTTGTTAGGAGGTGATTCCTGGAGGTGGGAGTTGCGTGGGGGTTTATGCAACTCAAGGATAGTTTTTAGGAAAGTTTCTTTATTTATGGCTGTGATACTTTGCAAGCAAGGTAGGACAAGGCAGGAACAGAAAAGGAAACCATGGAAATTCCTACAGTGCAGTAAAATCCAGGGCTGGCCTGTGGCAAGGATCACTGTCTTTCATTGCCATGACATCCCAACACACCAAGTACACAAAGGGTTGAGCACAAATCCATGGGGTACCTTCTTCCTTTGCTGCACACTCTGTTCACTACAGGAAGGCATGTCAGTGATGAGTGCTCTCACTGCCAAATGTAGCTTCACACTTAGAGTTTGCAAGGCCACTGAGCTCGCTGCAAACTTGAACCTGAACACTCAGTTGAATAAAATCTCCTGGAGAGACGAAGGCATGTGTTACTGACATGTGACCCTTTTGAAGAATGGCTGCAGGAAAAGGATAAACTGTGGGATTGTCTTGCAACCAGTTTGAATAGTCTCCAACTGTTAAAACTGCAAAATATAACTTGCCTGAGTTATTCTGGACAGTGTGGAGGCACTGGAGCAGGAGTGGCTTCAGCCTTGGTGGCAGACATTTCAGTGAAAATTTTAAGTTTGCTCATCTGAAATCTGTGTCCTCTGGATGCAAGCTATAATTGCATTCACACGGAGCTTGCAGATATGCCATAGGACCTGTAGAAAATCTGTGCCTTTTTAGGGTAGCATCTGGAGATGTGGAGATCAGACAGGGTACCTAAGGGCATTCAAAGTGGCACGAAATGTGTATGCAACTACATAAAAGCTTAACCAGTCACCTCAGAAATAGGACTGGGGCAAAGTCAGGCTGCATTTAAGTGCATCTCAGCCTCTCACTTTTTCTCTAGACTTCTGAAGAACTAAAGCTTTACCACCCCCACTTCTGTTTTGTCACAATTCCTCTTCTACCTCCGTCATTTGGAGTGGTGATGGTGGAGAAAGAGATACATGGAAAATGCTAACTTGGATGAACAGATCCTGGATACAGTTTCAACATTTTCCTAGATTAGGCCTACTGCTAATCATGAATATAAAATTAGTGAATTTGACCCTTGTTCTCCTGGTAACAAACTCTTCTTTCTGGAACAATTGCTTAGAACAGCAAGCAATTACTTTCTTCTGTACATTTGATTACTAATTTCTTATGAGAACAATAAAAAACAAGTAACTTCTCTTCCAGTCCTCACATTATAATTTTATTCCTGCTGCCAAAGCATCCCTGGCTGCTGCTTTGTATATTTGATGTGCAGCTGTGGTAGGAAGCCACAAATAGCATGGCATCTTGAAGAGCTCTGCTGCCAAGGGTGAAAGGATCCTGCAGGGCATCTCTCCTCAAGGATCCATCCTATTTGGAAAATAGCAAGTCATGTTGTGGTGTGGAAGATGCAGAATCAACTAAAAAAGTGTTCTTTTTCCAGCCTTCTCCATTGCAGGAAAGAAAGTGGCTTTTGGCCAGCACACTCTAAAGAAATGGGTACCCTTTCTCACTGGCTTGAAAGGCTGCCACCAGCTGCTGTGCCTGTGTTACATATTTATGGAGGCATGGCACAGGAGGGAAGTATTTTACTATAGATGGCTGTTTGGGTTTTTTTCACCTGCTGGAGTAGATGAGGGATACTTACAAAGCAATCAATCTGTAGGATGCCTCAGGATCAACTAAATGCTTTTTTTCATCATTTATGGTAAGCATGTGCCTTTTACACTCAAGAGAGGAAGGGGAGCATCCTGAAATTGTGCACACTATAAACTAATAAATTGCACACAGTATAAACTATATAACAGTATAAACATCCTGAAATTGTGCACAGTATAAACTAACCTTTTATTGAATTAAAATGCATGAATATGCATGGGTGGCTGTGTCTGTCTTCAGGTGAAATAGGGCAGTCTTTATAAAGCTTCCATGACTGGCTGTGAATTTTTCAAACTCTGCATGTCCCAGAGACTCCTAGCTCTTTTTAGCCAAATGCTGGAAACAGCACTACTTGAAAGATAAACCTGGGTGCTTAATTAAAATCTGAATAAAGATATTTGAATATGTTACCTTAAATTTCATCCCTGTATCTATTTTGTTCTCATAGATGCTTTTCCTGATACCATCACTTCTTTTGAAATTGGTCTGTCCTTTATTTATAATACACATTCCCAGCTGTCTCTTGATAATATTGCAATGAATCATTCAGAGAGTGGGGTGAGTTAGATGATCTTGTCCAAAGTAAAAAGTATTAGTCGATGATTTTTATATTTTTATGTCTGGATCATGTTCCTCTGAATCACAGGGAAAAGGAGTTTTACCATCTTTAATAAGAAATGTTCCCTTGCAAAGCATACCCAATTTGCAATGTTACACAGCTGATGCACATATGAGAAGTTACCAGCTAACATTAATTAGCATTTTAAAGCTGTAGGTCCTGGGAGCAAAGTTCAGCAGTCTAACTAACTGATCTTTCTGCCTATCTTCTCATGCCCATATACATTCACTAGCAACTTTGATATCAAACAAACAAAAAAAAAACATGCATCCATTCTTGTCCAATTGAATGCCGTTATTGAATTTTTATCAAATTTGACATTGTGTTCTGAATAAACATGAAACTGCAGCATAAAAAATCCCTAGGGGATTCCGAGGCAAGAAGATGAACAGAAGCCTGTGGTAACTTCAGATGTTCATAGGAACATAGGTCTCACCAAGCCAGAAAAGATCACGAGTCTAAATGATGAAATGTCCTGCCTCCTGCAATGGTCTGTAATCAACTTTAAAAGAGAGTTCACATGGCCTATTTCCATGCTGAGTAAAGCTTACCTGAAATTTATGCTTCAAATCCTAGTTGCAGGGGTGTTCAGCTTGTGCCCTAAAGCATTTGATTTGCTTTCCTAAACCATTCTAGTATGAGTTTGCTCTTCTTATTGCCCCCACACACTGCTCCTTTAATCTCATCTTTGATACTTAGGAGAGACGTCAATCCAAAAAATGAGATTCCTTTAGCTAAGTTTTTCCATATTATTTCCCCTTTTTTTTTTTTTCTTTTCATTAATACACTGGTTTTGCTATAGGACATGAAAAATTTTAATGACATAGAGCTTAATTTCTGTACTTTATCTCAAGGGATCTTCATTGTAATCTGTATCACTACTATTACTGCCTTAAGTAATAACTAAAAGAGGTCATGTTCTAGGTTAATAGCCTGCAGCTGCAATAGAGAGAAGTCTGCAGTACTAAATGCAGCTATCCAAATAAACTAGATGTAGCTAAAAGTGCTATCCAATGATAGGAAGTATTTTCACACAGATGTTGACATTAATCTGAAGTGCCAGTTCATTTCACTCTGCTTGAGTTTATTGTATTTGCAGCTACACTGAAAAAAAGAAATAGGCTTTGGAAACAAGTTGACCAAATAATTCTTTCAAGCTGAGGAGTTTCTGAAGGTGTCCAGCTGGAGAGAAAGGTGTCCAAAGCAATAATTTACAGGGGGTTTCAGTCATCTTGCCAGTCTTCACTTCAGATACTTTTATACTCACTGTCGAAACTGACTTTGTGAAGACTTCTTCACCTGTGTTTGATGGAAAATAAATCACAAATCCTACATTGACTTCAACAATACTTTCAGATTTTTAATAGGGACACTGACAGTGTTATGTTCAGTACTTGCAGAGTTCAGTAGCCAGCTTCAAGTCCCTTTCCTGTCAAACCTAATAGTCAAATTTCTGCATACTCAGCCATTCTCAGCTAGGAGGGGGCTTACAGTGAGAACTTGATGGATACAAGAGATTGTCCTCCTATATCTAACATCCTCAGTCCAAACAGTCTCACAATCCCTAGCTTGCACCTCCACAATTCATTACTAAGACTCAAATACTGTTTGCAGCCAGCTGACAAGTCTGTCTTGCTCTTTTTATTTCCTTACAGAAATTATTTAAGAGACACAAAAATATTATTGTCTTTCACCAAAAAAATATATCGAAAATGATCCCAATTTTGAAATTGGCATTATCCCCTTTGGCAAATGTTGGTAAGGAGCAAACACTACAAGAGCCTGTTTTTGTGGCATGCTGAGTAATCAAGCAAGCAAGGATGGAGACACAATAGATGAGATTTTATTCAAGTACACATGAGCATTCCCATTGTCTGAGAAGCTCAGAAATGCTGCAGAGAGAATAAGATATCAAGAGTATCATTTTCCTGGGCAAAGCACATACAATTGCATACAATAGTGGATTAAAATCATTTTATCTGGCACAGAAATTAACACATATGGCATTGCAAATTCCCCTTGCCCCCAAGATCCTAGTGTAATCTTATTTATGTGAGTACATTCTGGTTGTACAAATTAGTCTGTCAATCTCCAGGACTTTCACCATATGGAAAGAATCACTTAGAACTACAGATGTTGCACAGAGCACAGATGATGAGCACAGCAGAGTGCACAGTTTGAAAGTTAAAGGTACAATGGTGGCATTTTCAAAGTACCCTCTGTTTGGTATGTCTCAGTCCATGGATAAATGAAACTCAGTGTGGCTCCATGGACCTTCTCCGTCCTCAGACAGCTGATTGACTTACCACCATTAATTAGCTTGGTTAGTGGAGTGGTCAGTGCCAAGGAGAGGATGGCACCTTTATGTCCTAGGACACATCTTCAACTGGCTGATGAAATTTCAGAGCTGTTAAAAATCACTTTTGACAATTTATGGATAATAGGTGGCATTTCATCCAATGGGAAGAGTAAACATGTTGAACACTTCAACAAGACAAGAAGAAAACGTAACCAATCAGCAAAGCTTCTGTTTCTGGAAACAGAAGTAGTGGAACAAGTAATTATCAAACTACCTGCAGGATAACATACAGAGAGTAAAAAACCATGTAACTTTGTGGGTGTTTGAGAATGGATTATATCAGAATAATCTACTTTTATTCTATAATGGATAACAGATGCTGCATACAAAGGAAAAGCAATTGCTATTGTATTATTTTACTTTAGAAAGGCTGTTGATGGTGGTGGTCATGACATTCATCTTAGCAAATTAGAGCACGTGATGTAGATGAGTCTAGAAGAGAGCAGTCACAACCCACATCAGAAAGAGAGACAAAGAGATTGCTGGGGTGCACAGTCAGTGTGGGTGTTTGTTTGGAGTGGGTTCTACAAAGGTCCAGCAGTGTTCAAGTGGTACTCTGCTGCAAGATACTGCAAATCAATTCTCTGGAAAATCTTTCCTGGTAAGGTTGAGAATAAAGATTCTAAAGGCTTCTCAGGCTAATGACATTCTCCTTAACTGAGTTTTTAAATAACAAACTAGGAAAAAAAAGCATGCTGAAAGTATACAGGTAAGACACTGACTATGGTAATCTCTCAAAATCCATTTTGAGTATCTGCTTTGATACTCACAGATGTGAACAAATACATCTCAGACACTCTTCAAGGTTCATTAACTCAATGCTCTGACTAACCATAAAAACAAGACAAATATAAACCAATGTGAAGTCCCTGCACATGCCTCTGTTTCAGTTTTCCAATTTCTATGAGCTGTTTAAGGTCTCTTTAAGGGTTTCTAGAGCTGACACCTTCTAATGCACTCATGGATTTTCCAAGGCTCTCATCAACCCATTTGCAGTCTTAAGCTGACACCAAGCAGCATTACTGAAATCTACAGTGTAGTCATGTGTAAAAAAGTATTTCTTTTTGCTTAATTTTAAACCTTTTGCCAATACTTTCACTGAAATAATTGGAACCTTCTCATACAGAGTGAGTAATAGAAGCATGACTTACCTCAGGCAGAGGCACTGGAGTTACTGTTACTTACCCAGACTGGCAAGGAGAGAACATCCTTCGTGTTGTTTTTGTTCAACCTTTCTAGAAACCCAAGTGCACACATGATGGCAAATGTCTCAGTATCAGCTAAAATTAGCCCTAAGTTTTCAATCTCACTGTTTGCATTTCTTAGTTTTGTGTCTCACAGTTCTTGGTCCAGTGTTTGTTCAGATGAAGGAGTTACTGTTCTATGGTGCAGCTCCCTTCCTGCCTGCACTCCTGGGTCTTTGCAAAGGAAATCAGACATACAGGACAGGAAAGATATCACCCATGGCTCATCCTGATAGGGAATGGGGTTACTCCTGAGGAGTTCACCTTGTATACCTGCCCCACATTGTCAGCACCAGCCTTTGTGAGGTGATGTAAGCACTACTTGCCACATGAGGCAGCACAGTCTTTATGGCTGGAAGCCTTCTATCAGCTACAGAGAGCCGTATCTGCAGTGTAGCCAGAGCCATAGCTTTTGCTCACAACACATAGGTTTGCCACATCTACCAGGATCTCTTCGCATGTTTTGTGCCTTGGCTTCATTGTACATCTAGATTAAACCATTGTGTCTCACAATGGCACAAATACTTCTGTACATCCCCTGGGAATGCCCTGTTTCACAATGCTGAGCTGGTGCACAAAGAGTGACTGTGCAGCTGCACATTATCATGTCTTGCAAGTAATTTCAGCAGAGCTGTACAATGGACTTTGGGCCAAGCCTCAGCCCAGTGTTTTGCTGCTGTGCCAGACTACGTGAGGCAGACATTCAATCAGTAATGCTTTGCCAGAAGCTGATATCACTCAATGTACTTTCATAAACCTTGAATTATGACAATACATGGCAGATGTAGGATTGGTCCTCTTTATATTTGCCATAACTTTTAGCTAAGTGCTAACAAGCCACCATCATAATATCAAAATTTTACATTCCAGAAATTCTTTCCTGCTTGTAGGAATATGGTGTTATAATAATTATAATAATATGCAATAATGCATAATAATATTTATTTCTTTTTAAAAAGCTAAATTTTGCCACTACTTAAATGAGTAGATGCTTGTCTAGCAATGGTCCTCTTTGGCTTTATTTTTATGATTTTTTGTTAATACTGACAGAAAAAAAATATGACTCAACAAGCTTAGGAATATAAGATCACCTGGATCACTATAATTGGTAAGAAACCTAAGTTTATTGGAAAAACTATAATCAGGATTTGGTATTGGTATAGAATTTCTCCAAGCTAATATACACTGACAATTTCAATGCTACTGGCATTAAGAAAAATTACATCTTTCATTGTTGCTGCATCCTTAGACACTAGTTTTGTGAAAGGGTCCTTTATAGGTAGAAGAGGTTTTTCTGCACACGTGTAACATGGCTGGGTGGAGTGCTGAAGATCCTGTGGTGTTGGATGGACACCCAACTCTTAGGCATTACGCCATAAAACCAGGTATTTCAGCCTAGCAGCATGAAATCATTAAAAAGACATTACATTACATTGCATTAGTTCAATTGTTTTGGGTCAGCTCTCCTTGTTAATCATCATCTGAGTAAACCAGGACTATCCATGTAAGAGTCTGCAGGATCTGCTTTACACAGCTCCTGCAGGACTAACCCTTTGAAGACTGCTGTTGTCAAATGGTGTTCCCAGACAACATGGAATAATTCAGGGGGAAATTATGGATGAATGCCAGATGACATAAACATGGAGTATCAATGTTTTTTTTTATTTCAGTTTTTGAACCATGTGTTAATTGCAAAAAGATGTGTAAAACTGGTGAAAATATGGAAAATGCAGTCTGATGGGCTATTCTGTACACTGATAAAATCTATATAGAACTAAGATACGTGTCTCCGTTTAATCTTCTAATTGCCAAAGACAGTTCATAGACCCTATCCAATTCTCTTCACTCCTCTCCCAAAATTCATGGGCTGAAAAATTTGGCATGCTTTCTCTTCTGTCAGTTAGAGAAAGACTTGTGGAACTTTCATGTTATGACTAGCAATATAATCTCACGTTACACCAAGCTACAACAGTTATTAATGCTAGAAGAATGTTCTACTGTCAAATTTTGTCCTAATTGAACTACAAATATTGGTATGTCAAAGTGCAAGGATGAGTTCTCCCCATTTGACACATTTGTATCAGAAGACTTGGATTTAAAAGCTACCATTCTGGCCTGGCAGTATTTTACACAGGCATCAAGGACTGAGGTAAGCTGGATCTGTACTCTGCATTCATAAGTCTTTCACCTGGGAAGTTTTCTCCCAGTTTTAGGATAACTGGAAATTAATATGGTAATGAAGATAAAATCAGGTATCTAAGTCCAACCAGAGCAGAACAAGGTGCAAAGCAGGCAATATCTGTAGCAAAATAAAAAAAATTCTTTTTCTTCTCCATTTATTATTATCTCTTAATTATCTCATTGGAAAAGATCTTCTCACATCTGCAGGATTTTTTTCTTTAAACCCCTGTACCACTGACCCTTTGAAATCCGTGGTTGTTAAATATGGTTTCAGATGAGTATGAAGGATTTGCCTGGGCAAACACCGGGGGCTTTTTAATAAAAAACACCCCAAACCTTGCATCTCACTCATCTTGTGATAAAGTTCTAAGACCTGCTTCCACCTTGTCTAGTGCTGCTTCTACAGCATGACCCACAAGTCTTTCTTTTCTCTGGCACTTGCTGCTTCCTTTAATACGCTTTTGTAGTCAATATAGTGAAGAAATGGCCAGTCTGAAGGCAGTGAGCCCCAGGAGATCATAAAGCATTCAGACAATGCTGTTTGGGAAGGTGTAGAGAAGTGGCATCTGAGGTCATGAAACCATCCACATGAGAAATAGTTCTCAGTAGTCCTTGTGGATAGGCTCTATCCAGGTCTTTTTGTCTCCCTTTAAAGCTGCTGACAGTAATTTTGACCTCTCACAGGCTCCTACACTTTTCATTTTCACTCCAAGAACCAGGTGATTTAGTGTCTGGAACACATAGATGTTCTTGCAGTCTTAGATCCTTCCCATTCTGCCTCCCTTGATGGGCCCTCAAGCACAATTCACTTGCTCAAATGATATGGAAACCAAGGGACTGTTTTGGAATCCTAACTATGACTCTGTCAACCTGGCCTGGGATTCTCACTGAGTCACTGAATGGCTGAGGTTGGAAGGGTCCTCTGCAGGTCCTTTGATCATATCCCTGTTGCTCAAGCAAGTGACACACAGAGCTGCTGCCCAGGACTATGTCCAGACAGCTTTTGTGTATCTCCAAGGATGGAGACTCCAGAACCTTCCAGTGCTTGGTCACCTTCACAGTGAAAAAGTGTTTCTTGACTTTAGAGTGAAACTCCTGTATTTTAGTAGATGCCCATTGCCTCTGGATCTCTCTCTGGGCACCACTGAAGAGAGCCTGGCTCTGTCCTCTGTGCGCCCTCCCTCTGGATACTTACCACATTGATAAAATCCCCCTGAGCCTTCTCTTTTCCAGGCTGAACAGCCATAGCTCTCTCATCTTTTCCTTCTAGAGAGATAGTCCAGTCCCTCTGTCATATTTGTGGCCCTTCATTAGATTCTCCCCAGTATGTTTAGGGCCTCTTGCACTGGGGATCCACAGACCTGGAAGAGCCCACAAGGTGAGGCCTTCCCAGTGCTAAGCAGAGGGGCAATCACTTCCCTGGACCTGCTGGCAGCACTTTTCCTGATGCAGCCCAGAATACCATTAGCTGCCCCAGTGGCAAGGACACACTGCTGGCTTGTGTTCAACCCAGGTCCTGTTCTGCAAAGCATCTTTTCAGCCAGGCATCCCCTAGCATACATTGGTGCCTGGGGCTGCTCTTTCCCAAATACAGGACTTTACACTTCCCCTTGCTGAACTTCATGATGTTTCCATCAACCCATTTCTCCAGCCTGCTCAGATCCCTCTGGATGGCAGCACAACCCTCTGGGTGTGTCAGCCACTCTTCCCAGTTTGTGTCATCAGCAAACTGGCTGAGGGTGCACTCTTGAGAGCATGCCCTTCTGGGTACTCCTCACCTTATCCAGAGATGATAAAAGAAGATGAAAGATATCAGAGTCCTTGAAACTGCGTGCCGTTCCCTGGTGTACATGTAATTTTGCAGCTGCTTTGATCAGTAGTTATCCTTCCTCATATTACAGCTCATTCAATCCTGACCATGGTTCTTCAAATGGAGAAAGAAATTGGGTACTCTTTTATTACATTCTTTCATTCCCATCCAGTTTATTTAAAATGCAAAAATTACTTTTATCTACAAAAGTACAGACAGGAATCTATATCGATGTATCTGTCTAAAAACTCAGTATGTAAACATGCTCTCTGAAACATACAGGAGTAATTTCTAAAAGCTTAAGAGACAGTGTCAGGGCCTCTGCTAAAGCACTTTAATTTCAGCATGCAAGATTAGGAAGAATAACTGTAGTGATGGTGAAAATTAGTAAATCATATGACTATTCCTATGTATTTGCTATATGTCACCCTGCTTAATTCAGTCTAAGAGCAACATAAATACTTCTGTTAAGCACAGTTTAGCAGATGTCCAATATTTTTTCTCAGAGCAATGCTTTGTAGAGGGGCTGTGTGTTCCAGAAAGGAAAATCAATATTATTAGTTTAAGATCTGTAACTCTCTCTGCTTCCTGGCTTTAAATTGTCACAATTTACTGAAGAAATGAAAGCATGTGGGGCTTCCTCAGCTTTTCTTCCAAGTTTTCCTCACCCAGAGGGAGAGACCATCATCGTGATCAGTTTACCCACATCCCAAGACATGGCATCATCCTTCCAGGAAACAAACAATTTCACATTAATTATGACTGATCCCATAATTCAGATAATAAAATCTCAAGTACTTTTCTGCAACTACTCCAAGACCAATAGGAGGAAGTAGGAAACAGTGTAATGGACAACTCTCTCTGGATGTGACCTCTGATGGAGCTGGTCACTCAAAGCTGTCCTCAAAGGTGGCTTTTTCATGGTTAGCAATGGGTGAAACACCCCCATAGGGAAACCAGTCACTTTGAGAGGATGAGTCTAAATTAATCTAGCTTGTAAGCATTAATTATAAATAATTTGCTCTGGTCAAACCATGGTTTTACTGGTGCCTTTTGTTAAATCTACTAGAATACTGAGTTGATTAGCGCAGCATAGAGAGGAAGCAATATGCCTGGTTTTGTTTGTAAAATAAATGCTTTCCAAAGCTCTGTATGTGAATCCTGGAAAAGAATGGTTTTGATTTTCCCTTGAGAAATGGGCTGATGCATTTTTGTCAATAGGCATCCTTTTCAAATATAAACCAAATTCATTATGTCCTTGCTGAATGGTTTCAGAGCCATATACCCTGGCACCAACAATACTGTCAGCTTTCTCTTAATATTAAATTCACACTTGAGGAGCTGTAGATGATGAATTTTAGATTTTGTTAATCCTTGATGCTGCTTTCAGGTTTTGAGCAAACTAATGCAAAATTTGCTTGCCAAAAAAAGTGAATAAAGAGTCTGTAAATAAGGGTCTGAGCCTTGAGGTCGTACAGTGAAACATTTTAAAAAGTTACTTTTTTTTTATATATGTATTTCAGAAATCCTCTAGGAGAGATGATATTAGGATCGATTAAATAAGCCAAGTAGAGATCAAGACAACTAAGGTATTGAAGTAAAATTCAGTTATAACTGTAAATTTTAGAAAAACTGTGTCTTTCTCTAGTCTGGTATGTATTGATCTTGGGAGGTAAGGCGAGAGGCAGACAATTTTAGTACTATGCATGTTTTTACAATATCATGAACATTTAAAGATGATGTGCCCATTCAAGATGCAAACATAATTGCTTTACACAGTGGCCTTGAGCTCTGCATTTAGTTTTATGGAGAGTGCATCAGAATGAAAATCAACAAACAGAGGCTTATGATACAAGTAGGAACTAGCATGGGAAGCACAGCATTTCTGGAAGGAGACAGAAAAGCAAAGAAGGGGCAATTCTGGAGGAAAAAAAAAAAGGCTCAAGTCCAGTTCAGAAAAAGATATTTCAGAGAACAACTGGCATCCTGTTTGATTCTTTTTTCTAGTGAGTATTGGCATGGCACTACTAGTCTGTACACAGCCTTTCTAGCTCAGCTCATACAAATACTCTCTCTTGAGTATTTCACTAGGATGTGAAAACAGGTAATTCCATTCACCAAGTCAAACAGAAAGAAAAGACACATTGAGAACATATGGTTACTCTAGGTCCTGCTCAGCAATGTGTTTCTGTGTCCATTCTCAACACATGCCACAAGCTCTCCCAAACATTTACTATATGACTTCAGCTCATCTGTCCACAAGAGATTTTTTTAGAATGGAGCATTGCAATTCATTACTGGGGAACAAACTTCCCATCCTTGCCTCAACATAGGAACATAGCTGGATCTCAAGCAGGTTCTACCTAGATGTTTTCCTCCTTAGGCTTCTTTCTTTTCCTAGAGCTGTTCTCTGTTCATGATTTACTGGATCCAGAATTTAGGCAGAGTACACTTTAAAGTCATTATGATGAATGGCAAAAAAAATGGTAGGCTTCAGATTGCCAATTAAGTCTAAATTGGAAAGCCTTATAATAGCCACTATTTAATATGGCTTGTACAAGAGAAGATAAAAATAATTATGACAACATCACTGCAGCATGATCGTGTAGAGAGTTATGATTTGTTTCAGTTTTGAGGAAATTAGACTCAGTGGGAGAAGAAAAAAGCATCAGGCATAAGAACCAGCTGTAGCACTAAAACATAGACAATAATATTAAATCCTGATTTAAAAAATATCCTGAAGTATGTGGGGAAATGTTCCTTTGTCATTCAGTAAGGGAGAGTTCTACATCTTCATTTGTATATCAGGAACTCCTCTGAAACTATCCATTTTGAACCTGAAATAGGCAGAGTGGAATCTTCACATGATGTTCTGGACATCAATCTGTATCTTTCCTTTTACCATACTCAGTCCAAGGTATGTTGCTACGTCCAGAGTCACAAATCCAACATGTATCTACCTATTTTAGCCCTGACCATAGAACCTGGCTCCTCACCAGGGTGTCAGAAATATCTGCAAGTACTGCTGGAAGATACAATGATTATTTGTGTAACACATTAAAATGGAAAACATTGCAATTCACTCAGTAGAATGTAAAAAGTACATAGAGAAGACTTTCCTCAAAACACCAGATTCAGGTAACCCCAAGCTAACCCCAAGCACTGAAGAATGTCTTAAATGTGGTAGCAGCCAGGTTCTCTATACACCACAGGTGTAAATATGCAGAGAGTAGAATCAGGTAGTCGTGTGCATGCTGCACTTACAAATCCAATAGAAGTCCTTCCCACACCCAATAAGGAAAAAGTTGCAGGGGAAAAGAAACCACAAAAGAAAAAACCACAACAGGTTTCTGTACACTGAGATGGCCCCAAGCAGCACCAAATGTAGGGAACTTTCAAATTCATTTTCACACATGAGTGCTCAGGTTTGTCACTGGTATTTTTATATTTAGACATCAAAAAGATGAAAGAATTTCCTGTCACTGAAATAATTCTAGTTCATGGATGTTTGAGGTACTCCTAAGAAGCAGTGACATATGGATACCCTGGACTAAACTGGTGAAATGCAGCGTTCCAGGATCAGCCATCACCACTGCACAGTGATAAAGAGTACAAACACATTGTAGCTCCTGCTGGGCATTTTACAACATGATCACTCACTCCCTCTTCTCAGCCTGTCTAGAGACAGACATGGAGCAGTATCAGGACAATACTAACACAACAGTTGGCTCTTGTTTTGTGGTTTTCTCCCTCTCCACATTTTAGCAATATGTGGCTGTTTCTATTATTTCCTGATCTGAGTCTTGTGTGTGTGTGGAGATTTTGTTAATGGCTAATTGTAGTCATGAAATTCTAGAAGGGAATCCATTTCAGCATGAAATACACTGTATATCCTGCATTTATTCTTAATCAGGAAGCTCAGCTTCTAAGGACGAGTGCTGATACATCTTCTTTATTTTTATGTCTGGCACCTTAAAAAAAAAGGAAACAAAAAAAAAGAAAAGATTGGCAACACCACAATCTTTACTAGATTGAGGATTTAACTCCTTCAGAGCCTTGTGTTAAGGGAGGATGAATGAGTCTGAATAGGAGAGGCATCCTCATCCTTCATGCTGTACTTGTGGAGAAATCTGGTAGCTCTCTGGAGGTGGAATTTCAGAGCGATGTTATTCCTGATTTCAAATGCTAGCAGGAATTTGAAAATGCAGATAGCACCAGCCCACTCAAAACTGAAAGCCTGTATTGAAAGATTTTGTAATGTGCCAGCTAGATTCCTGATCACAGGAACGTCAGTTGCCACACTGAATTTGATCCAATCTCTACATCTCTTGGGGTAGAGTGATGCACATGAGAGAGATGCACATGAACTGAGAAAACCCATTTAACTGCCTTCTCAAGTCATTGAATCTTAAGAATTTCACCAAAGCTATGCCATCATATCTCAGTCTGGAGGCATCTGCTGAGAGGAGTGTTTCAATACCAGCAGATGTTGTTATGGATGATGATATTGCATGTCATTGTTGCCTGGTAAATAACTTAAAAACAAGTGAAGAAATAACCAAGCATGTACAAAAATGTACCCTGCATCCAGAGTTAAAACAAACACTTAACTCATCCTGATCACAAAGAATGTTTCATCAGAGTGAATTTCTTAAGGTTACTCTATTGCTTATCAAGTAACCAGTTACCAAAGAGGGGTCAAGAGGTAAAAATGTGAATTAGACTGGAGGGTCACAAATATTAGGCTGAAAAACCTGAAGCGTTTTGTTTATGCTTCTCAGAGAGGAAAATTCTCATTCCATAAAATCATGTACAGTAGCAGGCAAAAGGGTTTTCAGAAAAAGGTACTAATAATATATGCTAATTTTTAAGACTTTCTTTAATAAATTATGGAAAATGCTCCTTTCAAAGCTTGTATACACTACATTTAAATTCCAAGCAAAATGGTTTGGGAGCAGTAACTTTCTGCAGAATGATGGAGACAACTCAGAAAATGGCCTAGTTTGGTCTATAGTTTAGACTGTAAATCAGACCTGGAATGTGTATGGGAATACATATGAAACTCTACATGTACACAGAACTGTATATAGTGCTGACCCAGAGATGCAAGCTGACTGAAAACCGCTAGGGACTGAAAAGGGGGAGCTGGAACATAGAGTGTTCCAGTGGAGCCACTCCCTCAGCTGACAAAATGCAAGAAGGACATCAAGGCTCTGTCTGCCCCAGAAAGACCTCACACAACTTATTACCCTGAGATCTTTCAACACTTAGAAGAAAATAATGGGAGATATAGGAGCCAACAGCTACTTCCCTTCCACTCAATTATGGCAGGAGAATATCTGAGCTGTTCCCTCCTGACTACCCAACAGTGCCATTTCCGCTGGGTGATTTGTCACGCTCCAGTAAAGCAGTAACCTTGGCTGACAATGATGAAGCATTGTCACCAGCTTTTCTCAAGGCACAGATTTTGGGGTGGTAGGCAGGGGGAACATATAGACTGGACAAGTACCTGCACACAGTACAAACTGTTCTCATAGCTGCTTCTTAAAGACAAACACAGCTCAAGATAATCTATGCTTTGGCTGATAGTCTTAGTAGTATTTATGGGAACTGCTGTGTAAAGTTACACATGATGTTCCTTGCCAAAGGATCAATTTAATGTTCTGCCCTGAAGGTGCATCAGTTGTCTGAATAGTTTCCTCTTTATGGATTTAGGCAATATGAGACTGCATTTTCAGATACTCCTGGCTGGGATCCAATCCACAATTCACAAATAACATTGCTTCAGAGAAGGAAATGAAGGAGATGGGGAGGAACGGGGGTACAGACCTTGATAATCTGTGTCAGACAGACTGAATCACTCTTCTATTACCTGCATTGGAGGGATTGTATAAAGCGAAGATTGGTTTAAGAAATGGCTGTGAATCACTGAGCTCTGTTTCTAAGTAACCAAGAAGCTTACATTTTTGTGATGTTCATTGACCTTTTCAAATTCTTCTTTAGAAACATGATTGTGTTTACTACTCACCAGATTAGCACTTGTCAAAGTGACTCTAGTTTGGTATTGGAGCAGGCTCCTTTCTTCTCCCCATCCTACCCTTTCCAGGTATTGGTTTAATTCCTTAGTATTTTGGATCTGTTAATGTATTTGTAACTTCTTCCTCAGGATCTGGAATGCTGGTTTTTACAACTGCTCTACCTGAGGTGGTGCCAAGCTTGTATGTCCCCACTGAAGCCAATTTACCATCTTCAGTTTTCCCCTGTAAGTCTTTATTCAGCTAAGGTTGGGATATCCAGTCTGATTTCCATCATTTGCACACAAAGCTGAAACAAGAACAACAAGAACAACAAAATTATTGGCAAATTAATAAAAGGAGGAGATATGCTGTTATGTGCAAGATAGTGGCAGGAATGGGAGACAATTAAGAGCTGCTAGACCATAAACAAGTCCAACTAGGTGTTCTTAGAGGAAGACATGATTTTATCAGACTTGTTTATTCTTTCAGATAGAAATAATTTCTGCAGATTATTTCACTGGAATTTGTTAGGAATTCTGCTAGAAACCTGTCTAATTTCTCACTGTTCTCTTGCCCAGCTTCTGTCAGCCTCTTTGTCAGTAGGCATGGGAAGAATGGAAATGCCTGATTCTCAGTGTCCTGTGATCCAGAGTAAATTTTGTGTCCACAAATCTAGCTTTCCTCTCACAAAAGGAGAAGCAGCATTTAATGAAGGGATATTGATGATGTTCACCTCTGCACAGGACCACTCAGATTCACTGTAACTCAGATCCCCATCAGATGCAGAAAGTAATTCTCTCAGCTCAGTTCCCCACTGTCTCATGTCTAGCTCTTCAAAATGTGGGGAAAAAAGAAGAATTGGATGCCTTTGGCTTAGAAAGATGGGAATTCACAGCCAACCCACTCAAGAATTTTGTATTAGTAAGGGAGAAAAAAAGAAAAAAAATCCAACATGCCAGCTGTTGCGAAGTGGCATGGGGAAAACTGAAACCTTAAGACATGTTTGTGAGATGCAATTCAGCTATCTGTAATATATACCACACACTGCCTGACATGGTGTCAAGGTTTTAAGGAGTCCTCTGAAAAAGTAACATGACGCTTTTCTGTTTTCCTAATTCTTTTCTCACCATGTTTCATAGCAGATCAGGTGTCATAGCAGATCAGTTACTTAACTTTATCCACAGTATTTGCTCCCTTGCATCTACTTACTTCTGTGTTGATGTTGCTTCACTAAGAAAAGGCACCTTGCAGATGAACACGTGCATATTTCTTCTCTGAGTAACTGTTGTTTCCACCAGAGTAGTATATCCACCTTCTGGAAACGGAATTGTTTCCACTTTCTGGAAACTGAACTGTCATTAGATTTAATCTTATGGCACTTAATCCACACTATGGCTTCTGGGAGGAAAGAAACAGCTGTAGGGTGGAAAGGAGAGTACAATGATAAATAAAAATACTTATAAACTCAAGGTCTACCTTCAGCCAGATGAGCACAAAGCAGAAAGAAAGTGTTCTTCTTTCAGAAAATAAATTACAGAATCCTCTCTTTGAATGTGTTTGTTACATGTATCTGCCATCAACTGGAATTAGCAGAATGGGAAGAGTTACATAAATTCTGTGTACTGATTGCACAGCAGCCCAGAAGCCACTGGGGTGGAAAAGCTGGCAGGGGGTGTGGGTGGAGCGTGGGGAAATGTGGTAAAGGAGAAAAAGAACTAGAAAAGTTATTCTTGATTAAAAAGTGTTCCTATCTGCTGTTGGAGGCTTCATTTCTGGCCTGTTGTTACTGAATTTCATGAATGTAAATGTGTACTTCCACATGTTGCTGAGTGTCATGTCTGTCAGTCCAAAGGAACTGGTTCCCTCAGGGATGATGGGCAGTCTCAGGGAGACTGCAGTACTTCTGTGCTAATCTCTTCAGTAAGTAATAAGCTCTACTCAAGACATTTGAAACCTATCTCTGAAACTGCCAATAATTTAGTGATTCACTAACTTGGCCACATTGTCAGTGATAGTTCCATCCTCTAAAGCATCTGATAATGTCTTCAGGGTGAGCAAACGCTTTCAGGTTTGTTTCAACTAGCAGCACTACTGCATGCAGAAATGCTTTCTGGGCTATTTTCCTATTCCCAGCCATCTGTTACAATGGCATCCAGGCAGCTTGGAAATCCTTGGGTTTGTTTCATTGATGCATACATGCCAATGTAATACTAATAACACACAGGCAGGCTGTCAAAATCGTTCAAGGGCCACTTCTGTTGAAAGTCTTAAGGAAAAGACTGCCAACCACCTGCTTTATTTCTCTGTAAGGCACTTTGGTACCATGGTGATGAATGCACACAGAGGATTAAACATTGCTTTGTTATCAGATGAGAAATCAGAATTCTTTAAAGAAGGGAAAATGAAAGTTCCATATTATTAAAACACTTATAAAGTGTAAGAACATCTTTTCATTGCACAGTCTGACTATGAAGCCCATTTACTCTTATTCCTTGTTTTATTTGCCAGATTAACTTCTCTAAAATCTATAGTTGCAGTAAAAACCCCACAAAACTCCTGCCAACACTCCTCTGCATGAGCAGGATATCAAGAACAATGATCACAGGAAAAGCATTTAATAAAGTATCAGTCAAAGAGTACTTTTTATGTACTGTGTCAGTGAAATAAAATAAAACCTGTGCAGGTTAGGAACACTTAACAGTGGAAACACCTCTGTGTTTCCAGCCAAACCAGAAAGCCTGCACAGAGCCCTTTATTCAAAGAGAGTCAGCTCTCATCACCTGGACATGAAAGACAATGGGTAGTCTGTGCTGGTTGTTTGTTAATTGTAGGACTGATAAAGATGCTCTCTCTCTTCACTCTCCTGCACACCTCGCGTCCGGTCAGGATTTTTAGAAATTTTTCCAGGAAGACCATTGTCACTGATGAGATTTGGCTTCCAGCTCATATTAGTGTCTTGCACCAAATGCAATCCATTAGTAAAGGGGAACTTCAAGAACAGGAGGAAGAAGGTGGTGGTAGTGGGTTTCTGACTGAAAACAAGCAGCTGGGTTTGTGGTGGCTGAGAGGGCAGCATGGACACCAAGGGCACCAAGGCAGTGAAGTTTGACACCAAGGGAGGGTACTTAAAGGTACCAGAATGAGACCCCAGCTGTGCAGGAATGCTGGCACCAAATGGTAGGAAGGGTAGGATGGTAAGCTTAAGATAAGGTCTGCTGTTAAGAATGAGATTGTAGTCCAAGACCTCTATCCTGACCTTTTCAGAATACTTCTAAAGAAAGGGAGTAAAGCTGGAGAAGGTTTAGTAAAAAGTCAAGTCAATAAGAACCTGCCTTTGTAAGAAAGCATTGACAGAGCTGTGGCATTCACATTCTCTGAAAAAAATTCCTTTGCCAGGTTTTTTCTCCTGGGAAGCTGAGAAGCCTCAGAGAAAAGGGAAACAATTCTTATCTCATTTGCTTCTCCTGTATTGTGCTTGTCTGGAATGTGTTTGGAGATTGTTTACCCAAAGGTGATTGCCTGATTGGATTCTGGTGTGAGTTGTTTCACTCTTTGGCCAGTCAGTGCCAAGCTGCGTCGGGATTCTGGAAAGAGTAATGAGTTTTCATTATTATCTTATTAGCATTCAGTAAGTATCTTTTCTGTATTCTTTAGTATAGTATAGTATTCTTTAATGTAATATAGTACAATAAAGTAATAAATTAGCCTTCTGAGAACATGGAGTCAGATGCATCATTCCCGCCTTTGTTGGGGCATCCCTGCTAATACAATACAGAGCCTGGACCTTCAGTTTGGAGATATGGAAGTTATTCCCAGGTAACCTCTGGAACTCACTACAGGCAGCTTTTGGAGGCATACAGTAGACTCAAGGACAAACTCATTGACCATGGAGAGATGCTAAAGGAAATAAGCAGGAACGCATCTTCAGTGCTGCTATTAAAAGAGGCATGACTGCCCAGGATAGATGAGGAGGGATAATTGAAAATGGCCAAGTTTAGACTCCTGATAGTGTCTCCTTTTGCCTTTGCAGGCTCTATGGGCCATTTGTTCAAGTGGATTTTCCTCAGCACTGTGGCTGCTACTGGAAACAGGATATTAGACTAAATGCCTTTTCGTATGACCTGGTACAGATATTCTCATGCTCCTAGAGAGCTGGAAAATCAGGAAAAAACATGTAAGAGCCAGGTAAGACAGACTGGAACAAATCCAAGGGTTTCTTTCTGAGGATTCCCAGAAAGAAATGCTGTGGTTTACTGCTCTTAGAAGAGGAGCTGAAGAAAAAATCAGCAGAGGAGAATGTAGACTGTTTGTTTGTGAGACACTAATTCTACAGCCAACCTCATTGAGTAAAGCCAGGTTGGAGGGCAGACCCCAAAAAACCAGCAGTGGATAAAACAATTGCCCCAGCTTTATGAAGACACCTGCAAAGAGTCAAACTCAACTTGACCACAGTTAGACAATGGAGGATGTTACACCTGAATCCTCTGCCTAAGGCCATCATCATTATTCAGCTGCTTCTACTTCAGACTTTGGACACTGAGGTAAGGTGCTGAGGAAGGGAAGGTCACTCACAGGTCTGGTCTGCATTACAGAGTGTGAACTAAATGACTGCCTTTGCTGGAGTCTAAAACAGTAAGCAGGAGTCTAAAACAAGACACAACAGGAAGCAAAACAGGGGCTGTAGTCTAGCACTAGCAGCTGGCCTTAGAAAACCAGCCTTAGAAGCCTCAAAAAAATTGTCCTTGGAAATGTAACCTGATTATAGGATACAACCTAAACTTCTGGGCTGGGGGAAGGGAAATCTGTGCTGAGCAGCTACAGGGGAACTCACTTTCTTGAAAACAAAACAAGAAAAGTATATGAAGTACACTTAAGAAGAAGTCAAAGACAACTGGAGTCTAGTGATGCTCAAGGCTTGTGGGACACTAGGGAAGGAAGGCTGGTGAGGATCTGGCAATGCTAATATGGGAGTAGGATAAGGAAAAATGAGTCAAACTCATATACAAAGACTGCATGTTTATACTAACAACTGCTCAGCTTTTTTGTGGTACCCATGGAGCAGTGCTGCCAGAGTTCAAAGACTTGAGGCTTTTAAAAGGTTTTCCATTAGTTCTGTTCTCTCCTTCAATGTCTTGTGGAGTCTGTCCTTACCTTACAGATGATGCCATTTCCAGTTATAAACTTTGGGACTGAGGAGGAAAGCTGGAAAAACTAATACAGTCAGCTGTTAGAGCTTTGGGAGGGCATGGGGGTAGGGAGAGAAGAGAACAGGGTCTGTTCCTTAGCTGCTCCTTAAAGCTGAAGATTCATGGACTGTTTCAGCACCAGGAAAACATCAGTATCTTCACAGAATCATAAAATACCAGGTTGGAAGGGATCTCAAGGATCATCTGGTCCAAACTTTCTTGGCAAAAGCAGAGTCAAGACAGCCCAGCAACCTGTCCAGCTGGATCTTAAAAGTGTCCAGTGCTGGGGAATCCACTGCTTTCCTGGGGGAATTATTCCAATGGTTGATTGTTCTCATAATGAAAAATGTTTGTGTCCAACTGGAATCTCCCAGGAGTGACTTGTACCCATTATCTCTTGTGTTTTCGATATGACTACTTGTAAAAAGAGAGTTTCAATTTTCTTTGTAGCCACCCTGTAAATACAGGAATATGGTGATAAAGTCTCCCCTGAGCCTTCTTTCCTCAGGGCTAAACAAACCCAACTCAGTCCTTCCTCACATGGCACACATGGCCCTTCTCTGGACCCTCTCCATTCTCTCCACAGCTTATTGCATAGAGAGGACCAAACCCAAACAGTATTCCAAGTGTGGCCTGAAAAGCACTGAGTAGAGTAGGACAATGACTTCTTTATCTCTGCTGGAGGTGTCCTTGTTGATGCAACCCAGCATCCCGTGGGCTTGCTTTGCTTCAGCAGCACACTGCTCACTCATGCTGAACTTGTTCACCAGGACCCCCAGGTCCATTTGCACTGAGCTGCTCCCTAGCCAGGTAGATCCCAGCCTGTGCTGCACTCCTGGCTATGTTCTCCCAGGTGCAAGATCTTACTCTTGTCCTTGTTGAACGTCATAAGGGTCTTATCAGGCCACTCTTTCAGCCTATCCAGGTGTTCCTGCAGTGTGGCTCTCTGGAAGTGTTCACTTCTCCTCTCAGTTTGATTTCATTGTCAGACTTCATCAGAAAATGCTTGATCCCATCTTCCAGATCACTTTTGAAGATATTAAACACTCTTGGGCCCAATGTTGATCCCAATATGGGATCAATCTCCATGTGTGCCAGGTTGCCAGTCTGAAGAGAAGCTCTTTCCCACCCCCCTCTGTGAGCAGCCCATCAGAGGGTTCCCCACCCACCACACAGCCCAGCACAGGAGGTGGCCATGGGAAACTGTACTGAAAACTTTGGAAAAATCCAGGTAGACACATCCACCACTTAACCCACATCAACAGAGGAGGTTACTTGGGTAACCTGCAAGTCCAGCTCTGCAGTTATGTGTGCAGACAGATTAGTCCGTTAAGACAAAAGCATGGAGTTCTTCCCACTAGAAGCAATCAAAACCTGAATTTTGGATGCATCATTCAAGCTGCAATACCAAAGCATGTTCAAGTGGATTCTAATAAGAAAATTATTATCTTTGGGCAGCAGGGAGTGAGGGACAGTTAATAAAAGCTCTTACTTCTCTGCAGAGAAGCTTAAAAACACAATTCATATGCTCTCTAGAAGTCCATATTGAGGAAGCCTATGAGGGTTGGGTTTGCCACTTTTTGTGGTAGGGGAGAGTTTGTTATTCCACACAGCAGAGACTGAGGTAAGACTCATAATTCCTATGAAAACCTGCTTCTGTGGCACTGGAGCCTCTTCTGTTCTTCATGGCTCTTTTCTTCAGTGTGTTGTAAAAGGAAAGAAGTTAATCCAACTATGCATGAAAATATTTTAAAGGGTTCTTGCAACTTTCTCCTAATTTACAAAATGGGATCTGGGGGTGTAGAAAGTGCTACAGAGCTGCTATTGCCAGTACACACCTTGAGCCCACTGCCACCAAGACAGGGGACTGCACCAGGCACACCTTTGGTCTGTGCAATATCAATGTTTATTAGTCTCCACAGTGATGTGAGGAAGATGAAAGCAATTTTTTGTAGTCTCTCTTTTGAAAGGATTGAATCTCTTCCAGTACTGCAGTGATGTTTTTCAAAACATACAAAGTTCAACAGGATGAATTAGTACATTAAGACAGGAGTATGGAGTTCTTCCCATTAAAAAGGAAAACAATCAAAACTTAAAGTTTGGACTCATCATTTAAGATGCATTACCAATGCACTTTAAAGTGGACTATAGCAAGAAAAATTATATTCCTCACCCTTGCAGTGACACACCTCCAATTGCATGGCGGACTTGTAAAAAACAGACTTTCCACAGAAATCCATATCACATGTAATTCACTTTGTGAGGCTGATTCTTTCAGGTAATTTAGCTCCACTGATCAATAACCATCTCTCTTGCCACTCCTCATTATCTGTTACTCTCCCAGGGATGTTTATCTGCCAAAGCAGACATCAGTGAGCAAAATACTGCTGAAATGCTGCAAAATGTCTTGGACTTTTTTTCTTGAATTCAGCCCAGATCACAGAGGAGGAAACGTTTCAGTGGAGTTGAGGGGACTTCCTGTAGATACTAAGGACAACCAAGTCCTGTGTTGAATGGAGTAATTTCTCCAGGACTTCTTGGTTTCCACTCCCCAGAAAGAGTCCCCATACTGTCCTACATCTCTAGGAATGATGCAGAGGAAAAGTTTAGGCAGTAGACAAAGTTCTATAGCTGAGTATGGAGCTATGGAGCCTTCTTATCTGCTGAGGTAATGGAAGGTACCGTCAATAATAGCAAGCGCTGTACAAATGAAATAGCACTGGCAAAAGGGAACACCTGAGCACTCAGTCAACAATATTCTGCTTATTCTATTCAGATATTTAGCACAATTCCCATTCACAAATAATACATGCTTATCAGCTGGATCAGCATCACTATTGATATTCTGCATACTGCTCCTCCATTCAGTCATTAACTTCTTTAGGGTTGTTTAACCAAGCTAAGAATATGCAAAAAAGATTTTGATTAACAGGGCTATCTTTTCAATGCAGCCCATTTTAAGGTTCATGTTAACTTAAAGAATGTGGCTCCAAGTGAAATAAAAAGTCCAGGTCATGAATACTGTAAATAGAGCTCTGTATGCTGATGAGTTTGCTCCTGCCATTAGGAGCCAAATAAAACCCAGGCCTAGGTAAATTAGCATATGCTGTACTACTGAGCTATCTACATCTCACACAGTGACACTATGGACCCCCATTTAATCAGAGAAGATGACTATTAAAGGAGATAAAAAAGTGAAAAGGGAAATTGTGAGCTGGCATCAAATTTAGAAGCAGTTGGGAGGCTGGCAAGGTGTGCTGGACAGAGGCTGCCATTTTCTTTAAGATTACACAGAATTTATGACTATTGAATTAGAACCACAAGGCTTGGTTTGTTATTTCTCCGACCCTGCATGCAGGTCTGCTTGGAATGCAAAGGCTAACCCTTGTTTTCTCTTGGCTGGAAACCCTGGCGGCTTGCCACAGAGCTGGGGCTGAAGTGTGGCTGTGGATGGGCCATAGGGCAGAAGTGGAGTGGGGCAGATGGAGACGTGGTGCCTGAAAGCAGGAGAGTGCAGGGGCAGCAGTGGGGAGAGCGCTTCATGGCTGTGGAAGGTTCCACAGAGCAGGTGCCAGAGGGAACACAGGAGCCACCTAAGGCATGTTCCTCCAGGTCTCAGCAGGAAGACTCCACACTTCCCACCCATATGGTGCCTGAGCTAACATTAGAAGCATTCAGCTTGAGTGAAGTACCAGCTCAGGGAAAGGCAACAAGGCTGCTCCTAACAAATGTGAAACTCTTCATCCACATGCCCCCACATGCCATCTGCCCAGTTCATCACCCAAGCAAGGGAAAGCTGGAAGAACTTCCAGGGTGAATAGCCTAGTGAAAGCAGAGGGAACAGAGGGCAGACTGTGTCTTCAGGAGTCCTGCCAGCACTGTTTGCCATGGTGCCTGTATTTTCTGGAACACCCATAGTGACACTATTTATCGAAGACTGGTTTTCTGCTATGGTGGCAAATAGTTTGGTCTGTAAGTGGAGCTACAACAGGTAGTGCAAATGGACAGAAATCCTGGCTGTGTCTCTCTGCTAGGCAGAAATGCAACTGCCTTGGGTGAATAAAGGTGAAGTGGTCTTAACTGCAGTGCACAGACTTGTTATTTTCTGGCTGTGATTGTTTCTTTGCAACTTTTGCTCCATTCTTTTTTTTTTTTTAACCTGCTTACCTCAGGCTCTGAGGGAAAAATTTCCCTTCTTAAAATATTTGCTCATGACTGTCTTAGGTTGAAAATGGTGTGTGTATTCTACTCCTATCTGATGGGCCAGTTATCTTCTGTTAATTGGGCAGCTTTCTTTATCTCTTCCACAACCCATCCTCCCTTTGGAGAGATATCTTCTGTTAATGGACCATTGAGTCTCACTGCATGACTGATAAAACTACATCACCCTATTGTGAGAAGTTCCACCCAGAGGGAGGAGCCAAGCATTCTTAACTGGATATAATCAGAGATTTAGAAGACCACAGCAGCCTTTTCCACTGGATTCTCAGAGGAGCCAGCCTTTTCCCACCGGATTCTGAGGAAAACCAGGTCCATCTACACCACCACTTCAGAGGAAGACTACATCCTTCTACAGGACCACTGCTTCAACAGAACCACATCTGCCACTCCAGGAGGACTGCTGCCAGCACCCTCACCAACAGTGTCATCAGGTTGTATTCTGACTCTGCTGACTCTGTCAGTGTTGTTTTGTATTACTGCATTGTGGTTTTTTTGTTGTTTTTTTGGGGTTTTTGGGGTTTTTTTGTTTGCTTGGTTTTTTTTTTGGTTTTTTTTTTTTCTGGTTGTTTTTGTTTTTTCTTCCCTAATAAAGAACTGTTTTTCCAGCTCCCATATCTTTGCCTGAGAGCCCCCTTAATTATGAAATTATAACATTTCAGAGGGAGGGTTTTACATTTTTCATTTCAGTGGAGGCTGCTGCCTTCTGTAGCAGACACCTGTCTTTTCAAACCACGACAATGACTCAGTGCTGTCTCCAAGCACAGGTTCAGGGAAGTCAGTTCTGTTCTTTTCTCCTTTCAGCACAAAGAACTGAGACCAAACAGATTGAGTATTATGCCACAGCCTCCACTGGACTCTCAATGCACATGCCAGGTGGGAAGCAGAGGCGGGATCTCCTATGCAAGCCCCTTAATTCCACAGGATGCATCAGGTTTTCTCCAGGGCTATAGGAGACAGCATTTCCCCTCTCAGGCAGACACTGCAGTGTAAGGGGCTCTGATGAATCTGGATTGTGGTGAAAGCTGTCAAGGTACAGCACAGGAGCCCTTACACTCCCAGTAGCTGGAGCCAGTTGCTTCCAGTCAGCTGGCTGAGGTTCACACTGTGGTGGTTTCCTTCTGGAGGCAACTTCTCCCTGCATCAGAAATAGTTTTGCCTTTTAATGGATGTACTACAGCAACTGTATCACTAGAAATAATTGCCTGCCCTGTCCTCTTGTGGCTAGTATGGGCTACATTTCACTCCAAGGCCATTTGTGCTTGCTATTGAATGTGGACAACAGTTTGCATTTCCAATCAGGCTGGTGTGCTATCTGTAAAGTTCTACAACTCTGGTGAAGACTATAACAAACTTCTGGTGTAAGATAGCAAATTCTGTCTCCAAAGACAGAAGAAACCACATCCAATGGTTTGTCCTGTTTGATTCTGAATCTGCTGGATCTTTGCAAAGATGAGTGTTTTCCACATCCAATGGTTTATCCTGTTTGATTCTGAATCTGCTGGGTCCTTGCAAAGATGAGTGTTTTCCACAAGTGACAGGATAGGAGACATTGCTGGAAGGAAGCTTAGAGATCACTGCCTGGGGGGCTGATCTGATGACTGAATCAGCAGCATTTTCTGTATTTTAGTCTCAAAATTCAGGACAAGCAGACATCAGACAGCGGGAAGAGGAAAGCAATGAGGTTAACACATCCCACATTAGCCAAAGAAACTGAACAACTAAAATCATGTTTGTAAATAATGCAAATTATGTTATGCCAAAACCTCAGCTGGATTCAGAGCCCTTACAAAAAGCTGTTTTGCGGGAGAACATCCCCAATGTTGTGTGGCTCTCCATAGAAGAGACCTTGGTGCCTACTGCAAGATTTCCTTTTCCTTCTGTCTGAATCTTTCTTGCTGTAACCTTGATCTGTATTTGTACTCCAGATAGGGCACATCACAGAGAAAGATGAACAGATGTGTAGGAATGCTGAGGCATTTTGCAATATCATCACCTTGGCCAAGGAGGAAGATGGCCTTTCAAAACCTGCTGGGTACTCATTCACAAATTGATGCTGTTGCATTAATGAAGGAATTCCAGTTCAGTCTTCAATGGATCCAAAAAATCATAAATTGTAGCACAGCACAGAGAAAAAAGCAAAAGCTCTGTGTACATGACTAAAAATAAAATGAGAGGCAAAAACGTTAAAATGGAACTAAATCAAATAAATTACATCTACCTGAGAACCAGTCACCTATTCCATATCTGGAAAATGCTGAAATGGCTATACTTCATATTTTTCTGAAGCATTTGGCTAGTTTATAAGAACAGCTCACCTACTTCTTCAATGGACTTTTAAAATATTAAGTAACTACTCTGCAAATACTATCCTCTAAAAGTCCATTGAGATTCCTTTATTGCAGGCTGCAAACTTTTACACATTCAGTATGCAGAGGTCTTGGACTGCACAAACCCTTTTCCCCTTATCATACTATTTTATTCTTTTCCTCCAAACCCTTTAAGCTGTGCTGCTGATTTCATTTTTTGCTCGGATAACCTTGACAGTTGCTGGTAGGTGACTAATGAATTAAAACAGGGAAGCTCAAGGTGCATATATTGAGAATTGTCAAGAGTTTGTCTCTGAGATAATATCTAATAGGAATGCATGCCTTGGTCACACAAGAAGACCCCACAAGCACTTAAGATATAACTGGTACATAGTAAAACCCTGGGAAGCAAAGATTTGTTAAAGGTGTAAGGTCTGGAATGCTAAGGAGGGAAGAAAGCCCATAAAATGCTCTCATAATGATTTTACACAAAAACACTGAGAGGGATCTGATTAAATACATCAAGGAACCAGTTATGACATTTTTTGTGTGTGTGTGAAGGTTTGAAAGGCCTATGGTAAAACTGCTCATAAGAGCTACTGACCATATGGGCAGATGGGGCACAGTTTACCTGGATGCTCCTGATACATGACTTAATGCATTTGTATGACCTTCAGTCCAAGGCACGGCTTCTTCTTGCACTTGCCACTGGACATCAAACCATCCCCTAGCTAGTCAGAAGGGGATTATTTCCCCACAACCAGTGAGCCAGTAAAATATTAGACAGAATAAGAGAGGATTTATTTATTTATTCTCTCTACTTGACTGATTTGCTGTTAATATCTGCTGCTGTCACAGATAGGCATATAAATGGGCTTGGAAGTTCAGGAGCCTTCATACTGGAATGCCTTGCTTAGGTGAGCATGGGAGCTGTGATCTGCTCCTGCTGACACAAACTGCAGGAAGAATAAAATGTAAAACATTATTTTGCTGTCAAAGTTCCTTTGGTTGTTTGCTAGTTACCAAGCAGCTTCTTTTGCTTTACTCAGAGCTCAAATTCCTAATTGAGAGCTGATGTAAAGGAACAAAGCACGGATTTGGGGCTACTCTACTGAGTAGAGCTCCCAGCCAGCTTGAGACAAATCAGGAACAAGAGGAACAGCAGCAAAACAAGGACACAGTGCAAGGGTGTCTAACCATGGAAAGAACAGGTGGATTTCCAAATGATTCAATGCTTTGTGACCTTCTGAGTCTGGGAGATCTCACAGCTGGGACATGATAAATGTTTAAGGTGGGCTGACTGCAGTTTCTGGCACTGATTCCTGACCCTGAGTAACTTCAGAGCGCACATACAGCTTTGGCTGTAATCCTGCCCAAAGTACCTCAGCTATTCTTAATGGCTGTGCTGGGATTGCTTCCTGGAGCCATGCCACAGTACAGAAAAAAAAATGGATGATTCATGGGGCCAAAAGACCAAGTCATTTAATATAAAACTTCAAAGGCATCTGGCTGATTTCTATATTTAGCTGCTTAGTAATGAGAATTTGAACAGCTGGCCTATTAATTAAGAAAAGGGCACCCTCCTGCAAGCACTTAAACCTTTAAGTCAGTCCTGGTCAGCTATCTGAAAAGCATCTGCCCTCAGGAGAGGACTCTCTGCTTCAGATTACAACTCAACACAAGGGGGAAGGCAAGATGTTGCATTAGATCCTGCTGATTAATTCCTGATAGCTCTTTGCTAGAGAACTGTGTGGGCACAGCAGAGCCACCTAATCCTCTCTTGTGCTCTGTAAATGGCTATGAAACTGTGCCATGATTGTACTGCTCCTCTCCTCTTCTGTAAAAGGCCATTCTTATGTCAGGAACTGTGTTGCAGGAAGAACCACGATGGCTTTAGGTGGAAAAGAGTCAAGGACAAACCTAAGCACAATGTGTTCTCTCATGCAGCTATGTTAGGCATAGCTGAGTTCAACAGACAAGGAAGGAAACCAGGACAGACTCTATGATGAATTATGGGGCTTCTACTGACACCTGTTGGCAAAACTCTCAAATATCCAAGGGTGATGGACACAGCTCCACACCTCACAGGTCACTCTTCCCTTCTCTGTGGGTCAATGAACCTTCCACTGGCAGGAAAGCAGAGGCAACTGCCACATCTTGTACTGAAGATGAAGAAAGACAATGCCATTTACTAGTCATTTACTTGGATGTGGATCAATTATTAGAGCAAAAGTAAGTCTGGGTTTATTGTTGGTCTATGGCCATTTTAAGGTAATATCAGTTGGTAATGCTCAGCACTTAGTGGGAAAAACCCCTTGAAACAATTCTTCATTTTGAAATGCCATATTTTGAAAGCCTGCACAGTATAGTTCAGTTAAAATATGGCAACTTGAATGGCAGGATCTACTGAAACACTGTGATTGCAAGGAATTAAGTAAACTAGGTATGACTGCTCCTATGAAAGATGTCAGAAAATATCTGGATTTTGGAAAACTTCAGTGAATATTTTATCAAGATTTCACTGTATATATCATGAACAAACACAAAGCTGCCCCATCTGTTAAGGCACTAATGTTAGTGCAGCAGAACAGGAAAAGACCAAATGCAGATCTTGCCTAGGAAAGCCAGGCTGCTTTCATGTCTGTAAAGTGCAGAAATTTAAGGGTGGAAAGCTACCCAAGCCAGAAAAAGAGAAGCCAACATATCTGTAGATGACTGTATAAACCTTGCAAACCATTAACAGGCATTGGCAGGGGTAGGAAATGTGAAATTGTTTTTGCATGGGGGGATTTGGTTGAGGTGCAGCAATGCAAGGCAAATTGGCCCTGAGGTTTACAAGCATGCCCTCTTTTCTAGCTTAAAAGAAACACAAATAACAGAGGAAGCTGAGGCAGAGACAGCGCACTCTGGCTTCAGCTGGTGTTGAGGGCTGCACCTCCATGTGCTGCAGGGCCTGATGTGAGTGTGCTGCAGAGGCCAAAGGCTCTGGAGCACTGCAGCCCATGTGACACAGGGAGAATGCTCAGGAAGACTCCTTCCACCTCAGCTTGCTGGAAAATATCACCAAAGCTGGGTAACAAGTTATCCTGCTGCACTGCTCTTACACATCTGAAGTCCTTGGTTTACCCATTTGTTGCAGAAATGCAACTTCTGTTGGTCTTGTGACTATTTACTGAGCCACTCAGTTTTGCAAACTTCTCTCTGGGTCTTCCTGGCATGCTTTAAATATTAAAGTTCTCATTGAGCTGGCAGCATAAACAAAGAAGTGTTCCAAGGAGAAGTGTATATTGCTACAAATTTCATTTTGTAAAACATCATGTTATTCTTTGTGGCCTCTTGAGCTCATACAAAATGTAAAGATTTTCCTTTTCCCCTTCTGTAATCAATAGCATTTGCTGCTGCTAAGTCTGTTATTTGGCTTATTGATTGCCAGTCATTCCTACCCAGACCTGTTTCCTGAAGATCCTTCAGGAAAGGAATATTAAGATATGAGGTTACCTGAGTGAACATGCAGCTCCTCTGAGTCCTGGTACACATTCTGTTTTGCTTATTAACATGATGCAGGAGGAGCAAGCCTCTTACTTCCACATGAAACATTATGGAATTTATCACTGTAAATTGCTGGCAAATATTGAATATATAAATACAGTAAAGTAAAAAACAAATAAGGTTCCAAGACAACAAATATAAGAAATAACAATAAATATGTCTCAATGTTAGACAGCTCTTTTCCTTGCATCAGAGAACTGTATGAAGACATACATGCTTGGTAATGTCATTATTAAAAAACCTGCTTACAGATCGCTTTTGCTTTTGGGAAGAGTCATCTAACTTTACACTGGGAAGAACTTTCAGAGTGATTGTGATTCTCTTCCTGGCCCAGCTAGAATTTATCACTCTGCCTTTTAGTCTGGTACAATAGATGTGCAGAAATCCTTAACACAAAACCAGTTACAGGTGTCCTGCCACCACTTCTACAGCTCCTGAAATGCCTGGCTGCTGCATCTTACACAGTTCGGAATGCAGTGGGAGACAACAGAAATTTCCTTTGGGTCAGAAGTGCCTTTAGATGGCCATTTTAAACATCCAAGCTCTGCCAGCTGCTGAGGATTTGATGATAATCTGGTGACTGCTATTCTGCAACTGCAGCATGGTAGACTGTTGGATTAAAGCAATTAAACATTAAGACTCAAGGAGTTAAAGATGTATTTTTAATTTTCAGTCAGATGTGTCCTATAGCTTATTTATAACCTTCCATCCATTGTGGTCATGATAGTATAAACCCACTTTAGTCCCTGCAGTGCAGTGTCCCACCAGCAGCACTGAGCTGACAGTGTGGAGGAGGATGACCAAGGCCCATTAGCACAGGATGCCACAGTTTTAATAGATCAAAACTTTTAAGAGCTGCAGTGGAGAATCTCCCTGAGATGCCTCCCCCAGCCGTCAGCTGGGTAACAGTCCAACACCTTCACATGTCAGGCCATTTACACTGAAGAAATCAATCAGGGATCAGCAGTGGACTCTTAAAGGGGCTGCTTACTTTAAATACTTGTTAACTTGCAGCTTCAGCATAATTAGCTGTTAATTTGTGTTACATTTCTGAGTCCCCTGTGTCTCTGCCACACTAAATCCATATGCTTCTCTCTCATTCTTAGCTCCCTCCTTCCAGATGACAGGTACATGCTTTTCCCTCTAATAGCATTTTGTTGTTTTTAGGTAATTAAAGTGTACAAAACAGAAGTACTACTTCCAAAAGGAGATGTCAGATGTACAGACGTGCTCCACCAGCTTCACCAGTTCTTTCATTCTTCTGCTTCATTCTGCAGAATCAGATGCAGCACAGGAATCACTTCAATACCCAGGTGTTAATGGACAGGCAGGGAGAACCCCAACCTTGTCCAAAATGAGGTACCTTTGCTATGCTTATTACCAGCCTTCCTACCATGAATGCCCTCCCTGAGAAGGGGTGATCTCCTGCTCTGGGAACAGCATGGCCACTGAATTACAATCATACCAGGACATTCTTGCTCCAGAGTACCCACTGCAGTCTGACACAGTCTCAAAAAATCTACTGATCGTAGGAGCCAGAAAATGCAAGGTTAGAGCAGGGGAGCACAGGCTGGATCATAGCTGGAAACACAGCTCCCTGATAGGAACAAATGTAATTTGGAATTCTCTTTGGAAACAAAAAATTGCCCTCAGCTATCCTTTGTACAGGGAGGTAAAAGACTAAACACTGAGAAGTGAGTTTAATAAAAATACTCTCAAATACTTTGACATAGCTGGAATTACCTACAAGTTGTGCATATTGTAGCATTGTTGCTGACAATCCCCATGTACTTGCTCCAGCCATCCTGTGCCAGCAATGCTCTCCCAGGACCTACATAAAGATATTAATAGCAATTCATCTCACAGAAGCCTGGTAGTGGTGAGCTTTGCAGTCTCACCCTACCTCTGTGCTGCATGAACGCACTCTTACTCGGCTTTATTTATTTTCATAGTAAACACAACTCCAGGAAAAGCTTTCCTACGCCCTCTGCTGGTTTTCCAAGACAGCCATTTTCACCCGAGTATTACAACTCTTCCTGTAAAATACCAGTAGGTTCCCATACCTCTCTTCCATTTTCTTCTGACTAAACTTCTTTAAGATGTATAGGACAGACTCATAGGTACAAATTATACCAATTACTTCCTCCTGCTTC
Source organism: Agelaius tricolor (assembly GCF_023055355.1). Classification (NCBI taxonomy): domain Eukaryota; kingdom Metazoa; phylum Chordata; class Aves; order Passeriformes; family Icteridae; genus Agelaius; species Agelaius tricolor. The sequence goes on along the minus strand of NW_027269262.1, from coordinate 20,967,449 downwards.
CCTGTGACCTGCAAAATGGCTACCAATTTTCATAATTACTTACCAGCATTTTTTCTGAACTAGACTGTTCAGGAAATTCAGGCAATCCCCATCTCCTCATAAACAGCAGGCTTCCCTGAGCAAGTCAGCACAGAGGACAGGAGCTGCCTTTGGCTCCCTTTCATGCTGAGGAGAGTGGCAAACTCCATGCACCTTCAGCCTGAACCTTATGGCCACAAAGTAAGTTGTCAGTGGATCAATTATCTCCTTGTATTTCTGCCTTCACTGCCAAGCCTCCTTAAACACCTAACCACTAAGATAGAAGCAATTGTACTAGGTTATTCTCAAAACTCTTCCAGAATGATTCTTTAGTCTTTAGTGTAAGTTTTGTATATTCCATGAATGTTTACCAAAAGCTCAAGACTGCATACTGCTCTGATTCTCACTGGTGATTTAATTCTGGTATTCAAAGCCAGCTCTGCAGGTTTCAATACTCACTCAGGTTAGTAAGTCTTAACACTTCTACTTCTGTATTTTTGTGTATTTATGTATTAAGACAATCTAACTTACCCATAAACCTAAGACCCTTTGATTGTAATTCTCGAAAGAAAAAGACACGACCAGCTCCCAATGGCCAGATGGTGAGACTTGTCAAATACAAGCAGGGTATATCCTCAGTGCCAGAAATCCATACATAATCACAGGCTGGGCCAGGTCATGACTGTAATATGGGATATGGTGCCTGATGATTCACACAGCTTGAGTCACAGAGCTGAGACCAGGTGTCTTACCTCTGACTTTGAGAGTGAATAACCCAGAGCGAACTCTCTACAATAAATTCAAATGTGCACCAGATCCAGCTAGGGATATACAATGGCACTAACTCTATCTTGTCAGGAAAAAGGAGATACTCATTAATCAATCCAACTTTAGTTTAAGGTTTTGGATGTGAACACAGCCTTTCTCGAAAATTCTCTCTGCTTCCGTTTTCCTTTCACTCTAATTTAGTCCTTTCTAAATGCATTAGCCAGTTTACTTACTAAATGTTGTGCAAACCTGTAGCCTCCATTACTGCTCAAGCTCTTTGTTCTTGGTAAATCCAGGAACAGCAAAAAAAATTTCCAAGGCAGTAGAATTTTCACTAAAGAAACAAAAAACCACTAATGAGCAAAACATCACAGACAAATCCACAAAACCAAAACCCCCACACAGCATGCACCTCCACTACGAAATTATCACTTTCCTAGGAATCCCATAAATACACTGCTCTCTCAGAAGTGCTGACACAATGATGGTGCTGCTTCTTCAGAACTTACCTCTTAGGGAGACTAGGGAACTACTTTAAGTCAAAATACAGCATTAACAGACAAATCTCTCTCTGTTATTCTCAGTGATATCACACACACACCATTCACAAGAAAGAAAGAAAGAAAACTTTTATCAAAACCACACAGTGAAAGCCACTCCTTGGGAACCCAGAGCAATCCTAAATGCAGCAGGGACACCTGGCTGTAGCCAGCTGCCTTCCCAATGAACTGATAGGCAAGGAAACAGCCATGTTTCTGTGGCACATGCTCAGTGTCCAGCACACTACAGCTCGGGGCATCAGGAGCCAGCTCATGACTTTGAAGGTGCCTGCCTCCTTAAAGGAAGGTCAAAACTGGTAAAGTCATGGAAATATTTAACATCTCCACCAGCAGGACCATCACAGCACTTCTGCCTAAGCTCTAACATGCAGGTTTTCTCTGCACCAGCCTGCAACAGTTCACCTGCTTAAGTGGGAGAGCCTACCTGTTCCACCCAATACATGTCTTAGGTCACTGCAAGATGATAACCAAACACCAGTACTGAGTGGGAACAACAAACACTGTCATCCATAGTATCTTCAGAGTTTCAAGCAGGAAATGCAAAATTTTGACTGACATTCATCTAAATGTTAGGATAATGTTGAGCAGTTTCCAGGAAATGAAAATTCATTACATGCAATGTAAAACAACTATGCTGCAGATTATTACTCCAGCCCTGAGCTGGAGCATTAGGCAGGTAAAGTCAGCTTCTGAGGACAGTATTAATCCTGGAGTTATGTTTTCCATCAGTGCATTTCTTTAAAGAATTATTACTTAACCTTCCATGAAACTTTGCTCTCAAATTTTCACCTCAATAGTGCCAGCTAGAACTCCAAAATGCCCAGCTGATATGTCTGGCATGACAACTGAAAACATTCAATACACTCCATCTTAAGCATTTAGATCTAGGATCTTCTCTTGGCTTCAACCAGTTAGTAGAACTGGAAACAGAAGATATTCAGACAAATGACAATGTCAACTGGCCCCTAGAAATGGGCTGCACAAAGATGGGCAGCAAGACTATGCATGTACCTTCAGTCATAGCCATGACTACTCTGCCACATGTCCCACTGAAGATATTTTATTTATAAGTTAAGCCCAGCATTATTTCAGAAGAGACAAGTTCTCTGCCGTTCTTCTTTTTACAGAGGAAGACACACCAGCAAACACATCAGCATTTGATAGGTACCAAGTCCATTTTAATAGGAGAATCCACGACCCAGAAACCATTAAATCCCCCTTCCCATAACCAGCTGTAGGGAGTTCTCTTTGGAACTCAGAATCTGACTTGCATCCGGAAATGCATCTGCTTTGTAGCATTGTTACTCATTCCTGTCTTCAGCATCCATTTTGCCTTCATCCTCTGCAGGTATTGCATGTCACGCTGCTGGGCAGAGATGGCCCCTGCAGGGAGAGAGAAGGAAGAGAGATGGATCAATGTCTGCCACCTTACTTACAACTTGTATGCAAACCAGCTGACCTGCCCACGTACTTCAGCAGTTACCTACAGGTTTTCCAGCCCATACTGGTATATTTCTTTTCCCTTTTCTCTGGAGAGAGCCCAGTTCCCTCTACAAATACCCATGACTGTGATTAAGGCAAAAGGTTGTTTTGCATTCCAAGCGCGATTCTTGTATTTCAAAAGTGGATATAGACCACAACTCTGTTCCCCTACTGGAAAAGCATTCTGTCAAAGCATGACTTATATTATTAAATAGCAAGAGTAGTGACTTGGACAGGCAGAAACCAAGAAATCTCAGAAGTCACCAAGTATCACAAAGAATGGAATGAAAAGCTTACACAGAAGCTGCACTGGAGTTTAGAAACAAACTTCCTGTATCTGCTTGGATGTCAGGAATCAAAATGAATTGAGTGGAAGACAAACTACTGCATAAACCCCACATGTAAAGCAAAGTCAGCCTCTGGAACTGTAGAGTGATGCCATCCCAGAGCCTCCTCCTCTGCAAAGCCCTCCCACTGTCACTCACCTGCCTGCCCTGTCCAGCCCAGGGCTCGGTACTGCTGCAGCACCCGGCCCACGGCTTTCCTGTTCTTCACAACAGCCACGTCTCTTGTCACACCAAAACGCTGCCTGTAGTACCTCATCAAGGAACGGTGACCCACCCTGGCACCTGCTCACAGGAGGGGACATCTTATTGGTCATCATGAAACAGCTTCTGAAATGGAGTACTCAAGCACATTGTGAGAACTATGGAAAACCCTTCTGCTGAGAAATGGTATTAAAGGGTCCAGAACCTTAAAAATTTTAGGATTATTAGGGAACCTAATGTAATTACTGTAAGAGTTTGAAGAAAAAATACATAATGTACTGCTATTCAAGAGGGCCTTAGCTCAGATAATAAACACATGGTTATCAGAAAAGAAAATCTTAATTAGTGCAATGAGCAGAGAGGCAATGCTGTTTCAAGTAAACAGTGAAGCCACTTGCTGACATTCAGGAAAACTTGTGCAACTGAAGAGTTGGCAGCACTTTTCAGAATTAAAGGGCTGAGGTCCCCTCATACAAAACCACCAAACAAAAAAAGAAGTGAGAGTGCCAAATGCCAAACTAGAGAAAGGCTTTTTAATAATTTAATTTACTGAACTAGTTTACTGAGTTAGGTCGGAGCTGGCTCTCTACAAAAAACTCCTACATTAGATAAGTTAAGTTATAGCCTCTCCAAGCTGCACTCAAACAAATATGGAAACTCTTTTTGGAGTAAACCATAAGAGTCACATGATAATGAAGATGTAAAATGGGCAAAGCAACCCACTGCCCCAGTCCAATATCCATCAGTGCTGGAGAAGCTGAACTACTTGGCAATGAAAATAATGGAAGGTGAGGACATATCCCCAAAGATACTTAAATGCTAAACTACCTTCTCCCTTCCCAGAGGAAAACACAACAATGGCCTGTGCTGCAGGTACTGGAGGCAGATACGGGAAGTGCAGAGAAAGTGAGCGGTGACACAAACCCTGTGCCCACCTGAAGGAAGGATTAGCTCCATGGTGTCATCATCATAATCCAACTCTTTCTCTGCTGAGTGCTTTCCAAGACCCTCCACATCTTTCCCATCCTCGTGATCAGGATAACTGCTCCTGTGGAAGAGCACAATACATGGTTTAAACACGGGGAGCAGCCACAACTATCCAGACCCACTCTACAAAAGAACCAGGATGCACAGCTACAGCAAGGCACAAACATTGTCATGTTTCACCTGCCTTACTCTGAGAGTTCCTAACAGCAGAACTTGGTCCTGAACAGAGCCTGGAGACAAGGAATCCTTTTCCTCCCCCCTGTTCTGCACCTCAGCACAGTTCTGCTGCTGCACACTTAACAGTGACTTATGGTGAAAAGCCACCACAGTGCAGATCACCAGTTCTGCACAGCTGCTGAACAAGTGCTCCCAGAAGCTGCACCTGTCACCATAATATGAGCTATTTCTGACCAAAATGAACACAGCTTAGGATTTGTTGCAGGAAGTTCAACAAGAGGCCTCTAAATCACAGAAGTCCTGATCAACTCCAGCTACACAATGAAACTTATGTAAGAAACCCACAGTAGATCTTAAGTCCACAATCTGTATAAAGGTAGTGGGAAAGTTATGACCTTTTTATGGCCTTTGCTGGTGCACTGAAATCTCAATTCAGTAACAGCAAACATACAAAACAGAATTCAAAATGTACTTTGATGTAGGACTGGTAATCATGGTCAGAGAAGAAGACAATCAATCTTGTTACCATTATCTAAAAGAGTGGGGAACCAACAATGCAAAATAAGTACTGGAACCTGAAACACCATCAAATTTTAAGAATTAATAATAGTTTCTAATGTAATATTTAACTGTTCTTTTGTCTGTTCCCATCTGTGTCCCACTCAAAGACAAATGACCTCACCTAAAATCATAGAAATCTGCAAATTCCAGGGCAGCATCTCCATCTGTGAAGAGTTTGCAGTGGCTTTTATCATTCATGTGAGCCTGGACCGCTTCCGTAGAGTAGAAGGATTTCCCCTTTTCATTGCACCAGATGCAGATTTTCCCAACGCCAACTTTCTCTCCTGCAGAAAACATTGGCATTTCTAATGGTCTGAACAAAATCTCCCTAGCCAGTAATTAACACTTCTGTGACAAAGCCTTCCCAGCTTGCAGGCAGAGAGACTTGAGAGGAGCCTCAAGACCTTAATTTCCAGGACAGCCCTGCTGTTCCTATGCCTTGACCATATGGCCCCCCCAGAGACAAGTCTGGCCATTTAAAGATTTCTTGTGACAAGGTATGGGTCACTCAGAATTCTCAATAACAAACTTCACACTTCCAATACGTTTTTCTATCCAATACTCCAAAATTATTTTATTCTCATCATTATTTTTAGACTTGAAGGATGACAGAGTTTTTCCTTTTAGCTCTCTCACAAGCATTGTAAACCAAAGAGAGAAATACTTGTGACTCACTGGTAGGACAACACAGTTCATATGCACATTTTAGCAACAGAATTCTGTCCCAAATTTCACGTTATCTAAACAACTTTCTCAAAATCAGAAAACTATGTGAGACCTGCAGGGTACATGACCATTTTAGCTCATCAAAACTTTCTCTCATTCTCCCTGGAAAGCCTGTGGTCCTGCTCATGATCAAAATACTGACAGCACTCAGACAAAAAAGCAACCCAAACCAAAACATTTGGTGTCATATCCAAACAAAAATAAGCACTATCAGAATATAATTATTCTTCCAAAAAGATTAGAGAACATTCAGTCATACCAAGATACTTGATTAGTCCTCTGAGATCCACAAGGTACTCTATGTCTGGAATGAAGAAGCTGTGGATTTTTGTCATATGTGCCACATTTTTTGTGAGAGATCTTGAGTGATGAGAACAGAACAAGCAGTCTGTGACTGGTATGGCCCCAACAGCAGGAATGCTTTCAGCCTCTGCCTGCTGTTCCTCTTCTTCTTCTTCTTCCACACTTTCCATCTCTTCATCAGAGCCAATGTCTTCATCAGAATCCATATCTTCCCAGTCTTTTAAAGGAAGTTGAAAAAAAAAGTATTTATTTTATACTTTTCCCAAGCAAAATAAGTCCCAAATAAGTTAGAAAAAGCCATTGTAGAACACATTGCATTTTTTGTTCTTACAGCTAAGTGCCACACAGTCACTTCCAGGTGCAAGAATTTACCATCACCAGTAAAAGATATTTCTTTTTAAGATGCACAGCAAAGCACAAGGTCACTCATAAAAACCACTGGCAGATCTGATACTTCCCCCCTCCATTTTCTCAACTATTAACACTTTACTGCCGTTTCTAAGCCTTAAATTTAATTCACCACAGTGCAAGAACACAAGCATGGCTCATTGAAAACAAGACAACTCTGGTGACATCAGGAAAATACTCGTTTCCAGGGAAAACGCACTCCTGTTCACACACTTAAAAGAACAGTTAACATTCAGAAACCTACTAAGATTTTTGCAATACAATCTATGACTAACACATTAACACCAGACAGGGGCAAGCTGGCTTCTTCTTTAGCTGTTACAATGTATGTTCAATGTTTCTTCTCACCCAGAGCAGATTCACTGAACTGCAACTGAAATTTCAAGAGCACAAAACTGCTGCAACAGATGCAGTAACGTGACAAGGGGGTTTCAGAAATGAAGTTTCACCTCATTCATTTCTGTCCCCTTACTACAGCTCAATCATCCCATTCAGCTGTTCTAATAGATGTGTTTGGAGTTGCACTGTCAACTACAGCAATGAAAGCATCCAGGTTAAAAATAACTCTTTTCTGGAAATTCTGAAGCTCTGATCTTTTCAGCTGTCTGCTTTCCAGCCTGACCTCCAACACAGACCTGTATTCATAGGAAAAGGCCACTAGGGTGGCAACTCTTAAATCCATTTTAACACACACATCAAAATGCTGACAGGTGACGTTACACTGTCAGGCTAAAGAGCAAATTTTCTCCTCCGGTCTTGGTGGGCAGAGAGCAACAAAACCAACTATAGCCCCACCTCACTTCAACAGATCAGGAAATGAGTTGGGACAATAGCAAATAATCATAACTGGATTCCTGTAATTTATTTTTTCAGAAGTAGTTTTAGGGTAACCTGTTACATTAGCGTTCTTTAAAGGAAACTTCCTTTGACATTTTATGTGGGAAATAGTGCTCTATTACATGGATATACTGGTGACTATTTATAGTCAATTTTTACATGCATTAGTGTCTGTCTGTAAGTTGAACAGCTGGCAGTTCAGACACTAACACAGAGTCCTTGGCTGCAAACATGGGCCAACTTTAACTCCTTTGTTAAACTGAAAATTTAAACAACAGCAAGACCTTCTGTGATGAAAAAAGCTGCACTGATACAGAAGTAGAAGAAAACTTTTGCTCAAACCATAGCTCACTCCAAGATATTTTCTGTCAGTTTGTTTACTACCTTACCTTCCTCATTATCCCCTTCTTCCTCTGCTTGTTGCTTGGCCAGTTTCCTTGCTTGCTGTTCAAACCACTGCAGCCGTGGAGGAATTTCTGGTCGTTCTCTGCTCTGGGACAAGCTGGCACTTTCCCTGGACACTGGAGAGCCACTTGCATTACTGGGAGGTAGAGGTGTCTTCTTTGGAGATGAAGATGGCTGGGCTCTGATGGCTTGCTGAATAGCTGTGTTCATTTCATCCTTATTTACACTCTCTGGGGCCAGCCCCTTTTCCAGATTCTTCTCATTTAATATTTTCACCTTCTTGCTGACAGCTTGGACAGCTTTCTTCTCCAGCTCCAGGTGCTTCTTGGACTTGAGGTGATTCTCATAGGCATTGAAGGTGGAGAACCTCTTGCTGCACACTGTGCAGTAAGTGGCAGTGATTTTGTTCTGCTCCTCTGCTACTGCTCTCTGTGCCAGGACTCTCTCTTGGAAATTCTCAGCAGTAACAGGAGGCATGTCAGCAACCTTACGCTTCAGGTTGTACCTGTGCCAGTCGGTTTTGTAATGGGCACGCTGAATGTCACCATCCTTGAAAGCCACACGGCAAGTGATGCAAGTGTAGGTGGCCATTACTAGAAAATGGAAAAAAAATAAAATTATGTTAAAAAAAATTAAGTAACAGACACAAAAAAGCCCCAACACCTTCATCTTGACAACCTTCTCTTAAGGCAATGTTCTTGCACAGAATTAAATTTATTAAACACCAGCATCAGCAATGAGTGCAGTATTCATGGGCAGCAGCAAGAGAGGAAACTTATAAATAAAAGACTTTGAGACCTTGAGTTTCCTTGTAGCACAACAGCAGTTGAGCATCCCAGCTCTGGATGCAGAACCTGCTGTGCCTGTTGGGATTGGGATGCATGAGAGGGCCCCCAGTCACAGCACCAGTATTTCAAAAGTTCCACAGTTTTCAATGAAGATCAGTGACTAGAGGTTCTGAACAAGCTCATCTTCTGCCAGCTGTAAGACTTTGAGGAGACGAGTGATTCCTCAGAAACAAGGTTAAAAAGGGAAAACCTGCTGACAGGCCTATTTCGTATCTTCCACAGCTTTAATAAATGGCCAAGGAAAAAAAAATGGTACTGCCTTTAAAAATAAAGCCTTCTTAGCTGCTTTGGAGCAGCATGTGTAGTGCTGACAACACTTTACCCTGCAGAGCTGTTCACCTGGAGATGCAGTCAGTCATGGCTAGATCTAGTCATGACCACTAACAAACCCTGGTCTCCCTTCACTTCCCACCATCCAGCCAACCCATGTTACTAGGGCTGGGACAGGACAACTGCAGAGCAGTGACCTCCCACTCATGCTGTCCTTTCCAAATCCATACATTTCCTTTCTTCTCAGTGCTTAATGAAACTTTTCTTTTCTTTTTTTTTTTTTTTTTAACTAAGTTGATGCAATCTCTTGAATGCTGCAAAAGCAAAGAGCAAAAAAAGTGTCATCTGGAGATCACAGAAAGCACCTTCATTATTTAACTGATTTAGAAAAACTATGGCTTAATCTGGAGAAAAAAGAAATAATACATCAGGATGAGGGGGTCTGAAAACAGGGAGAGGAAGAGCAGCCCCTCCCTGAAATTACTAACAGGGAGAAGCAGTGGTAGAAGTCAAAACACGTTATGAAATGCTCATTTCCTGGAACCACTGGGATCCTTACTTATTATTGCTTGTCCTATCTACAGTGTGATAGTGACAGGGGGGATGCAGCAAATGAAGGCCATATCATCTGGAGTACTATAAGCATCTACTCAGTATAACAGCAGCTTTTCTTTTTTTGTTTCAGAGAAAAACGTGGTCTCTGCCCACTGAGAGATCCACTGAGTACTCCCTGAGGCGTTCCCCTGCCACCTGCAGAGCTCCCTGCCCTTCTCCCCGCCCAGGCACCAACCTTTGCCATGAAACACTGACTCAGAGTCACGCTGGCTGTTAGTGACACAGTGCTTGCAGCACCCTGAGGCAGAACACTCTGCTCTGGTCCGTGACGGACAGACAGAAGCTACAGAGACAGAAGCTACATGCTACATTACCAGGGGGCTATTTAAAAACACTCAACCTCCTCCCGCTCCGCCCCACCCAAAAGAAAGCAGCTCAGAGGTTTGTAACTAAGAGAAGCTAAAGCCATAAACCTTCACCTCTGACTATTACGTGGAGATGCGTTTACAACACAAGCTGCACAAAACAGAGAAATCCCCTGTAGTTACACAACACCTTCCCACGACCCGCCTGCATTTCCCTCCCGTTTTGAGCCCCAGGACCGAAGTCCCGAGTCCTACCTTGTGTGGGGCTCAGGAAAACCAAACCCGGGGCACTCGCAGCACAGCCGAGCCCTTCCAGGCAAACCGCGATCTCCCTGAGGGTCTTTAGTACGGCTGATTTTCAGCTGCCTTCGGCGTGATTTAAACTGAGGCCGTGTCCCTAATCCTGGCACAAGGCAGGCGTTTATTACACGGACAACAAAAATTCGGGCAAAACCTAGAGATAAATAAATAATAAGAAAAAATAAACCCAAAAACCAAAAAACCCCCAAGAGATAAGGCGGGGTGCAGGCGGCAGCCGGAAGCCACCAGGCCAGGCGTGGAGCAGGCCGGGATCACAGGGAGCCGGCATCCCAAGGGAGCGCATCCGGCTCGGCCGGGCCACGCCGCCTGCCGCCTGCCCCCGCTATCCTCGCTGGCGCGGGCAGGGCCGGGCCGAGCCGGTCCATCCAATTCAATTCAATTCCATTCCATCCCGTCCCGCCCCATCCCGTCCCTCATTCCCGGGACACGCACCCGCGGCCGGCGGAGCTGGGGGTGCCGGGCGCGGGGCGGGGCGCGCGGGCAGGAAGCGGCCGCGCGGCGTCCGGCGGGAGCGGCCCGCGCGCGCCCCCTGGCGGCCGGAGGGCGCGGGGCAGGGGCGGCGCCCGGAAGGGACCCGGCGGCGGCGGGAGCGGCGCCTCGCGGGCCGTGCCTGCCCGTGGTGGGGGTGTGTTCGCCTTCGGTTGGTTGGGTTGGTTTTGTTTCGTTTCTTTTTGTTTTGTTTGTTTTATTGTTTTCACGGAATCCGTTAGGTTGGGAAAGATGTCTCCGATCATCGAGTCCAACCTGTGGCCGAACAGCGCCGTGTCAACTCATGTCACTCTGGCGCCGAGAATGACACAGGAACAGGCGGGAGGCGGAATTGTAGAAAGAGCAAAAGGAAAGCTTTATTCAAGAGAACCGTGCGGTTTTTATAGAGTGATACGATAGATTATATTTGATTGGCTAACTAATAAAAACACCTTCCTCATACACCGTCTTTGAGAAGAACAGAAAGACGAAGTAGAAAAACACCACCTGCAGATTGTTTATACTTAACAAGTTATCACATCCTTACAACACCCCAAAAATTCTCACAAGCTTCTGTAAGAAACGGTAGCCATTTCTCTCTCTCTGTCCCATGGCATCCACAAACTAGCCCATGGCACTAAATGCCACGCCCCGTCCTTCCTGAAACACCTCCAGGGACGTGACTCCGCCACTCCCTGGGCAGCCCATTCCAGTACCTTATCACACTTTCCGTGAAGAAAATCTTCCCGATGTCCAACCTAAACCTCCCCGGTTGCAGCTTACGACTGTCTTCTTGTCCTGTCACTGGGGGAAGAGGCCGAGCCCCACCTGGCTAGAACCTCCTTTCAGGAAGTTGTAGTGATAAGGTCACCCCGTTTGTTGTTATAGGGTTTATTTCCATTTCTTGGAGCAAAGACACAATGAGATGATTTAAGATAAAAACTAACACATATTTATTAAAACAATCAATATAATAGTTCCATGTTTACAAAACAGTGATCAGGCAGGTAAAGTGCTGCAGAATACTTAAATACGGACATTTTGTAATTCTCCAGTTTCTGGTTGCCCGCATGGGGGTTACTCACAGACTGCGACGCTGCTCATGTGCTGAGAACAGACGTGGAGACTACAGGGATTTATTTGTTCAGAAGGCTGGGACAGCCTGGAAAAAGTGCAGAATGAACACAGAACAAGTAGAACGAGTATCTCTTCAGATCCTGTTACTTTGGGTTATAATTATTTAACCTCCTCTGCATAGAATAGTATTTTTTTTCCACTAACAAACAGAAGAATAGTCAGTAGGGGCGTGGTACGTATGCATGGAAACCCCCTGTGCTGGGAACGGGTGGCTTTGCACTGGATTTGACACACTAAAGGCCACCAATCTGATGGTGATGCTGTCACTCATGTACTGACACAAGGGGAAATTTTCTGAGTACAAAAGAGTGACCTGCATCCCTGCCCTGACATATGTCCTTTTCTTAAATCAGGATGCATGAAGAAGCCACTGCAAGGCACAGGAGGGTGAGCCCTTTGCTGCCAGGTACGAGCACACACACACAACAGAAGCAGCACTGATCCCAGGGCAGGATCACACACTCTTACCCCATGGCACTGGCTCACACTATGCCCTCTATGCTGCCTGTGTGCCTTCTGACTGGAAATGACATGCAAGGAAGCTTTCCATGGAAAAACTGTATGTTTCAAAGCTATGTATTGCCTTATACCCCCTTGCCTGTCTTCCTGCCCTGGCATTCCATTTGAAGGATGGGAAGGTGACAACAGTGCTCAGTAGAAAAGACGCTGTAGACCATTGTGACAGGCATTTTTAAGGAACTGTTATTTCTTGGCTGCTGCTATAATACAGTAAAATGTAGTTTTCTCAAGGGATTTCCAGCTGAGGGCGGTGTGGAGAGGATCCACAAAGGAGAGAAACATTTTCTTTGTGTTTTGCTGGCGAACTGCTGCCAGTGGAATGTATTGTGTCCACGCAAAGTGTTTCTTACATGTGGTTGTGTGGAAGAGAAGAGATAATTTCTTGCAGAAAATTAGATATCTTTTTTACTACCTGAGGAAGAATATTAAATGTTACAGAATTACATCCTTCCCATTACACAGTATTTAGGGTCTTGAATGTAATTGACTATCATGACAGCAGGAAAAAAAATTAGAATTTTTTTTCTCTAAAGACTCTCAGATAAGCAACTATGTCCCTAACTTTAAAGATTTACTCCTTCAAGTTTTGGTTGGTTTTTTCTTTCTGAAAAAAAAAAATAAATGAGAGTCTTACTGGAGAAAAATCAATGTATTTACCTATCTTGAAACCAGAAAATGGGTAATTTACAAAAAGTCTGAGAAACTCCTCCAACTGCTTTTCTTTCTGATCTAATCTATTATTCTAGAAGAGTGCCCCTGTGTTACATACTTTCATAACCACAAGTATTTTCCATAAAACAACAATAAAGTGCACGCTGTTACAATGCCACCATTGACAGCCAGCTAGCCTGTCCTGCCAATCTGCTCCAGAACAGCCTGTGAAGGACTGCTCCCTCCCTGCTGCCTCTCCTGTCCCACAGCCTGTTTCCCCTTCTGGCACCAGTAACCCTGGACAAGGGAGCACACAGTTGTTTGGCATCCTACAAAGCTTCATCAGCAACTTGGATTTGTACTCTTTTAACTCTACAGATTATCCTAAACGTGCGACAAGGATGAGGCTTTTAAGTCTTCTGAGAACTTTTTAAACTCACTGATTTTCCAACAAAAGCATTTTTAAATTTTGGTTGGGTATTTGATCTTTTGCTTAATTTGTTTTTGCCAAATGAGAGGAACAACCTGGTGAAAGCTAAAGAAGAAACTTAGCAACTAATGCTGTGGATGTGATGTGGGCCATGTTTTCTAATGATTTCCAGAAACTCAGGTGTTGAGATATTGTAATTTGAAAGCTGCGTCTTGTGGGATCTATATCCAGCATCCACTTATTTCATAATGTATTTGATAATGAAGGCACAGGCTTACCCTTGTACTGGTGAAGGACAGCAAACACAGTCAATATGCATTACTGACACAAAAAACACAAGCAACAATAAAGCTAGTGTCAAAACATCTCGGCATCCTTCCTTTTGCTGAACTCTTTTTGGCTATCTGCCTATTCTTCCACCTCAAAAGGAAAAAAAATACAAAATATAGTTAATTTCAAACACAGGTTTACCTACACATATATGTTAGTGGAAGATTTTTATCATCTGTTGCTGTACTTTTTGAGGGTCCTAGATGACAGTATTTACCTCTTCAAATGCCAGCAAATGGAAATTTACTTGAGTAGTAGTAGCAGCTGACATGGTCCCTCAACTTTGCTAATGGTTTACATCACATTAAAAAAACTAGCTTTATTTCTTCCTATTTCTTGGATTACTATTGCTTGGTATTGCAATGCAGTTTTGTCACAGGTGAACAAAAAAGCCCTAGAAAAATAAGTTATCTGCTTGAGATCCCATGCCACTCACTCAGCATGTGTGGACTTTAAACTGGCAATTAATTTAAACAAGTTCTTTTTTTGTTTTAAATTATATGCCAAGAAGAAGATTCTGAGTGTCTTCTCTAGCAACTGACCTCACCAAATGCTTCTAAGTATATTAAAATCATCACATTGCAACACAACTTTTGTTGCAAGTGGAAGCAGCTATCATGGGAAAAAAAGCCAAACCAAAACCTACAGAATCTCAAATTAAGGAAGTGGCACCTAAAAAGCCTTTTTGCTTTGTTTTTTTTTAATCTCTAATCTCTACTCCAAACAATAACTACCCTCACCTGCTCCCAAACAGGTTATTCAGTTTACACAATATTACCTTTTAAACATAAAGATTTATTGGCTGACTTCACATGGGCAATACTGCCAAGGACTAGACTCCATCAAGGAACACGGTGGTCAGTCATATAACATGCCACTTCACAACTCTACAAGCCTATAACAGCAAAAAACTTGGAAATGCATTACCATATCCAAAATAATTCAAAGGTTTTAAGTATGAAATCTAGGGGGTTTTATAGTGTTGCACACATAATTAAACTTGAGTTGTGCCAGTTCATGTGTTTCATATACAGTAGGTGCACTACACATAATGCTAACTGCAGGGATCCATACTTTTTGGTAGGATTGAAGGAGGTGAGATGCAGTTAATCTCACCGTAGCCCTCTGATAACTTGCCCTCACAATATGAGTCATTAATTGTATTACATGATTGGAAAACTAGAGTAAATAAACTGCCAATATTGGAAATTTGGCTCAGGACCCCAAAATAGATGGTTGGCAAAAAGGTAAAAGAAACCTTGCCCCCAACTATTTTGAACAACTGACTTTCACCACGCATCTGCAACCAAACAGTGGATAGAGAATTCATCTCCATGCTATTACATTGAGGTATAACTACCAGAAACATTAAACTATCAGTATTAGCTGATACTTATCCAGTTAATTCACTTTGCATAAGGGAAATTA
The DNA here is from genome assembly GCF_023055355.1 of Agelaius tricolor. Taxonomy (NCBI): domain Eukaryota; kingdom Metazoa; phylum Chordata; class Aves; order Passeriformes; family Icteridae; genus Agelaius; species Agelaius tricolor. Next base: position 20,952,347 of record NW_027269262.1, on the reverse strand, counting down.
TTACAACACATCTAAAGGGATAGTTAAAGCTTACAGCTCAGAATTTTCTTCTTTTTTTTTTCTTTTTTTTTTTTTTGTTTGTTTTGTAGTATTTGATGGGGTTTTTTTGTGTTTTATGTTTAGTTTCTTCTGTGTTGCCAGCCATAACTTCAAGGTTAATGACTTCCAAGCAGATTTGAAAGGAAGCCTGAAGACTTTTTCTTTTCCTGGGATTCTGTTTCTTGACCTTGTGAAAGTCCCAATTCTTTTTCAATCTGCTCTAGCTCAGACTGGTCAAGCAGTTCAAAATCATCAGCTTCCTCTGTGTCTGTCTCCTCGCTCAAGCTGGGCGCTGCCTGTGAGGGAGCTTGCTGTAGGGACTGCAGCTGGTCTTTGATGGCAGCAGACACTGCAGCCGTGATGACATCGCCAGCAATTCCACTCATTAAATTAAAGGTTTGGTCACTGGTCAAAGGCAAGGACAGCCCTGCAGTGGATGGCCTCTCTTTACCCTGTCTGGAAGCGTGATCCACCTTGACATCAGTTTGCTCTTTCCTTCGTTTTTGCTGGGTGGGCAAACCGATGCTGGAGTCATCGTCATCGTTTGTGCCGGCACCATTTTCTAAAGTGGGAAACTCTAAAAGATCTCGAGCGAAAGCTTCTTCATGATCACTAGGTCGGTCAAAATCTATTACAGGGTTAACAGAAGAAAACAGTGTTAGCACTCACAAAAGTTTTCCCAAAAAGGCAGCCAGATGTAACAATGCAAGTAGCAAGTGTTCCTCTGAATACATTTACTAATCCCTACTCCAGTAGTTCTCTACTGGAAGGAGATTTGTGTGACATCGAAAACAAAATCGTTTTGAGGTCATAATTCTAGTGCCACAAATCAGCTGGTATCAACCTAACTATTTGAACAAAATAACTTTTTAAAGCTAACTAGCTAACTTTTTTAGGTATGTATCTGTTATGAAACAACCCATACAAATCCTAAGCACAGCTATTTCAAAATATACCAACCACATGAAGTCCTAAAATTTATTTCTCTTCACAATATATACAAACTACAAATATGTAAACATGGAAGGATGTGTTACAAACTTTTAACATGCATATGGAGTAATAAAAAGAATGTTTATCTGTTTAAAGAAAAAAGATATAAAACCAATGTAAAGACTAATTTCTTTTTCCTTTATTGGCCAATGCTTGTATTAAAAAGGAAACAGAAAATGGAAATTCTGCAGATGATCAGAATTTTTTCATGTCAAGAGGATAAAAAGCAACTTGTAATCAACATTAGATTTGAATGGCTGCATTAGTGAATGACACAATATTTGTTATTATAAATGTGTAAAACATACCATGGAATACATGGCTTGTGGAAGAGGCCTAAATCAGCACAAGTGAATACTTTCATCAAGTATTTGAATGAGAAGGTAAAAAGCTTGAACTTACTTTCTATGAAAACAAGCAATAGAAGCTTGTTGTAGGAGCATTCATAAGGGTTAGGGAAAAAAATTCTAAAAATGACTCATAGGTCATTTTCTCCATTTTCTTTAGGAAAGACAGGCTGGGAAGGTGAGGAGGAAGGGTTGTACTGCATGCAGAGTGGTGGCTTGAATGCACAAAGCTTTGACAGGAGATGAGCCAGTCCTTGAATGCATCCCATTAGGTCTCGTACTTCTGTGTGTGTCCCATTTGCTGAAATGCTCCATGGAGAAGAAGAGCTGATGTTATTTTTCACTTAGCAAGGCTATGAATAGAGTTTCCCACATGATCCTTACAGCCAAGCTGGTGAGCAAACAGGGTAAGGGAACTGTAAGGTGGGTGGAAAAGTGGCGAGACTGCTGGGGTCAAAGGTTCATCAGTGACACAAGGTGCAGCTGGAGGCTGGTTATTGGTGTCTGTCACAGGGACTGGAACCAGCACTGTTCAAGGGTTTTATTAATGACTTGGATGACAGGCTGGAGTGCACTCTGCAAGTTCATGGGCAGAAAGGAATTGCTGCGGGACAGGTGTATTTGATATTCTGGAGGTGAGGATGCCTTCAGAGGGACCTCAATAGGCTGGAGAAAGGAACAGGCTGAAAAGGAACATCATGACATTCAACAAAACCAAATGTGAAGTCTTGCATCTAGGATGAAATACCCTGTGCAGCAGAACAGGCCAAGGGCAACAAGAAAAGCAGCTTTCCAGAAAAAGATCTGTGGGCAGCAGGTCAGTGGTATGCCCTTGCAGCAAGGAAGGCCAACCACACACTGAGCCATAGTAGCAAAATTGAAGGCAGAAAGTCAGTGGAAGGGATTTTCCTCCTCTATTCAGCAACTGAGAGTACCCAATGAAGTACTTTGCCTGGTTTTGACCTCTCCAGTCCTAGACAGACAATGGCATACAGGACGGAACCCCCTGGAGGGCCAGCATGATTATTTAGGGGGCTAGAGAAAGGATGTATGTAGATGCTGAGAGAATGGGCCTTGTTTGGCCCAAGAGAAGGTGGCAAAGAGGGATCAGTTTAACTACTGAATGGGAAGGTAGAGAGAAGATGGGCCTGACTCTTCTAGAAAGTGCACAGTGAAAGGATCAGAGTAAATTGACACAAACTGGAACATCGGAAATTTTGACTCAGTGTAAGAAAAAAACTTCTTCATCATGAGGGTAAGCAAGTATTGAAAAAGGCTTTCCAGGGAAGTTGCTGAATCTCTACCACTAGAGATGTTCAGAATTCAAGAGGTCACAGCCCTGAGAAACTTCATAAAGCTTTAATGAAGAGCTTTGAACCTGCTTTAGATAGGAAGACAGATGAGATGAATGACAATTGCTTTTTACAACTTATGGTTCTGTGATCATACAATGCTATTTACAACTTAAAATATTAGGAAAATAACTGAAATTATTAATTTGGCCTGTAGTATCATCCTGCTTGTCATTTACAGGGAGCTTTTCCTAGGAGAAATGCAAGATGAGCAGAGCAACAGATCCACAGGTGAGATAACACCAAACTACTGCTGTTCTTAATCTTTATTCCAGCAAAGTGTTTACTGATAAAAAGTAAGAATTTTTTTCTGGTCAAGATCAAGCCAAGTGCTTGAGAATCTTTTCCTAGTCTAAGTCTTCATAGGCTCATTGCTGGCTGTCTTCATGTCTAGTAGTAAAACTTGATAATACTTTCTTTAATTGGCTGTTTAACAAGTCAGTGTATTCACTGTTTCTTTCTCAGCTTTTATTTGCTTAGCTTACCCACAAAGGCATTAGTAGTAATTTTAAAAGGTTTACTTGCTTGAAAGGTTTGGTGGAAGAGAGTGCTACATCTAGCACTTATTGAATGTGTTGGTTTTACCCAGTACTACTTATTTATTTAGACACTTGCTGATGTATTTTAACATTTTTAAGATGAGGACAGTTCTTACACAAGATGTATCCAAAACTACACAAAACACTAAGATTAACCTTAAATTAGTTTCAGAGAGAAAAGTAACAACGCCAAAACCTGTCCTCAAATTGTCTAATAATTTTGAGGTACCTTGCACATCTGGAGTCCAGTGATGATATAGATGAAGCTGTTACATACCATCAGATGTGTCTGTCTGTGGAGAATACCCCTCGGATAAGTTAAAGGTCCCATTATCGGTCCAGGATACTTCTGAGACATCTGTGTCAGACACTGACAGCTCTTTGGCAACAATTGCAGGACTAACCTACACAGAAAATAGTCCCATACATGGTATTATTATATTTTTAAAAAATCACACTGCAGAAAGCCAATGCTTAGAGACGGAAAAAAACCCCTCTTGTATGTCATAGCAACATAAATCACCTCCTATTTTAGCCTTAATTGAAGAAACATGAAAATACTATACAATGCTTATAAGTGAAACATGCCTCTTTGTAATAACTAAAGGCTGTATTATACTAAAGAAGCATAGAAAATTCCAGTTACTGTAATAAAAGCAAAATGGGCCTGCAAATACCAAATGTGCATAATGTAACAAAATGAGTAAACTTGGACCAGAAGAAACAGCCCAATATCTATAAGACCATCAAAAATTAGTTGAACAAAAAACCTATTATCCGTTACCAGTTTATTGAACAGTATTTACTTATGTCAGATACAAATTTTTATCCCATGGGATATTTTTTTCCCAACACAAAATCACCTCCAAAGCAATCCCTGTCAAAGTCAGGCTTTATATACCACGGATCAAATACTACATAATAATTCCTATTAAAATGATTTTTAAAATACCAACTGGTATTTTGATTATAGCAGAAAAACCTTTGCCATACAGTCATTTAGAATACTAGAAGAAAAATGAGAAATTTGAGTGTTCTCATACAAATCTAGAAAGATTTTATATACCTATTTGCACCATCATTGAAAATAATTAGACAAGGGATTACAAAAATATCTGACAAATTACATAGAACCACAACAGTTTCCTATTCATGTTTCCCTTTTGTATTTTAATTTGATAAAAATCAACTGCAATTTCAGTGTTGGAAATAAAAGTAACCACCTTTGCTTTTAAATATTAACACAATCATTCTACAGCCAATACAAAATAAACACATTCTTAGCTCAGTAGGCCAATGAAACCATTACCTTGAAGGCCAGGAGTCACAAATGCAGTAGGTTGGTTAGTATAAGGCTAAAGGTGGAGACTATGAATCACTTCTAAAGCATACTGCTTAGTTCAGGAACACAGCCTCCTGGGGAGGGCAAAGTCTTCCACAGAAGAACAGAGACAGCAATCTAGATAGCCTCCCATTATCTATATAGATTCTAAAAGCAAGACAGGGCTGACTGAAAAAAAGTCACCTTAGGACACAGAGCTGATATGTCTAATTCACTGTCATCTTCTGTGGCTTTTGTTTTTGCTGTTTCTGAAAGAAAAAAGATATATTTTTTATCCTACTCATGACAATGGATTTCCAGGTTCAGTGTGTGTTCTCTGTCACACAGCTTGTGTACACAATAACTCTCCACCTGCTGACACAGTGCACCATTTATGTGCTATGCTACCAGGGAAACAAGCCTGACTGAGAGACTGGCTGCTTATCAAAATACAGCAACCACAGTGGGAGAAAGAATGTTATTCTGAATACATTCCAGTAGATCTATTTACCTGCACTGTACTTCCTTCTGGAGTCTCTGTTGCTCACTAGAAAGTCATCTGCCCTGGCAAATAGATATCTCTCTTTTAGACTACACTGCTGGTAAAATGCACAGGTGTAACATGTTGGTAGAACAGGCTGTGTAGTTATCCAACCACATTACTTTTACATGAGAACGTGCAATTTTCTTGATAATTGCATGTAATCTTGATTTACAAACCCCTTCTTCTACCAACACCCAGCTACCCTGCATTCACAGTCATATGCAAATATGCAGACAAAGCATCCTCTGAAGTCTGGTAGAATGTTGCTCTTTACAGATAAGCAGAGATAAAAATTTTGCCTCCTCTGTCTGAGAATCTTTTAAACCAATATAAAATGAAAAACACAGCCAAAGTGCCCTTGGTTGCTTCTTCCTGCAACTTGCTCTTTCCTCTCTTGTGCCAACACAAGGTTTGTGAGCCCATGCGGTGAACCCAAGAAGCAAAGCAAGGTAGGGAACTTGTCAGTGTTAAATTAAACTGGAGGATGAAATGCAGTTAAGGATGCATCTAACCTCAACCATTTTCCCAGTGCTGGCTTATGAAGTTTATGAAACTATAGTCTGATCTTTGTCTCTGCCAGTTTCACTTAAAAACTGAACAGGCAGAATAATGCATGAAAGAAAATTTCCAATACATTATTCCTTATTTTCAATTACTATCACATTAAATGTAAGAGAAGGGGAAAAGACACACGGTGGTTCTCCTTGGGTCTAGGAACAGCACATTGTATAATGAATTGTATAATGGTTACAAGAAATGCACGTTTTAAAGCAGATATTAAGTCTACTGATGTAGCACTAATTTAAAAGGGTAGAATACCTGCAAAGTAGTGTGACTACACTGCAAAGGTTTAATTACCAAAACTGGAACATGCAGAAGAAACAAACTAACACTGTTCATATACAGATTTTCCTTTAAATAGCTTTATTGCTTAAAATCTAAAAGTTTCCAGTATTAGAAAGATCTTGGGTGAGATAGGCAAGATTTTGTTTAAAAATTATTCCTCCCCTTTCCACATAGAAATTTGGATTAATTTGTAGCTGCTATCCTGTGGCAATTCTTATATGCTTTTGGAATATTTGGAGAAGAAAACAGTTTTGTTTTTTTTTTGCTGGAAGGAGTGAAACCAAGGCAGATTTAGATAAAGGAACAGAGTTTTGTCTCTTACTGAAAATTCTGTTGTGTACTTATTTTGAGACTCTTGAGTGACTCTCTCTGCTGGGAAAGTTTGCCTTATCTGAAGAGAGATAAGCATTGCAAGCTTACAGCAAGTATCTTTTTTTTCTGAAAACTTATAAGCAGTACATCTAATCACATAAAAAGAGCTTGCCTTGTTTCTTTCCATGAAGTAATAATTTCTTTATTATCAAACCCAGATATCTGACATACATTGTTACTCCTTATAAAGCTAATAACAGTAGCCAGGTTCAAAGCAAGAAATAACTCTACAGCTGGCTTCTCAGGACAAACCAAACTTTCTGCAAGGTGAATGAAATGCTCTGCATACAGAAACACAATAATATTATATAATAATATATGGAACTATAATTAACTACTCACCAGATCTCTCTTTTTTCTTCTGGTTGATATATTCCACTATTCCAAAATCTACTTTCATCAAAACAGCCTTTATTTTGCTGCACAGTTTCTGTCCAAATTCATTGCACTTAAGGAAGGGACATAAAAAGGCACACAATACTGTGATAAAAATGAAGACAGAGAAAAAAATGGTATTGAAATATTGCTGTACAAGAAGCTACTAAAAAATTTAAACAATGCCTTTGCATAAGATAACTAGTATTTTTACATAATACAGTTAGTTTTACATAAAAATGCATTGTGGAATGCCCATGTCAGACACTTTTAAGGTAAAATCCAGTTTTGAGAAGCCATTCTTACTTTTTACAGAAAATACCATTATATTCATACCAATTTTGGTATGAACATATTTTTGACTATCAGTAAGACACAATTTATGGTCTTTATAACATCTATCGTTACCTTAACTTAGTCTGATTTTGATATATCAACTTTGACAGAAATGACTATGCAACATTGTGCCAGAATCAACACACTGAAAACACTTATAAACTGACTTCTGAATGACAAAAAACTGCAAACAAATTCTTTCTTATATCTAACCTAAATTGACCCTCCTTCAGTTTAAAACCATCACCTCTTGTGCTATTGCAGCAGGCACTGCTCAGATGTTTGTCCCCAGCTTTCTTGAAAGCCCTCCTTAGGAACTGAAAGGCCTCTCCCCAGAGTGTTCTCTTCTCCAGGCTAAACATCCCCAGCTTGCTCACTTTTCACAGGACAGGTGCTAGGGCCCTCTGATAATCTCCATGTCCCCTCCTTTGGACTCAACAGGTCCATGTCCTTCCTGTGCTGGGGACCCCCAGGACTGCAGGTGGGGTGTCACTAGAGCAGAGTAGGGGGGCAGAATCCCCTCCCTCCCTCCCCTGCTGCCCACGCTGCTTTGGATGGAGTCCAAGACACGTTTGGCTCTCTGGGCTGTGAGTGCTCATGGCTGGGTCATGTCCAGCCATTCCAGCACCCCCAAATCCTTCTGGGCAGGGCTGCTCTGGATTTGTTCATCCTCCAGCCTGGGTTCATACCAGGGTTTACCCTGATCCAGGAGCAGCACCTTGCACTTGGTCTAGCTAAACCTCATGAGGTTCTCATGGGCCCACTTCTTGAGCTTGTCGAGGTCCCTCTGGATGCTATCCTGTCCCTCAGACTTGTCAACTGCACCACAGAGATTGGTGTCTTCTGCAAACTTGCATGAGTGTGTAAACAGGTATATAAACAAATAAATAAACAGTCCCTACACAGAGACCAAATAATGAACAGTACACACATACACAAATCATGACTGGAAAAGAGACCATACTTACACAAGACATAGGAGAGGACAACTCCAGGAATGTAACTTCCCAAGACAGTGAAAAATGTACATATGCTGCAGACTAGTAGGCAAAACTGGCAAAAACATTAAAATACACCATTAATACTTTCACTGAAATGATTTGATCATTTTGCAAAAGGAAGATGTTGCATGCTAATGAAATCTAGAATGCAGTGCAAAATTGAAGTTTGTTTTTTAACACTGGGAATTACCTTTAACACTTCTGGTGAAAATAAGCATCAAACAGTCAATTTTGGATAATTAGGGATGCATCCCCTCTTCTACCATAAAAACATGCTATTTTTATTCATTTACTGTAAAGCTTTAACAAGCTCATGTTTATTGATAATATCACTAGAAATTATACCTTCATTGCATGAAAATAGGCTGGACACTTTATATGCAGGAAAAAACCCAACTCACTAATTGCAATATTACAGTGCATGCTTGCTGCATGTTTACAAAAGCAAAACATCCTTCCTCCAGCTACAGCTCTCTCCCCTGTTGTGTTACTTTGTGAAACTGTTTTCTCTCATATGCTGGCAAGCAATCTCTTGATGCTTGTTGGCTGCTCTAATACCCCTGTTAACAACACCGGCTGAGCCAAATTTTCACCATAAAATTTGAGATTTGGCCTTTGTGGTGACTGAGACATAACAGTGCATTTTTCACCACTGCACAGTGCTCAACTGATCTGTTGAAAGTTTGCAGAAAGGATCCATTTGCTTTTGGAGCTGAATTCAATAAAATGGTTAATTCAAAGAAATTTTGCACACAGCATTACTGTCTAATTTGCTTCTAATTATACCAGTAAAATAATGGCATGGCTTAGAGAATGAGGTCAGGGAAAAGAAGGAAAAACGTGCTATCAACATTATAATTTCTAAATTAGTATTAGATATCTCTTAACATACAGTTACAGTCATGTCACCACAATACTGCTACCACATTTCTTTACTTCAATATGAACTTCTTTTAAATATAACTTTATTGTCCAGACATACAACTGCTCTTTATATAATTTATTAATTTTTTCTCCATAATTTTCATTCTTCTATAACTTTCTTTTTTTTCATCCAGTTGCTCCTCTGTATTTTCAATCTTAACTGCTAATATTTGAGTGTGGTACTACATACTTTCTATTTGCTAATTCTGAATGGCTTGTTTTTAGGAAAGACCTTCTGGCAACTAAGAGATTAAAAGAGGAGAAGAAATCCTGTAGTCTTCTTTTAACTTGTATTTAGCAATACAAATATAAAAATTTCATCTATTGTTATCATAATATAAATTTACTTATTTATATTTCTCTTTGGGAAAAAAACCTCTGCTTCACGTTTTACTAGAACTAAATAATGGTATCCTTCCAACCTGGAGGAAAAAAAAGCCTTACTTTTGCTTGCCTCTTCATGAGCTGGGTTCTCCAGCTCAGTCTTTCTAGTAAAAAAAGGGAAAATCACCAACTGTTAGTGTATAGATGAAAAATTGCCACAATAAAGTATGAGAAACTCTCTTCATGCAGCTATTCCTGGAAACTACATTTATTTGAGTTAAAAAAAGTTTATGTTTAAGAACATGCCTATTTACTTTTTTGCTTTTTCAAGTTTTTAATAAATTGTAATTAAATTGTGGTGTTTTAAATTTCCTTTAAAAAGTTCATGGAATAACTGGTGAAGTTCTAATAGCTGTAAAGGGATGGACTGTATTGCTATAAAGTTTACTGTGAACAGCTTTTCCCACTGACTACCTACCCATGTTCTTCACAGAAAAAAAAAATAGCAGAAACTCATGACTATGTGTCAGAAGGTACAGTTTTCTCTTTTGTTTTTTGCTTCTTTGTTTGTTTTTTTTTTCTAAATCTATCTCACCTTTTTATTAAATCATATAGAACCATTAATCTTACTGGGGAGTGCTTACCTTGCCAGGGTTTTGTTCCTTAAAGTGGGACATTTCTTGAAGAAATACAAATAAACTCATCAGCGTTTCTGAAATGCACTGATTTATTCTGAGTCTGTAGTCTTGACTGGAATCGGTGACTTTCCAGCTGAATAAAACAAAAAAACAAAAATACCTGACTTTGTTTACAGCTCATATGGAAGTTGAAACTGGTTGAAAACATCATGTAAAATGGTTGTTGCTATGCTAGAGACACCTGTGCTTGTTTCTTTGTATTTTATATTGAGCTAATTGGATCTTTTTAACTAAAAAATATTAATCTGTTCAGTAGTAGCAGTTTTCAGTCCGTAAAAAATTATTCATTCTTGTCATATGAAGACATTGAGTTGAAGGCACAGTTGTCATCCAAATGAAGCAACTGATCCCAAACCTGTTTTTAAATACTATTTTTTCTTTTAAAAAATACCACAGTACTTTTTATTGCCACAAGATGGCCACACATATTAATAAATTTCATTTTATATATTTAATCCTTGTGCTTTTTCTTTTCTATTTTTTTTACTTTGTTCTGCAAACTATGATGATGAAATTGCTACTCAACCTAGAGAAAAAGAAACTGCTCTTGGAGTCTTGATGTTTACATTAATTTTCCTATTGAATTTACGTTTTTCTATTATACTGAAAGGACTGTTTCTAAAGCTATCTTATGACTGTTCAGTGCTTTTAATAAAATAACAATCCCCCCCCCCCAAAAAACCTGTACCAAAGAATTTTTGGAAAACCATGGGACAGAGGCATATGTGTCTATCACATTTGGGGCTGATCAGTTTATCCAATATTGAGCTTAAATGGTCACATCATATACCTTTGTGGAGTAAACAGAGCGTCTACAACAAAGCTGGTTTATGAAACAACAAATAATAATAAAGACATGCACAGGCTAGTCAGTGTCAAGTCAAACTGGTACAAAGAATGGACAAACCACCGTGCAAACACTGAGAATCTGAAGTCAATTCTACACCAGCTTTTACTAAGTTACTTTTCACATAACACACCGCTGAGTACACACAGCTTTGATCACAGCGAATGCAAGCCAGCCATGAGCAACTCTGGTCATTTCACAGAGATAAATAACCCATTACATGACTAATGCATTAACAGTAAACATTTTGTCCCAGGTAGATCGAATTACAAGATAAATAATCTACATGATTAAAAAATGGCTGTACACGGGTCTGTGACCAGCCATCGGGGGACACACAGACGGTCAGGTCAAACTCCCGACTCCTATCAGCTGCACACGGTCGCTTTTGTAAAAAGGCACGATTTCGGTCAAAAATGCTCCGCGGAGAGCCTTCCCTGCCTCCCGGCTGTCCTCGCTCGCCACGAGGTGGTGGCACAGCCGCGGGGACCAGCCAGGGACGGGAGGGGCGGAGGGGACACGGCGGGGACAGGACCGCACTGCCCGGGCACCGCCACCTGCATGGAACTGCGGCTTCAGCCCCGGGGTAAAGCTCATTAAAGTCCGAACCTCAAAACTGGTGCCCTATTCCTGACTGCATTATAGTATTTATAGTCTTGTAGTGGTGAGATTTCCTCTTACATTACAAAATAGGCAGGGTGAGGGGTTTTTCCTCCCCTTTGAGGAAAACAAACATTGAACTATTTAAACAGCACACCTGAAATGCATAGGATAAGAGCCCTGTGTCTTGGCCTAGGTGACTTTGACGATTTCCCAGCCATGCAAGGCATTGAATGGAGATATTTGTCTGTGACAGAGGATGCAAATAAAACCATAATATAACTCATGGAGATCACTGCAGGAACCCAGCTGGATGGATGAGCAATGTTACACAGAACTGTCTGCATCCCACCCACAGTAGAGATTTCATTTTCCATCATCTGTGATAATTAGTGGCTTCAGGAAAGTACTATGCAAGCATTTTGGCCTACAGGAACTGCAATTCTTATGGATAGGCTACTTCCCTAAAGAAACACTGCTTCCAACTTCTGTAAACCATTTTACAGCACTAATAATAAGTATTTTAAGAGCTGCCTATTTATTCCATTACTGAAAACTACTATTATGACAGTGCTCTGAATAATAAAATCCTTTCACAGACTTTTATTCCTACCCTTTATTTGAAATTGTTGACAATCAAAGTAGAACTTTGTGGAAGCACAAAGAAAAAATGAACAGGCCTGATGCCTGCTATCAAATTAGACCTTTGAAATACCTGGGACAACTGTAAATACCTAGGACAACTGTAGATACTCAGTTTAATAATTTAAAGCTGATAGTAAAAACAGAGGGGGGAAATACAAAAGCAGAAAGTACAATAAAAATGCAAACTATACCACTAATATAAAGACAATATAGATTAAAGAGAAGAAGCTATAACAAGTCACAATCATAACTAGTAACAATTCAAAACCAAAAATGCAAATTATGACAAAAAAGTGCACATTTGCAGGGAAAGTTCTCTGCAGTAGCCTTGCTTGGTGATAGTGATGCTTTCTTTAGCCAAGTTTTTGAAAGCATGAGCTGCAGTGCAGATGAAATATCTTGCTATATGCTTTGGCCCTGTGGTCCACATGTGGTGCATGGACAAGAAGACAAGCAAGAGGAGTGGATGAGTGGATGGTATAGGTGAAATTTGCTTCAAAACTTTGCAAACACACTACTGAACTCCACAAAAGAGTACTTGGCAGTCGCTTCTAGGCCACAAGAAATCGTAAGACAACACAATTTTCTATTTTACAAGGAACACCAGGGACTATTTGGAAGCCTTACTCTGATCTTAGGCAATTAGAGGTGTAAGAAAGTCAGCTTGCTGATCTTCGGTGTGACCACCAGATGCACATGCTGCCTCCAATTGTTCACACCTCCCAACAACCACCAGCCTTAGTGATATCTATCTTTCCTGTCTTTTTACCCTGAGCTGACTCAAATAGCAGTGTTACACACAGTCCAGAGGTTGGAACAAAGGGGAAGCAACAGATCCTGGAGAAGGGGGAGTGAAAAAGAAAGAAGGTACATCATATAGTTGAATGTACAACATATAATGTATGTACACAAAGACAGAGGGGTTATGTCATGGCCCTGTAAAGACAAAGGTAACTATGAAGCCTGCATTAGATCAAAAGGAAACAAGCACACAGTGATGCATACTCCAGAGAATTTAATTTTCCAATGGTCACATTTAAAGATAAAAAGGGAAAAAGAAGACACGTGAAGTGATGTAGATGATGAATGTGGAGTGCCTGACTATGACATAAGTCAACCAAGAATATAAATCTATTTCAGCATAATATTAGTACATTACTTAAATGTGAACCCTATACTTGCTGCCAAAACAGCTCTGGGGACTGCTGCCCAGGTGCTCCTTTGGGGGTAATCAGCCAAGTCTGAATACTTTCAAAGGCTTTTGTGGGTAATTTAGATAGAATAATAGTTTATGCTCCCATCACTTATTATTAGTTTGATATCCAGTGCTACACTTCCATTCTAAAACTACCATCAATAGGGTTGAGGGTGTTCAGAAAAAATAAATTACTCACATCCTTCTGACTGCCTATTGCATCATTTCTATAACTGAGCAAATATATAAACTGTTGCCTAGTAATTGTTAAAAAAACCTACCCAAAACACTCTACCACCCAGACGCTCCCACTGATCACAGTCACAAACCCTGGCCAGAAGAGACAGTGGCATTATGTTTGCTAAAAATGACTGATGGTGTCATGCTCCCATTTCATAGCTAGACATCTGTTCAAGCAAAGCCCCATCACATTTCTCTCAGAAAGGTCAGCAGATCTCATGTTACTGGTTTAAAGATCTCTTCGTGATGTGCTGGATTGTTTTGAATTTTGTGCACACACTTTTCTATGTATCTTCATGCAGATATGCTACTCAGAACTGCAGCAGTGACAAGAGAACACCATGATGTGGTGGATCAGAAGGACTGCACCCACATAAACATAGAGTTTGTAATTATAGAGCTTCTAAACCCTCCTGATTTCCCAGCTGTAACCACACACATTTGAAGCCTGTGCACTCTGTAATTTTCGGGTAACTTGGAATGTAGTAGTCAAGGTGGAAGAACCAAAAGTTACATTCCCAAAGATATGTACATCAAAATATAGGTAATATGGCTATTTGGTAATTTTTAAAAAGGTAATATATAGAACCTGTAGGATGGTGCAACTGTAAGGGATCTGGATATCAAAGGACAAACAGGCAACCAGGAATTCATAATGAAACTCAAAGGAAATCCAGGCTGCAAACTGTTGGCAAACCCCAGTCAAGCAGGTCTACCTTTTCAGAGCTTTCACAGGTTTCTGCTGTAAGAAAGAAGTCACTGCAGTGCAAAAGGGAGTTATTATAATGGTACAGTTTTTCTCTGAAGCAATCACTTTATACCTGAAGACTTACACAAAAAAATTAGGTTTTAAAATTTTTCTTCTAAATTATTAAGGTACAGAGATAAGGGATTTAAAATAGTATCTAGACTAAAAAGTTTTGTGTAAATTTTTTATTTTACATAGCAATTTCAGGAGGACATATACTGAAAATGAAAATAAACACCCCTTTTTCTTTCCAAAATATAAAATAGTGATAAAAGGAAATTTCACAGTTAAGTATATTAAAGTACAAATGGCAAAAGCTCTAAAAGCTACTATTGAACTTTGTTGGAACACAATGCACTATTGATTAGCCTTATGGACACAAAATGTAACACATTTGTGAATGTTATGTGCACTATGTGGAAAGACAGAATGGCCAGCACTACTAAACTCACAGCACAGCATCCTAATGACCAATGTGGCTAATTTTAAAGGTGACTAGGTAGAACTGGGCTCTATCCTGTGCCACTTTTGGATCCTATGCAATCATTAAGTATACTAAAATAATTGTATTTGTGTCATGTGGCCATGACCAAGTTAACAAGACCTGCAATTTAAATGAATCACTGGGATACCATGTAAAATTGTCCTTGCATCAAAGACTTCCACAAAAAAAAAAAAAAAAAACCAACCAAAACCAAACCAAACCAAAACAAAAAAACAAACAAACAAAAAAAAAAAAAAAACACCCAAAAACAAAAAAAAACCCCACCAAACCAAACCAAACCAAACCAAAAAAAAAAACAAAACCAGGATGCATCTACAAATACACTCCATTCTTAGACTTTGGGGAGAATTTTCATCTTCCACCTTTTTGCTCCAAATATTGCAAAGTTTTTCTAACAGAAACCTCTTCAGCTTGTAGATATCCATATGCACCCTATTTCCCATTGTCAATCCACAGGTGCTGCACAGATTTAGGCTCACTAACATGTGGTACTGTGGCTTACATCCTTTAACAGATCACACTTGACCATCCCTTCAATGTTGAGGCTTTGGGACTCTTTGAATCTCTACAATATAGAGACAGATCTTGTTTTTAAATGGAAGCTGGAAAATGTAGTTATCCCCCTCAAAGAGTAGCTAACATTTCCCATCCAAAAATCACCTTTAATTATCACACCTCCAGTATTTCAAATACATTGTTTATAAGAACTAAATGAATTGTGTTATACTGTGTAACATTGCTTTTCAAACTCTTGAAGTCTTTTCTTCCCAGCCTCGTCTATTTGCATCTGACACTTCAATTTTGTGCTTTTTATTAACAGTGCATCTGTCCACTTTGCTGTTCCTGTTTTGGTTTTTTTCCCAAGGGAAGGTGGGGAATAAAAAACTGAAAAAAAAATCTTATTTCACAGCTTTCCCCCTTTTATTTCTGACCAAGATGATGTTTTGTAATATTACTGTACAAGAAATATGTTTAAATCATCAGCATTTGATGAGGCTGGATGAGCCTTTCCCACTGGACTGCATAGCAAAATGGTGGGGCCATGTGACAGATAAGCAACCTTTCATCCCTAACTCTATATACTCCTTGCACAGAGAGTTAAACCAAAGCTGTAATTATATTTTCTTCTCTTCAACTGACATGGGAACATTTTACCACTGATGTCCTGCTAAACAATATCAATCCAATAAATTAAAGTAGTTTTTTTGCTTATTGTACTAGTTGAGAATAAAGTTTTCCGAAAATGAAAGCAAACTTACTTTTATAAAAATACACTGAAGTGTTCTGCAAAGAGACAGGGGGAATTCATCTTATCCAACAATTTGCTTAAATGAAAAAAACGACCCATTACTAACAAGATTTTATTCTGGAGGGCATGTGTTCATCTCTTCTATTCAGGTATAATACATCAGTCATCTTAGGAAGTCTTAATAAGGAGCTGCATTGTATTTCTTCAGCTGACCAAAAACAAACTGGTTAATTCCAGCTTTTTTCGAAGGTGATTCCAGTATACGAGTTCCTCAATACAGCAGACAGTATTAAATGTTGTCACTTTTTGCTGGATGTCCTGCTAAGACAAACAAAACATAGTCCAGCTAAACTGGGGCATTTCAGGGCTGAGCTCCTGTGGGCAGACTCTGGTGAGCAGACTGGCAGCTCCTACAGGAAACCCTTCCTCTGACCTGTACTCCTCCTGCCCAGCCCCCCTGAGGAGAACACCAGCGACTACTGCAGCTTGAGGTCATTCAAAGCATCATCTGACAGTCAAGTGCCATTAGTCCAAATTCATGACTTCTGCCATTAAGATTTTTTTAAACGTCTCTTTCAATGAGAATGGAGTGTTATGTAAATACAATTACTGAGTTGCTTTCTCTTTAGCAAAGACTATAATGCTGTTTACTATGTGCTGTTGCCCTTTTTACCAAGATGGTCCAAGGGCTGGGATCTTTCAGGTCAGGTTCCCATTTGTAACTGTTACAAACACAAAAGAGATATTTTAGTTCAGAAAAATAAGGAAACTCCTTACTAAGCAACAAGATCATCATAAAGTTCCCTTTGCAGACCTTTAAACAGGTCTGCCCACCTGTTGGAAGCAATTCTTTTGGAATTATTTTTCTCTTGCAAAGACAACTCTTTTAGTGCTTTTTCACAAAATCAATTTATTTTCCTCCTTCACAGCCTCCTCATTCTTCAGCTGGGATATTCCTAGCTCAAGGCCTTTCAAAGTCAAACAGCTAAGAAAGATGAGCTTAGTATTCCCTGAAGTGCAGAAAAACTGCACAGAAAAAAAAAGGAAAACTGTATTTTCAAGTGTCAAAGAATATTTTTTTAAATTACTTTATGTGTTACCTAACAAGATGACTGTAACTTTTTCTGTGCACAACTTCATTTTGACTCTTTTCCATGGGTTTTAATGTATTTTGTACAAGTAGACTATCACTTACTACTCTGATGCATTAGTGAGAGTTCCTAAAGCCATATATTTCCACCATTTCAGGACCAATGTTCACAATGTCTTTTATACATTCTTGACTATCATTAGATTCCTCACAAAATGTCAATTAAAAAAAATATATATACAGTCTTACACCAAAACTGCAGTGGACCTGATGATAAAGAATTCCTGAGGGAAAATATCTCCTTATGCTAAATTGTTTTAAATCCTCTACCTGTGGCCATGTATTTCCTCACTGTTCTTCATCTGCTACCAGCCATGATCATGTGCCAAAACACAACAGAAGATTCGAGTGGGTACCTGCTCTTCACAACTCTTCACTTTTTGGCTAGCCTTACTAAGAAGTATTTGTGCCTCTGTTCCTTTGCTTTTCGTTATAATTTGCATTATGACTAACAGAGTATTGACCAACGCCACATACTTAACTATGACGTAACCATGTTCATGAAATACACTTGTGACACAATATTACATATTTTCTGAAGTAGGACATGAACTTGGAGAGAGGATGTAAGGAGTATTTGCATCTGAGCAGGGCCTACAAGGAGGGCAGTGCACTGAAACCAATCAGGGATCAAAGCTCATTCTGCACCTTTCACAAAAATACTACTGCTCTCCTTCTTTAAATGCATACAAGCTGAAGCTTTGATTCAGTGTGCCCTTAAAATTACACCATTATCTGTTCATTTACATTACAATTTCTTCCTTTGCAATTCTAAGATTAATTGCTCCTGTACAGCACCCATAGCTCCTCCTTCTATTCCCTCTTGTTTAACTTGGACGAAAATATTCTGACCTCCACCAAGCCTCATTAGCACTTCTTCAGCAATGTTCTCCAGTTATATCCTATTTGTTATGACCGAGACAAAAAGGCAAATTAATTTCAGAAAAAGAAATTGGAAGACACAAAAGAATGAAGGATGAACATCAGGGTCAGTTAATTTAACGGCAGCTTCAAAAATGATAAATGGGCAGAGCGGGCTCTGTTATGTTTTTCCAGGTTACTGCTTTAGAAAAGCTCATCTTTTTTCTTCCAAAACAAAAACTCCCAACTTTGATAGAAAAAGAGGTCTTAGAGTCTTAGGCCTTCTGTTTAGCTGCCAAATTTTGCTGCAAGCCTTTATAGAGAAAGAATTATGAACAAAATAAATTAGATATTATTACAAAGCTGAAAACTTTTTTTAAAGGGTCACACATATTTCCATTTTTCTTTATTGAAAAATAAACAATTGAACAAAGTGGAGATCTCACCAAACATTTTTTGAAGAGCAGCAATTAACGCTTTGGTGGTTATCAGTAATGAGTCAACATTTCCTTAAGAGAAGAAAAAACACTACCTGCCACTACAATTAATTGTAATCTCTGTCATATATATACAGGGCACAACCCAGATATCCCTGCAAACGGAAATGTGTAGGTGACCCCACCCCTGCAGAGACCCAATTGTCCCTGGGGATCCATTCACCCACGCTCATCCAGTTTGGAGGCTATGCTTCAATGTGCTGCTCTACAACAGACAACCAGAACCATCTCCTGCGTTTCATCTTGCAACACACTGACAGACATACTGGAAAAACATCCACATAAATTTAAATTTTAGATTTAAATTTAACTAGAAGAAATCAAACCCAAAGCCATAATGAAATGCCGAATTCTGATCCCTGTAGTTGCTTAATTTCTTAGATTTGCCTCTGTATTCTGGCATTTGTTCACTAACTTCTAAAAAAAAGAAGCATCTCTTTCTACATATATGACAAATACTCTTTTTACAACATCAAATATTTCATTAACACCATTTTAGAGCCAACATTTTGATTCCTATCAAGACTATGGAAAAACCATATGGACTTTAGGAAATCTAGATTATAAACTCTGCCATAGCCAAACATCAATAACATCTACTTTTCAAATACCTATTTTAAAAAGTATTTGGCTAAATTTAATTAGGGCATTTATTTCATAGGAATGTGCTGGATCATATTTGAGAAAAACAGTATTTTGAAAATTATTATCAAGTTTTGTATCCAATAACTTTTTTTTTGTCCTGTTGGTTTTATCAGCTAATTGAAATAAAAGCTGAACTTCAGAAAGACAGGCATACCTCAAAGGGACCCAGTGCCCTATCTCACAGAAATGAGTTACTGTTCTGTCAGTAGCATGGCTCCAACTAAACTATTTCCATGCCTGACATATTGTGGCTTTGAAGGAAAAAGTGACCCAGTAGAAACCACATAGTATTTTCTTCCCTTCACCTTCGGTTTAAGAGGTGCTTCAGAGCTGTTCCATTTACCCTCTATCAGACATTAAGACTCACACTTCCCTCCTGAGAAGGTTAGCATGAGAGGCAAAGCCCCCAAGAAGCAGAAGATCGGTTACAACACAGAGATAACTGATCTCAGGCTGAGCACCCAGGAGCACACACAGATTAATTACATGGAGCCTCAGTCCTTGCTGCACTGCACGGGAGGGCCAGCACAAGCAAAGTACAGTACCTGTCATCTTGTCCCAGATCCTCACTGTCTGGCATTTCAGATGTAAAAGGGAATTCTCAGTCTCTCTCTACCAATCTAGATAATCCAGGCAATGATCTTCTAGTCTGTTTTGTGTTTTAGGAGCCACCAGCCAGGCACCTGTGCTGCTCTCCGCCAGGAAGAATGCTCCTTGCTCAGAGAGCAAATGTTTACAAGACATCCTAAGAGCTGCTGGTCTTGAATGAAGTTCAGAGCGGTCGCCTTTGATTGGCCATGGCTATAAATAAACAAGTCGTGACTCACCTCACACACTATGACAGGGTGTTTAGTAGCAAGCACGGTCAAAAGCCAAACAGTTTGTTTTCCTTCTGGTCATGTGAGGGAGAATCACCACCCATTTAGTACTTTTATTTTTCTGCTTCTACTGGAAATCTTCCTCAATATCTCCCATTTTTCTCAGGTGTAAGCAGCAACCCAAATGATGAGAAGCTAAATCACTCAAACTTCAATAAAGTGAAAGGCTTGAAAATATGACAGCAAAGAGTTTATTCTTAAAACCATAAAAAATCCTTTTTTTCCTCCCTGCAAAGCATCAGTCACAAGCTGTCAGAAGAAGCCAAATTATTCTCCAATGACTACATTCACAGATGAAAAAAATCCACAAAAACTTAATAATTCTTTTTAATAAGGAATAGGAAGACAAGTTTTCAACAATGATTAATTGCATTGCATTTAAGTTCTGATTCTAATCTCATCTGCCACAACTAATCTTAGACAGGAATACTAGAACATTGTGCTGAAAGAGTCCTCAAAAACTAAAGTGTGCTGGCAGGAGGAAGCTTTCTGCCAAAATACTTTGATTGCTTCTGTGAAGGTGAATTGAATATGGATTTCCTCCTACGGCTTTTCCTCCTATTGCCGCATGCATGACAAGGATTCTGTCACTCCAGCTACACCAGCTACGTCTCTATTAATTTTCAACACCCCCGCAACCTTATCTATGCTGGTGAAGCTTTATCACACAGCCCAAGACTCCAAGGATCCCTATGTCTGTCGTTCAGCACGTGGCTCAGCACTGCTCCTTCACACAGCTCCCTTCCTTCACTGAACAGGCTGACCTGTTGTTCTTAATATATTTTCAAATCCACATTATATCCAGAGACCTTCACGTAAGAAATCTCTTTTCCTAGGAAGGAACCTAAATTATGTAATGCAATATATAAATAAGGATTAATAAATGTTATGCCTACAACCAAGACTTTCCATGGTCACCGATACCTCCATACTCCAATGTAATAATTTTTTCTTTTCTTTTCTTTCCTTTTCTTTTTTCTTTTCTTACTTCTGATAGTTATAGATGAAATAATTAAAAGTTGAATTTCTTCAAGTTTAATCTGAAACAACAGAGCTGCTAAATTCAAAAATCTTAATTAATGAAATGATTCTGGGTAACAGTTTAATCTTCAGATTGAAGTTGTGATGTCTTCTAATTAGAAAATGAAGCAAAAGAAGTAACTGAAATCTGCTAACACGAAGGAGCATCATTCAAAATTTAAATGTAGCATCAAAAATGAAAGCAAACAAATCTGAACCCCTTATGCAACTTGGGCTGCTTCAGTTTCCATGCACTGCAATATACTCTTACACAACCACCTAAATTTACTATGTCAAATACCTTTTTATATATTCCATTTTAATGCTGATGATCACACTCAGAAGCTGAAAAGCTTTCAGTATCAAGTCTATCCCTGTATTTCAGCCTTAGGACTTGATGTACTTTAAACTCCTCAAGTGCAACTTTGGACTGTTTATTTCTTGGTCACACTCTGTACCCAGAACTTATTGCTACAGCAGAAAAACTGTTTACTTTTACAATTCCTTACAACTCTTTCCAGCTCACACTGAGGCAAGGAGGATAATATCACCTTATTTACTTATTCATAAGGAAGACCTGGAAAAATTAGGTTCAAAAATGTCTACTAAATGAGTACCTATATAAAATGTCAAGGACCTGTTAGGTTGGAATTAGAGCATTTATAAAACACTTCAGTACTCTAGTATTGAAGTGGTATTCTAGTGGTATCACTGCTCATCACTTTTGAAAATCATACTTGACAACAGCATGAGTGCATAATTAGTGGAACTGCAATCACACTGAAGTATTTTGCTTGATATCACAAAGACGATCTAGAAAAATCATCTCTTTTTTTTTATCATTCTGAATTCTTCTGCACCCAAGGGAATTGGAGTTTGTATTGGCCCTTCTGGAGGTTTCCTGCAGAACAGGTTCCAGATTATTTCACAGCAGCATGAGATGGACTGACCTCTCCAAGAACACTTGGGTGGAAGCAGCAGGTAAACAGAAGTACTGTACTGAATCAGGCCAAAGGGCTTTGGCATCTTTTATTGTGTCCAAAAGGAACAGCCAAGGAAAAAATACATTGCTTCCTTCTACAGATAGTCTTCCAGACTCCAGCTTGTGGAGATTTGTGCCACCAGTGATGCCTATTTTTTAGCTCTGAGTGGATTTCTATCCTATGGTGACACCTACAACATCTTGTGGCAAGAGCATCTGCAGATTAACTGCATACTATTTGGGAACAAAAAACCAGCAAACCCCCACCCAATACTGTTTGCTCTAGTCTAGCCACTTCAACTGGCTTCCAGGATGTTTTATACTGGAACATGCAGATGACAGTTAACTCTCTGCAGCTTTTCACAGTGATTTATTTTTTTTTTGCAGACCATTATAGTTTGGGGTTTTTTTTTGATGGGACTGCAAAATTGAAAGACAAAGCTGTTTAGAAAAGAGTTTACAGTTTTTTATCATTGCTAAAAATCAGTTTTAAACTTCTCTAATATTGAAAACTCAGAGCAACTAGAAATGACAGAATGAGGAAGGAAAGTATTTTCCTACCCATGTTATTTTCCAAGGAGATCCTTATTTCCTTGCTTAGCCACAGCTAAGCTGTGTATTAACTGCACTGGAATTGAGTCACTCTTCTCTGTCCTTCTAAGTTCCTTCTTGCCACTTTTGAGGCCTCAACTTACATGACTAATCTGTGCTTCTCTGAGCAACTTCTTTGTCTGAGCTGCTACATTCCAGCCTTGCCATGTCCCTCTCAGTTCTTGCAGCGTGTTCTGAAATTCTCCCTCCCCTTGGCTCTGTTGGTTCTTCAACAGAAAGAACAACCCCTTCCACCTTACAGTGAATTCCTCCTCCTTGTGCTATTATTTCTGAAAGGAAAATGGGAGCCCTTGGTATCGTAATCAAGAGGAAGAAGATTGTATCTACAATATCCTCCTCTTGGTCAGCTCATTCAGCTTTGAAAGCCCTATTTTGCTCACCTGTTTCATTCATGTAAGCTCTTGCATGCCCTCAAACATCCTCACTATTCTTTTGTAAATTCTTCCTGTGTTTACCATAACCAATTTAAGGTAGGAGAGACCAGAATTGTAGTTATTCCCAGTGAGAGCATACTATTATTTACACATGCTGGCCTCTTTTCTAAGTTGTCCCTCGTGCTCTGTTGGCTGTCATTACCACATTTTTACACAGAGCTTTCCAGAGTACCTGATCTTCTTTATGTAACTTCGATTACTTTAAGAATAAATTCTTCTTACTTCTGCTTCTCCCCATTATCCTGTTTTCCACTACGCTGACCTCATCTAGACCTTTCTGAAAACTTCCTTGAGAGCTGTTGAGTAACAGCTCTTTACTGTCAAATATGAAAACACCCCAAAAGATGTGCTGGTATGCAGATCAGATTGACAGTCTGCCTGACATATTGCTTGACCAGGGAATCTTACCAGTTTTGCTTGTTGAGTACAGATTTGGACTGAACATGTACCATAATTATCAAGTAAATGGCCTTTTCCCCAAATAGTATTGATATTTATGCAAAATTTTCCTTTTACCAGCAGGCACCAAAGATTGCACAAGTCTTCAGCAGAAGAAGGGAAATAAAAGCTATATTCTTGCTAGAGACAAGGAAGCAGCCTCACTGAAAAGCTAAAAAGGATTGGAAATAGTATCAGATACATTGTTTTACACACTCAAGATAGATACTGACGATGCTCAAGCGTTTTAGGAGGTAGGTGGTGTGTCCCACCGAGGCTGCAAGCTTTCAAAGGTTTTAATTAATCAGCCTGTGGCATACTTTAGCCAGACAACCAGCTCCAGAACTAGTCACAACTATTGCTGCCTTCTATGTCTCTCCTCATCTAAAACGAAACACAGTGCTTTCAATGTATAACCCTGTTCTAATTATTCAGCTATGAATGAGTCTCACTTCCAATAATGTGAATGAAAAAAAAAATTATATATATTATATATATATATATATATAACCTCACTCCCAAAAGAACATCTAGTTTAGTTTGCATTTTCAGAAGTAATGGAAAAGTCTAGCATTTCACTTTTTTTTACTTTAAGTAGATGGTTTGTACTGATGTTATCTTCAGCAAAAGCATGGGTTTAAAAATAACCATTATTGTCAAATACATGTTTAGGATGAAAATTAAGGTGTAATGACTTTGAATGCTATTGAAAAAAAATCATATTATTAACATACATGAAGTCCCCCAAAATGGACTGTTTCCCCTCTTTTTCAATTTAGGAAACTGAATAAAATGATCATATTTGTGTGTGTGTGCAGGCATGCGTACATTTATATATTTATAAGCACACACATATGCAAGTATATGTTTTACCATATTTCATCTTTTTGATGGGTGTGCCTGATTTTCCCATATTTTCAACCAAAATTTGCTAAAAGTTTCCTGTCCCAATTCTTCTATGTAAAGCTGAATTCAAACTGCAAATACTTATTATATTTACTTAACTTTGAGGTCTCTCCATACACTGTGAGATAAACAAAGGAAGCTGGTTTTAAAAGAGAAAGAACCTTTCATACAAGCATAAATTAAAAACCCTCAAACTGGACCTGCTGAACCCGCTCAGTTCTTTGATGGGGTATTATCCCAGGTGTAACCACAAGCAGTAAGCAGTGTGCTAAAAAAGACAAAGACACCTATTACACACAAAACATAGTCTGGCATTTAGCTGTACCAAGGCTCAAGATTGGAAAAAAAAAAAAAAGAAAAAAAAAACCTTTCAACAGTTGAAGACCAATAAAAACAAAGAATAAAAGTGCTAAAAGAAATAAATAAAAGAAAATTTTTCTTTCTTCATGGAATTCTGCATTTTGTGCAGGATTCTTATTTGTACCTGGATGGAATAATTCATTGTTAAACATTTTTTAGATCACAAGCTGCATTTTCAGAAAAAAACACCCCAAACAAAAAGCATTCCCTTTTGACAAAAAAAAAGTAGTGCGACATTCAAAAAGCTCAACAAGATACCACATGCAAGAAATATTCACTGGGCAGAACAAAGCACATGAACATGTATTTTTAGAGAATCATAAAAAATTAAGTATGAAAGCAGACTGACTATCAACAGACACCAAAACCTGAGCAACAATGAATTGTCACTATGAGGTCTTAGTGTTTCTCACAAAGCACACATAATAATGCTCCCTGGTGCATGACAGTATTTCCAAGTTTCAAACACAAGCAGAAAAAGGAGTTAAAGGAAGTAAGAGACACTTCAACTGCAGTTTTAAAAGCAGATTATTACATTTTAGTCACATGAAGACAGCAAATCTTGCTGTTTACAAATATGACAGATCATGCTGGATTTGTGTGACAAACAGAAAGGAGCTGGAGACAGGAAGGTAGATCTTACCACTAAGGGTGAAAATCTCAACTGCTCTGTGACTTTTTGGCCATGGAATCTTGTTAAACAGCTATAAAAGAAACAAATATTTGGAGGGAAAAAAAAAGACTAAACAAAAACCCTAAACCCACATAGCAATGATCTCAACCATTTCTGAATATAACGGAGTATTTTTTCAAAATTTTCAAGAAACCTTTCACATATTGTTTCATGAAATTATTTGATTTATTATACTGCATTTCTACAAAGGTTTTCTCCTAGTTCTCATGATCTGTAATTCAGTCAAGTCATATTAAAATGCATTTTTTTTCTCTAGGCATACATGCTACTCAAGATTCTGAGTAGCCCTGCCCATCTCCCTGTCTCTTTGTTTGTAGCACTCTGAATCTGTTTCTTCTCAGCAGTTGTTTTCTTTTCCTACTGACAAAAAGAACTGTATGAAAGGCAGACCATACAGCAAGATACTCAGACCACATACTGAGTGCACCTATGTCTAAAAGACGTTGCTGATATGCTCACAATTTGCTTAGATGACACACCATTACTTCAATGCTGCAATCATCCTATGAACATGAGGAGAGGAGCCAGTTTTCCACCTAATTATATAATTTATTCTTTGGTGCAGCATAAGAAAATCTCTCCAGAGAGAGATTAGTGCAACTGCAAGCCATAACTAGATCCAAGTCCAGGTCACCAGTTCTGAATTAGACCTTAGAAGCTTAAGGATGAATAACTGCAGGACTTCAAGTACATTATAATGTAAGCACAGCACACAGTTATGTATCATTCCTCATTTTCACTGACACCAACCCTATTCTCCCGTCCCAGCACAAAGAGCCAAAGTTTTGATTGATATTCAGAATTGCTAGCCAAACATTTTTATAGTAGGTATGATTCATTTTGATTCTTTAAGCTTCACAGCCTTTTTCAATGCCTGTATACTGGAAGTGAGACAGATGACTAAATGACTGCAAATTTATCAACTTACTAGCATCAACTTATCTATTTGTTTGCTTACTATGAGACCAGACATGAACTCTCCAGTGTTTACATGTCCGATGATAAAATTGCATTCATATTCTCTCCCTTTAAAAAGAGCTTTTTTCATTAGAATTGTCTTTCTTCAGTCTCAGTGTGGTAGTTTATAAAACTGTGCAGCTATGGCAAAAGAAAAGATTATTAAATTATCACTAACATGACTCAGTTTCGAGACCATATTTTCACGTGATGGAGAAACTGGTAATCTGAATGCTACATCTGTATGCTACTTTCCAACTCCAACACTTGTAACAGCAAGTTAGCAAATCTGATATACTATATGAAAAACAGTAACATGCACATTTATATAAGCAAATTTTTAAGTATTTACAAACTAAAATCAGGGAGAAAATGTCAGAATGCATGCCACTTTAGAATGCACGTATTTGTGTATGCTGATGAATAGGCTGGTTTAAAAAAAAAATAGGACCCTGTCACCACAGTTCATATTATGTTTTTACCTCACATTATAGCCCTACCAGCTGAAGAGAGAAAACAGACATAAACTTCTTAAATGCTAACATCAAAACTTAAAGAAAATAGTTCTACCTAGTATCCCTTGTGACAACATAGAAGGGTAAGATAGGTAATAATGAGAAGCATCAGCAAGAAATACATTATATAAAGCAGCAGTATGTTTCACACGATGGCAATTCATACACATACACAATTAGAAGCTGGGTAAGATGGTAAATTCTGAGTGCACTGATTAAAACAAAGCTAACTTGATCCTGAAGTGACTGGATAAACCAATTTCTTCACAGAGCTTCTCTAAAGTGAATACTTGTCAAGCCCAACCATTCTGCTCTTTTAATATCTAGCCCTCCATGAAACATGTGCAAATTTAAAGCAATGGGAGGCCAACACGACACAGCTCCATGGAAAAGGCAGAGAGGCAGCCAAGACTGCAAGAGAGAACTCAGCTCTCCCCCAACCACACCCACCCCCAAAAAAACTACAGTCAAGTGGCGCCTGGGCTAGTAGAAGTCAAGAAGGGTTTAGACGAGGGATGATGATTAATGAGGAGCTGCAGCCTGACCCATTTGTCAGCAAGGGCACCTGCTGAGCTGTGGCTGAGAGGAATCCCCCGCGCTGGCCAGGCGAGCGCTGCCAGAGCGCTCAGCCAGAAGGGCAGAGCACCCGATAACCTTCACCCTGCCTGGAGAGGGTGACAGGACCCAGGGCATTCTCCTCAGGGGCTGGGAGAACCCCTGGGAAGTCAAAACTCACTTCAGTTAGCTAGGCTTTTGTCCCAGAGACAAATTTGCCATTCCCTATTCCTTTACTATTAATTTTTATTTAAATTCAGGGCATTTCAGAAGGTGGTTTAGAACACAGGTATAGACCATTTGTATTATACAGCACGACAGCCGCTCCTGTCATTGCTAAAACTGCCTTTTCCCTCATCTTTAAAGGGACATAAAAAAATGTATAAAGAATCCTTTCTCATTAAGCTGTGTGAAATACATTTTAAAAGTACAATTTGCTGCTAGAGGACTGAAAAATTAAGCTTTCAATTTAGAAGTTACTTATTTATAGATTTGTACATATCTATATAAATCTGTAAAACACATAATATTTTATCACAGCTTTTGCTTTTTCCTTGAGAATCTTGAATAAAAATCATTGAACCCATTTCCCATCTCTGGATGTTCTTATAGATGTTCCTATAAAGAAGAGAAGCAGGAGGATGGAAAAAAACCCTCTCAACTCAGATTTTTACTTTAATGCAGTGAGGTGATTTTTCATATCAAAAAACCCACCAAAAAAACCACAAAAAAAAAAAAAACCTAAATAAAAACCAAAATAAAATAAACCCACCCCAAAGATTTTATTTGGGAAACATTCAGAGCACTTTAAATACATAATTTTTCAACTGTTTTTCAGGTAACCTCCAGTGCTTTTTGCCTCCTTTCAGTGACTAAGAAAGACTCAAAAGACTAATTTCCATCTGCTAGAAGTATTTGTTATAAAAGAAAAGCACCTCTTCAGTATGTTTTGAGTTTGATTACTGATTGAAGAAGTAAGTATTCTCCAAGATACATCTGCAGGGATTTTGGTTGAAATATTTGAAACTTTAACCAAAAAATTCTATTTATATGTCATTTTCAGAAACTTCTGTTTCTGTGTATCATCATATTGAGTTTCTAGCTGAATTCCCACACTTTGAGACTTTGATTATTATAAAAAATATCTGATTCAGCTAACCAGTTAGGACAGAAGTTGTCAAGGTACGCATTCTAAGAAAATTGTCTGCTTATGCTGAATACAACAGCAACACCTTGTACAGTCCTGACATGAGAACTTCATACATAATTGTTCAAACACATCTCAGTTTGTGCTCTAAGGCAAGCTATATGTGTTTAGAAGAGTATTTTTTTAAAGATCAGACATGCAAACCTCAGATTAATTGTTGCTCTGATTAATTATATGACTCTGATCTCATGCCTAAATGTACAAAAGCGTGATGTTAAGGTACACACTGACCTTGCAACTTCCTTGGAATGTGATGGTAGCAACAGACACTCCATCTAAAACTGAGCAACAGCTATCTCATGTGCTCTTCTCAGATTTCTCAGAGTTTAACATTTATATACAATTCATATACAAATGCAGATATAAATAGCTACATTTATTTCAGTCTTACTGTGTCACTTAACTGAATAAAAAGTCAATGTTTGGGTATTACCACGACCAGCTTGGCTGGGCCTGCCAAAGGCCCATCTAGCTCTGTGCCCTGTCTTTAACTCTGGCCAAAACTGAATACTTGGGGACACCTAAGCAACAGAATAAAAGTATGGGATAATGCATAATGATAGCTCCACAAAATACAATAGAGCTTCCAACAATTTGCAGCTTGGGGACTTCCAAAGTCAGAGTCGTGATTTTCTATTTAAAAGCCTTCAGTTAATTTTCTTTTAAAAAACTGTCCTGTAATTTATATTTAAAATCCATGTATAGTTCTAATATTCACAACAATCATGTGTCAAGGATTTCTGAAACTTATTACATATTTTTATTTTTCCTCACCTTTCTGCCTGTTATTTTGATGCCTTCTCATTCCAGAAGTGAGAGAGAAAGCATGTTCTGTGCGGTATTTTGAGAGACCTCTATTGTATTTCTCTTTAATTATTCATTTTCTCTTTTTAAAAGACCTACCTCATTTACTTGTTCTTTATAAGGAAATAGTTCTGTGTATTTTTTCTACCTTGTTGCTGTGCTCTGCATTATCTTTTCTCCTGTACTGTTTTCTGAAAGGTAGGAGATCAGTCCCACACAGAGTATTAAGAATTTGGACATACAATAGGTTTACGAGAGTGGGATGTGACTGTCATTGCTTTTTCCCTTCATGTCTTTTTTACTGATACTTAACAGTAGATTTAGTCTGTTGACCAATGCTGGTTTTGTGTGACCACATCTTATTCATGAGTGGTTACAGTCACCTTCAGACACTATTATTTTATATGTGAATTTGGTACTGGTATTTCTGCAGAACTTCACAGTTATCTACACTGAATTTCAGATGCTATTTTACTGAGAAAGAATCCTGTAACAATCTTCTGAAATTCTTCATAATTGGTCCTTGTCTTAATTTTCTTGAATAATTTGGTACCTGGTCATCCCACTACTCACTGCCTTTTCAAATCCCTTATGAATACATTTGTCAGAATAGCTCCAGCACAAATAGCAGATTTTTTTTTTCACTATGAAATTCTCTTTAGCATTACCTCTCACTATGAACTGACCTACAGTAACCTCAATGGCCACAACTACATCAGTGATCTATTAATCATACTACTAATCCAAGCACTCGGTAAAAAAAGGCTGAACTTCTGAAAGAGGAGCTAGGGAAAATCTAAGCTAGGGAAAATCTAAGCTAGGGAAAGGAAATGTGTGTCATATGGTGCTGTGGCCATAACATACACGTTCTCCCATGGTTGACGTGGGAGAACGTGGTTTTCTGCTACAGCAAATATTTATCTCCGAAAATTTTAATTAAACTGGCCACCTTAATATGTCTGATCATCTGTATTCATGAAGTGCCCTGCAGAATACGAGCATATGTTACTTTCTGTTTCCCTTGTAAAAATAAACTATTTACAGCTGTCTAGAATTTATCTTCAGTGTTATAGACTCTAAAACATTTGGAATAATAATTTTAAAAGTGTTAAAAGCATGAAATATATATTTAGTAGTAAATATGTAACATCTCTTATGTCAATAAGAAATAAGAGACAAAAAGGAGACTTGGAAGGAATATCGTGATTTTTGCTGAAAAACAGCTGAGCTGTTTTACTCAACTGTATGTTGAAACACCTAAAAGAGTATAATATGTTATTCTGCTGATAGGCTCACATGCTTCAACAAAACTGTGCCAGGACATTCCTTCCTAAATTAGTGACTAATCAGATGCTGGGCTGGGAAGCACACCCTCACATGTTACTACCACCCAGACGTCTGCAGCATTAAAAAACAAAAACCAAAAAAACCCCAACTACAACTATATGTTCTTGCGTCCCCTATAAATAATTTCCATCATGCGTTTTGTAACCTAATGCTTGCATTTGGCAAACCAGATGCAATTAAAGGTCAAAACCTGACTACTATAGAAAGTACCTGACTACTCTACTACTTCTGATCTTTCTCATGACTATTACCATTCTAAATATTCTAAGCAAAGATGTCCTCCTCCCTCCATACCAATAACTAGTATATATTTCTAAATACTAGTATATATTTTTTGTTTCATTGATCACAAAAGTTTCTTGCTTCTTTTATCAAGTTCTCAGATTAATCAAAATTGCTTGCTTCTTTTTCTTTCTTATTACCCTCAGATTTCCATTGTCCTTTAAAAATTGTTTAGAATTTGAAAACTTGACAGAAATTAAGTCAATAGGCTTTTAGAAGACCAGCACTTTTTTTCTTGTTGTTTTTGCGGAACAAACCCTACTCCTTAAAAAAATATGTGTATAGCAAAAGCAGCATTTCTGCCTACAGGAAACAGTTAATACAGGGCAATATTAAAAGAGGATAAAAGCTACTTGTATTTTCAGGAGAAATACATTTTTTTCTCATGTTTAGCAGAAGACATTCCATTTGCTTTTCATGTAGTCTTTAATGATAATATAAAAGTACAGAATATGGTTAACCTTGCTACCTATTTTTATGGAGCTTTTAATCAACCATCATTAGCCTTACATTTAAGAGAAGCCATTCCAAAATGAAACAGTCCCATTTTCTTCTTAATCCTAAAGGAGTCTCTCTATTTAAGGTAACACTGGGGGCTCCCTAAATGCTATAGTTTATAAATACCCTTTAAGATGACAAGTCAAATGACTTCAGGATTGCAAGTTATCTCTCACAGTTGTTCAACTGTTAAAATGGAAAGTGGTAAGAATAGAATAAAAACACCGATGGCAAAAATATTACATGTGCAATGGAACAAACATAGCGCACAGGACATGACCATTTTAACATTACTCTTTTCACTTAAATTTACTCTCTACCCGTTGAAAAGGTCAGCTTTGTGAATTTCTCTCCCGATGAGCAATTTGAGGTCTGTCACTCCATTCACACTCTTACACTCATCAAAAATGCAATCATCCTTTATTTACGATCAGTCTGGTACTTGTTGCAACAATATTGTTCTAGTTTAAGTACTAATTTGATGCAATCCACCTAATTCTATAGTAATCTACATTTTAAAATACATAAAAAATGCGAAAAATAGCAACATTACGTTTGCAAGCAAAACGAATCTCTGAGGCAGGCAAACACATCCAGCAGCTCTGTGGCAATCCAACAGGCTGCTTCCGGACTAGGCAGTAGTTACATTTATTTTATGGTGTAAGCCTACAAAGAGGTAGAAAAAGGATCTTTCAACTGTTTGTCAGGTTATGTTCTCTTTTGCAATGCTTGGTACTAAAAAAGTACTATTGCCTGTTAACCAATTCAAACTTACAAACACAACGTGCAGCTAAGGTCTGACTGTCTAGACATCTAACTGTGTCTGCCTAAGCTCTTTGAAGTCTTTGAACTAGAAGAGAGAGCCTTGCTAACTCGGAGAATTGCCCTAGAAAACAGATGTCCTTAACAAGGAATTGACTTTTGCCAGTTTATGCTGTCTGCAAAGCCTTGGAGTACAGTATCTCCACTTGAAGACTGCACTCTGGTCAGTAATTTAGTGTCACTTCTGCTGTATTGATATGAAGCTACTTCTGCATAATCACAAATTGCAAGACAGATAAATTCCCACCAAAAATTAGAAAATCCCGGAACATGGAATATTTGTTCATAAATCTTTATGTATTAGGGATAAATATTGAGGGTGAGACCTGACAGAGGCAGTGACCAGTTGTTCTGTTCAAAATGATGTGACTGAATCCAAGTCATCTCCTTTCCCTGTCTGAGCTGGTTGGGAAGGCTGTTGCCACCCGTCAAGAGGCAGTTCTTGTAACTTGAACCTAGTAAGTTCAACACATGAGTTAAAGTACATGACATTACTTTTTGGCTGACATTTTGTAAGACTATGTCCAAGTCTCTTGGAGCCTTCAAATGGAAGGATCTTTACTTAAGATATGAGGGGTCTTTGTCACTTTCTACTGCATACACACAATTCCAAGTTTCACTTTCTTATTGACAACATGCCTGTCAATCACACCCCTGGACAGGTTCTCCTGTAATGCTACTTAGGCTGGCAACCAAATTAAGAGTGTATCCTTCTACACCCTGTGCTGAAGCATTCTATTTATATAAACAATTTGTAAATAGAAACAAGTTTTAAAAAAACCAAAACAAAACCCAAAGCAAAGTATTTATGCTGAAAGTGCAGTAGTATTCACAACTGACAACAATATGTAAATGTGCCTGCCATACTGACAATTTCCAAGCAGCTTTGGAAAAAAAAAAAGGGGAAAGAATAACAGATGCCATGGTTAGCATAAAAAAGCTGACCTGCTCAAGAACAGCCAGAAAAGAACATTTCATTAGATTCAGGAAGTAACTAGATATTGCCCTTTTAATTCATTTGATACTCTCTGTGGGGTATTGCACTCCACAACAAGATTAATTGCTTGCTTCACAAGAAGTCACTGAAAACAGAAAAAGTAATCTGAGATGGATGGTACCAGCATAATTCCTCTGCAGTTTTTCAGATAGATTTCTCTCTACAGAGATGTTCACAGACTTAAGTCTGTGAAGTCCCATGAAGATGGGATAGGCAAGGATTTTAAGAGAAGCTTGTAGCTTTCAATGTATGACCAAAGTGTGGCCCACATCTCAAAACAGAAGTGAGTATGGTTTATTTTCCCTGTAATTAAGATTTTTAAAGTTTTAGCTCAGTTGATAACAATACTGGTGTCAATATTGCTGTACAAGTAAGAAATATGAAAGTATTCAAAAGTGAAGGACACCTCCAGACTCTCTTGCTGAAAGCTGGGAAAACTTGCCAAGCAGCAGGTGACCACAGCTGTTTGCAGACACAAGTCTGCAAATTCAAATGCAGCACTTGCCATCCTTGCTGTTGTCCAAGATGGAAGAGTAGATCTAAACACTCCTTACTGAGAAAGCACAAAGCTGAGACAGGGACAAGTGGTATGGGGGAGCTTCAGAGTAACACTAATTCTTTTAGCAATTTTCTCCTTGTGAATCCCTTGTTTGTTTCTCCACTCACCTCCCTCTGTGCCATTGCCATTTTCTGTATTCACTTTATAACTTTCCTTTCAACTCCATCAATTTTAAGAAGTTCTTTTACTTTCAAAGTGCTAGGAAAAAACTGAACTAAAAAAACCCTCAAATACCTTCATTTCTACGAATCTTCTACCTAATATTTGGTTAGTGCTGTGACCAAAATAAACATTCTATCATTACAATAAACACAGTGACAAAAAAAAAAAAAAAAAAAAAAAAAAAAAAAAAAAAAAAAAAAAAAAAAGATGTGAGAAAGCTGAGATGATGGCAGGCAGCAGAGGGGAGGGTGCATTTTTTCCCCAGTGATGACAATATGGGTGGCACATGACATGCCAGTGAGTATGTCAGAACTGGGTCAGCTCAGAATTAGCAGCTCAGGTTGTCCACAATGGGAAATCCACCTGCCTGTGCTCACAGATGCCTTTAACAGAACTGCATTTTAGACAAAGTGGATCCTGGAGCAAAACACTCACCAATAACTGAACAGTGACTGCAGCTCCATACTTAAAAATATCAAACATGGAATAGAGCTGGCTTTACTATATGTTGAAAATTGCTGAAGAAAAAATGCACTATGTTTAAAGAAAAAAATGATGAACAAAGGCTGTGTATCCATCCTCCTCCCATCACCACAGGCTATGATCACATTTTCCAACTGAGTGCAGCCGTTCATTTTTACCAATGTGTAACAAAGGAAATTAACTACTGAGCCACTTTTGCACAGGTTGCAGCAAACCATGCAGTTTGCACAGACTGCACTTATGTCAGGTATTTATTTCACACATCTAATCATGGACGCAGAATTATTATTTTGTAATACTTTCATGAACAAATTATTACAAAATTTAAAAAAAGAAGTATTTAAAACTTAACTTATTTAAGTATAGTAAAAATACACATCTCACAGTACCCAGATGAACTTTTTTCTCAGCATGGAGGCAAACTGGCAAAATCACAGAACCATTTAGTTTGAAAAAGGCTTTCA
Source organism: Agelaius tricolor (assembly GCF_023055355.1). Lineage (NCBI taxonomy): Eukaryota > Metazoa > Chordata > Aves > Passeriformes > Icteridae > Agelaius > Agelaius tricolor. The sequence goes on along the minus strand of NW_027269262.1, from coordinate 20,917,178 downwards.
AGATTATCCAGTCCAACCACAAAGCAAGATATAAGGATCTTTTGAAACCTCCACATAAAATTGCCTTATATTTTTTCATGAAATTAATCCTTCTGGCTTAATAGAGGAATAATATTTGTTTATCCCTGAGAAGATACAAACAGAAGACACACACCCCCCAAAAGGCTTTGAAACAATATGCTTAGAAATTATAACTGAAATCACCTGTTTGTGAGATTAGCAAGACCAAAAAACAACTGTCAAATCAGACTATGTGAGGTGCTGTTTTGAAGCTTAGAATTTTAATTAAATATTTGTGTAAGAACACTTCTGTCACCAGAACAGAAGAAAAAAATTTCCCAGAAGGACACTACAATAGTCTTCCAAATGATTCCTTCGTATCTCAGTACTGGAACCCTAAAATAAACAATATGAAATGCTTTCAGAGCTCTCTAAATAGAACTAAAAGTTTAAAACAATTCTGAATAATTTTGCTTACAACTAGCCAGTGGGGGTACAGGAAAGGACAGGATTGTGGGACAAAGAAGTAGAGTAATAAATTTCTCTAGGAATTACAGTTTATGAAGTAAAACTACAAAAAAAGGGCTATCCAAGCAATTTTAGATCAACTGCTTTCACTTGGATATTAGAAAGACACTGAGCAAGTAAGTAACAAAGCTAAGAAGCTGTTAAAGCAGTCAAGGAGGATTATTCAGCATCCAAAAAAGTAAAAAGAATTTCTTTTTAAAAAGTACACAGGCTGTCTGGAAGATGAAAGCATACATCTCAACTGCTACAATGCTTTTGAAATTCTGCTATATGACACTTAAAAGCAAACTGGAAAAAAAACCACCATATATGCAAACCCCATAACTTCACATTTAATTGAAAAGTTATACCAAAGGGGAAGGGCAGGGTATTAGAAGTGCCTTGTTATTTGAGACTGGTATGTCCTTAACATTTTCATTCAGTATTTGCCTTAATCCTTCAGATGAGTGAGTTGCAGTAGCCCAGAAAGAGTGCAGACACAGCAAAGGACAGAATCAGGGTTCAAAATATATAGCAGCTCAGATTGAGAAGTGGCATAAAATCAACTACCCTGACTCATCAGGAACGTGCTTTAGTTGACAAGGCAAGTGCATAAATGCAAAAGGGGAAACAACTTATTAAACAAGCAGTGCAGTGGAAAAGGACAATGTTTCTACTTGAGTTATTTACAAGTTCTTAGGAAAAAAAAAAAACAACTATGCCTGAGATGCATTCACAAGACATTTACCATACACAGCACCAGTCATGTCTTTTACCTGATACTGCTAAGTGTTTACTGATGTTGCTCAGTTTGAGCATCATGCTCAGAGCAATACAGATACTGACACACGAATAATGCCATTTTCTGTAAATATAACTGGGTTAGAATATATTCCTGTATAAAAACAGTTAAAGTAGCTCCAGTACAATTCTGCTGGGCCTTTGTTTCTGCCCTTGCTTCTTCAGAAGTTGCACTTCTTGCAGCTAAGATAATGTTTTACCTTTATGTTTAACTAATAGGGACAGAAGACAAGCAAGGCTTACAGAAAGAGGAATGCAGTATTCTTTTTGTAATTGTAAAGAAATGTGACAATTCCAACACTTTCTCCTCTTCTGTGCATCCTCTGTAATGAAAGGTGAGCTGAGCTTCTGGGGACAAGGAAGAGAGGAAAATGCCTCGTGATGGCTAAGACAGAATTGAGATATAACCAAATTACTAGAGAACCACAGAGAGTAGGCTTGACTTCAAAAGTTTGCAAACCACTCTATGTGAGAAGATGTTGGTTATGTGCACTACATATAATTTCTGGCAAATATAAGAAAAATAACAAGCCAAACAAGCCAACTATATCTACCAGTGAGATACATGGCACCTATAAATGCTGTGCAACATCCCTCATTTCCCCTCCCCTTAAAGAAAAAAAGAACCAACCAACCACCAAACTTTTCCTGCAATTGGATAGAAAAAGGTATTAAACAGTTTTCAGACTGAGTGTGACACTTTTGCCAAAGTTACAGCATTTCTACTGAATTATTGGTTTTTGCTCCTGTAAGAAAAACTTTACCACTATGTTTATTTTATCATGTATCAATATAAAGCAAACAAACCCAGCAGAATACATTACTTGGAAAGGTAGCTAACAACTTGGAAATAACTAGCCAGAAAGAAGAAATAAGGTCACATAATATTAACAAAACCCAAAAAAATGAAGGGTTTTTGCAATGTAGACAATTCTTTCTGCGATCTGCAGAAGGTTTGATCATTCATGTGTAAAGTGCCTTTAGAAAAAAAACCCCCAGACATATTGCTGCCTATCTGAGTTGTAGCAACAGATTCTATAAAACAAAGGACAATTACAATCTGGTATTTGAACAGTAAAGTGGTTACTGAAAAAGTATGGGTTTAGGCTGCAAATAAAACTCAATTTCCATTTGCTTTCCACAAGTATGCATTCACTTCCTGAAGGACTGCAACAGCTTTTATATATTAAGAACATTTGGGAGAACCATATTTGAAGCAGAATTGTTTGATATATGTTATCTAGCCATCTATATCTTCCAACACAAACTCATACAAATATATGAGGCGAAATGAACAGAACAGCAACCACTATGTAATACCAAGGCTGGAAGTCTTTGAATACTCCAGATGCCTTCAGACTACATTGAAATAACTGAAGAAGCAAATATTTGCTCTCTGGAGCCTATTTCTATTTATCTGTTAGACTATATTCTGCCCTCTGCCTTGCTGTAGGTCAACAGGAAGTATTTTCTTCAGTCTGTTACCAGATTGTGCAGTTGTGTAGGGCCATGTGAGGAATGGATCCTGTCTGGATGACCAAAGCAAGACAAAGAGACTGTGCAACAGAAACTGGAACTGATGGTGTCGTGCTTTGGTACTGACTGGCCCACATGACTGCCCTTGGCTCACATTACATTTTTTCCTATCTGTAACATCAAGGAAATGGATTAACAAGTGTATAACAGAAACACTTCTGCTACAGCCTTGATCTTGTTGGAGTTCCTAATGGAAAAAGACCTCTTATTTCCTAATCCACTCATCTGCAAAGAAATCTCTTTGCGACACCCTGAAGGACAGGACTTTTATTCTGAGATACAGTGAAGCAGCACATCCTTGGTGTCTCAAGAGTGATCTGAATACACAATCATACTGTGCCTGAGACTCATTTCAGAGAAACTTTACATACACAAAGAGGTAAATAAACCAAGTCCCCGTGCCCTGCAGTTATTACTGCTGTGGATTGGTATTGCTGTGTTTTGTGCCAAGAGTGCAAGAGCCAGTTTCTTATTGTAGCCACAAGCAGCAGTCAGTGGCATCTCCAAAACAGACAGGACTTCAGATCAATGGGGAACAATGACACAAGGGTTGTAAACACCTTTACTTGTCTCACCACCCTAGGCTTCCTGTCTAAATTCAAGGGAAACAAACAGTCACCATTAAGACACAATATACCTGACCCACCTACAGACATTTGTTTGGGAAGAGGTAGATCAGGATATATATCTCAAGAAGTATTTCAAATGTTTCTCCATTGATCATGAAATCAGACTAAGCAGACTACGTCAGAAATATTTAGGCACATGACTTGCAGATTGTCTTAAGCAAACCCAGCAGGCAAAACATATGTAAATCAGAGGTATGTAAAGCCTCTGACATAATAAACAAAGCATGGTAATTAGATGAAAGGGGCAACTGTCTCATTTGTATTTAGGGACAACACAAAGAGTTTTTTTCATTGTTCTCAGTGACATATTAGGAATAATTTTGCACAATTGTGTTACAGAGTTATTAGAGTTATGGAGTTATTAGATTCAAAAGATTATTTTTTCTTCTTCTTGGAAAAAAGCCCAATAGTCACACATTACATGAAATCTGTCAAGCTCTGAATGATGCTAGCTCAGAATATTGTTCTTCAGAGCACACTGACCATTGTAATGAATACAAATGTCTATGAGCTGGGCTAATGCAAGTGTGAAACCAGTGTAGATCAAAAGATGAATTCAGATCCAGAAAAGCTATGACCTGAATTTGAAGCTGATCTGTCACATCAGCTGACCCAGAAATGGATGTTGTTACCTACCAAACAGTAACGCTCGCCTGCAAGCGGGCAGCAATTTTGATGGCTCTGGGAGTCCACAAGTGTCACCACAGCTAACTCTCATAAAAGGAATCCACAAAGAAGGGACTGGAGGAGGGAGGAGGACTGGTGAGAAACAGGAATATCCTGGGCTTAGAAAATAACCTCTGTGTGTCAGTTTGTAACCTTCTATCAGTGAAGGCTATTATTTCAGAAATATCTCAGTCAGCTAACTACAGAGCTTCAGGAGCACTTCAATATTAACCATGGTTTTCAACATCAAGTCCTAAAGTGCTTCAATAAAGACAACTGCCCGTTAAAATCTTCCACCAAGAAGTGTCCTTTTTCTCTTGCAAATGTTACTGTTTCTTCTTAGGGAATTCCAAATCTTCATTGACCCAAACACACGAGCGGCAGTGGATTAGACATGCTGTTCATGGTGCTGCACGCTTATTTTTTCCTCCTCTCAGGAGCAGAGGAGAAAATGTGCTTTGGGAATAAAAAAAACTTTATTTCAACCTACAGGGTCAGGAGAACCCTTTCAGGATTTATTTTCATAGTCTAAAGGATTATATCCACAACATTCAACGTTCAATAATACAGTAAATACTACACACCTACTGCAGTCTGTGGCTGAAGCAGCCATTAGTGCAGTAGGGAGCTTAACACCATGACTGGTCAGGCAAGGCTCTTCCCAGAAGTCCCAGGTAGCTTTGATCTGAGAAAATGATAAAACATAACAGGGGACTGAAAACACACTATGCAGAGCTGCTTGTCTTCAGAGCATTAACTCCTTTTTTTCTGGCTTATTATTTTCAGTCACTCACTGATGGCCTTTTAAAAGGACTGTTGCTCAGTCCCTTCTCAGGCTGCAACTAGGGTTTTTTAGGCTTGCTATAAAATAATAATTCTGCATTAATATTAATTTCATCTTCTTAAGTTTGACCACTCAAGAAATGAAGGTGTGCTACAATTCCTGTGGATATTCTAATACATCTACTGACTTAAACATAACACCGCACTGACTAGAAAAGCTCCAGATTTCAAAGAAATCTCTCTAGGATAGGAAGAAATAAAACAGCTTTATAATAAGGAACAGTAATTTAACAAGTGACCTTTTCCAGTGCTCCTTTAAAAGCTGTCACCCATTTTTAAAAAAGGCAAGATACCTTTACAGCAGTTCCTCAGAAACAGAACTAGATTTGGGGGAAAAAATGTGCTAAAATGCTACCATTCCTAAGGAAGGTTTAGCTTATCTTCAGTTTGAAATTTTAAAATTAAAATAGTACTAAATGACTCCATTAGAAATACAATCACAGGTCTTCTTACATAGACACATTTTACATGTGAGACAACAAGCATTCTGCATTTAAATTATGGCCATGAAAAAAGTAATGCTATGCTTGTTTTGACTAGTCAGCAATGTTCAACAAAGATGAAGGAGGACCAAAAACAAGTGCCACAAATTAACAGCATTTTCATTGAAGTACTTCAGTCTCTGATACTTGGAATGTACATGCAGCAGACAAAATACACAATGCATGTGAATGTTGAAAAAATGCGAGTTTCAGAACAGTCACAATCATTAATTCACCCTCCAACTACCAAAAGTTTACCATTTCACTATAAAACTCATCAGAAATCAGTGCCGCCATTTATGAAACATTCGACTGAGCTTGTGACTGACTGATACTAATTTTCAAAACCAGAATGACACAACAAAAAGGTAGGGCAGGAAACGAGTCTGTTCTGATAATTTTGGTACCACCTACATCTGTTTCAATAAACCAAACTGAGTGTGGCAGTTCTGTCAGGCACTAGAATTGGTCAGTTCTGCAGTTAAATCATTAAAATGGCTCTTAGCACATTTTTGGCGGATGCCAACTAGCACTTGCCAAAGCAATCCAGAGGAATTTCAAAGCTGGCACAGACTAGAAATCCTTTCCTGCCTGCACACAGCCATTCTGCATGGACCTTAAGGCAGTTACAAACTACAGATGCAGGGCTGTAGGGCCATCATGCCAAAGAAAAATCATGCACACATGTTATTTATTAGAATAGACATTTATAAAATAGGCATTGTCTCTCACTGAAAGTATCACCACAAAGATCTACCACATTTTTTTCTCTGCAAGTTATTTAAGAGCCAGTGATTCTTTGCTGGATATGGGGATATATTTGGCACATCTTGCTCATATATGATAACATGAAAACAGTTTTTCATATCCAATTTTGAGTAAAATGAAAAGGAACCATGCACCCAGCCTCAACATTTTACAGAATTCTTTCAATTTCAATACAATCAACAGGCACATTTATAGGAGCATTCAGAAAAAGAAAAGCCCACCCACAGTGCAAACAAACGCAAAGTCATTTTGTGAACTTATAAAAGCTATAAATGAAAGGCTGGGTGCACCAGTTGAAATTTCATTTCGGTTAAACAGCGTCTCTTAAAGCTGCCTTAAGGCAGAGGACTGTGAAGTGTCTAAAGCAATATCTATTTTTAGGGAAGGCACACAAGAGCCAGAGAACTGCAAACCACTAAACACTCATCTCTGCTCTGTGCAAACTGTCAGGAAAACTAACAAAGGGCATGCATGCCTGTCCCAATGTAAGCTGTAAAGGACATCGTATCTCAAACCTTCCGTCCTTTCCAAAAGTGAACCTGCTTTTAGATGAACACTGATGTCCATAAAAAATTACCTGGATTTCTGAGAAAGCTTTCAACAAGGTCTCTCATCAAATGCTTTTATGGAGCATAAGAAGCCATGACAAATGAGAGGAATTATTCTGGTAAGGACAGAGACCAGCTGCAAGGATTAGCAGAATTTAATCAAGTATCACATGATTTTCTTGCAAAAAGGCAGATGAAATGTAAAGAAATTAAAAGATAAAAAAACCCCATAACTCTTAAAGTCATATAGGCTTTAAGCTGATCTTTACTACTCAAGACATTACCTTGAGGTGATTATCCATGACAACATGGATCCATGAAAACACCATTTCAGAGCTCAGCAGAGGTTGAAAAAGCCCCAATCAAATGTTGGGATTTATTATGAAAAGAAGAGAGGGACAATGTATAGTCCAAGGATCTCCCTGAATGCTATTTGTAATTCTGTCTCCCCAGCAAAAAGGGGCACAGAAACAGAAGAAAAATGCAGAAAAGCACAATGAAGACATCAAAACTCAGAGAATCTCTATTTTAGAAACAATTAAGCAGTCACGAACTGAAGAGAACAGGTCGGGACAGAAGTTTATGGAAGACACAGCTTGCTGGAGAATACTAATAGAGAGCAATTGCTCAATATTTCTTCCAACAGGAAAAAATGTAGGAAGAGCTTACGAACTACCATAGGGCAGTAAACAAACAGAAGACTGTTCACAAAGCACGTGGTTCAGCTGTGGATCTCTGTGTACAGGGTGTTGCCAACAGCAAAAGTTTCTAAGAACAAAAGCAACGAGACAAATTCATGGTAGGTCCACCTAGAATAGCTTGGGAGGGGGGTAGGGGTAAGGTTCAACTGGAAGCTGCTGGGAAAGTACACCAAGAGAACCCCGCTTTAATGCAGGACATTACCCAAGGTCATGTTTCTCCTGGCTGGATCCCTTCAGAGAGCAGAGTCTGGGCTAGATGGACACATACAATGCTTGTATTATATTACCCAAAGGCATGAGCTATGGTGAGCTCATCAAATTCTCTTTTTCGCTCCCTGCATTGTCTCCCCACAGAACAGCAAACCAAGTCCAGCATTCTGAACAAATGAAAACCTGAATCCAAGATATTTAAAGTACTATTTATAATATTTTAATTAAAATCAACTATTCTAGTTTGGTGACCTGATGAACTGAGTAAGAGAAGAAAAATTTATCAGACTGCAGAATTATTTTTCAGGGAAACAAAAGGCAGCCAAAAACCTATGCTTCCTTTCACTTCACAAGCAATTTGGTTTTCTTTGCCTTCCTCTTCTGTAATGTAAACAGACAGGTAAAGTCAGATTCAAAACCCTGAAAGACAGCAAATTTTATGTAAATTTCTCTGGCAAATAACAGGAAGGAGAAATGAAATATAAATCATACTAATCTACTGTGCCACAGGAATAGCTTCTCAATTAAAACTTTTAAAGCATTGCCACTCTACACAGATACATGAAGTAGCACTAGCTATGGTAAAAGCATTTTAATCTGCTCAGATTATAAACTAAACTGTCACCAATTCCATATAGCTCCATTTTATGCTTATGAGATTTCATACCTGTGGAAGTTAAGAGGTATGAAACTGAACAGGAGCTGCACATCTGAACTGCCTTCTGTAATTGCTATGACATTGATATCTGTCTCTAGACAACAAAAAGAACAAAACCCAGCACCTTCCCTTTATCAACTCTGCATTACTGTTTCTTCAGTGCCACGCTATAATACAATAGTGTACTAATGGATATGCTTTCAAATTATGTCAGATATATAATAAATCCTGTGGTCTGTTTAGAAGAATAATGCCTTAAATATGCAGCCTTTTGTTCTGAAAATGGATTGTCTGCAAATCGTTTAGACATTGATTATACTGCTGTTGTGCTGAAGGAATGGTGTTCCCCAGGTCAGTGTTCCCACTGAAACACTCCAAACCACACACTCCCCATCACCCCTGTGGAGGGCTGGACAGGAGAACTGGAGACAAAAGAGGTAAAGATCACGGGTTGGAATAAGAACAATTTATGGGAACAGCAATGAGAAAGAACAATAAACAGTAACAGCGACAATATCAGTGTACGTGGGAGGTGAATGATTCACACATCAGGTGTAAACTCCCAACCACACCTGACCATGCTGTCACACTATGGGACCTGGAAGGGACTCCTTCCCCCATCCCTGGAAAATGAGGAGAGGTGCTAGAGAATAAAAAGTCCTTTGAGTCCTGGCCACGCCCCTTCTGGCTACTGCAAAAATCTGTCTTGGCTGGAACCAGGACAACTGCCAACAAATTAAATAAATTATATATTCTACAGTAATATGACATAAACATTTTTCTAAGACAGGCAGGTCAACAGGCTTCAAAATTATTAATTTCTATTCATATGGATATCAACTGATATTTATTCGCACTTATAACAATCAATTACTTATGTTGACTTGAAGAGAAACCCCAGCCATCTTACCTACTTCTATTCAGCAGCACTGGTATAAGTTCTAAAAGTTCTATAAGTTCTAAAAGTTACCTCCTTGACCAACACAGTATTATTCTGCTTTTCAAAGAAAGCACTAGTTCTCAGAAAACACAAAGCATGATAATACCAGTGTAGCAAAAAGCATTTCTAGAGGTATTCTGATATGTTACTATATACTTTAATATAACTCAAATCAGAAGAAAGAATTTATTAGAAGTCATGAACAAGCACTAATAAACTTAGAAAATATTTTAAGATCAAAATAATTCAGCAATTTATTAGAAGAAAACAGACTTTAAAGAAAAAAATTCCAGGCCAACTATAAAAAAATAAAGTAATAAATAACCATGCATTAAAAATAAAATACCTACTTGCCAGTGATGGTCCTCCAAAGCTGCGCACCTGCAATTTTAAGAATGTAAGATGAAACACAATGCACTAAATCAGAAAGAATTTTATTATTTATTCATAGAACATATTCAGAATTGGGACAAAATGACTAAGGAGTTCTCTGTATCAGTCAAACAGGAAAGCTGTATCATCTTACAGTAACAGTTCTTGAATTGCTTTCTGTAAACTTAACATACAGTTAAAATCATTAACGGAGAAAGTCAGGATCCTCTATGGCTACATTTCTACATGGAAGGATGTCATAAAGATGATAACATAACTTTAACCTGAACATACCTTCTACTTCTACACACTGACAACCTCTCTGCATTCCTCATGAATCTGTAATAGTCTTGCCATCTAGTGGCTGGCTGGAAGCGGGAAGCAGCTACATGGACGTGATACATTGGGAAGAATTTTTTCTGCTTCTTGGAGTGGCATTTCATTGATTTCTATTCATTACCACAAGACTCCTGCAGTATTACTTCAAGGGCCTGATTTTTCTTGAACATTGTCCACAATGGCATCAAAGACAATAGTAGAATAAATTAATTTACTACAGTAAATAATTATTCTATAAGCTAGGAAGCAGGTCTTCCTAGCCTCACCTCTAAAATGAATCGTTAAATAATCAGACAAACATGAGATTGGTACATCCTGAATTTGGTCATTACAAAAATATTATTTACAGGTATGAGTGAATGTACCTAAGTCATTGCCCTCCAGCTAGCAAGTATTCAATGTTTGTGGAGATTTATACAGCACAGAGCTTAAAAAATCAAATTCTGCTTAGCTTTAAAAGTTGGCCTTGGGCTTGCAATACTCAAGCAGGAAACAGAACGGTAACCAAAACTCCCAGAAAAGGGAATGATAGTAAATCATCCTTGAGAAAAGGTAGCAAATACCTGTTGTAACTAAGCAGGGAACAACTGGCTTTGGCAGTCAGAAATTAAGTGTTAGTACATCACAGAGGAATACCATGCTTCTCTGACATCTATTTCCTGCTTCTGTACTATGTTCAGATGTTTTTTCAAACACTTTGCATGGGCTTTAACAATAAATAAAAGGCAAAATAAGAATCTTGAAAAAAACAATCTTCATGGCAAAGAAAACAGAAAACCTATAATGAGCATTTTGTCCAAGAATTTTTAAGATGGTAATGAAGTACAGGACAGGAATTGAAAATAAAATTCCAAACCACCAGACCAGCCAACAAACTCAAAATCCCTTTCAAAATTGCTTGAATTCACATAAGACTTTATACACTCTGGAAAATATATGCTATACAAAGTAAAAAGAAAATACTGTTCACTTCTTATTTCAACTGTGCTAAGATAGGTAATTTCTCTGTCTATTTAAAAATTTCACTGATATATATTGGATGTCCCAAACTTTCCAAAAATTACATGATTAATGTTGGAAGAAGTACGAATGTCTAGGAAAACTTTGTATTTTAGAAAAGAATGCATGTTCAGACCTAGCAGTTAAGAAACAAGAATGACTGTCCACTCCTAACAATTACACTCATCTAAATGCTAAAACAAATCTCCTAAAGCCCTCCCTATAAAATATAGCAAAACTTAATTGAAAATGGCAACAGACCATCACAGATCTACTACCACTCTCTAATATTAGCTGATACTTTTACAATAAACATAATATTGGCCTGGCTTTAGTAATGAATTTAGTAATGAATGCTCCAAAGTGCAGGTGTTTAAGCACAGAATTCTGTCAGTACACTTACCTTTTATTTTTGAGAATACCAAATCCTTCATTATCTGAAGAATTAACACTCCAAGTATTATAAGGGAAGTCAGATGATATACTCTCCAAGGGGTCAATGCAACAAACCTAGAATATCAAGAAGAAATAAATGTTGAATACTTCAAAACTCATTGGAAGCATGCAAAAACTAACAGCTGCTACTAATACTGAAAACAAATAGGAAGAAATAGACTCAGATTGCAATAATTGAGCTCAGTTTCTCCCCACAACCTTTCCATGAGAAGCAAATACTGAGCTCCAAGCATTGCATTTAAAGATACAAAGATTAAACACTGAGTTTGTAGTAGATTTTTGTCCATACTTTTACTTACGCACAGAGAAAATAAAGAAAAAAAATAATTATTGCATAGAAAGCACTACTTTTAAATTAACTGTGGTTTCATTAAAACTGTCTTGGCACAATGCACAAAAAAGGTAACAATTTTTCTTTTACTTTCTCCAGAACCTATGTTTAAGCAAGATTTTTATACAAATCATTCTTTCAAACACAAAGATGAGGTAAATCTATATAATGGCATAACACTAAAAGTTGTCTTCATAACAAGATTTCATGAATTTTGTTTTTAATTACATAATTTTTTAGAACATGTCTAGTCAAGTCAAACAGACCTAGACTCAGAAAGTATGAATTACAATCTCATGCATTGCTGACTTTGCTATCCAGGTGTGTTTGGAGATAAGCTCTTCTACCTGTTTTACTGGCAAATATCTTAACTCACAAAAAAGGGTGTGAAGTAAAAAGAATTAAAATTCAACTAAGTAAATTTAAAAAACGAAAGTATTTTAATAGTTTTGAGCACTTTAAATAAGTGATCTGAACAGAAACAGTGAACAAGTTAAGTTTTCAAAGTAAAAGTAATTAACTTTAAAAAGTTCAGGTTAGCCAAGACCAGTAAGAAGCCACTGTCCAAGGCACTGGATCAAATAAGAATACCAACAGAAACAAAATCATACAAAGCTGAGATGTGTTCAAGAAACCTCTCAGAGCTGAAAACAGGGCAGCTGGCTACTCAGCTTCTACCCAGTTTCTGCTGCAGAGCTTTTCTGCAAGAAGGAGGGGGAAGGGGAGTGAAAATAGTAGCAAACATGGCCACTGCAGGAAGCCAAGAGGTACCCTTTGAGCACTGGATTTTTAGAAAGTAAACTGACTTCACAATGTTTCTAACAAGCTCAGGACACACTGTTGTAGTAGCAAACTGCTCCAGTATTCCTTGAAAACCTCAAAAAGAAAATCTCCATTAAGCCACTAATTTTCACATTTAACACAAACTCATAATACCAATCACCCTGAGCAGACCAGTATATGAATTCCAATACAAACACATAAGCTCACTTTTATGGTTTTATCCAAATATAATGGGTTTTTATATCTGTAGAGAAGTTGAATTATAAGATTATCCTATAAAATAAATGTATAAAATCAGCACCTTTGTATAATTCAGCCAGCTCAAGAAAACCAACAGAGAAGTGTAGAGAAAAAATATTACAGGGCAACCTCTATCAAAACTGCCCAATCATAGCTTGATAATGCAAAACTTGTAACAGCTTTGCATCATGTTGTCCTACTATTTTCCTTGGCAATATTATTCAGCATTAAAAATCTTTGATTGTGTTTAAGTGTTAAGTTCCACTGCACAGAAGACTTTGTTTAGCCTACTTACTTAATTTACTGATAACAGGCTGGGGGAGAGATATGATGCTGTATTAAAAAAAATCAAATGAAGAATTTTTCATCCAACTTCTATGCAACAGAAGTTTATAACAAATGCAAACCTTCAAACTGTTTGGGCTTAATACCATGTCTATTTTACAGGGTCTTCATGGTGCTTGTGCATGAATGTTTATAGAATCACACAGAATGCCCTGACTTAGCAATTACCACTGGCCACTTTTTGATGGTCTCAAACACATGCATCAATACCAGAATTTATATACAAGTGTGTGCATGTGTGTACATACACACACATCTTACTAGCTTTTCAAGGTAAGATCAGATGCTTACTAAGATGGCTAGTGTGTCTTTCAAAAAATGCACAGAACATGTTTGACCTACTTTATGCTCCCAACTAAACCACACTGTTAGTTTCACTGCAATCACAGCTGTCACCTGCTGTTAAAGACAATTGCTCTAATGAGGACTAGGATTAGCAAACAAGGATTAACAAGGTAGCATCCTCTCTGAAAGATGCTTCCAAGTCATGTCATTCCACCTTCTCAATACTGCAGTGTCCCTGCTCCAATGTTTGAGGGAAAAAACTGTAATCCAGTTGAAGCAGCCAATGTAGTCACCAAACAAGGACTCTTAACTTCTTTGGAGAACTTTGAATCATTCTGTCTGAACTTCCCATGTCTTAACATTATTAGCTCTTTATCTAGACCGTGATGTTTGCAAGAAAGACCATCCCTTGTGAATTCATTCAGCCAGCTTGTGTCAGCCCTCAGGTGCCAGAGCAACAGAGATTAGAAAAACTATTTGTGAGCCATATGTCAGAGATCTGTGTCCTTGAAGCCCTTCCTAGTGGAAAGCTGATAAGGCCCCCTTGCACTCTTTTGGCGTATATCCATCAAATATAAGCTTCTCAAACAGTTAGTTCAACATGCAGGGATCTGAAAACCACTTATTATGCTACTGCCACTGTTAGGATTCAGAATTATTCTAGGAATTACCCACATGATGTATAGCAACCAGACTCATAGTTTCTGTGGTACTTCTGCTTATTAATAAAAGTTAGGGCATTTTTGCCCCTTTTTTTTAAAAAAAGTAAGAGATTGTACTCTTAAGCATTTCTGACACACACATATCTGACAAAAATGCAAGGCTCCAGAATGAAATCCTCATATAGTGCACTCCTTCTGTATTGTAGAAGAATGCTATGTAAGAAAAGCTTACTGAACATGCTCTGTTTTTTAAGCAATAAACAAACCATGCTAAAGTTCAAATTGTTTAATTTCTTCTACAAGTGGTGCAGAAGTAAAAACCATTCCTGGAGACATAACCAAGATTTGTTCCCCCTTGAATTCTGCAGTGTTTTGTGAATGTTTTTTGAGGGGAATGGAGGGGTTAAGAAACAATGTACAGAATAATGCATTCCAGATAACTACTTCAGCAGCTAATAGGACAGCTTGCACAACAAGGGGACAAAAAATTCTGCTGTAGGCAGTGCAGGACTGCAAAAAAACCCAGTCATGAGGTGCCCAAGACTCAGTCCCTGTCAGTGGCTGAAACAGGCACTCCCTGCACAGGAAAGGCCCTCACTCAGACACAGCCCCAGGGGTGGGATACAGCCACCTGGCTTGGAGGCTGCAAGAAGGAACAGTGGCCTCACTGTGAAGGATGTCCTCTGGTCCAGAGCACTCAAGTGAAAGAGCCAATGGAGGTGCTAACCAGGTGGCAGACCACTGCAGAGTAGGACTTTCCAAAGCTTAGCTGTGTGAGAACCTGAGCAATGTGCTCCAAGTGGAGATCATTTGAGCAAGCCAGACCAGCTGACCTCCAGCGTTCTTCCATCCTATGTCCTTCTATGTAGGAAGAATGTAAGTGTGATGGAGCCAGCCTGCCACTCAACTCCACTCTGGAAGACTGAGAAACCATTTTTGTAAAATGAAATAGGAGCAATATCAATGGATAATTAAGCAGTGGCTGTCCACAAAGGTTGAGGAATTTCCAAACTTGATGACTATGAAGACAAAACCCTGAGCAATCTCATCTGAATTAAGTACTGATCTTATTTTGAGCTGCAAGCCATACTAGAGACCTCATGAAGCCCCTACCAACCTGGATGGTATTTTCAATCTGTGACTATTGTAGGCTATTACAAGTGGTTGGCAAATATTTTTTGGTAAGATGCTGACCTTAGAACTCAAAGCCATAACAGTTTCTGTTTCTGGGCCTGGTTAAATTGCAGCTGCTCTGAATAATTCTAAACTGCACAAGTAAGAATCAAAACTCGACAACTTCCACAATTAAAAGTGGAAATTATTCAACTGCATGATGGTGGACCTAAAGATAGAAAAGTAGCCTAAGGTACTTTCTTCTTGTCTTTTCTCCAGTTGTTTAAAGTATGGATGGTCATTTGTCAATACTGTCAATTTGTTGTATCACAAAGCAGTATCTCACAGTACACCAAAATTGTCCCAGAGCACCTGGGACAATGAACTGCACAAAATGGATTGTACAAAGTTATTCAAGTGTCATGAGTCAGTGAAGAAATTTTGACGGTTAACAATATCATACAATATTGCAGTCAGTAAACATAATAAAACTTACAGGGCATAACAAGAGCTATTTTTATCTCATGTATCATTGAGATACAGGGAAGGTGCAGACCTACCAAATTGTTTCAAATGTTAAATAAACCAATTTGATTCTTTCATTTCAGCTGTTAAGGATTTGAGTTTTTTACAACACATTCTACAGCTATGAATGAGTTGCACTTTGTAAACACAAAACATAAGAAAACATTTAATAAAAAATTAAATTATTTAGACTATCAGCAGCCAGTGCTAGTTATTTCTGGAAAGCCTTAGCAGGTACATTTTTAATAGCCATCTATCCCTAGATGAAATCCAGAGATAGTCACATAAATAAATGAAAGCTGTCAATGACACAGATGTGAGCATGGAGCTTTACTTTACCATCAGCTTTATGACACATTTATTGGCTGCATGAGTGACTTGTGGACTTCAGTTCTGTGTTCCACAAACTCATATTTACATCTTAAAACCAGAGGCCAAACTCTCCAGAGCAATTCCATGGAGTTCTAAGGAGTGAAGGTTGGTATATAACTGTTTCCTCATAAAATGTTTAGGTGAAAATCTACTGACACCTTTCAGCCCAAGCTTTCCATAGAACTGGTCTTCTTCCAATCAGGCACTGATAAGCAAGCATGGCCTATGACATAAACCACACAGAGAACGGCCCTCCCCTGTGGAGAGGAAATATTTCTAGTGCACTTTGAGAATACTGAACTGCTAATTTCAAAGCTACGTGTACTTTGCTCCTACAGGGGACCACCTAACGCTGTTTCAGACAAACATCTACAGAGAAGGCATCTGGGTAAGGAAAAGATGTGGTAGTGACTGTTTCCTGGTGGCAACTGCTTCCTGCTTGGAGCTGAATGTAGACCATTCTTCCACACTTACTGCTGGAGCAATCAACACCTGTGTGGTTGCAATAAATTCTGATGACTGTCTCAAGCAAGAATTTTGGGGAAGGGGAAGAGGGCTTGTTTTCTTCTAATTACAGCATGAAGCACACTGCCTGAACAACATTTTTGAAATACATGGTAAAGGTAGTATCAGAAAACTTGTGCCCTTACTGATCAGAGGGTCAATCATTTTGTTTGCTCTCCTGTGAATCAAGAAGGAAAAATATATATTCAACACTATTTTATTTACAGGTAATTTGATGCTTAAACTCTCCTCACTGAAAAACCATCCCAAAGCAGGTTTGCAAATCCTGCTTTTTATGTCTAATAAATTTACAACTTTTATGTGAATTGCTCTTCTATAGAACTGATTTTCATACTAAACCTCTGTAAATATCAAAATCCTTTATCTACATATACAGAAATCCAAGCCTCGAGTATTCAAAACACTGGAAGTCAGAACTCAATAATCCAGTATTTTTCCCATTGTTCCTTTAGTACATCTTGGTGTTGTGGTATAACACTAGCCGACAATTAATGTTGCTCACTTTTCTCCTGCCCTGTTGAGATGGGAAGGACGATGGAAAGAAGTAAAAGCCAGGGCTTAAGAACACTTTAATAATTGAAATAAAGTTCATAAGAGTAACAATAATAATAAATGAAATGTGATACAACAAAAAGAGAGAAAAATAAAGACCAGTGATGCACGGCGCCACTGCTCATCACCTGCTGACCAGTGCTCAGCCCAGCCTGATCAGTGATGGGCAGCTCCTGGCCAGCTCCTGCCACACTGTGGTCTGGAATTTCCCTTTGGCCAGTTCAGGTCAGCTGTCCTGGCTGTGCTCCTCCCTGGTTTCTTCACACCTGCTTGCTGGCAGAGCATGGAAAACTGGAAAGTCCTTGACTTAGGGTAAACACTGATCAGCAACAACTGAAATATCAGTTTGTTATCAACTCTGTTCTCATACTGAATCCAAAATACAGCACTGCAACACTGTATCAGGAAGAAAAATAATTCCATCCCAGCTGAAACCAAGACACCTGGTCTGAGCCAAAGTATTTAGGTAACTGTTCAAGAATTATAATGCAAAAATCCCTTCCCAATTCCTACACAAAAAGTGTAGATTTTCACTTAAGTCAGAGTAAGTTATGCACACTTTTTTGGTGGAATCTCTTTATAGAATATAATTTGGTAAAATATTATTATATTTATATGATATTTAGCTTGCATATCTGAAAAATACACAAAAACTGGAACAGCAGATTCCATATTGAAGAGAGGGAATTACATGTAAAAAACCACATATGTATATGTTCTGTCAAAAATTTTAGAAAGAACAAAGGCTTATATTCTGTCTAAAAAACCTCCCTACCCTTCCAAAAAGCACAATTTGTTGACTAAAATAATTTCAAAAGCGTTTATTCCGCATCTAATGCTAATTAAAATTGAAAATATACATACTAGCGCTCTGGGTGTCTGGCATTTTGAACCTAGAAAGCTGTATATCTGTTTAGCTGAAAACCTGTGAAATGTTGTAATGGAATGCTTCTTAAAAATAAGTACATTAAAAATGTTTTAGATCATGTCTAATTTAGTTGAGAAAAACATTCCATGAAGACATAAATTAGAAAGAAGCACCATTTTTCACTTCAAGTTTTTCTCTAAATAAGAGAGAAAATTAGGTACTTAAGATATTTCAAACAGAGTAAAATGAAGCATGGAAAAGCATGCTTCATTTTACTAACCTATGTGCCAGCTAGCAAAGAGTGTTCCATTGGATAGCACCCAGAAATCTAAAAATTCTAACACTAGGTACAGAAAAATAAACAAATAATTTAAAAAAATAACCCTCAAGCAGAAAAGGCATGCTTATTATTCTAAAACTTGGATCATTAAAAAAAAAATTCTTTCTTTGTTAAGACTAAGAAAACTCAAGCATAACTCTTTTATTCAAAGAGCTTATTTGTCAGGTTTCATTGAAAAGATTAGGATCATATTTATTCAGCCAGAAAGCACAGACCAAATCAGTTTTTCTTTAGAAAACCTTCTAGAACTTATTAGAATTCAAAAACTTTTGAATAATAAATAAACCTCTTGTCCTAAGAAACAGACTCCTAGAAATTTAAATTACTGTTACAGGCATCTGTAGAAGGGGTAGTTCTCTGGAAGGTCTGTGCACAGGTCTCGGGGCAAAAGCAAAGACAGATGGACAATGCTAACTTAACACACAGGATGGGAATTCAAATTGTGTATGTTCTCGACCCCAACTCAAGAAACTAGCTCTTAACCTTAAAATAAGTCTAAATAAAACCAAAAATACTCTAAGCCCCTAAGAAAAAACACTAGAAAAATTGTTCCAATGCTTTGCATTTAATCACTAAAGATAAAATTTGCCTATAAACTAGTACACTGGAAGTATATTGGTGGTCTGGGAAATAGGATTAAGTTAATAATTTCACATTGCAAAATTATCTCGCACTGTTTGCAAGGAAACCTCTTGAGGAATGCAGCAGTTAGAATCAAGTTTCAATATCTGTGCTTTTGGATCAGATTTACTGCAACCTGTTGCATTCAGACAGGCACATAAAAAGCATTTGAAAAGGAGAAAGTTTAAATGACCTAAACTACATACCTTCTGGGTCTACCATAACATCAAATTCTACTGTTATGTCAGTGAAAAGAGGGGATGATATGTCCATGGAAGTTAAAATTATTTTGATTTAAACACATAACATCAAATAACCTTGCTGCCTTTGTTTTTTCAGACAAATGCCCAGATGACCTTAATTAACCTGTGCTCTGGCAAAGTACAGAAGAAATCTTAATCCCATTTTCTCATACAGTAGCAGCAGTTTGAGCAGTAGCACCTCTACTGTGCTGCCCTAAATCTCCTTTTCTTTAATGCTCTCATTAGTCCTGTAACATCTACCATGGAGCAGAGCATATCCCCCTAAAACATCCATTGTTCTCAAAATTCTACTTACTATTTGAAAGGTCTCATTATTTTGAAGCCATACATGAAGAAATTATAATTTCTCTCTTGAAACAGCTGCTTTAGACACAGCATATGTACGTTTCAGCAAGACAGAATAAACACAAGCCATGCTGCAATTAATTTCTGTTCTCCTTTGTTCTGGATTTCCATCTTCCATCATGTTCTCATCCTAGATTTGATCCTAAATTTTTCAGTAATGCTTACTTTTCCTCAATTATGCCACTTCATTTCTTTTCTGACTGATCCTGATTTCATCTTATTGGTTGAAAAATGCCGTCAGCTGTCCAGGTTTTTATGTAACACCGTCTGGCTCTTAAACAATGTCAATTTTCATTCCTGTAAACTACTCTCTCAGCCAAAAGTATGAAAACTGTCACTAAAAAGCTGTTAATGGCTTTTAATAATTTTTGTTAAGTAAATCAAAAGAATTTAACTTTCCGTTCCACTTTTCTACCTCCAAAGCCTTCAAAAGTTTTCATAATTTGTATTGGAAAAGTGACTATAAGCCTAAAACTGCCTGGGTAAAAACAAGTAGACCCTAAAATTATATCACAACTTGTGGTGAAGTTGGAATTTTAGCTTTACTTGAGGAAGAGTATTTTGGCATACCACCTTCTCAGAAGCAAAAAACAACAAACCACAAACATCAACAATTTGCTGTACTACATCTAGGTGAAATAAAATAAATTCCAATACCAATAAGTTACAAAGACTTAGCAAAAGGGAGCAAATTAAATAAGTTAAGGACTATAGACTAGAAGAAACAAACTAGCAACCATATAAGAAATCCATTCATGTGAATGCACAGTGAATTTCAAAACTCCCTATGCCAGAATTTTTTTTCTATTTTTTGATAATGAAGGTATTATCATTACAAAATAATAATGTCAATACTTAACCTACTCTCCTATTCCTACTTGAGTCATCAGAGACATAAACTCTTACTAGAATTTAAGGGAGGAGTATTCACGTGCGTGCTGTCCTGATACTTTGGATTTTGGGAAAGTAATCCCAAGACAGCTATGAATGTAGCTCTAAGATTTCCTGTAACAAACACAGCCAAAGACCAAATTTTCCCACATTCAAAACCATATTTAGCATCTGGGTGCTATAAGGAAAAATCCATACATGTTCTCCCGGCTTGGAAGATATTACAAATTTAATTAAGTGACCTGAAGACCAGCATACTACAAACTGGCCTCTGAATACCAACATCCTGCCTTACTCCAACTCAGTTAATTTTCATGTATTTCCTTTATGTTTTGATTTCAAAGATTTCTTTTATTGACATTTATTTAATTTGACATTTTATCACCAAGAATGTCTGAGTAGGTCCCCTAGACTATATTTCCAGTGATAGCCAGTCAGTGCCGACAGTGAACAAAAACCTAAGTCCACAAACACATAAAACAGGGCTGCTGCATGTCTTTCTTCTTGTAACAAAGAACAAAAATGCAAGCATACATTGTGCATGCACACTGCTCTCTAAATGGGCAGAAATCTTGATTTATAGACAAGTGAGGTATAGTAGTGGTAGCATTTACAAGTTATGTGCAAATACATGAAAGAAATGCTTAGCTTAGTACTGCTTTCTTCCATTGAAAGAATTAATGAATGAAAAGTACTCTGAGATGTCTTCATGGTATACTTTTTCATTGACAAGCAGAGATTTCAAGTAAGAAACACTTTAGAACAAATCTTAAAGTGAACTGGATACTTTAAAACAAAACAAACATTTCAGTAACAACTCCTAAAACAAATTGGACACTTAAAAACAAAACACACCAAGCCGCTAAACTCTGAATGTGTGTTTTGTTACTAATATTTAAAGAGCAACTAGATTTTCTGTCAGGAAAATACACAATCTTTACCTGATGCAATGCACACAGACAATTCAGATATAAGCAATACTGTTTTCTCTCTTGATTGTTTCTCTCAGACAATGGAAATATTCACTAGATCTGAGACCAAACAAACAAAAAGTATGAGTACGGATGGTGACACTAGACTATTTTTAATGGAAACTTAGGCCTGCACACCTGTTTTATTCAAGGACTGATACTTGTATTTTACAAAGTTGGTCAGTTACTTTGTTGAGTCAGTACAATAACATCATGTAACGTTTTAATATACCTTCTGAGGTCAGAAGTAAAATGTGGATTTGGGTTGGTGAAGAGAATAGCAAATAGGGCAATGCAATAAATTTGTTCCACAAGATGGGAAAAGAGAAAAGATGTATTATATCTTAGTTTTTCTGCTGCCTCCCTTCACAAAAAATCCGAGGGAAATCAGGAAATTGGGCAATTGGTGAACAGATGCAACTGGTGTATATAGGGATGACCTTGCAGACATGAATGTACTTGAGTCTGAAACATTTATTTGCAGATAGAAAACATGTATTTGAAATAGATATCTGCAAACTACAAAACACATGGAACAGTACAGAATTACTGAAAATAAACTTCTCCCTCTGACCTTGTAGAAATTTAAAATTACAGATTGGGAGAACAAAAAGCTGCCACTATCCCCTCTATTCCATACAAGCAGAGAATAATAATTAGGATAGAATTCTATCTTAAAAATCTAGGACTGAATGTTAACATTTGGATAAGATTAAACCCAAGACTGAAAGTTATCAGTCAACAGCCTAACACTCAGAACACCTGGAGTGAACTTCTGGCACCAGCACAGAGTTTCTCTGGTTTTGGCCCAATCACTCACTTTTTCAGTACAACAGGGGTAAAACAGGGGGGAAAAATAGCCTTGTTTTCCTGTGTTATTTTGACTTCAGTCTGCAAACAAGAATTCAAATCATATTTCAGATGGTTAGGTGCAAAATAACATATATATTTAACCCCTGTTCATTTTAAAGATTTTTGGTCAGGTTCATTTGGGGCAAGAGGCTTAAAGCTGTTCACGGTGAAAAAATAATGGAGGTGGTACCTGAAAAATGCTTTTTCAGTAGCCAGATTGTGTCTACTGTCACTCTTCTCTCATTAAAGAGTCCACAAAAATTTGTCAGGAATATTAAGAAAATCAAGGAAATCAGAATGAGATTAAGTTAGTAAATTTCTTGTACTTACAAGAACAATATTTTAGTAGTAACCATCAAAAAATGTATTTATATACAGTACAATGGCTAAGAGGTTTTTTTTTAAACACAAAAGAGGCTATAATGGAATATATTAAAAAAAAAAAAAAGAAAATACTGTGACACCAGAGAAACAGTTCACTCTCAGCAGCTCCTACTGCGACAGTTTACACATGAAATATTTTGATGAGTGAACATACAAGAACTCAACTAACCATGAGGAAAACAGTCCCAACAAAATTAAATGGATGCGAGGAAGGACCTGGTGTTGCTTTTCCAAAATTCAGAAAACTGTAAAATTAAACCTCACCTCCCCTTTGTCCTTCTTCCACCAATTGCTGCTCTAGTGGGAGACGTCTCCCATCCAGCAATACAGACTTCTGAGCTCTGAGATATCCTGATTAGAGGCTGCATGCATTGGGGGTCCCCTATGGGGCACAGATACTTGTAGGCACATGAGACAGCAACTAGGAAATGTTCCTTCTACCTACAGGCTCCAGCCAGCACAAAGCTTGGGAGAGACTTCACAGGCAGCAGGGGTGGACACTTGTTCCCAGTCCTGAAGCAGTTTGTGACTGTGTGAGTCATCACAAACCGGGCTGACCAGCTGGATCTCAAACAGGAAAAGGAGAAGCAGCAAACACACTGTGCTGCAAACACTGACAATCCCAACACCAAAGCAGGGAAATGTGACCTCAGATTTAAATGACTGTTTAATTTTCAAAGTCTCAGATTTCATAGGTTTGTTACCGAGATCTTTCCTTATGTTCTCAAACCACAGAAGTTTACTGGTCATCATTCCTGCTTCTACACATTTCCTTGTTTGTCTACACCTCTCAAAACTCCCTGGCACTAGGATAGCGAGCTTCCTTCTGAGGTACAATACCACCAAATTAAAATGAGCAATCCGTGCCCTGACTTTTGCTGTTCCAACTCATCCTCAAAGGAACACAGTAGAGTGAGCTATGAATTTTGGTAAAATAACTTCAAATACTGATCACCATAACAAGTTGCCAGTAAGACTACCAAAGGAGACTTCTTACAGGCATTGAATAGTGCAGGCATTTTATACCTTGCTTGGGTCAAATCTGGAGAAAAAATAGCCAACGGGTTGCCCAGCACCTACTACTCCTTAAGACATGGAAATGTATTCTGCTAGATGTTGTCCCTGAAAATTTTATCAGAGCCACACTGAAAAGAAATATAAGTCATTCTGACTCTTCCAAATGGCTGAAAGAACAGGTGACCTCTGAAGTATGCAGAAAACGAGAGCAAAACCACATAACTTATTCAATGAAAGGATTTACCATGGACACCTAAGAGCAAGACGGATAATAAAAGTCAACCTAAAATAGACGTCATGCACATTCTGCTTCTGGGATCAAAGAGGATAAAATGATTTTGAAAATATTTGCTGAGATTTTCTTGTGCAGCACAAAGGTCCAGAAAGTCTTCTTTCTATGACTTGGATCTCATGTTAAAACATCACACTGTTAGGGTTATAGAGAATCAAGAGGAGTTTGATATTAATCCACTGCACCACTTGTTTACCTCTTATTTGCTTAAGAGGAAAGGAGGCAGTTCTAGCCACAGGAAAAGAAACACTATTCAGTCCTAAGAGCCTCTGCAGTATTAGGGAGTGCACTAATTTATAAATTGCTTTACATCATCAAGCAGGCATACAACAATATTGTAGATCAGAAAGCAAAAAAACATAGGCATTGGCAAAACCTAAGATCACGGGAAAGCCCTGAAGAAGTTTCACATAGACAACTTTTTTCCTACAGAAATTAACAAAAGAGACATGACAAACTCAACAATGAACATATCCCTATGTTAATCTCTGGGGCTTATTCAGCTAAACTGCCTCCAACTACAAAAAGCTTAGTCCGAAAAGAGAACTGGTGCACTGCAGTAACATTCTGGCTGTGCCCACTTCACAAAGACTCCACTAAGTAGGCCACCAATTTGGAAAAGCACATATACCCAAAGTGAACTCTAAAGTACTGGACCAGGGCATCAGCACAGCACAACCGATGGGCTCGGGACCTGATTTCAGCAGGTTTCAAAACTCTGCACAGAAATGCGGGCCCGCGGCTCCTCTCGGCTGTGCCAAATGCGAGTTCTCGGCGGGGTGTCCTGCAGCCGCCCTGCTCAGCTTCCACCTGAGACTCATCATCATCATCATCATCATCACGCATCATGCTGTGGGATATGGGGGCAGAACGTGTGTGTGTGCGAGGCTGGGGCAGAAACCGAGGGTGAAAGAACCCGACCAGGCAGATGCACTCAGCGTGAGGGCCGTGGTCAACCCCGGAGCGGCGGCTGGGGCCAGGGAACGCCGGGGGCCATGGAATGCCGGGAGGCAGGTGGAGCGCAGAGCAGGACCTCCCTTCGCTGGGGGCACGGGTCAGCTCCCCGCTGGGGCGTCGGGAGGGGAGGGCAGGGCACGGGGCAGACGCTCCTCCTGGAGGCCGGGGCAAACGCGGGGCTGGGGGAGGAAGCGCCCGCTGCGGGCGGGGCGGCCGGGCCGGGCCGGGCGGAGGCTTTCCCATCCCGGGGGGCGGTCCCGACCCCGGCCTCGGCCCCGGCGCCCACCCCGGCCCGGCTGGCTCACCAGAAGAGCAGGTTGGCGCAGACGAAGCCGCCCAGGCTGCGGAGGGGCCGCTCCCAGCTGAGCGCCGCCGCGATGCAGCAGCCCACGGCCAGCCCGGTCTCTCCCAGCACCGCCGCCGCCCCGGCCCCGCCTGACACCTCCGCCGGATCCGGCTCCCTGGGTGCCGCCGCGCCTCGCTCCTGCGGGGCCTCCGCTTCCTGGGGCTGCGCGGGGAGCGCCGCGCTCGCCATGGCTCGGTGCGGCCGCC
Source organism: Agelaius tricolor (assembly GCF_023055355.1). NCBI lineage: Eukaryota > Metazoa > Chordata > Aves > Passeriformes > Icteridae > Agelaius > Agelaius tricolor. The sequence continues at coordinate 20,891,637 of NW_027269262.1, read as the reverse complement.
GGGCTGCGGCTCGGCCGGGCGGAGCCGGGGCTGGGGCCGGGCCGGGCCGGGGCGGCAGGGGCGGGCCCGGGGCGGAGCGCGGCGCTGCCCCCGCGTTACCCCGCACCGCCTCCGCGCAGGTGCCGCGGGGCGGGCCCGGCCGGCGGGACGGGGGAGGCGCCGGGAGCGGGCGGGAGGGCCCGAGGCTCCCGCCCCTGGCGGGAGTGTCCTCCGGGAGAGACCGGTTCTCAGCCCGGGGAAAGCCGTGCAACCCAGTTGCTTTCTAGATTTGGGAAGGTGAAGCCCGCTGGAAGGTGTTGCCAGTGTGACTCGTCCTTCCTTCATCTGCTCCTCGCAGAGCTGCGGCACGTCCAGAGGAGTGCTTATCAACTTGCCACCAACTTGATAAGAGCACTGGAGCATCTCCCCTATGAAGACGGGCTGAGGAAATCGGGGCTGGTCAGCTTGGATAAGAGGAGACTGTGTGCAGACCTTATAGAAACCTCCCTGTGTCTGAAGGGAGCCTGTAGGGAAGCTGGAGAGGGACTCTTTGTCAGGGACTACAGTGATAGGGCAAGGGGTAATGGGCTCAAATTAAAAGAGGGGAAATTTAGGTTAGACATTAGGAAGAAATTCTTAGCTGTAAGGGTGGTGAGACACTGGAAGGCGTGTCCCAGGGACGCTGTGGATGCCCCATCCCTGGCAGCATTCAAAGCCAGGCTAGATAAAGCGTGGAGCAGCTTGGTTTAGTGGGAGGTATCCCTGCCCAAGGCAGGAGAGGTGAGAATAGGTGATCTTTAAGGTCTATTCTAATTCCTTGACATTCTGTGATTCCATGATTCTAAGATAACAGTCCCCAAAATCCTGAAAAAAACAAATGGAAGTAAATTGCTATTATCATAATACTGGTAGCTTCTAAAACCACTAAGGAGCCTATGGGAGTTTGATGGCTTACATCTGCATCTTAAATATCCAAGAGACATAAAATCTATACCGTGCTGTCCTGTCATCTGCACTGCTACCTATCTGGCCAGCCCCAGGCTCCAGATGGAAACATGGCACTATGTTTGAGCTGGTGATGTGTGTAATAGCTGATGTGACTGTTGGGAATCTGAATTCTGGGGAGCATGCCTGGTGAGAATTGTCACTTGAGCATCTGTTACTGAATAAGAAGAGCCAAAAATTTGAATTGTTGAAGGTGTTTCACAGGATAAAGTGTGTAAAATAAAATATTTTTTACTGCAAGAGCAAGAATAATCATTTCGGATTGGCAATTGACATCTGTTTCAAGCTTGAGCTACCCCATTAGAATGTTTTTTTAATGGGAAAAGGAGTCACACTCCCTTGAAGGTCAATGTGTCATTTTTTTTCTCTGAGACAGAAGAAGACAAAATAAAATTACATCATTAAGTTGTAACATTGGCTGTGGATTGCAAGTCTACTGTGTGTTTTCACCAAATAGCCTTTGAAAGGAGTTCCTTTAATTTTCTTATTCCACATGCTCTCTCTAGCATCTAAGAGGAAATGTACAGAATCTTATTCTAAATAGGCAATAAACATTTTTCTAAAGGGCATTTTCGTTTTATGCTAATTAGTTATACTTTTATGCTCTTATGTCTAAAAACCCAAAGCCAGACAGACCTACCTGAATAATAAGCCCAGCTAAAATGTGATTAAGTGTTGTCTCTGAAAGTCTGAAAGAGCAAAAGGAAAGAGACAGACTCCTCTAGTAACCTGAAACACACATGAAAAATAAAGGGAAGTAGTTGCAGCGAGGTTGGAGAAATACTTCGTTCTCTTGCTTCAGTTTTGTGCTGATGAATAAAAATTTGTCCTAAAAGGTCTTGGTCAAAACAGGGCGTTCTCTGTGTGCTGGAAAGCAGGCAGCTGCCTCCTATGTGTGAAAGCAGCTGCTCACAGTTACTGAGCACTCCTCCTGCTGTCACTTGGGCATCTCATGCTTTCCTAGGCTTAGCAGTTTGCTTCCCTGGCTTTGAGAGAGGGAGCAGAGGGAATCCTAACAGGAAATCTTAACAGTCCACAGGAGAAAAGCCAGCCTTTTTGCAAGGAAAAGGAGGTAGAGAGATGGGCACAAATGAGAGAGTTTCTCCTATATTCACCCTTTTTTCAGGTCACTGCAGGATGCCAAACTGCTGCTCTAGTGAACACTGCCCATAACTTGCAAAAACCATCCCCAGCGTAGCCAGAGGCAATTTGCTTTCCCTTGCTAGCATTCAGTTATTTCAGTAATGTGGGCGGTTCTATCCAGCACCCAAATGTAGCTAACTCCAAACAGTTAATAGGTAAGCCTGGGAAGGAGTCAGATGTTCCCCATGCACTTTTAAAGTGACCATGGGATAATTAGACTCAGAAAGCACACTGGGGTTAAAATGTTAAAATTTGAGTTTGACCAGCTGTAGGATAATAGCAATGTAATACCACTGCCCTAAGGATTATAACCATGGCAGGTTTGAGGCAATCCTCCCTTACCAATATTCCACTTCTTTTTTTAAACATTTGAGGATGATTGTATGTTCCCCCTGCCCCAAATTTTTACTCTCTGTGACACTCCCTTCAGTCACTGGTGTTCAAAAATTCCCCCTCTCCTCAGAAAACGGGGGATGGAATCTGGGGGAGGGAGAATGAGGTGAGGTGGAAAGAGTATACTACAAATAAGGGAACTCTTTTGGATTTTGATTAAAGTTGCATCCATTCTAGATTACTGGCCTCTGCTTTCCTGACATATACCATGAAGGATATGAACAGAAATTAGTGAAAAGCTCTTCCAGAATAGGTTTTGTAATTTAGCTAATGGGAAAAAAGAATGCTTGATGGATGCCAGTTCTCCTTTTTTCACTGTTGATTTTTCTTGGGCTTGGTTTATATGAATGATTTTACTGAAAGCACTCTGGTATAAACATTAGTGTGAGAGAAGAAATGGTTGCTTCATTCTCAGCCATTGAAAGTTTAGATTTCTTTTTCAGGAAAAAAAAAAAGTAAATAGGTTGTCCGTCTTTGATCTTCCTGTACTTTGATGTTTTGCCTGCCAGGGTTTAAAAGGTTTGTGTGCAGTTTGAGTTCACGATGGGAAAAACCAGGACTAGCAACCAGCGAGCAGTTGCATGGGTGAGCTGTAATGCACAGAATTAGGTTAGGGCCTGTGGGTCTGGTGCTAGGCACTACAGTGTAAACAAGGGATGAAAACCAAGGAGAAAGCTTTGCAAGTGGTTGTTTCAAAGGAGTTCACAAATATAAAAGTGTTCTAATGCTTCTGAAATATGTTTGACAATGCTGATGTCATCATAGAGTAAGTATTGAATTCAGTTGAGGATTCAAACTCAAATGGAATGAATTTCCTTCCTTTTTTCTTTTTGTTTAAGCTTGTTTTCTATTAGCTTCATTTCCTGACAGGATCACAGACTAGGTTAGTTTGGAAGGAGTGCCTGTAAGACATTTGATCTGACCTTTCTCTCCCCACATACACACTCAGCACCCCTGTTACTTGGCTGTGACATGCCCAGATTAGCTCTGATCATCTCTGAGGGCTCGAGATTCTGCAATGCACTCTGGGCAACCTGTTTGAATATTTGGCCACATTCATTGTGAAGAATATTTTCTTATCATCTCTTCAAAATTTCTTATTTCACCCATTTCCTCTAATTTGGTTCTGCACCTTGCAAGGAAGGGCTCTATCCACATCCATTCTATAACCACACATCAGGTACAGTAGATCCCTGTTAACCCCTGTCCTCCAGAGTGAGTGAATCCAGCTTTCCCAGCCTTTCCTTCTATGTCATCAGCTGTGTGCCACTGACATTCCAGGGGCCCCCCGGACTTCTTCCAGTATGTCAGCATCTGTCTTGTCTTGGGTTGGCCCAAACTGGACAAAGTATTCCATATGTGGTCTCACAAATGGTAGAAGGAGGGGAAGAATGGCTTCCCTTGTCCTACTAGTGACCTATAATTAGTACAGGATTATTGACTCTTTGCGCAGTCATACCCATGGCACTTTCTTACTTGTCTCTGCTTTGAGGCTGAGGAATTGTGTCTTAGTCACTCTTACTATTGCAGCACTCTTGTGTCTTAGTCGCTCTTTACAAGGTATGACTTTGAATATCCATCTTCCCTTTTCCTGAATTTTTTTCAGTTCCATAACTGAAGTAAGATTTCTCAACAAGAAATAACTTTCTTGTGTGGTTCTAGTCACGTCATCTCTGCATTTGTTAGAAGTAGGAACAGATCAAAGATTTTAATAGTTTCATAACTGTGTGCCATTGTTTGCTTTTGTAATAATTTCTAAGGAGCATTTTCTTTTTTTTTTTTTCCTTTTTTTTTTCTTTAACTAATGAAACATCACCATTTTCTCCCTAAGTGCTAATGTTCACTTCAGAGCCTGCTGTACAGCTCATTCTGGTATTGGGCTTCCCCCTCACCTCACCCGCCTCACTTTATCTACTTGGAATTTATTTGCCATTTCATTGGACAACTATTCAGTTTTGTAAAGTCATGCAGGTTTTTTCAGTCTGCCCTTATCCTGGCTTTCCTGAATAACTTGATGTCATCACTAAACTCTAAGCTTGCTCTTCATCATTTTCCAGTTCACTGTTCAATAGGTTGAAGATCTTAGAGCCTCTCCTGAACCTCAGGAATGATCTCCTTCCTTTGTTTGGAATGGATTGTTTTCTCTTACTGTCTGTTCCCTATCTTCTAGCCAATTATTTACCTACATCAGGACTTCTCATTTGAACACATAGCTCCCTTTAAGCCTTAGGTGATGAATTTTGCCAAAACTGGTTTTGAAATCCAGGTAAACCAGACTGCCCTCATTCAGAGATCTGTCAGAGAACTTCAGCAGACTTCTAGGGCAGAGTTTTATTAACCAGAACCCATGCTTTCTCTTCTCAATAGATCATATTTCTTCAGGTGTCCACTCATTATATCCTTTATTATACTATTGAGTAGTTAACATTAAAAGTCTTTAGTTGCCTAGATTCCTCAAAACTCTTTAAAGTCTGGTGTCATAGGTGACATACATACCATGCACTTTTAGTTAATCCTATTTTGTCCTGAAGCTTCATGCATGCTTTTGTGGAATTTTTCCTGCATCTTTTCACTAAACTCTGATATCTTTCCCAGTTACCATTTAACTCTAGAATAACATATATAACAGTAGAATAATATTTAAGTGTAGAATAACTTTCCAAGTAATAATTGGCAAACAGTTTTCTCCTTTGATGTACACCCTCTTAGCCTTTGCAGCATCCCTAAGGTCTCTATTGAGGAATATGTTTGAAATTACATCTTCTTTGTTCTTTTATTTAACTGTAATATAATATTTAACTATGGAACAGGAGTGCATTAAATGTTGTCCTGCGATATGCAAAATGCAATTAGGACTGTGACATGTCTTTAAAGTATTTTATGTACAAGTCTGTGCATTTCAAAATAGTCTTGTTTTCACTGAAATATTTATCTGTTGGGCAGTTGGGATACATGGGACCTGATTGACCTTGTAAACTAAAACTATGTGGTAGCTTGACTGTGGCTTTGTGCCAGATGCCCACACAGCCACTCCATGACTCCCCTCCTCAACTGGGCATGGAGAGAAGATACTTTGAAAGGCTCAGCAGTCAAGGACAGGGAGAGATCACTCACCAGTTACTGTCATAGGCAAAACAGACTCAGTGCTGGGAAATTAGTTTATTTACCAATCAAATAATGAGAAATAAAACCAGATCTTAAAACCACTTTCCAAACACCTTCCCCTCCGTGCCTCCCTTCTTCCCAGGCTTAACTTTACTGCTGATTTCTCATCCTCCTCTTCCTCCCCACAGTGGTGCAGGGGAACGGGGTGGGGGGTGTAGTGAGTTCTTCACATTGTCTCTGCTGCTCCTTCCTCGTCAGGGGGAGGAATCCTCACATTCTTCCCCTCTTCCAGCGTAGGGTCCCTTCCATGTGGTGCAGTCCTTCAGGAACAGGCTGCTCCAGTGAGGGTCCCCTGTGGGGTCACAAATCCTGCCACTAAAGCTGGTCCAGTATGGGTTTCCCACAAGGTCACAGCCTCATTTGGGCATCCACCTACCCAAATGTGGATGGTCCCCAAGAGTCCTCAGCTGGCTGCAGATGTATCTCTGCTCCACCATGGACCTTCATGGGCTGCAGAGGGACAGCTGCCCCACCCCGGGCTGCACCATGGGCTGCACGGGAATCTCTGCTCCAGTGACTGGAGCACCTCCTCCCTTCCTTCTTCACTGAGCTTGGTGTCAGCAGTGTTGTTTCCCCCACATGTTCTCATTCCTGTCTCCCACCTGTTGTTGCACAGCAGTTTTTTCTCCTTCTCACATATGTTATCCCAGAGGGACTATCACCATCACTGATGTGCTCGGCCTTGACCTGCTGGCATTGCCTCTGCAGACACAGGGAAACCTTCTGGCAGCTTTTCACAGAAGCTGCCCCTGTAGTTCCCCCTCCTTCTTCCCCTTGCCACTACCAGAACCTTGCCATGCAAACCCAATACAAGGTGCATAATAACAGGTGGAGTAAGATGAAAAATTCAACACAAGTGACAAAAATATATGAGTGTTGATGCTGCTTCTTATTTAAAAATGCTAGTGTTTGGGATTTTTTCCCCCTCACTTCTAGAGGTTATGCTCCTTAATGCCTATGAACTCAAAGCTTTAAGAGTAGAACTCAACAATGAATTAATATATGGAAGAATAATGCTTCAATTTTATATTTTCTGTAATAGAGATCATGATCAGGAAGCTCTAATATCTCCCACATCAGATATTCCTTTTTGATCGGTAAAAGTGTGCGAGGACAGTAGTAAATATTGCATGCTCAATTGCAGTGTTGTTCTTTTCTGAATCCAGGTTTTATAGAATTGAGCTAATGTAGCAATTATATATATTTATTTTAACCATTATAAATATTTATATGTCTTGAGTTATTAGAAAATTAATATTTCTGATGTAACTGTTTAGGAGTTGGGACAAGGGAGTTTACAGGAAAAAATGTATGGCCCAACATCTATGGTCAAAGCCAGTTAAGCCACTTAAAACAAGTGTTTTTACCCCAGACATAGTACTGTACAGCAATCCCATAAAATATTTATGCAACAATTTATAGGTGTTTAATACCAAACTCTGCTGATGTTCCTGCCTGTGTAATCATGCCATGTAGAAGATCAGTAAGAATAATTGATTTTCATGGATCTAATTTTGGAGCTAATTACTGTAATCTCTTAGATGGCATTACCTGTTTGATGATGCATGGTGGAGAGTCGATAATGACTTTATAGGTTTATAAGTTGACTTTATAGGTCAACTTCGTGCGAGAGCAGGCCAAGCAGGCCAGCAACCTTTTTGAATCTAGCATTTGTTTGGAGTTTATGGAACAGGCAAGCTCATGCCGGAGTTGTCATGGTCGAGGAAGAATCAAAATTACTGTGAATCAGCAAGTTTGGACATTTTGGCTTTATTTGTAGAAAGAGTGATCTAAGTAAAAACATTAGGTGCGACGTTAGGTTTAGTAAACTGAGAAGTTCCTAGTGAGAGAAATGCCTAAGTAGAGAAATTTCTAGGTAGAGAAAACTGGGTACTGGCACTGTACCTAGATATCTGAATGTGGTAACATGGATGGGGAAATACTCTCTCAGAAGGCAGGGTGTAAGAAAGAAGGGAAATGTCTTTCAGAATCCTTTATATGGAATTGTGCAGAGTGCATGCAAGAGCCTTCCTTATGATTGAGAAAACAGGACTTGAAGATGGAATTTCATCAGAACCTACTGGTGTTTAATTCTAATGCATTCAAATGAGAGGATGTTTCACAGAGTGACAGAATGGATCAGGATGGAAGAGACCACAGTGGGTCATCTGGTCCAACCTCCCTGCTCAAGCAGGGTCATCCCTGTTCCCTAGAGCATGTGGGACAGGATTGTGACCAGACAATTCTTGAATACCTACAGTAAGACTCCACAACCTCTTTGGGCAATCTGCCCCGATTCTCAGGCCCCTGTACCATAAAGAAGTCCTTCCTCATGTTCAGGTGGAACTTCCTCTGCATTAGTTTCTGCCTCTTGTCCTACTTGGCACTTACAAGAGCCTGACTACATCCTCTTGACACTCTCCTTTGAGATGCTTATCAACATTGATAAGACTCCACCTCAGTTATCCTCTCAAGGCTGATCAGGCCCAGTTGCCTCAGCCTTTCCTCATAACAACGCTCCAGTCCTGTAATCATCTTTTTCACCCTCTGCTGGACCTGCTCCAGGAGTCCATGTCTTTCTTGTACTGAGGAGCCCAGAACTGGACACAGCACTCCAGATGTGGCCTCACCAGGGCTGAGCAGAGGGGCAGGATCACCTCCCTCAACCTGCTTGCAGTGCTATTTTTAATGCACCCCATGGACAGTTTCTTATCCATGAGGACTCTCAGGTCCTTCTCCACAGAGCTGCTTTCCAGCAGTGGGGCTCCAGCCTGTCCTGGTGCATAAGGTTATTCTTCTCCAGAGGCAGGACCCTACATTGTTGGGGGATAGAATATAAGAAAATAAAGATAGTGTAGAAAGTGATCTTACCCCTAAGGAGTTGCAGCTGGGCCAATTATCAAGGATTAGGAACAGGCCTGACTTTAACAGGCCACAGCTGTAACCAGTGAGAATCAGAGTGCTATAAAAGAGTGGGGTTGCTGGTTGATTGAGAGGGGAGCTGGCGTTGGAGTGTTGCTTTGTGAAGAAGGAAGAGTCAGTGCTCTGAGGAGATGCCCATGAGAAACACCAAGAAGGTATGAAACTTTTGTGATAAGGAGACAACAGTATGGAACCCCTGCAATAAGATGACAACACTGCACTTGCCCTTGTTGAATTTCAGGCAGTTCTTTGTCCATCTCTGCAGCCTGTCAAGGTCCTTCTTAAAGGCTGCACAGTGTTCTGGGCTATTGGTCACTTCTCCCAGCTTTGTTTTGTTGCTTCAGAATTAGGCACGCCATCACTTTTCCAGGCTGACAGGCTGGTCATTCCCTGAGTCCTCCTTCTTACCCTTTTTTAAGATGGGTGACGTTTGCTTTCTTTCAGCCCTCAGGCACCTCTTCTGATCTCCATGACCTTTCAAAGGTGACTATTAGCAGCCTTGCTATGGTGTCTGTCTGCTCTCTCAGGATGCATGGATGCATCTTGTCAGGGCCTATGGACTTGTGGATGTCAAGTTTGCCTAGGTGTTCTCTGAACAAATCCTTCCTGACTAAGGGAAGGTCTTCCTCCTGATGTTCATTTGCCCTTGTCTCCAGGGTCAGAGGTCCCTGATGGCAGATCTTGTCAGTGAAGATTGATGCCAAGAAGGTATTTAGCAAGGTATCCCCCTCCATTTAGTAACAGTCCCACATCATCCTTTGGTTTCCTTTTGTTATTGATGTATTTGAAAAAGCCCTTCCTTTCCTTGACATCCTTGGCCATAATTCATTCCAGATGGGCATTGACTTTACTTGCCTCATTTCTGTTTACTCTGACATCCTCTCTGTATTCAAAGTGGCCTGACCTTGCTCCCATCTCGTGTATAGCTCCCATGTATGCATAAGTAATGACAGCAGTTCTTTTTTCATCCAACAGGTGTGTTACTCCCTTTGCCTGATTTCTTGCTTCTCAGGATGCATTGCTCTTGAGCCTGGAGGCAGTGATCCTTGAATATTGACCAGCTCTCTTGGACCTCTCTTCCCTGCAAGGCCTGTTCCTATGGGATTCTTCCAAGAAGGTCCCTGAAGTGGCTAAAGTTAGCTCTTCTTCCATGGTCATAATCTTACTTGTTGCCCTGCTTCCTCCTCACCTGTTACTGAACCCCACGATCTCATGGCCACTACAGCCAAGGCTGCACCCACCTTCACATCTCCAGCAAAGCTTTCCCTGTTTGTTTATGAATCGAGCAGCACACTGTTCCTTGTGGGATCCTCCACTACTTGTTGTCATCAGTGCTTTCCAGTATGCCCCTGGCCTGTTTGTGCTTTGCTGTGTAGCTTTCCAGCAGGTGTCAGGGTGGTTGAAGTCCCCCACATGAACAATGGCCTGTGACTTTGAGGCTGCTGTAATTGCATGTAGAAGGGTAAGCCACTTTGTCCTTCCGGTCAGGCAGCCTGAAGCAAACATGCAGAGTGTCAGCCTTACCTGTCTGCCCTTTTGTCCTGACCCATAAGCTCCTGACTGGCTCATTATCCACCCTGAGACAGAGCCCAATACATTCCAAGTGCTGCCTCACCAAGAGGGCAATTCTGCCACGAGAGTGCCTTCCTGGTCTGTCTCTCCTAAACAGTGTGTAGCCCTTTTTGGCAACATTCCACTGTGGGAACTACCCCACCACATCTCTGGGACTGCAGTGAGGTCAAAGCCTTGTGACTGTGCACAGAGCTCTCACTCCTGCTTGTTTCCCCCACTGTGTGCTGGGGTACAGGCATTAACAGAGGTATTTAATATCCCAGTGGGGGTGCAGAGGGATACCTCATAGTCCTGTCTAGTGGCTGTCCTTTCTTTCTGCTTGTGCTTAATTGAAGTATCCCCTCTTAAGCCTCCTTTTGATACTAGATTGGTTACTATAGTTCTCCTCTTTCCTAAACCTCTGGTAAGTCTGGGCCTGTCCCTGTTCCTGTCCCCTTATTGTTGGTCAGCTGGTAAATATCAGATTCCTGTCTGCCCAGGGAGATGTGTGTGGGTGTCAGGGACCAAAGGAAAAATGAACTTTTATGCAAGAAAAAGGAAGTAACACCTGGGCTAAGCTCTGTTACTTTTGTGTTGAGATTGACACAGGAACAGGCAAGAGGCAGGATTGTAGAGCAGACAAAGAAGGTTTTATTCAAAGGAATTGTGCGGTTTTTATAGAGTGATACGATAGGTTTTATTTGATTGGTTAACTAACAAAAACCATCTTTTTCACACTCTGAGAAGAACAGAAAGACAAAGTAGAAAAACACTACCTGCGAATTCTTTATACTTGAAAAGTTATCACATTTTTCTAACTCTTTAAAATTTCTCATAAGCCACAGTGAGAAACGCTTGCTGTTTCTCTCTCTCTGTTCCATAGCATCTACAAAACTCCTCTTGAGCTCATCAGAAACACTGTTGCTAGGAACTTAGGCTGTCTGATGAGCTCCTGTTTTTAACAAACACCCTTAGAAAATGATTTTTCTTGCCTGAATAACAACCCAAGGGGAACAGTGATTTTGTTATCAAATTTTCAAAGAAATGACTGACCTGAATTGCTTCCAGGATGGAAAATTACTATGACTTAAGCAAGCTCTCTTGCAATCCTATAAACCTCAGTCCTAATTGAGACCCTTTGAACTCTCCAGGACCACAGCAAGCTGCAATCAGCAGCCCCCTTCTGATTGGGGTCTCTCAGGGCCAGTGAACTCTCAAATTTGCTGTACTTGGAGCCACTGACAGACCTTGGGTGATACCCCCACTGCTCAAGGTTCAACCCTTTGCCCCTTGAAAATGTGCAATGGCATCCAACATGAGCTGAACTCAAGGAGAATTTTTCACAGGTCCATACTCCTTAGGTCTATGTGCATGCAAGTCCGAATATGCCATAGAAAATTTGAATAATGAATATTGGTCTCAGATTCTTAAATATATTAGACTAGCAAGTAAGTTAGGTCTGTGAGTTACTGTCATGCTTGTAGTAGAATTCTGTAGAATCTTTCGTTAAATTGTTTGAATTAGGCTATCAATTAAGTGCTGTTAAGTTTAGGTGTGGTTTAAACCTTTAGTCCTAAACCATTGGTCACTTCTGGGACTAAGTTTGGCAAAAGGGTCCACTCTGAACCTTGTGACTCAATAGGTGGGTCTCCCTCATTCCTTTTTATCCTTATCCTTTCCCATTCTTACCCTTTTTCCATCCCCAGCCTCCATGTAAACCACTTTTAGTAGATTTTAGACTTAGATTGATTTTAGATTTTATTTCAATTTTTCTCTGTGTGCTTTAACCATCTAGCAAGCAGTAGGGCAAACCTTTAAACAAATTTTGTCAGACTTTTCCTTTAATATTAAACCTGCTTTTGCTGGTACCTTTTAGCTGGTGATTCTTTGAGCTGCCTGAGACAGTTGTTTGTGACAGGCGGAGAGCAAGAATAATGGGAAGACTCATTGTCCTCCCTGTTCCCTCTCCTACCCCAACTTCCTGATAAAGACCAGGTAAATTCACACTACGGGCGGAACCATTCGGTGTACAGTTCCCTTCCTTGGATCGCTGCTGCCCTCTTCTGCCGGCTTCCCAAGGCTGTTGTGGCACCGGGAGTTTTTGTATTGCACCGAAAGCCTGTGTCCGTTGTGATCTTAGGGGAGGTTGTGGAATGAAATGCAGTGGCTTTATAGGGCTGGGCTCCATAAAAAGGATTAGTTTTATTCAGGACAGTGCTGTCATATGTAGCTGGTACCCTTTTTTACTTACTTTACTTACTACAGAGTTGTACATGATGTGGAGTGCTTGTGCTGTGAGAGTCTGTCGGCATTGAAAAAGCAGACACTGTTCCGGCCATGTTTCTGCAACATGGACTTGGGCCAGCATGACTGGCAGTGCTGTAGCATGCCTGTGCTGAGCATTTGAGCTGGTGCAAACCTGTGAGTCCATGTAATGCCTCAGAAATGTGGGGCTTGAAACCTGGCTTTCTGATGCAACTCTTCTGGGGTAAAGCAATTTCCACTGCTTAGTCTCTGTAATTAAGTTTATTGAGAATTCTGGCACCCTGACAAATGGTTGTATTGTATTTTGAGGCAAAGGGAAAGTCCTAGACAGAATCCTGAAGATGCAGGAGGAATTGAAGCATGTCCAGATAAGTCCAGAGGAGAGCCACAAACATGATTTGAGACATGGAACACTTCTTTTATGAAGACAGACTGGGAGAATTGGGATCATTCTACCTGGTAGGGGTTCCAGGGAGGCTGTAGAGCAGCCTTCCAGTACCTAAAGGGGACTACAGGAGAGCTGGAGCAGGAGTTTTTATAAAGGCATGTAGTGATAGAGCAAGGGGGGATAGCTTCAAACTGAGAGAAGGCAGGTTTAGATTAGATATTAGAAATTCTTTACTGTGAGGGTGGTGGGGCACTGGCACAGGCTGCCCAGAGAAGCTGTGGATGCCCCATATCTGGAAGTGTTCAAGGCCAGACTGGATGGAGCCCTGAGCAACCTGCTCAAGTGAAAGGTGTCCCTCCCACAGCAAGGGAATTAGAACTAAATGATCTTTAAGGTCCCTTCCTACCTAAACCATTCTGCAGTTTTATGATTTAAGGGCAAACTAAGATGAAGCTATACAATTTTATCTCCATTGCAGCTGACACTATTCCCAGGCCTGTCTGCATGGTTTCTGCCCAGGCCTGTGCTCTTGAGGGTGCCTGGCTGGTGGGCTCCTAGGCTCTCCTCGGTGTGGCTGTATTCCATCAGGCTGTGGGAACCCAGTGTGTGCTCCCAGAGGGTTTTTGACAGAGCTGGGGTAACCACCTGGGGTAACCACCATCTTCCAGAGGGGGAATGAGTGGCAGTTCCACAGCTGGGGTCAGTTCCAAGCACATGGACGGGTATTCCACTTCCAAACTTAGGTGTGTCTATTATGCTGTATTTATTTTGATAATCTGTGCATTCGTTCTGTTGAGTATTGACAATTATGGATTTTTTCTCTTTGCCTCAGTAAAAGTTATTGGACTAAGATTTACATGGCAGGTTGATAGGCTTGGCATGAATGAAGAGAAACTCTTAATTACAGTGATGTAGTGACAGGCACTTCTGTGCACTGACCAATAGCAAACATCCCTCCCAATGGTTGAGAGCATCCAGAAGTCAGTCAGGAGGCAAATTAATCAGGTAATGGTGTCTGCTTCTCAAGACTGTGGTCCTGTACAAGACTGTCATCTTGTGTACTCCTGGGTTGTTAACTAATTACTGATTATGATGATGTGCAGGGACTTTTCTGAGAGTGTTTACACACAGGTAAAATTGAACTTTTTTGCTGTGCTGGCTGAAATGTATCAATTGTGCCATTCCAAGGATGCCTTTCTAGGACCAGCTAAATTCTTTCTAATCAACTTGCATATGGGAAAAATTAAAAAAAAAAGTCAGTCTCAGATAATCTGTGTGCGTGTAACTATACATATTGAAGTTATAGTTTCTTACATTCTTAAGTTCACCTTTTCTGGGAGGGTGGGGATATGAAATTAGCAGTGTGATTTAGCAAGCCTTTAGGGACTGAGGGGTGGTGTCAGATGAAGTGGCTAGAAGCATCTGGCAGTAGGAGGAGGGTGGAGGATTTCTCAGAGCAAGCCTTGTTGCCCACAAAGGCTATGTACACTATGAGGGCAGTGCATGCTGCCCTGCCATGATGTGCCTGGCTAATGAAACAAACCATCTTTCATCATGGCTACATAAATAGCAGAAGAATCACTTGCACATTCACTGTGGCATGGAATTGCTCAGCAGCACTTCCCTCTGTGTGTCCATTGCATGGACAAGGACACCTGCCCCAGAACAACACACAGCACATGCACCTTTCCAAGCAAAAGTGCACACACACACACACAGCCTGTGCAGTAGGCTTGCCTCCTGAGAAGACAGGAAATTAAAGTTTTGTTGCAAGTCTGACTCAGTAGAAAATAGAAACAGAGCACATTACATATATTTTCTTTATTGCTGGACTTTTTTTTCCCAGTAAGTAGGCATGGTTCCTTAAAGGCTGAGGTTTTTAACAACAGTAAGGTTTTTCAGGTCTCTTTTCTTCTTTTTTTTTTTTTTTTTTTTTAATCTGTGGACAAAAAGATACCTTTGAACAAAGTTTTGCCTTATATTACAGTATTTCTGTACAAAAATAAAGGTCCAAAATCAAATTATTATTAGCTGATATTCCCCAATTTATTTACAGGGTACTGTCAAGAACCTTCATCAGGCAACCAGGTAAAATATTAAAATATTAAAGCAGTTGCATTGTATAACATTGCCTTCTCTAGTCAACTCTGAAGGGCTCTGGCCTTTGGCAGTCAGTCTGGGTTAAGGAGTCCAGCCAGCAGTATAAAACATGATGTCTTTCAAAGAAAAAAATTATTATTAAAAACTTAAGCTGACATTATGGAGAATTGAACTGATAACTGTATTTCCATATTAGGGTATTCTATAAATATTCTCAGCTACATCTCTCTTTATCATACAGCAGATACAGAATGCAGACTTCTGCTACTTATATGGTAATATATATTTGCAAAAGTAAAATCAGTGTATGAAAATTTTGGAATTTACTTGTTAATAAAACTGCTTAAAAAGTAACCATACAATTGTAACAACTATAACTCTGAACTATTAAAATGTACAGAAAGACTGTTTACACCATTGCACATACTTATTCCCTTTGCTTCAAAAGACTTGTGAAACACAGAATAAAATTTGTCAAATTTTACTGACAGCTCTAATATGCATGCACAGTGTGCACATCCATGGAAGCAATGGGAAACAAAGTGTTGGCGTCCATCAGGAAAGCTGCCAGCAGCGCTCCAAAAAAATATACCTTGCTCTTCTTCCCTCCCCCTTCCCACCTGTATACAGGCCAGTAGATTAGTGCAGAATGGATGAATATAACTTTGTTTTCAGTGTTCTGAAAGGACAAAGGAAATCCTCTTGACTTTTATCAGCAATTTTAGGTCAATACAAATTAGGCTTAATATTGTAAGGCACTTATTACTGCTTGCATTGCAGTGGATCGAGTCTTAAGGCATATGTTACATCAACTGAAGGTAATAATGCTTTGGAAAGTTTTGAATGAGCCAGCAGTTCTAGGTATGTGACTATTTCAGCTGATTTTCCCCTGCCCCCCTGTAGTCTTTCTAAAACCTTGTTTGAAGATATTTTCTGTTGAAACTCTGGTTCTCGGTTAGCTTGTCAACAACGGTGATCAATGACCCCAGGTCATTCTGAGGCCAAGGAGTGATGTTTTCTATTTAGGGTGCAGTAGAACTGGTTTTGTTTCACCTGGAGCTGCCCTGACTTCCATGACTACTCACGGATCGAGAGGTGCTGTAGCGTTTCTTCACGATCATACTGATGTAAGCTTTCATCAGCTTTGCAATGTCAACCACCTGCCAAGAGCACGAAGAGCACAGTTCTCAGTGAGGTAACAGTATATGAATGAATTTCTTTGGACACTAACAATATAAAACTGTCAAGCTTTCAACAAAACCCTTTTGCAGCTAAACAAAAACATTCAGCACTTCTCTTTGTGTCATTCTGTCTTCCCTTTAGCTTTACAGGGATCTTGAACAAATCTCTGACATTTGCAGCCATTACTTGAATTACTAAGTGGCCTGGCTGTCAGGACAGGAAGACCCCAATAACAAAACTGCCTTGCTCTTACCTCACTAGTTTCAAAAAGAAGTTCTCTTTCATCCACCACGATCTTGTAGGTGTTGGCAAGCGGAGCACCAAATGACAAGATATGTTCATACTGGAACACCTCCAGAGGCCTTCCTTCCCCACGCTTGTAGACAGAAACTGCATCAGCACTGACTCCAAGCCACAATTCCTGTGGGAATCCCCCTTCTTTACACTAGAGGAAAAAAAAGTAAATTAACAGCAAGGGGAACAGTGGGAGCACACACCACTTACTGTTGATGTTTTTGTCTGTAACCATTTGTTAAAAGTGCATATTGCTTCTTCCTCTTTAAATGTAGCCTTTTATACTTAGACTTGTTTGCAACCTGTCAGAATAGCATTCTGTCTCTCTATTTTACAGTTAACTGGTGGATTTTAATAGCTACAGTGCCTACTAATGAGAGTAGGCTTTTAATAGCTCAAAGTTTATTACATCAGCTGTCTGAGCATTGTGATACTGTATTTATGGTTTCACTGCTCAGGAACGAAATCATCACCTATACAGTGTAAGCTGCAGTTTGAATGTTCATATGGTCTTACCTCTACGTCAAAGAGTGTTGAACCATAGCCAGGCCATTCCTTAATCAAAGCCATGTACTTTGCCATGGCCTGCTCCTGATTCATCCTCTGGAGTTTTTTCCATTTGTCAATAATACTAGTCCTGGAAGCTGAGATTTCCTCTTTGACCCACATGTCTAACATCTGATCCTCCTCAACTTTCTGTTTGCTGACAGAGCCACTTCGGAAACTCCTCCGCAGTGTTCCTTCAAGAAAGCTGGCCCGTTTCTTCTCGGCCTTCTCTGGTGCAGTAAATGTTTTGGTCGACTGTGTAATCCTAGACTTCAGCTTCTGCAAGGGATACACTTCCTCCAGCTCTGGTATGGTGGTGTGCACAGTGTAATCTCCCTGAAGGTACTGAAGACGCAAAGCTGCCAGGACCTGGAGGGTTTCCTCAGGAGCAGGGTAATGTCCTTTAATCACTGCTTCGTGAGCCTATCAAGGGGAAAAAAAGGTAGCTTTTTTATAAAGCAGCCTTTGAAAGAAATATGAGAAACAAGTGGAGCAGATTTACCCCCAGGGCAACCCAGGATGTGAAATAAATGATCCATTAAATAAATCAAATGGGGTAAATCTCTTGGCAAATTTAAGCTGAATAAGATTGGGTTTACCAGAAGAACTGCAAGGCAACTGAGGAACCTGCTAAATGGGAATTGCTTTTACTAGGACAGCTTTTAGTGAACTCCCATATCTAAGAGTTACTGAACTATGAAAAAGGAAAATAAAATGTAAAGGGGAGAAAACAGGATCTAAACATCTGATTGAGGAGAAGCCATCTGTGTTCAAGGGCATTAGGAAGAAATGGGTCTCCAGGTTTGTTTACTGCTATCAATAATTTGGCTGTGAAAACTGATGTTTCCAGCCAAGGTAGCCAAGCTCTAGGACAGCTTCATAATTTTACTGAGGGGAAACAATACATCTTCAATGGATCTCAAATCAAGTTAGTACAACATCTACATACTACAGTGCTCTGTAGCATTGGGGATGAGATTCTGAACCAAGAGGATTCTTTCAAAATTCCAGTTCTCTGCACACTCATTCAAACTTGTGAAAATGTTCAGCAGCTTGGTATTTTCTTTCATATGACAGTAGTAGAGGAAACGAACACCCATCGTGTCTGGAGATCCAGGAATTGCAAGCTTAGTAAACACACAACTAATTCACAGTTAAGTAACAGCTAGTTTGTTTAGGTGCACAAAATGTGCCTTTAAACATGCAAAATGGTTTACCTGAGATAGTACGCATGCAGAAGAAAGAGCTGTCTTTTAGAAATGGAAGGACAGTATTTTAATGAGGAAGAACTAAAAGATTTTCTTCAGTGCCTCATGATCATTAAAGGATTCAGACTTTAAAATAATGGAGACTGCAGAGTTAAAACTGATGACAAAAGGGAATTTTTGCAATTGTCTGAAAAAAGTTGATGACTGACATCAAAAGCAGATAATTAGAAAAAATAGAACAGAATTGATGTTAGAATGTAATGTTACCTCTGCAAGGTATTGCTGTAATATTGCTGGTAGGGACTGAATGTCATGCTTTATAACAAATACTACTGGTTTTGGCACGACATAAAGTATTTGGCTAAACACTAGTCAGCACAGAATGCCACATGAAAACAATCTGCTTCAGCAAATGTGCTTGTTTTAGCTGTTCATGCTGAAAACTGCCTGAATCTGCCTCTTAAGCCAATAATGTAACATAGAAGATTGGATGCAGAGTTCTCAGAGATTTTCTTCTTGCTGTTTGAACTTCATCCCAAACTTCATCCCCCAGAGGCACTGGATGACTCCTCTAGAGGTAACGACAGACAGACAGAATAGACGTGTTTCTAAGCCCAACCAGGGCAACCTATTGCCCAGATCCTTCAGCCAACAATAAACAGTTCTGGACTGAGCTACAGCAGCAGGCTGTGGAAGGAGACTTTTGGTAGACTTGTGGTGTCATATAGTGTCTTAAAACTTAAACTGAACAAAGAAGAAATACTCTATTACAGGGAAGATGTAGAAGGGGAGAACCCTTCATATGTATGAAAATTGAGGTACGTCAGTTCTTGATCACATCAGTCTTGCTCACCAACAGAATGTCAGTGTCTTGGTGTTGCAAAGAGCCAGAAATCTTACCCTATACAGAAATCTTTATCTGTGTCTAGTGTCCACTGAAAGAAGATGACTACTGGAAAAATTTTTAATCATTTGCAATCTAGTAGAACAGGAGAAGATCAATCAACAATAATAAAAGCCATCAGTGAGTTTCTGAGTAACTACAGGAATTGATATAGTAGAAATCCAGCTGCTGATGCATTTAATTTTCATTAGAAATCAATTTAATTTATATTTTGCAGTGTAGCCTCATTCTGGGCTCAGCATGTTCACTGAGTGGGTTTCTGTTCATCATAGCTGTCTTACTGCTGAGACTGGACTATTATGCTGTGGTACCTATGAAATGATCCATTTTTGACAAGATAAAAGGCTATTGCTCAATTAGTTCTATACAGTTGCCAGCAGGAATCTCTTATTAATTAATTTGTTGCCAGTCACACTTTTTTTCACTTCATTTCTTAAAATTTCTTCAGAAAATAGTTTAAGAAGAGGAAAATTAAAAGCAAGTATTATTCTATTTTACGCAGCTTAGATCTGGTTATTCATTTTTCTACCACTATACAGAAAGCAATTGACAAGTAATGCAAAATTAAGGCACATAACCCTTCGCTTCACTTATGTCAGGATAAACCTATTTTGACTACTGAACTGCTTCCTTTGCTCTTGATGCTTGAGTTAGTAGTGCATTCAGTTGGAGAGAAGCAAAATAATAACACTCTCTTTGCTGCCTAGAACCCTTTATTCCCTCCTTTTTAAAGTGCCTCAAAACAGAATCTTTGTTCCTTACCTGCTCAAACATAAAGGCAAATTCCACGCTATCTTTTGGGACGTTTTCTGTGTCCAGGAAGCAGTAGAGCTTGAAGTAGAACTTCCAGTGCATCTCCCCAGCTTCAGCAGTGGCAGCAAGCCTGCATCATTGTGTTAAGAGGGAGAGAGATCAGATCTGTGACATCAAACTCTTTTCTAAATTGCCACCTGTGGAATCTAAGCAAGGCATCAGCTGAACTTTGCTTTACGTGTGTCTGTGTATTTAGAGCCTACAGCAAAATCAAGGACAAATGTTGGCTCAATTCTCAAGTCAAAGGCTTCTAACCCATATTAATAAATGTTGATTTTTAGATAAGTCAGCTGTTAATAAAAGCAACATTATCAAGTCCTGTTATAGAACTGCATAACACTTAAAACACTCCTTTTCCCCCATTTTTATGTGGATAACAGGGGCTGATTGCCATGCATAAAAAGTTAGGATGACAAACAGGTATTTAGACTTGTATTACATTTTCTTACTACAGTTCTGTAGGTGGTTTCAATTTTACTGGTAACAGAAATGTTGAGAGCTGTACTGTGGTGACTTCCATGTGAAGTTAGCTAACAGTCAGAATGGCAGTGACTGCCTGGAGCTCAGTTCTCACAGTCACAGTGCCAGTAACAGTGGAAAATTTTGTAATAGTGGAGAAGAAAATGTGGAAATAGTGATGAGAAATATTACTCTACAGGTGTCAGGACAGAGGAAAACCAATACAAGTGGCTATTAAGTTTTTTAAGGAAACTAAAAAAAGAGATCCTTTTGTTCCAGAAATGGCCACATGTGTAATTCAGCTGTATCATCACAAACAAGCAAGTTAAAGAGAAAATTCAGCATTACTGACATTGGAAATTTATTTAATTGTGACTTATTAGAGTGAAGAGAGAAGGAGAGGTACACTCACTTTTCAAACTTGGCCAAGACATCAGCTACAATGGTTCTGCTTTCAATTGCTTTGTCAGTAGTTCCATTGTATTCAAACAAAGCAAACATATTTCTGCTATCCTCCATGGCCAAGCCACGAATTAACTTTTCAACCACCTAATGGAAAAACAGCACATGAAAAAACCATAGCATGGAAAAACAGTACCACAGAGTAAGACAGATACTTCGAAACCAATTAGAGCTAGGTTTTACATTATGCTAAAAATGTTATTCACTTGTCCTCATCAGTATTATTAATTGTTGTCAAATTCCATTGTCATTTTTACTCTTTCAGAATATGTATGGGCTATCTCCTGGCCAGATACAACCCCTGCTATTTCACCAACTCAGAAAGAGTCTTCCAGTTTTAGGAAGCAGCTTGGCTCTCATACACATCAATGTCTACTAAAGTTTCTCCAATAATTAGGCTTTCTCCCTAATTGCTTAGTGTTTCCTGCAATTCTTCCTGTAAGAAGGAACTACAGTTGGGTAAGCCTCTGCAGCACACTGCAGAAAAAAGACAGTTTTTATAGCAGGGATTTCTCCAGAACATACTGTGGGGAGGGACAGCTGTCCGGGAGGGACAGCACTGTAAGCCTTTCCTTCCCAGAAAGGAGAGACTGGGAGAGAAAGCCCCAGAGCTTCCAAAGTGCAGCATTACGGCTGCCTGGGAGTGGCATGGGAAGGGACACGCTGATTTTATTACAAATACATTCTGTCACCAATCCTCACCTCTCCAGCTGTAGTGTGTGAGTTGATTGTAATCTTACAGGAGCCCCCACCATGGCAATAAACTGTGGATGTCATCTCCTGCCTGCCAATCAGTGCTTCTATTTCATCTCGTGATGGCACAAACTCTCTGCACTTGGTTTTCTTCAGAGATTCGTACGTGAAAAGTGCGTATTTCTCCATTTCGGTTCCTGGAAACTGGTCACGAACCCTGTGAGACAAAGCTTATTACTTTAAGCTGCCAGCTGCTAAGTTTGCTTATTTGAGAATTTTTCCCCCTGAGATTATTTCTGTATCCAGTACACTGTTTAATTGACATGCTCCAAGTACAGACAAAGCTTTTAAATTATTGAGTTTGTTGGTGGACTAACTTTCCTAACGGCACACTCTGCATTCTTCCATTGCATCACAGCAAGAGGAACTCCACATTCTGGTTAATGCTGAACTGACAACAATGGTTTATTATTATTTAATGTTTTCACTAATATTTAAAATCGTATTTGCATTCATGTACCTCAAGTACATCTTTAAATATGATACTGTTCTTTTATGTGCACGATGCATATCTCATAAAATTAAGGTAAGTGGGATGAAGAATTTTTAACAGGTTGGTTTGGACAGGTGAGAATGGGAACCTGGGGTGAAAGTCATTTAAGCTTATACCGTTACAGGAAGCACCCCTTTTGCTAACATTAACAAAATGTGCATTTGACTTTGTGGCATCTTGCTTGATTCTTCAAATGTGTGTAATTCCATCCAGACCAACTCACACACACATTTCCTGTAACATTTTGTTTTTAGATTCACTGTTTGGCATAGCCAGTTTGCTAAGTGAATACATCTTCAAGTCTCACTTCTAGATATCTAGACAGTGTTAAAAGTTGTGGTGCTTTAGTAGACCAAAGGTTCTCACCTTTTGAGATGAAACTTGAGATATTTGAGGATGCTGCGACTGGGCAGAAATGTGCAACTCATGCAGGTGAGAATTTGCCAGCTATAGAGGTTCCCCACGCTCCCAGGGTTAGGCACTTTATTGGTTTGCTTGATGAGCTGACAGTAGAGCTCATCTCGGAGAGGTCGTAAATCATGTCCTGTTTGCAGGATACCTTGGATTATAGGGATGGGATCAGACATAGACTCCAGCTGCTGTAAAGAATTAAATATCTTGATGGCTTCATCCTGCAGAGTTGTGTAGCCTTTGTCTTTCAGCACTACAAAAGAAATATTGGGAGAAATGTGCTTAGATGAGATATGAAAGGAAAAGGACCCAGGCTTAACGTGGAAATCACTTAATGCTGCTCTGTGACCTTGTTATGCAGGATATTAGAATCTGTATTTTCCATTTCAAATGTATGATGCAAACTCATTTTATGAGCTTATTTGCTATTGAGATTTGTTCCAAATTTAATAGCTGAAAAGGTGTATCTTGATTGATTGGTTTTTTGTGATGGAGAGTTTTTCTTTCACAGCGAGTCACACTGCTGAAATACCATATCACACTCCATATTAACCTCCCAGCCTCCTCCCAAGGATGAAACTTCTGGTCTGAGTAATATCTTGTTTAATATGCAGTTGCAAACTAAGATAACCAAATCCAAGTCAGTAAAAAAAAGTGTGTTTCATCTTTCACTAGTGAAAGCCTCTTTGAAGTGCCAGTGACCCCAATGAGATAATACAGACAGCCAGTTCACAGTCATCAATAGCTCTGAACCCTTCATTCAAAAGAGACTTCTAAATTAGTATTTGAATTGAGAATATTAACAGATGATTACACTCATTTCAGTACTAAACTTTTTAAAACACTCCTAAATGTTATTTCCCATAAATAAGGTTTCCTATCCCATCTTATAAAATGTACACCTGTTAACTGGAAGCTGTGGCTGCTGCAACTTCCTGCAGGGGGTAGGAAGCAACAATAGTTTTAGGAGGATAATATGATTCAAGGGACTGAGTGAATCAGGTATAGTTGCTTATTCCAGTGCTAGACTTTTCAAATTTGGTCTTCTTAGCTGTATTGCTGTAAGCAATAGCAACCTTCCCTTCTGTAACACTCTTGGAGGAACACCACAAGCCCATGGCTCTATGCTAGCAAACTGCTATTCTCAAAAGAGAACAGGGAAACTTGTCTATTTGTATCATAAACATGTGTTTTGCCACCATTACTTCACTGTAGACTTAAAAATTCCACCCTCTGGTTTAGTCATTCATAACAAAAAGTGGTTCTATTATTGGAAAACTTACAGTTGAGATTGATGTCCCCATATGGCAGTGGCAGTAATGGTGAGTGCAATGGATGATGAGTGTAACGGAGAATGGGATTCCTCTTATAAATCTGTTCAACCACATCAGCATTCAGGCAGTTTTCCTGTTGGGGTAAGAATAAAAAGAGGTTTTGGGGTCCAGCTTTAAGAATAATGCAATGCTTTATGCCCTTAGGTTGGTTATAATAAACTGAGCAATCAGTGTTACCAACACCATTTGATGCAAAATCCAGTTGTGGGTGCTGTGGCTGCCATGGCATGCTGTGGGCTATGAATGCTCAGTCCCTGCCAACCTCAGGCCTTGGATAGGCTTGCTTTATCTCTGCAGTAAAAAAACCAACTACAGCAGAGCTGCAGGACACCAAAATGAAGTATCATAACTATTTTTGAAGTGTGTTTCCATTTTATATTCATTTTTATTCCAGTAATTCATAATGGGAAATATGATACCTGTATTAAAATTTTATTTAAAAGCATTTCTCCAGCATAACTAATTGGCCTTTCAGTTAGAAACTGCACAAGCTACCAAACAAAACAGTCCAAAGTAAACTGCTGTAAACCTGGTGCACCCACTCTACACATCCAAATACTACTCTTACTGTTCTTCTTAGGCAAGGTTTGACAGATATGTGTGTCTTCTATCTGTCAAACCTTCTGTCTTCTATCAGTACTGAATTCCATACATTTACCCTGCTCTGAAGAATAGCATTCATATTCTTGGAACTGAGAACTTAATACCTCTTTTTCATGAGAGAAGAGGTGGCACTCTCTAAGGGAAAAGGAGAAAGCAGTTCTCCCCTCCTGCCTTTTTCTTTGGTCTCTTGTGAGAATCCTCATCCTCTCATAAATGCACATTAGCAAAAAGCTCCAGAAGGACATTCTCTGGCTGAGCATGCACTGTTTTACAATCAGTAAAACAATAAAATCACTGTTTTACTGATTGTAAAACAGTAAGCATTACTTGAATGTTTTTCTCATCATACAGAGATATGAGATGCTTAGCCCATGCTATCATAACAAAAGAAAAGGACCATAATGTCAAAAAAAGTCAGAAGAGCTGTTTAGTTCACATCTTGGTGTGCTGCTCACTGTGGACAGAGTCAAACACATCTGCTAACTCATGAACCTGAACAATGTGCTCTACTGCCAGGTGTAGCCTGTTAAGTTACACAAACAAGTAAAACTTGTTATTATTTTAATGGAAAAAAGTTATCCCCCTTGCCCTCCAAGCTGCACTTCAAAGTTTGCTCTTCTCCTGTTTAGACAGAAATTCCTTTATCAGGTCAGAGAAGACATTCAGGTTTCACAATTTTAGTTCATGCCGCTGTGTAATTAAAACGTAATTTTCTGCTTTATTACCCAATATGGCAAAGCCAAAACAAAGATTTAAGGAACCATTCTTTCTCACCCCACGCCATCCTGCTTGTGCCTACCTTAATATCCTGAATGAGCTGCTGAGTTGGAGTATCAATGGGTGCCTTTGTGTCAATCACGTTCTGGATGGCACTTGACCAGCGGGTCGCCTCATTAAGCAATTTCGTATGGAGACGGTAACAGTGCTTGCGTCCGTACACGGTCACATTCCAGTAACCTGGCACAACAGCAAAATTGCTCATCATACAAGCTGCAGCCCAGCAGATACCCCGTGCTGCAGCCCAGATCATGCTGGAAGTCTTTCAGGAACTAAAAGTGTGTGAATTATTAAGTATCATAATACAAATACTGTGGTATTAAAGGAGATTTTCTCCTTCAAAGAAGACTAGGAGTAGCCTCAGACTACAACTATGCATCATGCAGCTCTGTCTTTTACCCAGTAATCTTAGTAAAAATCACTGTAAGAAAACACTGTTAATACTGTGGAATACTCTTAGGTCCTTGTAGCTTGCAGGCCCTACTTCTCCAGTCCTGTCAGTAACAGGAAAATCCGAGACAGACTTGCTTTGTAGCGAGAGTCTTTCATAGTCTGTAGCACATGTACAAACAGCCATAAAGCACAAACTACCTCTTCTGCCTTTAATTTTACACCAATGAAGTGGAAACTATGACAGGAAGAGCATTTCGGTTCAAATTCTCTCTCTGCATCCCTGTAAAGGCTTTTTATGAAACAGATTCAGTAAAAGGAAATGTGTTTCATCTTTCACTAGTGAAAGCTTCTTTGAAGTGCCAGTGACCCCAATGAGATAATACAGGACTGTCAACAGTCACTTCTCATTTGCAAACAGACGCTTCTGAGTTGAAAACCAGTTCTGAAAGTGCACAGTGGAGCTGACTCAGATGTAGTATGTAGGTTACCACAAACTGGGCTCTTGCTCTGCATCTCCCTATACCTGCTCCAATGCTGGCCCTCATGGTTCCTCAGCACATAAAATAATGTATGAGGAGAGTGCTACCCATGTCTTTCCCCAGGTGTTTGATGTGTAAGCATAGGTGTTCAGACTAACTCGGCTGCAGTGCCAGTCTGATAATTTGAATGTTGGTGAGAACAAATTTTACTCCTCTATGCATTACCTTTGTTCTTCACCCAGTAATTCCCTGTAGAATACCTCAGTGACTTGGGAACTGGATTTGCTCATGGAACTGCACCCATAATAATCCATTTAAAATATTCTGATGCATTGTTTCTTGCATTACTAGGTAGAAGGACAGAAAGCATACCTGAAGAAGAGCAAATAATTACCTGTCTCTTTGAAGATTTTTTCATCAGGTGGGACCACTGAGCAGAGGCTGTTCAGGACCAGTGTACCCAATTTCAAAGCATTTTTCTCAGAACTCTTGTAGTAGTCCAAAGAATTGTGTGTCAAAACAAACCAACGCTTCTTTAGTTTTAACGAGGACATTTTTGGGTTGTTCTTTACTTCCTTGTGTAGCCACCCTGTTAAGGACACAATTTGAATCACACTTTGTTTTCTTGAACAGAGTTGGACGAAAGCAAAAGTAGGTTGCTAAAACTAAGTTGTATACTTTCAACAACAACAAAAAACATTGTGTGAACTGATAAGCTCACATATGAAACAACATCGAGTAAAATTCTCAAACAATGAAAAAATAAAGATAAAATTAATATGAAAACCTTTCCCTTTTGATGTTTCACTGGAAGAATTATCTTGTCAACTCACAAAAACACCTTTGTCATCATTACCGTGTTTTCTTACATGGCACAGCAAGAATTTCAGCTGTATTAATTTGTGAGTAAAGTCCACCAGAGGAAGATGAGGCTGCAATGCTAATCATGTTGGCATATTGCCCACATTGTGTTGTGGGGACAATCTCTTCAGAGCATAACAGATGTTATTTACTGCCCCACTCAGTTCTTACCCCTCACAATGAATTCTTGTCCCTCCACTCTAGTGTCCCCCTTTGACCTCTGGAGCAGGGTTATCCAGTGATGCATCTCTTCAGGAGTGTCAGCATTACAGTGAAGAACACGATTAGCAGTGATGATCACAAATGAATTGGGTCTATGAAAATAAATGAGAATTGAAACAGCCTTTATAATCGGCATACATACTGTTTATCTCACCCCCCATAACCATAAAAACTGTTCATCTTTTGCATTTTCTATCCAGAAAAATACTGTCCACCTCTAATGAGTCATCTAGTTATCAGCTAAAGAAAAATATTAAGTGTTTCAAAAGACTCAGTTATGTTACATTCACACCAAAATGCAAGGGCTATGAATGGTGGGAAAGCTTACATTAAATTGCAACTTGTCATATCTCAAATCAAATCTGTGATGAAAAAAACTTCCAAACTTTAATCAGTTTGCACGAGAATCAGAACTGTTTCAGGGTCAGATCTATTTAGAGTGTTTGCTTCAGTAGCTACATTAGCTAAAACAAACTACAGTATACAAAGGTCTATAGTAAAGCAGCATGTGAACATCTATTCTTTTATTTTAATGCAGTGCAACCCAATTTACAGAGAATACAATCTATTTTTAATGAGAGTCTGGCTTTTACCCAATCCTACACCAGGATTCACTGAAGCATGAAGAACTAGTCCAAGTGTGCTGATGGCTCTCTGGATCAGACAGGCAGGTTCTTTGGTCTACAATGCTTGCTTTAACCCTTTACCATTAATTTTTTCATCTGGAGCAAACCCTCAAAAGGGACATAAACAACAAGACTAAAAAATCCATGTGAAAAATGCTTACAAGATAAATACTTAACTTACTGCATTAACATAATGCAGGAGAAATGGTAATTTAAAATTGTGAAAGCTCTGGACTTTTGTGTTGTATAGTTTAGGAAACCTGAGCTTGTAAATTCACTGTCACTTCTGGTATCAGTGTTTTGGCAGGCCAAGGACAAAGCACTAACTTAAAACCAGCTGTTTTACACATGTACATAATGAGGAGAAACTGGAGTGAGCTCCTGCAGTTCAAATAACACCTCACATCCAGTAACCTTATAAACCAGTTTTAGTCTGAAACCAGATTACGTTTTATTTCCCTTAACATCATTAATAGCTCAAGAACTAAAAATAACCCAACATTTTTGTTGGTTTTTTATGCTGCATTAACTTCTTTGTTATAAGACATTTTTATTCTGGGGAAATAGTTTTCATCCCTGAAGAATACAACACTCATGAAGGAGAAGCTGAACAGAAAAAAAAACCCATTAAAATTAAATTTGCTGCCTACTACATTACAAAGGAACTCAAAAATCAGCTGGTTTTTCTCAGGAGCATTACTTGTATAAATGAAAGAAATATGTGATCTTCCAGTTTTGGATCACTTTAGCACCTGAAGAGTTCAGGTATGGAGCAGTGTCTTGGAAATTATTGAAGCCCCCCCAAAATGCACCATCACTCCTACTCCACGTTTTAACATGTGGTGTTTAGTGCTATGAAAAGGGAGGCAATAATGAATCATTTTAATACATGGTTGGCCAGTACAATATAGACTAAAGCATAAAGTGTCTGATTTTAGCTAGAGACAGGAGAAAAAGAAAGTCACCAGGCATGGTTCTGACTTACCTATCTGGATTGTCAGCAGCACAGACAGAATCAATTAGTCCTACATCGAGTGTACCCTATAAACAAATATCCAACCAGAAAATGAGGAAGACATTCACTGTTATATTACTCACAGTACTCTTCTGAGAGACAGGAGAAAGAAACAGCAGCTTTGAAGCAAAATGAACTGCAGGTTTGGGCAGCAGTTTCTCTTAACCATTGAAACTGCTGAGGGGAAAACTAAGAGACTTGGATGAATAGATCCAGTAAAAGACTATTTGTAGTTAGGATGGAGGCAGCTCAAAACCTGCTCTTTTTTGTGCTTCCAAACATGCTTGAATTTTTCACTGAAAACTGCCATCCCAATAGAAATGGCATCCTCTCAAAACAAACTTCTAAAGCCATTAAGCAGAAGTTTTTGTTTTCCTTTGCTTGATATTAGGTTCCAGATGTATTCTATTAATTACTAATATATATTGTACAGAATGATAAATGCAGGATCAGAGAAATCTCAAATTTTTAACTCTTAGGTTTTTAATTTACTCTCAAAAAAATATCTTTGCAAAATTTCAAAATCAAGCATACACTGTGATGTGATAAGGAAGTGGACCAGAAAAACCACTCCCAAAACCAACAGTCATTTTTCATCAAGGTGAATGATGGGAGAGGAATCAGAAGTCACACTCCCTCCTTGTACAGCTACAGGACCAAAGACATGGGAGCTCTAGCCAGTGTCACAGCTACCACATTTAAACTAAGTAGGTTGTGACTCTCAGAGGCTGTGGCCACCACAATGGCCCTGTTTTCTAAAAATATTTGGTTAGAAAAGTTCTTCAGATTTAGACTTACCACAGCATTCTGTGGATTTGCCTGCTCATCATGCATCTCCCGGATCTCCTGCTCTGTGGACGCATGGACTTGACTCAGTACACTGAACCACTGGCTGGGGAGAGAAAGGCAGCAGTGTAAGTAAAATTTTGGCTCTGCACAAGCCTTCTGTCACCTTTGTTCTGCAGAGATGTAGCAGGTTCTGCAGGTTTTTGAAATTGCTTAAGATTCCTTTTGTCAACAGGCATAAAAGTTTTATGTCAGTTCAAGCAACACTGGGTGCAAGCAAGCTGCTCCAGATCTCCCATCCAAGCTTGTGTCATACCCTTCTTCCTGACAAAAAGTACCTTGTACACTAAGTGGCATCTCTGAAAAACTGCTGTAAGCACACTGAAACACCTGAGGGCTTGGAGAGTCTTTGTTACACATTCCACGTTTCATCTGGAATAAAATACATTCCCAGCTACACACAAAGCTTTTAATTGGAATCCCAGCCTTCAGATTATTAACTGTGCTGCACTGATAGTGTAACTGGTAGTAATTCCTTACAGTGATACTTCTTCAAAGACCACCAAAATCCATTGAGCTCTCAGTAGAAGCGCAACTGAGAGGGAAAAAAAGAATAAAACCCCCAAGCAAATATCTCTACAGTTTTTGTTCTCTATGGAGCACTGAAAAATCCAGCTGCTGGAAGGATGAGCAAATTTGTGCCACTCCAGTGGCACTGTACAGATCCACAACAGGAAAAGTGGCAGGAAGGTTTCCAGTGCTTCAACCCCTAGTCCTGAGCAGCAATTGCAGATGGATTTAATTCCAACCACACCTTCTGCTTCTGGGAAACCTCTGTCCTTCTGGCATTTGTATATGATAAAGCTCAACTGCTCTAAGGAATCCCACTGAAATCTAAGGGCAGAGCTTGGCCTGTTCAACAGGTTCCTGAATGCCATTCTTTGAGATATGAATTTGCCATTCTAATGAAAACCACCTGGGGCCAAGTTTTCAAAGGGATCAAAAGCCCAGCCTTTAAAACAGACTCCTCATTTTGCTGCAGAGGCTCCTCCATCACCACGGGGTTGAGGAAAAACTCAACCTACTGCAAAACTACTGGACTTAAATACGAAGTTATCTTTGCAATTGCTTTTAGTCACAGAATTTTTGCCTAGGACACTGAAGAGCTGTCTCCCTAACTCCAGCATTCAGAAGCCAACTGTTCTCCCAAAATGTAGATTTCTGGAAACTGAACTGCTAAAATAGCTTGAGAAAAACTGTGTAGGCTGTCAAACAGTACCATCACTGCCATATCCTAAATTATTTTTATCAGTTCACGCTTTTATTAGAAACAGTGCAAGCAATGAAGAAAAATGAAGATTGAGAGTGCCAGACCATAAAGCAGATGAGAACATATTTAGTTCTGATTCTTTTTTTAAGACTCAGAGACGCCCACAGAGAGTCTGTACTTAACACTTTGCTGTATGTAAGGCAATGCCACAAAAAAAGGCGAGAAGCTGTCATCTAGAGAGGAGGAACCACCAGCTGAAGTAAAGCTGAAACTGAAGTAAAGAAACTGAAGGAAACTAAGCCTCACCAACCAAAAGATTCCCACAAATTAAATTCATCTTTCCTTTCTGGGCTCAGGAATTGCAAATGTATTTAAAGTGAACCTTCTATTTCAATACAAAAAAAAAAAAAAAAAAAAAGACTTCCTAGCACCATACTAGCACTGTATGCACATCTAGTGATGATTTATGGATAGATTTTAAAGAACAATTCAGAGTTTTCCTGATTTCATTTAATCTTTGTGTAAACAATGAAAATGAAATGAATCATGGCACTTCGCAAAAAACAAAGGCAGACTTTATTTTTGCTTTTTTCCCCTCTCAGGACCTCCTTTGTTTTTCAGCTGAGTCCCAGAACACAGAAATAGAGAAAAAGGCTAGGGATTTGAAAGGAACAAACCCTCAGCAATGGCTGCCCTTTGAAGCATTACTTCTTCAATAATAGTAACTCCTCTTTTGGGAGGAACAGGATGTTTTTCTTGGTTTTTCCCTTAATTTGAACAAAAATCAACCTCAGATCCTGATCTAGCCCAGGTACAAAATATTTTTTCAATAGCAGATGTGGACCAAACACAGACCAATGATTCATACTTTGCTTTTCACAATGCTTTGTTAACAAGGCTTTGACTTAAGCCTGTCTGCAAATCCTCACACATTTTCCTCATTAAGTCTTCTGGGATGAGTGAGAAAAAAGAAACCGGAAATACACTGGCAAAAGGTAATTTAATCTGGATGGTTTGTTATTCTTACTACACACAACAAGGGTGTATAGTGTCTCCTCCTCCATCTTTAAGAAAGAAATGAAGCAGATGCGTGGCAACAGACAAGTCTGTGTGCTGATAATTGTTTATTGGTCCCTAGGGCACCTACACAAGTCTGGTAGAAGAGACTTTAGCTAAGCCTTCATTTTAAAATATGCTTACATCCCACAAGAATCTTAACAGTAACTGCTAGAAAGCTCCTAAGTTATATCAAGGATAACTTTAAGGATACCTAAAGAAATGAGGATGGATTTTGTGTTGCTACATCTACACTTGTACTCAGAGTCCTGTGATAGAGGAAGGCATTCCACCTTTGCAAAGAACAGAATACAAAAGAACTTTTGAGGCTTCTGAGCAAAGTAGCTCAAGAGATGTTGACAAAGGCACGCTGTATTCTGGCCTTGGGGCAGCAAGGCAATGGGTAATAAGCTCTGATTACTAAGTTAAATTTATTTAAATGCTTGATTTTTTTTAGGCAAGCATATGATTATCTTGAATGAACTGTAGCATGGGGATTTTTTTTAAAGATGCTCTACAACTGATCGGACAAGTCAGACTTGCTCCTCACCCACCTGCCTCCCCCATGGTTAGATATGGATCCTTTAGCAACAAAAGCAAGACCCTTTTTAAATATGCAGAAAGGGAAGCACTCTCTTACACACTCCTCTTACATGAATATGCTTTTGCTCTAAAATACAGTGACTGCATTACAACTTCTATCTGAAAAAAATTTAGGTTCTTTTTAAACAAACAGACCTCACCCCTAAGAACAAAATGCTTCATTTCAGACAGACTACAGGGTCTCAAATATTGATTTGATCAATGCAGCTAAACACAGCAGGGTAATCCACAAGGAAAGCAACAGTGGCTAATGACTGCCTCTCTACAGACAAATTATATTTCAGAAAGTTGCTAGTAACTCATGGGTAACAGCCAAATTCTAGGCAAATTTTCATTGTCAGTCTGAGTCTTCCCAGTAATTGTCTGCCACAAGGTTTTCTCCTCAGCAAGCCTTTCAAAAAGTGTGTTAAATGCAACGTGTTTAACACAACCTGAATATTTTGTGACAGTGGTCAAACAAATTAGTGACAAGCCAAAGTCAGAATAACATAGAGGTTAAAAAGGAAAAGAAAAGGAGAAGAAGATAGGCCTGATGATTTTCATACCTTGCATCCTCAGGAGATTCAGCAATTAAGTGGTAGGTCCTATCACTCATTATTAGATCAATACCATTTTCTTTGCCTGTATTATCAACAATCTCTCTGAAAAAAAGGAAAACACCAATATTGAGCATTACAGATTATCAAAATTTTGAAAATTATGCTCTGTTGAGAAGCTCACAAACTATTGACACTTAACAGCAGTCTTCATCAGGTTCATTTGCAAGATTCACAGTGTGATTTATCAGTATTAGTTTGCCAAACTACAGCTGTATTTTCTGCCCACACAGTACAAATATTCAAACTACTATGAATGTCACTACACCAATGTGACCATTCTGTTACCATTTTACCAAGAACTAAAGAAAACGCAAAGCAATATCAAACCTCAAGAGAGGCAAAGATAACTGAGGGAAGAAATGGATATATTTCTGAACTGAGTGCATAAGCAAGTGATTTTTGGAATTCTAAAAAAAAGCTGCTGAAGATTGAAAACTGAAAGCAAGCAAAACCTGGATTAGTGATTCTGTGTGGTTGTGAGTCAGCACAAGGACAATTCCAAACATGACTTCCAGGAAAATCTGAGCACTCATCTGCTGAAAAATTACATATTTCTAATTTTTAGTTTGGACATCTAAGTATTGATATAAAAACAACTGTGAAGGTTTTAGCAATAATTAAAGTATGACATTAGATTTCCCTGTAGCTTAAGAAATAAACTTAATTTCCTTTTTGTTGTTTGGCTGTATTTGCCTGAAGCTTACTATTTCCTTCACTGGCTATATTTTCTTACCTGCTCATTTATTCTCATAAATCTCTGTCCTACAAACAATATATGCAAGGTCTGCATATTGGACTCATGAGGATGATCTATTTGCTATCAATACAAAAAGCTGTAATTTTGTACTGGTTGATTCCTTCCCTCTTAGTAACAGTGTCCAATAGAATATCTCCCTGTTCTATGTTCTAAGAGAATCAGCCTGAGATTTTAAAAATTGAACAAGGTCCCTAATAGAGAGTGGTGAAATACAGGACTTGCACTATAGGTTAGGAATGCACTTAGTAAATATTAACAGTATCTAGAAAAACTATTGTTTATTTCTTATGAAATACAGTTCTTTAAATACATGTACCCTTTCTTTTAGCTAATTTATAAACAAATAGTCACTGATTGAACCTACAGTTCAAACTAGGTTCAGTAACCTTTGTCTGATAATTTTAAATGTACGTGCAGCAAAGAATGTCTATAGGGCACAGCCAGTGAAGCAATGAGGTAACAACAAAAAAAAAAAAGAATGATTGATTGACCATATTAGAAAAATATGCTAAATAAATGCTATGGTACATGAGACAGAGTCAAATTGAGTTTTAAGAAAAAAACCAAAAGGTAGGATCTTCAGCTTCTATTCAGAGATTTACTTGACTGCCAACAGCTCACTGGATTCCAGTAGCAAGTCAGGATTCTCACTGAAACTCTTTTCTGTCCTCAGAAACTCTTTTCAACCAGGCTCAAGCCAGGATTGCCGAAGAAAAGATTAATCAAATATTTAAATTTAGTTTAAACTCTCTGTTAAAGTAACAGACAAATGGGATAGCTGCAGATAACAAATCACAGAGTGGAACTGAGTGTTACTAACCATTTCTGTTTCTCTCCACTTTGGATGAAAGCTTAGGTACACTTTATAGAGAAAAGAGACAACTAATGTTAGCACACTCTAATTTTTTAAATTAGGTAGATAATCCTAAATTGTTTAGAAAGAAAAAAACCATCCAGTAGAAAATTCTTTTTTCTGTGTGCTTCAGGAAGCATAAAATTCTTAGGCTTAAGGAACTTCAGCTAACAAGGCATAAGTTATTAGGTTTAGTAATCTTGTTTTTTAATGAATATATGCATTTTAAAGACTTTTCTACACTACCACAATTATTTAAAGCATGAAAAAAAATCTAAATACATACAGAAGATTCAGCTTTGACCCATGCGAACTTCAATATACTCAGGGCCTTTTAATTCCACCCTCTTCATTCTGGGTTTGCCTGCAGCTACAGACTTGGCAACATGCCCCAAACTGCCTTGGGAATCATTACAGACTAAGTAGGGCCTCTAGTCTGGGAGAAAGCATAGATGGGTTCATTACAGCAGCATTTTTCTGAAGTATTTGGCATTGGCTTAGCTCTGGAGCACTCTCTAGACTTAAGAGAGAGCCAACTAAGGACAACACTTGCTTTCACTAACTTCACCACACACACTCTCCTGCTTGCATTCACACAATTTGTAGGCAGGGCACTCAGTGCCTTCCCAGACTGAGCCCCAAGTACTACTTAGAAAGAACCACGGCTAACATAAAACTGTGTAAACCTACTTGGCAGTTCGGACATCCATGGCACCCTTTAGCTTTTCTTCACTGTCATTTTCAAAGTACATCAACTTGGACTGTCTGAGAACAAACCATCTTTTCTTCCAGTTCCTTCTGGACAGTGTAGATGATCCACCCCCCTTTTTGTGAAGCCAGCCCTGCTTAAGTGCTTCCTGCTTAGAACGAAACCACAGGAAGGTCTCATCTTTCAGGACACACCAGCGTCGCTTCCATGTGTTGATTAAGCCACCTGGCAAGAGACACAAATGTGGCTTTATATGCAGTGAAAACAAACAGCTGTATCATAAAACAGAGGCTGTGAACAGCACCAAAGCTGGAGGGTGCTGACCAACAACACTGCAGTTAAACTGAGTGTCTGCTGTAAGCCACAAAACCTCATTTCTGCATTTCCTCACGGCCACCAATATTGTTGTCAATCTAAACACCCTCAAATTATAAATTGTAGTAAGTCTCTGTATTACAAAAATATATGAAACATACATATAATTACATGTACATATACATATCTATAATAATAAATTACTGAAAAGTCTTGCTGCACATGAAACTCTCATCTTTAAGACTGTTTTCAATGTATTTCAGTGATAATCTAAAAACAATCTAGTGTTGAGCTCTTTCCTCTCTCCAGATTATTAGGAGGTAACAATGTTTAACTCAAAACCACAAAACCTGACAAAGCTATGTTTAGAGCAGGAAATACACCAGTGTGAGCTCAGTCATACCAAAGTGTGGCCATACTGTAGGCAATGCACCTTTTGCACTGGAGTTACAGTGCAGTCATAAAAACCTTAACCCAACCAGTATGCTCCTGTTACCCCACAAAAACTGACTGCTAGCTATGTCAGAAAGTAAGAGCCGTGCTGCTGCCAACTGCATTATTTTTCACACAAACACTGTGGTGTGTACACTCATCACTGCTCCTATACCTAAATAAGGTATACTACAGTGATGAAATCATACAAGGATTCAGCTAGATTACAATTTGCTATCAAAAATCAGAAGATAAACCCAAGAATTTTAAGCAGAGAACTCCTGTGTATATTCTTTCACAGTCTCTCACACCGCTTTGCATGTAACCTTATCCATGTCTTCCAGATCCAAAATGGAATTTGACTAAGTTCAGTAAAATTGGTCTGCAATGTAGAATGCTGTCTGTGTTACAAGGTTTTGACAGCAGGAATCAGCTTTCCTGAAAATTTGATACAATTGGATTTGTGAGTTATTTTTCTCTATGTATACTGAATATTTCATTGTTTGTGAGACAGCAAAGATGTAAGATGAAACAGAGGCAGCCCAAAATATTGATCTTTTTTTGCAGAGGGGAAAAACATTGCTAGATATAAGCCACTGCAAGTAACTTAACTTGAGAACAGCTCAAATTAAATAAAGTCACTTTTCCATCACCCTTTGGAAAATGAAGAAATAGCTTAACTCTACAGGAATTGGGAGTGTAATACACAATAAATATTTCTGGTTACTTTGTCTATTTAGCAAATTCTGATTCATCCAGTACCTTTCATGTACAGAAAACTGTGAAAGTAGGGCAGGCTGACACAGCTGTAGACTGAATCCCTCCGGTAGGAAAGTTCATCATCTGTATCAAATCTGGAGTCAAAATCTTCTTCACTGTCTTCAAACTAGACAAGAAAGGAAAGAAAGATCATAATCTCTCAGGAAAGAATTTAGATCAAGTTAGTTTAGAAAACTCTAGCTAAAACATTTTATTATGTATTGGAAGGTTCCTCATTGGTTTTCACCCAGTTAAGAAAGGAAGGAGTACACTGTAGTAAGTTTCAGCTTGAACTGTTTGATTACACAACAAATCTGTGTAAAACCTTTGTAGAGGCTCAGGAAAGTTATCCCTTTGCAAGAATATGGTCAGGGTAAGCTATCCTGTGCTACTTGCCCCTGTCACTGGAGTGCTGTGGGGAACAGCTTAAAAATGTATTGAAAAGGAAACCTTGCACAAGCTGTGGTACTAGCTTTCCCTCACCCCAGAAAGTCAGAATTTCTGTTCTGTATCTGACACACATCCAGAGTCATGCAGCAGGAAGGCATCTTCAACAAAGACACTGAAAGTGCTTTCTCCTCAGGCAAGAACTGTCAACTTATCCCAACACCCACAATGGCTCTTGGACTGCTTATCACTGCCTCAAATGTAGTAGATATTATATCATTAAAGTTTTACTTCTAAACAAGTCAGTGTTCCTGAAATATCTTTTCACTTTCCCAATTAGACAGTCTCACAGAAACACTGGCTGAGGGGTAAAGGAAATCATATTCTTTCAAAAATATTTGTAGAAGGAAACCACACCGTATACTCAGTAAACAGCACTGAAAAATTTCTCTGCAGAATGTGTGTCTGCCTCAGTAATTTAAACATTTTCCATTGTGTGAACTATACTCTCCAAATAATCTCAAAATATACTTGGCACATCAGGGACTTCTGCAAGCATCTTACTCTTCAATACTCTTGCAACTTACACACATAACTAAATTTAGTTTTCCTGAAATTAATTCCCCAACATGCTAACTGGTACCCCAAATCCAAACACATGCACAGAGAAGAACTTCGTTGTGCACTGATCTGCTCACCAAGTAACACAGTGCTGCATTAAAGCAGTTAAAACCATATCTGTGCAAAAGCCCAGGACTGCAAACTGCATCTGAGCAGCCTCTGACGCTAATGCACTCACCCCAGTGGCATCTAGATGGCAACAGACCACTATTTCCATAGGTGCTCCGAGCAAATCAAGCTACACAATGTTTTCTAGGAACAGCTACAGTGAATCTACAGCTGCACAGCAGGGGAAAAGAAATCATCAGAAAGCACCTATCAATTATTAGATAACATAACCATTGCTACTTACAGAAGATTGAGCTCCCTCAGAGCTGAACCGGTACGCTCCCGAGCTATTGTACGTCCCCACGGAACACCGGTAGTCCGGTGACCACTGGCTACTGTGTGAGTTAGAGAAGGTCACACTGCTGCCAGAAGTGATAGCACCATCTTCGTAGTCATCCTGGTCATAATCATAGTCTCCATCAGGAGAAATAAGTTCCACAGAATTTGGGGGTCTGCAGGATACATTTTCTGGCATGCAGTACGTGGATTCGCCGCTGGAAGAGTTGTGGAGACTCACTGTGTCGTGGGCAGGAGGTATGACCATGGCGTCGCTGGCAGCAGGAATTGTTGGCACCACGGTATCATTCATGTAAGGATCCTCTTCTGAGGAATCATCGCTTGTTCTGATGCCACTGGTCCTTTGATCAGAATGGCCATGCTCGCTCGGGTTGGGCGAATCCTTAAATGCATCATCATCGGCTTCAAAGCCCTCATCTACCTCCTCCTCAGGATATGGCTGGCTGAAGTTAAAATTGGGCTTTTCACTGCAGGCATTTCCAGTCTGTTCAGCCAGCTCAGCAGGATACCCACTGCCCACAGAGAGAGACCTCTCAATGTTTCGGACACATTCGTCAATCTCATCGAAGTTCAGAGATTCCAGGAACTCCTGGGCTGCTCGACATGCTTCATCCTCCAGCCGCCGGAGCTCCTCATCTCGACGCTGCTGCAGCCTCTGTAATGAAGCCTCTGTCAAGGACAGCTCCTGCTGCTTCTTCACGCGCTGCAGGTCTTCGATTTCTTTTTCCAGACGCAGGATTTCTTCCACCTGCCTGCTTTCTTTCTGCTTCTCCACCTCCTGCTTCAGTTCTGCCTCCTTCTGAGCTTTCTGAATGGCAGCCAGTTCCTGCTTCTTTCTCTCTTCTTCAGCCTGCATAAAAATAAAATGAAACAAAATAAAATCAAGTTAGGCCCCTAAATGCAAGTTTGTTTTTTAAAATTTATTTCTAAAGCTCTGTACTCCACCATGCTCATTCATTTAAAAGGAGCCCTGTCTTCACATCAGCAAGAAATGAAAAGGAAAGAAAAAGAAGCAAACTAAAGTGTGATTGCATTTTCTCAGAGATAGCTGAGCAGAGGAAGTCCAAGTATGTGCAGAAAATTCAATCTTTGCCGGAAATTAAATGAAGCCATCAGGTGAAAGAAATTTCCATGTAAAATATATTGAGTTTCCTTTGGTTTTATCTGCCAGCTCCTGTAATTAGTTTAGTTTTAATGCTACAGGTACCTTTTATTTTTTTAATTGCTGGGTTGAGATACTCAAATAAACAGGGTGGCTGAAAGCATTAAGAATGTAATTTACCTGCTGGGCAAGACGCTCTGCTTCTTGCCTTTGTCTTTCCCTAAAAGCGAGTGAAGAAAAAAAGTCAGTCAATCAAGCTCAACATAAGCTCATGGCATTCCTTTGCTATGGCAATAGCTCAGCTTACAGAGATCATCTGCTACCTGGAAAAGACAGCCAAAAATAAGACCACAACGAATATGTTTGCAACTATGAAATCACCATGATAGCTATATATGTCTTTTAGCAAAAGCAGCAAAGGCTTCCAAAACCATTTGTTCAAGAATAGCCTGAAATAAAGGCTTTCAGACCAACACCTAACAAGGCACAGGCAGGAGAGTGATGTAAGCCAGAGACTGCACCTTTCTTCCTCCTCTCTTCTTCTTTCCTCCTCTTGTCTCCGCTTCTCCTCCAGTCGCTCCCGGTAAAGACGCCGAGCAAGCTGGCCTCGCCGCTGCTTCTGAAGGACTGTGGCTGCTTTCTTCAGGCACAGGAACTTCTTCCTGCCACTGAATGCTCTGTAGTTCTTCTGTATCACAACCACATAGTAGAGAACCTTTCTGTACCGCTTTCTGGGGGGGAGAAAAAGAAGCAAATTTGTACTGAAACAGTTGTGAGGGACCTTGCCTTGGTGACCTGCAATAGTGAGCCCGTTATAGTTCTAGCTCTGTGATAGCTCCCCCACTGTTCACAGTCTTGTCCCTTTGAGAAGCAAGATTCTCTCATTTCTTGACAGCACCCTGTGTGTCTTCATTAAGGAAATGCACATGTCTTACATGTTCTTGTGCCCCTGCCAAGGAGCTGCCAAAAGACGGTTCTGTGTGTGTGCACACATGCAGAGAAGGAATATATATAGCCATCCCACATCTCTGAAAAGAAAGACCATGCCTAGCAAAATAGCTGGCATTAAAAAAGGGATATTGTTTTTAAGTAACATACTGGTCAGAATATAAGAACAGGACTAATAAGCACATGAAAAGAAATTACCTCATTATGCAAACAAGCTTCCTTAAACTATCCTCAACTGACTTATAGAAAAAGCAGAGAAATAAATAGATGGGATGAACAACTCTACCTAACACATAATGCATGAAGCCAGGTAATCAAGTCAAACATTAATCAAAACCACAGATTCTTCATCTCCAAGAACCTAATGGATTAGTTTTATTTTCCTTCTGTTTTCTTCCATGAAGAAGCAAAGATAAATCAGGATCTCAGCTGGTGACTTGGGGCAGCCCCACCAGGTGCCATCCACCTAGAGTTCCTACCATGGCTCTAATGCCATAATACAATCAGATGGATACTGGCTGACTTCCAAATTTCTGCATTGTCCTATTCATTATATTAAAACAATTCAAACTTTGCATTATTCATGAATATTTTTAGCTGCTGTTTTCAAAAGCCACTTACAGGATTTGAATGCCTGGCCCCCATGAAAAGTTGAGAATTGTGTCAGAAGGATTTAACTTCTTGACAACTCATCTATTTATTTCCAATCCTTACTATTAATATTCTCATGTTGTCACTCACCGGGCTGCATAACCTAAGATGTGTGCTCGGATGATCATCGCTGCCTTGGTGACTTCTGCTTCCCGCTGCTTCTCCAACTTGTGCTCTAAGGACTCCCGCAGAAACACCTACAGAAGAAAAATTCTGACTTAACAAATTTTGGTCAGCATCATATTTAAGGGAGGGCCAGATCAGTCTAAGCAGCAAGCCTCAGCTTTGAATTCAGAGAAAAATGTACTATTTCCTCAGCAGAAAAAAGAAAAACAAAATGTAGTCCTCTTAAAAGAAAACACCTGCAGATGTTCCTT
Source organism: Agelaius tricolor (assembly GCF_023055355.1). Classification (NCBI taxonomy): domain Eukaryota; kingdom Metazoa; phylum Chordata; class Aves; order Passeriformes; family Icteridae; genus Agelaius; species Agelaius tricolor. Next base: position 20,850,261 of record NW_027269262.1, on the reverse strand, counting down.
TAACTTTGGATTTCAATGGGAAGGGTCAGATTACTCTAATGTAACTTTTAATTAGGAGCAGGGTTTTTCCAAATGTAACGCAATTACTGGATTCGTTAAACAGCCTTTCCCACCAGAGTAACACAGGCCAAAAAAGCTGCAGGGCTTAGCATGAACTTTCTAATCAGAGGGGCAGAAATACCACCCTGATAATTTACATTTTTCACAGGGACATCAGGCTCCACAACCCTTTACCAGGCTTGCAGCTTCCAAAGACATTCCTACAGGACTGCAGAAGTAGGCAGAAGTGGGAGTGCCTTCATGCTCATGCGGGCTTGACTGCGTTTTCCTGATATTACATGGAGAGAGCAGATGGGGCCAGACCCCCCACCAGAGCTGGCCACCCTCCCACAGACAGAATGCTTCCCAGGCTCTCTTCCAAGCACTAACCTGGACCGTTCACCTGCACTGTCTAGTGCCTCTCAGAGGAGCTTTAGCACATGCATTGACATAAACTGAGCTAACACAGCCTATTTTGCCTTAAATGAGTAAAACTGCTTCTCCAGTCAAGCAGGGGCATGGGGGAGGTGGCTTCCCTCTTCCACCTGCCTTGACATCTGCTCTTTACCACACGCTCACATAGTGGTGAGCTATCTGCTGTCAGCGCTTTTTCCAGCTCTTCTCAACTCTTCTTTTTTAAAGGCCAAGTATGCTGGTGTCAGCTATGGGTGACAACAGCCTGGCATGCTGCTGCCTCACACATGGGCAGCTGGAAATAGCCAGTTCCGTGACACTTTGATAATGTGGGACGAGAGCCAGGCTGCACACCACAGCGTGGGGATGAGGAAAGCTCATGGACAGGGTGGGCTCTGCTAAGGGAGGAGGGCTGCAAAGACACATAAAAGCAGGAACGCATCTTCGAAGTGCTGGCTGTTTTTTCTTGATGTGAAAAAAACCCCAAAACACAACCAAAAAATCTCACATTCTCCCCCCTGCCCACTTCCCCAAGAAAAACACCAAAACCAAACCCTTTTGGGGGTGTTCACATGCAAAAGAAGCTGGTTTTTCCTCTGTGTTTATGTGGAAAAAAAGCCCATTATCAAAGCCAAAGCAGCACTTTCGAGGACAGGCACAGTTGTGAGTTTTGAACAAAGCTAGAAAGGGACTTTCTAGTACAAGTTACCCAAGAAACAGGAACAGAAAAAGTCCCACACAAAGTCTCAAAGTCCCAATGTCAGAGCTGCACTGGCAGCTCTTTCTAGATCAAGTTTTCCCTCAGGGAAAAAGCCTTTTCTTTCACTCAGTGGGCAATCTTTCTTTGCTTTACACACAGGTTTTCAAAAACACAACAAATTCTTCAGAAAAGCATTTAGCTACTTCTGGAACAAAAAATGGTTGGTAAGCAGATGTTAAGCTCAGACTTATGCCTTTTCCTGACCAGGTGCATAGCAGCTTGAGATGTAAAAGACAAGGAAAAAAATCACACTGAAGCCAAATCATTGCAATGCCATTATTATCCCTCTAAAATAATATAGGGGCAGGATAGTGCCTCATCCCATGTTCAGTCTGAAAGCAGTGTCCTCTTGTGCTCTTCTGTTTATGCAGTCTCACCAGTGTGCAGGCAGCTCCTGGGGGAGGATGAGCCCAGGCCACAGTAAGGGAAGTTACAAAAGAGCTCTGGCTCCTGCCGAGGTCCTGAGGAGCAGTTGATAAAAAACTATTTCTGATAAACATGTGTCCCTAAGATCCCAAAGCACTCTCCAGGGTCCATGCATAAACACTGTTCATATGCTACATCTGAAATAGACTGGGATGCACAGCCCAGTTCTGCAGCCCAATGCTACCACTGTGCTGTTTGTGAGCCACTAGCTACAAAAATGGGACGGGAGATGACATCAATTGCCATCAGAATATTTCAGATTCTTTCTTCTTTCTTACAGCAACTGTAAGATGATTAAAACAACTTTCCCAATGCAAGTCTAAGAGTCCTTAAGCATACAGAGCAAGAGAAGAAACTCTTCCAAACCATCCAGTTGTGGGGAGAAGAGGAAGAGCATTTCCTACAGAAGTCAGATTTTACAAAATATATTTGCTACCTTATGGTACTAAAAAGTGTTTTAAAAAAGTTTTTAATATTTAGGAGAACTCAAATCCTGAAATGGGGAATCTTCTCCCAAGTCTGCAATGCTTTCGTATGATTTGCTGAAATCTAAGAGCACAAATCACAAGCTGTTGTCTACAATCAAACTTGCAAAATGAGCATGTAAAAACACCTGGATTGTTTTATTTCTCAAATTAAAATTTAATTCTTTAATTTACTCTAAAATAATTTGATTTTTTTTCTTTAAAGAAAAATAATGTGGGTGAAGGTCAAGTTCTCTGGTAGAACACACATCAAGGTCTAATGTACCTCTGGAAAAGACTCTTGGACTAGGATGGCAAACACACTTGGAGCTCAGACTAGGATGGCAAACACATTCAGAGCTCAATTCTGCCATGTGAACACTGGCTAAAATTCTTCCCCCTGATTTCTGCCACTGAAGACATATTGGTTAAGTCAGTTTACTAGTATGAGTGGAGCTCCCTGCAGAACAAAAGTGTTTCCCCACATGTTCCATACTTCTAAAAAATAAAAAAAAAAACCCAAACACCACATTTTAAGTTCTGATCCTCACCAGTGCTACCACTTGTGAGCAGTGACAGAAAATTCAGGTGGACTCTTTCTCTGTGACTGAAATCACCAGTCAGTTTCTAAGTGCCTTAGACAGCAAATTCCTCAGCACAACCATTAATTGTTGCTTTAAGAGTTTCAAGAGCACCAACAGGCATGTGCAGCTTCTTTAAAGGCCAGAAGTAATTACCATTAGAACTACATCTCTGCAGCTGTGCAGTCTAAAACCTGTTCCCTCATCTTTGTATATGCACCAGCACCACAGTATGCACAGTCAGGTCATTTTACCTTATTTTTTCCAAGCTGCCATTCAGTGCTTGTGTTGTCATACAGACGAAGTAAGACGGCACATTTCTCATTTAAATCTTCAGGGAGAGTTAAGTTTCTCATCAGGACTTTATACCTGGCAACCAAAAAGTATTTATTGCTTCATTTGAGAGATTAACTTCTATTTCTGCCATATGATTATTTTTACTTTTATTCCTCAACGTGGGAATATTGACTTACACTTGAAGTCCACGAGTCAGCATGTTTACCTTTTATAAAAGTCTTGGAAGGGCCTCCGGACTGGGAAACCAGCCCTCCGGATCCTGACCGTCTCCAACATCCCAGAATAGCGCAGCTGGTTAAGCACCACTGTCTGATCAAACTGGTCTGGCATCTGCAATGAGCAGGTTCAAAACAACAATTTTAATAGCAATGCTTAGAGATGTCAGGGGAAATAAAGAAGGGCAAATTGTATGAATCTGAAATGCACAAAGCCTAATACCTGGCTACACAATGTCTTCAAGGATATTAGCAGTCCTGAGCATATAAAAATATCTACAGAATGGAAATCATGGGGTAATTACAAAATACAATTTCCACAGACAGGACATTTACAGCCATTTAACTCATCAACTCTTTCCATTTCATGTGTATTTGTAGGCTATTGCTGTGCAGGCAGAAACAACAGAAAGAAGCACAGGCAGTTAACAGGTCAACAGCTATAAGCTTGATTATTTTGCATCTTCAGCAATTGAATTTAAAGTCCCTGTACAGGATTCCAAATGCTGAAGATACACAAATAGAAGCCATATGGATGTAATAAAAAACAAAACCAGAAGGACAGAAAATATTCAATTTTTAGTGTATTGACAATTATCTGCTATGGATAGGGAGGAAAGTTTGTCAGTGGTGCCTCAAATCTTAAATGAGCTCTATTTAAAAGAGTTTCTCTTTATTGCTATTCTGAACAGTAGAAATATTCTCTTGTGTAAATAGGTCCCCCCTGCTCATCTGAAGTAAGTTTCCCTTAGTTTGCCTGCAGTTCTTTCAGCATTGTTTTCCATTCAGAAAACAGATAACCCCACAGCCACTCAGTTATGCAATCCTGTGAATACTGATCAGCATGGTTCTGCCATTGGGAGCCTCAGGAATGCCCTCAGCCCATCTGAGAACCCCCAAGTCACCTGTATTTTCACCAAGGTTTGAGGTACCCCAGACAGAGCAATGCAAAGCTGCTCAAGACAGCAGTAATTGCTGCCTGGCAAAACAGGGGCAACCCCCACACGGAAACACCACCACACGTAAACAGACCATTTAATTCATCAGCATGAATTATCATCATCCACTTTAACCCATCAGCTGACCCTCCTCTGCAGCCATTTGCAGAGCTGGAGCACAGTGTTCAGTATTTTGCAAGTTCAGGAGGTGGGATTTCACAGATACAGCCAACAGTTCACATAAAGATATGGAGTTCTTCAGCTGACAAAAGTGACAGCAAGATCAAGCCCTGGGAAACTGTCGGACGGACTCAAAAGCTCATTTTAACTATCCAGTATAACATTTTCCATCATCAGTGAAACAAAACACTGTGTGCTAGTGGTGGCACCAGTGGGAGAAAACTTCTCTGTGAAAGATGCGAACAAACCCATCTCCCTCAACAACGTGTTTCATGTGGATTTTTGCCACAGTGAGTGAAATCTCTGTATTTCAGTGAACACTCAGCATGAATGCTTTCAGTGAGGGTATCGACATTGTCGTGGCTGGTGCTGCCAGCAGGGATTCCTGGATGTGCCCACTGTATGGCATCCAAGTGGCAGGGAACCAGGCTGGTGAAGCTGCCCTTTGCATGCCCATGCCTGCCTCTTTCGGTGCAGGTGGCTGATGATGCCCAATGGGAAAGGCAGGGAATGGATACAGATGTACACAAAGAAATCACAAGGAAAAGCTTTCACTTCTCACCTTGTGTAACTAACTCAAGGCTGATGCTTGCCACAAGCAGACACAGCTCTTTTTTTTTCTTTTTCTTTAACACTGAAACTACTTTTAGTCCTTTTACCCCACCCAAACTTGCTGGCACGAAAGGTGATGTTTTTCTCAAGACTTGCAAATACAACAGTATTTCGGTGTGCTGAGGTGGGGAGGAAGATACATGGGTGGGAGTGGGGATACACCACAGCCAGGCAAAATGCTGGTGACATGACAGATGTCTCTCTCACTAGGCAGCCTCTCCCTCTGCAAGGGAGCAGCTCCTGCTTCGAGAGACAGATGGCTGACGTATCACCTAACCCTTTTATTGCCACCTCCAGGCACTTAAGAAGCCAAAAGTCAGCACCACACCTGGCTTGAAAGCTCATGTAACTGTTTAAAAAAAAAAGACTTGAGTCACAGAGGAAGAAGAAACATTTTGGTAACATTTTCCCTACAACTACAGAAATTTGAAACAGCTCTGCCCAGTCACCAGAAGGTGGAAATGTCACACAGATTTCTAACTTCAAACACCTGCAGTTTTTAAAAAAAGCATTAAACATTGCAAGAGATGTTAGCATGCTGTCAACACAAGGCAACATGGAGACCATTGCAACTTGAATCAACCACTTTAAATGCCTACTCCATCACTTTACATTACTCACTATTTTTAATTACTCACAGACACATGAGACATTAAATTGAAGGGTCAAATCCTCCTGGCATATCATTGGAATTACATCTGCAACAAGTATGGCTGCTTTGAGAAAACAGAGGCTTGGTGATAAGAGATGTGCTGGACTTATCTCTTATGCTTTTCAATATGAAATACTAAAAGATTCTCCCCCTGCCCCTCCAATAGCAGGGTTAACCTCAAGCACAACTTCTAGCAGGACTCCTCACAATTAAAGAAATCAATTGCATGTGCCTTTATTGAACTAGAGTGCAAAACTGCACATATCCCGCTACTGAACTGCAGACACTTCTCAAAGTGACAACCATCTCCACTTGAACACTGCGTGGTGCAGCAATGAGTTAAACCTGCCATAGTATCAAATCTCCATGCAAAAGGTTACCTGTGCAGCTGATGATCACCTTTCCCTCTTTCCTGGTGCTCCTTCAGACCTCCCATGGTAAGCAAGCTAACTTTCCAGTTGACACCAAAGTAATACAGGACAGGACCTAGCTCTGGGGTCTGCTGAATTTCTACCAGTACTGCTGTTAAAGCTTGACTTGGTTCCCAAATGAACACTTGGGAAGCAATTGTATTCACTAGGAAAACTTCAGATAGACAGCTTCCACAGTAAAAAATTGAAGTCATTCCTAAAACTAAGACTCCTGCAAAGTAAGATCAAATTTACAAAAGAGAAGGCAACAGAAAAGAAAGTCACCAGATAGCTTTCAAAATTTTCTCTGAGATACAATCAACTAAATTTTCAATAGAAAATTTATCCACTTTTATCATGGAATGGCAGTGCTGAACCACTCCAGCACACAAAATCACTGAATAACAGCTACAATCACATCAGTCAAGCCATGTTAAGCCACTGAGCAATATCAATGTGAAATTAATAACTACAAGCCACGTCTGTTCCACATGATAAGGGTGCTTTTTTTATTGTGTTGCAGACACAACTTGTAATTCATTATTTCCTGGATCCAAAAGTCTCCACTGCATTTGCACCAGACAGCACCAAAGCCAAGACTTGAGCATGACCTGGAGTCTCAACTGGCGAGACTTTGGTTCCTTAAGCTGCTAAATGCTTGCTCTGATCTACAGTGAGTCTCCAAAAGGGCAGAGCTTCTGCCTGAAATCACAATTAGAAGCAGCCATTAGGACAGACATTTAACACCCATGCATAATTTTAATAATAAAATAGTTCTTCAGATTACAGCTTGACTGAGCTTTAAGAAATAACTTTTTCTTCCCCTTTCTTTGGATAGTACCTTTAGTGAAGAGCCCAAGGTCTGAACAACACAGAGAACACAACACTTTTTCATTCTGTGCATCATTTGCACAGAAATCAATCATCTGCTGAAACACAGAGCATACCTGACTTCACCCTGTGTAAATCCTTCTTCCTCCCTGAACTCCTGGCTGCCTCACCAGAGAACAGGCACAAAAATGACAAATTACAGCACCCTCACAGGCTTTAGGCAGGCAGGAGGGAGTTCACAGTGAGATTGGCAAGAGGGATAGGGGTGAGAGGAGAGAAGGAAAAAATCCCACCCCCTTGTTTCTGGATTTCCCTGTAAGAACTTGAGCAGAACTATGTCAGCTTTGCTACTTAAAATTAAATCAGGTATGCTCTGTGTTTCAGCAGATGATTGATTTCTGTGCAAATGATGCACAGAATGAAAAAGTGTTGTGTTCTCTGTGTTGTTCAGACCTTGGGCTCTTCACTAAAGGTACTATCCAAAGAAAGGGGAAGAAAAAGTTATTTCTTAAAGCTCAGTCAAGCTGTAATCTGAAGAACTATTTTATTATTAAAATTATGCATGGGTGTTAAATGTCTGTCCTAATGGCTGCTTCTAATTGTGATTTCAGGCAGAAGCTGGATTTCCCTGTAAGAACTTGAGCAGAACTATGTCAGCTTTGCTACTTAAAATTAAAATTAAAGTACTTTGCTACTTTGCCTTAAAATTATTGATTTCTCTGGCTTAGAAAAGTCTTTCATGGAAGATACATGCAGAGAAAGAAAAGATGGAACAGATGTAAAAAAGTAATTTTTAAAGTTTAAACACTAGTAACTTTTTTCAATGTCTTAGTTTCTTTAAATCTCCTCTTTCACTCCTAAAATGAAATCCTGGCAGTTTTACTCTGGAGAAAACCACCAGAAATTAAGAAGAGGCCAGTCTTTCTCTGCTTTAGAGGGGGTTTGGAGCTAGTTTTCACATACAAATGTGTATATTTTGTCAGAAATAGCAAGACTTACTAAGCAAGATGTTTCTGAAATGGTCCCCAGGGTCTTCTGATTTCAGTCAACAGCTCCATGAGTCAAAAGAAAAGCGCCAGGCTTTCCTCACAGACAAGTTTGAAAAACATGACTAATTTAATTTCTAATATTTATAATCTAGCTGAACTAATATGAAGAATTCTGCATGCCCATTGCTTGCCTTTTTTAACCAAATTATGCTCAGTGATTCTCATCCAAATGTACTGCTTGGCAGCCTTTCCTGGTGTCAAGGATTCTTGCCAGTAACCTGAAAGAAGTGAAAGGGAAATGCCCTTGCCTGCAATAGGGAAATGCTCCATGACACCAGAGCAGGCAGGGAAAAGGCCTGTCAAACCTGGAGACTGCAGCTGCACAGCTGTGTGCAGGTCATCCCCCTACCTCCAACAAACCATTTCAGCCCCTGCTTTTTGAGCCATCATTTCTTTAGTCATTTGCACCATCAGCTTTGGTGACAACAGTTCATTCAACAGATTTTCAACCTCAGAATTATGTGCTTCCAGCACATAAAGCAAGGAGCATTAAAACCTGTGCATATGCTGCCCGAGGAGGATCAAGCCCCACTCACCTAAAAGCCTATTTCAAAGGAAGAAACCCTCTACATTTTTCTCTAGCATGTAGCCAGCATGGAAAAACTGGAGCAGGTTTGGGTTGAAACACACACAACTTTGATGCCTGCTTTGTTTTGGAAGGCATTCCCTTCCTGTCCCAGAGTACTGGTGTCCAGATAAACACCATAAAAATACAGGACAATAAAAACAAAGAACTTGCCACAGCTATTATTTATTTGAGATTTCTATTGTATGACACTGGCAAGTCAAGGAATATTTCAATAAACCTGAAACAACAGTAAGTGTTTCACATGTCTCCTGGCCTTTTTCTGTACACCCACCCCAAAAATCCATGAATAGCCTTTAAAAATTATTAACACTGCTGGTGGTAACTTGCTAGAAAAAGAACATGGGTATATTGCAACAATCCTGGTGCCTCAAAAAAGTTCCGCTGGAAACTCCATGCCAGATTTCACTGCAAGCTCAGTAATGACATGCTGGCTCTTTTTACAGTCTCTGCAGGTCTGAACCTGAAAGCACTGCATTTACCAGCAGCAATCATTTACACCATTAGCTGATCACTTCAACTCCTACTACTGCATCTGACCTGCATCACTCATCTTGCAGCCCTGAGTATTTCAGATAAGAGACAGACTGCAAAATTAGCCACTCTCATGCCACAGGTTAGAGTTTCCTGTGCTAAAAATAGTACTGCATAGAAGGAACACCGTAATTTTAGAGGTCTTCTACTCTACCAAAACAGTCAAAGCAGCAGCCTCAATAAATGAATGTGAAAATGCTTTTGTATTTATATTCAGCCTGTCACCCAGCTTACTTTACAATCAAGGGCATCCCAAGGACATTTTTAAGACTGCAGTCCATTTAAGAGCTGCGAGGCAGTACATTACTACACTGACTACTTGCACTAGTGTTTAAAAATCTCAGCTTGTCAAGACACTGTTGAATTAGATCCATCCACAAAGATGCTGTGGTCATTTTTCAGGTCCTGCTTAACCATATTCAGCAAAGAGAAGAGCTGGAAGTAGCTTCTTTGTTGGGGAAAACATGGTCAAATGATTCTGACTGGCTTGCTGAGATTTCAATGCTTTCATCAACAACAATAAAATCACAATTGCAGGGCTATTTAATATACCTTTTATTAGTTATTGTCCCTGTACTCTTGCATTTCAATCTTCCTGTTTGGTTTGTATGGACTAAAAGCTGTCCCTGAGTAAATATACTCAGCCTCTTTGTGAACCTTCCTTTTTAAAGGTATCCATAAATTCTTCTGAAGGAAGTCAGGATTTGTTACCTCTCTCATATGGGCCCAGAGGAATGCTAGCTACTCAGAATGACTTATTTCTTACACACTGGTTACAATTTCATGGAATAGAAATGGATTGTTAAAGGCACAGGCTTAAATGCTGGAGATACCAAAGTTTTCTAAGGGCATATTTAGAGCTCTGTAAGTGACTGCCTAAACTTTCAGCTGAAGTGAACCCTTGTTGTTTGAATACATTATTCAGGGCCTCCATTGAAATTCACAGCAAGTCCCATGGGCTGTTTGTCCCAGAACTACAGGACCATCCATGTGAGACAGGCAATTAAAAGCATTTGGGAAACAGGGATTTAAGGTTTGAAGCCTTGCTGGCAGGGTCTCAGCACACTGACAGAAGGTGTGACTCACAGCACAGACCCCAGCTGGAACTTTTCATGGACCCTCCTTTCCACCTGTGTGTAATCTGCTGCCATTTCATCTGAGGTCGTCCTTACTAAAGCCTCCAGTCCCTGCAGACTAAACCCCAATCTGGCCTCATTCTCCCCACATTGTGAGTAAGCAGCAGGCTTCTGAAGAAAATCAATCAGGCTGCCTGAGCCACAGACCTACCATGAAGAAACATGCTGTGAGGGACTAATTGCAGGGACAGCTATCCTTCCTTACCACCCCCATGTCAAGACAACCAACACCAACATCTCCATTGTTCTTTATGGGTTAAGAAGATTTGTGCACACACCACTCCACATCTGCTGAGGCTGCACACAGAGCAGCTGCAGGGAGAAACCCTGACCCTCCATGTCATCTAATAACTTACATAGACTGAGACCTCACCCTTCTTTTTCTTTTGGGGTTTTTTTTTTTTTTTGTTTTCATTTTTCCACTGTAATGTCACTCCTCCATGACAGACCTTTTATCAATAGCTTACAAGATTTTTTTTTGTTATTTGACAATTTACTGGCAGGCTAGGCATATAAATGCATTACTAAATGCTTAAAAACATGTTTTACCATGGTCCCTCTAACATGATTACTTCAGACAGTGGTGCTTGGTATCAAGCATTTATTCCTAAAAGATCCAAAGTTTCATCAGGGAATAGGAAACTAAGATGGAAATACTTGAGAGAACATCTTTAATTTCCTCTTGCACAGCTAAAGCCTGACACAGCTGTAAAATCTTGTAGCAATCTGTGTAAGAACCTAATCCTGTGTGTTTCTAGTACCTGGTGCACTGTTACTACAAGTAATCTCACCCTTGAAAGCCTCCAAGAAGCCAGATCTCACTGATATGCTAACACAGGATCCCTTCAGCAGGACATCCTCAAATGGTATTGCAGATAACTTTGATCCATGTTATCACAATTTTCTTTGCTCTCCCTGGTGACACAAAACTGAGCAACCTCTTCTCAGACTACAGCTGCACACAAAGGAAGAGAGGATAGAGGGTTTTTGCCTCCTCTTCTTTAGTGCAGGTTAAGTGAAAAGGACAAGGTAGAAGAACCTCACTTCCAGCTCGTGAGTGGGGGGCACTAACATTGCATTCCACAGAGGGACAAGGGACATCAACTTGTAGAGCACAAGGAGAGCAGAAGAGGATTCTGAATCCAAATCTGAATTTATTCCAGCTTCAGATTTGGGCACCCATCTGCTGCTTCTCTAGATCTCATCACATACTGTCTCTTTAGGATCCCATGTCCAAATGCCATTTACATCTTGATATTCTTCTATTTTGAGGCATTGCTTTAAAGAGAATACTTAAAATTCCCTGCTATCTCAGAAGTCAGTTCAGTGATTTGTGAGCAAAACTGTGCTGCTCAGCTGTGTGACACAACAATCATGAATCACACCTCTGCAAACTACAAGATTTAGAATAATAAAAATATCGGTTGGCTTTAGTTGATTTAAATACGGAGTGTTCCTGCTTGTTGTAAAGCCCCAAGGGCCTGCAACTTCATAGCTAAAGAAACTAAAATAAAATTCAAGAAACATTAAAAAGTCAGCACTTGATCACGCCCCCTTTGCAATACTGAGGCCACCAGCAGTTTCTCCCAATGCATTTTGCCCCTGCATGCACTTCATTCTCTCCATATAAGATGCCTACAAAGCACAAGGCTGACGTAATGCTCAGACTTGCTGCTCCGTGCCTTCTCAAGCAAGGAAATGTTTCAGAGCCATTCCTCTACCGAAAAAAAACTGTGTGGTTTTATAAAATTTTCTCCTGAGTAGCCCTTTCTCCTCTCCTTCCAGTACTGAGCCCGTTGTTCGAAAGCCATAATGGGAAATCAGCCAGGCTTAAATCACAGCCAATATCTGATATGTGCAAATGAGGAACGACGTGAAATATTCAGCCGAGCAGCTTTGTGTTGCTAGGACACCCGAGGTCGGGCAGCACTGAAAGGGCAGATTATTCCCAGCCCAGCACAGGGCTCCATTCACAGCTGCCTCTGGGCTCTGCTAGCCAGCCCTCCTGGAGCATCCCTGCCTCCCAGCTCCCTGAGCTGGCCCTTGCCACAGTGCCCAGCACACAAGCCCCTCTGCACTCCCTCTGCAGTGGGCTGCACATGGCTCTGGCTGAATGGGGTCATTTCCAAAGGCTCACTTCAGCCTGAGGGAGCCCAGGGTACTGGGGGGCTGCTCCAGAGCTGGGATCCAGCAGACTTGCAGTGTGTGGTCTGGAGATCTCCTTTAAGTATCTGGAACCCTGTAACACTGCATTTAAGACCATTCTTAAGTCTAGAGAGGGGAAATTCAAGTTTACAGAGGTGATGGAGATTCCTGTGACCAGCACAGATGTCTACCTGTCTGACAGCAAGAATTGTGTGATGGTCCACATGAATGGCCCAGCTCAACCCCATGTAACTGGTGTGTTAATTACTACTGCATCTTATATCTCAGTACATCTCACAAAGTGTTAGTCTAATTTTGGCATTTTTCTTCCAATTTCATCCTCTGAGCTGCTGTTCTTGTATTCCTATAAATTTTTACATTATATACTCAGGACTTGCTTTGCAGATCTGCAGCTGACTAGACAAGAGACAAGACTAGTGAAATGTGTGTATCTGTGTGTTTGCAGGGCAGGGCCAGAAAAAGAAGGCAGCTGTTCATTCTTGTGCACGTTAATTTCACAGAAAAAGGCAATAAATATGCTCTCCTTGGACAGCTTTGTTATAACACAACAGTCTTATCCCATCCTCCCACTGAGAGCTGGAGAGTCTCCTCCTTCAATTCTTTGATGTTTCTGAGAACTATGTCAAAATAAAAATAGGTATTTCTGATAATTCTGAAATTTCCAGTGTAAGTCAAACAAAAAGCCCCTTGACTGATTTCTTTGTATTTTATATAAACATGAGATGGAAGAGCTATGTGGATCACAGCTCTCCGTGCTGCCAGAGGGGCCACACACAGGTGAGTCAACATCACCTTGGGCCAGAACAGCAGGAAGCTCCTGTGTCTTCTGCATTGATACTAATTGCATTCAGTAGAAAGAAAAAACCCCACCACTGTCACATCATTGCAACAGTTTTGCACTGACAACCATTAATATGACTTTTTTGTTCCAATCCCTATGCAACTGTGAAGTAAGAGTTAACTACAGAGTAAATTCACTTTGTTTTATTAGCATGGTGTAGGGTTATCCAAAATGAATAGCAATAAACCTCCTTAATATCAATATGGTCATCAATATGGTAACTATAAACTGATTTAGCTACACATACATATCTAAGGAGCAAGAGAAAGAATTAATTATAATAAATGGTAACAGTACATCAGGATCTAACTAATTTAACATTTAACTGCCTTCTGAGTGACTTAATTGTGATGCTACTGTTCATCTCCTCCAAGCCTGCAGAATTCCAGCCATGGATGCTGGTGAACAGCCCTTTGTTTCAGTAAGGTTTAGTTCCATCTTCACTTAGTTATGTGAACCACACTTCTGGTTGACTCTATCCATTTTTAAGATGATTTTGTGGAGAAAACTCCTGCTCTTGCTTATGGCCTTACAATCTGTTGTGTCATATTCAAATAAGATATTGCCTCTTCTTGACCTAGAAGTAGATTTTTCTCTATCCCTCTTCCATACTTTCTGATCATGGTGAAAACAGACCCTTGAGACTCCATGAGTGGTTAAGAGCATTTTCACTGCTGCCTTACCAGCATTCTTTCTCTGGGACCTGGCCAGCTGCATGGAACACGACTGGAAGCAATGGATGTAACAAGTCTTGTCTTCTCTGTGCAGATGATTTGTGACTTTAGGCTGGGCATGCACTGCAAGGGAGCCGCACAAATGTCTCTCCCCTTCACAGCTGTGTGACAAGAGCTATTGTGGCCCTGTTACATGCTGGCCAAAGCAGCATCAAACCAGTAATAACTTAAGCAAAGCATTCACATGTGTGCTTAGAGCTCATTAAGGCCAATGAGATGTGCATGTCCTGGAAGAACCAGGCTGATTTGAGATGTGCTGTGTTGTGCATGCCAGGGGTCATAGGGAAATGCAATTTTAGATGGCTGAACAGCCACTTCTTCCCTGAGAAATTCCTAGGCTGGCTAGTACATAACCCAACATAATCCTTAATGTTTGACTCAGAAGGGAACACTTAAGATAAAATCAGCTTTCCTAAAAGCAATTTTGTTTGACATGTGAATTGTGTGCCTACATTAAAAACTTCCTTGATGCTAATTTAAGCGCTGCACCACTTCTAATAAAAATCATCATTTCTCCCTTTGAAATACTACTTTTAACTGATGAGGCTGGTCACTGTTTCTTTTTGGCTAAGTATGAAGTACACACAAATGGTGTGCTTGGCAAGCTGCAGATGGATACTCATCTTCATCATGCTGAATCTGGGCCAGCCATTCCTTTGAGAAAGCCAGTATCACAGATGATCTGGCATTTACCTGGCTTTCTGAAAGTGGATGTCCTCTCTCAACCCATCTACATTATCTGCTTCACTAAAAAAGGTTTGGAGACCCCTCCAAAGCATCTACTCACCACATACTTAGGAGATTCCTAGAGTGAATTTCAAAAATGCCGTGATTGATTACATCATGTGAACAGTGGAGACAGAACATAGCACTATGAGTTTGGTGACAAATTTGCCTTCTCTACATTATGGGTGTATGCCACAATCCAAAGTGGCTGCCAAAACAAAAAACTTGCTGTGTCCCAGATAATTTACATGGTGCAATGGACTTCTTGGCAACCAGCAACTTCACAGACCTGAACTGTGTGCACTTGCCTGGTGCTTGAGACCAAGCAACAAAACAAATACTGCCCACAAAGCCTGAGGAACTGTGCTGCTATCACCTCCCCAGCAAAGCTCCTGCAAGCAGCACCAGCTGCCCAGCTCCCTGTTGCCTGAATAGGGAATACACATCAAGAATGTGGAGAGAAGACAAACCAATAAGAGCAACCTCAAAAACCTCATTATGTGTCAGCCAAAAACTTCCTGTAGGTTAGACTGACCACCCTTCCAGCTCTGATGATGTCCTCAAACACAGACTTTCCAGCTACTACATTCCACTTCATACAACTGAAACCACAATCTGACTGCTGTGGACTGTGATAGGAAATGGACCTGCCTTGCTATTGAGGTTTATAAACTGCCTAAACCCACCAGAAATGGTAAATTCCGAGTGTAAGACAACAAAGATAAAACACTTTGATGTTCTTTGAGTAAGCATCTTGTGATTAATGTTTCATCTGATGAGGTGGCACCAGATGTTCTGAAGTGTACTTAGTCCTTACAAATGGATCATAGTGAGATTCCCCCCACGAAGCCTTTTCTGAATCCTGTTAAGAATAAATTAAGAAAACTCACATATATGTATGTATGTAAACAGACAGATACAGTCAAAGAAAAAAAGGTTTAGTAACTGATGCAAGTTCAACTCTTAAACAACATTAACTTCTGCTCTTCACACATATTTTGTGTTCTGAGGGTAGCTTTGACAAAGACCTATGAATAGCTGGGACAGCTCTCTAACTTTCAGTAATCTGTTTTTTATGTTATAACCACTGTTGTTAAGCTTTCATTTATGCTACAGGTTGTAAATATATTTTTTGAAAAAGCCAACAAATGAGAAACAAAATAAATCTTATCTTTTCTGAAACTAAGAAGATTTAGCAGAAGAAATACTGAATACATATCATGAATGTGCATACAACAAAACCAGCTACATTTTGACCTATCACCACTGCTACCACTTGGAGTTTAAAAGGACATATTTTAACATCAGTGAGAGAAGAACAACTACAAGTTATGGCAACACTGTTTCCTGGTCCCATAGGCACTTTATCAGATCATGTACCCTCCATCTAGATTTGCAAGGCAAATCTAGGGCTGCACTTCTTGAGACCAGAATAAAACTCCCATAGACTTCAATGATGCAGGATCAAACCCATTCCCTTCATAACAGGTTCTCTCAAGCAATTTTATCCTAATTTTCTACCCTGTGGCTGAATTCTAGTGTTTGCAGAGACAAGCACTTTAAGTGGGAAAGCAAGGCACAAGCGCAGATCCCAGAAGCAAAGGCAACCAGCACTATTTTAGCTGCTCTATTAGAGGGCTATTTCACTGGGGGCAGAAAGGAGAGTTGACACAGCAAAGAAGATCAATATATACCAACTGCTATGCTGTCCTTTCCATTACTACTGCAGTAAGTTTTTTTCCCCAGGCATACTCCATTTCCTGTATTTCTATGGCAAAAAATTACTGTTTCAACTGTGCCCCATGAAAGCTTTGCCAGTAAAATTACATAATTAACTGAGACTTCTGGGTTCTGAAGATACCTTGCTTGACTCCCCCCCCCCCCCCCCCCAAATACACTTGTCCCCAGTATTACTTTCTTATCATGCAATCAATGCAAAAAAATACATGCCTTATGCCTTAATAAATGGCAGGAATACTGTAATCCTTAACTTCACATAGCTGGTTTTACTGAATATACACTAAGGACTGATCAACAGAAAAGATCTTCCTCCAGAAAGCAGCCCATCACTACAACAGAGGTCTTCCCCCATCTGCACGCACAGCTCTACTTCTGTCGACTTTTTCCCAGCTCTGCAAACAATCATCCCTTTAACTTTCAAACAAAGTGTGATTTATTAAAGCAGACTGCTTGGCAGCAAAGCTCTCCTGGAGTTTGAAAATATGATTAGACCAGTAAATTCAGTGTTTTTCTCATAAACTTGATTCTGCATGCATTTACCCTCTTTGAAAGAAAATACAAGCTCAGAAACATTTCCAGCACAGCTTGCTCAGGCAAACTCCAGGTACTTTCTATACTTTTTCTACAAGTCCACTGCAGCTTCAAGTATGCAAGATTAAAATAAATTTAAAAACCTGCATGAATTAAACCCCTTACCTTTTAAGACGTTTTCCCCCTTCAGCGTTCGTCCATTGTGGAAAAACTGAACCTTTAGCAGGTTTTTTTTGCAGCTATGCACATACACACACACACACACACACACACAGACACACACAGAACAGAGCTTTCTTCAGCTCTGGTATTTCAAGTCTTTCATGTGATATCTTTGGCTGTACTTGCTTAATTCATTCCTGCTGCTACTCAAAGGAAGTCAAGCCTAGCGAGGGCTGGCTCTACAGCAATCACTGAAGATATTCCTGACTAACAGGACATGAGGGCTAATCTCCCCTTATAGGCAGCAAGAATGTAAATATATTTCACAGCCAACAAATTCCTAAACCTTAAGAGATAAAATGCACAATATGCCCTATGACACAGCTTAGCAAGGAAGAGACTTGCGAACTTTAAAGTTTTTGCTAAAGAACAATGCTCTGTACCCCAGCGATGCTTTTGGAGCTCTAGAGATGTCTATTTATCATGGACTGTGCATGTTCCCTCGGAGTAGTTACCATGAGAACACAGCAAACAGGATTTGAATGTAAATTGCCATTTAGAGATGGGGGGGACTTTTTTTTTGTGATAGTTAAAGAAGAAAACTTCCAGAGCTTGATGAAGTACACAGTTTTTCAACGCACACATTTGCATGACAATGTTTGCAATTCAAATGCTTGGTAGAGCGCACAAGAAGGAAGAAAAGCCAAGTTCTTTGCTGGTATTTATAAAAAGCAAATACTTCAGACTTGGGATCAGTAGCTGCAGTTCCACGATTACCTATCTATGCCACATAGCCACATTATGAAGGAATTCATAAGCCACAAAAAAAAATCCATCAGGTGGCACAACATGCAAGAATTATTGTAGTGCCTGAAGTCAGCTGTAGGCAGTAAGATCCTCTGGTGCTGGCAGATCATTTGCTGAAGCAGTCAAAATCTTTCTCACTTCTAGATATTACACTGAACTACACACCAAACGTTGCACATTAAAAATATCCCATCCCTGGGCATTTGATTTTTCCACAGAATTGATACTTATGCCATCTGGGCTACCCCCCCCCCCAAGTCCCTCCCGAAGCAGCAATTGCTCCCCATGTGTCCCTCCATCCTGCTTACATACTGCCACAGTTACTATCCAAGATCCAGAAATTGCTCCTACCACTTGTGGACAGTCCTACCAAATGGTACATGCTGCAAAACAAGTAAAACTCTTGTCTGCCTGCTCTGCCTGGAGCTGGGTGCAACCTTTACAGCAGTGTCTGCTCCCTCGCCTGCAGCATCCCATATCAGCTCTCTGTCCCTAGCCTTAAACAGCTCAATTTTAAACCCCTTAACCACGGTCACTGAAAGACAAATCCTAATACACTTAGCAAAGGAATGCCTTGTCAGCCCTGCTTAGCAAACAACAAACCTTGATGAAGAAGAAGAACATGCCTTGCCTGGGTGACTGTCCAGAGAGTGGAATGACCTACTTCAGCCCAGCAAGCGGGGATACTCGGGGATGGGGACAAAGGGACAACCCAGTGGCTCTCAGACAGCATTAACAAGAGGCTGCACCACAGCAGTGATGGGAGTGATCTTTCAGAGAGGACACTGAAGTGAGGTATGGCTTACACATAGCACGAAACACCTTGCTCTTTCAGACAGGGATTCAGACTCACATGTTACATTACTGCCAGCACTCCGCAGGCAGGAGCGATTGCTTTCCTCACACCCACTCTCCTTACCACTTTTACCTAAGGAATGAGTCCTCTAGCGCCTGACCTAATTACTCAAGTGATGTGTCACAAAATGATGCAGCTGGGACATACTCCACAAGCCTTGATTTGAAGCTATGTAATTCTGCAAAACCCAAGGCAACAAGATCCAGGTAGCTGAATTAAGTGGCGTTGGCCAGGCACGACACCACACCTTCCGACTGCGCCTTCCTGGTTATGAATAATAAAGCCTTATGAGCTAGTTAAAGGGTAAGGAGGATAAATAGTTAGCAATTGTTGACCTGTGAGATCAGGCCAACATGTTATGTTTTTGGGAAACAGTTGCTCTTCTCCCAAATTATGAGCCTGAGCAGCAGCTCCCTGAGTCTGACCCAAGCTGCCTAACCAAGAGCAATCTGTGCTCACAGCCTGTGGCTCTGCTGCCTCCAGAAGCAATGACAGCAGTAATTGGCAGCCAGAAAGCTTTCTTAAACCAAGTATTTATTGAGAACAACTGAGATTAAAGACAGATTTTTTAAAAAGGCAATAAGGATCTCTAATATATGAGCTGCTTATACAGCTGTAAATGAATACTGCTAGACCTTAACTTTCTACAGACAGCCCACACACACCCAGCAGCTCCACCTGGGCTACATTATCTATTTCCTCTACTTTCAAAGTATGACAGAGTAACTATTAATGTGACCAGGCTATCTATTACCTTTTCCTTAAAGACAGCAAATCAAATTTACCCCATGATCTGCTAGCTCCCAGTACCAGACACCACTGCAGCTATGCTGCAGCAGAGCTACCTCAGGGCTGAGCAACTGACTAAGCCATAGAGACACCTCCATTTAGGGCCTAACACTTTTTAGCTTTTAACTGCTGGGCTCAGCATCTTTAAAAACCCACAAAGGCATCTGCTCCCCTGTAAGGAGACCCAGAGTCTGCTGATTTTTACTGTATAAAGCAAACGCTTAGTGTACAACTCCATGGGCATAGAAGTCTGCAACTAGAACACCTTATTAAGGATAATTTTTTAAAATAAAGACTTCTGAAAGTAAAGTTACCCAGATGCTTAGCAATCTTCTGTTTCAGGTACAGTAGAATACCCCTGAAGTTCAGACTTTCTCTGCCTGAATCTTTCAAGGTTATATGTCAGTACCCTTCCCAATGCAGTACCATTAGACTTGCACTCTTATCCATATTTCTGCAAAGAAAAAAAAAAATCTCCCTAGAAGGCAAACTCAGTAATTCATACAGTCATGTCTCAATACAACAATACTGCAATTCCAGCTTGACAACCAGCTCACCGACTGCTTGTACCTGCTCCACACCCTGCACACAATCACCCTTGCAGATGGGGTCAAGCTCTGCTATCACTGCTCCTTTGCACTGCATTCCTGAGCTGTACTTCTACCTGGTGTTTAGGCTGGTATCATGCTAAACTTACATTTGTAATGATTCAGAGCTATTTTAAGAACACAGCTTTAATTCAGGCGCCAAGCAAAATAGGTTTGTATCTTATTTCATATTAGAGGACAAACTGCTTGCTATTCCAGGGTGTCTCATGGTCATTATTAATGACCTATGCCTCAAAGTACACTGCGGGTGCCAATAGCCATACCTTGATCCCCTCAAATGGCTCTGCCCCCAGAAGCAATGTTAACAATCTTATTGCCTTGATACTAATTTTCCCAGAATGAATATGGAGTATGATAGGACTCTAAGAATTTATTACAGACTTTTTTTCTACCAGTCTTCCTTTGAACTACTAAGGTATTAC
Source organism: Agelaius tricolor (assembly GCF_023055355.1). NCBI lineage: Eukaryota > Metazoa > Chordata > Aves > Passeriformes > Icteridae > Agelaius > Agelaius tricolor. Next base: position 20,829,755 of record NW_027269262.1, on the reverse strand, counting down.
CAGTTTCATTTTTCCTGTTGCTCCCTGTAGCCCCTACCCTGCAGTAGCTTTACAATACAGGTTTAATTTTGTCTCACTTATTTACCTAACGTAATTAAATTTTAAGATTAAACAAAAGTTAATGTAAAAACCTGAAGAGAAACAGAATTGTCCCTTTAGAGATCACAAGGTCTAAAAAAGGGCAGCTTTTATCTTGACAGTAACAAGACCATCACTTCAACAGAGGAATGACACAGACAATAAATGAGCAGACAGACATGAGTAGGCACCCTGCAATCCTCTTGCCTCGTGGCACACATCAACACAAGTTTCCTATAAAAACAATTTAAAAAGTGAATTTTTTGCCTACATTAAATACTTCATGTGAACTATAACTGAGCCAGGATTTTGTCTATCAGGACCGAACTGGTCTTAGATCTGCAACCAAAGAAAAGTGCATGCACCTATTTATGTGCAGGAAAGAACAGCCACATCTGAACCTGTTGAAGTCTCAAGAAGAGTGGATTATAAAAACAAGCTATAATAACTGAGGTTTTGAGAGACCAGCACAGCTGAGGCCCTACAGATGCTGGAGGTGGGGGTCACTCGCTATGATTATACCAGTACCGTGCCACTGGAGATTATGCCAATGTAATTTCAAGAAATAGCCTAAATGGAAACATGAGAAGGGACTTGAGCCAACCTGCACAAGGCTGGCTGCTTCTGGGCAACAGGAAAACTGCTTCTGAAACAGCTTGAATAGGAAGTTTGGATCTTAAATTTACTCTGATCTGTCTCTTGAAGAGCACCAAGGCTTAGCAACTTTATTAATAGCAGCAAGCTGGAAGAACATTCAGCTGATGATTTTAGCAATGGCTGCATCTTCTTTTAAATACAGTCTTTTTTTTTTTTTTTTTGTTGTTGTTGGTTTGGTTTTGTTGTTGGGATTTTTTTGTGGTGGTGGTTTTTTTTTAAATTTAAGGTACACAACGGAGACAGAAATCAGAAAAGGCAAGATTGGAGGGGGGAATCATTATCAAATAAAACAGGAGACAGAAAAAGAAACATGAAACCAAGAAAGAGAGAAAGATGTGCTAAAGTTCGAAGGGATGAAATGATACATAGTTCTGCCAGCTGCATGAAGATAAGGGGAGCTGAGGAGAAAGACACTTCATTAGCAGAAAACACTCATTAAGCATACCAAGTGGAAAAGTTTCCATGTTATGGATAGTTCAGAACAGATTGGAAATTGTGAAAACAGATACCCTGATTGTTCTGGGGTCTCCCAAAGATTAATGGGTCCTCTGTCCTTCTGTCTGAGGCCTGCCTGCCGAAATGTCTTGTGACAAAAGGTCACGTACTCCATGCACTCCCTTTAGGAAATTGCACTAATGAGTGTAGAACCTGCTTTCATATGTAAATGTTCAGTGGTTTACTGCTTAAGCTGAATTGTTTTTGCTTGCCACTGCAACATATTTAAAAATTGAACTTTAGAAAAATTAAAACAATGAAATAATTACTGTAAATTATCACATCTGCTACCAACATGAATACGCTTCAGTATCTAGAACAACAGAGAAAGTGGCTTGCTATACATTCTGCTTTTCAAAGGCTTGAATTTGACTTCTATTTAACTTCATTCACTTAGAGAATTCAAATACACTTCTTGAGTTCCCCCAGCTCCTCCCCTCCAGTTACAAAGGATGTTCACCAATAGGTGTATCCCCTATTTGTATCCAATCCAGAGAGGAACAAGTAGATGGAGAGGCTTTGCTCCCAGTAACACAATTTCAGCTCTCTCCTTGACAAATCTCTCCAGTCCAGCTCTCCTTTAATGCTGTGTATTTCAAAAAAGCAGTAAAACACTCCTTTCCTCCACATACTTAGCTATTTGGCAAGCACTGCTTAAGTACCTTCCGAGTGACATTTATCATTCCATATCACCACGACTGCAGATGGAAAGCACAGAGGAAAATGCTCAGTGAAGACCTTTTACTTTCTTTTGATCCAAGTTTACACCACTTCAGTAGCTCATTCGAATATTTCAAGCAGGTTTTTTTCCTAACCAGCCCTGCACAGTGAGTCAGGTGATCCCTGGTAGTCCACGCACAGCTCCTGTGTCTCTGAGCCATGCTGGTTCACACCAAACTGAGTCACCTTATTTTCCTTTGTCTAGCTGAAAAGAAGTGACATGTTGTATAAGAGGATAAACTGCAAACTGCTCAATGGGATGTGCACCTACAAATCCAGCAAAGGTACACAGCAGCCAAATGCTGGTTTTGTGCCTGCTCCAGTACTTGCACTGCTACAGAAGGAGGGACACCACCAATGTCACAAGGTCAGCACTAAAGATTACTGTGTCTGTTCAATGTGGAGTGCGGGACAGAGGGCAGCATTCCGCAGGCAAAACTTCCAACAGTGAATCCCAAAGGTGCATTTTGGTAACACTTCCCTGAATGAAGAACGCCATTGACAAGCATTATATACGGCTTTCCTTCTCATTTTCAGTCAAGTCTTCTACTGAATCAGCTACAAAAGAGAAGCTCTGTGACACTTGACTCTTGTTCTTCAAAAAGTATTTCTTATTTAGAAAAGCCATTATTTCAAGTTATATTTTCAATCAAACAAAGGCAAATGGAAAACAAGTACATCCATTTTTGCATAAGATTTCAGTGAGATTTTACATGTACATTGAAATGGATTGTCTACGGAAATTTCCCAAACTGTTCCTGCATGCACTCCTGCAATAGAGGTGGTCCCCAGAGACTGTCTCAAACTTCTTCTCCTTGCACAGCTGCTAATTCTGTGAGAACTGTGTTTTAGTGGTAGTAAAATATATGCACAGATAGAGCAACATGCCAAATTTGTCAGGGATGAAGCATTTTAGTGGGAAAAGACTGGAAGAATAAGGAACATAGGAGTAGGAACTCGGTGTTTTCCTTGCTATGGAAATGCAACAAATGCCTGGTTCTTGCATCAATCACAGCAAATCCTTGTACCTTTGCTATTGTGCAGATGAGACTTATTTATCAGGTATGAAAAGACAGATAAGGAAAACCTGAGAGTTTGTTACCAAAATCCTTCTATTTAAGGGTCATGGGGGTTCCAGACAGAACCAGGAGCAGGGAAGCAGACAAGCTTTTCTGAACTGCCTTCCTTCTGTGATCAGGGACTTTGCTAAACATGCAAGCTCACGAATCCCAGCCAGAGCTCTGTCATCTACATGGGTTCAGCTGCCTTGGGTGACTTCACACCTCAGAGCACCAAACACCTCAAGACACAAAAAGTTTTTATTTGCTTCCAGGCTGCTTCTTCTTGCTAAGGTGCCCAAAATCTGTATGCTATTTGGCACATCACAAATAGCAGAACAGTCAGCAAATGAAAACATGTAAAGTCAAGGATGTCCACTGTCCAGGTGGCACTAAAATCTACAAAGAAATCCACACATTTGTTTTGTTGGCATCCTGATTAACTAGGCAGCCCAGAAAAATAGAACATCTAAATATGGATTTATAGTAAAGTCACCAATCTCTGAGTTGCCATGTGAAAACCATAAATCAGATTTACTAGCACCTCTCGCTGTTGTATTTTTGGCAAAAGCAGACCATATAATGAATAACAGTCTATTATGTCCAAAACAGATGTGAAAAATCCCAGGATACTAGAATCAGGCTAGCAATATTAATTTCAATGACTACCAAACCATTACCACTTCATTTCTAGAGAGCCCTCCAACATATTTAGGCAAATCTTGACACTGCCTTTCATCATTTGTAACTCAAAAGAAAAATTGATATTGTAAGCCTTAGTCTCCAAGCCTGTTTTAAAAACAAAAATCTGAAATTGAACAAAACATCCAGCATGTACAATTCTAGGTATTTTCATAAATTTAAAGACCAAGAGTCTGACAAGAGAGTAATTCACACCAGTTTTTCTATACACTGAATTCATTCTATATCTGAATCACTGCCTATAGTGTCTCTTAAAACAAACTTTGTGATTTTGATATTTTCTCCCTAAAAAGGTTCTCACAGAGTTGTCACACAAGAAGTGCAGCCTTCTACCTTCTGTTTATAACCTTCCTTAGAGCCAGTCATTTATCAGAGTTGTGGGCAATGACTATTAAAGAGGTGCATAATCCACGTGCAAAACAAAAAAAAAAAAAATCAAAAGCCCTTCCTAGTGCCTTCTGCTTGAAAGCCTTCTACAAAATCAGTGAAGAATGCTACCCTCTGCTTCACACAGTGGTAAATGGACCAAACAGGCAGCAAAAGATTAGGCCTGAGACGTACAGAAAAGATGGACATCATTTAAAATCTTACCTTCTGCACATTCGGTTTGATGCACCGAACAAAGAAAGGGTTTGAAGAACTCAGCGTCGCCATTAAAGAATGAAGTGATTCCTGAAACACAGGTAGAGAGAAGACAGTGGTTCACAAGCTGGATTTTTTGTACAAGCAACATAACCCCAGACAAGAGCTGCTGCAGCTCAGCACTGCAGACAGCATCTAACTGCAACACCTAGTGGTGCACACCAGAAGTTACTGCACCCTGGGAGCTCCTGCTTCCACAGGCATGGGGTCAATTCCTGTGCGTTCCCTTCTTCCACTGGCTCTTCTGATCAAAACTGAGATCACTGTTTAACAATGAACGAGACTCACACATTGATATGAAGAAAACTGTTCGTAAGGACAACACAAAATTGTTGTTTCAAGGCTCTTTCAAATGACTACTTATGACTTTGGATCCACATTCCCAAACAGATAACTTGAGCAAGTCAAAAGTCTATGGCAAATCTATGGCAAAATCCACCAACTCAGATTTCCTCTTTTCATTTCAATCACCCCAAACCCACTCATTTTCCATCTTCCCTGAAGACAACAGGTTTTTTCCTAGCTTTAGAACTCTGAATGATCCAATGCACATTAGACTATCAGTCTAACCTCAGCCTGGAGATAAAAATCACAAAATCCCTCAGTCCTTTTATGATTATTACTTTAATTACATCCGCCCCTTTCCCGCCTGAGCCATCATTCTGTATCTTATTCCAACTTGTCTCATTCTGTATCATTAAGTATGATGAACCTTTTTAAACTGAAGTCTTGCATTTACTTTGCAGAGATACAAATGATTGTACAGGAGAGGAGCTCAGGCTCTGAAGAGCCCACAAAGTTAGCAGTGGTAAAGTTACACCCCTCAAAGGTGGCACTTTGTGCCAGGCAGCAGAGAGAATACAGAGAAGGCTGCCAAGGAGGCAGAAAGTGCACATTTTAAAGGAGCAGCACTGTGTGTCCTGCCATATGTCTTGGAGCAAAACTGTCAATGTCAGTCTGTTATAACAAATTCTTGCTTTAATCTGCAGACCAAGCACTTACTTGGTGATTGAACATGCAGTGAAAAAGGCAGCAAGCAGAGTTATGGCTGTGCACACACTGGTGCAGAGCAAAGTGAGGAAACAGCAAAATAACTGGGAACATAAATGGCAGCTCTTGGTTTGCTTGCTTTGCCAGCCTATGGACCAGGGAGTTGGGCAGCAAATATTAAACAGAACATACAAAGACAAAAATCTTTGTGTAAAGACAAATATTTACAGCTCTGAAAAGTACAGGCATCATTCTTATTAAACCCGTGTGAACATTACACATCTGTGCACAATTCTCTCATCCCAGGCTCCCACTTGGAGCCCGGATTGGAAAAGTTGGTCAGTCTAAACAAAAATTATTTAAACTATTTTCACTTTCACCTTGGTACAGCCAGCCAGATTCTGCACAGTGCTGCAAGCCTCTAAGTCACTGTCAGGTGATGAGCTAATCTGGAGCTTGCCCTGGTAATCAACAGGCTGCAACAGATGGTATCTAAATTCTGCTCTTCTGTGTGCACCCCCAGCCCTGCATTAGGCAGGTCATCAAATGAAAAGAAGAGTCAACCAATTTATCATAAGAATAAAACTGTGAAGGCAAAGTTCTTATCTTCAGTTGAAATAAAATGGACTAATCTCTGTAAGGCTTTAAAACATGTACAAAACACCCAACCTAATTCTCTGGGGAAAGCATGATGTGAAGGTCAACATCTTGTAAAGCAGCCCAGCTGGTTAATGGTCAGTTACTGCAGCATTAGATAAGAGGCAATAATGTTTTGATTTCATGTTTTATCACCCTTATGTTTTCCAGGACCTCTGACAGAGAACAGAAGGACTACTACACTTTGTTCTATCTTGCCAAATGAGTGAAAAAATATGGTCTGTTTTTGTAAGGTTAACATTTTAAAGGTCTACTTTGCACATATAGAAATAACCAAGTGGAAACAGTACCTTCAGCTACCCCAGAAAACCAGCAAATAACACCATCTCATGACAAGAAATGGATACTTCTGAGATGAGTTATGGTAGCACAAGCAAGCTGTCCCAAAAATACATCAGTGTTTTTTAATAAAAGACATTGTGTGTGCCCCAGCATACACTCCTTGCTGTTCTGCCCAACACTTAGCAATAGTCTATTAGGATAAAATCTGCCCTTAAGGGGTTTGAGTCTGCTCTTCTTTAAAAAAGTGAATGAACTCTGCAAACGTATATTAATTCAAACAAAATGAAAGGCAACTAATCCAGACTTGTACTCATGCAATTTAGGAGATGTTCCATGCCAATCTTTCCCTTTTAAATAATTTGCAGATAGACTTTATGCTAGATTTCAATTTGGTGCCATTTTTTGATGAGAGGCTATAAAGCCCCATAAAAAGGTGTTTAACAAAAACGCCTTCCAAACTTTAAGCTAAAGCAAGGCAACACCTTAATGAGGTATTTATTCAGCACTTATTTTTCTCAGCATTCAGGCACTGCTGTAAGGCTTTGAGGGATTTTGTGGCTGGATTTAGATTATAAAGACAAATCAGGACAAGAGAGACCAACTTCACAGATGAGCTTTAAAATAAGAACAAATAGGCAAGTGGGGAATGCAACAGGAGTTTTCTGGGGATGGTGTGATGGAAAGGTTAGTGCATACTTGAAGCAAGCCAGGATAGTCAATCAGTTAATCAGCAAGGGCAGTGTCATAGAAGACACAGCAATGTTTTCATGCTCAGGTTTTGCCTTTCTCAATCTGCACCTGTTCCTTACTGACCAGGGTCTGTCTGTCACTGATTAGCTACAGAGCAGAGCTGACACATTAACTGACCTTGAACTGGAGACTGACAGTAGGCTTTCGGTGCTTGCTTCCACATTTAAGAGTGTCCTGATTGTTGCGACTTGAAACGTGTTCAAACAGATCATAGATGAAATCAAGACTGAAATGGAAAAGAAAAATAGTATTTCTAAAGTGTATCTTAACAGACTGTGAGGTTCACCGCTGTAGAATGCAAAGAAAGCACTGTCTCTTAGCAAGAAGCTCCACCATCAAAAACATGCTTATTGATTATTTTCTCTCTTATTTGCTTATTTTCTCCACCATCTTTAATAAACAATAGATTTTGCCTTTGCAGAATTTATCCAGGGAAGAAAAACCAAAAAAAAACCAAAAAAAAAACAAAAAAAAAGAAAACAAGCAAACAAAAAAAAACCCAAAAGAAAACAAACAAAAACCCAAACCAAACAAACAAACAAAAACAAAACCAAAACAAGGAGGTTCCTTCTTCTCAATTCCAAACACATCATCAGGGAAATGAAGTGTGAAGTCCTGGAGGCTTTACTGCATTTCACTCAACCAAAACTGCAGCTGACTGCAACCAGAATTGTACCTGAACAAAGACTAAAAAACAAGACTTCCAGCTTGGTTAGGGACATAACACAAAACAGGCACCCATGCAAGTCTCACTTTCAGATAACAGCTGTGCATGCTGTTTTCTACCCTATCAGTTGGGTATGCTCCTCTTAGCATTTCTACAGAAACACAGACATTTTAATTCAAGTTCCACACAGATGTTGGTGTAAAAGCAAAACCAGGCCCAGCCCAGTTTAACTCATTTAATATTTTTACCTAGATACTTCAGTTGACAGATGTTATATCAGAAATGTCATAAATCCAGAACAAATAACAGAGAGGGAATTGCTTATTAACAGTTTCCCTGGCACAGAAGGACTTAAGGGATTTACAAAGAAGCAACTTGCACAGCAAGGCAGGATGACTGGATGGGATAGGGGAGGGCACCAGATGAGACAGCAACATCTAGGCTCAGCTCCCTCTTCTTCTGCCATTCCTCTGTGTGTCCTGGAGTCTCAACCAAACACCTACAAAAAGGGATGTGGTACCACCACAGCTCACAGGGTACCACCATAAGGACCCTAAGACCATACACATCAGAATGACATGAGACAAGTACCAAAGGCATCCAAGCTCAGACTTTCAGTCAGATAAATCTTAATAGAAGTTGTCCCCTCAAAGCAATTGCTATATGGCAGTTTGCACCCTGGCAGTCTCTGAGAGCAAGTGTTCAACCAATAAGGGAATGCCAGAAACACAAACATGAAGTAAAAACCCACACATGCACACTGCCTCTGAGGCACTCTGAAACAGTTTAAAACTATGACCACCCTCCAGCATCCTTACTTAGTACAGAGCAGCAAGTAAGTTCTCTAGGAAGCCCCTGGACTGAACAGCAACAATAGTACAATGTAGGTAAACCCAACTTTGTGAGAACAGATTACAGTCAGACCTGCTTACAGGCAACTCTGACATGCTCATTTCTGTGATACGATATGCTCATCTCTGTGTCATTCTGTGCTCCTTTCAGGTCTGTCAAGGCCTGCTGCTATGCAACATCTAACATTCAAACCCCAGCAGAATTAAGTGTTCAATCCTGGCAGAATTAGTTGATACAACACCCCTTAGCATCATGTCCTTAACAAAAATCGCAGAAACTTACCTGCTTTCACGTAACAAGTTCAGGAGATCATCTCTAAAAGTATCCCTGTTCTTCTCCAAGATCCCCCTGACATCATACTGGACCTAGAAGGAAACAGAGCTGGTTCGAACAACAAGCCAAACAGTCAGGCACCTCTCACAAGAGCGGTGCTGTAAAAAGTGCTGAGGGAACAGAGTGCTTTAGTTAATTTTGAGCAGCCTTGGGGGAAAATTAAGCTAATGAAAGTTCTGCTTGGAATAATTTCAGCAAATAAAGAAATTACCTCCCCAGCGTAGTGCTTCACTCCAAAGTTGTGAACAGCAACCCTTGGTTTTACATAAAAAGGATTGTTCTAATTGGACAGGGAAAAAAAAGAGAGAAATATCTGGAGGGGGTTGTCACATAATCCTCTCAACCCATACCTAAACAGACCATTGTTCTTCCCGTAAACTCTCTGGAAGATTAGTGCTCCAAAAGCAAACAAGCAACTCATGATAATAGGATTTGTTAGTCTGGGCTGCTTCAAATGCAGTAATAACAGATTTATAGCACATAAAAAGGCATTATACTAAACCTGAACCCCATCTGGCAGAACCATCTATAAAAGGCACTTTGAAACAGAAGGCTCTGTCTTAAACTGGCAGTTATGAAGATTGGTGGATATGCTTGCATCCCAGAAATTGTGAAAAATAATTCCAGTATCACAAATAAAGGTAACACTAATCTGAACAGAGGAAATAGCAAAAATTCAGTAAATGACATCAAGGCAAATGCTTTATTACATCAAGGGAAACTGAAGATCTAAATAATCTGAGCTACTGCAGGTTGACAGAGCTCTCATTTAGAGTAGAATTTGACTTATTCACTACAATAGAAACCTTTAAGTGAATAGCAACAAGGATATGTTCTTCCAGAAACCAACTCAGAGCCTTGTCAACAAAGTATATGGATTGCCAGGGAAGTAGGATCACATCCAAAAAAGCCTCTAGAACAATACACCCATATGTTTGAACCATGAATTTCTACCAAAGCAAAGAGATCCTACATAATTTGCACAGCAAATATCAGCAAAATATCACATACAGCATGCTGGGCATTCAACTTCTCCAGTAAGGTAGAGTCAGTAGCTTGAGGAAAATGGCTCTCCTCATTGATGAGTGCTAGCAGTCCCAGTTTCTAGAACAGAAAGAAGAGGCAGAAGATTAATTAGTGCATGGACGGACACAGCTGTTGCCCCCTGTTTGGAAAAATCACAGTCCTTGAAGTTGCTTTGTGCAGAGAGGCACAAAACCACTCATACACAACTAAAACCCCACTATTGAAGGTGACTGTAATCCTGTTTTTCTGGAAACGCTCCTTTTGAAATATAGAGCATACGATCTGTGGACAAAATAAAGAAAAACAAGCTACTGGAAGAATCAATTCTCCTGACATAGGCAGTTTTTAGATGCATCCAGTGATATTGCCCCAGAATCTATCCCTAGCCTCCAAGACCTCCAATGATCAGAAGTCTGAGGAGTTTGTGTAAAACAGCCTTTCAAAAAAGTTTCTTCCATATAATTATCCACCCAGTTATTGAACCACTGCAAACTTTTAGCACCCACAGTGCCCAGAGGCAGAGCAAAAGATACACAGTTTAACTTCACCCTGGGTGAAGCACAACCTCCCTTTGTTTTACATATGCCTCTGTGTAATTTCCTTTGATGCTCCCCACTTCTCATGCTAGAAAAGGTGGTAAACAAAGCAAGCCACCCCACAGGTAATTAATGTGTCCAGCAAGCTCCAGGTTGATAACAGCCTCTCAGGAAAACACGGCTGTCCAGGTGCACATTTTACTAAGCCACTTCCCAAGGGCTCAGAGCAGCTCCTGAAAAGCCACCCTGCCCTGACTGCAGTCACGTCCTGCCCGTTGGATCCCCTGCCCGCTGCCGCTCGCGTCTGTGCCCGTCTGAACTCTTGGAGTCACACAGCCTGCCATGGAGATAACACACACAGCCTGCCTTGCACTGATGGCAAGAGAGAGCATGGATCAACTGGTTCTTTTTAATCATCTCCAAGTATTGCTTTTTTGTACCATCACACATGGAGAAAAGTTGCTGCAAGGAAAAGAGCTCACAATAGAATCCTTAACACAACCATACATGAAAATGATCTGATTAAAAATTTGCTATTTAAACATGCAAGATCCACCATTTTCTTCACTTGTTCTTTGCATTGACAAATGTTTTGAAGACATATTACCTCAGAACAAAAAAAAAAAAATAGGTAAGAGTATCAAATTCTTTCTTACCTTTTCAATAAGATCCAAGCACTCTCCATTGTCTGTCCAGTCAATATCTTCCCAAATTAGTCCTTCCCTAAGGAAAATTAAGTGGGCCTTTTTATTGAAATTATTTTAGCTGTAGAAATAGGAGAAGCTGGTGTGTTTATCTTGAAAATTACAGCAAAATCAGCTTGCTTTATACACTGCTCCATATAAATACACTGCTCCAGACAGACTGTCAAAGGAAGCTAAGGTAGCTGCAAACTAAGACTTCAACTGAACAATATTGTCAAAATTCTTTCAGATTTCTCCTCTCTCTCTTACCTGCTGTATTCCAGTTGCTCCAAGGAAAAGATGTGCTTGTTGAAATACTCCTGAAGTTTCTCATTTGCATAGTTAATATTGAACTGCTCAAAACGGTTTACCTAAAGAGAGAAGAAATTTTCAAAAATGCATATACACTGTAAGTATTTTACTCTGCAAGCAAGGGAATAGGTTAGGTAATAACATGCTTAAAATCAAGTTCCAAAGAAGATGACAAAAATATGTAAAGCAAAAATAAATAAAGTATAAATACCAGACATTCCATTTGAATAAACTTTTGAAACCTACCTCAAAGTTTTCAAATCCAAATATGTCCAAAATTCCAATAGTCTTGAAGTCTTCCTTGCTCCTGATTCTGCTATTGATTTTCTTAATGACCCATGCAAAACACTGAGAATAAAGTGCCATAGCCATAGAATCTCTGCTGTCTATTGCCTGTGTTAAAGAGGGAATAGACAACGCATCAACCACCCCACGACTGAGAATTGACAAGATTCTGCTGGTCAGTGTCCTTAGCACAGCACAAAACAACGCACAATGCAAGCAGCTCCCTATTCCTATGTAGCTTGGCAACAATTGTATTTACACTTACAAAGCATCATGATTTGGCCTTTAACAGTTTAACTTAAAACAGCTGCACTTTAAAATGTGGCTTTAAAATTACACTTCAGGCAGCATTCAAAACACTAGGAAATTATAAACTTCAGGTGTGGAGGAAGGAAAGAGAAGTGTAGGAGACAATACCTTAATTCACCCTTTTCCAGAGGGAAACATCATGTTATGCATACCTATTTCTAATTCACTCTCTAATGATAAAAAATATTTCTCCTGAAAATTTTGAGAAAACATCCCCCTGACACAAGTGTCAATAGTGAAAAAAATATCAGGCTACATGTTTAGAATTTGAAAAAAATGGGAAGTAATCAGTGTTCATAAAAATAACAAGGGACAAGCTATAAGCCCTGGCCAAAATTATTGGATGGGATCTTAAGAGATTATACCCTTCCCAGAAGTATCTATGTAATATTTGTGATTACAACTCTGATGCATGAGCTAAGGTTCTGTTCTTGAGTGATCACTGATTTCTCTAGACTTGAAGACTAAGACATCTTTCAAAGACCCTAAAAACATGTCAAAATTGAGATGCCTTTACCTGTTGTATACTAAGAGGTGTTAGGATTTCTTCTCCCCTGAGAATCATTGACCTCTGAGTCAATGCTTCTGTTAGCTGTGTGGAGTCCAACCCCAGTAACTCAGCAGATCGACCCAGGGCTGGCAAAAGAGAAAGACAAATATAAATATGTCCTTAAATATATAAAGCTATGAAACCAATTTGTTTTTGACTATTATTATTATTATTACTACTACAACTACCACTACCATTTAAGATGCTCCTAAAATGACAGGAATTAAAGATGAAAACACAACAAGAAATTCTAGGATACTGTTTTGCTGCTCATGAAAAGGCATAAATATGAGCAACTGAAGGAAATTAGTTGTAGAAGTACATCACAAGTAAGTCACAAATATTTATTTTCCTCTTAATGCTACACCAAGAACTTAATCTACTAACACATTTTTCCAGACACAAACATTAATAGACTCTTTGTCCACATGAATGTGTTTCCATTTTTCTTGGGATGATGAGGATTAACCAGTGACATTTTTCTTCCATGCATACTTTAATCTTCAGTTTTGCTATAATGTGGTATATAAAACAGTACATAATTCTACTCTCTAATGCCATACTTAAACAAACATTTTAAATGCCCACCAGCTCAATCTTTAGACATACCAGCACATTCTTTCAGATATGTAATTGAAATACTGCAAGCTCTAAAAAAAGATACTTTCAGTGGAGATCCTGGTTAGGGAATGTATTTGAGCACTGCTGTTTTATCAGCTTGAGAATATTTCAAAGAAGGAATTAGATTCAAATAGAATTTCATTACTGTTAATGGAATAAGTATGTGCTCAAGGTCTTCCCAAATTAAGACTTAGCATCCAGCAGCAGACTACTTTGCCTTATCTGTCAAACCCCATCCTCTCAAAGTAACATTTTAATCAACATTTACAGATGTTAAAAAGCAGTAAAACCCTTTCACTCCTTGTCCTTGCTATGTTTAGATATACTAACAACAAATAAGGCTTTCAGAACCCCAAGAAACATTTAGATTGGGATGCACAGCCTTCTCACCTGTTTTAAAGGACACTTGTGCCCCCCCAGCAGTGATGAACTCAACATTTCCCAGATGCAAAATGCCAGCCAACAGCCTCAGAACTTCTCGTACTTCCTCCCTGCTGAACTCCATCACTTCCATTGCAGTCTGGAATGACATGTGAGCTTCTTCAATAACATGCACAGACTCAAAAATGGGAGGCCTTAGGAAAGCAAGTCAGGACTAAAAGAGAGCTGGCTCGAGTTCATTCCTTTGGTTTCAACCCAAACTGAATACACTCTAAGGCATCACTGGGACATCTTGGAACATGTAAGCATCACTCTGCTTTTAAGAAATTTCATTTTGATGTGGTAATGATGTTGTAATTTGCTTTCAAATTCATCATTAAAATCATATAAATATTGGAATGACCTGCTGAGTTGTGCATCAGTTGCAATTACTGTAATTTGAATTATTAATTGATTACCTCCTGCATGTTTTTACCAAAATTTGCCTACTAGCCTTGTAGGTAACAAGGCATGAGGGAAAAAACACAGCAACATGTAAGATTTGATAATTTTTGTGCCCAAACATGCACCTTACCAATGTGGTCTGACAACTTCCAGTCAAACTGAAGAAGAAAAGTAACTATATAAAAAGTGCTGAATTTATGAATAAACAATATAGCAACAATGAAGGTTCAATTACATAAATAAGGAGAAGAGCAAATAGTAAAATATTAAAAGAAACACTAAAACAAGAGGAACACATGCTTTCCTTTGACACGGAAGGGGTAACTGTGTGCCTCTTGAAATGACCAAACTTTCCAAATTTGGGTGTAATATGAGCCTCTCTGAGACCAGATCACTGTTTTGTGCCCCTATAGTCAGACTCATCGTGTTATAGTCACTGCAGGTGTTTGACAGATGACACATTTTGTCTTTCATAAATCATCCATTACAAATGGAAAAGCCTCAGACTCATCCCACAACTCAAAGCAGGGTAGAGATAATGGTTGAAGGTTTATTTTGTAAAGAAGACCTCTCACAACTAAAGGGAAGCAGCACTACAAGTTCATCTCCCTGCGCACTGTGCTGTTCCTTTCTGTCTCCTATAAAAAAGTTTCCCTTCAGTAACACTTCCAAGACTTACACTGCAATAAAAGCAGGCAAAGGACATGACTATAACAGGAAAAGGCAGGTGAGGGTGAGCTGGGAGGTTTCTGCCCACCTCCTGCTCTGGGAATGCAGCCTGGCAGCCCCACTCCCAGCCTGCCCATGCTGCAGGCAGCAGGCAAACATCACCTGGCCAGCTGATTTCATGGTCTGCCTAGCTGGGCATGATTAGCACAAATTAAATGCCATGACAATCAACTTCAGCATGTGACTACAATATAGGTAAGTTACCAATGTTTCCAACACTTCCTTCTGCCATAGAGGATGAGGGATTTTTACACTTTAAAAATCTGCTGCATCCACTAGACATTAGTTCATCAGTTTGGCAAAAAAACTAACATAGCTAAGCAAAAACAGTTTGGTGAAGGGCATAAAACCAAATGTTTTATCTGATTTTTAAAATCTAACACACATCACCTCAGTGCTACAATACCCAATTAGTGTGGTCAGTATGGACTAATTGCTGTGGAGGTGAGAACATAAAGCCATTCAGAGAAATTCCATCAGGACCTGGGTTTTTAATCTGTGTTTATGTTTTCATAATTCTATTGTGTAAGTTACTCCATACAACTGCATTTTCCAGCTGCAACTTAAAGAGTCACAGGTGCTTTGCTGT
The DNA here is from genome assembly GCF_023055355.1 of Agelaius tricolor. Lineage (NCBI taxonomy): Eukaryota > Metazoa > Chordata > Aves > Passeriformes > Icteridae > Agelaius > Agelaius tricolor. Next base: position 20,814,407 of record NW_027269262.1, on the reverse strand, counting down.
ACTGCAGACTCCACCCAGTAGATACCACATGAATTGGGCAAAGCTTTCAGACTGAAAACCAGTGATATATATATATATGTATACACATACACACATGTATATGTATATGTCTATATATGTATATATATACATATATGCATATGCATACATATCTGTAATATAAATATTCTTTTCATTTCAAAACATAGGCATTTTGCTAAATTACAGTATACTTTGAAACAATGAGTAAAAATGAAATACTGGAGGAAAGATAAAGGCATGCTCAAAATGACAGTGAAGCATTCTGAGAAAGTATAAATCCCTGTAAGATTAATCCCTCAGTGAGAGGGCTGCACATGGAGGAAAGCACAGGAAGGCTTTGTACCCTGCTCTGTCAATGGGCCCCACACACCTGAACTTCCAGCACTTTTAAAGCAAAGGAACGAGGGAAGCAACTCACAATGACTTCCTTGAAAGAATCTTTGTCACTGATTGTCTTATCTGCTGTACATCCAGACTGGTTCAGGTAGTGGTAGTTCTCAGGTACAGATAAGTAAAAAGCATCTAATGAGAGAAAACAGGGTAAGTGAAAAGGAATACCAAAACAGAAGTACTCCACAAATCACTATGTCAGACTTAAACAGTTCACAATTCATTTCCTCAGAAATTATGACAATGCACAAGACAAGGCTTTATATTAAAATCAGATGGGGGGTTATTTTGCTGGGTTTTGTTTTATTTAGCTGCATAATAGAGTTAACTCTACTTTTTAGCATGCAAAGACAGCAGGCCCACAGGGAGATGCTGAAACAGCTTTAGGCAATTTTGCACGTATACAAATGTCATTTCTTTTGTTCAATGGATTTATTCTTTATGAGAAAGGATTAGAGCAACCAGAATTATTTATCTTTGTTGCTGTGGAGTTATTTAGTACCAGCAAAAATATTCAGTTTGAACACAATGAGGCATGTTTGTCCCCAAGTAATTTTCCCAAGGCCACAGCAGAACCTGGGAGGAAAACTACCATCAGCTCAGTGACATTCTTCAGCTAAGTAGGCTCCTTTATCAAGTTGAGCTCAAATTCACACTCACTGAATCCCAGCTGAATAAATAACCTATTTCTCAGCTTGGGTTAGTGGGTTTCTGCAGTTAAATTCTCCACTGCTGTCACCACTGCTGACTGCTAGCAGAAAACCACTACAGTTGTATGACTTGTGCTTTGCCACTCACCTTTCTCTCTCTCTTCTATCCCTGCCAGCAGAGCATAGAATATATGATAATTTCTTTCCCCAGGGTTTTGTCTTACTACACGATTCTGTCAAAGTAAAAAATAGTTTCCACTTAAGTGATCATTTTTGAAGACAATTTTTTTATCCACAGTTTCAGACAAAAATTTAATCAAACACAATTAAATAAGCAAAAGCAAACATCAACTTACTTTTTCCAATAAATCTGGAGCCAGCAAGAGAAGCTTCAGTCAAGGAATAAAGTAAAAATCAATTAATGCAGAAGCTTTTTATAATCTTCCTTTTTTTGTTTGAGACAATAGGAAGACTATCATGGTCTTAAAACATGCTACGCTTGTTTCATACACCTACAACAAGATAAATAAAGTAGCAACAATGATAATATTGTAGCAGTTCTAATATCAGTGTATCAGCACCTTCTCTTCCATCCCATCAAAACCGGACTTGGGAGATTCTGAATTTTAAATGACATCTGCTTTTTTTTTCCCATAAAGCTTGGAAAAAAACTCAAGAATTAAATTTTCCCCACTGAAAACACAGTTTAAAACAGCAGGTAGGATCTCCTTGGAATATTCTTCATCCCCACACCTCTGCTGCTCTGGTGGAGGTGGCTCATAGACTCATTTTGGCAAATGCAGGACAAATCCGAGGATTTAACCTACCCAGACTCACACTGCAGAAATTGAGCAGCTCTGCTCTTTCAAGTTCTTTTCCAGAGAAGTAAGCAGCTTATCTTTGGGTACAGTAATGAGGGAAATGGCTGACAACTCAAGTTATTCACAAGGATTCAGGCTGTTTTAGCTCATTACATGGGAAATGCACATGAGCCATGTCACGCTAGGGGCAGCAATACAAAGTGCTGCTCCTCCAAGAGTACAAACACCCCACACCACCACAAAAGCAGAAGTGCATGTGTGAATTTGGTGTTGCTGCTTCCCCTTCCCACCTACACCGGCTCAATTTAACTGTGTATATTTCAGGATGAGGTGAAAGGAGAGACAAAGGCAAGCCAGCTCTCCTTCAGCCCTCCATCAAGGAGGTACACGGGTGCTTCCCACAAACAGGGGTCAAATCACCAAACGAGGATACAATCCATAATTCTTCCTCCCTGAATGTTCCCTTTCTGACAGATGTTCAGCTGAATAAACTTCCCAAAGCGACTTGAGTTGTTGTTGTAAACAGTCTTCGCGTTGCCAAAAGCTTCCATAATTGGACTGTGAAGACAGAGAATGACAGGAGTGTTAACATGTGACCAGCATGCCAACAACTTCACATGGAGCTGGTGACAGGAACAGCACTCTGACAAGCTCCCCTCTGACACTCCACTCAGCAGCAGCCTACATCCCAGCATTACCCTCCATTTAGCAATGGGCATCTCATTTTTCTAGCAGAAGATGCCAGTATTCATGCAACAGGGAAGATAAATCACACTGAACTACTCTGCAGCTTCAGAGTAGTAACTGCTACTTCCTACTTCTTTTGTAATTGCTCAAAAGATGCACACAATTCTCACTGCAGTACTCAGATGACAGAAATAAATCTCAGTGCATGCAGATTGCTAGATAGAGGCAAGGAGTCCTTGTCCTAGGGAAATTAAAAAAAAAAAAACCTACATCAAGATACAGCATGTACAGCAGAGATGAAGCAAGATAAACAAAAGTAATAGCATCTCAAATTGCCTTTGTTTTTAAATAGTTTAGAACCATGTAATTTCACGTCAACACCAAGATTTCTTTTTTGCTTGCACAGATTGTGTACAATTTATCTGATGCATTTACTCATCTGTCTTATCAGCTCTCCTTATCCTCCCTTTCCTCAGCATGCTTTTACCACTTGAGCACTTTATCCTCACCATGCTGTATCTTGTTCTACCGTATCCTCAGGCTACACAAACTGAACCAAAGGTATCTTCCTCCCATCACCCATTTCCATTACTCTGATTATCTGAATTCAGCCCCAAACACAAATGAAAGCCACCATTAAAGCTTCATGCAATTCAAAACTCTGTGTATTTTTGCTTCACTAAGAGATACTACATGCTCACAATTCTCTAAAGCAGCCAGGTAATTTTGTTAAATGGAGTACTTCCCTTTCTCCAGTACACATTTTACTGTTCAGTAAACACACACACATATTTGATTACATTGCAAGATCTTATTTCAATGTCAAAGTTTATATCTTCTGAAAAAAATACCTGTGTATTGAAAGATCCCATACCTGCTCTCAAGAATAGCTTGCTCCACACAGGAGGTCTTCTCTCTGGAGGACAGCTCCAGTGAATGTTGGCTCATTGCAGACAAGAACTTGAGAATCAGCTTAGTGCTCTCCGTCTTACCAGCACCACTTTCGCCACTGAAAGAAGAGGAGGAGATGGTTTGCACAGTCCCAGTGGCCAGTGAAGAAGCCCTCTGGCTAGCCACCTAAACTCTACATTACTGGAGGTCAGGAAGACTGGGGTGATTAGAAGTGATGGACAAATGAAGCCAGAACACCCCATTAAACTTCCTGAATATGACATCCAGGGAAAAACACAAGCTGTCCTTAAGCTTTTTAACTGCCCAGACAGCATTTCAAGGCACTGACTGCATGTGTACACACACCTAGGAGACAACAAAGAGCTCTCTGAATGCAAACAATTATCCAACACTTCCCACCATCATGTTAAAATAAACTCACAACAAAGACATGGTAAAGGGATAAAGACCAAACTAAGAATTATATGGGAAGGTTTGGTATACATTGCAGCAATCTAGCTAATGAAGGAGCCCTGCTGGGAGGAGGAGGAAGTTAGAGACACAAATACACATTCCAACACATAAAGGTTACTCATATAATTAATACTGAAATTCTTAGTGAGCTACATACTCTTTAAACACACTTTTTATATATCTTTTGAAACAAACCAGATTCATGTGAGTTCAAAATATCCAATTTCCACCTCTCATTACCATCAGAGATATAAAACCTCTCATCACCACCCACAGGAGAACAAAGCCATTTGATAATGCTAAATTGACATTTTAAAAGCAAATTATTAATAAGCAACCCTACTGATGCACACAGAAGGCAATATACTCAGTTTCCCTTCAAAATCAACACTCTAAAAAGGGAAAGTTTAGATTTGGCTCATTTCCCCAGTACCCTAAATTATGTAGCCTAAACAGACACTGTGAGCTATTAAGAAATATAACTTGTAGGGAAAGTTTGTCTAGCTTGCTCATTCTTCATTTACAGCAATAGCATTGTATCCTAAGCTGTGGCCTAGATCCTCATTAAGCTGTACTTAATTCCAGTTTACTCCCAAAGAAAGACATTTTGGTCTTACTTCACCTTTTCCATTATAGCAAGTGGGAATTTTGACTTTGATGGAGCACAACTGGGCATGTGGAGCAAGCCTAGATAATCTGACAGTCTTTTGTTGTGCCATTGCTGAGTAATGGCCCCACTGATTTTAGGTTACAACAAAGTATAATGATGCTTTCTAGTAAAATGCAAGGAAGAAAGGCACTGCCCATAAATACAGCATGACATTTTCCTGCAAATGAATGTCAACAATAAAATTAGGGAAGAGACATTCAGGAAATATAATGAGACATCTTCATAAATGCCAATATGTTCCAGCAAGTGTGATTCATCCATTATATTTATACCACATCAAACAAATTCTGTACTGTTTTATATGTAATTTTACCATTGACGTTTTTTATGTAATTTTACTGTTGATGTCTGGCCTTTTCAGTATTCCTTCTCTTTCTCTTTTCACTTATCTCTTCTGCCCAAGAAGAAACACTTAACATTCATTCCTGCTTTCAACACTCACCATAAAAAAACATTTTTACTAGTAATTGTGAGAGAGCTTCACAAACCCTTGCATTATTCTCGTCTAGTGCAATAAATCATCAAGTGATACACACCTCTTCTGCCTAATTCTCTCCCTCTGAGCCATGCATACAGCTCAAAAGCAGGCACAGAGTGACACTGAGGACATCACCTCTTCCATTGATACCATCCTTCCTCTGCCCCACCCACTGTCCCTTGATCTGCAGCATCTGTAGTTCTGTGGAAGCTGAAAGTTACCCCACTGTAACTGAGAGCCATTCTACAAGTGAGATATTCAAAGCTGATGGAAAAATACCTCCTGCACCTCTCTCTGGTACAGCTGGCATAATGCACAATTACATGCTCTTGTTTTTTTTCTCAAAACAGGAGAGACTCAGAACTGGTTTGATTCTGAACCTCCCCAATGTCCTATTTTGACAGCTGCCAACTGGAGATGCCCATGGAAGACATAGATTATTTCCCTTGTGTTCTTCCAGCTTCCAGTTATTTGCTGTTCAGAGGCTTCCTGACCTAAATCTGGTTTTTACATGTCTTGTAACCCTCAATATACTTATCTTCCGTGAGTTTCTAGCCATACTCCCTTAAAAAGCAGATGGTCTTGTTTTTTAGATCCACCTCCATTAGTTTCATTTGATACCTCTCAGTTCTCATGGCAGAAGGAGAAACCAACAATTCATCCTGGCACTCTTTCTGCTGTGCAGGACTTGATGGTTAGTGCCCCAAATTCAAGGTGCCTGTCTCCATTAGCCATTTCCCATGTTATACTTCTTATTACTTTTTAAAACTTTCCTCTGAACCACCTTCAGTTCCACAAGGTCCAAAGGATGGATTTACACAATGTTCTCTGCTCATTTAGTAGAAACCACTCCATTCTCTTCACTTTTACAGTTACATGGGATCAATCTTTCAGAGTGCTTAGAAAGCTTTTGCCTACAAGGTCAGTAAAGGGTGAATATTTTAGTGCAACCTTTCCAGCAACCTTTCCAGCCCATGAATTTAAGTGCCCAACTTGTTCCACATCACTACGTTCAGGACTGTGAACGTATTAAGTCTGACAGCAGGCCAGAAGGCCCCCACTTAGAAGACCTTTAGACTTTCTCCATGACTTGTTCTATACAGGGCTAAGGGCACAGCAGCCTGCACTCACAACTGCCACAACGTAAAAAGGGGTCACTGAGAGAGAGACTCCTCATTCTGAAGGATGTAACACTAAATCATTTCCCTGTTCTGTCTGGGTAAGAAACAGCAGAACAGTCTGTAGCGGCTGCTAATCGCTGACACACCAAAGGCACTGCTCCATGAGCTCCTCTGGAAGCCCTAACCCAGCTCCTGAGGGCAAAATGACCAGAAACCTCACAAGGGGGGAAGGGCCCGGGAAGGCCAAAGGGTACTTGAAGTGAGACAGGAGGCCAACACATGTCTTGACCCTACCTCCTCTTGGAATTTCTATCAGCTGAACACCACTGGAACCAGGAGTGATAGCTGTACTTGTTCTTTTCTGCATCTTCTCTGCCTTTCTCTCTTTCTTCCTCTAATTCCCTCTTCTTGGAGCTCTGTGTAACTTAAAATTGGATGAGCATAGAAGGGCTAAGTTAATGCTTTGAGAAGTGTTTTGTTGATGGAATGCTGCTCTAAACCTTTGCAAAAGTTCTCTGATTTTCTAAAGTTGCCAGTGAAGTTTTTTGTTGTTTTGACCCCCCTTGAGAACATCTTCTCAGTACTTCTCCCATGTGTCTGAGTACCCAAACAACCATAAATCCTTTCAGGAGTCTCAACAAGTGAGGTTTTTGGGGCCTTACAGTCTGCTGCCTTTAAAACCCCAAGACAGATACACATAGACAAAACAGGGCCCTTCAGCAAATATACTTCATCAAATGCACATCTGAACTTTGGTGCATCAGTCTCACAAGGACACCACACCCATCACAGGTCTGGGTCCCATAGAAAAGATTTGTTTCATACTGATTTTCAAGCTGAACAACAATAACAAAAAGTTTCAGGCCATGAGATAATAATAACAGAGAACAAATTGGTATCAGACAGTGATTTCCCACTCATGGCACTGACTCGAATGTCATACAGAGCAATGGTTGTGGCTCCCTTTACACTTTGGGAGTGCTATGATGTGGATCAATTGCAATTTTATCTGAGAGAAGAGCGTTTGTTTGCTTCTGCACAGACTAGGTCACTTTAAACAGAGCAGCAAAAAAACCTCAAACCAAACCTAAAAATATTTTCCTATTCTTGTAATAAAGGTTTGGAGGTTTGAACTTGGTCTCAACTTGTGAACTTCAGCTAATCATGGGGCAGCTCAGCCCCTTTCCAACACCAGGATAAGCCACTTGGCTATTGCTCAAATTAGATGGACTTTCTTCCTGTTCCTGAGGCACCCAGCTGAAAAATCAGAAGATGTTTTTAACATGGTGGGCTTTCCCCCCCCCCCCCCCCCCCGTTTTAAATGAAACTGGACCCTGCAGTAATGATTCAGACCAACATGAAACTGAGAATTCATTGATGCAGATGTTTTTGTCTACAGAAAAAATGCTAGTTTTTTAGCCTGTGACAGTTAAAACACCCTTTCACACCTAGGTACATATTCTAATACACCAGTTGTGTACAGCTTCTTCAGTGTATTGTTTTGTTAACATCTTAGGCTGCTCAGTCCTTTTTATGCAGCATTATCATTAATTAATGCCTGTTACACACACCAATAAATAAGCATCTCTGGGTGATTCAATTTATCATCTCTTCTGTATTTCCTTCCTTTTCACCTCTGACCTGAACAGTTATACAGGAAAAATGGTCTCACATTTAAATGATATTCTGAGTTTTTCTAATTTGTGTTCTGCAATTCACCCTCTCACCCTACCCCAGCCAGAAAAATATCCCAATATTAATATTTTTCACAGGTTTTTGAACCCAAAGCCAGAAGAATGCAGCTGCAAACCAAAGCTGAGCTAATTCTGGGGGCCAGCAGGGGGCACTTCAAGTCCAGAGGATCATCAGAAAGCATTCCAAGCGCCTTCCTTTGTGTGGCTGTTACAATTTGCTACCGAATGCTGAGATCCCAAGGTCAGGAGCAGCTCAAACTGCCTATCAGAATGTGAATAATTCCCTCATTTTAACCACCGTGTTTTCGAGATGCAACAGAATTTTCCTCTTCATTATCTCTTACATTATTACATTACAATGCAAGACCAGAATATTTGTCCATGTTAAAACACTAAAGAGCTCTACTTGGCTACGTTCTTTTTCAAATGCCAGTAGTAACCAAGAAAGTTACAGTGACAGTACAGTGATTTGTTGCAATGTCTAATTCTAAACCAGTAAAAGATGCAGGAATGATCAGGATGCTGAGTTTGCCAAGCACACTGTCATACCTCCACTTCCAATGCCCTAAACGAGATATGTGAGAACAGGGATTTTCCTAAGCTGTAGAAAAGCCATGGAAACCTTCAGTAATTTTAAAAAATCCTATTCTGAGTCCTTCACAGATAGAGCAGCTAATGCTCTTTAAGGAAAGCAGATTTGGCATTCAATTTTTTAAATTTAAATTGCACATTTCCTCAATTTCTGCAGTAACAAGATACCCTTAAACAGTTGTATTGTGCCACTTATCTGAAACACAGAACTTAAACAAATCACTGTTTCAATCCATGACCACAGTATACAATTTTAAAAGGGATTCCTAATGCAAAGCTTCTCCATATTATAGTTTATCTGTACCAAAGCACATGGTTTACAGAGCAGAAAGTGCTGAAGACTCCCCTGGAACATCACACGCTTCTGCTTATGTCCATTTTAGGACATAACCTCCTTTCCTCTTGGCAGCTTGTGAGGAACTGGAATGAAAGGTAAAATACTGAGACTAGTGCCAAATGGCAAAAATACCAATGGCCACCAGAAATTGTTTTGGTCACTAAATTTGTATACACAGGCTGCTCACAAGTATCTGCCAGGCAATAAAACACAAAATCATGACTCCAGGCTAGATGACAAAGATCTCTATGAATTTTATTTTTGCTTGGATTCTTACCTGAGCTCATCTTTATATGCACGGAACTATGTATCAAGTAATAAGAAGGAGAAATACAGTTAAAGAAAGCTGAAAAAACACACTCTTCAGCTTTGTGTCACTGCAAAGCAGAACCTCCCTAGAGGCGAGGGCAGGTGGGCACTGTGACCTGCAGAAAGTTGCAAGGCAGGCCTGGCTGTGTTGAAGCTAATCCACATTTCTAACAACAGCCTGGGTGCTGAACTACATACACCAAATCCCCCTCGTATCCATGAAGCCTTGCAACCTGGCCCACAATCTGAAATGTCAGTAGAAACTGCCTATTGCCAAAGGTGCTGCTCTCACTGTGCCTCACCCCTCTCTGTCCCACTGTCCACCCTGGGCTGCAGTCAGTCCTACAGCCACCACAGGGACTCCTGGGGAGGTCGGGAGACAGCCAAAATCATGTCAGCTCGTGCCTGAAGAGCTCTACACGTGTAACCTTCTGGTGCAGAAGATGACAGCGAGTAGGCCTAATCACAAAAATGTTTTGAAGGCAAGAGAGGAGAGGAAGGGGAGACATAAGGTCTCCTACCCCACTGAGCATCACCCCCTGTCCAGAGCCTGGTGGCCGGGGCCATGCTGCAGTGACCTGCTCCTCCTTATCTGGAGGGCCAGACTTTGGTCTCCCTGCCTGTGTGTGAGCCAACACAGCTGAGCTGGCAGGCTAGGGAATGGGAAAAGAGCTGGCTGCGTTTTCAGCTCTTCTGGAGCCAGAAGGAAGGAGCTGAAAGCAGTGAAAAACTATTGAAATGCCAACTGCTCCCTAACGCACCCTCGGCCCCAGCCAGAGCCTGAATACCAGTGACACAGTGGTTCAAACGGGAAGCTATTAAATCACCATTAAATTAAAGCACAACAAGATTAGGCAAGGAAGATTAATCAGGCAGAATTAAGTGGCTGAAATGTGGAGGGGTTTCTCTTTTGCTATTCTTATTTACTGCATATCTCAAGAACTGGTAGGTTAAGTTTTTTTTTCCTCTCCATACAGGAATTAGAGTACAGTGGTGACAAACTACTGAGCTGCACAGACATGTTTAAACTGGTGGGAAAACACTTAGGGTAACATTTCATGTGTGAAGACCAAAAATGCCCAAAAAAATTCAACTGAGTTTTTTCACTAAATATAATTGTAAGACACATTAAAAAAATTTAACATTTTGTTAGAGGTACACAGAATGACACAAAACAAGTTCAGAACTCTCTTGAAACCATGCTGTTTTAAAAGTCTACTTTCTTTTGGAGTTCTCCCCACGTGGCCCACAGCCATGCTCCCAAACCACCTTGAAAGGCTCACTATTGTATTTACGGGGTGCCCCGACGATGGAAGGAATGATGAATCTGACTCCATGTTCTCAGAAGGCTAATTTATTTTTTTATGATACTATATTTTGTAAAAGAATACTAAGCTAAACTATACTAAAGAATACAGAAAGGATACTTACAGAAGGCTAAAAAGATGATAATGAAAACTCATGACTCTTTTCAGAATCCCGACACAGCTTGGCACTAATTGGCCAAAGAATGAAAACAACCCAGAGCAGAAACCAATGAAACAACCACCTGTTGGATAAACAATCTCCAAACACATTCCACATGTGAGCACAACACAGGAGAAGCAAATGAGATAAGAATTTGTTTTCCTTTTTCTCTGAGCCTTCTCAGCTTCCCAGGAGAAAAATCCTGGGTGAAGGGATTTTCAGAAAACGTGAATGCCACAGCTCACCATCAGGGGCACCCAGAGCAGCAGCAGCAGGCAGCTCTCACCTGATGAGGATGCACTGGTTGTCGTGGCGCTTCCAGAGGCAGCGGTAGCACTCGTTGGCCACGGCGAAGATGTGGGGCGGGATCTCTCCCATGTGGTGCCGGCTGTAGCGCTCCACGGCGGCGCGGTCGTACAGCCCCGGGATGCTCTTGTAGGGGTTCACCGAGGCCACTATCGAACCAATGTAGGTCTGCAAGGACACAACACCCCCAGAGCTGTTAGCACATGTGTAGGGAACAGATTGACACTCTTCTCTAACGACAGACAAGAAATACACACTTGCAAAACCATAACAATCCTTTGGATAAAGGTGGCCAGCAATTTTCCCTGATTTCTTCCTTTCAAGAAAAGCAACAAAAGGGTGAAAGTTGTTCCCATCTCTGTCATGTTCTCAGGCTTACCCCACCTATAACACTGAGCTTATTGACTGTACAAATCCCTGCCTTAATGCTGCTTACAGCTGCATGGTAATGCCTATCAGCGCTGGCCTACAGCTGCTTCTCATGTGTCCTTAGGGACTTGCTGAACTTACTAAAAACCTGACTGAGCCCAAAGTAACAGTGGAAAAGTCTGTATTTCCATGTAGAGCATCCAAGTCCTTCTCTGCTACTCACTTTTAAAACAGAAGTATCAGGCATTATGGTAGACACTAGGACCATAATATTTAGAATAGAAGGCTCTAAGAAAAGCATGTGAAGCAGCAGATGCTCCAGAATCACTGGGTTTCCACAACATTTTTAATATTAGTTGGATGCAGAACAGCAACTGGCAAGTCATTAATTTCTATCCCACTGCAATTAGATAGCACATCAGTCAAAACCACCCAGGTAGCAGCTTATGCCCATTCCCATTGCCTTAACTCATTAGGCTGTAGTAACCTGATCATTTTCAACAGTCTGTTTGCAATTTCTCCCTCACCCTCTATCCACTTCAATATATTTTTCTAATAAAATTCCATTAAGTGAGGTAGGAGATGACATTAAGCATGCTATCTCCAGAGTTTCTGGGGCATGTGAAATTAATTGATATACTGTACAGCATGTGCAGCGTTACTTCTGCAGTCCCAATTCCAATTCGTTAAATGCCCTTTCTGCAGTTACAGGCAGGGAGCTGACACCTGGCTACAACAGCCCTGCTCTGGACTGGTGAAGAGCCAGGCTGGGCAGCCTCCAGCCCTGTAACACAGCCCCCATGTACAGACAGATGTCTCATCAATCCTCTCATCACTGACAGGAACCAGCTGTGAAGCTGACAGCTGGACTGGGGCTCTCTTCACCTCCACAGACCCCTAACCAGAGATGGATGGATAAGGGGAGCAACGTCTTGCAAACCCCTGAAAGGCAGCCCTATGTTCTCCCCCTGCCCCTCCTTCTCTAAGCCACCACAGGGCATTCACTAAGACAAAGGGACCATCAGTTCCCCCATACTTTCCTTTCCCCTCCATCAGTCTCTTTTGCAGCATTAAAAGCCCACATCTACCTGCCTCCCTCTTTTTCTCCTTAATTAACATGCAATTATCACTGTGTGTCAGCTCTCCTTTCTCACTGTTACCCTGCTGTTACAGCCCCCATTATCCACCTGTTCAACCTCCATCAGGCCCAACACAAATTGCAGCTTTGAGCATTTGCTAGGGGAACTGCAGTGGTGCCCTTGAAATCATGACAATTTTATTAGCAGTAAGAGGAATATCCCTCCTCACTGTAACTCTAGCACTTTTAACAGAGTGGTGAATTTTCAATCTGTGTTTTATAACACCACCCCTCCACCCTCCCATGCTGTGCGACAGCTCAGAAGATTTCATCTAGAAGAGAGATACCATTTCAACATGAGATCGTATCACAGGCAATTACAGCACTGAGACAACAGCTTAATTTCCTGGGATCATCCCCTCTTGGACTCTTAAATAAGTAATAAGTAACAAGGAAGGCTCTGAAAAAAACTTCCTCTGTTTGATACATATTTCAGCACAGATTGCACAGGGAAAAATTTTAAGAGGCTTCTTTTTTTAATTACATGACTGCAGTCCAAGTATGACCAATAAAAGAGACTGCTACGGATCTTCCTCTTTCCCTTATTAAAGTCTGGCTGAAGTCTTTGGAAAAGAGTAACTTGAGGCACATCATCCCAACAGATGCCATGGCAAAGATGTAAATAAAAAAATCCCCATGAAACATGATACCATCTAGCTTCATAACTAAATAATCACTCTATAGCTTCTGCAAGAGGAAGTACCTGACAGAACAGTACCTCCACGAAAAAGCACTGGCAAAACTGCATCACCATGGGCTACACATTGGGACTTTTCTTGCTTCTCTTCAAAATAGTAAATATCAGAAGAGGTGACAGCAGTCCATTTCTGCATACACTCATTTAAAATGGGGCAGTCTTTCACATGACTTAAGCACATTTTTTTTAAGTGACAAAAAGACTTCCAGAATACTAGTCATTACTGTGAATTATTAAAGTTTATTAAATAAAGTGAGCTGGCTTCATTGCCTTGTAATGAAATGAGGTATAATAGAGAAAGGGGCAGTGTATTACAGCAATAAAAGAAACCTAGTGAACAGCAGAAATCATACTGGTAAAAAATCACCTCATTGAGTAATGCTTAGGACATGTCACTATTAAAAAAATTCCTCTCTCTATCTTTTCCTTTCAGCAAAAATGTGAAGAACCACAGTCTCTACTGACAAAGATGCAGATTTGTGGTTCCAGTCTTCTGGTGCTTTAAGTGTGTACTACCTCTTTGCAGGAAAAGTTAAATGCATGCACAAACTGCCACCAAATTATAATGGCACATGACAGAACAAACTCAGGACTTCAAAAACAACTTCCTCATCCCAAGGCAAGATGATGAAAAAAGCATATTCTTCACAGACACAGTGGATCCCATTTATCACCTACCAGGTGTCACAGTCTGACCCAGGAGTAGCCACAACCAGCTTAGTCTGCATGGACTAAGGAGTTAGCTGGCCCAAGCAAAGGCTCTGCTTTCACCCAGGGTAGTTCAGCAAAGTATCAATGGGCTGAAGCAGCACTGTTATTAAAGATTATTCCAATTATTTTAAAAGGTCACGTTAAAAGACAAATTTTCCAGAAGTCTTTGTAAATTGCCTCTAGGATAATCCACTGCAGCAAGATCTGCTGCTGTAAGAATAATTTCCTACATCACTTCCAGGCTTACTACTTATCCCATCCAGTACCTACCACAAGGTCTTACTAGAAGCAATATTTTATAAGCAGTAGATCCCAGAGTGGCAGCTCTAAGAGTCCCAAAGTTAGGAACCTCAGGGAGGGGGGAAGGATACATGTACTCCCATGAAGAACGCTACCAACTCTCAACTTTATAGAATCACAGGATGGCCTGGGCTGCAATGAGCAAAGATCATGTAGTTCCAACACCCCTGTCATGGCCAGGGACACCTTCCACTAGAACAGATTGCTCAATGCCCCATTCAATGCGGCCTTTAACACTCCCAGAGATGGGGCATCCACAACTTCTGTAGGCAAACAGTTCCAGTGCCCTCACCCTCACAGTGAAGGATTTCTTCCTAATATCTAACCTAAACATACTCTCTTTCAGTTTGAAGTCATTCCCCCTTGTCCTGTCAGCACATGCCCCCAGAAAAAGTGCCTCTCAATCTTTCTTGTAGGCTCCTCCACTTGCCCTCCCCTGGAGACCTTGAGCAGTCACACAACACAGCCTCTTTTTTGCAGGGCAGACCTTCTGGTCTGGCAAATGCAAGAATCTTAGCAGCAGGTTAAACCGGTGTAAAAACACACAAAAAAATGCAGGACTGCTCGTGGATGTGTGTTGTCTCCTGAGCACCATTTCTGCACCAGACATCAGCATATGGCAAATTAAATGGGTTAGCAATCAGAAGCAGGATCTCTAAATTATATATGATGCCAACACCACAAAGCACGTGAAATTTTAGAAAAGGTATGATCACGTAAGAATGACACTTCCACTTTGCTTGTAAGACAGTAATCCAAATTTTTTTTTTGTTCTTTGCAGTTTCTAATCTGATTCTGGAAGTCAGTAATTTCTTATTTTAATGAAAGCATTCCAAAACAATTATGAATGGGAGAAATGCTACCAGAGCACTAGAAAGCAGACAGGGGAGTTCTGGAGATTTCCAGTTGAAATAGTTTGAGAGTTTTTTCAGTGATGTACTGTGAGAATCCTGTTAGAAGCCTGACCCCTTAAATCCATGGCAATGAACAGGGCAGTTTACTATTCCCTGATATATGACTGTCTCAAGGCTTCACACAGAACCATACACAAACTCTTGAACTACTTTGGTACAGACTAAACCAGCAACAACTTGTTATCAGATCATGGCTAATGTATTTATTTAAACCAAAGAATAAATGGAAGTTGAGTTACTCAGCCTGAATCCCAATGCAGCACTTTGATTACTGTATTAAAGGCTGGGTTCCTTTTGCACTTTCAAATTTTTACTGGAATTTTACATTGTTAATTAATCTCCTAAAACACTTTTAATCACAAACCACAGACACTCCTGCTCCCCCTTTCAGCAAAAAGGGTAAACAAGATTGTTTGCTGATTGTCTACAAGGACTTACAAAATTAGAAGTTCCAATCCTATCTTCTCAGCTAGACATGGAGTAAGGCAAGACAAAATTAAAGATGTACTTCAGAAAGGAAGAGATTTTTCCTCAGTTCTTTGAATGCTTTTTGTTTTGTTTGTTGCCTTCTGATAGCAATTAGCTTTGAGCCTCTGTCTTGAAATTATCCCACAGTTCTTCAAACACTGAAAAACAATTTATTCTTAAACAAGAGCTGACAAAGACTGCTGTTATCCACAGAAGTACTCTAGCAAAACTTAATATAGTCAGAGTAGTCCTGTCTAACATGAGAGGGTGGGGGTTTTTTAATAAAAACGCAATCAATTTATTTTAGTTTGATGCCAAACAAATCTAAATTACATACAAGCTTTTATTGATCCAAATCCACTTTTGTGTATTTTACACTTAGTATTACAAGAAAAAAGTTTTCAATGTAGGAACAAAATACAGTTTGAAATGTCTTACTTTCCCATGTAGAAAAGGCTTTCAGATTAAAAGAGAAAAAAGTAGAGTAAGAAATTTCCCCCTCAATTTTCTTTTTTTAGATTCTCTATAATGAAAAAGCAATGAATAAGAAAACTGCCCTAATGGAAGACCACTTCATTAGTCCTATAAACCAAACATACTGAATACACCAGAGTCACCCTGCTTTTCATCTTTTCCCCTTCACAGATGCTTTTTAGAATTTTGCGGTATATCCTTTCAGGTTTATTCCACATCCAGCAACCATACACCTTGTACTTCTTCCCTTTTATGTCAAAACTTCTCCACAATAACTTTTCTGTTTCTGTGGATCCTTTATGATAGCTGTGTTCTACCCAAGCTCGCTTTTCCCGTGTAAGGTCATTAATTTTTTTCTACACTACCCTTCTCATGACCTTACACTCTCTACGTCAAGGTGCCCCTCTGTACCTCACAGACTTCTAGCATCTGAGACATCCCAGTCTTCCTGCTTCCACAAATAAATAAATAAGGAGGGGGAAGCAAGGAAGGACACACACTTAGGCTCTCCATATCTCATGCTACAGGGAGAGTGCGAGAGAGAAGGCAGAAGAAGACTGGAGGACTCTGTTGAAGCACATTATGTGCTGCTCCTGAACTAAATCTTTGATCAACAATCTCAACAGAAACTGCTTGCATTATTAAAACAGGTGTAAGAAGACTGCATTACTCTACTTCTTTCTATCATTGTGTTTCCTTACGACCACCAAAACTCAAAATATTCTTCACAGCTTGGAACTAGAGATTCTGGAATAGATCAAATACAGAAATTAAGATGTTTTGTTACAGATATATACATTAACATCGAGAAACAGGACTTAGTTCAACTTCCTTAAGAGCACTTTCAAGCCTTTCTTCTTTAAAGTGTGAAAAATCTATGTTATTAGAGAAAGAAAAGCATGCTTACTGATGCCTCAAAAAATATGTTTCTGGACTGTTTTTGAACAACTCCTGAATTTCCTGGAGTTTCTTAAGGAACCGATTCTGTGTCTGAAAAGTAAAAGTATTTTTTTTTAAAAATGGGGTATTGCTATTAACCTTCCAATTTATTCCACAAGTATTACTTTGTGGGCTTACCCTTAATATATGGGAAACTTCAAATTAAACTGTAGTACAACTGGCTCACCTCAAATAAACTACTCAAATGGCTACTTCTATGTTACTTTTACAAAAGGCATGGGAAAAGATTTTTATCACCATTCCACACAACCTCTGCATCTCACGTACCTTTAAATCATCACAGCTACAGGAATCTTACCAAATAAAACCAGTGTTTTCACAGAACATGCAGTGGCAGGTAACTTTTAAAAGACCACAAAATAGCCATCAGACTTCATTATGTTTTCAACATCAAATTTTAAGGTGTCAGGATGAAAAACCTGGGAACAGAAGAGTTTGTTCCACACTGCAGCTATGGTCTTTGTGGTCCAGAGCTCTCTCAGGTGAAAGGATTGATGGTAATCAGGGTTGAGTTTATGCTGTGGCAAAGAAAACCAAATGTCTACCACATACACATCAGCAGAAAAAGGAGAAAGATGGCTGGGCCACATTTTGGTGTGCTTTTTAGGGGAGACAGAAGAAGGAGCAATGGTATGCCATAAAGAGGATGGTAATTAATGCCCTCGTTCATGGTAGGATCTCGATTTATCCTCACTGTGGTAAGTATACCCTGTCTTTCAGCTAGTCCCATGCTAATTTCTGTGGGACAGAATCCAGCTGTCTCATGTCTGAAGCAAAGCTTCTTTCTTAAAAACCATAATCAAAGTGAAGTACTAAACTACAATTTAATATTTTTTAAAACTGCATGTTTTAAATGTTTTCAACCAATCAAGTCATTCCTAAGATGGAAATGCCATACTCTATAATCATCCTTACATGCTTGGGCTCCTGCAGTCCTCACCATGTCTGGTGACTCATGGTGAACTTCCAACCACCCAAATTTACATCAGCTTTGCTTTTTCTCTATATCTGTGTTCCTTGTAAATGCATTCAACATTATAACTCCTAAACTGTTGTTTTTTTTCTTTTTAAGTTCAGCTGTAGGATTGATTGCAAAATGACCTGCTTGTACATACACAGGCCATACTACAAATTCAAGAGCACCCACAGGAGAGGATCTTTTCAAGGGAACCAGAACATGACATGGAATGTCAGTAGAAAGATCAGACACCTACAGCCAAGACCCACCTCCTACATGTTCTCCTTGTCACTGGTTTTGTTAAGTGTCTTCTCACACTGCTCAGCTGTACTTTCAAACCATGTCCTTCAGTCCATGATGGAAACTGCAGCAGCCTCTCCTACCAACCACTTCCCAGCTGGCCTTTTCTCCTTCTGTGCTGAGCACAGAATGGATCCAAGGCATAACAGACCAAGGCCTTTTCAAAGCCAGGCTTTATGCTTGATTCCACCAGCACAGTTCACAAGAAGATTTTGGAATAGTTTTGGACTATTTTAAAACATGATTTCAGATGATCACAGGCAACTGTTGGGCAACAGGACACCCTCTTATATGCAGCCTTGTCTGTGATGTTGACCCTTCAATCCAGCTAATGTGACCTTAAGCTTCCCTTGGTGCAACAGTGTTAAGCAACACAGTCCTGTTTCCAAGCCCTTCCAAGGGCAAAGGCTGTGCTATCTCTTCAAGAAAAAAATTGTACTTTGTAATCCAGCTACCTTAACTTCTACACTAAGAGATTCCTTCAGCTCCCTACAGCTTCAATCTTGCACATTCATTGAGTCCTTGTTCTAGGAAGTCAAATGAAACTGTCTAGGTCTGTTTCTTAAGGGTTAAAAACTGGGTTTTGGTCACATTAGGTACCAATGTAAATACCCCAAACTGCACGGAGGCAGACACCTTTCTGCATCCACAGAAGGCTCAGAGATGGTGAAGACCTCTCCACCTGGTGAAGAGATACACTCACAGATTAATCTCATCTTCTTTTTCTCTTTATTTTCTCCTATTGGACAATTTGTTCCATGTGGATGGGGACTACTCAAGGAAACACTACAAGTGTTATCCTGAATCCACACCAAAAGCAATCCAGTTAGGAAGTATGAAATCAATTTAAAAAAGGTTGATAAAAGAGCACTGTTACAGCCAAAGGTAAAAACCAAACCAGCAGATAATAATACAGAAATATCTGATCTAAAATCAGATAGACATTTTTCCTTCTATAAGATATTCACAGGTCTCTGGCAGTTTTTCTCCTGTATAAAAAGCCCCAAGTCTCCTTGTTTTTACTGTACTTTTTTTTGCTGACTAATACAATGTAATCTCTACCATGCAGCAGTCCTATCTACTGAGTCAGAATAATGATCTTTTGTACAGTTTTCATATAAACAATTACTGAAGAATTTCTCTCTTTGCCATTGCCACGCAGATAGAGCCAGTGACCTCCTGAACACAAACACGATTGATCAGAACAAGACATTGATTTTTGTTATTTTCATGGGCTGCAATACAGCATGTGAAAATAAGTTTGCACATGAGACTGTAGCAATCTGTGAGCACAGTTTTAACCAGGCGAGCTCCAGCTCAAATCAAAAAAGGCCTCACAAAAAGCGGAGACCCCATGGCTTATCACTTCATTTCAAATGGCCTGTGGCACAAACTAGTTCTTCCTCCTCCTCTGTTATTGCACAATGCTCAAATGAGCCTTTCAAAACTGTCTGAAGGTCTAATTTACCCTCCAGCAAGGAAAAGAAAAAAATGGTCTTCTTCCTTCCTATACATTCATACTGGAGAGATGAAGGGGCTTTTCAGAGAAAATACACACAAAGGAAAACCAAAATGCTGGTAAAACACTGAACCAAAGAGCATTGTCTCTACAACACTGGTGAAATATTTTTATATAAAGCTTCACAGATCTGTTTAATTCTGCCTGAAAGTATTTTACATACTGATATCCAGATTTCCATAACTTCTGTGGCTCTTTAATATTTGAAGACATCTTCTATAGAAAGGGCTTTTTAAGAGGAAAGCAGGAAGAGCAGGAATTACTCTTTAACAGAGCATGAAAAGAGAAATCAAAAGCCAGCATAACTGAAATCTATCTCTGTGCCAGGTAGTTAGCTGGATGGTACTGAACTGCTGCCAAATAGCTGTCAGTCGAGAAATCAGGACTGAGATGGCAAATGGAATTAACTGTCAAAAATCTGCTAAATGGAACTTTTGGATTCCGTTTGGTTTTAAAAAGATAGACAGACAAACATCAAAGGGAAAAAGCTGAAACTGCCTGTGAGAGAGGGACCACCTCTTTTCAAATAAAAAATAACAGGCTGGCCATGAACCAATAATCCATTTACACAGATAAACAATAGCTATAAAAGTTAATTCACTCCCAACTTAAATGGGTTTATTTGCAGCGTTTCTAGTATTAAACTGCTGGAATATGTGTATAAGACAGTTGGACAGTACAGCACAGGCAGGAAACTTTGTGCAGCTCGCTTTAAATCTCGCTTTACAGTAAAAGCCTAACCTATGTAAAGAAAACGTGCTGGCGACAGGTAAGCACCCTAAGGTTTGGAGTCCAAATTCCTGCCCTCCTTTCAAAGACTTTGCTGGACTGGGAACAACAGATCTCACAGAAAGGAGCCAAAGCTTACCTCCAAGTGAGGCAATGGCACATGCAGAAACATTCAGCACGGTTTGCAAAAACTCTAACTGAACAGCACTAAGCTGCTGTTGGCATTTGTGCAAATCACTTATAATTTTTCTTTTGATTCTTGATGTTGGTCTGCTTTCTGTTCTTGGCTCAAAGAATTAGCAGTGACATGCAATAAATGAATACTAGACTTCAAATCTGGGAAGACATTAGCAATATATACCATCACCAATGACAAAATCTGCACATGATGACAGATTTCTACTTTGCAGTTTTCTATATGAAGTTGCCATCAAAGATAGTTTAGAGCTTTTGTATTACAAATAGAAAACTCATGGAAGTCAACAGAAACTGATCCTGTTGCCAGTCCATCTATTATTTATTTCCCAACCAACCAACTAATCAACTGAGAAAAAAAACCAAAAACTGGTACAGAGCAGAACAGAAAGAGCAACCTTTCATGTTTTAATAAAACTTTGACCTCTTCACCCTCTCCCCCTCACTAAAGCAGCCTACTGATGCTAGCAGGTGAGATCCTTACTATTATGTGTACACCCAGCAGGTTACCAACACCACCTAATGTGCTGCAAACCATAATATAAATTTATGTGTTGGTGCAGGTGTGGGCACATGTGGCCACTGCACACACTGCAAAGTGTTTGTGTAGCTGTGGCATACATGGCAGGGTACTCAGCAACACACACCTTTCATTTCTTTTAATGGTATCACATTGAACACAACACCTCAGGCTGAAATACTTCCTTGGATCTGAAAATAAGCACCTTTAAAATTCCCGGTATTTTCAGTTGAGGACTTTGTGAGGACAAGAGTTCAGACAAACACTCTTTATTGTTGCTGTTATTATAACTATTAGCAGTTCCACAAGTCATGCAGAATGGAGGAAGTCAGAAGCAAGGTTGGTTAACCAACTGATGGCATTTGTTTACTTCTCATATCATTACAGCTATGTTTCTCCATTCACACATATTAAAAAGAAAAAAAGGTAATTTGCCTGTGGTAGACAATTTTTGATCTATATAACTGACCAGCCTTTAGAAATAACAATCACCAGTAATAAATTTCACTAGATTTCCAATTAAAACCCTGCTGTGTTTTTATAGATCTTTGTCTGCTGCTCTCTAGTAACAGATGTGAAATGGAAGCTGTAATTAATGCTTGGAGACAGGAACTCGCTTTGAACCACATTTTGAAAACATTATCTGATGTGTGCAAGCATAACATTCTAATTATGGAGGTAAGCAGCTATGTATAGACATTTGTCATGCATTCTTAGCAACAGCATTCTCTGCTTCCACACTTCTGTGGAAAGAGCTGGTGGCAAGAATTTTCCCCATCTTCTCAGCAGCATAGGAAGGCGTAAAAAACACTGTGATTCATCAGCACAAATCTTTGAAGATTTCTTTACTGTAAAAGCAGAGCAATTAAATAAACAGCAGCTTGCCCCGTGACCCCAGAGCAGATCCTGCAAACTGGTTACCTGGGACTGCTCTACAGCAGTGGATGCCTCTGGAGAGGGACCATGCAACCACAGCTGGATTGCAGACAAGACCAGGATAAATGTACTTCTAGGGGCTAGTGTAATTGTTCTAGGGACATGTACTGTTTTATATACATGTTTTATGGTATTAAGTAATGACATAGTTTCTGGGTACCATTGTCTGGGGTTTTTTAAGTCCACGGCCCACAATTATTTATAGCAAGGCACACGAAAGGCCAAAGACAGAGGCTGTTGAGCTGTCCAGGACATAGTAGGGGACCATGACATACATACTTTTTAGGTTCAGTTTCTGCATGGAGTGTGTCCAACTTTTTCCATTTAAGAAACCAGTCAGGAGGTTTTGTCTTTATTAGAAAACTTTAGGGCTATGGTTTAGTGGTATTTATGGTGGCATTCAGTCAAAGGTTTGCCTTGAAGACATTGGAGGACCTTTCCAACCTTAGTGATTCTATCATTCTGTTGGCTTCTACTCATCTTTGTTTCTCTGCCTTCACCTACAACTTGTGTCCCTGTTAGAGGACATCTGAGCAGGAGTGCTATTGAAGTGTATGAATTATGTCTGGCTGCATTACATCAACCATGACTTTAGTGTGTCCCACTATTTTCTCACTGTAACATGCAGCAATATCCACTTCCTGCTGACCATCATAGCACCATACAGAGCAACTGCACTGGATCCAAAAGGAGTTTTACTGTACTCAGAGAAAAACCAAATATGCAAAAACCCAGAAAAACAAGTCACAGAGACCAACTGACCTAGATACTAAAGTGTCTGTGTCTGCAAACAGAATTTGAAAAAACCCCTCTGGTGATTATTGATTAATACAGCACAAACATCAACTAGTTGCCTCTGGGAGCCCTCATGACTTCGAGGGAGATAAATTATCTAATTACTGCAAGCTTAACAAACTCCAACTGAATGTGCTGCTTAAGTAAATAAACACTAATAGATTTAAAAATCAATGCATAAATAACTGAAAATCCCTTTTAAGAACAGACAGAACTGAGCATTCTGTCCCATGAAGTGGCTAGGAGCTCTGCAACAACCTTGTCATGGAAGAGACAACTTTTCCTGTTTAATACCTTTTTCAAAAAATCAGATAAATGTTGCTTTTTCATCCAAGTTATTCAATGTTTGTTGCTTCAGCCGAAGAGAGAAGGGAAGCTAGCCATGAAAACTGAGCTCCTAATTACCATCACATCCCTCTGATGTGGATGTGGCTGGTACAGCACTACATGTCGACGTGGCTGGTACAGAACTTTTCATACACATGCACGCATAACAGATGGTTATAATTATCGGCCAGCAAGCTGCACTCCTAATTTGAGAGTGAGCAAAAATAGGTTGTGTTGTCCCTCACCCTTCCTGGAGACCACACCCAACTGGTGGACAACCCAGAAGTCACTCTCCCCATCAGGGGAGGGTGACCAAGGGACCACCACACTGCAGCCCAAGCAGAACGCTGCTCTGGGCATGGTGCACATCCTCCACCTAAACAAGGCAGGCACGTGTCAAATCATCAACATCACTACTTCAAAGGTGGATGTGCCTACCTAGCATTTCTTAACTTAATTCAAAAGGAAAAAGCTAATCAAAAGGGGTTTGAAACTTGTTTATTGCTTGAATTCATGCAAATGAATGTGTATATGACACTGAAAGCCTCTGCACTGACCTGTACAATGTATACTGCTGTTATTTCCAACCTCCCTCTCACCTCAGCAAAAGCTGCTCTCTCATCCTCCACTCTGCTCTTCTGAAATTTGCTCACCTGCATCAATAACAAACCACTGGCAGAGACAAGACAACTGCAACTCATCCCAGAGCCAGTCCAAACACCATAATTTGTGTGACTCACAGCACAATCCACGCCATGTGGTTTATGGAATTCTCTCCAAGGCTGAGCCAGTCTGCTCCGCAGTGTGTACTTAACTAAAAGTAAACCAGAATCAACAGCTTGGGAACAATTTGCCTTTGAATGTCGACAAGAGTGGCTGCCACAGCACTTGCCCTCTCCACATTATGTGCCCTGTCATGGCCTCGCTTCAGAGGTGACCAAATCCCCCAAGTGCTTCACAAAAGGCTCTGTTTTCAAATGTGGCCATCCTCCATTTTTAGCATTAGTGTTTATCTTTCCATATTTTGCCACATGCCAGTCTAGCATGCAAGTTAATCTGAGCATTCAAAGAGGAGCGATAAACCTTGTACGCTGATGTCCACAGCTGGATAACCCACTGTTGTTTCCAATAGGAACAAAATGGGAGATGAAGCAGCAATGAAAGCCCATGCACTGTATGATCACTGCCATCCTAAATTTTGTCCTTTCCTGGACAACAAATGTGGTATAGCACGGAACCAAACTTTCAAATAAATGCAGTATTAGTCACAAAGCCTGAAAAAAATACCAGACAGTACCAGCCTGCCTGAAAGAATCAAGAAAGGACTTGTATATCCTATGCTTCTTACAGACCAGAAAGGGAAAGCACACACTCTTTCATGGAAATTCACACAAAACGTATCACATATGTTAACAGACCTGACTGATACAAAAAGATGGTTGCACATAGGCAAGAACAACGTTTTGTCATTCACCTTCTTGCAAACAGCAAAGGCTCAGCTGAGAGCCTCAATTATGTTCTGAGCCAGGCATCATTCTCACTATGAACATAATCTGTAATCTAAGCCAATATTCATCCCTCCCCAAGAGATATCAGGAAATATAGAAAATCATCTGCTGATCCTTTAAAGCTGCAGTTGTTGGCAGCAGCAAATAAAGTCGCTGACGTGTTTGACACAACTTGGAATCAACAGCAAATAACTTTGTAGTATGAATTAGGAAGTACTGAAAAGTTTAGGAACACGGGTATGAGTATGTGAGACAAAAATGTTAATAAGTAACGGAAGATTAAACTGAGCCCAAACATCTGAAGATATTTATTTAAATGCTGGAGAAACAGCTCTTCAAATACAGAACAACACACGAGTTAACAGAGAAAGATCTGCATAAACATTAGTCTTTCTGAGAAGTAACTGTTTAAATTTCCCTTTAATTGTTTGTTCTGTACCTTTGAAATTATATACACTTTACACTACAATTAAGTAGATTGCACTTGATATAATGTTAATGTGTGTGTGAACAAGCAAGCCCCAAAACTCAAATCCCAACTTAGTGTATTCTTTGTTAAGGTAAAAAAGGTGCTTCCTGGTCTCAATGCCACTGAGAAAAGGAACAAAAAGCTGCCCTGCTCAAGAACCACACTAATATATTTGTAATACTACAAGCATAGAACTCAAAAATGACAGCATAAACCTTTGCATATCTCTTCCCCCTACTCAGAACAAGAAGGTGCACAGAACTGAGACAAAAGGGATCTGTAAGCTAAAAGCCAGAACACAGCAATTATAGGGTGGTTTGTATCTGAGGATGGCAAGAAGTCTTTCAATGGATGATCAGCCCCTAAGGCCACAGTGGAGAGTGGTACACACCTTCCCAATTTATCCCCAGCGCACCAGGGGCAGATACAGACAAGATGATGAGGCAGATACAAGAGACAATATGTGAACTACAGTGATGAAGCCATTCCTGGTCAAGGGAGAAGGCAAATGTATAATCTGTAAAGTTTTGCTTGCTCCTGGCATAAATTCCAATGGCTTTTACTGTCCTGTAATAGGACTAGTTTGGTCCCAAAGCAGAATGACTGAGCAAGTTTGAATGATCAGCTGCAAAGTAACCTTCAACAAAGGTAAGCTTAATGCATCTTCAGTCTTTTTTTTTAACATTAAAATATGATTGAATTGCTCAATGTAGTGAAGCAATTTTGGCTCAAAATGACAAATCTCCTTTTGCAATAACAACACCCCCTTCTGAAATACATGCTCCTATATTTATAAACTTTCATGAAATTACTCAAGGCATTCAATCAGTTTTTTGGGAGGTTGGAGAAAAGAAGATGCTTCTATAGTCTGGTCCTGGTTACACATACAGGGCAAGAGAAAGGCTTTTATAAGAATTTTGAAACACATATTTTTTTTCCAACCACCTTTTCAATAATTTTTCAGGTGGATTCAAAAGAGTAAGCAGTTAAATTAGCAAAACTGAAGGAACAATGTACAGTCAGTATCAACTGCAGATCTGTCATCATTAACAGCACACAAACCTGTTTGTCTAGAAAAGTGCACCGCGCTAAGCACCAAGGATCAGAACACCCTAAACTTGCCTTGACAAGCTAAGAAAGAAGCTAGGACATGTCTCTTCAGAACAAGGCTGTTCTATGCCTCATCAAAAAAATCACACTCATACCCTCATGGTTTTTTAGAAGGGGGTGTGTCTTCTATGTGAGTGCACATCATAAAACAATTTTTTAAAATTTGACTCACACTGAGTACCATATGCTAATCTAACAACACTGATCGAAAACTAAACTTCTATCAAGTATATGTTTTTTACTCACACCCATAGGGTTGTTCACTTATGCTATTCAACTTTTGTTTGCTGATTTTTCTGAAAGGTAAAACAGTTCATTTATTTTGAGGGAAAAAATATACATAAAGATTTATGTGAAGAGAATTGCCTCAGTATTGAGGATTCCCCATGCTATCCATTTTTAGGGTAATATGCAAAGGAATATTATTTCATTGTGCCCTTTTTTGCTTTTCATCAAATCTTAAATACAGGGAAAATTTGTTTTTTTCACTTAGATATGCTAATATTTAAAAATAAGAAGCCAAACTCAGTAGAAGATGGTTGAAATAAAGCATGTATATGGTCAAATCAAGGGCCCAGGCATGTGAAGAAACAAAAACCATGCTCTGCAATTATTAGTAAAAAAACCCAAACCACTGAACCACTGAAAAGTGCAATTTTGCAACCTGCAGTAGCTGCTAATATTCCTTGTATTTTTCTAATGTTTAGTGCAGTTCCAGACTCAGGAAATATTTGCAGATAGTTCAAGATTAATGAAAATATTGAAGGAGCAGGTAAATCTAATCATAAAAATCTTCATTACGGAGTTAAGAAAGGGAACTCTGTATGGACTAAATCCTAGTTTTGGAAACTGATAAACAGCTGTCTGTTCTCATAGACCCCAAACTCCAACTATCTTTATTTAACAGCATTTATTTAACAGCACAAATGCTCAGCTTGACAATTGTATGCTTCTTTCATAATACCCTTTCTACTACAACACAGGAGGGGAAGCTGATCAGAATTGGATCTTAGCCTAACAGGATCTCAAATGGCAGTGACAGACTAAGTTCCAGCACATCCTCTCTGGTGACATACACAGCACATGTTGTTGGGGCAGAGTTTAAAGAAGAGGAAAATGAGAGTCCTTTACACAACCCCATCACTGAAAGTGTAGAAGTGTATGTAGCATTCAAAAACATTCCCAGTGGATATTTTTCTTAATTTTAGAAAAAACTTACATAGATTTTATCTTGCTGATATCGCTGGAATAAGTTGTGCATAATGGAGCCTTCATGGAGATCTATGAGTGCTGCCATGTCTTCCACACCCTCTGTGCTTGTTGGATGCATAGGTGTTACTTTTTGGTGTGTGATCGTGCTCTGTTTATAAGTGAATACCTGAAAGAGGGGAAACAAAAACAATATTAATCAGAGCACACATTCAAAATCTCCTGTCTGAGAATGGAGCTTTCACATCCATTCATATCCCCTATCCATCTTATCAGTGTGCAGACTTGCAAAATATAATAGCCTGGCAGGGATACCTTCCTCTAAAGCTTCTCTGACACTGATTGAAGCCCCAAATACCTACATGGGTCATCAGAAACTAGAACACACTGAGAGTGCACTGAGGATTGTAAGGGCTTTTCCTGTTAGAGGGCAAATGCAACCTTGCTTCACACTGGATTCATGCTAGACTTTATCAAGAGAAAAATAAACCAAGCAATAACCATTCCTAAAAATACAAAACCAACCAAACAATAAACCACCTCTTACAGTAAAACCCACTTACAGTCAAATTGCTCTGGGAGGAAATGCTTGACTGTGCAAAACAGCAAATTAAAATTAATGCTCTAATAGGCTGCAAGTGTTCATATGTTTGATCTGAAATCCACTTAAATGTTTCCATTCAACTCTCCAGTCAGGAAACAGTCATTACACCTTATGCGAGGAGCATTTTAAGTTCTGTGTGCAGCAGATATTTAGAAATTAATAAGCCAACAGATTTCTTAATTGACTTTTGGGACTAGTTTCTGAAGCCAGCTCTTAACAGACAGTAAAAGCCCTAAAAAAGAATGTAAATACTTGGTTGGAAAACACTTCCAAATATCTTCTGTAAAACTATCACAAATATGCAAGAAGATGTACACATCCTCAATATAGTTAAACTTTTATGAATGCTAATAACATCAATAAAGACTACATCCCATTTCCTGCAAATTTACATCTTGGCACTTCATCCTTATAAATGTATGCCCACATTCGCACAGCCAATGCTCCTCAGGCAATTCTTGTCCCTGCTAATGGCACCATTTCAGTGTTAAAAAGTCAAAGCATGGAACTAATGCAACTACTTTGGAGAAATACTAATGTGGAACATTAGAAAAAACCCAAACCCCTCTGAAATCCTTTAAAATAATATTTATGAAGCCAACAGAAGCAGAGCCATAACTGTCAGCCAAGCACCAGCAAGCACTGTGGGAATGCTGCTGCAGGCTGGGGGTCACGCTGTGCCTGAGGGGCCACCTCTGCGCAGGAGGAGGAAACCCCTCAGAGGTTTATCACCATAAAACCTTATGTATGTTCCTGGCAAAGAAAGACTGAAGGAGTGACATTGCAGGAGACCATCCAGACAAACAGTGATGTTGTCTGTCCTGCTGAGATAAGTGAGAGAAGAGAGGCTGAAGAAGCAAGAGGCTGAAGGCAGATCAGATGAAACACCAAAGCTCTGTACTTGGATATCCTAACAGCTGGCAGAGGAGTACAGCCTGAAGACATTTCCTCATTGAAATAGTATCCTAAACATAGCAAATGCTGGCACAGGCCGTCACACCATTACAGGTGTCACTTGCACCAGCACAAAGCATACTGAAGGAAAGCTGGGGAAGAAAGGAGATCCGGGATAGAAACTTCTGACAGGAGCTGGGAGGCATCACAGACACCAACAAGGTATGTGAGCAAACTGTTAAAAAGTTCCAGTAGGTTCAGAACATCCTAGTCCTTGGTTGAGGGGAAAAAGACAGACATGGTGAGATCAGAGCCTTATTTTGTGGTGAAGAATCATAAAAATGACAGGACAATGATTTGTACAGGGCAGAGGGACCCTGCCAAGATGGAGAAAGCAGCCACTTGTAGGAGCATGTGGTCCAGACAGAAGATCTAATAGACAGAACTAACGTGAAGAGCATCAACTGATAGCAAAACTTTTGTGGCTGAAAAATGTGTTAGCAGTCCTAAGACTAACCACACAAACTTTAAGTGGAATTAGAGATTATTACATCTCAAAAGTTTTAAACTGCAGTTCTAGTCAGAAGAACCATACAGGAAAACAAGGTCATAATGTAGAACAAAAATACCACAAGCTGAAAGATTCGGAAATAAAAGGGAAATAAGGAGAGCAAATCCTAGAAAAGTAAGCAACTTAACACAGGCTATGTATCATCCTGGATACAGAAAAACAGATTCAGTGGGAGAATTAGGAAACCAAAAGAGGATGACACATATCCTGTGAGTGCATCTCATGTGAACATGGAAGGAAAGCAAAATATCACTTCTAGGAGGATAACCTCCATATTTGCGATGCCTATCCTTTGATGAGTGATGCACAGGTTAGTAAGGTAGGCAAAGCACCCTGTACATCACTCAGTACGTTTATTAATGTAAAGAACTCACAGACAAACACCAAGAAAAACAACACAACAAATGAGTTGCATGTGGCAGCACTACAAGATGGCCTCTGCAGATTCATCCTTACCACTCAAACTCACTATTTTCTCTTCTTCAGTCTAGTTGTTCTAATACTTCCATCTTTGCCACACACTACCTTCTCGTTTGGGTGAAGAAATTATTCTGTGAGCTGTTTCAGAGATAGGACTGTGCATCACATAGCTAGAAAACATACCAACTTCTAATAATAGCTGCCACCCAAATAAGAAAGGAGGAGGAGCTCTTCTTGAAAACTGAGTAGCCACTTCTCCTTTATTTTTAATTCTTCCAGAACCATGCATCCCTCAGATTTCTTAAACCCACTGTAACACTTGATCAAAGTCATCTAACAAGATCAAAGTCATGAGAGAGGGCTGCAGGATCACATGTACAAACCTCATCTCCTTAAAATGGGCTTTCTGCAGTCCTGCTGCTGAAAGGCCTGCTTTGTTTTATTTCATCTTGAATCACGCCTTTATTGGGATAAGGACATGGAAAAACTACCTTGAACTTTATCATTACTGACTAGAAGATCATGTTATGAAATATTAAAGCACTTGAAATCCTCAGGAAATAGGAACCCAGAGCCATTCTGCAGGGTCAGCACAAAGAACAGGAAGATGACCCAGTTGGCTCCTGAACTTCAAGAGGACCCTGTTGGCAGAGTGCAGGAACATCCATCCTCAAGGACCCTCCCAGCATTTCTGGAAGGTCAAGTGCAATGCACAGGAAACTAGAATAAGATTTAAGACAAGCCTAAATGAGAATTCAGCAAAAATGACTTTCCTTTCTAGATATAAATGGTTCAAGATAACAAACACGCTGAATACATGGAAAACTCTAAATTAACCTTAAAGAGACAGCATGCAAAATAAAAACTCTTGACGTTATTCTGGAAATGAAAATTAGAGGTTGAGATAGGATGGACCAATGCAAAGAGCAACAACAAAAAGAACAAGCTTAAGAAATATAAAACAAAACAGCAAACTCAGCCTAACAACAGTCAAGTGCATTTCACTGAGAAAGGAGAATCCTTCAAAACTGCCCTGTTGTCCCTACCACAGCTTACCAGTGCTCTGATGAACATGCCAAAAAGGGACTCAAATGAAGAAGTGGCCTAAAAAGCCAGAGAACAAATGCTATCCTGCACAATTAATCTGGCATGTGGGAGGAAAAAAAAGTTGTCTTTCAAGCCTTCCATTTAAGGGAAATACCACAAAACAATGTAAAATTACTTTTCTCCATTGAAAAAATACCCCTAAGTTCAAGACTTAATGGAAATTATGTTTTTACAAAAGATGTAATTTGTAATACAATTTATTAACACGAGCAAAGTACGTCAAAATAGACTCTCAATGACAGGAGCACAAATGTTTTCTTTCTTATGGTACCATTTCCTGACATGATGCCAAATTTAAAAAATCCCTGCTTGAATCAGATTATTAAATGGCATCAAGAGATTTCACAACAGGTGAGTCAAGTGAGTTTAAGAGAATGCTGAATTAAGTGCTTATGTACATCAAAAAACCCTCACAATCCCCACTTCTTGCAAAAGCTACAAGTCACACCTGGGATTTCCTGCCTGCATGAATCCCATACTCAACTGAATCATTCAGGGTGTTTTTCACAAGGAAGTGAGGTTTGGGTTTGGTGCTGATGACCCATATTCGACAGGAGGAAGGCAGAAGGTACTCCAAAAGTTTCCTGATCAACAAGTTGGTATTTGAATTACAACCTTCATTGTTTTAGTGAGATTTCTGTGAGATTTTTATTTAAAGGCAGAAGTAGGCTCGTATGCACCATGTAAGCCCTGACACAAGCTGGATCATTATTAAAACTGTTCTCTGAAAATGTGCAAAGTCATCTACTGAAGAGTTCACATATTGCAAGCATTTTAGACAACCCCTTCTACACACTGATCCATTACCCACCTCATGGGCTGAAACTGCATCAGAGAAACTGCATCAGCTGGTCACCTGTCATAGTCTTGCCATTAATAACACATGCTGAACATGGTACTGCCTGACTGATGCCAAATACTGTCTGCTTGGGCATGGTTATGCAGTTTAACATGTCCCTGCTGTCAGTCTTGTTCCAATAAATCGAGAGGGTTTATTGGTAGAGGTAACAGACATGGAGCAACCAACTTCCCTCAGCTGCTCTTTGCTGCTCAAGAATTTTTTTTATCAACCCTAGGTGTACTCTATAAACTGCAGGGACTTACAGAAGATAATCCTGATATCCAAACACATAAACCAGAAATATTAAAGTTTTGTCACACACTCAATTTAAATTAAGTTGCTCAAATCTATACAATCAGAGAGATAATGTAAAATATGGCAAACATAAAATTTAGTAGAACAGGAAAAGTGAAAACAAAGAGCTACTAGACAGAAGTCACCTGAGAGACAGGTTTACAAAGTAAAAATATACAAGCAAACTACCCCAATTTCTTCAGTAATTCCTGTGATACTAGACAACAGCATCTGGCAGTCCACAAGCACCAGAAAGCAAAACTAAATGACCTTAAAAGAAAAGCCCACAGCTTTCCTGTTGCTGTCCCATGAACTACCCTATGTGAACTCTTCAGAGGATTAATCCCAATGGCTACTGTGATGTCCATGAAAATGGACATCACAGCTCCAGAGGACTTGCCAGCTCCAAGAGGACTTGGCTCATATGTTCATGACATCAGTGCCCTCTGTTATCTGAGGCATCTTTTTGCCTATTGTCACTGACCCCACAGCAGAGATGAGCACGGCCCAGCAAAACACAGGACTGTACAGAGAAACATCCACTTAAAAATATTAATTCTTTTTTCATTCTCTGCTGTTGGTCTGAACTGAGGATCATCATTTGTGTTTCCCTCATGTTTAAAAGTTAAAAGAATGTAATAAATCTTACAAAATGTCTTTATAGATGTGTCCAAGCAGAAAAAAGAGGCCATTACAAGCTGTGGAATGCAGTGTTCCAGGGAGAAAAATAAATCATGACAAGCCCAAGGACCCAGAGATTAAAAACAAAAATAAAAATGTAGTATTTTACCCTTTTTTCCTGGAGAGATCTACTGTCTAATTAGATACTTAAAGTACAGGACAGGGATGCTCTCTTACAAATCTAAGTAATTTAAGATCAAATGTAAAGTAGAACTATTGACATTGTAAAATTCTACAGTTAATCGTGACAAAAGTGAAACCCAAGTAATGTTTTTGCCCAGTAATTTACTATTTTTCTGTATGAGTTGACCTTAGACACCCACTGTGTTGTTCCAAAATAATCTTTCAGATAGCAAGATGTACCAGGGTCCAAGGTTTGCTTTGATGAAATGTAATTTAATCTCTATCAAAGTAACCAGAAAACTCCACAATGAAGTTTCTTAACTATAATCCTATGGAGGAAAATGAAATAATTTTATGTAAAACATTTATTGATGTCAGGAAAAAATCACCACCAATCTCCTATCTGTGACCTCCTGGCCTTTTCTTCAAGCAACTATCCCATACACACATCAACTGAGAATCAGCCTATTTTCCATCTGTTTTGTAAAATTCTCCCCCTTTTGTGCTGGGAACCACTGCAGTCTCTGGCCTTCCTTACCTGTTAGATGTTAATCTTGATCTCTAATGGAAAATGTCTAAATGACCACTATGCACATCACTGTACCAACCCAACCAGTGAGTAACACACAGCCTGTAAATATGTGGTTATTTATCATTACCCTCTGCTTACTTTGGTTCCTGCCATTTTCAGTCTTTGCTCTTTGTCTTATCAATCAACCCCCTTCCAAACCCTTCCTCTCAGTCCCCATTCCATATCTTTCCTCAGACTCATTGGGATACCTGTGGGACACCTGTGTCACTAGCTGCTCCCAGGTTCAGGTGCTGGGAGCCTGCCCTGAAGCCCTCCTCACCCTCTCCCCAGCCTCCAGCAGCGACAGCACCAGGGATCACTTGCAGCACCTCCCCAAATGGCTTTCCTACTACAGCTTTCAGGTTCTCACACCCACACACAATTTCCCTTTCTGCTCCCAAGCTCCACAGTGACAGGAAGCACGCCGCCAGGATGACAGCCCTGCTCAGTGCCACAGCAGAGCTCATCAACCCACTAAATTGTGCCTCTTTGTTGTTCCTCTACATGCTGACCACTGTCAACAATCTTGTCTGATCAACACCTCCCACCTAACGCCCATTCCACAAGAGGTATTTGAAGTTTACTTCACTCTCTGAACCGTTTCCATTCATAGACAAGCTCTGCCATCAAGTAAGAACAAGCTTCTAATTACAGGTTCAGAACTTATGACCCTTCAATTGGGTTTCCCTACATAGACAATTAAGAAATTTAATTGGAAATAAACACATCCATTTTACCTAGATTACACTACTGTAAGCTAAGCCTCTAGGCAGTCCATATAATTCTTACAATGAAAAACAAAGAATGCATCTTCAACTTTCTTTCCAAGTGATCTTGTATAACTTACAGCACCTGCAGACACCACAAAGCTCAATGTTTAAGAAGCCCACCTATAAATACTGCGACTGCAGTACTATAGAAAATGTGCAACACCCTTCACATGTCACCAGCATCTTCTTCACCATGCAAAAGTGCTGCTTTCTGTTTGTGAACAAAGAAGTGAGAGAATTGCAGCTGCCCAAGCTTTCCCACGATGCTGGAACAAGTGGAGCAGTCCAAGAGCAGGACACAGGAGATGTACCCCAGCACATGTCCCCAGCTCCCTGACAGGCAGCCAGTCTGCAGCAAGGCCTGACCAGCTCTGGCCACAGAAACCCAGGGAGGAGGCTCTGATCCATACATCACTGCAAGATGAGACAGAGCAGACCCCTTCTTGTAGCAGAGAAACAGAAGGTCTGGGCCCATGCTCTCCATGGGTGCAATCTCCATCTGTCTTGGGACACCCCACCAAAGGAACTCCCAAATCAGTGTTACTGTAAGGAGCAATCAGCAAACAGATGTAATGGCAATCACTCCTTTTGCTTTCAGTGCACATCACCTTAACTAGCTTAAAGGACAAGGGGGTGAAAACTGATGGTCTCTGCAAGAGGAAGACCAGAACACTAAAAACTCTCACCCTTTTTCCATCATTTTCCACACAATGGAAAAGCACATCTATGGACAATGCCAGGCACTGAGAGCATTAGCTTTCCTCTCAGCATCACTTATTGCTCAAGTGAAAGTTTCAGTGTCAAATTTGTATTTATCTGTGATTCATAGAAATAAACAATGACTATTTGCAATGGAATGAACAAAGCGTGATTTGAATAATATGCCCCACTATCAAGAAGTGGAACAACTATGGCCTACAAATTATACCAGCTTTTTTGAGACACAAAGCAATTAATCTCAATAGGTCTTTTTTCTAAGAACAAAATAAAAAAGGAAAAAGCCCTGCAGATAGCTGACTGGACTGTCTCCAAGACTAGAACAGGAGCTGCCTGTGTGCAACTCACAGCAGTGAAATCAGAGGCAATGTTTCTATGGGAGCTGGAGCTCTAAAGGAGCATCCCTGTAGAGCAAGCC
The DNA here is from genome assembly GCF_023055355.1 of Agelaius tricolor. Taxonomy (NCBI): domain Eukaryota; kingdom Metazoa; phylum Chordata; class Aves; order Passeriformes; family Icteridae; genus Agelaius; species Agelaius tricolor. Next base: position 20,778,883 of record NW_027269262.1, on the reverse strand, counting down.
TTTTCCCAAATGAAGGATTGCCAGAGAAGGTGATACTGCAGTGATACTCTCCAGGATTCCAAACAAAACCCAAGCAATGCCATTGTGAGCCTTTTGCCCTCATCCCTCTAAACTCTTCTCAACCCAACACTTTACATGAACTGACCCTGCCTGGGCTGCCTGTGTAGCCCCCATGGCCTGTGGGTGCTGATTGTGCCGAAACCCTGTAGGAATTGTCCCACCTGCATGAAGTCATGCACAGGGGGACCAGGAGCTACCTGGGGAGCTGCTGCCTTGCACAGCTGCCTGGTAGGAATTTCCCATCAGGAAAGTTTCTGGCACTTATCACCACTGTTATTCCCAAAATCAAGGAGGCTCTGCCGCAACACCAGCTGTAATGGATCAAAGTTCCTTGCATCAACCCAGTGCAAGCTGGTCCCTCCGCACAGGGGGACCACAGCCACTGGGCTGGGGTGCTCCTTCCTCTACAAGGCTGCTGCTGCAGAGGCCTGGGAGGGAATAAAAAGAAAACAGACCCAGAAGAAAGGGTTTTGCATAGAAATGGATGGTCTTCACAGCAAATTTCCATGTGCTGAGACAATTTAGGGCTTAGGTTTCCTTCACCCCTCCTACCAGGCACCAACCAACCCCTCAGCCCTGGTCAGACGCAGCCAGACACGGAAGGTTTTGCTCCAGCTCATGGCTCACTCACCCAGTACTGGCTGGGTGCCAGGAGCTGGCAGACCTGCAGGAGCACCCCAGCAGGCTCCAGGGCCACCCTCACACCAGCCGTGAGACAACCAACATGGCCAGGAGCCAGGCTGGAGAAGGGCCAGCACAGACTGCACTTGGCTGCTGGCAGCATGATCCAGTGCGCTCCCACAGCAATGCACCAGCCAGCGAGGACTGCACGGTCTTACAGCCCCCAACCACCTCCATCCTGGAAGACACCACCCACAGAGGCTCAAGCAGTAACCTCCCAGACCCAATTCGCTCACACCTTCTTCTCCTGAAGGTCTTACACCACTGGGAACGGAACAAAGAATGCTTCTCCTCCAGGGCTTTCCACCACCAACTCCACCTCTGTGTTCCTCTTGCAAAACCTCCCCTATTTCCAATCATTTCTCCTACCCCCCACACACCTCTGCCCCTTGCCATTATGGTCCCAGTTTCCCTCCTGGTGCCCTCTCCTGCCCATCACCTCCCCATAGGGAGATCTGTCCCTTTGGAACCACCCTGTCCCAGCTGTCAAGGCAAGAACTTGCTTTCCAACCCACACATGCATTTCATTTTGAATTCAAAGTGTCCAGTCCCTGAAATCTGGCAGAGGTGCACCTCAGACAAGCTGTCAGTCAACTGGTTCTCTGTCTGTTTTGCCCACAACCAAGGGAGGACCTAAATGTCACAGGAAACACAAAAGAGTTGTCAGACAACTAATTAATGCTCTACTCGAAACAGAAGTGTCAATGTTATGTGAGACTCCCTAAATGCATTGGGGCAATAAAATAATATAGAGCAAGAATAGGATACTGGCAAGCATTAGTCATGAATCCAGTGCTGAGGGCAAAAAACCCTCTGCACTGGCTATTTTTAAAGCTGTTTGTGAATTAAAGACATGACAACTTGCATATGATAGAGGAAGTCCATAAACACATAATCTCAGTTTTCAGATCTCCTGACAACTTTTAACTATAAAACTCTCAATTCATGTTTCCCTCAGTTATTTTTTTTAATTTCTCCAAATCTTGGCTTGATTTTACCAGTGTAAGTACTGTATGACTCACAGCAACAATATTTGATTGTACTCAGCTTTTTAATCAAACAACTTTTTGTTCACAAGAGCAAAGTGCCTGCTCCTATAGGACCTTCCTGCCTTAATTTAAAGAAACATCTTTTAGATCTTTACGTATTGACGTGTTTCCAGAGAAGCACAATAAGCAAGAGACTGACATGAGAGTGAACTGGTGGAGCTTGACATTTATCTTTTGAGGGATTGGGTTAATTTTCAAGTTCTTTTGAACCCACTCCAGTGAAATTTAGATAAGGGTCTATTCTCATATTTGCTTGTTAAAAAAATACTTTTAGGGCTTTTTTGCCTCTATGTTACAAGAATAAAAAAGTCTAAATCACAGATGGTACAAAGCTCTATATGAGTTTGCAGAGATCACAGATCATAGACTATCTCAAGTTGAGAGGGAGCCTTAAGGATCATGGAGTCCAGCTCCCTGTTCCTTGCAGAACTACCTACCACTAAACCATGTGACTAACAGCATTGTCCAGATGCTCCTTGAACTCTGTCAGGCTCAGTGTCATGACCATTTCCCTGGGAAGCCTGTTCAAGTGCCCAACCACCCTCTGGGCGAAGATTCTGCCCCTAATATCTGACCTAACCTCACATGCACACTTCATGTAATTTCCACTTGCGAAAACTTAAGTCCAAATTGAAGCATGAATTGTTTTAGAAGAAAATGCCCTTTTATATTTCTTTTTAAAGTTAACTTTTAATCTTTTTTTTCCTACAATATTACAAAATGGCACTTCTACAGTATCTCTAATTGCCTTGTAAAGACAAACCAACATCTCCCCTTTATCAGCACACCACACTCCCACCCACACCCCTGGCACTACTCACTGTTATTCAAGCCCAGAAAATAGGAACTGGGTACAACCCTGGTGTGAACATCAGCCCCTCACTCACTCTTTTCTCATATTTAAAGGATCAGAGGGGCTTTTCATTAAGCCAGCATTTACTACCTGCTGTTCCTGCAGGTTGCCTGGGGTGAGAGGGTTTGACACAGCTATACTGCTAGGAAGACAGCCAAGGGCATATTTTATCTACAGTTCAAAGTGCTCCTTTAAACAAGGTAACTGTGTACTCAACTTCCCTTCCCCCAAAACTTGCAGGTATACAATGGTAACTTACACCGTGGGGAGGAGAAAGAGGGCAAGAGGTGGAAAGGGGCGGAACTGAAGCCCTGAATACAGTAAGCACCTAAGAGCGTCTATCCATGAAAATATGGACATGATGAGCCATACTACACAATGGAGAATGCCCAAAGCAGAATCATGGGCAGGTGAACATGAAACACTGAGCATTTTCCCCAGACCTAAGCACACAGTACAGTTTCTACAGCAGACTAGTCAACAGGCTATGCCGTTTCAAAGTTGACTTTTACCATGTGTGCTGATCTGAAAACAATTCATCAGGCTTTCAGGAAAATGCTGTCTGAGGAGGAACAGAAGGCCAATCCCTCTGTCACTACAGCCATTCATTCAGCTGAACAGCAACTGGGATTTTTTCCAGTTCTGACCTAAGATAATGGAAGGTGCCCTTAAACAACTGCAGGAGGAGGTGACCTCCTCTTACTTATGTGCCTGGCTCTGACATGCAGAGGTAATTGTAATTATACTGTAGGCAGTGACAGACCAGTGCTCAGCAGGTGTCCAAAGCTGCCTTTTAATCTACCCAAGTTAGTGCTGCGTCTCACAACAGAACAGTTTCTCTTGCCTGAGAAGGCACCCTAAATATCAACAAATTCTTTTTTGCTAGCATGGAAGCACTGTCAAAAAAAAAAAAAAGTGCAGATGGTTTATCTACACTCAGAATTAGCCATTGCCATTCATAGCCATTGCCAGTGGCAGCACCGACCTGGGACAGAAGAGGCTTTAGCCCTATCTCACAGACTAGGATGGAACTGAATCTCAGCTGGCTGCACACAGCATGAGCACAGCTTCCTCCTACCATGTGTGTTAACCAGGATCCCAGCACATGTGGTCCAGAGGCACATGACAGTCCATGATATAGAAGTAGCCTGGGTCTAGAAAAGGACTGATCATTCACTCAGCCTTCCTGCTGATCTTCCTGGGCCCCGCAGTGAGCTCACCACAACCCGGGGCAGCACCAAAAGGGGTAAAAGGCCATGGCAGAAAGCTTCATGCAGCAGGCATGGATTTACTGGCTTTGCCAGAAATAAAGAGAAGATCAGCTTCAGCTCTGCACCCCAGTGAACCCCTCTTCTCAGAGGCTCAGACACTGAACCTCAGAAGACAGGTCCACAGTGCTGTTTCTGTGGCTAGCAACCTGCCAGTGTCTGATTACTGCAGGGTTGGCTGCCCAAGTGTGCAATAATAATATCCAATAATCCCTCCTGAGAGGCACTGCTCTCACATGCCCTGCTAGCAGGACTGTGACAAAAGAGTCTGTGTCTGCAGAGGGAAGGAGCAAGGGACCCTGCCTCCCTACCAGCAGACAACCACGGGTCACTGCAGAGGGCATGGGGTCCCTCTGCTCCTACCGCTGCTCAGGCGACTTGGCAAAAACAGTAACTGACACATGACAGGTGGGAGAAAGGAGGAAACAGCTGGAATAATTATGAATTTCCATACAGTAAGCAAAAACTTGGGCTCTTCTTAATAATATATTCTGATAGGTTAACTACTCAAGGAGATTTCAGCAACAAAAATTATCATAAACATTATTTTCAAAAAGCCATCTTTATTTACGTTCTACGGACTGTATTCTGCCCTTGGAATCTTAGTTTCCTCCAGGACCAGCGTGCTTAGACAACAGCAGCAGTCTCCAGCAGATGACCACTGACAGCTCCTGGAGAAGCACAGTGGGTCAGTGAGCATTGCTACTGGTCAGCCAGCATGTTGCAGCAGGGCTTTGTTTCGCTCTCCTCAACCAGGAACTCCTCCTAAAAAGGTACCCAGGCCCTTTGCTAGCTGTGGCACACAGCAAAGCTGAAAGCTTAAAGCTTCAAGACTCTCAGAGCTCTCCTGTTATTCTCACAACAAGGTGCCCATCAACACGTGAGGCTGAACTGTCAACAGCGTTCAGTAAGGAAATCTGAAACTTCTCAAGCTCGTACTGGGGACTGGCTCTCCATCCCCCCTGCCCTTCCCAGCACTGTTAGCTGAAGCAAGGGGAGAGTCTGCTGCCAGGAAGAACAAAACAGGTTTGGACAAGCATGAAACCAAGCTGCACGTATCTCAAGACAGCAGCCAAGGCGGTTAAGCCTTTTTCATTACAGACATGAAACCCAGATCCACACCCCGAGAGCCCAACTGGGCCCTGGCAACTGAGGTCCTTCAGAGCCACGTGCAGCTGGAGTTGGAGGGTTCCTGCAGCCACATGCCAGCCCTGGCTGAGCCAGAGGGGTCACAATGCCCCTGGCAGGTCATTTATGGTATTTTAATTTACATTCAGGGGGCAACGCTGCCCGACTGAAGTTTTCCAGGCCTCCCCTGCCCAAAAACTGCTCTGATTAAAGATCAACAAAACCAGCTGAATATTGCACAATGGTTCAACCATGATACCACAGTGAAGAGAGATGGAAGCAGTGGAGTAAAAAAATGAAAAAGGGAAAAAAAAAAGGCAACACATTCTATAAATAAATAAATAAACCCTACTGTATCTTGTTTTGAAAACATGCAAAAATAAGGGAAAGGGCATAAATTTGTACTTATCCTCTAGTTCAAAATCTTTCAAAAAGGGATGTGAAAAAGAGAAGTGCTTATTTACAAGCAGCACAGTCACCTTCTAACTTGCACTGAAGTTGCACAGTGCACTCCTGGGCTGCTGCAAGAGCAATACTCAGACTGATTGCACAGTCAGGTACCAATTACTTAAGCTTTCTCAAATGTATACTGGTAAATTTGATTATTACTCAAATAAAGCGTACATTGTTAGAAATGCCAGAGTGGGCTGTTTCTTTGACTGAAACCTTTTTAGAAAAAACCCTACCTCTTTGCTATAAAGTTTTACAGTGTCTAGTACAGAGACCTCTTGGAGATTTTTTAAGTACAAATATGAAAACACTTCTAAATTTTAATATGTCTAGTTTGGGGAAAAACAATATTACATTCTTTTGCTTGGTAATATTACAAGGAGTGTGAACAAATATACCAGGCCCAGGAGCCCAAGAATTCACAGAACAACTTAAAAGACCTTTTCTTCTTTCTGTCTTAAGAGTCTTTTCAAGTTCCCCTTTCTTAAATCCTTAGAGATAATATTGCATATAATACTGTTCATTTTCTGTTATCATGCAGGTAAGAATCTCCTCCCATTGCACTTGGGAAAAGCTTGTGGATGTTAAATACAAAATCTTAATTTTTTTTTTAAAAAAGGAATGATAGAAGGTTTGACTATAGGTTGTCTTGGTCATATTCCTGTGGAGGGCTTCCTTGAAGAAAAGGACAAGTGGCACTGCTAGAACTTGGTGAGGAGAGAGGAGCACCAATTGCTCATTGCAGGGCATGAATCCACAGATACAGGCAGATGGAGTGGTTGAGAGATGCAACACTTTTCAAAGCCATGCCATAAGTCTTATAGCACAGCACAGATATTGCTTTATGTGTGAGAATGTGCGCTACATACAGATAAGGGAAAGACGTTGCTTTGGCTGTAAAAGTTTGAGAGACTGTTCTATATGTTACTCCCATAAAATCTGCATATAAACTGGATGGTCTGCATTTGAACTATAAAACTCCTGCCCTGCAAGAAGCAAAAGGGCAAACTGAACACACATGAAGGTGGCTCTCCTTATTAAAAGGTGTGTGTGCGATTTTATTTTCCACAGTTTGCCTGTGCTTACATTTGAAAACCAGAGTTCAATCACATACCAGATAGCATGTATGTGTATGCTGGAGAAGCCCAATTACAACTGTTCCCATGATACCAGCAAAGAGTAATTCACAGTGCTATTTTTTCCACCCCAAATAAGGACAGTACTACTTCAGTAGTTGTGTCAGAATAATGGAGACAGACAACAAAGACGTCTTATATTCAGAGAATTACTTGGTAGCTTTACACATAACCATAATGTTTATAGCTCTGGAAAGAAAAACCCAAACTACTGCTGCAAAGAAAAATACACCAGTACTTTTCTGTCTTTGTAAGGATACTGCTGTTTGTTTTTGAATTTACTTTAACAAACCTCAAGCACGTGAAGCTGTAAAAGCTCCAGTTTATATTCTTTAAAATGAGGGTTAGCCAGAAGTCTGACATTAAATACTGTGAGATTACTTAAACATGTTACTAAAAACCCATTAGAACAGACAGATTAAAACTGGACCTTTTCTGATTTCTTGCATTGGAGGAAAGGTTGTGAGAGAGATACATGGACATGGCAATCTCATAGACTAGTGAATAGTGTTGCCCTCTATTTACCTTCCCAGCCTACTCTCAGTACTCAAAAGAAGTTTATTTTACTGTGTTTTCTGATAAATACACATCTTAGGATTCAGCTTTAGAGATCCCTGCTAGCGAAGAAAGGCTGCCTTTTCAATGTTCTCTTCCCCTAAAGATGTGACTCCTCTCCCAAGACAGATTCAGCTTATAAATACACAACCTCATTGAGGGTGCCATCTCCCTGTTAGGACACCGACCAATTGTTCTTTTTGTAACAGACATTTTCAGTGCATAAGCCTGAACATGAAACAGGCTTGGAGAACAGGGAATGAAGCTGCATGTCTACCCAGGACAGAGCTGACCTGATGGCAGATAAGCCCAGGGAGGTGTGAATCCTAATGCCCTGCAGTGAAGGACAATGAGGACTGTATGGCAGTTGTCTGGCTTTTTACATCCCAGTCCCTACCCCTCTAAATGCTTGAATTATACACCATAAATTTCCAATAGTCTACAAGAATCCTTATGTTGTTCATTATGATTTTGTGGAATGCAAGACGAGCAAGGACTTTAATTTTTCTCATTTTCTCTTTCTCATTTGAAAGAGGCAAGTTCTGCTGCAAGGGATGTAGAAGAAAAAAAATGCAGAGTTGGTCTGAGTGTATTTTTCCATGTAACTTAGAGGCTGGTGGGTATACTTGCCTGAACCTACTGCAGTACAGCATACAAGCTATAACACCGAAAAATCCTCCTGCAGAACAAACAGCATCAGATTAGAAGACAAGGGATGCATTAAAGAACCATTTAATTTAGCTACCCAAAGCCTTAGCTAAATGCCACTTCTCCCTGGGAGTACTGACCTCATGTGATTCAAGCAATGGCAGTGCTGGGTTAACAGTTGCACTCCATGATCTTTGTGATCTTTTTTAACCAAAATTATTTTATTATTTTTCTCGCCTGTTCCATCTTACCTGTGTATGCTTCAGAACTGAGTCCTAGGCTTATGTTCTCTGGTTAAATCCAGTGACAGTTCCACACATAAGCTCTCTCCTGCTCTGACAGTGCAATGACTTTTTTGCAAATAGCTTCAGCCTGGCAGATTAAATCAGAAGTTTCTAGAAACAAGAGCATGTTTCATTCCTACAGCCAAAGATTAAGAAGCTAAAGACACCATGATGATCTTTTGATGTGAGCAGCTGTGTAACATAGGAAAACCCAGAAATACCTAAATTCAGTTTCTATTTAGCAAAGTCTGAGCCCTGAAATACTGCAAATCTCTTTCCTTCCTCCTAAAGTATCTTGCATTCACTACCATCCATTTGGATATTGACTCTTGCTATTCATAGTATTAACTTAAACTAGTAGAGGAAACTTCTCTACGGGCACTTCTTGTGCAAGATTAATGGCTCCCAACTCTTGCCATCTGACTTTTAAAGCCTGAGTTTAGTGATGTTCAGTGTGACACCCAACCTCACTTGTCCTCATCCAAGAGCCGTGAAGCCCATGGCTCCAATCATGTACCATCACATTTTACATCATGCAGGCAAATCCACTCGCATTGGTGCGGAAAGTAAAGATCATAGGAAGGACACATCGGGACAGTTCCACAAAGGTGGGACAGAGGTACTACCTACCAAGTTCAAGTGTGGTTGTAGTTCTGCTTAATATCAAGGCAGCCATGGAAACACAGCCTCAGCAATAAAGAAAGATCTTTCATGAAGCAACGAATGTGGACACAGCAGGGCAAGACTGGTTCCCACTGCACCACCATGTGCAGCACAGCTGGACTCTAAAAAAGACACTATGTCTTGTCAAAAGTCAAGTGCTCTGCACTGAAGGCCAGACTTGGGCCTTTGAGTAACTGTTTACACTTGCCACAGTTAGAACACAGAGGGAGGGGAAAAAAGTCCATGCCATTAGTATGACTTGAAGTAGAAATCTTTATACCAGTATCTTCATAACCTTTTTTGTTAGCATATGCTCTAAGAAACAAGACACAACTAACAAGGCAAAGCCCACAAAGACCTCCAACAATGAGTTATATCCAGAGGCACCAGTAAGGAATTACCCATTGCTTCATTTAGTTCAAGACAGGTAGGTAAAAGAAAAAAAAATAAATTCCTAGTATAGTTTAAAAATTAATCTTAAATTAAGGTTTTAAAATTAAGTTATTCTTATGAGATCCCTCTGTTGTAAAGAATATAAAACTACTGCTATATTGGATGTTCTCAATTCTGGGCTTCACTCATCTGAAAAAGTTCAGCCAAACCAACAAGTTTGCTGATACTACCCTTTCAAGACTTTACATGCTTTGCAGATTCAACAGAAAATACACAATCTTGTGCATCTCTGCAAAAATACTACCATGCTATGGGAAGAAAAAAACACACCACAGGAGCATACCTAGAGAATGAGCACTTGCAAAAGCATGGGCATCAATGTGAGTTTCCAAAGCACCAAATTCAGCTTCTTTGTAGCTGAAATTTTCAGAGAAGGAAATGGCTTGAAAGGGCTGCAACTCAGGTGATGGACGTTAAGCACAAAATCTTAATATCTAATATTCAACAGCTGCTGGGAAGAAATTTAGCATCCCTAAAAGCAAGCTATACAGGTTCCTGCCACTATCTAAATTAGAGCACCTGATTTCAATTATCATTTTTATAGGGTTTGATTTAACTAATCTGACCAAGACCAAAATAGGTCCCCTTATCAGATGTTGCACAAAAGACAGAACCTCCACCCTACCACGAGACTGTCCATAAACACTGCTCCATGTTCCCAGGCAGGGAAGCAGTACTTGCAGCCTAGCTACTGGCAGAGGAAGCCTGTTGGTGAGGGGAAGGTTTAACCTGGACTACCAGGATGCACTTCTAGAGAGGTTGAGCCAAAGGGAGCATATGCCAGGCACAGAACTCCTCAAAGGGATTAAGTCAGTAACAAAGTTGAAGCAGGACTCATTTTGATCCCCTCTGTCTGCTTCTGCAAGGTAACTCAAGCCCCCAAATACGCAGAGCTGCCAACAGAGAGCAAGCAACTGCTGGTCTCCACACAAATTCACTTCTCATCACCAGAGGCCTCTCCAGTTAAGACAGGTCTACACCAGAGCCTCCTGATGCATCCTGTGAATCACAGATACGAGGTTTTCCCAGCAGAGGCCCTTGACCTCACCATGATTACACTGATGGTGCTTTTTCAGTGAATTTTCTTTTGCTCATGGCGCTACTGCGGTTACTTGTTCCAGGGTTAGCAGGCTGTCCACACAGTCAGAGAAGTGCTAGCACATCTGCCAAAATGTTTTTCCAGGCCCCTTGGGGCACAGCTCAATCCAATTAAAACACGCACAAAAGCAATAAAACTCCAAAATTATTCCCTTGGTGCTGTGGGCTCCAGCAGTGCAAAGGTCCCTCCCTCTACTATAGTGCGAGCAACTTGAAGTCAAATCCCTTCCAATAAGGGCTGTATCAGCTATTTCTGAAATCACTTGACCCTTTTCCATGTGCATTTGAGACAAAAAACCATGCTGACTGGCCTGGGATCCTCGGACATAAAGGAAATTCTTTTGCCCAGCTGAGAAGAAACTGACAACAGCTTTGACCCCAGAAAATCAGCGCCTAATTGCAAGCATTCCTCCTTCCTCTCATACAACTGCACCACTACAGTGAAACCACTCTGCTACATCAGCTGAAATTTCAGTGGTAGCAGTGCCCACACAGAGATTTTTATTTTGACTTTGCACAATCCACTTCCTAGAAAGAAAAAGTGCTGTGAAGAAAAGGAGGAGTGAAAGACAACTTGTTTCTAAACAGTGGTGCAAAATGTGAGTTAGCCTGGAAAGCCTTGTCAACTCAGTGATCTCTGAAAGATGTTTTGAACAAGTGGAGAGACATCCCCTTAGTGTACAACACTACAGGCAGATGCTTTGAATGGGATACTGACCACAGGAAACACAGATTCCACAATTCAAGCTATCAAGGCACAAAATATGCCATGTAGGAAAGGCACAGGATAGGCTCCTGAAACACAAAGGAGTTTTAAATGTTAGTAAGACACTACCATCTTGTCTAAAGATCCCAGAAGATAACACTGCTGAGACAAGTTCAGGCGAGCACTCGTGCTAGATCGCTGGGCAAAGAAATGCATCCAGATCAGCAAGCACTAAATGTTTATTTCCAGTGGTCAGAGGCTGCCAGCAGTGCACATTCTGGTTACTACATCAACCACACACTGTGCTCACATCAGATAGACAGCTTTCACCCTGCTGGATGCTCACCTTGCCAACCTCAGGCTACATCCACCCTGCAGGGATGGCAACAGGATCTCTGGCTAAACCCAACAGGCACACGTGAAAATCAGTGCAGGTACTGCCCAGAGAACTGCTGCACATATGGCTGCTAAACTCACTGGAGCTGAAAAGTGTAATGGGGTGTATTTGTTAGTATCTTCTATTAAGAAAAATGCTTAAGTTCCCATGGATACAGACCTGTTTCAGACTCTTTGCAATAAAAAAGTTGCAATTCTTCTCAAACGAAATAGAAAAACAAAGAATGCCATTGGAGGGTGGTTTGGGTTTTTCTTTTTGACCCACAGACCTATTTTCAAACACAAACCAAGAAGTAAGTAACAGGCCTTTTAGTACTAAATTTATGCACCTAGAAACTAAGTTTTCCATGAGCTCAGAGACCAAAACTCAGACACTTACCACTACCATGTAGTTCAATACACTTGTAACAGATTCAAGATCTTTTAAAAGAAAGTTCAAACTCCATTTGTACTCCAGCAGCAAGAGCTAGCTTTTCTTCCAAGCCTCTTCACAAACCTCTTGTTCAATAATGAGCTTTCAAAACTATAGTAAAATTCATTGCACCCTTTATACTCATTATCCTGGCCTCTTGCTGTGTTTGCTCCTTTTAATGGATGGAGCAAGTATTAGCTTGATTTCCTACCACACATCAAGTTTTCAGCTGAGGTTAGTAATATGCATCTGTAACAAATGATAAGATCTCTATTAATTTACTATTAAATGCATAAAGCTGGAGATTTTATTTTTGCCTTGCATCTGACAGATAGTGAGAGCACATCTTACTCTTCTGACATGCTCTAACTTTAGCATGCAGGCACAAATGATAAGAGGGATTCAAATCAAGGCCAGAACTCAGTTATCATAAAAGAATGGAATTGAATATATCTATTTGCATCCATATGTAGAAGACAAAAAATAAAAGCACAAAGAAGTGCCTCAGGAATACTGCAGTCAATACACAACAAAAGAAAGTTTTAAGACCTGACGTTGGCAACAGCACATTTTTGATGAGAAAATTAAATTAAACCACATGCCTGTTCAAAATACAGCTTACTGAGAAAGTAAAGAAAATAATCTAAACCAAAACAGTTAAAAAAAAAATCATTGCTACATTTTCCAGACTTAATTCTCGAGGTCTTGTACATTCAGACATGGATAGCCAAGCGTGAATTCAGATGAAGCAGCATAAAGGAAGGGAAGTTGGAATTATTGCTGACAAATCATGGAAGTCCCACCACTCTGGGTGACTACAAACTCACCAGACATGTCAGGACAATGTAGCAAGATGCTCTGCTTCTGGCAAACCTGTGCTGACACAGACGCTAATTGTTTTTCCAGTGGTAGGCTCGTAATTTTTTTGTCTAACAGAAATGCAGATCACTTCTTAAGTTTCATAACTGGAAATTAGCAAACAGCATTCACAAACTCACCTCAGTCACCAAGCATCCTGTGATTCCCTTGCCCAAAAGCAACAGCCAGAACCTGGCATCTATAGAAATGCTGGAAAAAGTTAAAATCACAAGCACAAAAAACCTGGAGAGAGCTCTAAACCTAAGGAACCTCTTTATTGCAAGTCCAGGGCAGCAAGAGCTGGTCCCTCTGATGACATGAATGGCCATACTGCATGTTCCTGTAAAGGAAAATGCCAAGGAGGCACCTGCTCCTTCCAAGTACAGCTGCTGCCAGGGCTGGCTGCAGGAGCCCCAGCCATCCTCACTGCTGCAGCTCACCCTACCTGACTGCAACACAGTGAGATGCCAACCTAAACCTTCCATGAGTTTTCCAATGGTTTTGGCACTACAAGTTTGTCACTTCTGCTTTTATGCCCTACTTGGTACAGAGGTGTAACAAATGGGTGAGGATCTTCATGTGTTACTGCTCTGCAACAAAGATAAAACAGCAGTAGCTGATGCACACATATACTTGTATTTAATTTGTGGGTTTAAGCACTCAAACCTTTTCAAAGAGTGGAAAAGAAGCACCACAATAATTTCCAGAATTCCCCACTACTGCAAGGACAGGTCTGAGCTTCTCAGTACCAATCAAGCTCATTTTAATAGCCCCCACAAAATTTGTTTATTGAAATATACTGTGGGGTTGAGGATAAGTTTGGTTTATTTTCTGCAATAATTTGCAAAGCCAGAGCTGTGTGCTGGAACTTTTAAACAAAGTGCTGGAGTCAGCAGGACCTGAGGTTCTACCCAACCACTGATTCACTGTCTGACCTTGAAGAAGTCCCTCACCTTGTCATAAATCTGCCAGGCAAGCTGTGAAACTGGATGAAAGCAGGACCACCCCACAAAATGCATGCTGCAACTCGTTTGGCCTTCTGTTAAATAAACATAACGCCCCCTCAAAACAAACTCGACCAACTAAACAATGTGTTTTTTGCTGTATACAAAGCACTTTGTACTGTACAAAAATGGAGTGCTTTACCAAGTGGGAGGGAAATGGATGTAAATATTTACACATGTACTGCAAAGAGCTGTTACTCACTCTAGGGATGTGCATGCTGGCAGCTGTATGATTCAAGAGCCACATCAGCCTAGTGGGGGTGCCTTCACTAGACAGAAATAACACACTGGTCTCTGGAAAGCATGCACTGTGCCAAGGAGGGTAAGGAAAAAACTGACATTAAGGAGACAGTTCCTGCCAGATTGGAAACCAAATTAGTTTCAAATAAAACAGAGATTTAACAAAGCTACAAGTGCTCAGAGCTTAATTACAGGAGTAGATGAAACTACTATCTTAGCATCCAGATTTTTGTTCTGCTTGTCCATCATCTCACAAATTCTTCCAAAAGGCAAGAATATTTTGGACTGGTAAGTAGGTCTGGAAATGCAGAGGACAGCTATTTCTCCTTATGTAACTTGTGCTTGATTGCCTCTGGGAGTCCTCTGCTTTTAACCCTCTGTGTTCTCAGAGGGATGTCCATGTCTTCAGTGCTTACAACAGGTGTCACTATTCAAATCTGACCACTAATTGTTTTGACTATAACTTCTCGAAAAAACTCACTTCCTTGTCAACCCACGACATTGCCCCTTATGCCTGCCAAGAAAAGTTAATGCTAAGATTGGGAGGGGGTCACCTCAGCCAGTAACTCACCTGCTTCTGTTGTGTCCTGCTGCAAATGCAGGACCTGCTACTTTACATCCCTCCACACTTGAGCTACTATGGAGGTGACAGGACACTGTCCTCAGAGTAACACTTCTACTAGTGTATTTTGATCACTGACACATAATCACAAATGCAAACTAAAAACAGAAGTAAAACCTGTGCTGTGTAAGGGAAAGAGGCTGACTGGATTCCCTTTCACATGGCAAAGTCTGGCACCATTAATTCACAGGTCCTAACGGCTCAAGATACCACTTACCAGCGTTGAAAAAACCTGGAGCCAGGTTCCAACAGCTTCCTTATCAGTTAATTTCATCTTCTATTATAAAAATTAGTCTGTCCCTTTAGAAATTTTTCAACAAAAGAGAATTGGCTACTGTTTCCCATTGCTATCACTTCAAAGGTGAGTTTGCTTTACAAGTGTCAGTGTGGTAATGCTTGTCCCTGGCTTGCTATTCAGTTGCACACTTCTAATAAGACATTTCTTTCCATTTTCATACATAAATAGAGGAAGCACTGCTTGTAACTGCAGCCTTGAACCACATGTGATAAGGTGCTTAGTATTTACATAACATCAACACCGAAACTGATAAGAGCATCATGGTTGCACACAAGTTAGAAGTTATGCAAAAAATGCATGACTCGAGAGCAGCTTCCACAGCTCTGAATCTCTGTGGTGTCTGAATCTTTGTCGACTTCGAGCTGCCTAATCTGCTCTAAGGACATAATGTACAGTATGCTGTTTGTTCAGCTTGCAGAGAGTCAGATTTAAGGATTCATATTCAAACAGCACTGACTCAAGTAGCAATGTTCAAGGACTTTTCAAAGTGCATCTGTGGAGCTTATCAATACCACAAGCTGAATACTACTCTACCTGACTGTGTTTTCTTTAGCCAAGGTCTCGGGTTTTGCTTTAATCTAGCATCAGCATGAAGCTATAACTGAAAAATCAAGACTTCACTTAGAAAACTTCTGTAGGCTACTGTTGTCCAGCATTTTTCTACAGATATGGACCTGCATGTGATGCAGAGTAAACACATTCTAAGTCCATTGATTTTAAGAAACAATTCAGATATATATATATCTGTGTGAGCACCTACACACACATTTCCCCATTTCATCATTTATACAACATATGTACACATGACAATACTTTCCAGAAGAGCTGTATCAGCATATTAGGGGCATTAAGACACTGCATTGCAATAGCTATGCTCATTTCTGAAATGTGAACAAATGCATTTGATACGTACACTGTCAGCATGCTTGGGATTAACAGAGATCAGCAACCAATTTGGAGTAATTGAATATTCACAGCAGCATCTGGTCTGATCTGTTAACACAGTCACACGCAGGGAATGTAGGGCAAGCATTTTAAAAAATGCCCAGAAAAACAATTTTTTAAAATGCCCAGAAGAAAACCAAGGGTACTGCTTAAGAAAAAATGGACCCCCAGCAGCCTTATGCTTCTTGCCTACTGTTCACCTTCTGCACAGTCTTTGCTGGCTGCAGCCCGTAGCCACATCAAGGGTTTGGTTCATGTACAAACCCAGTGCAGTGCTCACATTCTTCCTAGAACTACATGCTCATGTGCTGGACTTACTGAGCCTTTGTCACGCTCCCTTTGCTCTCCTGGTCACGCAGCAATACTGCCCTCTCTTCCCCCCCCACTGAGCACATGTGAAAAACATTAACATGTTTCAAATGCCTAGCAGACCTTGAAGTATCCTTGTCAGAACTTTACATTTCCTGGGGAAATCTTGTGGTGACAGAAGCCCTCTGTAACTCCATTTAAACCATTAATGATGCACTGATAATGCCAATGAAGTCTGACCATCAGATTTCAATGTATATTAGATGCCTGCCTGAAAGCAGCATTAATAATGGAATGAATTTATTATTTTCTTCTAATTATAACTCCTTGCTGATGCTAGTGAAAAAACACTCTTTCAAGAGAGAAATAATCAGCAGTAAAATATATGTAATTATTTTCATTATAGGCTTGTGTCAGTTCTACCGGTTAAGATTGGTCCCTTCCCAAATCTGTTTCCCAATTCTGCTACATGTGGAAAGCTTAGGACAAGTATTCAGTGGCAGGAACACATCTCACTAGAAATGCATGGTTTTTCAAAGTAGCTTATTTTATCATCATAGGCAAAACAGTACTTCTGTGTCATTCAGGCCTACAATAACTCTGGTGATTTGATACATGAACATTCTCCGAGGCCATTCTTTGGAGAGGCACGTTTAACTTAATAATGGAACAATTGTTTCCAAGAGGCAAGATTTTATCTTTCCTGTAAAAGTCATCAGCTCTACAAAGTTACAAATCACTGGAGAAAAATCCTACAGCAAGCCTTCAGTAGAGGCTCAGACATTTAGCAGCCAAACACCTTGGGAGAGGTCTCCTGCCCTTGGCATGCTCTGGATGCTGCTGAGCAAGAGCTCCTGGAGCTTCCCTTGGCAGCTCCAACATGCTGCTCATGCTGTCCCTGACCAGAGCCTGGAATGGAGGATGAACAGGGCATCTGATCCTTGTGTTCCTCGTGAGCTGAAGGAGGCTCTGTGGGGCTGCTGCTGTGTTGAGGTTTCTGCCTTTACAGTGAGGTCCCCCCACTGCCCTGCTGCTGGCTGGGGAGCGCAGTGAGTCCATCACCCACCCAGACAGATCCTGTGCTCCCAGCTGGGGAGGGCAGTGGGTCCATCACCCACCCAGACAGATCCCGTGCTCCCAGCTGGGGAGGGCAGTGGGTCCATCACCCACCCAGACAGATCCTGTGCTCCCAGCTGGGGAGGGCAGTGGGTCCATCACCCACCCAGACAGATCCCGTGCTCCCAGCCCAGGAACTGCCAGCCTGCCCCGTGCCCTGATGTGTGCACACGTGTACTCGGGTGTCAGAGAGAAAAGCAGGGAGCAAGGCTGCAGGGATGAAGGAGCAGGATGAATGATGAATGGGAGCTGAATCTGAAGCAGAAGCTTGGGGAGACCAAATAAATAAAAGCACAGGAGCCCATGCATGGAAGACAGAACAAAGGGCAGGTAGGAGGCACAAAAAAAATCCCCTCAAACAAACAAAAGAAATGAACAAGGATGACTACTAGGGCGCTTTGAGGAAACACTCTTTACTTCTACCCCCATTATTACACATCCTTATAACTCCAGAACATCCAGAAGCTGCTTAGAGATGACTGATACTGCTCCCCCTGGTACAGGTCCCTCTCCTCTCCAGTGTGTGCCACAACCACCTAGCTGCAAAGGGGCAGCACGCTGCTTTTTCTACAGTGCAAAAAGAGGCCCTGCAGCATTTCTGAACTCTCCAGGGTATGACTTTGCAACACAGAGGGGTTTTCCCCATGTACATTTTGTGACTGTTCTTGGTAAAGTCAGCTTGGGTAGATAAATCTCCTTAAATCGTCTCACCATGCGTATGCTAAACAGGACCTGGCTTGTTTTACAAAATAAAGAGTGCTGGATGAGGAGGAGGCACATGACCTACACTAACATTTTCTTCCCCTGGTTTAGCATAAATAAAAGCACCACTATGAAAGAGCACTTAAAGTTCCTTTTGCAGCTAACATTGAAAGAGTTTATTATCACACTGCAGAAATGCTTCAGGGGAAATCTTGCTCTGATAGTGTTCTCATGAGAACACTTGACGTTTTCAAACAAATCACTTTGAAATGTTCAAGAATACAATGTCATGAGGCTCCCAAAGGTGCAATGACACATCTTATCACAAAGGGAAGCTCCTGTGTTGCCTGCTTAAAGAACCTGAAGCTCTGCAAGAAGTACCTCATCTTTCAAACAGCATTTCAAACACCAAGATTTGAAAGTGATCTGGCATTGAAATACCAGTCTGGCTGTTCAGATTTAGTTTGCTTAAAGTCAGCTCGTATAGTGAAGAGTACCTGGAGCTGCAGAAGATTCCCCTTTGTTTCTGTATTCTCTTGTACACAGAGGTAACATGGATTTCAGGAACTGCTTGAGTGACCACAGGATAGGGCAAAGATCAGATGAGCTTTCCATTTACAGAACCAGCACCATGCAGCCAGAGGCACTGCATCCTTCCTCAGAGGAGCTGCCAGTAGACACAGTCTCCTTTCCTACAGATTCATCATTTCACCTCATCATACCTGCTGTCCAGCCCATGGGCTGGGATCACCTAATGCAGTACCCCACACACCTCCCCAATGGCTACACTTTTTAAAATTATTCTAATGACTTGAAATAGCAACGTAAAAAAAAGATTTTTCACTGCTCAAACCCATAAGTGCAGTCTTCAGTCCCTGATGGAGAAGTGGGGTGGGACTGGGACATGGCTCTTCCAAACAGTGGCTCCCAGGGGGCTGACTGTAAAGGAGAGAGAGACGATGGACTCTGGACACCACTATCAACTTTTTTAAATGGTGCTTGCAGATGCACTAGCATTTTCTCAGAAGCCATCATTGTGTAAAATCCTGTCCAGAATTATTCAGTCATTTTTTAATTTAAAAAAATACTATGAAATTTAAAAATCCATTTAATAAAAAATAGGGTGGTCTAGGCCACTTGTGTTTTGCTCAATTAATCTCTCCAAGTAAAAATCTTAGGGGAGACCCACCATTTATCTGCACTGTAAGGTACAAAGCCTCACCAGAGCAAAACTGAGCAATGCCCTGTTGCAGAGCGAAGTACCCCCGCATGTAATTGTGCTTAACCTAAACCATATGTTCCTAAAAACACCAACAATGCTGAACAATGAGACCAGCCTCACATCCAAGGGAATTTAGGAACAGGGGAACAACCGAAGTGACAAGCTTGTTCATCATGGAGCTACAGATTCATTGTTGTCATCGTTTTTTGGCACGATGCTGCCTGAATTCCTTCCCATGTTTTGTGAACAGCTGAACTGTGTTCCCTTACAAAAGAAATTAATATGGCAGCCTGTGTACATCTGCTTTAATCTTAAAACAAAGAGTTTTGCTATCTTTAGTACAAGCATAATAAAGGCACCAAAAAAAGACAGATGGTTTGGATTTTCTTTGCAGAAAGCAAGAGAGAAGACTGACATCTCAACTGTTTATGTAGCCACAACCATTACATGGCCACAGCAAACCAGAGGGGATGCAGAAAGTACCTCTTTGTCAGTGTCTCAGATGCCAACTGCTTTCAGTCAGGCCTTGTAAAAAGCATAAAACAACTCTGCTCACAGATAAATGCTTTTGTTCATAAAGATTAAATTTATATGGGTAGGAAAACACTTAACAACGGCCACACTAATGCCAAACAAATTAATTTCAGTACAGCTAGTGCAAAGACTACTGTTCTGTTTAGGCAGCACAGAACAAAACCCTTGAAAATCCAACATTAAGGTAGTTATTTATGGTCATTGCTTAGCCCTCCTGCCCCCATCATTTGTGCATTAGAAATCTCCTGATTGCTTACTTGCAAATTCCCTGACTTCTGACCAAAACTGGCCACACACTGATAGCCCGAAAGTTCATTCTGCAGGGATAATAACATCACCCTGGTCAGGCAGTTGGGATGGGTTTGGGGATTTGGTTTTTAAGTTTTTGTTTTGTTTTGCATTGGTGGATTTTTTTACAATTCAGCCTTTCTTTTAGAATATCTCACTTCAGGATTAAAACTTTCCCCTTCCTGAAATCAATCAAACTGATAGTGGTTTTGGCAGAAAGGGAAGTAACAGGAAAAAAGTAAGGACAGAACATGTGCAACATATCCAAGAAGTAATTCATAACTTGCTCTGTATTTTTTATGTAATAGATACATAGTTCAGGGAAAACTACACACAAAAGAGGCTTTCCTTATTACCCTTTAACAAACATTCAGAGAATGGCAGACATGTAAAAATATCACCCTTGATATAAAGGGATAAAAAGACAAGCTGAATTAGCTCGAGAATTAGGGGCAGAAAAATATTCTCTGATACAGATATTGCTCCTTTCAGCATAATTAAATGCCTTTTTAATATTTCCATGTTGGAGAATTTAAGAGACCCAAATTAATGATTTTTCCAATTAGCAAGTATTTATAAAGTAAAAGAAGATGGCACACATGGAAAAAATCCAAAACACTTGTTCAATTTGTGAGTGCTTCCACTTGAACCAGTGCTCAAACACGGTACTGACAAGTAACACTTGGGGTTTAGAAGCAGCATTTCCATTAAGGAAAACGTTTGCCGCAGTTGCATGAAATCCTTACCAGGCACGGGGAGCCTTTTGTGCATTGCAGTTACACTCCATTAAATGCTTCCCAGGAGGGCTGGGGTGGCACAGCTCAGTGGCCCTGTGGGACACGTGGGCTTGCAGGGCACGTGCAGCCTCTGCTGCGTCGCTCACTTTGCTGGCCCCTTTCTGCAAAGAGCAGGGGATGGAGCAAGCATGGGCAAGCAGGGCACGGCCACCCCTCCTCGCAGCTCCTTCCAGGAGATGCCCCACAGGCTGGGCCACCAAAGGGCCCCGGGGACAGCCAAGTGCAGTTGTGCAAGGCACGGGGGCCAGGCTCCCTGCGGATGCTCCTGGAGGAAGCTGCCGGCTCACATCTGTCACGAGCTCTGTTTACAGGCGCGCCAACAGATGCTTGCAGCGAGAGTCGCTGAACTTTGACATCCAACATAAAGATGTAAACACTTCTCCACAGAAGATAAATCCTGAGTACTAAAAGGTGCTCTGGCTGACTTCTGGCCCTCCCCAACCCCACACCATCTGCCAAACCCAAAACTCCCACACATATCCCTTAAAAACAACAACAGTAAGAAAGGCACAGAAAAACCCCCAAGAAATTAACATACTAATAGCCACAGCACCAAGATTTTTTAAGTATGCTAACCAGTAGAGTTATTAAAAGTAAGCCAAATATAACTGATTGGAGAATAAAATGAACTTTACAATGTTTAGACAGATGGAATCTGATTTCCTGCTGTAAAGCTGCTGAATTTGGCATTGACCCTGAGCCCCAAAGGCAGGGGATCTGCTGCCCAAAACACACACGAGCTACCCAGTGTCCGGAATCAGCAGTCACTACTCTTCATATGCACCATTAAATTAAAAAGCATGAAAGTCTTCATAAATAAGGTTTGCAAAAAGAAATGGATTCATTTAATGCTAACAGCAGCCAAGACCAAAGCCCACTGCATATATTTGTGTATTTTCTTAAGAGGCTGTATATACAAGGGAGCTCACAAAGGGCTTCTTTAAAATGCTCCCTTGTAAATGTGCATTTGAAGGGTAATAGATATTGAATTAATGGAAATGTCCAAAAAATCACTGTTTGGAAATATTTTTAGGCCTTCATGTGGAAGAGCTAGAAGCAATCATGATGCTTTTCAATGCTAGCTAAGAAAATCCTTGTCCAGAAGGATTTACTTCTCCGATGCCTGATCCTATGAGCTATGGATGCAGCCAAACACAGCATTTACTGATAAACAGTCCTACTGACTTCAGTAACTTAAGCCAAGTAACTTCAGTGGTGTTATTCATGCCCTGTGAATATGAACGGAAGACTCTTGTTTAAAAAGGCTCCTCACAACAGCAAAGGCCAGCACAAGAGAGTCCCAAGTGAGGGTGAGAAAGGACACAAGGCAAAGAAAAGAGTCCTTATGAGAAATGCTTAGCCATTACCTGCATTTGGGGCTTTCTTTTTAATTTTAAACCAAAAGGGAGGAAAACATGAGCTCTCCTGGTATAACTACACAGTAACGTCAACACAATCTTATTGCTAACTCAAAAGTCAAACAAAAGGGACCCCCCCACCCCCTGACAGAACAAACCCCAAACCTCAAACCAAGCCCAGGTCTACAATTTCTGAATGAGGTCACGATGAGAAACTCTCCCAGCCTTCAAACCAGAAAGAAAAAAAAAAAAAGTGAAAACCTCCATGGAAAACATACTTGAGCTGTGTTTAACAAGGAACATCTGTAGCCTTCCAATTCCTGAGATGCAGAAATGCCGCAGAAGAGCTGCAATAACTTAAACACACAGGAAAAAATACTTTTGTTGCTGCCCAAACCATTTACAGGTGCCTCTGATTTGAAACTAAGGATACCAAGCTCTACTCTGTTTGCTGACATAACACCATGCTGTGAAGGACTTCTCTGTGAAGAAAATTCACTGAAAGCTGGTTTAACTGATAAAGTCTTTAGTGGTGAAATATGACATGTGTTTTTAAAGAGCCTACATTTTTTGCATATTATCAGTCAGCTGTTTCTATTTATAACATTCGATGTAAAAGTTTCTCTCAGTCAGCTAAGTAGGTATGCAATTAAGTATCCTGAAATTTTAGTGTCAGACTGAGGACAGTTTGCAGCAATTGATTCAACTTTTATTTCTCCTTGGATGAGTTTGTACAGATAAGATTTCCTCCACACACACATACCTTAATTATGTCTTACACATATACAATTCTTCCCTTGCAAGGGAATAGATGTTATTAAAAATGTGTGTTCTTAGGTGCTGTTCTGGAAGTCCTCAATTCTCAAAGGCTTAAACATAGTGCTACTTATACCAACAGCAATAACTGCACTTTAAAAAAAAAAAGAGTCCTTAGCTCACAGACTATATATTTACAGTGCTGACTATATATTTATTGGCATTACTTTTATATATACTTGGATGTATAAATGGAAGAAAGAGTAGAGAGTCCTATTTAGGTGACTAGAAAAATGTTCTTGAAATCAATGCCATGCAAAACAACACAGCTCTTCTGAAAGATTTCACTCCTCCCCCCAAGCTTTTTGTATTTGCTATCTATGCTTTCACTGCAGACAGCTTCACGTGTGTCTGTACAAGTCAGGAGCACAATGCAGTCCTCTTTGATCTGAAATAAGTAAAGTTCACAGTAGTCAGAAAAAAAAGAAAAAGGATAGAAACTGGAAAGAGGTTTTTCTCAATGGAACCATTGATTACTGAATATACACAATAAGTAATTTCAAACAAAGCATAGAATGACAGCAGGGCTTTTAGGACTTTATTTAAACATTCATTTGAGCACTTTATAAGCTCACACAACTTCATTAAAAATACAGTAGGACAATGAGGAAATGTCTGCTTTACTGTAAATAAAGCCTTTAAGGAAGAAATCACTTTAACCCCAAAACTAAATGCAGCAAAAATATCCTCAAACATGAAAAAAAATGCAGTAACTGTAATGTCATTTTATATACTAATGTGTATCTAAACACACAAGGAAAGATTAGGACCTACTTTTTTAATTCTAAACGTTCATAGACTTCATTGACATACTTAATATATTCGTATTAAGTATGAATATACTGTATTAATACAGTAGAGTCATAGACATGGTATTTCCAAAACATCCAGGACAGAGCCCTTTACCAGCTCTCTACACTAATGGAACAGAAAAACAAACAACACAACCGACCCACCCACTAGCTAACAAATGAGTACAGCATCTTCTCTCCTGGAAAGCATGAAGTTTGTACTTATAAAGGGAAACATATTTACCATATGAATTGTCTGCACATGGTAGCTTTTCCAGTCACTGCAGACTCCCTGTTTTGAAGGCCAGCCTGCAGGAAGCTTTGGAGAGCTACTCCAGAGCCAGCTGCAGCCCAGCATCGTGAGCATGTGCTAAGAGGGAGGTCACACCTTTCATCTCCCACTCCTTTATCTTGGGCCAGGGTGCTGAAACACAGGCCTGATGTACTCTTCCCCTCCTTGTATTTAATGAGGCTTTCATCTACCCCCATTCAGTGCCACGTTTTTCTTCTTTTCATAAAGAGCTATGAATTTTTCATAGCTATTTGCTCAGGGAAATCCAAACTTACAATGTGATATTCCCATTTTAGTACACCTATCTCATGTATTGGATATTTCCCACAGACCATCAAATCAGCTAGTTTTACAACCATCTCACACAGAGGATGACACCAGCAGGAAACAGTATCACAGTTGTCTAAAATGATTATTAGCAAATGAACTGTTTAACTGAAACACTCAGGTAATATATACAAGAACACTTGAGGAGGAATTATATCACTGTGTGATAATCAAGAAATTGCTACGCAGCTTGTTAGAATACCATTATATAATCCTACCTTCACACTGGGTAGGATTCCCTACAACCACCCCTTCAGCATACAACTGCATGGTGCTACAGATTTTTGTGGCAAATTAATTTCTGCAACTCATAAGAGAACAGAAAGAAAAAATTAAGAAGTAATGTAGTGCGATATGAAAATTTAATAATTCTGCAAACTGACATTGGCAAAGACTTGAAGTCCAGACTCATAAAAGTAAAATCCGAAACCAACTCCAGCAACAGATGTTCCCAGTCTCACTGCCCTGCCAATCATGGCATAGGAAGACATGCAGAATGCTCAGTGGAAAGGTGAGAAGTGCAAAGTCTAGTAGAAGCTACTGAATCAGAGAAGATGAATAACAATGCTGTGCTTTGATAAGGTCCCAGCGTTTTCATCAGTTTGTCATTAGACTTGAACATGAGCTCCAGCTGTCAAAATGATGTGGGAATCAATACACCAACCATGCCTCAAAAAGCATCATCACCCCATATTTCTGCAACCTCACCCCTTGTTTCCCCTCTCTGGTTCTTCAAAGTTATATTGGGCATTGCAGGGATTGCCAAACAGTCAGAGGTAATAGTAAAGCATTATCTCAGTTCCATTTCACCTGCTTGCAACCTTCCGCAGCCCATAGATAACCAAACAGACCAAGAGCAGAATGGTCTGAAAGCACATCAGGAAAAGCAATGGGAGAAAAGATAAGAAATTACCAATGTCAGCTGGCATAGTCCTTTTACACACTAAGTCCACTCCTGAAACCATAAGCCCTGAAAATGACTGAAGTTATCAAATGCAGTGAATTTCTACTATGCCTTTGGCTGTGCAGCGGCCAGCTCAGACCTGCTGAGGAGGTGGAATGCCACATCACAGGTCTGAAGGCCAATCCCTATGTCCTTCCCATTTTGCACCACCTGATTTTAACACATGCACACCCAAATAAAGGAGGCAATTTTTTGCCTTTTTTGCCTAGTGGTGTTTGTAACACCAGGGTTTTCTGAGCAATCAATTGGATGGCATCATGGTAAAGACTTGAGACTTTTTCCATATTATCTGAAGTTTCAGCTCGCATTATGGACATCGTGAAAAGGCAGTAACATCACACAAAACATGCACACAGAACACCATAAACAAGCAACTTATCTGCTGGTGGATGTCAGCCATTCTTTACTAGGGCACCAAAGCAAGCTGTCCCTTTTACAGGTGCATCTGTGGTTCCCTTAAGTATAAGGATTTTGCAGCTCAAAACACTTCTAAAAGTCAGGCTTTTTATGGCTACACATCCAATTACAAAATCCTGTGAAAATTACAGGTAGTCTCCCATGTAAGCATGTAGGTGACTCATACAAGGAGCTGGAGAAGGCTTGTGTTTAAGATGAAAGATGTGTTTAAAATGACATTTCCCGGAGGATGTTAGTGTAACAACAAACACATCCACACACAGCCTTTCTACACTGTAACTCAAATGTAATGGTGATGCTTTGAATGTGATGGAGCCTTCTTATTTTAGCTTGAAAAAGCCAACAGAGGGGACAGTTTCAGCCTTTCCACTTAACTGGACTTCAAATTTCAGTTGAGAAAGTCAAAACATGAAACATCCTAAATCTGAGAACCAATAACCTGGCCACCAATAACTTGGTGCAAGAGAAAAGAATGACAGAATCATAAAATGCCTTGGACTGGAAGAGACCTGTAAAGGTCATCTAGTCCAATCCCCCAGCTGCAAGGGGGAATACCTTCCAATAGACTATGTTGCTCA
Organism: Agelaius tricolor; assembly: GCF_023055355.1. Classification (NCBI taxonomy): domain Eukaryota; kingdom Metazoa; phylum Chordata; class Aves; order Passeriformes; family Icteridae; genus Agelaius; species Agelaius tricolor. The sequence continues at coordinate 20,752,565 of NW_027269262.1, read as the reverse complement.
AAACCTCATTTAACCTGACCTGAAAGACTTTCAGGTATCCACAGCTTCTCTGGGCAGTATGTTCCAGTGCCTCGTAGCCCTTTAAAAAAAGAATTTCTTCTTTAATCTCATCTATTTAAAAAATTACCCCTTGTCCTACTTCAACAGGCCCTGCTGAAAGGTTTGTCCCCAGCTTTCCTGTAGGCCCCCTATTGCTACTGGAAGATGCTGTAAGGTCCCCCTGGAGCCTTCTCTTCTCCATGCTTAACAACCCCAAGTTTCTCAGCCTGACCTCATAAGAGAAGCATTCCATGCCTTTGATAACTTCCATGGCCTTCCTCCATGGCTCCACAGGCTGATGATCTTTAAGTGCTGGGGGTCTCAGAGTTGGATACAGCACTTCAGGTGAGGTCTCATGAGGGTGCAGTAGAGGGGCAGAATTCCTTCCCCTGACCCACTGGCAATGCTGTTTTTGATACAACCCAAGATAGAGTTTGTTTCCTGGGATGTCAACACACTGCCAGCTCATGTCCAGCTTTTCATCCACCAGCACCCTGAAATCCCTCTTGGCAGGGCTGTTCTCAATTAATCTGTAGGGATACCAGGGGATGCCTCAACACAAATGCATGGACCTTCTACTTGACTTCATAGAACTTCATGAAGCATATGCATGTGCCCATTTAAGCTTGTGCTGTGCCCTCTGGATGGCATTCCATCCTTCAGGCTTGCCAGTTGCAGCACTCAGCTTGGTGCCATCTGCAAACTTGCTGAGGCTGTGCTCTATCCCACTGCCAATGCTGTTGATGAGGGCATTAAACAGCTCTGGTCCCAGTCCAGAACTCCAAGGGACATCCTTGTCACCAATTTACCACTGTCTGGATGCAATCATCCAACCAATTCCTCATCCACCAAAGAGTTCATCCATCCAATTCCTATCTCTCCAATTTAGAGGGAAGGATGTTGTAGGGTTCTGTGTCAAAGGCTTTAGAGAAGTCCAGACAGATGACACACACAGCTCTTCCCTTCTTCACTGATGTGGTTTCTCCATCATTTTCATCCCACAGTGCCAGCACAGCAGCAATTTAATCATGAGTACATTACATTTTGCCCATCAAAAGCCACTCTGCAATTCTGTCTGGTTCCTTTCCTGCCTGGAGAAAGGCATGTAAAGAAAGCAAGGGTTCCCTGTCTCTGAAAGACATGCTTTTATTTTTTTGGCCATGTGCCAGCCCCAACTTTCTGTTACTGTTAGGGATTATAACCTTTGAGAGGCCACCTTCCTCCAGTAAACTACATAATGACCAACCTATGTGGAACAAGGCTCTCACACCCAGCAGCATTACTTCAGCTTTGTCAGACACAATCATAGCAACTGACTGGAGAGGCAACAGAAATAACTATTAAAACCAAGTCACACATACAGGTCATACAAAATTAATATTTTATTCACAAACCTTTTAGCTTCCCACTCTGCCCTCCACACAAGAAGAAAATGCACAGCCAGTGTCACCACCATAATTCTGGGGGTTTTGACAATAGAATGGCCTGTGCAGTGCCAGGCATGCTGACATAGATGTGACTCACCTTTGTAAGTGAGACTTCAATCTTACTGTGATTCTGGAGATGTGGTGGGGTAGTTCCCACAGTGGAATGTTGCCAAAAAGGACTACACACTGTTTAGGAGAGACAGACCAGGAAGGCACAGTGCTGGAGCTGCCCTCTCGGTGAGGCAGCACTTGGAATGTATTGAGCTCTGTCTCAGGGTGGATAATGAGCCAGTCAGGAGCTTATGGGTCAGGATAAAAGGGCAGACAGGTAAGGCTGACACTCTGGGTGTTTGCTCCAGGCTGCCTGACCGGGAGGAGGAGGTGGGTGAGTCCTTCTAGGCAATTACAGCAGCCCCAAAATCACATGGGGGGGGCTTTAACTAACCTGACATCTGCTGGAAAGCTACACAGCAAACAAGCCAGGAGGGTCCTGGAAATCACCCCAGTCTTCAAAAGGAGCAAGAAGAAGGACACAAGAGACTATCAGCCAGGCAGCCTCACCTCAATCCCTGGAAAGGTGATGGAGTGCCTCACTCTGTAGGCCATCTCAACCCACAAAAGAGACAAGAAGGTGATCAGAAGTAGTCAGCATGGGTTAACTCATGCTTGACCAGACTGATTGCCTTCTGTGCTGAAACAACTACCTGGATGGATGCAGGGAGCACAGTGGATATTTTCTACCTTGACATCAGCAAGACTTTTGACACTGTCTCTCACAAAATCCTCATGGCAAACTCAATAAGTGTTATGTTGGATGAGTGGACAGTAGAATGGATTTGGAACTGGCTGAGTGGCAGATCCCAGAAGGTTGTGATCAGTGGTACACTGTCTGGTTGGAGGTCTGTCACTCGTGGTGTCCCCCAGGGTTCTATACTGGGCCCAGTGTATTTAATTTGTTCATCAGTGGCTTGGATGAGGGAATAGAGTCCCTTCTCATCAAGTTCACTACTGACACAAAGCTGAGAGGAGAGGTCAATACTTCAGGTTGTGCAGCCTTTCAGAGGGACCTGGACACATTGGAGAGCTGGGCAGAGAAGAACCTTCTGAAATTCAACAAAAGCAAGTGCAGGGTCCTACACAGAAGAACCTGTGGATCCTGGTGGACAACAAACTGACCATGAGCCAACACTGTGTCCTTATGGTCAAGAAGGCTGATGGTATCCTGGGATACATTAGGAAGACCATTGCCAGTAGGTCAAGGGAGGTGATCCTGCCCCTCTGCTCAGCCCTGGTGAGGCCACGTCTGGAGTGCTGTGTGCAGTTCTGGAATCCACAATACAAGAGACATGGAGCTTCTGGAGCAGGTCCAGCTGACACCTCTTGGTAAAGAGTCTGGAGAATCTCTTTTATTCACAGCCTTAAGAAAGGCTGAGGAAGCTGGGCCTATTCAACCTCAAGAGGAGGCAACTATGAAATGACCTCATTAATCTGTATAAATATCTGAAAGGAGGATGTCAGGAGGATGGAGCTAGGTTCTGCTCAGTAGCTCAAAACCACAGGAAAATAAGCCACCAGCAGAAACTGATGCACAGGAAGTTCCACCTAAACACAAGTAAAAACTTCTTTACTGCAGGTAAAGGGTGACCAAGCACTGGAACAGATTGCCTAGAGAGGTTGTGGAGTCTCCTTGACTGGAGATATTCAAGAACCACCTGGACACAATCCTGTGCCACGTGCTCTAGGATGACCCTGCTTGAGCAGGGAGGTTGGACCAGATGACCACTGTGGTCCCTTCCAACCTGACCCATTCTGTGATTCTGTGAAAGCTTATTTTTTACAGAGTTGTGAGAAAGACAAAACATAGAGGAGCAATGCCCATACCTGACCATAGTCTGTCCTGAATACAACAACTCCTTCTGCACAGGAATGAACAGTGCTGGGATAATGCTGATTATTTTCTCGCAGCCAGACCCGAGACCCCTGCAATAAAAAAAAGCCAGAATTATAGACGACATAAGAGAAAAACTGAGGAAATAATTCTACTCACTATTTTTCTCTGGAAATACTTCTCAAGGGATAGGAGAGAAAGAGAAATCCAAATAAGCAAGTGAAAGAAAATAAAATAATCTCTTAGCAAGTATTTGTTGGTTTCTGCTTGATCAGTAAACACAGGAGAACTACACTGAAGTGCCTTTTTTTTTCACAAGTTCCTAAATGCTGGGAAGAGCAGCTGGAGCCAATCCTCTGATTCACTGAGTCATGTGCCTCATGCTAGCACATGTAAAATTACAGAACCCTGTTTGAATTTACACACAGTTTAGAAGACCCGCCCCAAAGCCAGCTGGCTCCCTACCTGTTTATTTTCAACCTCAGTCAGACACTCCCAACACTTCTATCTTTCACCTTTTTTCTAAACTACTTCCCTTTATATGGGTCTCCTCTCTTCACTGCACAACAATGCAGAGGATTAAAAAAAGACCAACTAGTAGCAAGCAAGGTTACAAAGAACTGATATTTGCTATGGAGGCATAGGAGACACTGTCAGTGAGACAAGCCAGCCTAGAAGAGCAGGTAGAGCTTAATGTTCCCTCTACCACCTGGGTGGTGATGCAGATGCAGCATTACGAAAAGAGAAATATCTAGCACTGAGAACAAGGGAGGAGGACCACAGCTGATGCTGCAGCTCCAGTAAAAGCCATCCCACAAGCAACAGCCACGCGAGTTGCTCCTGCGTAGGAGAAGACTTTAGCTGGCATGAAAACACTTAGCAGCAGTGACCTATGGCCTGACTTCCAACCAAAACTACACTCCATTCTCTTCAAACATCTGGCTCTATATCAGGGCCAACAGTATTTTAGTGGCTTTCAGAAAACAGAGATTTTTTTCACCAGAACAGTCAAATATGCTCCTAAAGCAAAAGTAAAGGAGTGGTAGGAAAGTGCTGGGATATACCCTGACAATCATAAGGTTTGGGTGTACAGTCATAGAAAAAAAAGCCAATTAAAATAATTTTGCAAGCTAGCATCCAAAGGCTGTCCTTGCCTGAATTTTCACACAGAGAAACCAGACATAAAGTCTTTTTAAGGTGGATGGAGTGAGGCCTGATTTATAATCAAGACAAATACAGATTTTTATTCTGCTGCCTATTTAGGATGAGTGGCTCATGAGCTTACCATGGACTTCAGCCACATTACAAGTTACATATGCTTTTAGACAATGTTGAATAAATGTTATTCTTCTTTCTATGATGGGACAATAGCAGCACTTAGACAAAACAGTACTCATGGAGGATTTAAAAACTCTTGCTGTTTGGTTTCCCTAAATGGGAAGAGCTCACCTGGACACAGATGAGGCAAGAGCATCCCTCTTTAGTTTTTGCCCCTGCATCTTTTCACAAACTGCTTTCCAATTTCAATGTTGCAAACGCCTGTGGGGCATTTGCCCTTTTACTTCCAAAACCTCGAGTCAGGTGGTTTCTGGATATACAGCAATTCTGAAGCAGTTCAAATGCAATGTTCATAAACTCCAAAGTGCAGGGCTAAGGCAGATGGAAGCAGAAAGGAGAGTGCCAGCTCCTGAGGTGGGTGAGTGGCAGCAGGGGACTGGGAAACAGTGGGGAGATCTTCCCCAGAAGTGGTAAAAGCAATAGATAAGACTGTAACATTAAATTCAAAATCCAGAACCAGCAGTTGGAACACTTCCACCCACTCTCCTGGGTCTACATCAGACTCTGGTCTTCAAATAACCAAGGGCACTGCTCTGTTTTTATTCTCATGAACACCACAAACATCCCCATGCTGACTGGTTCAAGGGTACCTCTCACCCTGCACTTCCCAAAGGAAGGAAGGCTGATGTGAGGGCTTTGCTCATGGACTTCCTCTGCTACCTCTGCACCAGAGCCAGCAAACAGAAATGTCCTGTGTCCCTTGGGTACAGACACAGGAGCAATGATAACTTGAAGGCTACATATTTGGTACTAAGGAGTTTCTACCACAACCACCATGTAGAGACAAAGGGGTTTTTCACATTAATGCAGGTGCTGCCATCAGGTCACTGTTCCCAAGAGTGCCTGAGAGTGAAAACCTGAGGCTTGCAGCTGCCCTGTGGGGCTGGGTGATGCAGAGCCCACTTAATTCACCATGGAATGGACCTAAAACCCATAAGCATGTGTGGAAACCCAGGGCACCTGGAATATTTCTCTCTCTGCTCTGGGGTGCCCTGAGTCCCAGGGGAGCACTGACTTCGACCCTCATTCATGGAGAAAGTTTCCTAGACTTCAAGGTAGACTAGAATCCACAAAAGTGTGAAATAAATTATAGAGAGTAGTGTACGTGTATCACTTAGTGAGAAATTAGGTTTTGAGATTTTTAGTATGTTCTGGATGGAAACAAGATGGAGGGCCCAGGGTGTCATCGTGGGTTTCTTCTTCATGCTTCTTCTCCCTTCTTCTTCATGGGTTTGGGTGGCATTTTGTAATTGGGCAGAAAAGTCCATATTGTGGGCTCTGTGGGATCAGTTATTGGGTTAAAAGGGAAAATAATCTAGGTGTCAGTTCTTAATTGGATAGTTTAGTCTTAAAAGACCTTGTAACAAGAGATTGTTGGCCATTTTGTGCCTTCCAATGAAAAGCTGCCAAACTCACAGTAGTGAGACTGTTTTACTGATAAGACATAATAAACACCTGAGTCCGAACATGAACTACTGTCTCAAGTGCCTTCAATCCAGATCCAGAGAAACCCACAAACATGAGTGCACAGCAAGACAGATGATGTGATGATGCACCCATGCTACACCTTGCCATACAGTGAAAGCAAGGTGAGCTGAGCTTTGCCTGGGATTCCTGCATGTCCTCAGCCACTTCACTTCATTCGTGCATCATGGAAGGCTGAAATTGACAGGGACCTCTTGTGAGCCTCTAGCTCAGGGGCTCAAGCAGGATCTCATAAAACTGGCTGTGAAAGCACTCAGTCACACCCACAGTAGAAAGTGCTTCCTGATGTTCAGTGTGAGCCTCCTGTGTTTCAGCCTGTGCCCAATGTCTCTGAGCCTGTCACTGAGCATCACCAAGAAGAGCCCCCTCCTCTATTATCTTCCTTCCAGGTATTTACATACACTGGTGAGATTCCCCCTGAGCCTTATCCAGGCTTAAGAATTCTAGCTCTCTCAGCTTGTAGGCCTAGGAGAGAGACCTTCATGATATTTCTGGTCTTCTCTTAGACCCTATCCAGTATATCCATGTCCCTCCTGCACTGGGGAGCAAACAACCAGACACAGCACTCCAGCTCACAGCTCACCAGGGCTGGGAAGAGGGGTAGGATCACCTCCATCAACTTGCAGACAACACTTTACTAACAAGTCCAACAGTAGTGTCTATAGAAACCTCGTGAGATGAGAGATACTCCTGACTTAACACAGGACACCAGAAGAAAGAATCTTCAGCTCATTAAACCATCCTACTCAGTCAGACAACCACTGTTTCACATTTGAATGGTTTTTTGTTATTAGTGGGACTATTATGGCATAAAACGAAAGGACTACAAGGTTGTCAAGCTCTCAGAAAATTTTTATTTCACTGGTCTTTTTTGCCTTAACCTAATAACCCCACAGAAGCAAGGCACAGCAAAGCTTTCCCAGCAAGGCACAACAAAGCTTTCCACAGCAAACATAAATTGCAAGGGATTTAATGATGGTGGCTACTGTCACCATCAGGCTCTGGAGACCAGACAGCTTGAAGAGCAGATGCATGTACTACTGTCATCCTAAGCAGCAATGAGAATTTGGTCCCAGCCTGCACACACCATCCCCTCCTCCCTCCCCAGAAATACTTTTGCCAGCCTGCTGCTGGGCACTAAAGGTCTGTCCTGGTCAGTCTCCACCATCTCCTTCTACGTGAGCTCAATGCACCTAAATGCATACATAAAGAGCAAAAAAGCCTATCAGCCAAAATGCAGTCAAGTTCCTCAAGTGTTTCAGGACAACCAAACCTCTGTTATTCCACTGGTTTATTATTTGCCAGCATCTCAGAAGCTCAAGTAACGTGAAGTTTATGCTTTCAAGAGCAATGAAAAGCTTGTAAACATTAAGCCGCAACAAAATTTGCCAAAACCTCAGCATTCAAAATTAGCCTCTCAGAAGGAGGAGAATGTTTTCCATCTTGAAATTAAATAATTAATGCTGCAAAATATCTTTTCTGGCTGTGAAGGGGAAAAGAAGGGGCCTGCACAGAAGCCTACACTTGTTGGGCTAGTGCTATAATAAGCTTTTTAAAGCAGGGAAAGGGGTTGATTTAAACAAATGTACATTGTTAGGGGTCAATAGCTGCTATTCAAAGGAGGCCAGAACAATGCAGCTCACAAAGCTGGAGGCATCTGGAATGCAAATACAACATGTTCCCTGGCAAGGTAGCTCTACAATGGAGTGTCTGTCCATGGGCCTTTTCCTATGGGTGGGGCAAAAAAAAAAGGTCTTGGCAAGAGATACCTTGCCAACTATGCAAGCTACAGACATTGATCCAGCTGCCATCTCTCTGCAGTGCATTAGCCATGCACTGGTGACAAAATCTTCACCAGTGCCTAATTTATGGACAAGACTTGGCATACAGGACCCACCTGAGGAAGGAATCCCCTCAATGCACATGGTGGCTTACATTGACCTCAACCTCTTTTGCAGGGAGAAGCCTGGTGTCTTGGGTTAGTCCAGAGCTCCCTGACAGCCAGCCTTCTGTGGTAATAGGGCAAAGAAAGCCATGGAACACTAACTACAGCCCAGTGGTTTTTATTTCCATGAAGTAAGGTTGTAAAAATACTTGGAATAGTGCTTGCAGAAGAACAGCTGTATGCCATCATTTCCGTAGCAAATAAATTTCTCCTGACTGCAAAACTGAAAGGAAATAGCTTTGCAGATCTCACAGCTGCAAGACCACCTGGAGAAGTCCTGGTCCTTCTACCTCACAGATTTTAATGCTGAAAATGCAAACACTACTTCTTGTCTTCCTTGGACATGACAAAAATCCATTCTTTTTTTACTTTCTGTTGGATATATATGCTGAAAATCACAAACTTAATAAAGAACTTTATCTCAATTAAGTAAAATGGTGGAGCATTCATTGCAAAACTCTAATTAACAAGTTAGATTTTATATGCACCCATGCTGTATGCTGCACAAAATAACTGCACATTAATTACATTTTATAAACACATATATTGTATATATGTCTACATGTGAAAAAGCAGATACTGTATAACAACTGTGTTCTCATCTTAGTGCAAAAGCTACTCATTCACACCTTATAATGTGAAATCCAGTCAATACATCAGTGCAGTTGATTCAAAACAGTTAAAATTGCTTTAAATGAAGAGCTATGAATGTAGGTTATGCTGTATCTGCATTCAAAAAGCTGCCACTATTGACGCTTGCCAAAGTGAAAGGAACAATAGTCAATATGTATTTAGAGAACTTTTTGTTTATGCACCTCAGTAGCTTGGCTCCAAACACAAAGTCTGAGAGACAGGAAGAGATGTTATTAAGTGGGTCAAGCAGGACGTAGCTTTTCAATGCAAAAGATAACCAAAACCACATTTATCTTCATCCCTTCTCTTTCCTAAGTCACAAACTGACGACAGTTAAGGAGGGGCCACGAAAAGAAAGAAGTCATCAAGAAAAAGACCACAACTTTGCTAATTTCAGATTAATAGTCAGTTATTGTGCCGAAAACTCACCCTTCCCTGTTGGCTTTGGCTACTGAAAACAGTTAAATTTAGGTACCCAAAACCATATTAAGTGCCTGGCCAGACTACTCAATGGAAAGTTCACTGGAAGATGAATATCCCTCACTGACTTCAATTCACATATGAACCATTCAGCCTCTTGAGCAGAAAACCAGACCTGTTCTTCCACATCTAAGTCCAGGGAAACAAGCAGTAATGGCCATTTGTCTGATGTATTGCTCTTTAATTCAGAATGTTGGTCTAGATGCCCTCCTTTGCACTGCCTGGCTTCTCTGGTGCTGCTTTCCATCAACAAAAGGCTTCCAGAAGATCTGGTCATCAGTGGTGGCTGAATGTGGGACCTACTATAAAAGTCTGTGGCTACTACTGTCACACACAATGTACAAACGGGAAATCAATGAACACTCCAGAAATTGCACCAAGACAGTGCCACCAATAGGCTCCATTTCTCGACAGCCAGGCTGCCCCTCTCTGCCAACAGTCAGGAATCAGCAGTGTTTATTCAGGGATGGTAGTGTAGAAAGGGATGGACAGAGCTACAGAGAAGGACTAGTTGAACCCTGTACATAGTGAAAGAAAGTGCAGCTTTGTAAGTTTATTTCAAAATGCAATCTAAATTTCAGTTCCTTAACTTCATGAACTGATTATTTACATAAATCAAGGCATATACTTAATCCAGCTTAATGGGGTAAAATTACTTTTCAAATCCTAACAGTAATATTCGCAACTTCCTCAGAAAACACTCAGGAGTAAAATACTAACACCTTCCTCTCAATAAACTGAGTTCTGTCTCTTACATAACACTATTTTCTTTCCTGTTTTAAAGCAGAACAAAGCCATGAAGATGTTTCCATGGGATATAAGGCCAGTTCAGGGGGGTTAGTTTCCTGCAGAGCAAAATGCCCTTGAAAATGAGATATTTCTGTTGTCTGTCAATCCCCCACATCAGATCAAAGCACCAGCTCTCCTGCTCCTGAGGTCTGCACAACAGCTGCTGATTAACCTTCAACAGGCTCCATCTCCTCCTGTTTCAGTAACCGGAGATAGCACAGAGCTAGTGATGGTATACTACTTTAAAAATAAGAAACTGGATTAAAACATATATTATTACTGACTTGAAAGGGAACCAGAATAAATCTGTACCCTCCTCAGCCCTTTGAAGGCACCAGCACTTCTTACAAGACCACTGCTTCATATAAGATAGTATTTTCTACACAATTTTTAAAAACCCCAACATATAACTGCACAAAAAAAAATTTATCTTTCAGTGATGCCCAACACAAACAGCACACAGACATTACTCTCAACATATGCAGGTGGACAATCATGTTCCTCCTCATCTTCTGCTGTTGAGTGTGAAGACATCCATCACTAATAGACCTCATTCAAAAGCCAAGGACAACTCCATCAAAAAGCAATTGCACTTCTCTGCTACAGCTTCTGAACATGTGGTTGTCAGCTCTTGAGGACAACAGATTTCTGCATGGCTAGGAAGCAGCAACTTTATCATGCACTCAAAAGCAAATCCAGCAAGAAGACACCATCAAGTCTTTTTGGAAGAGCTACTGGTATTGGCACAGTCTGTTATGACTTTCATGAGAGATTCAGCAAACTTGTTTTGACAAGTTTTGCAAAATGCTTTTTTTCACTTTGAAGACTGCCTAACCCATACCCCAGCATCATGGCTGCAAAAACATGACAGTGCAGGAGCTTGGAAAGCCTACTGCCATTATTGATTGTGGTCAAGTTAGGCTGCTAGCAGACAACAGCTTGTTCTCATGCCTGCAAATGTAAGGTAAAGAAATAACAGTTTCTGTGCAGTCAAGACAATGGCATTACTGGTTAATTCTGAAATTAAAAGGCATTGCTCCAAGTACTACTTGGCAACTGACCACGAACAGAACTGCAAAAACGAAGCAGGGAAACACATACAGCAACTTTTCTCTATCTACTGGATCTACAGTTCCAAGTCCCATTTTACATCATCATCACTGGGTATCACAGACTTGCCTCGCTTATGGCACTGCCTCCACCACTCTCACCCCTCTACCTTTGCTTGGAATGAGGAGGCAGGATTTTGATCTGTTAAAACTCAGTAAGGAAGATAAGTAATCCAAAAAGAAAATACGTGGGTGAGGAGAAGGAAGAGGAGACAGCTACTGAGGACAGCAGCGAGATGTAGGGCACACATGGGCAAAAGAGCTGCACATCTTTCTCTCCAGGTCTGTGTTGGGGCAGGGGGTAGCAATCGCCAGGCAAGCGACAGACATCCTGGTGTACTCATGGTCATCTTAAAAGTAGCATGTAATTCTCTCCCCTTATTTGAGTCCTTGAAGAGGAATATACAGTACACTCAAAAATCCCCTTAAAATTTGTCCTGAGAACCAAACAAGCCCCAACTCTGCATCCACAGAATTCAATGAGTTGCAGTTCTGTCTTTGATGACGGCATGGTTTTGTCAAGCACTCATATTTTTCTCAGAAACTCACTTTTTAATTAATAGCAGTCATGACCACAAATGCGAAAACGCATGAACAAAACAACAGCAACAAAAAACCCCTAACAACAAAGCCAAACACAAAAAATTCCAACAGGTATTTTAAGGAATGCAGAACTGAGGAAGGACAGTGCACAAGAAAGCACCAGGGGAAGAGAGACTCCACTAAGAATTGATCACCAAAGTTTACAGCAATGCAGCCAGCAGCAGCAGTTGTCCCAGCACAAGTGCCCAATTTCAGTCACCACTAGCTTCTGCTTACATCTCTTTGCCACATCATCTAGCCAGCTCTCACACTGCTCTGCAGCTCTACCAGTGACTCAGGGAAAAGGAGAACAGCCTGCCAAAATGCCTGTAGCTCATCCACCATGCCTGGTTGGGCCTGGCAGTCTCCAGTCCAAAAGCTGCCAGCTTGGTAATGCTTTGCTTATGCTACATGACATGCTTATAAACACACATCAAGGGGGAGGATTTTTAAATCCACACATGTGAGAAATCATGCTAGCACTCTCTTCTCATTCCTTGCTTAAGTGGCTCTCTTGGGACTTGGGTTTCAAAGACCAATGAGGCAAAGCAATGGTAGAAATTTCTTCACTACCTTCTTTGTTGGAGCTCAATCACACAGCTTTGCTCTTCTTCAGAAACTTTGCCCTTAAAAACTCAAAAGTCATCTGCACAGGTAGCTAATGGTCTCAAAACCACTTTTCACAAGTTTTGCAAAACACCCAATCAATTTTTTCACCTTCCTCTTGCCTCTCCCGTCTGGACACAAAGCAAAGCCAGGCAAGCCAACTCACGAGCACTAGCCACAGGGCATGGGGGAGACCAACCATTCTGAATCAAGGTTTAGTTTGACACTGAACTTGAGAGATGTTTCTCACTGACTGTCTGTAAAGCCCAAGGAGACTTTTGTTTCCAAAATGTGAACTCCTGCTTGCAAATGTACATCTTCAGTCTCATTTCAAAACATTTTGTTGAGGAGCAACATCTTAATTGAGTACTTCAAAGATAATTAAGTGGAAAAAGAAAAAACATTCATTTGGGCACATTTGTTCTGAAGAGAAGCAGTTACTATTTATTTTCATGAGACACTAGACTTTTCATTAGGTTCATTAGTCAAGCACTGTTCAGTTCTTAACACTGATCTCTATGTAGCTGGATATGGAAATTTTTGAAGATAATCCACTATGAAACAACTACATCATAGTACTAGTTTTTCTACAGATGCTAGTTGTGCTACACAAGCATGGATATGCCTTGTCTAGAGGGACAGTATAACAATTCAGCCTAATTTGGATTTGCAAAGCAGATGAAATTTCTGATCAATATACATCTTCTACCTTTGAACAGTCTTTGTCAGCTATCTGTTTTTATTCTGGTAGTATTAGTCAAAGCCTTCTTCCATCAAGAAGCATCACTGATACAACGCCAGTGTTGCACCTAAAAGCAAGCAGGAGAAATTGCATTTAGCAAGGTAAGGACTATTCCTGGCTTCTAGGAAGCTCAGCATTGCCTTTTTCTTTTTTTCCCTTCTCACGCCAAAGAAGCAGGCAATTCCAGGAAAGCGTATCTTTATCAGGGTATCAAGTGGGATTCTGGTGTGAAAAAACTAATCCATATTAAACAGCAGACTGTGCAAGGTAACAAGCATACTTAGAAATTATTCCCAAGAACAATACTACCACTTTCACTTTAAAATTTACTGGCATCAAAGCACAAAAGGTTCCACTTTAGTTTTATATTCCATATTGTCAGTTTCCATGATCCTTTTACAGGTCTGAAAACATTAGAGGGATTTTTTTGTATTTTGTTTATGTCTCTCTGTAACTCAAAAATATCAGTTTACACATGAACAACTTTCATGCATTGAAGTAGGGATGGGTGAGCAAGGAAAGTATTTACAGACTCAATTGTTGCAAAAAACAGTTATAAGATCAGAACCATAAGACAAAAACAAACTGACCCACCCAGCCTACATTCTTTGTAAGTATTTTGGGTTATTTTCCCCCCTCTCTTCTTCCAAGCTCTATATTTGCTTGAAATTAGAACTCAGGACTTTGTAGAGACACGGGTCACACTTTGGTACCATAAGACTTAGCAAGACTTCATTCCAAGGCTTGTGAAAATGAGTGAGAAAAGAGAATAATGGACCACAGTTCTTTCATTCTTTTAATAATAGAAACACTGATAATTGAAAATAGGAGAATTATAAATGTCAGGTCATAAGTTCTTTTGTTAAGTTGCATTGATCCCCTCACATTGAATTTACAATTGATGATTTAGTATGCTTCATTTCACTTGGCAGCTTTGCTCTCACAAAATGATCGCTACAGATCTCTCTCCTGCCACAGGGACACAAGTATTAGAGGGATGTATTTACACTGAATTATTTTTTTACTTGGCTAGCTCATGCTTCAGTTTGGGTGGTTTTGGGTTTTTTTTTTGGGGGGGCGGGTTGTTTGTTTTTGTTTGGGGGGTTTTGGTTGGTTTTCTGGAGGTTTTTTGTGCTTTTTTGTTTGTTTGGTTGGTTTGGATTTTTCTTTGTTTTCTGTTTTTTAAACCAAATTTTGGCAAGCTATATGGGGTTTGCCCTACAAACACCAGAACTCTTTGCTAACCTTGCCCACCTATAATGTCTTTCAGATGTCCATAGGACCCTGTATGTAGGTAAAACATCTATAGAATAAGAAGAAACAGATGAAAAACAGTCGGTAAATTAGGATGTGCTGTTGCACCTGTACAGCAGGTGCATTTCAGCCTTGTCTTTCTGAAGCCCATCTGAGTGGTCTGACCCCTCACCGAGGAACAAATCCCAGCTACACTTTGACCACAAGCACTTGAGACGTTTGGGCTGCTCAGACCTGAGCAGTTGGAGCTCAGGTCCTCCATTCCCAGAAGCCACAGTGACTCCCAGAGAGCTTCCACCAGCAGCCCCTTCTCCATCCTGCTTGTATGCTTTGCTAAAACTCAGGGCCAACATCCAGGATTTGGGACAAGCACCCCTTCACAACACCAGCTCCAAGAGATGAGACACTTGAGCAGCCCAGCAGCCTGCCCCACACACCTGTGGGCACAAGGCAGCACACCACAGCTCAAAGGCAGGAATGGGAGCCCAGGGAAGCCTGATGAAGATTAGACACATCATGTCTACACCCAGCCAGAAAAAAGTGGATTTCTGGCCTGCAGCAAGTGGGGGAGCAGCAGCACTGAGGTGCATTTGGGAAGCGTGGGCAGATGTTATCAGGCTTTCAGCATCATACAGAATGGGTCAACATGGGTTCTTGAGGTGGTGGGGACCAGTACTACATTCCCAGGACCTAATCATCCCTTAAAATTAAATAAATAACAACACTAAAAATCTAGGTGGTAACAAGGAGGGGAATCATACTCCTCTACGTCTGAAGCCCACCTGTGCTGCCTGGCTTCTAGAAGCAGGTTTGGAAAATGGGATGACAACTTTGCCACAGTGTAGGTGTCCCAGCGAATGGCAGGCAATACGGTGTCCTTCCATGCTCTCCCTCCTTGCCTTTTGCAATTTGGATGAACACTCAAAGAGCCGACACTGCCACTAAAGTCCTAAGTTGGAAGGCTAATGTTAGCAACTTCCCACACTAATTTGTACACTGCAAACCACAATAATCACTGAGCAACTCCAAATTGCCTGTCTGGAGATCACCTGATGAAAACACAACCAATTAAGCAGAACGTAATGGCACACTTTATCATTAGAGGGCAGAGCACTGGCTCATTCCCATGCACCTGAGGCAGAAAGGCTGGCAAGCACACCGGGTGCTTACAGGGAGCTGGGGGATGCAGGGGTGCATTGCTGGGCTGGCTGAGCACGGCCTGAGCTCAGCCTGGCTCCTCACACACAACATCAAGACCAGCCTCACTGTGGGAAAGGTTTTGTAGCTCAAAAGGACACATGCACTTCTTATGGTGCATAATATCTGATGCCTTTTGCCCTCTGACTTTCTGAAGCTCACTGCCTTGCATGCAGCAATGAATGCACATCTTAAAAAACAAAAGCAAGCAGGCAACAGTGCTTTAATGAAATCCCAGCAGTGTATGAAACCATTAATAACACACTAACTAATGGATATTGTACTTCTACACAGGAAAGGAAAAGATTTTTTACTGATGAGTTATGGGAGCTTTAGTCAACAGAACAGAACTAAGTACCTAAGTAAAAGAGTAATCTGGGTAACACTGTTTAAATATATTTTCCTCTATTTTTAGAAGAGAGGGAGTGGTGGAAAAGAGTTGAAGGGTGCCCTCAGTTAGACTCCCAGCACGCCTGTGAAGAGACACACAAGTCTACACGCAGAGGGAAAAAGAAAAAGTTTATTCCACCTGCCATTTATTTTAGAATTAATTCACATTTCCAGCATCTGAAAAAAGGGATACTAAAAGGACTCTCCGAAATCTCTCTGCACCTGTCTACAATCATGCAGAGTGTCCTTTCTTCCACTTTCCTATATCATCTTTTCTGATGATACATACTCTGATCAATATTTTGGGTTGCCTGGGAGGAAACAGTCCCTGAGACTTTGGTGGGCAATTCTCTTGCACCTGGAGCAGACAGGAGAACTGCTAGCTCTTCCCATTCCCTCCTTCTCCAATGATTACCTTCTTCTCCTCCTTCTCAGGTGAGGAACTCAGAAAAGACTCCCAACAAATCTTAGAACTCAGCCATGAACAAAGATGTAAAACACATAAGATTCGATCACTGTTGTCTTTCAATGTTTTTCAATTTTCTCTTGAAATATGAAGACAATGTGTCAAACTGCAAAGGATAGAAGCCTATAACCAAAATAACTTGTTATTCAATTCAAAATTCGTGGCTTTTCATAAACAGTATCTAACCTACCAACCATAAAACAAACACAAAGATGTCAGTAAATATGAAATTTTTTGATTATGAGTTACTTCTCAAACCTGTGATCATAAGTTTTTAAACAAAAATAAATTGCAACAGGCAGTTGAAAACACCTAATTCACTTTGCTGACACACAGGACAAGGGAAATTAGGTGGCAGTAGCGGAAGAAAAATTTAATGCCAGCCCAGTCTCCTTCTCAGCTGTTGCACAGTATGACCAGGGCTAATCTCCGCTTTCCCAAAGGACACATGACACCAAAGCAGGCTGCATGGTGGCCTTTCACACCACACTAATGCAGGCAGAAGGTGCCACTCGGTATAAAAGAGTTTGGGATCCATGTTGAAGGGAGATTTAGCAGTAAAGTTTGCATACTGGGTAAAGTTAGAAATCCATGAAGTTCAGTTAAAAGACAGCGTTTCCTGCATGCACTTTGAACACTTTTGCATTTTATCAACTTTAAACTTCTCGGAAACAAGGTGATGCTTTGCAATGCTCCCCACTGCAGAGCCTGGTCACTGCTGATGAATACCAATGGTATGCAGCAGAGGCAAGGTAAAAAGGCAGCCTGAAACACTGCATTCATTATATTCAGCCTCCCAAGGTCACAACCCTCTGAAAACCAATCTCCTGCTTTTTTGCTTACTCCATTTCTCCCTGACCAGATACATTTCCTTGCAGTAATGCTACACTCATCAGGGTACCTGTTTAGATTCTTCTGCACTTGTGCAACTAGAAAATGAAATGTCTACAGGGGAAGTCAGCAGAGTCATTATGAAAAGTCATTATTGCTTTTACTCGCATTTTTCCTACATATTACATTAAAAAAAAATACTCCTTTGAAGTTCATTCACTACTGAACTATCAGAAGGGAACACCTTTAGTAGAAAACACAGAAACAGAGTATTTTATGTATTTTATATGAGCAAATCTTCTCTCCTCCTGCCACAGACACTTGCACATCATACACTGGACAGAACACTGTAATTGCATATTGTTCCATCTCACATCTATGGACAAGCCCCCAAGGCAGCTCACAGGTTCCTTGGATGTGCAGTGACACACCCTTCCCCACGGCTTGCAGCACCTTTTCCAAAGAAGCTTAAAATCTTCACTCCACCTTTCAACAGAAAGGTGCGTCACGTTTCCTCATTTGCAGGCACACCTAGAGACTTGACACGTTCCCATTCTGCATCCTTGTTTCCGTGACAAGGACAGACACCTACTGTATGACTATGGTATTTGATTTTTTTCTTTTTCTTTCTTCAATGCATGTTTACAAGAGCTGGTAATTATCAAAAGGAAAAATGACTACCTCAACCTAGTACTTATAGCAGGAGTAGGAGAAGCAGAAACACAAAGAAGTTGCTTCTATAATTTTTTTTTGCACACATGCGTGTTTTACTGTACAGCAGATTGTAAAAAACCTAAACTAAACCACAAAGCAATTAGAAGAGCTTAACCAAGCAGAAGTAATTTAAAGCATTACCCCCTGACAAAATAGGCATATATCTCAGAGATAACCAGGAGTAAGGAAATACATCTGAGTTCAGACTATCTTCTACTTTACTACGTCCAGTGTGCAAAAGTATTATTAAACCACGGCTGAACAGCTACAAGCCTGTCAGCAGGCAAAGGACCTCCTCAGACAAATAATTTTCACTATACACTGTAATCTCCCAGAGATGCACCATTCATCTATCAAGGTGGGAACCTCTTGCACCTAAGCCCTTCCCATTAGCCAAGGGGATTAGCTCAAGCAAGCAGTGAAGCATTGCTGAAGCAGACAGGCAGAATTTCCCTCCCCCCCCATTTCTCCAGGATCAGGTCTGAAATAAGATCACACTCTTTACTAACTGATGTGACCCACTTGGGTCAAGATGCCAAACTCAACCAGAGAGGAGATCCCATTTCCTTCACACACACATCTGCCAGCTGTGACTGACAGTCACGTTTTCCCCAGCCTGGAAGAGCCTGCAAGTGCCAGCTGTGGAAAGCTGTGCTTCACCATATTAGAAAAACTGATGCAAGACCAGAGGAAGGACTGGGAAGAACGCAGCTGCTTTGAGACAGAGATATACCAGACAAAGAAAGGCCACGAGAATGCCTGGGGGTATGGAGCAACTCTCCTACAAAGACAGAGAATTGGGGTTGTTTAGGATGAAGAGAAGGCTCCAGGGAGACCTTATTATGGTCTTCCACTACCTAAAGTAGGCCTACAAGAAAGCTGGAGGAAGACTTTTTGAAAGAGCATGTAGTGTAAGCACAAGGAAGAACGGCTCTAAACTGAGAGGGCATGTTTACATTAAATATAAGGAAGAAACTCTTTACTGTGAGGTTGCCCAGAGAACCTGTAGATGCCCCTGCTTCGAAGCGTTCCAAGTGCAGTCTGGATGGGACTTGGAGCAACCTGGTCTAGGGGATGGTGTCCCTGCCCATGCAAAGGAGGGTTGAAACTAAATGGTTTTTAAGGTCCATTCCAACTCAGACAATTCTATGACTCTCTGATATTCAAAACTGAAATTGAGCAGGTTTTTAGGCTGGTGAAAGTAATGAAATGACAGCAGAGATGTAGGGGGTGTGACACATTATTTGCATATGAAGCAGAAGTATCTTTGAGGTGAGCTCAGCATGTACAGGCAGGGGGATCCAGCTGCTAGCCAGAGCTAGCAAGACCATAGCCAAGAGCAAGCTCCTCTTCCCACTCTACACATCTTGTCTTCAAGAAGTAGTCATATTTCAGTACACACCGCCCAATACCTCAGACTACCCACAAACTAACATAAAATCACAGATTCATTTAGGTTGAGAAAGACATCTCAGATCATTGATCATTTAAGCACATCCCTAAGTGTCATGTCTGCACATATTTCAAATACCTGCAGGTATGGTGATTCCATCACCTCCCTTGGCATCCTGATCCAAAGCTTAACAACACTCTTGGTGAAAACATTTTTGCTCATATCCAGTCTAGACCTTCCCTGGTGCAACTGGAGGCTGTTTCCTCTGGTCCCATCATTCATTACTTGTGAGAAGAGACCAACCCCACCTGGCTTCCACCTTCTTACAAGTATTTGTAGAGAGACTGCTATCAGGCAACAGACAGACAACACACGCAGATCATAGAGCAACTTTTAAGTCTGACAAAAACATAATTTTCTCCTACAAGCTAACTGCTCCAGTAGATTTACATATCCCTGCTCTGCATCTCCCAGCTTCCTCCCTCACCCTGCCACCCAAAAGGTATGCTGGAAGCTATGAGTCAGCACACTGCACAGAAGTTCCTCACAAGCAACCCTCACTGGCCCTAAAGCCCAAGGAACCATGACTTTTCCCTTCAGTTGCCTCTGAAATTGTGTCTCCTCAGCAGCAAGAACCTTAACATGGAAATTAATTTTAATTTGCAATGAATTATATCAACCAACTCCTCTGTACACTTTTGAATTAAATCAACCAACTACTATGTAAATGTCAGGCCAGACAATTCCATAAACACCTGCTTCCCACTGTGTGGTGCAGTTCCCTAGTCTGTGAGACCTGGGAGGGCTCTGCAAGCTTTCCATCACAAGGATGATGCTTTAAATTATCTATAGAGAAGCTGACTGCACAATAATTTCAAGTCAAATTGTCAGTGTGACTAAATTAAAAAGCAAGTGCAGCGCTCAAAATGCAGTATTACTGATTCTTTCCTGCCTGTAGAGGTGCTTATTCTTAAATTAAAAACAAAACAAAAACCCCCCCAAACAAACAAATGGAAGCCCTAAAAGCAGAAGTAATAACCCAAGCAAAACTCAAAGCAAATGGGCTTCAGAGCAGGTCTACAGAAGCTCAAACTGGGAATTTTCCATGACTGCTTCACACACTGCTATTAAAACAGATTTAATTATACATGCTCATAATCAGATTTTTATGGCACAAAAGAATGCAAGTATAAAACAAATATAAATACCTTCCTCTGCCTATACCCAGCCAGTATTTTTACTACCTTTCATGCTAATAATAAAGTCACTCCTCATATTACTATGCTGTCAATAAAAAAAAAAACAAACTAACCAGCTATTTGTTCTGTTTGGGTGGTGGCTTTTGACTTGTTTTGTTGGGATTTTAAAGAACTCTTAAGTAAAATAAAATGACCTAAACACTACTGAAAAAAAACTTTCCCACAAATGCTGAAGCATGGAATTGTGCAAAAAGAAGCTTTTTTGGCTAATTAGTGGATTAAGAAGAGGATTTGGGAAAGCCTCATTAGTCAGAGCACGTGCTTGATTTCAGCTGATATGAATGTGACACAAACACAAGAATGAATGATTGCTTCTTCAGCCCAGACCTCCTCTGGGAAAAATGATCCAACATGGTCACCTGGAGGGGTACTCATCCCTACTGAATTACTCTCAGAAATGTAATTTCAAAAAAGTGAATATTTTCAAGCATATTACTAATTATTTGTACTGCTTTAGCCAAAATTGTATTTTTAGTCTTCAAAAAACAAACACAACAGTCTGTTATCGCTAATCTCAGTGGCAAAATAACTGAGAAGCATCTTGCTCATGAGTACCAAAAAGCCCAGCCTTACAAGACAGTTTTGCTGAAGCTGGTGGCTCTTCAACACTCCTGAACTCCAGGAAGTATGAAACATGAAAAGCTGCTTAGGCTTTATTCCAAATACATGTTGCAGTAGCAATGTGTTCCTACACTGCCAGCTCTGTATTAGCTCCCTCCAAGCTTTTACTTGGCTGGTGAAAAAGACTTGGCCTTAAAAATAACCAATTTTCTCTTCAAAGAAATCATAAATCATCATCTCAAAGTGGAGCAATAACTTTCTGCTTACCGCACATACTACCTCTAACCCACGATGCAGCATATGAAATACTTCATTCTGCAGGCAGGAACAGAGATTTCCTCACCTCTAAGGAAATTAATTTTGAGTCCTCAGAGCTCCATACCATTTTCATGTGTGCAGTGGAAAATATTGCAAGCTGCAGGGACTATGTGCCTGCTGCTCCTCCTCCAAGCAAGTTACCAAGCAGAACTTGGCCCCCTGCTTAGCACAGGCAGTAGGTCTGGTTTTATTTGCATGGGTGCAAACTCCAAGGGAGGGCAAGAGCCTTATTTATACACTGCAACTCTCCACCCAGGGAAAGGGAAAACATATTGGAAAGGGAAACACTGTAGTAACTGGACAATCATGACAAAAGCAGAGTGAAGCTTTTGTTGAGGGCTGCACCACTCTGGCACATGCAGCAATGCAGTTTAAATCATTCAAATCCCACGACAGCATTCACATCACGTCACCTTCCTCCCATTGCTCGTGAGCCGCTGTTCCTACAATTTCACTGTTGTTTCAAGTACCAACTTGTCTTTATTTTGAAGAAATTATTATAATTTCATCATAATTCTAGCTGCTTACTCATAAGATGAGCACTGCTCAATTCTGGCAGCATGTTTATCACTGAACATAGATCTTTTTAAGAGAGTGCTGACACAACATTGTTTTGGTCACGTTTTCAGCTCCCTTTCATCTCCAGAGAGACACGAGCATATTTGTTTATGCACAAATGTGACCTTCAGAACTTCTGTGTATATTTTCATATAAACACATGGTTTCATGACATTCTCTTCTTGTAGGAGTTAAATCCACACCTCAGGTTCACATAAGCAAGATCCCATTTGTACAGGAGAACTACAGAATATAGGTCCATAGCTAGTATGAAGAGACACTTGCTCCATTTTTATTTCTCCAGATCACAATAAGACCCACCTCAAACATATCCAACTTCCAGAGATAACACACAACTTCAGCCAACCTGCAAAAAGCTTGTTTGGGGTTTTTTAGCCTAATATGCTGTACAAGGCTTTTCCTCAGATAAAACTGTATCCATTTATTTTTCGTCTAAAAATTATTTATGGACATGTTTACAGAAATAAAGGATATGAATCATTCAGTGGTTCTTCTCTTGTGAAAAAAAAAAAGCTTCCAGCAGAAATTTTCCCTAGCAAGTTGATTCTTGAATACTGAAGACTGAGCATGGGCTGGTGATGGATCACCCTGAGTGCACACACATCCACACCCGCTGCTCCCAGGTAGCTGCATGAGTAACACGGACTGTGCTATGCCACAGGTGTGGAGCACTGCTCTTCCTGTAAAATACAGTTACTGCTTTACACAATGATGTATACTGTCACATGCAACTTCTTCCTGCTCATTTAGGGGAAAGTGCAATGTCCAATTCTTCTTTAAGTCTACTTTCTTCACCATGTTTCCAGCTTGGGACTTTTTGCTCCTAACAGCAGCTCTCATGATACCATCTGGTGCCTGAAAGACAAAGGCTGAGGTGTAATTACCCCTATCCAGCCCTGAGGCAATTCTGCTGCACTGGCAGAGGTAGGAACTACATGGCACCTGCTCCTTTACTCTTCAACTTCACTGCTTTGCTTCTTTTCTGATAATTTCAAGGAAACATCATTGAACTTGATCTTCTGTGTGCCAATATGGCAACAGTATTTGTAGTCTTTCAAAGACTGTAGTAACTTAAGGACAATTTCCTAAAAAACCAAAAAAATCTCCTGTGGATCTTGTGGGTCATATTTTAACATCTTCCCTACAAAAGGCACCAGGGGTAAATGCTTTTCCCTCAATACATACCATGCCCTGTATATGTAAGGAGACAGCTGAGTGGCTTCATTAAAAGAAATTAAGTAGAATTAAAAACTGATTTCTGTCTTTCCAAGGACATGTCTGCAATAAAAGCAGCTCTAGGGTCAATGTACAAATCAATGTAACAATGATCCTGAGAAAGCAGTGGTGAGTTAGACAAGTCATCTGCTAACAAAGGCACGTCTGTGTGAAGAGCACAGAGACATGACTGTGGCAGAGGCTTCCTGCCCTCATTCCTGAGAGGATGGACATGGCTGTGGAGGTCATGCCGGGCTGTTCCACCCACTGCTGCCCACCTGGGAGCTACAGCAGCAATGCAGAGGGGCCCTGCAGTGTGCATTGCAGTGAGGGTGACTGCAGATCTGCAGAAGCTGTGCTTGGACCATGGATGCTACCATACTGAAGTAGCATCACTGCTACTTCAATATAACTTGTACCAAGACCTGCAGTATTTACCTCCTGGATTTCAATCATCTTTTCCTGGTTACTGTTAAGTGGATTTTTGGGAGTTTCCCGAGTTCCAGTAGATGCAGTGTTCACAGTCACAGACTGGTTTATGTTGGAAAGGAGCTTTAAAGATCATCTAGTTCAATCTTCCCTGTCACAGTTAGGGACATCTTTCCCTAAATGTTCATCAATTCTCCCACAGCAAGCTTGGATTGTGACATGTAAGAAGCCAAGTTACTTGCACTCAGCTAGAAATGAGAAATTGAAGGTATTTCAGAAAATGCTTAAACACATTATGACTCTGGTCTTACTCAGATGGAAATTTGTCCCATATTCATCCTGGGATTACCATGTCTTTACTTATTTTAAGTAGAGCAACATCAGGAGCTAAATTTCCACGGAAAGAATTACGCAGCCCGGGTACTATGTCAAGACACCAAATTTTAGAAGCTCAAGCGTCAACACTAACTCCCACTGCTTGTTTTGGGTTCATTATCTTTAGACATGATCACATAGCTTAGCTATAGATCACCAAAACCCTAAAACTCTCCTGTGCCTTTAAACCTACCCCCCCCCCCCACAAGCCTTTGCTTACCCAGCAACTTCCCACTCCTGCCCAGTCAGAAACCACTATTGCAACCACTTGTTTGGGAACTGCCAACATCTGCTGGTAAGAGAAGCAAAACTCACAGGCTGGGAACAGTCTGCTCACCTGCATCCCCCATGGATCAGGAGAGACCTTTATAACAGCCCCCTCAGCCTTGGAAGAGCTGCTGGGCAAAATGCACACAGGGAGCTGGGAGCCACAATGAGCAGAACACTCAGTGTCCTAATAAAGCACTCAGCAAAAGCCCAAGAGCATTGCACTTTTATTTTTACTTTCCAGAGAAGCCCGACAAATGTAACATGCCAACAAATACCCTTGGCTTTAAAGGGGAAAGAGGACATGACACGTGTCACTGCTCAGTCACCCAACAACACCAAGGCAGAAGAAATCTAGCTTGAAGACAAACGTTCTAGTTCTGCACCACCAAGTAAAAGGGAGGTTAATTATTACTCACCTATTCAGGCAAGCCCCCAAATCCTTCACTTAATTGGGCAAAAACACAGCTAAGCATGGAAGGGAGTTGCTTGTTAAACAAAGACTTTTGAACTAGAAGTGTAATTTGTGGGTTTAGCACTGTACACAGTGCAATAAAGACACAGAAGGACCCAGACTGCACTCGGTGCCCTTCTGAATAAGGTTAATCCCAACACTTGGAGCCTAGGAAAACCAGCCATCTGTCTGAAGTGGCTCCCAAACTCAGCAGGGAGCCCCTGGAGTCTTCACGACTCTGCCAGGGTCCCCAGGGCAGTCTCAGCGCATTGCTACTTCAGGCTGGTTTGTTGCATCCTCCTCACTTCCATGGCTGCTGTCCCCAAGGAAGAAAATCAGTCTGCTCCTTCATGAGGTTGCAAACCATGTTTTATTTTACAAAAGAGGAGGGCATTTGACTATGGGTGCACATTAGCTACTCCCTACACCATTTCCATATTGCTCACATGATCACAGATACAGGTTTAAAATTCAGAGTTTTATCAGAACTGTAAATGTACTGACAGAATAGACACTGCCCTGCAGGGAACACAACTTACTAGAAGTGAAATGATTCATAAACTCATGTATTTATTTCAGACTGGGGCCAAGCAGCTTTCGTCACTTATCCAAGTATGCTTGAAAACCTTGCTTTGAGCAGAAAACAGCACAAGTGGAGCTATTTTTAAAGCCATCTAAAAAACAGCAGGGCATGACATACCTTACTTTTTACCACATGGTAAAGATGAAAAACTGGAACAACCTCTCTCTTTTATCCATCTGAGGGCCTAAATGAGTAACTTTATTTATAGCCACTAATGGCTACTACTTCTGACCTTGTTTTTTCTCCTCAACAAACCACCTTTCCATCAGGGAATTAAAGCTTTCAGCAATTCAGACATTTATGTTATTCTTGCTCAGTATGGTTTTTCAACTGGGAACAAGCTTCCCAGGTCACTGGGAAAATTAAACAAACAAACAAACACTTTTTTTTTTTTTCTTTTTTTGCTGCTTCAGTTATTTCTAACTACAAAGGTAAAAAAGAGGGAGAAGATACACAAACTAATCAATTTTTTTTTTGCTTCTAAAGAACCTTGAAGTAATTCCCTGCCATATTTTTCCTCCTTTCCAGACACAGCAGCTGTGCCAAATAATGTACTTATTAAAGAAATTTAAGAAATGGAAAAAATACAAGCAATATACAAGAATTGTAGCTAACATCAATATTAGCAAGAAACAACAGGTTAACAGAAGGCACAAATATCCTGTTTAGATCTACACCAGCAAACAATACAAGGTATTCTCTTCCCCCACGCCTTTCCTCTTCATTGGTACATAGGCAAAGGAAGGAACAGCACAGCATTGCAGCTGGAGTACAATAAAATATCATCAGGCTAAATAAACACACACACAGAGTCATACCTCTGAGCTTACTGACACAACCTCTTTTTTGCAAAGCACAAAGCAGCATCCTAACTTCCCAGTGGTTTCAGACCCTTCCAGAAGTGAAGATGTAAAGAGCAAACATCCCAATGGTTGCAGGTACAGACTACCTCCAGCAGCCTCAGCAGCAAAACATTTGCCAAGTGACAGAACTCTTGAAATTTTTCCCTTTTCTAACAGTTACAAAGATCTCATAAAAATCCAGCTCTTTCCTGAAAAACAAGTGGTAATACCACCACTAGACTTCTGGAGAGAAAGAGCCACTTGCTGACTATTTGCTCCTCTGGTAGAGTGTCGGGAACAAAATGAGTGGAAAAGATGATCACACAGCAACAAAAAGTAGGGAAACCACAAAAGGCAAGATTTTATTACAGTAATTTTTGCCACCCATGAAGCACTACTAACAAATGCCAAAGTCCCATTTTTTTTCCAACATATATTACAGCAGCTTTCTTGAGAAATACCACAGATTTCTCCAATATGCCTACACCAAACTATCTAGAAGCACATCATTGCTCAATACCACTTAAAAAAGATACTTAAAAATACTACTATAAAATGCAAGAATTTCCAAAATGTTGGCATTTATAATGGAGGGAGCTGTTGACTCCCTCACAGGAAGAGAGGCCCTGCAGAGAGACCTAGACGAATCAGAGGGCTGGGCAATCACCAACCATATGAAGTTCAAAAAGGGAAAAGTGCCGGATTCTGCACCTGGGATGGGGCAGCCCTGAATGTATGCGCTAGCTAGGGATGGAGAGATGGGCTGGGTGACCTGGTTGATGGAAAGCTGGATATGAGCCTGCAGTGCCCTGGCAGCCAGGAGGGCCAGCCATGTCCTGAGAGGGATCAGGGACAGCATCACCAGCCAGGCAAGGAACGGATTTTCCTGCTCTGCTCTGCACTAGGGCGGCCTCAGTCTTGAGTCCTGTGCGCAGTTTTGAGTGCCACGCTGTAAGAAAGGTATAAAGCCATCAAGGAGCATCTAAAGGAGGCCACAAAGATGGTGAAGAATCTGGAGGGGAAGCCGTACAAGAAACAGCTGAGGTAACTTGGTCTGTTCAGTCTGGAGAAAGAAGAGTAAGAGGAGACTTCATCACTGTCTACAACTTCCTTCTGAGGGAAAGCAGAGGGGCAGACTCTTCTCTCTGGTGCCCAGTGACGGGACCCAAGGGAATGACGTGGAACTGCGTCACGGGAGTCTAGGCTGGATATCAGGAAGAGGTTCTTCACCCACAGAGTGTTTTGGGCACTGGAACAGGCTCCCCAGGGAAGTGGTCACAGCACCAAGCCTGACACAGATCAAGAAGCATTGGACAATGCTTTCAGGCACATGGTGGGATTCTTGGGGTGTCTTGTGCATGGCTAGGAGTTGTACTTCAATGATTCTTGTGGATCTCTTCCATTTTAGGATATTCTATAATACCAAAGACCCAACCAGCAAATAGTCACTCAAAACCTACAGCTAGGAAAACTCCAGCTGTTTAGAGGACAGCCACAGAAGATTATTCTAAAAAGTTGAAAGGAACTACAAAGCAAAAAAAAAAAAGTTTAATTCAAGCATTTTAAAGCAGTAGCTATCAGACACTGTATCCAACAAGGAGCCCCCTTTGAGGAGCCATCCTGCTAAACCATCTGCTCCTGCTCAGAGCCTGATGCTAGCTCCTCTCCTTCACCTCCCCAGGAGTGCCTGGGGCCATCCCAGCAGCAGTGTGACCCATGATCTGTTGCTGCAGGTGTCTGGGCCTTTGCTGCCTTAAGCCTTTCTTGTCCCTTCAATTCAGCCACTGATTTATGTGCAGCCACTCTTCTTGCCTAACACCTACATGCAGAGTGGGAGGCACATCTCTGTGCTCTTGGACAGTCACAGCTCATACTGCCTACCAAAACCTCTGATGCCTTCCAGCAGGAAAAGAAAAAATAAAAATCCCAGGAAAACAGCAAAGCTTTTGCAGCCTCTCTGACTGCATAAAGCAACAGTTCACTTTTCAAATCAAATGTTTTCAAGCAATATAAAGAAGTGTTTCTGTAAGTGGCACACAATTTCAAGAAATCAAAATTCAGAATTACAGCCTTTATTTGACTGAGTCCATCCAGAAGCACCTGGAACACAATAACTACTGATTCCCTGTCTGAAGGAAAAGGATTCCATGACTCGGTGTTTTCTTTTTTCACTCAGTAAGAATTGGTGAGAACAAGCCACCAGCAAAGGATCACTGGATGCTCATAAGAAAATGCACAGATTTCTGTACCACTTTCTGTCCTCCACCAGCTACTGATGGCATCTCCACCGTAACTGCACGGTACAAAGGCATGCTACTGACAAAGGTGGAACTACACAGTTTAATAAAAGTTTAATACAACTATTTCATCACATTGCAAATAAGATTATTCGTGGGCTTCTGTACAAAAGAAATCTGGGGTATTAACTACTGCACCAGAGTCCTAGTCACTTAAGGTACTGGATCACCAAGGCAAAATGATGGTAGAAATGGTGTGATAGAAACAGAAATTGGGAGTAGAGACTCTTAAAACTAACACAAAACAGAGAGTCAGCCTTTTGCCTTAAGTGTTGTGAAAATGCCAAAATCCCATTTATAATTTGTTAAAGCTTCTCAAATTTGGTGTGCAAATTATTAGAAATGTTATTGTAAGGAGGGAAAAAGGGTCTGCTGCACAAATTACATTTTCTAGCATAGATTTGCTGCGTATCTTTATTCCTTGAGATAGCTTATCAAGTATCACACGGCAGAATCTGACTGGAGTTTCAAGAACAAAGAGCTCACTTCATGGGACACTCCTCCTGGTACACGGTCTGAAAGGCAGCAGGAAATGCCACCCTTCAAAGCCCTGCTGTAAACGCTGCTCTTATTCTCTTCTGGGGAATATACTAATTGATTGGACACACCAAACAAACCTATTCATCGTACCCATCACCAGAAAGCTGTAATGAGGGGATAAGCCCTAATCACAAACCCAGTCTATATTTAATAAGGGGAAGGGATCCAAGAAGACAACCAGCAAAGCAAGAAGTCTGACCTACAGAATGAGCATCTGCTCCTTGTCCTGACGTGAACTCCAGTGTGACTCCTGACGTGACTCGTGTCCCGCCAACTTGGCTCCTTTCTGAAGCAAATAAAAATATAACCTAACCAAGACACAAAGTGGTTTGATCCACTAAAATGGTCAAACAGAAATGATGTCCACTGGCTCTGTAATCAGATGCGTACATTAAACAAAAGGATTTGACTTCTCAAGATAAACAACTTCATAAGAAAAACAATCCCATTCTCTTAACAAATATATTTAACTTAATCTGAGAAAACCTTTCAATGTCACTCTAAACAACAGCAACTAAAATAAGAACAAATAATCCATTTCCGATAATGCTATAAACATCAATACTTTTTTAAAACAACAAATGAACTTCTCTTATCTGCTGTCCCCAAACCCAGGGCCAGTTTGGCTGAATGCAAAAGAGAAGGCCTGAGAACCTTTCAGAGAGATCCTGCACTTCTCTCAGTGAGATCAACAGGCACATGCAGTGCACAACACCAAAACCACACAAGGCTTTGCCAGTAGCACGCCTTTCACAGTTTACATTTCAAGAATCATTTCAAGAACTACAGAAATGTTTTCTCCAGATGCTAGTAAGTTCATCAAAAGTAGTTTTCTAAAGCCTTCTGAAAGTCTGTAAGAGAAAGAGGGCCAGGGGATTTGGGGTGTTAACTGTGATGACAACTTTCAGTAATACTCTGCTTTGTAATTCCAGCTGTGATACTCAGCAACCCTTGAGCCTCAGCCTCTACCTGAGGTTGTGCTACAGGCACAACAATCGATCCTGACTTTGAAACCATGATAGCACACTTGGGCAGCAGGGTGCCACTCTGCCAGCATTACCATGCAAAGAAGTTAAGAACAGAGAACACAACCCAGAAGACCCTCAATAGTTATAATGACAACCCCAGTACAGAGCCAGATGTGCCATGATAAAATGCCCCCAGGTAAACCTGCTCAGTGGGAACATAGTTTTGCCCCCCAGGGGAAAAAAGCAACAACCAAACATTTTCCTCTGCTAAGGTGTCCTTACAGCAATGCCCTTAAGGGCATTCTCCAAAACAAAAGAGACTTGTATTAACACACTCTTGTATCACTGACCTTTAATAAAGGATTATGAATAGTTTCCCAAGAATATATAGGAAAAGGCAATACTAATACATCAAAGGGCAGTTAATCTTTTACTTCCTGAGTCCTCCAACACAGTCCTTCACCCTGTGCATGCCACCAGCCAGGATCCCGAGTGAAGGCACAGCTTGGTCCCTGAATTCTGCTGCTGAGCTACACTCTCTTTCTTCCTCCTTCGTTCATTTGGAACAAACCAGAACCAAACCCACCAAAAATGCCATAGAAACATTTAATCCATCTAAGAGATGGATTAAAAAGAACATTCATTTCTTAAATATTCACCTTAGCTTAACATTAAGTGAAAAGCCCAGCAAGGGCTGCTGCATGATGAAGACAATATACCCTCAAAGAAAAGAGCGTCTGATACCACAAAGCAGGCAACATGCCCCACTGAAACAATGTATGTATCTGCTACAAGGTATTAACATACAAATACAGGAAACCTATTCAACACTAAAGTCTGGCAGGACACTGGACTGTACAGGAGTAAAGTCACTCCTCTAGAAAGTTTTCCTGCAGTATGCCATTAATCCTGGAAGGAGTAAAAGGTGACTGACTCCCATATTCAGGCCCTGCTCCAATATGCTTACATTTACCTACTGGGGACAGGGTCATTTTAACACACAGGAAATCCACCTCAAGGTTTATTTAATTTGAATTTTCAATGCAATTTTAGCAAATCATACAAGTTACCAGTACCTTTCACTTTTGAAGACTTCCTTCCATATACCAGGGTAAACTGCAGTTTTCCTCAAAGCCGTAAAAGGGCTGAAGTGTGCCTTGTTTTTTTCAGTTACTGACTGTGGCTACCCCTTGGTGAAAAAGTACCTAAGCACAACTGCACACTAGGAAAAATTAGAAGGCCTCATATAGAAATTTTATGTTAAACCCGTCTACAGAAGAGCCTACAGAAAACAGAAATGTTAACTTTGGCCAGCAAAACCGAACACACCCCAGTTTCTGCCATGCTTTCAGTGTGAACCAAAATTGTGTCTGTTCCTAGTAACCTATTCAACAGAAAACCCCATATATTATTAAGTTACTCCAGCATCACTCAGGCTTGCAATTTCAATGAAACAGAAAAAAAAAAAAACCCAACTCCTTAAACTTTATACTAAATAAGAAGGCTTTCACAGGCTGGACTGAAAAAAGGTCACTGGGCCCAAAGGAAAACAGCAGCTAAATAGAGAGCAAGTATTTACATTAATGAGTAAAACCAGCACAGGTATGACGCATTTACAGCTGAATCAACTCAGCAGCCTTGCCCAGTCAGTCACTGGTCTGCAATGGGAAAGTGTCCATCCAGTCACAATGCCTACAGAACAAGACCTTGCAGAAAAGCTGCCAGACATCCCTACATTGGCTGTCCTGGCTCAGGGTATCAGGAACAAGCATAAATGATATTTGAACCTGCCTGAGATTACAGTATTAATCACTGGCTTTGCAGAAATGGCCTAGAAGTGGACAGTATATTCTCCCCCAACATCCGCCTTCTTCTTACAGGAACGCTTAGAAATACAAGCAATCTTTACTCATTCCTTCTCTCCTAATGAATCTTTCCCAGTATATTTTCCTAATATAATGCTCATATTTTCCACATAGCAAAGGTGTAGTTTCTTCTTCAGCATAGATATAGTTTACTTCACAAGGCAGATCTGGAGCAGAGTCAATATCAGTTCCCATTCTGAATCCAAACTTGAAAAGTTCTGCATTTATAAGAATGGGGTGTTTGAGCTACTTAAGAGACTTCTTAAGAAAAGGATAATCCACTTAACCTTTCTTAATCAGGGGGCTGTCCAGAAGAAAGTTACATTACAGTAAATATGGCCAGTGGATAATGCTCATATTTCAGACATAGGACATCTCAGAAAATCCTAAAATAATTGGAGAAAAAAAAGAGCCACTATGCAAAATTTGAACCAATAATACCTAAACCCGGTAATTTACCATTAGCTATGGTCCCAACACCAAATCATCCTCATTTATGCCTCACTAATGGTTTAAAATGTCACATAATGATAAATATCTGGAAAAACCAAGAGAAACAAGAATGCCTAAGCCATGACCCTCTGATACAAGCCTGAAGTCATAATTAATCAAACAAGTTTTGAGGTCACATCCCAAAACTTGTAAAGTTGTCACAATTAGTGACTTAAGGCTGATAATTCTTTTTTTTTTGCCCCCTCAGCAAAAGTCTTAATTCAGAGTGACTTTTACCTCCTGCCCTTCTACCCGTACTCCACCCAAAACTATGTTCCTGGCTCTGACCACATCTGGAGACAGTGATTCACTAAGGAAAAATACTGGCCCTGCAGCCAAAAAGGTTGGTGAGATCAAACTACCCAGAGGACACGCTTCCCTTCAGCGCTGCCACTGCACTGCACTCAACCCGCCGGATGCTCCAGGGGTGGAGCTGCTGCTCCTGCTCTTGGCTGGAAGCTGCTGCACCTTCCACTGGGTCTGCACCCATCCAAGAGACACAAAAAGGCATTTGTCTTGCTAGAATTTTTTTTAGAAGTACCACCAATATTAACAATCCATATTGAAAGGAAAGAAAAGAAGGAGGCACATTATTCACTCGCTAGGGGTTGATTGGCACAGTGACACTGTATATAGATATTGACACATATGCTCCAGCACACAGAGCCACAGACCTACCAGTTTTCCTTCAGCGATTTTCTAAAGTCAAAAACCAGATTCATGAGACTATAATGGTCTTACCACACTGAAAATGAAGATCCTGCTGAAATCACCAGAACAGAAGCCTATTGTGTACAACCATGCATAATTATTGATAAGGGGGCCCAAACTTTTGCTTCCATCTTTTGAGGCACACTGGGGAAACAAGAGCACTGAAAGGCTGCAAGGTATCTCAGGTTACTCATTGGACCAGTGCTCTAAACTCCCCACATGACACTGAAAGCTCAAGCTACCCTTCCTTTCTGCTTCCTCTCTCCCCCAAAGTGGTCCTCTCCTGCCATCACAGAATCATGGAAAAAAATACGGAACATTTCTAATAAAAGCCTATGCCACTTGGCCTCAAAAATAAGTTGGGACTAGCCATGATTTCAAGCACTATTCCCTTTTACCAGCCAGCAAGCTGTGTGACAGCTCTGAAACAAACAAAACAAAACGAAACGAAAAAAAAAGCAAAAAAAAACCCCAAAAAAACCAAAAAAACTACTGAAGAGGTTCACAATGGTCAGTATCATCCATACACAGTACTCATCAAATGAAAACATGTATAAGGAACATCTTCTTAGAGCAAACAGCTTACAGACAAAGTGCTAATACAAGCATACAATTAGGGAAAAGACCAAAAAAAAAAAAGTTAACATTTCAGTGAGGTGTCACCAGAATGTAAAAAAAAGTCCAGACTCAGAAGCAGCCAAGTCTTCTGTAACAGTGGGTTTCACAGCTTTTCTTTAGTTGGAGACTGACTGAACATACCAAAAAACCACAAGCAGACCCTGCAGAATGTAGAGCCTCCATTGCCAACTTGAAAACTTACGTATTTTACAGCTTTAAGAGAATTCTTGTGTCATTTTACAATATGTGCAGTGCCAACAGGGTTGCTAGGCTCCAGCCCAGCCATGATAATGTTTCAGTTGCACAAATTTGTCTTATGAAAGGCACATGTGAATATCAGTGGTGGGCAGTAACCATTACATGATACTGATGAGCTGAATGTAATTTCCAACTTGGAGCAATAAACCTGAAAAAAACTTCATCTTTCTGACCTGATAAGGTAAGCCCCCTTGAAACATCTTCTATTCAAAACACGGTGCTCTCTAATTAACCTAAAAATAACTCTAGACAAAACAACCATCAGCTTTCAAGAAAACCTATATATGAGAAGTCAGAGCTCAGAAAATTCAGAGAACATAGCCAATGTCAACAACCAAAAGAGACACTCTTTCTGCTTGGCATACTTTGGCACTCAGAAGGTCTCCAGAAACACCTTTATGCCATCACTCACGGGTTTTGCCCCACCAGAATAAAGGACGACTTAGCTGGTGTAAGCTACACAGTTTATACCAATACTAAAAGCTGGAACATCAGACCCATTCTTGTGTTACTATCAAAACACTTGTAAATGAAAACTGGGGAGACTTCAAAGGTCATCCCAAACATATACACTGTGCTGCACAGCATAGCCAGAATCCATGTATTGCAATGCAGGTATTTATTTGCATCACCAGGTTTTCTCATTAGGTGAATAACCTTGGTGGTGCCAAGGCCACCTGTCTGCAGGAGATGATGAACCCCTCAAAGGACTCAGTGCTGTGAGACTGTGATCTGCCAAATGTTGCAACAGGAGAGCATCAAGAAAAAGCTTGCTGCAAGCTGCTGAATTAAGAGCTTCCAGGTTCAAGCAGATACCTTCCTGAAGCTAAATTTTTGTCCCATATCCTTCCCACAGAGGGAGGTTCAACACTTGCTCCTTCAGAATAGATGCTGGAAGCCCTCTCCTTAAAACAAAGTACACAGGCAAGTATGTGCAACTGTGGAGAGAAGAAATTAAGGAAACCATTCTGAACTCCAGGTACCAGTGGTAATACTAAAAATAAAAGCATGGTAGGCACAGAGTATCTGCTGTGCCTCAAAGGACACTGGGAGGGTCCCCACAGTTCCAAATAAACTTCTGGGCAGTGTTAGATAAACATCAGCAGGACCTCTATGACAGTGATCCTTTATAGTGGTCTCCTTCAACATCATCTACCCAGACATGCTACACAGAAGGCAGGACGCACAGTTGTTCTCCTCCCTTCTCCTCAGTTTCCACAGTTGCAAGGTTAGGAGGAATTCTTTTAAGGTTGGCAGCAGATAAACCCAAACAATCCCTGCAGCCACCACTATACACACTGTGCTGCAAGTTAGCTCCCCAGAAGCTGAGCACCAGCTTGGAGGACAGGTTTGCACATGATGACCTACAGAAGTTTTTCCCAACCTCAAGCCCTTTCTGACCCCCACTGGGTCAGCAAATGCCACACTTCTTCTGTGACAAGGACAGCAACCAGAGTTCAGTGCAACATCCCATGCGTATTGGTCAAAGTGACTGCCATGGAAGAGGAAGAAGATAAACCTGACTTCTGCATCCTCTTCCCCTGCTGCTCTGATAAGCCCTGCTTGGGAACTTGAGATGCTGAAGGGGCAGTTTGAGCTCCCCTCTCCTTGTCTGCCTCATCTGGAAATTACTTTCTTCCTTCCCTCATGGCATACATCCCCTCTTAGCAGGGATGCATTCTCACTGGAAAAAAGTCTGACCTCAGCTACCACAGGAGCCTGTTCCCTTGAGAACACTCAGGCTGTTGGTAAAACATATGGGAACAATTTTTTCAGGCTGTTTTAAGCAATGCAGCCAAATGGCTCTATTGCACATACCCATTAAGGATTTCTACAGGTTTTAATACTTTAGATAAGAAAATATGACTACAAAAACAAAAAAAAAATTAAAATTCTACCTCCAACCTTCTTTTAAAGACTGTAAGGTAGCATAGACCAATCAACAGCCTTTAAAAAAGCATCACAAAACACTTTTCGTCTGTACTTAGAATGCAACTTTGTTATTATGTTTATAATATACCTTGCAGCAATTAGAACATGTTGGTGAGTTAGTTACAGGATAAACTTTTCCAGCCTAATTCTTTACTTAGAGCCATGGCTTGTTTTTAAATTGGTCGAGCTAGAAAATTGGGACAGGGATGGAAATCAAGGCTTCCCAGGAGACAAGTGCAACCACTTGTTGTCCTTTAACAATAAAAGCTAAGAATACTAAGAAAGAGTAAAGAAAGGAAATTGATCTGCAAGAGGGAGAAATCAAGGAGCTGCTAAGTCACAAATGATGGCAGTGTCAGATGATTGGCACGAGCCTGGCATTATCCCACACCTCACTTGAGGCAGCAAGTCCCAACAGGACTACATCCCTTGTGATGCACCTCCTGCTCTCCAGAGGTGTCTCACTCAGTTGCCTCATTTTGTTCCAGTAAGCATCACCCTCTACTGAGGCATGTTATATTTAGCATCTGGCAATGGAAAAATATGGGAGAAATAATAATGCAGGGTTTTTGGTTTTTTTCCTATTAACACCATTAAGCTGTACAATATTTCCTGCAACACCCAGACTGAAGACAATTCTGCCTCCAGTGTAGTCAACAGGAGCTTCTTGATAATGCTGAGGAACGACCCCTCTGAAGTGCCAGTATTTACTCTTCCCACTATCAGCTTTTCTCCCAAAATATAATCATATCAGCAGGCTTATATCACTGACAAAGACGAGCAGAGCACACTGGGCTTTTCACCTGTGCCTTTCATCCAGCTTCCTCCTTCTTCCTCACACTGTAACTTATTTTAACGAGAACAGTAATTCCCTTAGATAAGTCAGCAAATATTTTTGTGAAGAGCAGCTGCAGGATGTCTGCCTCACACAAATTAAATTACCTAGTGGCTCAATCCAGTGCCTTCAACAGACATTCTTCTGTGGTAGCTGGGTCAGACTCAGTGCATTTCTGCTATTGTGCCTCATGCTCTCTATTTTCCATTTACATATGCTCCACTCCAGAGCAAGGGAAGGAAAATGTTTATACTTGTGGGTGGGACTTTGGATGCAGATTAAAGTCAAGGTGCTATATTTACTGATCTTTTAAAGTAATATCTGCATGTTGAAAGGGAGTCAAAGTTCTTAAGAAGGATCAAAGTCCACATGAAGCAACCACAGATTAACATAAATATATGCTGAAATGCTAACACAGACTGGCAAAATTTACTTGTGTTTTCCCTGGAGCAAGTAATTTTGCCTAATAGGGGAGTCAAAACCATGAAAACTCTTCTTCACCTTTATGTAGGGCACACTGCAGTACTTTGTGTTGGGGCGAATGACTCTTCAGACTAATTTTGCAAGGCTAAGTTAATGCTACCATATTGCTCATGGCTTACAAGCTTTTGAAAGGTGAGGGCTACATCCTCTAAAGAAAAAAAAGAAAGAAAAGAAACTTAACTCAGACTTCATCAAAGCTAATCCTGCATTTCTTCCTTCTTATTGCAGTTGACAGAACTTTTGTTGTCTGACAAATGAAAAGCCAACAAGCAATAAAGTGTATGACCTTCTTTTATTTGACTAATTACTATTTCAGTAAACAGATCACCTATTTTTCTTGTGGAAGCATCAACGGCAGCACCAAGAACACGAGGGATGTTGTTTCATGAGGGCAAAGGACAGTTTTGCAGATTAATCACAACCCTGTAAAACAGATGCCTGGCCTGTATTTACAACCCCGACAGTGCAACTGCTTTGGCAAGAGGTGCAATTAAAGCAAGTGTGCAGGCAGTCACCAGAAGTCACAACCCAGTCACGGGCTTTGCCAGCAAACTACAGGCACAACAGAGAAGACATTGATCCTGCACACTTTGTGTTCATAAGGCGGGATAAACGGATCCAGTAGAATATTGTTGTACAAAATTCAGCTAGCTTGGACCAGAAGAGCACCCAGGTTCTGAGTTTTATCAAATATCCTAAGACAGTAGCAAAGCACCCTTGATTTGGTTTCCTCACCCGACATACTGAAGTTGTCAAGATCCACAAGACCACGGTAAAGCTCAAACGACTTTCAGGAATGCAGCCTCCCTCCTTTTCATTTTGTATAAAAGATTTCTTCTGTACTTAATAACACAAACTCAACGAACAAACCTTTAAAAAAAGGTGCCCAGCGGCAGCCCTGCCTCTGAAACCTTCAGCGTTTGAAGCCTCTGGTGCCCGTGAGGGCGGACAAGGCGGTCTCCCCGGCTTTCACACAGGGAACCCCCGAGGAGGGACTCCCCGCTCCCACCCAGGCACGGCTTCAGGGGCAGCAGGAAGCGGGGCAGGCTCCGCACCGGCGCCCCGGCTGCCCGCGTCCCGCGGGGGAGCTGCCGCCGGTGGGCGCGGGGCTGGGGGGCAGCGCGGCGGCACCGGAGCCTCCCTCCATGCCCCGCCGCTCTAATGAGCCCCAGTGAGCAGCACCGCTGCAGCTCGGCGGCTCCGAGTTCCGCCCCGGCCACAGCCACAGAGGCCGGGAATTTGTGGGAATTTGGGGGGCGCAGCTCCCTCCCTCCCTCTCCGCCAGCCTCCCGCTGCCCGGGCTCTGCTCCCGTGAGCACCCTGCAAACCGAACTACTCGAGGGAACAAACACTTTCCGTGAGCCTCCCGCCGCTCTGCTGCCGGTATCCTGCCCGACAAAAGCGACCCCACGCTGCAGAAGGAGTAGGAGGAGGATCCATCCCACCGGCCCGCGCTCACCTCCGCCAAGAAGTTGTCCATGGTGGCCCCTCGGCCCGCCCGCGGGTGCGCAGCGTCGGGCACCAGCCGCGCACCATGTGCCGCTGTCGTCCGGCCCGGCCCGGCTCGGCTCGGCTCGCCCCACCGAGCCGCCTCAGCCGCCGCGCCGCTCCATCGCGCCCCAGCGCCGGCAGCAGCCCGCAGCCTTTGTCCGCCCGCCCCCTCAGCGCCGCTCGGCCGGGCGGTCCCGGCAGCGCATAGCCGCCGCGGGGAGCCGGCAGCGGGGCTGACGCCGAGCAGGAGGAGGAGGAGGACAAGGAAAGCTCCCGCCGCCGCACGCTCCTGCCCGGGGCCGCCCCCGTCCCGTCCAGGCGGGGCAGGAGCAGAGGCGGAGCCGGGGCCGCGCTGCTCCCTGCGCCGCGCTCGGCCGCGCCCCGCCCCGCCCCGGCCCGGCCGGAGTGCGGGCAGCGCCCCCCGGGCTCCGCGCTCGGCCCGGCCCGGCCCGGCCAAGGTGGCTGCTGCCCCCGGTCCTGGGGACGCGTGCCCAGCTGCTCAGGGCGCGGAAAGCCGCGTTGGAATGCGGAG
The DNA here is from genome assembly GCF_023055355.1 of Agelaius tricolor. Classification (NCBI taxonomy): domain Eukaryota; kingdom Metazoa; phylum Chordata; class Aves; order Passeriformes; family Icteridae; genus Agelaius; species Agelaius tricolor. Next base: position 20,713,353 of record NW_027269262.1, on the reverse strand, counting down.
TGAAAGGAGAGCGGGGACTGGAAGGGGAGCGGAGGCTCGCCCCCATCTGGGGGTGGCTCCGCTCCCGTGCCCTACAGCGCACGGCAGTGCAAAGCTCCGCCGTCCGGACAGAGGTGCTGCCGGAGGTGGTTAAAGAATACGTACCTGCAGGGTTCTGCTGCGGACAGGCAGCCCTTCGGTAAACGTGTAGCAAACTTGTGTAGGAGCTCTCCTCAGCCTCATCCGTGTTCCTTTGCTAAACACATCTTGCAGCAGCCGCTCACTGAGACATCACTACAAATGAAAATAGCCCTCCTTTATATAGTTTTCCAGTCCTTTACATTTCTGCAAAGCACATTTAAAGTGCTCAGGTTTTGGAGACGTATCTTGTTAATAATTTTGTGCTGACCCTGTAGTAGCTAACAGCCCAAGAAACACAGCAAAGGAGTATCAAATCTTGCGAATACTGGTCTATTTCTTTCACACTGCAGAAAGAAATGTACCAAAAGATAAGTCACAGCCATAAAGAAAAAAGCAAATACTCTATTCTGCTTTTATGTCACAGGCAGAACCCTAATAATGGTTTGGGAGCTTAAGTTTGTGAGCAGACATAAGGGAGACCAGCCCTTGATAGTAGAAATAATCATGAATCTTCAACTCTCATTTTTTAAGGTGTCATGGCCAACACATAGAGCACAAGCACCACGAAAAAAACCAAGTTTAAGATTAGATACACAACACAAGGAAAAACTTTCTAGTTTCACCTTTATGTCAAAAAAACCACTTTTATCTGAATAAGGAGGAGAGCAGGTAAAAGATGTTTGGCTTTGAGATAGGTCGTGTTCAAAATGGGGTTGTGCTGGTCTTGGAGATTCATCCGTGAAAACTGATGTGCTGTCAAGGTTAGCACTGGGACAGACCAACAGAAGAGGGACTTTCTGCCAAACAAGAACCTACATGGGTGCTGTGGCTGCCTGTCCTATCACACAGAAACAAGGTGGGGGGAAGTTTTCAGGCAGAGAGCAACTGCCTTGGACATGGCCAGCTCCTAGAGACCAGCAGCTCTCCCCAGCTCACCCTTCCCATGGCCAGTGACAGTGGCTTGTGGCAGAAAGAGCAGAAACACTTAGCAGCTTGCTTGTAGCACAGCACAGAGTCCCTTGGGCAGCATCCCTGCTGCAGCTTGCCAAGCCCAGCTGGGAGATATCCTGCTGGACACCCTGCAGCACCCTGGGGGCTGCTGGGGGATCACTCCTCTTGTCACCCCCCTACCATCTACTCCAAGGTAAACAGGTTGTACCTTCCTACAGTTGCTCTGAAACTCAAGATTTGCAAAGGATTTAACCTGAATTCACCTGTCTACACAGTATCAGCTCACACAGAAGTTAGCCTAAATCATTATTTTGCTGTAGTTTTTAAGATATAAACTCCAGTGTGGGAGCTCTGTAACTCTATTCCAAACTACTGCACTTCCAAAGTTACTCCAGGGAAACAGGGGTATTTTTTTTCCCACAATCACTGTGCCAGAAAGCTTCCCCTCTCATACAAGCCCTAGTTTGGCAAGGGCTGAGTCAGATTGGAGGCATTTGTTAAATTATTTTGACTTCTGATTGAATACTTTGTTTGACACCATGTTATTGGAATGTAGCGCGCATGTCTGGCTACTGCATTGTACTCAGGTCCGTGAAACTCAACTGGCATAGGAATTCATGAAAACCTTGAACCAGTCATCCAATAAAAGCAGCCTGTGTTTTTTTTTTTTTTATGAGAATTTCAGTAAATTACAAGAAAGCATTATCAATAGAACAGTTTTATGCAGCCTAAAAATACATTGCAGAAAGAATGAGTATTCTCTTGTGGTGGGGAGGCATTGCAAAAGAGTTGTTAAACTCCTAAGACTTTGTTAAGATTTAGAATGACTGAAAAGTTGCAGGAAGGATTGCAGAAGTAGAGTAGAACAGGATTGCAGGAGTCACTCCAACAAGCTTCTTCCTTTTCTCCTTCTATGTCTTTTTGTGTCAGTTCTGCTCACAGTTTGTAAACACTAGCATCTCTGTTTCATAGGAAAGGGGGTTTGAAACATGGCGTTTCCTTTTCCAGCTCTGAAAATGACCCCAAACTAGTCTCTTACTCATTTTATGCAATTGTTCTGGAATTTGGAAAACCCCACAGACACAGTGTACAAAGCTCCATGAACATCTGGAGACTTGGCCAGTTCTGCACAGCTCCGATTTTCTTTTAATCGGTAGAAATTCCTTCACTGATTGTGTGCCTAAGGTAAATTACTTCCTTTTGAAGCTGCTCACATGCATGCCGGCTCAGCTTTCAGCTCGGGTGAGGACCAGGAATGGACCAAAAGCTCTATTCCACCTCCCTGATGAGACACTTCCCAGACTGTGAAGATCTTATGGGGTGGTTGGTGGTGAGGTGTCTGGTCCTTTGGCCCCTTTCCTTGCTCCAGCCTCTCTCTTGCTCCATGCAGCAGAGCTTTGGCATTTGCTGGGTTGGCTTTGCTCTCAGCTGGTCTGTTAGGCTATTTTAGTATCCCTCAGTTAAATTTGCTACATTACATGGGCCAGGACTCATCTTCACCCAGTCTTTCTGATCTTTTTCCCCTCCCCCAGTAGTTGCTACAGTCCATACCTGACCAAAGCTACAGTCCATACCTGACCAAAGCGTCTGACAAAAACAGGCATCTCTTCCTTCCTTAGATCCCAAAGTATTCTTAGCAGCTGGAGCTTTTGTAAGACCCTGGACTTTTAGAACAGATTTAAATTGCTCCTGTCTATCAATAACTATATCTCATTGTATGCAGATTTCTATTTCTGCTCCAGAGATAAAACCAACTTACTGACTAAAGCCCAGTTATCTATAAATCATATGTTTCACCTGAGCTGTGTTTCTTCACAGGGAATTTCCACACACCAGATTTGTAGGACCTTTTTAAAAGATTTATTGCATATATTACAAAGTTTGTAGATGTGATTACATCCTGACAAACCATTAACTCATTCAGTACTTTGAGCACACTTGGTCAAATTCTAGATGCCCCTTTTTAAAAGAAACTTCCCCCCCAATTTTTATCTATGAAAACCATCAGGGCCATATGAGGTTTGGTGGGTCCCAAGGCTGGGAGAGTTGGGGGCACCCTGGGTGGGTGATGGCAGAGCCTGGCATTCAGGGCCCATCCCACCACCCCAGCCAAGGGCACTGGGCCATGGGGAGGAAGGGGGAGCCCTTGGGAGTGGACAGGGATGGGCAGGAGTGGCAGTGCCCTCAGGGTTGTAAAAGTGAATGTGTTTGAAGCCAAACAGATTGAGCTGTAGCAAGTCCTTGTCTTCACTGTATCTGCTTGTCCATGGTGATGGTTTCTATACATTTCACAAATCCTGCTCTCTTTTCAATAAACAAAGACTTGTTCTGTTGCCCAGACCTTAACACAAGATCTGTGGGGGGCATCTTTATGCTAAAAGCTTTATGTTCAATGATATTTAGAAAGGCTGATGAATTTTCATTGCATGCATATGATGCTTTGCTCTTTCTTAGCTTATCTTATTTTTAGTTGCCATTTTCCCCCGGTGGTATCTTTGAACTGAGCGATTTAAGCTTTTGCATGCCTGACAGGTTTATTGCACAAAAGCTTTTTTTCACCCTCTGGAGGAGTTTTCTTTTCCCTGCTGATGGCACTGAAGTAGGCTATCTGCCTTAGCCACAGCACTACTGTCCCTTCTGCAAGGCACATGGATTGATTTCAGTCAAAGAATTAAATGATATATTCAGTTAATTCAATCTTATTGATTAAAAGGAGCTTAAATTAACATTCTCTACTCACCAAAATGAGGCAGTGTGTTTCTTTGTTCATGGCTCAAGGGCTCATTTCATCCAGTATTATCTGTAAAATCTGTTCTCAGATTGTTCCCCTTGGTGTCTTTGTTCACAGCACACATAATTTTTGAGCAGGCTTGCTTATGGTCTGTATTTCTGATGGGAATTTCTGTTTCTTTAAACTTACTCCAAAAGAGGAGTTTTCCCCCCACTCTGGGGCTCTATTGCACTTGTCAGGTCCTGTCAGGTTTTAGCTAACCAACTTTTTGTAGACAAGATGTTGGGCATTGACAAATATTTCTGCAGTGGGTGACAGTGTACAGGCAGACTGCTGGCACAGACCACAGTTTTCTACCACACCAGTTTTGAGGAATGCCCATTTCTTATTTGGGATGTACAGATCCAAAGCTGTTACCATGGAGCTGGATTGCCATATGACAGCACATTTAGCACTACCAGGTTAGTGTGGTGAAGGCCATTAAGTATGTGTGGTTATACTCAGTTTCTGAGCAGAACCTCTACCTGGAAGATTCTAAGTTTTAATTTCCACATAAGAAAATGTTCTCTATTACAAGATTTCAGTATATGATTTCTCAGACTCCAGACTTTTTTCCCAATGTCAGAGCCACCTCCTCATTCAACATCTGGCAGCACATATGAAGACAGACAGCTGTCTGACTCTGTATGATTTTACCCATTTCCTGAATTCTACTCAGCCCCTTTGCAGAACCTTTCTCTTCAGTGCTTACAACCCTTTTTCTGTCTTTTCCCTCCATCCTTTGTATCATGAAGTGACCTGCTTCTTTCTGGGCCCCTCAGGCAGCACCACTGCTCGTGGTAGCAGCCTGTTCCCTGTGCACAGCTTAGTCCTGGTGTTCTGAGCTTCATTGACCTTCATCCCATTTAAGATTGATGTTGCACTTTTTTGTCACCAGCATCTTTTAATCCAGTTGGTCTTCTCTTACAATCTTACTTGCAACCTATTCATTTAAATTCTTTATCAACTTGGAATATAGTTTTTACAGAGGATGCCAGCAAAGAGAAAGTTGTATTGTACAAGAGCATTGGTTTTCACATGAAGATACCCACTGAAAAAAAACAGTGAAGTGACAGACAAAAACTATCAAAAAGCTTAGAATCAGTTAAGGGATAAAGACAGTAGTAAATCATGAGAAAGACATTAAAAGGAATAAAAGCTTTTCTTGTCTTCTGAATCAGACTCTGAATACATTTTCCTTGCCTTCACCCAGGAAGCCTGTATGAAGACAAGTGTGTGAAGGCAACTTGTAGTTACAAACCCTGAAGTCACAGTTTATGGCATGTTCATTTATCAGGTAGTCAGACATGTGCAAAATATCTCAGCACCTCTCTGAAGGTCACCACCCACAGAGCAGGGCCAGAGGGGAGCCCACGAGCGCACCTTTTGCTGCCTCAGTGCCGTGTAAGCCAGGTTACTTCAAAACACTTCCCCTAGCAGATTAAACTAGGTCATCCTTGTTCTGCTGAGGCAAACAAGCAACACCCACACTGTTCTTGCCATTGGCAGTGCTATGGAAGGAAAAATCTCCAGTAAAAGGGCATCAAAGCCCAGCAAGGGCCAGTCATACCTTCAGCAATTGGCACTGTTCAGCCAGCAAATATAAATCAAAGGCTGCCTTCTCCCTTGTGGTGTCAGGCCAGTTTAAACCATGCCCATGCTCTCTCCCCACCAATTATTACTTCCTCATCTGTGATGTGTGAAGGGTAAGCCTACCTGAATCCTGTAGCTTGGCACCTTGCAAATCATTTTCCAGATATCTCCCACTTCTTGTGCTTGGATTCCTGTTGGGAAACAGTTTCAAAATATGCAAACTCTGTGCCTCTGTGGAAAATTAAGCTAAAAGATATGCTCCAGAAACAGTCTTGGTAAATAAGGATCAGGATATAGGACCAGGTTAGTACTTGTCTGAAATGCAGCCTCTGAAGTGCACGTAGGATGGGCAATGGGCCCCCAGTGCTATATTTCACTCCACAGATGTGCTCTTATTTTCCTGCACTCCTTACTTGTGTAGCATAGCTGTTTTATCTCTGTGGATTGATGCAGCAAATGGGGGATGGAACAACTGATCCAAACTTTTCTTTTGGTTTGGGTTCTGGTTTTGTGTTCGTTTTCTTGAAACAAAAACTCGTAAGAAAAAGTTTTGATTCTGATCAATTACCTGAGCAGGTTCATATAAATACCTCACAAACAAATATTGTTGCAACATGGAAAAGAATAGGAACAAGGGTACCCTGCATTGCTGCTAGCATTTGTTTCTTGGACCAGGTCACAGCCTTAAAGAGCCAGGAGAAACAACTTTCACAGTCTCTCGTGCTTTGGAGAAAGTTTATCCGTTTCACATATTTAAAGCTTTATCAGTCTGAGGGATAATTGATACTTTCCGTCAGTGCTTTTCTGTTAAAAGGCTCTTTCCATGCATCTACTATGGTAAGAAATATTCTTCCCCTTTGCCCCTAGATTCCTTCCTGTGTTTGAAATCAAGAAATCCCATCATAGCACAGGAGAGCTAAATATTCATTTCAAAGGAGACAGCGCTTCCCACAAAGTCTGTGAGGGCTTAAATGACAACCACACAGTCTTAGTGAGACACTCAGAATACTGAGAACCTACACATTTTAGAGGAGAATGTTATTCAGAAGTTTTTGAAAACAGTATTTAGTAATATGAAAATGAAATGGAATGATTGTATCTTTCATAATCACATTTGCAACTTAGTGAATCTTGTCTGAAATTATCTCAAAACCTTCTCTGGTCTTGCACTAATGTGGTAGGTTCAATTTTGGTTGCTAAATTGTTGCCCAAATACACTTGTTTTGCTTTAGTATATTATTGTGCATAATTTTAGGATTTGTTTAGGTCTCAGTCAAACTATAACTATGCAAGTTTGCCTATTTATTGAATACAATCAAGTGAATAAACATGCCATTTCTTTGTTATAAACAAAAGCAAAGTTCCTGGCTTACATCAGTCTGTTGTCCCAGAATAGAATCAAAGGCTGCTGAGGTAGCTGAGGTCTCTGTTTAGAAATAGGAAAACCTTTGTTTTGTGTACACAGACACTGAGCACTCCAGTGTGAGATGTCAGAGGAAGTTGGGGGTTAGCAAGCCCGGTGCTAGCTACATTCTTGGCATGCAGTCTGCCTGTAGCAGTATTTGGTGTTTCTGTTTACTTGCCACATATGAGAATTAGTAGACTGGAAAGACATGGTAGTCATGTTTAGTACAAGGCTGGTTAAAGGATATGTGAGACTTCATATTCTATTTCCCTTGATTCTTACCCCAACTGTTTTACCATTTACCAGTCCCCTAACACCCATAAAAACGTAGTAATGCAATTCTTTTCTTAGTCAATGAATTGCAGGATTTGCACAGGATGCAGCAGCAAGCTGTAAACAAAAAATGAAGTAGAAAACAATTCCATAAAAACAGTTAACATTTGAGTAACAAACATGGTAGCAAACATGGTATTTTTCACCTGACAGTATCAAGCTTTCTAATTCCAATGGGCTTTCAACCAGAAACTGGGAAATAACTTGCCTTTGGATCTTTGTAAATTCTTTCTTGAAGCAGCAAAAACCTGTGTGTTTGCACTATCAGAACTTTTTTTTTTTTCTGCCCAGTTGCTACAAATGGGATACAGTGGAATATATTAACCAGTGAACCCTTTTCTCCCCTTCCCCCCCACAACTGGTTCAGAATTCCACAATTGGAAAGACTTCTTTTCTTTGTACTTGTGGGCAGAAGTTTGATTGCAATGGTGTGGTGTATGTGGGATTTGCCCTTCAGTTATGCTGGTAATTTTTTCTATTGGAAAGCTACTGAATATTTGCTAGAGTTTGTTTTTTTTTTTTTTGCTCAAAAGCATTCTAAACACTTTGGAAGCCCTGTAACACAGCTAACCCCTTCTGCATCTAGCACCAATTCTCCTTCAAGTGTAAAGACTTCAAAACCAAGTGTAAATCTCTTCAGAGAGGAAGCCAAGAGCGATGCATTTGTATTTGGGGCAATCCAAGCAGAATCAACTCAGATGGAGGGAAATCACCTGGAGGATGAGCAGAATATTGCCATTTCTCCCAGTCACAGTTATCAGTGTAAAAGCTGCGGAAGATCAAGCCCTTGCTCTGTGCACAGGTAAAACTCTGCTGCCAATGTTCATCTACTGAAGACTAATCTGGCAGAGGGACTCTGCCAAGGCTGGAGAGAGAATCTTTCAATTCCAATCTAGAATAAATTTCTTGGTGGCAACAAATCTGAAGGGCATTTTGTCTTGACTAAAAATAAGAATGCCTGGCTGAATTCAGGGCAGCCTTTGCTACTGGCTGACCTGAATAAGCTTTACTAGTTGAAAGGGACAAGTAGATCAACTTTGTAGGTACATTTAGTGAATCAACTTTTGCCTAGAAGCAATGGGAGAAGGTTTCCTCTTATCCTCAGAAAATTAGGTGAATCTCTTCTCAGGGAAAAAGTCAACATTAAAAAACAAACATCAAAAGACTGAGCTGAGTTTTGTTAAGAACCAAATGTCTGCTAAATTAGGGTTGTATGTTTTGCTTTTTATTAATGGCATCCTCAGAGGATACTGACTCACTGGATGACGGAAGTGTTTGTGGCTTGGGACCCATCCTGAGTCACTCATCCTAGAACTAGGGAAGGTCTTCTCTTAATATAAGGAAACTTCCAGATTCATTTGTCATGTGCTTCAATACTAAGAAATAGGGGCAGCAAAGCACTCAAGTAGGGCTCTCTAAAATGGAACAAGTTATCTTGTGAGGTTATTCAGCTACTGATGAGGTTTTCTAACAGGGAACAATCAGGATTACATCAGCCTTTGAGTACTGTTCTTTTTCCACTCAGTCAGACCAGTGATTGGTTTTTCAAGTCACCCATTCACTCTGTCCCAATAAGGAGGGCTTTGCCAGCCATGGAAACAGACAGACCACAACTGTGGTCTGAAGAAGAGAGTTAAAGGAGACAGCCAGGTTGATTTATTCTCATCCATTTTGGCTGCCTTCAGACCTCTCTCTGATGAGAATTTCTGTGTCTTCTCTTTTCACCACTCTAACACACTTTCAGTTGTTTTTCTGCTGTTCCTAGGAAGTGATAGATTAAAGGACTGCACATGTCTGACTCAGCACTGTGTTTATACTTAGGTGTTTTAGCCTGATTAGAAATTCAACTCTTCCTGCTACTCAGGTGTCAGGATTAGTGCTGTGGAAAACATCTGCTTTTAGGGAAAAGAGATAAATAATTCAAACATCATACTGGAAGCCACCTTCTTTTACCACTGTACTAGATGTTTACCAGGACCCCAGGACCTTCTAGCAGTCATAATCATTGTGATGTCTCTACTCCGTGAAGCTGGCACTGTTGAAGGGAGTAGCAATTGTAAGGCCTGTTTTGCCTTCATGCTGCACTAAACACATGGCATGTAAGAAATGGACCTTCCCAGTGGTAAGATGATAAAGGATTATCATTGTCAGTATATTTCAGTCAGAATTGCAGAATTTTTATTGCATGTTTTCCTAACGCTTGGCCTGACTGCAGCAAGGTAGAAATCCATAACTATTCCTACAGAAAAAGTATGTATTTTTAATTTTACAGTTAATTATTTTTAGTAGTCTGTGTGTTTCATAGAAGCACCCAAGCTGAGGAACTTTTAAAACCATCTTTACTTAGATGTAAAGAGTTAATGCAGTTTGAAAAGTCTGGGCAGGGTTCTGTTGAGCAAGTTAGTTATGCATGAACTGAAAAGATGCCCTCAGGATGCTCACAAAGCTAGGAACCTGCTGAAGCACTCCTAGAGTTTTCTTCTCATTCTTCTCTTATTCACCTCTGCGTGTTTGTTTCTGTTTCTACCAGGTACCTTTTGTTTCCAAATTATTGCCACATGAGTGGGCTTTTGGAACTGCCTGGAGCTCTGGCTAAGGCACGGAGTCCTGTGCATGAGTGGCAGCTGTCAGTGGTTCACAAACTTCCTTCACAGCACATGTCAGGGTTGCTGTGATGGCTCAGCTGCCTGAAGATGGGCTTGTGCTTCAGCTGTCACTGAACTGCACTGAGGGACATCACTCTTTCTAAAGTGGTCCTTAAAACATGCAGCTACTGCTCAGCAATAAAACCTGAGAACATTAAGGGATACGTGAGCTATTTTAAATGTTAATTTTCAAATCCTTCCTGTTTTAAACATTTAAACTTGATAACAATGTTTGAAATATACCCAACGTTATTTTTATCTAATTGCAAGTTACTCCCATGGTCTATTGGAAATGTGCTGGGATTTACTGACAAATAACATTTGAGTAGTTGGACTGCACTCTGAACAGTGATGCAGTGGGAAAGCAGCTCCAGTTTCGGTGCAGTGAATGCTGCTCAGGCCTCAATCTGCAGCTGCCCATTACCACATGCTGCTGCACAAACAGGGCAAATATGTAAGTCTTGGGCCTGTGGCTAAGCCGTGCCAGAACTCTGTGCTGCAAACTGTAACCCCTGAAGAGGAAGGCTTTGTGCTACACCCTGGGGTCCTGTGGGTATTCTGGTATCACTGGTCTGGGCTCTGAGAGCTTTGCCTCACCTGTGCAATTTGGCAGTGCAGTGCTGCTGCAAGGCAGGATGCAGTGCTGGCACAGCAAGGGATTGGCTCAGTCTGTAAGAGCACAAATTTGATGTGAGACCTCCCAGTTCATACACATCAAGATGGTTTCTAATTAAATGTCTCTACTGCTTTAAAACTGTCAGTCAAAATGGGTTTCTTTTTGGCTTTGGGGGAGTAGGAGATTTTTTTTCTGAGTGACCTTAACTTACCCAGACTATACAATGCGTGGCATGATCAGGACAGCCACAGTGACCACTTCTTGCTCTGTAGTCCTCCCCCAACATCTTTTGTCCAAAATACATCAGATCCATTCATGAGGTTTTCTTCTTCCAGTCTTACACTATTCCTAAAAAATTCACAAAGACAGAATTGAGATTCCAAAAAATAATGCCAGCAGGAAACAGAATGGAGACTGAAGCATTCCCATCTAGAGAAACAGGCCAACAAAGAGAATATTGTCTTCATTTTGTAGAAGTTTATTGTCAAATTGCTTTGACCTCAGCTTTAGACTTATCTATATGTTTCTCAGTAGCAAAATTTGAAATGCTGACAGAACAGCATCAGTGCTCCTGGTACAGTAATCTCATGACATCTTTTGTGGTCAATTTTTATGCTCACCATGATAAAACAGCAGCCAAAAAGGGCACATTATGTCTAATTACCCTCACTCAAACTTGGATGCCATGCAATGGACAAATAAAAATCAGCAAACGTTTTCTTGACTCAACTGCTGGCAGTTTCCAGCTTTTTAAATATTTCAAAATAAAAGTATTTTTGAGGCTTTTTCAGTTAACCAGATGCAATCCAGCTTCTAAATATAATCCTGTTTTTGCCTGGAAGCCTGCCACGAAGAGTAAGCACCAGTACTGAGTATTCCTGATAGCTCACATAAGCACATAGGTAGCTTGTGAAACAGCTGGTGTCTCTTTAGCTGTGCTAAAGCTCTGCTTGGTCAGGAACATCACAGTCCACAGGGATGGCAGTGAGAGTCAGGTCTGCAGACATGAATAGGTCATCCAATTAGTGACAGTCGAAACACATCAGATCTTTAAAGTCTGCAAGTAAAGACTTCATATAAAACCAGCAAACATCTCTGTTTCTGCAGAAGTAGAGTGAAATGAAGAAAATACTGGCAATATGGAAATTCTGAAACATCCCTTAAACATTCACATCTCTAAACTGGTACCACCATACTCTTACCTAATGGTTTGGAGTCCAAATAATTCTGAAGGTAAACTATGTTTTGAAAGATCTTTGAAAATCACTAGTTTTAGATACCTCGGTTATACAGTGATGGAAAATCTGCACTTCAGAGCTGCTTCCTGGGCTGAAAATTATGCAATGAGAATGGGGAATTCCATCTCTGAATACATATAATAATTTTTTTTAAACAGAATGGTGATGAGGTGCATTATGGGTCTAGTTTTCTTTCACTTACTCTCCTTCTCCCTGATGAAAAATCTCTTCAGTTAAAGTCTTAATAATAAAAGACAGAAAGAACAGGATTCAATTTATTGAAGACATTCAACTTATTGAGACTGGGAGAAATATCCCTGTATAGAGAAGTTTCAAAATGAACCTCATATAAAATTCCGTGGTAGTTCATAATCTTGTGACATATCTAATGGCAATTTCCTGGGGGATGGGGCAGAATGTCATAGCTCTTTGCATAGGACAGCTTGACAGATAAGCTATCAGATTTTCATTACAGAGAAGAGGTTTTTTTCATTTCTCCTGGATGTATTATAGTAGTTATTAAGGTCAATAAAGCACACCATGGAGTCCAGGGAAGATGACAAGACATACAGCAAACAAGCTATTATTGATCTGTCTCGAGGACAATGAAATACCCACTGACCCATTCCCAGATCAGATATTTACTGCTTTTCCTTATTGCTAGATGACAGCTAGCTTTATGTTTGTTGTATATAAATATTCTAGTTTGCTGGAATACATATGTTATGGTTTAGAATTTTATGGGGCACAGATGAAGTGCAACAATATATGCAATGGGATGAACAGACACAGATCTGAAAAACAAGTTGGAGATTGTCTTTTCTAGCACAAATGGTCTTTGTAAAAGATACTCAATGTCAAAAGAATACACTGGGCATGGATTTTTACATGTGCATCTAACATTTAAATACAAGTTTTCATCTTCCTCATACATTAGTAAAATTAATGGATGCCAGTACCTTGTCCAATTATAAGCAATATAAAGATTTTTACTTTAAATTTTAAATTTATGCTATCATTGTTTATGGGATCATTGAAAGCCCTTGACAGATTTATATAATGCATGAATTACAACCAGTCGTGAATTACCAGATTGCAGTTCTATCAAAAGCGCCAGGTAATGTCATAAACCACAGGAGAGGAGCCTGATTCACTAAAATCCCAGTGGAAATACAGATCTGTAACTTCATCTTATTTGCAATTTTACATACAAACTCTGTGTGAGGAAATACTGATGCATATACACCTCCTCACCTAGATTCACTTTCCTCAATTCCTCCTGATTCATCATTCCCTTGTTTTTGTGACTCCTCACATCCATGTTGCTTTGGGTGGCAGATACAGTCACTGTCTCAGCTGCAATTTTAAGGCTCATGAGTCCGAATGTCTTTCTATTCTACTGTGCATTAACGCTGGACTGGCCTCTGCAGAAAAGTCAGCAAAAGCAAATATGGGACAATTCATGATGCACACAAGTCTACAGGCCAGTGAATGGGCTTAACCCATCAGTAAAAGTGTCTGTGCTAATCTCCTGGTGGAAGAATGGTGTATCTGGAGTGTGGTATATCCCTTATCCTGATGCAGATTCTTGGGGTGCACTGTCAGTCTGTGCCACCTTGGTCACCACAACCCAGGGAGAAAGGATTTCCACCTTCTTTAAAGGAGCAGGCAAGCCAAGGCATTCATAATTGTAGCTTTTTTGATGATCCACTGTGCATTTTCCTACCCTGTTTGTACTGCCTGGCACAGTACAGAAGGGAATTTTACCTCTCCTGTGAGGATATATCAGGATATATCTATATATGGCTGTGACATTCATATCCAGTCCGTCCAGGACTCAGTCGCTTATGTTTGACAAATGCAGACCTGTGGTTCATTCCAGTTCTAACACTGAATGAAAAGATATTTAATAGTAAAGTCAGGGGACCTTGAAACCAGAGGAAGAACCTCTTCCATGTCCCCAGCCAGTGCACTGGTAGGTGCAGCCAAGTGCCAGTGAGTCACCAGGGCTCCAGGACCCACACTGAGAGACACCCAAATAGTTTCAAAGTGCAATGCACCAAACCCTTGTCACTGGGACTCAGTCATGTCACCTAATGCCTGCCAACACTTTACTGAAATGTTAAAAATTAAAAATGTATGGCTTACATAATTTACACCTCACCTTATCTTCCCCAGTGCTCACAGTTTAAGGTATTGTAGCTTTCTGAAAATGTTGCAGATCAGGTGATATTGGAAAGGTAAAGTAAATGTAATGGCTAGCAAGGGTTAAATAAACCTAGCAGCTAGCAAATAAAACCCAGAATTCAGAGCTGCAAAAAGCCAGGACTTGCAGAATTTGGCACTAGAAAGCAGATTGTACAGGTGCAGAAATATGACAGCTGTGTGTGATCGTAACCATCGACCGAATTAAAATTGTTCTTGAAACTCCCTTGTAATTAGTGCAGGGACACTGCACATCATCAAAGTCTGTGCTTGTGAGTCCAGGATTTCACAGAGTGAAATAATGCTCATGATGCTGGCTATGATTTGGCATCATTAGCAGTAATTAGGCAGTGGGGAAAGTCCCCCCAGACAGAAGGACCCCATTTTGAAGTCTGATGTGGCAAAAACCTGCAGACTTCCATTTTACAATGGAAGCTACATCTACCTGATTTTCACCTTTCATAGTAAGCACTTATGGAGACTAGAAATATCCATAAAACAAAGCTTGTTGGATGTATCACCTTGGTCAAAGCGGATTAACAAAGCTTAGATCATTTCCCCATACTGATAGTGCACCTTCTTCACCACCAGCTTATCTGCAGATGATTTTTTAGAGGAAAGAACATAAACTGGCAGGAGGGTACAACCTAATTTCAGTCTATTAGTTCATTTGAAGTGTAATTGGTCAGGGAAAAATAAATCAATACAAAAAAGCCATATTAATTTTTAATCTTTGATTTTTTAGAGTAAACATAGATTCAGTGTTAAACACATGAACAATCCCATTTATGCCAATAAAAATTTAAAAAATTAATCATGGTCCAATTTTTGTTGAGTATTTGCAACAATGAAGAATTATTTTTTTTTTTTAAGATTCAAGGCTTTTGAAGATTCAAATTTTTTGAAAAGATGTTGTTGGTGTCTGATATACAAAACCAAGACTTACTGTTAAAGTAACCATCTAAAATCAAATCAGAAAATGCAATAAAAAAGCTCCCAGTGAAATCGTTGTTACAGGTACTTTATTTTGTCTTTAATACAATGCTAATCCTATTACTTCAAGAGAAAAATATTGGGAAAAAATGTGGAAACTGCATCTGTCAAAAAGGATCATGCACAGGCACAGACAAGGCAAAACCCCCTTGAGAATGACCAGTGTGCTGGGACACTGTTCTAAATGCAAATTACAATAACTTTTTAAGATGTGCATGTTGGGAAAATAATCTGTAAGCCTTACTCTAATTTACTGACTTCAAGAACTGCAAAGATGTCTAAAATAAGCATGAATAGCAAAAATTATCTTCAGGTCATTATAAAAATCTGTATTGAAAGCAATATTAGTTGTTCATTGTGTGCAGCTATAATCTTCAATTTGCTATGACACTGCAGGGATTTATGCCCATGTTGAATGTTATACATTGTTCTAATAGAATTTAGATAATGTCTAATTGAGTGTAATGGATGCATTTTTATCAACATTGGAGACCTACTGGGCTGTTTGAACTGCCTAACCCTAACAGTGTATCCACATCACTAAAATGAAACATGCCTGTGTGATGTGGGATATGTACACCTGAATTCTTCATGTGAGTTTGTCAGTGATTTTCCTCTTGGCCTTGGGCAACTCACTAAGAAAGGTCTACTGGCCCACTGCCAGGCAAACTACACTCCTGTGGGACTCAGTAACCTTGTGAAAGGATTAGGCCCTCAGTGCTGTGTCCCTGCATTCATTTCCATATTTCAATCCTCAAAGGAAAGATTACCTTGTATGCAAAGGTGTCTTTGACAAATCTGTAAGACTTCAAATTTTAGCAGATACTCTTTTCCTTCAACTCATCCTAAGCAATGAAAGGCAGAGAAAAACAACTTCCTTCACCAACAGGCCCTAATCATTTATTGAATCATCTTGACAGGCCAAGTTTCCCCAGGCAGCTGCTTTCTGCAGTACTGGCCCCTCATCCGTGCTGAGAACAGCTGTGGAACTCTTGCATGGAAAAAGAGCAGAAGAATTATCTCTGGGACCTTTCACTTTAGGACATAGTTCTGTTTGCAATTTTCAAGTCCTGGAGCTTACGTACATACAGATGCCATGTCAAAATGAACAAACCACCATGCTGCAGGGCAAAGCACAGAGCACACAGGAAATGCCTTAAGGTAACCTCGGCAACCTTAATTTTCTCCATTTGTGCAGGCTTTAATTTTGTCATCACACAGTAATGATTCTCCTTCAGCAGACTTCTCTGCCAGATGTTTAGAGCAGCACCAGCAACCACCAAGTTTATGGTATCTAGGTGGTCTGTGCCAGAAAAATAACAAAAAACCAATGGTAAAACCCACATGGAAATTTGCAGATCTTTCAGCTCAAACAAAACCCTGCAATTCCTCCATATTCAGTTTTCTCTTGTACAAAAAGTGGGGAAAACTGAGGGAAAGGAAGCATAAAAAACTGCATGTAAAGTCCATCTTATATAGAAATTATTCTTCAGGGATGCTGATGAGAGTTTATCCAATTCTTTAATATGTCTCAAAACAGATATGTTACTAGAAGTTCCATTTGGATCACTACAAAGCTCTGTTTCTCAAGGTTTCCCAGCCACCAATTTTTTTTTTCAAACAAATTTTTCTTTACATAAATAGAGAAAAAATTCTATTAAAATATTTTCAATACACCATAAAATATTTTTCAATATAAAACATTTTCAAAGATCAAATTTCTTACAAAGTCTCCTTTGGAAGAAGCTTTCCCTGGAACTCTCACAAATGTGAGGGCAAAAGAGGAGCAGTAACAGTTACACTGCTTATATAGCGGCTGTTTATAGCAAACACAGTTGCTGATTTTGTAATTTTATGGAGAGACCCCATCTGGAAATGCGGTAAGATTGTTATTTCCACCCCCACTGGATTAGCTATGCTAGGATTTTGTGTTGAGGAGACTGGCAACTGGGGTTTCTCCCTGTACTAAAACCATAAATAATAATCCTCTCCTCTCTAGCTAGTAATCAGACTAAGAAGAGCTTCTAGGACAATTGAGGAATATCTGCATTAACATTTATGAAATATTTGATAGGAAAGATGCATGATCCAAAATCCATTGGCTATTAATTTTTCCACTATAAATACTTCCACATTATATTACAACAGTGAAGATGGTACAGAGTTAAAAAACAGGTTATCCATACTGCTTGAACTGCAGCATTTACTGCATGCTGACTGAGTAATCAAATGCCCTATTATTTATTTGTGAATACAAGGGCTCTGCATGTGTCAGCTTCACTATTTTTCAGTTGTAGGTGGACCAACGTTCTAAAGCAGAAATCAGTGTTTTTTCCAAAAGGCAGGTGGAGGCTGTGATCTATTCCTATTAAAGCAAGCAAAAGATTGCATTTAAAAAATTAGTCTAGGTATACTCTGTAGAAAAAAAGTATAAAAGTACACAAGAAACAATAATAAGCAAAAATGAAAAGATGAAGTAATAATAAATCAGCATGAAATTAATTTAAGGACCTTGCAAACTGATGTGCAGCTACTGCAACATCTGGAAAATTCCTCTGAAAAACAAGGCAAGCAGATCATGGGCATCCATTAATAGTCTCTCATGTTTCTTCAGATGTCACTCATCTCCTGCAACAGATCTCCTTAAAATTTAGCATGTTAGCCTCAAAACAAAAATCAGGTTATTAATCAGAGTTTGAAAAGTATTAATGACCAATCCCTTTTTCTTATTTTTTCTTCCATTTCAACAGGATTCAAAGGTTTTTGTATCCAAGGGCACATATAATCTAGCTGCTTTGAAATAAGAATTTTAGTGTGGAGTTTAAAATCAGCTGAAAACATCAGTCCAGTCCAAAGATATTCCATCTGTGTAATAAAAGCAATAGAACAGGGGCTGCAGGTTAGCGGTGTTGGTTTCTAAGTTTTCCAGTAACACAGGGAGAGCAAAGGTCTTTCTCAACTCTCTGCTTCTACTTTTTCTCCTTTCTTATTATGCTATGGGCTGACAGGAGAGGCTGATATGAGGGGCTCACAGATGGGAAGGGAGGGAAAAAATCCTCTGTTCTTGTCCAGTTTCCCTAGGGTGGGTCTGGCAGTAATCACAGTGTTTCCCCTGCCCTAGACTCAGGAGTGGGGCTGTTACAGGTGCCCACAGACCACTTTTCCTCCTCACACTTGGCTCTCCTGCCACTACTTTGGTACTTCTTGTAAGGAGGAAAGATGTCACTATAGAGCGCGACATGGTGCAAGCATCAAGACTCAGATCAATAGGCTGTACAGGGCTATTTATTAAAGCAACATGTTGCCTTTACAGTTTTACAGGATATTTACATTTGCTTAAGAAACACATACACTGCCCACTGGTCATGAAAAAGAAACAAAACTCTCAATAGGTGAAAAGGAGCCACATCACTCTGTGAGCCAACTAAAGTCCATATCTTTTGACTTTCTCTCTTCATGTTGTCATGGGGATAGCCTTGGTACCTTCCTTGAGAGAGATATGGGGCTTTCCTTATGTTCAGGAAGCCTTCGCTGGCTCACAAGAACAGCACAAAAATGTCTTTCCTACAGAAAGAAGTGCTAGAGGAGTGGCATTAAACACAAAAAATCAAGCAGCCATCAGATTGTCCCCAAAGTCATCTGAAAGCTCAGCTAACCTACTTCTGAGGTCTACTCAGGAATATGCAGAGTTTTGGATCCAGCTGAGTTAATCCATGTCCAGGAGCAGGATGAGGCTGGGGGAAGTTGAGCATCTTCTACTCCCCCCTCCTCACCAGCTCTTCTCCCAGGCACAGGCGAGCAGCAGAGGACCTCCTATGGCAGTGTGAAAAACACAGTGCATTTGGGACAAAGGCACAACCAAGGCATGTTGTAACCAAAAGGTTTAAAACAGAGATTCATTTCAATAGTTGTGTTCAGCAGATTAGAGACTTGCAAGAAGCTTTAAAATTTTTATTTGGACAAATTGTTTTTTCTAAAATATTCACGAAAGAAAAAAGTGTAAGGCATTTAGTTATGTTTTCAGTCCAGAATAAAGTAATGTTGGATAGGAGGAAGGCATGCCAGAAGAACAAACAGTTTGGTGGTTAAGGCAGCTCATCTGCTGTGTGGGATGATAAAGTCCAGATCCCACTTGAAATTAGGGAATGTGATTTTCTTGCTATTAATTTAATTGTTTTCTTATTCACGCCAGGAGCAAATTTAAATTCACTCTTGGGAGGTCAAAACATTCACTTCATGTTCTTGCAAATGCTCTGAATTATTTATAGTGCATAGTTTTAGTAAAGATTACTAGGGAAAAAAGCTGGTTTGGGGGCGATAATCTGCATTTATATTAGCTAACCAACTCTGAACTTGACCTTGACCTGCTTGGAAATAGATCAATTCAAAATCATGAGAGATTATTTCCTAAAAATTACTGATTCTGCCTACATTTTTCTAGAGCTGTAAGGGTTTGAATAATATTCACCAGATACCAAATGGCAAAGAAGAACATGGGAAAGTGAGTTACACTCACCATCAAATTTACATCCACATGCATAACCAGCATTTGTGTTTCTGCATTCTTCTCATTTCCCCATGAGAATGCAGTAAACCTACTATTCCCATTCAGGTAAATACATTTTTTTCTTTCTTTATTGTGAAAACAGCAACTGGATTTGGCCCATGGGGAAATAAAACTAGCAATAATTTAGATATGTCGTGCATTATATCATTAATGTATTTTGATAAATGGTTTTGATAGAGCTTCCATCTCTCCTGCCCTTTCAGCTTCTTGATCTGAGCTTGTACTCTAGGTCAGCAGTTGAAGTCATCAACATTTTGCAGTCTCCAGTATCCTTGGCGTTACAGTTTCTTGTTGTTGTTTTCATACCTCTTACATTTCTTAAAGGCTTGTCCAAACTTAAAGCTTAATGGTAATATAAGGCACTTTTATTGGTTTACAACATACTGGAGTACTGCTTGTAAAAATAAGGTGATTTGCAGGGGTATGATATACCTATCTCAGCATTTTTCAGAACAGCTTTGCTACAAATCCTCCCTAAAATCAGCTAGAATTTTAACTTAAGTGTAACACAATGGCTTGAAGGTAGGAATTGAAAGAGCCAGCACTCACCCCCATTTCCACAAGCCCCACTGGCAACACCAGGAATTAAATGCCAGTGGTGACCCAGCAAGATCATCTCTGTGAGCAGATCACTAAATACCTGCCTGTGCACACTGCAAAAATGCACTCTGAGCTGTGGGAAACTCTGTGAGCTCGTTCCTGGGGCTCTTTGTCTGGGTTAATTTACATGGGCTTCCCGGTGCCTAACATCAGTTCATTTATCTCACCATCTCTTGCCTTGTATCTGGAAAAAAAAAATCCCTTTAATACAAAAGAATTTTAATTCAAAACCCTTTTAATTTGAAACCAAGTTTGGCATAAGTTTGGCTAGACCTGATGTATTCAAGGATATTTAGAATTTTTTTTCAGTTTGCAGAACATACCAAAGCCCATTCATACACACAGTTAACTGGAACTTTACAGCAATTTTGGAAATAAAATCCTCATGGATAAGAACCTACGGAGTCTAATGTTTATAATTTTCTATGGTATCTTTTATGCAAGGATCTCAAGGCCCTTTCTAATATTAAATGTGCTTTAACACTCCACATGCTATTTCCACATGCTAATTCCACTTTAAGGAAACAGTGACACACAAAGAGGTTTAGTAATTTGGCAAAAAGGGACATGTAACCCAGACATCCTGGACTCATGCCTTAGTCAGAGAACAATTCTATTGGGATTAGTTATTCAGCCTGCACTGTTAAAAGTATCTAACTAACAGGATTATAAAATGAGAGACTTAGTATACCAGTATGACCTGTAAAATGGCTATAGTTTCTAATACTTGGAACAGTGTATGGATTGTGATACCATATGAAGGAGAGTACATTCATCACCCACCAATTCTTTGCCATTCACCAAAAAAAGATTAGTCTTTTGCAAATAGTGAACAGATGAACAATAACTAAAAAGAAAAATCACAAATGCTAATCAACAGGGAACCAGAAGAGTTCGGTGAACCCACCTCCCAAAATTTAAGCTGTCATAACAATGTAAGTTTTAAAAAATAAGTTGAATTTTCAAACATGCACATGCCAGATAAATAAATTGTAATACAAAATTATGTATCATGAGAGATTTATAATAATAGAGATTTGGAGCAATGATGCAGATGTAAGTTTATTAATTAGGTGAACAGAAAGTTCACTCAAAAACTGGAATATTATTTCAGAAAACAACAAGTAGGAAACCCATTCTATAAAATAGGAAAGGTTTTCTTATGTAAATTCAGAGTCTGATTTGCAAAGATTTGAAGGCAGCAGCAGGTCAAGATATATGTTTGGAGGTTATTTCACAAATAGGACAGGACTGCTGGGAGATGTTGCTTGAGCTTTTATTGCAGCATCAGCCTCATTACATGGTTGAGACAACAGAAATATGGCAAAAGCTCTTGTACTGCCAGCAACAGCCAAAAATTTCTTTGTTACTGACCATTTAAAAAACTTTCTGGCCAATAGCATATTGCTAAAGCTTACAGACAATTGTTTTAGCCAATCACTAAAAGTACATGTACACCTGCTTCACACAATGCTTGCTTGAATGCCTTCTATTAACAATACACAATACACCATTATTAAGCTTAAAACCTTCTACTATCTTGCTAAGCATATTTTTCTGCATTTAAGCCAAGCCTAAAACTCAAGCTATTGTTTCATGTCCTTGCTTGCTATACTATTGCAACTTTTTCTACTTTCAGACTTTGCAGCTGCAGCTAGTTCTCTGGTTTTTTTTTCTGTTTCTAAGCCCTGCTTTTCCTAGCTTTCTAAAAATCTTCTTACCTTTACTATTTCCCACAATGATATAGCTTAGCAATGTATAGGAAGATCTCTCTTCTTTTACTGTGTTATTGATAATGTAAAACTATCCTGAGCTACACAAAATATTATTATTTTGATAAGGTAATTAAACATCACTGATAATATTGACTATTCTGTCTTGCATAAAGTAATTTATGAATAGATTAACAATTAAACTATCTCTGATTTCCCCCTCTGGAAAACCTCTCTATTTCTCAGTTTTCTTTGGCAGTGACTTTCTAGACAGTTTGTTATCTTTTGGCATAAGTGAAATTATTCTGAACATAGCCTTCCTACAATTACTTTTCACATATAACAAGTTGTTATCATATTATCATTTCCTGATCTCCATACCACTGAATCCTTCTTTTAAGGTTATATTGTGCTGTTTCCTGAATTTTCTTGTGCTGGGTACATCTTACAGGAAAGCAATACAGTAAAAGATGGAAAGCTGTCAGTGTGATCCTCTGTTAGCTCTCCCTGTCAGCAGGTCTAGGACTAGCACATCTCTTTTTCTTAAGCTCTTATTCTCAGCTGGTCCTGTGAGTCTTTGGCTATTTTCATAACACACCATTGTTAACACCCAGTATAGATGATGGGGAATTCTCCAACCAAACTGACAGAAGATACCAATGATTAAGAAAAGGTTGTGGGAATGTGTTAATACTGATGGAAATTTCATTTGGGGAGAGTTTTGATGCAGATTATATGCATTGGAATAGCTGATAAGCCAGGCTAAGGTTTAAATTACTCCTTGGTCTGACTCAGCTCCACAACACACACACCAGACTACAGGTGAATGCTGAGCAGGTTTCCCAGTCTCTGCTGATGGAATGGTCCACTTCTCATGGTTTTTGTCATGTTCTGTGCAGTGAAGACCTGAACCTTAGTTTCCACTGCCCCAAGTTACAGATCTCACGGCTGGGCTTTCCAAAATATTCAATGATTAACACAGAAAATCTTCAAAGGGAGAAATAGAAGTATCCTGCCCAATGCACTCTTTCCAAGAACAGTCACTCTGCGGGGGTAACATATCCTGGTCTAAATGAAGACACCAGAATAAGGAGTTCCTCTAAGTGGCCTAGAGGATCACCCAGACACATTAGCTATTCTGAGACAACTTCCTTCATCATCTTGGTGGATTTCAAACAGTTTTTAACACACAAATTAGTGTGGTATAGGTAAAACATTCCCACCCAGTTCTAGCCCTGTGGCTATATGGAGTCTCACCAAAAGCTCATCTGGCTTCCAGGCCTCTGAACATGGGCAAACACAAAGCTAGCTTAAAATCCTTCCCTGCACTGAGATTACTATAAATGTGTTCTGACCCTTTATAAATTCTCTTCTGCATCTGCAGAAGAAACTGTTCAGGTAATACTTAAAGTATATATTTAACTTGATACTGTTTATCTTCACCCACCTCTGTGTTTGTAAAGGAGTAATTCCCAGGAGTTCTGATCTCAGGTAAAATCTTGCTGTCCTAGCCAATGATGCCATGAAAAAAAGGAGCCAGACTGAAGAACTTCCTCCCTCACATACGTCTTCCAATACTTATGATATCATTTAAGTTTTGGGGTTTGATTTTGGCTTGTTTGTTTGGGGTTGTTTTAAGTGAATAAGCTGGGATACAGTGGAAAATCAGCTACGGGTCAAAAGCGCACCCTCTCTGGAGGTTTGGAAGACTTCTATGTGGAAATCTGGGCAGGAAGTAACTTATTTGAGAACTGTAATAGCTCTGCAGGTTTCCTATTCAGCTGTTGCACAGGTGGGCCTTGAAGGAAATTCCTTTTAGAAATTAAATAAAACCATATGGTAGTATCTACATGCACTAAAAAACTTTAATATAAACACAGCATCCTGACTTACTTTTTATTTAGAACAGATGGTATTTATAAAGGGAATGCAAAGGAAACACTTAAGATGGGAGATACATGGTACCAAACAGGTGAGTCAGAAGAAAGGTTCCAGTCTTGTTTTGCAAATTAACTCTCTTACTGGATAAACAAGGCTACTCTCATTCTCAACAGAACTGTCTAGAAAGTATTAAAAATAATATTAGGGAACTTGTTTCCAGCCCTTTGTACACGTGTCAAACAATGACTGTTTTTATTCAGGAAACATGAAAGACAGGTCTTGCAGTGATGATGCAAATCATAATTGAAGTGTACTGTCAAAGAGCTGCAGAGGTTGAAGGAAATATGCATCATGTCACTTGAGTCTGGATCTGCTCCATACTGTTAGCCACCCAATTCTGCATGAACTGCTGCTGTAAACCATCAAAGGATGAGGGATGTTAACCTCCTGCAACACTAGCTGGGCATGGGAGGATGGTTAAGTCTATCTTTCTCATTAACTGACACATTAAAAATTCAATGCTTCACAGAACTGTGGCAATAAATCCCTGATAGCTTTTTTAAGATCATCAGCTCTTCTAATATTAGCTTTCTAAATGTCAAAGCACTCCTATTTTTTTAAAGCAACCCAGAAGGGATTACTGTATTTATGATACAGAGCTAGGGGTCCAGTGGTGTATCTTCTATTCCCTGTAATACTGTTGAATTAATGTCTGACCTTGCCTTGGGACACAGTGCCATGAAACAGTTATTTTGTATTTAAAAGGAACTAAATCTTCCATGCATCTCACAATAATTGTCAGTTCCAATAATTGTCATTATGAGGAAAGAAATTATGCTTTTTGTTGCAGTACATGCAGATACTTTATACTTCATTATGTTGAAGTCATAACCACAAACACTATATGTTGCCCAATACCAAAAGGGAATCATAAAACATTTCAACAGAACAGTTCTTAATGGTGCCTCAGCAAAGGTACTTTTACTGTGTAATTTTCCTTTTGCAGCAGATGTTGTAATAACTAATGAGAGCTTGTCCATTGATATAATCCAGCTTTGTATCAGGCAACTCAAACTATTAATCAAAAATATTCATTTGATCCTCAAAATCCAGGTGATGAGCTTATCTTTCAAGAACTGAGTAATAATTTGGACTCTTTTTTCTTTAAGCCTTCTACTCGTCACATTTTTTAAAGTTTTCAAGCTTTTTTTCTGTAGCAACAAAGACATGCAATACTTAATTTGAAAATATTTTATATTCTTTCATTTCTAGTGTTGTCTTTAAAAAACACCTGTTACTTTGCCTATCTTTGATAATAAAACAAGATTAACCAAATATTAGTACTATAAGCTATGTGACCTTAAGAATTTAAGTTTCAGTCAGGAAAGAGTCATGTGCTACAAACATGTGTACCACATGCCAGCAAGTGAACATAGAGTTATCCTGTCCTAAAAGACTTCGTAATCTATGTATATTATTGAGATTTAATGGGTTAAGATTTGTTTTTATAATTCAGAATGTAACAGCAATTTGTTTTTTATAAATCAGAATGTAACAGCAATTTTCCATCTTTGCAGCCATGAAATCAAGAACCCTGCTTAGTAGTGAGGCCACATCTTGTTTGGCCCTTTTTTTTGCTCATGCAGAGGCTGAAGCTCTTTGAGCAAGGAGCCTCTTGATGACTCAAGGCAAGGGTCTTGCCCTTGATGGCCTTGCCAGTTCAAGCTGACCTTTTGCTTTCTTAACACCACCTCTGCATGTCTGGGCAATATTTCTAAGCCCTCTTTTGTAGCCTGGCCCCATTTCTGATCCCTGTATGTGGCCGTTTTGCAGTAGAGCTCTGTCATGAATCATAATTTAGCTTGGAAAGAACCTTTAAGATCAGCCACTGCAACTGTTAACCCAGCACTGCCAATCCCATCACTAGACCAAGCCCCCAGGTGCCACATCTTCACATCTTTTAAATGCCTTCAGGGATGGTGACTCCAAAATTTCCCCAGGCAGACTGCTCCAGTGCTTAGTATCACTGTGTAGGCAGAGAGGACAGCACAAGGAAAGGGAAGCAGCATTTTTCAAGTAATGTGAAAGTCATGAAAAGAGATGTGAGAAAATTTGTGATGTCATCAGTAAGTGAATGGACAACAAGCTCAGAAATGAATTTTAGCACTGACTGGCAGGCAATGTTTACATTACTCACACCAGCCTCATGGGTTCTGCAAGGGCGAGATACATAAGAATTATCATTCCAGCACTTCATAGGGCATGCTTTGCTCTCTGAGGCTGCCACAGCTCCACTTCCTCCAGAAACCACCTCCTGAGCTAGTTTTGGGAAACAAGAGCTTTCCCCCCTCTAATGTTCAAGCTGAAACCCAGCTATCTCTGTCCTGCAGGGCAGGAGACTGCCCTGGTCCCTATCCCATGCAGCTTCCACAGCCAGACTCCTGCCTGCAGCTTTGTAAATCATGGCAGGAAGGGCAGCTGGCTGCCACTTGTGCTTCAGGGACACTGTGATGACAGTCTGTGATGACAGACCAGCTGTGCAAAGCTATTGGCAGAGCAGTCAGATGGACAAAGGACAGGGCAAATAGAGCCAGAGAGACACAACTCTCCTTGAACTGGGGGTGTAACCTCACCTGGTCATCCTCTCCCAAAAAGAATGCTGCACAACTGGAAGGCTTAAAAATATTTCAAGAAGTGAATGTTAGGACTATTTAAGACTGTTGGGACAACACGACAAAAAAAGTATTTGTAATGAAGTTTTTAAGAAGGTAGGTAAGAGGTTCATATGTGACAGTGTTCACAGGGCTTCTTGGATGAGGCAAGAGACGAGAATGTTGACTCCATGTTCAGAAGGCTTGATTTATTATTTTATGATATATATATTACATTATAACTATACTAAAAAGAAATAGAAGGAAAGGTTTTGTCTCTCAGAAGGCTAGCTAAGAATAGAATAGAAAAGAATGATAACAAAGGCATCTGGCTCGGACAGAGAGTCCAAGCTATCTGGTCTGTGATTGGCCATTAATTGTAAACATTCAAAATGGCCCAATCACATACACACCTGATGCATTCCACAGCAGCAGATAAGCATTGTTTACACTTTGTTTCTGAGGCCTCAGCTTCTCAGAAGAGAGAAAATCCCCTAAGAAAAGATTTTCACAAAAAGATGTCTGCGACATTCATATTGTATCCAATTTCCTTTACTATGGGAAGTGGGGAATGTCTGATGAGATGTTCTTCTACTATACTTGACAAGGATCTGCAGGAAATTTATATTTGTGATTTTTATGCCTTTAAGCTAATGCAAGCAAGGCGTGGACTGAGGGGACTGGAATTTTGTACAAAAGCTCTCCTAGGGCATGGAGGTGCATGGTGGAGTTGGGCATGCTTATCCTAGAAGCAGTCTCCAGAAAAGGAAGCAATGCTTAGGGGTCAGAGTATTTCTGTGCCTGAGGTCCAAGAGGCTTCACGTTCAAGAGACAGGCTTGCTTTGCTTCCTGTAGTGCCACTCCAGAGAAGCTTCATTGCTCACACAGCTGTCTCAGTGAACTGTGTGGATACATCAGTCTGTCCATGCTTTTTTATGGCTCCTTACACCATTCTTCAGTGCCTGATGATGGCACTGGCCCTGTGTTCAGTACCAGTAGACTTGACTTCACAACAGTTTTAGACTTGGAATCACTCAACTCAAAAATCAAAGACGACATCTTCACTGGGAATACTGCTGGAGCCTCCTATGCTAGCCTGGTCAAGAGACCTGTGTTGAAACATGCCCTTGAAAAGCTGTCCAAGTAATGGAACAACTAATGCATTTTCTGCCTAGTGCAGTCCTACACTGCTGTGCCATGTCATACTAACCAGTTTATAGGTAGTTCAGTCAGATCTACATTATACTGTCTCCACAGAAGTGGCTTCAACATAGGCAGTTTGTCACAAAGGAGCCCTGAGAAGGCAAAAATGATTTGTGATTTTCCTTCTATCATTCAAATGTTGAATAAGAACCTTACACAAACAGGATTGGAGGAACAAAACTCTCGTAAACCTTTTCCAGACCTAGAGGTAGGCACATGCTCAGCATCTGGAGTTAGTGGCTTATAGTCTTCCCAATAATTCTCTGATATAAATGACATTTGAGTAAACTTTCCTATCAAAAAGACAACTCACCTATGCTATCAACAGTTCGTAAATGATTTATAGGATCTGTATCCAATAACTAGGTGAGAAAAAACACTGGAGTATATTCTCCTGTTAACATTGTCAGAAGTAATGCCATATCTAGAATACTTCTTGTCATTTTTAGTAGAACAAGTGCTCTAGTGAGTAATTTTAACTACCTAATGCAAGCACAAATTACAGTTTATAGGAACTTCACAGAATGTTACCATTTTACAAAATACATGGTTAAGAACACACTACCTTCACTCTCAGGTGATGATGTACTTTGACCTCTAAAAGCTTCACTGGAAAAACTATCATTAGTACTTCCAATATGAAACTTGAGCAAATATGATTTCTCAGTGTTGAAAAGGACCAAGTCATACAGAGACATAACTATAGGGAAGCAATGGTTCCTCTTTTACTTCCTGGGTATTATGTAAATAAATATCTTCCTCAAACTCACTGACTTCAGGTTTGGAGGTAAAGTTCATATGCATATTTAATTTAGCATTACAGAAGTCCTTAGAAAAGACCTGTGTTTCAGGACTAAAAATCAGATAAGACTACTGCTCAAAAAAAAAAAAAGGCTAAACTGTTGGAAAAACCACTCCAAATATTTATTTAGGCTAATAACAGAACACTGGTACTAGAATTATTGTTGGGTTATGCAACACAATTTATTCTAATAGTGAAAATTTGACTTTAGACGGAAGTGATAATGCATGGCAATGGGTAAAAAAAGTTCCTGGTCAGAATTTATGAGCTAAATTAAAACTGATGACACAAAAATCATAAGCACTGGAAGAAGCTGCTAAGGGTGAAAAAAGATGAGTCAAACAAACAACTAGAGGCCAGAGGGATAAAAAAAGATGAGCTTTGTGTTTGCCTATTTGCAGCAAGGTTAAGAGTTACAAATGCTGTGATGAAGATTTGCTGGAGAGCTCACGAAAGAAAGGACTTCCAAGATTCAGTGGCTAGAGATGAAGTTCACAGAGGTGAAGTTCACACCACAAATTAGGTACAAGCTTTAAAGTAAGTTTGGCTGCTTATACTGTTTACATAGAGAGATTGTTTTCCTTTCAGAATGCAGTGTTTTACAGTATGTTACAGTTTGCATAAATTACCATGCTGGATGGAAATTGCTTGGTGAGAAAGTTGCATGGCCTCTGCTAAACAGATAATACAGAAAACAGTAAACCCTGACTAGTCAAAGTCCAGTCTTGGTTACCAGGTTTAATCCATACAAGCCTGCTTGAGTCTCTTCCCATTCCTTACATCTACCTCTTTAAAACTACATATGGCAAAGGAGAAATTTTCAAATACCAAGTCAGGAGGCTACACAGTTGTTTGTGGGAGAGAGAACTTCCCTCATTTCATTTTGCACCCATCAGATGGGCAGCAGTTCTGAAAAGGGGCTCTATTCAAAACCTCTGATACAGTGGCGCCCCCACTATAAACTGAGTAAATAGCACCATTTCTATGATGTAGAAATCAAACATTCTCTATCGGAAGAAAATTAAAATCTTTAATTTCTTCTAGAATTAAATAGGAAATATGTCCTAAGACTTATTCACTCTCACATGGCAAAAGAGAACCAAAATGCATTTTTTTTAAGTAAGCAATATTACTTTTATGTATGTGAGTTTTAAGAGGAAAAACTTACCACTTTTAAAAATAAAGTTTTAAACCAGTATATGTGGACAGACTTCCATTAATGTTTTGTTTCCCCAGACTTTGTGAATGGAGAGAAGCTGAGGCTGACCCTCCTGCCAGCTGGACAGCTGCAAGCAGGGGAGCACCCTTGTAGCTCCAGGCTGCCGCAGCTCACCCTGCCTGGTGCTCTGTAGGGATCTCTGGCCAGACAACCAGGATACTGTTATCAGTGAGATATAAGGAGAATGGGACTCCTTTATATACTCCTTTATATATTACTGTTATCAGTGAGATATAAGGAGAATGGGACTCCTTTAGAAATGACAGCTTTTAATGGAAAACCTGTCTTAGATAGGTCAGTGAAACACAATTTGCCTCAGGTATGTTTTGTTCATCAGCAAGTACAGTCCAGTATTTAACAAATGAGTTCAGCATAGGAACCCCCTCCTGTGGGTCAAAGCATGGTGGGCAGTCGTGAGGGAGTGCTACTAAAAACCCAAACTGGGAGGCTGGGGCAGTGTTGCTTGGGGAATGGAGAGCATGAGGACAAGGAACAAGACATATTTTTCAAAGCAAGATCTGAAGTAGACTAACATAAAGGAGATGAAAATGGAGAAACAAGTGAAAATAATGAGGGTAAAAAAACAGCTGAGACTGACATTATCCAGGCTGGATGGGACTTTGAGCAATTTGATACAGCAGAATATGTGCTGGTCCATGGCAGTGGGGTTGTATCTAAATTATCTTTACGGCCCTGTCCAACACAAAACATTTTAAGTTTCTATCATTTTCCCACTACCACAAATAACTTCTCTATAAAATGAGCCATTCATCCTATGTGATACTAAATCATTGGCAGAAGCAGAAGATAAATAGAAATTCCAATTCCCTCACTGATTATGAAACTATACTTTCTTTAGTTTTCATTCTTGATGTCAAGCCTATAATTATTTTTTTAACAGGGATTGCATTTATCTTCCATGGATTTGAAAATTTTGTCCATTGACAAAAGAAGCCAGTCTTTACTATGCTTGCTTCAGAATTTCTGCACAAATTTTATTCCTGGGTTACTTAATTGCTCATGACACAACAGTTAAACAGTCATCTTTAATGAAAATCTTCTGTTTTACAGTTCCACAGTGCCTGTGATCTCAGGACTTAAGGCCAGGCAGAGGGTACAGGAAAGCAAAGTTCTGTAGCCCTAGAAAAAAAGGCTAAACAGTGTGACCATTAAATGAATCATGTGAATTAATTTTTGCCTATGCTTTTTGCAGTTATTTTTGACAAATTCAAAAAGTTCAGCACAGGAGGAATGAAACAAACAGATGGCATTGTGTTCCAGCTCTTGCTACAGTTAAACTAACCATGGTAGACCTGTCCTTTTATTTCTTAGGCATCATCACTGGTCTAAAAATGCAGTTTCACAAGTGAAATTTCTCTCCCATTAATTGCAAGTGATACCTTTGCAATGTATAACCAACAAAATGGGACTGCTAGTCCCCGGTAATTACTGTTCTCTAAAATTAATATTATATGTTTCTTACAAAAAGTGAGTAGCAAAAAGGAAAATATATCAAGGCTAATGAAGTTCTTTAACTTTTAGAAGTGGAAGAGTACATTATTTGCCCCTTGTTTATACACAAATTTGAAGAATTGCTTTGCCATAAAAATGAATTTAGTAGACTAAGTGCTGTTATCTATCCACAAAATAAGAAATTACCTCCTGCTGATTTTAAATTAATGTCAGAAGGAAGTAAAGTGCCAAATCTGGAATCATGCAGTATATATTAAGAATATGTTGAGAAAATAAGGCATATGTATATACATATATATATATTCTAAAGAGAGAACTCACAGAATGCTATGGGTGCCCCCTTTTGCTCCAGACACTTGTTCTCAGTCCCCTTCCTGCACAAACTTATGCTGGTTTGGTCTGGCAGTAAGGAAGTCTGTTGTAAAAATAGAGTAAATTTTGAACTTTTTTACAGGGTTGGTATTTGACAGGTTTCACACCCTAGACCCCTTCTACCAAGAATTCACCTTATCAGTATTGTCCACGGGGAGGATTTTAGGGGATTGTAGCTCATTTCAATACATTTGGGTTGCCTTGTGGCTGTGGCTAATATGCCAACCATATGGGACAGTATTTTAATTATATACTGGTCTCCATTTGATTCTGTGCTGGGTTTTGCTTTGCATCAGCATTTATTTTCCTCTGATGGGGTCAAATACCATTTATTGTGGAAGAGGTTTTACAGTGACTTCTGTGAGCCAGAGAGAAGTTTGATAACAGCATCCATGTTTACCCCGTAAAGAATTTTCTACCAGGGTCATTGACAAAGAAACCAAGAAAGAAAGAAAGAAAGATAAATAAGAGAAACCTGCAACTGCCTATTCCAATAAGCACCTAACTCATTGGTCACGAAAGACAAACAAATGATAAACTTATGAGTTTTGTAAGAATGTTTAAAAAAGCATGCATGCTGTAATAAAAATTGTTTGAAGCCTTTTGAAAATGGAGTATGTTGCTTTGTATTGTGAGGAACTCAGCTACAACAATTTGCCATAAAAGTTTATGGAGGAGAGTAACAAACATGTTAAATGCTGTTTTCTTCTCATAGTTCACTACAATGGCATGTTATGCAGTGAGAAACACAGTGTCGAGCAGCACCCAGTTCATTTGGATTGTATTGTGATCCTGAAGGGGTTTGGCTAACAATGCTCTTATAAAATGTACTTAACTTTCGTAGAAAATGCCTCAGGCTTCCATTGAAAGTTTTCCTTCCTTCATACAGCAGTCACAATCTTAATAACTCTGAGTAACATAGCCCTTGAGTTCCCACAAAGAAACTATTTCAGAGCATTTGCTGATCTGCTGTAGAAAAGCATAGCATGAAACCAATGAGAAATGGAATTGTTTTACATTACGTGTATACTTATTGTTTCCTAGCATATTGTCTGGAGAGGAAATACCTCTGACAGAGTCCACTATGAAAGCATGGGATTAACAGCAGAGTCAGGGCTAAATTAAATAAAGCAGGACTCTAAACATGTATTCTCTTTGGAGGTATCTTTCATTGCAGGTCACTATGAAGGGACACACAAAGGGTAAGACAAGAAAATTGCATTATAAGCCAATTTGTTGAGGATAATGAAGAGAAATATCTAGCTGAAAGATGTTATAAGTTTTACTAGGTCATAAAATAGCAGATGAAATTCAGATATATTTAGAGCAACCCTAAATTTATACACCCATTACTATAGGATTTGAAATCAATGTTTTCATGCAGTAACAAGATCTAGGAGTTGTACTTCCCCAAAATCTTAGACTCTGTGTCCAATAGCAAACACAATATTAGGAAATTCTAATAAAAAAACCAATCACATATTAGGAAATTGTAAGTAAGGAATGGAGAACAAGGCAGAAGATATTATGCCACTATATAAAATCCTATGTTTAAATACTCCTTACATGTAAAATACTTCATACAGAACCATTATCATTCAAAATATATGCAGGAGAACTGGAAGAGATGCAGAGACAGGAAAACACATGGGGCAGTTTCCATGTAGGAAGTTGGCTAAGAGCAGATCTAGGTATTTAAGGAAGATATCCATTATGCCTTATTATCTTCTTTCTCTGTTGGCTTCTGTCATAGGCAAGATATTAGATGGACTTCTAGTATGAATCAGGGTTGTTTCTACTTATGTTCTTAATCAATCCTGAATCAAATAAAGCTGTCACCAGACAGCAGTTGATCCAATTTCACCTGTGATTGGAGAATTAGGGTGATTTGAGCAGCAATAAACATTTTGCAAGGGTTAAATTACGAGTACCATTTCTATTTTGGACTACTAAGCACATCTAACTCTTTCAAACTCTAGGCACAATGACCACAATATAGCATATTGCCTGAAGGGTTCTCTAGGTTTAAGACTATCCTTCATAAACCATAAATTAAATTTGTTTCAGCGCAGATCATTCATTCAAGTCTCCCAACAAGTGAGGTTTATCACAATGATATATTTTATCCTCCTAGAATAATCCCAGTGGAAAGCCTATAGTGAGGCATGCTCATTGAGAATCCAATACAGACCAGTTCCCTTTTTCATAACCTCTCTTCAACAATGTCAATAAACAGATGCTGATGAAGGGTAAGTATAGGGCACAAGGCTTATCTCAAATACTCTCCTAACCACCACATATTTTAGATTGACATAGTCTAGGCCTTACATGATTTTTCCATTTAAAAACCCTAAATAGATCTTTTCTCCAAGTTATCCTTTTCAACTCACACAAAATTTAAGTATCCACAACATTCTTTGGAAAGGAGTTCTGTGCCAAAACCTCCCTTCTTCCATTTGCTTTGGATTCAGTTCCTACTAAAAGCCTGTCATACACTGCAAAATACAGCACATGCACAATCTTTACCATTATGTCTACACAGTGAATGATTCTGAAGACCTCTATCACATTGCCTTATAAACCCTTTATTTTTCAAATTGGGAAACCCTACACTGGCTGTGGTTCTGGCATGTACTCAATCATCCTTGTTTATCTTTGAAAAGATTTTCCAGTTTTAGTTAATTTAATTTTTAAACTTAATTTTTTTTGCAGCCTACCTTGACTAGAGTATGAGGTTTTGAGCACCACAATATAAAAAATTACATTAAACTCGTAAGAGAGTTTCCAGAGGAGGGAAATGAAGGTGGTGAAAGACCTTAAGGGGAAGCCATAGGAGAAATGCCTGAGGTCACTTGGTCTGTTCAACCTGGAGGAGTCTGAGGGGGCATCTCATTTCTTCTGCCTCTTTCTCATGTGGGGAAAAGAAGGGGCAGGCACCAATTTCTTCACTCGCATGACCAGTGACAGACTTGAGGAAAAAGCTTGAAGCTGAGTCAAGGGAGGATTAGGTTAGGCTAGATATTAGGATAGGAAGGGGTTTTTCACCCACAGTGTGGCTGGGCACTGGAACAGGCTCCTCAGGGAAGTGTTCACAGCATCAAGCCTGATGGAGTTCAAGAAGTGTTTAGACAACACTCTCAGGCACATGGTGTGACTCTTGGAGTGTCCTTCTCAGAGTCAGGAGTTAGACTTGGTTATCCTGATGAGTCCCTTGCAACTCAGCATATTCTATGATTTTATGTGGGTTTTTGGAGTTTTAGTGGTTTTTTTGTTTGTTTGTTTAAAAGGGAGGCAGAACTGCATGGAGCATGAATGCTGAGGGTGAACACTGCGTTTATGCATGCAAAATAATGCTAAATCATGCCTAACTTTTATTTTGCCTTTTTTTGAACTCTATTCAATAGACTTTGAATTGTACATTTTCCATTGAATTTCAGTTCATAATCCAAAGGCTTCACTCCTGAATGTTGCTGGTCAGTGGGTCAGAGCAGAATCCAGTATTTATGCAAAAAGGAATTCTTCCACCTTATCTTTACCTGCATTGAATTTCATCTAACATTCTATTGTCCAGTCACTAGTTTCAGAAAGTTCTGCTATTCTTCTTCATTGTTGTCTTCATCCTTAATATCAGGAAGAACACAAATCCTCTGTAAATCCTTTCACTTCCTTTCACTTCCTACTCAATATCTTCCTTGTCTTTTCCTTCCCCTGTCATTTAGGTAGTGTCGAATTCACACGCCCTCTGAATGGAGAGAAGCAGAGAAAAGAAAGATCAAAACAATTCTAATCTCGTTTGCTGCTCCTGTGTTTTTGAACATGTGGAATGTGTTGGAAGATGGTTTACCTGAAGGTGATCTCTTGATTGGATTCTGGTGGACACTGTTTATGTCCAAGCTGTGTCGACTGTCTGGTCAGCAGACAGTCACGAGTTTCTTCTGTTTAGTATAGTTCTTGTTAGTGTAATACAGTGTCAAATAGTTATAGTATAATATAATAAAGTAATTAATTAGGCTTCTGATATCATGGAGTTCTGCACATCATTCTTCCCTGCGTGGGAGAATCTTCATAAATACTATCAGGTAGCACAGATTTGAGCATGGACACCCAGAGACTTTGGTGAGTTTTCTGAAAGGCTGTGATTAACATTTTCCTTCTTCCCTCACATCCCATCCCATAGCTGATCCATGTCTTACCACATGGCCCTTTGGATTCTCAAAAGCTTTTGAAGGAAACAGATGACTAATTCTGAACCAGGAATCTTCCCACACAAATCACATATATTCACATGTCTATTAAATTATTTCTCAGAGTTTTACTAACTTGTTTGATTTAAATTTTGTGCTACAGATGTGTGATTTCCTTCTGTCTCCCTGGAACCTGTTTTAAAGATTTCTATAATATCTGCCATTGTTCAAGTCATCATGTACCAAAATAGTTTTAAATGAAATGGCTACACATTACCATTGTCAATTCAACAATTTCATCCTTGACTTCTCTTAAAGCCCAGGTATAAACACTGTCCATCATTAATTAGTATTTCCATTGTCAATGTTTCCTGGACCTTTCTAGCCACTTAAGTCAGATGTACTCTCTGAGGAACATCTTCTCCCTCCAAAGGGATCTAACATGCATCTTCAATTTATTTCACAAAGAAAGCTTAAGAATGTGTTTGGCTCCTCAGCAGTATTTGTGCCCTCTCAGTGCTCCTTCAATGTTATGGCCACCATTTGGCTCTGCATCCTCTCTAGTATGCTTCCCACTCTTCATATGTCTGCAAGAAAATTTAATATTCATTTGATCCTTTTAGCTCATTGTTCCTTGAGCTCTGTTTTGACATGCACTATTGCATCTATACAATTAATCTGCCAGAGTTCAAAATCCTTTGTCTTTTCCTTGTTTGGATACAATTCCATCTTTTTGAAAGATGCCTTTTTATTCTAATAATCTGCTTATTGTTTTGATTAGACATGCTTCCTTCCTTTTCACCCTTATTCAAGCCTTCTTAACAGGTGGTACACTGCTGGCTTTCCAGTATGCAGTTCTACACTAACCTTCTTTTCCTGCAAAGGTTTACTCCCTTTAGCTTCAATTTAACAAATTCCTAATTTTCACACAGTTACCCTTTTGGAAGTTGTATACCTCTGGGGTATTGATAGTGGGGGTGAGATTGATGGTGGGGGTTGAAACCATTCTCTGTAGGGACGCTGAATTTGAATTTAGAACTTGCATGTGCACCCATTAAACATCACACACTGTCTGAGGAGGGATAGGTTAAGAACTACAGGTCAGGACTTACTGGGTTTAAAAGGAGTAATTTCTCTTGGTGTCTCAAAGCTGCTTAAAAATCGGCAATGTGATTAAGAACCACTCAAAGATTTTGTACTAATGAAAGTCAGAGGTACTAAAAACTTTGTAGCAGGGTACATTCAACAATGGGCTATATTAGCAACATTAGCAGCCTTCAAGTTAAAGAATAATTTATATAACTAAGAGCAGAGTCCTTTTGTCATTTATAAATTATAGATCAGCAATTCCCCTTTTATTAACTATAATATGTTACACATGTTATTTGGTGTATGTCAACCATACACAGCTTTAATACATTGTTTTAATTAGTTAAAAGACAGGGAGCCCCTAAAAATACACATTAATCAGTGAGAAAGCTGAGACATTAAGCATTCTTTAGCTCATTTTTAAGCTGGTACTTTACTAAATCCCTACAAGCTCTCGAGATCTTTAGACATGCCTGCAGAACATGGTAGTTGAAAACATCAAATTAACTTTTGAAAGAGGCATTTCATGAGATACATTTACTTTTTTTATGAATGACTTTCTGTTTTTAAAGCTGAATCCTCTCAGGAAAACACAGCAATTCCAGTTTATTTCAAACAGATAATGTCTTCTTGTGGTTCAATTCAAGATGTCATTCAGTAAAGAAATTTGGCTCAGATTTGTGTTACAGTATAAGAAATCAGTAGTCCTCTAAAAATACTTGCAGTGCTTGCAACATGTGTTATTAATGCTTCTCAATATTGAACAAATGCCTGAGTATCATGAAAGGTGACATAATGTAAGCCAAAATCATGAAGACAGTGTGGGGTGGAAAAGTCATAGCATGCTCTATATAGTAAGTATGATAATGCAAGTTACAGACAATCAACTTAAACAGTACAGGTAACTATTTCTGACATTATTGGTGAGAGTTTGATTTCAAAGTCTTAATATTTTCACAGGCAGTAATTTTCAGGCTCTGTTCCAGATCTTATAAAAGACAATTCTAGCAATGCCTATCAACAGAGCTGGATTTTTAGCATCATGGCACAGACCTCTATCATTTGAGGCAACAGTAATCACAGTATGCTGCTCCTTTCTGCTCAGGCAGATTACTGGAAGAGACACAGGTGACTTTTCCTGAGCCTTTTCAGATAGTTGAATCAAATCCCTTCTAGTTCCTCACAGTCTCTACTGCTTAATTTCTTTTATCCTTCTTCCTTGGACCTTTTCTGCTACTGTCTGTCCACATCCTCACCACTCCTTGTCCTTTTTTTTACTGTCCTCTCTCCCCTCTCTGATCCCTGTTGATACCCCTTACAATCCTCTTTATTCTTGTCCCCCTAATCTTCTCCAATTTACTGAATTTCTATCAACAGAACTATGTCTTTTTCTGTGGTATTGGTCATAGAAACAACTTCAATATTGACGCTGATGCTCAACACCCACTTCTCCTTAGGCAAATATCCCAAGGAAGTTCAGTCTTAATTGCATTTGAAAAATAGAAGCATTTGGTAAAAAAAGGAGCTTATATAAAACCCTAGCTACCAAGCTGTCTGTAGCACTTAACTGTTTCTTTGACAGTGTCAGAAGAGCCTGTAGTAAACAAGGCCCTCTAAATTTAGCTTGGAATCCAATCATTAAAAATGAAATCTAGGAGCTAACCCTCCCCTTCATTTCCATATCTGCAGCCTGGCTCTTCCTTCACCCACTGACGTCTGTGCAATGCATCAGCTTCTGTGGAGAAAGTGATAACTTCATACTTTTTTCTGAAAAATTCAAAAGGCAAGGACAAACTGAGGCACCCTGCGGGCACACATTCATTGTATATGCTTCTATTTTCATATAAACCCATTCTTAAACCCCAAGCTAATGAATGG
The DNA here is from genome assembly GCF_023055355.1 of Agelaius tricolor. Taxonomy (NCBI): domain Eukaryota; kingdom Metazoa; phylum Chordata; class Aves; order Passeriformes; family Icteridae; genus Agelaius; species Agelaius tricolor. Next base: position 20,674,853 of record NW_027269262.1, on the reverse strand, counting down.
TAATTGGATACATGGATAAGAAACCCCAGAATTCATGATTATTACTCTTCATTGAGTGCTGCATGATATTGAACATTGGGTAGTCAAAATTATCATGGACACCCTCTACTCTGTGCAGCATGAATGACCTAGACTAATGCTTCCTTGGGAAAAAATACTTTGAGAACAAACATGTGACCAATCACATTATCACCCCTTGTTAATTTCTTTCACAACCTCTGGCAACCTGAACATTTTAAATTCTTTCCTAGTGACATCTGTATTCATGCATCTAACTCAGATTAAAACCCACAGCAACAACACTACCCTTGTGTAGGGAAGCATCACTGTCAGCCCTGTTCCTGCACTCACCAAAACCCTTTGCCCTTTGGAGCCCCGCTATCAGCTCTTTCCTATTGATCCAATTTGCATGACCAGTTAACAAAGGATATCCCACAACCACCTGTAAACCCTGCAGCTTCTAGTTTCCAGCTGAAAACTGTCCCTCTCACTCATTATTTCCCTACTCTTTACATACAAACTCCTAATGGCTGTCAAACATCCCATTTCTGTCATTTGGGAGTTGGCTTACAACTGCAGGGCAAAAAACCCCACAGATGGAAGAGGTTTCCTTGGAGTTATGCATACTCTGTCTATACTCTGCTTTGGCTGAACAGCACAGCCTGCTTAAAGCATCTTACACTACATGGCAAGGAAAATTTACATATTACACTGACCAACATGCTTAATTTAAAAGTTTTAATTGGGTCAGGATTTTAAACTGTCAGGGTTTTTTTTAAGTTGAAGCATATTTTTTGGAGTCACTCCAATTAGTATTTAAGTAAAGTGTTTTCTTCAGCACTTAACATGAATATCAACTGTAAACTAAGACAACTTATTGGAAAAAAAATGCAGATGGTGCAAATCCACAAATTTCACCAATATTTGCAAGATCAAAATAACCATACCAAGGACATGGGAACTGTTCAAAGAAAAAGGGATAATTTATACTGGTTTAAATTCACACTTAACTTCAGATATTGAACTTCTCTGGGTAGCCTTTGCATTTTGAAAGTACTGCAGATAAGAACATCAAAGCTAGCAAACCTGAACAGGAAAAGAAGTTTCATAGACTTGTCTGAGGTACTTGAGAGCAAACTTAATTTAGCATAATATTCAACTGTGCCCCAGATAGAAGCACGTGAAGTATGTTACTGCTCCATTCCTCAACTCTTACAGACATGCCTACATGCCTACTTCATCAGCTATACACCAGAAACTATAGCTCTTTTGTCTTCTATAGGGCTGATTTCTGAAGCTGCTGGGGTCCTAAAAGTAACAAGGATAGGCAAACAAAGGGAAAAGATGTTTTTCCTTTAGGAAAAGGCAGATTCAGTGCTCTAGTTCTGAGCTGAGAGTCTGCTGGGGAAAGGGAAAAGACATGTGGGAGCAACACTTATTACAATACCATAGCTTTGATTAAGAAGATTTAGTGACATTTCCTATTCTCTGTAAAGGCATGGCACATGCAATCCTAAGTAAACACTCCAAATTGTAAGTGCTATGAATTTTGGCTTTTTGGTATGAGTTAAAAGCTCTCCATGACAGATCTACAGCCTGACTCATTATATTTGGAATAATGATTATCCTGTATAAAATACAGCAGCTTTCCTCTTGTGGTATACAATGGAAGACTTTCTCCTGTGATTTACTACCACACTTGTCACTTAAGGATTTACAAAACTGGTTAATGCGACTTTTTGAAAGTACGCCAATTCTTAACTATGCCTGGAATAAAAGTTCCCTTCAATATAGACGCAGGATGCTCTTTAAACACTTAAATACCAACATTTAGCAATTTTTCCATTGCTCTGTTCAAGCAAGGAGAGTATTCAAGCAACCTGCCAAGCCACACACTGAAAACACAAAGGGTATTCTTCCTCAGTGACTGACTACCTTTTGCTACTAATTCTGATCCCAGTTCCTGTCAGTGTCCTTTCATAAAGCCCATTTCCATATAGGTTTATCATTCCTCAGGCCTAGTCACCATTATTCTGTTATGTTTCACTGTCTTCGGGCTATGTTAGCATTGGAAAGGCCAGAGGTTCTTTCATAGTAATGAGGTACAGATGTGCCTCTGCTTTTCAGTCTGTCCTGTGTTCCTTCTCTGTCCTGAGCTAGTAAGACAGAAATTTATGCTCTTTACATGACCCAGTGTGAAATACACTTTAGGACAACAGTCCTAATTCCCTGTCAGATCTGGAATTACAACAGTTTTCTACTGATGGGAAGATCTGAAGAATACAATCATCTTCCAGCAAACTTTAAATAATTTTTTCCTATAAAGATGGCTATATTTCACTTTTTGGATGTAGATTACTTTCATAAATGTCATCATCTAAACAAGATAAACTGTATCTGCAGAAGCAGAACACATACTGCTGAAGTGCTTTATCTCAGTGAAACAGGGGCAGCTTTGTATTCATGAAAGTGACCATCAGAAAGGGTCCCTTATTATTTAGTCTAACAACTGAAGGAAGCGAACAACCAAGCTATTTTGATTTTTATTTTTAAAGCACCTCTTACACAGATTATGACGGGAGCATTTTGTGAAAGACACTCTCACATCTTTGTTGAAATCAGGTCCAGTCAGGGAAGGAAGCTTTTGCTTCCTTTTGCAGCTGATTAAGAGTCTAGGGCTTAAAGGGCAATTCCAGACAAGGAAGGAGATCTTTATCACTGCCCTTGGAACAGTTCCCACTGTTGTGCTCATTTTCCCCCACTCTTTTAATCACAATTTACAGCTGTAAAACATATCTCAGAGAATGGTACCAGCATATCAGCTGTTCCATGAAGATGCTAGATCATTCAGCATTGTTATGTTTTCAATACTTAGAAATGTTTCTAATAATATTACATGGTTTCAATCAGTAAACAGTGCTTAAGAACTACCACAGCTGTTTTCTGAGCAGCTAAAGTAGATCAGCTTGTAAGAAAGCAGCACAGGACAATCCTCCTCTAAAAAAGTACCATGTGGGCAGAAGCCATCTGGTGACTATTACATGTCACCTTCTTCTCTTAGCATTGTTCACCTAGGATCCAGTCCATTCAGGAGAGATCTTTTACACTGCAAACCAGGAGAAGAGCTTAGGATCAACTGTAAGTGTTCAGACATAACACATCTCTTAAAACAATCAATAAAGTTGATGCCAAGCTGAATATGTGCCAACCATGTGCTCCCATCATGATCAAAGCAAACCACTAAGGGCTACCTTAGAGGAAACATAGCAGACCAAGGGAGTTTATTCTGGGCTGAATCTGTTGCTGGAGGAGCAGGGCATAGCTGGTCTACTATGTACACTTTTGGGAACCCACATACACTTCAAGAGAGATGTTAAAATTTGGAGAGGGTATATGAAGTGTCTATCAAAGATAGCCAGGGACATAAATCACATGAGCTTCAAGGAAAACCTGAGGGAGTTGTACTTCTTTGTCTGGCAAAGGAAGGGCTAAAGGGGAATTGAGTAGCAGACTACAACTTCACAAAGACATCAGGGTACCACAGATTTACAGAACGGATTAGGTTGGAAAAGATCTCTGAGGTCATTGAATACAACCTATGACCTACACCACCTTATTAATGAGACCATAGCATTAGGTGCCACCTCCCTCCTTGCCTTAAACACCTCCAGGGACTCCACCACCTTCCTGGAAAGCCCATCTAATCACACTTTCTGTGAAGAATTGCTTCCTGATGTCCAACCTAAACCTACTCTGGTGCAGCTTAAGACTATGTCCTTTCATCCTGTCAGTTGTTGCCTGGGAGAAGATGCCCTTGCCTTGCTGCAACCTCCATTGAGGGGGTTGTAGAGAGTTATAAGGTCTCCCCTGAGCATCCTCTTCTCCAGGCTAAATAATCCCTGCTCCTCACAGGACATGTGCTCCAGACTCTTCACCAGCTCTATTGCCCTTCTCTGCTCCAGCACTTTGATGTCCTTCCAAACTGAGGGGCCCAAAACTGGACACAGAACCCAAGATGTGACCTCACAATGCCATAAACAGGGGGATGGTCACTGCTCTGGTCCTGCTGGCCAAACTACTGCTGATGTAGGCCAGGATACTTTTGGCCTTCTTGGCCAGCTGGGCACAGCTGGATCATGTTCAGCTGCTGTAAACCAGCACCCCCAGATCCTTTTCAATTGGGCAGCTTTCCAGCCATTCCTGTCCCCAGCCTGTATCACTGCATGGGGCTGTTGTGGCCAAAATGTAGGACTTGGCACTTTGCCTTGTTCAACTTCATGCTGTTGGCCTTGGCCCATTGATCCAGCCTGTCCAGGCCCTGTGCAGGGCCTTCCCACCCTCCAGCAGATCAACACTGTGACCCAGCTTAATGTTGTCCACAAATTTGATATTATAGGGGTAACACAGACTTCTCATGGCAGGAGCAGAGAACCTAATGAGGGGCAAGAAACATGTGTTCTGACTTTGAATTTAGAGATGGGACACTAGGATGAATTTCTTGACAAGCAGGGCAGTGAAACACTGAAAGATGCTAGGCAGAAAGAGGGCGGACTTTTCTGCTTTTCAATATTCAACTAAGCAAACCCATTGCTCTACTGTTGCTTAAAGTCAATAGTAGCTGGTGATAGATGTAATGAACTAGGAATGATGATAATTCTTGTTTTAAGAAGAATGGACTTACTGATATCCAGATGTTGACCCTAACCAATGCTTTAATGATTGTGTATTTCTGCAATAGTAACTGGTAAATGATGCAACTGAGACTCTGTGAGCTTCCACAGCTCAGGTCTACTTTATTATTTTCTTTATTTCCTGAAAGAGAAAACAAGTGGTTGAACTGTCTTTATTGATGGGCAAGTTCATGTGGGCAAGTTCAGTCAGTTCAGTTTGTCTTACAGTCACTGACAGGGCCTGCAGTATGACACTTGAGGTCTTACTGATTTGCCACAAATGCTACTGAGGGATTTGTAGCAGTGCTGATGATTCTGGCCATAAACATTTTTGTTGGTCTGTGACACAAAAGAGCATAATTTAGATCAAAAAACATTGGACAGGACTTGTTCTTCACTTAAATTTTTTCTAAGTCACAGAAGCACATGAACAAAACATTCCTGGGAGGATGAGTGTATCTCAGTGTACAAGGAAGAAACAACTCAGGAACAACTGAAGCCCATGTTCAGCCTGCTGCCTGTACCAATGAGGTCCCAAGTCATAACTTTTGGTATTGGGCTACTATGTGAAATTATCAAAGCTAATACAGTGTTATTACCAAAGCTGAAAACTTCTTAATCCTTACCTTTTTTAGAATTCACCTTATTCAAACCTACATGGATGTACTTGCCAACAGTTCACAAAATTGCCTAACACCTTCTTAATAACTTCACCTGCCACATCAAAACAGAAGAGCCCACTGCATTGTGGTTTGACAGCATGAAACCAGACATAGAGAATTAAGACCTTGCCACATCTTATTATTGACCATTTTCCCAGAAACACACAAAAATGTAGATGTTACAAAACCAAATTCATCTAGAGACTGACACTCTGAGACTGGCTTCTAGTCCACAATATTGAATTTATGTGAACATCCTAGAGTGCAGTATGCTTGACTTCTGGTGCAAATAAATTTTCATCCAAGGTTAAAATATTTCTAAATCTTTAACATTTAGAAATGTTCTGAATATAATAGAGCACCAGTGAAAATGAAGCCTACCTCATCTTGTGGAACTCAGTAACTTGCAGTTATTTTCCTTTATTTTCCAAAGTTCCCGACAAGTTATGCTTTCAAATGAAGGATTGGAACCTGTGTTAATGTAAGGTTCTTGTTAGTTCTAGTTTTTGGAGGACAGTGGTTATCTCTGCTGGCCATCAGCTGAAACTGTGATCATCAGGTTTGCACTACTGCCAGTTGTAGTGTAGTAAAAAAAATTTCTCTTGGATATCCCCAGAACCAGACACCAACATCCTGATGTTTGTTCTTCCACCAACCCCTAGTGTATATTGGAGAAAGAAAAAGCTTTATATTATAGAAGGCCCAGGAATCACTGACAGCAGGCCTGGCTATCTGGGAACGATATGACAATCAAAAACACCAAAGCCTGTCCTTAGTATTTCAACAGGTAAAACATTAGTTGTTTAATTGAGGACAGGTGACAGACTCTCAAATTTAAACATTCCTTACAGCAACTTGACAACAGGAGTAATGGGAGCTGGGTAGCCGATATCTGTCTCAGCCACTACTTCAGCTTGTGTTCTGGAGGTAATTTATTTCCCCAGTATAACTCCACATTGACTGGGTTTTTGTTCTCTTTTGTTCTCCCTCTGAGCACTAACACAAAATTTTGTATGAAATATGTTGCTAATAAGTTATCAGAGGTGATCTAAAGAGTGATTAGCATTTCTTGACATAGCACCCATGAGAAGGTATGTATTAAAGGCTCATCCTCTTCTTCCAGATTACAACTCATTCCAGATTTGACATCACCATTTTTACCTCTCATGACTTCTAGCAGATTTTGTGTTAAAACATAATTTGCCTTCAAGGATAGTAACAGCTCCAAAATCTTTGCCCAGATTCGTTAATGTAACAATATGAAATAATAGTATTTAGCATTCACTTTTTAGGTATGAACAGTTGGGTTTTTTTTTCTCTTCAGCATAAGACATGATATGCACGAGTGTGTTATGGCTCTTTTTCTCAATGGCATAAATTCAGCACTTCATTTTATTATGTGCTAATTTTATGTGTTTCTAAAGGCTTTGTATAAAAACCATGTAAATTACAGAAAACTTAAATCACAACTTCCAGCTTGAATCATACATACGTGAAAGGCAATTGATTAGTTCATGACTGCAGAATTTAATTTGATTTAAGAGCTATGAGACTTCAGATTCTCTTACCAGTATTTATTTCCCTTTTGTTAACTGCCATTAGGGCTACAACACTGCAAAAAACATAATGAAAAAGAAAATAGATGGAAAAAAAGAAAACATCACTATTTACAATGTAAGATGTTGTAGTGCATTTCTATACTTTGTAATACTTTGAAGTAGTTTTGTTTTGTATTCCCATATTTTTCCCAAATGGTTTATCCCAGACTGTACCCCCCTCCCTTTACCTGTGTTATCCCTCTCCTGGGATGAGATCATCCCCAAACCCCCACCCTGGCTCTCTGTCAATCACTCAGCATCCCATCCCTCCATCCAGAAGCTTTGGTCCAGGTCGCCGAGTGATCAGCCAGAGGCCAGGGGTCAGCCCCCAAAGCCTTGCCCCATACACTGTCCTATATGTCTGTCCCCCAGCATCCATCCCTTAGGGTCACTTATTGGTTGGTAAAATGTTATCTACTTTGGGTTTCCACCTCCCTTTAAATGTGACCTTGGCACATCTCCCGGGGCTCTCGGCAGGAAGCCCCCTGAGGTGCAGGAGCTCCTTTGGGATCCTAATAAAACCTTGGATTAACCCCGGCTCGGAGTCGGCCCTTTCTCTTCTACCGATGTCTCTGCTGTCTCTTGTGCTGCAAAGGCGACGAGCCCAGGTGCCCTCAGCACCCTCGGGGCACAGAGAGTGTCTCCCTGCCAGCCCAGGTGCCCTCAGCACCCTCGGGGCACACACAGACAGTGTCTCCCTGCCAGCCCAGGTGCCCTCAGCACCCTCGGGGCACACACAGACAGTGTCTCCCTGCCAGCCCAGGTGCCCTCAGCACCCTCGGGGCACACACAGAGAGTGTCTCCCTGCCAGCCCAGGTGCCCTCAGCACCCTCGGGGCACACACAGACAGTGTCTCCCTGCCAGCCCCGGTGCCCTCAGCACCCTCGGGGCACACACAGAGAGTGTCTCCCTGTCAGCCCAGGTGCCCTCAGCACCCTCGGGGCACACACAGAGAGTGTCTCCCTGCCAGCCCAGGTGCCCTCAGCACCCTCGGGGCACACACAGAGAGTCTCCCTGCTGCCAGCCCAGGTGCCCTCAGCACCCTTGGGGCACACACAGAGAGTGTCTGCCCCCAGCCCAGGTGCCCTCAGCACCCTCGGGGCACACACAGACAGTGTCTCCCTGCCAGCCCAGGTGCCCTCAGCACCCTCGGGGCACAGAGAGTGTCTCCCTGCCAGCCCAGGTGCCCTCAGCACCCTCGGGGCACACACAGAGAGTGTCTCCCTGCCAGCCCAGGTGCCCTCAGCACCCTCGGGGCACACACAGAGAGTGTCTCCCTGCCAGCCCAGGTGCCCTCAGCACCCTCGGGGCACACACAGAGAGTGTCTCCCTGCTGTCAGCCCAGGTGCCCTCAGTACCCTCGGGGCACACACAGACAGTGTCTCCCTGCTGTCAGCCCAGGTGCCCTCAGTACCCTCGGGGCACACACAGACAGTGTCTCCCCCCAGCCCAGGTGCCCTCAGCACCCTCGGGGCACACACAGACAGTGTCTCCCTGCCAGCCCAGGTGCCCTCAGTACCCTCGGGGCACACACAGACAGTGTCTCCCTGCCAGCCCAGGTGCCCTCAGTACCCTCAGGGCACACACAGACAGTGTCTCCCTGCCAGCCCAGGTGCCCTCAGCACCCTCGGGGCACACACAGACAGTGTCTCCCTGCTGTCGGCCGTGTCGGGGCTGCTCCCCGCGGTGTCTGCAGACTCGGGACTGGCCCAGGGCTCCTGAGAGGCTCGCAGAGAAACAGAGACAGTAAGAAATACAAAGCTTATACAAAGCACTCTAATGATTCTCAAGCTTGGTGTCCAGACAATTTTAACTTTATTCCTGAGAACTGGATTATTGTCTAAGATTTGGTTTCATTCAAAACCAAAGCTTGCATATAATTTCCCCCTCAGTTCAAGAATGCTTGGATCGACACTTAGCCTGGGACTATAATATAGTGAAAGGTCATTTAGGGGAGCTAAAATGAAAAGAAAAATCTAGGATCGCCTAGGTAAAAACTGCGTAGCACTGAAAGAAAAGAAGGGAGTGGAAAGCATGCTTGCTTAAGTAATGTTTAGACCACTAAACATTAACTTAATTTTGCAATAGGACTAATATAACTAGCAGTGATGAAGGTACAATTGCAAAATTCAAACAAGTAAGTGATAGATTCATAGGTTCTTTTTATCCCTACTGCAACCAAATAGTTATCCAAAGAGTGGCTGCTGGAAGCCTGGAAGGTGTTTTCTAGGGTTGTTTATACTGGACTGCACAGTGATGAAAACTATTTTTGTTTTAGGATTGTAGGGGAAGCTATCCTGCTGAAGCCAAAATTAGAAATCTTGCATACTTTTGAAAAAGAAGAAAAAGGTTAAGGTAGAATCCTCTGCCCTGACAATTCTGCTGCTATGTGAATTAATATATAAAGTAATTTCTCACAAAATGAAAATAGTTTTGGTGAAAAGAAAAACATTTTACAGTCTTGAAGAGTGTACAATTCATGTCTTTGCTCACATTATTTTGAAGTAAGTAGTAAGTTTCTGAAAATCCAAACCTTTTTACCCATTATGTATATATTTAAAAGGACACAGTATGATGACTGTAGTTCTCTTGGACAGGACAAGAAACTCCCCTCAGCTGTATTGCTTATTCCTTGCTAGCTCTGATCTTATTCAAGAAGTAAATGGGTATTGCTCCCTGGCTTCATTGCTTGTTTCTTTGTTTTCTTGCCTTATGGGAGTAATTATATATATATATATATATATATCTTCCGCGTGAGATTCCTGATATCTAGTAAGGAAACAAAAAAAAGAAATTGTAGTAATTACCCAAGTAACTTTTGAGTCACTCCTTTTTATGAGACTTACAGGAATTATTGTAGATGTTTTCATCTGTGGTAAATTTGATTGGAATATTTAGAAGACTTGGAGGGTGAATAGGGCCACAATAGGCTGAAGACAATGTAATCACCTGTGGCTTAGTCTCTCAGGGAATTAAACAGGACACTTACAGGAGGTGAGGAAATAAATGATCATTGTTGAGTTCAACATTCATGGTAGGCTTGAGCTGACAGAATGACAGAAAGAACAGGATGATGCTTTGTGACTTGTCATGTTGTCAATCTTTTGGTTTCATCTACCCACCTTTATCTGATTTCCATAATTTCAGAAAGACTCCTGAAGACGAGCCAAAAAATCAGATCTCTCCCTCCCCCAAGGACTTTGAAACATAAAATATTTTCATAAAATAAGCCAAAACCTAAAATTATCTGTTATCAGTAGATAACAGAAGGAGTTGAAAACTATTTGGCCTTATAAAAACATGCATACAATCTAACCAGTGCTTTAAACAACTGATCATGGCTGATATTCTGTGATACTGTTCTAAACCAGAAATTTTTTTCCCACTGATTCAGTTTTGATGTAATTAATATTTTATGGGGTTTTTTTTTCTATACTGAATAGGTTGCATGGAAATATTTCTCATCTTGCTGTTAAAAGTACTGCCTTTTCCTTAGTAGATAAGTTTATCCAGAAGAGTGGAGCTTGCTGTGTGTATGGAGATAATCTTAGAGAAGCAAATGGTGGTCCTTAGTTCAACAGCATAGTTCAAAATAAAGTGAATTGATATAGATTATAATTACAATATTTTCAGTCTAGATATCTCTTCCCAGAAAATTTCAAACTACTCTGAATTCCAGTTGTCCTCATTTGGCCAAAATAATAGATAACACTTTTTACAGATTATCATGCAGATATGTATGACAGAGACAAAAGGTGTTTGTCTGAAAATAACTTTGTTGGCAAGAAAAGTTGCAGCCTCTTTCTAAAGTTCTATGGTTTTACGTTCTCAGATCTCTCAGCCAAATGAACTGCTAGCTAAAGGACTGAACCTAGATGCAGCATTATTTCTGTTGGCCTAGTTTAGTAACTTCATCCTGTTGATCAGCAGCAAGCTCTGGGAAGCAATACTTTTTTTTGCCCATCACTTACTATACGAACAGAGCAGACCTCTAATATGCAAGAATAACAGTATAAAAGGTAATCCATCTGAGGCCTTGTTAGAAGCTCAGGGAAACTTCACTGGGATATGCCACCAACACATCCCCACCCTCCAAAGAATTATTGATTCCCTTCAAACACTTTCATTATAAGCCAAGATGGAGATCCTGGATATTTTCTGGCAACGTGGTGCAGCTAAGCCCAAAGAAAGCCTGGTAATTTAAGGGTATGGCTGTTCTCATGAGTAAGTGATCAGCTGCTCAAGACAGCTCTAGAGAAAGTGAGCATGAGGAGGAGATGTAGATGTAAATGTGTTATGGAAGAAGAGCAGGGCCTGAATATATTTTTCCTCAAAATTTTCACTGAAAGTATTCATAATAAAAAGCTGTACTAGAACTAAGCTAATGATACTGATACAATTCAAAGCACAACAAAGACAACAGGAGCCTTGCCATCACCTTAACAGGAAAGGAAATGTACTTAGGTAATACAAAAACCAGTTTGAATTTTCCCTGATGCTTACATTTCTTCACTATTTTCTGCCTAAAATGTTTGAGTTTTTAAACCTTTCCAATTCCCTTTTGGCAAACACCTCATCACATTCTGTGTGGTTGGCTCCAACCAAAGTTTACTACTTTAACATCCATGAAAAGACTATTCTCATGGTATTTCCTCTCAAGCCAAAAATCACATTTTACTGTAAATCTTGTGAGAAACCCAAATCTTTCAAGATTTCTAACCTAATTAGACTTGGATAAAGTCAACAGACCAGCTTCTAATGATCTTGACTCCCACAGTTTGTCAGCATACTACAGCTACCCCAACCCTACATTTGGGATTTACTTTCTTCACTGGTTTTGCTAAGCACAGAATTTATTGGGGTTTTTTAATACTTAGCTGCAACCATGGCTTCAGAGATTTTTGTGTTCTCTGCCACGTCATTATCCAAAATCCATGGCTATGAGCTGAGGTTACATGCTTAGATGCGTGCGCTATCATGGTTATACCACATTAAAGATTACTTTATCCTTAGATAACTTTTTCTTAAAACAGTTGAGTACATTCTCAATTTGCAGTATGGAGAAATGCTCCAGATTTCAATAAATAATTCAATTTTTGTGTTTTTAAAACTAATCTTCTGTGTCTCCATAGAAGAATAAAGTTTTAGCTTGTTGGTTGTCTGTTAGCTGGCTGCTAGAGGTTGATCAATTTGTAAGACACAAACCAGCAGAACAAACACTGGTTCTTGTTCTCCACACTCCCATCCTACTAGAAAAGCACATCTACACCTCCTTAGGGCTATTTAAAATATGTATTGGAATACTTTTTCTTGTAGCAGAAGTCTTTGGAAAACACCACTAAAGGTCAGCCTGAGGCTGCTCTTCCCTGTGAGCTACTTCACAGTTTTGTAAAAAAGTTCCCTTGGCCACATGATTAGTAGATACAGCTGAAATAATCATCTGCAGGAGAACCATTCAATTTGACACAAACTTTCTAAACATGCATTGACTGTCAGATTTTTATTGCTCACTTGATCTAAAGTGCAGTCATAACACCCAAATATGAAATATTTCACTGGCAGTAAAAACATGCCTTTGACCTTTTGGAAAATATCACACCACACACCTGGCTTTTGAAACTCTGAAAGCAGCAGAAACGCTCTAATTATTAATGTCTCTCCCTTATCCTTGCCCGAAAAGTCGATAGGAACAATTTATTCTGTTAAGAAGCCACACCTCAGAATTTTAATGCTGAGTTTTGAGCGACAGGGAAAAAAGGAAAAATGCATCTTAACTGCACATGGGAAAAAAGGAAAAATGCATCTTAACTGCATATACCAATACCTCAGCTATTTGTTTGGTCCAGTGACAGTTGAAAGTGTCAAGTATGGGTTGAACAGAGACAGCTTAATCCATGATTTTATTGGGCCAGGGTGATATATACAACCTTTGGATGTTATTGTTGTGTGTGCATAAATGTGTTGGGAAAATCCCATAGTCAAGATAAATATCTAAAAATGAAAGACTTACAAAAAAAATCTTCAAATGAGGACCTTGTTTATGAAAGAACACAACACAGTGCTTTTAAAAAGTAGAAAAAAAATCTTAGTGCTGTGAGGCTCACTTTACTGTTATTTTACATTGCTGAAGGGCTGTTATATACAAACCTAGTGCTGTTTAATCTCAAAACATGATCCAAAAATGCCAGGAAGCAATGAAAGTGGGGCTGCTCCACAAGAGAGGAGAAGATGGTGCCTGTCTCACAGGGTCTGAACACATCAGGCTGATGTTGGGGTCCATTGGCAGCCACAAGCAAAGCAACTGATGAGCCAGCTCAGGGTTCCTCCAGGAGGCGCACTCTGGAGCAAAAAGGGACAAAGACCGAGTGGGCATGAGGCTGCAGCATAGGTCTTCCATCCATGAATCAGGGCTGGAGACCAGGACTCCTCTGGCAGCTCGAAGAAGGTCTGTGTGCCTCAGGAAGGGTTAAGATGAGGTCCTGAGCCATGGGTAGTGTGGCTGTAACCACAGGAGAGGCTGGGCAGGGGCATTCAGGACTTGTAGTGCCTTTGAGGCCATAGCACTGACCTGATTCTGCCTAAGGATATCTTTTATAAGTCTGAGGGTTTGAGATCTAGTAACCAAAAAGTAAAACTTTCTCTTCCCTTTCATTAAAGGCTTTGGAACCTGTTTCTATACATTTATCTCCTTGAATTAACATATACTCGAAGACTGGCTTCCCTGTGTAACCTTAAAGCTGTTCAGTTTGGGCTGTACATCTCCAAACACTTCCCAACATTTCCCATGCAAATTTCAGCCTAACAGTCAGCCTAGGGTCATTGGCTATTACTTGCCCAACCAAGTTTCCCAAAGGAACTGGTGGTCAAACACTAGCATTTATTCAGCACAAAATGGCACTGAAAAACTGGTTACTTTCTTCCCCTTGTCCAGAGCTACAGTAGGTACTCAAAACATTCAATTTACGACGTGCTTGGCCTCTCCAATTTCCATGAATGGAATGAGGTTGAATTCTGTCTCAAACCCAATTTACTGCTATGATGACTAGAGAGATAATGCTTGTCTACCCTTCTCCCATGACTTTCTTCCCACATGAGCATGATTAAGAAATAGTCCTTGGCTTGTTTGGCTCTGTTCATACCTGTGAAACTTGTATTATTCTCTTGCAGGAATGGTATGGCTGGAGCACACATTCCCAACATGTTAGTAAAGGTATCAGACATTGTGGGATGAACTCACTTCCACTTAGATCAGCAGATGAAAATCAGATGTCTCCCATTCCACTGAACAAGAACAGGTAACAGGGCAAATACAATGTAGAAGTGTCCAGTGAAACTCACTTTTTTTGCTCTTCTTTCTAACAATTGAGTGTGGGCTGGAAAACAGAGCTCATATGCAACTCCCTGATCTTCAAGTCCAATGCATGAGCCATCCTGACCATGAAGGCCAATACAGTATTTCATTTTACTTTTTATTTTTTTCTAATTTGAACTTTATTTCAACATCACCTTTTCACTGCGTGTAAACAGGTCCATCAGCCTTTAGCTCTGTGCAGGTGCTGTGCACAGCATTCCAGTGTGTAACATCTCATCTCCCAGGGATGTACAAAGGGAGGCAGCCCTGCCTCCCCTGAGGCTCAGTAAGGAGTCATCCTGTTAAGCAGAAGTTGCTCTACCTTTGAACTCAAGATGTTTGGCAATTTGTTCCTGACAGTTGCATCCTGAGAGACCTTAGAAGTCTCCAGCTCACGCATTTTCAGACTAAACAGTTTATCCATCCTTTAATCTCCATTATTGCATTTATGGTTAGTAGCTATTTTCACAGTCTGTATTAAGATAAATTAAGTCCTACCTACTCTGATGTCATTGAATCACAGAATATTTTAAGTTGGAAGGGACCCATAAGGATTATCCAGTCAAACCCTTAAGTGAATAGGGATTCAACCCACAACCTTTGCATTATTAGCACAATGCTCTAACCAGCTGAGCTTACCTGAGGTTCTTCTGTAAAACCTGCTCACCTGTTTTAGTGCCAGTCTTGCTTGCCAAGAAAAATGCGATATATTCCTTGTGCTGTGGATGATGGATAAATGGTAAAAATGAACTAAAATTGCTATGTTTGGTGAGGTAAGGGCTGCTTGAAGAACTTATGCCATAGGAATTGTTGTTGGCCTCCTGCTCTCCTGTGCCCTCTCTTTCTCTGGAGCAACACATGAAAGACAGGCTGCAGGACAACACAACAGGCTTCCCTGTAGCAGCTAAATTAGCAGGAAAAAAGTGAAGAATCTCTCTTGAGTTGGAAGCAGCAAAGCAGATGGGGAGAAGAAATTCACTCCTCCTCTTCACAACAGGAAAAGAAATTCATTTGTCCATCTCACTTTATCCATTTTGGTGCACCCAAAATCAGTTTTCTTACAGATACAACGTCATGCAGAGTCTTTACACCTGGAACAACAGGATCCTTCATAATGATCCTATTATTTATTATGCAACAAGTGATGCTGTGCCCCGAGGATTTGCTCTGCTTTATTACTTTATTTCATAGGAAAATATTCATCTCCTCTCTGTGTGGATAAGCAGTGATGGAAACAGGTGTTTAGTATTCCACTTAGCTTCCATTACAGTGGCTAAGAACTCATTTCATGTGAATGCTGGTGCAGTCAGACCAAAAGATAGGTACATAGAAGCAGAGTAAGAAAATGCAAACCAGAACCATCTATAGATGTTTTAGCATTTGTTCTGATTTGCACACTGACTGTTCAGGTATACTGTGAAATTCACAGTCAGTTTAATCACTTCCCTCATTATTTCAGAGGAATTCCTAATTTGTGATATTAATACTTTACGGGGTATGAGAGAGACAAGACACTTATATTTATCATCACAGTGGTTCAGTGTATCTTCCATTTCAGCTACCTAATCTTGCTTTGAGCAGTGGATTTTTTATTGTGGTGCTCAGGGGCATAATTTTTGATAGATCTGGAAGCTGCAAGAATTCCTCCAAAAGAGTGATTTCAGATTGAAGAAAACATTTTCTTCAACTTGAAAAGGGAATATTTTAATTTTAAGAATTCCCATGTCACTTTTGTTAGATATTTACATCTCTTGGGGCTGTTTTCCCTCAATTATCTGTGTGCTGTAGCTTCAGGAAAGTGTATTAGTGGTGACTAATACTGCAGAAGCCACTGTAGGGAGAAAATTTCCTTCTACAACAGAGTAACCCACCTAGCTGACCAAGGGAAACCAGTAGATGCAATCTTTTGGACTTCAGCAAAGTTTTTGATACTCTCCCAGCATCTTTCTGGACCAAATGTCCATCACACAGCTGGATAAATGCCACATCCTGTGATGGGTGGCATTAGCTGGCCTCTGGTCTTTAGTGAGGTTTCACAGGGCTCCAATTTGGGCTCAGTTCTCTTCAACATTTTCAACAACTTAGAAACAGGACTTGAAGGAACACTAAGTGTGCCATTGACACTTAATTAGGAGGAAATATCAACTCTCTCAGGGGCAGAAAGGCCCTGCAGAGAGACCTTGACAAATTAGAGAGCTGGCAACCACCAGCCATATTAAATTAAAGAGGGGAAAATGATGGATTCTGAAACTGGGATGGGGCAAGCCTTGCTGTGTGTATAGACTGGGAATGAATTGCTAGACAGCAGCACTATGGAAAGGGCCCTGGGTGTCCTGGTCAGTGGCAAGTTGAACATGAGGCAGCATTGCCCTGTCAGCCAGGAGGGCCAACCCTGTTCTGGGGAGCATCAGGCACAGCATCACAGCCAGGCAAGAGAGGGGATTGTCCTGCTCTGCTCTGAGCTGGGGCAGCCTCACCTCAAGTGCTGGGGGCAGTTCTGGGTGCCACAATATTAAAAAAAAAAAAAAGACATTAAGCTTTTAGAGACCATCCAAAGGAGGGCAATAAGAATGGTGAAGGGTCTGGAGGGCAAGCCATATGAGAAGTGGCTGAGGTCATTTGGTCTGTTCTGCCCAGGGAAGAGGAGTCAGAGGGGACACCTCACTGCAGTCTGCAACTTCCTCATGAGGGGATGCAGAGGGGCAGGCACTGATCTCTTCTCTGTAGTGACCAGTGACAGGAGTCAGGGAAGAAGCATGAAGCTGAGTCAGGGGAGGTTTAGGCTGGATATCAGGAAAAGACATTTCACCCAGAGGATGTTTGGGCACTGGAACAGGCGTGCTGGGGAAGTGTTTACAGCATCAAGCCTGTCTGAGTCCAGGATATGTTTGGACAGCACTTTCAGGCACAACTGTGATTCTTGGGTTGCCAATTCTTGACTCTTGCACAGGGTCAAGAGTTGGACTCAGTGATCCTGAGGGTCCCTTCCAACTCAGCATATTTTGTGATTCCGTGGTTCTATGCAGCACTATAAACTAAAAAGCAATCAAACAAAATTAACCTAGCTGTTCTTTGCTTACACCCCAGAGTAAAAAAGACATTCCTTGTGCTGCTTAGGAGTAAGAGAAACCAGACTTGTTTTCCTGAGGTACCTGTTGAGCCCTCAGTTGCCAGCTCTCAGCCAGCCAGCCCCTTGGGAAGGTACATCAGACCTGGACATGAACACAACCCTACTGAGCAAAGAACAACAGTGAAAACCAGCAACATCCAAATACACATTTCAAAAACTGCTGCCTCTGGGCACCCCAGTAAAGCCAAAGTCTTCTCTTAAGCTTTTGTGTGACTATCCCTCTTGCTAGGCTGTATATTATATCCTGTCCTTCAACCATGCTCAACAGTAATTCTTAAACAATTCTCTTCCTGCAGGAGGAGGTTTTTGGTGGTGCTACACTTGACCTCTGGGATTTAAGAATGGAAGAGGAAAATCCTCTGCAAATGTGCCATATGAGCTGTGACAGAATTGTTAGTGCTCAGCTGTGCCAAGTAGTGGAGGGGATGGGAATTATAGCTTTGACTCTTCTTCTGTCTCACACACCCTGCAGGTTTTAACCCTTTTTGGGCACAGGAAACATGTAGTTCATCCCGTTTCAAACATGAATAGCAGAGTGCCCAGTTTTAAGGCTTTGCAGTTGTAGCACAAACATTTCTGCAAACCAGGTCTGGCTGACCAAGCCAAAGCCACGTGTACATCAGCAGGGACTTGTGCCCATCCCAAGTTCTTCTTTAGTCACTGCTTGTTCTAAGAGTGTCCACTGAGGTTTCAGCCACAGGCATGACATTAAACTCCTTCAAATACACAGTGAATACAGCTACAGTAGACAATTGGATGTAATTTTAATTAGTTTCTAGTAACTCTCACACACTGACTCTCAATGGACTTGTCAACTTTAAAAAATGACAAATTGAATGCTAATTATTACATCCTCAGTAACAAGGAGCTATAAAATAGGTAGTGTTACATGGTACAATATACTGGAGCAGAATCAAATAAAAAAATGAAATATTTCTACATTTTGATCTTTATATAATTAATAATTTATTTTGGCCCTAACCTTTGGGGAATATAATTACAGTCCTATTGGGAATATTTGCCAAGAAATGGTTCCCTATACATATATTCTAAAAAAATGTTACATAATGTGTCTTTTCTTTTTCACATATGTGAAAGTTTGGAGTAGGAATCTATCACGGCTGCAGTACAGGAACATTTGTGATGGGGCCTCCAAGAGCCAGGAACAGAATGTGCACCATGCTGGAAAGAACAAACCGGCGTCTTCAATGTTAATTTCCACTTTTTGCCATTCATAAAATGGGCATGGTACATGGCTAGTTTAGAGAAAAAGGCTGAGAGTTGCAAATACAAACTTCCTTAACCATATTTTTGTAATCTCACACAGATAGTGTGATGTTAAGTCCACTGGCTATGTCAAATTTAAGAGTTAAGTGGCCATATATGTTATATTTATTATTAAAGAAAGGCAATTAGGAGCTGGTTGCAGCAGTTTACAGAGAGGTAGCAATCATGGCTGCTTCAGAAAAATAAAGGAAGCCACCCTCAGGGAAGGTAATGATGCAGTATCCTGTTGTCTCTAAACTAATACACAAAAAAATATAGATTCAAATCAAAGAGGAAAGGATGGGGAGCCTGGCACCACTATAAAACTTCTGGACAAAGGTTTGTCTTGTTGTTAAAATTATGTACTTTGTAAATATATCAGAAGTGTATGAAGAAGAAGACGTGTTATAAGGGGCAAGGACAGGTCTTCTGTAAACCAAGCTTGTTTTCACTGCAGTGTATCATCAGTTAATATTCCCAACTAGGAACAATTATAGAAAGAAAAGAAAATAATGTAAACATTAATGCCTCTTACATCTTTGAACTTCAGTTACTTGTTAAGGCTTTCATCAAAGGGAAGAAGTTTATGTAATTTCTTCAGTATCTTTTTGTTCTGAAAACTTGCTATCAGCTGTCCTTTGTTCACTCAGTTTTGATGAAGTAATCCACAAGAAGAACTGAAATACCTATCTGCAATCCACAAGACATTCACTAAAAAGGAATAAAACTTGTGTATAAAAGATTCTCTAATTCTTCTCAAGACTTACAAACTTTGAATTTGCCTGATTAAGATAGTCCATGCAAACTCTGTGCAACAGAAATTTTCTATCAATTTCTCATTTAAAGACAAATACTAGGTTACTTCTTAGAGGATCCAAATCTGGGTAGAATCATCATGCAGCCATGTGGAAGTCAGTGGTGAAATGTAACTGCATTTGGAGCTGAGAAGCAGGAAAATAAACTAGGGATTTGGGTTAGGGCATCCGAGCTGCTCTCATACTAATGTGTACCCTGCCTTTAATTTCTGTAGTGAAAAATGACTGACAGTCTCTCCATCTTTAGAAAGTCAGTCTCCAAAGCCTCTGGCAAAGGATTGCCATAAAAATTTTGTTAGCCTAACAACTCCCAAGCTTCTGCCTTAAAATATGGGTCCATGATTTCAGACTGTGCAGTCTTGTCCTACCCACATGTGGCAGCTCATATCGAACATTTTGCAAAGTTTTTGCACTTAGGGATGATTGGTAACAGTCCCTGCTCCCAGACAGGATCATGTACTTTGGTAATATGTTTTCTTTTAACAGAAGCTGCTACTTACTAACACACAAGTACATCCTTGGGAAGAGAAATGCTCCCTCCTCGTTGGTGTGGGACATCTCCTCATCTTTCAACACATGCAGTTGGCAATGCTTGCTCCTGTCAGCACAGGCAGCTCTTGCCATCCAGTGTGGAAACTCGGCCCAAGAATGATCAATTTTTTATTTTTTTCTGCACTAAGTTGTAGTGCAAAGTGCAAAGTTTACAGTTTGCTATAACCCCCGGAAAAGCAGATTGAATTGTTTGCAAAATCAATTAAGTGCTGTGTTTGCACAGAGAAAAGAAGGAGCAGTGTTTGAAAAGGGCTTCTCTCTCTTGGCAACGGCAGCATGTGTCAGACACTGGCCAGAAAGAGAGATTTTAATTCTCTGTCTAAGCAAAGAGAAATGGAGGTGAGCCTAGGAGAAAAAAGATAGATGTGAAGGCAGGGCAGAGCGTCTGGCGCAGCAGAGCAGCAGGATGGCAGAGCCTGGAGGAGGAAGTCTGGCTGGCCGGAGATGTTGGGGTCTTTTCCAGTTTTTTTCTTCCCCTACTGATTAGGTCCCCACAGAGCAGACAGGTACATTTGGGCTCCTTTCCATGGTCTTCTGCTTTGAAAGAAAATTCTCACTAGTCTTCCTGGTCTGCAACAGTGGGTGGTTGTGGGATGCAAACCAGGGTGCAGGCTGGTTGGAGCCACACAGCATACTTGGCCCTGGCTTCTCCTCCTGCCAAGTTTCTGCAGTTCCACTATACCATGGGAACAGCCTGCATGTAGTCTTTGATTCTGCAGTACAAACAAAGCACTCTTTATTCATGCAGAGAAGGAAAGTGAGCTCATATGAGCCACTGGCTGAGAATGATCATATGGTCTAATGCCCGTAGAGCTCCCATCTCACACAGCTGCTCCTCTGCACCCTGGATATAGGGACCACAGGGGCCAGGCTTCCAAGTGAGAGACACACCACAGCTGTGGTAGCACGTACACCAGGATTCAGTTTTGAAGGCAGAGGGAATGAGCACTAGGTCTTGATTTGGCAAAAGGAGAATTGTGAGAGTTGATGTCCAGGTTGATGTGGTTCTCCAATGGATTTATCCCAGCTCATACATTCAAGGTCAAATGTAGCAGATGATGCTGAATTTGGATTCTGAACTCCCAACACTTGCAATATTTGCAGCTATTCAGACTTGGTTTTAATTGTAATTCCTCTCCATTTTTTGTCATTTTCTGAAAACAACACCTTTGGTAATGTTGGAGAGGCAATATTACTTTAGCTGTTTTTTCCAGTCTATTAGAAAAGTTATGCTAAATTAAAATGTATTGGCCTAAATTAAGACTGATCTTCAGCCACAAACCAACTGAAAGCCTGTCTCACTGATATGCTGAAGGAGCAATTTATTCTACCATGTGCATTCAAGGACACAGCTAAATATCATCCATATATGGCACAGTTCTCAAGATGTAACTTTTAATTGTTTCTTATAATGTTGCCATATAAATGCATACACATATTTACCAAAAATGGGAAAAATGTTGTCAGAACAAAGGAGACTAAACAGACAAAACTTAAACAAATGCAGTCTTATTTCTAAAAATAGTGTAGTAGTATTTCCACTTTTAAATAAGAAATAGAAAACTCTCTAGTATTGTAAAAAATATTTAGATCATGTGGTGTTTTAGTCACGTTCAGTAACAAAGAATTGGAATAAAACAGTACCTACCATTTCCATTTTTTTGGTCAAGATATCCAGATGTGCTCTAAAAATAGTAATGAAGCAACTGTCACCATTCCTGAAAGACACAGGACTACCATTGCAGGAAGAATTTTAATTTAAATATTTTTAACTGGGTGCCCAGCCACAGAAACTTTCAGTTAGCTTCACAGCTGGCACAAATATCCCATCCAAATATCACATCTTACACACTAGCTATATACTCTCTGCATTTCTTAATGTACCGTAACCAAATTTTCAGAACAGCATTCTTTTCTTTTCTGTGACTGGAAACTTCAGTATATAGTACAGAACATTACATTTTTCAAGGTTATAACCCAAAGCTTTCTCATTATTTGATTTGTGATTTGGGGTGTTAGAATATGACCTAAGTTTGATGTATGTTTTCCTACAGATCAGAGGAGTTGAAAACTTAGCTGTAGAGTGATGGGCTTGGCTGTGCTTCCAACTCATGGGAAAGGGGAGTATACTGAGTGTATCAAATGCCCCAGGCTGTAGCCTTTCTTTTGAATCCAAGCCCTGTTGCTGAGGTTCTGGCTTCACTTGCCCACTCAGTTTTGGTACCTGACATCTTTACTCATGCTCTCCTTGTCCAAATTGAACTGACCCCCACTACAGTAAAAAAAAAACCCAGCATGATAAGGGGACACTTCAGCAACTGCAGATCCTGTTCCTGCTCTCTTTTTCTGTTTTGTTTCCAAGCAGAGTACCCTGGCAGAATCCACTGCTTCCTCACACATTCTGTAGAGCAATGGGCACTGTTGGAGATCCCAGCTAAGCACCTCCTCTGGCTACTTTGCATTTTTGGTTCTTTAATCCTTCACTCCATCCTTTTAACACAACTTGCGTGGGTTCACTTGTGCTTTTTCCTGAGCTTGCTGCCTCTACCTCTCCCTTTTGATGTTTCTCTACCCTCCCCTGTCTTCTGGGGACACTTGTCAGTGCTCATGGGAAAAACAATAACTCATAGCGGATGTAGGGGAAATACAAGAGCATAGTCATTGTGTAATGACACATCTTCTAAATGCTCTTCCAGCCTCTACCATTTTCTGGCTGAGACTCACTGACAAGGAAGACATCTTTTATTTAATAGAATTTGATGGATTTTTTTCCCATTTGCTTGTCCAAAAAGGTGCCTTATCAGAATTAGTTGAACTGTGGCCACACATGAAGTAAAAGAAACTTTTGCATACATGCAGTGTAAACCCTGTGTGTGCATCATCCAGTTGTGTTTGGCAGTCACCCTATAGATGCTTTCAGATTTTTCAGGAAGATTTTGGACCTGTTTTAGAAAATCACTGCTGTTAATTTCTTCTTGTTTCTGACGTTTTCATTGAAAATCACCACTATTAAAGAATTTTTTTTTCTTGTTTCTGACATTTTCCCTGAAATTTTTAAGATTAATATTCACAGCTTTGTTTCAGTCAGGACCTTAAGAAGCCAGTGGGTAACAGTAACAGTGAAGTGATACATTTAGATTGCCTGGAAATTTTTTTATGTTTGGCAGTTTGACCCTCACCATATTAATTCCCAGAACAACCATGGCAGATATTCATGGTTCCAATGCATCAGAGGAGTACAGCAAAGACCTTACCAATATTAAAGCTTCCATTGCCCACAGTAGGATTCAGTAATCCCGACTGAAACGTGAAAGTTAGTTATGCATTGGTTACACACCACAGTTAACGTGGTTATGTCCCATTGTTAGGAGTATAAACGAGGCCAAACTTTCTCTGGAGAATAAAGTTCTCATTTATTAAAATAGCTGCAAGGAACAGAGTTCCCAGGATAAGCCCAGGCACCCACACAGCAAGCCAAAACCAGAAACAGTGCACTAACCCCAAGTGCACTGAGCTCTCCCCACAAAACAAGTAGCCAAAAAGAAGAACCCCAACCCAACTGAACTTCCCCCATTTATAGCCCCCTTTGAGTCCAGGATTGGTCCATTTTGGATCCGCATGGTGATTGGTCCATTTCCAGGCTTCTCATTGGTCTTTAACGCCGTTCATTCTGGACCAATCATTTCTGCAGGGCTTCGAACGATTGGTCAGATCTTCCATCCAATCCCTCTTCGACCTCGCCTTGCCCCGTCAGACCATCCTTCCACCAAACCCTGGACACTTCTCCTAGCGCATTGTAATAAGCCGCCCCCCGTAACATAATACAATTAATATAACATAATTAATACAATATAATTGAACTATACCCTAATTTAACATAACTTGACTTTTACCTATAAGACTATTGATCCACTACCCCTGCAGCACTGAAATCACCTGACATGCGTTTTTGCAGCAGTATTCTGACTAATGTGAATTTCAAAATGCATGGCTCTCTTTTCAAACCGTAATCCCACTTATGGGTTTGCACTGAGTCTGAGATAGCATAAAGTGTCATTTTATGTTGCAATATTTCCAGTCAGTAACAACAGTTAATGCTCTAATTGAAATATTTAAGTAACAAGGAGAATTTCCCAAATCAGTGTACTTTAAGAAAAGTGTAGACACATGATAATTCTGTTTTCAAAACAGGATGCCCAGAAAAGACCTTATAGTCTTTGGTTAGAATATTTGCAAATGTTCACAAAGCCCAATTCACTGGATACTGAAGCATCTGAAATACCACCTGATCAGAAGTGGTGGGATCTTGTGACCTCTGAAACCACATCCTCAATACTTTGTTTTCTAATATTAAACTTGTAATATGAGATTAAATACATCTGCTTTATCCCTTAGTTACTACTTTCTGGTGCCTTGCATCCCCTCTTGGAGCATCACAGGACACCCATGTGGCTCAGGCATAAATGATTTTTATTCTCACTGGGAGAAAGTGAGATAACATAGGAACTATCATCTCCAATTTATGTACTCTTTTAGAAAATATTGATTCTGGAGGAATATATATCTACATTACATATGTGTCTGTAATAACTGTTACAGATAAATACAGGCTACATTGAACCTCAGACTGGGGTCTGAGGGTCTTTTATCACCTTTCTATCAGCTTTGTCTTAAATCTTCCCTCCTGCTTATACTACTGCTCTGAGTTAATGAAGCACAATGCAGAAGACTTTGCATGCTAGTGTATGATTTTCCTGATACAATGTGTAGAGGATTCCAGCAAGAAACCTATAAATATGTTCATGTTTAGGCTGGCATGCAGGTTCTTCCTAACAGGTTAAAATCATCTGGATAAACTTCCTTGATGCTTTCACAAAAAGAAATTCCAGGGGAGGTTCAGGAAATTCTTCAGCTGTTGCTGCAGAGCTACTTTATATAACCAACATGTGGCTAAATGACACTCTTCAGAGGATCAAGGTTTTTGTAAAGGAAGTTGCGTCTCAGAAATCTCCTGTAACTTTTGAAGGTGCAGTCTGATTTAGTCTTCCCGGATTTCCAGAGAGCTCTTAAGGAAAGGAGGTGGCCTCTGCATACAAGAGAAGATAACTCCATAGATAATTAAATAGTTAACATACAAGGGCAGGAGAAAAAGGATGGTTTTAGTTACGGAGAGAAACATCAGCAGCACATTATGGTGAAATGTGCTAAGGTTGATGTGATGAGATAGGCTGTTCAGCACAGCCATAAAGAAATTGGAAGGGCACAAGCATCAAGGTGAGAAAATCCTCCAATTATTTCAGTTTTTAGAGGATAAGGAGAATGAATTGCATGTGGCCCTTATTGGACTGAGTGACTGGAATTTCAAATGAGGGTTGAACTTCAATTTTAGTTTAGTGTTAAGCGGTGTTCATGAAAATTCACAGTCACAATTAAAATATTCTCAACAAACTATTATAACTCACAAGTAAGAATTTACTTATCAGTGTGTGAATACATCAATAGCATTCAGAAAGCAAGAATGGTGATGAAAGTTACTAGCAAAGATGTAGAATACAGATTATATCAGTGTGCCTCTGAATACTTCCATGGTAAACTCCCATTATAGATGTAGTGTGCAGTTCTGCACCTTCAATTCAATAAGGATGAAAGAAAATTAGAAGAGGTGTAGTGGAAGCTATCAAAATGTGAAAGATCTTTCCCATTAAGACCATTTTCCATCTTCGGTTTGGAAAAGGGACAACTGGAGAGAGACTCAGTCCTAAAAATCCAGTGCCCTGGAGATGGTGAGGTTATATTGGCTGTTTGACTGTTCTCCCAAGAGAAGAATTGGTCAGCATGCCAGATTAGAAGTAAGGAGACTTCAAATAAAAGGAAAAGGAAGTGTCTCCTCTTCCAATGTAAAGCTAAATGGTTGCAAGAAATCCCTTGCTAAGGGGTGCTGTGGACACTACTGGTGTACACGCATTCAAAAAGCAGCCAAGCATTCCCAGAAGAGTATCCATTGGAGGTCAGCACATCCAAGCCTACAATATCTGCGGGTGGAAGCCAGCAAACTGCAAATTGCTAAAGGATGAAAAAGCATTCTGGGAATGTGTCAGAACATGAGTGCACTGCCACACTCTTTTCCAGGTGTTTGCTGTTAGTCTGGCCATACCTTTGGTATAACCTTGCAGAGCTGTTACACCATTCTCTGCCCTGGCAGAAACCCAGCTCCTTACAAGTATTTCTCTCAGGATATAACAGAGGTTTATCCCTCTAATTTCTTTGTTTCAGTTTTGTGTCCCAATGCAAAGCAGAACACAAATCACAAAGAAAGATACTGTTTTGGCTCTTAGCATAAAATAAATAATTTCAAAACTGTTAACCTTCACTTTTGTGAGTATATATGAAATGCCAAAAGCTTTGCTGCTTTGCAGTGGCAAAGTCTCTCATTAGCCACACATTGAGTTTCTCCAGTGTGCAATTCTGCACTGTTTGTATATGCAGCACACAAACTATGCACAGCAGGTGTCATGTTCAGCTCTTTCCTAATATGTTTGGATGTGATGCTTCCAATTAGTTACCCTTGCAAACAGAGTAAGGAAATGTGGTAAATATGGCCATGTGGGCTGACTACCTCATAGCTCAAATAAGTCATTGTTCTGTGGGGTCTGGCTGGAAGTTGCTGCCTTGTGAGAAATAGAAATAGTTTATGTATGCTTTTCTAAGGGCAGTCCATTGTGGCTTTTGCAAAGAAATATAATTATAGTTCAAGCATATTTGTGCAGACTGCTGTGTATTTTGCATATACAGGTTATCTTTAATGGTTGCATAAAATATTTGGTATCACTAATTAATGTTGAATCTGCGGCTGGATTTATTCAAGAATGGTCTAGAGATCATACTAAGAGATTAAGTTCTGAGCTTTTGAGTATCAACAACCTCACCTAAAGGGTTCAGCCAAAACAATCTGTATCAGTCAGAGAGGTCAGCAATGAAAAAAATGAATACTGACAAGGTTGCCCATCATGAAATGTTTTCATCTACCTAAAGTATGTTCTCCTTATCTGGATTCTTGTAACACAGTTCTCATACACACCAGACTGTCTCTCTAGAGGCCTGATGGGCAAGCCCCCGCTCATGAGTAAGCTGCCTCAGCACTGAGATGTTAGAAAAGAGGCACAACAGGCTCTTTCATTTAAACCAGATGGTAGCTCATTTGAAGGTTTCAGTCCATAATTTAGACAAATGCAGGTGAACAGAGAACAAATATCTGAGCTTGATCTGATGCAAGCCTCAATGTGACATGTCAGGTACTGGAAACACGTGATCTGCTCTAGTGTGAGTCCTGCAGAGGCTGAGCTGCAGCTCCAGTTGAACTTGCACCTGCTTGGAACTGTGCTAAGCTCTGCTGGTGTCACAGAGAGCTGCCCTTTGGAGCCCTGGGGGGTTGTGCTGGTGCAGTTGTGCTAGATGGTGGCTATGTATAGCATGGAGAAAGTTGACATGGAATCTGGCTTGAGCTACTAAAACCCTAAATATGCCTCACTTTAAAATAAACATCTGATATGAATAACATCTAAATTGAGGGTCTTATCCAAACAGAGTATCAAATGGTGGTCTAATCCTATGGCTATTCTCAATTACTGAAAAGTCAGGATACATCCTTTTCTGGGATGCTATATTGGAAAGTCAAGGATTCCTTTTGTAACCCTTGAGGCTAGATAGCTCCAGGCAAAGGAGCTTTAAAATAGCAACTCCAAAACTGCCAAAAGCATACTATTGCTAGCTAGCTTTACTTGACTCTATATAAGCAGTGACGACCTAGCTTGTGGCTTGGCATAATTTTAGAGAACATGGCAGACAATAGAGGAAACTCTGCCAACACTAATATCACATCTCTAAGAACTGTCTAAGCATTATTAGTTCAAATTAATTGTATGGGGTAAATGAAATTTTACCTAATAAGTACCATTTTAATAAAAGAAGCACTAAATTAAAAATGACTAGTAGAAGTCGTGTTGAATTTTAAGAAGTTCTTGCTGTTAAATTCTCCCTCTCTCTTCAACTGGACTTGATGGGCTCTCCCCAGAGTAAAGCAAAATAGATGTGACTTTGTGGAGAAGGTATGACTCTCACTCATGTTTGCAGAATTTTCACTCCAGACTAAACAGGTGCAGGAGTTCCAATCTCCTTCAGCCAGGCTGTACTAGGTGCCACTCAGATGTGCCAATGCGAAGAAATGTATTTGTTAACCAAGATCTGCTGTTGAGCCGCTTCTGCACATCTCTCCTTAAGTGGACTCACTTGGGCTGCACTGCATTTTGAAAGGCTTAGCTTGATTTCCCTTTGAATTCTAAGCTCTTTGTGGAAAAGTATCTTGGTGTGGCATATTTGACTTCAGAGGCTTAGTCGCACTCTGTGGTACAATGGCTAAAGGTTTTAAGATTGTATCTTAACAATCAGACAAAATTGAAGCCTTTGTGCTCACAAACCTAAAGAAGAATTTTGTGCTACTAACTGGGAGAATGACAAGATTAACAGAATTTAAGGAAAAACCAAAACAAAATGAAAACCCAGTGCAAATGCCATTTGAAAGTAGGGATTTAAGTTCATGTTTGTTGTGAAAAGCATGAAACCAGACAGTTCATGCAGTGTGAGCTCTGTTCCTCTACATTATGAATTCTCTTGCACAAGCAGCTATTTAAAATGCCCAAGGCAGAGAAATAGTCTGATGAAAATGTGAAACTCTGAGGAATTGAATTGATCTCTAAAGATTCTTCTTTGCAGGGATTTAGTATAATGCATGGACTTTTCATTATAAATCTGAGAAGACAAATTTTGCTTCCTTGTCTGTAGCTAATGGCTTCCTGCCAGCACTCATGGTATTTCTGACATATTTAAAATACCAATTATTTGAAGTAATGGTGACCCTCTGCCCTTCTAAAACTTTTAGCTTTGCGTGTAGGGAGTGAAGTTGAAAAGCAGATGGTGAAACTAGGAAACTGAATGCTGCTACTTGCCTGAGTATAATGTCCTCTAACTTTGGAATGATGAATTTTGTGTAGATTCATTTATTTTGTGGATTTTTTTCTTTTCCTTCTATGGAATTTTTTTGTCTGTATTTTTGTTTAAAGGAGAAACCTGGAGAGCTGTAAATCAACATAGTCTGTGTTTTCTTGAAACATAAACAACATACAGCATGCTCCGGTTCCTGCTAGAAGTCTCTTAAACTAAGAAGTCATTTGAGTCAATCATTGTAATAGCTTGAGGGAAGTGCATGGCCTGCACAGTCCTTCCGCTTTCCTGCAGAGTCATTTGTCTTTTAAAATTGAGTTTTTGGCACCCACAACACTTCCAGACAAGTAAATAAATTTTCTAGGAAAACACTTATTCAATGTAAATTATCTTTTCATTTGACGGCCTTCAAAATTATATACCTACTTGGTGTCAAGCTTACATTATTTTTATCTTTACTTAAAGACACTGCTCATGTAAATCAACAAGTGAATAAGGACATAGATATGGATTCCATCACATCTAAAAAGGCTTTAGCATTAAGACCTCTCCACAGTTACCTGGCTGAACATCCCTGTGTTTCTGTCTCTGCATCTGGAAACAAATCAGTGCAAGAGGATGTGAGGAGCACAGGGATAAGATGAGCTCAATCCCTTTCTAATGCAGTTGGTTCACCGTGGGTCTCACTGGCAGATCACTTAACTGAAGAACCTGTGGGCAACTGAAAGCCAAAATCCTGGTATGCAGCCACTTTCTGCACAGACTGTACTCCCTGCCACCCATCTCAGTCAGAGCTGTGAGCTACTCTTCCTTCCTGCTGAACAAGGCAGTTCAACCTTCTGTATTAGGGACAAAACCAACTTTGCCATGTAGAAAAAAGCAGGGAGAGCAAATGGACATAAGCAATTTAAGGAGGAGTACTTCAGCTTTTGGGGAATGCTGCATCCATCCGGACGACATGAACTGTCATCCTCCCTCTCACAGAATTTGTACAAGGAATTCTGTTCATCAGCCTTAACTTTTTATGCACTGGGTCTATCATTACCTACTCTATTAGCCTTAACTAGATAGATTTTCTTGCCTTCTAGTAATGTCCACAAGGTCTTTTTTTCTCTTTTTTTTTTTTTCAAAATGCTTGCCATTTTCCTTTCAAAAGTCTTAGCTCTAGTTTTTCTTGCCAGTAATACACCTTAAGGCTTTATGCCCAGGAGGAAACATTTTTCTTTTAATATCACATTTACGTGAGTGATAACTAAATTCTTTAAATGAAGCTAAGTAGTAAAGGACAGGAGCTCTGCAGGATTCATTCCCTTCTTATTCCCTCTTGGGGTTGCTGAAGCCATATGTATTGACAAGTTGAGAGACTTTTATTGATGGTTTCAGGTGAAACTGATTTTCTGTTGAGCTGTTTCTAGCTCAGCCTCATTCCAGTGCAGAATAAAACTGAAGAAAACATAACAAAACCAGGGTCAGGAACAACATCAGAAAATGATCAGTATGTATTCTGACACTTAGCAAAATATATCCAATTACTCTTTTCACAATTTTGTTTACAAGTCCTGTTACACTGGAGTTCATTTATACATCACATGACAGTGAATAAGTTCTGTAGACTTAAATTCACTAAACAGACTGAATCTACTCTTCTCATTCCTGCCATGGTTTTCAGACTTCAAGTCATGCATGTAGGTCCCACTTTCCAAGGCAAAATTCCTTTTGAAGAAGTATTTCAACAGGTCTGGCAAGAACACACTCCAAAGCAATATAGTCTTGTTAGGGTTTTGTTCTATTAGTTTTAGTATTTTGTAGTATCATTGTATTCACTGTTAATACACCATGGCTCTACTGATAATGAGGAGGACATATAGGACAAAGCAAGTTCATTTAAAAGTAAACCTCTTTTAAATAGTCAGATGCACATATAAAGCATATATTTCACTTGCTGGTGCATTCAGATAATTTAATTTTTTCACTTTTCTTGTTTTTATTGAAAAAGTCTTATGCTTAAATACAGAATAACTCAAAAAGAACTAAGAGAGAACAAATTGCTATCACAGTTACAGAGATTTCATCGCTCTATTAATTGTGCTGTGATGTTCTTAGGTTATGGAAAAGTAGGTAAGACTAATACCTATAATCATTATATCACATATCACCACTGTGAGTCAATAATGTTTTGGACTGTATGAGACTAGCAAAACTTACTGCATGCTGTATATGGCTTTCTGCTAAGTGTGTTTTGTTACTTCTACATGCAAATTTACCTCTTGCTAAAATAATTTTTTGCAGACCTCATTTTGAAGATGAGACCATTGATCCAACACTATCCCTAAATTCTTAAGTGCTTAGTCTTCCTGGTTAGCCACCTAAATTCTTTTTTAGCTTCCAGTGTAGGACTCAAGTTTTTGGAAAAGATCTTGTCCTGCTACGTTTTGATCACTGCTTTTCCTTACATTGTTGTTTCCAGATATTCATCCACATTAGGATCCAACTGTCTCTGATATGACATTCACTCCCTCATCCAGCAACTTTGGTTTCCTTTTACTCTTTCACAGCCTTTAATTATTGCAGTCTTTCATTATCCATTTCCACTTTATATGCCTGGGAATTAACCTTCTTTACAGCCCTGTCCACTGCTTCTCTAATACAAACTGATCTATTGTCATGACTGAAATATGACTCAGACCTACCAGCCTTACTTCCACTACTGCTCATCAAGTCTGATTCAGTGCCAGATGGCAGTGGATGGGAAAACAAAATTAACTTAGCTTCTGAATGAGTCTGGAAAATAATCATTTGCTCACATATTAAAAATTTTATATTCAAATAAGAATAATAGTGGCCCTCATGTTTTATGATAATGTTTCATATCCTAGAAGTCCCATTTTGATTCTTAGACTAATATGGTTACCTGCTGACTTTAGGGAAAAAAAGGAGAGCTATATCACTGAATTTGACTGAATCTGCTTTGGGCCTTCTGATCTTGAGGGGAAGATGATTTAGAAATAATAGTAGTCTGACTTAAATTAGTTTTCTTGAAACAAAAAACAATATGTATACCCCAAGTTCCAACTAGCTGAACCTTACTCTTACACATGGAATTAACAGAGCTTGTTGGCAGATTACAAAATAATTTTCTGTAATGTTTTTCAGGCATAAAATTGAAAAATGCTCCAAATCCTGCATGTGGGATTGTAGGAGGGACTTAAGGCAAAGGCAGGTGCTGAGCATACGTCACTCTGCAGACAGTGTGGTCTCATGGTTTCCTTCTCTGGCTCCTAATACAATATTGGCCACAGTACTGGTACCCTCAGGCTGCAGAACAGATTTGTATCATCAGACCACAAACAACATTTACTCTTTAATATAATCCAGGATCATAGGATAATTCAGGCTGTGAGGATCTCAGGAGATCTGTATTTCCATCTTCTGTTACAAGCAGGGTCATCTGTGAGATCAGACCAAATTGTATAAGAATTTATTCAGTGTGGTCCTGAAATTCTCCAGGGATGGAGAGAGACATTATATCCTCTGTGGGCAACCAGTTTCAGTGCTTGACTGTCTTCAGAGTTTTAAAAAAAAAAAATTGGTCATTTTTCCAGTCCTTTTTCCAGTCCTTTTTCAATTTTCCATCCTTGTTTTCAATTTTCCATTTCTTGTTTCGTATTATGCTCATTGCACATGTCCTCTCACACTCTGCTTTGAAGAGACTGGATCCATTTGCTTGATTCTCTCATTGCAGGTACAGGTGGGCTACTGCTAGGTCCCCTCAAAGCCATCTCTTCTTCAGGTTGAACAAGCTCTGGACCCTCAGTTTCCCCCCCCAAGGCAAGACCCTGGGCAGCTTGGTGTCCTCCACTGAACTTACTCCAGGTTGTTAATGTTGTTCTTGTACTGGAAGCCAAAAGTGGGTGCAGTATTTGAGATGTGCTTTAAGACATGCTGAGAAGAGAAGGATAAACCCTCCCCTCAATGTCCTGGCCATTGACACAGTGCAGGGTGCAGCTGGCTGTCCACTCAGCTTGTGCCAGCCAAGGCCCCAGGTCCCTTCTTGCAGAGCTGCTCCCAGTCAGGCAGGCATCACCCTGTCCTTGCACCAGGTTGTCTTTCCTGTCCAGGGGCAACACATGGTAGTAGTCCTTGACAAATTCAGCTGGTTCTTCCTTCCGTTCCTCCAACCTGTCTAGGTCCCTATGGATTACACCCCTAAATTCTACACCCTGAATGTATCAAAAATTGCCCCCAAATTTGGTGTGATTTCCCAGCTGGATGAAAGTGCAGTCAGCCATTGATAAAGCTGTGAAGCAGGACAGGTTGTAGGCAAAGATCCAGAGTACTCCATTTGTTACTGGCTTCCAGATAAAGTATGACCCACTAACCCCTACCCTTATGAGCCTCATGAATAAGTTTTTAGATGGATAGTTGCCCATTCATCCAAACCATAACATTTTAACTTGGATACAAGAATATTATGCAAGACTGTGTTGAAAGCCTTGGTGAAGTCAAGATAAATGACATGCATGCCTTTGTCCAGAAATGGAGATCCTGATCACAGCAGGCAATCAGGTGGGTCAGGCCTAATTCACACTTAGAAAATCCATGCTTAATTATCCCTCAGAAACCATTAAAGTGGGACAGATTAGCCTGTAGTTCTTTGGGCTGACCTCTTGGCATTTCCTGTTTTTAAGATACATATGGTTTTTGCCTGTCTTTAGCCATCAAGCATCTCTTCCTGATCTCCAGAGGTACAGCTCTAGATAGTCCTTGAGAGAGAGGCTTTGCCAGGTAGTGTCCTTGCCCTGTCTTCCCTTCAGACACTTTGTTTGGATGAACAAAGTTCAGTTGGAACAGAAAGCAGTGTGTTGCTTTGGGTTTCCCTTTTTAGCACAATGGTAAACTTCTATCAAGCAGAGAGGAAACCTAAATTATGCTGCCATTAGCACAGACAGCACAGATGGAATGAAGCCCTTTACTTGTGTGCCTGTATGCACTTATGGGTAAAATGTCAGTGGGTGGCTGTAGAACTGGGGAAAAGTAGGAGATATGAGGCTGAGTTACAAAGCTGCTGTGTACACAAGGTGACAAAATTTCCCATTCTAAACTTCCCCTTCTGAAAAGACTTGAGAAATTTTCTTTAGTGACCTCAACAAATTATTAAAAAAACAAAAAGTAAATTTTCTCTCTATTTATATATGGTCAGAGCATTTGGCAGAGGTTTTTCACACTTGAATCATTCAAAAATAGCTCAACAGATTTTACTCCGATATCCAGTGGGCTGAGGTTGAGTGTGGAAAATTGAAGCCAAAAGGAATTTGAATTATGACCAATGGGAAAAGGGTTAGGGAGGCAGGAGAGCAGCTGGATTTCTAACTACATCACAAAGAGCCTCACAGTTACAACTGCTTTCCTATTCTACTTCCATGTGAATGGACACCATATATTTGTATGGGTAACATAGGAAGGAATTTTCAAAGTTGCAAGTGAAAGCAGTCTGCAAACATCAAATCATCAGACAGTGTTTGCTTGTGTGTAACCAATCACTTAGGAGTAGAGAAAGGGAAAAAGAAATCTTTTGATGTGGTTGACTTAACAAGTGCATGCAGAATGTTTATATGTAGAAAGTTTATTCATGAGCTGGAGCAAGTGGCATCCTCTAGATAACTGGATTTACCAAGGTCAGCTGAAAAATGGGAGTTGAGGATGTGGCACGGCATGGGTTAGCTGATGCCATACTGAAGTGAAAATTTACCCCACAAAATGCCAGATTGGTTTTTTGAGAAGGAATAACTAAATGGGAGGGACAGCTGACTTGTCTCTGAGTATTTCAGCATAGGCTGAAGCATGCCACTTCAAAATATGCTGGATTCCCTGTGTGAAGAAGGATGGCATGAACTCAGGTAGCCATGCCCAGTGACAGTAAAGCCAGGACCAATGTCTCTGTAAAAGCTGCTGCTCCCTGTTCCTGTGGGGGTTTGTCTCTCTACACCTAGCGGGCAAAACCTGGTCACATTCAAATGATCTCAGATGAGTAAAACCAGCTGCCTTCCCCTTCTGTCTCAGCAAATCTCAGACTTGCCATTGCTTTAAAAAGCTTCTTGGCAGCTGTTTGGGAGAATTTGAAGGACAGCTTGGAAAGCTGAATTTGAGCATTTTCTGGAACAGCCGTGACAGGCAGCCTCAGACAGTGCCTCAGCTAAGAGTGATATGCTCAGGTTTGGGTTTGTGTCCCACAGGCCAGACTGGATTTTCCCATTGAACAAAGTGGGAGTTTTACCACTTCCATGGGAGCCTTTGGGAAGTTCATCTTTTCTGCTAGTACAGACAAAAACCCTCAACACTTTTTATGTAGTGACACAAATGAAAATCACAGAATCACAGAATGATGAGGTTGGAAGAGGCCTCTAAGATCATCGAGTCCCCTAACACCTCAATTAGACTATAGCACCAAGTGCCATGTCCAGTCTTTTTTTAAACACATCCAGGGATAGTGATTCCACAACCTCCCTGGGAAGAGCATTCCAGTACTTTATTATTCTTTTGGTGAAAAACATCTTCCTAATGTCTAACCTATACCTTCCCTGACGTAGCTTGAGACTGCATCCTCTAGTTCTGTCAGTTGCTGCCCAGTGGAAGAGACTGATCCCCACCTGTCTACAACCTCCCTTCAGGAAGTTGTAGAGAGCAATAAAATCACCTCTAAGCCTCCTCTTCTCCAGGCTAAACAGCCCCAATGATATTACATGATATTATAAACAAAAGCACAAGAACCTACATTCTTAATCCAGTGAGAATACTGTGAGAAGGTGCCATGTGCCAGCATCCAGCTAAACCCAGAGGGCTGCTTTCAGCAATGGGAAGGCAGGAACATCAGTTTACCCAAGTAGTGACTCTGAAGAAAGCAGTGAAAGCAACACAAAAGCCCAGGTCAGAAAAAAAGGCATGAAGTAAAAGGTGTAAATTCTGTCTAAGCTCAGTGAGGTATGATCTAATGCAGTGGTTCAATCTTTAAGTGTGCTTATTCAAAAATATAGATGGCTAATTTTAAATGTGATCCAGGTGAAATTCAAGCTTCCTGTAGACTAGACATTTAAATATATTTATAAAGCAATGCAGTGAATTTTAATTAGTGAAGTTTTATACAAGCTTTTCTATACAAATACACAATAATGAAATGCACATGCACATAAACACAACAAAATTCAAATAACATCCTCTCTTCCAATAAAATTCAAGCTTTCAAGCTCAAACAAAACTGAAACATCTATTTCTGTTTTGAAATGAACATTTTATATTTAAAAAAAGGAAAAAAAGCAACAGAGAAGAAAATAAAACTATTCAACTTTCTCCAGAGAAAATATATTTTCAAATGTGCAGACAGGAATCAATGTATATGAATGCCACAACTCATTTCTACTTCTGTGCACTTTGGGCATCATTAAGAAAACAATGTGCTACATACAGAGGACAAAAAAGGTATAATTTCCCATGTTGAAGCCAAGGTGTTCCTGAAAATTTTTTTATTCCCTTTTCACAGTGTCATTTCCAAAAGGAGTTACACCTGCACCTTCTGAGGCTGCATTACTGATGAGAGATCAGAGAAAATGGTTGGGCCTATTGGATCCATTCTGGTCCAAGCCGGCTGAATACTTGAGTGCCTGTCAATTGGGAATGGCCATGGCCCAGAAGCAGCTTGAATGCAACATGGTCAGAGCAGCTGAGTGGGCCTCTGTTCCCTCATTCCATAGGCCTTGAGAAAATTCTCAGTTTATTAATGCTAGTATTAATGATAGCATTTTTGAAAGCAATTAATGCTGCATTATGTACATATTTTTTATTGTCTAGGCTGTCAGATCCCATTGTCAGATTTACCAAACTTTAGCAGAACATGAATTTTATAATTTCTCTTCTTATATGTTGACAAGAACTGAAGAGCAATTTGACTGAAGGCCTACCATGTATTTTGTCATTGGGTTTGTGAAAGGTTTGAAGCTATTATGTCAATCTCCCTGCAATGAGCATGGCTTATTACCTTTTGGATTAAGATTTCATGAATGCCAAGCTCCTTACAGCATGTTTTTTCCATTGGAAGGAATTCAGGGCTCTAAAATGTCACTAGCCATCTACAAATAGATCATGCAGGACCTGCATTAACTTGTTGCATTTCATCTTTATTTCACAATTTCATATGAAATGATACTGTCTAAAATGAAGTTTATCTCTTCTTTGCTGTCAAGGACAGTACTTGAACATGTTTTACATATAAAATCC
This sequence comes from Agelaius tricolor, assembly GCF_023055355.1. Taxonomy (NCBI): domain Eukaryota; kingdom Metazoa; phylum Chordata; class Aves; order Passeriformes; family Icteridae; genus Agelaius; species Agelaius tricolor. Next base: position 20,637,544 of record NW_027269262.1, on the reverse strand, counting down.
AACACCACTTTTCCAAGAGCAAATATTTCCAAAGAAACAGAATTTTCCCAGAGTTAACAGTGACTCATGAGGTCTGAAGCTTTGACTGATGTAAATAAGCAGAGAAGTAATAAATGAGGTTATGTCATTTACATCAGCTGAAGCTGTCTTACTACACAGCCCTGGGAAATTTGCTGAAAGCATACCCATTTTAAGAACTCACTGATGGATCATGGAGTCTACTACTGATACGCTTTTTTATTCTTTCCTTTTTGGATTCACTTGAAAGCTGTAGCATCTGTGGGCCCCAAACAAAAGCCCAAAAGACTGGAGCAGTTATCTGTTAGCTCCTTGTGAATGATCATAAGCCAGACCAGAACACTTTTGAAGAAAACTGCTTTAAAATCATGAGGGTTTCCAAAGCGAAAACAATGACATGTTCTGGACTAAGACTCTTTCCAGAAACTAAACAGTAAGTTACAAAATAGGCCAGTTCTCAAGCATTTTGGAATGACAACAGTTCAAGATTTTTGTGGTGAAAGCATAACCTTTGAAACTGTTATTTCACAAACAAACGGCAAACTCTGTCCTTCTTCACACAAACACAAGATTTGATTGCCTCTGTAAAAACTGTCCCCAAAGCATTTCCTTTGGCTGGTGTGGAATGCTGACTATTCATTAAATCAGGCACAGAAAGAAAATTTTTTGGCCCTTATGAACTTTTGAAGCTTTGGGGGCTAGCAGCTGCTTATCTTGTGAACAGAATTTCCTGTTAGTATCCTTCTAGCCTATTTGTTCACTGGAAGCCCAACAAATGTCAACAAAAATAACATTCTATGTTCCAATTTTTAAACTCAATTGAGAAATCCCAGATATATATTACACTTCTCGAATAGACCTGTGTACTATTAATGAAAGTACTATTATGACCTTGCTCAGACATTGTTTAGTTCTGGTGGTTGTTAGCTGACTTGAAATTATAAAGATGTTGAAGGACTGACTATAAACCCCATGTTCATGTAGCATAAAATGTACTTCCAATAGCAATGCCAGCAATCATTTTAGGAAAGACTAAATAATTTTAATTGTTAAAAAATGGCCCTTTTCATGCTGTGAGAGTCTGATTCTTGTTAAATCTGCTATTTCTGTAGAGCTAAAGGATAAATGAAATATTCTATTCCTTCAAAAGTTCATTCAAATTGTAAATAGTTGAAATGAGTCTTTCCCATCTGATCAAAACCAGCCCTAAAGGAATCCTGCTTGATTTTAGGATTGGTGAATGTGCAGAAACATGAAACTTTCTGATAATGCCATTTCTGGCAATGTCTGCTGCACAGAATGGCACTGATCTACTGTCTCCAAGGGTATTTGTCACCAGCATTAAATCAGCTGGGTAGATACCCAGTTTCTAATGGAGCAGGACACACAAGTGTAGCAAACAGTGCTGCTAGGCTTATTCCCAGGGTGGCAGTCTGAAAGCTATGCCTGATTTTTCAAAGCAGAGACCAGACCCATGAGAAATCATTTATTTTATTTAAGACACTACTGGAGACATTACTGCAGAAAGCCAAGAGTCTAGGAAGACCACCCACCATCCTGGACTTAAAACTACATTGCCTTGAACTCCTTTGACAGCAGTGGGTGACATTTGCAGCACACAAGTTTGTGGTGCTCTGGGATCCCTTCTAAAAGGCAGGAGCCAATTGGGAAGCCATGAGAATTATGCACTACCGAGTTTCACAGCGTTTGAAGGAAGTGATCCTCCTGCTGGCCTTGCAAGATTTAAAGTATCAAGAGAAACAGCTTTGTGCAAGGAGACAAGGAACTCTGTGAGCAATTGAAGTTACTGTAACAAGTGGAAGTTTGTTTTCCAGATCCCTGTGGCTGATGTCCAGTGTCTACCCCACACACACATGTTGTGCTGCATGTGCACCCAGCAACTGCAAAGCACGTGTGCAGTAAAATCAGAGCATCCAACATCTGCACAGCACATCTGGTCTCGTTTATGACGATGAGATGCTGACTTGCTATGTACATGTGCTTTAAGAGAAACGTTTTTAATGTGCCTTTAATAACTTTTTTGCCTTCTGACTCAATTGTCTGTCTAAAGATGTGCCCAAACATTTTCCTAAACCCAAGGCATTCAGGATGCTCATATCAATACTTTCTGATGTTCTTGGGGTGAAAGTTGACATTAAAAATTTTCCCTAAAGTGGAGCAAAACTGGAGTCCCTCCAGAAATGAACACATGTAGCTTTTCATGTGAGATTTCTATTGTCACTGTTGGATAAAACTGCCCAATAGGTTCAAAGTCGTGAAGGGATGGGGGAAATAAGTTTAGATTTTGCATTTCTGATTGCAAACATTTTCTTTTCCACACCTTCCTTCATATAGAACATCAACAGCGGCACTGTCAACACTGTCCTGTAACCTGGAGTCCAGGAAACTCTTTGTATTGTCAGCAAATGGCAAATGCAGAAAACATGAATTCTCCTAAGATTGAGACAACAAATCCAAAGTAATCTAAAATGCCTTTTTATTGACATTAGTGATTCTTGATACTTCAGGGGGTATCTGCTTATTCACACATATATTTCTATTATATATTTTCTGTTCCTAAGTCCATTGGTAAGGAAATTTTTTTGGCATCAGAAATTCAAGAGGCATACACAAGCCACATACAGTCTTTCTTACAGCTTATTACATGGACTGCGAGTATAATTTTCCTTATTTGTAGCTGAAACACATTTTAAAATAGCTGCTTTATAAATAATCAGGCATATAATGAAATCCACGTGAGTACTTCAAGGTGGCTCTGAATTCTCACACAGAAGGTCTACAGACTAAACCTGTACAGTGTTTCCCATGTGAAGGGGGACAGACAGCCTTTCCTAAGGATGCTTTCCTTTTATTGAGTGCATGGTAGTGTTTTGGGTTATGAAGAATTGCTTCATTGTGTTCATTAGCATTTCAAAAGCATTTAGCTTGGCTGGAGCACTATAAAAGATTGCTGTGAACTGTATCGCTATACGTATATAGGCACTACTGAATACAATAGGAAATAGGATATATTTACATTTTTATAGAGTTTCCTGTGTTAAAGGAATGTGCTGACTACTTTGAAGTTGAGAGCAAATTCTCTTTCTTCTCTTCCTCAGCCAGAATGTTCTTATGTGCAGCACAACTGTATTACCACAGTGTAGGCAAAGTCATTGCTATTTTAACCATTCTTGCATTTTCAAGGGTGCAAATGAAGGTATGGGTAGAAAACTGAATCTGAGTGCTGGGGTTTGTCTGGTGACTAATTTCACACCTTGTCTGTGCTTGTGAGACGTGTCACAGGGAAGAACTGTGTTGTCCCCTTTCAGATCACAACTATATCTACCCCTGAGTGCAGAAGGGTAAGAGGGACATGTCCTAGAATTCTATTCACTCCCAAATATGAAGCATTTAACACAGCAGGTTTCACATAACTTGTGAAAGCGAACAGGTAGCTAGCTAGAAACAGGCTTCAAGGTAGCAGGTACTGTATTCCTTCCTTGTATAGCATAAATCCCTGCTGAACAGTAACTGAAAGGCCGTGATCAGACAGGAGTAAAGGCATGTCTTGTAGGAAGGATGAGCAGGGGAAAAGAGACACAAGCGAGGGAGAAGAGAGGCTTATTAAGAGTCAGGCTGTCCAGTGTTTCAGCATAAAGCAGGAGGACAAACTCACTGAGCACGTCCCTGCGTCAAGAGCCCAGGAGGAGGGTGCACTGAGTCTGTAAGAACCACCTGACCAAGAACACATAGAAGATGAGGCTTTCTAAGACAATTAGTAAAGGTTTCTTGGTTATACGCTCTCATCCTTGTGCTTTTCAAGCCTCTAGACATCAACAACATGGCAACATTCCAGGAAACCCCTAAACTGGGTTGGTGATAATTTCACAATGAAAACATTAGAGGCTCAACCACAGGTTGAGCTATACCAGACCTACTGCTCACAAACTGTGAAGAGCTGGTGGAAAATGCAGTCATGGTTAGCAGCTTGGGCTGCAGTAGCCACAGGATGATTGAGCTCAGGATCTGAAGGAGGGCTGGGAAGGAAAGCAGCAGGGTTAGGATTTTGTATTTCAGGAGAGCAGACTTTGGCTTATTTTTAGGGAATTGCTAGGCAGAGTGCCCTGGGAAGCAGCCATGAAGGGGAAAAATGCCCAGGAAAGCTGGCTAATTTTTAAAGAAAACTTCTTGAGAGCTCAGGAACAAACCATCCTGTTGGACAGGAAGACTGGGAATTCTGGCAGAAGGCATGTTTGGCTAAGTCAGGAGTTTCTCAATGAAGTAAAACACACACACAAAAAAAGGAGTTCACAAGAAGTGGGAACAAAGAAAGATAATGAAATAAGCGTGCAACAATATTGCTGAGCAATGCATTAGGACAAATGTTATAGAGAAAAAAACAGGATGGTCAAAACAGAAGGTGGGTCTGGAGCTAAAACTGGCCACAGTCAGAAAGGGCAATGTGAGATGTTGCAGGAACATCAGCTGGAAAAGGAAGCTCAGAGAAAAGGTAGGCCAGTAGATGAATGAGGATATGGTCTAGTGATAAATGTGGAAATTACTAAAATACTGCAGTAATAAATCTTTTTGTTTCATGGACAAAACCTGTTCCCAGAGCCCTCTGTGTACTAGCATATATTTGGAAAGAGGTGGTGAATAGGGGGCACAACACATTAGAGGGAATATTCAGTTCATGGGAAGAGGTGGATGCTGATGGAGATGTCTGATGTGATTGTGGTGCCACTGTCCATAGAAAATAATAACAATCAGGAGAGGTAGCTGAGGACTGTGTCCTCTGGACATTTCCAAACCCATGGACAAGCAGGCAATGAAGACTAGTCAACAGTTCCAAAGGGTTAATCCTACTTTACTAGCCAATTACCTTCTCCAACAAAATGACTGACTCTGAAGGCAAGGGCAGATTGATGGGGATAATATATCTGACTTTAGGAAAGAATTTAACATCAGCTCCTACTGTAACCCAAATCTCACCTAGCAGCTCAGGAAGTTTGGACTTGACTAGAAGAGAAATTTGGGCTCAAAGACTAGAAATCAATGGCTTGAGGTCTGACTGCTCACTAATCCAGTCCTTCAGAGGGTAACACTACAATCCATAATTATCCAGGGTTTCATCCACAGTCTTGATGATGCACACACCTTCCACAAATTTGTGGATGATGCGAAATTAGGGGGTGGCTACTGACACCTCAAGTGGCACAACTTCACAGTTCTTCACAGGTTCACAGTGATCTGAGAAAATAGGACTCAGTAAGAGCAAGTACACCTGGGGCAGAATAACCCAATGTATCAGTACTAGCAGGGAACTGCCTGGAAGAACAGCAGCCTCAGTGATAAAGATCTGGGATTACAGACATGTGACAGTGGATGCCAGGCTGAACATGTGACAACTGTGTGCTCCCATCATGAATAAAGGAAGGGGTTAAGGGTTTTCTTAGGGGTGCACGGCTGGCAGATCAAGGGAGGTTACTCCTTCCTTTAATCTGCTGCTTGGGAGACCACAGCTGGTCTAACATGTCTGGCTCTGGAACACACTTCATGAGGGAGGTGGTCTTGCAGAAGGTTGCCAAGGTGGCAAAGGATGCAGAACACGTAAGCTGTGAAGTAAAATTTAGGGAGCTGGGCTTGTTTAGCTTTTTAAGGAAGAGACAACAGGGTCATTGAACAGCCTATAACTACACAAAGCAAAGGTATGAATATGACTAAGACAGATTTCTTTTTACAGTAGCAAGCACAAAGCAGACAAGAGTAAGGGATACATTGTGTCGCTTGGGAGGTTTAAATAAGACGCTAGGAAAACATTATTCACCAAGATGGTAATGCAGCACTGGAAGATGCTATGAAACATGCTGTAGAGTCTCAAACTTAAGAGATTTTCAGGACTTCTCCAGATAAAGCCATGACAGGCCTAATATAGCATTAATGGTCGCCCTGATTTAAGCAGAAAACAGAACTATATAACTCCTCAAAACAGCTCTTGCAACATGCTGTGATGTGCCTCTAGTCTTGAAATCTGGCATTTCAAGGAGTTTATTTTACTACTGGGCTGTGTATCAAGGCAGGATATAAAATTCAGATTATCTGGGAATACTTCTTGGTAAGGAAGTAATTTCAGTTTATGGCCTTTTTCTTCCCCTTTATCTCAAAGCAGATATTTTTTAGAGTTGTTTGTTTGGTGAGAGAAGAGGAAATAGCATATTCAAGCACTTTATTTTGAAAGGTCTCTGTAATCAATAAAATTGGATTGCACATAAATCCAGAAAGTGATAATTAAGCAATCAAATGGAAAGCAACCTGTAGTCAAACTGCTGACATGTAATTTTTGTTTACAGTATCAACTTTAGTCTACTGCGATAAAATGGTCTGCTTCAGCCTTTGTACCATAACAGTGCAGGAGCTTATAGTATATTCTTCCCATGATTCCGTACAGGCCAATGACCTTGTAGTGAACTCAACATTCCTGCTATTTACTGAGGTAAATCTTGTTTTATCTTCAGCAGAAGGCTGGAAGTAAAGGCAAACCTTCAGCATCTGTCACTCATCACATGGTATTGGGAATGAGCTGTACCAGCTTCAAGTGCCTTTGCGTTTTGTGCTGAAAGCAGCTTTAGAAATGTCAGTGGGTACAGGGAACAGGAGGAGAAGTCAGCCTTCCTTCAAGCTTCCAATTTCTTTGTCTGGTTGGGGTGTCTTGTGCTTTTTGTGACAAAATTGCTCATGGCTGTAAAATAAATTGCTGGCTACAGGCTTGTTCCTCCATGAGAAAGGCTTACTCTGTGACTGGTAATTTTTGCAAATAATTTCAAAATTTCCAAAATGCTTTAGAAAAGTCAAGCAAGTATTTGCTTCTATATACAGAAGAAAGCAGTTGAGAAAGCGACATGGGAAAGCTTATATTTTGTCCCTCTCTATTGAATTTCATCTGTGCTCAGAGGAATTATTAGTTAGGCCATGATATACTTTTTCATAAAAACAGGCTTTTAAAAAATAATATGCAAAGAAAGAAGGCAAGAGGATTTACTTGGTTATGTGACCAACTTTGGCACACAAGGTAAACAGACATTGAGTAGAAGTGGGAGAACAAGAAAACCAGATGTAGATTGTAGACTGAACAAGATGGGAGCTTCAGAATATGCATGTGTCTTTGCATTCATTACCCATCACTGCAAATTCACCATGAAATCCTCAAAAGTAAGCCTGTTACATCTGTCCTGGAAAACCAATATTCTCTCAGAATATGACTGGTCCAAAATGCCATGGGTCAGCTTTTCTTTCTGTGTGCAACCGTAAGGATTTTTATTCTTAGTATTGGCAGCTTCCATGCCAAAAATTGTGTGTAGGTTAGCATCTTTAACCGATCTGATAACCCCTCCAATACCCTTCTTGTCTTCTGTAAGGCAAAAAATCATCTGCCCTAGGTGCAGTTCTGGCAGCAGTACTTCCTCCCTGGTGCATAGTTTCAGAGGTGACTGAGCCAACATCCGAGCCATTAGCTACCAATACACTTGAGGGATGCCGCCCCCACTAAATCCAGCCTTGCTGCCTCTGAGGCTCTTTCACTCCCACTACAGGGGTATCACCCATGCTTATGCTGTTGGTGATCCTCACACCAAGAGCAGCCTAGCAAGCAGCACAGCCTTGCTGCTCTGCTCGCCCTGGTTAGGACCTACAGCACATGGGTGTGCATGAGTGGGAAAAGTGGCCCCACACCACAGCAGGACAGACTGCACGGGTGGAAGACTGAACAGCAAGATGGCTGTGACTTGATTTTCAGTCAATTTGGACTAATTTTATTTACATTATGAATTCCTGTAGATCCCTTACATTTCCTTTGTATTGGTCAAAAATGGTATAAACCCCTACCTCTGCCAAGGAGCCAAAGTGCTGGTTCGTAAGGGTGGGAAGGGGAGAAAGTGGAGAGGAAGAGTGCAAAGAAGAGCTAAAACATCTCTTAAACTGTAATAATTCATTGTTCACTGGCCACTGTTTTGTGCTCTCATTTCCCAGTTCACTTTCTCAGTTCGAACAAAGTGAGGGAAGCTGAGCCTGGAAGCCCTCCTGCTAATGCAGTGGCTACCATATGTGGAGCAAAAACTCTTTAATGATTTGAGTAGTAACCTCTGCTTGTTAACAGCTCAGCCTCAAGATTATGGAGCTCATGGAACCCAAAACACATTTACTAAACTGGCATTTACCTCCAGGTGTGGTATTAGCCCTGTTATTCTGACTGATGAATTAAAACACACAAGTTTGCTTAAGACCAAAGAGCAGATGGGCTCAACACAAGCAGAAATCTGTGGACTTGACTAACCAGAAGTAAAACCATACTCCTCTTCACAAAAATCCCATGTTGAGGAGTCTAGACTGTAAGGTCACACCATGCACTGCTCTGCTGGTCACAGTTCTTCTGGAAGGTGTTTGGGAGTTTTGCCATCTCGGAAATGATGGTGCTCCAGGAAGAACACTTGGAAAATACTTGCAGAAAGTTAAAACTTCCCATTCCAACAGGTGGCTTGTCTTCTGAGTTTTGTGTCAGACCTACCAGCAGTGAGGCCTCTTCTAGTGAATTTGATGAGAAAAGATGATGCCTTCCTTGTCCCATTGGAAAGTTATCAGCTTTCTAACTCACTAAATAGTAGCTGGAGGTGCTGTTTGCATGGCCTGAGTGGTTGTTACTGAAATGAACTGATCTTCAGTGAAGGACAGAGTGGCAGTGTGGGGGTAACAGCAGCCGTGCATGTCACCAAGGCTGCCACCAACCCCTAAACAAATAGGAGCTGCTGGGCAAGCAAAAGCAGCATTTGCTTCTGCTACGTGAAGTTTTCCAGTTACACTGGTCTACGAACTGCAGCTGATAAAGCAGGCAATGTCTGATACTTCTGTCCTGGGGTACAGTCAGTTATCAGCTTTTGCATCTCCACAGATCCCACTGGTCTTCATCTTTTTCCTTCAGAAGTTTTTCAGTAAAGCTTGAACTATTTTGTGTGTGTAAGTAAGTGTTGGATTTATGTACTGTGACAACCTTGATCCTGCCGTATGTCAGGAATCCCCATATGCTCTTTCATTCGTAGCATCCACAAGGTTCACTCAATAAAGGCAAAAGGTACAGCCTGGCTACAGACCCTCTGTCATTCAGCTACAAACAGCTGGTAGTGCACATTACAAGGCTTATTTAAAGCTCAAGTACTTTCACCCATCCTCTCTTATAGCTAAACTTGGCACGTAAAAATGTGAAAATAAAAATATCAGTGTAGTGTAGCATTTCAAAGAAGCATTCAGGAAGCAGACAGCCTGTCTTGCTCCAACATGGAGAATCCTGTGGCTGAATGTACAGCCCATGCTCTGAGAATGTACTTGTCTCTGGTATAAAAAACCCAGTCCTCTAGGTGTGGGGTGCATAACTTACCACGTACCTGCTCACACTTGCTTTTGGTAGTCTGAAGCACTGAATCCTTTGTGTCACCATCTACTGCTAACATTTTGACTTCAGATAAATCCCCACAGCTGGCTCTTGACTGGAAGAAGAGGAGTGGTTTTGCACACAGGAGTGTTCTCAACAACTCTATGGACATGTTGTTAGTCAAGGAATAAGGGGTTAGAGGCACAAGTACAATCTGACTCTTTTTCTGGAGGAGCAACTTCAATCTCAGCATTTACAAATATTTTTAGCTTTAGCCTCCTCAACTGTAGTTGTTTGACTCTTCACAAGCCATTTGCAGCTTGCTCTTGGCACAAATAGCACAATAAAGAAACAGCTTTAAATCTAGTGCTTCCAGATTGAAGGAATGAAGGGGACTGAGAAAGGTGGCTGTATTGGTATATGACTAGAGCTGCTGTCATTTATGAAGGTTTAAACTCTTTTCCATGCCCACTTCAGGCAGCTTAGATTCCCAGAACACCTCATTTCCGTCAGTTCCTGATCTAGAGATACCCTTCATTGTGAGAGGGTGGGAAAGGACAGGCAAGGTACACAAAATAAATTTATAAGCAATAGGAAGACAGTTGAAAGAAAACCAAAAGATCCTATAAATTCATCTCCTACAATGAGTACCCAGGGCTTCCATAGTCAGCTTGCAGGATGGGAGTGGTGTCAGCAGATGTCAACAGGGGCCACAACAGCTGGCTCCCATGAATATTTGCCCCATCAGAAAAACTTTTCCGTGTCTGAAAAATTTTTCCATCTTTTCCTTTCTTTCTCAGCTTTGACTCTGGGGTAACACTGGCACTGTTAGGAGAGTTTTAATTATAAGACTGTATTTGCAAAAGTACAGATGTAGGTGATCCTCATGTGACTCAGCTTGAATCCAAAAGCTGAGCTGTGGTACCATTGTCACAAGTGCCTTCACCAAGGAGCAGCATGCCAGGTAAACCAAATGGCTTAAGCTGGAGTCACCTCAAGGAACTGCATGCTGTGCTGTCTTTACACAGCTCATTGAGGTGCCAGCAGGCACCTGTGACAAACTGGATATTGCAGAGCAGCAAGCACAGGGCTAATCCACAAGGGAGGAAGAGCCAGGAGCTGAGAGAGGGGCAAGTTAAGGAGATAAACAAGACCCAGGGTCCATCCAGAAGTTTCAGTCAGAAGAAGTAGAAGGTTGGGTCAGAGACAGGGATGGGATCAAGGACAAGAGTGGTGTAGCTGGGACTGGGACTGATGGCTTGGGCTGAGCTGGAATGGGGTACTGAGTCATGGGCAGGGGTGGAGGAAGTCCCAGGGGAGGCTTGGCAGGGGCAGTCAGGGCTAACAGTGACTTTGGGGCCATGGTGCTGGGGTTCACAACCAGAAGTTCTCTCTCAAGGTAGGAATCCAAAAATTTGTGTTTCAGACAGAATAATGTTTTAGTTCAATAAGTAAGGTACGTAAGCACCCTTCATTGTAGAGATCAGAACACCAAGTACTGGAGCAAAGAATTGTTTTTCTTCTCTGAGGGTATTTGACACTCTTTTCTGTGCACTCACTTCTCCTGCCTTTTAGGAGGTACATTATAGGTAGCTGTCACATCAGTTTGATCATCCAGTCAGGTGTGCATTTGCTCCTGCATTACTGGCATTCTTGTAGCTGAAAGAAAACAGAATAAAATACTACAAGAGAAGCCAATTCTGATCACTATCAAGATATTGATATGGTCACTCCAGCTGTTAACTGAAAGACATTTTTGTGGCCATAGAAGCCAAACAGTGAATACCTTATTCAGCTATTTCTTCGTTGAAACTTGCCAGTGAAAATGGAGAAAAGAGTCTGAGATCTAACCTATAGATGGTCATGGAGAAGCCTGGCATGAATAAATCATAAGGGAAGCTCATGGTAGTTGAACACATTTGCTTCTTTTGTACATAAGTAACTCTAACTCTTTAGGGTAAGTGGGGTAAGAGAAATAACCCAGATAATTGTACTGTCAGAACAGCAAATATATCCATCTTTGGAAAAACTTGCACACAGACTTCAGTGGAGCAGAGAAGCCTTTTAAAATCGATGGCTAGTGCAGGACCTCCTGGGAGGCACATATGCTTTGTGTTATAGACTGAGCTGAAGCCAGAAATGCTGGGGTAAAGCAGGGTTCACAACCCACATATCCCTACCTGGCTCTAGGCACAAAGCGTCACTTATGGTATAAACAGAACCAGTCTAGTAAAACTAGACTCAGATGCACCTACGACCATAGGATTTTGGGTTGTCCAGATTAAAATTGTTATCAGAAGTTTGCATCTGTCTTTATGTCAGGACTTAAATTTGAATTGAGGTGTTCCAGTAGTGATTTATCAAAGCTGTTATTTTGGGGTTTGATCAAAGCTCTTTATGTTATGTGCTTTGCCTGCAAATTTCTGAAATAATACCTTGTGTCTGACTATGCCATTGCAGTCAATTTTTGAAATTTATGTAGCTAGTAGTTATATAGCAAAGGAGATGATATCCACTGCAAATAGAAAATGTTAGATATGTCTTACACCAGCATCTTGCATTTGCCCCAGAATAAACGACTCTTGATAACCAAGAGGATCAACAGGGAATTAAACTGTAATTACAGTTTAGATATTAATAATAAAATTTACTTTACATGAATAATAATCTTAAGAAACACTTGAAATTTGCATAGCACGGTGAAAGAAAAAAACCCCATTATTACGAAAATGCTTATGGGGTAAACGGGCTTGGGAGAATCACTACATACGGGAAACTGCGGTTTTTCTCTTTGCCTGGATACCGGGAAAAACCAGGATCTGCCAATAAACTGAACAAAATGCTCCCTCTTGTGGTGTAAACTCGTGAATAGGAGAGCGCAGGGCAGCAGCTGGAGGCTGGGGCGGTGGGGCGGCTGTTCCTGCAGCTGCAGCCGGAGCTGGCAGGTTTGGGAAGCCCTCTGAGCTGCGAGAAGCCTGGATTTGCTCCTGTTTTGTTGTGATTGTAAGTGCGAGGAAGGCAGTGTTTCATTTGCAAGGCTGAAAGAGGGGCATAGGTGAGGGTTTTTACTTGTTTTTGGTTTGGTTTTTTTTCCTTGTTTGCTGGTCATCTCTCTCTTCCTATGGAATAAAATGGAAAGCTCCCCTGCTACGCTAGCATAGGTACTCCTTACTGATCCTAGTGTCTTCTGAGGAAAAAGCCCAGAGTGCTCAGACAAAAATGGAATTGTGGGTGACAAGGATACAGGCAAAGAGGTGGAAGGAGATGGGAGGTGGGCTTGTGAGCATTTTGGACCTGTGTTGTGGACATGCTGGGCTAAGAGGCGTGGCTTGTGGCTCTTGTCAGACCTAATATAATCACAGAACAAAGACTTGATTATTAATCAGAAGAACAAACAATAAAAATTAAGGATGAGGAAAGAGTATTTAGGATTGAATTTGTTTCCTTCTGGAAAAGATGGAAATATGACAGCAGGTGACACCCATAAGAGAGACAAGGCTGGGCCTGAAATGTTGAAGCTGGAGGGAAGAGCACTGAGGTACAGTAGTGGCAAGAAGTGACAGGAAGAGCTGGCTAAGAAAAGAGAGGTAGCTTGGGTATTTGTCAAAGCAGAGTAACAGTGTGGATTTCAAAAAAGCAGCTGTTAATTACACAAAAGGGCCTAGACTTGCCTTTCCACAACAGATCTGGTTATTCATCTTTTTTGCAGGTGTCTCTGTTCTGCGCTTTTTCTTCCTCCAGATACGGTTTTCATTTCAGAAGAAAAAAGAGAAGATATCTTACACACTCTTAGTTAAGACAAAAGCTGTTTAGAATACCCATTTGCCTAAAAGTATCACTTTTATTAAACAAGACCTTCAGATATGTATCTTACCTTGATGCAGCTGAGTAACTGAAATGAGCTTTTGACAAATTTTGAATTTGGCTGCCCTGAGATACACAATTTAGCATGTAGGTGTATTTAAAAGAATACTAGCTGGTAAACTATGGTTACCAATCTCAGCCCTCCAGTTGCTGAAAACAACAAAATGATCATAACCTCTCACAAACTGATAGTAGCAATGACTATTTCTGTGCCATTTTCAGTTGTACAGGCTTTTCCAAGCAAATGACTCAGAACACACTTTTATTTCTGAGATATATTGCGAACCCTGTGTAACTTGTAGTTCAGCTACAGTCTGATAGTGCTCGATTTCATGCAGGTGAGCATTCCTTGCCTAAGCCCATGTTTAAACACAAGCTAAAATAACAGCCTCTTTCTTTCCCTCTAATATTGCTTCACACTAATTGTGTGGTGCTTGGGCAATTTTACAAGACAATCTAGACAGTCGGAATGTCATGGCCTAAAGGGCACGGTTAGCCTTGATCGTCCTGCCCAGCATAACCTGGGGCTCCCTCTGTGCCCTACCCACGGTCCAGGACTCATTTCAGCCCAGCCCAGGCCCCCAGCGCCTCACTGAGCCGCTCTACAGTCGTGCTGCTGCGTTCTGCACGCCTCTGCTTTACTCCATGGCTCGATTTTGGACCCATCTTGCCTCTCACTTCTCGCCAACGCTGCCTCACAAATACTCCTGGCTCAGAAATAAAACTGAGGAGAGGGATTTTCTCCCTTGACCTTGCAGCACGCCACCGCCGGGCAGGCGCCTGCCTCTACAGGGATGCTCCCGGGAAGGAAAGGGGGCGGGCGGACCCCGGCCCCGCGGGATACGCAGCGGCAGCGCGGGGGCGGGACGCGCCTCTCCTCCCTGGGGAGCAGCTACCTCCTTCTCCGACGTGTCAGGGCGTGTCCCCCACCCTTTCTTCTCTTTCCTCGATTACCCAATTTAACGCTGGCTGCTGCATGCCTCACCCGTGCGGCGCAGCCGCCTCCCCGAGCCCCTTATCGTGAGTGCAGAGATATCGCGACCAGGGGGAAGGGTCCCGCCTGCCCTCCCTCTCTCCCTCCCTCCCTCCCCCAGCTGCGGCAGGGCGCAGCCAGTCCGCACCGCGCCTCGGGAAGGTGGGATGCTGCATCGGGGCAGGTGTGGCGTGGAGAGCTCTGCGCGCCGGCGGCTGCAGAGCGAGGGTTAAACCACCAGGAAAACGCGGAGAAACGTAGCAAAACTAGGAAAATAAAAACCCTAATAAAATAAAAGTATAAGGAAAAGACTGGCTTGCGAACGCTTTCACTTAAATATAAGGATTTGTCCCTGCCGGTGAACCCGCCGTGTCCATGCTTCTCCTTTCCTCCCGTCCTCCCTTCACGCCCAGGGCTTTTGTGTGGCCGCGGGGGGACAACGGGGGCTCCCGCCGCGCTGCCAGGTCGTCCCTGAGCCTCTCCTCTGGCGTTTCGGACCGGCTCCCCGCCTCGGCAGCAACTGGGTGGATGCTCGGCACAGCTACAGGTTGCAGGGTGCGGTGTGTGAAACAAACTCAGATGCATTTTTATTGTCCGATAGTTTTCCCTCGTGGGAATGTCCGGGAAGCGTGACACCGCACATCACACCGCACACCACACGCCCTCAGAAGAGCACCCTGGCGGCCGCGCCCTCCCTCTCCACATGCCTGCTCCCCTTTCGATCCATATCCATCGAAAATGCAAACCGGACTTAACCTTATCACGAGCCTACTACGCGTCTCTCACTCGGTCCTTGTCCCCAGATAAATGGGAAACAGCTTCCATTGTTCTCGCTGAAAGATGGTGCTGCCGGCTTTGAAGCCCCGGCGCAGCCGGACCGCGCCCCTTGAGCCAGAGGTTTCCCAAGACGTGCCGCCTCCGCGGTCCGTTCCCACCGGCTCCGCTCCTTCCCGGGCTGCGGGTCCCGGGGTCGGTCACCCGGCGGAGCCAGCGCCCGGCCCGGCCCAGCCCAGCCCAGCCCAGCCCAGCCCAGCCCAGCCCAGCCCAGCGCAGCCCAGCGCAGCCCGGCCCGGCCGCCGCTCGGGGAGCAGAGGGCGCCCCAGCCCCGTGCATCGCTGCCGCCGCCGCCGCCGGGCTCCCGCAGCGCGGAGCGGGCGCGGAGCAACGAGCGGGGCGCACCCGGCCCCCGCCACAGCCAGGCTGTAAAAAGAGGGCGGTGGGAAAGTGCGGGCAGCACCCTCGGTTGTGCTGTGGCGGCCTCAGGGATGCTTTGGAACAGGGGGAGATCTGGAGGGATACCAGTCCTGAAGCCCCAGCGACGTTCAGGCCAGCTCTTCAGCTGCAGGCGCGCCCGGGAGAGATCCATTCTCCTGAGAAATGTGTTGCTTTCCTCTATTTTGCTGCCTTTTGTGTTTAACCGGCAGACCCTCTCCTTAAGCGTGCCAAGACCATCCAGGCCCGGGAATTTTTAGTCTCCTCCGCCCGTGCCGCCCCTCTCCGCCGTGCAAGCGGCTTTCCCGCTCCCCGAGAGGGCTGCAGGTGTAGGCAGGCGGCCCGGCTCGCCTGCTCCCTCCGCCGCGCAGCATCCCCAGCTCCGCCGGGCACGGCCCGTCCGCCCCACGGTGCGGTTCGGGTGCGGAGGGTCGCGGAGCGCCCCGCACCTCGCCGCGCCGCGCCCGCTCTCCTCGGGGAAGGGAGGTTGGCCGCTCCCTTCCCTTTTTTTTTTTGAGGGGTGTGGGGGTGTAATGCTGCAAGGTGCGTTCGCGGAGCCGCGGTCCAGCCCCCCCCGCAGCCCGCACGGGTGATATTTAAACCTGGGGTCCGTGCGCCCCCTAAGCGCCAGCGCCGCGCAGCGCATCCCCCGCCCGCCAGCGCGGGAAATAAATAAATAAAGCGTGTGGCTTTTGAACTGCCCACAGACTGTCACAGGGAAGGGGGGAGGGAGGGAAAGAGGGAGGGGGAGAGAGTGAGAAATGCAGAGGCAGCAGCCGCGGTAGCGGCGGCAGTGCTCCAGCAGGCACTAGGCACTCCAGTCCCAGCGAGCGAGCGGGCGAGAGCCACAGCGCTCCGAGCGAGGCGAGGGGGCTCTGGGCTACCCGGGACTCTCTTTGTGACACCCCAGCACACAAACACACCGACAGGGACAGAGGAAAAACACAAAAAGGTAAGACGCGGTGTGTCTCACTTATGCCATTTACACAGCAGCCCGCGAGAGCTTTGCCATTTTTATCATTTTCCCCCCTTCCGTTGTGTCTCGATTTGTGGGGAGGGGAGATGTGCATGTGAATCGGTGAGAGCAGAGAGAGCGGAGCAGCCCGGGAGGCGCCTACCCGGGCACATTTTAGGAATACCGCTGCGAGGAGCTCGATTCCTCGAGAGGGGACCACCTGGGAGCGGGATCGAGGCACACAACGGACCGAAGGCGATTCCGTGAGATTTAAATGCCCGGGAAGGCTCTCCTGGGGAAGGGTGGGGGTAGCGGTGGGTGTGGTGGGAATAATAGTGGTTTATGCCCAATTTCTTTTGGGTGCTTTTAGCCTGTTTCCAAAGGGAGTCTCCTTAATTAATAACAATAATTTAAAATAAAAAGAAAAAAAGAAAGAAAAAAAAAAAGGAAAAAAGGAAGATGCCCCAAGCTCTCCATGAAAGGAAGCGCTGGGAGAAGAGCACGCACGGCGCCAGGAAGATGGCAGGGCGGCTGGGCGGGGGGCGGCGGTGCTGCAGGGGGATTGCGGGCTCCGGGCGGCTGGTGGGGCGCTCCGCGGGGTGCGGGGGGCATCGGGGCGGGCGAGGAGCGGGGAGCGGCGCTTGCCCATTGTGGCCGGCGACAAGGCGATTGTCGCTTGCCCATTGTGGCGCGGAAGCGGCGCTGCCTCCGCGGTCACGCGTGCGCGTGGGCGCGCCGGCGGGTTTGAAGCGCTGCTCCCGGCTGGGCGGCACACGCCGGGGCTCGGCTGCCCCAGCAGGGGCCAAGGACCCGCCGTCAAACGCGACAGGGACCGCCGCTGCTGCTGCCCCCCGCGCTACGCCCCGACAGGTCCCCATCAACCCTCTGGCGTTCCCCCCACCAAAGAAAGCTGCAACTCCCCTCGACCTTTTTTTTTTTTTCCCTTCCCCTCCCCACCCGCCGTGTCGCCTCTTCCCCACGCACACGCGTGTCTTTGGAACGCGGCTCCCGCAGGGCGCTCTCCCCGCGCCTCAGCTGGGCGTGGCGGCACACGCGGGGAAAGGGAGGCGGACACACGCACACCCCCGGGACACCCCCAGGACACCCCCGCCCTCCTGCCACGCCGGGTGGGCGCCGCGTGGGGGGATGCGGGGGGGATGCGGGGCGACGGGGAGGTGCGGAGTGGAGCGGGGATGCGGGGAGGAGTGGAGGGGGGATGCGGGGCGGAGGGGGATGCGGGGCGGAGGGGGATGCGGATGGAGGAGGGATGCGGATGGAGGAGGGATGCGGGAAGCCCCCGCCGCCCGGCCCGCGCCTTTGTCTGCGCCCGGCGCATGCGCGGAGGCGGCGGCGCGGCCGGGGCCGGCGGCGGAACAAAGGCGGCTCCGCGCCGCTCCCCGACCCCCGGGCGCTGCCCCGCCGCCCTTGCCAGCCCCGGGGCTCATCGGGGTGACCCAGCGGTACCCCGCACCCTTCCTTCCCCCCGCTGCGCCGGGCTGAGCCCGGCTGAGCTTGGCGTCTGTTGCTGTGCGCGATGGCGGAGCGGAGCCGTGCCCCCCCTCACCTCACCCACACAAAATTCGGCATTTAGGAAGGGGAAAAGGCCGGCCCGTTGCCCGCCCCCTCGGTTTCGGTGGGCGGCAGGCGGCAGGCGAGCGCCCGCGGGTGCGAGCACCCCCAGAGCTCCCCCGGGGCGGGCTCCAACACCGCCCCCGCTGCTCTCAGCGGCCTTGGGGGGCAGGAGACGGGGCAGGGGTCCCTCTGCAGCGGCCTGGGGTCGCTCGGGGGTCGCTTTGAGCAGAGCGGGCGAGGCGGGCGGCGCCTACGTGCCGCAGAGGCGGCAGCCGCGCGGAGCAGCCCCGCCGCAGGGACGCGCTCCCTGCCCGGCTCCGTCCGTCTGGGAGACACACGCGTGCTCTGCGTGCCCGGGCGGGCGCTCTCCTGGAGCATCTCATCTCCCTCTGCCGAGGGGAAGCAATCTATCAAGAGGAAGATTGTGTGCGTGCGTGTTAGTGCGACATCTTGAGATCTCTTTTGTTCGAATTGTTGCGTCTCGTCATCGGTGCCTGTTCCTTCTTCACCACTTTTCTTTCCTAGCTCTTGTCTAAAATTCGGATATATATCTCTTTCTAGAGTGAGCATGCTTAAACCTGTTTGAAATGTATGATTTTGTAAGCTAATGGCAGTTTCTGAGCAGAAGACAACTGGTGTGTTAGTCAGGCTGGAGTTAAAGCTGACAAAAGAATATTGCCAGTGGGCTGCTAAACAGGCGATGGCAGTGGATTTTATTGCTTCCCCTCGAGGGTGATGAACATTCACTAGAAAACATACACCCCAAGGCCCCTTGCATAGCAATTACTTGATATTTCCAGTGTTTCCAATTAAGATCTCTTCTGAAGAAGCCATCAGAGCCCTAAAAAATGTCTAAATGTCCCCTCTCTGCTTGCCAGATGCTTGCCAGGCACCACCTAAACTGGTGGCCAGGCTTCAAACACTGAGGGTTTTTTTCCTGTGTAAATGTTCCCCATTAAGCCAGGGAGAGTCTGGAGTGGCAGTGCCATACTGAAGGAAGATGCAGCATCTGCTGCTACTGCTCTCTCCAGGGGAGATACCTTGTCTCACACAATCCTTTTGTATTCAGGGTGTTTCTGAGAATTCTGAGCAACGTTTAGGGGTGAAGAAAGAGAAGAAGCAAGAACATGGCCGAAGGTTTTTGCACTTGCTGTCTACTCATTTTCTCCCACAACTTCATCTGGGGGAGAAGCTTTGTTTTGTGATCTCTCTTGCTAGTGGATTGTATGCAGTGGAGATTTTCTTTTTGTCCAGCTGTTTCAGTTTAGCCAGGGAGCACCAACTCTGATCTGTGGACAGAATAAACACAAAATGTTGGGAAATTCGTGGTGGCTCTGTCTATTCTTGTATGCTTCATGTATGGAATAGCTGATTGTGTAATACAGGGAAATTGTATGTAGCTGCCAAAATGCAATCATGCAGCAGTTTTTTTCTGTTCATTTCAACCTCAGAGTGTATCATATCCAGTTAAAATCAACATTAAAAGGGTGAAAATGGTAAAATCACTGTTCAAGTTATTGCCTGAAGCAATGATACGGTGAATTTTTTTTCTTTCCCCCCCGCCCTCTTCCATACATCATTGCATTTGAGATGCAACACCCTCTAAAGCAACGTGGTGGTACAAGGTTGATTTATTTCAGCAGGAATATTTCAGAGGAATACCTTTGGTGCATATCCTTACCCTAAGACTATAGAGTGTGCAACCTCCATAATTTCTGAGCCATGTCTAGAGCTGTTTCCAGTCCTCAAGTACTTGTGTTTTGATCTTTCAAAATCAAGTCTGTGGAATAAATTGTATTTTCCAAGTGAAGCTGCTTCTGTTTGTGCTGTGTTCCACTGGTAGCTTGGCCCATGCATTGAACCATGAAGTCCTTCAGCAGAACCTCCTGCGTACCCGACAGCTTCCGTCTGAACAATGGTGAATTCTTCCCTTGTGCCAGCACCCACCCACGGCCCAATGGCACACACTGAGCAGGGTAGGGAAAATAAAGTTGCAGGGTAGAAACAGGCCTTCCCATGAAATCTTGGGTAAGTTCTGTGTGGTTACATTTTTAGACACTCAGCTACCATTGAGTTAGTAATTATTTGGAAATCTGCCATAGAAAGCTGATCTTGCACTAATTTACTAATTTTGAAATTTTGAAAACAAAAATTTTGGAGGGCTTTTGTTTGGTTTTTTTCTCTTTTTTTGGTCCCATCTCTATGAAGAGTATTCTTCAGTTTTTTGTACACGTTTGTGCACAAATCCCAGGTCTTGATTTAGGTGCGTAGGTGCAAGCGTAGTGTCATGGGTGCAATGTAAATTTAATGGGTAAAATCTAGCTCTTCAAATAAGAAAACTGGATGATCTTCAAATATATAATGAAGAGTACAATAACCAATATTCAAGGCCTTTCCTTTATTCATACAAGGGTAGTAAAGGCAAGCCATTTAGAGGTATGCTACAGAAGTATGGAGACTGATTTATAACTAAAGAAAGATACTTAGGAATGACTTGGGTTGCTGCTTCTGTGTCAATCAGGAATGAAAAGAATGAGGTAACAACCAGAAAAATCAAAGAAATTCCTGAAAGCATTATAGACTTGATAATAGAAACCATATGCAGCATAATGGGGGTTTCATGCATTAGTAGGAAATGCTTTCAAGATTAAAAAAATATGCCGGGGGAAGAAGGGGGGAAACCTTATGCAGAATGGAAAGGACTTTAAAGTCTTCCTTGCAATATCTTGTATCTCACAGTTCTCTTCCCTAAAAGTGATGCCACCTAAGCTTTTTACTTCAAGATGGAGAAATGTGATTAATATAAAAATGTATCTACTGTTTTTTGGTATGAAACTTCATAAGTTTAAAATAGAAATAAATTGATAGCAATGTGATTCCTCAAACATGAAAGATTCCTGACTTTCCAGAATCTGAAAAGAAATCTTTGGCTTTTGTCTGCACACCAATAAATGTAAAGAGACACTGATTTGTAACACATGTGGGATGGTCAGTTTTTGCCTGGGAGAAAGATGTGTAGTAATTCTGTCTTAAGTACAGTTAATGGAATTTAACTCTGAGGAAACAGTTTTATTAATAAAAACCTTGTGTCTTAGGATATAAATAATAGTCTGATCTCTTTTGATGTGTTTGGTATTGTCTTCTGCAGCATAGGAATGAAGCAGTCTGTATAGTTGCCTGACTTGTTGGGTGTATACTGCCAAGTACCCCACCAGTGCAATAGCGTTGGGAAAGCCACATGCTTTTTAGTCACATGTTGCATAGTTTAGATTTTAGCCTGGTAAGTGGTGCCACATATGATTATGATCTGCTGATCCAGGGATTTTTTTTTTTTTTTACCTTTTAGGAATTTGAATGTCTTTTCAAAAGATTTTATTTTGTGTACACTGGCTTAGCAGTTGTTCAGAGCAGCATGACCTGGCACTTCATGTAAACTATAGGACTGATGGCAGGGTCTTCATTTTGAATAGAGACTTACTGTCCTTACAGAGGATACAACACTGAATGTATGATAACACTGGGCCTTAGCTACCAACCTTGATGGATGATGTCATGATGGTGATTGTAATACTACTGATGCCTTGGCATGAAGAGAATATGAATGCACTGTTGAAGCATAATCTTTTCCTTCAGGCAAAAGCCTAGTAGCTATAATGACAGTTTCCCAAGAATTAATTTTAATGATAGAAATCTATGCCATCATGATGTTGTGTGACAAATGGAAGCTAGTTCTGTAAGAGTAGTAAAATCAGGGGGCTGCTGGCTATCTCCTGTTTCAATAGTCTTTAAATACTCAATGGGATACAGAACATAACCCCTGCAGAGGGACAGAGCCTGGTTATAGTTTTTGAACTTATTTTCTGCTATTACTGTTTCCCTTGTGTGATTGGTTGGTGATGGAGGGGCTCATATTCAAAATTACATCTTGATGTGATTAACTGTTTTAGGATGAAGTAGATGGTCACATAGTGGGATCCTGTAGATGTGCATCTTCTACACAAATTTAAGATGATTGCTGAACTATGGAGAAGAAATGAAACAAAGACAAAACAAAGAATGGATCAACAATGGTAGAATTGATGCAAGTTTCTCTCATCTTCCTACCTTAGAAAAACACATGCCAAACATGTACAAATCAAGATGTATAAAACAGTGAAAACCCAATTACAAACATAGTCAACATGGAAGAGTTACACCATGAGAAATGCTTTGGTATGTGCTTGTCTGAGATAGTCTGGAGCCAGAGAATTGCTACATCAGCTTCCTGTAATCATCCTTCCTCAAGGCAGTGAAGCGCGTCATTAGAGGAGAACGAAAACAAAAACAAAAACAGGGTAGAGGTGGTATAAAATTAAGAGTCTGGAAAGGACAGGGTGAAACCTGTCACCACTGGATGAGGTGTTCAGATTATTTCTACATTTTCCTTTCATATACAAAATTTCCAGTAACGCAAAGTTGCTGTATTTTGGCCAGTGCTGGTAAGTGCATGATGGACTTTTGCTGCTAACTGTGCAGATCTGGTGGGAGGAGGCAAATTCAGTGAGATCTGAGGTGGTGAAAACAGTCCTTATGGGTTTCTTGCTGTCACCAGAAAAACTGCAGCAAATGGGGAAGATGTGCGAGCTGCTCTAACCAATGTTTCCTAACTAGATGTGCTGGGAGAGTGGGGCTCATTTTCCTCCAGCAGCATCACTCAGCTCACCCTGCACCAGTGAATGTATATTCTGCACTGGAAATAGCTGGTGTCACTGAAGAGAGGGTGAGAGAAGATGTGTGTTGGACCTTGCTTTTCTTTTCAGATCTACAGGCCTTGCAAAGCAAGGGAGACAGATGTTCTCCAGAGGATAAAATTGAAAATCAGGCCAGATTTTCCAGGCTCTTCCATTCCACACTTTGCTTGAGATGTAGGAGAGTACTGTTGGTTTGCAACTTTATTTCACTTGGAGCTTTCACTAGGAGCTTGTGAGGCTTCTGTAGGGGACCTGAGTGCTCAGGATAGCCCCCGAGCCTGTAATTCAAATGCTTAAATTAGCAGAACAAAGCAAATGTGGAAAATGCGGAAACCCTTTCCTTGTTTGCAGTCCACACATACTCTATGTAACTCCAGCAATCATAGCTGAGAGCTTTCTGATAGCCCTAGAATGCTGCATGTAGGATGTGAGAGTTCAAGGAGAGTGACAAGTTGTCCTTGAAGATATCTTTTCTCTGAAGGATCTGGTATTACTCACAGGAGAGAATTTTAGTAAGAGGAATTTATCCATTCTCTGCTTCTGTATGCTGTTCCCTTTTCTCATTTCCTACCCTTGGAGATCTTCATCTGGAAAAAAAAGATCCTCTGGTGAAGAGGTACCAGCAGAAACCTTTTTATCTGCTTGTAGCTATCTGATGTTCCACCAGTACTGTGCATTTTAATGATTTATTCAGTGCTAGTTTCCTTAGTGATATCTAGGGGAACATTCAGCTTTCTGCATAGTGGCCCATCCTTTCCATCCAGTTGCCTTGAACGGATGACATTGCCTTAATGAAAAATAGTTTTAGAGCCAAGCTAAGTAAGAGCTGCCATGTGCACTGAAATATGATAGCTCACTGGGGTGCACTCTTTTCCTCTTCGTGTAATAGTGAGTAGAAGCCTCAACAGAGCTGAAGAAAACTAATATTACAGTATATTTTTGTAAGCACTAGAATGATTATTAGGTCACTGGAAGTTCAGCTGTCATCCTCTTCTGTGGATGAGTCAGTGACTGACAGATTCATGAAGAAATTATTGGTGCTGCTAGCAATAGGAATGTGGCACTCCTTATGGTGTCTCATTCCTGACTGAACAGCACACTGTACTGACAATCCACTGGGGCCACAGTGCATGAAAGTGGCCTTCAGTGCTGAGGTACCTTCTGTTGCCAAGGGTTCAAACTGGACTGCAAATCACCTACAGGTGTCTTTGCAAACACCTCTTGGAACGTCACAGTTACCGAGACATTATGGAGAAGAGCAAACATATCAGCTAACAGATGACAAATGCTGGAAGCAGGATAAATATTGTGTCTTTAAATCCTCGCCATGTGTGTTCTGGGTTGGAGTTGATATATGGAGTATGCTGTTGAGGGAAATGAGCTGGCATTGCATGCTCTCCCCCAGCCATTGACCCTGTGAGGAACATCTGAGTGCCTCACCATCTGAAACACAGAGGTGATAGAGAATGAAGGAAAAATTTTCACTGACAGATTTGTGGTTCAGAAAAAAAATATCTCTCCACGAGTTTTCTGTGGAAGAATGACAGTAAATTTACAGATTGAGGATAGAAATATTTATCTCAGCAGCTTTTATTTCATTTCTACTTAAAAAAACAAGTCATTTGGCACATTTTCTCCTGACTGAAGAAGCTATTTTAAATGCTTCCTGCTAGAAATTGCATTCTAACCTGTTGGGATATACCATATTTTCTCTGTCCATATTTGTAAACGTATCCCATTAAAAGAAATTTTGTTGTCTTCACACTAATTTTTCATGTAGCTTCGGCTCTGTGCCCTTCCTTGCCATGTTACTGTAGCTCATTTATCTGTATTTAAATGATATTATCATTGTGGCTATGTAGCCATTTCCCTTGTTTATCCTTTCTAGAAGTCCATATTTTCAGCCATGAACTAACTCAGCCTATTTCAGGGAACACCTTGATAATCACACGGTGAGAGGCAGTGTGTGCATAAGCAGACATGCAGAACACAGGAAGATCTGTGTCATCAGCTTAATTTTGTGCTGGCATTCATATGTAATCAGAGTCCAGAACCACTTCTTTAATTTTAATCTCTGTAACTCATGCTACTAGACCCCAATGGTTTGCATGCATATGGCTCCCAAATCTAGATGTTCACTAAAGTGAGATCATATCAACATGAGAACTTGGTCTTAAACAGTTTCATGCAAATCCTGTAACAATGTGGAAAACTTGGAGCTCTGCCAGCTGAAAGCATTCAAAGTTTTAAACTTCTTACCAGCTGAAGAAAGATTAATGTGATTTCCTCTGCTGAGTGAAAAGGGAGAGAATTTTTCCTTTTTACACATTGTTTTAGTTTTAAACAAAAGTGGCTCTTGACTAAATGAAAAAAAAATTCCACCAGCAAACCCAACCCTTCTGTGATAGCTTGAATTGTGTCTTATTTTCAAGAAGAACTAGATTTGTTTGATCCTGTAGACAATTAAATTGCTGCAAGCTCATAATTAGACTGCATTAGTGAGTTGAAAAACTGTCCAGAACACAGTTTTAGGGGAAAGATTTGCCATTATAAAAGACAAAGCTTGTCTGTCAAGCTGTGGCTGTGCTGGGTTGCATATTGCATAAAGGCCAGTAGCTGTCACAGTCATACTGGCCCAGGCTTGTTTTATAGAGAACCATTATTTGGATCCACTTCTAATTGCTCTAGATTTTAATTGTGTCTAAATAAAACACAACATCTATAAATGATGGAGATGACAACGTGATTGCTGTGGACATTGAGTATGATTCCATCAAGGTGAGGACCATGTTTAGGCCAAGTGAGTTCATGATGACAGATATATATGTCTTTTATTCTGAAGGACAAGTTTGTAGCTACAGGGTGAAGACACAAAATAGCCTTTGGTCTCTCTGGAGGGTCCCCAAGTAGGGGGCCAGGGTATTGATTTAGATCATCTGCTGTAGATTGTGCTCCCAAAAAACCCTCTCAAAGGACATTCTTTGCATTAGAATTACAGCTAGTCATCTCAGTTAATTGACTCCATACACAGAGAAAAAACTTACAGTGCTGAAATAATAGATAAATATAAGGCTTATCAACAGCCTGATCTCGGCCTACAAGCCCTTTCAAGTTTTGAATACTAGTACTTGCTTCAAGTATGCAGAAGTTTTGTGCATTGGAACAAAAATCTGGAGTCCTCCCTAGTCCCAAACTTCCTTTTTAACACCCTTGGAATTGACTGGGCTTCCACTACCTGGTCCTCAGCATTTTAAGGTTTTTTTTTCTGAGCCTCAAGTTCCTGGCTTGAATCTCTTGCCTGTCTCACCCTACTGTCTCTGGAAACCTCACCTTTGAGCAGCCTTAGGGATTCCTCCCGGGAAGGAGGTCCTCTGGTCTTCTTAAAGCAAACAAATAAAATCAGACTGTCCAAGGGAGCCCTCTGGGCTGTCTTGCAAAGATTGGCTTTGGTGGGACTGCATCCGTGGCTGGAAGTGCCAGTCATCGGCTGCTCACTAGTGATTTTCTTTGACTCCCTGCTCTGGAAAGAAGACCAAAGAGGTGACTTAATTATTACAAATGCCTGTTTTATCCTTATCTTTTATCTAGCCATATGATTCTGGTCCCCTGATCTAGTTAGTTAGGGAGATAGTTAAATATATAACTTCATGTATCTAGGCGCATTTAGCTATTTGTGGTTAAATCTGCTCACGGTTCCTAAGAGACTGTATTTCAAAGTTTCAGAGTCACAGCCAGGAATACCTTCATATGAAATAAAAAATACAGAGAGTCTGTCTTAACTAACACAGTAGAATATTTTTTTTATCTTAGCAATGCACCTCACAGCTTACAATCACATTAAAGCCTTTCATGGAAACAAGGAGTCATCTTTCTGTCTTCTGTCACTAAGGACTAGCAGGTAACTGAGTTGAACACAAGAAATGGGATTTCCACTGTTCATGTAGATAACTTTGGACTGCATGAAGAAAATAGTTGCTCTTTGCTCTTTAACAAATGACAGATGATTGGTAAGCTGAGTTAAAATTATTTAAATAAGTTTTAATGGATAAAACCTTGTCTGTGGAATAACTTCTAATAAAGACAGTATGTGGTAGTTGTTGAGAATATATGGTCAGAATTGCCATAAAGAAGATTTTGTTGATGAGAAAGGGAAAACAAGGATAACAGAGGTCCATTCCTTAGTTGTGTTAAGTGTTTAGAACCAGAATAGAATAAATTGCCTTTTAACTATCCTAACATGGACATTGAAGAATTTCCTTTTTTATATAGTGCTTTGAACATTTAAAGATATTACTTGCATGGGTCATGTGCCTCATAAAAGAGAGCTACTGTTCAAGTGGATGCACATGTAAACAGTGTGATCAAACAGGACCTATAAAGGGGAGAAATGAACACTTTGGTTTTGTGCAGTGTAAAGAAGCAAATGATTATTTTAAGACTAGGTAAGAAATAACCATTGAGAGATTACTTAAATATGACTCATTCTGCCTTGGGGCAAGGAGAGGAAATATCTTGACTTCTCTTGAGGTATCTTTGAGTCTTGTGGTTTGTGTGATCAGGGACATGGGGAGCCTTTGGAATGAGCTAGTTCTTGAGTGCAGAGAAATTAGTTCAGTTGAAACAAAATCCTTCTCAAGTGTACTGATTTATGGGCAGTGTGTCTGAGCTCTGTTAATATTGAGATCCAAAGATGAACCCTCTGCTGAGACGCTTTATGGACATGGTATATGCTGAAATAAATACACAAATAAGGCTTTTCTAGAGCTGGCAAGAGGCTATTTAGTTTATTGATGATGAACAGCATAGGTTGTTAAATGGAGATTTCTCATAGTGCTCTTGACAGAATTCTTTAAATGGACTGTAAGTTTGAGGCTATTCTTCAAAATGAGGCTGATGTGCAAGAAGGGGAGTAAAGCTTACAAAAATGATTGAGGCTTTTCAGGTCATAAGTTTTACTTAAAGACAGTGATAAGTAATCATATGGCTGTGTTTGAAAATTTTACTCTTCAAGCCCAGAATGAAATTTTGTGACTGCATCTGAGGACAGTTGTGTACTTCTGATTGATATGACACTAGGATATCTTTTGTTGCTTAGTCTATAGGCTGCAGAAACCTTTGCTGGGTTGTTCCACAGATGAGTGGAGAAGGCTATTCACATGTTTTCAACACATGGTGACTGAAACTTAATGGTATAATAACTGTAGCTTGGAAAGTGATATAATTTCTAAAGAAATTCTTGGTGTATTCATAAATGCTTTTGAATAAACATAATATTTAGCTGAACAAATATCTTTGTGCAGTTCATCTTTTGCATGCAGGTGGGCACCTGCTGTTGAAGTTCCTGGCTCAATACCGGGGCTATATCCATGCTACTTTGGACTATGTGTTTGAAATCAATCAATCAATCAATCAATCAATCAATCAATCTTTTCCTACCTGAAGGCAGCCTAAGATGTGCTTACTGGAAATAATGTGCTCTCAAGAAGCACTTGCAGATTTTACCTGTGTTTTTCTGTTTAATGTACCAGATTCTTGGCTAGCTGCCCATGTCTTGGTATTATTAGAGATAAGGGAATGCTCACCTTCGTTTAGCTGCCAATTGTTAGATTATTCAGCAATGTATGGATGTCAAGTTGTGCACAGCAGTGTGTTGGCACTTTTTAAAGTGAACCTCTCCAAGAGGGAGGCATGTTTATGAGCAGAACTAGAGTGGTGGGCTTGATTCTGGTTCTATTCATGTCGATCAGTGAGTATCTGATTTGAATCTAATTGAGTTGCACTAATAAAGTCAGAGCTGTGAGCCATTAGAATTTCACTGTAATTTGGATGGTTGAGTGGGCAGCACTGATTGGGATAGATGTTTATATATATATAAAATATAAAATACTTGTGTTTGCAATCATAATACAAAAGCATTTACCAGAATATTAAATCCCAATGTTCTGTCACCTGTCTGCTTTTCTGCCTGTCTTTCTCCTTCCTTGCTTCCTTTGAGAAACCAGTGGTAGGTTAATTTAAATAGTATCGATGTTGAAGGGGAGTTTTCTACTGCCTGAAGAGGAAGGAGCATTATCTTTTCAATCTGTGCAAGGTAAGTGTATGCAGCAGTGAAGTTTTCATGTTGAGAAGATAGGTCAGAAAACAATATGCCTTAGGTTAGAATTCTTTTTGTTGGAAACAAAATCCCTGGCATTAGGTCTTATTAATATTAATAAGCTCATATAAACTGACACAAAATACTGCAAAATGGAATGGTTTTTTTTCCAGTTCATGGGCCTGTACATGAGAAAGAGCACACCTAGTAATTATGGCAGTGAGGAAAAGGAGTGTGCCCTAGATAAACTGGGTTCTGCAAGTGTGTGCTACTATGCAGTAGCATGTACTACAGTAGGTAGGGAGTGTGTAGTAGTGTAGACACAGGCAGTGCCCTCTTCTCTGTGGGAGATGTCTGTGTGGGAGCTATTGAATGAGGGTTGTGGGTTAGGGTGGTTGTGGGGATTTCACTGCTTGTCCTGGGTTTAGTCAGCACCCTGAATCAGAGCTGCCTTCAGCTGTGTTTTGATGGTTAATCTGGTTTTGTTAAAACTGTTCACAAGTAATCCAACCAAGCCTGTTTCATCAGCTGCCTTATGGAGCTCTGCCAGGCAAGCAACAGGTAAGCAAGATGAAGGGCTAAAAATGACATGTTGGAGCTTCATTTACAGGCTGATAAATCCTAGAAAGCAGTTTTAGTATTTTAGTATTATGTGCATGCTGATGCTTAAATTCAGAGTTGGTCTGATTTGTCATAGGGAAATATGTCACAGATATCAGTCAAATATGATTGACACAATTAGACACTTTTACAAAAACCTTTTCTACTGAACAGATAGGCCAAGGGAAAAAACCCATGAATTTTAAAATCAGCACTCAGATTTGTATTTCAGGACTAATGTATGTTTTTGAGACTACTATCTGCAACATCCTCTGCTATGAGGACAAGCTGAGAAAGTTGGGATTGTTCAGGCTGGAGAAGAGGAAGATACAGGGAGAGCTTAGAGCAGCCTTTCTGTACCTGAAGAGGCCTATAAGAAAGCAGGAGAGGGGATTTTTACAAGGAAATGTAGGGATAGGACAAGGGGCAATGGCTTTAAACTAAAAGGGTAGATTTAGATTAGATATTAGGAAGAAATTCTTTGCTGTGAGGGAGGTGAGGCACTGGAACAGGTTGCCCAGAGAAGCTGTGCATGTCCCAGCCCTTGGTCTAGTAGAAGGTGTCCTTGCCCACGGCAGGGGATTTGGAACCAGATCATCTTTAAGGTCTCTTCTGACTCAAACCATTCAGTGATTGTAATGACATTTCTGTTTTCCATTGTATGTAACCAGCCACTTAATAAAGAGTATAGTTCATAAGAATTTCTAGGTTTAAGACTTAAACCACGCAATATGACACAAAGTCTATGGACTAATTATTGTTAATTAATGTAAGACATATATAACATGGACAGTCAGGATGCAAATCCTTGCTCTTGCTGACTTCTGCTGGGGAATTAGTTTTGTCTCCTATAAAACATATTCAGCAGAATATTATCTTGTTTTGCTTGGGTCAGGCTCAGCCTCTACTGATAGAGCTGTCTGCTCTGTGCTATACAAAGTACCAACTGGCAAGAGAATGTCTCTGGTCTGAGCCCTCACCAAGGTGTTGAAACCTCAGGTTCAAGCCTAAAATTGTCAGGGGAGAATCAAAACATGCTCTTTTATAGAAAAAGTGACCCTCTTTAAGCAAGGGACAGCTAAATTTTTGTCTGTTCAACTATGACAGCTTACATAAAAATGCCACAAATTCCAGTCTTTTGGGAGACTGTAACAGATTTTTACCATGTAGTTCTAGTATAAAGAAAATGTCTTTGTTTGAATTCATGATTAAATATGTACTCCTTATGCTGTTTTGCAGTATTTTATTTGTAGGAGTTACTGGGAAGATGTTCAAGTCCCCAACTGCCAATTAAGTGCCTGGTATGAATCTTACCCACAGAGCTGGTGCCATTAGTTTACATTAAAGACACAAACATAATGTGAACATTTAAAATTTACATTACAATGTCTGTGATTTTTTTCTTATTTGAGAACTAATCCCATCTAATATTAAATAGGTACTAATGTGTGGTAGATACTTCCACCCCAAGGGTGCAGGTACGACAGCTGCCCTGAACCAGCAGCTCCACAGGGTGGGCTGGCTTCATGCTCTCCCGTGTTTGGTTTGTTTTTCTTCTGGCTGGGCTTCTTTCCTCACAGCTCAGTGAACTGAATCACCTCACACAAGGCTCAGCTAAGAGCCAGACCAGCTACAAGGGAACAGGAGCTGGCAGTGGCTGTCCCACTTGACAGCAAACTATTTCATTTGGCTTAGCTGTATCACCTAAATACACCTTCATTCCAATATTGTAAAGATTTTTAATGTTATTAATCTAAACATGCTTTTCATCTAAACCCACATTTGTAAGATGATTCACCTTATGACTAGAACATGGAAACATCACATTATGAAATTTAAAAAATAATTGTACTTTTAACCCAATTGAGAAGTCTTCCAATAAAATGCCTTTTTTTTTTTAAATATAGTTATTGAATTATTTCAGTCACAAAGGGCTAAATGTGCCCAAAGACCACTGTATGTCTTGCAAGGGAGTTCCAGTATGGGAAATCAGAACTGAATTAACTCAGGCTGTGACCTTTAATGTCTGTCTGCATCTCTTACATCTATTATTTTGTGTAAATGAAGACTGACTCAAATATTAAGCTTGCTTTTTTTTTCCTTTCCTTTTTTTTTTTTTTTTTCTCTTTTTGGTCTTTTAAAGTAATTTCCTGTTAAAGCAAGCAATAACCCTTATGGTTTATCATGCAATCCTTTTGTTTACATCTGAGTGAAGATTGACGTGTAAATCTCAGGTGTGACTAAACTGGTATGGTGAGTAAAGGGATGCCTCTGACCATTCCACACTTTGGTGTCTTGGCCAGCAGCCAGATTGTTCAAGGGATATTGTGATCTTGGCATTGCAATAGAGTTGCTCTAATAGAAGGCTCACTAAATTCTTATTTTATGTTGTCTTTTGATTTGAATAATTAAAATAGCGAGTGGGTTGTTGTTATAAAACTGTTATGTTGAACTGGAAACTTGGGTTCAGACTTTCAAGTTTGTAGTGTTTGCTTAATGCTGGTTGGAGGGAGTTTGGGGGGATTTCCATCAGTTTTAATCAAGAAGCCTGTATTTTAATTACTAATACATATTTATGATCTCTTCAAAGAAGTTGTGGGGT
This sequence comes from Agelaius tricolor, assembly GCF_023055355.1. Classification (NCBI taxonomy): domain Eukaryota; kingdom Metazoa; phylum Chordata; class Aves; order Passeriformes; family Icteridae; genus Agelaius; species Agelaius tricolor. The sequence goes on along the minus strand of NW_027269262.1, from coordinate 20,605,506 downwards.
TTTTGTTTCAGTTTTTTGTTTAATACAAGAGTCACTTATAGTTTGCTTCAAAAGATAGCGGTTATTTTAGCTTGACAGTTTCATCTGTAATTCTTGATTCCCACTAGAAAACAGGTCGTTCAGACTACAGGCTGTACTCCTTGATAGAACTAGTTCAGTACAGCAGCAATCAAAACATGTTGCACATAACAAATTGCTACATCAGTGCTGGTTTAAGAAATCCTTTTTATCGTAAACAGGAACTTAGCACTTTTTCTGAAATGTCTTATCCTGTGGAAAGCTGCTCAGCATAATTTATGATTTCTCACTTAGTGTATTTATGAAACAGCTGTAAATCTGCACTTCATTTTGTACAGGGGTTTTGTATTTGTGTCTACTGTGTCAGCCATTTGGCTGCAGGAAAACGGTACCACTTGCTCAAGGGAGGGGAAGTTATTCCTGTTAGCAAAAAATGAGACAGTTTGTCAGGACAGCAAGGTAACTGTGCTATTCTTGTGTAAAGCTGTGTTTTATGAGGTGAGCCCAGCAATCATATTGTCTTTTCATGCAGTAACTCATTGGACACTTCCTGCCTACCAAAACTCCGGGAGAAGTCTTTTCTACCATGTCCTGAGGCAAGGCAGTAAAAAGAAAGGCCTATTGATGGGATTTTTGAGAAACAAACTGCAAGTAAATGCATTTTCTGATTTTATCTGGAAGTGGAGAATAGTTGGACCAGCCTCATCCATCAGTTCTACAGCTTTCTGCTTGTTTATATTGCAGCCATAAAAGTGGGAGTCTGTCCATCATGCATTTGGTAGCTTTAGAAATGCAGGAGTTGGCTCTGTTCACAGCAGCACCATAAGCCCACATTCATGAGGAAGCTCTGTGGGAACTAATTTTATCCTTCTGAGAATTTTAACCACCTCCTATAGAATTTCACAGGCATTTTGCCCTACTGCTTCCAGTAACCTGGACACCAGTATGTTATACTTCTCTGTGCCCCATAGTTCTGCCTTCCAACTGCATGCTTCAGTACCAGTTTCAGTATTGCTTTGTCTGGAGTAAGTGTTCTTGTTCTATTCTTTGAAATTGAACTAAATTGAATTGAATAAAAGCAACATATAAAAAATCAGTGGTGGTCATACCAGCTTTATCTTTCATTATAAAACTTTTTTTTTGCACACACACAGCTTTTCAGAAATGCTTGTAAAATCTAACGGACTCTCTTCAGTCTTAAAAAACTGAGTAATCACCAAGTGGCAACATGAGAGATGACAGTAATGATGGAGATTCCACTGCCTTACATTCTGCACTTATACATTGCACACTTGTACATATGTATGGCCCTACAGAGAGTGGATCCATCCTACAAGTGTTAATGGGTCCAGTATCATTCCTTCAGCACAGATAGTCAGCATAAATGCAGGTTAAAGCACACCAGAGTTCCCTCTGTTAAAGGGAGCAGGACACTGACCCCTGTTATCTAGTGGATTTGCTTCTGTAAAGCAAACTCACACTGAGTGAACGAATGAACCTTCTATAAACTGTGATGGACACTCAGATAACAAGTGTATGGCTAGCATATCATCCCTGATATAAATACTAAAAGCAGTCAAGGGGAAGAGACTGAAAAAAACCCTTTTTGACTTGAAGTTGTGTTTTCACAAAACTTCCTGACCTGACCACCCCTGGGCAATGCCACGTGGCCTCTTGGTGGGGAAGTTTCCCAGCACTGGGGTGTGAGGAGCAGTGCCTGAGAGCTTACCCAATGGTCCTGCTGGGGAAACTGCACAACTGTGCTGCTGCATCAAAACCTGCTTCCTTCTCCTGCCTGTGAAATTTTTTGCTCATCTACCCTGCTGGTGCTGTTGGGACGGCTCTGTGATGCACCAGTGGTTTTGAGTTCTTTCAAGGTGCGTGCTAAAGCTTCATGGCAGCACAGAGCTCAGCAATCTGCAGAAACCATGCAAGCAGCCCTGCAAACACACAAAAAGTTAGCTCAGGCTTTGCTTTGGGTAGCCACATGTCCAGCAGCACCTGGTGTAGCTGGTGTTGAAGCCAGGCAGCGTGCCTCGGCGCTGCAGGCGGTCTTGTGCGAACCTGTGCCTGATGAGGCCTTGGAGCACTCCAGCTCCTCGCCTGCATTAGCATGTCTGATTGAAAAGCTGTTTGCTAAAGAGACTCCAGTAGGTATAAAAGCTGCTGCCTCTGAGAGGAGGAAAGGTGACTTTTTGAGTAGAACTTCTTGAGACAAGGAAGAAGCTATATGAATTTTGATCTGAAACTCAAGTGCTAGTGCTAATACATAATCACTGCAAAAAATCTAATCGGAATATTACCAGCTCCCTCTGCTCTTTTGCGAGGACAAACCTTTCTTTCTAAATCTCAACAAAGCAAGCTTTTAATGTGGGTCAAATGGAAATCCTGTTTATTAAAAAGTTGCTAAAGACAACTAGATTTTTAATTTCAATGGAAGAGGCTTCTCTGTGACCCTTAAAGGCATGCCAGTGGACTCTTCCAGCACATGCTTCAGTAAACAACAAATGAATCACTGAGGTGCTCTAACAAGGATTGATGTGTCCACCCAATTAGAGAGATATAAAGAGCTCTCCCTTGAAATTCTGGGTTCATTTGGGTTGCTCTGCTATTTCCGCAGTCTAGCGCTGAAGCATTGCTTCAGGGGTATTGTTGGCCTCAACAACTGGCTTGTGTGCGTTGTCCTAGCTAACAAGTACAATTTTTGTACAGATATTTCTCCCATGAAGTACTCTAGCAGAGAAATAAAAAAAAATAATGCTGAAGGTCAGAAACAAATCCCTCACTAGTATCTCTTTAAGCTAAGAGCAAGATCTTCTCCAAATTTAGCCCTGCTATGAGTGTGATTGATGAGACTTGTTAATCACCTGTTTTCAGGGGCTTGCAATGTCTTAACTTTATATGGGTTTAGTTTTCTTTCTGTCTAAAATATGTGCAGTTTGGAAAGTGAGAGGGTGCAAGTGCATGTTGTATGGTGTGGGTAATGCAACTGGTCAGATGAAGCAATGCATGGAAAATTCATTTAGTATTCCGAGGCCGTTTCCTCTTTCTCTTGGAACAATGTTTCTACTTTCCATTTCAACTGTACATGTAACTTGTACTGCTTCAGAAGTTTCTTACATCATCTTAAAAGAAAGTTAAAAATTAAAACCTTTTTTCACTCTATAAAGAATTCCTATTTCAGATAAATAGCCCAATTTTTTGCACAGAACAGCACATAAAGTAGCCTAAAGAAGGATATCATGGACATCAAGAATAAAGCAAAGATGAGAGTATGCTTTGTTTTTCAACTGGCTGCTACCTCAACAATTGTGGAGCACTTCAAGACTGCACAGGGTATCTTGCAGGTGCTATTTAAGGATTCACTCTGACAAAATGTGGTGGCAATTTACAATTCCCTTACCATGCTTCTAGGAAAAGCGTATCATGTTATTATATCTGAAGATTGCTACATATTGACACCTGAAATTTCATTTCCTAGATCACAAATGAAACCCTGACTTTTTTGTTGAACTGCCTTGGCTAAGCAACAAATCATTACAGACCATCTGGTTAAGATATTCAAGTAACTGTTAAAGAACATGCTTTAACTCCTACCTTTTTGTTGCTTCTTTTTATCCCTTCATTGTGAGTTGGGGATTGTAACTTAGGATGGTTAGCAGGTATTTAAATTCAGTTACAGTGACATGCCTGGGTCTGATGGTATTTTGATGCATTGATTTATCATCTTGCACCAAAGGCCTAGTGCTCTGAAACACATCATTGTTACATAAAAGATTTTGCTCTGTTCTGTAGGTTCTAGAAAAATTGCAAATATGGTGTTGCAGTTCTTGCCAAGTATCTTAAGAAGCAAACTCAAATGCCTAAATGAGAAACCTTGGTGGAGAAAGTCATGTTCATCATTACTCCTAATTACACACTGAAGATAATTAGCTGACCATTTTGAACATGTTTATTATCATAACTCAGATATGACAGCAATAAAAGTTATCTGAAGATTTCTTCGAAGCAAAGTAAAAATGAGAAGTGTGAGTTAGAACAAGTTCTCTAAGTTACTGCCTGTCCTCTTTGTATAGCCAGAATCCTAAATACCAGGTGTTCAGAAGCTGAGCATATTTCAAAAAGTTTTACATGAAAATTGATTTAAGCCAACTTTACTGGAGCCAGTAACTTTAAATTTGGCTTTGGGCTGTCTTTTAAGCCCAGAACCTTCCCAGATAATCTTTTGCCAATTCCTGATTTTTCATACACAACAAGACTTTATTTTATTAATAGATCAGCTGTGTTGGGAATTGTTTGATCTCTATTTCCACTATTTATGTAATCAAGTCACTGAACTACTGTGAAAATTCAGCAGCAGGCAGTTGTGGTACAGAGTGTATGTGCCTTATGTCACTGGCCTTTGTGTCCATAAACCTAAAAGCTGCTGCCTGGCCAATCCTCTGCTTGAAAAATCTTCCTGTTTGCCAGGTCCTTGAGGACATAAAATAATTGACATATTTTCTTAAAATTGAGGCATGCACGCGCGCATGTGTGTGTGTGTGCGCGTGCATGTGTGAGGATTTCCCATCAGAGTGAAAAAAAAATAAAAAAAGCAGCACAGTGAAAATATCCTGGAATTACTTCAAAAAATATCCCCCTACAAGAGTGAGTGAGAGCTCTTTATTTAAAATAACCTTAATAGCATTAAATACTAGAGTGAATGCAAAAACATATGAACCCTGTGCTTGTATTTAATCCATTGCTGTCTGCCAATATGTGTGGTTTTTTGCAGTACTGGAGATTGTTTCACTTCTGTTTCTCCTGGGCAACTGCTTTGGGACTGGACCAGCATAATGGACAATTCTCACTAGCTCGGATAATGGAAAAGAAAAAAACACAGATGAGAAAGGCTTGGTAGAGAGAAGATGGTACAAAACTCCATGGTTTTAACTCCTGTTCAGTACCAGATCCAATCTAGCTGTTTCCAGGACCTCATGAATCCTTGCAAGGCAGCAAGCAGGCAAAGCACTTATTCTTGTTCTCTATGGAGTTTGGAACATGGATCAAAATTTGTTTGTATGAATCAAGGGTTGCCTTGATACCTTGAACAGTTTGCTTCCTCTTTTATCTTCTTTCCCCTTGAGACCCTCCACCTCCCATTTTCCAAACCAAAACAAAGTAGGTAAAACTACTCACTCAGGGGCTCTCTCAGCTAGAACTTCATCTCTTCTTGTCCCTTAACAGGGTGATTTTCCCCTGTCTGGGGCTTCTGTGTCTCTGCTTTGTGGACATTGCCCTTACAATTTATCACAGTTGTCCTATTCCTTATCACAGCAACAGCTTCTTTCAAATGCATTCTTTTATTGTGCTGATCCCTCTGTAGTGAACTATTGGCACAGGCATCTCCGACATTAAGAATCCCTCTTGTGCCATTTCCTCAGCCTTCTCCCAAATCCTGCATGTCTTTGGATCTTAGGGCTTTTCTTGCAGTCAGTTCCCATCTAAGTTTTGCTTCTTTTCCTCCCACATGTTGCAAGGTAGTCCCAGGCCCCTGACTGACCATGGGCTTCCCTTTGTGCTCATCTGTTCCTCATCCCCTCTCCCTGTGTTCACTCCTGCCTGGATGCAGATTAGGTGAGAGACTGCCTGGTGCTGCCAAGGCTCACGGGAAATATACTTCCAATAGACATTGCAAAGCTTGCCAAAACCTTGGGCCGGGGCACAGGATAGTTTATTCTGGCAGGCTGTATGGGCACCAGGCTGCCAGCTGGCAGTGATTCTTTTGTGTATTTGCAGCATCTCAAAAAATACCGGTCCTTCCTTTTGGTTTATTTTAAATCCTCTCTTATGAGTCTTAAATGTTATGGGATCAACTTTTCCATTGTGGGCTATAGGAATGGGTGGAGCCCAGGAGGCACACACTGAGTGCACACATGCAGCACATCCATGAGCAAGGAGCTCCTTCTGCTCCTTGACCATCAGCCACGTCTTCAGCTGCACTGAGCTGAAATCCTCTCATGGGTTAAGAAATTCTCTGTGATACTTTACACCCCCACAACCTCCCCCAACAAGTGGGAGGTGCAAATGAGTACCTCAAAGCAGAAGTCTCTATATCTGGATTACTTCCTTTGCTGGAGAAAATAATTACTTTTAGCTGGCAACTACAGTCATTTGGATACAGAGAAAATATCTTGTGTGCTTGGTATGTTGGAAGTAGTGAATAATTAAGGTATGTAGAATGGAAAGAACTTACATAATACAGTTTCACAGACCTGTGGGGAGACCTGAATTTGCTCAGCCCTGCTCTGCTGCATGAAGCTCTCTAGTTTTTACCTTGCAAATGCTGATTAAACATAGAAAGTGAATCAGACCAGCCATCTCCTGATAGCATCTAGATCAGTTATGATTTTTCCCAATGTCATTTCTTAGGATGTTTAATGAACAATTTCAGCTATCACTTTTGCATCTTGCCTTTTGGAATATATTCTTATATATGAATGACTTCATCCATATCAGCAACTCTTTTCCTTTCCATTCCTGGAACACCTCATGGCTACCACTGTCAATATGGAGTAATAATGAGTTTTCCTGCATCCACCTCAGACAACTCACTGTAAACACCTTCCATTTGCATCCATTTGACTCTTTAAAGATTTTCTGTTCTAATCTGTTGGAGCACACAAATAGAAGAATATATAAAATGGAGATGTCTGAATAAGGTTCTTTTTTTGTACTAACAACATGGCTGATTCCTTTAAAATAATCATGATTAAATATTGCCTGCATCACTGTTGTACTTTTAAAATTTCATTTTTCTTTATTGAAGACACAAGAAAGCTGAATCAATTAAAATTGCAAACTTTTTTAGAACTATGTCACAACTACTGGGATGGCCTCTGGGATGATCCTCCATACTGCTTCTCTCACTTGCAGATTCCTTACCAGAATACTGATTTATTCTCTTGCTAGTTTTACTGGATGGGTGCAGAGCACCTACTGTTTATACTTGAATTTTCATTTCCATTTATGTAAGCTTCAATTTTGACACACTGATCAGAGGATGACAGTTGCTTGCTTGAGAAGCTGTGAAAATATTTATCAAATAATGCTTTGGCTCTGATGTTTTTGTGTGTAAAGCACCTTTCTCCTACCACAGGTGGATTAGAGCAAGTTACTGCATTTCTTAAAATAAATTCAGGATGGAAGTCGTAGGGTTGACTGTGTTTGTGAGGTGTTACTTTCTTTTTCATTCAGATCATTGTGCTGAGTCTCTGTTTCTGCAATAGAAGTTCACTGCACTCCTGTGAGAAAGTCCTGCTTAATGCAGGACACACCAGGATGTGTAATTCAGATAGGGCAGGACACCTTCAAACCATGCCAGGAATCAGTGTGTAAAATTTAAGGAATAAATTTCATTAATAACAGAAGAAATGTTGTCCTGGATCTGGCATTTTTATTGTGTACAGTGGAATAAATACCACAACTGCTTTTAATAATAGGACTGGTGGCTCTCTGAGAGAGTGCCACTTTGAGTTCTCTTGAATTTGGAGGATTTCTTTTCCTAAATTTATTTTATATTGCACAAAACTAGGATCTTGGTAGTGTTGAGTTTTGAAGATACTGACAATTTTAAATTTATTCCTTATTGTTAGTCTCCATACTGATATTCTGCCATTGAAATCCAATTTATTGCAGTTATTTCCATCTTTCCTTCAGAAAGAAGTGATACTCCTGTCTTTTATCATGTCCAGGGCAATCCCACAGTACAGTATTTTGCAGCTTTGCTCTTCACTTTTACAAGGTTTGTCACCATATTGAAAAAGTTATGTTCATTTGGAGTTCCTGTCTATCCTCTTGCAGTGGCTGGTGTGCGGCAAGGAACCTTAGCTTTCTCTGGAACTGTGGCTTGCTTTCTGTCATATGGGGATTCTTTGCATCAAATTCTTTTTAAGGCAATGAAGCAAGCCAAATCCAGATGTGGTAGACCCAGTTCCTTAAACTTAAATTGTGTTGGTTTCATAGAATAGACACAGCTGTAAGAAGTCCTGCTCATCCAGATAATTGATTCTTTGAGAATCCGATGTTAAAATTGAGGTGAAAACCTGTTTGTATTTAGGTCTGGAAGCAACAGAATGCCCTCTGAATCCTCTCTTCTCTTTGCTTAGGCTTGTACCAGACATGTTTCATACTACTGTGGTATGCAGGTAGAATCTTAAGTGTTGAAAGAAAATGTTGATGATCTCCTACTCCTTCCTTTTGGCCTCAGAACTGTTACTTTCAGGGTGGTGGCAAATACTGCTGTGCTTTAGGAAGCCTTTCCTGGTTCTGATTGAAATTCCAGTCATGCCTGAGTGCCTGCTTGCATGCAGGTCTTGTGTGGAGCAGCCTATCCCCAGTTCTGCTCTTAATTAGTTCAGAGCCTACAATCATCCTAAATTTGTAGATATTGAGAACTCTGCTAGGGCAACCTGATAGCTGGCCTTAGATGTTTAAATGAGTTTTGCTGCAGTACTTCAAAGGTATTACAAGACCAGGGTTAGCCATGACCTGGTGAATACAAGGTTTTCATTTTGTTAGATTGCCCAAAGCTCATACAGTTTGTCAACAAAACAAAAAAGGGAGACATTATTTGTAAATTCTCCTTACAAAATATAATACACATGGAATATCAACCAGTTTGGCTACCTGTGAAGTGATTGAAAACCCCATAAACTCTTTGCTATGAGTTTTTCTGTCTCTCACTGCATTGCATGCACCCAATCAACTCTACTTTTTTTTTTTTTCTTTCCTTCCAGCTAGATGGTATCTATATTCAGCTGTATATTAGAAAACTTGTGAACTTAGGGTAGTTTCACTTCCTGCAGCATTTCTGCCATCCCAGGCTGGTGTGTGGTATGCCGGCGCCTGTTGTGAAACTTTCCTCTTTCAGAAGCTGTGCCCCGGGCTGTGGGAAAGATATGTTGTAATGCTGGGGAGGAGGGAGAAAGCACACCAGCCTCATCTACAAAATGGTCATTTCTCAGAACCTGTGTGGTCATCTTCTCCCCTGAAAATGCTGAAATTTGGGCTGTGTTTGTATTATTTTTTTCACTTATTTTTTTATAGAAAACTGTTGACTAAAAACACTTGGTGAAGGAATACCTTTGCATACATGCTACCTGTGCTGTACCTTTTCAGACAGAAAAACTTTTCCTGACATTAACTGTATGTCTCTGAAAGGCTTGGCAATTCTGACCTGACAGAAAGACAGGGTAGGGAAAAAATGCTCTGCAGTATTTACTTGAGCTTTCCTTCTGTCCACACGAACCAAAATTAGCAACGTCAGTGTCGATGTTGGGTAGTTATGCCACACATGGATTTATGAGCTTGCGTAAACATCTTGTTATTAAAAGTTTAAATATTTACACTGAGAATCTGCTGCCTTATGGACTCTTGTGAGATTATTTCTAAACAGTGAGGATTTTTTTTCTAATTGAGAATATTCTAAGGTTGACTAACATAAAACTGCTTTAGTGCTCTTCTAATCAACAGTTACAGATTAATTTATGCTAAATCAGGGCTTAAGTGTTGCTTAATCCTTTTAGAGTTCTAGCAAAGACTGACCACTTGACTAAGATTATGTAGCTTAGAAAACACCCCAGTTTTAAATAGAACATTGAAGCAAAATTAGGTAGAGCTGGCTTTTGCTGGTATTTTCACATTGGCATTTTGCAGTGCTAAGGCATATTTTTGTATGGGATCCTTAGGAAATCAAGGCTTGTGCTGCCTATTCCTCTTAAGGACCCAATGTAAATCCCCCTAGAAGAGACTCCTTGTTTTTGGTGAGGCTTGAATTGGAGTATTAAAGCAGAAATCATTATACTGGGTTAAAATTTAAACTATTTTCTTTTTAGTTGTACATACATATAACAAAATATGCCCTTGGTTTGCCAAACGTTATCCAGTTGGCAATCACATGGCAAACAACATGCTGAAAATTAAGTCTGTGCTTTAAACAACACCTTCTGTACTTGATGTAATATTTCCCTTTTTATGTCGGGAACTAGCACTGTTAAGTGGAAGCAAATAATTTCTGTGAAAAAGTGCAGAATTTCTGAGTGGAAGTTTATCTTCAAAGTCCTAGTGGGTGGTGGGAGATAAGAAACTACCAAATATACCCAATGGAAGGATTGGCTTAAGTGACTGTGTGCTGTACTTGAATATTGTGGTACCTGGAGGAGCTGCAGACTGCCAAACATCACCCACTGAGGAAGGCAGAGACAGCTCTCTTTTGGCAAAAAAGCAATGGACTTCAGTCAGTGTGGAGAGGGAAATCATGGGATGAGGCAATTTTGTCAGGGAGGCATGTTCTAGTACTAGCTGTCTGCAGTGGATCTTTTAATTCTAATATTTTTGGTGAAGTTTTAATTCATTCAAAGAACAAGATAATCCCATTTTTTTCCTCTTTTAGAAGTTTGCAGGGAGGTAAAAGAAGGATTAAGTAATGACTTTGGAATTTTACACTGAACATGGATGTTGGCTCTGTTGCTTTAGCTACATCATCCATCTCAACATACAGTAGCTATGGGGACAGAGCTATTGCACCTTGTAAAAGGAATGCAAACATTTCATTGCTGGTTTGCCATTTGTCAGAGTCCTTTTCTCAGAAGTCTTAAAATAATTTCTATTCCAGTCTTAGCTCATTCAAGCCTAAAATTCTAACCATGGCATCTCCCCCCTACAGAGTCAGTCTCAATGCAAACGGGTCTCTTTTCTCTTGTATTCTTACAAGTCTTTCTATCAAATTTTACTTTTTTGACTGAGCAAGGACACTGAGTAAAATATAGCTGTAGACAACAGGCGAAACCAAAAAAGTCAAAGAATGGCATCACAAATAGCTTCACTGCTCAGGACACACCTGCAGTTGGACAGTTCAGTCACAGAATCCCATGGTATTGCAAGTCCAAATGTTCTGGTACTGCTGGATCTTGAGGAATATGGTGGTAGTGAGCATTTTAAAAATGCTTGATAGACAAGCTTGTCAAAATAACCAGTAACAATGAACTTGTTTCAGAAAATGTTGCAATCAGCTGCAAGGAGTTACAATACTGTAATTTAAATATAAATACAAATGAAAGTTGTAACTGTTTAGTGCTTTATTTTCCCTACACAGCATCCTGACATATCCAGCAAAACTCTTGCTCTTTCCTGGCTGAAGAATTAACAATATTAGGTATATCAATATTAGCCTACTTTACCTGAGTGCTCTTAAATGTTGGTGGCCTTGGGAAGGAACAGAAGGAACCATAAATATTGCTCTGTCAGAAAGCTACCAGAAAAGAAACAGGACAGTTAAAGTAAGATACTTATGTTGATGAAATTAATGTTCACAGCATGACTCTGTCAAAACTTGGCTTAGTATATTATAAGCAATTTATCGAAGAGAACTGGTATATTCAAGATAAAGACAGCCACAGTGTCCTGGTTTTTGAGAGCGGAATATAGTTGAGTTTGAACCTCAGGAACTTGATCCAGGCTTAAAATTTTTGGCTTCAAATTAAACCAGTAACATTCTACTTCCTAGGAGATGAACTAAAATAAATCATCCGTGAAGCCTGATTCCGTTTCTTGCTTCTATCTATTCTACTGCAAGTAAGATTTCTTATTAAAATCACCATGGATACATGATCCTTATAATCCTGTGAGTCTTTTTCTGATTGTCTGCTTAGCTGCAGAAATTTAACTAATGCTGTGCCTAAAAGAAATGAGCTGCTGTCCCTCTCCCAAAATCCCAAATCCAAGCAGCTCACTTTTAAATTAGCCACGAACATATTGACTTGGTTTCACCATGGCAGATGCATTTGACAATGCTTCACATCCATCCAAGTGGGATCTGGGCTATGTGCCCTGTGCTGCATGGCCTTTTGCAGTAACAGAGAAATAAAACATGTGTGGGAAGTTGCTTAGGCCTCTTTGGGAAAAGTGGAGTAGCAGTTCAGAAGCAATTGCCCTGACACAGAGCTCTTTCACAGAGGTATGTGCACACTGCAGACAACAAAGTGCCTTTATTCAACAACCAGTATGATTGCTGTGGACCAGCTGGTTATTGCTGGTAATTGGTGAATCAGTATTCTGATTTGTATGTCCCTAAGTGAAAATATGAATGTGCAATCTCTGATCTTCTATCCTACTGCTTATATGAATCAATTTGAGTCCCTTAAACTTGGTGACATACAGTGCATTGAGCAACTTGGTGGTCATTGAGAGCATCGCCTGGCTGCTGGGCAAGCAGTGGTCAGGAAGGGAGGGCAAGGATCAAAGGTCCTAATTTTAGTAACTGCAGCAATATTTTGTACGTAGCCATTTTGCCATCATCACCATCTACTGGTATGGCTTTAAATAAAAGGTAGCATGGATGACTTACACTGTACATGTGGTTTCTGGGCTCTTCCTTAGCAGCAGTGATGTGGTGTCATTATGTGCTTCTCAGAGAAAGAGGCTGAATTAAAAACAACTTCTGTTGCTGTTTAATGTACTACAGCAAATGCTCTGTAGATCTGTAAATCAAGACATTTGTTCTTCATTTTTAGCAATGCCCTTTCCCTGAACTCATTTAATGAGACAGTTGTAAGATGTTTGTATGTTCTCCAGCTGGACTGGGTGCACAATTCTTGAACTCTGTCTCTTACTACATTCTCATTTTAAAGTGTCCTGTGTCAATAGATAGTGGCAGCTATATTCTTAAGGCAGCCTTGTTCCACAGAATACCACTGTGTAAGCAGTGTAGTAGACAGGAAGATGCTTGAGAGTGAGAGAGTTTGGGAATTTCTTTGTTACTGAAGATCTTGACAGCTGTGTTTTATAAAAGTGAAGGGGCACTGTAGGTAAAAGGGGAGGGTAAATTATGGAAGGTACTGTACAAACCAAAATGTGATATACAGCACAAGGTGATAGTGAAGAAGAGAAGACTGTTGCTTATTATCCCTGCTTGTCACAGAAAACATGCACAGAAATAATTTCTAGCATATAAATGAAGTTTATGCAACTAAAGCAATATGAATAATTATAAAAGTAGTTTTAGAGATGTAGCTTATTGCCTCTAATTTCATCTACCTCTTAAAAAAATTAAAAATACGTTGCTAAGTAACTACTATTTTCTATCTGCTCTAGATTAAACTGGAAGTGAGGATTTTATCAAACCATTTAACAATGTCATGCCCCTTTTCTGCTGAATGTTATGGCAAATGTAGAGTGCTCAGGTTCCTGGGTCAGCCCTACATCCCAACCCCCGTGCACTGAACAGCCATTTACCAAGAATGGGTCAGGTAGAGCACTTTTCTCTGTCCACTTTGCTTAGGTTTCACTTGATGCCTTGCTGGGCTTGGCCTTGTGCATTCGAGCTGTGCCACTTCCCCGGTGACACCAGGCACTTGGGCAAGCCAGCCCTGTCCCCAGACAGATGCCAAGCTCCATTGCCAGAGTTGCTACTACTGCTCTGAGGGAGCTTTTGTTCTTTGCTGGTTTGCTGTTTTGTTTTGGTGTGTAGCTAATGCTGTACCTTTCTCATCTAGTCCAGGGCATCATCTTACACCTGCGTACAGCAGCTAGTGTATCTAACTTCCACTTATGGGTGGGGAGAACTTTTTGTTTGCAAAGATCCCATGGAAAAACAGATGAAAGCTCATCTTGTGTCAGCATATTCTTGCTCTTTTTGAACATGTGAAGGATAGATTTCTTATATATCCTTTTGTCCAGCATTTTAGTCTCTCTTTTGTCCCTCTCCTCCTCTCTCTCCCAGAGTAAAAGTGTGCATTTACTTCTGGCAATTCCAGGTTTTCATGGGATCCTTTGCTACATGCCAATGCAGAGGAAGCAGCAAGATGATAAATGGCATCAGGAAAAGGAAAATGGGGCACATTCTGTGCTGAACATGCACAAGAGAGCCTGAAGCTGAGATGCTCTGTCATGGCAATAGAGAGTGATATGAACCATACTGACCCTGTGTACAAGCTGGTTTGGGTTTTTGAAAAGAAGACATCTTGCCTTCTCTGTGTGGTGCTCCACACTACCTTGCATGCTAGAATAATTTTCTGGATATTTCTGCAGTGAGGAACATGGTAGAAAAACAGAGGAAAGACAGTGAGAGGGAGGTGACTTGCCATTTTCCAATATCCACTTAAAAGCTAAAACACATCCCTTAGAAATGTTCTGAGGGGAAAAGGCCACCCTTTTGTCCTTTCTCCTTCTTTTGCAAACTGTTGGATGTCAAAGCAGTTTCACTCTTTAACATTTACAGATTGACCTCAAAAATAATCAGTGGCATCCTAAAATGACTGTTAATCCTGGGGACTGCAGAGATGTTTGCCATTTGTCAAATACTTACACAACATTTGAATTATCAGAAAAGCATAGGGACCAGTTTAGTAACCTTCTTCTGGCATTGTTTGCTTAACATTTCCTATTAGACCATGTTCAGTATGGACAACATCATTGGCTAACTTAGTTTTCTGAATTACAATCATAACTCATGCTTCAGTACCTTATGTTCTGGCTAGTAGTCTTAGTTTAAATCTGTGGTTTAACTTTCCTCTGTACCTTTAACTTGCAGATTCTACATAAGAGCTTTCCTTGGTAACCATGCTTGTAATGTCCAGATTAGTGCCCTAATGCCTTAATAATTTTGAGATCTAAAACACTGCTGTAGAAAAGAGTTAAAACATAGCCTGGAATGAAAGAACTACTTAACAAATACTATATCCCCTCTCCATGGAATGCATTAGCTAAGTATATGTTGTTCAGGCTTCTAGGTCTCCTATGCAGTGTGACCTCATGATACCAAATCTAAATGAGATGCAAAGTCCTGTGTGGTAGGATAGTGTATATTTTATTTTCTTTTTGCATTTTAAGTAGAGTTGAAAATTTATGAGGATTTAGGTGAACAGGAAAATTAACCTCCATGAACCTGTACTACCAAATTTATGCTAATATCTGAAAGAGATGTGTCTCCTTAGTGCTACAGAAACCTCCAACAATATCATACTCCACGAACAAAAAGTATGGCTGGAGGTGTTCATACAATAATTCTATGGAAGTGTCTTCATGTAGACATCATTGTTTCAGGCTGTGCTTGTTTATTCATCCCATAGTGCTTATAAATCTGCACAGAGCCCTGGAGTGCTGGTGGTCTCTCAAACCTTAGGAAGATCAGCAGTGGAGCATATACCCTTTCAGAGCTGCAAGATTTCCACATGAGGTGTTAGAGGGAAAATAAACATTTCAGTGATGCATTCCTCTTTTCTGTGAGCAACCATTTATTCAAAATAAGTGCAGACTGACAGGCTCAATGAAGTCCCCACATCTGAATGGGAATGGAGGGTGGTAACATTTAACATTTACTCTTTTGTTCTTTTTTTTTTCCTCTACTTCCTTTCTAGTACCAAGGGAAGGGGAAAAAACCACTCTTTTCTCAGATATTATTACCTCTTTAAAAACTCCAGACTTTGTTTCCTGGCAACTTTAATTGCAATCGTGCTCTAATGTCTCTCTTTTTTAATACAAAAAATGGGTACGTGCACAAAGTTGTTCTCCTGTTGCTGTCTTCTCCTGTCTACTTATTAACTGAGCTGTAAAGTGGTTGATCACATCACATGAGGCATGTCAGACCTTTATATTTTCTTAGACATAAGTCCAAGGTAGAGTTACAGACGGCTAATGGAAACTCAGGCTTTTAATTTCATCCTTCTGTAGTTAAATATTTAATTAATTGTTGAATGTTTTTGCAGCTGAGCATTGAGTCTTTTGTTCCACGTGCTTAATTCCATGTGCTGAGCTTTCATGGGCTCTGTGGTGCATTCTGCTACTTGACATCGTGCTGAGGTGCTAGTCAAGGGGAGGCTGAAAATCTCAGATATTTACAGTGGAGAAATGGTGGTGTATCTTGCAAATGTAAAAAAATTTGCTTCCACTAACTTCCTAAACACTGCTGGAAAGTCATTACAGTGGTCTGAGGAGAGGGACTGCTCAGTTGAGAAGAGACTTAATTGCTTTCAATCTGTATAGGCAGGTGGTCATGTGTAGCTCCAATATTCCTTTTCTCTGGCTATAAGCTTGCAGATTCTGATATTCACCCAGGTTTGCCACTGAGACTAATGTTTTCCAGCTGCTGCTTGCTCGTATGAGCATATTTCTGGCAACTGAGCCCTGCATTTGAGTAACTGTAGTTGTCATACAGTTGGGCTGCATATGGAACACTTGATTTAAAAAAAAAAAAATTGCTGAATTTTAGGTTCAACAAAGCCAACTGGCTTCAGAGCCTCTGGTTAAGTATTCTTTGCTCCAGTTTCTAACTTCATTCATAGAACAAGCAAAGAGTCTTTCTTATTGTTTTTTTTTACTGAAAGGGAGTTGTACTGGTAAATGCTGGAGATATGATTAAAGATCCCAGTTAAATTCCACCTTCCTTAATATAAAACTTAGTTTTTTAATACTCATTTGAGTAGTGAATTACAGACATACACTGCAGATCACTTTTGTTTAGCATTTCTAAGCATTATTTTTGTAGTTGAGTCAAACTGTAAAATTATTGTTAATGATGGTGTCATTTTGTAAAGACTGAGTTCTTGCTTTGCAGTATGAGTAGTTATCCTTGAGAAAAAGATCGTAAGAAAACTCTCAAGACCCCTCAACTGAATTTTGAAAATGTAACTCATGCAAATAAAATCTGGAACTTAAAAAGTATGAGGAAGCCCCCATCTCTTCTGCAATACTGAAATTGCACAGTGATTTATATCTGAATTACCATATTACTCTGAACGAGTTTTAGAACTGTTCTTTTAATCTTTTCTAATAGAAAATAGTTATTTGCCAGTTGCTAAAAATAAGGATGAGATACAAAAAGAGATGTTCAAAAATATCCAGGAAAAACAATTGAAATGGCCTAATAGGAAGCCAGGCAAAATTCCCATGTTTTCATTTGTGGATTAATTGAATTCTATAAATAAAATAAATAAAATCCAATGATTGTTATAGTGTTCCAGCTAGAAAATCACTCAAGAGCACCAAAAATAAAAATATCAGTAATGTGCAAATGAGCAAAGAAATTTATATCAGAATGTTCAGTAGCTGGAGAGTTAATGGCATAGATTGTCTTACAGCAATTCACTAGATGACAAAATTGTTCTCTATTTTATAAGGTTAATTTAATATTTTTAGGGCAATTTTATATTTTATGTGTAGGTTTGAAATGGAAAAATGCCTGAGATATCTTCTTTCTCTACCTGTGTTGACTTTGACAGACTCCCATCTCTGTAGTCCTGGCATACTAGTTACTATGGACTCAGTTCTCTACTTTCCATTTACAATTCTTCTGTCTTCTCTATAGCCCTGTAATTCTGGTTATTAGATTTATTTCAAATGGTGCTGCATATCTTGGCTTCTCAGTATGTACAGTAAACTTGCCAGAACAAAGCATGCTAAGAACACTCACACAAATTTAAAACTAAATTTAAAGGACTCTTATGTTTCTTGAACTTATCTGAATACCAGTGTAACAAGTATGAATGATTGAAATAAATTAACATCCATTTTTAAAATGAATGTTTCACATTCCTTTCTTGCAAGCATGCAGTATTCCCAGGCATAAACATTTAAAATGAATGATGTTGTAAGAAATCATGAGACAAAAATTGCCTTATGGTTTAGGAGTTTTTCAAGACTTTTCTTGCTTAATCCAAGATTAGAAGTGAAATCTAGATTATTTTTGTAATCAGTACTAGAGCTGATGCCTTAAAAAAAATCCAGATGCTTTGAGTTTATGATAAAATTATGAGCTGTCAACTTACATATACAAGAGTTCATAGAAACAGAGCAAATTTGAAGCTGAGTGTCATTTGCTTAGGATCCCATATTATTTATTTACTTTAAGCTCTCTTCTTTCTCAGGCTAGAATCTCTAATGTTTGTTGGCACACATGAATATTTTCCTGACTGGTCTCTGAAAAATATTATAATGAAAGTAGTTTTCTTTTAGTTTTAAAGGAAAAAAAAAGCCTTCTAAATTTTTCTTTCTTCCTTTGTAACTTTTAAACTTTTTACATGGAAAGTGTGTTTTCAAAAGACTTGTGGTTGTGTAATGTAAATGTTCTGACATAACCTGTAGAAACATAGAAACATTTAGGCTGGAAAAGACCTCTAAGATCATTGAGTCCAACCCTTAACCCAGCACTGCAAAGTTCAGTACTAAACCCTGTCCCTCGGTGCCACATAATCTACTTGTAATGGAAAAAACCAAATCAAAATGTACAAAGATAGCAGTTTACAAATTCAGACTGTGACTCTGAGCCCAGCCTGCAGTCCTTTGTATCTCTTTGTCCCTTGGTGCAGGTGCTAAGAACTGAAAGCTCTGGGGCTGTTCTTCATTCCCTTGATACTGACCAGGTCAAATTTGTACCGCTGATCTTGATTTATTTACCAAAACTTCTGAAATTCCAGAATAGAAACTAGTTTGAGTACTGTGATAGAGGGGAATGTACCTAAATTTGCCACCCTTCAAATCCCTAATTTCTGCCATTTCTTTCAGATAATCATCTCCAGCAGTGTTGTGTTGCTGTGTCTATTTGATGCTTATTCACACATTAAAGGAAGACACTTCCGATTTTCATTACTTTCTATGACTATAATAACGTAATTGCTACAGCTCAGATCTGTGGGTAGGAGAGGAAGCTTCTGCAGAATGTGACAAATATAACTCAGAATTTTCAAACTTGTGTAATCTTAAAAAAGGTCTTGGAAAGTTAGTGAACCAATTTTGAACTTCCTCTTGTATCTGTTCAAATTTGAATAATCACTCAGAAAAGGGATGTCATTTTAACAGAGACATGGACCTACTTGATAAAATATAAAATAAATATAGCAGTGACCAGAATGTGTCCAATGCCCAGAAACATAATGAAAGCAAATTAAAAAGGGCTTATGGTTGTTTTTCAAAGATTCAAAATTTTCTGTTTAAGAAAAAATGGCTTTGTTTTCTTACATCTGTCTTCAATAAAGCACTAAGATGGCTGCCAAGCAGTAGCTACATCTTCATCCAGCTGGATACACCTGAGCTTTCTTAGCTTGAGAAAAAATCCTTCTCAGCAAGTCAGCCGTAACTGAGCGAAATGTGCATATTTGGAACTATAAATCAAAATGCCCACGTACAGATGTTCTCAGCCTAGAGGCATGAATGTGAAGGAGCTTGGTTCCAGAAGGATTTTTCAACAATACCTGAAATTGGTCAGAGATGCTTTACAACTGCAGAATTGACATGGTACTGTAAAATCACCGTGAGTGACTTGCTTGTTATGCTGTTCTCATATGTGGTATCCAGTGGGAAGCTTCAAAGAGAGCAATTCAGTACAGTGCCAATTTTCAGAAAAACAGCCTTCTCTAACAGAGAACTGGGGTGAAGGAGTCATATGGGATGGGCTTGCTTTTTAAAACAAGGAGAAATATCTCTGAGCCCTTACAGCACCTATTGGCAGCAGGCTTTTCTGAGGATGGAAATGGATATTATCCCACTTTGCAAATGGGGAAGTTGGGCTGCAAATTCGATGGCCTTCCATGCAAAAGCAACTGGGAAAAATTGAATAGGTTTTGGGTTCTTGCCTCCTCCGACCCCAGGCTGCTGTGGATCCCTGAAAATAGAAAGAGGGAGAGGTAATCTTATGACTTTGTGATATGTTACAGTTTTAGTGCAGTGGTACATGTCTGCTTTGAAAGAGAAGATCTCATCTGTCATTTTTACCATGGTACACTTTTGTGCTATGACAGGTCCCACAGGCTTAAACCAAAGAATATTGTCTCATGTTCTACGATGGCTGTTTCACCTTCTGAGAATCAGATGCCTCCTGCTGTAAATGAGCATGTTGTGATTTTAGGGAAAATGTGATGGGGTGGTTGTAGTTTTGCATTATTTATCTAAGTTGTCCTGAGTAAGGAGAATAAATCCTTCTGTATCTGATTTCTGTTTTGGAATGAAGTGGCTCTTGTCAGATTCTGTGAGGAGAAGTTGGTGACAAGCAGAGTTTGAAGTCATTGGGAAGCAACATAAAAGAATCTAAACGTTTAAACTCATATATTCACATGGAGTTGAATTTGAAAAGGAAACTTCTTTTTAATCACCACGTTGCAAAAGCTAGTAAATACTTAAATAGAAAATTTGTCCACTTACAGTGAAGAATTGCTGAGCTGAAAGTGGATAGGGAAATTGAGCATTTCTGTAAAAAAGGGATTTTTTTTTTGTTTATGTGTAAATCATAGAATAACTTTACCTGTGGTACTGCTTACCAGATATCTGTGATTAAAAATAAAAGAAAAACCGAAGGCAAGAGATAGAGGTAGGTAAGAGACTGAAATGAATATATTTGGGGTTGTAAATATTCTTAAAATAGTTAGGTGTTTCTTGTGATGTATTTCTTAAAACTGGCTCACTTGGCATTTTTTGGGATAGCGTGAGAGCTTTGAAAGTAATATTTCCAAATATGGATAAGAGATTTTAATGCGCTTGAATCATATTTCAAGCCAGCCCCCTTGTTTGGGATGTGTGAATTTAGTGCTCAGCTTGTGCATATGGGGGGGGATTACCCAGAAAACTGCAGCGAGCAGAGCTGTGAACATGATTTCTGCAGAGCTATATGCCTCCTGGCTTCTGACAGCCAACATCTTGAAGTTTATGAAGTGCAGCTCCGTCTCCCCAGTACCCAAGAAAATGAATTGCCAAACTCTGGGAGCCAGAGCTGAGACAGCAGGGCAGAGGCATTAACTCAGTTCACATTTCTTGATGACATCTCACAGGGGAATGCAGGGGCCCTGTCCCACCAGCTGAGCTGCTAGAGCATAAAGGCAAAAATCCCCAAATTGAAGTGTTGGCCAGTCTGACCACTGCTACCTCACCAGCCAGAACTGATTATAAAAAGCCTCTGGAAAAGCCAGTTACTGCTGGGAGCTGTAGCAGCTGTGTTCTGTTAATGGAATTAAAATGAATTTATATCCTCTTACTCCTACACCACGAGCTTCCTGGGCACACATGGGTTCCATGTATCTGCTAGTATGGGGGACAGAGAAATGGAGCTGCAGTGCTGGTTTGAAACATGGACTACTATTAAAATATATTAGTGCTGAAACAGCTAGCAGAACCTTTTTAGTGGTATTTTGCTTTTTATTTATGGCTCTGTCTTGAAACATGAAAACCAATTTTCCATATTTCTGAAGTCTCCATTGCTTTGATAGATTTCTCTAATTTAAATCCTGAAATAGCTGGGTTATACTTTATATTGATGTCTGCTTAACTTCTTTGGTTAGAATAAATAATTTTTCACATAGCCATGGGCTGAAATTTTCTTAAACTGAAGGAATGACTGTAAGAATTCTCTATAAATAGCATATGGGCATTGGAAAACAAGTTTTTTTCTGGTATATGGTATGAGGTGACCAAAACTACAAAGTGGCCTACATACAGCCTTGATGGAGGTGCATCTAAGAGCTATATCATCAAAGACAATTGGTATGGATTCTGAACTGCTAAAATGTAATTGTGCCCATATTAGGTATAACTAAATTAATTGACATAAAATGAAGTTAATGCTCAGGTGAGGAGGTGGAAAAGGGCATCCAACTCCACAGCCCTACCTGCAAAGTTATTTTTGCTTTCATTTAGTGAGTTTAAATTTGATAGCTCTTATGGATAGATTTTCTACTGATACTTAAATGGAAATGTAAACTAGGCTGTTTTATTGACAGGAGATATGCATCTGATCACCTTTTCTGATTTCTAGTTTTCATTGCTGCTGCAATGATGTTCTTCTTTTTGGGTAGTTGCTAGCTTGGAATGGTTCTGGCTGAGTAATTATTAAATTGGATTTCTGCCTTTCCTGGTTTGAACATAAATGTCTCAGTGCAATTCATGGATTGCACTAGCTGCTCACTTCATATCTTGCCAAATGGACTTGTTTGCCTCTGGTCTTACATAACCTTCCCTCTAGCAGAGCTGATCAGACATCCCAACATAACCCAAACCAAAACAAGCAAAAAGAAAAGAGAAAGTACTGTCAGTGAAGATTTCAGAAAGAAATTTAGACAATCAGTCCAAGCCTGGGAGTCTTGAATCCAAGCTGACGTCTAATAGCTTAAAACATGACATGGTACAGCTAACTGCCTGCCATGGCTCTAATTTGGGATGATTAGAAACACTTCATGTTTTTAAAGTGAATTTTTTTAAAGCTGACCTTTATCTTGTTGGATAAGGAGATAAAACTCTCTAATAGATGTTGGTTTTGTTCTGCAGTTCCCACTGTTGTCTTGCACCACTGAAATCTAAAAGCAAGCAGTGGTTGTTTCCTCTCAACCCTCTGGCACACAGAATATGCTGTACCTTATTAGCATCATGTGGCACTGAAGGAGGGTAAAAGGCTGACAGTGCCCATGGATGCATACCTATGGTTCTCCATCAGTGTCAGGAAATACAGCTCTCATTTCTGAGGTTTTGGAGAGTACTGCAAGTCTTAATTAAAGATTGCCTAAGATGTCTTGGTATTTTTAACAGTCATTAAAGGAGTGCAAAGGAGTAGTGGTGGAAAAGATGGAGAGAGATGAGACACAAGTAAAAATTAGCTGGTTAATACTCTTTTCTTTCAGTAGTTTTTGAGTACCTGTTCCATGCCATTTTGATAAACTTCCCCCAGTGACTAAAGTGAAACTGGCAAATCAGCTTGAATGTAATATTTTGATTAAAAAAGGAGGGGGGTGGGGGAAGAAAAAAGTCAAAATGCAGTATTAAACATGCATTCTAAATAAGATCAAAAAGAAAGTCTGGAATATGAGATTTTCTTTTGTCTTAATGTATGCTGGTTTAAAAAAAAACCCTGCATATTGTGCTAGTGTGAGAACCAGGAAGTGAAAGAGACAGAAGTGAAAAACTTAATATAATAGACAAAGCTGCAGTCTGGTAGAAAATGTATATGGCACAAATGACTGCTTAGGAACAAAAATATAAAAAGTTTTCCACGGTGTTGAGCATTCCATCTTCCATTTTCCTGATTTCTTTTGAGCACGTCTTTACTAGAAGATGTTATTACAACAGAGCTGTGGGGAGCTGAGAGCTGATAAGCTGCTGACACTGATAATGTGATCACGAGGAAGAATTTTTCTTAGCAACATGAGAAATACTTGTAATTCAGCCCAAAGTCTCACAGTTTTAATTATAGGTAGTTTTGATGTTACACAAGAAATGACTTGACTTGAATATGTTGACTTCAGTACAACATTTTTTGTTTAAAATGAAACTTTGTACACAGGACTGAAAGTCAGAAGTTTTTATTCCAAGAAGAAATGCAGCAGCTCTTCAGGGAGTTGGTGAAAAATACCCTGTAAGTGCTGCTGAGGTGGTGAGAAGCCTTTGTGCTGGTTGCTTGCAGGAGGTTAAATTCCAGCAGAAGCAAGATGTGTAACACTATCCTAGAGACGTAAGCATGCTCAGCTTTCTAATGCCATGTTAGACGTACCGGTATTTTTGGAATAATGTTTCAATTACTAATTTAACTGTCATTAGCAATTGTGTATTAATTGAAGGGTGAAATTGGTTTTATCCTGTGATTCTTGCATATGTTTTAATTTTTGGGGAATGCTGTTGCTGTGTTCAGGACTGAGGTTATCTGGAAGGTGGGCACATCATCAGTGACTGAAGTAGATGCATGCTCTTTGGGAGCAAAGAGCTCTCAGTGTTCATTTAAAATCAGCCAACCTCTTCTGATGTCTAAACCCAAAAATGTGATACATCCAGGAGCATCAAGTGGATGTGCAATCATTTCCTTTTGAGGAAAAAGAGAGAAAAGCTATTCCTGCAGCTTACTATAGAGCTAAAACAGATAGAAACAGACAGAGAATATGTTAACTAGATGCTAAATCTTAAAATACTTAAAGAGTTATGTCATGGAATAAAGGAGTCAACAATAAATATTTCATTTAAATAGCTATTTTTTTGTTTTGTTTTACTGGGTGAACTAAATACTGTGTATTTTGGAAGGAAGAGCTTGCAATGCTCTCATGAGCACCACGATATGCACAGCAGCAACAGATGCTGCATTAATTCAGTGGCGGCTGGTCTTGGCTCCCTGTTTTCCTCCTTTCAGTGGTGCAATTGTGGAGTTGTATGGTGCAGCCAGAAATGGTGTGTTGCACTCCATGTGCCTCAGATTTAAAGATGAAAAACAAAACTGAGAACTGGATTTGGCTTACAATTGTAAATGGGGTTCCATTCCTTGTGGTGAGGGTGTCATGCAAACAGAAAAAGGAAATGACATAGTCTAAGGATTGCCATGACCTATCCTACATCTGTTAAAAGTTCTGTTCTCAGGTATAGGATGCTTTCTTACAGCCAGGTTTAAGAATGGTTTTTTACAGCCATTGCTTTTTTCATCAAGCAGCACCATGAGATGGAAAACAAAAATGAGGAAGAATTTAGCAATGACTTGGAGAATCCATTTTCAAAGCAAAACTCGTAGATACTAGATTTCAAAGCTATTTCTTATAGCATACTGTAATTAATATTCTAAGGAGTCTTTCAAGTTTGATTAAAACTGGTTTGACCATTTAAATGGGCATTAAAGTAATAGAGGTGTTTTTGAGTGTGGAATGTTAGACAAATAAAATGTAATTATAGATCCCCATAAATAACTTTCTCTGGGGAGAGTTCCCTAGTTAAATATCCAAATGCCTTATTCAGAATGTGAATGTGGCTCTCCATGACTATTTTAAGAAATGACAGGTAAATTTACTATTTATACAAACAGTAACCAAGAACTTTTGCTATTGAAGAAAACATGTAAATTAGGATCATATGATAATTTCTTTTTTTAGTATAGAAAGCATGAGTTTCAACTCTCTTCATGTTTCCCAGACTGTTTGTTCTTTGTTCAGGAAGAGGCTAGAAAAATATAAGCTGTAGGTGTTAAGCTTGCTTCACTTTTCCAGTGTGAAATCCCTCCAGGAATGAGGTCTTCCCACCACTGCTCCTCAGTAGGACTATAGTGTGGAGGAGGATCATGTTTTCATTGCTTGCTAGCATTTGACTGTTACATTTTTATTGTAGTCTTTGGAGGTACCCAAAGGAGGAACTGTTCCTGGGTCTACAAGCCAAGCATATTTGTGGTGTTGAGATCCGTGGTAGGGATTGCACTGGAGGGACAGAATTCAAGCAAAACACGATTTAAAAGGAAATCATCCCATTATCTAGGCTTTTATCACCCTGTGTGTTTTTGTGATTATACATGGTGGTGGTGTCTTAGGTATTTGAGGGAGGTAAAAAGTGGCTGGCCATAATTGGAATAATATGTGTGGAATCTCACCTCTCCCTCAGTCTTGCATGTCACGGGACCTAAACAGCTTCAAAGATGTGGGTAATAACCACCTCTGAAATTTGCATCATTACCCTCTTAGAAACTTGATTCTAGGATACAGGTTAGAAAACTGGCTAGTACAAAATATTTATTAAACTGTCTGTTGAGGAGACATGCACAAGCCCCAAAATGATGTGGCAATTTAGAAAGAAGGAGATGGCATATGTTTATATGTCTTGGCTTAGTCTTTCAGATTATTTGAATCCTGCAAGCTGTTTCTACAAGAGGTGTTCTTGTAAGGTTAATTTCAATCTTTGCAAAGCAGGTGTTTACAGCAGAGTTTCCTCTTCCAACCATGTGCTAACAATAGTGTGATTAAGATCTCACTCTGGGGCAGGCTGACTTTTGGCTGCATGTGTGTGCCTGCACGAGCATGTCTGCAAGCTGCTTTTATTATTCAACAAAGAGAACATATGCAGTTGATCTGAATATAGGAGAAATGCTTTGAATGGGTCTTGAATCTGTAAGAAGACTGGTGGGCAGAATGGAGAAGATGAGGCAAATAAATAGACATTGATGGCAGCATTTTTAACTTAAGCAATCAGAGCATCAGATGAACTGAATGTGAAGCTGAGCAATACATCCACTGCGCTGCAAAAATAATATATTTTATGCTGCTTCTTTTTTGCTCAGTTTTTAATATGATTTGTTTTTGTTATACACAATGCAAAACAGCCTTGGATTTGCTGCCAGGGAAGAAACTGAACATGCTGGAAGTTGTATCTGCACTGCTGGGCAAAGTAGTACTGTGTTGGATCAGTGAAAAAAGCCCACACGTGGCAAAACACCGCAATTCTGCTTTGAAAGCAGCAATGAGAAAATAATGAAGAAAACTAACACAAAAATGTGTCAGTAGTGGACAATTCTCTAAGGAGAACAGGGGTGCTGTTATCTCTCTCCCTGTTAGGTGGTCTAACAAAAGACTTTATTTCTGCCTGCAAAGCCCAGCCTTGCCTGGGGTGGGGAAGGAATTTGGGCACAGCAGAGCATTTCTTCCATGCTGCTCATTGACTCAGGAAGGCAAAAATGTCCTGTGTTTTCAGCTTATGTGTTCTGCAAGATGGCTCTGTAGCTGGAGAGGCTACTTGTGCATTGTGGAAATGAGGTGTATTATATTTGGGAACCTGCTCCCACAGAGTGACTGCAGCACACAGGTCAGTACTTCACTCAAGTGCCTCTCATGGAGTGACACAGACTGCATAAGGCAGTGCTGCCACACACTTGTTCCCACAGACCCTCCTACAGCAAAGGGAGTGCTGCTGTCTGACCACAGTCAGGCTGAGCTGTGGGTCTTCAGTCACTGCTGGTACCCAGGTTCTCCATCTGTAGGGCCCTCCAAGTCAGGAGGATACAAGTCCAGAGTCTCCAACAGTGCCTTTCAAAGTAACCCATAAAATCTTCATCACTCTTTGGTCAAATAATGGACAAATTTTACTTTTATTCAGGAATTCTGCCTAGCTAGCTACCTTTTTTACACACAGAGTGCAATCGTGGATCACACATGTGAAATGCTTGTGGTTTCAGGCTGATGCTCTATGAATTGATAATTCTGGCAATACATTTACCTCTTATAAAACTGCTGATCATCACCCTTCATCTGTTCTTGGAAAATTTTTTTCCTAATTGATTAATTAATACACACCTCTGACCACAATCACATAAATCTTAGCAGTATCTCAGGTACAATTTTTTCATTTGCTCTCAAAAAAATTGTCATGTGACTGCTAACTTTTCTGATAACTTGCTGTATTAGTAGCAGTTATGCTTCTCAAATGAAGCAGTTTTTCATGTACAAGTTCTTAAATAGACAGAGATAATTTTATATCAGCCTGCTGTGTGCTTAAATTATTATAACTCTCATGATTGAATTCTAATATCAACAATAATAATTTAGATATATTAATAACAAATGGCTCATATTAAAAATCATGCTTCCCATTTTGGTGTGGTGTACATGTCCCTGAGAAATTTAAAGTAATATAAAAAATTGTAATTCCTTTTTTTTTTTTAAAAAAAAATTGCATTAAATCTATTCTGCTGCTCACCAGAGAAAACTAAAACTGAAATCTGGCTGAGAATTGAGCATTTAAACCTGGTAGTATTACTTCCTAGGATTCCTTCATTGTCTGAATTTTAAAAGAAAACAGATAGGTCCCAAAATTGGAATTTACTTCTTTTAAGATTACAGTTAGGATATCAGGTGAGCATAATTTCTGTGTTTTAAGCATTCACTGTTCTTTTACTCTATACCTTTTTTCTAAGTCTTGAGATTCACAAGGCTTTGGAAGAAGAAAAGGAGATGCAGTAGTTACAGGACTGTGCACATGTTGAGGGAGGGATTAAAAATTATCTGTGGTCCATGAAGAAAATAGCACAAGTGATAAGCTGAGATGTTCCCAGTTTGTTGTTGTGTCTCACAGCACAAACCACACAAAATTGTGTGGTGCTAAAGAACAACCAGGTCATATTTTTTTGTGTGCACCTCTTGTCTGAGCACCTTGCTGCTCTGGGGTCCGTGCAGGTGTGCAGGTGATGCTCACAGCCCCACAGGTGCAGATTTCCACCATGTGCTCTGCCTCTTCTGGCACAGCTTTGTGCCAGCCCAGCATCTCCTCAGAAGGGAGAGATGGGCAAGGGTGTGTTTCCTTCTGCCTCCCTCACACCAGCCTGCCTGCCTGTGGAAGAGCTGGTTCCCATCACTGCTCTGAAGCATAAATAACACAGAACAAGACGATAGGGTAGGGTAGGGAAAAGGAAAAGAAAAGAAAAGAAAAGAAAAGAAAAGAAAAGAAAAGAAAAGAAAAGAAAAGAAAAGAAAAGAAAAGAAAAGAAAAGAAAAGAAAAGAAAAGAAAAGAAGTCACTGATTCTGAGGTTTGAAGAGGCTTGAACCTGAATGACACCTAGAATTTCTGTTCTCTTAATTCCAAGTAAAAACAGATTAAACAAAAGATGATTGAAGATAATGGAGAAAGAACAGAAAAACATGGCTTTGTTGCTAAAAGGCAAAGATAGCAAGTCTAATTCTGTCTTAGGTTTTGCTAACAGACATTTTCTAACATTAACCTGGCAAACTGATTGACCTGGCAAGGATACACACATACCTTGAGTGTGTGTAAGTGTAATGGGGAGCATGAAATTCTATTGTGTATTTTGAGGAGCAGTAAGTTTTGGTTGTTTTTTCTTTCATAAAAATTTCAGAAAATCTTTTAAAAACAGCATTTGCATGCCCCTTGTTTCTTTCAGTTCCCATATGTATTCCTTAATTGAAACTTTTTGCCCTTTTTTTTTTTTAAATGAAGGTGTAGGGTGAATCAATGGGCTACAGAGATGTAATGGTTTCTTCAAGATCTTTCCATTTCTTTTCAGCACCTGGGGACTGGGGCAGTTTCTGGGATCGGTATTTCATTTGATTTGGAGTGTTGAAACTCTGCCTTGCGAGGGATGTGCATTTTTGTCTGCAGGCAGTGTAGGATAACTCATGCCTGGGAACAGGCTTGTGCAGGGGCTACTTTGGCCTGAGCCACTGCACATGCCTGCCCTGCGCTGGAGGCAGTGGAATTTCAGAAGGCACCTATTGTCTTCCTGAACTGGTTTTTCTGGCAATGGGCTGAACTCCCGACGCTTTGCACGTAGTCAGACAGGAGCTTTGGAAGTTTTGCTTTGGCAATCAGACTGAGGTAACATCAGGTGCACTCTGTGAGTTTGGTCTTTCCTGCTGCCCTGCTCGCAGTACTGTGAGGGACGGTGACAGCAAACGTGGTGTTATAATAGTCAGACTCTTTAATGGTGTGTGAAAGCCTCTGCTGAAAGAAATGTTTAGGAGTTTATAAGCACATAAAATTAATTGGGCAGACAAACCTTTACTGACTAAAGAGATAGTAAGAGTCTGACTCTAGAGACTTTTTCAATATAGAAGAAAAATTTTAAGTATAAAACTTCCAAATAATAGTTCTTTTTACAAACTGTACAAATGTGTGCTGCCCATGTTCCAGGAACTCATGTCTATGAGTCTTCAGATGGAGAATTTGAAATGTTCCATGAGTTCTTCCTCCTCTTGCATTGTAGTCTTATGGACATTGAATCTTTGAGTCCTAATTATTACAAATATGGAAATTTCAAAGTGCTTAACATTCTCCAGGTGACCTGTACATCCGAAATGTTTTAATCTAAATAATCCACCCCAGAGATTATTTCTACTATACAATAAGAAATACACCTATGCAAGTTCTCTGGTTCTGTTCCTGCTTCCTGCAGGAGAATGGAAACTTCAGGATGTGCAAAATGTATACCACCTACTAGAAACTGAAGAAATCCTTGCTCCTGTTGCGAGAAGTAGCTCTTCTACAGTAAGACACAGTGATCTCTGGATTGGTTTCTCTTTCCATAAGAAGAGCAATACAAAGTATATTGACCAGCCTGGGAAGCAGACAAAGTCTATTGTAGCTTCCAGGTGTTATATTTTCCCTCATTATTCTGAAGTGCTGCTCTGCAGAGTTGTTCAGCAGAGTTCCCTGAAAATTACTGCTAAATTGCAACTTCTTATATAAAATCAGCTTCTGGGCTCTCTCTCTCTAGACCCTTTTCTTTCCATCAGTAAGAAGACACAGCCATCAAATGCTGTGCCATTTTATAGCAATGGTGCTCAGCACCAAAATTCTCAAGGATCTTCATTTGGGACATGCTTGCTGCAGAGAGCATTATGTTCATCTGGCGGCTGCTCAAGCTAGCTCAAAACCTGTACCTGTCAGTGGAAGTGCAAATAACTGAAGACCTACTGGGGTTCAGCCTCTAACTGAAAATTTTCCTATAACTATTGACCACTCTAAATAGTGGTCAATAGTTGTAGGCAAACTTTGGTCCTGGGTCCCTCATTCACATGGTGAATGTAGTGATTAGGGGATTAGGGAGGGGCAGGGGTAAAGGAAGAGACTGAGCAGTGACGCCAGGGCCCTAGTCTCACTGGGACAGAGGGGGTGCATCCCCTTTATTTTTTTCCATAATTTAGTCCCTTGGTGGGGGGTGGGAAAGATGTCTGAACTCTTTTTAAGTGTTAGCATGTAGGTAATAACACAGAGTGGATTTAACACTGTATGAATTCGCATCTCAATGAATTTTGCACTTTGCTTCACTTGGGAAACATTTCACTGACATCCACTTTCATTTAGTACCAGGTGGGATTATCCCTGCAGCAATATCCAGCACAGTCACAGAGATGTTTAGGTGTTGTGGTTCACATGCTGGTCTTCCTGCAGGTACAGATAGTTGTAATTTTAAAATACTTTTTAAGGCTTGGGTTGTGTCTGCCAAACCTTTAGAGTCTGCACTGGATGGTTCAGAGCTGTGCTTCAGGCTGGGGCAGGGACAAGACCAGAATCTGTTTGAAGATGTGGAGCATGTGGGGCTGTTTCTAAAAAAAGGTTACAGGGAACTCCAGATGTGTTATCAGAAGTCTGGGGACAGGAGGAATGTTTGTAAATCAGATCTGGGGAAAAAGGGACTTTGTAGCATTGCTACCTGGGTGATGACCCCAATGATTGCTCTGCTTTTGCATCATAGCCTGGCACAGCTGCTATCACAATGATCTAGGCAGCTTTTTAACAGGGAGATATGAGATTCAGCATCCCAAAGAGTGAATTTATTCTGTTAAAGTAGTTGAAACTCTGCTGGAAGATGACAGTCCATTTGTAAGTGTAAATATTTGCTAATACACCATAATGGTAGTCTCTGAGCCTCTTCCCCATCTCCTGCTCAAATACCTTGGGATAGCTGGCTCTGATGCCAATTGAGACACAGAGATTTCACAGTGTACCTCCAAGCAATGACAGTGCATGTTTCTTTTCTAAGTTTGGGAGCACATTTCTTGTATGCATGCTTCTCTACTTTTTAAAGGTTCTTTGGCATAGACATTCTGTATCCAACTATATCCGAGGTCAAAAGATTGTTGTGGAAAGAAATACAAACTGTGCTGTGTTACTACAATCCATGAAATAGCAAAATCTTGAAAAATACAGAAGACACAACAAATAAAATTAGGCTCACTGTACCTGCGCTTTGCTGAAAAACAAATAAAGGCTTAATTAGGGATTACAAATTGTGATACACACTTGGTTTCAATATAAATCTCCAGTCTGACTGACTTGCAGAAGCCCTACCAAAGTATTTGGCTGTAACTGCACATAAACAATAATCAGGGCAATATTTATGGAGTAATCTAGAAGGCTATATGTTTGTCAGATAATGAACTAATGTCCACAGCCTGCCCTAAATACCTAAAAAGCCGATAACTCTGTCACGAAGGTAGAGATTAGATTGCTCAGCTGTGAAAGTTAATCCTTTTATTGCTGTTCCCATAAAATTTCAGGCAATAAAGCAGTGTTTCAGTAACATCACATTACCATTTTGCAGGGCTGTGTGATAACCTTTCAACAGTATTTGCAAATTGTTACCCTTTTTGAAAGCTGAAGTCAGAAAGATCTCTGCTGACCATAATATCTCAGTTTTGCCCAAGATGTGTGGATATTTGGCTCTTGGGCTCTGCCTGGGGCTTGCATCTGTGGTAGCAGATAATCTACTGAGAGGCAGCTACTTCTTAGTCGTACGTAATATTTCTTTATATTCAGCCTGCTATGAGCAATCATATGGATTTTTAATGATTTGTATTCACAGTTTTAGCAAGTGTGTGAAAAAAATACAGCCTATAATTATATCTACCTGTGCAAAATGGAAAATTAGAATGATTCATCTCCCTTGGAGAAGTTCTTACATTAAACGTTTGTTTGACAGTTCTTTGAAAAAAGTCACCGTCTCCTATTTTCAAATAGTAGAAAACACAGAAATATTTTTCTTTAACTTCCATTAATCATGAATTATTTCCTTTAATACTAGAAGTGTAATTTTTTCTCTATTCATAGAGGTTTTTGTTTTCAATGATGACCTAATAATAATAATAATATCTGTGTCTCCTTCTGTTTTCATAGACAAAGTTTGCTTTGAAGTACAGTGAAAGATTTTGTGTATTCTTAGTTAAGACTCCCACATAAAGGCTATATAAATACTGTTATGGCTATACACATGGTCAACTTCTTTTAAATAACTGAGCAGTTATTGCTTGTCATGCTTGAAAACTGGGAGTAGAGGCTACAAGTATGCCCCTCTCTTCTCCCATTTTTTATTGCATCATGTCATGTGCCATGTACAAACTTGTGGTCAGAAGTCCCTGTATTTGTTTCTTTTGTCTTATGGAGTGATCTTGCTGTGCTTCAGGCTCTGTGTCTCCCATGCTGCTGAGTTTGGGAATGCAGGGCTTTGGGCAGGCAATCCCTGTGGAAGCTGCAGGGCTAGGTGGGACTCTGTGCGTAGGAGCTGTTCCTGCTTCTGGGGCAGCTGGATGTGGGTGCCCACATCCCTTTGGGTGAGGGAAGCACATGCTCCTGGCCCCTGGTACCATCAGCTCTCTACAAAGGCCAATATCCAAGGGAAACTGGCCATGAGGGACAGGCTGTGAGGTGTAGGGAGTAGATGCAGTCTCCTGCATTAGCCTTCTCACTGACTCTAGGCTTCCTTTGATTTCTCCAACTTGAATGAAAAGGTGGTTCAGAGCCTTTGCTAAAGTGATGGTGGACTTTGTGTTAACCAGGGGTGGATGCCATGAATAACAGCTAAATTTAGTTCATTCCCAGCCTGAATATAAATATGTATTTTTTCTACTTCCACTCTTTCTCAGGCCACAGAGGATTGTGGTTGTATGTTAGTCCTCCATTGTCCTGCTACTTCTTGTTATTCTGACCCCTTCCTCCCCGCTGAACTGTAACCAGGGTTAGAGGTGTTTGCAGGACTGTTTGTAGGGGGTGTGGCAGAAGGGCATTTGCTGACTGAAATTCTGCAGGGCTGAGCAGGACGTAAGCTCAGTGGCAGTGGTGCTCTGCAGCATCAATACATTCAGCTGGCAACATCTTACCCAACCTTATGTGGTCTTCTTTTCAGGAACCAGAATCAATTTTTTCCTTTGCACTCAGTGGTGAATACTGGGCTTTGTGTAATCAATCCCTTTCTCTTTTCTATTACAGAGCTCCAACATGGGAGGCAAACTGAGCAAGAAGAAGAAGGGATACAGTGTCAATGATGAAAAAGCTAAAGACAAAGACAAGAAGGCTGAAGGAGCAGCAACTGAGGAAGAGGAGACTCCAAAGGAGGCTGAGGATGCCCAGAAAACCACAGAGACCACAGAAGTGAAGGAGAACAACAAGGAGGAGAAGGGAGAAAAGGATACTCAGGTCACTGCCAATAAGACGGAAGAAAAAGAAGGGGAGAAGGAGAAAGCAGTGACCCAGGAAGAAACCCAGAAAACAGAACCTGAGAAGTCAGAGGCCGTTGTGGATGCGAAAGTAGAGCCACAGAAGAACACCGAGCAGGCACCCAAGCAAGAGGAGCCGACTGCTGCCTCTGCTCCTGCTGCCAGTAGCGAAGCGCCCAAACCCTCTGAGCCTAGCACCGATGCAAAAGCTTCCCAGCCTTCAGAAGCCACAGCTCCCAGTAAAGCAGATGACAAGAGCAAAGAGGAAGGGGAAGCCAAAAAGACTGAGGCTCCCGCAACGCCTGCAGCCCAAGAAACTAAAAGTGAAGTGGCCCCAGCTTCAGACTCAAAACCTAGCAGCAACGAGGCTGCGCCCTCTTCCAAGGAGCCCGCGGCAACAGCAGCACCTAGTTCCACTGCTAAGGCCTCGGACCCTGCAGCCCCTCCAGAGGAAGCGAAACCTTCTGAAGTTCCAGCCACTAATTCGGATCAAACCATAGCAGTGCAAGATTAAATTGGACAGCCTGTTGAAACAACCACTTAAAACAACCTGTGTCTTTTTTTTATTTTTTCAGCTATACTAACTCGTTTCAGATCTGAAATAGCAAATATGTATTGCCCAGAAAAGAAGGAGAAAAAAAAAAACAAAAGAGAAAAAGTGAAAAGGATGTCCCATCAAGTTGGGAGGGAGGGAGGGGGGAGAATCCAAATAGTATTTTTGTGGGGAAATATCTAATATACTTTCTGCCAACTTGACACAAGTCCTGGATTAAAATAAATAAATAAATAAATGGATGTCTGAAAGTACAGCACATCTTTTGTATCTGAACTGCTGTAAATGCACTCCACCAGTGTATCAAAATCTTCTTTTTGTTCTGTAATGGGGTTTGGGAGTGATGCGTTTGATTCTGCCCACTAGGTTTGTGCCAAGGCAATCAGATCTTTATGAAAGCAGTATTTTCTGTGGTTTTTTTTTTATTTACAGCCTTTCTTATTTTGATATTTTTTTTATGCAGTGGATGAATGCCAACTTTCAGACAAAACCCACTTAGCTGTCCACATATTTCTCAATGCCAATCCTCCAATTCTTCCTCTCCAAATATTTTTTGGGAGTAAAAAGCATTCTCATCCTACTTAGCCTACCTAGATTTCTCATGACGAGTTAATGCATGTCCGTGGTTGGGTGCACCTGTAGTTCTGTTTATTGGTCAGTGGAAATGAAAAAGTCTGCGTTCATTGCAGTTCCAGTTTCTCTTCCATTCTGTGTCACAGACACCAACACACACTCATTGGAAAACAAATGAAAAAACAAAATGTACAATGGATGCATTGAAATTATATGTAATTGTATAAATGGTGCAACAGTAATAAAAGTTAAATAATTTAAAAAATATAAAAGTGTAAAGACTGATTAAATCTGCACTTTCACCCCTTGAGAACTAGGCAAAGGAGGTTCTTACACTTAGAGAAGAAGTATTATGTCTGGGGCTGTTTACTTTCCTATAAAGAGTCACTCTCCAACAGCCACAAGTGTTCTTAGGTGGGGTTGGAAGAAGTGGCCAATGGACAGCACATCTCATAAATGTTTTATCCCAGTCAAAATAGAAATTTTGCCTGCCTTAACATGTGAAAAATGCTCTCTTGCTATTTTGAAGAGCCACAGGCATGCTGACTGAGTTTTAATTGGGACTAAGACAGTGGATTTGATAAACTGATCTTTTATAATGAGGCAATTAAATTTAATCCTAGTCCTATTAAAGTATTTCTAGTGCTGATACACTTTGTTCTTTTCCTCATTACTATTGCGTAGGGGATAAACTGCTGCAACAAAAAGCTAGTCCTGTGTATTTCAAATATGGATGAGCTTGTGTAGCTGAGTAGAGTTTAGCCCAGCACAAACATTTTTCACTACTTTTGCCTACTTGCTTCATTATTATTCAACAGAACAGCTGAGTAATTGCACTTTCTGCTGAGTGGTGTCATTGGTGGATACGGACAATGATTTCAGGGCAGAGCCTGGGATTCACAAAACCAGTTAAAGCAGCATATTTGGCCTGCCTATTAGTAAAGTTTTAGGTAGAGCAGAAGTTCTGAAAGAAGTGGGCAGCAGTAAACAGAAACACAGCTGGTACACATACCAAAGGGATGAGCAGGCTTGTATTTAGTAAATAAGGAAAATGGTGTTTTAAAATGGTATAAATTATTTCAAATACTTTCTCTCCATGCAGCGAGGATGATTCACTCCACAGACTTGCATAATGCTAATCCTAATTTTTTTCAGAAATACAAACTTCCCATACCATGCTGGCAATATTGTTATGCAGCTGTGCCCCTGGGAGAAGCTAACTGGAACAGGCAGGAATAATTCGGTTTGGTTTAGATCAGGTCATTCACCTCCATGAATTCTTGCACCACAATGAAGCTTTTGCATCCTTAATGTGATGCTGAATGCAGTCTCTGCTTTAATTCTTTGAGGTAATTAAAAATACCCCTGTGCTGCACAGCTGTATCCAAACCCAGCAGCCTCTGCAGCTGTGGACAGCAAAGTCTCACCACACATGCTCTTGTTCTCACAACCTGCTTGCTGATGGCAATTTCATCCCAACAGGGTCAATACTGCAAAGAAATATTGTGCCTCACATGGCTGGAAATCAATAGCATATGGTCAAAGAAATATGCATTTGTGTTTGGGAAACTGAGAGTCAGCACAGCCAAAGATCAGTACACTTCAAACTCTTCAGTACTCTCAAGAAATAAAAAAGGAAAATTGTTGAATGAAGTTTTAAATATTTTTATTTATAGAAAGGCCTGCAAAATTGTTTTTTTGCATAGTTTCTAAATTTCTTAGTGTACAGTTAGTGGTTAAAAGGCATTCTAGCCCAGGCCACTTCTCTAAAATGCTGTTATTCTATACCTACATACACAAGGAAAGAAAGAATCTCTGTTCAAAGAGCTTATGAACTAAACATATATGGTTAATAGAAATGTGATGCATATTGCTTGCCTGAAGAGCCATGAAAAGAGCCTGGAGGCTTGCTTTTCTTCAGTCCAGTGTCTCATCTCCAAGATATATGTTTTTCTGCAATATAATCACTCTTTAATGACAGTAAAAGCATGCTGAAGGTACAGAGCTAACAGGCATATTAATGCTCCGAGCGTAAGCACATTGCAGATAACCTCGAAGGACCCAACCCTTTTGTGAAAGTGTGCCAAAGGAATAGAGAAATTCAACCCTGGGAAAGAACCTTTGCTATTGTTTAGAGCCCCCACAGAGACATGTTTGCAAGCTCTCCCTTGTTTTGCCCTGGAAACTGTCAAGAATTTCTTGCTTTCCTTTCAACAATAGGAAGGTCAGTGCCACTGACTTTGCTCATACTTTGCTTGCACTTGCACTGCAAAGAGAAGCTCAGATGCCTTTAAATGTACAGCAACTTTTCCTCTTTCTTTTCTCTCTTTTCTTTTCTTTTCTTTTCTTTTCTTTTCTTTTCTTTTCTTTTCTTTTCTTTTCTTTTCTTTTCTTTTCTTTTCTTTTCTTTTCTTTTCTTTTCTTTTCTTTTCTTTTCTTTTCTTTTCTTTTCTTTTTTCTTTCTTCCCTTCCCTTCCCTTCCCTTCCCTTCCCTTCCCTTCCCTTCCCTTCCCTTCCCTTCCCTTCCCTTCCCTTCCCTTCCCTTCCCTTCCCTTCCCTTCCCTTCCCTTCCCTTCCCTTCCCTTCCCTTCCCTTCCCTTCCCTTCCCTTCCCTTCCCTTCTCTTCTACTATTTATTTTTATGGTGAATTTTGAGGATGGAAAAAACCCTCAAATAATGTTAAATTATTCATAATGAAATGGCTTCCTAGAAGCAATGCCTACCACTTGCCCTGTAGTTGGTTCCATACACTAAACTTCTGTGCCTGTACAGGATAAGATCCCTCCTTGAAGAAACAGTAGAACAAAACATTGCAGGATGTCTTAGTGTCCTATGTGACAGCATTTCCAGGCACAGGTCTGTGTGGCTGCCAGTATCTGAACAGTCAGTGACTTCTGAATTTCTGCTGGCACGTCCTCTGTCCAAGCTCTGAACTAGGAGGTCTGTCTGATCTCTGTCTCACCTGACCATTGCCTTTTCCAGATCACCATGAACTCCAGCTTCATGTAAGTGTACTGATCACTACATCGCATTTCTGTGAATTTATCCTTATTTAACCAAATAGGGGAGTGTCTCAAAGAAATGTCTCAGATTTGTTGCCACTACTGCAAGAAAGCATTTTCTTACAATACATTTCTTTAGTACATCTTCTGCTATGCTTTCATTGGTTGCTCATAGTACATAATTCATAGTATTTAAAGTTATTTTTTAAGATTTTTGAGATGCTAGTCATGTGCTTTGCTCTTTTTATTCAGCAATACATATTTTCTTTCTGCATTAAACTCTTGACATTTATCTTGACTGCAATTTAGTTGATTTTCTGCCTCTCATTTCATTATTTATGTATATTAAATTTTTACATCCTGTTTTATATTTAACCTCCCCACCACATTTCATGCAACATGAATGCATATCAGCTGTTAAGTGGTCAGATTTAGAAATCATGGCACTGCAGCCATGGGAAAAACATAGCCAGCAAAAGGAACAGCAATGCACCAGTGGTTTCCTTCACTGCTATGAAAAAGTGTCTTCTCCAGGACTGGCAGAGCTTTGCTTGCTGCATTTATCATGGTGGGGTCAAGATCTAGCTACAGAGTTCGGTACATAGAGGGGGTTTTTTGCTTTTTTTTGTTGTTTGTTGGCAAAGAGAGGAAAGGAGTGGATGTTTTGAAACATGGCCACAGGAGTTGGGACACAGAACACATGACACAATCCTTTTGTTTCCTGAAGACAACACTATTGTGTGTTAGCTGGCCACCACAGGGCTACTAAGCCCTTTCAACTTGGATTCTTGTCTCTATTTTAGCATATTTGTTCGTCTACGCAATAAATATTAATTACAGCTCTTACTCTTATGGTTGTTTAAATGTATTGTCTCTATCTTTAGCTTGTCTTCTTTCCACAATTTAGGTCTGACATCTCTTTGAGCCTCCTATTGCATCAGGAGGCTAACTGAATTTCTTGACGTTTTAGCTTGATCAAGATGATTTTTTTGAGACTGTTCAGTCAGGTGAGATACAGATTTGATGGAGTTACAAGTTTGTTTCACTTACTAAGCAAAAATTCAAAGGCTTTACAGGATATTCCTGCTGAGGTTAGAGTGAAATCTTCTTCCAAGTCCTATCAGTCTGGTTTTTGTAATGTCATCAGGTTGCTGCAAAATGCATAACTTGCTAAACATCACTGCTGGTTCAGCTGGCCAGTAATTTTAGATCAACACTCGGTAAAGTTTGACATTCAGTCTCTCTTGAGAATCAAACATATTGTACTGAGCTCAATTCAAGGAAAATTCAAGAAAAAGAACTGTTCACATTAGGAGATAAAAAAGTAATAGAATATTTTTTTTAAACTTTATTCAGTACCATGTTGTTCAGAAACAATGTCAGCCCCTAGTTCTTCCTTTCACTTTGGGAATGAGGCAAATCTCATAGCAGCAAGACTGTAAGTTTCCTAGCCACAAAATTGTCTCTAAAACTTTACAGTTAGTACTTTAAGCCTTAAACTTGAATAGCAGATGTTTTAATCACAGGCTGTGCACACCCCTGAGAAGCAGGGCTACTAGAGGTACCCAGGGTGGCAGGAGGACAGCTGCTAGTCTTTTGTTCTATCTATTCCAGTGGCTCTCATTTAGCACCCATTTTCCCCATCCTTGTTTTATTGGCTTTCTACCAGTGATTGGTTTATTATATCTTAATGAGAACAGTGTGCAGTAATGACAGACCCTACTGATGCTCCACAAATCACATTTTTTCTGGATTTGAATTTTTGCATAGGGTTCTGGCATTACTTGCAGGATTCTCGACTGAGGTGGTGAAAACTTCTGTGTTTACCAAGTAGAATATTAATTGATCTGGTGGAAAGGAGAAGCTGAAAAAAGAATTATGTTATTAGAAATTGGTGCATGCCTGAAAGAGCAAAGCCTTTATTCTACAACAGTCCAGGATTCTGCAATGGCTCACTGTAAGCTAAAAGACCCTATGGAGATTTCCAAAGATATCACATGTCAGTATGCTGAATACATTGTTGGTTTAAGCTCTGCTGCTCTGTCCAATTATCTGAACTTTGTCAGCTGCACTTCATTTTATTTTATTTTTAAATAAAAGACAGCATTCCTAAGCTAGCTTTTTTTTTTTCAAAAAGCGAACAACAGTATCTCGTAGTGACTGCATTGCAAAAGAAAATTTCAATCCCATTAAAACTTCAGTAACATTTCCCAGTAAAAGAAGCTCTAAAACTACCTAGAAATATTTCCCACCATTTTATCTAGAAGAAATTTTGAATAGTTTTCTGATAGCAAGTTTTTCAAGGACATATTAATAAAACCATACTTTTATAATATAACAGTTGACTGGTGGTAAATGGACAGTCTAAAGGTGTCTGGCATGCATTGCAGGCTAACTAAAGAAAACCTGAAACATGGGAGGGCAGATCATCAGCTGACAAAATTAGTGATTTAGGTCCATTCAACTGTATGAAAATAATTTTATTTCAGTTATTCTATACAGAATAAAAAATAAAGCATGAGCAATAGAAAGTCACATTATATTATGTAGAGCTGAATGGTCAGATATGAATGAATTAAATTTAACCTTAGTGATAATCTTTTAACAGACAGATTGGGATTTGAATTGAAGAAGTATATGAATAATAATTAGGAAAAATACAAGTTCTGAAATGACACATTTAAAGGATTTATTTAAGGCTTTAGGTAGTCAGTTTTTATGAATGATTCAGAGTGTTTCTGGTAGTCCTAGGGGGCAACATAAAGATTAACATATTTCTGCATATGCACATGGAAATGAAATGAAGATAAAAATTATTGCTTACAGAGAGAAGAGGTTTATACTTCCTGGTGTTAAATTTAAACTGGTGTGTCATGCTGCTCTTATCTTGGGCCTGAATTTTGCCTTTCACTGTATTTTGGTGTTCTAGCTTAGCTGTATCTCACACATGTTGGACCAGACTTTTCACTGCACTGCCACATTTTCTAGCCATACCTGACCCAATTTTATATCAATTTTTCTTGTTTAATCTGCCAGGACCAAGATGCCTACATTCATGGAGATGTTGACCCATGGAGGTGATGACCCAAACTATCAGATGAACCTTTAACATTCAGACCACCTCAGTGGTACTGGGTTCCACTGGTGCTCGTCACCGCTGGCTTTGATGTGCCAGTACCAATGGCAGGGACTGGGGAAGATTTCAGAGGGTTTTAATGTGTGTTGTTTCCCGCTCTTCCAAGTGCTCCAAAAGTAAAGGTGGCTGATATATTCTAGCACACTGAGCTGAAGAGCGTTTCTCTCAGCTGAAAGTTTGAAAACTTGAAAAAAAGCTATTCAGTTCCTTGGTCAAGATGAGCAGAAAATGGAAGAGTTTGAAAGCCTGAGAGCTGGTATAAACATTATAGTGATGTTTAACTTCATAGTAAAGCTAGGTTGACAAAGACACAAGCTGTGTCCTGAGAAGAGCAGCACCTTAGGAATGGGGTCTTTTATACAGTATTGTAGAGGAGGAAGCTGAGTATAAAAATGTAGCTACCACAAAAACAAATATCACTTTTAGGCAAAAACAGAACTGGTAATGATGGGAGGAGCATCCAGTTTGGCAGAAAAGCATTTCCACAGTTACAATCATTTTTAGAGAAGAGATCACATTTGAAATGTGTTTAAGAAGATTTTTTTTGTGTGATGTTTATATTCCTGAGTTGATTCCTGAACTGATTTTAGATGGAAAATGCCATAAAATATGTTTTAGTGTTGTCCATAAAATTTTTCAGCATCATAAGCAAAACCTTTCTACAGCAGGATACAACAGGAGTGTAAAAAGAAATGGTCTGTGATGTCAGTGAAGTTCAAGTTCATCTCTAGCACCCTGAATACATGCAGTGTTTCCAGTAAAGATGAGAGGATGGGATGGAAGCTGTGGCAACAATTCTACACAGTGACCTGAGCCAATATTCAGTGAATTTTCTGTTTTAGTGATGGTGCCATGAGATACTGTCAGATCCAATGGTACTATTAATCAGATCCAATTGCAGTCAATTCTAGTCATAATGCTTCACCATAGATATGGATTTTTGAAGGGAGCAACTTTTATGTGAATGGCAGTTTTCATTGATTTTATACCTTGCTGTCCAGCTTTAAAATCCCAGAATTAGTTTGATGACATTGAAAGTAAGAATCAATCTATCTGTGGCTAGTCAGTGACAGGGTATGTGTAGCTAGAGAAGCTGACTCAAAAGACATTACTAGGTCAGATAATCATTTGGGAAGGAGTCAGTCACCAGGGTATGTCAGCAGAAGTTTTCAATCAGTGTGAAAGGCAAGGATAATGATTTTTCAGATCAACTCTTTAAATGAATGTGGAGGTAATACACGAGCTGGCAGTCTGAGCTACACAGCATGGGTTGCAGGTTAGCCACACTGTGTAAGAAGAAAGCAAAGGGATTTTCCTGCATGAGAAAGCACAGAGAAAGTCACACACTGCTCTTAATTTTCC
Source organism: Agelaius tricolor (assembly GCF_023055355.1). NCBI lineage: Eukaryota > Metazoa > Chordata > Aves > Passeriformes > Icteridae > Agelaius > Agelaius tricolor. The sequence continues at coordinate 20,563,178 of NW_027269262.1, read as the reverse complement.
TTTCACTCCAGTTCTCCCATTGATATTTACTTCCTCTTTCCAGCTAACCTTTCCATCAAGGATCTCTTTCTTTTCCCTGGTACATGCTTTAGTTAATAGACCAGATTTTCCTAAAGTGGCCAAAGCACTCATTTAAAAGAAACATGAGACATATCACATGCCTTCCAGAGAACTTCTGGAATGGTTTCATGTACAGCCTTGCCTTTCGAACCATGTACAAAACAAAAATGTACCAGCCCACCTGGTACCTGAAGCCATCACATGCTTCCACATAGATTTTCTTCCCTGTTTTATCACTATGAAGATAGAGGCAGATGTGTAGTGTTTAAGGATTTTTCTTAAAAACAATGGTCCTATTAACCCAGTGAGGCCATTTTATGAGCAATTTCTCTTGTGTGCCACCAGGCCTGGACTGACCATGAGGGTAAGAAGAGCTGCCCATCTTTAGCTCACCAGGGCTTCCTGACTGTCTGCCCTCCAGCTGCTCTTCCGTCCTCCTGGGATGTAGCTGCACCAGTCTCCTGCTGAAGAGACTTGGCTTGGAGGACAGTAAATTATCTGGGAAGGCTGTGGAACCACCTTGAGGGAGCTTAAGGATGGCAAGAAGAACCCTTTGACAGGATTTACATGGATATGGTTGCTTCTCCCTTAGGGCAGGGGAATGGAAAGCCCTAAAAGACTTTGAAGGTCAAAGTCTTTCAAGTTTTCTATGGTTCTGTGATTACCAAATGCTGTCCCAGTAAGTACTGTTTTCTTGTTTTCCTTCATCTGAATTAGAGTTAGACTGTATCTGCTCTCATGGAATAATAATTCATTCTACATTGCCTTCAGCAGGACTAAGGGCAGTACAAGGTATTCTTACATGCATTTTTGAAGTGTTGTCTGAGTGCCTGCAATGAAACATTTCTCAATTTTACTTCACTTCCCCCCCCCCCCCCCCCCGCCCCGCCCCTTACATGGTTTCATTCCAGCCATTCTTTTCTTCACCAGGCCATCAATAGGCAAAACTGTTTACTTTTTTTCTGTGTACATCAATCACTCCTCAAATGAGAAACAGCAGCATGTGTTTTGGTCACAAGCCTCCTCACACATTCTTCCCTTCATGTCTCAGCCTGCTACAGGCAGGGACAATGTTGCTATTTCAACTGGGCAAAATCATCAGTTGTTATAAATCTCCATGGGGATATGAATATGTCCAGCAGTAGTGAGAATTTTCTAATCTTTGCGTGCTTTATTTAAAGTGCAGTTCACAATGGATCTCTGATGAAAAGTGCCAGTAACCCTGCAAACTCTTAGACTGCTGCCTGTGCAGAACTGGGTGAGGCTTTCTTTTAAGAAGTACTTCTGTTGATTTGGCAGAATTGGACCAGCAAATTGCAGTGATGAACTGGATAAAAATGACCTGGAAAATCCCTGCCTCATGTACAGTGCTGACTGCTGAGCAATCACTGCTGTTCTGTGCTTTTTTCCTTTGTGCTGGCCTGTGCACAGATAAACTAGTACTAAGTTAATTCAGAGCTGGGATAGGCACAGTGGAAACCACAAAATTTTAAATTCCGTCTTTTATCCTGAAAAGAAAATTATTTTCCAAGCCTTTCATTTTTGTTGTGGGGAGGCAGCAGCAAGATTAGAAACTGAAGCTAGATCAGACTCTCTTGAGTCCTCGTGCATCTCCACACAGCCACGTTTGGGCACAAGAAGCTGCTCATAAGTGACTCAGCCATGTACGTCAGAGTAATTGGGACCATTTAAAACCCAGGAACTAACAATTTTGAGGATTCTTTCAAACTCTTTCTAGTTGAAAACTTCATGGATTCTTCTCCCTCTGAACTTTATCTTGACTTTTGGCATCTATCAACACCAAAGCTTCAGAGCAAAATGTCTGCAGAAAGTTCTGGATTTTATATCAAGATTTTTGAAAACCACCACAGATTTCATGTGTCTCTCATGCTTTCCATCTTAGTTTGTCAAAATTCTTCTAAATTTCAGTGAACTTTTGGACCAGACTACACATTCAACTTCTCATTACATTAGTCAGGAAAATTATGCTGTCAGGAAAATTATGCTGTTAAAATAATCATTAAAGCTATTAGAAGGGAATTTTTAAAAAAGGAAAAATTTATTCAACAGGCGAATCTGCATGTAGGCAAGATGCATATTTTCCATAAGAAAAACTGGAATTGCTGAACAATTAGCCATGCCCTTCCACAGAGTTTGCACTGTTTATTCATGGGTGGTTCCCCAAGATTCCTCTCACCTGGTATCTGAAACAGGGGATGGCTTACACTGTTACCGTGTAGGTTTTCTCCACTATTTTATCACTGTGCAGATACAGGTGGGTGTGAAGTGCTTTCATTCTTGTGTGTCCCTATTTGTAATACTCCCATGAAGTCCCTAATCTTTATTGAACAGCTTTATCTTTTACAAACAAGAAACATGAGTTTCTTACAGAGTGTACAATTGGAATAGTTGTGAGAAGTTACTGAATAACTAAGGGGAGAACCATGTTCCTTGAGCCATTGTATCAAAGCTAAATGTGGTTAATGAAGAGAAGACAGCTCCTTTTTCTCTTCCTGATGTGGTTAACAAAGATCTAAGAGAGATGAAATAACACTGTGGTTTAATTATTTTTCCCCCTCTGGAAAATTTCAATATTTCCAGTTCTCACAATTTTCTTTTAGGGAAGTATTCCAAGCTTCTCCTATGTGTAAAGGATTTGGTATCACAATGATTGCAATGGCTCATAATGCTCATTATCTTCCCTAACTGTTCAGAAGTGGTGCTATTTCTTTTCATTAAATGAATAGAATTATAGAACACGTACTTTGGCATACTCATGGACTACAGGGTATGTTTCATGTGTTGATTTCTCTGTGGAAGAAAAATGGCAGTGTGTGTATACCCATTACTTATAGCTGTTGCAGTGGGCCCAGTCATTTTGTACAGTGTAGTATAGCCACATGCTATGGCTGGTAACCCAGACAATCACAGATATCCCCACTCTATCATGACTTTATATTTAATGAGATATTTTTCTACCTTGGGACAAAGACAAAACAATTTTTCAAAACTTTCTCCCCTTGATTTGCTTAGTTTTAAAACAACTGCCTAAGAGTATAATCAGAACAACTCCCAAGAGGTGCTGGAGGCTTGAAGCAGACAGTGGAAAGTTAGAGAGAGAAAATATTTTCATTAATATTGATTTCTTATTGTGCAGAACTTAGCAGCTGCTTTACTAATACATATTATTTTTAGAACATCAGCTCTATTTTTGAGATTTTAGAGCCTGAAGCATTCTGTAGATGTTCTCAAATCTATTTACTCTTAATGAAGAGAAAAATAACACAGAAGGTTAAAAAAATGGTCTCACTCTAAAACAAAGCTTGAAATCAGTCATATGTAATTTGTGCTTCAGCTGCCTAGCAGTAATCCAGCAGGTAAAGAAGCAGTGTTCATTACAAAATGACAGCCTAATTCACTTGGATTTTGCAAAATCAAGCTGAAACCAACATAGCCTTGTCCTGGAGAAGATATCTGTGCTTCTCATTACTAACTGCTGTTCTGGAATCAGGCATGCTCTACTTATTCATGTAGCCCACTTTTCCTCTCACCTCCCTTGCCTCTCAGAGTCCAGGGGACTTGCAGCCAAATATTCTTCTCTGACTAGGCAGTGCCATCTGAGGGGAAAAAAGGTGATGGGGCTGCTTTGCTGTACCATTGGTATAACTGCTGATAAAACGGGGGAGAAATAATGCTGGTGAGATGCAAAGCTTAAGGGCTTATGATTTCATGTATTTGTAATAACACCAACTCTATTAAATTATCTGAAAGTATAGAGATTTATTAAACCTCTATGTACAAAGCTGTTCCAACTGGGTATTTTGGTAAGCTGCCTTTATGTAGATATCTGTACAACATAAGTTAATGCTCCACTAAGACAGAAAATGTTTCAGATTATCCTGGGACAATGAAGAGTCATTATGTGAATTACAGAAGTATAAATTACTGTCTGTTGGTTTAACTAGTCTGTGAGAGGAGTAAGTCACCAGGGAAGCACAAGGGAAACAGTCAGTGAGAGGATTTAAAAGCACCACCTAAACATAAGAGGTCAGGAAAGCATGAAGGGTGGAGGCTTCCTCTGCTTTCTCCTATTCATTTTCTCTCTTTATTTATAGAATCAGCAGTTTTTGGCATTTCTCTCCTTGCAATAGTTCTATGATCTTCTGCAGGTGGACAGTGCTGACATATTGTAAGTACAGAGTCTCTGTTGTGGACTTTTGCTTTATTCTGTAGCTCTCCTGACCATTGTTTCTTTTAAAGAATCCACCAAGTATGATCTCAAAAATTATCTACACTTTTCCTCTTACATACCAACATCTCACTTTCCCCCTGCTGCAGGGTCTACAGTGGTGATATGATTTATTTGCTTTAAAGGCTTTCTTATTTCTCTCTGGTTTTGGTTTTTTGTTTGTTTGATTGGTTTTTTTTTAACTACTTTGAAATCTTGACAGGAAGAATTTAACTGCCTTCTCTTTGGGGAACAAGGTTCCTAATTAATCTGTTGTTTTTGTTATTGAGTAAGAGAAGTCACTGCACTTGCTTGTTCCAATAACCTCTCTACTTTATCTGTGTTTATCCTACTAAGTACTGCTTCACATGTTAAAAAAACATAGAAAGAAAAGAGAATTTATTTCCTAATCTTGTTCTGAATGCAAGTGAGGGAATTTTTGCTTTGACTAGTAATGACTGAAGAACAAGGTCCTTGCAGAACAAGGCAATGACTTGTGCAAAACACTGCAAGAATTAATTACACCACCTCTGATTTTAGTGGGGCAGAGGACAAGTTCAAAGTTGTATGAACAGCTGATTTTCCAAGTTGCCATTTTCTCTGATTTTGTCTTCAACTTGGAAGAGTCACTGCTATAAATAACAGGCAGACAGAGAAGGTGGAGGAGGAAAAATGTTTGAAGGAGATGGCTGACAATGATGTAAATTTTTCTCTTTACAGGACAAACACACCTTGAATCCTTGCTGTGGTGAAAAGCCAATCAAAAGCCAGTACAGCGACTCCTCAGGCACAGAAAGAGTCTTCAATTCCCTTGGAGAAAGTTCAGTCTTTCATCTTTCACATACAGCTTTCTGTGTAAATAGTGTAAATACAGTTTCTTTCTTTCTTTCTTTCTTTCTTTCTTTCTTTCTTTCTTTCTTTCTTTCTTTCTTTCTTTCTTTCTTTCTTATTCAACAGACTGGTTCTCCAGCTGCATTGGACCAGTACAGCTTATTAGACTTCAGAAATTCATTTGCCTTAAGACTTCTTAAGATTTGAGCCTCAATTTTTATACTTAACGAAGCTACAACAAAATTAACACAGTTGCCAGAAACCAGAGCTCTCCTCTGCTGAATTTAGCTTAGCTTGTCACACTGTATACAAAGTACATTTGTTTAAATGCAAGGCTATTTTAAAAGGAATTTATTAGTGTTTCTAAGTTGCTTCAAACAGGCAAGCCAAGTGAAAGTGCCATATGTACTCGTACTCACTAATTAACAGAACAGTCATAATACAAATCTCCAAGTCTGAGCCACACCATGATTAACGGTGAGCCCCCTTTTAAGATTAATGTTTGATGCATTGTGCTCTTGGAAGGTTCATTTCTGAAAGTTGAGTTTGGTATTCTGGTACTGGTTGTATACATAACAAAGAAGTATTTTCAATAAAGGATGGTGTTGAAAAGTGAATTTCCATTTTTACTAGTAAGGAGTAGTAGGGAGAAGTAAGTGTAGAAGGCTATATCATTTGAAATACTCTAGAAAGTCTCAACAGAAAAACCAAATTTTTCTTCTATGGAAAACTGGAAAGTTAGAAATTTGGTTTTTCTCTGAACTGAAAATGTTCTATTTTAAAATTTCCAGCAGAATATAAACTTATGAAAGTTGTAATTCTGAAAAACAAAAATATTTTGTTAACTATTTAAACCATTAGAAGATTGTGATTATGTATAATAATGTGAGTTTGCATTCTATGTTTATATATGTATATGGTATTTGTAATGAATATCCTGAATATTTGTATAAAGATACTTATGTAACCTCAAAATTATAAAGCTGCAATGACATTTATCAGACCTAAAATGATATATTAGACCTGAAATAATTTACTTTTATTTTTCCCATAGGATGAAAGGAATGGTTTCAATGCCTCAGTTTTGTCCACAGTGCATTTAAAGCAGTGGTGAAAAAACTCCTCTGACCTTTCAGGGAGGCCTTAACATTTTTACATTTTTCTGCTGAGAGGAGACAGTGCAAAAAAGCTAAAGAACACATGTCAGAGCAAGCACTGAAGTTTGGCAGAAGTGCTGAACTTCACACACACAATACCTCCCAGGAATCGGCTGGGAGCCCACTGAAGTCAATGGGAATTTTTGACTGGCTGCAATGTGCTTTGGATCTGATCCAAAAAGGCTCTGTTCAGCAAAATACTTAGGTGGATTTTACTTCAGGCATGAGCTTAATGAGACTTTAGCAGGTACTTAAAAGTCATGCACACTTGCAATTTTTTTGAATGCAGGCTCGATTTTTTTGAATTTGTTAAGATCTCTACCATGTGATTTGCTGCAAAGTAGTAGTAAGAGAAATCTTGAAGCAGTGTTCTTTAGTTGCCTAAATACACAGAGAAAACAAAATTCAAGGGAGATGCTGGGCTACACTTCTCAAAGGAACCACAAAAAAGTCAACTATTTCAGAATGGGAAGTGAGAAAAAGCAGACGTTATAACCATGGGATTTTCCAAGTTTTTAAATATGAGGCCAAATTTGCTCTGTGGTAGGACTGAAAGATCAAAGCAAAGAAGGTATAAATTGGCATATCAATCACTCAGATTAAAGGTTTGATTCATCATGTATCTGCTCCCAAAGTGGAAAAAAATGCGAAACAGCATTTAATAAAAATTTTGGCCTCTGGATTGCAGTCACTTCCATGCCAAAGCCTGCTTCACCCACAGTAGATCTATTTGCAAGTGAGAAATAGATTATAGTTTTTATTTTAAAACTAGGAGTAGGAGAACTGCTTAAATACCTATAGAAATTAAAATTAAGCTAAAAATGCAGCCTTGTGGATTTCAGCAGCTAGGAGCTATTGAAATAAGATTGAAATTTTCAAAGAGAACATTTCCTTTCTGACATTAAAGAAAATATAGACTTGGGCTCTGTGGGGAGAAAAGTAGGTATGAAGTTGGTAATAAGTTGAGAGGGATTAGAACTGAATTCCCAGATCTGGATCTAGGCAGGCTTCAGAATTCAAACCTCATGCTATCGGCTGAAATCTGAAGTCTGACGACACAACGCTTGAGTAAGACAGGATTTGAATTCAGTGGTAGAACTGATATTCTGAAGGGATATTTTTTGTTAGTTATTAGCAAGTGTGATCTTTTCATGTCCCTCAATAAATTGGGACTCTTAAGTCAGTATATTTTTTTCTGTGGTTTTAGTTTAGCTCTTTTACAGTGATTTGGTTCTGTGGACCTGTTTTACTGTTCTGATACAGACATGTTTAATACGTAGTGAAAACATGATCACAAATATATACTAGGTTTTCTTGATACCACATTAGAGGGCTCTGTAAGTGTAGTCACCACATAAGCATCCTGCTCTTCTAGTAACCAAAATATTTATGCAATTTTATCACAGCATTCAAGATGAATCCCTAGCCACCCTCGGGGGATGCTTCCATCAGATCCATTGTCATTTTCTGGAATGACAGTCCTGCAGTGTGAAACCTGAGAAACAATAAACCCCTAATAAGGGTAATCGGAAAGCTCAGCCCTTGCAGGACCACATTCTGAGGTCGGGTGACTCATGTAAAAGCAATCCAGGCAGTCATGAGACAAAGTTTTTGTAGCCACATCAGCTTTCCAGCATTTGCTGCAGTTCCCAAGTCTGACTTGTGCTCATTGTATTCTTTGTCAGATTTATTAATGCATTGTTCTGGGTTTTAAATTACAGCCCTTAGCAATCATGTTCATACAGATCTGTGGCGGGCAGCAGAGAAGTCTTAGAAGCAGAAATAAGCACACACACAGTCTCTACTCTCTGCAGGATACTGCTCGCTTAACTCTATTTTAAGATTGAAACTTTCTGTGAAGTTATCGAGTTTCTCCCTTCCATTTTCCATTTCACAAGCCTGTACTGCAGTTCTGGCTTATGTCTTCTATCCCCAGGAAGCAACCTGCCAGACCACTGTGAGGATGAGACATTCCTCCAGGCTGGGTTGGCTGCCTTGCTTTCTTTTACCTCAAATAATTTCCAAATCAGGAATCTTAATCAAGTAGATTAAATCAGATTTCATTTAGGAAGAGCGCTGGATTTTAGTTCATACTTGTGAATTTAACCATGGCAGCTTAAGACATGACTGGCTTCACACACTCATACTTTCTCTCTGCTCTGTCCTTTGTCCTTTTCTCATGCTTATGGTAGCAAGTGAAGCATGACCGTGTTACTCTAAATCACAGTCCTATGTTTTTAAATTGTTTAGGCAGTATTGTGTACAGTATGAGACTGGGAAAGCCTAGGAATGGATTCATAACTCCCCTGTTGTTCCCCTTCTGGGGAAGCACAGTGGTTTACACTGCTGCAGATGAATCACCACTGCTCGATGCTCAGAAACATTTGAATTATACTTATTTAAAGAGTCTGAATAAAACTAAGGATATCAATAGTTCCTCCAGGAAAAAACTAAAACTACTAATAGATAACTGATACAATAAATAATAAATATATAATAAATATCATTAGATCATACACATAAATGTACACATGGTAAGTGGAAGTTCTGTACCAGATGAAGGGTAAGTGACATGTGGACATTTATACAGAAAACAAAATAATTTGCAGAAGTATATGGGTGATATAACTGATGGTTTTGGACATAAGTAGGGCAGCTACTTCTGTGTTCTTCAAGTACAAGAGAGTATGGCAACCATGATCTCAATGTGAAGTCACTGAAGCCACTGAAACAACTTCTCAGATGTGTCTGGGCTTTATAGAACAACTTCAAATCACCAGGAGACAGATACCAGAAGGTTTCCTACCCAGTGTGAAAGGAGAAAGGAGATTTTTATCTCTGGAAACCATGGAGTGGCAAATTCCGAAAGCACAGCAGTTGCTATTACTAGTTACTAGTGCTTTCTTTACAGAATAAATGAATAGTGGTCAAAGAAAAGCAGGAGAGGAAGCAGCATTCATAGCTCAATGGATGTGCTGTGTTTGTTTCAGAAAATCATTATGCTGGACTTCCTCATCCCACAGAAATGTGACTTGGAAACTTTACCAAAGCTCCTAATTGGAGCACTTTTTGGAAATGATGCTTCAACTGGGCACAGCGTATAAAGAAGGAATGAGGAAGCTCTCAATAGCAGCTCTTTAGCTGAGATAGCTTTTACTGGGTTTCAGCAGTTTCACTGGCTCAGAAACATGAGGTACAGGACAGTTTTCCATCTGCTAGAAGCAGACTTTTTGTGATCAAGTAATCTTCATTCCACATGCTAGGTTTAAGGCGCAAGAGCTGCCACTGTTCCAGGTGGTTGTAACAGTGTGTACTGTATAAAGGTGTACACTTCTGATGTGTTTTTAGTTTATGGACTAGACTGCATCTATTCTTACTTAATCCAGCTGTAGATTAAACACATCTCTCAAATATCTGTGAATGGTAGCTTTTAGGACCTAGGATTTGTGCATGAAAACAATATTTGGACCTAGAACGGAGGACTGAAGCCTGGCTTAAGTAACACTTAACTAAACACAAAAATCATAGCATAAGCATAATGTCCAAGACATTCAATATTTCTATGACATCTGAGGGCACTGTTAGTCCTGACTCTCCCTGCCTAGCCTGCCTTAGGGCTTTTCCCATGATTCTGATAGCCCATGACCTCATTTAAGTTCTTTCCTGAGCTGTTTCCCAGGTGTTTATTTTGAATTGTTATGATTTCATGGGATGATCCTGTACTTGCCTCAAGTCACCCACCTGCATTTATCAGATGATCACTAGGCCATCGATGGGACCTCTCTGTTGCAGCCCAGTCCTTCTGAGGTGCCACAGGCTGGTTCCACCTCATCAAGGGCATGGCCAGTAATGGGATTGCCTTTAGGTTTTGGCTTATCCACCATTCTCTGCTCCCAAAAGGTCTCCCTTTTTACTGACCCAAAGCCAGATGGCTTCACAGAGTGTTCTGTGCTCACTGAAACTCTCCTTTAGTGTATTGGATTCGCATGGCCAGGTTTTTGCAGTGGGGGCTACAGGGGTGGTTTCTGTGAGAAGCTGCCAGAAAGTTCCTCCGTGTCTGACAGAGCCAATGCCATCTGGCTCCAGGATGGACCTGTCCCTAGCCAAGGCCGAGTCAATCAGCCACAGCAGTAGCACCTTGGTGATAGCATATTCAAGAGTGAAAAAACAGGTTATTGTTGTGAAGTAATTGTAGCCAGAGAGGAGTGAGAATATGTAGAGGGACAACTCTACAGGCACAAGGGTCAGTGCAGAATGAGGGGCAGGAGGTGCTCCGGGCACTGGAGTTGAGATTCCCCTGCAGGCCATGCTGCAGCCCATGGTGAGGCACCTGTGCTCCTGCAGCTCTTAGAGGTCAACAGGGGTGCAGAGATCCACCTACAGCCCCTGGAGGGCACTCATGCTCGAGCAGGGGGATGGATGAGAGGAGGCTGTGATCCTGTGGGAAGCCTGTGCCAGAGCAGGGTCCTGGCAGGGACCTGTGTGGACCCATGGAGCGGGACCCATGCTGAACCAGTTCGTGAAGAACTGTCTCCTGTTGAAGGTACCCCACACTGGAATGGGGGAAGGACTTCCCTCCCCGAGCAGCAGCAGAAACAACCTATGATGAACTGACCCTAACTCCCATTTTCTGTCTCACTTGTGCTGCTGGGGTGGAGGTGGCAGAGCCTGGAAAGGAGGGAGGGGCTGCAGGGAAGGTCTTTTTAAGACTTTTTATACTTCTTGTTATCCTGCACTGATTTTGATTGGAAATAAATTCAGTTAATTTCCCCAAATGAAGTCTGGTTTGCCCATGACAATAATGGGTGAGTGATCTCTCCTTCCTCTTATTCCAGCTCATGAGTCTTTGGCTATAGTTTCTCTCCCCTGTCCAGTTGCAGAGGTGGGTGATGGAGTGGCTTTGGTGGGTACCTGGAATCCAGCCAAAGTCAAACAACTATAATGAGTCTTCCATAAAATGAGTAGGCATCATTTTGAGATTTTGGTAAGATCATTGTTATGATTATGAATGGAAAAGCATTGGTTTTGGTTCTACATGGCTCATTGATACTTGTATCTTTTTAATTCAAGAAGACAACAGAAATTAATGCAGAGTGGGATCCCAAAAGCTGATTGTGAATTTAAAACATGTCATTTCTTATTAAACACAGAGTCTGCTTCTACAAAACTATATTTGAGCATCTTTTTCAAGCACAAGATTATCTTTCCTTGTTTTGACCATACTGCACTACCCTTTAAAATCTGAAACCAGCTTAAAAGTATCTCAGTCTTAGAAATTCTGCACTCTGCAACTTTGGAAGACCCTTCCCTGCTCTCAGCTAAGGTTAAAATATAATCAAGAAACAGCTCTTGTGTAAGAAAAGAGACCAAATAACAAAGGTACTTCAAAGGAAGTTTGAAAAATAATAATTCTATAATCTTTCTAGCAACACTCACATGAACACTGGGAAAAACCCTTTAAGATTTTTCTTTTAGCACACTCAACAACATGGTTAAATATGGGATTGCCAAACTAAATGAAGGAATCTTGATGGCACTTATCTCACAAGGAACAGCTTGAAATTTACAGCACCTGGAGGCTGTTGTTTTCATGCTGTTTTGTAAATGACACCATGGGAAAGTGGTAAGCCCTCTTTTAGAAGTGGAACTGTGGTAACAAACTGTTTGGAGTTAATTTGAAAAATGTTATCAGCAGTAGGTGACTGGTCAGCCAATGGGGTTTTTTTCATAGTCTTATAACCTGGGATATACCTGTGCTGCAGGTACAACACAAAATTCTCTCCAACAGCTTAATACACTAGGTAGTGCTAGAAATTTAGAGCTGGGGTCAACCTACCAGTAACCCAATTAGAGGGTAACTGTGGTTGCTTTTTTGACAGGTCAGTTACCTAGCCTGGTGCCGCCTTGTTCTGCTTATTACCCGCCCCTAAACTGAATTTAAGTAGAAGAAATGTCTCAAAGTAGAATTTAAATTCTACTCTGTCACAATAGTTTTGTGGCTGCAGTCCCTACTGTCCTTGGCCTAAATTTGGCCCCCAAATGTACAAGTGCAACTCTACAGTACATTAGCAGAAATCAATTAAGTCTCTCTCAATTTATGGCAACTGAAAGCTGAATTTGACCAATAAACTCTGCTGACCCTCTAAATGCCTGTATCAAATATAGTGCTGCTGTTCTAGTTTGAACCAGAAGAGAATTTAGCTATGTATCAGAAAATCAATTAAGTGAAGCCTTCAAATAATCAGAGCTAACCTCTTGACAAGCCCATGGAAACATGTATCAACACTATTATAATAATAAGGAAAAAGTATAAAAGTAGGTATGAAGCTACATTAGTTTTACATGTACACTATTTGGAAATAGAGAGAAATATCCACATAAACTCACATTCTTCTAAACAGAGAATTTTATCTCCAGGAACTATAATTTGAAAAAGTTCTACATTATGCTGTGTCTGTCTAATGTGATGGCTTTGATATTTTTGATTAATTAAGCCACTTTGAGTGATTTCTGCTGATTAGTATACAACAGAGGAATATTTAGATGTCTCAAATTAGACATAACAATAGGAATATATAGGGCTGAGAAGGAGTGATAGGGATGGTGTCAAACACCTTTTCAGAGGCAAATGGCTCAGGATAAGGGGAAAATTGGGGAGTACACAAGTCTGCTCAGATTTAAATTAGGAGAATCTGAAGGGAAGTGTATAGTCATTAAACACAATATCAGCATCAGAACCTCCAAATATCTCACACCATCACTCAAAAGCTGTTACTTTACTCAGTAAAGCCCATTGCAATCCTTTCACATTTTTTTCAGCTAGCAGCTTCCATCTTTGACTGAATTGCTAATTGTTTCATAATGAAGCTCACATATTTTCTTACTGAGAGTGAAAGAGGAAGTGTTTTTACTTTGAAGGGTAAGTCACAATAATGCTTTAGTTGATTGAATAGTGTTTCAGGAAGGGGTTGAGAAAGCTTTGAGAGGCTTTTGCTATAGTGCTTCCTGATATTAGATTTATTGTGTTCTTCTGACTGCAGTGATATAATTAGATAGCTCTTTATTATAGTTAGATAGGTCTCTATTATGCAGAGATAAAAGCATACCCAAAAATCAATTAAATAAAGCTTTTTGCTTTAGCTGACGCATTTTGCTAAAGTCAGTGCTCTTTTTATAAGCTACCTAGAGTTCTGCTTCTCCAAACAGCTGTTTACTATAAAATAATTGGCTCTGAAGGTCCAGAGAATGAGGGTGGTGTAGGACAAAGAGGTTCACTTGTATGGCTTAGGTTCTGGGCAAAGGTCCTGTGGTGGAAGCTAGACATAGAGTATCATTTCTGTAGGGAAAGACTGCCAGCTGAAACTTTGATATCCAGTGATTTACTTTTTTCCTCTTCCCCCCTGCCAGGAATACAGTATCAGCTGATGAAGTGATAATTATATACATAATTAATTCTTCATATTCACTCTTCTTCTATGGACTTTTTATGTATGTGATGAAGTTACAGAGAAAGTTTCCACTTTTGGTGGGGTTTTTTGGGTTTTTTTTCGTTGTTTTTTAAAAATTAAATATAGCATAAAGGTCAGCAGTCATGTGCTAAGTCAGAACAAGGTTCTTCTCTTTTTTTTCTTCTTTTAACTGAAGTAATATAACAAATCTGACAAGTAGAGGAGGAATATTTTCTTCTAGCATACCCAGTCACATCAGATCGTAAAGCATGTGAAAGAGAAAATTGTTATAAAAATAAGTAAACTGATACTGTGATTATAGCATACATTTCTCAAATAAAACAGCTGGTGAATTTTGTACAATGTGCCTTCCATACTGTGAAATAGCAAAACAACACATTCCAGCAGTAAGGACTTTCAGGGTGGTAGTCTGTATAATGTATTCAAAGGATCTCACTGATGATTCAGAAAACCTTGTGTGATCAAGATCTTAATCTCTCCCTTCTGGTTGTATTTTAACAAATTCTAAGAACAAATTACTTACTAACAAGATTTATTAAAAAAGATTGGGAAGAATATACAGCACACCTGAACACCAGTCCTAGATATAAAGTCTGGGGCATTTGACAGATGGAAGTGGGGGCAATATATTATTTTTTGAAACAACAACAACAACAACACAAATAAAAACAAACAAACAAAACTCAAGAAAAGGAGGTTTAAATTCTCAGTTTCCAGACAAATGAAGTTGTGGAAGTTAGGCATCTGCTTTCCTGAAAGTAGTTCTGCTCAGAACACAGCTCTCATGGCCCTCAGTAGTTATAAAGTACTTTGCACTTCTTCAGATCAGAGCCTGGGCATGGAGAAAATCAGCTGGCAAAAAGACATTTAAAAGAATCTGTGCATTGATCATCTGTAGTGGGAAAAATGTTTGGCTCAGTGGTATATTGAGTGTCACAGAAAATATTCAGTGCTGAGGGATAATCTTGCTTTTATCTCTCAGCTCTGCAGCTCTTTGCTGCTCATTTACTTTCTTATCACATTGTCTCCCACACCTCCAGCATCTGTTCTGGTTTTGCATCTCAGTTTCTGCTTTTCTTATTTGCTCTAAAATTGTCTGCTTCTTGTTCCATCACTCTGTTTCCTGGGTCTTTTTAGAGCAGACACTGAATGGTTCTGCCACTGCAGCAGGTCCTATGCCCTGGCTGATGCAATTCCAGGGAAAGTCCTGTGTGTCCCTCAGGCTTTTGAGCAGAGAGGATAGAGTTTTATAGGTTTAGCTATTAAACCATTGAGCAGATACCAATGGAAACATTCAGGGTCTATCAACTAGTTTGAGTGGACGTTCAGAACAGAAAAGAAACCATTACTGGAGGTGATCTGCGTGAAGCTCCTGCCCTAAAAAATATCCTCAAAAAGCTCTACCATGGGGGTTCTGCCATATTGTTTAATTTCTGATGGAGTCTCTTATTTACTTTTGAAAAACAAGCATGAGAAATGCTTCAATATAAACAGGTAAAAGTTGGAAGGCATGTAAGTAATTGATTGTAGAAAGGATAGAAAAAATACTTCAGTCCTGCCTTTGCAGAGAGGAAAATCTCCAGATTAATACATATTTATATTTTCAGATTTCCATAATTCTTCTTCTTTTTTCTTTCTTTCTTTTTTTTCCCCCTCTGTGTTATTTTAGTACTTGTTGCATGTTAAGAAAACAGAATGGGAGGAATTTCTGCCACCCAGTTCATGTGTGAACAGATGCATATGTGAACATATGCATTTCATATAAAAGTAAATAGATCTGTGTTGTGGTATATATCTGCACATATCTATAAATTCAATGCAAGCAAGGTAGAGGTGGGATTGGGTTCTGCATTCAACAGCCTTATCAGATGTAAACCCATTTTTATTAGCCATGTGTACGGGCAGCAGTGTTTTTAATGAAGTTAGTGTATCTCTTGCAACAGATTAAAGTCAAATATGATACTCAGGAGTCTCCATCTCTGCTAACAGTTAAGCATTCCAATGTGAAGCAATTTCCAAAACACCATCATATGCAGTAGGCTCCTTCTTTGAAGTCAGCTTAGATGTTTTACTCCTAACTGGACATTAGAACATGAAGAATATTTTGTACTTTAAATATTGTCATCAATATGTTCCCTTTCTGATAGGAAAATAATGCTGGTAAAATTAGAATACTGGATCAGCCTGAAAAGTGCTTAAGTACTTGCTTTTGACAAAGAGAAGAGAAACACCCAAAATGTCCAAATGATTTTCTTGGGGTTTTTTTTCCATCTCTCTGCAGCAGTTAGAGGACACTGATAAACAGAAAAAGAAATTTAATTGTGTTTGTGGTATTTGGTGCAGTTCTGCAAAGTCACACTTTCTAGTTTTTCTGGGATGAAGTATTTGCCCAGGAATTCAAAGTAGGCCTCAATTTCATGGCTGTCTGTGATTTGCAAGAACTCTCTTTGAATTAATGGTCAGCTTAAAAGCTTATCTCATCTTATCTCCTACTCAGCTTGAGCCAGAAAATTTCACCTGCTGCAAAGTACTATGTCCCAAGATGAAAACCACAATCTTCTCTGCCAAATTTGATTTAAATTAAGTAAAAAAACTGTCTTTATATTAATGCTGACCAGTCATGGTTGTTTCAAGTGTGTTTATGTGCCAACAGCTTTTCACTTCTGCCAGATTCCCATTAGAACTTCTGGAAGGTATTTCTGTCTTCTCTAATGAACCCTCAGAAACACCGATTGCTAGAAATACAGATGTCCTGAACTAGTGGGTGAAGTTAAACCACGATTTCATGCAAAATTTATTTGAGAATTTGTTACGTTTTCCACCGTACTTGTCCTCCTTGTAAAATTACATCTGCTGGATTACGCTTTCTACGTTAAGTTTTAATATGTGGAACTGCAGGGCAAATTTTGATTTCCAAGTATCTTGGAGGTAATTAACTGTTGTTATCTTTTCCCAGTGGAAAACATTTTTTAAAAATTTTTTTTCCCAGTGGAGAGGTTTTTTTTCAAGTATTTCTAGTGGTCTTCAGCTGTTCAAGCAGACTGCCAAAGTTCTCTGTTTTCTGTTAGCTGAGATTTAATTTTTTGTCCTTCTGAAGTCAGTATTTATTTGCTTTGTAAATGAATAAGTAACGAGGTGGATTGTGCTTGGTTTATTCTCTCCCCCAAAACCTTTGCAGATGGACCATGTGAGCCAGCAGGAACAGAACCTCACTTCCATACTAAAAATGAATGAAATTTGCAAATTCTTACTTTTTTCTGAGGTAATTCTCAGACAATGCTCCCAGAGAGATATAAGGAAAATGTTTTGTCTTGATTTTTTACTACATAATAGAAATATTTGGAGGGAAAGAGTACTCCTTACATTTTCTATCTCTTTTTAATCTCAAACATTCTAAAACTGTTTTGGTCCACCAGCTCCTTTAGAAAACACACGTTGTTTACAATAGTCCTGGCTTAGTTTCCAGATGACACAGGTGGTCTAAAAATATGGAAGTAATTTCTCTGAGCAGAAGAATCATTACTCTACTAATCTAAGTCACACATATTTGCTACAGGACACAAAGAGGAGTTGAAAACAAACATTTTAATTTACACATGGTAGGAAATTATGAGAATATAGAAAAGAGTTTGAATTTAACATTTTGAAAGCATGAGCTTGCACAATCAATACACCAAGGGCAGTTGGTTGTTGATAGGCAGGTAATAATCCAGATTCTCCAAAGCTCATGTTCTGGTTTCCATCATGTTCCCACTTGGAAAAAATATGAGAAATTTAAGAGTTTTTTGTGGTACCTTGGGAAGAGTGGGGAAAAAGAAGAGAGAACAGTTCTGTAAGAAATTAAACTCTCATTCACCTTGAACACTTCTTCCAGCAGCTGGAATCTCAGGTGAAATGTTGTCTCTCTGCTAGTGCTTCCAAGTAAGAAATGTTTTGTACATTATTACTGTACTTAAAATTAGAATGTGTGGTTTTGTTAGATTTTTTCTGCAGGAACTTCTCTCAAAAGGCTACCAGACCATCAAAAACCACCTAAGGTAAAATAATTTAATATGGGAGGAAGCAATAAATTTTAGAGGCTGTGGATTCCATTTGGGCATATGTTATGAGAATCCTGTAAATATTAGTTATCATGAGGACCCCAGCACACATGATTATAAAAGCTTGATCCAGAGAGTAAGAAATCCTGCACAATGCAGTCTGATATCTTAGAAATGTAAATATGTAACGTGAAATCTCTTTATTTTAACAACAGTAATTTTTGTTTGTTTTGCAAATGGCTGTTCCCTGTAAATGTCATCTTCTTTTTTTGGCTTTTAAAAATTTGCTTAAAGAAAGGGAAAACATGAAATAGAAAATTGTTCTTTGGAACTGCTTGAACAAAATCTTGGATCCTTGGATGTTCTCATCCTGCTCTTCTAGATTTTATCCCTCTACTGGAGCTGGAAATGTATGTGTTTAACATAGTGTAGCAGTCATAGGATCATTTAAATTTTGAAAGTGAAAAAAAATTATGTATTATCAATAGAATGTTAAACTGTTTTTAGAGGTGGGTCTATTATAACTGCTGGCTAATTGTCCAAATAACATATTTAGTAATTTTCCTTTCTTCATTTGTATTAGTTACTTGATAGATTTTGATAGGGTTTTGATATTCCTAAATCAGTTTTAGAAATTCCAAGAAAGGAACATGAAACTGAAACTCCGAACTTCTAATCAATGCATATTCAATTTCTAAGAATGAAAAATGGTTTTAATATGTGTAATGCTTGGGCTTTTATCAAAACATCTGTATTTTTACTTCTTGACTTACTTATGACTTAAAATATCTATTGGTGAAAGAATATATCTTAGTAGCAGCCATAGCTATGCAGTAAATGCAGACAAAATTATGCAAAGGAGAGTAATCTTAACACTCTTCTTCTAAGAGTCCTTTTAAACTCCTGTAGTCATGACAAGAAATAAAATCAGTGTCATTTAATTTAGAGAACACCTGCATCCCTCTTCAGGTATCTGAATTTTCTTTCTTTTCTCGACATACTGAGTAGAGAGAATTACTAATTTGAATGAAAGACATGGGTTTTAGAAGTCAAAGATTGTAACACTGTAGTGTCACTGTAAACATGAGGCTTTGATTTGCAATGCAGAGACAATGATCACACTCTTTAGAGTGCTACTAATAAAGAGATACCTATATAGAATAGGGAGACCCATTTAAAGCCAGGAAATTTATGGACCGTGATGTGGACACATACACTCAAACTAAGTCTATTTCAAAATTAAGTGGTTATGCTGAATGAGCAAAAGGCTTTCTTTCCAGGCTGGATGCACCTCTTAAGTCTTCTGGTTTTTGTCATGAAATACAACTTTTAGCTGATCTCAGGGTTTATTTACTCATTGATCTTGCCTTTTGTTGACTTTGGTATGTGAAGCACCCAATCAATCATGAGCACCTGTTCAGCTGAGTCATCTGCTCTGAGATGGCACACTGGCTACATGTGTCAGCCCTGATCAAGTCTTTTTTTTTGGCAGACTCTTCAGTTAGGCAGAAGTGAGTGAGCTACCTCATCGTATCATTGTTCCTACAGGAGGAAAGGGAAGGTGCTGTGATCACTGAGGTATGCAGGTGAAAGGCAAATTCCATAAATGGCACAGAAGTTGGCTGTAGTCTAGTTGTGTTTAAATGTGATTGTCTGACATTTGTTCTTTGCTGACCCCTGCAGATTGCCTCCAGTTTTGAACCCCTCGACTTTTGATGTTGCACGCCTCCTTGCCATCATATATGGCATATATGGTCATCTAATCTTGAAAGAAAATAATTAAGTTCTTTTTTTGCCAGAAACAATAACTTGACATTTTCCCTTTACCCTTCACATGTGATGTTGATTGGTGTTGCAAAAGTATATTAGACTGTTAAGAACTTAAACCAGAATTGCACCAGGCTATAACTGATAACAATTCAGGGCTGAAGCAGGTTTGTATCAATTGCTGGGAATTTGGACATGAAGGGAACATGCAGTGTAGAAAGGTGGGGAAACTCACTTATCCTATCTCTAATTAAATAATGAGTACAGGAAAAAAAATGAAAGCAATGCATTAAACCCACTTCTATCAGTTTTAGGATTTTTGTGTCAATGCCTTGAGTGTTCATGTAGGGATCCAGGGGAATCCAATTTTCTTTAACTGAGGTGATCATAGGGTTGTTTCTATGGTATTTGAATTTGCCCACTTGTGCTTCTTTGAAGCTGTGGAATTGGCTTATCCCTGCTATTTGGACAAATATTGGGTTGTCATGAAGCAATGAAAAGCAAAACGCTGTGACTGTAAACATTTAATTGACATTTTTGTCTCCATTAAAAGCTGTTTTCTCATTACACTAGTCTAAACCTTCAGCATCTTCATGCTTTGCTTCCACTTTTATCATTGAACTGAGAATAAGATTTTCTGACAGATATCTTCTATCCTACTGCATGCATATTTTATTTTTGCTTCCACATTTGGGAAAATTTCAGGAAGTGTTGAGCTGAAAGGTACAGATTCTTTGTATTAAAATTCTATTACAGAACTGCCATAGATAAAAATTAGATAGAAACCTGCCAACTAGATAAAAATTTAAAATCAACCTTGTGCCAACTCCACAGAATACCTGGTGTTCTTCTTGACCCTGGGACCAATTAACACAGCTCACAATAGTGAGTGGTCAGGGTAGTGCCAGATTCTGTGTGTTGAGCTGTTGTGTGGGAATTGTTCACCTCTCTTGTACACTCTGTTATTAATATTGTTGTTGTTGCTGTTCATTTCTTACCACATTGTTTCTAGTAAATTTTCCCTATGTCCACAAGTGATATTTAACTTTTGCACCTCCAATTCTTCTCTCCAGTCCTTTGCAGAGGAAGAGGGAGGAGGAGGAGGAAGTTAATGAGCAGTGCATGGTTTGGAGTGTTCTCAGGGGAACACTAAATTGGGGAAGAACTCTAGACTGGGGAATACCATTCCTAAACCATGACAGTTTAATAGGTATTTTGGGAATAATATCTTCTGTGTGTTGGTACAAAGCCTTTGTTTATTTAGCGAGATGCTGCAAAAAATATCAAGTCTTTTTTTTTGAGGACTGGCTACTGCTTTGTACTTGCTTTATCTTGTGCTGGGATATGTTAAATTTATTTTGTCATTTATTGCTTTTGTCTCACGTTCTATTCACATCAGACTAGTGGACTGTCTGAAGAATGCTTTTTTTAGAATAGAATAGAACACAATAAAATATTTTAAGTTGTAAGTGATCGATAATGCTCATCTTGTCCGACTGCTTGATCACTTCAGGGCTGATCAAAAGTTAAAGCATTTTATTAAGGGCATTGCCCAAAAGCCTCTTCAACAGTGACAGGCTTGGGACATCAATCACCTCTCTAGGAAGTCTGCTCCTGTGGTTGACCACCCTCTCTGTAAAATAAAAATGCTTCCTTATGCCCAGTATAAACCTCCTCTGGCACAGTTTTGAACCTTTCCCATGTGTCCTGTTATTGGATACCAGGGAGAAGAGCTCAGCACTTTCCTCTCCCCCTCCTCAGGAACCTGTAGAGAGCAATGAGTTCACCACTGAGCCACCTTCTACGCAAACTACACAAACCCAAAGTCCTTGGCTGCTCCTCAGAAGACATTCCCTCCATCCCTTTCATCAGTTTTGTCATCCTCCTCAAATTGTGGGGCCCATTTTCCATTGTTAGAATTCTTTGATATTCAGTTTTTGTGTGAAGATGTTTGAGGGTTTTTAAAAAAGCTATAAGCTAACAGCTGTCAGCTGCTTTTTGACAAAGGACTTCATTAGCATCAAAAGAGGAGCTGTCCCAGTACAGATCTGACCTCTACCTTGGCATCACTTAAGCTGACCATCACAACCACATGCTAAGCCATGTGCTCCTGCTTTATAGGTTGTCAAGATGCACCTGTAAGGCAGAAGTGTTTCAGGATCGTATCTGTGCACTCCTCAAAGCAGAGTTATTTGTTAATAGGAAAAATGTCATATCTGGAATCTGTAAACCCATTTTAAGAAATATCTTATTTTTATACAAGATTAAGTGAAAGTATTCCGTCAAGCCTTTGAAACTTCGTGACTTGTTTGGAAATATATTTTCTGTCTGCCAGTAGACCTACTGAGATTACAGTTTACAAGGTATTGTTGGGTTTTTTATTAGTTCACAAATCTGGATCATTTTCTTAATCTTGACTTTCTGAAGATGTTCCTTCTTATTGCAAAAGACTAATGAAAGTGAATTTTGGAAAAACACCTTAAATCTTTCTATTCACTTTTCTTACTGTTCTTCTCATTCATGCTGCAGTCTTGTTTGCCAGTGAAAACACAAATTTAATACTGGGTTTCTTCATATAGGAGACTTTGCAAATATAAATGTACTGCTTTTCCTTTTAAAGTGATCTACCTTCACTTGCCATCAAATTCATTCTCTTACAGAGCATGTACATTAAACGTGGTCTCTTTCCTTTCCCTGAGAGTTTGCTCTGGTTTTACTTATTGTCCTTAATCAGGCCATTTGTCCTGTTTTACTCAAGCTCTTCTTGCTCAGTGCAAAATTCCTTTCATAATCATTCTTATAAATTACTATGGCATGAACTCCCCATGAACCCCACAAGTTGCCTCAAGCATTTCAAACAATCAGCTGTGATACATTGGTGCAGTAGGCAGTGAAGAAAAAAAATTGAGGCTTGATCAAATACTACCCTGCTTCATCGAGGCCATTATTTGTTACAGGGAGTTTGTCACAAAGGGGTTGGCCCATGTTTTTTATGGTTATCTCTTGGAATACAAGAAAGATGCCGTATGATGTTTTCACTTTAAAGCCAGGAAACACCTGACTTTCTTACTTTTTTTCTTTACTTTTTTTTTCCTTTACTGTGAGGATGACTGAGCAGTTGCACTGTTTTCTCAGAGAGGAGGTAGAGTCTCCATCTTTGAGATATTACAAAACCACATGACAACCTGCCTGAGCAAGGGGCTGGACCAGGTTGCCTCCAGAGGTCCCTTCCAACCTTGGCCATTCTGTGATCTTGTAATTTTCACTTTTCCACCTTTCATTTGGAAGGAGATAATAAATTTTAATTTGTTTCTTCTTCTGGCTAGCATTGGGAAAATTGGATTTTGCTGATTCTTTATTTTGAGAAAAGGCCAGTCTGTACTCTAAACTAGCTATGAGGTTCCCCCTGAAAAAAACCTGAAATAAATAGGGGCCTCCAGGAGACTTACCTCATGCAGAGATAGCTGTCTATAACTATAAGACCAGAGTAAGTAGTTTAGAGAACGTGTGTAACTTCTGTATGCCTTCAATTAGGGAAGATGAGTTCCACTGTTGGCTTATGTATGGTCCTTCTCTCTTGCCTATTTCCAGAGTGGCTCTGATCTCTTAGGAGATTTTCTGTTTTCATTAGTGTGGATATTGTGACATGAGAGTATAGGGGAAAAATACTGCACTTTTGGCTGGTGTGAAATCATGCTGTTTGGAGAGACAGGGTGAGGTCAGTCTGCAAGTGTCCAACACAACAAATGTAAATGTATATTCATGTTTGCTCTCAAGGATTTGTTACTAGACTCTATCCCCTTGCCCTGGCAGGTGGTAGAACAGTCCCTTAGCCTTCCATTTTATATTTCTGTGTTATAGAAGCACAGAAAGAGTACTAGCTGGCAGAAGATCTCATGCTCTGACTTAGTTGCTATTTATTTTGTGGTGTAAGGCTGCTTTGCATAACTTGGTAAGCACATACCTGTGTTGCATACCATGCATCAAATACCTAACATTGCAGATTGAGTAACAGGCACCAGTCTTTAAAAAAGATCTGTAGTCACGGGTATTTAAACTTTGCCTAAATAGTTCCCCTTCGTTGAACACACAGCTTGAACGTTTCCCACCTGAGTGGCACATAATGGGCTTTTACTGGTAATGGTAAATAGAACAGGCCTTACAGTGCATCTCCATATAGTTAAAACTGTCCTTCTGCTCCATTCCCACCCCTCATAAATGGAGTTGTGGAGGATTGCAGCTCAACAGTTTGGCTACATCCCTGACTCCTGCTCATTCCTACATGCTTTCTGAGCTTCCAAGTGAAAGAGCAGAATTAATGCACTGTGTAACATGCAGTAGTCATTTTCTTGGTGGCAACTGCAAAATAAATGGCTATTCTCACCTGGTAACCTGTACTGACTTTATTATGAAGAGTTTTGCTTTAGTATCATAAGTTCTTTAATTGTGAGCAATTATTCTTTTAATTATTCTCGTTCTTTTAGTTTTTAATATATGTGTTTGGCTTTCTGATATCTATCATATGCTGCTTTCTGAAATTTTGCTACTTAATGTGTGATATTGAAAGAAATAAAAAGAGATATTAACTTTTCTATAGTCTTAAGAGCGCATACTTGAAAACTTACTGTTTCTAAGCATCTCAGTTCGTGTCTTGCCTCAAAAGTACATTCCTTCATTGCATGGATGCAGTAGGGTATTGGCCACGTGGAATGTGGTTTTTATTGGTGTGTGTCTCACAGGAATCATCCCTAATTTAGGTTTAATGTGCAGGGGTAATTACTTTCTTATTTTTGCTAAATGTCTTCCTAACATCTGTACTACCTGAACTTTCACTTTATCTACTTCTAACATGATATTCTGTCTTAATTTACTAGGCTGGTAGTATTGTGATTATGTTATCAGAGAGTCAAAAATTTGGTTCTGTTATTTTTTTGTCTCTTTATGTGCACTTCTGAAGAGGTGTTTGTGCCTTTCACACACATTGATGCCCATTGTTCATTCGCATTCTCTTCCTTACTCTGTTCTGCTGCCCTGTCTTTGCATCTGGTATTAGTCTGAACTTCACAGTCCATTTATTTTTTGCTCTTTTGCACTTCACTGATATCACATACATGCAAAGATCTCTGAGTCACTGATTTCTTTCTCATTATGGGGGCATTTTTCCTTGTCTGCCATTCTTTGTATAATGACTTGTCAGAATTTTTGAATGTGTTTCCATGTAAAGGGAATTTCATTATCATCTTTTTTTCCCCCTCAATAACCATAGGTCTTTGGATTTTCTTCATCTCTTTTGCTTTGTATTTGTATGTCTTCTTTGCTGAATTTTCAGTAAATTTTCATGCTTTCTTTTCTCTGCCTTCTTAAATACCTTTTTGACTGCTTTGTTTGTGTTCTCTCTTTGGATGTGAGTTTGTTCACTAGCTGGGCATGTCTCTGGTTCTCTGTAGAGTTAATGGGATCTCTAAGCATTCACATTTGAGTGCCTGGATTTTTGTCCTGTCATTATTCTATCACCAATTAGTTCAGCCTGTACAGTTTGGTAATTGCATGAATCAGTCATCTTTGTGCAGTTTGCCAAAGCTCTGACCCATTGTTCTGCATTGATGGTTCTTGATTTATGCAAAAAGGAGTCTTTCATGTAACAGGAATTTTTAATGAATAAAATGCCCAGGAGCATTAAGATTTATCTCTGCCTGCTGATGATGTAGTGGGATGTCACCAAAGTATAAGACATCCTTCACCTGTAAAAACCATACCAATCTGCTCCTCTTGTGGTTTTTCTTCTTTTCCTGATTTCTAGAGTAATGAAAAAATCTGTTGTTTTCCTTCTTTGTTTGAGTAGTTCTATGCATTCTCTCTTTAAATGCCTATGTGCTGAAGCACTGGACTACATTGTCCCTCAACTTCTATTTTTGTTGTCTGTAAGATCACTTTGAATTTCTGTAATTGTACATAAGCACAAGCAAAGATAGTCAAAACAGGTCTACATTCACGTTTTTCTTTTTCTTCCTTCATGTGTAAGGTCTTCAACACTCTCACAAAGCTGAGCATTTTATCCTGAGGAAGATCCCTCCATTGTTCTGACAATGTTACTCTCACCTTTCTGTCCTCTCCATCTCTCCACTCTGAGTCTGGCCTCTAGTCACTTGTTCCTTATCCCCCTGGCTGTGTCCTGAATCTCTCACCATTTCATACTGTGGTATCTTTGCTCCATCAGCTCCATGCCTCACGCTTATCAAATATGTCTCACCTTTCCCTTAGCACATCTTTCTGCTGGTTTGCAGGTTTGCTGCTTTTAGCCACCTTTTTGCTCCTCCTCCTGAGACCTCTTCTTGCCACATCCACTTATCTTATATTTTGTTCTTTAGTGTAGGACTCAGAGAGATTCCTGTTCCTTCCTTGGGATCTGGCACATGTGATGAAATTGGTGTGGCAAAGAAGGTATTGCTTTATCCCTTGAAAAAGTGGAACAGCAGTTTTACCTGTTGAACCTATATAACCTCTACTGTACATATGGAAAATGGGATCATTCCCCCACCACCAGAAGACTTGTAGCACAATCCATTTTTAAATACAAATTTGAAAAGCACATTTTCCTGACACAAAGGCCATTACCTTGTCCTTTCATAGTTTCTGCTCCTAAAAGTAAACTTTAAAGAAACGATCACTGCTTTGTTTGGTAACACCACTGCCCAAACCTAAGAGAGGATACAAATTGAAGCCAGGTTCACTGTGTATGAAATGGATGGAGAACATGAGAACGTTTTCTGAACATTGACTCTGACTGAGAAGTTGCAGATAAAAAGGTGCTGCCTAAAGCAGGAAAAGTCTTGAAACTTTGTCCCCTGCACTATTCCTTATGTTCTGTTCCCCTTGAAATCTTCAGCTGCTTTAAGCAAACACTTTACCTCTCAGATAACACCATTATACAGATTACCTAGGTTTTACACTGGTGTGCAGGTTTTACAAGTTCATTCCAGACTTATCCCAAGGTGGTTTGCTCCCCTTGATGAAGAGTTCATTTGATACAGTCAAATGTAAGAATGGTTTAGATTGGAAGGGACCTTTAAGATTGTCCTGTTTCTGCTTCCCTGCTGTGGAAGGATTGTCTTCCTCTATACCAGCCTGCTCAGAGCCCCATCCAATGTGGTCTTGAATATTTCCAGGGTTTGGACATCCACATATTCAAACTCCTTTTATCAGATGAAATTAATGGGAGATGTTTTGGGAACCATTGCTTTCAACATTCATGAATCCCATGCTATGTGAAAATAAGTGGCCTACTGCAGATATTCAATGACAAAAACAACTTCAGTTTGAACTTTGTAGAAGTCTGGAGGATAATGACCCGAATTATTTTTTTATTATTTTTGTTTGCTCGTTTCTTCCCTTTGACCCCATTTTACTTTCCTTGAATGTATTTGACAGGGGAAAGGCAGAAGAAACTCTTTGAAGAAAGAAGTTTGTTGCATCAGGCAAAATATGCTGAGGCTGGGTACTGGCCTTTGGTAATGTATAACTGCATCCATGTCCCTGTTTGACCTGTGCCATGGTTTTGGGAGGACCATATGCTGAGGTCTTTTTCTGACCAGCAGTATGGATGAGAGTATACAGTTGTGTGTTGGGAAGGGAAAGACTACCCATTTGAAGGTGAGTCACACTGTGCCACTTGCCATCTCAGTGCTAGAGGCTAAGCTCTGGTCTGAGTTTCTTATATGGGAGAAGTCTAAATGGATCAGCTAACTGACCTGGGCAGGGGTCTGTTCCTCTTGTCAGTCTGTTGGCTTCCACAGAGAAATGAAGTTGGCTTCAAAAGAATTGAAACTGGACCATTATTTTCTTTAAGCTGTGACATGGATGTGGACATTCTACTTTTATGTTAGTAAACCACAGGCAGTTTCGTGGACCTTCAGAAACTATGAACAGAAAAGGGCCAAGAGCTGTCCAAACAGTGTGTGTCCTTCTTACATATCTCTTCATGTTTCATTTCCTCTCCCCATACAACCCTCTAGTTTTAACTTGTGTACTATGGGCTTGCATATGTTTGTGACTTTTAATTCTACAAGAGCTTTTAGACTCCATACTGCAGTATGTGATAACTTGTACCAGGGAAGTTGCACTTAAGGACAAAACTGGAAAAAAGTAAAAAAGCTGATGAATGTATTTAAAGACAGCAAAAATAAAATAAAAATTTCAAATGTATCAGTTTAATGCAGCTGTCCTCTCCTTTTCCCCACCTAACTAATGTTTGAAAGAGGTTCTTGATAAAATACCAGTGCCGAATAACTATTGTTATACTGTTGGTATGTTATCACAGAGTATGTTGTGATAAGCTGTGACAGATATGTTAAGCTGAATTTTTGTGTTGAAAAGTCACAGATAGTTATAAAGCAGTAAGTTTGAATTCCTGATATGTTGCCAGGAATCCCCCGCTGCTCAGGCTGGCTGGCATGAGAGGGCATGGCTCTCAGAATCTACTTTCCAGTTGTCAGCAAAACCCCACTGTGAGTTTGATAGCAGCACTAGAAGGTCAGGTTTCCACGGCTGGTATCTGTTTTGTCACTTCTGGTCTAGGTCTGTGCTGACAACCCCTGAACATAACCTGCGGAATTCGCCAGAGAGCATCTTGTCTTCTCATCCAGGCTCACTGCCTGATTTCTCTGTTCCCAGTCCTGCATTTTCTGTTGGCTCTATGTGCTTCACAAAGCCATTCTGATAATTGCTTCTGTAGATCAACAACATGCTTGGCTCTCTCAGCCTGTCTTTGCTTTGTCACTGCTCACAGACCGTCTATCAGGTTTTTTTAATTCAGAACAAAACTGATCTCCAGTGGTCTCAGAACCCTCTGTCTCTCTTCTAAGCACAGGGCTGCCTTCATGTCTCTTCCTGCCCAGGAAACCTGCAGGTATTCAAACTGGAAAAACTGGGACAGCATTTGTAACCAGCACAAAGCACAGATCAGAGATGCCTATCCACTTCCACGTGGGCAAAAAGGAGAATGGAACATGAAGAGCAAATAGTTCTTTGTCACCACATTCAACCAAGCAGAATTGTCCCTTTCATGCCTGATAGATGGAAATTAAAGACTGTAATGATAGTTGTTAAATTTGAGAGAACACAAGAGTACAGGACTTGCACTTACTGAAAGGAGGGCTGAAAATGAGAACGATTGGTATGTAGTTTAACTGAGGAATGATGCAAGTAGAATAGAAGGATGAAACTGGGTGAGTGGTGGTGGGGATGCAGGAAAGAGAAATACTCTAAAGAGCAATAATTCAAAAATAGCTATTTGGCTGAAAATTTGTCTAAATCTATTTGATTTTCTCCAGCTATAATAAGAACCCCATACAGTTGGAGTAAGACTTGTGCAGAAACAGTTTCAACATTTTCCCTGAGGTTTTGCAAGTGATTTCGAAAACTTCCAAAAGAGAGATAGCCTAGAATATTAGGTCAGGTACTAGATACAGACAAGATTTCCAGATTTCTGATATTTAATTTTTTAAGCTTCCAAGATTTTTATAGGTTTTGGGTCAGATCTGTAAAATGGTCTACTACCGAAGACAACCTTTATTTGCTGCTGCCTTTTCCTAAAAAACAATAAGCACTTCAAGCTCTTTTGAAAATCTGTGTATAAATCAATGTGGAAGAAGAGATTGACAAGTGGGGAAGGTCCAGATCTACATACAACATCAGATGCATGTTGTAATTTTCTTTGACAATATGGTCCTTGAGAAGTTTCTGACTTCTCAGTCACTCCAGAATGGTTTGTGGCCCACAACAGTAAAATAGTAGAGGAGTCACTGTGTAGGAAGTCATAAACCTTATTGTAATATACTATACACAGATGTATCTCCTGCTCAATGTCCTCTTTAATTTACTGGCTGTTATGTAGGACAAATGTTTCTTGTGCAAAAGATAATTTTAAAACCAAAAGGAGAATTGTTTACTTACAATGGTCTGAAAAAGTACAGGAAGGGCTTATTGTTTTCTAGGAAAAGGCAGCAGCAAATAAAGGTGTCACAGATATAAAAATAAACTAATGCAAGACTGCATACAAAGTAAATAGCCAGAATAAATTCTTTTTTTAGGCATTCATAGTTGAATCATGTCATGCATGTTAGTCCCCTTTTCCTCACTTGGAATCAAAGCAAAAATTCAAGATGTCAAAGTAGAATTACTTTTTGAGGTATTAATTCAGGGCCACCCTATGACAATGAATCTGTTTTTGTGCTTTCAGTCTAGATGCTTCTGCCATCTTATTTCTACAACCCAGTACAACTTTCTTCCTTGACACCTAATATAAAGCAAAAAGAGTTAAGTAACTTCTGTAACACCAAAATCCCCAAATGTGTGATTGGTCAGAGGAGTATAAATACAACCAGCTGTGCATGTCACATACATTTTCTGTTCCTGATTCAGGGTGGGAAATCCCAGCAAACTTGCTGGAGTTCTGAGTGGGTGGGTTCTGTACACTGTCGTTGCGCCCTATCTGAAGCCAGGTTTTGCTGGTGGTAAAATTAGGCTAGAATAGTGGCACATAGATATAGGGCAGTACAGAGAAACAAGCTTTGAAAATGTAGTTAATTCCTCTTATGTAGCTGTTCCTGAGAATAAAACCATGCAGACAAAACCTGCTTGTAAGGGATCTAGAGTAGTGGTTTTCAACCTTCTTTGGAGAGCAGTAAAAATCCTGGTATGGTGTAGACCCCTATATCAGAAGATGATTAACTTTTCTGATAATCTTTAGGCCCCTGCAGACCAGGGATGATGCTTCAGATCACAGAGGGAAGAACTTTCTTAAGCAGAGACATTTGGACATTTCTTTTCTGTATTTTTGCAACCTGTTCCACAGAGCATCAATCTGCTGGCCCTTCTCTCATGATCACTCACAAGATAAAAACAAGCCTTCCTGAAATAAGGCAGGGGAAATTTGCATGACAGCAATTCTTTCTAAATTTTCATTTTCCTCACAGAATTGACTTTTATTTTCTAGAGAGACAGAGAGTTCTGTAAGTCAAGTAGCTCTCATACATCCTCATTAAATTCTATTCTGCCTCGTTATTTTACAGATAAAATTGCCCATTGGCTTCACAGTGGGTTTGTGTCATGGTGTCATGCCATATCTTTACAAACATTAAGAATGTGGGTGCAGCAGGAGAGAAGCAGAAGCAGGTCCTGAAAAGTGGATTTCTCTGTGGATTGTGCAGTTGGATGAAAATATGCAGGATGTAAGACCTGCAGCATCGTAGTTGTCAGCTGAGTTTTCTCTGTGATTAAAATGTCTGTCTTGTAGTATGGCAGGGTAAATCCTCAATAACCTCGGCAGCCTTCTAAGGTAGCACCTTGTAAGAGTAGTTGATGGTTTCAATGTAAAGCAGTCTTTGTAGTACATCTGGACCTGCCCTGACACCTCAGTGGTCATGATGTTATCTGTTGGATCATCTAAAATACCTAGGCATTTTCTGCTTGCCTTTTAATGGATTTCATATAGGAAGGACAATGTGGAGGTATTTAGTTTATGAAACATTAGGGTTTTTTGTATGTGGTAGACTGTTCTCAGATCTAAAAACTGAAAATGTTGAAAGATAATTGGTAATTTCCCATGTTCCTCAAATAGACTAGCCAGAAATTCACCAGAATTTTCTGCAAAATTTCTGGGGCTCAGAGAATGCCCAAATATTTCTTTCATTTTGCAATGCATGAAAAAATAATTAACTGAAATATAAAGAAAAAATACATTTCATTTAAATGACAGATTTTTTATCTATACTACTGCTGTCTAGGTTATATTTATCTTTGGTGAGAGATGAAGCTGCAAATGCACTGTCACAAAAGGCTTATAGACTGCCACAGGTTTTTGCTGTGTTTGTACAGATTTGTCGTAAAGTCAGCAGGTTCAGGAAGCTTTGGGCCCTGGCACAGCTGCTGATGGGGAGAGGCAAGGCACAGCAACGGAGGGAGGGACTTGTGGTGATTGAAGCTGGGGAAGGAGGAAGGATTGTGACAGTCTGGAAAGGCAAGGGCAAGTAAGAAGGCAGGGATTGAGCCTGTAATGGGAGAAGGAAGGAGATGGAGGAGGACTGAGAAAGGAGTGTAATAATTTGTGAGGGGTGTCAGGAAATGAGGCAAGAACAGATGGGAGAATGCAAATGAGAGAGAGAAGACAGCAGCACCTCTCGGGCTCAGCTGCAAAGAGGTTGAAACTGACACCTCTATTTAATATAATCCTCTTTGACTCTGGCTTTGAGAGCAGGGGTATCTGGATGGTGGGTTATGGAATGATTTGGAGTGTGTTTTTCTATGAGGCAATTGCTATCTCTTTTACAGCAGCTGGTTTGAGCCCTGCAGCCCAGGCAGAATGAGCTATGCAAATAGATGAGAAATGAAGGAACTACTCCTCCTCTCTATCTGTCTCACACTCTCTCTGGATCATCTAGCCCAAGTACTGACATCCTGTTGGGGGCTTCAGTATCTTGCCAAGAATACCTAGGAAGCAGAAGGGCACTGGAATTATAAATCTAGAAGTCTTGCAAAGCAAATCCTGTGGTGACATACGTAAAATCTATATTCTGCAGACAGCTCTATAAACTGAAATCCGCCATTTTGTCTCCTACTAGAGAAAGTACATATGGCTTAAAAAATCATGCAGAAAGGATGTCATTATTTATTAAATTCTGTGAGGTGAAGGCCTAATGAATCCTATTGGCTTAATCACCATCTCTTTCCACTGTATTTTTTTCATGAGTAGTTTTTTTATAGATTGGATCCACTGTAAAGTGTGTACACGATTTCCATTTTCAGAATGTTTTTATAGTTTGTTTCTTGTAGTGGAAAAATTACAGATCACTGAAGCTGATTTCAGTTCAGTCAAAACTGGCTTACTGTGCAAAGAACTGAGCACACTGTTATCTTTCACTAAAAGGTTATAGTTCTTTGGCACCAGTGCCAAAATTTGCATGAGGTATAGTGTCTTAAAATACACAACATGCCTGTCCCTCAAATTGTTGTAAAAGAAGTACTGTGCTTGCTCAAAGTGATTATGCAAAATGAATCTTGCCCTGTTTTGAACTTTGAGTCAAAGGACATAAATATTTTGAAAGGAGCTATTGGCTTACAAATGTGACTCCAGCTGAGACTTTAAACATCAAAGAGATGTGTTGATGGAGATCAGTAAGAATTTATAAAGCCATATGACTTGGAACATATCAGCCAGAGATGAAAAAGAGACTGAAGTCCTGTGATCCTTGCTTTCCCATAGTAAGTTGCATTTTCCTGGGGATGCTCAACTGCTATTAATGCCAAAACAGCACCATAAATGTTCATCTTCATATCTGTATAATATCAAATTATTCTCAGACAGACATGACTCATTGACAATATCTTTCCTTATGATATAAGGTTCAGAAAAGACCATTTATCCCACTTCAGCCATCACCAAAATTTCCAAGGTGCTGCAGTTATTAGGCATTGGAATAACCCTTATTGAGACAGCAAGGTCAGATAAAATAGATCAGGATGGTCCACCTACATGTAAATAAGTGTGCTTCATCAGAGGTGTTGGAGAAAGTTTAATACATTCTTTCTCTTGCTGAGGAGAAGCAGGAGAAGGAAGAGATGTAGTGTGCAAGGAGCAGTTTCACGTGGAGACACAATTCAGCCTTTCCCTGGATGATAGTAGCAGTATCACTGTGTGCCCTTTCTAGGAAAAGAACCTTTCAGAGTGTCTTTAACTTTTGCATGTGCTTACAAAAGATTTAAGATTTTTTTTTGTTTAGTGGAAAATCTTTACCCCATGTTTGTTCTACATGATGTATTGAATATGTTATCTTTTACTGACAAAAAATCAAATGTAGAAAAACTGTGTAACATATTCTGATTTCCTGTATTGTTGCCTGTACAAAAGGAGAAGCAGCAGAAAATATTTGTTCCCCCTGTAATTAAACTTGGCAGTCAGTGGTTCTATAAATAATTTTTAGGCTTTTAAGATCAATTATTCCTCACATTAATTGACAAAAGAGCTTGTAGTCCTTTTTTCCAGGAAAGGAGTGTATCCTTTTATCTTTTACCTTAAAAATTACCAGGACTGGACCTTTAATTTGGCATGGCTTGAGTCTGCAATGCAGCCATTCTAGTGGTATCAGGGTCAGCCTTCTCAAATGAAAGAAATGCATCATGTTAGGAAACCTATGGTGGGGCCTCAATCTGGTTTCTTCACTGAGGAAATCTGTAAGTAACCAAGTGAAAGTGCCATCTGAACTTCATAGTAGGATTTTCTGTGCAATTTCCTGTTAATGCCATCTTTTCCTTTCAAAACTAAAGGTAGCCACCTATACAGTCTTCTTCATTGGTCTTGACCTGAATTTTCAAAAAAGGTCAAGCAAGCAAAATGTCTTTCAAAAACTAAAGGGGGGGGGGGGGGGGTTAAAAAGCTCCCAAAATCTACCTATAGTAATTTCAGGGAGAAAATTAAAAAAAAAAATTTAAAAAGCAAGCTTTTCAGATTATTCTTGTCATTATTTGTTTCTTGGAAGCCTCAAGTCCTGATTTAAGTATCTCCTGTGTTCCTAGTTCTTGGTCAATTTATAAGCCTATACTTGTAAAGAAAAGAACACATATGTAAATTCTTATTCTAGAAAATATACATTTTTTTCTGCCTATATTTCAAATGTTTTGAAATGAAAAGGTCTCAGCTTCTTGACAGACTTTCTTCCAGCTGTCAGAAAGAGCTCCTAATTTAGGTCAAATGGGTAGATTGCCCAAATGTTCATCTCAGGTTGTCAACCTCCTTCTTCAGTTCTGAAGGTAGTGTGAAAACAGTCATTTTCTAAGTCTTTGGAAACCTAGTAAATCACCCAGTGGATCAGTGGAAGGAAACCCTTTGTGAAATGACAATTAAGGGAACAAAAAGCTATAGTCTACATACTCCTATGTAAGAATGATGAAACCTTAGGCATACTGAGTGAATGCCTTAACATTCACTGTTAATCCAAAGAGATTGTTGTCAAAAATTTATTCCTCAAATTAGACTTCAAAATGATTTGCATAGTCTGGCTCTGATATCAACCATGGTTACTGATAAGCAACGTATATTTGCATCATAGTCTTCAGGCTTATATTTGTTGGTTACGGTTTGAATGAACCTGAGAAGGATTTTCCAGTGTGCTTCAGCTTCTGAGCTGTGCTGAAAGCTAATCCTTGAAAGTCTAAAAGGCAGATCTAGAACAAGAGATCTTCTGCCTCCATTTTAAATCTTATTTCCAGTACTTCCCCTTTAACTCTTTTCCATATTTAGATTATGCCTCAGCATGCCAGAAGCTATATATTGGACAAGGATAGAGAATCAGAAAGATACATTGAGCAGAGCACTCCCACGCCAGCACTCTGCAAGAATTTCTCTGGATGATGTTTCTGTACAACATATATAGCCTGATCTTGTAGAAATGGCTTGTTTATTATTGAAGGGAGCATCGGAGCCACCACAGCCATGTGATACATATTCACTTTATAATTACTAATTTCTCTTTCTCTCACCTTACAGTAAGGCTTCATTTTTCTGGTAGTGGGAAAATAAAAGTTTCTTATGAGAGATGATGCTATGATTTTGGAGGCTAGTTTTTTTCTTGGGATCTGACAATTCTATACTCAAAAGGGTTCAGAATTGGGAAAGTTAGCCAGCAAAGTTTTAAAATATGTTCTATAAGAACAGATTAAAAGGAACACAGGGAATTAATGAGTCTGCTGTACTCGCTGTTTCTCTGACACCTGAGAGGCTTCACACTGTGTGCTTCCTTCTAATATTATGTTCCTTTAAAAATAATTCTCCTATTTGCATTAATTTCTGTCTTTGGCGGTCATTTAATTTTCTTTAGTCTTCATTACTTTCAGTGAAAATGCAAGAAAGAGTATTTATTAGTGTTTCTTCCTCCTTTGTTCTAATGTTTTGGTCAACCTTTTTCATCTGAGGGCTGAAAGATAAAAAGAGTACA
The DNA here is from genome assembly GCF_023055355.1 of Agelaius tricolor. NCBI lineage: Eukaryota > Metazoa > Chordata > Aves > Passeriformes > Icteridae > Agelaius > Agelaius tricolor. Next base: position 20,527,640 of record NW_027269262.1, on the reverse strand, counting down.
AAATTTTAATCTGGGATTGTTCTCCACCTGGCCACTTTTTACTCTGAATAATCTTCTTGCTGTGCTTTCTGTTTTAGCTATCATATTACACTTTTGCTCTTTCAGCTAATGCTTGCAGTTTGTTATTCGTATCTACCGGCACTGCTAGGACTCTGGGTTTTATTTTTACTGGTGGAAAGAATAAATTTTGGGAGAAAAACCTCTTGTTCAAATTGCTTGTTCCTTTCTCTCTCTTTCCCCCCCTTTCTCACATAATTTTGTTTCATTGGAGAATTGATTTATAGCCCTCTGTCTGAGACCTCCCTGCTTTCTTTCCTCTACCTTGACATTTACACAGATCTGAAACTGAATTTTGGCTATTACTCAAGATATTCCCTGTGATTTCCTTCCTGCCTCTGCTTCTTGCTTTTGTTTTGTAAAAGGAAACCTTAGTTGGTGTGTGTACAAACACCTCTTTGGAAATGCCCATGCCCATTTCGTTAGCTAAGATCTCCTGTAGTACGTGCCTACTGGAGAGTTCCACCTCATTTTCATCCAACTTTTATCATTTTCTTTTATTGCTGTAAGCTTGGGTACAGAAGTTTTACCATAAAATCCCAAATCACTATTACTTAGGTTGTATTGTGATCAGTTTTTGTCTTGTTCCCTGTATGTCACAGTCCATGAGAAGCCATCTACTAAAGAAAGTAGCTGCTGAGTGTAGTTAAAGTGCTAGATCATGTCTCCTAGTTACAGCTTCAAAACAGGGATCATGCCGAGTTCCAAACCCTTCTGCTCAAGGAAACAATTCTGCCTTACTTGTTCTTTGCTATATTTGCTGAACCACCTCACCATGGTAATTTGGATTCCCCCTAAAGAATATTCTAGTTGGTTCCCTTGTTTTTCATTGGGGTTTTCTCTATTTACATACAAGGACAATGCAAAGGTCCACTGGTTTGTTTTATGCTGGGTTGAAAAAAAAGGAAGAAGAGAACATAATCGTGTTTCTCTGAATTAGAATAATATCCTCCGCAGCTATCCCCGGTAGGAAATACTTTCGTAGTTCCCTATTTCAAATCTTTTGTTAACTCTTACATTTGACTGTGCATTTTTTAATCTGCACAGTATTTTTTTTCCTTCCATTCACCAGTTCTTAACTTTAACAAATGGATTTCTTTTATCCTGCAGTATTTTTCCACTTTCACCTCAGCAACCTGTATCAGCTCTGGTTCTCTCAATTTTACACCTACTTTATACAAAATTAATCTATTTTAAGTGAAGTTACTTCATCTTCTGGTCTGGCCCTATCCTCATGATGATAACACCTGTTTAAAGTCCTTTTTATGAGAGGGCACCTGGTGGCCTCGAACTTCACCAAGGAATCTGTGTGATGAGAGTCTGTGGGGAGAAGCTCCTACTTTTTCTTGCCTCATTAGCACAGCACAGTGAAGAAAGGTCATGCCATATACTGGCTGAATTTTAATGCTGTTAAAAAATGAAACTTAGGATGTGTCTGAGAATCTAGCTAGCTAGCAGTTACTGGTGAAATGGTGATTTTCCATCTGATTTGAGTTGGATCTCCTGCTCAGGTCTTCAGGCTGAAGGCAGTTTAGCTTCACGAAGAAACTGAAACTTTATTTTTGTTTCCCATCAACAGAAAATGGGTTCTGGTGCAAGGTAAGATATAGCTAAAATAATTTCCTTTTGCATCTAATTTAGCTCCTGAGAGGACCTGCCTCTGCAGAATAGTTCTCTGATGCTTGTTGTTTTCTAAACATGGTATTCTTACACAACATTAAGTAAGGCAATCAATGAGGTATTTTTGTGTGGGGAAGTACCTACTGAAGCTGTTTATTTTTGTTTCAATTAATAGTATTATATATACTGTTATATATAATACTGCCCTTACAGTGCATGTACCTTCCCAAATATCAGTTTATAAACTGTGTTGAAGTGTTATCATTGTCACTTAATATTTCACTGCTCATTAAATCTGAAACAAAATTACCAATGTGTAAGCGTGTTTCCAATGCCTCCAAATAGATTCATGGGTGTATTTGTGTACTGAGGGTAAGACACAGAGTCACAGGCTGAAAATTTAAGTCTTTGGAAGTATAGCAATGATTTCTGAGTTCTCATGCACAGGAGTGTAGGAACTGCAAAGGATCTGAGTTTTACTTTTGTGCCAAAAAAATCATTTTGGGTTCACTTTTTGTTTCCTTGTAATAACCCCATAGTAGGTATGCCAAGCATCTTGTAAAAATGCCCTAAAATACAGACATGGTTTGGTTTTTCTCTTGTGGTGTGTGTCTGCATGCTTCATTGATTCAGAGCAGAAAGTGCTGGTTTAATTACAGTTTAGTTCAAGTCACAAGTGACATTGAGAGACATCCATTTAGACCTCTTGTCCTTGGTAATGAAAATATCGCTATAGGCATTAGCAAAGGGTAACACCTTTAAATCCTCCTGTGTTCAAGCTACATAAATTTTTGCACTTATTCCTAGTATTTTCAGTAACTCACTGGTAATAATGTGTGCTGACAATTTAATAACCAGACAGAGCAAGAAGATAAACACATCCAACCCCAACCTTTCTATGATTCCTGATGTCATTGCCACTTGTTGGAGTTTCAAACACCAGTGGACCAAGAATGTAATTACTTGTGGTGTGTGTACCACAGTTTTAGTAAGAGTGGAAGGATGAATGGAGAAGGGATCAGAAAATCAGTCTTTGATTTTTGCAGTTTTTTACAGCTGAGTATCTGTTTAGTTGTGATCTTCCTCAGCTAGGCATTTTTACTGAGGTGCAAGGAGAAGAATAAAGAGGACTGCTCTATAATGATATTGGAAAGAGTGAAGAGAAATGCAATTTTTTTCTGGTAAAATAAATATTTCAATAATCTTACTTTTTAATTTTAAGAAACTTCAGGTGTTTCATTACAAAGTGCTTTTAATAACAATAAAAGGGAAATGGGTCTACTCAGAGTATTCTGCTATGAATATAAAGACAAAATATTTTCACGAACTTTCCTTCCAACCACAAAATCTTGTTCACTCTTTTTCTTGGATCTCTGCATCTCAAGCATGTGACCTTTGTAGCTGAGCATGAATGTGCAGCTACATTGTCTTTGAACAATTTATTTGACTTCAGGCTACAGTACTCATAAGCCAAGAGCTTCCAGCTCTGTGTAGCTGGGAACTCTGATTTCAAATTCAAAGGTCCTGTGTACACACAAATTTCCCCCAGCTTGGAAAATACATACACTTGTATAGCTGACTTTGTGCAAGTTTGCTCAATGGTCTTTGCTATGTGTAGATTGAATCTCAGCAGTGGCCTTGAATTTTGGGTTAGTGTTGAACATATTTATACCACAGTAACTTGTCTGAATACTTGGTGGAAAAAATCAGTGCTCACTTGCTTTATTGAGAATAAATTTGTATGTTCTTTTACATTGCAGTAGAATATGTTTGGATTTAAATAGCAGTATTGTTTTCTGGAAGTTAAGATAAATTATGTGCTCTTTGATAAAACAGTTGCACTGGAGATACGTCTTCTTTTCTCATACCAAGAATTTTCATGTGATTTTGTTTATGCGTTGTATGGACATAAACACAGTGTTCCAATTTAGTCTAAACAATTGGGGCCTTCATTTATGAAGAACTGTGAGAAAGTCTGACAAGCGAGGTTCAAGGGAAAGTGCATAAAATCAGCCCTGGAATCTCCCAGCATATCTAAACTTGTCAGTAATTAAATTCAGAAACTGCTGGAATCCTTTAGAAGTTGAGTAGCTGGGGGAATATTTAATTTTTCTCCCTCAGTGGATTGATTACTATGGTATTTCTGTTACATGTGAAGAAATCAGCCCCTATGTGAGCCAGCCAAAATGCTCCAAGGCTTCTTTGGAAAGAAACTTTTAGTCTTGTTAATATGTGGTTTAAGAAATAGTGAGTGAGAGAGACTATATGAGGGCATAATGTTTAGGTTTTGGCATTGTAAATGGAAAATCAGGTATCTGAATTTCTCCTTGCAGGGCAATGACAAGGAAACTTTAGTTGCTAAACACTTTTTACAGTTATGCTTATGAGAGGCTGAGCCTACTTTTCTCATTTGAACTCAAGCGGCGGGATGAAGGAAAGAGCCAGATATCACTTAGCAACAGAAGACAAAGGGCAAACCAGAAAGTTGCTACTACAGGTGAACTCTCATCTAAATGTAACTGGAAAGGAAACTGTTCCTCATCTGAGTTATCAGTAGCAGTTTTTCCTGAGCCCAGACATGTCTTAGTTCCGATCTGCAGGAATGCCTGAATGAGAGCAAGGTTTACTAATAAAAACCTTTGTTTTTCCTTTTGTGTAATTTATCATAATTACATACATTACTTTATTTTAGAAAGCTTTACCTGAAATCTCATTCTGGTTTTGATAGGATTCAAGTGGAATTAATTCTATTGATACCAGGTATTAAAATTAAGCTTATTGTGAACGCTGTCGTTTTCTCTAATTCTCTTCCTAATAGTCACTCTTTTTTTTCTTTCTTGAACACAAAAGACACTTTTGAGGGAAGTGGAAACTATTCATGTCTATTTTTAACTCCTAATCTTTATACTATATGCAGACCTGACTTCACAGAATTAATACTTTAAATTGTCTCTAAAGGAAAATTCTTCTTAAACTTTAGACTCACTGGCTGAATGCTAGCAACATGCTTTACCAAAGCATAAAAAAAACCTAATGGTAACAGACAATTAAACAAATGAGCAAAAAGGGTGGGGAAAACAAGAAATGTGAAATGTTGGATCAGGATTAAAGTACATGTGCACGTACACAGGTATTTTGCATAAAAGCCCTTTTCTGATTTTTTGACACTATTTTATGGGAATCCTAGGTTGAAAATGAGGGGTTTTGGGAGACAGTCAAAAGTCTACTGCTAAGTCTATCAAAAGTCTATCAAAAGTCTACTGCTGTTTCCATCATACTTTGGAGGATAAAACTATACTGATTCCAAACTGTAAAACTTAAAGATCTAAAACCAAAAGTCCTTGCAATTATAATTGTTGCCAGCTCTTGAAGCTTTCTTGCTAACTGGTCAATGTTTGATGTTCTACTTTTAAAAGCTCTGTTCCTGGAATCAGCTGACTAAATGATTTAAGATTCCCACGATAAAACTAAAAAGGAAAATTCAAATTTTCATAAGTATGGAAAAAATCAAATAAATGAACTCCACTGGTATGCAAACCAGAAGGAAGGATCCAATATTTTGAAAATTATAGTATTAAAAAATTTAATGCATTGTATTATTTAGTGGAATATGTACAGTCATGAAACAAGCAAAAAAAGAAAATATCAATTGAATGGTTTTTTGTTCTTTCTCTTTTTTTCTTCTTGGCTTTCAATGTACTTTTACACTTGTGTTCAGAGCCAGAGCATTGCAATTTTGCTATCCTACTAGAGCAGACAGTTCCAGTTATTTCTTGCAGTGCTTCTGGAGGAAGAAATGCACAGGAATGAGGAACATCATTCTAAAACCACTGCAAAGAAAAAGAGAACAGCCTGTATTTAGCCTTCTTTCCACTTTTCCTTGATACTAACTTTGGACAAAAGTCTCTTACAATGAAGGGCTTTATACGTTTTAGCTGCCAATTCCAAAAGGAAGTGTTGTATTATGCAATCAATGGAATTTCACAGTAGATAGCTTTACATAAATGAAGCTCTTCTGGGTAGCAAGTGTGCTGGGAGATACCTCTTGTTCTAAGGAGGAAAGATGCTGTCGCAGTGCTCCTGGCTGTTCAGATTCCTCATGTTTTATTGATGTGCTCTTCTGACCCAGGGTAGGTATTAACAGGAGATACTGATCAAACTTCTGCACTGCTGCTCTGTGTTGGGCTACAGCAGGGGCCATGGGCTATTGGCAGGGCAGGCTGCAGGGGCTGGGCCAGCCCTGGCTGGGTGTGGATCCACCACGCCCTGCAAGCTAACCAGAGAAGGGCTGGGAGAGCTGGGGGCCAGTGGCCACCAGATGAAGGCATGGTGACAAGCCAGGTCCTGGGGTGCCGTGGGCAGTTAGCCTGTGGGCCAGGAGCAGGGACTCTGATCAGTGGGGTACATGGCCAGGTGCAGGCCTGGCCATCACACAGCTGCAACATAGCTCAGATGGAGGCAAAGGGCAACAGCACAGCTAAAAGCAATTCCCAAGGGAAGGAGAGGCAGTGTCTGCTGGAGCCCCTTCTAGTTTTCTTCACATCACCTTTCAAAGTCAGCAGCTGTGCTCTCTCTAAGCTGGCCCTGAGCCCAGCAGTCAAAGCCTCAGGAGTAGTAGGATGTTCTTTAAGCCATGCCACTGCCTGCTTGCATGATGCCATAAAAATGGAGTTCAGATGAAACAAAATACCTGTAGCGGGTCATACCAAAGTTGTGTTTAGCTCCATTTGCTATAACCACTGGTAGATATCCTCTGCTAAGAGTATAAGGACAGGACAAGCACGTAGTGATGTGTCTCCAAGGACTTATCTGATCTTCCCTTGACTTCATTGAAAATTGTAGTATTGCCAGAGTTCATTAATTTTTTCAGCTTATTCTATCATAAATCCAAATTTCTAACATCCTTGCCTCAGTTCTAGAGTATTATATATCTCAAAATCCCTCTACTCCCCTGCTGCTCTCCAAAACCATTTTTTTGGCTGGTGCTGGTCTCTGGAGAGACCTCTCAGACAAATCTGTTTATTATCAACTTCCAGGTTGTCTGACCTGGTGGCAGGGGGAAGAGGACTTTTCTCCCTTTAATATCCTGAAAAAGATGAGCTAGACGGACAGATAGTAATTCTTGAGGGATTTCCCTCATATGAATTTAACTAATATTCTCTTCAAGACAGGTAAACTCTGGGTCCACAAACTGTTCTGTCAAGGAATTCCAATAGTTAACATCACCTACCTTTGTGTTGAAGTGTGCTCCTTCAATGTTCTCAATGATATTTAGTACTTGAGTTAAAAGAAAAGAAAATATGGATGGTTGATCTCTATGTTTCTTCTTCCTGCTGCCTATGGTTTTAGAGACCCTTATCTTAATTCCCCAGGATTCCCTCTGAGCCAGATGAGAGTCTTACTCTACTTACTCATCACCTCTATTGAAGCCCTTTCACATTTCTAATTATCTTTTCAAGCATTTATTCTGGTTCTTCTGTATCCTTTTTAAAATGCAGAGACAGAATTACAGAAGCTTAATATGTAGGGAGCCCTGATTCCTTACAGTGGAATGTTTTGTTCTCAATTCTGTTCTTAATAATCAGCTGAGAGCCCATGATTTTGTACATAAATTTAAGCTTTTTCTTGCCATTGTGCATTCTTTTTCATTTATCCCTAGTGAACTAAAACTGTCTTTTTATTCTGCAGTGTGCAAAGCACCTCTGCACTCTTTCACCCCCATTCTCACCTATTCCTGCTCAGAATCAGTTCATATCGTTAGCAGAAGTTTTCAACTTGTTGCTCACATCCTTTCTGGTTGATCCTCACTGTATGGAGCAGCATCAACATATGATTTTTCTCAATCTTAATGATCTTATTCTGTTCTATTTTTATTCTGTTTTGTGTTTCTTGACTTTTAATGAGGTATTCACCATACAATACCCCAGCTAATTAGTTTTCTGAAAATGTCCTGAAGGGACACTGTTAAAAAGCACGCCTTTAGAAAACCAGGTAGTTTATATCAGCTGAATGTACTTGTTGAGTGAAAAACTCCCATAAATTTGCTAGGTAGAACCATGGTGAAAACTCTTGCTATTTTTTTCCCAAATATGTAATCTTTCTCCACATGTCTACTAATTCTGTTATTTGCAATAACTTCCTCTAATTTTCCCACCATAGCTATGGCCAGAGTTAGAAGTCTGCAACTCCCTTGTGAAAATTCTTTGAAAAATTGACATCCTGTTTTCCACCTCTCACGCCTCAGATGAAAGGACTAATAGAAGAGAGATTACAAACTGGTTTTTTTTTCCCCAGAAGTTTGCTTGAGTTCCTTTATAATTTTGGGGCTAATGTCATCTCAGTCCTGGTCATTTATAACTGTTTATCTTTTGGTTTGCTCTGTTTAAGCTTCTCCTGTTGACCCTTACTTAAGATGCACCCTTTAACTTGCTTTAAAAAAGTGGTGATGTCTCCATTGGTTTCTACAGCCATTCTTTTGGTTCTATTTGAAATTTATTTGGGGAGAAATCTTGCCAGAGGGTAAAAACTGTCTACTTTCTAATTAGATCAAGGAAAAATTCTTTGAAATTTCTCTTCCAGAATATGGTTTGACACTAAATCACAGAGTGGGTGACATGTTAACCAGTTTCTTCTCAATAGTCTAAATTTTGTGTTTAACCCTTTGTGCATCCTATACAAAACATAAAGCTTGCTGTTGCACTTTATACAATCAGGTAATATAAGGTAATACAAGGTAATATATTCAATAATCTTACTTGTGGCAACTATACTGGAAGGCAATTAATTTTCATTAATAATACTCTTACCATACCCAATGCCTTATTACATCATAAGAATAGACTGTGATATTTTGCAGCTATGTCAATAAAAGTTGTTCACACAAATATACAGATTAGGAAGTTGTAGAATTGTTGACCAGAAAGGCAGCATTCTGCCTCTAAAAAGCCCTGAGTAAAATATGAACAACTAGTGGGGAAAAGAGCATTATAAAAATGGCAATTTCCTTTAGTTTTTTGCACTAAATCAGTGAGCGGCATTCAGTCCTTTTCTGTCTGTAACTTCAAAAAATTATTATTATTATTGTCCCCTTGGCTATCTCAGATCCTCCTGTGGTTGCAAAAAAGATCTTTTAACAGGATTTGTATCAGAATGGAAATGAAACCAAATTGCACCTAAGTGTGCTGCTAAATCATGGAAATTGCTGCTCATTCTCTGTCATCTAGAGATACCCAAACATATCCAGCTCGTGAAGCATCACATAGAGGTTGATGTTTTCTGTACAGGCAGCAGGGACAGACATTCCTGGCTTCATTTGTGCACAGCAGGAGGAATTTCCAGTTTGCTGATTTTTTTGTTATGGCATAATGCACTACTAGTGACAGCCATACTGAGCTGGGGACTCCCAGTCACAGCCATTCATTTCCCACGTTTTGTCTTCATTCTTTTACTTTTTGATGTCTTTTACAGAGGCCAAAAGTTTTTAATTTTCTAACATTTTCGTAGATTGTGCTCACAGTTATTGTTTTCTATCCTCTTTTATAACCTGGACTTAATTTAAAAAAAAAACAACCCAAACAATCTCTATCAAAAGATATGGACAGCAAATTCTTATGGGGTAAAATACCAACAACCCAGCTGTGAGACTGGATGGATTTGGGTCTGATTCTTCCTGCACCCTGAGTTCAATAACAAATGCGTTCTGTTAATAGCTGCACAAATTGCTGGGTTAGTTAGCTTTGAAGGGAGGCTGATGTCAGATTTTAAAACAGATGTAGCAGCAGCAGCAGTGCTTCATTCCTCACATTCCTTGTCATCATAGCCATCTCCAACCTGGAGGGCTGGCAGGACTACTTAGCTGCTGTTCTCATTAGAGCTGGCATGCAGCTGGCAGAGGAGGAGAAAAAAAAATGTCTTTCTGGTTTGCTTGCTTACTTTGTATCCCCCATCCATCTGCAGTGTTCTCCCCTAATTTCTCCCTCAAATACTGACTTTTTTTGCTGTTTCTCTTCTTCGTTGAGCTCTTCTATGTTTGTTGAGATTATCAAATGGTTGGTTGTGTTCAGTCCTAACTATGTAAATGTAGGACATTAAATAGGACTGTCTGGTACTTGTAAGACTTTCCTGCAAAAGGGTGTCTGCAAGTTTTGGACTACTGGTTGACAGTCTGGGTGGTGAAATGCATCATACCCCATTAGCAAGTAATTGAATTTGCAAAATTTGTTTTGCAAGTATTATTTCACTGCACTTAAAGCAATATTTGCAAAATTTATATACTGTGGAAGTAAGATAATTAAGAAAAAAGAACAAAAAAGAATTTTAAGAACATAGTCTCTATTCAGTCTAGAATTTATCCCTGCACATATATGATACAGCAGATGTTTCAATTATTAATCACTTGGTATTTTGCTCCTTGTGCCTCAATGCATGAGATGGTGAGGAAGTGGCCATATTTTTTTCCTTTATCATTGTGTTCAAAGCCTTATGGTTGCTGTACATTCAGAGCTAAGCCTGTTCTGAGCAAACAATTATTAATTTCTGCGTGGGCTATGCTGCTGATAGTCACATTTCTGTGTACCTCACAAATAGTATTTAAGATACTGTCCCACAACCTGTGGAAGGTCGAGGTATACGACTGCTGCGGAGTGTTAAGCTGCAGAGAGCTAAAGATCATATGTGTGCAATCTTTGTGACTGCTCTGAATGCAGTTGGAGCTGCTCAGAGAGCCTCACGCTGGTTGCAGGGGCAGCTCCTGGGGGTCTGAGGGAGCTGCTGTGTTTGCTCAGTGCCCTGCAGCACTCTGGGGCCTCTGCAAGTGCTTGCAGAATGCCCTGTACAGCCCCACCCCCAGCAGCATCATGGCTTGGGCAGACAGAAGTAGGTAAGTATAAATACCACACTGAGTGCAGAAACTTGAATTGCTTTATGTATTGGAACTGGTCTCCCAACTAAGGATGTGCCCAACACCTTTCAGGACTACGTACAGGGTGGACTGGCACAGGGCTGCTTGAGTGGTGGAATATGGAGTCAGAGAAAGAAAACTGCAACAACAACAACACCACATTCCCCAAGGGAAAACATAAAGAAAAAACTCACATGCACAGATGGCCAAGCACAGCCTTGGAGCAGTCCCTCGAGAGAGGTGCCCTCGGTGGAGAAATTTTTGGCTGGAAGGATTGGAGCTGGGAGCAGGGAGAGAATCTCTAGCTCTTTGATTTTTCTGGTGTTGAAGGAAGCAGGATATTGCACATTCCTGTGCTGTATCTGGCCTGCATCAAAGACACCTGACCCCCACCCACCACTCTTCCTTTTGAAGGGGCAGTTTTCAGACTCTTGGTATTGTTTTATCTGGTTTGACTGAGATGCTTAGGTTTGAAAACCTTACATGTTTAGTAATGCTCGCACCAACCTCAGTTATGCACAGGGAATACTGAAGACTCTTCCAAATTGGATCTTTTTAGACTCAACCAACATTCAAAATAGGTTTTGGATGCAGTTGAACTGATGCTGCTTTCCAGATTTCTTTTTGTGGTTTTTTCCCCCAAAATTCAGTCATAGGGAAATATGCTTGCCTGGCAAGGCTTGATCCTCTGGAGATCTATCATGGATCTTATCCCACTCACAATAATGGAAAAAGACTGTTTTTCTATTCGTGTGAACAGTCACCAGAGGTGGCAAATCTTCAGAATTTGCAGTTACTGGGTTACTTCACAGGTCAGTCACAGCTCTGACTTTCCTCTTTTTTCTAACCTGTGAAGAAAACCTTTAGAAGAACAGATGATTGGTTCATATGGGTCAGGAGGTGTACAGAATTTTTGCTTATGCAGTTAATTAAGAACTCACCCTATTTTTTTTACCTTGTTCAAATGCACTTGGATATCTCAATTTTCACTTCCTTTATAAGTTTACATAACTTTGCCCATGAGGGTTGACTATATTGCTTCCCCTTTCTTTCTTTCTTTTTCTTTCTTTCTTTCTTTCTTTCTTTCTTTCTTTCTTTCTTTCTTTCTTTCTTTCTTTCTTTCTTTCTTTCTTTCTTTCTTTCTTTCTCTTTCTTTCTTTCTTTCTTTCTTTCTTTCTTTCTTTCTTTCTTTCTTTCTTTCTTTCTTTCTTTCTTTCTTTCTTTCTTTCTTTCTTTCTTTCTTTCTTTCTTTCTTTCTTTCTTTCTTTCTTTCTTTCTTTCTTTCTTTCTTTCTTTCTTTCTTTCTTTCTTTCTTTCTTTCTTTCTTTCTTTCTTTCTTTCTTTCTTTCTTTCTTTCTTTCTTTCTTTCTTTCTTTCTTTCTTTCTTTCTTTCTTTCTTTCTTTCTTTCTTTCTTTCTTTCTTTCTTTCTTTCTTTCTTTCTTTCTTTCTTTCTTTCTTTCTTTCTCTTTCCCTGCAAAGCAGACTTTGTTGTGCTGTCCTTGGATATCTCATATGTGCAGTTTGTTTGATTAAGGTATTCTTTTGAAGTTTGCTTTGGAACAGAGCATGCACATCATCCTTGAAGCTGTGTCAAGCAGGTAATCTGGTTTCTCATTGCCTGATGGTTAGGCAGTTTTACCTTTCAAACCACACCAGCTCTGGCAGTCTTAGGAATCCCTTGTACACCAGGAAAATACTAGTTCTGAAAGACATGTCCAGGCACATTTGCTCAAACATGTGCTGTATATAAGGTATGTGTACTCTTAGCTTTTAGTGAAAGTTATTTCCAAACAACAGAAAGCGCCTTCAGTTTATTTACTGGTGGAGATTGAAATGATGTTGTTTCACTACAGAAAATATCAGTGTAGTTGCATCTGATTAAGAAATAGAGCCTCTTTCCTGAAAAACTATTTCCCTGTGTTTATTTCTAGAGATGAACTACTGGTTTAAGAGGAAAAATACCACTTTTAAGCTTCACAAGGTCAAAAAGAGAAATTGAGATTCATATAACCTTATCTTTGGCTGTTGGGTTATTTAGGCTTTTAGGATTTGATTCGTCTGCAAAATAAGTCTGAATATTTTTTATAGTCTCAGGTGGGAGCTTACATCTGTGTTGTTACGGGGTAAAATTTCTTATTCTGATTTAGACTATCAATGAAAATTAAAAAGATGTAGAGATGTTAATTTTAAAATGTGACCCATTATAAAAGATCAGATGTCCATTTGGTGGAATGTTGTATTTAGTGCTAATAAAAAATTTCAGAAATGTCCATCCATATGCTAAACCAGACTTCTTTAACCCTGCTGAGTGAAACCTGAGGGTTTCAGCTCGGTCTTTTTCAAGTCTGTAAACAAAATCCAGTGGGGCATATCATTACAATGCCTTTTTAGACAAGAGTGAAAATCCACTTGAGAGACCTCAAAACAGATTCTTAAGACCAGAATTTATAAATATAATCTAAGACACCACATTACATGGATTCTGTTCCACTTCATAATATAATGTATCCTCATACATTATATTCTATATTTTAGATAGTGCCAACAAAATCAATAACACTACCTGACGTGATTATTTCTTTCCTATATTCCATTCCCTATGTTCAGATCTCAGCTACATTTGATTATATTTTAGCACCAAGAACTATTGAAAAGGACTTTTTTCTGCTTAAATTAGGAAGGTGAAGAAGGAAATTTCTATCAGATTTTAAAGGACCTCTATTTTCCATCCATAAATATAGTTATTCGCAGATTTGAAATTTGTTTAACTTTTTTGGTGAAAGAGAGAATGTAGGTAGAAAGATTATTCTTAATAATAATCTCTCCCAATTCAAGCAGTTTGGTATATTTACAGTATCTCTGTCTATAGATGGCAAATAATGAATAACAATAACTCATATTTTCTCATTTCATTTGCACAATCATTTTAGACTGCAATTCTGCAATTCTCAGACTGCAATTTTTTTCTACTACTACTCACTCTTGAGTAAAAAAGGTGTTTAGATATGTTTAATAAATAAATTTGTCATAAACAATAAAAAAGGAAAAGTTTTTAAATGCTTTTTTTCTTGTTTTCCTCAGCCTTGAGACTCTGATTATATGATTTTTTCCTACTCTACAGCATCACCTTCCTTGTTCATTAAAATTTGAAGCTAAAGCTGTGCAAAATATTGATTTTTCCCCTCTTCTTGTGAGTAGGATTCTTCATTTCAATGCAGCTTTAGGGAATTAAATATGGATCTGAAAGAGATGTCCAGCTGCTCCTACCATTTGGCAGAAGCTGTCTGAACTGTGAGAGGAGGGGAGAAATGCAGTCATCTCGAGCTGTTCCAGCCTCTTCTTGACTAGACAACTCCATCCATTATGAATCCCCTGGGCCAGATCCTCACTGAGGTAAATTGGCACTGTTTCCTTAGGCTTATTGCTTCTGTGCTGACTTACACCAGCTGGGCCCTAGATTATATTCTCATTAAGTGGACAAAAGTAGCCAAAGCATGTCTGCAGGACTCAGGATTGAAATACATTTCTGTAAGTACCGTCTTGCTCTAGTAGCAGCACTAATGTGATGGAGGCCCCTGATAGCCTCTGAGGAGCTGCTCTCAGGGGAAAGGGACTGAGGGTAATGTATCCACAGCTGTGAGCTGCTGTCCCTTTGGACCAGGGGGAAGTAGCTGTGCCAAATGAAGCAGAAGAACTATGAGCCGTGCTGGTGCATCCTGGACCAGCAGCCCCAGTGCCCACATTGTTGTGCTACACATTCTTTCCTGATAACTTTCTTTCCTGCCTCCCTTACCACTGGATCCAGGTCTCACACAGGACAATTCCTCTTTTCCCACATGTCCATTGAAGAAATGGTGGAAAGGGGATAGTGCTTTCCAAGGTGTTACACTGCATGTGAAGGTTTGATGGGCACTCCCTTGTCTTCTCAAAACCAGCAAAAGCCAGAAGCACTGAACAGTCATATTATAGATGTGGTCTGAGGAGTTCAGCATTGTGACTTGGATAACATTTCCTCTGCAAGGGAGAAAGGGACATTTTTCATACTGGTGACAATAAAAAACACAGTACTTTTTCATAGAAGATCTCAGATTTACTGCTCTTCTAATGGAGAGTGAAATAAATAGGTTGGCATCTAATCCATATTTAATACTAATAAGTTTCTATGCAAAGTTCTAATACTACCAAGGCAGGCTGTCAACCGGATGCAATCTGCCTGGAAGCATTAGAAAGGTGTCTGCTTCTGCCAGATTTAAAGTAATCTCATTGTCTTCACAAGCCTTGGTCCTTCTGGGTCCTGTACATAGTCCATGTAGATAGGAGTGTGCAGCCATGAATATTTTAGAGCCTTGATGCCCCCTTCAACTAGAAAATTATGATGTTTCTGAACCTGAAAATCTGGAAAAATAGTGGATCAATCAAATGGTACAATGTTGCTAACACACGTTGCATTTAGCTTGGGAAATGACAGCATACTTGATGCACATATATGTAGGATTCTATTTATTAATAACCTAAAATGAATGAATGCTCTCTTAAGAAAATGAAAAGAAATGATTCACAAGTGGCACAAAAGCCTACTAACGAGGAGTTTAAAAGATTTTCATTGCCAGGGGAAAAAAAATGACAGTGTTTATAAATGCTGCCTGATTTTATTGGCTGATGGTTCAAAACACTACCAGCATGTTATGCTTTTTATTTGCTGAGTGGCCATTTTGAGCTTGTCTCTGCTGACTGTATTGGGCTTGGTTTCAAATCTCTCTTAATCCTGCAATGAACCTTTAATAAAGCTGGATTGACTTTAAATCGTTACTTTGAAGCATTAATTAAAATAAAACAGGAGGGACCAAAAGATCAAATGATCCATTGTGGTGGTGGTGGTGGTGGTGGTGGTGGTTTTTAAATCAAAGCTCTCTTCTCACCCCTCTCCAGAAAAAAATAAGCCTTTGAAGGCTGCAGCTGTAGGACTTCCAACATGGTTTTTAAGCTGGCCTTAGGTTTTAATTACTTTTGCTGTTTTGGGTTGGCATTTTCTACATTTTTGAAGTGTTTAGGACACTTCTTTTTACCCTTCCTTTCAGAAAAGTAGAGGTCAAAAAAGGCAAAATTTCTGGAAATAGTGTGACAGGGCGTGGCAAGCCCACTCAGCCTGCTCTGTTCTGAGTTCCAAGAGCACAGTCTCTTGCAAAGGCTGGAAATGGCCTTGGAAAGTTCTCTGCTTTCTGAGCCAAATTGTAATAGCAAGCATATCCAGTGCTTCAGCTTTTTTTAATTTTTTTTTTTATAATTTTATTTCTTAGTGACCCTCCAGCAGTCTCTTTGTTGCCTTTTCTACTACTAGGTAGCAGCATGTTCTCCAGACAATAAAGCCTGTATAGTAACAGCAGTCCCTGTTCTGCTCCACTGTGCCTCGAGCCTGCAGAAAAGCTCATAGAAGAAAGAAATGTGATTTGAACAGAAATGTTAGCTTCTCTCAGGGCTGATATTAATTACCTGGTATGGTTACACTTCAGGAACTAGTTCAGGGACACCTGATCCTTGTTGTCAAGGCTGCTATTTCATAAGTAAATGATCTCATCAGTTGTTCTCAAAGCAATTGGTCTTTGCATTGTTTATCAATTCCTGCACTCCCTGTGTCAGGTTACAGCAAGAGTTTTCCTGTACTGCTTTAAAAAAATACAATTCAGCTTGTGAGAAACCTATCAACTGTGTTACAGGGAAACCTAATAATCAGTTGCTTAGGCCTTGCTTCAAGTGTTATTCACTTGCTTGAACTGAAGACTTGAAAATATTTGATAGCACTACTGAAAAGGAAGCTGAAGAAGAAGGGTTGTGTAATTTTCTCCAGCCTCAGTTAGGTGGAAAGTCATGGATCTGTTTTCTAAGGCTGTCTCCAGGAAGGTAATGTCAATCTGATACAAAATGTGTGACATCAGACATAGGTAAGATGGTCCACTGAGAAGGAGGAGGGTAAAGATGTTTAACTTAACAGCTGTGTGGGGTTGGGTTGCTGCTGAGCTGTGCAACCTGAAGCTGTGCAGGATTTCACTCATCTTCCATCTCCCTCCTCCCAAGGACCAGAGGCCAGGAAACCGACAAGGACAAGCTGTCAAGGCCTGTAGTGATTTCTCAGTGTTATCACAATATCAGATACCACTGAATCAAGAAGCAATTGCATCTGAACAAGTACCATTGTAAAGTGAGCTCAGATGTGGCCTAGCTTGGACCACATGCAAAATAATTTTGCTTTTAGCCAATCTTACAGTCCAAAGTAATGCCTAAGGAGAAACTGTGAAATGCATCCTTCTGGGATGGTCACTTTACACCAGGGAGAATCTGGGGGTGGGTAGGAGGTGAGAAAAGGTTTAACATAAAGCCAGATGTTGCTGTCACTGCAGTGAACAGAGTTTTATTATATTCTCTAGGAGAGTGAATCTTCTGGTTTTGTCCTCTATGGTATCTTGGATCTGGAGCTTATTGGGGGAGGAGGAACAGGAGAGGGGTTAGACAGACAAGAAAGTACTACTCATCTACTTGGTGGAAGTACAGTGCTTTTTCCACTGCATTGCTTTGCACTGGGCTGAGTAGGAGGGATGGAGTTGTCAAAAATAATTATGAGAAAAAGGAAGCAGAAAACTAAAAAAATATCCCTAAATGTTGAGAGCAGCTGCAAGCTTAAAAATGTGAATTCAAAGTGAACTGCTTCTTATATAGCAACATGTTAGCTTCTCTGGTGGGCAAACTGCTCTTCTTGACACAGTCACACAGAATTAGTCATATATACTCTTGCTAGGCACCAATCTGTTAGGTCTCCTGTTACAGGAGCTAATTGCTTTTTAAGCTAATGCATACAAATATACTTACTTAGTTAATCTCTCTCTCTTGGCTCCCTCTAGCATGTTTGAAGTGTCACCAGCCTTATGAAAACTTCCTGAAAATATTTCTGACTTTAAGTCTTGCCAGTAAAAAGGGATGATAAGAGGATAGGAGTGTAGTGGGAGAGGGGAAGAATGATGCAAAAGGGGATTAAGCCCTCCCCAGCACCACTTTCCCAGCAGATCAGAATAAAACAACTAACCCAAAAGAAATTTTGCAGATTTATACCCATGGGAGATGTGATTCATTTCTTCCTTTCAGTTTGCTGTATGGCATGATTTTAACTTATTTAGAAGATGCTTTTTTAAAAATGCTGTCACAGTCACAGAGTCTGTGACAATTAATCACAGAGAAATTAAAAAAACCCAAACCAGATCCATATTCTTTTAATTTAAAAAAAAGTAGAGATCACCTTTCACTTTATTTTTATTGATTTATTATAATCTTCATTGGAAAATAATTAATACAGTGATTTTAGCAAATTAGACATAAATCTTCTCTTTATTATTTTTGGAAGGTAGGTGGTGAATGATGGGCAGAGAATGTGTAAGTATGAGAAGTTACTTCAAGAATGAATGTTTGAAAATAATTAAAGGGAAGAAGAAATAAGAAGGAAAATGACAGAGTATGGACAGTATTAGACAGTTTTCTGTGAGACCTTGCAGTGTTAATTTGGGAGAGGTTTGTTTGAAATGCATACGTTTACATTTCTTGAGAATTTCCTGCTTTAATGGTGACATGAGCAAATGTAACACTTGGTCAAAACCAAGTAATTGTTTTTTCACTGGGCCTACTCAAAAATCACATTTCTGACAGTATTTGACGTTCTATTTTTATCAACACTTTCTTCTAACTTCGTATTTGTGAATAAAATCCCGGGTGGACATTGGACTGCTATGCTCTTGCTAGCACAGATACTGTTAGTTATTCAGTGTATTGTCAAATGGGTATTTTCTTTCTTGAAAAATCTTCCAACCTAGGGATGTGCCAATATTGTAGTCATTGTAGTTAGCAAAGGCTTTTCCAAAGCAACTTAAAAGTTAGCTAGCCCAAGTACTGCTTTCAATGTTTTCATAAAGCTCAACACAGTTTATGATTCCCATCTGAGAATCTTAATAAACATTTGAGCTACTTAGTACCATTTGAGATTGATGATGTGGCTATTTCTCTGCTTGCAGCCTCTGATCTAAGTACCTTAAAACTGTCTCTGAAATGTGTTTTTGGACAGCAGGGAGTGGGATGTAACCATTTTCTGAATGAGAATTCATAGCCCCAATTGCTCAAGATTGCCTCTAGGCCCAACAGCAGATGGTTCAGCCATCCATGCTGGTTTATTCCCAGGTTTCTTTAAAACAGACTCAATGAAAAAACTGAATCTGGAGGAGTAACTTATTCTTGGTGACTTTGCCTGTTCCCAGCAGCTCTCTTCCCTAGGAATAAAAATCAGTATTGACCAAATGCCTTTGGCTGGTCCTTAACACATGGGGCACCGATGGGGGTCATGGTGAAGATAGACTAGATATAAGGAAAAAGTTTTTTATAAGATGGGGGGTGAGACAGTAAAACATGTTGCCCAGAGAGGTGGTAGATGCTCCATCACTGGAAACATTTGTGGTCAGATTGGACAGGGCTCTGAGCAACCTGATCTAGTGGAAGGTGTCCCTGCTCATTGCAGGGGACATTGGACTAGGTGATCTTTTTAGGACCCTTCTAATCCAAACTATTCTATGACTCCATGGGTGAATAGATTCTGTTGGAGCACTTGATAATGAATTATAATTTCACCAGTCATGATAAAGTCTGCTGCTTCTGCATGCGGAAGATAGGTTTTCTTAACTGGATGAAGTGACTGTTAGAAACTCACAGTGATAGCCCCCTTTCAAGAACTCTTATCACTGAAAACCCAGCCAGACAAGCAGAGAAGGTGGTTTAGTTTGATCTAAATCTCAGCAGGTGGAAGGCTGGAGCTTTGGACATCCAGTGACAGCCTTTATGTTCACTTCCTCTTTATACCTGAACAAGGAAAAAGTTATTTTCTTAGAAGTCTATAAAGTCTTATTCCAAAGTGTCTCCCTAAATTGAAGCATTAGAAAAAAAGAAATGAAGAACCTTAGAGTGCTTTAGGATATGAATTCTAGCATTTATGAAGAAACAAAATATTTTGAAGTACAAAATGCACCTTACAATTACTGCACAATAAATGTTGTTCTAGGCTTGAATACTGTCTATGTAAGTAAACAGAAGGTTTTTTTAATCCACTCAGAATTGTTTTCGGTATCATCTTTGCATTAATTTGGTCTCTTATTTCCAACAGGAACTGAAATGATCTGTTTCTCATTTATTTAAATTGTTCTTAGTGTAATTATTTGCCATCAAAAGATTTTGCTATTTGATAAGAGAAGCTGTATTAATGGATGTTCAACTCCTGACTTTCCACAAATCTATAAAAAGGAAGTAGAAAAAACCAAAATGGGACTTATGCCGTCAGTGTTGCTTAATGAACTATTTGTATCATTGGCTTGGTAGAAAGTGAAAGAATAGTTTTTCTTCTGTTCCCTCTTGTTCCAAGTACTACATGAAAAAATAATATTATTTTAGAAACTGGTTAGTTTAATGTATTCCAGAAAGCTTAGATGGAAACAATATAACATGGGCCAGTTACTACTATCATGATTTTCAAAACCTGCCAAAATCTGTCAAGAAGTTGAGCAGTTTAAGTCATTAGCCAGCTGAGCTAGCACTTTCTCCACACCACCACCCACCCACTCACTCACCTCATTTGTGTCTCTGTTCAGTGAGAGGAAAGTGTAGCGGAAGAAAGAAGACAAGGAGGTTAAAATTGGCCTGGTATCAGTTACTCAACCAGATGTATCTATTGGATTATCCCTGTGGTGCAAATAGCTAAATTTATAATGGTGTTTTTTTCTCCCATGTGTTTGAAAACCTCTGTGACCAAAATACTTATTGCTGATCAACCCTGTAAGAGCCAGACATGCTGAATGGAGAGCTCTGAAAGCAGAGTCACTGGAGTGAAACAGGCAGGAGGGAGTGCAGAACTGTGCCCAGAGAGATAAGCACAAATATCTTGTTTTTACGTCAAGAGCCATCTCTGTGAAATTCTTAAGTGAGTCTGATCTGTGCATCATACAGAGCCAGTACAGTAGGTTTGAAAGAAGAAAAAAAGAAGACAAAAAACATAGAAGAAAAAAAAAAAAAGGGAAAGAAGAACAAACCTGCAAAACAATTTTTGTTTTCTTTGACTTCATACCTGTGAGCTTGTGCTGTTTTACTTCAGTTCTTCCCCCTCTGAGCACAGCCTGAGCACCAAGCTCTTGAATTTGATATGAGAATGTCACTATATTTGGCTCTAAATTTGACTACAAGCAATCTTAAAGTGACATTGCCAAATGTTGTCTGGCCACCTGTGGGTGAAACCCAGCAAACATCTAATCTGTGGCAGCTACATGAACCCAAAGAATAAAGCCCAGTAGTATTCCTTATTTTCCCTTGAGAGACCTTATAGCAAGCCTGACCTGTTTTCTGAATTTCTACCTCACTCTGTTTTATGCCTGGCCTTGTGGGTGTTTTTAATGTCTGCAGCTCTCATAACTCTGAAAAATTAGGTCTATGTTTATCTCCCTTAGAAAATACTCCTGCCACCTTTGTCTCTATCCTTCAAGAATCCTTGCAATGACCTGTAAAAAAAGGGCAGCAAATGAAAATAGTGTGGTTTTTGGTTTAGTTTGTTTGTTCTAGCAAGCAATTTTCAAATACATGGCACTGAGTTAGCATAGTATCTTTCAAACTGTAAAAATGCATCTTCAGGAACACTTGATGGCAAAGAAAACCAGCTGTCTTAAAAAATGCAGATTTTTGTACATCTTGAAGCATTTCGTGCAAGTGAAAGAGCTGTCAGAAATATGCATCAGAAGACCCAGCTTAAGTTAAAATCCTTGCCTTCTAATTCTGGTTCTATTTGTTTTACAAGAATGTCTTTCTTCCCAGCTGTTACTGAGCAGGCCGTGATGCTCCAGAGTGCGGATATCCATAAGTTACGCAGCATTAGTCAGCCCCTGAGCGAGCACACTGCAGATGATGAAAGCAAACAGGGAAGAATGTGGGACAGGGCTGCCTCCATTCACAGGCATTACTCTTTGGAGCATGTACCAGGTGAGATGGGACTGTAATTCTGTTACTGTCCGTGGAAGAGGAATGTCAAGGCTTCTCCTGTGTCTTTTTTTTTCCTTTCATGTTCAAAATCAAGAGCACTCTTCTGCTGCCTACATTTATTTAGTAACCACTGATTTTTCAAGATATTTTCAGAATCTGGAATCACCTTTATACTGTAATCCACAGACTACTGAATTAACAAGTAAGTCTGAAGAAACCAGGATATTCATTGCCCATAAAGTCCGTGTATTTTACCTTCCCCCCATCAAATCCTTAAACCTGTGGGGTTTTACTTACTCTAATTGTTTTTTGTTTGTTTTTTTTTTTTTTCCTGCTAAGCTGACATCCTAATGAACAGCTACATGAGATCACTTGTAGGCAAGGGCCATGTGAATCAGTTAACCCAAGTCAAACAGAGCTGTCCTGATTTTTGACAAGCAGCAAAGCCATCATGTGACTTGAGTACAGCTTGGGGCTGTCCCAAAACATCCTTGAATGAGTCAGGGCCATGTTTCTTGGATGGTCAAATGTCTTTATTTCAGTATGCAGCTTGCTTCTTTCATAGGCTTTCAAATGTACAGTTTGGTACTTTCTCAGGAGCTGCCATGGTACATTTTTTCTGATCCATGTCAACACCTGCAGCATTGCCTCTTCCATCATGCAGCCAAAGTCTCAACTAAGAGTCCCTGTGGCTGTCACAACAGGACTTCTCCAGCTTTCAACCAAAAAGATTCAACTCAGTAGAGGAGCAGCCAGAAAGAGCACAACTGATGCATTTACAAGTTTGTTTTTGGCAGCAGTCTCTTATCAAAAGTAAATTGTTATTTTTTGTTTTCTTAAAGCATTTGAAAGAGTGATGTTGCTCTCCTTACTCACGCAGTGACCTGCAAGGTCCATCACAGCAGGCTGGTAAGAGGAAGAGAACTAGATCCTTTCATCAGAGAGGAAAACAGCAGCAAGGAAAATAAAAATATTTGCCCAAAGTCACATAGGAGAGAACCTGAGCATTAACTATGAGATTGTTCTTATTGTATTTTCTTGGGCAAAGCAGGAGCTTGGGAGCTTTCCAGGTAACCTTGGGGTTTTTCCCCTGTTGTAGGTAAGTGCTTGGAGAAGGTCTGAAAATGATAGCAGATCATGTCAGGCACCATTTTGCATCAATGGATTGATACTCTGAATTTTGAAAAATAATTATGTTTTTATGGGTTCTGCTTGCAAAAAAGAAAACAAAAAAAAATTAGGAGCTTGAATCACAGTGGGGAGAGCAAAGAGCTTGCAGCAATAGTTCTGAGAGGTCCAAATGGCCCATTCATTTCAGCAAGATAACTCAGCTGGCTAGTAATGGTAATTTAAATGTCAAACTTGTTAGCAGTTTCATTCCTAATGAAAGACCTGGCTTTACAGATAGCTTTACTGGATAACTTTCTAATAAAACCCTAATAATGGAATCAGAGTTAAACTAGCAAAAAAGTGCTAGGGCTAGCATAGTTTGCAGTGGTTCAATGTGTGTAATGAGCTATACTGACAAAAGCACGTTTGGACAATATAACTGCTTCTATGGTATCCAGCAGATTTGTGGCAATGAATTAAAACTAGACAGATGAGGGGGTTATAATCCACAACTCTGATTTAGGTCCATTTTACTGCCTAGCAGCATCTGTCAGGAAGGTGCAGAAGAACACCTGGGTCATCTAGTTTTAATCTGTTCTCACAGATGTGTCAGAACACAAACTCTGGACTTTAGGCAATGTCACAAGGATTTTTACAAATCATATGCACACCTATTTAACCAGTATAACTGATATAGCTAAAGTTTCTTACATAGTTTTATGTAAGGCGGCATCCACAGGTTTTTATTAAGCACTGGTACATGGACATGTAAGTTTGTTTGGTGTCAGAAGTGATATTACTTTTTCCTGGTACAGAAACAGCTAAATGAAGAAACCCAGGAGAGCTGCTGGGTACATTTGAGCAACACTTTACCAACGCAATTGTGATCTGAATATTTGTGTAGTACAGTGCATGTGGCATCTCAAGAAAGCAAATAACACAGCCCCAGCCCTGTACTGGAGGGGCTTGCACACACATTGTCATTTAAATCCCACTCAGGTATTCTGATGATTTACCTCCTAACATTGAATAGGTATGCCTGAAAATTTGAGTTGAAATGAAGATGCAAAACCTGGGAGTAAAGCTGTCTTTTGGTTGCATTTTTTTTTCTGGTTTGGTGAAAGCAGTTTGAAACACAGCATTTCTGAATTTGACTTTTCAGTGTGAATGTTAGGATTTGTGCATTCATAGACATGAAAGAAATCTACCCTGTCATATTCTGCACCGAGTTTGGCCTCCAAGCTGCTTTCTAAAAAAAGTAAACTTTCTGTCTTCCGTTAGAAAAAGACATTTGGTGCATGCCTGTACTTTATGGCTACAGTTGGAAGATTTTAACCCATTTCCCAATGTGTCCAGTGTGCCCTTATGCCTGTATGTAATATACCAACCTGAGTCTCTTTTTCCTCCTCTGTCTTGCAACACTGATTGAATCTAAATAACATTAGATTCAATGCATTAATTCAACATTAGACTCATTGCATCCTATTAATGTTCCACTAACTGTTCAGGTTCAGAGGTGAGGCACAAATGAAGCAGCCTTAGGCTGAAACTGAAGGACCTCAGTACAGACCTGCCTCTTTCCAAGCTTCTGCCAGTGTGGCTCCAGGGAGACCATTTAGAAATAAGGGCCAGCATGCTCCCTAATGAAGAGCTGTGTCACTGAGTAAATGACCAAAGCTGTATCATCAGGGTGTCATCTTGTTTCTCCACAGAGGTGCAAGCAGTGGTCCTGGGCACACAAGTTCATCTCACACAGACCTTCCCCTGTCAAGAGAAGCTCTCATATATTACTCCTTATTGCTCACCTTCAGGGAAGCCTCTGTAATATTCCTCCATGTATGGTGAGATAACAGTTTCTGTAAGATGGCTTCTTAGCTTCCATCAGAGCAGCACATGCACAGAAGGAAACAATGTGCTTTATGTGCTAATGCACAGGGCTGGGACTTGAGAGCTATGGATTCCCAAACTGCTTTTGTCACAGGCTTGGTAGGTGACCAACAGTGTAGCAGTAAATTGAACTCTTGTGCTGAGGAAAGTACTACAAATGTCTGTGTTTTCTAAAGTGTGTCTTTGGACAGTGATTATATGTGTTGCAGTGTTAAGATGTTAGCTTTTAACAACAATGATAATAGAAAATGGATTCCTT
The DNA here is from genome assembly GCF_023055355.1 of Agelaius tricolor. Classification (NCBI taxonomy): domain Eukaryota; kingdom Metazoa; phylum Chordata; class Aves; order Passeriformes; family Icteridae; genus Agelaius; species Agelaius tricolor. Next base: position 20,502,764 of record NW_027269262.1, on the reverse strand, counting down.
GCTCTAGCAGCCACTGAATTTAAAAATAAGGGTTTTTTTACAAATAGCATGATCTTAAGGCCAGCCACCATGTTTTGTACAGGTTCCACAGAACACTGACATTTTATTTAATTTTTTTTTTTTTGTAAAGCATCAGTCATGCATGAATTACAAAATACCTTTCTGAAACTGAATATATATGGCTTTACTGTGCAAATGTTTGAAGTGCATGACTTCCATTAGGAAATTTGTTTAATGGGGTGAAATTCTAACTGTGTTAAAATCAGCAGGGCTTTTGCTATTTGTTCCAGCAGGGTATTAAATTTTCAACTGAGAATAGTTTAACAGATAGGGTGCAACCTTCTCTTCTTTTTTGTGGTTTTAGAATTATGTCCAGGCAGAGTAGATGGAGCATAGCTTTTTACTATGAATTTGAAAAAGCTTTGCTAATTCCCCTAGCAATTATTGTGCATGAATTAGTGTTTATTCCCATTTAAGGGATAAGAAAATTGACTAAACCCCCCCAGCTGTCCAAGATTGCACAGAAGGAGTCATAAAACTGAGGAACAAAGCTCTGACTAATTGCAAATTCTGGCTATCAGTTTTTCTTAACTCAAGAACTGAAAGAAGGGATTCATGCCTTTCAGTGTCAAAAAGGCTGGAATCTGCCTGTAACCCGCAGAAGACATGAACAGTGCATTGAAGCATGATACACATTTTTCTCTAGAGCTGATTTTCTAGTTTGCATTTCTCCTTTTCATTCTGTCTTGACCCTGTATGTTGTTTCTCTGATGCCCATGACACTGCTTTTAGAGCTCTTTTATGGATTTAGAGAGAACTGAAAAGCCTGCAGCAAGTTGTTTGGCAGTAGGCATAAGTGATGGATTTGAAAAGCAGAAAGGTTAGAAAACTATAATGGTGTATATAAGTAAAACTTATGAGCAGTAGAGGGTTGTTTGCCCTCTGCTCTTGGAAGTGGGATGGAGGTGACTGTAAAATCAAAACAATAGAAATTAAAGGTTAAACTGTACTGAAAATGCATTGTTTCAAATCTGCTTTTAGCAGACAGACCAAAAAGCTTTTTTCATCAATTAGACCTTTTTTTTTAAAGTGTCTCTAAGTATCCATTTACACTCAAGCCTTCTAATGTGTACTGCCTGTGTCTCAGAAGGTCACAGTTGTGTGGGGAGACTGTTTTCTTTTGTTGCTTTGAAAGTGTTTGTAGCTCTTGCTCTACCTGACTCCTGTAGGAAGAGTAAGTATTTAGAAAGCCTCCAGAGCCAAGGCTTGGAAGCTCAAAGCAACTGCTGAGGTCTCCCAGTTTCCAGAATAGAATGATGCCTTGACTGCAGCCTCTGGATTTTCTGTTGGAATGTTATATGAGACTTGCTGAAGCAGCTTTGTGCAAAGCAGGATCTTAAACAAAGCTCCTTCAGTTAGGATCTATTGTCTGCAAGGCTCATCAGTATTGAAACACTTTTTTGTTCATCGGTCTGCCACAAAATTTCCTGCTCATGGTACTGACTGTGGCTTTGGGAAGTGGTGCTGGAACTGCAGTTCTTGTAGAGAAAGATAGTTCAGCCCCTGAGAGTGGCATTAGGAGGCTTATGATAGAAATGTGCTCCTTACAGTAAGTTTACATTTTTTTCCACTTAGCAAATTGTAGGTTTCTGAGCCAAAAAGTGAGAAGAGAGAATTGCAAACCTATAACTCAGGGTAAATTAAAGCAGATCCATATGGTAATCTGTCAGCTATTGCTTTGCCCTCCCATCTGGTAATAATCAATAAAAGGCATCAGATAAATAAGCCACAATGTATTTTGTGTGCATGCATGTATGCGCGCATGCGTGTGTTCTGGACTTCCGTTCCATTCTGAAATCACATCTGCACTTCATTAGGAAGATGCTTGGACGAGATTGTTACCAGCACTCCACATTTGCAGCATCCCTCTGCTCCAATGTGATAAATATTTAATGTGTTTGGCTGTGTGCATGCAGAATAATAGGCTCTGCCAGAAATGCAGTCAAATCCCTCAAGCCTACAGGGGCCACCACATGCAGGGGAACACGGCGCATGCGCACACACGCAAACCGGATCACCCTCTGTCTGTCATTCAGTCAGTGGATTTAATGTTTATTATCATGGGCAACACTCTTATCCTATTTAATCCTGTCTAGATGGCTCTAGAATTTCACACAAACACCCAACTGAGAAAATGTAATCCAATAGTACTTTGTTTCAGGGAGCCGTTGAATGCAGATGTATTAGAAAGTTCTGTTTTAGCTATTAACATTTCCCTGTGCATCATGCTGATTGCCTTTTATTTCTGCAGTAGCTATCCTTGTTCCCTTATATGCTCTTGCTGCAGCAATAGAGCTTTCTGGTTTAGAAAGGTAATTAAGTAAAATGGTATCTTCTGAACATAAATGCACAGCAACAGGGATCATGGTGCATTTAACTTTAATCACTTCATCAGCTTAAGAAAAGACTACTACAAATTGTAGAGAAGGTGTAATATTCCTTTTGAATCTCTGTCATGGAATTGTTCCAGACATTTGAGTTAATACATGACTGCATCCATAAATAATACATTTTTGAAGGCAGCATATTAGGAATAGCTGAGCTGTGTAGTGATGAATTTGTGGTGAGCTAAGCAAGTTGTCCAAGGGAGAACAGAGAACTAAATTAAAATAACCTTTACTTCTCTCGTCCTCTCCCACCTGCATGCCATACTCCATAGAAATAATAATTATTTCGTTTGACAATAGAGCACACGTTATGTCAGGTATTTGCTTGACAGAGAATAAAGAAAAGTGTGTTGCTGTAAGGCAATTGAATATACATTGCAAAACATGATAGATTTGAAGGTCAGTGGATCCAGCACTCAATCTACCAAACAATCTACCCAGCTTGATTTATCTGTCAATATTTAGACCTAGTCAATATTTTCTTTTATAAAGGAACATTGGTACTTAAAAAAGCTTAAATAAATTAGTTTCACTTGCAGAACAAAAATAATTGCCAAAAAATAATATGTTCTGATTCTGTGCTGAAATGTTAATTCACTTCATATTCTGGTAGGGATACTTGGCTATGGACTATGATGCATCCAACTTTATATTATTTTAATACAAAAATCAGGAAAAAAAATTAATTTTTTTCCCTAGCTAAACTCTTTGCTCTACTTTATAATGGGGCAAAAAAAAAAAAAAAATCAAGAAACATAAAAATATCAAAACTTTAGGACCTAAACATTCTGCTTCATGAAAATGCTTTTGGCATTCGAATCATAGAAATTTATGAGCAATTAGCAATTATTACTAATGTTTTAAATGATTATGTACTGTCCAAGTAGTATCTATTGCACCTTATGCAAGCCTTGGCTACCCTCGTCTTTCTAATCCAGATGGGAAAAGGCTGCTCATGGGGATTACATTATCAAGCAACCAGAAGACTAAGCTCATTTTCCCCAGTTTTTTAAATGAAGAGCAGAATGTACTTTGAGTTGGCACACACCCCCCCTGCCCCCCTGCATCCCCAAACCATACCCTGTCCTATTTAACTCTTTTCAGGCACTGGCTGTGCACAAAGGAAACATAAATGTGGGAAAGGCAATGAGCAAAAAGAAAAAGTGTGTTGTTGGACACTAAAAGTGATTGTCAGGAATTGCTGCCCTGGGTTTATGGTGAATGCTGTGAGTTGACTCACCAGAGTGAGGCCTGAGGTGTGCTTGGTGAAACACTCCAGTTGTCATTTCTTCAGTGCAAAGAGCCAGGATGAAACAATAAAGCTGCAACAGGAGAGGCATTCAATGGATACAGAAGAAAAACAGGCATTGCTCAGCTCTGAGCGTGTAAGTTAGTGTATGCAGATTAAATGCAGTATAGGAATTGAAACTTAAAATGGAAAAGAAATACATTTCCTAACTGCTCCTTGGTATGGTCAGTGACCAGGGTAATAATGGATCTCTATCTTTACATAAAAGCCTCTTTTCTTAAAATAAACAATGAAATGGCAGCCTTCTTCCCCTCCCTCTAGCACACATAGAGAAAATAATAAAGCTTAAAACTTCTTAAAACTTCTTCTGTGCTAGTTCTTCTTTTTTTTCTTTCTTTCTTTCTTTTTTTTTTTTTTTTTTTCCTGAAGACATTTATCCTATTACTGGAAAAAATCTCAGTCAATAATTCATGGAAAATACACCCGTAGTTCACATTCTGACCTTCCATTTTGGTAACAGATCTCCCTCCAACTCTCACAGGGCCAGAATGAAGTGTTTTATCTGGTGCACAGGATGGAAGCCTTCTGCCACAGGAAAAAATGACCTTTAGTATGTGTTTTGGTCTGTTAATTGAGATGGAAATCATAATTGCATATAAAGCTTTATGTTAATCAGTTAGTGCTTTCTGTTCTTTGGGGATTTTTTTTTTAAATGTAGAATTTGAGAGATGTCCAGGTAGCTCCTTTGTGTAAGTTTTTTGTCTGCTAAAACATGTTTAAAGTCCTTCTTTGAACTTGATAGGAAGAATTCTATTAGGCTGCAGTACATGCTAATGCAGAGAGAGCCAATAAGAGTTAATTCATGTTTAGATGCCTTATTGATCTGGCACAATTCGAGAAAGGAAACCCAGTTAACTACAGCTTAACACAGTTATATCTATTCATCCCAGGAAGTGGCATGCCCTGGAATTTTAGATTTACTTCTGACCTGCAAAAAATTACTTTTTTTTTTTTTTTTAAGGGCTGCAAACATTAAACCTGTACTCCCTTGAACATCAACTATCATCAGACCCTGAGATGCATGTAATGGCACCTGAGATGAATTTCAAACCTATAAAACTTTTCCATGGTTGGCAACTCAACATATGCCTTAAGAGTTCTTCTTTCTCTTACAGATTTCTTGTAAACTTGTACTCTACTTCATGCATAAAATACACTGAAAACCTCAACGAACTTAATCTGCCAGCTAAGCATGTTCCAGGAAGTTTTTATAAAAACCAGTAACTATTTGTTACTCAGTATCTAAAATAGCTACAAAGCATGTTGTCATTCTGGTGTATAGCAGGAACACAGTGACTGTGGAGCCTAAACCCACTACCTTTGAGTGTGTTAATTCCTTTCTGATTTAAAGTGGTACTCCTCCACTGAGCAGATGATTCAGCAATTTCTCTTAGTACTACAGTCATAAAATATTCACTTTGATGATGTGACAAGATGAAAAGGTCTTAGAGGTTTGTGTCTATGGTGCAATAATTTTAAAAGACCCAAGGAATATTCTGTGATATGCAAATATTGCTGTTATTCAGCAGCATGTGCCTTTATCAAGATAATCATTGCAGGTGACTTTCCTCCTCCTACAGTAATATGTTCCTAAGTTGGGTTAGTTTAAATAAATAGGAGGTTAAAAATTGATATTAATTTGCTCTGTTATATGATTAAGCATTATATATATCCCAACCTTTAAAAAAAAGCCATAGATAATGAACAAATCAAAGGGAAGAACAGTTTTGATGCTACCAGTATATTCCATAGTGAATTGAATATTTACTTATAAAAGATAACTGATAATTGTTAAAAAGATGTATTGCTTTCATTCTCCTGGGTTACTATAATACAAGGCATGGCCCACAAGGATGTTCCACCTGAACACAAGGAAGAACTTTACTGTGTGGGTGACAGCACTGGAACAGGTTGCCCAGACAGGTTGTGGAGTCTCCCTCACTGGAGATATCAAAGACCTGTCTGGACACAATCCTGTGCCACGTGCTCTAAGAGGATCCTGCTTGAGCAGGGAGGTTGGACCAGATGATCACTGTGGTACCTTCCAACCTGACACATTCTGTGGTTCTGGATGGCTCCATTCTCTGTTGAGCAGGGTGGGTGGGGTGTCAGGAAACACCTTGCAGCAGCACTCAGAGCTCCTGCAGCAGGAATGGGTCTCTGGGCCACTTCACCTCTGCTATATATGGGTACTTGTATATATATGAGTACCCCACTACCAAATTATTCCATTCACTTTTCTTGCATATTTATGAACTCTCTTTTAAATGGGGAAAAAAACCCCAAAAACCAAAAGAGAGTTCCATGAAGATTAAATTCCCTTATAAATTCTTGAACTGCACTGCAATGCCATTCCTGTAAAACCTCCGTACTATGGGGCTAAAATAAAGAAATTGTGATAATGCTGGTGATATTATTCGTACATTTAGTGTGAAGAACTCTACCATTGTCCCTGCCAGTCATATGCAGGACAGAAAATGGACTCCCTGAGATCAGCTTGCTTTGTCATGACAGAGACAGAGACCTTTTGAATGGTATTAAAACTGAAATAATATTTTCTGAAGTGGAAATCTTCACCGTGACTAGACATCACACTTTACGCAGCATCCTACCTCACTGTTTTTCTCTCCTTTGCTACCTAAAAATGTTTAAGATTATGTTATTTTTTTCCCCCTGAAATTAAATGGCAGAATAGGAGATCTCTTAGGGCAATGCAGCATTCTGGGAAGTACATGCATTTAGAGAATATTAATTTTGCCCCTAAGGGAAAGGGGTCTCCATCTGCTCAAATCTTTCATTGCTTAGCCTGTGAAAGGCTCTACATTAATTTTCAGTGAATTCTTAATCTCCATAGGAATGGTTACTGTGCTGACATTGCAAGCTAGTGTCACCATTTGAAATTCCAATTATCACTGACTTCTTTATGAATCTGTTTGCTTATGCTTACTTTCTGACATATCCTTACTAATTTTATGTCTTGAGATATGCTTTAATTAGGTTCAGTCAGCTTGGAAATGAACTGTGAGCTTACTGGAGTTTTGCCAACACGCAGTATGATTTTATGCTGTTTGATCTATTTAGATGTCTTATGTATGTATGTTGGTTCACAAAGGCTGGGTGATCTAGCTGTATTAGAGTCAACAGTAGCAGTGAGAAATTTTGTTTTGTATGTCATGGCTTTTGTGCTGGTTTTGGCTGAGGCAGAGTTAATTTTCTTTACAGTAGCTGGTATGGGGTCCTGCTTTGGTATTGTGCTGAAAACAGCATTGATGACACAGGGATGTTTTGTTATTTTTGAGAAGTGTTTACACAGAGCCAAGGCCTTTTCTGCTCCTCACCCTGCCAGTGAGGAGGCTGGGGGTGCACAAGAAATTGGAAGAGAGGACACTCTCGCCCCAGGGACCATTCCATACTGGATGGCATCATGCTCTGTATATAGGTCTGGTGGAAGTATGTATATAGTGTATAGGTCTTGTGGAAGAAGGGGAGGGAAGGTTTTCAGAGTGAAGGTGTTTGTATTCCCAAGCCACCTTCATGAGTGATGAAGACCTGCTTTCCTGGGAAAGGCTGAATACTTGACTGTCCATGGGAAGCAGTGAATGAACTCCCAGTTTTGCTTTGCTTCAGTGCATGCTTCTGCTTTCCCTATTAAACTTTCACTATCTCAAGCCCTGAGTTTTTTCACTTTTCCTATTCTCACCCCCATCCACTCCACCCATAGGGGGAGTAAGTGCCTATGTGGGGCTTAATTGTTAGGTACAGTTAAATCATGACAACTTCATATGAAGGAATCCAGGCAACTGTATACTCTCTCATTTGGTAAACATGAGGAATAGATCATTCTAAGGTTGTTCAAAGTCTCCTACACATCCAAACAGAAAGAGGATCCTCTGGCTTCCTAATGACTTGAGTCAGCTAATTAGCATTAGCTTGAACTGAACTGTAATTTCTGTAGGAACTCTCAAGCAACTCTTTTCTATCCTAAGGCATGATTTCTGAAACATTAGGGTATGTTTAGTTACTTCTGGTTACCTTACACTCATCACTAGTTTAGGAATTGGTCTCTCTAAAATGTTTCATGATGGCTTGTAACAGTCTCATCTGAATAAGGCACTTTTTTACTGTTCTTTATTTTGAGAAATATATTTATGACCACTAAATCCAAAGACAGTCTGTTGTAAGATGGATAGCTATAGAAATGTTCTTTGAAAAATTCCCATCAGACAAAGGTCTGATGATCATATGTAAATTGTTTGACACTTGCTAGTTGTTCCTAAGTACCCAAGATCAGCTTCATGTACAAGAGTAGGAATGTGATTTCCTATAATTCCATTTCAAATAAAGTGGTTGGGTGCTATCTATGAGAAGCTTTCAGATCTCATACCTTATCTCAGTTAGGTACCAGAGGCTTCTGAGGCCAAAATGCTAGTGTGGTGCTTCATTGGGAACTTTATTTTCTGTTGGGAAGGTCTGATTTAGCACTACACTGTGTCTGAAATGATTGCTTGTAATCATCGGATCTGTTAAACAGGAGCTGACAGATTGACAGATAAATGGTTCTGAAAGATGTTGATGCTATTTTGTTATGTGCAGTAAAGAGAGAAAAAATGAAGAATAAGGAAAAAAAATCAGTCAGCAAAATTGTAAGTGAGAGAGAAGCCTGGCAAAGGTTATATCATGTTATTAAGGAGAGGAATAAGATGAGAGGATATGATCTGTTCTGCAGGAAAGAGAAAATAGGCTCCCCATCCAGAAATTTTGCCTACTGCTGGTTCCCTGCAGGTGAGCAACTTCTCTATTTAAGTTGGCTGCTGCAAGCAGTTTTATCATCCTTACCTCTTTAATGCATCCAATGTCCCGCTCTCTGTCTTCATCACATCATGCTGGCCCCTTTGCTGCAGGATGCACCCTTCCCTCATTGTGGGGCTCATTGTTATTAAAGACGAGAGCAGCTGTCCTGCAAGGGCAGGGAACTGAGTCAGTAGCAGCCAAAGGGTACAGAGCAGCAGAGATCCAGACACCCCTCACCAGTCCCCTCTTGCATTCTGTCGGTAAGGGGAAGGCAGCTGCTCTGTTGCCTCATACTAGGTGTTTTTTCCATTACATCCCAGGGTTTATGGATCCATATCTATCTCACTTACCTCTATCTTATTGACACTGGCTTGTGATGATGTCCTCCCACCTACTGCCCAAAGAAGAGAAAAGGGAAAGGTAGATAAGTTTAAACACTGCAGAAAAAGGCAGACTAAATTGGCTTTGTCTTCTGTTATAGGCATAAACTCTGGAAAACTGCAAGCTTTTCAGAGAGAATATCCAAACCAATTCAATGCATTCCAGAGCTCTGCTTTCAGTTAATACAGCTTTTGTATTAAGGAATTGCAGGCCACTTTGTTACAACTATATTACCAGTGCAGATGCTGCTGCAGTAAAGTGTAAGAGTACCCCAGCCAGCTCCAGTGTGGGTGTGTCAGGGACCAGTATCTGATTATACAGGATAACCCAGAGCAGAGGGCAAACACAGAAAACTATTTGCTTCCTTTTCCAGTACACAAACCGAGTGGCATTAGATTCAGCTATCAGGTGGCAAGATCAAACCAAAAAAACCCCAAAGACAGTTCATTAGAAAGCATACAATAAATAAAACTCTGTAACCTATGCTGTGGGCATGGCAAACCTGCATGTAGCATTAAAATTTGGAAATGTGTTTTGTGGTAGAGATGCACACTGTAGCCTTTTACAGCAGATAACTGTTTTGGCTCAGAAAGTCTCTGGTCTACAATAATAACCTGGTAAATATTTAGGGTATTGCTACATGCCTGCCCTGTTCCTTGACTCTTTTTCAGGCATCCATATTTGACTGGTCTTGGTATAAATGGAGTAAGATAATATGCTGGATGACATTTTATATATGTAAGATGAGCACAAGCTGGAAAAATCTGTCCTTTATGGGCAAGGAGGCAGAGATCAAGGCATTCAAGCTGCACTGGGGCAGCAAGTAGAATTTGTAGCAATATTCTGGTGAGTACAAGATTTCTAGAGAAATGTGGGATGCAAAGAGAACTAGGGGCCTTAGATTATAGCCATGGGCTGCTAGTCTGGGAAAAAAAAATCCCTGAACAAGACCCCGAAGCTCCAAGTCTCCAGACAGATAAAAAAATGAGGCCTGAAGGCTACTGCAGTGATGTAGGAAATATCAATAAATGATATGACTGCCTGGAATTATACTAGCATTTTATATGACACTTATGCTAAATTGCTCAGTTGGGACCTGAAAGCTGTCACCTGACTGGTGGGACTTTAACTAGCAAAATTGCAGAGAAGGACTGAGAATGATTTTTTGAAAAATACTTTATTTTTAGAAATCCCTGCAACTGAAGTTTCATGAATATTATATGCAGCATTACTCTCAAGAATAGGCCACAAGTGAAATGACCAATGGTTTACATGAAAGAGTCATAATTCACTAATGCACTCTATTCCTGATGAGGTTAGCTCTCTTTCCACTGAGATGGTCATTTTTAAGGTCAGGCTGCTGTGTGGGAAAGGCAGTGTGCAGACAGGATGTGTGCTGTACTAGAAAGGGGGGTGGGACACGCTCCAAACAGCCCATGACAAGAGCTCTCCTATAATGGGGCACTGTCTCTTCTGCCCATCCCTGTCTAGCCTTGCCTGGCTCTTTCTCTGAACACACCCTGTGATTCAGGACCATATTTCAGACCCCTGGGGCCAATAGCTTCTGCCCCTGTAACCCCAGAGCAGGGCCAGTCTCCAGCCCCCCAGAGCCCTGCCCTGCCTGGCCATGGGCTCCACCGAGATGGGCCAAGCCGTGGGCCTATAGCCCAGCCTGGCCACAGCACATCCCAATCCCCATGGAAGTTCCTGGGTCTGGCACAGCCTTGGAGCCCCCTGGTGCCAGCAGGTCAAAGGAAGTTATCCTGCTTGATCCTCAGCTCTGCTGAGGGCAAATTTGCAGTGCCGTGTGCAGTTCTGGGTTCCTCAATACAAAAGAGACATGGAGCTCCTGGAGCAGGCCCAGTGGAGAGCTGCTAGATTGGTCAAGGATCTGGGGAACCTCACTTATGAGGAAAGGCCGAGGGAGCTGGGCCTGTTCAGCCTCTAGAAGAGGCCACTGAGAGCTGACTTCACTAATGTGTGTGTATAAATATCTAAAGGACTCTGTCAAGAGACACACCTAGGCTCCTCTGGGTGATGCCAAGAGATAGGACAGGAGACAATGGGCAGAAACTGAAGTTCCACCTGAACATGAGGAAGACCTTATGGTGAGGGTGAGTGACTACTGAAACAGATTACTCAGAGAGGTTGTGGAGTCTCCCTCAATGTAGATATTTCAGAACTGTCTGGATGCAATTCCATGCAATGTGCTCTAGGATGACCCTGCTTGAACAGAGAAGTTGGATCAGAAGTATCACTGTGGTCTGTTCTAACCTGGACCATTCTGTAATTCCTTCATTCTGTGAGTCTGTGATTCTGTGAATGCAGACTTCATAAAGGATAAACCTCTGTAAGTGTGGTCACATTCCTTAGCATTTGTCTCATGTTCTAAAAAAAATAAACAGCTATTCAAACATCTTGGAGGAAGGACTTGAGAAGAAAACGTATTCAAAGGGTTTTCAAATCCTCAAAACAAAAACCATTGAGATCATTCTTATTACTAGAGCACAAGCCTAATTGGAACATCACATTTTGCTCTGGGCAGTAAATTCACTATTGCAACAAAATGATTAACAGTCTCACCATCTGTTACAGGTGTAATGATAAATGACAGTTTTATTCATATCTAACATTGACATGATCTGTTTTTACATTCTCATCTGCGCCATTTAATTTGGTATTTTTCTGAGCAATAACAATATATAAGATTATAAACAATACATATTTACTGATTAAACCTACTTCTTACTTTCTTGTTTTTTTTTCTTAGTTATTACCCTCAATCATGACATAAAAAGTTAAAAAATTCTCTAAAATATTACACTGGAAAGGAAAATATTGCACTAATTTTTAAAGATTTGTTTTTCCAAAGCCATGTCATATAGACTGAGATCAAAGGTCTGTTTAGCTTGCTCTTTCCTATTCTGATGATGGGTCATAGATGGTGCTTAGAGGAAGATTGAGAATCAGGGCAGGCGCAGAACAATGCTCCTTTGAAACCTCCCAGTTTAAGGCATTTAACAGGGCAGACTTTCTGAGCCAGGGGCTGTTATTTGTCCACTGAATTTAAAAGCCTCTAGTAGACCTGTCTTCTGTGATTTTTGTCTAGTTCTTTTTTGAGCATGTTCAGTCTTTTGCCCTGAACAGTTTACTGTGTCAATGAGTTGGACAGATTATTATATAATGTGGCTTTAAATTTGAAATTTTGTCTGGAAATTTCATTGGATGCTCTCCAGTTCCTGAATTATGATGAAATACTGAATTTTCTTGTCCTCATTTTCTATGACTGCCATCAAAATCACTGGCAAGCAATGATTCTTCTAGGGTTTGAATGAGAACTACAATGTAACTAAACAAGAAAAACATTCAATTTTATTTGTTAAAACAAAACATTTGCAAAAATCACTGATCCCAACAACCATGGTGAAACTATTTTCTGTCCTGTAATACAATTCTAAAGTCATAATGGAGTGAGAAATCAAATGCATCAAACTGGGAAAAGAATAGTGATGCTTGACTACTGGGAAAAGAATAGTGATGATGGCTTAAATTTATTTACTAACAAATATCTATCTCTAACACAAGTTCTGTGCAGATAAGCGACCTTAAATGCATGAAAAGACGAAAATGATGAAGGGACTCATCCTTTAGGATAGTTCGGCCCCTTAAATGTTTATGAAAATAGTTTGTTTTCTTAATGTTATTTTTTGGCTTGTTAATTCTCTCTTGTTTGGATGCTGAGCTACAACTTGAAAGATATCCAGTTTCTGAAGAACACAGTTATTTTTCTACTTGGGGCTTGTTCAAAAGCAGGCTTTGGAAGTGAAGTTCAAATTAAACTGTCAAAGGTGAACTGACTAAATCACATTCTCTTGCTTGTCTTTAATAGATGAGATTGCAGGTGTGGTAACTTAAGGGTCAAAACTTAAAACTCAGTCCTCATACAAAAAGCTTGATTGAAAAATAATTTTGATTTACTATGGAAGTTAGGAAACCTTTACAAAATCACTTTAATGAAATAGCAAGAGATCATACAGGAGAGGCTTGCCCACTTGTCTCATAGTGACTCATCATTGTTAATGAGATATCGAAAGAGCCAGGGAATAAGAAATTATAACCAAATATTTCAATGTCACTAAAGTACTATATCTTCCCATACCTGCAGAAATTCTGTCTGTGGCCTCTGGAAGTAAGTTTGCTAATTTTGAGCAACCTGTCTAGATTATCATCTATTAATTGATAGGTACTCTTCCATTAGGTTAGAAAACCATTACTTTAATTCCTTTCTGGATGTAACTATCTGTGGTCCTGTGTCAACATTACAGAGAGCTGGCTTGTGCTTGAATGTTGATAATTTCAAAGTTTTGCCTTTTTGTTTGTTTTGCTGTGTCTTGTCCCAGGTGGTCAAATCCCTTCCTACGTGTTGTGGAGAAACTGTAATCCTTTAAAGATTACTGACAAACACAATGAAAAAAAGAAGCTGACAGACCAAAATATGAAGGGGGGTGGAAAAGAAATGACAATTTTACACGCAGGTTAAGTAGGCCATGTAGGCCACGCTTGGATAACATTCTAATTTATTGACAGCAATCAATATTTCAGTTTTGACAGAGATATCTTGATAACAACTTTTCAGTCTATGGTTCATGAGGGAAAACAAACACTGTTAAATAATGTCTCTACGACTTGGATCAAATAATGACTTCCCATTCTGATTCCTGGGTAATGTCTTAGCATTTTTTGTGTGATTTTAAGGACTGGTTCAACCTGCTGCCTCATGGCAAGGGGCTAAAACCAGGACTTACTGGACTTCTATGCAATATAGACCTTAACTTCTGCTCAAACTTTGGCATATTGATTTGCCCATTTCTTCCTCAATTAATGATTTTTGGAGCCTTGACTTTCTGATAAATATTTAAAAAAAATGTTTTAAAGTGTTTTCGTATTTAGTATTATTGATTCTGATTTAAAAATTATTTTTTTCCTGGGTTTGCAAATTAGTCATGACCCAGTAACAGAATTATGCCTCTCAGGGACATTAGTAACATGAATAGTTTGACAATAAAACTGAATTAAAATAACACAAAAAATAAAGTTAATAACCACTGCCCACATATATTTTTAGCAAAACCAGGTTAGTTAACTTGCTTCCTTGTAATTCCCCTTCTGTGCTAAAGAGGTGGCACAAGCTGTCACAATGCAACAATTTCTTACAAGAATTAGTATACTTCAGGACAATATCTTACTGCATAGACAAAAGTAATGCAATTTAGTTATTTAAACATGAATTAAGTCTCTTTTGAATTCTTCAAATGCATTTTTCAAAGCTGAGGCCTTTACTTTTGTAAGGCAGACATAAAACCCTGGGTCCATTCCCTCTGAATGTTTAAATATCTGTAACCCAAATTTGGAATCAGATCTACCTGTGTACGTTGGCATTTGTAGTTCTTAAAATTCAATAAAATACATATAATAGTCAAATATTTATTCATCTATCTGTTTTTTTTAACACATTATGTACATGTCCATCAAATGGATGATGAAGACAAGAGTGGGATTTCATTACCCGTTAATGAACCTTGAGCTACTGATGAAGGCCACGGGTTAAATTTGTTCATTTTCTGAAGTGGAGTAATCCATCATGTGGAAAAATACACTGAGCTTCTAAATGAAAAGGAATAATGATCATATATCATTTTTTGGCTATTTTTTATTTATGTTTTATTTTTGGTCACAATTTTACTCATTCTGTGCTTATTTAGCTAGCTACTGTTTCTTCTCTTTATAACTCCTACATGTTGTGTTTCATAGTCTGGGAATTGTGACAATCTCACAGCCTAATTCTTACTAAGAGAGTAGAAGAGATAGGAACCTTGCAGGAATGCAAAACTAACTGAGCAGAGCAACAAGGCTAATAGGGAAAAGCAGCAGGGAGAAAATAGAGAAAGAAAATCGCCACTTGGTATAATGCAGTAATGTGTGCTGGTCTGTACTGATCTTGTGCCCCTAGAATTGAGCATTGTGATGTGTTATAGAAGAACAGTATTGCTGCATGTGATGGTGGTAGTCACAGCAAGATCAGAGGCATCTACATCCTTTGGTACAATGGCTGTGGAATATTTTGTATCCTTTCCATAGAACTGTGATCCAGGTTATAAAATGTTCACAGTTTTGCATGTGTTTTCCTCCTGTGTCCATAAAAATCCCAGCCATGAATCATCTGAGGAACTGCTGTTTTACTAATGCCTGAGTCTGCACCATATCGCTGAAATAATGACTAAGAAATATCTTTGGTGGTGAGTACCCAGAGATTGAGTAGTTTTAAAATTTTCGAGAGACAATGTTGGTCATTTAATGCCTTTGGATCCCATTATTTTAAGGTGCCCTGTTAATTTCCTTAATGATTTAAATGTCTCCCAGCTGTCTTCAATATCTTCTGACGTTGTTAAAATAATTATTATTTTACACCACAGAGAGTCTCCTACTGTCAAACTAGAGAGAGGGGGTAAAATAAGGCTCAAAGATTTGCTGTTTTCTAGAGAAGTCATTCTACTTCTGTGTGACTGTATCGATATACACCAGGGAGAGATGTGTTTGTCCTCAGTGTCAGAAATCATAAGGAATGCTCACTCAATTGTTTTTCAGGAGAGTAATTTACTGAAATAGATCTTAAATGAGAGGTCTGGGGCCTTGCTGGAGAACTTAGATTTTATTCAAAGCTGAGTACCAGATTCTTGCCCAAGGGCTTCTTTGTAATAATGAGTCTGTTGGTGATACCAAGCATGAGGAGAAGCTTGTAGATGGGAGGAGCAACTCTGTAGGATACCAGCTCAGGCTCAAAGAATTTCTTTGCATTGGCAGTTTTTTGTACTGAATTTTAAAAACATGGGCTTATTAATCTGGAACTGGTCCAGCCTATGCTAAAATCTGAGTTTAATTAAATGTATACATTAACTTAATCAAAATTATGAGTAACCTTACAAGTAAGTAAATTTTTCTGATGGTTTTATTGTAACACAGACCTTTTAACATAATTTCATTCAAACAAGAGGAGGAAAATGTGAAAATGCTGTATTAAGAAAAATAACTTTAGTAATAGACCAAGAAAAGCCTAATTTTCAATATAGCTTAAAAAGCTGTCTGCAACTATTATTTTGGTTTAAGGCATTTTTACTTATAGGAAGATACAAAAAAAAAAGTGTGTGGTGTTCCCATGATCCCATGAAATGCCACAATGGAAGTATGAAGAGGAACTTTCTTCAACCACTGTAGGGCACAATCATATTTATTATTTAGTAGGCAGGAACAAGCTGATGTTTAAGAATCAGAAATAGCTAAATGCATCTTCTGAGCTAGACTGAACTTTCACCCTATGCCAGAAATAAAGTCCAGAAATTCACTCTTGCTCTTCTGACTGTGCTGTGTTGAATACTTCTTCAGCATTCAGATGACTAAATGGATGTCATAAACAAAACATGTTTACACACAGGGAAAATAAAATGGCTGTTCTCTATTGTTTCTTTCAATTAATCACCTCACTGATCTGTGGAGTATCCCCTGAATAACTCATAAGATTAGAAAGAACAATGTATTTTTAGTAACAACCTAAATAAAAATTTGAGGTGGGGAATTGAGGTGTATTGTCAACTTCATTTTTGTAGAGTTTTATTTATCTCTTGCAAATAAAGCTAAAACCTGTCTGGTTTTATTCATATTCATTTTCAAGATGAAGGACAGAAAATTTTTTCCAGCTATATCAGTAGGAAGTTATTGCAAGTGAGAGTTGAGGTACAGCAGTAAGAACATCATATTTCTTTAAGTGAGCTGGTTTTTTTTTTTTTTATTATGTTCTATATGTCATTATTTAGTAAGAAACTCATGGGAACAGTGATCAACCAGTCCAAAGCTTAGTGAGGAATTATGGCTCTGGGACAAAAATATTCAGGATTTTAGGCTGCATGACTTAGTGGCTAGATTTGAAAAATACTTAGAGGCAGAAAGATGCAAGTAGCCTCTTTAATCCCTAATTGAAGTAAGCTGAAATAGACTCCCAGGAATATTTGAAAACTCCCATAGGTGCCATTGCCTTGACTAGAGTGACCTAAATGGTTGAGTTCTTTTTCAGAGTTACTCAGGCAGTTCACAGTCCCACCACTTGGCCCACTTTTTCCTAGATATGCTTAAGGTATAGTTGAGCCACTTTGAAGAATAATGTGCTTTTATGTAAAACTCATGGACTGTGTTTGGTAGAGCTTGTGTTCAGAGAGGTTGAATTATCTTCAGAAGTGTAGGACTTAGCTCAAGACCAGATCATGTTTATGGATTTTCTCACCAGGGTAGGCTTTAATAAGTTGTTTCCCATGCAAAGAAAAGAGACCTGGAAAACAGGGAATACCATTTTATCAGCTCTAAATGCTCAGGTATGGCATTCTCATAAGCTCATAATGAGTTTTTAGATGGAGCCTTCAAAAGCAAAGATAATAAAAGCCTGTGTAGCAGGTGCATTAATGAAAGTGCCAGACTGCAAGCTGATAATACACTGCATGATATCTTATCAATTATTAGTCTTAAGGCATTATTTCACTTTATACAACAGGTGTGTCCACGGTCATTGTAAGCTGTGTGAGGAAGACTGAATTAGTAATGGAATTGCTATAAACTGGATCAAATCTGAGACAGTTTGAACTGGTTAATTTAGTCAAATAATTAAAAACAAAGTGTTGTTACTGCCTCAGTTCCCTTGGGGTATTTTATTTCTGTTTACAGAGTAAATAGTCTGACTTCAGTAGGTATTGTCTCCAGGCAGAAACCAGGCTATACTGTGCAAACAGTGAGCTGCCAAATAGTTGGTATCAGAGAACCAACTGCACCAGGTATGCAGCTCACATTTGTTGGAATGTACCTTTGGAATTGGATCCCTGATGGAGCACTTTGCACGTGGCTTGTTTAGACTGAAAGTGTGATTGCACAGCTACACAATGACTTGGCTGGTCATTTTAAGGGCACATGAGATTTAGGCTTTTCTACATTTTCATCCAAAATAGTCGGATTAGAGAAACATTAAAAACCTTTCACTTGGAAATGCTATGACAGTCCTGCCTATTCTGAAATCTTTTCCACAGGAGAAATGTGTATTGGTAGTCTGAAAGACATATATTTGGTACTGGTATATGGGGAGAATGCAGCCCTCTAGTCTATAGAAAGGAAAGAAATAGCTAAGAAATTCACACATCTTCACTGCTTTTTTTCTTTTCTTTTTTTTTTTAATAATACCTTGAATTAGCCTAGTTCCTTTATTCATGAGGGAAAAACAGAATTCGATAAAGCTGTTGATTTTCAGCATAGTGGAGGTCAGCAGAGCACAACAAACCCAAGGATGAGTTCAATCATTGTGTCCCTTCAAATACCCTAGGACAGTGAAAATGCAAAAGGTCATACAGATATTCATGAAGGGACCCTGTTAGAAGACAGATGACAGGAGGAGTAATAAATGATCATTCCTCAACAGTGACTGGAAGAGTTCTCAATATTTTCTTTGTTTAATTTCTTCAGAATACTGAAAAGCAAATAGAAACCTTTTTTTTAAAGTCAGGTTTGGGGTAAATGTTTAAAGAGTGAGTTTTATTTTCTTCAGAGTAGGCCACCAATTCATTGTTTAAAGGGGACAATAACTAAATATTCAGCACAGAGGACAGTATATGGGAGGAAGACAGGCACATACACAATAGAGACTTATGAGAAACAGACATGAAATTTCAAGATGCCTTAAATCATCCCTTTGCAACACATGTACAGGTAAATGATCAGATTTTAGGCTGCATGTGATTGTCAGAAATTGAATAAAACAATGAAGGTAGGAGACAGGTGGATCATAAATGAACAATCAGGAAGCAGACCTGAGCCTGAAAGGGAGAATGGATTAGAGGCATCAGAATTTCCTTTGCTGTGGCAACATTTCAGGTTCGGTATTTTTCCTGTTTCAAAGGCATGGTTTGTTTTATAGCTATTTCTAACAGTAGTGCATCAACAGACAAGGTGTCCAAGCAGAGAATTTGGCACATAAAGTAACCTGATAAGAGTAAATTAGTACATAAGACACTTTGCAATCTGAATATGAAGTAATTTTAATCTTGGTTTCCAGTCTTTAAACACAAGTATTTTTCTTGAAAAGTAATGTGTGGCAAAAATATGCTTTCTGCAATAGTAATTTCCATTAATATTCTTCACACATTGATTTAACCATTATGTGAAGAATAAGGACTGTAACTTAAAAGTCATAATAAACATTTATAGAATTTTGCATTAAGGTTTTATAAATTATGTGCAACATGTCATTAATAGATCCAGTGGAATTTTAATCAAATGTCATTAATCAGTCCTAGAAATCCAAGAATAATTTATAATAATGCATTGCTTATAACCAGCTATAGTACATATTATCAATGATTGACACATTATCATACAGCTATAGTACATATTATCAATGATTGTGACATACTCAGGAGTATTATTAAAAAAAATCTTATTTATAAACTATTTGTAAATGGTATAATAAGTGATACATGCTTAAAACTCTTTATTCCAAATGACATAATCTACTTTCTGATTAGCCAATTATTGACTACTGTTAGTGTTCCTTTTGTGTAAAGGATTTTAGATTGTTCCAGTTCTGCGTAATTTGATTTTAGCTGTCAGGTTGGTTATAAATATACTGCGCATTTTTAAATATAATCAGATGTTTCTAGTCCTCAGATGAAATGTTTCTGTAAAATCAGTAGTTTATATCATCTCTTCTGCATTGTGGGAGTGCTATGAAACAATAGTTACTGTTTAAATTTCTGCAAAGTGTCTGGCAGAATTATGTCTAACACTGATACAGATTTGGTGCAACTCTGCAACAACATATTTGTTTCAGTCATTCTCTGAAAATGATGACATGATATCTTTAACCCAGAGCAGTCAATCATTCAGAGTGGGAAAATTATGTAGTTTTTCTTCTTTTGCTTACTTTCCACAGTTTTTGTATAGTAGGATTTACTAACTGTGCCTTTCCTCTGCTGTTCTTGATATGACCACTACAATTTCTCCCAAGTTTCTCTGCTGACTTCTAGTTGCTCTCCCTGATGAGTAATTTTGGACCCCAGAAGCTGAAGAAAAGAAGCTGTGATGACCCTTGCCCTCTATCTCTCTAAAAAACAAAACAAAAAAATGTCGAAACCCAGAAGGCCCTGACTTGAAGCAGCTGCAATGGTGGTATTTCAATGTGAACATGAGTGTGAGGACTAAGTTCATCCTGAAGTCCCTGTTGGGCAGGAGAAATGACATTTAACTAAAGTGGACTGTCTTCTGTCTGCTGGTATATCAGCAAAGGAGTCAACAGATCAATAGGAACATCCTGAGGAAGGTAATTACTCTTTGGATCAAAGTTAAATCCTTGTCCCTGGGTGGAGGTTCTTGGTTTAGTCAGAGGAAAACATTATGAAGAAAATATTGTTGAAATAGTAGCTAGTCTAGTCATATTTGTCTAACCCCAGATTTTACTAAAGCCTAATTTAAATAACTTTTCTTCCTAAGTTAATTGCAAAAAATTGATCCAATCCCCAGTCTTTTAGAAAAACACAGGGTTCTGATGTACACCCACCACTAGTGTCCCTATCAGGCATTATTGCTTGGAACTGACCCTCTGTGCTGGTGATTACTGTTTTGAACACTCAGCATAAAAAAAAAATAAAATAAAAAAAATCTTTATTTACACTTTCCATGCTCCAACTTCTAGTTGTTATTTTAGGGCTACTCACCTTCACAGGTGGTTTAAGCAAAGGTCCAGGAGTGGAGGAAGCTTAGGCACAATCACTTTCTGATGTTGTTTTTGCCTTGGGCAACGTCACAGACAGCTGTGAATGGCAGAGCTTTACTGCCACCAGGGAATGCATGGCCTGTTCTTGATCCAGTGTATGGCACAGCCTCACTGATACAGTTAGGCTTTAGAAGCCCCTCTTTTCTTAGATAAATCATAGTCCATGCATAACTGTTCTTAATTCCAACACCCATCTCTTTAAAATGAGGAATGTAGATCCTGTTTTGAAGAATGGTTACAAGATAGAGCTTGGGGGGAGTTTTTACCTCCTTGAGTTTCCTGTGGAGAATGATTCTCAGGTTTCAGCATTTGAGAGTGTGAGTATTTATTATTTCAACTGAAGGCCTAGATCTCTTCAAGAGGATGTAGTATCCAGCACATGAAGTCTGCAAATTCAAAGTGACAGGAAGGCAAAGTGTTCTTGGGGGCTACCGATTTACTGTATTTGTATTTTTGTTTTTTCCTTCCTGAAAGGCAACAAGACAAGCTTGTGTTAAATTGAAGAGCAAGCAACTTCTATTTCCAGATCTGCTTTTAAAATAGCATGTGTTATAACCTTAATTAATCTCCTCCAGAAAATAAGCAAATTCATGTGTCAAGGGCTTGCAGTGAAGGCTCTGGAGTCTAGAAATGTTAGTAGCAGTAACAAGAAGTGATGTTACCATGACCTGCAGTTTCCAGGCTTGGCTTTGGGAGTCTTCCTGTGAGTGCACTCTCCACACACACCTGCAGGGAATTGTGCATCTGTCTTAATTCCTGTAGCACACTTTCTGGTGAGTGCACTTTCCCCAAAAACCCTTCAAAATATTTGCTGGCTCCTTATCTTCTTTCCTACTTTCCCTCTCTCTGTCTCCTTCTCCTTTTGCTATTAAGAATGATGTAAAAATTGCAAGAGTAGCAACTAAAAGAACATTTTTTGTCAAATTTGTAAGAGTTAGCTAAGGTGACAGATCCAGTATTCCTGCTTTAGACATCATTTGAAGTTTGTTTACTACACACGTCAATGAAATGTGTACCAAGAAATCAGTAGGAAATGTGTTAAAATGAAAATGTAGCTTAGAGTCACTAAAAAAGAGCATTGCTTATTGTTTTATCTGTCCATTTAAAATTCTAATTTCTTGTGAATTATCAACTTGATGCCATGGGAGTATAGAAGAACACTTTTATTAAGAATACAATTTTTATCAAATTTTATTTACAAACATTTGGATTTTTTACTCCAAATCAATTGCTCTTTCCATGTCTTTTAAAAGTAGTGTGCTGCTTAGACTGCAGGATTTCTGCTGAATTCAATGTGAGTTTTGCAACTGATGTAATGAAGAAGTCTTTCTATCTATGTTGTGTGAACAAACCTTTATTAGAAAGGTGAATATTTTCTTTTAATGAAAAACTCTTCCTAAAAATGTTTTGAAATATAAAATCCACCAAGACTCGACTTTTGACATTCACCAATTCTCTATAAAAAGGTGTGGGGTTTTTTTTCAATCTTTGTAACTGTTTTTAAGTTTACAGCTTTGGGCTTTAAACAGGTAGGTAGAGATACATCACTGTGGAATTAATTGGGAAAAAATGTCTGGAAAAATGTCAGGATTCATTTCTAGGGCAATACATTAAATGGTAACATTGTAAGACTTAATAGTAGTAGTATCTCCAAAGATCGTACAGGCTTATATTGAAAGTAGTGTAAACTGACATGTTTTACTTAACCTGTTTTACTTCTGAGGGTAAATGAGGCCAACTTACAGCAGTTTAAATTCTAATTATATTTTCTCTCATGACACATTCCTTTATACCCATGATGTGGTGTAGAGAGGGTTTTCTTTAATTTAGGGCTCCTGCTAAAACCAAGGTGATGCTCGCTTCTCCCTCCCCCTCCAACTGGAAGCACAAAAGGCAAATATCATGGTTTGAGATAAGAGCAATTTACTGGAAACAGCAATGAGATAAAAAAGGGACAGTAACAGCACCAATATTAATAATGAAAGTACACAAGTAAAGAGAATGATGCACATGCAAAAATGCTCATGTTGGACCCCACAACAATAAAAAAATACCAGACATCTCTCCCCACCACATTTTCTCAAGTGGAAGGAAAGCCTTTGTCCTTGCAAGGGGGAGAGAGTCCCATGGTATCAAATACTGTTAGGGTCCTGGTCACACCATCTCCTGGATATTGCAAAAAAAATTAGCCTGTCCTGGCCAAAACCAGGACAACCCCAAAGTTCCAACTGCCTATCATAGTCAGATATTTATTATTAAGAGTTTTCTCTTCAGAAAAATGGCCAAAAAGTGGCAACTCTGGGTCCAAATTTTCCTTGAAAACTGAATGATAATTGTATTGCAGCAAATTTAGAAGAAGATAGTTCACAAGTTACAAATTTAAGACCTGTTAGCATAAAAACAAGGGCAAGAAAAGAATGTCTGCTATTCCCAACAGTTTCTAGTTTTATTAGAAAATCAGTGTGAAATATTTCTCTCCTGGTTTTCTGTTACAGGCAGGCTGAGCTGACTGTACTGTTCAAAAGCCACAAAATACCTTAAGTTTCTGACATATGTCTGGGTGACTACTCTGATTCCTTTCATGGACTTAGTTGATAACCAAAATTAGCCATGAATGACAAATAAATCTCATTATTTTATTGAGATCGGGGACACACTCTGCACTACTTAGTTCAAGATGACACAGAGGAGAGCAAAAGCAGATAGACTGTGCCTTGTTCTGAAACACAGCTGCCCTGAACTAGGGTGTTGCTCAGGTTCTCAGGAGTTTAACTACCTCCATTAGCTTTAAGACTTGCTGAAAGACCTGTTAAACCATTTTGTGCTCTGCTGTATGACTTCAGGATTAATATCTAAGGTGACATTTCTTTGGTCTTACGTCAGATAGTCCAGAAGGAATTCCATCTTTCAGACTTCTGCACCAGGCAAACCTCAAGGCAGTACTGGAGGAAATCCTGAATTACTATGCAAATAGGTCTGGAGATAGTTATATTTATTTGATGTAAACCTTACGCATTTCTAGTTCAGAGAAGTCTGAGTAAAGTATAATAAGAACGGATCACAGTTTAACCTTCCTATTGGCTTTAGCCTTAGGAGGTAATTAAACACACTTTCATGGAGGCAACAAAAATGTAGTGTTTTTCACCCTGAAAGCTGACACAGCATTACTTTTATTTCTAGGCTTAGCATGAACATAAGCATTTGTGGTTTACAGACGTAAAATAGGTCAAGGATTGAAGCATAATTAATTACATACCTTTTCTATAGTGAATCCCCAAACCCTGTTGCTGAATGAATTCCATTAGATATAAACACCTCTTTTTCCAGCTTTACCCTTAGCTTTTTGTCAACAGACAGTATTCAGAGTTCCTTAGATCTCTGAATTCATTGTGCCCATCCACTCCATTTTTATCTGCTCTGTCCACTGAGATTTATTTATCCATTTTGTGACAGATACATAATTTGTTTTAGCTTTTTATTCCTCAAAACTGAAAACAAGTTTTGAACTACATGTTATTGCACTACCCCAGCAATAGTTATCTCAGTGTAATAATGTCTTTATTATCATCAAATGCAGGTGTGTAATAATTAAAAGGTGACAGTGATTTCCTTGGGCATTGTCTAAAAAAAGGGAACAGCACAGCAGCATAAAGGCTCTCCCTTGCAGTATCAGACTTCAGTATTCTGCTTCTCAGTGTGCTCACTGCATTGCCTGAAGATTTCAGTGTGCCAGAGGTACCTAAAAATTCCCTCCGTACCTTAACCCCCACAAGAAGTTCAGCTCTGCTGAGCCTGGAGCTGAGGGAGTGCAGTGCTTCCCTAAATGACAAAGCAGAAAGTCGGCTTTCACCCCCTGCAAGAAACACAGCCACCACTGTGATGTGTTGCTGCCACATGGCAGGGAAAAGCAGGGATCAATTTGTCCCTCTATTTCTCTCTAAATAGTGTCCCCTTTCTTCTGCTGTTGCCTCTGCCTCAAGGGCAGGAGTCAGGGAGCTGGTGGAGAGCCCTGTTGCCCAGCCTGGTTCTTGTGCAAGGAAGGGACAGTGGGGCACAAAGGCTTCCTATTTCCTCTGCCCCCCACATCAAACTGTGTCTGTACCACACAGAACAAAAGCATCCAGCTGTCTGCCAGCTGCTCTGTGTGTAATGCCAGCATCTCTATGTCTGTGCCTGTATGTGCTCATGCTTTGCAGTTCCCCTTTCCTTGGGGCACTTTGCTGTGCACCCAGGAGTGCATTCATACTTGGGTTGCCCATGTCTGGTGCTTAGTGTGGCATATACAAAAGGCCCATTGCACTGAATGCCTTCTGGGCCTTGGTGGGTTTTTGCAGAGTTAGATGAGTGTCATGGAATTATCCCCAATGTTCTGCCCCTTCTGTTAATGAAAAATGATCAAAAAATGTTCAAAAAACAGAACTTTTTTTAAATTAATGTGAGTAATTTTTTGGAATGTTTCAACTAGCTCCACTACTGAGTTCTCATCTGTTGTAATTTCTCCCCCTGGGCAAGAGAAAACCAATGGCCAGCCTTTGGACTAGGAGCCAATGGATTAATTTGCAAGTTTTCCAAGTACTGAGCATTGCAAGACAAAGAGATTTTGTAATAGTGCTGAACATCATATAGGTTTTATGAACAACCTCACTTGTTAGAATTATTGCTTCCAGAACTCATCTAGAGAATTAAAAGCTCTAGTTTTCTCTGTCTAAACAGAAACCTCACTGCTGGAGAAATGATCTTATGAAACAGCTCCAAGCTCTTAGTTACTATTTTTACCACCAAATTTGCCTGCAGCTGCCAGTTTGAATTACTTCCATCTTTTCTCTGCTTAGAACAACCAAGGGAGTAGAGAAAAGAGAAAAAAGAGGATCTTTAGAGATTCTGATTCTTTACAATGCAGTAAGAATCTGTGTACCTGAAAACTCGATAGGCATAGACCCGAAATGGATAGAACAATTGATTCCAGCATTTGTCCATGTTGGTTCCTCCCTTTTCTTCATGTAACCAACTGGCTTATTACCATTGCAGTATAAATCTGTAGATAATTTAGGACAAAAATGCAAGTTAGTTTCCTTATGCATTGCTGATTTGTGTAGGGTTGAAGAGTTAGTTATTTGGAAAAAATGTCCTTATTTAAGAATTCAAACCTAGGCTTTGATTTATAAAACTAGTAGCTATGCTTTTAATGTCTCAAATGATAAAGAAAACATATAGCACAAAATATAGCAAATGCTTGTAGTTTTGATTTATAGAGTCTGATATGTGTTGACCTCACTCTGTCTACAAAGCAAAGGAGTGTGGAGCTGTCTCCTCTTATCACTTTTATTACAGTCATCAGTCTACTGTAATTTTTATCTATTTCCTGAGACACTGACAGTCTAGTGGTCCTGGATTTTACTTTTCTGTGATCTAAAAAATTGTGTTAAAATAATCGTGGCAATTGAAAATTTGATGGTTGTATTTAAAAATAGATGTATTTTTTTCCTGGAGCATGCTATCTTGTTTGTTATTGCCATCACTGAAATTTAAAAAAAAATAAGTGATGAAATTTCAGGATTTTTACAGAAAATCTTTCTTAAGCTTGGTCATGCTATGATTAAATTTGGTTTCTACATTTTCTCAACTGTGTCACAGAAAAAGAACTGTTATATGGTTCTCTCCCATGATGCATTCACAGTAGGGATGTTCAATAACTGCGCTATTTTTTTCTCCAAATTCCAGTCATGTGACTGTGCTAAAAATAACTCTGGCTGTGACTTCTGGCTTTGTAGATTTACTAAATTTGCTGTAAATGGAAGAAGATGAGCAGGGGCTTGGAGTTGCTCAGTAGTGGTCTCTTATTGAAGCTGTGAGATGTCATATAAAACAGCAGATACTAATTGACAGAATTAATTTGAATTAATACCGGTGTTCTTCACATTCTAATATTGTGTTCTATTTATGGACAGATAGGGAAAAGTAGATATCGTCAGAATACTTTGAACTTCACTTCTAATTACTTCTATTTTAAAGATGCAAGTTCAGATGAAAGGTGGAATTAGGAGGCTAATCATCATGCATTTACCTTCTTTCTCTGGAGAACAGGGAAACATTTGTGGCAAAAAAACCCAGATTCTCTATCACCAAGGCAACAGATTAACCTATGCCAATAATGCAAACATGATTATATATAAAGATTAATATTTTGTGGACTGCATGGTGGGCATTCCAATGGTTTTTTTAAATAAGGTACTAAAGAAAAGAACATGTTAATTAACCTTTAAAATGTACCAAAAGGAGGGCTATGCGGGTGAGTGCCTGGGAACGTTAATGCGAAGGGCAGAAGACACAGCAGGCAATATCCATGATGATAGAACATCACCTGGAGGGAAATAGATTTACAAACCAATACCCTACTGCTTTGAGATAGGGACCAATTCGTTTGCACAACTTCCTGCTGGACTGACCATCCACTGAGGCTTTGCATTTCCTCCCAATGCATTCTTGTCACTAATTTAATGAATGCCAAGGCCAGAAGAAGCATGTGTTAGGGTTGATCCAGAAGATAATCTGCTGTACAAAATGTTTATGGTCTACTTCAGCTGAAGTCAATGGAAGATTATTTTTAAGTTGAGCAGAATCTCTCTCCTCTTTTAGAGAGACATTTTTCTTTCCAGCAATTAGCTTTTCATGGGATCCTGGCTCTTCTAATTAATAAAATAGAAGGCTCAAATTTAATTTATGCTATAGTGTAGGGTATTTTCATGCAGTGTTGAGGAATCTTCTGGATAAAATGTGTGTACTAAATCTCTTACACACAGCCAATGTAATATAAAGGAGTCTTACTGTGAATTGAAATCATACTTGTGCATATTTACTTTATTTGCAACCTTTGTATTTTCATAGTGATTTCCCTTCCTGGTGGAGAACATTAATTTTCAAATGAAAATCCAGCTAACATTTTCCTAGAAAATACTTGTTAATGCTGCCCAGTGTTTTATACACAACATCAATCAGTTTTTGAATATAGTGACAACTGAGGAAATGTGTGTATGTATGTACATAATATGCAACACACTTGATACTTTAATTTCTCTATTTATCAACATATGCAAGAGCTTATCTGACTTTTCTCTTGTCTTACTTTACACAGCAATTCTCAGAGAAAGTAACGGAGCCCTGGCAGCAAAGGGGCTTTAACTCTTGATGATAATTTATTTGCATGGAAGCTCATCTGAACGAATCAACTTTTACTTCTACCACAACATTTTTCAAGTCTGAGTTCTCCAGAGAGATAATTGAATGACAAAACAGTACTTTGACTGCGAGGAGAGGAAACCTGAGAAAGAAGCCTGAGGTTTTAAGAAATTGTTTTAGGAAGACTCTGAAAAACTGAAGAGAGTAGGAAGAGAAGAAAAAGTTAAATACTGGCTGGTAACAGGGGGAGGATGATTTTTTTTTACTACTGGGAAGCAAAAACAGGGGAGAGGAAGGATTCTGAATGCTGCACAGCACCCTGACCCAGCTGAGACAATACCTTAGCATGATTAAATGGTATGTGGGAAAGTACTGAGAGGGACTTCTACTGATGCCAGAAAAAATTCGCTTGTCAATTTGCTACTGATTATCCCTGAAAAAGTGAACTGCAAATCAGGAGTGTGTGTGTTCAGCTGGAGGTCTGGGGAAAACAGCTGTGCTTAAAAGACATTGACATATCTACAGTGGGTTTAGGGCCTTCCTAGATGCGTGGCATAGGAGGTGCTATTTTTACAAATTCGAAACTGCATAAGAGGTAGTAACAGGGAAGCTAGTAAAAGGGAGTATTTAAGACCTTCCCAAGAGGAAGAAAGAGATTAGATGGCAAAAATGACATCTCTCACCCTTTAATAAATTAATCCCAATTGTATTGCTTTTTCCCCCCTGCTCTTATGAGAAATGTGTCAGAAGAATGGATGTCCAGAGTTAAAAGCAAGTAAGAAAAAGTCAGTCCTCAATAAAACAAACAAACAATAAAATTCTTACACTGTCCAGTATGCTGCTTTTGCACCATTGAAGAAAGGTAACAGACACAGGGAAGAGAAGCTAATGCCCACTTTGTAGCCTCTGGATACTGCCTTGTCCAGGAAGGAATCACAACAGATTTTGATGGTAAAGATTTGTGTAAAATATCATTACATGCATGGTGAGCTGTCTGATCCCTAGAAGAGAAGATCAGTGGTTAGTTTAGTTTCATTTATAATATTTTAAAAAATGGGATGTTTAAATTCCCAGTCTAATTCACGGCAGTGTAAACATTGAGCACCCAGGCCCAGGAAATGCTGGGATATATTCGGTAGTTATGTTTTGACCCTTTCTGCCTGTGTTTTTAGGTTAAAAAATGGGTTCTGTGGGCTTTGGTCCAAGTTATCCATTTTAGAACTCCATGTGACCTGGAATTTTTGGCTGAACCATATGCACCATGAACTAAAACTTTATTATTTCTCACGCCTCTGAAGTGGGATAGATCACAGAGTCATGCTCTCTGTATTTGTCTGTTACAAAGAGCTCCTTTGCTCTGCCAAAGAAAAGCACATAAAATATTCATAGGGCCTTGCAGAAGGGGACAGACATTATGATCTTCAGCCCAACAGATATTTAAATGGACATGGTAGAAAGACTATCAATCCAAAAATCCCAACCCAAAAACCTGGAGCCCAAAAGTGGTAAAATCTGTGATTTTTATTTCAGTGAAAGTTAGAGTGTTACATAGTAGGTATGTGTTTAAATATCTAGAGGGATGTAGGCCTGACTGATCACTGAAAGGGGAATTGAGGCAGATCAGAATTAGAAGGGGCTTTCCCCAAACAGATTTGAGTTCCACAAAAATTAATATTATCACAAAGCGAGCCCCAGCCCAAGATAAAAATCCTTACAACTTGAAGAAAAATGGTAGGAGCTGGTGTTACTAAGAAGCAGGACACAAACATACAGTCAAGTGAAATCAAGACCTTGGGAAATACCTCAAATTATATTCTTTTCTAACCAGTCAGCATTTCAGGCAGCAAATGTACAGCCAAAAATCTTCCTTTTCTGTGTGCTCTGCAAAATTTCCTAATTTCTCTGAATACTCAGATTTGAGCAGTCTTTGCAGCCTCAGGCTCAGGTCACTCATGTAACCCAACATTTCCTACCAAAGAATGAGGTTAAGCCAGAATGATTTATCAGTCTAAAGAAGAAAATTATATCTTTTTGCACAAGCTGCTGGGCAAAATAATTTTTTTAAAATTTCTATATTTTTTCATCCAATTTCTTTGCTGCAAGGAATATTTTATTAAAGATACAGACACTTTCGCTATGGTTAAATAAGTTCAGTATTTGTCATTTGATTTTTTGTCTCTTCAGCAGTTTGGCTATTAAAGTAAAACTACAAATCTTAAGGGCAAAATCAAGTAGATTTGAAATTATCATTACTGTTCCTTTATATGGCCCATTCATTTTTTCTTCAGTGCATAGACAGCTTTTTTATAGAATCCTCTGGCACTATTTAAGACTTGTCTATGTATACTGTGGGAGATGAGTGGACTGGTGGGTTGCATTCAGTCCCTTTTTTTTCTCCCCCAAATTTTCCCTTTTCTCCCCCAAGCACTTGAAGACCTCAGAGCAAGATCAGATTTACATTACAGCTACACAGTTCAAGTGTATCGGATGTCCTTTTTTTTGCCTGTTGGTGTTATAACCAAAAGGGTCAATAGACCCTGTAGTTCCAGCCAGGTAGGCATGAATATCTGAAGAGTGCTTGAGGCAGAAATATTTTTGTCTTCTGAACATCATCCTAGATGTTGTGTTGCACACAGGTGGGTAAGGGATGAAGCTTGCTACAGGGATGTACCCTTAGCGGATGAGTCAGAGAGGCAGGGAAGATATTGTCACATTTCTCTCCCAAGTTTGCCCTAGTAATTTTGCAGTATTTCCTCTTTTTTATAAGATTTATGAAAATAATGACGATTTAAAAAAAAAAATTCTTAAGTTTAAGTAGGCGTCAGAAACTCTTGGCTTCAACAGTTAAATATTTTTAATTTTTAAAAGAATATTTTTTAAGCTGTAGTGCATTTGAAATTTTTTTTACACAGTTATATAAGAATAGGGTGGAAAACTCAGGAGTAGAGGTGATAAAGGACATCTACCTTCATTTGCAACTCTATAGAAGACTTCCTCTTTTTTATTTCATCAATCTAGTGGTGCAGACAGCAATAAGGCTAAAATGAGGTTAGTTCTGAGATAGATTTAATCTGTCAGTGAGCACTAAACTTTGGCTGGATTCCATAACAGCCTGAAAGTTGGTGAGCTGAGATGAAGAAGCACTTTCATTGCTATAAACTAGACATGTCAGCATGCTGATGCCTAACACCCAGGAAAAAAATAAAACAAACCCTGAGCTTTCAAGAGATACCACACCTGCTTCTAATAATAAATGACATGTTACTTCCTAGCTATTCTCTTAAACTGAGCTATGTTTATCTTCTACCTGACTCCATGATAACTTTGAAGTTTGGATTAAAAGTCTTTTCAAAAAGTAATTCCCATTCATGGTCCAGACCTCGGTAGGCAGTAACCACAATGCTGCCAGCTAAAGAAACTTGTTCAGCAAATTTCATCACCAATTTGCAATACTCACAGAACAGTTTTATCCAGCTGTGGGTACATCAGTGCTTCTGGTTGACTTTAAGTTCATAAATGTGAAGCAGGATAAAGGCACACAAAGCAACTATACTGGAATGATCTCTACTGTGAAGTGGGCAGTTTGTTTTGTTAAAAAGAGAAAAGAATTGGATTTGGTATTTGATAGTTTGAAACAAAAGCCACTGTGTCATGCCACCTTACAGTCCAGCTCTGAACAGTATATCTTGGCAAAATGCAACACCGTTTCTGTTTTGGCATCCAAAGGGAAACCTGTTCTTCCAAACGGAATATCCATCCTTAATCTAAAGTGTTTAAGATAATCAGGTTTGACTGTAAAGAGTCAGGATCAATAACAAATAAACATGTTTTCTGCTGATCAGCAGGTATTCTAATTCATCAGCACTTTCAATCATTTTATTGAGCTTTGTTCAGGTCTATTTTCACAGGCACAACATTTTATAGTGAAAACTGCTTGGCAAATAAAAGATAACTACAGGAAATTGCTATTAACAGCAGGTATAATAAGGCTTAGTTTGAAAAATTCTTACAACCATTATAAAGTCATGAAAGCAGGAAAACAGAGAGCAGATCAGTAGATTAGTGAGCTAAGTCACAAAGATTGCTTCCTTCTACTTTTTCTCTGTCCTCCTTTCGAAGATTTTTAGGAGGATTTTATAAGGTTTTCTAACTGAAGCCCAGACAGCTCTGGGAACTGAAACTAGGGTTTTGGTTTTTTTAAAATTTTCATTATTTATTTATTTATCTCTTTTTGTATTGACTCTATCAGAGCTGATCCAGAACTAGGACTTACATACACCAGAGAAATAAATAATAAAAAAATTATATACATAAATGTTCATCTGAAGATATTATTTATTTAAAATTGCTGTTAATGATGGCTTGGTTGTCTCCCTATTTTTTTTGTCATACAATGAATATAAATGTGTTACCTGAGGTCCTGCCTCTGTCTAGCTTTGTAACAATACAAAGTTAAA
Organism: Agelaius tricolor; assembly: GCF_023055355.1. Classification (NCBI taxonomy): domain Eukaryota; kingdom Metazoa; phylum Chordata; class Aves; order Passeriformes; family Icteridae; genus Agelaius; species Agelaius tricolor. The sequence goes on along the minus strand of NW_027269262.1, from coordinate 20,470,346 downwards.
ATAAAGGTAATCCCTCTTGAAGAAATTTCTTTTCTGGTTTAGAGTTCTTTACAGTGAAATAGTTTTGGTGGTGTATCTGAATAACTAGAGTGCAACAAAATTCAAACCAGGTGTAGGAGACTGCATCCCCATTCACATCCTTATTACTGCTCCTTTCCACATCTGATCTTAATTTGATCCTTTTAGTTTGTGAAACAGTGCAGTAAGTTTCACAAGAATCTCCACATTTTCTTTTCCTTTCCACAACTAGAAAGACAAAAAGACAAAAAAGAGGGGAAAAAAATAGGGTCATAACAAAAACTTTATGATCTCCAGCAAAATTTAATTCTTCAAACAGGCTAAGGATTAGACAAAACTGAGGCTTTTCATAGAAATTCATGTACCCCTTTTTCCTTCTTATCTAATTCTGTTTTAATATGAAATAGATGTAGAAGGATATAAACACAAGGTAAAAGAAAAATTTCAATAAATTTTTCAAAGTATTTCAATCCTCTGTTCCACAGGGAGCAGTGTTATAGTGTTCACTGCTCAGGTCAAAGTTGACCTCATGAGAGCTCAGTCAATTCTTCTGTTTCAGTTTGTTACTTGCAGATGCTGCTAGAAGAGATTATTGAAGTGAACACATCTTCCCAGCTATGTCAAAGAAAGAAATATCCACAATTATAAACACAGGTTTTGAGTCTTCTCATGGTTGATGGCATAACTTCATTTTGCAGGTAATGTAAAATAGTTGATGGCCATGTTTTTGGCAAATCAGCTTTATGATACATCATAGATGGCTACAGGTCTGATAAAACCATTCTGAATAACTAGCTTGTACTTTTATTTTTCCAAATGATTAGTCAGCAAACCAAAGAAGTTTCCAGTTCTCTTTCACTCAGTTTTAATCAAATGATGTAAAGCACCTTTAAATCTGAATTCAGTAATGAAACAATGGTCACACAGGCACCTTATTTCTTTATCTGTTGCTCTTAAGAAATCTCTGTGCACTTCACTACATGAAATTACATTTCTCAACATCATCTGGAAAAAAATAGCTCTCTGACATCAATTTAAATGCCCCTGAATTTAATTTCCTTCAGATTTTGTTAACAAATTTTGGGCACATTACTTTCAAGTAGGCAGATCTCCAGGGTTGCATAATTGTTTTGTTTTGTTTTTCCTTTTTTTTTTTAAATTTCCTGATACCTTTGTGAATTTTATCTTGGGATTGAATTTCATGGGGGTTCAGAGCAATAAACAGAATCTATGCAGTAACACTTCCTGTAACTCTGTGAGAGGCTGATGGAGTATGTACAGCATTGCCTTCATTGTAATTGTGTGAGAGTCTTCTTTGTAGTCCAGGTAGGATGTTAAACTTAATTATGCCATTGGCAGCACCCCAAATTATGTCTTAAGAGATACATATATGTGAATGTATTCCTGAGCCTGTATTTTCACTAAATCAAACATAAGTGACACAGACAAAAAGTTCTAAGACAAGATAATTCTCTGTAAAGTCTCTCTTGTGGAACTGCATGGGTGATCCAGCACTTGGTTCTTGCAACCACTTGGATTGAGCCACCAGGTTTTGCCTGAGTTCAGTCTAAAGGTGCTATTTCTCATCACACTGGGGGGAAAGTTTAAGTTTTCCTTTCAGTTACCCTGAATTTTTTCTCACAGTTTCAGTTCTAAAGGTTAGCTGTCACAGGGAAATGAAAGCTTTAAAACAGCTCTGAAATATTGTTTGGGGAAGCTGTTGAAAAAGTTAACTGAGTTCTGTGTCTGCTGGTCATATTTGGACATTTTTTAATGTTCCCTGGGATCCGATGTAGGTTGGTAACATTGAGAAAATTCACAAACTCTTCTTTCAGTCCAGCTGGCAGGGCTGCGCTCCTGCAAGGAGTAGAGGAAGCTTGTCTCTTGTCATGTTGTGATGCACACACACCTGACATACACAGATCCAGAGCCTGACAGGTTCCCATGTCCCATAGTGTACATGTATTTTCCCTGGATCAGACTTTCCAGATGTTGAACCTGTCTCTCTGTTGTGCTGTATTTCCTGTTGCTGAATCTCATATGTGTCAAACACTTTTGATTTGAAGAAATGACGAAACAGTTTTTGTATGTGTGGCTTGGGATTTGGCAGATCCTCTAAATTAAAAACCATTTCCTGATGTGTTTGTTGCAGCAGCAAGAACTTACAATGTCATTATGCAAACTGAAAACTGAAAACTAGTACCACAACCCTCTTGGATCAACTCTTTATCATGTTTACTCTCTTCCCTCTAGCAAATATTTTTGTTTTCTTTTTCTTTTTGTTTTCGGTTTCTGTTTTTAGTCTAAGCTTAAAACTTTTGGTGACACATTGTTTTTCTGTTACCTGTCTGTGCACTTCTAGATAGGAAGTTCCAGGGTAGGGAAATTCCTTTTTCTTCAGTGCTTTGGCAGCCATTCAAAATTAATTTCTTTTCCACTATGAGAGGTACCACCTCCACTTGGATGAAACTGTTTTTTAGGTTGTTTTTTGTTGCTCTGATGGAATTACCTAGACAGTGTCAGTGTCAAGCTTCAACTTCAAAATGATCTCCTGAAGTAATTCTGATGATTGAAGTAGAAATATTATATGCCATTCACAAAACAACGGTGTGACTCTAAAGCAAAATACAAAAATTGAAACCTGTTGCTTCAGTTGTTGAAAGATACACTGATGGTAAACTGGAAAGCTGACAGAGAGAATTTCCAACTATTATTTTCCATCTCTTAGTTGTGGAAACATACATAACTTTATATAAGAGAGAAGCCTAACACTATTATTCTGAGTACAAACTTATGAACTGCATAAGAGACTTGAGATTTTTTATGTGTTTGGAGGGGCTTTAACACCAATTTGTGCTTTTAAATTGTATTCACCATAGAACTTGCACACACTTTGTTTTTCAAGAATCCTTTCCTAAGAAAGAAAGAAAAACCCCAAAGCTCTGGGAAGAAGGAGTTGAGTTGTTAACTTAAAAGAATTTGCCATCTTGTTGACATGTTTAAATCAGGGTAATTCCATGAATTTGTAGCAGCTGGGCATCTGGCGCCAAGATTTGGCTAATCTGGGACCTAAGCTTTGATAGATAAGGAATTCTCATCAAAGCATTTGAATCTCACATTATTTTTTTAATTAGGGGGGATCTGCAAAAATGGGTTGGAGAAAGATGAATGGTCTTGATCTCTTCACAATAATATCTATTTTCTTGTATTGTAGCAACTTTAAATGGACATTTTAGATCTATTTCTTATTTGTGAGATAGCACCTCCCTCTATTTGCAAAACAAAGTAGTGAAATGTGTTTATTCTTCCTCTGGGGCTCTCAAAAAAGGGCACAGAGGTAACTGTGTTTCAAGGAGCTTACATGGCCATAAATTCAGCTGAATTTGGTTCATGCTCTTCTTACTCTACTGGCCCTCAGTTTCAGAGCCCTGTTTAATTATTTATTCAACTCATTTCCTTCTTCCTGTAGTCGTGGTCTCTCTGATCCATGGAAAGAGGAGAACAACTACAGAATCAATTTCTTCTGCATTTTTGAATTATGTGAATAGCTGTGAAATGGTGATGTGATTAATCAAGGCACTTAACTGTCAAGTACTGGATTTATTTGACAGTAAAGTGAGAGGTTTTGTACGTTACAATACACAAACACACAATAAGCCAAATTGCTTTGTGTGTGTAAGTCTGTGTATAAGTCTTCATGTGTACGTAGCAAAACACAAAATCAAATATTAAATCAAAAAGATTCAGACAAAATTCTATTCTACTTTTCCAAGATCGGCTGAATTCCCACCATGGGAGGAATGTTAAAAATTTTTCAAATTAAAATGACATAATTGAAAAAGAGCACCAACTGTTCCACAGCAGTTTTACATAGATCCACATATAAGTACACAAATATTTTGTAATTGCTTTCAATTGTTTATCTATGTTGCTTTTCTGCACACAGAAAGGTAATAATATCTTAATATCTCTATTTGCATATTTATTATATATATATTTTTATATATGCACATAGATATATTCACACACATGTGTGTGTGAATGCTCCATACCATGATAAAAATTTCTATTTTTCTGAGCAAAAAAACTCCGATATCACACCTAAATATTGCATTCAGTGAAGTAGTATAATTCTTTTTTTATGTTTCTTTCGGCTTGAGGCTTACAGTTTGCAGAAAGAAACATTTTATGACACTGAATCAAGAACTGGGGCAGCTGAAGAGTGGTCACACATCTGTCCTGCCACCCTATTAAAGCTGGAGCCCATTATATTCTGAACCTGCCTAAACTCAGCTATGAAACCCTGATCCTCAAGAGCTTTGACATGGGCTTGATTTGATGCATGGGAGCACTAGAAGAGCCAGTGGGATGGCTTCCTTCCCATGTGAGAAGGTAAATGGTGTGTAAGTCTTGCCAGCAATGGGTTCCTTGGAATGGATACCCTTGTCTCATTTCATGGAACAGGTGATAGAATGGAGTCTAGATGTCACTGTTCCATTCACTGTTCTAAACAAAATATTGCAATGTGTCTCTGGATACTGAGAAAGGCTTGGATAATACATCTGGAAGCTGGCCATGTTGCTTATAGGGGAAGGAAGGAGTGAATAGCCATGGGAAACTGGAGGAATTAGTGAGTGAATTTTAAGTGCTTGGGAAGTTCTGGGCAGCTGATGTTTCAATAATTTTTGAGAGATTTACTATAGTATGTGACTGCCTCTATGACACATTTTATCTTGGAGCAATGTCAGAGAAGGATGTCTTGAAAGGAAATTCAGCTGCAGTGATTAAAGAAATCATTCACTGAACTTAAAAGCAGGTACCAGGAGATTTAGAACAGTACTGAAATATACAATGAAATGGAACTTGTAAGAAGGTGAAGAATTTTACTTGTAATCTGTGAGCAAAAAGACATGAAAAATGCTGAATTAGACCCTTTCTGGCCTTCTGAAATGATTAAATGTGTTAGAAATATATGGATTGCTCCTTTATTCATTAGGAATGTTGGTTGACTAAAGAAGAAAGAGAAGTTCCATTTTTCTGGGCGAAAATCCTCTCTGAGAAAAATTTGGCATGTGAAAAGCATTAAAGAATGAAAACTTTTTAATTTTTTTAATGAAAGCATATTTTCTTCAACATCCATATTGCTGGAGGCACAAAGCTTTTGGTAAGAAAGTTTGGAGTAAAGTATTTGGTTGAATCTTATCTTTGTCTTCACAGATATTTTTCTTTTGCTCTCACTATTGCTACAGAAAGCTCCCTAGCAGCTTCTTCTCTGATTTGTTGTCTCTGGTGAAATTCCAGGAAGTTGTTTGTCCTCTAACAACCTACTCTCACTCAATAGATTAAGTTTTTCATTCCCTTATGATTCCTATACCAGAATAGATAGAAGAATGGGCCTTTTTTTGTGCTCTTTCATCTTTTCCTGTGACTGAATTTCATTAACTCCTACACTGTTAATATTACAGGTTTGTATCTGATTCATTGTTAAGTCTGTGCAATAAAACATCGCTTTAATTATTGTCTTCTACTTAGAATTAATTTCAAATTTAAGGAAATATTAAGTATTGTAATCAGCTCTTTACTAGATTTGAAATATTGCTATCAAAAGCAAATTTTCTTAAATGTAAAACTGTTCAGTAACACATCAGGAATAACATTATACAAATTGTCACGAAGACATCAGTCATTGAATCAGCTTTTATTCACGTATTTTTATGGATAGATTGACTGTGTGTGACCTTGGAAACTTCATTTGCTCTACTAGAATGATCTCAAACAGGATTTGAGTTTAGGCATGAATGAAAATTTAAACCATGGTGCAGCAGATCTGACTTGGTATAGTACGTATTAGGAGAGAGGAGATTTTTTTACCTACCCATAAAGAAGCAGAAGCAGCTGTTTAGTGAGCAGTTTCCATAAACTTCTTGGTGATGCCCAGGTCAAGTCAGACAATTGCCTGATTTCTGCAAATGCTGAAGGGTCATCCATGGCTTCCAGATGGTCCTTTTCTCTCAGTTCCATTCAATCTTACCTCTTATTCCTTCACATACTTTGCATGTTGTCTGGTCAAATCATATGTGCAGCTTTATCCCCTGTGTAGGTTAAACATGATGGGTACTATTCACAGGACAGTCTTTATTTATTGCCTGGGAAGTTCCATGTGTAAAGCAGAAGACATATGATGAAAGTAGGGAAAAGATAAATGAGCAGTCTAAACTGCAATGCAAAGAAAAGCACAATAGACTTTGCCATTTTTTTAGGTGGTTCTGGTTAATTCTTGAATCCATCCCAGTGGCAGCCAGCAAGAACAGGACTTGGTATGGCAGCCTATCTAGGCTGATATCTAATCCAGGCTCATAGGTTGAAATCCTGGTCTGAGATCTCTTTTTCAGTAAGAGTAGGACTTAATCCACATCAAATTATGTGCATTCTACTTTTCCAGCCTGAATGGGGAGGTCCTGTGTGTTCATGAGAAGCAGAGATCGCCCTGCGAGGAATGTGTTAAGAGCATGGATTCTCGGAGCTTAGCCTGGTTAGGGTTTTCATCATTGCAATGTAGATTTTGGTATGATCCATTTGAAGCCAGCTGAGCTTCATAGAATAATGTATATCTGGTGAGGATGTGACACTTAAACTTTCATTGTAATAGCCAAAATATGATGCTCTTTTCAATTAAATGCAAATATCTTGTAAACATGGAAACAATGTTGGTTAGAATCCTGATTATGAAAGAGGGTATTTTTCTAATTCTGTGTGGAATTACCAAGGCTCTTCTGTTGATATTTCTAGGTATCTAATGAAACTATACTACTGGTCTGATTTTTAGATAGGTAATTTTGGGGGTAGAGGACAGGGTTGATAGTTTTATAAAACAATTGCCAGTTTCATCAAGAAGAAGTAAAAGGTTTTACTTGGAAAACTTTTCTGAACTTTGATTTATTTCCAGACCGATAATACTGTAAAAACAATTATTCTGGATTTTTTCTGAGATATTTCAATAATATCATAGTTAATTTCTAGACAAGTTTCAAGTGTATGGGGAAAAAATATTGCAATAAAACCCCCTTTCTCATTCCTCTCCCAGATGTACCACTTTAATACTTGAATATTTACAGGAGATAGTCCCAGAACATGAAAAAAAAAAATAAATACAGCTTTCGCCTTATTTTATTCAGATTTTTTTTTCATGGTTCAACTACTTTTTGTTTTCATGGGGAGGACAATAAATTGTCTGTAAAAAAAAACCCCACACACGATACACACAAGTGAAGTATCTGTAGGTCAGAGATTAAAAGAGCTTTTTAAAAAGGTTTTGGATGTTTTTAGAGCATTCTGCATGTGCCAAAATAAGTTTTTTAAAATTTTATTAAAAAAAAAGATTTACAGGTTGCAGGATGTATCTCACATATTACACGACTTTTGAAATGCCATTTATCAAAGCATGTGGTGGCAATATGTCATAAGAAATCATAGGTCTGAAATAGGAATGTTAAATCAATAGTGAAATTGAAATGCTTATAAAAATTTGTTTGTGGACAATGGAAATAAAGTTCAAAAAAACTTATTTATAATCCAAATCTAAAATACAGGACGTAAGTTTATCTTGTCTAATTTCTTATTTGCAAAATTTAACACAGACTTTGTGCAGTCATACAAATCTCTATCTTTTCTTCACTTTTATTTTATGTATTTTTTGCTGTTTAGTCCTTCTGAGTTTATCAGGGCCCTACAGCTCAGTTACTTTTCCTTCCTTCCTTCCTTCCTTCCTTCCTTCCTTCCTTCCTTGAGTGTTGGCTTGCATAAATCAGTACATTTTCCCCCTCTGGGGTTTATTTCAATATTGCCATTGTCCTTTTTGTAGGTAAGTCACAGATAATGCTGTCTTGATTTTCTGGCTTCTTTTTAAGGAACTCAGCAATGTTTAGACTCCTAGCATTGCCCCTGGGTGATTTATTTGCCAAAAAATGTGGAAGACACATCAATTTCCTTAAGAAGAGATGTTCAAAAGGACATGTCCTTCTTTGAAAACTCAGAGAGGTGCCACTAGACCAAAGCTCACATGGTGCAGAAAAGAGCCACATAGCAAGTTTTTTTCTCTCCCCATTAAACATGTCAAAAAGACATTTCATACATTAGATCTCTGCTTTTGCTGAAAATTTCATTGTGATTTCTTAGACATCAGCAGCTTATGATTTATAACATCAACACCTGTTGCTGTAACAATACCTCCCACATTTTCACCAGAGATAATGTTACACTAGAAGCAACAGGAATGTAACAGAAACACCTTTAATCTCCAGTGGAAATATATTCTGTCACCAGGTTAAGGATCTGACTGCTGCTCCATTTCAACGGAATTTAATGCAGGTTTTATTTTAGTGGAATTATTTATGTTTTAGATTAGATCTGCCTTAAAATGTACACATAATCAAAATTGCATAATATCTGGCCACAGAAATCTTTCCAAGCTTGACTTTGACTATTAGGAAGCTAAATTCTGATGCTCTTAAGTTAGAAGAAAAAATCATTTTTTAATGACAATTTCCCTGAATAACTTCACTCTCAAATTTTTCTTCTTTAGATTCATTAGGAGTGTCAATTAAATAATCAGTATCATCTCTTTAATTTTTTTGGTAGGAAAGCTCTGTTACTCAGAAAAAAGGCAATGTCTGGATTTTGATGGCACTACCTCCGTCCATCTAAGCAGAAGTGCGTGGTGATCCATTATGCAGAAATGAAAAACCTTATTTCTTAGAGAGTAAATAGATGTTGGATCATTTTTAAATTACTGATTTTCATTAAAATACTTTTTATTTTTCATTAAAAGAGTTACATAGATTACAATATATATCATAGAACACTGGTAAAATCTTTATTTAATATTTCAGCACAACATCTGTACAAAGGAATGGTAGGTATGGAGGTTATGCTTTTGTGAGAAAATAGAAGACATTTGACCATTAAACTTATCATCCTGCCTTGCAGCCATCTTTTAGAACATAGAAATGTTAAAAAAGCAATGAGAGGCCAATACAGAGATGCATTTCTTTCTTGTTGGGAACTATCTGTAAAAAGTAAAAAAATCATTAAGTATTGCTTTAACAGAGAAATGTATTAGGCAGATTTCAATGTTGAAGCTTGTTGGAGTAAAAGAACATTTTGAATTTCATAGTAAGTATTGAGGAGTTTGCAAATACCAGTTTACATACATTTGATCTATACCAAGAGCTATAAGAACGTTGCTATGATTTTCAACTTAATTAGTACATTTTTTTTCTATTGGATCTCTTAATTAAGCTGTATGTATTGGAAAAATGAAAGATTTTTTTCAAGTGTGTTTATTCCAAAACCAAACTACAGTCTTAATTTTGAGGAAATTGCTTTTGGACAACTAAGGTAAAGTGGAGCATGTAAAATTATTGTTTGTGACACATGCCTGTTCAGAGACTTCTCTGAAAGACAGGTCGCTCCATTTAGGAATACTTGCAGAGTTTATTCTTTGCAGTTTTGTGCCCTGAAGACATCCAAGAATGTCTTGGAGAGAATAGCAGCAATACGACTGCTGACTTCATTTGAATAAGTAAATCTTTTTTCACTTCTCTGGAGTGGTGCTCTGTGGTAAATTTCAGGTGAGAAGAGGTCCTACTGTTCCCAAGGCAATATAAACACTCAGAAACCCCAGAGTGTTGGAAGGTTTGCCTGCTGTTTCCCTGCCATGTCATTAGTCAAAATGAGACATTCTTGACTTGCAGAGGGTCCCTCCCTTAGCTGAGAAAGGCCTCTAAGGAACTTGTCCATTATGTGAACAGATGAGTCCAAAGAGCATTGTCAGAATAGTTTATGTCAGGAGCCCAGTCCTGAGAGAAGGGTAGGAAATTCTCAGGAGAAAGCTGTGGGTGGATCTGTTCAATGAAGCTGTGGTTCTGCACTGAAAATGCCACAGAGGAGCTGGTATGAACGGAAAACCAGTGTGTAACTCTTTTTCTCTTATAATCTGTTGGTGTAAAAAAAAAATACTTATCCCTAAATATTTTTACTGCTTACAAAATCAAGAGCTGGAATGCCAAAAAGTGCATATATAAATTGGTGCAATATAAATTGGTGGCCAAAGATGTGTTTCAATCCACTCATAATCTCAAAGTCTCATTGACAGAAATGAAAGTAACTCTAAAGCAAATTATTGTCTTCGCCGTGGATAGGTGTCTTCCAAAGCATCTGCCCATCTCTACAAGGGTTAAACAATATTGTATCAATAAAAATCTATGACTAATTTACTGCTTTAACAGGCAACAAGCTAAAGACTATGAGGAGTAGGAATACTCAAAAGTAATCAGACTAGCACAGTGTGTGTAATCTTTACTGAAATAGAGGAAGTATGACAGGGACATTTGCAATGTTTTTGTTAAAATTTCTGGCCCTGTGGGAGATGCTGTGATTTATAAATAATTTAATGTCTAATAGGTGCTATTTTATTTTATTTTATTTTTCTACCATATTTTATTTTATATTTAATGTCTAATAATTTAATGTCTAATAGGTGCTATTTTATTTTATTTTATTTTTCTACCATATGGGATTGAAATGGCAGGTTTGTGTGGGAACACTCAAGTTCTGGCTCTCAATTCCCCTCAGTGCCTGTCCTTAGATAGAATATAATATTATAATCTAATCTGCCTTGCTGCTGAGTAAAAAACCTGGTCATTCATGGCATGTCCAGAACATCCTGAAAGTTTGATCTGCTTGTCTTGTCGCTGTAAATATTTTACAAGTTTGCAATGTGCCTATTAGGAAAATGTAAAAAGTGAGAAAGGTTCTGTTTTGGATATAGCATCCAAAAAAGGAGCTCTTAAAAAAGATGTCAATTTCTTTGAAACATTCAGAAAAAATTCTTCTCTTCTGGAGGGAAAATAGCTGGTTTAAGTGCAGATCCTACAAGTCAGTGATTTTCAGGTGTTTTTATGCTTAATCTTTACACAGGGTCATTAGTGGATCATGGAAGAGGTATCAAGCAGACCTCTTGTAAAACAGCAAACTATCTGTCCAAATTATTTCCCCTTTTACAGGTACTTGGGAGTTTTTTCTCTGGTTGGATGCACCTCATGACAGTTTAAAAAACCACCATTGTTGGGAGAAAAGGTAACATCAGGGCATTAGCCTATTTTGGGCCTACAATCTTGATGGATCTACTTTTTTTTCCATTCTGATCAATATTATTAAATGATAGTTTACAGCTAGTTTATATGAGTCATTTAAGAATGATTCATAATTTAGCTGAAGTGATTCTCGTTCTTGCCACATCTGCCTTTTAAAACATCTGTTCAGTTGGTGGTGATTGACAAAACATAAATGACCTAAATCAGGATTTACACTGACCTGTTTACTGATCCAATGAGCAACCACTAATCCAGTGCTGGTTTGTGCTTGTGGAGGGAAGGATGGTTTGCATATGTGAAGGAGTCACAGAATAAAATGCAGTGACAGAACAGGGACCAGAACCATGAGATTTTGTACCAAATCTAAACTGTTTGCAATGAGATCATGTAATTTTAGGAAGATATGTGATGATGTTGGCAGCATCTGAGAGACGCCATTTGTTAGACTGCTAATGGAAAAAGGAAAAGATGTTCCCTTGTGATAGAGACCATATTCTGTGATTCTCTCAGAATTCCATGAGATTCTTGCTGTAATCAGAATAACAAGTGTAACAGCTCTCTTTTTAAGTATCATTTAATTTAAACTGTGATCACTCAAATGTCTTCTGTAATATCTTTTCTGTCTCTAAATTTTTAGGCTGTGTCTAAAGATTTTATAATGAATTTCTTTCATCAGAAACACTTTGCTGTCTAGTGCAACTGTACTGAAGACAAGGGAATCATTCTGGCTTTATCCCACCACAGCCAAAATGAGAATACAGCTTATAGTGTCAGGCAATATTATGAAAGTGTGTGAAAGATGTTTCTTTCTTCTGAAAGATCATTTTTTTCTTTCAAAAACAAGGCAATCAATGCAATGATATTGGTGCAAAAAAACCTTGAGTTTTAAAATGGTAGTTCACTGGACTGTGGCAGCTTCAATGAAATGCACCCATAACATGAAACTATGCTCCTTATATAGAGGTTTCCAAAGGCTAATTTATCATTCTCTTTTAGCAGTGAGTTGTAATGTATATATTTTGTGAATAAAATAACAAAAGACATTTTGAAATGTTCAAAAGCCAAAATTTTCTTTAAAATTGTTGTTTAGAAATTACACCATATTTACTCATACATTTATAGATATGCTTGTAAAAACAGAGTAGTTATATGTATAAGTTAATTGTGCCAAATCATCCCTGCACTCATGCTCCATCAAGTGGAGTTTCTTTTTTTTGTCATGTTAAAAATAAGGCTACTCTCTTCATTCATATTGTTGATTTGAGAGTTTGAAAAGTTAGCAGTGGCTTCAGCAAGTGAAATCAAAATCATCTTGAGTAAAAATATTATCCTAATTTCATACTAGTTCTGTTATTGCAATGCTGCAGTACATTTAAAAGGGACTGAGTGTTATGGGAAACAGGCTCTTTTTTACTTTTTTTTTTTCTAGTTTTGGAGAAAAAGGAAAAGCAAAGAAAAGCTCAAAATCAAAAAGTAATCTTGGAGCTGTGCAGAGTGATTTCTTTGCTGTAACTTGTCTTGCAACAACAGCATTTTCAACAAAATCAAGGAAGTGTCAGTAGTTTAGACATTTTTAACATGGACCTATCCAGTTCTCTAGCAATTAGTCTTGTATTTCCTCCTCTGTGTGGCTGCCTCATATAAATTGCAGCTGTTACTTCAGCTTCCAGGCAGTTTGTACTCATTGCACTCTGAAGAAAAGACAGTATTCCTTACCTGGATTAATCTAAGATACCCTTGTTTATAGCTGTAGACTTCTATCAGAAGTTTATTGAACTTTGGTAAGACTGTATCAAGTATAATAACAACAAATACCTGAAGAGCTTTAGAAATATTTGAGGAAGTATTTTCTTCAAATGAGTTATTTTAATTTTAAAAGAATTTCAAGTAGCTTTAGAGGATTCCTGTGATCCTTTGTGTTTCACTGCATGTAAAGCTCTTTTCTGCTCATGGTCTCTGTGATTTCATCTGGAAGGAGTTAAATGAGTAAATGTTCAGGTTCAGTTTGAAGCATGCTATTTGCATTTGTTGTGTCCAGGTGGGCACAGCTCTCTCTTCCTGAACTCTTTACCCAGCCAAACACCAAACTAATTCAGTAAAAGATTAGGCAAATTGTATTTACATAGTTCTGCACTAAGTACGAGCAAGTTAAGTTATTCAGAAGAAGTTGACAGGCTGAAAGCTGTGTTTTCAGTAAGAACTTCTTGTTACATATTCTTTAAAAATTCTGTGTATTTCAGTCTCAGCTGGTTGACTGTGATCCCTCTGCAGCTGAGATAAAAAAGCACTTCAGAAAGAAGACTTATTCTACCTGTTTTCTTATGGTGAGAGATGCCCTCCATGTTCCAGTGATGAGGGAGATCTTAGGGGTTTGGGTAGGAGCTTCAATGAGGCCTCTTCTATTTAGGCTGTTAACAGTCTCTGAAATGAACTCTTCCATAAAACATCTCCATCTGGTATGGTGAACTTGTTTTGGTAGGGAACTCTGATCAGCTTGAGACAGGCTGGTGCAAATATTTACTTTGCATGAGCAATAACATAGATGTGAACTGGGAAGAAATCTATGCTAGCAAGGCAGAGGTACTGACAAGAGTAGCGTGCCTGTATGACATTCGCATGTTTCAGAAATTGACCTACAGAAGAATATAAAATAATTTCAAGTCATTTCTCATCCCAGTTAACAAAAAGAAGGAAAAAGAAAATCAAGTCTTGCTTCTAAAGTAACTAACTAAACACAAGAGAGCTACAATATAGAGGAAGAGAAGTTTTACCTTCTAATAGGTGAAGTGTGACAATGGCTTAAAAGAACTAATTTGTGTTCCTTTTCATTTAAAAAAAGTGGAAATAAGCATGTGAGCAGAACTGCTTGTGGGATAGATAAGCATCTGGTGATTTTACTTCTTCATTTCTGTTACAGTTTTAGGCACTAAACTCCACTGTTTTAAGGAACTTTAGGGCTTTTGGACAGTTCTCCATATAGCTGGAAACTTCTACTAAAATGTTAAAAGTTCATTCTATTTCTGCAGCAACAGGAAATATCTCTAATTATTATGAACTTTTAAATCGATGAATTATGATCTTTAGAAATATCTTTAATTTTAGAGGGTAACAACTGGATGGAGATTACATTTTTATTTTGTCATAATCTGTAGCAATGCAAATATTGCCTGAAATATATGAAAATTATATCATAGAACTTATTCTACAATGAAGTATGAAAGCAGCATGGTGTAACCTCCAGCAAAAAGATCTCATTTTTCCTGCAAACATGAGAGAAGATTTACTCTAAGAAAAAAAACCAAAACCATATAAACTAAGCAACTCCAAAAGCCCAAACAAAAAAGATTCCTATTCTTTTCCTCTCCCACTTATTAAATTATGCTCTTAGAAAAATCAGTCCAAAACATAAATCCTATGGGTAGCACTCCCAGTGCTGAGCAGTAGGGATGCATTGACTGGAGGAAAGCTGTAATAATATTTGTTGCACACCAGTCTTTCTAAGCTGTAATGCAAGCTGATTTAGCTCAGGTGCTCATCACCTCCGTGTAGCACCTTTCCAGAGTGCAGTGGAGGGCTTGTACAGGCAGCCCCTCAGGTGCTGAGGGGTTCTGCTGAACCAGTGTTGCTTTACACTTTGCAGTTAGCCTGTAGCTTGGCCCCATGCAGTAAAGCCTTGAGCCCAGCATGCTGTCTCTGCCTGCCCAGGAGCACACAGAGTCACTGCACCATCATATTCTGGTGACTGCCAGCCAGTTTCCACCTTTCAGGCAGGACTAGAAGGGGCTCATTCACTACCTCCTGTCTTACACAGTGCACATAGCACATGTCACTCCATTCAACAAGGTCCCCCAAATTCAACAATTCAATTCAGTCTTACCTGTTCACAACAGGATGCCTCAGCTGGCAAGGAAGTACGAAGTAAACTTTCCTTTCTTTTTCTGTTTTTGACTATCAGATTTTTAGATTTGCCATTTTGCTACCTGAAGTCACAACATTTTGGACTGTGCTTTTTCCCTGGGCAGTAGTTTTGCTCCTGTACACTTTGTCTCTCTTCTTCTGCTTCTTCTTTCTCAGAGGGACAGAAAACACTACTAGTAGTGGCTTATAGCAGTGAATAAATACAGCAGATGTGAACACTTTCTGAAAATGTTGTACAGTTTTCTGATTTGCATTGGAAAGTTTGTATGGGGAAGATTTTTATGTATGTCTCATAATCCATGTGTGAGAAAAAAGGCAAGTAAAACTCTTTTGGGCTCAGTCTGACCTCAAAAAGTACTGGAGTCTCACACCGTTCCTTTTTTTTATTTGGCTTGATATAATTTCCTCTTCTTCTGTTTTTCAGATTCATGTAAACTAAGAAAGTATATGTAAAATCCTGGACTTACATATTATATTTAAAGAAATGCAAATCTAGGTCTTTGTCTAAAAGCTTTTGGCAGGTACATGAGGTTCATGCAAGCTGAAGCTGTCAGTGTAAAGCCTTCCTGCCAAGGCTAGAGACTGGTTGCCAAAAACTGTTCAGTGAACAATGCTGCTCTGAATAGAAAGGAAAAACCTCTTTAACCCTTGGTTCCTATGGTCCTTTGTCTGTTTCATGTCTGTAAGTTGCTTTTGAGATACCGAGGCCCCTGACTGGGTGCTGAAATGCCATTGGTACTCAAAGATGCTTTAGCCTCACCAATTCCAAAAGAAGGTAGACAGAAGTGCCTGTGAAGAGAGTGCCTACGCTGGCAGGCACAGATGGAAATGAACAAGCTCTGCGTGCCCTTCTCTTGCCAAATCTAGTTTGAAAAGCGTGTTGGGCCTTGCTGAAGGGTGCTTTATCACTGCACCAAGAGCCATGCAGCTGCATTAGCTCTCACCCAGGTGTCGTGCAGCCTGGCAAGCACACGTCTCTGTACGATACTGCAGATGTACCTTAATATCTAGGCCTTAATATAGGTATAAAGATCCTTTTGTTCCTATTTGTTTTTTCCCTGCATATAATGGTATTCTAATCCAGTGAAATTCTTGGTTTTGTCTTTCAAACCTCGTGAGGTAAGAGGAGCCTACCATAAGCAGAACCTATCAGTATCACAGACAGAAAGACACAAGGGATTTTAATGATTTATTTTTCCAACTCCATAAATTCAGGATGTTCTTGGGGCTTGGGATTCATGTTCTTCCCAATTATAGGTTTCCTAAAATTCTAGTTACCTAGAGTAATACACATAGGATTACATTATTTGCTTCATAAAATTAATATTTTGTTGTTGCTTTTGTTGTTGCTTCTGCAACACATATGTGCAGCACTTAGTACATGATTAGAAATAATTTATAGATTTTTCCCACTTCTCACTGGTTCACATTTTCAAGTATCTTGTCTGCTTCAATTGTTATTGTTATTGCTAAGAGTGTGTTTTAGCTACAGTTTTATCTGTGTTTCAGTGCTTTGCATTTTATTAACAGTCATCTATCATATCTTCTCAAACACAGGATGTGGTTTTTGGCTGCGGCACTCTGAAACTTTCTGCAGCTTTAGAGAAACTGTTAAATTTAGAGGACAGGAGATATTTTTCTTTAGATAACAAATAATAAATAGGTAGACAAAGTTTGGTATCTTACTAAAATGTATTTCCTAATTTCAAACATTTATAAAAGTTATTATCTGCTAAAGGGTCTTGTTCAATTTCGGAGTGTCTAAATTCCACCAAAGATCACAAGCTTAATAAATGTTTGCTCCTGGCAAGCCCCAAATATCTTCCTATCTGCCTTATTTAAACTCTTTGTATCACCTTGTTAGGTGTGTCTTTTTCTCTCTGACTAGAAACAGCAACATGGATGAAATTCAAACCAACTATATAGGCTTTCCATGACAGAAGTATGAATTTACAGTCACAGATTTTGAAAAAAGTAATTTACATGAAATAGAGATGCAACATATTTCATGAAAGAAAAGATAAACATTGATTAACCCTTGTAGCATGACAAGAAAAGGTAGTGAGCCTGATCTTTTTTCCTAGACTCATTTGTACTCTAGTCTCTTCTTGTTTTGTGCATATGAGAACATAAGCAATACCTTTCAGAGAAAAAAATTGAAAAATTCTTTAGAAATGGTTGAGATTGTTAAGTTCAGATGAGAAGTAAGATCTAAATGTACGTTAGTATCAAAACAAAGTAACAGATCAAATGTTAAGGTTCTTGGTTTTCCTCTCTTCTGATTTGTATCTCTTTGATGAAATTCTTGCTCTCCTATTCTTCCCATCATTCCTCCCTACCTGTTCTAAGTTTTAAATTATATAATTTTTTTCCTTTCCCCAGATAATTATTAGATTATTTACTACTGCTTGGATAAAACAAACACCCTTGATGTTTTTAACTTTCTGATTACTCTGGGCTTTCCTGACTACGCCATGAAAGATTCAATACAGAAAGGGTGAAGGAAGGGAACTGACATCTGTTTTGGTTGCTAGAAAGTAATAAAGGATCTTTCATCATTTATAATTTGCATGTATTTTTTCTAATTGGAAACCTACATTGTCTTGTGACTCACCCATCCCCTGCTTTTCCACTTTTTGCATTCTTAATCTATCTTACAAGGACTGATAGCTTACCTAGAAACCCAGCTACTTTCATAGGAGAATGGCTGCTACTTTTATGAAGTTATCTTCTCCTATATTCCTCATATCATGCTGACCAATAAAACATAAATGGCAAATGGCCATGATGCTGGACACAGGTGATCCTGCCAAGATCACTGCTGTTGAGTTTTCTTTCATCATCACCTCATGTGGTCTAATAATTTGAATTTGATTATTTTAACTAAAGCATTTTTTTACCAACCAATTTACTGAATCAGGCATAAATATATTTTTCTTTCTCATGGCATTGTATGTTCACACTCACACAGAATGTACTGTTCGAAGGAGGCTTTGTGCTAAGCAGAAAAAAACTAAAGTCTGTATTTCAGGGTCATGCTGGACCACTCCTTTAGGAAATATTATGACTGCCACCTATATTCACACAGCTTTTACTGCAAAACCAGAACCTCACTTTCAAATTGCTTCAGACCTCTTTTTCTTCCAATGGCAATTTTATCAGCAGAAGCACTCCTACACTCAAAAGTGGTATGAAAGCATGTATTTCCTGAAAAGCTTACTTTTCAGATGTCACTGCTTAAAAAAGTTGAAAGTCTTGCTTTTGCAGCTAACTTGCAATGTTAGAAAGAAAGAAAAAGAAGTTTTTATACAGTAACATCATTATATAAAATCTACCTTTTCTTAGATCATTTTAGTGTGCAAAAATACAAAGGGCTGAAATTCACAGTGGTTAATTTTTTATGCTGAGGATATTCAGAGCATATATACATTTCACAATTTTTTCAGCTTTATTTCTGTATTTGCATCACTTTTAAGTGCTTGGTTTACTTTAGCTGTCGAAGTCTGCAGTAATCTACTTTGAATTTCTTCTCTGCTTAAGAAATAACTCCCTCTTCCCCTTGAAATGAAGTTTTTCCCTTGCCATTAAATTTGAAGTCCTGGCACTTTTAGTCTAATTTATTTCATATATGCAATATGTCTTTCCAGTCAGAATGAAATGATTATTTTTCCTTTCCTAAACTGCTAGACTTCTGGGGTCATTTCTCTTCAACTTTAGGAATGGGGAATCCAGTGGGTGAGTAGGTTCAGATTACATGTTTTTGTCCTGTGAAATTTAAGACCTTTTCAAGTTATAGTGGTTCCCCAACCCCTTTTATACAAGGCATGCTAAATATTTTTCATTGGGAGAAAAAACAAAAAACAGAAAATAAATTCATTTTTACCACACACACAGCTACTCAGCTTTTCTGAAACTGGTTGCAAATACTCTCTTCTCAATGTTCCTATTTTGCTATTTTAATGTATCAGGCCTAGAACTTTCAGACTATTATCTTCAAAATTTCCATTTTTACTTTTTTCCCCTCCCATTTCCATTATCCTCCCATTACAAAATAATTTTGCTTTTAAAATACATTTCTGGTAGTGCTGCAGAAAATTCAGTCATCCAAGTCTGGGTTTCTGGAATACCCAATCACTGTGCAGTGCAGTTTTTCCATAGCCCATCTGATGTCCTTTGTCCCTCTGTGAATGGAGGCTTTAGACTTGTGATGAAGTTTTGTGGAGAAATAATTGCAAGTCACATAAGTGAGTTATGTAATCGAAGAAAAAGGGCAGGTCTGAATCCAGCAGTTCAAAACCAGAAAAGTCAGTTTCAGGTGGAATTTACTATATCTTTTAAGAAGAGATTTTGAGTGGCAAAGCATAATTGGTAGAAGGTTAACAAGAGAAAAGTTCTGTTGTGCTACTAAGTCAGCTAGATTTGCCCATGACAAAGAGTGCAGAGGAACAAGAAGAAAGCTGGCAATCAGGATTCATGCTTCAATAGACCAATACTTACAAAAAGAAAGAGAAAAGACAGAGAAATACGCCCTCAGAAAAATGTGATGGTTAGGTAACTCCGAAGTATTCAAGTCTCTGTGCTGCCTGGCTGGAAACAAGAATACAGCAATCTTCATGAATATTTTGGCTGCTTCTGCAGGAGATCTGTACACTTCAGTGACCAGCTGTCATCTGAGCAGGCTATATCTAAAAAAAGTATACAGAATATTTTCTGTAATGTGGGTATCTAGCAAGCAGAGAAAAAAGGGATCTTGAGGGTCCTACTATGACAGCTTCAGAGTTTGGTTTATACTAGATCTTTGAATACTCTGTTAGGTATGAAACTCGGTGTAAAGTGTTTTTCAACATAGTGGTTAAGAGAAACAAAGGATGATAAACACATGGATGCTCAGCTTGTGAGGAGGCAGTAATACCTTATGTCAGCATACTCAGATAGTACTAAGACACAGGGAACTACCTGGGTAGTGTTCCTGCAATATGGAAGTGACAGGAAATAGAAATTAAGTGCCTAGACACAGAATCAAGTTACAGAGCATCTTGGAATTTCAAAAGATTCCCTATGAAAAAAAAAATAGCTTTGAGTAACCTGAACCTTCCAGTTTGGAAGGCAATTTCCTTGCACTATCTGAGGGAACAAAAGAATGGGACTGACATTCTTTCCTCTCTTTCACATTCCTTTTGTCTCTATAGAAGAGTGGGATTATATCACTGCATTTTATTCTTGTTGAGACAAATTATCCTGGTGCCTATAGCCCCATGCTTCAGGCACCCTACAAATTTGTTGTAAGAACAGATTCACAAAGTCTCACCATCTGAGTGTGTCCAAAACAGTGACCAATGCCTTCAGCTTGTTGGGAGCAGTGACTTAGATGGGTGGATTTAGGGGTCATGTTTAAATACAGTTTGAGACATCAGTCATAACACAGACAAAAAGTCTGAGGAGCACAAAGTTGAATTGCTTGAACATCATCCTATAAGCCTGTATGACTCACAGTTCATAGAAGCAAATTGCCATGGTTGCTGTCAGCCCCAGAAAGGCCAGTGACCAAAATAGAAGCTTTCATTTACTCTTTTACCTCAGAGACAGGTAAACAGGTTGAGGCATGTTTTTGAACAATGAAGTCAGGTTTGAATTTCCTCTGACACAGCTGACTATGGAGTTACTGATTTGGTCCTGTCTGCTTCATTTTATCAGCAATAAATGAGTTTGAAAGAAAAAGATGGAAAAGAAACTGCAATTTTAGTTTTTTTCTTGAATGAATGAACTTCAAAAATATATTTTATTCCTTTTCACCTCTGTATATTTCTTGTTGATCCTATATGGCAAGAAGCATATTTTCAAAAGAAAAACATCTCTTGCTGTATTAAAAAAGGTAGTTGCATCCCTATCTATTAATCAAAGATTTTTTTTCATCTGTGTTATCAGACAAAGAGGGAGTTATGATTTAAAACTCTAACCTAGTATAAGGCAAAAATACACACAGCACTTTGCTTTGGGGCTTTTATCAAACAATACATTACTTGCATAACCATTCTCCTTGATATGTAATGGTCTTGTGACTGGTCTGTACTTTCACATGACTGTAGTAGAATTTTTAACTTGTTTAAAAATAAAACCATAAGAAGAATATTAGCTAATCAGACTAGATGTTTTTAAGTGTAGAACTAATCAGAGAGATTTTTTGTGATACATATTTCTTTTGTTTTCAATTTCTCCTTTAGAAAATACATAATCAACAAGAGTGATTTCTATGTCTTCAAAAGACGTGTGATTTGAGATTGGAATGCAGATAATATTTACAGTATGTGGTGGTGTATCCTGAAAAGTCCTTAATAACATCTCAAAGTGCAAAACAGTTCTTTAAGAATGAGGAATTTAAGAAAGAAAAATGGAGCTTATTCTTTCTTCTTCTTGCAGCTCAGATATCTTTCAAATATTGCACAAATGAAAACATTGTCAAGTGCTTGTCATGAAAAATCTCCAAAGTATTTCTTAAAAGAACCTAAATATGAAACTATCATCAAAAAATTAAACTACATATAAAACTTCAGCATCTGACTCAAAATACATTCTAGGATGGAAAATATTTCAAATAATGAAAGCATGGCAAAGAAACATAAGGAAAAAATTAATCCATAAAAATTTATTTAAAATCATCTTATATGCTTTCAAATTTGGGCCATTTGCATGATTTCACAGAGTGCTCCTCAAAATGTTTCTGCATGTCTCTAAAGAGTGTTATGATAGAGGTTTGTGGTGGGTTTATGCAGTTGTTGCATCACACATATCAAGTGATTTTTATGTCAGATGGTGTTGCCAGGAAGCTCTTTTCCAAAAAATAATTTGCAAAATGAGCTAGTATTAGATCACAGTGCTTCTCAATCCATTTTAATTTTCTGGCTTAAGGAATAACTGTTCTCATAGAACAGATTTCCAGAAGTTACTCATCTTCACTTTTGTGCCAGGTTTTCAAGGATCTTTGCAGTAATTGAGGCTCAGAAGTGAGTGGTTAGAGCCTTTCAGGGGCCCCACTCTACTAGCAAGGTTTTTCATGATCTATCTCAAAATCTCACTGTGGGACTACTTTAAAATTCTGTCCTTGTTTATTATTTGAGCAATTTTGAAAATCTGGTTCCATTGTTGCATAATTTGATTAATGACATGTAGAGATTTAACAGTGGCAGAAAAATATTACTGCAAGCAAATCTCTGCAACTTGACATGCCTGAGCAATTCCTCTCAATGAATCATATCTGTGACGTGGAAGTAATTAATAAACCAGAAGGATTACTCTTAGAGATGAACTGTGTAAAAGATTAAATGCTCTGCTGCATGGCAAGTGTGCTGGCTGGAGCATGGTGCTCTGATGCAAGGCACTCATCACTATAAGAACACTTACCAGCTCTTGGCCTGCCTGATTCTGAGCATTTGCAAAGGATATAAGAAAACAGTTTTTGGAAGTCCATTTTATCCAAAAGCATGGGTCATAACTTGAGCTTATAATCCTTTACTGACCTTCCTATTTCACACTGAATATATCTATATATTTTTCAATATTTTGCTCAATATATGCCTGATACTCTGTTAAGGGTCAGGCTCAAGAAACAAAATCTTGCCACAGCAGCTTTATGTGACTACTGTAGGTTGAAATAGATTCTTTTTTCTTCTGTGACTTACAGAATATAGTTTCTTGATTGTTCTGACAAATTTCTAGCCACAGTTGTGCAAATTCAATGTGTTTAGAGCTAGTGAATCATCCCGCTAAAAACATGTTTGCCTATTCCTTGGCATACAGTCTTGTAAGAATATATGACATGACATCAATAAATCTGCTATCAGCTTGATTAAGATTTGTAAACATTGAGAATGAAAGGTTTGCATCTTACTTGCTAAATACAGAGAGACAAATTACCTTATTCATTGGGAGAAATAAATGGAAGCTCATATTCTTCCCATAATTTTTAAAGACATCCTCTTGTAGTAAAAAGATTAGCAATTACTGGTCAGCTTCAGACCTACATGCAAAGTCTTCAGAACTGCATGACTTCTTCCAGGGTGATTTCAAAGCATAGGTGCTGGATTGCATCTGTCTGTTAGATGTCAGTTTAATTGTGGTGCAGTCCCTTACATTTCACATCGCAGTCAAGTGGAACATGACTGTACATTTAGGGCAAGGCTTTCCAAACTCAAAACAACTTTTAAAAAAATCCCATAACAGCAATCAAATAAACAAAAATGTTAAGGTGTGTGAAAATATGAGTAAACATTGTCTGGGTCTTACATGTTACAAGATGCAAACTCTATTGTTAATTGATGCATAGTTGATCTAGGTTGCATTACTGAATTTGGCTACACAATTTGTTGTCCTGGCTTTCATGGGAAGTGACCACATTGCAGTTTCTTGAAGCAGAATTTCCTGACTTTGATAGACAGATGATGGAAATTGGTTCGAATATTCTATTTTTGTTTGGGAAAAGACCCCTCTGAAATTGGTGAGGGGCTGTCAGATTGTAAATATACTCACTGCCTATCTGAGAGTTGGGTAGTAATTAATGTTTACAGAACCCTTGGAAATAAGTGATCAAAGAAATTCAAAGCACTGTAATTTGTGCTTGAGGTTTGAACATTTTTGCACATCTCTCTACCCTACTCAAAGTTATAGTACAGTCATGATGAGCTGCGATTGTGGGCCAAAGAAAACTCCCTTTGGTAGAAAATACAACACTAATTTATATTTCCTTTGCATTGCACCTTCCATCATACTTGAACTGTTGTCATCTCAAAGATAAAAATGCAGTCCCTTGTCTAGTGGGCACAGTTTTACTTTGGTTTATTTCTAATGATAAGGTGGACAATTTAGAAAAGTGGGAGTAAAATTTCTTGCTGTTGCCTAGGATACACAATCAAATTGCTGGGGAAAAAATAGAGAGGATACAGAAGTTTCTGCTCTGAGGGAAAGTGCAATTTGCACCACGGCAGAGGAGAACACAGTAGCACTCGGCAAGTGGAATACATCAAGACACAAACATCTTATTAACCATGTTTTCTAACAGTAGAATTATATTCAAGTTGGCTGCATTTCCAGCAAAACAGGTCAGTGGTTTCTGGCTATACAGGTATTACAAATCAGCCTTATGCTGAATGGACAAATACAGGTAGTTTAATTTCCCTTAATGTAGCAACTTGTTAAATTTGGAGATCATGATCTAAATATCAAAAATCTTGATAAATCACTTACTTCACAATTTCTTTTCAAGAATCTATTATGTTTTTGTTTTGACACTGAAGAAAAAGTAGACTGAATTCTGGAAGAAGCTGCAAAAAATAATTAAGTTTTGACACTGCTTTTTCTCTGCTATTTTTTAGGTAAATAGACACTGATAAACCTGATGGACTGAGGTGAATAATTAATGCACCTGTTCTATAAAATTTCCAAATTATTTTATTTTGCTTTTGTAAAAGATAATGCTAATTTGGAACTGTAATTAAATAAGCAAAAGAAAAGGCATGACACATACTATCACACATAATAATTATATTAGAATTTCTAATTGATTTCCTTCCCCAGATCTAGAGATTATGTACATTTTTTAGGAAAAAAATTCATATAGGCCTCATCTTCTTGGAGGTCCCTCTTTAAAAGTGAAATGATGCATCCTTTTTCTGCATAAAACTCCTTCTTTTTCATTTTAACAAAATGGTCTATCTGGTTTCCAGGTACCAACAATGGGTTGGTAGGATATCATCTTCAGTCAAGAAAAGGTGAATGCAGCCAACTGTGCTACCAGATAGCATTGGTAGCATTGCATTGTTGGTTGCATTCACCTTTTCTTGACTAAAGATTTAGAACCCTGTGGAAATTACTGTGTTTATTATTGTAAATGCACCTGAGATCAAGACTAACTTTTCTTGACTTAATTAATGTGTTTTGCCTTTCAAAATCACCTTTCCTTTTTTTACAGAAGAAAATAGCTCTTTCCAAACATAAATATCCTTTAAAACATCAGCTTCTTGAATACTGTTCTACTTTTCTACACCCTGAATTTGTAGATGTTCACACTGCCTGACTGAAAGAGATTGATCCTTATCTAATGAACAGCTCATTCCAATTGCTAAACCAGGAAATGAAAGTTGTTACTGTCTCTAGACAGGAAAAGTGAGACAAGGGAGCAGAGTGTAACAGGCCTCAGTACATCCTCTATCAGCCTTTGTACAGGTCCACTCACAGCCAATATCAATTGAAAGCAATACAAACATAGGGGACCCTATTAAAGAATGTTACATTAATCAAGACCTTAAAGAACTTAAAAATAACCAAGACCTTATGCATCACTTTTTTGACACTGTTTCAGTACCATGATTTTTGGGTTGCATGCCTGTATGGTGAAGTCAGCTTTTTCAGGCTTAAAATAGTGAAATCACTACTCAAATGACATATGTTTTAATTCTGGGAATCATCCAGCTAGTATTTTAATACAAGGAAACAAGGCTGCCAGGAGACAATATAATTTGTTCTTGTTTTATTTTTTGCTTATGAAACAGTGATTTTTCATCTTTAGCTTAGGAGAATTTTACTTTTGGAGGAAGAGAAAGTCAATCCTTAGTTACATCATCGGTGTTCATAACCATCACACTAATGCATTCAAAGTTTGGAACAGCTAGTCTATAGCCCAGAAGAGGATAAAACTCAGTGTGTTAATGTCTATCCTTTTCTTTCAATCATAATTACTCATTACATATATGGTACAGCCCAACCACCAAAGACTCTTCAATATCAGTAAAACTAGAGTCCTTCTAAAAATATTAAACAGAGCTGAATTATATTTGCAGGGAATACTGAGCCCATATTTTATTCCAATTTGTTTTTATTATGTGAATTTAGTTCTGGAGGAAGATGCCATATTCACAGCTCTGGAAGTGTTGTTTACTGTCTTAGGACTGATCCTGCAAAGCAAAGTCAGTAATGCTGACTTCCCAAATGCTTTAGTCCTGGTGTAATCACTTGTAAGGTGAGAACAAATCCACGAACAATAAAGTTGAGTTAGTGCCAGTATAGCAGTTTATTGATTAAAAAATAAAGTAAACAGTTCTGCTTGAAAAGATGCTGCACTGTCTAGCTGTCACATGTAATAAAATAGCATTTTGTGGTAAACTGCACCAAAAGTGAACTGTTCCTTCTTCTAGATATCAGTATCAGACTCTGACACAGGAAGACTTAAAATCCCTTACAAAGGCAACAAAATTTTATAGTAATAAATAATATTTTAAATTTTATTTTTGACATGGTATCAATGATGTGGAGTCAATAATCTGTGACAATCAATAAAGCTGAACAAGCAAGAAAAAAAGAACTGATTTTCTTTACTTGAGATTATGACCACATGATTTTGACAGCATCACCTGGATTTTAATTTGAGATGATACAAGAAGGGATAAGACCTATATGTTTTTACAAAATTTAGATGTCACCATGATGCCCCAAAACACTATTAAATTATGAATAACAGGAAATTCTTTATCTGAAACACATCTTTATACCAAACAAGATAAAAGTGAAGTGCACTTGCTGTAGGATGAAGTAATCAATTTAGAGTCAAGACCTTAGCTTTTCATTATATTTAATAGCAGACATTTCCCATTTTAGGTTTCCTCTAATGTTAAAAGGGACAAAATGAAATAAAATCTCCACAGAGCAGAAACAATCCACCCCTAAAATCTCTGTGAGTCATAAATTCAGAAAGTGCCTAATAAAGGACCTAATTCTTTTATATGTTTGCTGATGCATATCTTCAAAATACTTCACTTTTCTAGTTTTTCTTTCAACAGAGCTGCTCAAGGATAAAGCATCAAGAAAGTGAGAACTAGACAAACTTTTTCACTTGCCTATCAGTTTAAGCAGTCTGTGAAACTTCATTTGAGAGTGCATACATTTTGACAAAAATAACATACTTTTTTATTCCTTCCCCACCCTGGGATTTTGGCAATTGAATTTATCTAAGATTTTGAAATGAGAGGAGAAAAAAAAAACCAAACCAAAAGCCTTTCAACTAGCAGGATGTTGAGCTTTTAAAGTTCTATTTTTATTTTAAATTGTATTTTAATTGATTGCCGATTGTGCAATAGAAATAGAAATCTACTCAATAGAAAAACTACAGGAACACATTAGCAAAGCAAGGTTTTTGCCAGTGTGTGTCTACAGTGACCTGTGGTATGCTCACCATGTAATTCACTCTCTGGTTTCTTTGCTGAGGCTGTCAACAATGGGGACAATTAGAACTAATTGTAATGGTAAATTTAATTGTCTGGATGACTATACATTATGTGGGCAGTGATGTGCTTAATGACCCTTGGTTGCTACTGACCCAATGTATTTTATCCCTCACTGCTCTTATTTTTATCTGCCTATCATTGTTTTGGGTGTCATGAACCCACTGAAGCCATTTTGTCTTTCTCTGACACAATCAGTGCCAAAATCTGTGACAAACAATTTGTCTCTCATGTATAATTTTAGGATGAAAACACATCCATCAGGAAAGTTATCTGAGTTTGATATTCAAGCAAGAGACAATCCCTTGGGTCTATTAGGAAAGTTTTAATGTGATTTAGTAGAAGCATATCATAATATACTTTATATATAATAATTTTATAGTAATATTATAGTAGAAGCATACTTTACTGTATTATATGATAGCCTTATAGAAATAATAGTCTGAAGACCTTATTTAAATGCTCTGGTTTCTTCTTTCTTTTTTTTCTTTCTTTCTTTCTTTTTTTTCTTTTTTCTTTTTTAAATTCAGTATTGCAAGACGAAGACAGGGACGCTGGATCAGAGTGCAGCTCTGGGATAATGATCTCAAACTGCCACATTTCAAATCAAACTATATTGATGCACAAGTGTTTTAGTTCAAGGGTTTTCTTCTCTGCTGTGTGACTTGAAGGTGACTTTGTGTGATAAAAGCTAGTGCAGAGGAGAAATCATTGTCTTTATACACAAATAATGGTCCTAGAAGTCTCTCTGGGCAAGAAAAAATGAATGAGTATTTTTCCTCCTTCATTTTCACCACATTACTCCATTATTTTCATATACAATTATTGTAACTTCAATTAATAGAAAAGGGAAATCAGAGGTCAGGATGCTCTAAACAGCTGTAACAAAGATACTTGTGCATAATATATTGGATGATGTGTTTGATTATAGGGCCCAACACTGGCCAAACCAAAGTGAAATAACAGAAAATTCTTATAAAGGAGACCCAATGCAATGCCTGACTCTAATGGATTCTACTCTAAGCAGTCACTGAGGGATGATATGAAACAAATGAGCAGACATGGTGGGCAAAGGGGAAAGGAAAAGACAAATAAACAATTTTAATGTGACCAAAATCACAGCCACCTAAATCATAGATTATCTTGGGTTGGAGGGGACCTTAGAGATCTGAAGATGATGTGCCAGGATGCCACACAATAGATCATTTTGCTCAGGGCCCGATCCAACCTGGCCTTGAACACTCCAAAGGGTGGGACATCTACAATTTACCTGGGCAGCCTGTTCCAATGCCTCACCATCCTCACAATGAAGAATTTCTTCCTAACATCTAATCTAAATCTCTCTTCTTTTAGTTTAAATTCATTACCCCTTGTCCAGTCGCTATCTGCCCATGTAAAAAGTCCCTCTTGCTCTCCTTTTTTAAGCCCCCTTCAAGCACTGAACATCTGCAGTACGGTGTCAGCCAGAAACTTCTCTTCTCCAGGCTGAGCAACCCCAGGCCTCTCAGCCTGTATTTGTAGCAGAGGTGCTCCATCCCTCCAGTCATTTCTGTGGCCTTCTTCTGGCCTCACTCCAGAAGGTCCATGCCTTGCTTTTGCTGAGGACCCCAGCCACAGATGCAGTACTCCAGCTGGGGTCTCACAAGACCATTCATTCCAAATGATTTACAGTGATATGGACCATAACAGTTTGAATTCATTTATATGTAGCAACTTTTCCCTGCTTCCATAAACAGCCTTAGCAGGTCAAAAAGTCTTTAGTTTCATCCGTCATAATTGTAACTTTGTATCTATTAGAAATCTTATCTTTATATTTTGTAACTGGGACTCACATTACTTTCTTGCACTTGTCAAAGTGCACTCTGTGACTGAATAAATACAAATATTGCTTGCAAAACCTCATCTGTATTTCTTTCTATGAACAATTCCAATTACCCTAATGTCATTCTGTTAACTTTTTCTGGAAAGAAAATTTCAAAAAGATACCTTTCACAGGCTGCAAGCACAAGACCTGTACAGCTACAATAACCAGATATTTATATACTCATTATTTTTCATCCCTCACCTAAATTTAATTGCACAGTCTAGCCTGTTGTGAATCAATGAGCTTTTAGAAAAAGATGAGTATATGTAAACATAAATGCACTATTGAGGGATATATTCACCTTTTAATATAAATAATGGGCAAAATTTTCAAGGAGGTGTAGAACTGGGTGTAGACCTCTCAGTTCTGTTGTCTTGAGCTACACATGGAACTGCAGGTAAATACAGACCTAAAGACTTGTGCAGATGCAGAGCAGTCAGGCTTGTGCACACCAAGTGGCAATGAAAGTGTGGAGGGCAGTGGGAGCTGACCCTCGGGCTGCTTCCACAGGAAGTTCAACATTTCTGCTGTGACTTTATTGTCTCCATGAGGCTCATTAGCTTAGGAGTAACACTGGATAAAAGGCACTAAAGTCCATTTGGGTCTGAGCTAATACCTCTGTGAGTTGACCTGAACACTCTGGGAAATGCAGTGCCTCAGGAAACTCCCCTCCTGGAGCCTTTGCCTCTAGCAAGATATCTGGGAGAGTGCAAACCTAGAGGACTGCTGGCATCCTAGAAAAAAATTCTTTGGTGGAGTTTAATATCCTGCTTTAGACCTAATAAAGCTTCAAGGTCACTGCAGACATACAAAATTGTTCAGAACTGAGAGAGGATTTGGGCTCAAAGTCATAATAATGTGTCAGTGTGTTTTTAATGTGTGAAATAAATCTTTTAATTTTTAACTCCATCTAGCTTCTTTTTGGTATACTTTATAATTTCTTTCATAGGAAAAATTCTCTTTAGTTTGAAGAAGAGAATTTTCTGATAAGAATGTCCTAAGCAGGTCCATCCAACAGGCTGCTGGGTGTGTTTAAATTCTAATCAATATGTATACTGAGATATGTGGTTATTTGCAAGCAAGCCAGCTCTGTATGTCTAGGCTGCTATGAAACCTTACAGAAAATTAAACAGAAACTGGGCTCTGAGCCCAGGAAAACCAAACCACCACTGCCAAAAAACAATACACTGACATAATACCAATTAGTCTCATTAGCTTTGTGTTTGCAAAAATCTTTTCTTAGCAGTGTTATTTTTTAAAGCCCCCTCAGCCTGATTCTGCTTGTAGTAAGCATGTAATTCTCTACTTTAACTTGTCCTGTGATGTTTCAGTGCTCAGATCTGCAAATCCAATACATTATTTTTTGCTCATGAAACATACCTAAAATCATGTCTCTGTCTTTGATAAAAAAGTGTCCATGATGCAGTCCTTCAGAAAAAAGTGAACATATAGCTCCTCCTCTTTTCCCAAGGGGAGGATCCAAAGTGTGTATTTCTTTTTGTGAGGTGTAAATTATTTCTTACTTCAATAGTGAGTAAGGCCAGCTGCAGGCACTGCCAAGGTTGTACAGGAAAGATCATGTTATAAGTTTTGTTCAATAAATAATTACGCTCCTTTTGCATGGTTTCTTTGAGGCTTTTGATCACAAGAATGAACGTCTATTCATTTGGGTTTTTTTCTCTCCTGTTTACAAATGACTGAGTCATTACTGTGTGATCCTGAGGGGTTCACAATCCAACAATGGAGTGAATCAGCCAAAACAGTCATGTCCTCCTTTAAATGAGCAGATTGTGGGTATTCAGAAACACCTCATGCTTACATTGTTGATTGTTAGAGCCACAGGGAGAGGAGCTTGCCTTGTGATAAAATGCTACTGGCACACATTTCATTAAGGATTTTTATATTTGTATCCTGTGTTTTCTGGATGCTATTGAGAAGTCTTGCAGGAAATAGGCATTTTCAGGTGCATTTGAATATATGGAAACGTGGCAAAGTCTGCCAGAGCATGAAATCAGATTAAATGAAAATACTGAGTCATGGAGTGGCAGTGGAGGATGCTGTGCTCAGAACAGCATTGTTGGTGGCAGACAGGCTGACAGGCCATGGTAGGACACGGTTTGATTTCTCAGGAAAAAAAAGTAATTTTATTTGTGGCAGTGCTGTTCCATTCTTGGTTCATCTCATCTGTACATCAGATTTTGAAATCTCTGCACAGCCAAAACAGAGCAGGGAATGTGTAAACCTGAAATGTCTCAGTCTGGTCTCAGCAGAACATTTCAGTTTAATTATATATTCTCCTTTCATTTTGTTTGATTGTAGCATTTGCAAGAGTTTCATGTTGAAGCCACATAACTTTTCAGTGGCATAGGATGGATAGATCAATTATAGATCAGTTGATCACTGATTTGTTGGCATCTCAAGATAATAGCTGGAACGAGATATGAAAAGCAACATTCAAACAGGATATTAAATTTGATTGAATAGAGACACAAAACTAAATGAATATAGTGCAGCATAGACCTAACTTACCCAGTTTCTTGCACCTTGTTGATTAACACAACATTAAGTGAACACAAGCTACTGCAAAACACTGGTTATCAGAATCTGAAAGAAATGATTGCAGTTTAAAGAACTGCACAAACAGACCCAGCTTAAAAATATTGGGTTTAAAATCCTTGCAGTTTCTTCAAATTATATAATGTTTAAGAAAATAACCATGCATTTAATAGAAAATAGCCATACATGCTGAAGAAATCAAAATTCCATCCTTTAAAGCAAGAAGAGGAAGCTCTCCTGCTGCTTATATCTTCTATTTCAAAGTCCATAATCGCACCGATAAATCGGTGTTTTGGCGTATAAGGTTTTAGGAAAAGAGTGGGACCGTAACATCTGAAAATTAATTCCTGAACATTTCTGGTATGTCTTTATAAAATGTAGTAAGCTAGAGCAATAAAATAATTCTTTAGGAAACAAACAGCTTTAAATTGTTCAGTTGAAGACTCTAGATGTACTACCTCCAATTAAATCCACTGACCAATGAAAATATGATCATTCAGCTTTATAATGTGACATTTCAGACACTTGGTTGCTTTTTTTTTTCAGATTCTTCTTCTATAAATAAAATAATGAAGTTATTCAGGGAGACACTTAAAAGACCAGAAAAATACAATAAAATAGTACTTTTTTCAGTGTCATCTACATCAAATCAACTTAATGAAGCCACGGGACACTTTTTTAGTCACTTCTAAATTTCAGCCTTCATTGTGCCCACCAACACTTGGAACCTGTCATTCACTTTTGTACACTGTTTCTTCATCACAACCAAGGCAACTTTTTTTCTCTATAATTTTTTCCTTTTCAAACCAATTAATATGAAGAGTAAGTTTTCTTTGTATTTTAAGAGAAAAATCAGTTCAAGGTCTTGGTGCCTGCTGTTGATATATTTTTTTTTAACTTTTCATGAACATGCAGGGACCTCTGTCAATCAGTCAATGCACAAACAGACCCAGCCCCTGTTATGAAGAACTTGCAGCCACAGCTGACAGCAGGCAGACACTGAAGACTAACAGGGAAAGAAAGGGCTTGTGGAAGAAGTTGTGAAATGATCTTTGCTAACACAAGCACAGCCCCGATTGCTCAGAAATAGTGAAACAACAGCAGCAGTTCTCATTTGTCAGACATTCCTACAGAAAGTCTTTTCTGGAGCAAATCCAGTCTTGTCTGGTTAAGCTGTCTGTAGGAGTCATGTGCTGTTTCTGCCTTGCCCCCTGAAAGGCTGTTCCTAGCAGCAGTCTTGTGTTGTCCATCTCCCTTGCCTCACCTTGGCACTGAGCTGCAGCCCTCAGCCTCTGGCCTGGATCTAGAAGACTTGCTTTGGTCTTTGCCATGCCCATGTGTCCCCCACTGTCTCCTGGGGAACAGGATGAGACTGAAGGGCCATGATGCCTGCATGTAAGTGCTGTTTTGCAAGTAATTTTCTTCAGCAGAATAATTTTGCATTATCTAATTGCAATCAAGCAACCAGTCAGTAATCGGTGTTTCCGAATCTGCTTTACATTCTGTCAAGCAGAGACAACGCTTTAGGATGAGCTGCAAGGTCTTTTTGTCAAGCTAGCAAAGGTTATGTGAGGATATAGAGAGGACACTTTCATAGCTTTTAACCATCACAGAATTGCTTCATGTTTGCTTATTTGGATATACCAGAAATACTCACTTTGAGCACAGTAGCACAGTACAGGTGGATGTATTAAGATGGTAACCACCATACTCAAGCTCTAATGCCTCTAGAATCATTGTTCTCATAACCCTCAGAAGTTGTGTTTGATTGAACTTGGTTTTATTATTTGCCAGCTGCCTTCTAATATCTCCTTTTTATTACTTATTTTTTTCTGCTGGTTGCTCAGATACCAGTGTGGTGCTATCTTTCTTATCTAGTTGCTAGTCACAATTTGTAACTAACCTCCTGAGAAGGATTCACTTGCAAATTTGATTCATTTTGATGGAATACGTCATGAACGGGCATCTTGAAAACTTGAAGAGTTCCTTTCTCTGTTAATCTTACAAGTGGATACTCTGGTTTGTTTTTGTGAAACTGCCTTTTGCAGGGATCGTTTGGCAGCAGATGTAAAATCCCTCCCATGAATTCTACCTTGAGAATCCATGTTTCTTGTTACTGCATTGAACATCATGGTCTAATAGATCTGAATTCTCAAAGCCTTGTGGAATTGCTGACGTTTTTCTTGCTGACCATGAATCAGATTATCTCTGCCTTTATGTGTTTAACTTGTCTTGTGTCATTATTACAGCATTTTCAATGGTGCTGGAAAAGTAAACAGGGATAAGTACAATATTGTGGGGTTTCCCTCTCCCCTCCAAAAAGACAGCATTTCTCCTTGTTTTATCCCAATGTCAACAAACTCCAATAGGAAAAGTAAGCATAAGCTGCAGTTAAGTAGCCTGGCTCACTCTCTGTCCCAGTTTGCTGATATACTAGCACCTCCTGCATCTTCTGCTCTGTATGAACACTTCTTCCTCTAAGTAACTGTGCTCACACTTTGGGGCCTTTGTTTAACCAGGTTGCTTTGGTTTTCTTAAAACACTTTTTATCCCAGTTCAGTGATACATACTCTGTGAGCTGAAAAGATCCACATCTTTCTCGTTGTGGTTGTTGTTCTTTGTTGATTTTTTTGGTTTTGTTTTTTTGTTTTGTTTTGTTTTGTTTTGTTTGTTAGTTTGTTAGATTGTGGTGGGGGTTTGGTAGGTTTTTTGGTTTTTTCATGGGTTTTTTTGGTTTTGGGTTTTTTTTTTTTTTGGTTTGGTTTGGTTTGTTTTTTGTTTTTTGTTTTTTTTTTTTTGTTTTTAACTCTGCAGTTTGGGGTCACCTTTCAGCCTAATCCCCCAGGCACTTCTGGCAGCAGCCTGAGTTGCCTAGCCTGGCTGCCTCTGGCCAGTGCAATGCAGTTTGTAAATTTCCTCAGCACTCTTGATGGGGTTCTGTCTTTTAGGAGGCATAATTCAGCCACAATTCTGTCACTCTGCTTTGTAACATTTGCCTAGATTGGATTAGTGTCTCTGCAGGTGGTCTGTCTCCAGCTACACTGCAATGAAATGAAAAGGACTGAAGGCAACTGAGCACACCAATCATTTCTCGGGGTAAACAGCCAGGCCAAAGCACTCTTTCTAACCAAGTGGAACTCACTCAAAAAATCCTAGTCACAAAAGCATTATTTTTCTGCATCAAAATCTTTTGGCCTACTGTTTGATGAGCTAGTGGTAGCAATCTGTCTGTGTTCAGACTACTTCCTCCACACAGTCTCTTCTTGGTGGAAGAGAAGTTCATTACTTCATAAGTAATGAATCACTGAATTTTCATCTATATCAGGGGAAAAAACTGGACAAAGTCACTGTCCCATTTGTGTAGGCTTTTTGGTTTTTTTCACTTAAGTATGTATAAGTCTCATTAATCTATTATACCTGAACTGTTGTATATACCTCTCTCGTAGTCTGTCACTTAGCAAAAGTGAGAAAAAAAGTTATTTTCCAACCCTTTGAAGACATTATTTGAAGCACTTTCAAGTAAATTTAAACTCCATAAAATTAATTTTTAAGTTAAAAATATTGTGCCAGAAACTATCCCCTTCTTAAACAAAATTCTATGAAATGTGAAATCTTAAACAAAATGAGTAAAACTTAACTTAGAATAAAAGTGCACGAGTCCCAAAGAGGAAATAAAATATGTCAATGGCACAATATTACCTATGATCCAAAAGCTGAATGGGTAATTCTTCAGTATTTTATTTTTATCTCTATTGGATCTGTTACTCTGTGATAAACACAGAAGAAGAAATTACTAGATTTTTCAAAAGTAATTGTTATCTTAAACACTGAACTATCTGCAAGCTTCAGAAATATGAATTTTACAAGAAGCCTTCTGCAATAATTTGCCACCTTCGTTTTGCACATGCCTTCCTAAAGTCGAGAGAATATTAAGGGCTTGGTTCTGTTCGCTAAACACAGGCATTCAAAGAAATCCAAGGATATCCAAGACATCCACATTACAGTACAAGAACCAAGATATGCCTGTCTGGACCTGTGATTCTTGTCTTGGATATTTTAAAATGCATTAAATATATATGACCAATAGAAACTCAGTTCCAAAAGTCCTTTTATTTCAGCTGCCAACCTGACAAATGCCTATGACACAGTTTTAGTGGGGCAGTTTGAATCATATTGGCCCTTCCTTTGTGCTCATGCCAATTTCTGTTGGTGCTTTTTGCAGATATAATTACTAAGAGCCGAGTCTTCAAACCTTTCAGGTGGGCATCCAGATGTGGCACTCATGGACATGCTGGCCTCTGAGCTGGACCTCAGCTGCCCCTTTGACTGCAGCAGACTGAAGGAAGTAGTGTTCTCAGGACTCTGTTTAAGAGCCCCTTGAACCCAGAATCACCTGAGATCTGCAGGCTGGGCTTTGTGCCACTTGGCAAGGAATGGCTTCACTGAGTCTCTGCCCGGCTGGTGAGCCCTTCCTGAGCCTCATGCCTGAGTTCTGTCAGGATGTGAGCAATGCTCTTCCCTGTTTGCAAAAGCACATTTCTTAATTCTCCTCAGAAATCCTCACAAAAGAAAGTCACTGTCATAGCCCTGAGGGCACCACCAACTCTGACCACCCCTGCCAACCCCTGGGGCTTGCCACACTTCCCACAGCCCAGGACCCCATGCCAGCCCCCAGGACTGGTCCTCATCTCCCCATGGCTCTGGCTGTGGGCTCCACCAAACCTCAGCCTTCACGGTGATTTCTGGTTTGCCCTTGGACCTGGCTCATACCTGTGGACTTGCTCAGCTGTGTCCATCCCTGGTTCCCCAGAATTCTGTCTCTTGCTGTGCCCTGACAGATATATAGTAAAACAGAGAATATGATCCCCTTTGTGTGATAAGATGCTCAAAAACTCTTTGTTCTAATGTCAGGAGGTTTTTGTTTGATGGTTTCCTGATTTCACCCACCTTGACCATAGTTCAGCTCAAGACAATAATTATCTAATTTCTTTTCATATAAATGATATCTAGGAAAATAAGACTACTGCTGTGCCCACAGTAAAGCATACAGAGAGCTTGACCATTGTTCAGCTCAAGACAATAGTTATCTAATTTCTTTCCATATAAATGATATCTAGAAAAATAAGACTACTGCTGTGCCCACAGTAAGCATACAGAGAGCTGGAACCTTCCATTTGTTAAAATGAAGTACTTTCTGATATGGTTATGCCCAGCCTCATCAGTTGAAGCTCCAGCCTTTTCATAGCATTGTTAGTTCAGAAGGAAATAAATAATGGAGGAGTGTGTGTGTACATTGAAGTGGGATCTAAACATCAATTTCTAATTCTTTACAAAGGATACTTCCAAGCAAAATATCCTCGGTGAGGATTGTTCAAGCACCAAGTTGCCCTGTGAGAAGTGTGAGCATGAGACAAACAGCCTTTTTCAGTCATCCAGTAAAAGACCCGATCACTTTTAGTTTCTATTTTAAGGGGAGTATCTTTAGGACTATGTCTGTGAAACCCAGAGATACTGCTCTACAGTTCAAAATAATATCTATTTTGTAAAAAGCAGTGGAATGTAAGACATACACATGTCCTTAATGACTCCTGCTGGCTGTCTGCTCAGTGCGCTGCCTTTCTGTGCCTTCCTTTTGGAGTTTTAGTTCCCTCCTTATATAGGGAGACTGGGTGCATGGGTATAAAATGCTGTGAAGCCTTGCACTGGAGACAGGATGCAGAAATGTCAGGTGATGTGAAATGATACTGTGATGCTTAAATTCACCAGTAAATGTAGCACACATGATGGCACACATAGTCCTTTCTTAGACCTAAGCAGGCCCTCTAAGCACCTGAGTGAGCCTCACACGCTGCATTGCAGTCCAATCTTTAGGTAGTATACATGCCCAAGCAGCTTAATTCAGGTTGCTCAAGTTGTGCACTCTCAGACATCCTTATTTCAGCTTGTCTAATAAAAAAATTGAATAATCCTTGATACAATAATTCCCTAAACAAATTTTTATGAAAGTCAAATAATTGGTGGAGGAGGACCAGACACTAATAACACCGTGTTAATCAAGAGTGTGGAGACAATTACATCACAGACTTTGCACTTGTGTCTCACTGTTGACAGGCATAGACATGACGCAGTTTGGGACTTTTAGTAAGATACAATTTTGTGCTTTAATTAAAATCTTTACTGGGTTACAGATTTATCCATTGTGTAGCAATGGAGAAAATTTGCACAAACGGCAGTAAAACCTGAGGTACTACCCCTATCAGTATGAGCTATAGGATGTTCAAGACTCAGGTCAAACAGGACTCAGAGGCCACTGGAGGCAAGAGGTGTCCGTGCTGCATCACACAGAGCACAGGCTCCTTCAGATGCTGAGAAGTAAGGAAGGATGGGGCAGGAAGGATTGCAATGTATACAGCTTGCACATCATGCTTGCCTCTATGCTTGATGCTTGTGTAACTCATTGAAAGACTGTAGTTAATTATCTGGGCCTGTAACAAAGTTTGGTTTTGTGAGGTATTTTTGTCTGTTATGTTTTGGTTTTTTTTGTTTTGGTTTTTTGTGTGGGGTTTTTATTTGTTGTTGTTGTTTTGGTGTTTTTATTTTTTATTTTATTTTTTTTTAAGATGTTGCCATTCTGCAGAGGTAGATGTCAAATTTCTCCCACAGGTTTTTCTCTAGAGGTTATAACCTGTGTTTGATCAGGAATCATTTGGAGGCTGTCAGCTCTGTGCTGCCTGGATGTCGGTTCTGTCTTCATTTTTGTTTTTTTTAATCTTTCTCTGTAAATGTTCCCTATCACATCATTATGTTTTTGGTTTTTTTCATGTTTCTTGCCTGCTTTTCTCAGGCTTCCAGAGTGCAGCCAGAGAAACTAACAGCTGAGTGACAAAGGACATTCAGGGCAGTGTGCATCTTCAGGGAGAGAGAGAGGAGGATGATAACACTTGATACAAAGGGATGTTTCCTTTTGCAGAATGCACATTGAGAGACGTCTTTCCCTCTGAGAGACGTGGGATTCAAAGAGTTATTTTAATGCTAGCAAACATGCTTGTCTAACGAAACCCTAACATTTTCCTTGCAATAGTAACAATTTGATCTAAAATGCAAAACTGCTCTCGAGCATGCCAGGCTTTTGTGCTGAAGCTCTTAAAGGGCAAACTGCAGCAGCAATTGCTTTCATGTTAATGACTGCTACAAGGAAGGACTTAATTTTGTGATTCATAAATATTATTAAACTCTAATTTATAAACATGATCCTTTCAAGATATAAAGTAGCCAATCAGGCAAAGCAATTAGAATTTCTACATTTTGTGTTTTTAGTATAAATTCATTATTTCTGTCTGCACATTCTCAATCTTAGGGCTGCCATTAGACTGTATTAATGAGAACATGACACTGAGCCAATCTTAGCAACAGCAGCTGTACCAACAAAATGCTCTCCTGAGGAATATTGATTTCCTTCCTTGGATGTACTTAAACAAAGGCTGGTATTGCAGACATCTTAACCTCTGTGCGTGCTTTAGTCTTCTGAACATTACTGCATCATTGCCTTGATTATGAGAGAGAATTATTCTGCACTTTGACAGAGATGCATAGCTTTAATTGTTTAATTGATAGCACATGCAGATAAGCAGGATTAATAATTAAAAAAAATATGTTTTTCTAAACAGACTAGTTCAATAATTACATTTTTGACATTAATAAAATATAACATAATATGAAGCCATAGTGGAAAACAAAGGCAAGCACAGAACAAAAAATATTACTGACTTCTTGGTGGTGAAAATTGGTCTTTATGTCATTAAAAGTATGTGTCATTTCAGTAAATGCTTCAGAGAGGAGACCAAAATGGCTGCTTAGGATTCTCAGTGCTTGCTGCAGGAGACAGTCTGTGAATTGTGCCCATGTTTAATGATTGCTGGAGAGCTAGGCAGATGCAGGACAACAATTCATAACTCATCTCAAAAATGCACTCCATGCATTTGTCTTCCTTGCATTTTTAACACTCCTTCCTCTGCACACAATGTTGCATGTACTGTTCCATTTGATAACAATTTCATGAGATTCAAAAGGACCCTGATTGTCATTGTGAATTAAGTGTCTGCTCTTCAAAAGCCTGATATATTTCTGTACAGGTATTGACAAGTTAAGATTTGTAAGTGAATTACTCAATGAATGAAAAGCAGTTCTGGAGATATTCTGAAGGGATATAGCATCAGAGTAGGGGCACTTAGGTATGCAAATGATGATAATTTTATTAAAACTTGAGAAAAAGTTGTTGCTTCTTGTTGAAATGAAATAGGAGCAAAGTACAAACTCAAAATGTGAAGCAAAGTTCAAATTGAGAAGTGCCTGCAAAAGCAAACATCTAAGATAATCTTTGGCTATGTTTCATAATTGTACAGGGGACATTCTTGTTGAATTTCGTCAGCTGAGTTGCTGATGTCCAAAAAGACCCACTTGAGCTCTGTGGCAGCAGTTTAAATATATGGTCAGCATGTACACCACTGCTAGAGGGAGGGCATGAAGAAAGCTGTGGTATCTGCCAGATGCACTGGACAGGATGGATATGGAGAGGACAGTGCAGAACAAGTGTCTCTGCCACTGGTTAAAGTTACATGTTCAGGACTTCAGCACAGGTAACACAGATTCAAAGAGGTCACTCAAGTGATGGAAGATCTCAGTAAGTTCACGGTGGATGCTGCTAATTTGGTATCTTTGCTTTTTATTTTGTTAAAGAATGCTTGCATCTACCCAAAAACTATGGTAAATTGCTGAGAAGGAGATTGAGAGTTTTTCCAGTTGGCTTCTTGCTAGATTGCATGGAGCCTTTTTGAGGAAAGGAGTGACTAGGCCTCCAAAGCGAGCAAATGTGCATAGCTGAGGGGCACTTTTGCTGAGAGTGAAGTAGGGCAGGCAAAGGATCTGAAAGACAACAAAGAACCAGGAGCCTGCAGCAGAGCAGACAGAGGAAGACAGCTGGGAAAAATAGGGAGCAGAAGAAGCCAGGCCCCAGGGGTCATGAGACTTTTTTTCCCAACAGACCCAAAGGGGGAATGTTCAGACTTCAGTACTGTGCAAATCTCAGTCTCCCCAAAAAGCAACTGAGTTATTGAACTAGGATCAGGCCTAGAGCCAAAGGGTCTCACTACAAGGACAGAGTGGATGGAGGGGGAGGAGTTGTTTATAAAACATTTTTATTTATAATCTGCCTCATTCTCAGCTTTCTCTCTTCTAAAAAGTTTATTCTTGTTAATGTTGTGACGCAGTCTGGCTCTGGAGCTTGCATAGCACAGCATGGCTCTGGGGGCACTTGCTCTGAGAAATAGGTGCTGACAGACCCACCTCAGGGTACTGGCAAACTTGGGGTCCCTTCACAGCTATGCAATCCTAAGTGACATCCTAAGAGGCTGGCTTCTGCTTCAGAAGGATCAGGATATCAGATAAGGAAACAGAACATTAATTTTATCTGCATGTTACTGGGCTTGCCAGTCGTTACTAATTCGAGCATATGATTACTTAGATCTGATATGAAACATTATAGCTTTTTCTTATTCTTCTTCATGTGTTTCCTTTCAGAGTTTCTTCTGCATAACATTCTCAATCTCCTATCAGTACATTGTAGATATATCTATTTTAAAGAGAGTTTCAGGATTGAATTTTAAATCATTGCCTACAGGGGATTATTTGAGTCTGGGCCCATTTTTATTTTCTTTAAATATCAGGGCATCTTTTAGAACCACGGTGCATTCATTTAGGAACAGAAACTTATTATTCTGCAAATTCACTACTGGAAGTATATGATCATTTTATACTATTTTATTAATGAATAAAATACTGGCTCTGACATTAGATATTGAATTGCCAAGAATAAGCTTATGTTGCAAGAACCTTACGAATTTTTTTCCAGGAAAGTACTTAAAATGTTCAACACATTCTACCTCTTTGTCTTCGGAGTGATCTACAGTAGAAAGTTGTGTAATGTCTCTTGTTTTCCTACCTGTTTGATTGCAGAATAGCTTTTGGAAATTCTTTCTTTGCAGTTTTCAATGCATGATTTTCAGCAGTTACCCTAATTTCAGTTTAGTTATTTGCTCTCTGAGCAGCTCAAGTGACTAAATGTAGTGCACGCATAATTTTCAGTTTTGAGAACAGTGTAATGAGATGGGTCTATTAAGAAGACAAATAAGATGAACACGGGTGGGAGTAAGAATAGCTGGTGGCTCTATTACAGTTCATCAGTTTGAAATTAAGTCCTATGGATAACAGAGATGAATTTGCACTAATTTCAAAGTCACACAATACATGTTTACCAGCCCATTTACCCAGATATCTGTGAAATAAATCCCCAAATTAAACAAAACAAGAAGAAAAAAACCTGCCAAAACCCCTTATGAGATAACTTTCCCCCCAGCAATTAATCAGGTAATAAGTTGACCAGTGGATGGGGTTAGCATGCCATAATGACATGTCCTAGGCACTAAATAAACCCAGCAGTTAATGGATGTTGTACTTTCCAGTCAAGAAGCTCTGGGCCCTGTCTCTGCTCCCGTGTTGAACCCAGAGGTAGACATAATGCATGGCAGTGACATCTGAGACACACTGAGTACATCATGTTTTGTTAAAACACATATTCCTTGTTGGTTTATCCACATTTCCACATTACAAACCAGGTCTAAGTGGGAAAGACTAAAAACTCGGTGCCATGCTGTCTGAATTAATATTTCCATAAAGTTAAAGATCCTAAAATATTCTAATTACTAGTTTTCCCTCTGCTACAAACCTTTAGGCCTTTTTATTCTCCCTGCTTACCAGTGAGATGAGTCTATACAAGATCAATCCTCTAAACACGAGGGGTATACTTGAGTAATCTGAAGCAGTTACCTCATATTTTCAAGGACATCCCATGTCACAACAGTGGGACCACTGGCTGAGATATGTTCCACTTTTTGGTCATAATAAAGTTCCTGATCAAACCATTTCTGTACCTTTAAGCTGTACTCTCCAAGAAATCAATACCTTTCATTAAAGGAAAGTCATTCATTCCTTTTATATAGAGGAGTTCTGAAATGTGTCATAGGGTTTTACCTGAAGAAAATTAAAATGTGTGATTTGCATCCTTTTAAGATCTCTGTTAGTCCAGCTTTCTAGGCCTGTGATTGGTCAACTCTGAGAACTGACAAAGGTAGTTATTTCACTGAAATAATTTTGCCTGTTACAGCTTTTTATCCAGCATTTAAACTATACAGTAAAATATTTAAGAAAATTATACTGAAGAGAGCACTGTGATATTTTTATTTTCATTAGAGTACTGTGTGCTCTGATATGTATTTTGGATATTTCTACAGATCAAAAGCATGAACTCTGCAGTACCTCTCATTTTACTTTGAAAAAATCTGAATTCATCTCATGAAAATTTGAAAGGGTTGTCTGTTCTGTAGACTATGTATGCAGATAATCAACTCTCTGTATCACTCTACAGTCAGTTAATTTTTTCTCTTCTTTCTTTTCCTAATCCTTCTTGTTCCCCATTCAAATATAGCCTATTTGCCTGTGAATAATCTCCATTCTGTAGGCTACAAAATGCTTGCTTCTTGTCCCCTTAAAACTGCATGCATCTATAAATATTTATTTCTATTTCTGTGCTTTGGAGTTTCCACACTGGACCAGAGATGCGTGAATGGCCCATTTTAGAGAGCTACCAGCATTGGATGCTCCAGAAGACAGGAATCCCTCAGCACACAGGCAGAGTATAGGTCATCAGCTCTTCTCCTCCCTATTAAAACTTTGCAGGCCCTTTCTAGTGGTTAGGAAAGGGCATCAGTTCAGGAGGAAAATCTGAAAACCCTTTCTATCTTTTACATATACCCACTCTAGTAATGTGTGTATATATATAAGCAACTCAAGTATGTTACTTCTGCTCCATTTCTTCCAAAAATACATACTATGATTCTAGTATATAAAGCCAAAGCTATAGAGCAAAACATGGAATTATTTTAAACCTGTAATGATCTATATATTTTAGACCTGTAATAACAACAGCTATTTCATTTTTCACAGGAAAATGCCATTGATGTTCTTCAAATAAAGCTCAAAGCCCCAGGGCTGATAAATCAATATATTGGGTTGTTCTTACTCTTCTCTGTCAAACAGGTTCTTACCTCCAACCATAGGTCTTCTGTCATAAACATCATCCCATAGTGAATGAAATTAGGGATGACTATGGGTGCCCCTGGACAGAAGATATATTTCTATCTGGGGCATTAGTGAAACACCAATTCCTACATTTTCTACTAGTTTATAGATAATCTGTTTTTGTATGTTGTTCTTTGTAGTTTCTATATTAATAATATTTTTTTTATGAACATTTGGCTGCAGAGAAGGGAGGAAACCTGATTAGAAGGAATTGTGATTACTCTGCCTATGGGGGGGACTTTGAGTACTTTTGGGAAGAGCTTTTCAGATGGCAGGCAAGGTGGGAGGAATGAGAATTGAGCCAAGAAAAAAATTATTCAGACAGATACATGGAAAAAATTTGCCAAGTCACAAAAGTATATTTATGTTTCTGATAACAATATTACAAATATCTCTGAGAAGTCAGTCACTTTCTACCTCTTATGAGTTATAGATTACTGGATATTTTTCAAGTTTGTTTTTTGAATGTGCTTGTTTATTTGGGATTTTTATGGTAAATTTGGTATTTTTCTTTTTAAAGGAAACTCTTTAAAACACCAGAAACAGGTTGCTGTCTAGAATCTTCAGCTTTCTATGGTTTTCTTCAGTCATCCTTGGACCCCAATTGCATGGATTGGAAAATATAAAAAAAAGAGTGCTAGACCTGATTTGATTCTTTTTTAAATGCAATTATACTTCCTTATTTGGGGGTTTTCTTGTAGAGTGATTGAGGCCTTGGAAGAAATATATATGTGCAAGAGGAGGCTGAGGTTTTGGACCTGAGTATGTAGCTTCTGAAAAATAGACTGGTAGCTACCTATCTTGTTATTAAAAATATGAAGAATAGCCTTGCTCAGTTGATAGTTCTAACATTAAACTCACATGAGCTCTTAAAAAAAATCATTACTTTATAGTTTGAACTTGCACTTTGAAAACAATATTACTGAGAAATTCTGTATTGATATAAGTATACTTACAGCATATATGTATGAATTTACACTCTCCTGTGTAACTTTCAAGGACAGAGAAACATT
Source organism: Agelaius tricolor (assembly GCF_023055355.1). Taxonomy (NCBI): domain Eukaryota; kingdom Metazoa; phylum Chordata; class Aves; order Passeriformes; family Icteridae; genus Agelaius; species Agelaius tricolor. The sequence continues at coordinate 20,425,366 of NW_027269262.1, read as the reverse complement.
TATTCTGAATATTGAACCAATAGATTTTCTTAACTCAAAGAATGAATAAAGGAATTCCTGTACATAATTGCCTACTGTCCTTGTGTATGGACTTAAGGTTTATGTACTTATATATGTAATATTTATTAATGAATTAAATGTCGTTGTTCATAACCAAAAAGGGTAGATCTCAGCAAATGCACAACATTTAGCTGTACTGAGTTGCTCCAACACTGATCTGCAGATAAACAAAGACATTTTATATCTTAAAAAGACATACATAGTTCAATTGAAGATGTATTTCTCATTGGCCTGTTTTAATATTTAATGATGGGAAAAAGCATACAAATATATAAAACTAACTTCTGATTTAAATTAGTCTTACCTTTAATTTTTCAGATTCAGAAGTTTCTTAGATGCCTCTGCTTTCTTTTTATTACCCTATTTATCCATTCTTGTTCAGCTGCCTATCAAATTTTATGAAGAAAATTTTCTTAAAGGCTGAATTTCTAAAGCTACATACATATTTCCAACCTCTACTTGCAAAACAGAAAAGTGATTTCATTGGTTTCATTTGGTCATACCCAGTGAGGACACATAGAATGAAATTGGTGGTCATCATAATAAATGTGGAGCTCTTCCTTATTTTTTCTTTGTTCTTGTTTCATCTTCTTTGTCCTTTAGGTTTATTTCTTGAATATTTTTCTCTCATTCACTGTTTTAAGTTTTTTTGTTTGGTTCCTTTTCGTCCATGTTATTTCATTCCTTATTTTTATCCATCTTTATCCAATATATGATCTCCTTCATTATCTTCTGAATTATCTACCTTTTATTTCAGACAGCTTTTGTTTTCCTATCTCTTTTTGACTGCTTCTTGACAGAGACTGCCATGACCATTTAATGCTCCCTTCAGCTGGCACTTGACCGTGGCAGCACTCATGCCAAACCACCATATGTGAGAGAGGTTCAAGCTAGGCTAAGATTGTCAGCTGTTATTTTCCTCATCATCCTAACAGTTTTCCAAAATTGCCCTTTCCTCTAGCTAGTTCCAAAATTTTTGGGCTGAAGTGTTTTCTAGAGCTTTCAATGCACAGTCTCAAACTAATGCATGGCTTCCTTACATTTATTTCTCAAAGGGAAAAAAAGAGGAGCTAAACCAGAGAGGACTAGTAGACCTAGCCCTTTTATGATTTTTTGTTTGTTTGCAAGGAGATGGTACTGAGACTTGGCCAAGGTCTGGGAGTCATGTCTATTGGCTGTTATTGCTCCTTGGGACTCAACCAAGGAATCTGACACAGCTGTAGTTTTAGCAAGTCGGTTGGAAAAGAGATGGTTGAAATGCTGTCAACACTCAGAACTTATTCCAAAAGTCAGACAGAACATTTGAGCCACTGTTTGTAATGAAAACTTCATTGTTCATGGCTCAGCTCTATACCATGCTTGACATAATCTTTTTGTTTGCCTAGTAGAAGACAGTATAATCTCCAGATAATCTGAATACAGGTTGAAATTTTAGAGAAAACAGCAGCAATCCCAGAATTGAGTTAAATTTTCAAGCTCAGCTAATTAAACAAAAGTACCTATAGGGCATACTGGCAAATAACTCTTCTTGTCTATAACAGGTTCATGTGGAAAATGTGTTTATGTAGTTTAACATAACTGTTTTTGATGGAGATAGGAAATACAAGAATGAAGATTTCAACTGGTTCACACACAGAAAATCTTTACTTCTCACTAAAGTGGGAGTTGATTATTGTTGCTTATTTTACCTAGACTAATTTGTTTTTCCTATAGAGTGCTTTTTTGGAAAATCAAACAACTAAAATTTATTTTGTTGAAAGCATTTTATTTCACTTAAACTGAAAATGATGAATTTTATTTTTGAGAATGCAAATATACGTAAAGTCTTTTACAAAATCAAATTAAGCCACTGAAGTGCAAACAAGACAAAACAACAAAAAAAATCTAGTTGCTCTAATTGGTGATTTTGTTGGTTTGTAGACACAAATTGACTTGCTCTCAATTTCTATGCTCTTTCCAAATCCTCATTGATTTGAATCTTAAGGGAAGAAGGAAGCAAGGAAGAGGCAAGTCAAGGATGACATAGTCAACCATTGCACCATGCTGATCTTACAGTACAGAACTTTCTTGTGAACTTTGAAAAAAACAGAACAAAATACATCTTAAGAATCTTTTATTTGTGTAATAGTGCTAAAGAAGATAACAAAAGTCCAATATTGAGCTCACTAAAATGGAGGAAAATCATGCTGGATTTTCTCCTAATATGTCACAATCAGGAGCTCGATATCAATCAGTATCTCCAAATTTAATTGGAATTTGTATTTATAAATAATCTTTTGAGGAGGGTCATTGATCTAGGCTATTTTAACATATTGAAATGTATGGTTACTGGTGTAGTTTCTGTATTCAAAGCAATTTTGGAAGTTACATTGATTTTAAATAAAAGGAAGATAAAATAGCCACAGCCATCCTCACATCTGTGTGTTCTTGTCATTTAGCTGCCTGTAGGTGACCTCTTGCTTATAAAGGATTTGAGATTACAGATTATGCTCTTAAGCATGCCTGAAGTATCTTTTGAGGCTCCTACATGTTTGTTCTGTTTCCAGCTTTTCCTTTTTGCTGCTGAGTTACAGGGGATTGCCCTACCATGTGCCTGATCGCTGTGGAACCAGTGCATAAAAAGAGTTCATAAGGGCAATGTATTTAACAGTGTTGGACTAGGTACTTGAATGCCTCTGATTGATAATTGAGAGATAATAAGCAAATATTTTTAACAGGTGAGTACTTTAAAAGATGTAGCTATCTTTTACTGGGCCACTGTATTATCATTATTTTAAAATATTTGCAACCGTCTCCACATGCCTGTGTACTTTTACAGGAATTGCCGGTGAAATAAAATTTGGCAGGACTGCTTGAAAACAATCCCTTTGGACTTCAAATCCTATGGCATTTTTCTACTGCCCTTCTATTAAGGTCAATCAGATTTCTGACATTGACCTCTGTGAAAGAAAGAGATCTGGCCTTTTATAAATCATTCCTTCCTCTGCTGAGATAGTCATATTTGGAATAAAAAGCTACCATATTCTTAGGCTCAAAGGACACATGCTAATTTTGTGTAGAAGAATTCAAACTAAAATAGGAATACAGAGATCTTTAGACTGGAAAGGGCAAGCCCAGAGGCAAATGAGAAGGCATGATTGCTAAAATTGCGGTATCAGTTTAACTAAAAGGAATTTCCATTTATATTTACTTGAATGCCTGTGCTGTAATGTCTGGTATTACCAGGCATTTCATAAAAGGCTGCTGCTAAACTAAAAATTCTCTGTTAAAATTACTAGTAAGCAACATTTCTGTGATGAAATACATGCTAAAAATATTGACAAGAATAAATCCAACCATTCTTTTGGAAAATATCAAGTCTTTATCTTGGAAATTAGCATTCACTGAAGAAAAAGAGAGGCAAAGGAAACTGTTAAAATGTTTTCCAAATGCACACCGCTCACACATAAAATTCCTCTTCTGTTGAAGCAGATCTTGTTTTATCTACTTTGAAACAATGCTCAACATAACTGCCAGTAATAAAATAGTATTTCCAATATCAGCTCTTTAACACTCAACTTGAGTGATAAGCAAATTCCAGAACCTTCAAGTACTTTTTAAAGAGTTGCACAACTTGAGAAGGTTTTTTAATGCTCAAATTAAAAGCGGATCAGTGAAGTGAAATAAATAGCCATTAATTTCTCAAATTTATAGTAATTTCACTTTTTTCATTAATCACAATTTTAGGCAGCCTTTTTGATATTCTTGTTTTTTCTTTTGTAGTTCCTTCCAATAACAGAAAATGTATAGGTCTACTTTCATAAGGTACACTTTGAAATCCGTACAATTTAGGTGCCTTTTCTGACCTACTTATCTTCCTTCCCCCTTCTATTAATTTGTAAACTGGCAGTGTTAAATATCCTCAAAAACCCCCAAAACAATAAAACAAACAAACAACAACAACAACCCTCTCCCCCTGCTCGCCCCCTCCCTCAAAATAAAACCCCTGTATGTTTTAGTAACATTTCTGTCATTGTGCTTCCTTTAGCAATTCTTAGTAGATATTTTTTCACTTCCTGCTCCAAGTCATTGTGGGCCCTTACCATTTGCTATGTTTACTTTGGGGATGGCTATAACTCAAGCTAAGACAAGTTGTTTAATCTTCGTGTTGTCGGTAAAAGCTTGTAGAATATTTTTAGGCACACTATTTTTTGGAAACCATTAGGCAAATATCCTACCAAATATTTAAGTACAGGTATTTACTAAGCATTTTCAAAGGAAAGCCCACATGAAGAAGAATGCAAATTATGCCCTTCTAGAAACCAAAATATATCTCTCAAGAACAAAATAAGAACTTCTCTAGCTGAAGTTTAACTTTGTTGTTGCTTCCTAGGCAATTGAGGCGAAATGGGGAGGGCCTTGCTAAGTCGCTTTCTTAGGGGAAGTTGAGTATGGTAGTGAGATACATTTATTTATTTTCTCTTTTCATAGGGAAAACTCACAGTTTTGGCTCTCTTGAGCAGTTTACTTGCTAAGGAGCCAGAGTTGTTTTTCAGTCTGTCCAGGATCACAGAATCTCTGCCTATACTTCCCCCCTCTGTTGGTAACCCTCTGGTTTTCCATCAATGATTGCTTGAAATAAAATTTACTTGGCTGCTGCTAACCTGAGTTAACTAATTACTACCTTCTGCTTTTCATCAAAGTATTCTCCAGACATTTGATTTGATGCCTCCTAAATCCATCTCAGTGGAATGAATTTAGACTATAGAGTATTCAGAAAAATATTTATGCATGAGATTGGAGGGCAATAACCTCAAAGTACATGGAAATGGCCCAGGGCTGTGAGCAGGAGAGGTAAACACTTAATCCAGATCAGTTTATGTCTGAGGAAGACATAAACTCTCTGGTTTTGTCAGGCTCCAAAAGTCATCTTAATCAATCTGCGAACCAATGAAGCATCTATTTTCCCTGGGTTAATTAGCATTTGTTCAGACCTTCCCATGTGGTCCAGTGACTGAACAATGGATTCTTTTGTTCCAGCTCTTCTCTATAAAAGATGGTTTAATTACTTCTCCCAGTTAACCAACATGACATTTAGTTTTAGAGAAGTTTCCAATTGCCCACAGATCAAGGATAATTTTGCTGGCAGATACCAAGAACCTTCAGCATAGGAATGCTTAATAGACTGGAATATATTATAGCTGAAATTGTGAGGATTGTGAAAATTGATTATATGGTATTCAGTCTCCTATGCCTGGTGAAGTGTTTAATAGCTGGAGAGTTAGAAGGCCTAGGTTTATTTTTGGCTGTGTGTTAAAATTCAACTTCATGAAAAGCTGTGCCAGGACTTCTGGAGTTCTATGTGTATTGAGAATTAAAATTGTTGCTCTTGTGCATCACAAGCTAGATTTTAATTTTTGTGGTAGTGAAGTCATAAGCATTACATATTAAAGGCTTATTTTTAGTGATGCACTGAAAGAATGCTGTGTCTAGAATGAATTTTGGGGTTTTTTTGTTTTTTTGTTTTCTTATAAATTAAAAAGAGGCAATAGTCCTAACCTCAAAATACTTGAGCTGTTTACTTTGATAGTGTGTCACCATTCCACTTCAAAACATCTGGAGAAGACTTATGAACATTTTCTGCCCCCCTGGTTTCCTAAAATTACTTTCACAGTTTGCCAGCAGTGAAAGAAGTGGATGAGACAACAGAAGTTCTAATAGAGCACTAATATTTTACAGCCTCTCATCCTTGAGTAAGGTCTTAACATGACTGAGGTAATGAGAACCACTCTGATCTTATTAGTAATCTGAATACAAACAGCATTCAGTGTTTTCATGGTTTTTATTAAATTATTTTTATCCACAAGTATCAAATAAGGAAGGGTTAGACGACTGTGTCTTTGAAAGTAAAGTTTTTAATAAAAACAGATCCTCTCTTTAATAACATTGGTCTCATGCACATTTATTTATGCTATCTGTAAAGGTACACATCAGATCTGAAAAGAAAAATATAAAATCCTTGTTCATAACTGCAATTCTGCTCATTTATCAGGAAAACTGAAAATAAGTAGAAGTCAGGATTTCATGGGACAAAACCCCCCACCCGATATCAGTTGAAAACATCTTGAAAGGATCATTATTTTTAACTGCTTACCTCAGACTCATGTTGCAACACTACCAAGAGGAAAGAAGAGTGTAATAGCACTGTTTCTATCGTAAATTAGTATCCAGCCTGCAGCTGTGTAGCTCATTAAAAACTGTGTCATTTAGGGATATTTTGAAAACACAGAGGTCCATTAAAGAGACTGGCAGTGTATGGTTGTCAAACAGACATGCAATTATTGTAATAATATTGCCATCAATTGGATGGGAGAAATTACACGATGAACTGAGAAGCTGTTTTATATCCTTTTGAGATTTTCCAACACAGTTTTTCCTTTATTTAGGCCAGCCATCACCCATCTTTGAATATAAGGACTCAGAGTGTTTACTGGGAGCCTTTGTGAGTACTAATTGAAACTTCTTCACTCTGGCTTCTGAGGGCTACAATATTTTCCTCCTGTTTTCATATTGCAAATCTACAGAGATTTACATTGCCATGTTCCAGTGACAGAGATTAGCTTCTGGTTGTCCATTAAAAATCTGGCAACATCATTTCTTGACATCCACATTACTGTCCAGAGATGTCCTTTGTCAGGCTTGGGTTGTTGGGGATTATTGAAGGTGGGAATCTTGTTTCTTCCCTCCATGGCAGTGACAAAGCACACACAGTGTCTATCTCACACAGCCAAACACTGTGGCTGCAGTTCACTTTGTCCAGGTGTTTTAGCTCTACACTGATGTGATTATTTCCAAGAGTCAGTAAAGTCCAAGATTAAGTAAAGCTTGTTAATTCTGCTCAGGTCTCCGCTACAGCTGCCTGAGCTGCTGCTACCCACTTGGCAGTGTGGCTGCAGTCTGTGTACGTGGCTTGAGGGCAAGCCCTCTTCTGCGGCTTTTCCAGGGTTCCCTTTGCTGGCCAGCTTCTGCCTCTGATCACTGAGGAAGCTGAGGTGTACTTCATACACCTTTGCTTCCCTGTTTTCCTTCTCATTATAAACTCTGACCCACAGTAAACAAAACCTCAAGTGACACCCAACCAAATTCTGCTTTGCAAGGTTTAGGAGGCACTTGAATCTGAGAAGGGCAGTTCAGGGGTAGGGACAAAAGCTGCTGCTTCTCATAAGACTTGTTTTTGTCCTTCACCAGCTTCACTGCCTTTGGAATATCTCCAGCTCCCCTTTTTGCAGCAAGGAGCCCAGAAATGAGCACAAGTTTCAACGTGCAGCCTCACCAGTGCCGAGTACAGGGAGATGATCACTGCCCTGGTCCTGCTGGACACACTATTGCTGATACTCCATTCACCACCATTCTCTTGGCACAACCATCCAGCCAGTTTTTTATCCAGTGAGTAGCAGAGCTACAGGAAGTCAGTTTTTCCAGGAGAATGCTGTGAAAAGCAGTGTCAAAGTCTTTACTAAAAGTCAAAATGATAGATTTGATGTTCAATTCTGTTCGTAGATGTTTGATAACCTTAATGAGCAGGTATTGATGTTGTAGATAAAATACAAAATAGTCCAGAAAACCTTGTCTGTTTTTGTTAACATGATTTGTCACTTCTATGTATACAAATTGGTTAAGGTCTTACTAGTGAAATTACTAGCATTCATTTCCTGCCTTCATATATTTTTTGTCACTTTGTAAGATGTTTTATGTAATTGGGACCTGAGAGGAATACAAGTTACCCATTTATCAAGTGCTGTGCATTTTAGAGAAAGAAGTGTGCCTGGGGAGTGAGGGGACAGGGAGAGAGAGAGTGACAGGGGTTAGGTGGAAGCATATCACCCACCTGAGGGTCCCAATGATGTCTCACTGCTCCCCTCCATCTGGTCTTCTTAGTGGTGAGGGTCTCCTGCCATGGCCATGCCGTGCCACCACATGCCACCAGGCACCAAAGAGTACGGAATTCCATGGTAAATATACACTTTGGGCCAGGTAGGAATGCCCATGTGCCTCCCTTTCAGGGAGTCATTTTGACACTGTCCCTTGCAACACCGGGGATCTGTTACATCACATTGCGGTGCTCTGGTGCAGGCTCTGGAGATCATTTTTGGGGGGCCCTTTGATGGGCTGTGTCACCCCCTCTGGTGTGGATGAGCTTTCCCCTGGGAGAAGGGCCCCTCAGCTGGGCTCCTCTGCACAGTGAAGGATGGGAGGTCACTGCTTCTGACCTGAGATTTTCCTACACAGACCCAAAGCCTCTTCCCCTCACCCTTTGGTGCAAGTGTCTGTGCAAGCCTGACAGCTGATCACTCTGGGGCCATGCTCTCCTACCCAAAGGTATCAGGCTTGTGCTTTGTGAATGTCCCAGCCCTGAGGTATTACTTTACCTTCATCGGTGAATGGTCCAGGGCCTCGCTCCGAAGGTCCATTTGGGGTGTGGTGGTATCCTCTGCAGCTTTTGTAATACAGTTCTGATAAAATAGACAAAAGTTTACACCATAAACTATAATATTTCAGTCTCTGACAAGTGGGAAGACCAATAAAAAAAGTACACAGAAAAAAAAATTGGGCCAAATTAAGTTTGTTTTTTTTTTCTTTTAATTGAGTCTTCTGAGAAGATCACATAAGAATACCCACATAAAAAGCACTAATATAATCATGGTGTAGCAGCCTTTTTTGATTGCCCTCCAAAACTGTAGTAAGACTGAAAAACATGGAAATCTAGGGAGAACTCTGCGGTCTTGAGGGGTGACCATTCCTTGATTAAGATCATTAAGGATACAAAAAAAATACACCCACCAACTTTCAAAATTATGACTTGTGACACATTTGTCATTTGTCAGGCTCATGGCATCAATCAAGTCTTGCAGCCAGTGACTGGAGTAATTATCTCATCCAGTGCTGGATTTAATTATTTTAAGAGACATTTTCAGGACACAAAAGAGGTAAAATGTTTAAATCACAATGATATGGAAACAAAACCATTCACTATACATCCTTAAGATTTTGTGCTTTTTGTTCATAACAAACATTGACTTATATCACCTGTCGTGCTACAGAGTCAATGATTACTAATGAGCATCTATTGACTCTGTCATTGCCACTTGGGCCAGAAGTCTTTCTCTCTTTCCTTTTACTTGTTCTTCCTCTTTCTGCCAGCTGTATACATTGTGTGAACACAGTTCTGGAACTTCTGTTTTGTATATTTCCTGCTCCACTGATTTTTTCCATCCTTGAGTGGTCTCTATATTCTGATATTTGAGTGTAGTATTTTGTATTTTGAGCAGGACTGCAGTAAATATTGGATGGCACATAGTTTTATGATGTCCTCTTGCAAAAACGCTTCTAGCACCTTTCAAAAGGCATAAAGTCAATCTGTCCTACACAGCAAGCAAAAATAGCAACTGTCTACACTTTGTTTCTATTTAGTAAACATCAGAGTAGATACTGTGTTTGGCTAAGGTGTGGATGAAATAAAATCTTTATAAAAGGGAATGATTTTTATAGTTGGGACATCATGTTATTGGAAATGGTGGGATTTTCTACCTTGTTGAAGAGAAACCTTAAGCAGGAAGAGAGCAGCAATCTGACTCAGTGCTCATTTGCAAGAAAGAAGTGGTAATGTTTTCAGAGTGCAGAGGCTGAATTGTTTTTATTCCCATCTCTTGCTGTATTAATATGAACTGATGAGATTAAAAGGGATCTAACCTCATCTTTTGAGATTAAAAAGGGGAAACATTGCTGGATTACACCTCCTGTCCTGTGGCTGGCATTTCTCTCCCTACTGGGGTCTGCTCCCACAATAATTATGTAAGTTTTCATTAAGATTACTGGGCTGCAACTGCAGTTAGTATTGACAGTACTGGGGGAGTAGTTTATCTGAGTGCTCAGTACAGGGGTGCACAGTGAGAACTGACAGAGCTGAATTTCAGACACCGAGACCAAACTCACAGACCAAACTGGTGATGACTCACCAAAAAATCACCTCATGGAGAAAAAAAAGGAAATAAAAGAATTTATCTGCAGCAAAATTCTGACTTGAATCAAGAATGATCTTATTTAAATGTGTCAGAGGAGGAGCTGTAATGTGCTGGATTGGCTCTCTTGGATATCTAAACAGTGACGACCTCTGAGGTTAGGGTGGTTTTTCCCTTCAATAAACTTCAGCATTAATAAAGTGGGATTTAATAATGCAGTGTTGGCTTGTACTTATGACTCTTCCCATTCTTTACTCTTTTGGGTTTTGTACACATTTGTCATCTCATTTTTCTTCCGACTTACCCCAGTAAGGGATAGAATTCTTGGGACTTCAGACTTTTTCTGCATCTTTTGCAGATTTTGGTCAGTTTACTTGGATAAAGGAAAATATACTAATTTGAGTCTGCTATTATTTTAAAATAACAGTTTAATTACATCTTTCCACAATGTTTATTTTGCAAAATTAATAAATCATATCATCTCAGGGAGAATTATTTATATATCAGCATTAGTTCTCTGATATCATACTTGTTTCTACCTTGAAACCATCAGCAGCGAAAATTTCATTTGATCACACCATTCTGATTTCTAATGCCATTTGAGTGCTTCCTAGAGGGACTGATTTCATCAGAGGATTAGGTAAGAACCTGGTTTAAACAATACAGTTCCGTTTTGTACTTATCTGCTAATTAACCATATATTCTTAAAGAACCTTTATGCTTGCATTTTAACAACTTATTTTACATAAGTCAGAGACTAGCTTGTGTACTAAAATGGCATTTTATTAATAGCCATATTCCCATAAACTGGCCACTTGGAAACATGGATGTAGCATGGAAAATATTTTGCAAGCTTAGTATAATAGTGTAATTCCCCAGTACAAGTGGGAACACAATAAATGCTGGGGTTTGGTTCTGTTGTCCACTCTTGCTAGCACAAGATCATAAAGCCTCTTCAGAAGTTTGGGTGGCTAAAATCTAGCTACTGTCTCACCCTGAATATTATCTGCAAAAAATATGAAGAAACAGGAGACTGTGGCTTTCACTTTTGCGAGGCCAAACGAGCCCAGTCTTTGTGCACTTACCAAGGAAAACACACATAACTGGCAGTGATAAGGACAACAGAAAGAAAACATTAATTACATTGAGCAGCATTAGAGTAGAGGGCTCCTGCCGTGCTCACCAGTTACTTGTTCTTCACAGCTGCCTTCTCAGCTGGGCGCTCTAAATCAGCACTGTGAGAAGAGACAGAAATGACCATAATGTATTTCTTTATGATGACAATTTTCTTCAAAATGTAGAAAGGTAAATCTCATGTAATACCCCAGACTTCTGTTTTTCAATTGAGTTGTGCTTATTTCCCCCAGTCACTGCATAAATTCAGTCATCTGAGCTTGACTCTGTTAGGAGTCTGATCTCTGAACAGCTTTACAGAAAATGATAAATGCAGAGACACTCATTGCAAAACTGATGTGTTTTGTTTTTACTCGGAAATGTTTTCTACTTCCCTCCCCTCTTGCACAGCATGCATTTAAATTATGCTTGGTCAAATTCTCAGCTGCCAGATGTAGGATGGGGGAGGGAAGCATCTCTGAAACTTATGTTAATCCAGTGCCAGCTAGAAACTGTTTGGTCAGGGTAGATCCTAAGATCCTCTTCCCTGAGAGATCAAACAGAGACATGAGAGAGAGAATTTGGTCTCAACAAATATTAAATATTTACACAGTAGCTCTATACATCTTAAGAAGTTACCTATATTTTTTCAGGCAATTCAGAAAAAAAGAGTATTTCTAGGACCTATTAATCTTTCATCTGAATTCCAGCAATCTACCTGAAATTAAATGAGTTATGCTTAATAAAATCTTCTTTTCTGTCACTGACTACAATAGAAGGAAAGTTAGGGGTGAGCTCAAATGTAAAGGTGTAGGTTAGGTAACACAAATCTCTCCTGAGGATCTGTTTACCTGGTTGTTCATCCTTGACAGGGAAATCTTTGTAATTTAAACAATGGCCTTTCTGCTCTTTGTATGAATGTGGTGTGATGCACCTTCTTTTGTTAATTGATAGATATTCATCTGCAGATACAGCAGAACCTCCTCATAATGCCTTTCACAGATGTCAGTGCTCCAAAAGTGAGGGATGGGACTCTACTAAATAAACCCCCAGATTGTCCAATAAGTCTGTGGTCAAAATATTCTACATCAGTCCATGGAATTTAAAATGTTAGGAAAGACCTTCTTGCTTTGTTTTAATGTCTTTAAGTGAAGGCAGATCACTTGGAGTTTGGTAGTAAAGGTTGGTAGTGTACTCACAGGCTTTGAGGGGCTGTGGATATGTATATTTTGATTATACATATTTTAAAATAATTGATATTAAATTTTTCTTTGTAAATGCATCATTTACAGATATACAAAATTTTCATTAGCTACCAGATTTTTTCCTTTTCTCCAACTTTTACTGGTTTTGTTCTTACATGCCTCGTGTTACATTGTGATGTGCACCTGACATTTATTTCAAAAAGATTTTGCCTAATCAGATATCTACCTCAACATCCTTGGAAGACACTTTTTGTGTAATTGAGGTCTCAGATTTTGCCCAACAAATTGCAGGCAAAATACTTAAATACCCAGTGTTTTAGGTATGATTGAGTACTTCATTGACACCTTTTCCAAAAATGGTAGCAAGAGCAACTCCTACAATTTGTACCTTGGAAGAACTTCAACTTCCTATCAACCTATGGTGTGTTTTTCTGAGCAAGTTAACTAATGATCCTTCCAGAAAAAGTCTCCATGTCTCTTTTTTGTTAATAGTGAAAAAGGATGAAAAGTACAAAGTGTATGTATCAGCAATATGAGAGAGGCAGCAACAAGGGCATTAATCTGAGCCTCAGGAGACTCTTGCTCTAGGATGAGTTTTCTTTATGCTACTGGATGTAACCTTTAGACCCAGATCTATCCAATATCTTTACTTTGGTAGGCATCGGAAAAAAACAAGCAAAATCTGGTCCTGGTTGCACCTGGGATTTCCATTTAATTACATGACTGTCACACAGTCTGGTTTCTGATTTCCAGCCAAATCTTATGTAATTCTCCACACCTCACTGAGATAGCTCGTCAGTGCAGCACAAACAGCTATCCTTACAGTTGTTGCAAATCATGGGGGGGGAAATATACTATATGAATAATCTTGTAAGGCACACCCTCTAGATACCAAACGTACTGAGAAAAAGAAAAACAAATCCCATGATACTTTCAGGCCTTTTATAGCTTTATCTATATGGCTTGTGTGTATGTCAGTATTTTCACCCTGATTTTTTTTCCCCATGGGGCTTGAACATACCATTTTATCTCATGTCTCAGTTTTCCTCATAGCCTGCTTGATCTCAGTATTCAGAGCTCTTCACTTTTAGTCTGATGTAGGTAGATGATATGTGCCTCGCTGTGTAAAGAAGCCATATAGCCTGAGATTAAAATGCTCTCTTATGTGCCAGCAAAAAATTTCATCTGCTCAAGATGCAGGCAAAAAGGAAGAGAGAACTCCTGACAGAGTTGAGCTCATGACATTTCATGTAGGGATGTACGCGTGCCTGGCTTGAGGGGGCAGTTCCCACAGCATTTCTGTCTGAGGAGCTAGAGTAGAGAAAAAACACAATACCTGTATCTGTACTAGTAATTTTTGTCAGATATTAGCTATATGGGAATATATTTTTCCTATTTTAAAGAAATTAGGAGTGATCCTTTACTGTAACCATACAGTGTTTCTGAAGGCAAATCTGTGGCCGGACACTCCTGAGCATATGCCCCTTTCATGTGTACTATAGATGTCAAAGAGTGGGTTCAGAATTCCTGGTGTTCTCTGTGCATGGCTAAATTCAGTCTGGAGATGCTGCAAAAAGAAATTATTTGAGATTGTGTTAGTGAGAGCTAGAAGCTGGTGTGTGATGTGCATCCAAACTGATCCGAATTCTTGCTCTGTGGCTGAATCCTCACACAGCAGTGACTGATGAGAATATGAAATGTTTTCAAATCTGTTGTATTTAAAAACTGTGGGAAAAGGGTGGAAGTTCACTTTAAATTAGAGTCGAGGGCATGGAGAGAGAAAGCCTTGTGAAATGGTACAGAAAGTGTCAGGAGGAGAGAGCTCCAGCACCCTGTGGAATCAGGAGAGCAACACAACAGATCACGCTATCACCAAGAGGGAGGTCATAAGCCCCAGTAAAGAGGGGAGGGCACACATTCACACCCCTGTTCCAGCCTGTGCTTGTTGGGAGGAGTCCTTTCCCCCTCTCTGGAGCGGCTGCAGATCCGGCAGGACTGTGGGGAAGGAGCGCTGCTCCCTCCCACCCTGCCTCGCCTCCTCCGCTGCTGCGGCATCTCCACTACTTCGGGGCTTTCGCAGGGCTGAGCTACCCAGATGCTGTTTATTTTGCACAACGTGGAAGATAATTGCATTCGTGTATAAGTACACAGAGAGATTTTGTGTATGCATTTGTGCGTGTGCGTGCATGCGTGTGTGTGTGTGTGTGTGTAATATTTTAAGCTGTCTGGCACATTAATTTAGCCACCTGTCCTAGCCCCTTTCTGCTGCACAAATTAGATTGTCTCAAGGGAGCCTGTGCAGCTGATTGGGTCTGCCCCGTTACTAAGGCAACCCTTCTCCTCTCTGCTATATGCTTTATAGCTCAGCTTCACCAGGCAAAAGATGGAAGAGAAAAAAAAACCAACGTGTTTCAGACCCTGGGGATACCAGTACTTAATAGATGCTCTTAGCAGACTTATTTATTCAGACAAGAACACAGTTTCTAAATGTGGAAGAGTGGTGAAGCAAGTAAAGTCAAATATATATGAAGGGGATGATAAGGACCAAATTAAAGGCTTTTAAAAATGCTGTATGAATCTTAAATTAGCTATGCTGTGTTTAGTTGATGCAAAGGTATCATGACAGGATATATAAGCAGTTGTCCCTTTGAAGGTCACCCCTGATTAGGAAGAACAACAGAAACTCTTTATGCCAAAAAAACCCACAAATGTAGGGAGGAGTCCTTATGTCAGACTGGCTACAGCCCAAATGATGTTTTATGATCATTTTTCAGAGCAAAATTTTTAGTTTGTTCCTGCTTCCTGCTTTTAGGCAATTTGTATTGATTGAATACACCACAGATATGGTGTGCGTTTTATGATGAAACAAGGTATGATTTCTTCTTTGAAGAAGCACTTGATCTCATTATTTCTTCAGCGGCAAATCCAGGAACATGATAAGCAAAATAAACATGATTATGCTCAAGGATGGATAACTGATTAAGGCAATTATATATGCAAATGAGAAGCAGGGATGGATCTTTGAGCTGTAAGTTCTAACCTTTCCTGTGAGGACTTGTGTTCAAAAGTATAAATTGGTGTTTGCATTGGCACAGGGGATGTGCAGTCATAGCCTATGATGTACCTGTTTATGTCTTCTTGTGACCAGTCCATTAATTGTAGATAACCACCTCTGTATTGTTATGTTGAGGGGATCATGAGAATGTTGTCTGGACATTCAAAAGTCTTTGTGTAGATGGGATTGCAGTGAAAATATTCCAAGGATGTAGATTTGCTTGTAGATGGATTTAGATGCTTATATCTCAAAGAAAGGCTCATACATATAGCTCTTCACAAAAACAAAAAAAGAGACTCTCAAGGAAATACAGCAAGTTGGATTTTGGGGCTTAGGGCTTGTTTTTGGATCCTAATAAATAGCAAAAATCATAGAGTTATAAAATGCCGTGAAAGAGACCTTAAAGATCACCTAGTTCCAACCCTCCTGCCAGGGGCGGGACGGCTTTTGCTAGACCAGGCTGCTCAGAGCCCCATCCAACCTGGTCTTGAGCAAATCCAGGGATGGGACAGGCATAACTTATCTGGACAACCTGTTATTGTGCCTCACCACTCTCACTGTAAAGAATTTCTTCGTAATATGTGATCTAAACCATTGCTGCTTCCCCTTTAAGAGCATGATTTGTACATGCCCTTGTAAAAATTTATTTCCATCTTTCTTGTAGTGTCCCTTCAGGTATTGGAAGACCCCATTTAGGTCACTTCTGAAGCCTTCTCTTTTCCAGACTGATCAATCCTAATTCACTCAGCCTTTTAAGAGAATCCACAGCCTTTAAATTCCACCTTCTGTTCCCAGACCTGCTAGCATCACAGGCAACATCCAGCCCAAATGCTCACTGCATTTGACTTGGTGAGGAGGAATAAAATTTCAGGAGTTGATATCCTGTAGGACACATGATATGTACCTCCTCATGATTCCTTGAGAAGCAAGCTAATATTTTTATTTAATTTACAGTAATACAAGTGGTACTGATCATATGAAATTCAAATCTTGTTAAAAGTTAATTACAGAATTTGATGCCTTTCCATGCTAGGCTGCACAGACAAAGGTCATTTCACTGTTTTGGAAGACCTTTCATTTCCAGTGCAAGTCAAAGTAAATAAAATGTTAGTGGATTCAAGCTACTCCAATATTCATCTCTCAATTTACCACACAAAAATTTAACTTCTGCTGCTCACTTCTGCTTTAATTTCTTTCAGTTTAAGATTTTTTTTAAAGCAATAAGAAAATAATTTTATTGTCAGTGATAGCCTGCAATCTGCATATTTTTCCATGAATTTATCAGAGTGTAAACTTTTGTAGATTTCTTTATCATTTGCTCTAGTCTTGGCAGCTTGAGTGACTTGAACCTTGAACTAAGAAAGTGGAGATTCAACTCTGAATGTTAGAAAAGAAATATGTATCTGGAAACTGAAAACACATGTTAAAATGAGCACGACTAGATAACAGCATGATTAATTTCTGCTTGGAACAACTATCTCTTAATTTTATCAAGGAATGGTTTTGAACTTGTGCCTTAGTCATTTATACATTATTTGGCTCAGTGTAGTAGAAAGCATTATGTGCTGGTCTGCTGTGTAGAAAAAAGCAAGTTAGACATATTGTTCCTCATAGATATTCCATTTAATTAATATAAATTCCCTTCCATTAGGGAAAACTCAACATCTTCATTTTCTGTGGTTATTAAGATACAAATTATACACTTTCCATTTCCAATGATCTTAACTGAAATCCAGTTTATCATCAGGTAAGTCTGTGATTTTTATGAGAGAATTAATGAGTCACCTTGTAAAAATTACTTTTTCAGGGAGTACTTTTATTAGGTTTGTATGGAAGGGGGTGCTACACACAATGGGGTGACTTGTATGACAACCTGCTAGAAGCTTCTCCATGTCCAACAGAGCCAACACCATCTGACTCCAAGAGGGACACAAGCTGGCCATGGTCAAGCTCATCTGGGTTAACATATTTAAGAAGGGGAGAAAAAACTGTGCAGCAGCAGCTGCAGCTGGAGAGACGAGTGAAAATATGTGAGGGGAGCAGCCCTGCAGACACCAAGGTCACTGGAGAAGGAGGGGAGGAGATGCTCCAGTTGCTGCAGCAGAGATTCCCCTGCAGCCCATGGTGCAGACCATGGTAAGGCAGCTGTGCCCTGCAGCCCATGGGGGTCCCTGGAGGAGCAGCCCATGGAGGACTCCATTTTGGAGCATGTGGATGTGCTAAAAGGATGTGTCCCATGTGACCCATGGGACACTCATGCAGGAGCAGGCTCCTGGAAGGACCTGTGTAGAGAGGAGCCCATGATGGAACAGGTTTGCTGGTAGGGCTTGTGACCCCATGGGGGACCCACACTGGTACAGCCTGTTCCTGAAGGAGTGCACCCTGTGGAATGGACTCTATGCTGAAACAGTTCATGAAGAACTGCAGCCCATGGGAAGAGCCTACTTTGGAGAAGTTAATGGAGAGCTGTCTCCTGTGGGAGATACTGATGCTGAAGCACAGAAAGAGTGTGAGAAGTCTTCCTCTAGAGAAGAAAGGAGCAGCAGAGACAATGTGTAGTGAACTCAGTTCAACTCCCATTTCCTGTCTCTCTGTGTTGCTGTGGGTAGGAGATAGAAAAATAAGTCTCAAAAGCACATTGCCCTCACCCCCTCCCTCCTTCCTGGTCTCAATTTCACTCCTGATTTCTCTTTCTCATTATCATACTCTGATTTGATTGGTAATAAATTAAACTAATTTCCCAGTGCTGAGACTGTTTTGCCCTGATGGTAGTTGGTGAGTGATCCCTTCCTGTCCTTTTCTTGACCCAAGAGCCTTTTTTTGTAGGTTGTCTCCCCTGCCCAGCTGAGCAGGGGTGTGATAGAACAGTGATGCTGGGTACCTGCTATCCTTTCTGCACAAACCCACCACAATACTGAGTGCCCCAAGGAATTAAAAGATACCTCATGTATCAGAAGACCTTTTCTTCATGTGCCCTGTTTTTATGTAGTTGTTTCATGCAGTTCTGTCTTATGTAAAATGTCTAATTTTTATCAGAGGCATTTACTGTTTAACAATACAGAATTGTAAAGAGACAGAGGCATAGTCCTTATCTCAGGGTCCTGTCACTTGCTCTGGTATCATTCCCATAATGTCATTAACACTACTTTGAAAAGGTATTTATTGTCTTTCTTGCTCCTTCCACCTACAATCCTGGAAACTGTTGTACAGCTTGGTTGCTTTGCTATATAGAAATATGCAATTCCCAGTCAGTTTGCAATAATTTCTTTTGTGTCACCATAGTCTTTTAACTTCTGTCTTCCTTATGCTTAATCACTTGATGCTTCTATAGAGACCAATCAAATCCTTCTCATCCTTTAGGCCTGGCCTGTAAAACAGTCAATCCACTCTTGTAAAGGTATCCTTTTCCCGAACAACTTAAATATATGTTCAGATACGCAAGCAATCAGAAACACACAAAACACAGATGAGCCTTAGTAATGCCTAGTATACTTACATAAATATTTGTCTAATTCTACTGGGAAATACCTTGTCTATGTTGTCCTAATGTGCTGGGGACACATTTTCCTCTCTGCTTTCCATATTACAGCCACCCTTGAATTTATGTTCTTAAAATCTTATTATCTGTTGACCTCCACCTCACAAATTCCTATAGCCACGGTGTGATATGGCATTTGGTATAATAAAATGCATCCTGTTTCCTCTGTCACTCTTCATAATGTAAGCTCTTTTCATTTTGTCATCTACAAATTGCAGTAGCAAGTTCTTTAGAATCCAGGTGAAGAGTACAATTGTTAATGAATTTTGGGTTGTGGCACTGTAAAAAAATTAAGATCCCTGTGAACAGGACTGAACTGTATGCTAAAGCCATTCAGAGAGACATTCTACCACCTTTGCTGCCTGCATTGACCTTTAAGCACATTCTTCCTGGTAAAACTTATTGTCTTCATTGGTAAATGAAGACAATAGTTCTTAGTTCTAATAAGCTTCCTTCAGAAGCAACTGCTGTGGCTTGTCCCTTCACCCAGGTCTCTTTCTATCTCTGTCTATCTTATAAATCTTCATAATCCAGGCTTAGAAGATGGTTATCTCCCCTGAAGTGTTAGAAACCTTAAGTAGGTTCAAATGAAATCCTTTATTTCATCTAAAGATTGGTTATTTTATTAGATTAGCCTGCTTCATCATATGCTGAAAAATACTAGTTTTCTTCAAAAATTTCTTTAAACTTTACATACTAGGGAAGCTATTTTAGTTGCCTTGAAGTTGTAAGTTTATTATGTATGATGCTTTAAATGGCCCTAACAAATATATAGGAAGCTTAACTTGTCTCTTGTGCTTCCCCTTCCCCATTAAATGGGTCATTAAAATACGGATTTCCCCAAAATTTCCAGGAATTTATATCAGTTCTTCCAAGAATTCTAGAAATGTTATTTTCATATATGTCTCAATCTTAGCACAAAAAACTTCTGAGCTTTGTTTCAGCATCAGCTTTGATAATTACATTCCTACAAACCATTTTATTTATGCCTCAGGTCCAGAATTGCATTTGTTTAAAAGCTGAGGTAAAATTTTCACTTATAGCCATTCATATATTGTCTTTATGTCCATTGTCATTGTGTAATGGCCTGTCTCCCCCTCCATCTTCTTACTTAGTGTAAATTATGGACACTTTGTAATTGCTTTTAATATTCTCAGCATGATTTAGTTCAG
This sequence comes from Agelaius tricolor, assembly GCF_023055355.1. Lineage (NCBI taxonomy): Eukaryota > Metazoa > Chordata > Aves > Passeriformes > Icteridae > Agelaius > Agelaius tricolor. Next base: position 20,405,225 of record NW_027269262.1, on the reverse strand, counting down.
CCTCACTTATACTGAACCATACTTATCTCCTATACTTTTTAACCTCTAGAGAAAAATACTATTATTTGTTGTTTCTCTGTACTTTTGCCTGCTTTTTGCATAGTAGTTATTCATTCTGTATTCAGCTCCTCCTTGAATAGTTTTTCATATTTTTAGGCATCTTCCAGAAAAATGTTTGTACTTTCTATTTGAAATCTTAAGTTTAAATCCTTGAACTTTTTAGTCTCCTTAATTTCTCAATGTATTTTTCCCAATGAAGTAACTTGAATCATAGGTACAATTAATCTTTTTCATTATTTATTTAAGTCAAAGAGAATTCAGTTCATGATCACTGGATCCATGCTCATTTTTCGATGCCTGGTTATCTTAAAACATACTGCTTAATTTATTTTTTAAAATTTAAAATAGCTTCATCATTTGGGATTTTTTTTGGTTACTATTGTGATACTACTTGACTACTCTATTTTTGCAATATCATTTCTTAATCCCATGCAGTTTTTGTTACTATTTACATTCTCAGTTCTACCTTTACCTCCATTTGATCACTGATTCTAGACCAAATATCATCTACTACTACAGAAGGATAGATCCATGGCATTACTGTTTATTGCTTTCATTTACAAAATCATGATCACAATCTCGTCCTTTACATCACTTTTTATGTACCTTTCTCCCTGAATTCCATGTAATGCTCACCTGTTTGAGTCTTGTCTCATACACATCTCCTTCAGTCCTGCAGCAGTCCATAGTTATGGGACACATATTCATTTCTAGTCACTCACTTTTATGGCTTAATCTTCCTGCACTGGTATATCAACAGCACAATTTGACTTTGCATCATCCAAATTTTTAAGCAAAGTATTTCATTGCCTACATAACTGACTATAGACACTTTAAAATGCTTTTCAAAGAAAATGCATTCTGGGAAAGTGATCCTGCTTTGCCAAAGCCAGTACTTGGAGTTACATCAAATTTATCTTTTTCATCTGATAATCAAGAAAAGGCGTAAAAATTCTCTGTACTGTATAACATATCTGCACTTCATCTTACAGAGTACAGTTTGATGTCTCAGATATAGTCAGGAATATGGTTTCTATCAAACTAGGAAAGACCTCTCTCCTAGTCTTTCCAATTATAGGACCAAAATCAGACAGTAACCTGTTCATCACGATGGTAAATAGTCCCATTTACTCACTAAATTTTTTTCTTCACTATGAAACTCTTGTCTATAGAATGTATGAGTAAAAAACTTAGACCTCAGATGACAAATAAACACAAAGACTTTTTTTGACTCAGCTTTCTCTACATTTCTGTCTTTTGTGTCTATGTGTCAGATGTATTTAAACATTACTTTGGTGAGGCTTTTTTGAATCAGAGTGGTGTTTGGATGCTATTGTTCAATATAAACACAAGAGACAAAACAACGGACACAGAATGTAATTTAATATTGATACACTGTAAGAGTTCGGCAGAGTGATTTAATTAAATGCTAGTGGAAAGGTACTTAACCTTTTCTATTAAACAGAAATTTATGCACAAAATGCAATGACAAAGGCAGTTTGCATTAAACACTGACTTCTTTTAACTAAAGAGCTGTGGAGAGATTGATTGCATTTGCTTAAGAGGGAGCAGTGCTGCAAATTTCTTAATTCAAGTGGCTTCCATTTAATTGTCAAGTGGCTCCAGAAAAGGAACAACTAGCTGAGAATAAATGAGACTCTTTTGTTTCTGCTCCTTCCCAAGGACCCATGTTCATAATTGAAACATGCAGAAGATTCATATATTGAAAGGGTCTTGAGCTTATGGGTTTGGTGTCTAAATATCCATAACTGGAGAGAGGGACAATCAGGGACACTGAGAGATTTATAAGCCTATCCCTACCCAGTATTCCCTAAACCACAGAGGGAGAACATTTCAGCTGTGGGAGATGGTTGTCTTTCTCAGAAGCCCAACATACGCTTTCCTGTCAGGCACATTTTCTTTCACTGGCCACAGTTACTAGGGAAACCACCTCTTCTGCGTGAAGGCATCGTAGGTGCCTCTTTTGGGGGCTTGAATCTGGGACTGCAGCCAGCCACAACTTGCCAATTAAAGCCTGTACTTCAGCATACATAACCTTTGACGTGACCATAGATACATTACGTAATACGATGAGCTTCTGCATGGAGTTCTTCAGAGAGGGAGGGCCAAGAAAACTCCCTCCTTCCTTGCTTTGAAAGAGCAGTCAGCAATGCAAACCACAGCTTATGGGATACTGGGAGGAGACTGATTTAAGTCCTCTTGGGAAACTGATGTCAGATCTACAAAGTAGCACAAAGAACATTAAATCTTAATCATAAAAGATATCAGTATAGTACCTGTAACAAAAGTCCTCAAACTCATGAAATTATATATATGATGAGATGACCTGACAAACTCAGGTATATATGAGCTTGAACCATCTCTGATTTCATCATTCAAACCATGTTGCTGGCCTACAAGCTCCAGTGATTCAAAATGAGGTGACTTAAGAGATCTCTGTTGCCGCTGCTGTACATAGCTATTGATTTAAAATTCCTATGCCTTCACATGAGCAGAAGAGAAACTTGACTCCAGTGAAATATGTCCTTTAAACAACACAAAGTATGCACCGATATGTAGCCTAATACACTCCTAATAAAAATATATTGAATATTAAATATAAAAAATTTGCATCTGTGAATACCTGAAACACTGATACAGCTATCTGAAAGGTTTTGAGAATACAACATTAATTAATTCATTGGTGGGTAGTTCTGAGCACCATGCAGAAAAATTTAGTTTGCCTTCATCCCTCTGTGGGGATGAACAACACAGGCTGTGGGCTACAAATATTATTGGTACTGATAAAGGAGAAAGTTGGTTTAAAGTGTAGTAATCTAAGATCCTTCTCAAGCATGCCATAGTTTGTTCTCTTTGCCTTGATATATGACTTTGGAGGCAAAGTCCACAAGTATTTTTGTACTCCAACTCCCATGAAGGTATGGAGCTTCTCACAGATTCCAGTGGAAGTTCTACGTTCCCATAGTCAACATGGGACTTAGACCTCAGCAAGTCAAAGGTCTCAATGGTTAGCACATGTGCAGTCTCTTTGAGGAGCCTGCAACATCTGCTTTAATCTGTGGATTAAAAATAAATGCACATGAAATCACTTTCTCCTACCTTCTCTCTAATTAGATGGTAACTCTTGAGTTAACTCTTTTGTGTGCTCATAAAGTGACTATCAAAATAGGTCACTGATTTCAGCTGTGGCCTCTGCCTTTGCCACAGTGTGATGGTAGTCTTCATGAAAATGGGTATTTCAAGCTGCCCTGTCAGCATAAATAAAAAAGAATTTTATATATGTTGACATTTGCCTCCTTTCTGCATTTAAAGTTTTCACTGTTTAACACGTCCGTTATTCTGAAACAAATGATACAATTTGCATTTAGGGAGCAGCAGACAGAACACAGTAGCAGGCCGTAGTAGGCTGCTGGACTGAAATTCCTCTTTGGGTTCTGAATTTTCCTACCACTTTTCAAATGTAAAATCCAGTCGTAGTGGTCTCATCAAGAGAGAAGACAGCTGAGTGAGTTGTACAGCCAGATAGTTATAATTTCCTTAGATATTTCCTTCATTCTCCATAGCTAGAGATTTACAAACATAAATAATGAAATAAATTTAATTTGAATTTTGTTATTCATAAAAATTGCATCCAGAACTCAGTTCCTTCCCTTTATAGTGGATATGAGTGATAATAATGCCTGCTAGCTGTTCCCTTTGTGTTTGCTCTCTTGCTTGTTCTGGGGATATATTCTCTCTGGATATTTTGGAGCTAAATATGCAAGAGTGCAGTTGCATTTATAGGTACATGACGGTGGAAGGGAAGGATGGTGAAGTCACAGCAGATCTTCAGCTTTTAAAAAGAGATGATTTGCTGCAAATATTTCTTGATACCTGCAATATGTGTTCAGTGTAAACAAGGGATTCTGTGAACAGCTAATGAACTAATGAAGCCAGATTTCCTATGAATTTCTGTATTTTGATTGACTTTTTAACTGAGACACAGTTTCACATTATATTATGTCTAAAACATTCTAACTGCAGAGCATGCCAAGAGAGGCAGTCCTGGTTCTTTACTCACTTTCTACCATGCATTACCACCCCATCAGATCTAGCAATTATAAGGCCTCAAGATGAATTTGAAACCTTCATTTGTGTGTGTGTGGTGTTATTCCAGCTGGATCAATGAGCTGATTATCTCTAAGATCAGAATCTTTCTGCCAAGTTTGAAATTTAAGCCACAAAGCTCTAAAGATTTTTGGCAAGTAAGTGAATGTGTCTGCAGGGATATGCATGGGTTGGATGTTTAAGTGGAACGCCTGTGTGCTGCAGTCTGATTTTAGAGTAGAGCTAAATGAATACCTAAGATAATAAATGTGTCTTTGAAATGTCTCTATAGCCTGTGACAATTCATGCTGGAGAAGTACAACATGTAAACTTCAGGAAATTTAAGACATGGTTAACTATGCTACAGTTCAGGATGCTGATAAGCAACACATCAAACCTTCTGACTGGATTCCCTATAATCTTCAGGGGTCTAAGTGGTATGTATTTAATGCACTTTGATGAAATTAATTTATAAATGTCACTAGTGGAATATATCAAGATGTTTGTCTTGATACACATGTGTAAACAGGCACCCTTGAAAAGAGTTTATATTTATTGTCAAGCCCAGAATAAAACCAGTGTCAGCATCTAGGTAGACCAGTAATATGCAGTCAAACAAAATCTAAACACTTTCAGGAGAATAATAGCAGAGGAATAATCAGCTACTCTGAGGGTGATAATTGACCTTTGAATCATGTGTGTCGGTACCCACCAAGCAGAAAAGCAGAGAAGGGCCTAAACTTTGATGGATGTGCTTGAATTATCTGCATGTACATCAACAAACTATCAAAATGGTTACAGCAACTGCCCTCAGAAATGTTGCTGTGATACTTGATGTTGTGTATGTGATACTTGATGTTGACCTAAGGCAATTTGGGTGACATTGCTTTAAGTGCATTTTCTTTGCATTTGTAAACGAAGCAGAAAGTGTGTCTGGAGTATATGCAAATGTGCACTCTGATCTGTTAACATCTGACACTTCATGATAGTCATGGTCCTTAGTGCCTGGCCAGGTCCTCTGTTCTCCCTACATTTGTGTCACACTTATCACTTGCTCTGATAACCACTAGGCCAGCTCACTGTTGTATCCTGGCTAAGTGTCCGTCTGCAGGGCTGTTGCCTTGCTGTTCTTTTAGCTGTGGCTGGGGATGTGCTTGGCTCAGCCATTGCACAAACTCTGTGCCTCCCCTCTGCAGTTCCACTTGCCCTGGCAGGTGGCCCATCTGTGTGCTGGCGTGTGTGTTTCAGTCTGTTGCACAGCAGTGGCTTTGGGGAGCTGAAAGCAGAGACATTGTTCAGTGCTGGCATTTTCAAGGCCAGTTCCTACCTTGTGAGCCATGCTGCACCTTGAGCTCTTGTGAGCCCAGGACTCAGCTGCTGGGCTGAGCAGTGAACATTGCTGCCTTGCTGATGGACTGCTTCACAGGGTGAGGAGAATCACATTTCCTCTGCTTCAGCATCTGCAAAATGTATGAAGTTGAACTCAATATTCTTCTTAAAAGCCTTTGATTTGTGCATGATATGGGTCATGAAACAGCTGGAATAAACCCCACAGTGACAATTACACTAGTTCTGATCTACCCTTCAACTTTTCTAGCATTGCTAGAGTAGGGAAGCACATGTACTGGCCGGAGTAATAGCACAAAGACATTTCCCATCTTACTGATATAATTTAAATTTAATTTGGTGGACAGACATAAGCAGTGGCACAAAAATAGTGGTTTTGCTAGCATCAATCATACCTGCACTGAAAGTATTTGGCAGAGTTATGCAAGATAACTCTTTCTATATACAGGCATGGAATATATTTGCTCCTTTTCACGTTCCACAACACCTTCTTTAAAAAGAATCTTTGATACTCATTACTCACACAGGTTACTATTTTAGTACCATATTTTTGTCTGTATTTTGCTCATATTTTCTTCTTGGTAAGCATAGCTCTCCCCTTTCAATTACCCTTCGCCTCTCCCCTCTCCTGCAAGATCAAGCAACAGACTTCTAAGCACTGGAATGGATTTCAGAGGGGCTGGAGGGTGGGGAGGGGTAGTGCCTGCTGGAGTTACCTACCACTCTCTTACTTTTATATCCTTATAAGGGTATACCATGCAGTAAACATGAAGTAACATTTTAATTCTGGACTGCTCACCTTTTGCTGCTTGTGGCAATAATTTCAAAGTCCTTTGGTATTTTTTTACAGAGTAAATTTTCTTTACATTCTTTGTGAGGAATCTGGGGGTGGCTGGTTTGGATTGTTGCTAGCTTGGGAAATAAAAGCACACATATCTGTGCTGTCTTATTTGTCCTGCTGAGAAAACATGCACTGTAGATCTACCCAGGGGAATATGAAATGATAGCCAGGTTTCCAAACTTCTGCTTACATCAGCAATTACATTAAAAAAAAATGCTATCTTTTTTAGCTAGGTAAGATCCAAATGAAGGACAATAATTTTCAGTGACTCTTGCTTTCCCAGTCAAGAGATTTAGACAATACAATTTGGGTTTTTTTTTTTTCTTATTAATACCAATTTTTAATTTAATTTAAAATTACATTTTTGGTAGGAGCAATAACTGACACCACAGTAGCTGATGCCATAAGGATACTGCTTAAAGGGGAAACTAGAAACCAGGACATTAATCTATTGCTGACTGAGAGTAATGTTTTTCATATCTCCTAGTCCACAAAAAAAGAAAAAAAATCAAATCCAAATCACCCACATGTGTAGAGCCTCTTTCAGAAACTGCTGTCATACATTACTGCTTATGTACTACTGCTCAAGGGTGCCAGGGTAGCACTTCAATTGGAAGGCAACAAAAAACCCCAAGCATTTGTGGAACCTCACCAAAAGAGCACTCAGCCCTCTCCCACTCTTTGTATATCAAATATCAGTGGTAGTGTTAATATAAATACAGTTAAATAAGCATTTTACCCTTCTAAAATACAAATTCCATCCCATCTCTGTCCCAGGTAGATGTTCTAGGCTACAGACAACTGCAACAAATAAACTTATACATGGTTCATATTGAAAGGCAAGCAATGGACATTTCTGTGTTAGCTGGGTTTTGATGGCAGCATTTCTCTCAGCAGCTCTGACACTATGTGCAGTTAGCCTTCTGTTCTTGTTGGTGGACTCTAATCTTGTCATTCTATAGAGATCCTTAGATCCTTATTTTTGTTTTATTTGAAAGATATTAATTTTCAGAGACACCAATATATCTGTTGTAGCTTTCCTCCAGCCAGCACTCACTCACTCCCCTCGGGTGGCATGAGAGGAGAAATAAGAAGTGTGAAAGTGAGAACACTAATGGATTGAGATAAAGACAGTTCAGTGGAGCAGAACAGGGAAGAAAATATTCTAATGACAATGATGATAAAAGAATTAGAATATACAAAATGAGAGATGCACAATACAAATGCTCACCACTTGCTGACTTACATCCAGCCAGTTCCCAAGCAGCAGCTGCTGGCCACCTTTCTCCCTGAGAATTTATGTGCTGAGGGTGGTGCCATAGAGCATAGAATAACCCTTTGGAGAGCTGGGGTCAGCTATCCTGGCTGTCACATTGCAACTCCTTGGGCCTCCTGGATAATGGGGTGGGGTGAGAAGCAGAAAAGTCTTTGGTTCTGTGCAAGCACTGCTCAGCAATAATGAAAACTTGTCTGAGTTACCAACACTTTGTCCTGCACAAATCCAAAACATGGCCCCATACCAGCTACAAAGAAGGAAGCTAACTATTCCAGCCAAATCCAGCATAACATCATTTTACCTGTTATGTTTAGTTCTGACAAAGAGATGCCCTAGTTTAGTCTTGGAGGTCCAGATAAGTCAGCTTATGCAGGCTTTGTAAATGGAAAGTCCATATATAAAAGGAAAGTGCCTTGGGGTCGTCTTCTGTCAGGTGAAAACCAGCTGGCTGACATCATCCAGCAGCTTTACACAGCAGTTTGAGACAGGAAGTTGCTGAGCTGGAATTAATGGGGAGGAGACAGATTGATTCTTTGTGTATCAGCAACGCAGAAAGGTAATAATGACAAAAAAAAGAGAAGTCTGCATGCTGTGCTGGCTCAAACAACTGAAATCATAAAATTTCAGTTGATGTTGCTTTTAAAATTCAAATTCAGAACTATTTGCTACCTGGAGCATAAAAGTGCATTTGCTGTTAGCACATATTTTAAATCACTGGATGTGGGATATGAATACTGTGCTATGGAGAATTTAGTTGCCAGTAAGATATACTCTGGAAGGTTACAAATACATAAGGTTAGAATGATGTACCTGTAAACTCTCTCAAGGAAAGCTTGAGGAATGTTTTGAGAAAGTCACATATGACATTTAGTTGTAGTCTTCTTCATTCTGTGCATGTCAGAAAACTGCCTTGTGAACTCAGCAAGTGCATTTATACAGTGAGAATTGTATTAGCATTTGAAATCCTTTTGTAAATTGTTATAATCTATCTAATTTATTACTATCATTTTGAAAGCTTACCACCTACAGAAGCCAAACAGTCCAAAATATCCATGCCATGAACTGGAAAGCTAGAGGATTCTTGGGGGTATTTTCTAATTTGGGATTTAAATTAAACATTATGCACCTTGACTATGGTGGCAAATAAAATACCTAGGCGCCTTAGAATTGGAATCCTATCTAGCTGAATCAGATATATAATTTCTATTTTTAAATTTCAGAGTAGTAACAACAAAAAAAGTACTAGTAAAAAAGAATCCTAGATTTCTCTAATTTCCACTTTCATTGTCTAACCAAATTTGTATGGCACTTAACACTCCTTGTGAATTTTGCTGTTAAAGTTTTCAGATGTTAAGCATTGAGAGCAACACAATTGTGTATGCACCACTTCTGGTGATAGCAAAAAATTCAAGAGCTGACAGAAGATTCATTATGTCCTTTGCTGAGTCTCAAATAGAAGGGCTAGAGACTCTGCAGAAAATTAACAGTGTGACAAGAAACACTACACAAAATATCTGTGTCCCTATGTTGTTCTGGTTTGACTATTTGATTTGCAAGCTCCTCAAGCAGAATGGTTTCAGCAATACTGAAACCTCAGTTTTAATATTCAGTTCATAGCTGAGGTGATTATTCAGTTCTTTCCTACAGCCTCCATTACAGATGGTTTCCCTAAAATTTGCTTTAACGTGAAAATTTCTCTAATTGCTTCATTGTGCCAAGTGGAATATCTTGGAAAGCTTAAAATAAATGTATTCCACCATTTTGGAGCCAGAGAAATAATTGAAATGAGTATTGTTTAGTATTTGTCATTTTTCAAGTCCCTTCTTTGCTCTTTGTTCTTGAGCAATGTGATTTTAATTTAGCCTTTTATCTTGAGACAAGGCATTGGTGGAGATGAGGAACATCTATCCTGATACATCTGTGTAAATAATTAAGTGATGTGCATAATCTGCTTGGTTCCTGTCTGAAGTAGTGTAGGATACATTACCATATAGTCTTACTGTGACATTGTATATGTTGTTTTACTTGTAACATGATTTAAAAACTGATTAAAAAGCCCTGCCAGACTTTTAATTGAGTGTTGGCACTTGCACATACAAAATGTAGTGCTTAACAGTTGTGTCAGAACAAGTGCTCAAAGGTAAACTCATGTTAAGCTTTGACAAATAGAAGTAATGATGGTCTGTATGTGCCAATAGTAAGAGAATCAAGATTAATTAATAAATTGCAATTTGCAGCTACATATGTTCATAGTATTCTAATCTCCGAGTCAGGCACTACTGATTATTTCTGTATTTATGACAGGGCTCATCAGTCAGCATTGCTTGAGATATTTTTATTTCATAACACTAGAGAGCTGAACTATTTCAGATCTGATGAGAGGCCAGAGGATAAGTGTGCAGCGTGGCCTTATTCACAAGCAAGTGGCTTCAATCATGAAGATTATTACAGTTGTTACAAATTTCAGGAAGGATGCTGAAAGGCCATCAAAGAGCTTTGGATTTGTACTGTCTTTGGCTGAATTCAATCCCATTAAAAACTTACAGGCTATTTTAGCAAAAATATCTTCTCAGAGTTATCAATATTTTCTCATTTTTATGGTTACTTTTAAGTAAAAGTACATCTTTTAATTGGGGTTAACAATTTTCTGAAAATTGTCCAACAGTTAGGTTTCTCTGGTGAAACAGAGAAATAGAAATTTTTACTATTTTTTCACAAATGGTATAATGAAGTTTGGCCTCTACAAATTTAGGCATATAAATTGAAAGAAGCTTAAAAGCAAAAATTTTCAGACACCGAAAACCAGGCAATTGAGCTTCCTTTTATTATGTGTCAAAATACTGATGTTGGGGGAAAGATAGGAGAAAGAAAAAGTACATATTTTTTCCATTTTAGTGTTTTTTTAAGTGGCCTACCTCAATAATAATGTTACATTCATAAAATTCATACAATCATATGAATAATTCATAAAATTAATAAAATCCAATTTGCATATATATTTTGGATATATAATTGTAGTTAAAATCTGTTAAATGCAAAATTTACTCCTACTGAGCTTTTTGCAACCATATAAATACACAAACAGTAACTAAACAGAGTTTTGACAGCACAAGTCATCTATTCTTTCAATTTCCATTTCCTGCAGCTAATATATGAATTCTCAGCCCCTGGATATCAGAATGAAATATGTAATTGATAGTTGCTTGCTGCCATTTGTCACCCCACCCTCCTCCCACCCAGGCAGCAACACTTTACATCAGTCAATAATTTTAAAGTATATATGTTTTCTAGCAAAAATCTGACTGTTTTAGATCCAGTTTTATTTAATGCTTTCAGTCTTGAACAGGCTCTACACAGAATTTTGAAGTACTGCATTAAGATGAGAGCATTGTCTGTTTTCTGTTTTATGCCTGGCTCTCTGAAACAGGAGTTATGAGGCCAGACTCACATATATCACCAATAAGATGCAACAAACTTTTTTTTAATATGAATTTTATAAACCCAATGAAGCCCAAAAGAATAAATCCCCAGAAAGATTCAAGATACTTGGATATATGAAGAATCAGACTTGGAAGAGACCTAGTATTCTTAATTCATTACACCAATGGGGAAATGAGGCACCAAGCAGTCAAAGAAGGTATTAAAAAAGGTTACTGGATTTAATTACACATAGTCTTTAATTTTTTTTTTTAATCCTTTTAAGCAGATTCAATATATGTTGCTTTTTGGGTTTTTTTTGGTCCTTTTTTTTTTTAAGACTGGTGTGAATTTTGTGTTCCTTTCTGAAGGCTCTCAAGAGGAGGTGAGATGCATGTGCAGTGCATGTACACAGAATGAAATCATGGTGATTTAAGAATCTCAATTATCAGGAGCAGAGCTTCCATGTGACTGGCCTTGAAGAAAACATGCTGGTACGAAAGAGACAGATAAGAAAACAGAAAGTGCTAGGAAAAGGGCATACATTACATACAAGTAATCTACAGGTTTATGCCACATGACGAAGGGGTAAGAATGCCTGCAGGGAAGTTACAGTACTGATCCCAAATGCATAAATTCAAACAAATCCAGCTTTAACCAATCACCACAGTTGATAGCTGTGGTACATGGGTAGCTAAGTAAAATTATACTGGAACAAATCTGCTTTGGCTATTTAACTTGCCTTTTAGGTTATTTCACTTTATCACCTTATGTGTGGTTACAAGAAATTATAATGATGGGGAGCATTTGTTGATGCTCATACAGTGATCATTAAGCAAGGGTGAAAGAAATGTTTTACAATTAAGGTTCCAAAATGTTTATTTTAGAATTAAAATTTATTTCAGTCTACCATACAACAATATATTCATCAGCACAGTAATCTATTTTGCCTGAAATATTAGTCATTCTATACTCAGCTGTAATTATCTCTTTAGGACTAATTATTGGGACCATGAAAATATCTAATGTGGATACAATATAAAGCTAAGGCTTATGGTTATGTCAGTATTCTGGGATAATCTCTTGCTGAATGTGTGTGAACACTCCAGTCAAACCGTTCATGCTGAAGGAACAGAAAAGTGCCTCATACCAGTGAATGAAGCAGTGTAGGTGTCAAATATTGAATGCATCTGAAAAACTGCCTTGGAGAAGCCATTAACTGGAATTTACATGGGTAAATTGACTGCTAAGCAGCTCAGCCTTTGTAAGTGTGTGGGTACAAAAAATTCCATGTCTAGTCACCCAGACTGAGCTCTCTAGGGCCAACTTAAGTCTGGAGTCTTCACTAGAGTAAAATGGAAAAAGGAGTTCAAACTATAAACATTTGTAACTTTGCATAAACATATTATGAAAAATTTTTAGATTATGTAGATACAGTCTTTAAATGAAATTATTCACTGTTTTTTACATAAATTATAAGCAATGCTGACACAGTAATTTAATATTACTTAACATGGAGAATCTTTTTTTCCCTTGAACTATTTCAGAAGATCCAGGTCCATGATTACTCTTACACAGTGAGTTTTCTGAGTCACTGTCAATAAAAAATTGACACCAAAACACCATTTATTGGTGTGCCATCTAATGAAATGAGAGACGGTTCATTGAAATAAATATTGAAACAAAGATTCCTCTGATTGCTGAAAGAGCAAAAGTCTATAATGAATCAAAATCAGAAGTATCAAATGCCTTAGTTTTCATATAAAATATGGAAGTTTTTGCCACAGGTGAAGTTAAATTTATTGTTACTGACGTTAGATTAAAAAAAACCTAATCTGAATTACAAATTTTTTCCTTCCCATATGAATGAGTAGTAATCATATATTCGTGTGTTAACATACACGATCAAAAAGTTCTAGTAGCATACCAAGGCAATCAAGCTACCTTCTAGGGAATTAAAATAGAATGGATTCCCCTGGTATGTCAGAGAGAATTGGTTCCCCTGTAGTGTCCATCTCCAAGTGAAAGGAGCTGCAGGTGAGGGCAATGGTGAAATGTGAAAGTTGTAACCAAGAGCTGGAACAAAGCCACATGGCTTAGAAAAAAGGAGAAATCAAGTCCTGAGTGATCCATTTTTTAAATGGGGATGGTTTTCAGTGACTCTGTATCCCCAGATGTGATGGTTCTGGCTGTCATATTTGAAATGTCTGTTCCATGACTACATTAACAGGTGAGCCAATATGTTCCTGTGTTGTCCAGCAATACCAAGATTCATCCCCTTCAGCAGAATTTATTTTACTCCATTGCACTTTTTGAACTTTTGCTGAAACTAACTAGAAATGCAGTTGTTTTTGTGCTTTCTGAAACTACTGTCCACAATGTAGACCACAGTTTTCCTTCCTCTCCCAGACTCTGGTATCAGAAAAGTGCTGCCAAAAAGACATGAAAATCATTGACAAAACCTTAGTGTGCTTCTGAACGACAGTAGAATACACAAATACATAAGTAAACTTTTAGACTGTATGTTAGGACTCAGTTATTAGGATCCTCTTTTTTCTCTCCCTCAGTTGCCCAGCAAATCTGATTACCTGAGCTTGTGGCTTTCTTCAGTGATGATGCTCTCAACAGTATGTCCATCATTTAATTATGTAACATATTACTTTTGTGTCTACCGATATTAATATATTTAAAATGGTCAAGAAGAGACTGTCATAATATTCAGATAGAAGGCCTTGAATTGTTTATTTTGCTTTGAGTTTTTTGTTTGTTTTTTTTCCTTTTTTGTTTGCTTGTTTTGGTTTTGTGCTTTTGTTTTGTTTGTTTGTTTTATTTTGTGGTGGGTTTTGTTGCTGTTGGTTTGTTTTGCTTTGTTAAAGAGAGTATGAAGAAAAAATTTTCTCTTATTTATCAGCCAGGTAAAAATGGGAACTATGCTCTAAATCTTAGGCATACTGGTATTTTCATCTGCTGAAGTTTGACAAGACTCAATGGCAACAGAAATAGCTTTTGCATAAAGGCTGAGAGCACAAGCCTGTAGTCTCAACATATATAGAGCAAAACTTGTAAGACAGTCAGAGACTGATATTGTTTATAAAAATAGATATCAAATTGACTTCTGATCTCATTTAAATATGAAATTTGATTTTCCTTTTAAGGAATGTCTCTATTTACTGACTTACAATCAGAAAATGAAGACAGGGCATAAAAATGTTGTAGAATCAGTTAAAACATGAATCCTTGATTTCAGATGGACTTTTTAAAGTTATAACAGGACATACAGCCACTGAAATTTTAGTAGCTGTACTGAACAGTTCCTCTGCAAACATCTTTGCAGTATCAATTTGAGACAGGTATGTGAAGTTGATAACCAAAAGAAAAAAATTGACCATCCTGGAAAAACATTGAAGGACTTCATTGGAAAGAAGAGAGGTGTTTGGACAACAGGGGCCAAAATAACACTTGATACACAACTAAAACTACACAGCAAAATTGCCAGACTGAAGTGGCGACTTCCTTCAGCAAACACTCTGGTATCTTGACAAAATGCTGGTATAAGCATATAGACAAAACAGCAAAAATCATCACAAAATCACAGAATGGGTCAGGTTGGAAGAGACCTCAGTGGGTCATCTGGTCCAACCTCTGCTCAAGCAGGGCCATCACAGAGCACATGGAACAGAATTGCATCCAGACTGGTATTGAATATCTCCAGGGAGGGAGATACCACAACTTCTCAGGGCAGTCTGCCCCAGTGCTTTCAGTAGGAATGAAATTAAAAGAAAATAAAAGCAACAAAAAGATTTTGTTCTTTTTCCATCTGTGTGTATTTTTTTTCTGAGTATATTTCTCTTTTTGTTACTGTTGCACAGATTTTTTTTCAAAACACATCCTGGCCTGTCTTTGTCCTCAGCATCCAACTTACATCAATTTTGTGTCCAATGTAAGCTTTTGAATCTATATTAATGTGTTCCATATCAGGCTACCATCCTTTCTGTTAGGCTTTGTCTTTGCTCCCTTTAAAGCTTGTAAACTGCTGTAGATAAAGGACTGCTCTCTGTGTACATCCTGTTGAAATCTGCAGAAACAGCAGTTTTCTATTACACTTGAAATTCAGCCTGCACTTCAATGTGTATCACACAGCTTTATGAGTCTAACTGTAGACAATCATGTTTTAGCAATAAGTAGTTTGGCTATGGAAGTGACTGATTGTACAGCATTTTTCCCTCACCCCCTGACTACATCATTTGATATTGGAACAGCTACACCAGAAGCAGTGATGTCTCCCTTTAAGCATTCCAATTTAATCACATAAATAAACTCATGGGAAAAACTGGCAGATGATAGGCAGAACTGGTCTGCATTAGACAAAGAGACATAAAGAGACATTTTATTAGACATGAAGTTTTGAAGGAAAAATTATTTGATTGATCACAATTTGGGGATAAGTGTTTGAACTTTAACATTTCATGATTTTACATTGAATCTAAACTGGATAACATCTTGCATAAGTTGACTTCAGGTCCTCACTATTGATCAGTTGCTGCATTTTCATGATTACACCATTTCCAATACTTTGGAGTAGACTGACCGGGACCTTTGCTCCAATTCCCGCAGTGAGAGCTCAAACTGGATTTAGTCCTTCTCTTGCCTTTGTGCTTCTCTTCTGTCTCAGGCAGAAGATGAATTTTGATTCCTCTTGGGCACCTAAACTTCCAAATCAGAATGTTTCCAGTCACATCAGAGGAATGTTGGCTGAGGGGTTTACACATACTACTTTCATTAGTTTAGTGATATACCTGCCTTGCAGTATCTCCCCCACCCATATAATAATATACTGAATACACATACATGTAATAACAAACACCATATTTTAATATATGTTATTATTAATATATGTATTATTTATATATAGCTATTATTATTGTCAGAATAAAAATATATTGATTATCTCTTTATGATCAAAACAGTTTTTTAGCATGTAAGAGTTAAAATGCAGATCTATCTATTTCCTTATACATTTCAACATAGGTAACATGAAGCTTCTAATTTATAGAAAATTAAAATAATTTATAGAGAATTAAATGATAAATATATATATTACATCTTTTATCAAATAGAAGGGGAACTTGACAGAATAAAATATTGTTTGGGTGAGGAATCACACGCTTGTTTTTGAAGGGTCAATAAGTGACATTTAAGTTGGTGTATTTTGATTGTATGAACACAGCATAAATGAGAGAAATTCCCTAAAATAACTGATATTTAAATATATGTGTCAAGATATTTAACTAAGAAACCAAGATGAAGACAAATTACTTCTACCTTGTTAAAAACTTTCAAGAGAGCCTAATCTTAAGCACAGAAGTAATAGTATGTATTACTTGTCACTTGACATTAACTGGAACAACTTGAAGTTTATCCTATGCAGGATGATCTGCAAAATCACAGCCTCTCTGTGCTTTCTTTCACTAGAATAAAACACTGGAAAAAAAAGGTAAATCCTGAAGGTCATATTGACAACAACAAATACAAAATGAGAAAAGATACTCACTTTAGATGAGAATTGTAGGGTTTGAAGAGCAGTTTTATCAAGACACAAATGCCTTAAAATATAATTGCTTTTGGCAATGGCAATACTTAATTGCATATTGTAAATAGAAATACATTTCTAGATCTACAAAACTCTTCTGGATTTTTGTTTCTGGGTTTTGGTTTTTATTGCTTGTTTTGGACAAGTATTTTTTGGTATGGTCAGGGTTTTTTTTGGTGGTGATGATGGCAGTGGTGATGCTTTTTTCTGTCTGAGAATAAGTTTGGATTAAACTCACAAGTATCATAATGAATTAAAGTGTGCCCAGCTCAGTAGTTGGTCACAAGGTGGATAAAACTTAAACATGCTTAAGGTTTGAAGGAAGCAGAATGTGGAAGTGTGGGGTAGAGAGGACAAGAATAGAAGTTTCTTTGTACACAGGGCTGTCAGGACAAAGTGTAGGGCATGGGAATGGCATTAAAGCAAACATGGAGGACAAATGTTTTGATCATAAGGATAGCAAGGCACTGGAGAGATGTAGAGTTTTCAGATATTTTTATTTTTGATTTAGTGTAATGTTAAAAGTGTGCTTTTAGCATTAATATTAAACAAACAAACAACATTTATTGACACAGAATTGAGATCAAAGTATTTAAAGTATATTTAAAAATGAGTTAGTACATATAAGCTGCAATGGGATCTTTATCCCCATTTGCTAATACCAAGAAAATCTTATCTAGATTTCTCAAACTTGCATTTGTATAATGTTATACATGTGTACACTTCCAGAAAACTCAGGGAAATTATGCAAACTGCAAGTTAAACATGTGTACAGCTCAGATATAGATATATCTAGCTCAGAGACACACAAGGCTGTGTCAGAGCCAGAAACTGAATCAAAATCTTTTAAAACATTGTTGAGTAACTTAACCACAAAGTAATCTTTACTATTGTGGTATTATCTCCAAAGTAGAAGGCTCATCTTTCAGTGCATTGTGAAGTTAATTTCTATTGTCCAAATCAATTTCACAATAAAATGGAAGGAGCAATCTAAATGCTTTGCCAAATGAAAATTTAGGCACCAGTGGAAAAATTACACTAAAGAGAGGAGACACAAATTCTCTGTCTGTCAGCTCAATACGTGAGGCAGGGGGGAAAAAAAAGAATACTGCTTTGTAATATTTTTTCTTTCAATTTCTATATTTTTCTAAGTGAAAAGCAAAATTTTAACTTCATTAAACATATCCAGCTGGTGTGCCTACAACTGCAATGCATATCAGCCTTACTCTCAATGTGTGAGTGGGACGTGAGTCCTGTGTGTTCTGCACTCAGTACCTTGAAGGTGTGAGCTGCCCTACACCTCTGACAGATCCAGATCCAACTGAATGTGTCATTTATTTGGTGCTTGCAGAAGGAAAATTATTTAAACTGGACTCTGTTTTGATATTTTGTGGGTACTTGATTATGAAACATCCAAAAAGATAAAAAGGGAGGGCATTGCTGGAGTGGGGGAATGTGCTTTTCTCAGGATTATGGAAGTCAACATCAGGGTTAGAAAGTGAGCTATGAAAGTGTTGGAAGTGATGAAGTGTTGGAAGGAATGAAATACATTTTACTTCTAAATTGGGAGGTAAGAAGAAATTATTGTTTAAACTTGTTTTTACTGTTTTTATTATTCCCTGCCCAGTAGTTCTGTGTTTAGCAAAAACATGCTTAACAGGTTTAGCAAAAAGATGCATAAGACTGAAATGCTCAAATGAATACAAGTAAATATTGCTTTTATTTTGCCCTGATTTTTTCGTCAAAATTACAGAGAAGGAAACGTGGCTAGTCTTGTAACTATCCTAACAGTAGAGTGGTAATTATAGAAACAAAGAATATATTCAGGATGTGTAATTAAAGCAGCTGACTATTGAGCAGTCTTGAGCGCCCACAGACGTGTGGAGATCTGAAGGAGGTGGTATTTGAAACAACTAACAGGTTAGGAAAGCAGAGACACCGATTTTGGGGATCTAAGGCTGCTGACATAAGCTCCACGTCAGAGAGGGCAGCTCGGAAACAGCAGGAAGCAGTAACATAACTGCAGTCATAAAGGAGACAGGGATCTGACAGGGTGAACAAGGAGAAGAGTAAAGGGAAGGGGAATTTTTAACGACCTTTTATTTCTTCCAATTCTTATGGCAGGATCTATAATAGATTTGGAAAATTCAGTGTTAAACCAGGCAGCTTTAAAAAATCAAACGAAAACAGGCTCCACTGTGGGGGGCACAATATTAAAGAAAAAAACCAGTTCTCTTCATCCAGACTGAGATCAGAGAGATTGAACCTCAAAGGAACAGAGGAAAAAGAAAGTAAAAAAGGTAAAGAAGCCTAAGGCACTGTTTAGCTGGTGGTGTACAAGCAGGTGTAGTTTTTATAAAGTCTGGTAACTATTTACTAAATCAAAGTGAGAAAGGGTTAAATAAGAGGTAGCCCTCCTGTTGAAAGAGAGTTTTTCTGGCAATGGTATTCTGCGGGGTAATCCTGTTTACTTCTCTTTCCTTTTAAAATACAGCATGTGAGCTCCAATATGTCGGGAAACAAAGAAAAGTTATGATTGCAATAATATATTCATCCATGGTACAAAAAGGTGTGTACATTGGTGTTGGGTAAGGAGAGTCATCCTAATGTAAGGGAGCAGCTTCTGCCTTGAATGCACAGGTCACTAACTGAGACAATAGGATAGACGGTTCTAATAAAAGTCTTCTGTAAGTAGATGACCACATATTGACTTGAAAAAGTGAATGTAAAACACCAGAATCCAAATAAGAAATGCCTTTTTTCTTGATTGTCTGTTCCTAAGACAATATTATTATGTATAGTGTATGTAAATCTTGCATTGGCATAGTCAGAACCTGCTGCATTGGTCACATAACTAGCTATTAATCTGCAGTTCATCTAAAATTACTATTGATTCTATTTAATGATAGTAATATTTGCTTTTTTAATAGGATATATAGATATAATCTAATGAGTGATTTTAAAATTACTTTGCAAAACAATATTGATCCTTCTTCAAAGTATTGGCTAGCATAAGAACAATTTTCCCTGACTCTAGGATTGAGATCATACCCCTATCATATTTTTAGTTCATTTTAGGGGAAGAAAGTAATGTAAATTCACATTGAAAATCTAAATACACTGCTGGATATAACCTATAGAAATCTACGATAAAGCTTCTTTTAAAGTATCTTGGGACATAGAATCACAGAATCATAGAATGGTTTGAGACCTTAAATCACATCTTATTCCAATCGCCCCAACATGGACAGGGATGCTTTCTAACACAGTGATCCAGAGCTGAAAGATTCTTGTGTTAAAACACTTGAGATATTTTTTGCATTGTAATAATAAATCACTGTTATGTAGCACTGAAGAATCATTTACTCTGGACCCTTTTTAGAGAGAATTTTCTGTTGAAAACACTCAATGAACATTTAGTCACTGGCTACATCTTACATCTTTTTATATCCTGATGCCAACAATCATCAAATCATGTAAATGAAATGCTATATTTTGCACTGTTATTCCTGTACAGACTCTAATGATTCGTATTTGATGTATTATTTTCCCTAAAGCACTAAATCTTTGAAAACATTATATTTCTTTCACTAGTCAATAATCAGTCATCTTAAAAGAAAAAATAATACTAATATATAGTATTATATAAAATATAATATATAAAATAATACTTTTATTTTATTTATTTGTGTGTGACTTTCAAACTCAAATTTTTGATACCGATTATAACCATACCTACTGGTTTAAGAACTTTTGCATTCCCTGGAATAGTGTGTTGTAAAATTGTTGAAAACATGGCAACCAAACCATTCTCTGCATCTTGTTTTAAGCTTTTTCAATAAGCAGAACCTTAAAGTGTCTTGTAATATGATATTTTCTGTGAATTTCGAAGAGTTATTGTGTATTCTTTCACATACTTTTTCTGTTTTCCTTCCCAATACTATCTCTTAGTGTTCAAAAAATAACGATGAATACAGAAATAATCTTGTAACTATGTTTCTGGATTCCATTCCATTTTCAGACTCATGGCTGAGCAATATTGGAGTGAAATTCTGTGTTTGATAGTGATGATCTTACTTGGCTTATGGCCAGACTCAAATTATTCTTCAAACCTGTTAAAAGACCTAAATATTTGAATTTTACAGAGGGATGAAAATTGGTAGCTACAGTATAATTCAGTGGTTCACTATAGACAATTGTGAACCTTATGACCTCAATATTCTCTCAAACTTATTTATTTTTTTAAATAAATACTAGTACAACTTGGCTTGAATTACTTTCTGAGATATTCAAAGATAAGTGATCTGGAGTCACATTTATTAATTAGGAAATATTTTCATCAGAAGAACTGAAACAGTCAAAATATAGAGAGGTGGTGATAGAAGGATGGCTGCTCTCTACCATGCTTCCATTTTACACCTAGAACAAACCTACACTATTATGCAAGGAATCATGGTCTAATGTTCTTTACACTGCACACAGTATCACAAACTATAATAAATATAAATTCAGATTGGTAGAAATAAGTATTAAGGTATTTTCAAAATAAATCTTGTTCTGTGATGCCAAATCAGTCTCTTGATACAATACATCTATATGTGGTAAATATTCAGAGATGAGACTTTTAAATATTTTTCATAATTCAACAGAAAAATTCCTACCATGATGTTCAGTGTTAGATACTGGTATGGGGGCTTGGTAGATTTAAAAATAGGTAATCTGATGGTTACCTTTCTAAAAGACTGATAAATATGCACAACTCCAGTGTCTGTGACTCCAAGTAGACTGTAACTATCAGTGAGGGTTCTTTCTGGTCTCAGTACATACTAATTTAATACAAATGTCATACAGAATGACAGCGCAAAACCTGCTTAATTCTTGGGAGCTGTTACTTCCCTTTTTTTTTAGAGAAAAAAAATTTTGGACTCTAACTGTTTACAAATATAAATGTAACTCATGTTTAGAAAACGTTGCAACTATTTCATTTACTTCACTTTTCCACTCAATAATTCCCTCTTTGCTCTTACACAAGGTAAAATGTAAAAAGCAGACACATTTTGTCAGTGCAGACCGTGGGTTGACATTCTGTTCTATTCACTCTCCAGTCTGCTCTATTAACCTGCCTTATGTATTCGCAGCCTAGCTAATAAGATGCTTTTATTTCTTTCAGTTTTTACCATACTGGTCATCGTTCTTTTCCCTCACTATGCAAACAGAAAACACCAACATTTGCCATGCTTCAGGCCTAGAAAGTTTAGAAAAGACTCTATAAGGGAACTGAAGGTGAGGAAAAAGTCTCAGAATCACACAGATTTATTTTAGTCAAGATCAAAAATAACAACCAGAGTATTTGTAAAAATACTTGCAAACTGTTACTAGAATTAAAAATTTGCTTTTGAAAGCTGAAGCACACAAAAAAATCTCATTAACAGAGAAATGAGAGAGGCTTTAGACTTACCTGATTTCTCTTTATTGACACTTATTTTATAATTTGTGAGGAGAGTACACAAACACTGCAATAGAGTCAGAGGTTTTAAAGTCTAATTTGACTTGCCATCAGCTTGAAAACTTTTTACTAAAAAAAAACCCAAAAAAACTAGACTATGTCCTCAGCACCATTTGTTATAAACTTTCTATGAACACTTTTGGCAGCCAGGGTGGAGTACAAGACCTTCCACTGTGACTCTTCCTCCACTACTGCTTTGTTCCCATAACTGGGTAATGATACCTCTGCAGGCATCTAGCATCTATGGAACAATTCTAGCAAATTGTTCCATAAGAATTCGGTATTTCTGTTTTCTCTACAAATCCTTTGTGTGTGCTGAGATGCCACCTCACTGTGTGCTATAGGAACACAAGAACAAAGCTGCAGATTCACCTCAAATGAGTTGTAAAGTAAAAGATGCAAGGACCTGTGGGAAAGAAAAGAAGACATCAAAGTTAGGGTTGAGAGAAGGCAGACTGCAGTGCCCCAAGCAGTGGATAAGTTACCTTTTTTAGTTTCTTTTTATCCCCCCCTGGAGAGAGAAGTAGGTGAATTTTTGCAGGGAAATGCAAAGTTACCTATGCAGATTTTAATGGATACTCATCTCAGGTTTGAGGGGCAGGTGAAAGAATGCTTTATATTTTTCATTTGGATCTACCTGGCAATGACAGTTGGACTCTTGGAAAAACAGGCAGCAGGAGATAACTTCCTACATGCTCTAAGAGGACACAGATCAGGAAATACCTTGTAAAGGGTTAGAATCACCTATCCTATCCAGAGGAATGGGAAGCCCTGTTTATCTACCCTGTCTGATTTCTGATACATATAAGAAGATGTACACAGCTGTAAGGGACAGGGAAGGCTCATTTATACAGTTCCTTAGGTGAGCAGGGACCTTTGACATCTTCAGAATTTGGCATGACAGAAGGCATCCTCTGAAAGTGGCTGGAACCCAGTGTCTGGCAGTGAACCAGATGAATTGCATATCCATAATTCCACAGGAGGGGTTGAGATCAAGGGCTTTTGGAAATGTTGAAAATTAGCTCCTAAATGATTGGGTTTCTTAGCAATTGCTTGCACAGATATAGGAAAGAAACTCTGAAAAGGAAAGAAAAAGACTTCTGCAAGAATAGAGGAGTGGTCCTTAGAACTTATAAGAAAATGTTGAACTGTCTTCACAGGTGTTTCTCTTCTAATGCTGAGATTAGTGGGTGAGTTGGATTTCCTCTATTTATCTCCCAAAGTGTCTGTCAAAGACAAAGAGACATCTTGAGATGAAGAGGTGCAAGAGTGGCCCAGACTCACTCACTGTCCCCAGACCACAAAGATTTGAAGACAGGGAAGGAGAAAGCTGTGTCCATTTTCCAAGAAAATAAACCACCGTGGTAAATATTTCCATGTTCATTTCAAGCCTGAAATAAACTTGGTTTGAAAAAAGCTTTTAATCAGACCTTGAAACAAACACCTTATAACACCTTTAGATGTGAAAATTCTCCCTAAAACATTTTCTGTTATGTTTGTTCGCTTTGATACATAAGGATTAAGCCTGAAGGCAGCTTACTTTAAAAGCAAGAGGGGAAAGAATCAACATACTCAAGCTACAACATTATCTTTTGGAGCACATTCACTTTGGACATCTTTTTTGCTCATGTCTTTTTGATCTTTAGTATATTTCTTCAGGCTGCAGGTACACCTAGGAAAAAAATTAATGTGCTGAATATTTTTCTGAATCTTCACATTGGACGTGTTTTACTGAGAAATAAGAATTTTCATTTTTTTTACCTTGACTGAGGCTGTCACAGCTGTGATTCCTGTGCATAAGAGCAGAAGCAGTGAGATAGCTCTTAATATCACACTTTCTCTCCAGTCCAAGCAATTTCAAGGTGACAAGGCAGAAAAAGAGTGTAGGGAGATACCTTTTGCTTGCTACTTCTTGACAACTACATATCAATTTTTTGTATGCATCTGAGCACATTGCAAATATGCAAATCAGCACAATGCCCTTCAACAGCAGTTGCATCTATTTCCTTTAAATCCTTGGATCATGCTGTCTCACTGTCCATGTGTGTGCTCCTGGGATTGTCTGCCTGGCTTCAATGGAGTTTATTTCATCATAGCAGTGCATATAGTTCTGTGCTTTGCTTTTGTGGCTGGGTGGTGTTGATAACACACAGTGTTTTGGCTACTGCTGAGCAGTGATTGCACGTTGTCAAGGCTTTCTTTGCACGCCCTGGGGGTGGGCAAGAGGCTGGGAGGGTACACAGCCAGCACATCTGGCAGACCCTGACCAAAGGAACATTTCCTACATTCCCACGTTCTTGTGCTCAGCAAAGAAAGCTGAGAGAAAGGAAGAGAAAGCGGGGCTACTGGTTATCACTTAGGCTTCCCTAGCATGTGCACACAATGTGTACTGAAGTCCTGCTTTCCTAGAAATGGCTGGACATCTGCCTACGGGTGGAATGTAGTGAATCAATTCATCTTTTTACTTTGCTTCTGTGTGTAGTCTTTGCTTTTCTTATTAAATTGAATTTATTTCAACACATGTTTTTCCACCTTATTTTCTTCCCCTCTTCTGTTAAGAAGGGGCAGTGAGAGAGTAGATGCACCCAGCCAAGGTCAACCCTCTACATGGTCTTTAAAACTATATTTCACAGATTAGTAGATAAATAAATAGTCAATTCTGATGCTGTCCTGTGCAACACTTCTCTGAATTATGATTATTTCTGTCATTTGAATGTTACAACCTTTTAGTATTATTTTTCTTTGATAGTGTATCAATGACAGTATTGGAGCTTCTCAATACACAACTATTTCTGGTAACATAATGTGACAACATATTGTCACACCATAGCTCTGTGAGTATCCTTTCCACCTGTTCTTGCAGCTCCAGTCTTTTAAATCAATCTATTCTGAACTTAGGCCAGGCGTACTCTGTGAAACTCTATGCCATTTTAGTCTGGTCTTTTTTGTCTGTGATTTTGAAGATTTCTAAATTAAGAAATATTACATATATATCTAAAACTATCCACAATTAGATGTGTTCCTCTCTTAAGGATACATTTGCTTATGCCAAGAATACAGCCCACTTCTTCTTTATGATTGTTTTTTAAGGCTATAAAAGTATATTGATGTTTCTTGCTAATGAATCCTCTCTTTCATCATGTCTCTAGTGAAATATTTCTGTCTTGAGTACTGGCAAGCAATGAAGGAGGAGCTGATGTCTTAATTCAAATTCTGCATTGGAAAAAGGAAAAAAAATGAACGGGCTGAATACATTTAATGAAGCACAGAATTGCCAAGTAGAATAATGCTTGAACTATGAAAAAAGAAAAAAAAAAGCTATGTTCTTGCAGTCACTTATGGATGGGCTGTTCATTTTGCTCTGCTATGTTGCAATTACATCCTGCTGAGTGCAGGAAAAGTTAGCCAGCTCTCAGCCTCCCCAGAACAAAAATCAGCATGTTGCCAGTTTTCTTCTCTACCAAGATGTCGTTGTCAGCTCAACTTCCTGCTTGGTTCTTGGTTAAATTTTGTTTCATCTTATTCCTTGCATCACCCAGAGACAAACTGCACTTCCTTCCTTTCTTATCTTTTGCACAGAATGGTATTCTGAACTTTTATGATGTCTGTAGGGACATGAGTAGAAATAAATTAGGTATTTTGCTCCTTATACCTGCTATAATATACAGATTTAATGGAACTGTACAAGCTCATAACAAAAGCAGATAGAGTGCTCTAGGCCACATGAATTTTCTTTTTGTGTGGCTGCTGATTGTGTGGATGGCTTATGGCTTGGGACAGAAAAAATCTGACATGAGGAATTGCGGTATCATTACAAGTGTATTAAAGGAAGTGTTAGAGAAGTATTTTGGAGGTGCAACAAAAAGCAGCAAAACTTGGGGGGTTGGTGTTTTTTTGTTGGCTCTGTTTAGGGTTTCTTTTTGCATTAGGAATACAGCTCGTTTATATTAGTCAGAGCTTGATTTATTGTCGTATAGGCAAATATAGATACACTGCAAAATAGGATTTCAAAATAACTTCCACTGATGTAAGTAGTTTACAAATATATTATTATTGTGTTATTTGATCTAGAAATAAAAGTCTCAGAGAAACACCAATATTTTCCTCAGTTGTAATATTAATTATTTTCATAAATTATCATGAATATGAAAATGATGTCCTCAAGTGCATTTATCCCATGTCTTTAAGGTATTCCTACTACTTAAATAGGGAAACATGAGTTTGACCTTGCAATCACTGAAACAAGCTTTAGCTGTATGCTAAATGCTTGTTATTGATCTCCAACTGAGCATTCACATCATTAAGTTCTGCAGGTGCTTAAGTGTGTGCAGGGTTGGGGTTGATTTCCTTCCTTCTAATTCCTTAAAGAATAGATCTCTCCTTCAAGGTTTGTTCAGCTTTGGAGGAGTGTTGTTATAAAGGTCTGAACTTGCTATCAACTGCTGCTACTGCATACACTAACGTGTAATTAAGGAAAAATGCGTGTAAATATTGGCAGTGTAGGAAGCATGAGCCGAAGCATAGAAAAGTCTCATTCCTCTGTGTGTTAGGGGAAATTTAAGACCATGGGTAAGGTTTTCTACATTTTAAAAACCTGATTGCACATGAGATATTCCTACCTTTCCAGGCTGAGGTGAACATGTAGTCTACACTAGTAAATTAACTCTGTTGAATTAGTTAAACAAATTGCCACATACAGTAAGCTGCACTGCCAAATTCTGTTTGCCAGCATATCTGTTTTAGCAAGGGTAGGATTTTTTTTCAGTTCTATATTGAACAAAGCCTTCTAATGTGGAACAAGATTGGGAAATTCAATTTTCCATTTTAAAGGAAATAAGTGCAAAACTGAGAACCATGAGTCTACCTTGTGTAGAAAATAATCAGGACAATAATTTTTCTCATCCTTTCACAAACAGTGGTTTAATTCTAACAGAAGTATCTATGACATATGACAGAGGTCATGTTCCCAGAACAAGGAATAGCACATGGATGACAGATCTGGGGGAAGAAAAGGGGAAATTCAAAATTTATCAACTTTTTTTTTTTTTATCTGCTCAGTGCACATTTTAAAAGTTACAAGAATGTTTTTTGCATATCTTTACTTTGGTTTGCCACTACCATCACCATCCTCAGCATGTGCGTTTCTAATTAATTCCTCAGTAAAACCGGAATTTTTATTTTGTTTCCGATATTATCTTAAGGTATAATCTATTGCAATTTTTAAAAAAATTATGTAATATGCTGAGTCCTTCTTCAACACTTGAGAAGATACTTTCCCCCACTCATGTCAGCTTTTCTTTCCCAATTTTGCTCCATGATTACTTTCAGAATTGATTAACTTTTAGTTCATAATAATACATCTAGTGGTTGTGAAATAACCGAAATCAGCACTTCTTCCAATGTTGCATCTCTGTGAGCTGATGCAGTCCAATTTACAGTTATTGAGTTGGACATTTTCTCATTACTCAGGGGCTGCCAACCAAGGATTCTTAAAGAACCACAACCTCCAAAAAAACCTTTTTTCTCCTCCTATTGATATTTTGGTGGGTAATTATCTATATCAATATGTAATTTTTTTCTTTACTGAGGTTTGTCTTTGAAGGCCATAAAGTGAAATCTATGAGTACTCCAGAATAAAAGCTCCTAAAAGCAGTGAAATTAATTCTGCTCCAAATAGATAAATGAGCTAGGTAGATGACTTAACTAGATTCTGCATAGATTTCTGTGAGCAACAGGGACAGATGAGAATATTTATTTTTCTTGAAATATTCCAGAACAGAAGTTCACCATATAAAATTGCAAATTTGCCACATCTTAGGAAAGGATCATTACGTATTTGTTTTCCATTGTACTGGCTAGCAGAAAAACATAATGCTAAATACTATATATACTTTAACTTCTTTTCAAACATATTTTAGATTTAATTCCTTTACTGTTTCACTTTTTTTGCTATGGATGTTAATCCTAGCTCCCTGTGGAGTCTTGAGTGTCATAGCTCATTGTTTGGAAGAACCAGAGTCAGCTGAAAGGATCAATCACTTGAAGAGACAATAAACTTGTAGATACTGTTACAAGAATACCTGAGCAGAGCAGCTTCACTGAAAGCCACAGAAACCATTTGCTCATATTGAGTTACTTTGAACTTATGCAATTTTTATTAGACTAAGAATGGACCAAGGTCTTACTCTCTTTCTGACCCCCTAGGCTACAGAAAGAGTAAATGCATGGAAAAAATCATTAAGAAGTCTTTTTAGCAGAATTTGTTTAGGAATTCCTGTGAAGCCAGTCAGTAAAAGGAAAAAAAAAGTGATAATGCTTTCTATATGAAGCCACCAAATAAACTCTTGTTTTGTCCAAAAATCTTGGAATCAGGAGAAATTCAACACAATATTAATTTAAAAAAAAAAAAAATAAATTCTTTAAGTGTTCTAAAATAAACAATTTAAATTTTATTTTCTTCAAATTTGGATTTTTTAAAAACAATAATAAATGTTATAAAAATATTAGAAAATAAAGATTTTTTTTGTGTAAGATGAACTGAAGCAAATTAATTTTTAAATGATCTTTAGGGTAAAAATAATTTCTTTAACTTCTTTCTCAGCTGTTGCAAGACTAGAGAATTAGCTGTTTAGTGCTATAAACTGTGATAATCATCTCCTTGCTTGACTGACCATGGATAGTAGGACCTTCCACAGGAGCCACAACTTGTACTAAAGGTAAACAACAAGCAAAGCACTTCACCAATAACCCTGCCTTACTGCAAATTTACTCACAACTTTTTATCACAAAACTACTGTGTCATTTTTACTAAAATGTAAGAACTGGGGAAAGAGTGTTAGCTATGATTATTCAGCCAGAGCTAAAAATAACCCCTGGTGGAAAGCACACAAGTTGTTTTAACAAGATTATGCCTCTGTAAGGCAAAAAAAAATTCTGCTTTTCAGATGGTGATGAACATCGTGTTCTCTTTGCAGCTGATTTATGTTCAGAAAGCAGCAGATGAACAGGTGTCATGTTGTATTTTCTGGAATTTCTGTATGAGAGAGCAAGCATGATCAAAAGTTCCCAGGGAATTCACTAAACTTGAACTAAAGCATGATCCTTGGTCCCATTTGAATATTCAGAGAATTCAAAATTTATGGCACCATGGTTATAACAATTTGGACTACTATTAATATGAGCCTTGTCAGTTTGTTTAAAATCTGGTAAAAAACATTTACATCCAACAAAGCTTGAACTAAATTGAAGACTATGAAACAAAGAACACCACCATGGCCTACCAGTAGCTACTGACTAACCAAAATTATCTTAGAAATAAACTATCTGTGAACTGACAATTTACCTGCAAAGCAAATGAGAGGTTTGTTTGCTGCTTTTTTTGGTGCCTTTTATTTTTCCTTTTATTAATTTTTTTTATTTTAGACCTAAACTTGTAACTTCCAGTGCATAATTGCTGAGGAAGACCTGATGCACAATAAACAAGTCTTAAAACTTCAATGGAGCTCATAGTAAGCCCATAGACAATAAACCTAATTGCTTCTTCTTTTTTCTCAGCATTCTATGTCTTTATGTTGTGTAGAGAGAGGCACAAACATGCACACATAGGCACAGACTTTCTATGTAAGTACATGCACACCTGGTTTCTTTTGGTTTTCTTCACCTGTTGCATAGTTTTCATATAGTTATAATCTCACTTTTAAACAAACAGTTTTCTTCTATTCTGTTTTTAATATTTTCTTCTTTTTCAGCTTTTTCTTTAAATACACACAGGATCTTTAAAGAAATCGCAAGTCTCTTTAAAGAAATCTGATGGACAGGAGCAGAAATTGCAAGTTTTTTATACAACATCAGTATTTTGACAAATAGCATCATGTACATAATCCCAGTTTCTCTGCCAGCCAAACTACAATGACAACTGTAGTTTAAGTACAGGAGAAAAATAACCTTCTAAATAAAGACAAATATTTTAAAATTAAATAAGCATTTATTAGAAAAAGACATACTATCTTGGATGAACACTTGCAGTATTCTCAGAGAAACACAAGCTGAACACCTAGAGAAGCTGAACAAAGACTGCTAGATTATTTTATGCTCTCTGGAGCTATTCTAGCAAAGTTCTGAGTATTAGAGGATAGCCATAGATTCAAAAGATGTAATTTTGTATTCGATACCTTTTATATTTTTTTTTCTTTGTAAATAAGCTTTTACAGTTTCTGATTATGGTTAAGCCACTTTAAATCTGGATTTTTAAAGGATTAAGAGGATTTGAAATTTGTGTGCTCTCAGTTGTACTGAAGACCAAGAAACATGTTTTAGGCAGAAAGTTTCAGGTAATAATAAAGCACTAATAGTCTGGATTTTGCTGATCCTCACTATTAATTTTATTAATCTGTACATATCTGTTTCCTTTGCATAAAAAATGTTTTCTGCTTTTCTGATTATTGAAAATTGACTTTGAAATGTAAAATAAAATATAGATTCCAAATTTCTTATTAAAAAAAGCTTTTTGAATTAGGATTCCCTGATAAATATTTTAATTACACAATAAAATTTGATTATTATTTCCCATCCGTTTTCATAATATTTAATTGAACATCATAGCACAATCAATATTACTCTTAAAACTATTGCAACATAATCTCTGACTTCAACAGTAAAAAATATTCTTTTCTCAGAATAATTCACATTTTCTTACTAGCAGATAGGGCTGTCTAATCCATCAAAAGTATTTTTCCATTTGAATGTTATTATTTTAATATGCTCCCAAATGTGCTTTGGTTTGTTTTGGTTTGTTTTTTGGTTTCTGTTCTTCTGTAATTATTCTTGCTCAGTTTGCTCATTTATCAACATAGTAAAAAATGTTGCTCAAGCTTTATGTACAAATGTGAGTAACAAGCAAAAAAAAAAATTGTGCTGCAGAGATGGTGGAAATATAAGAATTTAATAGAACCAGAAAATCTAAATTATTTTAAATTGTACTATTCTTTCTCAAGCAGGCCTCCAATGAAGTAATCATATTTTAGCCATGATTACCACTTGATTGTGTTTGTAGTTTCAAATTGAATAAATGTTTATGCCAATGGTATTTTAATTCTGATTTTAAAACTCTCTATTAGGATACTTAGAAGGAAGCACTTAATGCTTCAGAACTAAACTGGTAATGGAAAGAAATATAAAATTTTATTTGATTGAATTAACCATTTTCATTTTTAATTTTTACATCAAGGCAGTGGCAAATGTGTGGCATTTCCATAACTGTGGGTCATTCTAAGGAATCCAAAGAAGCAAATAGAGATTTATAGATCCAGACACTTGTCCTCCAGTCTCAACAATATTATTCTGTATACAAAAAGCTGTTTCACACTGCTCCATTTAACATGCAATAGCATCAATTTGAATAAGTAACAGTGGAAGAGTTGGTCCTTCTATTAATAGAATACACATGAATTTCAAATGCAACATTTGCAGTAATCAAACACTCCTTATATGGCTTTTAATAAGTTACTTTTTCAAATGGTGTTAAATCATCACTCTAACCTGTCAAATTCTGTTTTCAAAGACCACACACATTTAGTGAAGATTAAAGTCCATGTAGGTGACCTTCAACATTTTTTAAGCTCATCTCATAGGCCGTTGTACATATATTACATATAAGTGAGTAGAAATAAAGGTCAAAGATTGTCTGGCTGAACATATCCTGAGAAAATCCTAACTGAGATGGGGGAAAGTCAAGTCAAGTGCTGCACTTGTAACAAAACACTCTGTGGGTTGTGTGCTTAGAATAAAGCCAGTCTTATTTTACATAAAACTGACTAGAAATGGCGTAAGAGTCTCTGGCCTGTGCTGTCCTCAAAACCATGTTGTAAGTCTGAGATGATGCTGGTGGTGGTGGTCCTAAATCATGCCAGGAACAGTGCCAATGAATCAACATTGCACAGTTGTATTACATCTAGATGTATTCACAAACAAATGTTTTGCCTGAACCCTTATCCTGCAATTGCTTACATTAGCAGAAGGAGTTGGGACATAAAGGCCAAGAACACATGCAAGATGAAATTACTATTGCTTATTGTCATGTTTTGTGTGCAGCCCACAATAAATCTTCTTGACATTATTATATTGTTGCAAGGTGCATCAGGCACTCCTCTGCAGCATCTGTCTGTCTTCGCCCTTGTCACTAGTCCTTGAGATCGGTGCTGATTTGTTCTTTGATTTTGTTTGCTCTACTCTGTCAGTGCAGCACTTCTAGGTATATAATTATAGCAGAGGCAATTGAGATGGAATTTCTGATTTTAAAGCTGAATTATCCCATTAAATTACCTATTGACTTTAAGGTATGCTGCAAACTTCACTCATTATGCTGGCTGTGTTGGGAATTTAATTTTTTTTCAAGAGAATCAGACTTTATAAGGATAGAGGTGCTACAAAGCTGACTGATTTTTTTTTTAACAGGATGTCTGGAACCTTCTTGCTCTTAGTCTTCACTGTATATTCATAAACAGCAAACAGAAAGCTAGTTGCAGCTACAAATGTTTTACGGGCTCCAAAACCATTTGGAATTATCACTTGCAAGTGGAACCTGTCCAACAAGATTCTAACTCTATGATTATTAAGGTATTCCAAACATGAAGCTCAAAGAGAATTTTTACAGGTATAAAATTTACAGGAAGTGAGAGCAAGAAAATTGGAAATTTTTCATCAATACATGGCAGTGCCAAGAAATGAATGGCATTTTGTTTTTCATTTGCACTCCTTTACCTTGAGCTGTTTATGTTCTACTAGGAGAATAGTCTTCTGAGATGTCAAATCTTTAATTTCTTTATTTTGATAGATAGGGGAAATTCCTGCCTCACTTTTATGATAAGCAGCTGATGTGATAAAAAACTGCATGGGACCATAAAATAAACAGTTTTTTACAGTAAATATCACTGGTGATTAAATGATCCAACTATTTATAACCCTTAAAAATGCCATTTTTACTTTCTGTTGACCAATTGTGACTTGACTAACTGTGACATGGCATGTGACAGACAGTGGAGAGAAAAGATAATGAGATTAATATGTAATTAATACAAGAGAATTAATTTATTTACTACATATTCTCTCAGGACCTGCCCACTAAAGAACTCGCAAGTAGATCACTGCAGTTAACATTAGATTCCACTGGCCTCTTGATCAAAATAATTATTAAAATGTGTTTGTGATTCTGTGGAAATACTTATTTAACATTGCAGATGTTACGTGGCACATCTTAGAATCTCAGCTGGCAGATATTACAGGTTCAGCATATATATTGTTTGGTGAAATTTGAAGTGAAAACTTGATTTCAAGATTTAGTCCCTCTAATTAATTGGGAGAAAAAAATAAAATTAAACAACATTTTCTCTACTTATATTTGATAAAGTGAATTAGTTTAACCATCAGGAATTCTCTCAAAGTACTACATAGTATATCTACAGTCCATAGTAGTATAAAAGAGGGCTGTACAGAAACTTAAGCAACAAAACTGTGCATTATCCTACTTTGGGTTTTATTAAGGTGGGAAAGGATAGTCAAGAATTTGAATGCATGCCATTGCTTTCTAAAGATTTGGTTTTTTCTTTCCTCAGATTCTTCTAATGATCTAGGGATATAAAGTACAGATATGCCTTAGTTTATCAATAGCAGCTGATGGAAGAATGGCAATTTAAATTAAAGAGGATATTGATCTGTAAAGGCTGGATTGTGTTCAGTCCTCAATGTTTAATTTTCCAGAAATGTGGGAAAACTGGATAAAAGAAGTTGCTTTCTATCATTCCACCCTAATTTCTTTCCTTCAGTACTTACATCTGAGAGCGTAAGCTCTCTCAGGTGATACACTGAAAAATCAAATGAATGCACATGCTCTACCAGTTTGCACTCAAAAAAACCCCACAACTGTATCTCTTAAGTACAGCTTAGCAGCAAGGACTTATGCAAGAAGAGGTTTTTTTCACTTCCACATGTTTCTGTTACTTCTCTAGGTGTCGCTCCCTGCAGCTGCTAAACAAAGGATCTAAAATAATTCATAATCTTTTTGTCTTTTTCAAATGAGTTTGAACTATTTTAGCTTTAAGCTATTTTCATTATGTTTGTTCTGGGCTAGGCAAAATATGACTGCAACTACAAAATAGAGTATCTATTTTTTAACTTGGCTTGTGGATAACAAATATAAACATTCTTAAATAGCCAAAGCAGTGGTCCTCACAGGCTGAAAAGCAGCATTGGAGCTTTACCATGTAGCTGAAGCAATATCTCACAATCCCTCAGTAAACTGAATTTCTTGCATGAACTCCTCCAGTGGAGAGACAAAACTGAAAAAAGAATGGCTCTGAATGGGACAGAAATTTTTCCTTTAGTGTGTGGAGGTTTTTTCTTGTATGTTCTTGGAAGAGGCAAACACTTAGTAATAATTTTTTCTTTTTCTTATCTACATTTCCTTTTAATGCAGCCTTAAATAAAACCCATGAACATCATCTTTTAGAAGTGGCAACATTGCTGCCTACTGCACCATGTCATTGCCTTTATTTTTCTACTTTGTCTTTGCAAGGAAAAGTGGATAAAGGCAAGTTAGTTATCTAGAGGTGCTTTTCTTTACATTTCCTTTAGTTTTACCTTTTTTACCTTTTCTTTTCTTCAAAGTATTTGTGAACAAATTCTTCTATTTGAGATATTATCCATTGCAGCTGAATTTGACCTTTTGTTCTTTTTAAGCTTCACAGGAGAGCCTGAACACCTGTTTTGAAAAGCCAGGCTCCACCTTTTTGTACAAAACAAAGAACACGTCCTTCCTAAAGGAATGTGGAATGAAAGGGAAACTTTCATGTGGGTGAGGGCAGATTACCTATGACGAGATATCCAGATAGCAAAAGATGCTCAGGGAAAAGTAATATCATATTTTCTGAAACAGTTAAATGGGAAATGGGAGGATGAGCATTTGGAAGCAGGAAAGAAGTGGAATAAAAAATATAAGATAAAGCAGACATGAGTTATATGCAATTGCAGTGGGAATAATATAGATGAGGGGCAAAAGTTACATTAAAGCAGAATTATAGAACAATATTAATGTTATTCAATAGGAATAAAGCATCCATGGCATCAGGGAATTAAAAATTAAAGAGAGCATTCCTGGTTATCTGCTGTAGCACATTAACAGAATTATGGAGAGAAATGTGAGAGGACATAACTTTTCAGATATGGACCATATAGAAAAATTGTCACTGATGTAATAGTTTGGGTGAAATCATAACCTTTGTAAAAAGGACCCACATTTGGGACTGGGATTGGCTACAGTTCTTAGACTAACCTTTAGCAGAATGTAAATCAGATGCAAAGGAAAGGTACCATACTGTTGATGAAAATGAGAACATGTGAAAATTTCTATGGCTTGATGACAAATATTGATATTTTCCTGAGATACCTTTAAGCATATTCATATACAACAATCACAAAATTATGTTTAAGTTACTTATACTCTACTTGAAATCCCACATTACAGAAAGAAAAAGGTGATTTAATAATGATAAAAAATAATAACTCTCTAACTAAACATCTCATTACATTTCTGCATTGTTTTTGGTCTTCATATATACAAATAATTTCAGGATATCACTGATTCTGTACCAAGGTGTTCAGTTTGCTTTCACCTTGACAGGTGATATGGGGGTATGAAATGGACAGATTTTAAAAAAGAAACCCTATTTGTATGTGTAAGTTAATGCATATTGCTGAGACAAGCACTCTAAGAGATCAGTTCAAATGTTATTGCCAGTGTGCATCACAGACTAGAGATCACAGCTGCACTAGGCAAGTGCCTACCCAAGGTAAGGCACTTCTGGAAAAAGAGTAACCATTCAAACCAGGTTTTAACATGCAAAAAACCAACCCCCCCACCACGCCCACCCCCACCAGATAAGGACATGTGCTTCATTGTAGGCCAATGATTCTACACTTGTAGAGAGATAAGATTTGTAAAGAGAAATAATGCACAAGTACACACACATGCTTGTCTTTATATGCAATTATAGAATTTAATCCAGTCTTTTGGATAAGCACCATTCCAGAAACAATCTTTAAATGAATTCCTATTGACTTGAAATAACATGGAAACAAATTCAGATTTCAGATGTAACAAAACCACACCTTGGCTATTCTGAAAGTGCTGGCAAATTCCACATGGTGAAAGACTATCTCTGTCTGCATATACTTGTAAGCTTTGCATTAGAAGCCAGGAATTTCACCCCTGAGCATGATTTCTTATGGACTGAAAATCAGAAAAGAGTTACCCCTTCTTATTGTCAAAGGTGTCTGCGTTAATATAAACGATTCCTCTCTGCATTTGCACAGAACTCCCTGACTCAGATATCATCATCCAGAATTGGATACTCATTTGGGAAAAATATTTTTCTATATATACTTTTCTCATTACCTATGCAAAAGTAAGCAGAGATACAGATATTACTGCCTTCTTCAATCAGAGTTGTGGAAATAAAACTTGTCCATTTCTGTCTTGGACAAAGGAAAAAGCCTTCATGCTTCCCATGAACAGGAAGCTTCAGGACAGCATTCTGATATAAATGAGTGTAATAAATTAATTCTTTACTCATTTCTTGTGATAGAAAGCCTCTCCAAGCATTCACATGTGGTTGTGTGTGTCTTTATTCATATGCTTATGTGCTTTGCTAGATGAGAGAGGAAGGCACTGCTATTTGAGGCTAAAGACACAGGGAATTTCTTAAAAAGGGAGAACGGGTTTCTGGGCTTCATGTAAAAGCACTTGTTTTCAGTCTTGAATATTTTGATAGAAGCATTTGTTATTGTATATTTCCACTGCAGAGGAAACTCCTACAGCTGAACATGTGGAGTGATGTAAAGCAGGAGGATGTATGTTCCAGGTATAATTATTTAAGATGTGCTTTACAGTCAGTTTGGCTGTCTGGCACAGGGCACATCTTCTGGTGTCTCCTCGCAGAAGTCACCCCTGAAGTCCTGCCCTGTCCTGGCCTGCTTTCCAAAACCTTGCCTCATAAACACAGCACAAGGTTCCTGACAATGAGCTATATTTTCCTGACTACTGAATCACATTGTTTCTGATGCTATCTTTATTCTGGGCAGGCTCACCTGTTCTGCAGGAGTCGTCCTTATTTAACAGGTGTCTTTTGCATCCAGCCTTCAAAGAAAAACAAAATATAATAATTCCCAAAAGTAAAATAAGGAAGGACAGAAATGTCCCAGTTGCAGAACACTACAGTCTTCAGATTCTTATAAATCTTGGCTAGTCCTGGATGAGACTTAATCTGAGCTACTAAAAACAAAGGGACAAAAGCTGGTAGAAAATGACGGGACAAAGGCATCTAAATTAATAGCATTAAATGAACTTTCTTTAAATGCTCTAAAAAACCAAAGAAACAAAAAGGTGTGTTTACACTTTGACGTTGAGATGTTGGCAAAGCAAAGATCCAGTTCATAGGCTGAGGAAATGCACTCTGCAGATGGCAGAAGCAAACCTTAGTCCCAGTTCATGCTCTAGCAGCTGGTATCCTAAGTTTTGTTTCTCTCATTGGTCTCGCTTCCTTTCATTTAACAGCCAGACTGTTTCTTATTTTCCCTGCTAACAAATGGGGCTTTTGTTCATGTCCTTCCTTCATGCAGCCCCTTCAAGTAATCTTTGTTCCTGAACTTAGGACCAGGTTGTTGAAACATCATTGACATAAAGCACAGCGAGGGTAATGTATGTGAAGCAGACCCCTGAGCCCAGTCCCTTACTGCTAATCCACTTGCATTTGTTCCTGAGAGGAAAACACAGCTTGCTAATGTTATGTGAGGCAGCAGAGCACTGTCAGAGGAATTGTAGCAGAGCCTGCATCACAAATATACGGGTACCATAAACATACTTGCTGTGATCCTTTGTAGGCACGGCCAGGCTTGGGAGGTGGGTGTTCTTTCCAATATCTCATGCTAACTCTTAGAAAAGGGAGCAGCTGCCTCTTCTGCTGCAGAGCAGCCTGGTGACAGCACACGGGAACAGATGGCAGAGCAAGTGTCTCTTTCTTCACATTTAGGCAGTCCCCTTCTCTCCTCCTGCTTCTCACAAACAGCCTCACTGAATTTTTTTCATGGTATAAAGATACTAAATCTTTTCTTTTCACTCCAGGAAACAATTACCCTGGCTCTTTGCAGAGAAAAAAAGAAGAAAGGGAGTAAAATCTAAAGCATTAATTCCACACCCCTCCACATCCCCCCATCCTTCTTTCACAGGTCAGTCAACTGAAAAAACAGAGATGAGCTTTAAGGGGTTTTTTTTTCCTGTTATTGTGGGTTCGTGTATGGGCAATATTCACAGAATTTGGTAGTTTGCTATATGGAGAAGAAATAGGATTGTATAAATCAAACTAGGAAAATACTAGTGTATTCATTCCTTGACTTATGCATCAATGCCAGAGTTTTTCCCTTTTATATCAATAATCTGAAAACATAAATGGCTAGTTTATAGACAGTTTATACTGATGTTTATAGACATAAATGGATAGTTTATGCAGATACAAGCAAAACTTTTGCACAGCATATATTATCTAGTGACTATTGCCTGTCAAGTATTGCTAGATGAGGAAAAAATGCAAGCATAAAAAACAGATTTCAAATATTACATGATTTCCTTCTGATTTAGATGAACAAAACAACTTATTGTCCATATCATTCAGTGACTTGCACCTGCCCTAATAAAAATGAATGTGGAGGTCATAGGGACTTTTAAAGTCAATGCTATGGCTGAACTCCACTGGGACCAAATTAACGTGGCAAGGTGCTCTGTTCTTTGCTCAGAGGAGTCCACCCAGCCGTTCAGAGGCTGCTGCTGACAGGAGTGCCTGGAGCAGCCTGGCTTGGATGGGAGATGCTGGTGGTAGGTCACCGTGCCGAGACTGATTGATTCCGATTGTCTGCAGCTCACTTAGTGCCACTGAGCTGGCTGCACCCTCTCTACCTTTCCAGTGGTAAAGTCTAGAGATGCATGTATTTTTAAAGGCAATTTTAGATTCTGACATAATTCCAAGCCCCCTGGGACCTGAGAAGCTCTGAAGTCACTGTAGTGCCTAGACTTTGATGTATGCTTGCTCTCAGAACCCTATTCCTGCAATTATAGCTGCTCCTATAACTCATACTACCCCACATTTTGAAAGCATTAAACAGCAATCTAAAGCAAAACTCAGAATCCAAATATAGACTGAAGTAAACCAGGGATTAATTTATTTTTGTACTTGAGTATTCCATTTCCTGAAAAGAAAATATTAATCACAATTCTTGATATGCAATGTCTTAATTGAATATAAATATTTTTCAATTCCCTAAAAGATCAGAATATAATACAATAAAATATTGCTCTACAGTGCAAAGGGAAAAATTAAATATTGAATATAGGCCAAATATTTATTTGCATGGAGAAGACTCGAACAGATTGGTTGAATAAATACTCCAAGTAGTGAAGTCTTGTATCTTAATATCAACATCTTTAGAAATTCTCTCCTGTCACCCCTCCCTGTAAACAAGCACTCTACATATTCCATTAATAGGTGTTTTGTATTGCTGCAGGTAAATGTGATGAAACTGGACCCTGGGAGATACTTTTTGTTACATGCTGGTCTCCTCAGGGCTTTGTGGAATGTCATTTTGAAAATGTGACATGATAGAAACTGGTGAGCTGTGCTCTCTCATGCAACAAAGTTTACATAAATATTTAAGTGTTTCTTCTGGTTGATATAACCCATAACTTCTATGACATTGTCCTCAAAGCTACTATTTTTTAAGTGAGAGAAAAAACAATATATCTTGCCTGTGTGGGGAAATAGTATAATGTTTTAAACTCACTTTTGTACTATTTAACTTGCCATTGAAGCAGCAAAACAAAACAAAAATCATCAGGCCAAGAAAGGTAACATTGCAAGTACCAATAAAATATTATAGCTCTGTCCCTGTTTATGGAACAGGCAATTATGTTTGGTTTTGGGGGTTTTTGTTTGTTTGGGTTTTTGATTAGTCATTTTTTAAGTAGTAAGGTTTTCTACATGTCAAATAACCACAGTCTTTAGCTAAGTGAAGGGGCAGCCCAAGAGATTTAGATAGAGGTGTACCTGCAGAAAAGACCCTGATGGCTTTCACTGAAAGCATCCAGAGTCTGAATTGAGGTAGATAGATAAACCAACTATAGATTTTTTTCTGAAAACGTGAAAAGTTATTAAATCTGTTTTCAATGAGCGGGTGGTGCAACTGCTCCTGATGCAGGCTAAAACTGTGTGAACTTCTTCTGTGTAATTTCACTGGCTTCTTGGACTCTGGATTATATTAAAGAACAGAAATAATTACACTGAGGGCCTTGTCCTGCATTCCTCACATAAGCAGAATGCTTATTGGATTTGCAGTGTAGGTCTGTCTTTTGTTTAGGAAAAGCTTTGAAGCTTTTTGAATAAGAACCAAGTCAAGGTCTTTGAATGAGACCCAAGTAGTGTTCTGCATTAATAAGAGGTACACTCCACATACACGAAGCATAATTATTTACATTTTTATGAGGATTCTTTGTAATCAGGTTTTTTTTTTTTTTTTTGTCATGCATTGATTTCATAAATGTGAACTTGCTTTTGAGATGGCAAGAAACACACCACTTCATACTGAGAAGTTGCTTCATATATAAAATATGAGTAATGGGCTTGCTGGTGTCTATATTCAGCACTGTCCTCTACTGGCTGAATATAGAAATGTGCAGCTCTATGCAGAGTAGCACTGGACAAACAGGAAAAGAATTTGCTGTGCCATTTATTCAAATTCAAGAACTAGTCCTGAATCCATCATGCTCACGGCTGTTTTGTGTTCATTCTCCCATAATGTTAGATTAAAATATTTAAAAAAAATAATTTATAATCAATTGCCAGGTTTATAAGAGTGAGATAATACCTTCCTCTAGGCTTGATGATACTGTTAGAAAAAATGGACAACATTTCAGGCACAGAAGAGCAAACAAAATATATAAGCAAAGCAAAGGTTAAAAACATGTGACTTAAGTTTAAGTCACAACTTAACACATCTCTTAATTTAATACAACTGCTAATTGTTTAGATTCCTCCGAGAAAAGAGAGAGTTGATACCTGCAGGTTAACGGAGCTGCAATGGCAGATGAAAGTTCCCAGACACCTGAGAAAATGAGAATACTTCCTGTGACTCTCAAATGCTCCACAGTGCAAAGGGAAAATTAAATGTTGGGATCAGAACATCTAGATGTGGAATTTTGTGGCTTAGATCACTATATAGCACGTAGGGCATTATGCTTTAATTTTGGTTGTCCATTTGGTTAATTCTGTGATAGCAACAGGAATATGCAAAGCTCTTTCCCTTACAGTCTTTTCCTCTAATGAGTATTAGTTTACCTGTTGCCATATTATACTTAAGTATAGAATGTGACAAAGATCTTTCTTTCATTGCAGCTTAAGAATTTTGAATAGTTCAGTGTCTTGATGATTTTTCTAGAGCTCAAGTTTGAAGGTAAAAGAATACAGCATTTTCCTTTTTCACTGATCAGTTTTAAGGACTTCTGTATCTGAAGAAGCTTGTTTTGTGTCCCTAGGGAAAAAAAAAGGAAAAAAAAAGGGATATTAACTTATTCCTTTAGTTTGGGAGCAAAAAGTTCAGTTATCACAGCAGTATTTGCTTTAATTGCATTCAGGAGGACAGTAATGTATGCTGCTGCATTTGGAAAAATGGCTGCTGGGAGACATAAATCTGAGAGATCCCCTGAGACCTCAGTGTGGTGGTGTAGTCTTGATTTCTGTTCTACAGATACAATACAATAAAATACTGTCAGTTTTAATACTGTCTCAAGTCCAAGTAGTATTTTATTTTATTTTATTTTATTTTATTTTATTTTATTTTATTTTATTTTATTTTATTTTATTTTATTTTATTTTATTTTATTTTTCCAGGGTGGCAGAAGAGGAAAGAAATATATTTAGGAAGGATGTTGCTTCAGAAATGTAATCCTGATTATCTGACACTTTTACAGATTCATTTCCATGGCAGAGCTGGAGCTAATTAAGGACCAGTGGCCAGAGGGTAGCAGTGTCAGGGCCACCCAGCCTGGCACCAGGCATCCTGCAGCTGAGCTGCTTCAATGTGGCAAAATGGAGGCATGTCTTCCTAGCAGTGTGCAGAAACCTCAGCAAAGAAGCAGTCTGGTTCTCATGGCAACCAGGATTTCCATATACTGCAGGGGTACACACAGTCTGACATCACTTTGCTGCAGGGAGGATTTCTGTGCATACTCAAGGACTAAATTAAGCCCTTTGTAAATGAAGAATGTGTGTCCATTTTCGTGCATGCAACTTATGTATGTCCTCCAGTGAAAGGGAGAAGAAAAGGGAAAGAAAAGAAGATGCAAAATTATATTTCTCTGAGTCAAAATAAAAATAGCCCTGACACACCCAGCTTCT
This sequence comes from Agelaius tricolor, assembly GCF_023055355.1. Classification (NCBI taxonomy): domain Eukaryota; kingdom Metazoa; phylum Chordata; class Aves; order Passeriformes; family Icteridae; genus Agelaius; species Agelaius tricolor. Next base: position 20,362,592 of record NW_027269262.1, on the reverse strand, counting down.
CATTTTCAGTTTGCATCCCATTTTAAAAAGCAATGATAGCTTGCACAGCTGGGAAGAAGAAAGGATGGTAGCAGTTCCTTTAGGTGTTTCAAAAAAATTGCTTTGCTAATCAGAACATAGGGAAACAGATTTACTGAATGTTAGATGATGCTTTTTGCTGCAACACCATTTATACAGATTTTATCAGGGTAAGTCTGTAATGAAGATGTGATATTCATCATGCATGATACAGTGACATCTGGTGTAAGACATCCTGTGCTGTATGCTGCAGTTCCCAGCTAGGAAGATAATTCATGTGCTTCAGCTTTATCAGACTCTGCCATGCAGCCCAGTGAGAGGTTTCCTTACCCCTTATTTGAGATGACTCATTGTAATATCTTACAGGGCCCTATGTTATTCAATTCTGCATATATATTCTGTCCTGGGGAATCATAATACAAGAAAAACCTGACATGAAATCTCTATTGTTCTATTGCAGAGATTGGAGTTCCCTGAGTGTTGAAGGTCTAGAGTCCCTTTAGATAATTTATAGTATGACTCTGTATGGACCTAAAAAAGCTTAAATTTGGCTTTAGCTGGTTGAAGACATTTAGCATACTGAGGGATCTTTATTTTTTGGGTTTTTTTGGTTTTTTTTGGTAGTAACACAAATGCCAAACTGAAAACTCTTCTCATATAGGTTTTTCTTCTTTTTTTTGCTTGCATTGATTGGAATAATTTTGAACCCTTTCACTTGCAAAGCTTTAGTATGGATTTAGTATGGGTTTTTGTGAATTCTTATATATAGAGATCTAGATGTAGGGCTAAGGCAGATATCTGTTATTTAATGCAAAGCTGTGGTTTTACCCTTTTCCTCACTACAAACTCTCACTTTTTAAAATGAAGATCAGTAGAGCTCTGCATAGGCAGGACTTTCACACCACCATCTCAGCTACATAATTAAAGGGCCTTAGATTTGTTTAGTTTTTGAGCAGGGGTTTACTTTGCAATGTGTTTTTCTGAAGTGCCAAATATCTTTCCATATGATCACAAATTAAGTGAAAATTTTAAACAAACATCATTATATTTCTTGTGAATCTGGTGTATGATTAAATGCATTTGCATATTTTAATCAGCAAGTTTCACTCTGCTTCTGAATTATGGTTCTCTTCTTTCTACTTGGTTATGAATCACAATTTTATTACATTACTCTACTTGATGTTAAATGTGAGACATATTATCACACATCTAATGATAAATGTCCTTTCTTCGTCACCTATGTATGGGGAAGGAAAGAAAGAGAAGAGGTATAAATGAACATAAATGCCAGACCTTGGTATTTTACCTGCTCCATCCTCCAGTGAATTATTTTCATGTGGGCAGCTTCTGGTAAATGTGGAAAACAAAACTGGTGGTTATATAATGACTTCAGAGGAAAGAGAGCCTGCTTTGAACTGACAACAGTCTTGACAGCTTGAACATTGAAGCTAGAAATATCCTGTCAGAAATATTGTCTGGAACATTGCAGAGCCCTGCTGGAGCCCTTCACTCTAGCAAGGAAAGGCGGGTGGCACCTCTGTGTGAGACTCTACTGTGAGAGTGCAGGGCCACTGGAAATGGCTGGTGATAAATCCCTGAGCTCTGCATCCGCATCAGCACATCCCGTGTGCTCACTGCCCCTTCCATGTCCCAGAAGGAGCTGGGTTTTCTGGCCTTCATGTTGGAATATGGTGCCACCACAGTGACAATGAATCAAATGGATGGCTTCTTTTAAGAAACCTATCTATGCTTGGCATCAGAAGTCCTTTTCTTCTTTTTTTTCAGGTGTATCCAGATGTGCATGCAGAATTAATTATAGTTTTCTCTTTGATTGTATTTCTATAATGAAAAATATTTATCACACAAATGGGAGGAGACTTACCTAGGCTGATTGTGAACTAATAAATGAACATAAGTGATCATAAGTGAATTAATCCATTTTTGTCTACCCTTTCCCACATAATTTTTAATCACAATGGGTCATTTTTTAATATTTTTTAATTTACTTGTATGTAATAGTGCAGTACACAAATGCATCTTATTTATTCGGGTGTAATCTTAAATGAATTTCTAGGTAACACACATAGCAGAATTTGGTGGCATCAGCAGTGACCTGTAGATGGCATTGTGCTGTGGACACGGAGAACTGATGTGCTGTCTGAAATCACTGACTTAGAGAAACAGCAAGAGAGAAGCAGTGGGACAAGAGACTAATAAGAGAAGGTCTCATCACTTCATTAATAGAGGAAATATCTGACAAGGGACCATCAAAGTAATCCCTTCTGTTTTGTTTTTAAATATCTTTTGTGCCTAAAAAGCCTGGAATGGCCAAAGCCCTGTGCTAGGCACACTGCACAGTCCCTGGCATCCTCTCAGGGATGCTGCAGCACTCAGGTAACACACCTGTAACAACACCTGCAAAAGCAGCCCATACAGGCTGTGCCCTGTGTGGTGCTCCATCATGCTCCATACAAGATGGTATTTTGATTTGGTACACCTGGAGCAACCAACCTCATTTAGTTACATCCTGATTACTGATGTGCTTGTCTTCTTAGGCATCATGGCTCCTTTCTGTGGCTGAGAATAGGAATAGAGGGGAGATTTCCAGCTCTGGGAGGTTGAGACAAATAAAAATACTCAACATACGCAGTGCATGTGACAATGAGCCTCTTGCACAACAGACAGAACGTCAGCCTGTCAAAAACTTCTACTTACCAAAGCCATGTCACTGCTACCAGTATTGTCAAGCCCAAGTGTCAGCCCAGCAGCTCTCTCCTTGATCCTACCTGATTTTCTGCTGCAGGTATGTTGGACAGTGTTGGGAGCTTGGCAGGATTCCACCAACAATGGTGAAAGCAACAAACAAAATTATATACTGAAAGTACATATGTTTTTTTATATACAATAAGTACTTGGACTTCATAGAATGATTTGACAATATAATAGAAATGACATTTAAAATATTATGCAAATATAATATATGAACTATCTATATGAATATGTAAACAAAAGTATCTCAATAGATAAAGTTGAGACCCACATGAAGTACTGCCTGTCCACCAGAATCTGTCTGTTGTCAAAAGCTTCAGTCCACTCTTTGGCAGTATAGTTCCAACATTATTTCAGTCTCTAGGTCTTTCCTGCAACACTCCAGAAAAACTGTCCTCCATTAAAATTTTATTTTTTTAATCTCCTGTCTTGTTATAAATCAGGATGACAAGTTGAAAAGCTTCTCTATATCAAAAAGCTCAGTGTCTTTCTAATTAAATTCAGAGTTGTTTAACTTAGTAAGTTTTCACCCAATTTTAAATCTGCCTTAAACTTTGAAATGTATCCTTCACAAGTCAAAAATGAAAATTTTCATTCCACCAATATGTTGGTTTTTTAGTTATAGATAACATCATAGCTGAGTGCTATGTCAACACCCTGCCTAGCTGTGGCAAGGTAGATAATTTAGGCAGAAGCTCTGAGATCAACACCATCTCAGTAAGGAAAATAGGCATTTGAAGGATTGGTAGTTGTGTGCCTCATACACAATCTGCTGGGAGCAGCATATGGGATCATATCTCTCATTCCTCGGAAACCCCTCAGGTGATGCAGGCATTATGGACATAGCAGTGCTCTCACTGCCTCTGCACCTCCTCCTGGCAGATGATGGGACTGCTAATTACCTAAATTTCTATATCCTTATTGTTGGTTATAGCAGATTATTTATTTATCCTAATCAAGCCCCTTCAATGGTGCATCTTTGATGTATTTTAAGAATTAGGAAAAGCTGTTAAATGGTCTTCTACCCTCTCTCTCATAGCAGCTTGAGCTGTTCACTTTAAAATTTGATTGCAACCACAATTCTGTGTTATTAAGCTTAACCAGGGGTTGGCTCTGCAAGGTTGTTTGGCATTTGCTATAGGTGGGCTCTGCTCTGAGCTGTGTTCGTCTCCCTTCCACCCTGACCCTTCTATTTTGCAGCTGTAGTTTTCACTTGATCAGATCCTGGTTGTCAAAGTTCTAACACTGCAGTGTGTAGTGTGATCTGTAAAAATGGCCTTCTCTTTCTCCTAATCTCTTATCAAGTCTCTGACTCTTTATTGTTTGTTATTGCTTGGATAATATTCAGTGTAACATACAGCCTAAGGCACAATGATGAGCATAATACTTCAAATGTAGCTTTTACCTAGAAAATAGACTAAAATAAAAAAAAAAAAATCAATCAGTCTTGCCTCAGAAAGAAAGAACCTGTCTAGCAAAAAATACTCAGTAGCATTCAAAAACATCTCTTAAATGGTATTTCCTGGAATGGTCAGTTGGGTAACATATGAAATGGAGGTTTCACCAATTTTTTTATTTTAAATATTTCCAATTTTACTGTATTTATGCAGACAGTTTAAGTATCCATATGACATATTTGAGACAGAAATATGATGCAATTCTTCCAAATTTTCTTTAGACTCTCCAGACAAGGACTGAGAAAACCACATGAAACTTCAGGACCACTGTAGGGAACTGATTTTCAGAGCTTCTGAAGAGGTGTGCTGATCATGTTGAGCAGCATGCACAGGATGGTATATCTCATACCTGTAACTATAGAGTCAGAACTCTTTTTAAGTGTAGCAATTTTTTTAAATTTTTCTTTTTTTGTAGTGATTTCACCAATATTTTATGGATTCTATGATTACAACATGACCTCAACCACTCTCAGATCTGCACTCCTGATCACTTTGAATCCTTTCTCCTGTCTCTTCTCAGGACTAGTAACCATTCATGCCTCTGAATAATTTTTTCTAGGATTTTGAAATATCAGCATCTAAAGGTTAAAGCCTCATAATCTGAACAATTAATGTCCAGGGTTTCAGTGATATTTTTCGGACCATACACAGCTTACCACAGTAATTTTCAGAGTAGTTTTCCAGTAGAAGCAGTTGCATGCCTTGTTAAAATAAAAGGAGCCACATTCACCCTTGTGAGGCAGCTGATCCATGCCCAATTCAAAAGGGCCTTCTGTGTTATGAGCACTAATACCTGGTGATATTCAAATAAATCAAATGCAGCTGGAAGCCCAGGAAAATGAGATAATGAAATCAGAAATCAGTAATTCCTACAATGATGTTTGTAGGAACTGATACTCAGTTTTGACATCGTTATTGACTTTAACATTACTTCAAAACAACATGTGAATGACACAAAATCATCATGTAAATTACACAAACATGACATCTAAGTCCGTTTTTCACTTTTTTGTTTTCATTTTGGGCTCAGAGATTAAAGGTGCCTCTCAGATCATTTAATACGAGGCACTATGTGCAAAAGACCAGCCAAAATTACTGAACTTGTGCACATCTCAGTTGGTAGTGACAGAAGAGGAATTATATGTGCAAGTAGTAAAGAAACACCTTGTAAGGTTAATCACTAGCCTAAAATGCGTTGAAAAAAAGGTGATTACAGTACTGTCCAAAGCTGGAAATATTGCTGATATTCCCCCTCTGTGTTCCACAGCTCATGTTCCCCATGGTCTGGCTCTGGATCCTCAGAAGCATCTAAGGAGGAAACAGTCCTGAAGGTGACATGAAGCTTGGGCTGTGTGAAGTTGGGCTTGCATCCCAGGCCTTGCATTTGAAGCCAGATAGATAGCACAGCATCACAGAGCTGTGTGCTGGTACCTCAGGATTTGCTGTATGGGTAAGATGCACAGATCTCTGCCTTCTTCTTTCATTTAACAAGGGAACATTTGTATTATTGCAGAGACTGATGCTTAAATTTGGTTGATAAGCAATGGAAAGCAAGGACAAATGGCTGTGAGCCTCATCTGTCCAACCTCATTTCTTGATCAAAAGCAGCACCTGCAGACTTGTCGATAAGCCCCAAAGCACAGTCCTTCAGGAAATTCTGAATTCAGATACTGGCTGCCTGACAAACAGATGCCACAGTAACAGAAAAGGGTAATTTGGCACAGCCTCCAGTGGAGTAAGGCCACCTGGAAACTAGCCCTAAAAATCCAAAAGCATAATGGATTGTGAGACAATACCTGGGACAAGACACTGGTTTTTCTTTTGATATGTCCTGTAGCAGATGGTGATTATGGCCAGTTAATAAAGGGGCAAGGATGCAAAGTGAGCTCCTATAATATTGTTGCTTTCCCTTGGAGAGCTTAGACACACCTAGATTATACCTGTGGTTATAATATGACTAATTTCATCAGTCCTACAACTTAGAGTCATGTAGCCTGCACACCTATTATGCATACAGGAAGTGTTTACATTCCTTTACTATTGAGACTATTAGCAGTTCCTTCTGTTATAGATGGATAATGAGATGATTTGCTCTCACAATTAAAAGATAACTATTGTGTGAATATTAAGAAAAGCTTCAATGATGTTGTTGTAGTTTAGATGTCCTCTGTACTCCCCATAGTTCCATTCCCCCCCTGTATTGTGACCATCAGACAGCCAGGGTTGTCTAGGACAGGTAAAAAGAAGGCTGCACACGTGTCCCTTGAATGGGGCAGTTGGGAATGGCAAAGCTTGGTGCTTAGGGAGTGCAGCATGGCAACACCTGACCCTCCAATCAAGTTACAAGAAAGCAGTCTCCACTGATAAATGGCAAAGAAGAGCTGGCTGACAGACTTTGGGAAGGGCCAGGGCTGGCTGATGCAAACCCCAGGGGTATAAAACACTGAGCACCCATCTTGAAGATGAACTGGCCATGTGGTATGCACAAGGGGCAGTTCCCAGCGCTGCAGCTTTTTCCTTATGTAGTCCTTTGTTGTATATTTGTTAAGGTTTAATAAACCTTTTTAAATTTTCAAAGTAAGTGCTTATTTCTCACACTTTCTTGTTCCTCCAGCTTAAGTGCTACAGAGTAATCCTATGGACAGTCTAACAGCTCACTCATAGGAACTGACCACTGTAAAGGGAAGAGTCTCCTTTAGCATCTTCCTTCACAGACAAAATATGTTGCACTCTTCATGATGTCACAAAATATGTTGCACTCTTCATGATGTCTCTTGAAATTCTGTAGGGGTAATATTATTTGCTCTGATTTTCCAGCTAAGTTTCTACTCTTCATGAACTGGTTACCTCTCTATTCATTTTTAAAAATACAGAATAAATTTCTCTAGAAGTCATGCATTTAGATGTCACAACATTTTCCTTAGACCATCAACGTATCTCCTCAGCCCTGTCCATAGCTGTAGGAGGTTATAGAAAGCTAGAACACCTACATGTTAGTTAATCATCGAATTGCCAAAGCCACATTACATGTGGACAGCTTATTTGCTGAGAGGTATATTAACACAAACCCTGTCTTTTCAGCAAGGTTACGTGCCTCATGGCATGTGTTGAAATACTGCACCTAATCTCAGTGTTTGTTCACTTGGTACGAGCACAAGGTCCCTGCAGTAGGGTTTGATATTTGACGTAGAAAACCCCAAAGTATTCCCCAAAATGATAACAGGCCTCTATCTGCTGAGAAAGGAAAGCAATGAAAAAGAAGTGCAAAAATGCTTGTTTATGTTACTTCTGCAGGGAGAGTTGGAACCCAATAACCCTATGAGTGGCTGGGGGAAGGGGAGATCTGAGAACTACATGGAAGAGTGTGGTTTATAAAGGAGTTGGACACAGTTTGGAAAATATTGCCCTTGACTGCCGGCATAAAACTGACCATAATGGACTGGGAAAAGTTGTGGGATTTTGCCTCCACGGGGCCAACCTAATGCTGCCTGTTTGCACGTGTGAATTTAGCCTTCTGCAGTTAAGAGGGAGAATACTTCAGTGAGAGTTTGCATTAATATATCTTAATTTGCAAAGGAATGGCAAAAAGCAGTAAAAGCTGACTGCTACTGTGGCTGTACATGCAGTAATTTTTTATCCAGCTTTATTTGATTTCATCTGATTTGTATTTCTCTACCCTTACTGTGCAGTTAGTCTGCCCTTAGCAGGACTTGCCCTCAAAATATTCCAAGCACCACTGAAACCCAACTTAACAGTGACCATAAAAAAATGAGTCATGAGGAGCATTTTAGAAATGGAGCAAAGCCAGAATGATTTTTCTGAAATATCTTCTTGATACAGCATGCCAGCAAAACTCACTGAAGCCTGAAAATATATGGAGCTTGTTTATTGTAGTACAAGATAAATAGTGACACACCTAATGTGTTACACTGATGTGATAAAGTACAAGTGGTTTATTATAAAGAAAAAAAAACCTTTTCATCTCTGCTTTTTCTCAAGATAATGACTCATAATAACTTGCTAGCAATGCTAACAACAGGATCTTGTGCTTTGAGGAAAAGGAAATTATTTCTCATTAATTTTATTCTCAATTAAACAGCTGTTCCATTTGTTTCTTTTGGGATACATGTACTAAAATTTGCAAAGGTTCAGTGTAATTTTCACTAATTTAATATGTTTATCAATCAATTATATTAAAGTGTTCTGAGTTTTTCTGTCATTGTTCATTCCCAACCCTCAGTTATTCTTCTTGTAAATTCTGGGAAAGATGTTTTGTTTTGTGCTTTAAAATTGATAATTAACTGACCTGGCTGTTGTTCACCATAACTTAAAAAAATAATAATTAGAGAAGAGACCTAAAATATATTTTCTGTAAGAACAAGTGAGGAAGGTGTACAAAGTTGAAGACTAGACACCTGTGCCTAAACCTCAGCCTGCTGCTGTACTGGGTGTTATTTTAGCACTTTTTCTACTGCTGGTGCTTTGTTTAACCAATCTCTGTCTGCTCAGGGATGTCAGTTAAACTTTCTGCCTTCCTGTTTGCTCCTGGCAAGTGCTTCTGCCCCTAATATGGAGTCACAGAAGACATTTCTCCCTCTTCCTCTGGCCGAGAGGCACAGAGCAGGACTGCGAGGTGGTAGCAAGCTTCAGAGAGTGCCCTGATTTTGTTGCTCATTTTTTATGTCTACTTGAAGTAGGATCAGGTGGTCTGAGCAGTCTTGTTGGCTTCTGTGCAACTGTCTTCCACGAACAATATCTGACCTACAGTGTTGCTCTAAAAAGAGAGATTTTCTCTAGTGAAAGACTTGAAAGATCAAAGTTTTGTATAGTTAGGCTGGATAGCTGATGAGTTTTTGACTGCAGAACCTGTCACTTGCTAGAATTTTATCTCAGCTTTTAGGCAGAAGGTGTTTTAAATATTGTAGCTGCTATTTGTAATAGATGCCCTACAAAAAGTCCACAAAAATTTGATGTTGCCCAGGAATAAAGTTTAATAAGAAGTTAATTAAGGCTTCAATCTTAACAGCATTGTGACTCATGCAGGAAGTATTACCCAGTTGCCTTAAGACTCTTATTACTGACCAAAGAAACAAATTTACAGAAAAATGTCCAGAGATTGTCTGTTACCTTTCTAAGACTAACTTATGGTTTGTCACAATGCTTCCAGCTGCTCTAAACCTGAGTTTGTCTGACTTCTGAAGCATTCAGGTGAGGCTTCAAATACTAAGAGTGACGTTTTATTGCAACTAATCTAAACAGCACCATACAGTTCCCGCTACTGGTCATGATGAGAGGTCTAAGAAGCCTGCTTTTATCTTGTTACAGCTATGAAATACACTCTTTGATGCACTCTAGAGGAGTAGATTAAGCACTAATAATAGACATTCCTTCTCATTTTTTCTTTGAGGATTTAAATGCCAAGGCACTGAGCTTGTCAAATGGCAAAATTGCATTGTGCAATACAGTTCTGGAGCACTCAAAATTTTCCTTCCTAAATCACTGTCATTTTCCATTTAGTTTTGGTTATTTTCTTCTCCACCAATTTCCCTCCTGTCCCCATGCAGTGCTTCTGATTCATTATTAGTGGGGTACTGCACTGTCTCCTATCTAATTGCATAATTCAGCCTTTACTGTGGACAGACTTGAGTTGAATGTGTTCAATCTCTTGTCTCCTATGTGTGCTTGGTGATCCAGGAGGGGTCAGTTTGGGGGGCTTTGTGTTCCTTGTGCTTAGGAACATGACTTCTCAGTGTTCTCTGCTCATTTTGTATAGCCATGAAGTGGCTGTTATACAAAGGTGGCTCAAGGCTAGGCAGATAATCTCCTCAAAGCAGTTAAAAATGTTATTTTCTAATACTCTTCAACAAATCCCCATTTCAACAGCCTGGTAAAACAAATATCTTTTAACAAACTAATCCTAATTAAAAAAAATCCCACTGTAAACATTTCTATCACATTTGAAATACTAAAAATAGCAAACGATACTTTTTTAAGCAAAAGTGTTGTTCATTAAATTTTGTCTAGTGAAAAAGTTACGTTGACATACATAAAAAAATAATGATATAAAATTAACAGCAACTCCTAACCAGTCCTTCTTAATATCTTAACTGATGATCTAGATGAGGGGATCAAGTACATCCTTGGCCATTTTGCAGACAGCCCCAAGATGAATGAGGTCTGGAGGGTGAGAAGGGCTCTAGATCTGGACAGGCTCGATTAATGGGCTGAGGCCAACTGTATGAGGTTCAATAAGGCCAAGGGCAGGGTCTGGTCACAACAACCCCATGAAAGGCTACAGGTTTAGAGAAGAGAGGCTGGAAAGCTGCCCAGAAGAAAAGGACCTTGGTCAACAGGGTCTTGGGCAACAGCAGCTGAACATGAGCCAGAGTGTGCCCAGCTGGCCAAGAAGGCCAATGGCATCTTGGCCTGTACCAACAATAGTGTTGCCAGCAGGAGCAGGGCAGTGATTGTCCCCCTGTACTCTACACTGGTAAGGGCACACCTCAAATCCTGTGTCCAGTTCTGGGCCACTCCCTGCAAGAATGACATTATTGAGTGTTGGATTGTGTTCAGAGGAGGACAGTGAAGCTGGTGAAGGGTTTGGAGCACAAATCTTATGAGGAGTGGCTGAGAGAGCTGGGGTTGTTTAGCCTGGAGTAAAGGAGGCTCAGGGGGTCCTTCTTGCTCTCTATGAGTGCCTTAAAGGAGGCTACAGTGAGCTTGGGTGTTGGTTTCTTCTCCCACATAAGTGATAGGACAAGAAAAAAAGACCTCAAATTGCACCAGGTAAGGTTTAGTTTGGAATATTAGGAAAAAAATTCTTTACCAGAAGGGTTGCCCAACATTGGAACAGGCTGCCCACAGTGGTGATAGAGTCATCATTCCTGGAGGTATTAAAAAGACATGTAGATGTGGCACTTAGGGACATGGTTTAGTTGGGGACTTGGTAGTGTTAGATTAATGGCTAGACTTGATCTCAAAGCTTTTTCCAATCTAAATGATTTTATGAGTTTATGATTCTATTCTAATACCATGACTACTGAAGGTAAGAACCATTTTGCATGAATAGAAAGTCCTAATTTCTCTTTTATTTGTACTCATCAAAAGGCAGACTTCCATCATTCAGACACCTCGCTCAAGTCACAGATACTTTTCTTCAGTTCAGTAGTTTATTTACCTAATTTCCAAAAACAGCTGACAAGAGGAAGCTAAATATCAACATGGCTCCTATTTCTTTCCCAAATATCCATGCTTTCCAAATTTCTATTACTACTGTCTCCTGAAGACTCAAAGGTAAAAAATATTCTTGCCTGAAGAGGGAATTTTATGTATTGTGTTGAGGAAGAGTTCCTAGGAAGAGGGAGAAAATTCACTGGGTTTTTTCTCTATCAAGAGAAGGCCCATGCTTTGTCAAGTTAGATAAAAATTGGAATTAGAGATTCATGTTTGGGTCCTAGATAGAGGTTTTGACTCGCTGGTAAGATATGGTTTGTGAAAATCATAAGTTTTTAAGAACAGGGAACTGTAAAAAGATGCAGAGTTTTGCCACCACCTACTTGAACACAGTCAGATGTTTAACATACCCTGAGTGACAAACTTTTTGAAAGCTGACAGGCTGGGTGTACTCCATATCAAAAGGAGCACACTAAGCCTGTGTGCGTGTTCTTGAATTGTGAAGGAAGAGAAAGTGTTTGAGACTAAAACTGTAATGTATACTTCATGCAGCTAGTAGACTAACAAACCTTATAGGAAAGAACTTGTGAGGGAGAAAAAGACTGACAAAAAGAACTCTGTAAGTCTACTACTATTTCTTGCAAAAAACAAGAAAGATGTCTGGATCAGTCCAACATAGAAGATGCAATATTTTTTTTCAACTCCTTAAAATAGACCTCTAACAACAAATGGAGTCTCTTACTATGAAAGACACTACATTTCATGGTTTGAGACTTTAGGGAAAAAAAAGTAATCATCTAAATGTTTGGCATGCATATACCTGTTTAAATCTTTGTGAGAAACTCACACTATAAACCTTAGGATAAATATTCAGCAGGCCTTCAGGGGTGAAGCTGAAAAGAAATTACATCTATATGGTTTGTGGCTTCCATGTTATCTGTGGATGTCAGAATTAGCAGGTTAGAACAAACACTGCTTACATTATTTCAGTATTTGGAATTCGATTTCAGTGCTTTAGTTTTAAAATACAGGAGAGGGTAGGGGAAGATAGGACAATGTGCTTGGCTTTGATCTTGTGACAGTACCCAAAGAAGTGTGAACAAAAGCATGGTCTTGCACAGGGCCTCTAAAAGTCATGTTTAATTTGAGCTTTAGCTGTAGGCTGAGTCAGCAGCTGCTTATGGCAGCGCCTGCAAGGAAAATGCTAAAGCCACACAACAAGTCACCACTCTGGTATGCATAAATTCATCTTGCTGGTTAAAAATTGCAGTGGCAACCTGAGTGGCTGCAGTAATGCCTGTTTATGTCAGTAAATTTATCCTGGATGCTGTATTGACTCTCCTTCCTGAATCAACACAGTATCTCCAGGATGTGCTCTATTTCAGCAAAAATGCAATAGTTTGTTTGTACCAATACTGATTGAATTTGTCTTCTGAGATGGTCTGACATAGACAAAAATGGTGCTAATGACTGTAGCCCAGTAACTGGCCATTTCTACTTCCACCCTCCAAGACCATCCCCTAGAAGCAGCTGGGTTAATTTCACTCCCTCCTTTCCTTTACGTGGTAGGAATAGCTAAGCCTTAGTCAGGTATCCAAAGTTTGCCGGTGCACAACCAGTTTTGATTAAATTCCTGGGAAGCTGACACAGAGAATGCCAGCAGCGTAAGTCTTACTATCTGGCTTATATGTAATTGGCATATAGGCAAGCTGGTTTCAGGGGTTTGAAATGTCAGGATTTCAGTTAGGTAGTAGTTTACCCTCTCTGACCAAATATAATGTAAATGGAATATGAATTTATGGAATAAATATATGGAATAACTGTATAAATATGAAATATGGAATTAGGTCCTTGGATAGCTAAACTGTAGTTGCTCTGTCCTACGTGGGCATTATTCTTTACTTTGGTAATGGGTTGTGAACCAAGTAAGTATAAATCAAGATGAACAGGATAACGTAAAATGTCCTTTAAATGCACCTGTGGTAGATCACAACCACAGAGTGGGTGAGGTTGCAAGGGACCTCTGGAGGCCATCATGTCTAGCCACCATGTTCAGGCAGGGCCACCTAGACCTTGCTCAGGACCATGTCCAGCCAGCTTTTTAATATTTCCTTGAAGGGAGACTCCAGAACTTCCCAGAGAAAATTGTGACTGTACTCAGTCCCCCTCAGAGCAAAAAATTGCTTCCTGATGTTCCGAGGGAACCTGCTGTGTTTCAGTTTGTGCCCACTGTCTCCAGTCCTGTCATTGGGTACCACTAAGGAGAGCCTGGCTCCCTTCTCTTTTAATCTTCCCTCCAGGTATTTACATACATTGATGAGATTCCCATGAGCCTTCTTCACTCAGGGCTGAACAGTCCCATCTCTCTCAGCTTTTTCTCACATGTACAACACTCCAATTCCTTCATCTCCTCTGCAGATCTTCTCTGGACTCTCTCCTGTGCATCCACATCTCTTTTGTTCTGGGGAATCCCCAGCTGGACACTGCACTCCAGATATGGCCTCATGATGCTGAGCAGAGGGGAAGGGTCACTTTCCTGGATCCACAGGAAATATTATGCCTAATGCAGCCTACAATATCACTAGCCTTCTTTGTGGCCAGGGCACATTGCTGGATCATGTCCAGTAGGACTCCTAGGTCATTTTCTTCAAAACATCTTTCCAGGTTGGCGTCCCCCAGCATATATTGGTGCCTGGAATTGCTCCTTCTGGTTCAGGACTTTGCACTTCTGTGTGTTGAACTCCATGAGGTTCTTGTCAGCACATTTGTCCAGCCTGTTCAGATCTCCCTGGATGGCAGCAAAACACTCCAGAGCGTCAGCCACTCCACCCATGTTTGGGAGGAGTCCTGCCCTACACTGTGCCCCATCATCCAGAAACAGAACATTTCTTTCTGAAGAAATTCCACCCTATACCTTACCCTAAGACGAAACCAAGCAATGGTAGAAATCAATGTGAGCATTAACGTGCTAGTGCTTAGGGAGAAAATTGTAGGTCAAAAGTAGTTAGAGCATTTCAAGGATCTTGTTATGTCCTTGGATGAAAGTAGCTTGGACTACAGGACTGGCTAACTTCTCATTTATTTCATACTGATTTGTCCTTTTCAATTCTGTGCTCACACCTTTTTCTTTAAAGAGGCAAAACTAGAAACCTTCACATTTTTGCTTATAAAAACAATGGAAGGAACTCATCCCCAATGACTAATTATCTCTGCAATTTTTACTGGACAAAATGTGGCTGAAATGTTTATAGTTCTAATGAACTGCAAAGCAAAAGAGTTTCACACTCCAGTTCTTTCACTAGTTCTGGTATACAAAAACAAATCATTAAGTAGGAGGATGTGCAGAGGCAAAGGGAAACTGACTTCAAGATTTGCCCAAATTTTGATATGTGAAAGAAACTAGGTTTACCAGCCTAGATAAAATAAATTCTGCTATTTTGGGGCATGGTGTCTCCTTGTCTTTGTTTTCAATTTAATTAGATTGAACTTTATTGAAAACAATCATGTGGAAAAATTTATTCAGGCCAGTGAAAAGAAAACTAGTTAAATCATATTCAAAGAGAAAAGTGGTTGGGTCCATTTGAGATTTTGGACAGATTCTTAAGTGTACTGCAGACTGTCTCTCTTTCTTAACACAAGCCTCTGAGCCCAGGCTTGTTTTGTGGTTTTATAATGAATCAGTGTTGCAGAATTAAAGTTCTCTGGTTCTTGTGTTGTTTGTTTACTTGCTTTGAATTTAATAGTCTCTGAAACTTTTTTCTTTTTTTTTTTTTTTTTTGTAGGAATTAGGCTAGATTATTGTAGGAGCAAAAAAACCCAGAGAAAATTGAGCCCAGTATTTCTAAATGGGTTATGAAAGTGCATGGTGGAAATAATTAAATATACCTATTTCTAAAAAATTTGTAAAAATGCTTTTGTTTAACTCAGCAGAAGTTAGGAAATCAGTTATTCCTACTGTAAGACAATCCTTCTTTGGAAGCTCCCTAGAATTATTCCCTGGCATTTCTCCTAACTTCTCCTTTTGGGAATGTAACCTGTCAGTCTAACTCTCTGCTAAGGAGAGGAACACAAAAGAAGCACACTGGTTAAAAATCAGGCAATTACTTTATAACTCTGGGCTTTCTTTTTTCCCAGTTGCTCTCAGCATTAAATTAATAACTGAACATACCAGATCTATATTTCATACTTTTCTCTTTACTGTCTAAACCACTGAGAAATAGAAGACTACATTTTCCTGTGTACATAGCTGAAATGCCCTTAGAAAGGAGTTCTGCTGTGTAAATGAGGCCAAGTTTGAATAGCTGTGTGGGCAGGCAATGCATACTAGTATAAAAAGTGGCTCAGAAGTCAAAAATTTCATAAAAGGAGCATCTAGTCAGTGGAAATTCTCTTGCCCTTGCTGTACACATGAGTAAAATTGTTACCCAATCTCTGTACATCTTTCTCTGTAGTTCTTTGCCAAAATACTCCTACACCTCAATTTTTGTGTGTTCCCTGTCAATGTTAGTGCTTACTACCTACTATATAAAGCTTGTGTGTAAATGAATGTGCACTGAGACCCCCAGGAAAGATACACTTGATTTTTTTGGCAAAATACTTTCACTTTGGAATATTTCTATACATGCTTTTATCAGAAACAATGTCAGGTGAGGAGATTCAATTTTTGCATGAATAACAATTGTAGTATATGGTAGAGATAATTCATGCTATATATGTATAAAATATTGTAGAATCCAAGCTATGTCTTTGACCACCCTGGCTGGGAGCAGAGTCTTATGTTTATTCAAGTAGTTCCTGGACAACGTTAAGATAATATTGAGTCTGTTAAGGTATGAATGAAACCTTCCCCGACCATGAGTGCTGACTTCCCTGGAATGCCTGAGCCACTCACAAGGACCTGCACCTGGGAAGATTGCATCTACCATACTCAAGCACTGGGTGCCACTCTGCTACATGTGAATGCAGGCTCTTCCGAAGTGCTCAGACATCTGTCTGGACACCTGGACTTTCCTTTGTCTATTCCTGCACATGTATGGCCCCAGTTCTGCATGTGAAGGGACACATAGGAACATTCGTCATTTCTGCCTCAGGCAGAATAAACTGTATATAACCTAGCAGAGTGAAGCAGTCGGGGTGAACCACTGGGGAGACGCTGACACTTTGTTGGTCGGATCCAGGTTCACCCAGTGCCTGCACTCGGGGTTGACACTGCCTTGGCTGTGGTGGTTTTTCTCGAAATTCTATTTTTGTTAACAATCTAATAAATCATTGTTAAATTTTCTTATAAATTTGGCTGCCAATTTGATAATTTATAACAACAGTGTTTTCTTTCTTGCTTTGTTCTCCTGTCTATGGTCCACATACCCCCAAGAAACCCTCCTCTGCCAAAACCCAAATGTGGTGAGAGTCCTGATCTAGACTGAGGAGGAGAAAACGATGGAAGAAAAGAGGCTAAAGACAGAAAATTTTTTAAGAAGAAAGAATGCTATTTTGGATTCCTTTTAGCCTTCTGCCATAATTACTTCTGTCAGAAAAACCAATGAAAGATTGAATCTAATTTTTTTCAAGTGTTCATTAAATAAGTCCATTTTTATAGCTAATGTAGACCAAGTGCATTTAAATCTATTATTTCTAATAATAATTTACTTGTTTATCTTAGTGTTTAGTGGTTAAAGGACCTAGGCATAATAATTCATTGGCAGAACGTGTTTGTTTTTCATGTCTGGACCAAAAAATCTTTCTAAGTCATTCACTTTATACCTGAAAACCCATAGATGAATAAAATGGTGCAAATGTTTTAATTAAATTTCTCATAAATTACACTACACTACACTAAATATAACAGCTTTGGGATGTGCCAAGTTTCAGTGTTCCTGAATATGGAAAGTCTGAATACTTGGAAGTTCTCTAGCATGAATTATTTTAAAAATTAAGGCAGTGAGATCTATAATAAAGTATTTTTGGCTTATGGCACCTAATGTGTTGCAAAACTTCAAGGATTTTGCTTGCTACACAATATTTATGAACATTCTTTGTAATAAAAGAAATACAACTCTTTGGTGAGGTAAAAAAAAATGCACAGAGGGAATAGAAGTATTGTTTGTGCTTCCTGTTACTGTAAGCTCAAGAATGAACAGGGACAGCCAGAAGGAGGCCTTGCAGGGGATTCGTCCCAGTGAAAGTTTTGCAGATCAGGTTTAATTTTGATTTTTTCATACTGTGATCTATGTACCACTACTTTCCTCTGGAGCTGATTGAGGAGGATGCTTCTCTTGGCTGTTGTGAGGGGTGTGAGGTACTGTCATAAGCAGAGCTGCCTGGCACCCTCTGCCTCCAGGCTCTACTCCCCCACTACTGAATTAGATCTCATTGTTTAAGTGAGGCAAGGAGTGTCTTGTGTTTTTATTTCTGTCTGGGGAAACCTAATTTCCCAGGTGCATATTAAGGTAAACAGTTTTTGTATGGGGGGACTTGGTTGGGCTGTGCACCTCCTGCAATTCATCTTTGCTTCAAAATGGCCACTGGGCATTTCAGTAATCAGTTTTTCTTGAGGAGTGCTTAGTGACTGAACTGTATTGCCACAGCTTCTGTACAAATAGGGTGCAGGGCCTATATTTTGACTATTAACCAAAATTATATAATCCTATGCAAAAAAACCACATCAAAGGCATATGTCATACACAATACTGGTGAATAAAACTGCAGAATTTGTCCTCCCTGTCCCCATTCCCCCTTTGGTTTTTGCATTCTTGTTACCATGAATATCATAATTTGTCTTCCTTTTTCAGGAAAAATTTTCAGTTCTTTACAAAGACCTAGTTCCTAATATATTTGTATTTTTTCCATCTTAAAACACTGTATTAAAGATATTGTTTTTACGTGTATGTGAATAACACAGCATAAGAACTGTATTCTTTTCCTACAGAGCTCGCTTTCTAAGCAGTTACTGTTATTTTACGGCATTTGGGAAATATATATGTACATAGATCCTTGCTAAAAGCTAAAATTGTATTCTAGGTTTTCTGTTGAAAATTGTATTAGATTTCTCAGGTTAAATGCTTAGCCATTTACACCTTCAAAAAGCTCAAAAGCAGTGTTAAATTTTCTTGAAACCTTATGAAAGAATATGATGAAGTGATTTCTAAAGCACTTTTTTTGGCCAAAGTGTTTTTGTTGGGATTTATGGAAAATACTAGGGAAGATAAATACTGCTTAAAAAGTAATATTCTATAATGTTAGGCTGATTCATCCAGCACAAAAAAAAAAAAGAAAAATCAAAGAAAAAGGATAATTTGTTGTATATGCTGCATGAATAAACTTCATTTCAGAGAACAATTCTGGGGTTTTTGTTACAGTGGTATTCTTTGAGCAATTTTAGCCTACACTATTGATGTATACATATGACTACCTCTGCTGTCTGAGACAATAATGTTATTAAAAGAAAAAGAAGAAAAAGTTGAAAAAAACATAAGTCTAGGCCCTGGCCTGGGCCCTGCCAGCACCAGTTCTGCTTTTTCTGCTTCTGCATCATACAGAAAAACCAGAGGACCACAAAATGCACTACCATATGCATGAAGTTTTATTATTTTTTTTTCTTCTCAGGGTCACAGATTGATCAAAGGGGAAAAAATCCCCCAGACACAACCCCAAAGTGTCATATTCAGAAGAAATATTTGGGCAATGACTACATAATATTACTGTAGCAATCTGAATAAAAGGAAGCGAAATTTCTATGCTAAACAAATCAAACCTCAATTTGAAGTTTGAGATAAACTTTACTCTTTCTAAAAGTGAGTTCTGCATGATTTTATTCCGTAATTTCCATTAACTTTCACAGTTAATGTATCCCAGTTTTATGTTTCACTTTTGAGTGTTGCTTGTGGAACAGTAGGTATAAACCAAACAGCACCAGTCTTAGGAAGGCACCTCATTCCTAGTGAATTAGTAATTAGGCAGGACTAGCAAGTTGACTTCATACATAGACTATACTCAGCCACACAAGACACATGTGAAATATTCACTTCATATAATGAATCATAAACAAAAATGCCAACAAAATGGTCAATTGTCTGTTCTCATTGACGAGATCCCTGACAATCAAAGCACTACCTTTAAAATCAATCAATATGTATAAATACGTAAATCAATAGGTATAAATAGGCTCCCATGTGGTTACTCCATAATTCTTAAAAGTTCAGCAGTTTTTTTTCCCTTGAAAATATAATTCAATAAAAAGAATTTTGGGCAACAGAGGACTTACAAAATATTACACAACTGCATTCTACAAGTTTCAAGTAGATTCCACAAGTTTCCATAACTACAGAGTACGTTTTTTACATCACTTTGGGGCATGTTGGGTCTAATCATAGGGCTGAAAGTGACCTGAGTAAACAACCTATCCAATGGCTGCATCAAGGAAGTACCAAGTACACCTACATCATTCCTGAGGAAATGTCTGTGTAATATGTTCTTGAGCACCTTCAGAGATAGGCATTCTGTTCTTCTCAAAGAAATTGTAGTGATGCCGCTTGGTGTCCTTACATCAGGGATTCCATGGCCCAGGGTCACCATCACCATCTTTCTCTTTTGCTTTTTGCTCTTCAGTTCTACTGCTTGAAACAAGACACATATACTGCAAATAAAAAGGCCAGGCTGGAAATATTAACATCTGTAAATATTAACATCAGGATATGCCACTGTAAATATAAAAAGTTCTTAGGAAAGATGTCAATTCTTGGTATAACCGGGTAACTGGAACCCGTGGGGAACTGGTGTTGGAAATAAACTCACATCTCTGGATATTTTCTGCTCTTAGGGTGATGGTGAATTAATATGATCCAGACAATGAAAAAATAATCTCTGTTGCTCTTGTTGATCTGCAAGGGGGAAAATCTTGATGGTTTTCAGTAATCAAGTCTTTTAGCTAAGTAAGATTAAAGCAGGATGGGCTTCCACTGGTTATGAATTAATTGTGGAAGGAAAACAGACACCAAGCCTTGAAAAATGTGTTAATGTTTAGCAGGAAAATAAAAATAATCATTGAGGCTATAAAAGTAGTGAACTTCATTAAAAGTAAGCCTAACAAAACACATGCTGTATTATGTGCTAATGGGCATTATATAACAACTCCTTTTTCCCACTTCCTCTCCAAAGTAAAGTTGGAAAAAACTTTAGTTCCTGAGTATATAAAAAAATCTTTCATTTGAAATACTTGATTTGAAGGCATTGAGCCTTTGGTTGTTACCAACATCTTTCAGCTTGTGATTTTTTTCTGTTATCAGAATGGGGCCTGTCATATCCTAACAGATAGATTGCAAACTGAAATATCAATGAAACCATACCACGTTTTAAAAACTTCTAACAGGAGGTCACTGAGTTGGAAATTATGGAAAAATGTCCTGCTATCATTCTGTCTTGACTTCATCCATTATACTGATAGCAAAACTCAGCTGTAAGAGTTGAATTACAATTGACACTCTTATGCAAGGAAAGATGAACATTTTAAGTTTAACTGTGGGTACAGTTTTAGCTTAGCTGTTGGTAACATATTGGAACTCCATTTTCCTAAGAATATTGCTTTCTCCTTTCTGAATAATTTGCCTATATGGTGCACCAAGTAAGAAAATGGATGAAGAGTGATACAGAATGATTCAAAGAAAGTTGAATTATGAACTGACCTATCAAATGTAAAGCTAATTTTTTACACTTAGTAGTCTCTTATGGATCATTTTACAAGATGTAAGTTTTTCTGTCATACTTTAGAATAAATAAGGAAATTCTATTTATTTTCAGCATTTCAGAAGTGTACTTTTTTTTTTTTAAGTGTTAGAACTGTGCTTGTGCTAGAAATAAGTTTTAATTCAGGTATAAGTGAATAAGTGACAAGTTAATATAGGTTCCTGGTCCTCAGAACAGTCACACACACTGGTAGACTTCTGCTTCTGTTTCTGAACTTTGAATCCATTGTTATAAGTCAATCCAACATTACTGAAACAAATTTATATAAATTTTACAATTTGACTTTGGGCATTTATTCAAAGTAAGAGATTTTAAAAATCCAACAACAAAATCCTGTTCATTCCCAGGAGATAAACCAAATTTTGTCTGCAGTTAATGCAACCAGTCCTTGTTAGGTGGGCCCCCTGTCATAGAAAACAGCTAATACCCTTGATAATTACATGCATCAAGGACTGTAAGAAGAATCATATTTTGCTGAAAGGGTGCATTATTTGACAGTTCTACAATTCTGTAACAAAAATTATTTTGAGGACATTACAAATTTCTGTTCTAGCTGAGCTTCTCAGAGCTCCTCCTCTTAGGAGCTCTGAGCTAAAAAGGTAAGTTGATTTAGTGTAGTACAGTGCTTCAGGGTGTATCTGATGCCTTGGATATAAAGAGCTGTACAATCCAGTTTCTGGGGATTTTCACTTCACAGTCCTTCCTTTTGTTTTCCTCAGGGAATCCTTTCACAATGGTGAATTCTTAATGTAGTTGCTTTCAGGCCTGGGAACATAGAATCTCTCCTTGAGTGGTAGATGTTTTACTACAATCATCTTTTTATATACATAGATATGCATGTGTTTTAAAAAATAGAGATTGGAGACCAAAACTCTTTCAAGAAGTCTCAAAATTCAAAACCCCCATTTCCCTGTTCCCCTGTGCCTCTGGGGGTGGAGGTAGCAAAATCGGGAAGGAAGTTGAGCTTAGGGAGGAGAAGAGGTGAAAGGAAGGTGTTTTAAAATATTATTATTTTTTCTTATTGTTTGATTGGTAATAAATTAAACTAAGTTCCCCAAGTGGAGTCTGTTTTGATGGTAATTGGTGAGTTATCATTTCCTGTTCTAATCTCAAACCATGAGCCTTTTGCTGTCTGTTCTGTTCCCTGACCACTGAGGAGGAGAGTGACAGAGGAATTTTGGTGGGCACCTGGTGTTGCACTATGCAACCTGGAAATAAGTAGCTCAATTTCTACATAATACAGAATGGATAATATCACACCTTCCTTCTTGATACTAAGCAGATGAAACTCAACAAGAGCAAGTGCTGGATTCTGCACCTGGGACTGGCCAGCCCTGGATGGATGGACAGACTGTGATATGAGAGGATAGAAAGCAATGCCACAGAAAGGCACCTGGGGGTCCTGGCCCATGGCATGTTCAACCTGAGTCAGCAGTGCCCTGGCAGCCAGGAGGCCAATTTTGTGTCCTGAGGAGGATCATGCACAGCATCACCAGCTGGGCAAGGGAGGGGATTGTCTTGCTCTGCTCTGCGCTGGAGTGGCCTCACCTCTAGTGCTGGGGGCAGTTTTATGTCCTGCCCAAATATGTTTTTCATAAAAAGTGCAAAGCTAATAGAGACTGTTGAAACAAGAGCCATGAAGATGGAGAAAGGTCTGCATGGGAACAGCTGAGGTCACTTGGTCTGTTCAGTCAGAAGAAGAGGAAACTGAGGGGAGACCTCATTGTGGTCTGCAACTTCCTCATGAGGGCAAGAGAATGGACAGACATTGATCTTTTCTCTGTGGTGATCAGTGACAGGACCTGAAGTTGAATCAGGGGAGATTTAGACTGGATATCAGGAAAAGATTCTTCACCTCAGAGGGTGGTTGAGCACCAGAACAGCTCCCCAGGGAACTGCTCACAGCACCAAGCCTGGAAGAGCTCAAGATGCATTTGGACAATGCTCTCAGGTGCATGGTGGGATTCTTGAGGTGTCCTGTGCAGGGCCAGGAGTTGGACTTCAATGATCCTAGTGGATCCCTTCCAACTCAGCATATTCTGTGATTCTTTGATTCTGCCCTGGAAAAACCTACTAGTAAGAAGAAATACTTGCTAAGAATTGTCCTATTAAATATCCTCTTAAGAATGATTTATCAAAATACACTCAATTTTTTTTTGTGTGTATAAATGACATTATTTTGAACATTATGCTGATTTTTAGTGTGTTTATGATCATAACTGAATAAAAATATTGTTTGAGTTTGAAAAATATTCTCTAAAGTTGTACTGACAATCACAGAAAAAGGATCTGAAATAATGCACAGCAGTAAAAATAACTTATATGTGTTTATCTCTGAATTATTCTTCTTTTCTTTTACTGCTTTTATTAAATTTTAGCAAGATGTAAATAGTGAGATCATACCCTCCCTTTCTGATTGAATAATGGATTCTCTGATGAACACTGTATATTTTTTTACTATGAAGAACATATGAAAAATAATAGCCCTTTATGTGGCTGCACTAGCCAAGGTTATAAGTTGGGCAACATGACATAATTTGAAAAGAACAGATGGATGAAGCTCTCAAGCCCTTTCTTAAGCATGCTACAGAGCAAACATTAAAGTGGATAATTGCTCTGGATATCATTAAATTATATTAGTAAGCTAGGAGATATTGAGAATAACTGTAAGAAACCAGGAAGTAAGAAAAGGAAAGTGCCTATGTGCATGCTTATTCTGAAAATAGCTGCTACTTTCAGCATGTTGAGCTCTGGATAATAGGCAAAAAAATGGAGATGAATTTGAAGTATTTAAGATAGGAAGAAATTTCTAGTGTACTATCAAACCCACCATAATTTAGGTCAGAATTTCACTTATCCTGTAGTATTATACGTATTAGTAAGCAAATAAGCTCCTGGAAGTTTAGTATTGAGTTTTGGAAATATTTTTTCCCCCTGAGCTGAAGGCACCCAGAGTAATTCTTTCCAGTGTGTGCTTGACTCAGGTTTGAAAAAGGGCTTGTGTGCCCTAAAATCTTACTCTTTCCCTTATTCTGATGGCTCTTTTTGGTCTAATATAAACTGTTATCTCTTTCCAGATGTTGATTTCAAGGAGTGATGGATTAAAAACCAGAAGAGATGATGTTCAACTTTGTACCACAGAAATAATTTTTAAAATTACAACTGATACCTGTAGAAGCCTGGTTAGATCAGAAAGACTGTATTTTTTTTAATGCTGGGTGGTAATTATTACTGATCACAGGCATTTTCCATTTTCCAGAGTAGTTCACAGTCATGTGGGTATGTACCATTAGCCTGGATGCAACAGGGGAGATCAGCTGATGTGTGAAGCCTTTCCTGAGTTTAATTGGCTAGTTTTGAATTTGCAGATGTTAGATTTCCAAATCAATAATCCAGTAAATGCACACAAGCAGATGTGATGAGACAGGGAATTTGATTTGCTGCTGCTTTTGAAGACAAATCACATTTGCAATGGAAGATGTTGAACTTAAAGAGAATGTGCCCTTGCAAATTCTCTTACCCAAGGGGAAATTATAGAATTGAATGTCAAGGTCATCATGACAGGCAGCATGTGCCTTGCAGGAAATAAAATGGCAACTTTAGAGACTCTGGGTTTTAACCTTTTAAGGAGGCATGGGTTTTGGTTTTTCTCTTTTTTTTTTTGCTTTTTCCAGTCCACATGGCAACAGCAGCAGCTGAGGTGCACAGCTGCATTGGGCATGGGCAGGGACAGCATCCCGAGAGCAGGCAGCAGCCAGGTAGGGACATGCCATGGGCAGGGGTGGCTATTGCAGTGGCAACCAGCCCTGCACCACTGCTGGATATGGTGGCAGTCACTTCCTTTGGGCTCCAGCAATGAAAAAGGGTGATGGCTTCAATTAAACACCATGAAATGCATTTAGTTTAACAATTAAATTAGGTTTTTGGACTGCTTTTTGTCATGTGATTGAGCCAAATCAGACTGCAGCAGCAGGAATTTCAGCAAACACGTTACCTGGTGATTTTCAGGTTTTTTTTCAAAATAATAGATGTCAGTCTGCACATATTTCACACCATGTAATGTTATAATCTTTACACAAAACACTGTGAATATGGAATTGAAGGGAAGTACAGGGTACACACATGATAGCACTTTAATATAAGAAAATACTATTATTTGAACAATATCAGAGGATGAGCAAGATAGAAGGAAGCATATGAAAATTAAGTGATGACATTGAGCTAATCAACTGTTTAACAATTATCTAACAATGTTATTCTTTTGAAACGATGTCTGTCCTCAGTGTACATCCTAGAGTGCATTATTTTTATTCTCTTCTATGTAACTACTCACTACAGTACTGCACAAAATGGCTGGTGAATGTCTTTCATGTAAAAAGAAAGGAAGCATGAAAGTGCAATGGGATTTTGGAATTTTTACAAAGGATTGTACATGGAACCTACCACTGGTTTTATGATGTCCAGTGGACTTCCTAGAATTCCTATTCAGAAATGTAATCTCATTCAAAAGCTAGACTGGTATGTAATTGGCAATAGTAGTGCAGCTACTTCATAACACCATGCAATTCTTTGGTTATCCTATTCTTTTCACTCTTCCTTGTGAATCTATAATTTGCATAACAATTTTACAGTGACTTCTTAATAATGTGTAGCATGTCAAATGTTACTATCCGATTATGGGTAATCTGATTTCTTGAAATCCATGAACAATTGCACTCAATAGCCTCAGTATGAATGTACAGGATCCTTTAACCTGATTGTCTCCTAGGCTGAGAACACTCAGGCAGGTTGCCTGTGACTAATGTGCCTAGATTAGCTTCTTTACTCTCTTCCACTGAAGTCTGCAGCAACCAGAATTTACATGAAAGAGAAAGAAAATGAAACAATTCACCCTGCCTATGCTACTCCACCATTCTGGTATTTACAATGTTGGAGAGAAACATCTGTCTTGGCACGTGCAGAGGATGTGTCTGCATATGCTTGTGAGCCCCATGTCTATATGGGTATGCTGATGTTTATTTTTTAAAATCTCTGAAGACTTTCTTCTACATCTATGTAGCTGGGGGTGGGGGGTGGGAGAAGGAATATATCTAGACACCCACTTTCCCTTCACGTTATTAAAAAATAATTTGAGATCTATTAAAACTGTGTTGGGAGACTGTCCTAAGAGGAGGAAGCCATACCTCTCCTTTCCCTATCCATACACTGTGTCTGAGGGTGGTCCTGGATACCCTGCTGTGCCAGCTGTGCTCAAGTCATGTGTTTGATCAGCTTGGTCCAGATTGTTCTTTCTCAGAAGAGACCTAGGAAGAGATCTAGAGGTTTTGCAATGCTCTAAGGAGTTTAAGTTGCCCATCTCAAACACTCTTAAGGCCATAGAAGGGCTTTGCTATGAGATAAGCACAGAAGGGAGTGACAGGATAGTGTGAACTCCAGGCCTGGAGTTTTGCTCATCCTGGTTAATACATCTGGGCAGAAATTCACACTATGGAAAAGTGTGTAAAGTAACTGCTTGTACACGTATCCCTGGTCAAAGATTACCCCAAGTTATGGGACAGATGGTATCTGTGACCACCAAAGAACATCAAAGCCCACCCAAACATACCTGCTTGTGTACCTGGAACTTGGACAGAAAAAGAAACCCCCATAGCAGGACTTTGAGGTAAGATAAAGGTGGTACTGTTGTCTGGGTGTTATTTCTGCCCTAAGGGGAGGTTAACAAAACTGGGGCTGAGCAATATATCACTGAAAATGGACAAAGAAAGCCAACTCAGCAACTGTGCCAAAAACGGCTTGGACTGGATAAAATGTAATTCCAGTAGGGGAAGATCATCACCAACCAACTGAAGAAACCCAGTGACTCAAAATTAGAGAGCCTGAGCAAGGGAAAATTAGCACTAGAAGCGAGGGAATCATTTAACCAATAGAATAAGAGAACTGTGTAGCCAATGAGCATTAATTTTTTGTTTGTCTAGATGTATAAATAGTGAAAAGTTTCGAATGACCTCAGGACTCCACCACTGAGAAGTTCAGGATAAAGAAGGCCCAATGGGATGCTGCTGGATCCATGAATGGTGACTATCTTATCTCTCTTTCACTTTCTCTCACACACACATATACCCACATACCCACCACTTCTATTTCTTTCCAT
This sequence comes from Agelaius tricolor, assembly GCF_023055355.1. NCBI lineage: Eukaryota > Metazoa > Chordata > Aves > Passeriformes > Icteridae > Agelaius > Agelaius tricolor. The sequence continues at coordinate 20,335,286 of NW_027269262.1, read as the reverse complement.
TTCTTAACCTCACATTCATGCTTAAATAAAATCTGTATTATTGCCTTCAGGCATTTGGTCTCATTTGCACCTTAATTTGAGCAGAGTAATCTCTCACTAATCGGACCTTAACAAATGTAATCAGCAGACTGTGCACCTGCTTGAACTAGCTCATTAAGCGAGCTTAATTGATAAAGAAACCACATCCAAACAAACATAAAACTAAATTATTTGGAGCAAATTATACATTCAGCTGACGTAGCACCATGACTTTTGTTAAAATTATTTCTCGTGAATGCCCCACTGAAACTGGGTACCTACAAAAGCCAAAATCTGAATCTGTATGTGGAACCAAGAGATACCCATCGTTCCTCTCTGGGCAATGTCTGAGATGTTAAATGTCCAGGTCAGTCTCAGAGTTTTGGATTGTGAATTGACATGTAATTACCAGTTTGAGAAGAGCATTAGGAGCTCAGTTACGCTGAAAGAAAGGCATTTTGTTCCAAGGTTATGACTTCTTGTTAACATCTTCGGAAACATCTATGTGTTTTTGGATATGGATAAGCCTAAAGAGTCCCTGTTTATCCTGAGAGTAGCTTTAGTCTAATAAATGTAGCTCTGGTCTGATAAATGTCTGCTAATATAATAAAGATATATATTCTTAATGAGTGTTTTTGTGTGTTAACATGAAAAAACAGAGATAAAGTATTCTCCTGTTGCAAAAGAAGTACAGTGCTTGTAAAAAGGCAGCCAATGAATAGAAAGCAGGCTCTTGTGTAATATCCAAGTCTTTGTTGGTAGTGAACAGATGCTACACCAGCAGTCCTGGAACTTTCATGGAACTGCTATGAACATGTTCACAGCATGAGAATACGGGCAACATGCTGTTCAAATGCTGCTTCCCAAATCCCAGGACTCCTATAGAGCTGTTGTAGTCTGCCTTAATTCAAAGGCATGCTTTAAAAAAGTCCCTTTATAGTGGAGCATTCTGCAATCATGTCAGTAGCTCTGTTTACAGCTGAAGGGCTGGGAAGGAAAATATGCATCTTGCTATTTCCTGACATATAAGAATCCATCTCTGGGTTTGAGATTCTTGGTTCAAGTACTAATAAAGATCCTTTTCAAAAATCATATAGTAACTTAAAGGAGTGTTTTTTTTAATCAGATTTTTCTTGTGCTGCAAATACATGCATTAAGAAGCTACCACTATACAGTGTTACAAGAATTTTTCTGTTTTCATTAAACACATTTTAAACACATGTGTTTAAACACATCGACGCTACTAGGCAAATATTCTTATACAGAATCTATAAAAAATGCAGCATAAAAGAAAAATTTTTGTTTGTTTTTGTTTTTGTAAAGTATTTTCAGGAGCATGTTGTACTACTTAATTCATTACTGCTTGCAATAGCAAAGGAAAATAAACTTTATTTAAATAGAAGGTCTAAAATAATGAAAGGGAATTACTGAGAACCATGATTATTTAGCAGAATATTAAACAAATTCTTCTTTTCTTCTGATGATAATATTTAATGATAGGTACAGTCAGTGTCAGTGATAACAAATACCTGCAAAATCAGGAAGAGGTAAGAAAGAGATTGTTAGAGCTCTGGGCATGTCTTAGATGGTATTATGTATTATGTGCTTTCAAATCCTCAAGTCCTCATGGAGGCACAAATCTAATCCTTAGTCCACAAAGAGAACATAAAACCACAAAGAAATAGTGAGAAAACTTGTTTATTCATTTTTTACAGTAGCAACCTTTTACAATGCATTTCTAGCTTAATGGTAGAGAAAGTATGTCTATATTAGTCTTTGTGCTGCCATTTTGAAGCTTCTTTGTACAAGTCTATGTTTTTTGTCTGTACTGCAAGAGTACAAATTAGGCAATTTCGGTACACTGTAATTACCTCTGAAGTGACTGCATCATGAGCATCAAATCAGAAAAATGTTTTTGGGAGAGAAAGAGATATCTACAGATGCCTTTTTTTGGCCCTGAAAAATAATAGCAGCTACTCTGCACTGTGGGTCACCTTCTAGGCATAGTTGATGGTACAACAATAACTGACTTAATATGCTACCAGAATTCTGGGAACAGGAACATTATGAGGCACTGGTCAATTTCTGAAAAGGCTCATTTAAAAGTATGCACAGCAAAATAATTTTTTTCACAAAGCCAGGACTTTATGTTTGAGTGATTGTTAATCATTGGAATAGGACAGGATAGTTCAAGCGCTTCCAGACTACTCTGAACCATGCAATAAATTACACTAAAATGAAATAATGAAATTTGTTTTTTAAAAGAAACCCTATAAAATGCTAATGTAAAGATGTCCTAATATATCTTCTTACACTGATTAATATGACAATCCCAGCCTATCATGATCAGACTCATAGTGTTGCTGTAGCTAGCTGTCATTTATGTCATGTATGGGCATTTAATAATAAAACATTTATTTTCCTTTGTTTACAGGCCTCAAACTATTCTGCAAGGCTAATTTTTATTCTGGCTACAGAATTATATGACCTTGTTAGATAGCCATTATATCCTTTGTTTGTGAATATGTTTAACACTCAAAGGCTTTGCAATAGAGAATTGAAGAAAACTTTTACCTTGGCCTCTCAAATTAAATGTCTTTCTCTTCTTTCTGTATGTAAAACATAGTTGAGAAAAAATGGAAATATTACTATCAGTGGCAGGACCTCTTTTGTGACACATATTTTCCTGTTTTATTTCTTCTCCCTCTTCCCAGAATAGTGAACAAACATGTCAAACCCCTTTTAATTAATCACAAAAATTACTGAAAATTTTTCCCATACTTGACACTGCTTCTATAACTTACAGCATGGGCTGAATTCAAGCGTGACATAAATAATTGTTACCTTTTTTTGTGTTTATTTAGCAGAGCAGCTGTGTATATCTGTGTACACATGCAAGCACAATACTGTATGCATGCTTTTTTGCTGGAACATTGTTGTGGGTTATTCCATACAGTCTCTGAGGGAGAATGGAAATTGAAATTGCATTGCAACAGCAATTTCAAAGAGGAATGGATCCCTGTGCCTGAGGCCAATTTTGAGGAAAGGAAAAGCTGCTTTGCAAAGCAACTTGCAGTCTATACAGAAGCCTATCATGCATTGCACAGGACTGCACATTCCCATAACCTCAACTGAACTTTTCAAATTTTCTTGGTGTTTTGAAAGCTTTACCTCTTAGAATAATGCATGTTTTGCCTAAAAGTGACTTTTATACTGCTCATGGTTGTACAACAAAAGCTTTGCAAGTCATTTGCCTACAGCTTAATTGTTAAAAGACAAATGAGAAGTACAACAGGACAATCTGTTTTTTTATTAAAAATAATTTTTTGGGTGGAGTTGGCTTGATCTGCTATGTTTGATAGGCAGAACACTTGCAGAACATAATGTTTCCACTTTTAAATCTTTTAGAAATACAGCAAAACTATCACTTGGTTCAGTGATGTTTTCTTGTTGCTTTATATCTACAGAAGTGTGGTTCAGATTTTTAAAGATCAGAAATACTTAAATTAAGACTGTGTACTTTTTACACCTCAGCTAGGAAGGGTCCAGATATCTTGGGGAAGACTTCAAATGAACTTCCAATGATCAGAAAAATTTGTCTTGTACAGATTTTTTGGTGTAACTAAGAGGGAAAGTAAAGCCGAGAAAGAAGCCAAACCCTAAGATGACAAAAGCAACAGTCTGTAAAATAACAACTGTTCCTTGTTCTGAGGAGTCCAGTCCAAACTTTAGAGACCATTACACCTAAAATTACTGGCTTATTTGGATGGTGGAAGTAAGCCTTTTTCACAAACTGTATAAAATGCCTCAAAATACCTTGGCAAGGTTTGTAATGAAAGGGAAAATATATTTGTTAAATGAATTGTTTTGGAAAGGAGAACCAGAGAGCATTTGAAGACAGAGGCACATCTTCTGATCTGCTACTGCAATACACAGCTGTTTTGATGTTACAACTTGTGTATCTCTGCTAATTACCTATAATTTTTGTCCTTTGTAGTGTAAAAAAGGCGAACTGGAGGTTCTTTAGATGAATGATATCCAAATGAAATATTGTGAGGTTCTGATTTTAGAAGTCTGATACCTTGTTCTGATCCAGATACAGATTTCTGAGATTTCTAAGTAATAGTTTGTAGCCTGTGGCTTATAGAGAATATCTCATTTTCTGTCTGCTCTGTCATTTTTTCTCTTTGTTATTTTTCTGCAACAGCTATTTTCTCTGTAAATCTTATTACCTTGTCTGCCAAAGAAGAATTCCCTATCATCATCATCCTCCTGGTTTCCTACTAGAGCTGTAGAAAGCCTGCATACTCTGACATCTATTTTTCAAAATCTACAAGCAAGTAGCTTACTACGAACCAACAAAAGTATTGACTTTAAAATTCAGAACCAAAAGAACGTCTAGTTGATATTTTCTATATATTCATGAAGCCATAAAACTGATAGAAATCCTATGTTAAAGATCTAATTTTTGTTCCCCACCCCAGCCTTTACTGGGAAAATAGATGCTTTTGGGTCAGCATTTTTGCCCTTAAGTTAAAAGCAGCTACTACTGGCACCATATTGTGTAGATAAAAGTATTTGTAGGTGTAATTAGAATCACTGGATGAACTGTCTTCTCATAGAAAGGAGAAAAGGTCTTGTTTCTGCTTCAGGTTCTGAAATAAATTTGGTTTTAGATGGAAGCCAATTGCAGAGAAAAAAGATTAACATTTACATTTTTGTGTACTTGGGAGGAGGATAGATTTTGCTTTGTTCTTGGTTAATTGTTTAGGCTAGGTATTAAAATATCAGAGGGAAGAACTTGTGGAGATAGTGCATTTGCTTTCCAGGATTAATGTGTCCCAGATGTAATTTGGGAACCACTTTAGTAGTGGTCCCTGACATTCTTTTGTGTAGGAAGTTAGCTGGTCAAAGTAGAAACTGACCAGGTCCCCACGATTCCCCTCATAAGTGCATATGACAGAAGAGATGTTAATTGATTACAGCAGGAGAACAAGACAACTTTACTACAAATGATTTTATAACTTTTGGAGTTATTAGATGTGAAAGCTTGAACTTCAGGGATCCCTTGGAATGTCTCAGTGAATATTACAAGCTCCATTTGAAGTCTTGCAGAAGTTACAAGGAAGGCAAGTATGTCTGTGGATTTTTCCTGTCTGAGAAAAATAATAAAAAACAATGTTATGACAACAAGCATTTACAGCATAAATAAAATTTTAACCCATTCTATTTTTCTGAGCTGAAATACCTGGGTTATACCTTAAACTAGGTAAGTGCAGAATTGTTGTGAGACAGGAAATGTGTCCCTGGATATATAATGACTGTGAGGAGAAGCACAGACTCCTATTTCAGTAAAAAGTAACATATTCAGTATATTCCCCTAAATTCCCATATACACTAACAAGTGGTGTCCCTCAGATGTCTGTACTGTTACTCCTCAATGTCTTTATTAGTGACATAGTGGGACTGAGTGCACCTTTCCCAGACTTGCAAATGGCTGAGTGGTACAGTTGATATATGTGAGGGATGGGATGCTATCCCTTGACAGGCTTGAGGTAAGGCCCCTCATGAAGTTTTGAGGCAATCACCTGTACTACCAGTGCCATTACAGACTAGATTTAGAGCAGCTTTGCAAAGGATTCAGGGGTACTGGTGGATGAAACCCCAAATATGACCCATGATTGTGGGCTTACAGCTAATCATATCCTGTGCTACATGAAAGGAGGAGGAGTGACCGGCAGGTCAAGGGAGGTGATTCTGCCCCTCTGCCATTGTGAGCCCTCACCTGGAGTAAGTCCACTTATGGGGCCTCCAGCACAGGAAAGATAAGGACCCATTGAATTGGGTCAAGAAATGGGCCACAAAAATATTTTGAGGGCTGGAATACCTTCCATATGAGGAAAATTTGAGAGTTGTGATTATTCAATCTGGAGAAAAGTAGGCTCTGGGAAGACCTTCTTAGATGACCTCTCAGTATTTATAAAGGGCTTGTAAAAATATGGAAAGGATTTTCACTAGGACTAGTATTGTTGGGGCAAGGACCAACCCTTTTACACTGACAGAGTGTAGATTTGGATTAGATGTAGGTAAGATTTTTTTATTATGAAAGGGGTGAGACACTGGAACAGTCTGCCCAGAGAGATTTGGATCCTCCTTCCCTGGAAGTGTTTAAGGCCAGAATGGATGAGGCTTTGAGCAACCTGATCCAGTGGAACCTGATCTACTCACCCTTGGGTGGGGGAGGTAGACGAAATGACCAGTGATTCCAAGAGTCCACCATAAAGGTCAATGGAAATTATGGAGTTATTCAAACTGTCCCATCTACACAGGGGACAAGTATATCCCCTGGGAGGAAGAATGAAGATTTTATTTTAGTTTCCAGTTAATCAGAGGTTTTCTCAAAGTCAAGTTTAGAATTCATGGGGATAATTTTCCTTTCTGGGAAGTTTCTGTCATTTGCTTTCCCATAGTTCAAATCAACCTTAGGGCTGCCTAAACGCTTTATTGTTTAAAACTTTAGAAAAACTTGATATGACCTTTGTGAAAACAGCAGAATTTTTTTCATTTTTTAGACTGTTACTGAATCTTGGGATTAATAAATAAAAATATTGATCTTTAATGAAAATTTCTGTGGGTAGTTTTAAACATAAGGCAGAAATTGCTTTTGTGCTGAATCACTTGAGTCTCATAATGAAATTTTACCCATTTTTCAAGAAACAAAAGGGTTTTGTCTCTACTTGTGCTGTCTCATAGTTAAGAAATTTCCAACATTTGCTGGAAAGCTAATATGAATTGCAAGTAACTTCTGTAAGAAATGATTGTATATAAAAAAAAAGTTCTGTACAACATTCAGTCATGTTAATTTCTGAGAATAAAATTTGCAGCTTTGTAAGTGGCAAGCTGCAGATTTTGAGTCTTTCTTCTAGTCCTGAAGAAGTCTTGCTTCAGGAGTTTATTAGCTAAAAATGTCAGTTTCCAACCTCTATAAAGAGTTCATCTCACCTTTTCTAACCCTCTCAGATATTGCTCCTGGAAATGTAATTTTTAGTGTTCAGGCTTTCAGCTTTAGATTAGAACTCAGATGTTTCATACTAGAAATTGAAAATCTTAACTGCACTCCTATGTCCCATTAAAGGCATTCCCTATTACATCTCATAAATCTATTACTCCATGACTTTTGAGACATTCACTCTCCACATTGGTTTTGCATAATGTGCTAGAGGCCAGAAAAAAGGATCTCAATTACTAAATTGCATATGCTGACTGTTTTCATATATGGTAGAAATTGATATCAAACGATACTGGTTGATGCCAACCAATCCGGTTTGGAAGAATCTCCAGAATTATGTGTGGTATTAATCTTCTAGCTGCCTCACCTCTCTTTGAAAAGGTTTACTCTGATATTCTAAGGATTAAAACTAGATTAACTCTACTGATTTTCATCAAGCTAAAGCTTGAATCAGCATATGGCCTGAGGCACGGGAGCGCTCGAGTCTCTAGATTTGGTAGGGATCAGTTATTTTCCATCAAAGAAAAGAAGTGTCATCGTGAATTGTGTATAATTTTTCATTAACAACTGACTCCCAAGATTATTTCTAAGTCTCCTGTAATCACTCTTATTTTTAACTAATTCTCATCAAATGATGAAAGGGAAGAAGTTTATTTCTTTGTGGAACTACTTTCACTGTATTTCTTAATTTTTCTGGCTTTAGAAGTGCAGTGTATTTGCCTTTCTGCTTAATGGTTAATACACAACTTCAAAGATCTTTCCACAGTTAATCAGCTGTAGGGAGCTGCCTTTCACTATGCTCACTTAGCAAACTGGTCTGATTTCATCTGGTATTCCCACTGTGGGGCAGATGGCAGAAAAGGCTGATATCTGTGCTACTCAGGCATGGTGTCTTCAGATGCCTGCGTCAGAACTGCATAATGTAGAGGAAGGCAATTTTTTGGCTGCTCACTCAAGATAACTCCCTTGAGTGATGAGGCATGTAAGCCTTCAGGCTCAAACCACAGAATTGTTTTGTTTTCCTTGTCTCTGCTCCCTTCCTCTTCTCTCCCTCCATTTCCCATTTTTGATGAATTAGGATATAAGCTTATTAATTCCATTCTGAAACACTTCTGAATGTGAAATAATATCGACTTAGTAATTTCATTCTGTTTCAACAATTGGAACAAAGCAGAATATTCTATTATGTAATACAAGTCACAGTGTATAATAACTGGCAAATGTTGACAACAATCTTACTGTGTTAAAACAAAACACGTAGGCTGCAATCAATCTCCTTTTTAGCTTTCATGAAACCTTAATGTCTGTGTTTCACAAAAAGCTGCAACTATGATTCTAATGTAAAAAGAAATCTTGAATGAGATTTCTTTTCTTTATGTTATTAATATTATTCTGCTTAGTCTTTTTAGCTTGTGTAGTGACAATAGAGAACACAGTTTGGTCTCATTTCTTTTAATATTCTTTCTATTCTGTGAATATTAGGTCCAAAGCAGCTCAAAGCAAAAAGACCTCTGGATTGCCAGATAAATTTCTATTGTAGAGTTCAAAACTTTAAAGGCCCTAAATGATTCTTTATACTTATTTGCATTGGATTTTAAGTCTGTATGTTATTTGCTGAACTTCATTTTTAAAATCTAGTATAAGATAATAGCTTAAATAAAGTACTGTAAAATAGTGAGGTTCTTGACACATTTCTTGAAGGACTGTGCACTCTGAAGTTTGACTTAGTTATGACTATGTGTCAGCTTTGCCTTTAATATTTACAGATAGTGGATGATAAAGACAACAAAAGACTTCTTCTTTTCTGAGTCAGAAAGAACATATTAGCTCCCTAGGTACTCATTATATAATCCTTCAAAGGTGGAGAAAGGTGTTAAATTCCAACCCCTCCTTCAGCTGAGTCATTTTGTCATTGATGTGCTACTAACAGAGTTACATCCAGTTAAACTGCAAGCAAAGTAATTCAGAGTGTGGTCTGGTGTGAAGGTTGTAACCCCACTCCAGAATGCTTGTGCCCCATGTCCTTTGAATGCGTATTTTTCCTGCTGTAACTGGCTCACTGTCCTTCAAGTTGCCGTCTCTCAAGGAGCTTACTGTTTTCAGCTTTAGGGAGCTAAAATAGCCTGCCAAAACTCCTGCAAAACTACATCTCTTGCCATGGTTTGATTTGTTTCACTGTAGGAAGTCTAAGAAAGGGACCTAAATGTCTAATTCCAGAACAAGTATTTTTTGTTGATTCTGGGATGTCTGATAGCTCTTGACAAACTAAAAGAGGTGAGGGAACAAGAATGAAAAAGAAAGTGGAATCCTTCCTGCATTTTAGAAAGTGTTTGCACTGATTGTAATTACAAGGGAATCTATAGAAATAAATAGATGAGAAATTAATCTGTAGAAATCAATAGAGGATTCCAGTTCTCTTTCTGACTCTCTCCTTTTCTGTTCGTTTTTCACAATCTTCATGGTATATAAGCAAAGATGGCCTTTCAGGTCATCTGCTTTTATGAAAGTTCCTATATAGAGAGAAATTTGGCCTTCGTTTCTGTGTCTTCCTTATACATCAACATGGGGAGAACAGATATGGTGGTGTCAGGGTATGGAAGAATTTTGTCTGCTGATGGAATGTGCAGATAGAGGGAAGAGGAATCATAGTTTGTAGAATACAGAGCTTTGTCATGACTAGGTGTGATTTTGAAGGGACCTACACAGACAGTTAAATTTTTTCAAGTCCAAATTCATGTCAGTGGAAATTCTGCCAATCAATCTACTGTCCCAAATTTGATTATTTTCTGAAATGTTCATTGGTACCTTGAGAATTCAGGAGAAATCAAAGGTCTCCATAATAGGAGCTGCTATAACTCAGTTCTCATTCTTTGGAGGTTCTCCAAGAAGAAAAGTAGCAAACCAGGTAAAGTGGGATTGAAATAACTTAGCAGGATTTATGGAGCTTGATTAAGAAACTAGGTTTCACATTTCATAATTTGGATTTCTGATTACATTGCTGTGAAAGCCATAATTTTATATCAAAAAGTCATATCTATGCCATATAATACCTAGAGAAATTATGAAAAGCTAATGCACAGTTGAAGTGAAAGGTGATGATATGAACAAACATGCATTATCCAGTCTAAGTTTTCTAACAGCATTTTTTTTATTAAACTACATATATTTAATGATTTTAATGTACTTGATTAGGGCTTATTTGTAACAAACACAGACATCTGGCTTTAAATGACATTTGTTATTTGCCATAAACTCTATTGAAGGCTCTTGAAGGTTTTGGGTTGAATTCTGAAAAGGAAGCTGTGTGTGAGACATTTGTCATTAAAAGCCCACAGAAAGTTTGTGTGCAAAAAGCAAAAGCATATTTATGTATGTGTTTCAAGAGTATAAACATAATGGAGATGGTTTGTAATTCACAGCAACTTTTGAGCTACGGGCAGAAATGGCATAAGAGCAAGTTAAATGGTATTTTTAGCTGAAAGGAATGATTACAAATCTGTCAGGCATTTTCAAGGCAAAAAAAAGAAAACTTGGATTTTATTTTAGAAAGACAACTAAAATTTGAAACATGAAAAATGAAATTCACATAGTTTTATAAGTAATCTAATGTGAAATTAAGATATTAGCATTAATATTAGCATGGGATGGGAGATATTTCTTCTGATTTTGATTTGCAGTCATCATTCTGCTGCTAGTTTTGTGTATGCTTAGGCTTTGTACCACATCTGGTGAGATTTGAAATAAAACATCATGGTTATAAAAGATTTGATGGCTTGAGACTCATAAATGGAAGTCATAGAGTTAGAAAGAAAATATAAACCACAAGCCTCCTCCTAATCCCACCCGTCTCCCCCCAAAAAACCCCTAAGCTTTCATCCTGAAGGTGAACATATGAAATATCCTTCAAGATCTGTAGATTGAACATTTCCAATGAGTATGTTGAAAATAATTGTCACAGCTGAGGTTACTTTTGGAAAAATATTGTATTTAGTATTTGTGACAAAACATGTACAGCAACTGGATAGAAAGTATAAACTGCAATATGATAACACACATAGAAATGAAAAATAAATTTAATTACTATGATCTCAAAAACACATAAATTATGTTCAAAAATACATTGCTTAATGGTAGCAAAATTATGTTCAAAAATACATTGCTTAATGGTAGCATAATAACAGAAATTAAATTAGAGTCACTTAAAGAAAACATAGATCAGTTTTCTTCTGAAGTCAGGATTGAGTTTGTTTAAAATTACAAATTACAATTATTACTAACTTCAAATTGTTATGAAATAAGAAGAATTTTATACTGCTGTTGCCATTTTGACTTTTTTACTGTGATGAATAAAGAACACTCCACTATCTATTCATTTTTGATTTTTCCCTTTTACAGCCTTTACATTTTAAGAAGTGAGGATGGGATGATAAAAAGATCATAAAAATTAGTATAAGAATATAAAATACAATATCAGAAACTGTTTTTGTGATTGACAAGAGCTGAGGATAAACAGCAAGTAAATTAGGAATTTGTGCAGAGCTGATTGGAAAGTAGTGTTATATAACTTTTTAAAAACATTGTTTATTCTAATTTTTATCTCAGTATTCTCAATTATCTAATTTCTTAGACTTTAATGAGATCTAGGATGATTATGGAAAGATACATCCATCAAAAACAAATCTAAACTTCTGTTGAAGAGACCTGTTACTCAAAAAGGAGGGAAAAAAGACATAGAGCCATGGCATATTATGCATAAAAGCCTTTTTTTTTTCCACTACCACTTTCCTTGTTCTAAAAGACATATTTGTGTATTTGACAGAAATAGGCTTCTTAGGTAGAATAAGCCAAAAGCAGATGGCAGGAATTTACATGAGACAGCTCCTAGCTGTTTCTTTTCATGCTATGCTAATGCAACTACACTGAATTTGTATCCTCTGCAGTTTGAAGAGCATTTTTGTTTTTTGCATTACTTGAGGAAAGAGTTTCTGTTAGTGTTAAATGTTTTCTGTCTGTTTGAATTCTTATTTTTCTTCACAAATTTTTCTATATCATTTCCCAAATGTTCAGAGTTCCTGTTTATTGATATTGTTTATTTCTCTGCTCTTATATTTCCACATTTTTTTTTGTTCTTGAAAGCTTTTGACTTCCTTTTCATGTCTTTAGGTATTTTACAGGTTATTGGCATGTACACGACAAGTACATATTCTGATCTGTGACGTATCTGGAGTGAAACCTTAAGATGAACCCTTTAAAGCTAATTATCTAAAAGGGGATATCTTGTTATGTGAAACCCAATAGTGTAGTTAGATCTTTATTGTCTTCCTTTAGACTGAAATATGTAAACATGGAAAATCCAAAATACATAAAATGCACTGAAGTTTCTTTTATTTTTAGGTCAAATTCTTTGCATTATCAATCTCTAGCATGTTGTCACAAAAGGAACTGTGAGATATTTATAATAGTTGGGGTCCTTTTTGCTTCATAGTTGGACCTTTTCTCACCTGAAAATGTTCCAAGACCTACAAATATGGTTTTTAGTACATTTTAGTGACAAGACAATATGTAACTGTAATAATAGTCATGCTAACAACAGAACATTAGAACTTTAATCTCAGAGTATTTTGTGGCCAGCCAATGAACATCTTCTGTTAATAAAGGATTTTTCTTAAATGCGACAACTTGTGTTTTTTTAATCATGCTGGAACATTTCATAGATCTCCTTTTTGTTAACAGCAAAAAGGAGATCTATGAAACTTTCATAGTGATAATTAATATTCACTTTCTCCACTGTTTTGAAATCCCATAATGTCAGCAGAGGTAAGGAAGAATCAAGATTTAAAAGACATGCTACCATTACCCACAATGTCACCTCTTTGCCAGCCTGTTGAAAGTGTCAAACTTTCATCAGCTATGCAGAGATTACAAGGGAAGTGTTTGCTTCCCTACAAAATAATATCAGCCATTTGTTCATTAGCACATTGTGGTGGATCAAGGTTGGGCATTCTAGTTTTTGGAAGACCCATAAAGCATGATTTGGAACTACCACTCAGTACATATGTTTTTTTCTTGTAGTGCAGTATTAGACTGTACACCTTGCTCTTTAAATTTCAGCAAAGTGAGTTTGCCATCCTCTGTATCCTTTCTATTTGAATAGATACAGATAAATACATTTACCTATATTTGTATTTTTTAAGGAGAAATTTCTGAAGAGTTCATGTTGGGGAAAAAAGCCAATACATAGTCCAGAAACAGGAAATTTTCTGAATTGGTGCTCTCTCTTCAGAAAAATCACATAAAGAAATGCAAATTGTGATGGTTGCATTGATTGCATATAAAATCTTGTGCAATCTTCAATTGCATATTTTCTATAAACATGTTTAAAAGACAGGTAAATTGTAAAAATTACCCAGTATGATTTAAAAATTTATTTATGAAGTAGCATAGGAAAATGTATTTTAAAAATATGATGAGATTGTTGTTGATCTTTGCTTTACAGACAACTTTGCTTTACTTTCTATATATCAGGTTCTTGTAGCAGATTTTAGAGTCATTCAACCAGCAGGAAACACGTTTTTCACAAAATGATGTGGTAATTGCATTTCTCTGCAAAATACATTGACCAACTTGCTTTAAAATTGCACAGTAATGTTTGTGTCATATGCCATTATATTGTACTCTTTGTGTGTGAATGAGAATGTGAAAGCTGAAGCTAACTTGCTCAAATAGTCTGGATATATTTGTGCTTCAAAAAAGTTATTATCAAAACCAAGATCCAATCTTCAGAAACTCAAACACCTTTAAGAACTCAATTATTAACTGTATTTAGTTAATTATCATTTACTGTACCTAGCTAGCAAGCTTGGAATTGTATGCACAAAAGAAAAATTAAGAATTTTAATAAAATTAGCTCTACAAAAGAATAGAACTACTCATACATGGTTGTCAAAATGTTTTAAAGTGATTAATTTAAAAGAAAGAAGCATCAGCACAATTTGAATTCTTTTACTCTCTCCTCCTACTCATTTTCATTCTTTTATTATTTCTTTTAGCAGTGTCTTTAGATACAAATGCCTTGACTTTCTGAGGTGTTGAAAATCCCCAGTTAACTAAAAAGAAGATAAATGGAAAAGACTAAACTCTGCTGTTTCATATTGTAGTGACGATGTCAGTGTTTAGTGTGGCTTGAAATAACATCTAAGATATGAAACTAAGAGGAGGCAATGACCTGAGATAGGTAATATTTCACAGATAGGGTCACAATTTGTCTTAAGGAATCATTGATTCATTCATCAGAAATGATCAAATTATGTAAATATACCCCTACATGATTTAAATCATGCATTGTGTAAGAAAACAACCAAAAAACTTCATAACATGGAACTTTAATGGATGGATCTTTAATAATAATTTAGCAAAATAGAGAGAAAAATATTTTTTTATTTCTGTGTCTTGATGAATTGTACTTTTGTAATACAATAAATTTTGGTTTTTTCCTGAGCTTTCTGTTTTCATGCTTCCTGAAGAAAATCTTACGCTTTTCTAGATAATGCAACTATTAGTTAAAATATTAATACCTTTTTTTTGTAAGAAATCCATTTTGTATTTTATAGGCTGGACTTTTATGATTTTATAAGGATAAGATAATAAAATAACATAAATAATTTTTTTCTTGTACTTTCGCCCTATTCAGATTGCATGAATACATATTTTAGGTGTTTAATTATTTCATTCTTGATAATTCTGAAGCCTTATTTTTGCCTGACTAAAACTTTCAGTAGCAAACTCAACTGGTTAGGAAACCAGAACAGCTATACTTCACAGAGGAAAACTCTTAACACTCTGTTTACCTAAATTCTGACTATCCTTAAGGCAGTTTACCTCTTTTACTGTCCTTTATAAAAAGGTGTGGCTTGAAAATACTTGCCATCTTATCAGGGGGCAAAAAAGAAGGATCCAGCAATTGAGGACTTCCAAGACATTTTCAGACAAATAGTGTGAAAGATGATAAAATTGTCAGTTTTTCTCTCAAGTCTCTTTGAAGAGCTTTCCTAGTTTACGACAGCAACAACAGCAGAAACCTATAATGACCTTTGATATTTCTGAAGTTAATTGTGTTCTTTGCAAGGAAATTATAAGTATGTAACATTTTCTTAGCTTCAACTTAATTTGCACTGTACTTGAGCAGTATATGCTGAAGTCTTCTAAAGGGAAAATAAAACAGGAGAATAGTTTACCTAATCAGTAGGTTAGTGGAAAGATGGATTTTAATCTCCATGGGCTTCTGAAAAACCTCTGCTTCTAAAACTCTACACACTGAAAATTGGCATGAAACAAATATCACAAATATAGGGATCACTGCCAAGCACAGCTAAAGGAGTCATGAGAAACATGAGTCTAAGTTTGCACCAAATACTTTTCACGTGTTATCCCCTGCTATGGATTTTTAAATCTGTTTTGAGGTTAAAATATTGTCTAATACTTGAAACAAATTGTTGTAAGGTTTTTGAAAATGTGAATACTATTTGCTCCTACTGAAATCACCAGGTAGTTTTAATATGGAGTGAGATTGCTCTGCAGATGGCTTTTTAGGGGCACATCCTAAGCAAAGTATAGTGGAACAATTTCAGAGAAAATATGTTGACATAAGCTTTGTGTTATTTACAAATGCACTGGTTTTTCTTTTTTTTATATTTTGAGATCTAATTTTTTCTTGCAATCTACTTCCTTGTAAGAAGGGAAGCATCCAAGTTCTTACCTTTTATTTTAAGGAGATATTTCCATCTTCTAGACTGATTGCAGCCTAGCTCTTTCTGCAAGCATGTTGCTGCTTATATACCCTTTTATGATGGATGGTATTGTTCAACATTCTAATCCCAGCTAGAGAAGTAATAGGTTCTCTCTCTCATGTCCATCTCTGTACATGCTTCCCCGTTACATACTCTCAAGTAACCAAGGAAGTTGTATTTTGGCACTATGGGAAGAAGGTGCGTACTCTATTACCCTGCTTTTCTTCAACATGCTCTTATGTTTTGAATGTGCTCTTTTTCCTATTTGCTGAAGAACCCTATTTACTAAGAAAAGAAACGAGTAGCTCAAGCCTCGCTTTAGGCTGAATGCAGGTATAGTTAAATGCAGGAATACATCCAGTGTATAGTGTTGGTCTAAAATTAAAAAAAAGAAAAAAATCCCCCAAAGCTGTACATGAGCACAAGGAAAGAAATCTGCACGGATGACTCTCCCTGAGAGCTGCAAATATTATAGGGTGAGTTACCATTCTCTCTGCACTGAAAGATCAGTGAGACCCTATCCAGAATGTAATATTTTAGGCTTATTTAAATAAAATAGTTTGCTCTTCTGTTAAGCAAAGGTGTTTTCATAATTTTGTTATCTGAAATGTTTAGTATATACTGAAGAGTTCAGTGTTTAAAATAGTTTTTCTGGTTTTACCTTTTGCTGTGTAAGGTAGAAAAAAATAAGCACTGGAAAGCAGGCATGAAAGAAAGGTCAGTAGTTTTGCATCTGCAGTTCTATATTTGCACAGGTTGCTAGGCAATGTGAGAAAATCATGGCTCTAAACTGCAAGTGTGTTTTCAGACACCAATTATTAAAAAGAAATCAACAACTGTATTTTGTAATATAGTTTAGTACATTTACCTTTCATTAATGATACTAATCTTTGACAATTATTAGGTGAAATTAATATTATACAGTCTGCATTTACTTCAGAATTGGTGGGCCCCTCCCTTGAAGGATCAGCTTATATTTGTCATACGATGAAAATTTCTTATTCCCTATTTGAACATAGGAGCTTGATCGCTTTTTTGCATTTTTGCTCCAAGAGCCATTGACTGTCACGATACATGTTGTGTGAGACTGTAAGAATGTACCTTTTTCTAGTTTTATGGCTACTGTTGAAACAAAAAGAATGATTTTTGCTGGCACTTGGCAGGTGTAAGCCATCTAATATATTTCTGATAAGGATTGAGGACGGGCTTTCAAAAGATTTACAGACTATAATATCAATGTATTAGGCCTGAGCTGTATAAGAAGGGAGTATAGAAAGAATGCAAATGCAAAGAAAGGGAAGAAAAGAAGACTGGAATCAAAGGAGAGGATGCTGCCTGCCCTGGGGCACTGTCTGAGGCTCTGCCTATGTAGATTTGGAAGCACAGTGACTCAGCAGGGCTCCTGGGGATGCAATCATGGTGGGGCAGAAGGTGAAAGAATTTTTTTTCTGCCTCACAGTGTCACTTCATATTTTACACAGTGGATGAACATGGAGAGAAGCACAAGATCTAAATGCTTTGGAGCCTGTGCTTCATTCCAGAATTTCTGACTCTGTTTTTGGCAATCAAGATCAATTCCTTAAAAATTGTAACAGTGAGAGAAAAGGAAGTGGTTTTATGAATTATATGCTAATTTGCTGTCTCAATATTTTACATGAATAACTAACTTTAAGACAGAAATTAAAGCATCAATTCAAGATTTTTGTTTCTCTGACGTTATACAAAATTCTGAATGTTCACTTTATCTTTTTTCTCTTAATATACTTCGTTCAAAACCACACATGCAGATGTATTCTGCTAATAACCTAGATTCTGCTCATTATAATTAAATGTCATCTGAGACAAACAGTCCCTTATGATTCCTCCCTGTTGCAGCCTGGAGGGGTTCGGTTAATGCTCTGTATGTTTATCTCTCAATGGCTCAGCTTAAATCAGTTTTAAGCAGAAAATCTCTGTCTGAATATGTGAAATGCTTGTGTGGCTACATAGGGTTAGAGTTTTCAAAAACTCGGGATTATGTTAATATAATCCAGGAGGTGAATATGTCTTTTTGTAGCTCACCTGATCACATCAGAAGGCACAGTTCAAAAAATTTGCACCAAGGGGCCCTGAGAGGTAAACCACCTAAATCATCTAAGCATTTGCATAAGTTACAGCTGAAGTGTGAATTTAGTTATTAAGGAAATAAAATGAAGCAGAGGTAAAAATTATAATGTGTTCTACTAAATGGCCAAAACTATTTTTAGAGTAGGAAAATTTTAACAACATAATATAAAGGAATACCAAATGAAACCTCAAGTCTAACATTAGGCTTTCTTAAAATAACAGCAGCGAAGAGAAACCTGGTTCTCTGGTTCTCAGCTCCCCAGGAGACTAAAATCTTTTCAGCTAGATATTATAAGTGCAAAAATAAATGTCACTAATGTTTGACTCTCTTGTACAGAGATAAGATACTGCAATCATGGTCAGCATAGTTTTGCAAACCATTTAAAATTTTGTTCTCTGTGAAAAAAGCAGAACTGCCTCTCCAAAATAACTTCCATGCTATGATAGAGCAATGTTTTAATTGTTTGATACTGCCATTGATACTCCCAAATGACAAAGTAGTTCTGTGTTCACATGCATGCATGCATAATCTAGGACACAAAACACTAATATCTTCTGTCTGATACTTCTTCATTTGGAATCACTAATGCTTTTATTAGTCACTACATCACTTACTTTCTTTGCTTTATTTAGTACTGCATCTCTCATACACTCAATGTAAAACAGAATGTAAAGGCTGCCTGACATTGTACACTTCTGTATTAACAGTGGTTGATACAGAATTCCTTGGTTGGAGTATTTATGAATGAAATGAAATGAAATGGAATGAATCCAATTATATTATATTAACCTAAATATAATCTATGGAGCTAATGCTTTATCCATACTTCTTATTTATTTTTTTCATTTCAATGACTTCAGGAAAATACCAGAGTTGATAAGATAGGAGAGAAGAGATTTCATGTAATATTATCCTAAGTAGCGTAAATTGTAATTCTTTGGGGCATTGACAGGCTGAAGTTTTTAAGCTGAATTTTTTTATCTTCACTGCCTGCTTCATGGCTAATGTGTTTTCAGTTGGTTATATAAGGAAACAAGACCCATTCAATCATGCTGTTGTAATGTTGTTGCATCAGTCCCCACTTGTTTTGCCTCCAAGTGCCGTTTTATAGGTTTAAAGGACATCAAATTATCACAGACTTTGTAAAAACCATCAGCTATGTAAGGGAGAAAAATTAATTTGCTGTCTCAGCTAAGGGGTAGCAGAGGAACTGAACAGACTTTAAACTCTGTTAGCTGCCAGCCAGCTTGCACACAGCTATAGAGCAGCCACAGTACTTGCTGTGCTTTCACCAGTCAGCATGCTAAAAAGGCAGGCAAAGGACCCAGCAGGTGCCTGGGATAAAGGATGTGCCTCTTGGCACTTTGATAAAAATCTACCCCAATTGTGCCATATTATTCTCATACTAGTGCAGTTTTCATATGTGCACATAAAAGATGTTCTGACCATAACTAGAGCTGTACATTTAACCAGGATGAAAACCTCATCCATTCATGAATCCATTAACTCTTTGTTGGCAAGAAAGGAGCTGGTTTTGAAGATTCTGACTCTGCTCATAATCTCTGTCAGATGTGATACTTTTATTACCCTATTGGCCTTATGTGCCCTCTGCCCTGTCCATGGATGGATCCTTGAAACTCAGACCAGGATAGCTGGGCCTTATACAAGCTTTCTTTGGACTCAGGCCTCCTTCACTCACTGGGTTTCCTGGACAAACTTCAAATCTATGTAGTGTAACAGTTTTGTCTCCTCTCTGGGCCTTGAACCTGTTTGGTGGGTAGCCTTGTCTCTTGAATGCACTTGCATCTTTGCTACAGCTTTGTGTCCTGACAGTTCTGACTCTTCAGTGAACCTTGAATGTACATGGTAGGTGGCTTTTCTCCAGCCCTGTCTTTCTGTCTTTGCCCACGTCTACTGCTATTCCTTCCTCTCTGGACTCTGTTGCACAGCCCCTGGGACTGTCTGGAGTGTTCCTTTGTCCTGTCTAGGGGTGCAGATACACCTTGTTACTGTGACCTGGTGTGGGATTGTGTCCTATTGGAGAGAGCCCTATCTGCAAGTGTTTCCCTTGGCTCCCGGGTCACCCTGTCTCTTCCAATGATCTTGTCTTCATTAGTCTCTGGTATGAAAATGTGGTGAAGCTTTCCTCCTTTAGTTTGCTTACCACTAAGGCTAGAAATCTCCTGACATAAAATGACTTTGAAAAAAAAGTTAAGCATGAAGGAATACTAGAATTAAGTTGTTTATGGAGTCCTCATTTGCCAAACTCTTGTAAGATTTCTGTCTGTGTCTGTTGCTATAATTACTATATTTTGCTCAGGGCACTGTAATACGTATTCAGCAAATCAGCAGGCACATTTTGTTGTTGTTTGCTGTATTGCTCAGACCTTATTTCAGTCACATTATTTGAACACAGAGATATGTGAGACAATTTTGCACATATTTTTCTGTGCTAATCACTGTTATACTGCACAGGCATTGCAATAATTATACTAGCTTTAGCCTGAATGTGATTATTTTACTAACATTTTTTCTTGCATATTAACTGTCCAAATGCACTTATTGGGAAAAGATTAAGCAAATTTATTTTTCTTTTAGTGGAAAATAAGCTGCTTAGGCCTACTGCACAGAAAAAGTCAGGTTCATGGACATTTTAGGTACGCATTGACATGCTGTAAGCTGTTGGCTTGCCTCTTCGTATATGCCTTCATGGTGCTTCCAAACCATGAATTTATCAATTTCTTAAGCACTTGTCTTTTTATCCCACTCATTGCCTTTAAAATCTGTCTCCCACTAACCTCATTTGTAGGAGTCAGTATTCATAGTTTCAGCAAACTGAAAATCAGAGTCTCAGTGGCAAGGAATTCCAAGTAGGGCCTGTATTGGCCACTTGTGAAAAGTTTTATTTGTACTCATAACCAAAACCCGGTCCCCAGACCTCTGAGGCAGAGCTAAAAGTAATTTGCCCATGAGCTCTTTTGCAGTGCTGTCTTTTTCCTTTGTCATATTCATGTTTCCAACACTTGTAACAAAGAAGCCAAGTCTTTTCTAGGAAGATTTGTATTATGCAATGCATATTTATTAATTTCTGAGGTAATTCAACCCAGGTTTGGCTCAGAAAAAGAACAGATGTTCCACAAGGACTTGGCCCTCTATAGTTCTTCAGTAGGTTTGCTTTCAAAGTGAAGCAATGTCTGCAGGTAAACATAACAGCTTCTGTTAGGTCATCTGCAGTTTTTTTTTGTTTTAAAATTATATCAAATAAGAAGAAAAAAAAAGGCAATGCATCACCACTGGCAGCTCTGCTAGGGGACAAAATTTATCTGTAGCAAGGCTTTCTGCAATAATAATTTCCAGTGACTTGCATGCAGTATTTTCACTAATAGATATACACAGTAGTTATTGCTGCTGTATGAGCCCTGAATTTACAGCTACTTAGCAGGGGCAGTAAGGGTTTTCTAAGGAATACTTTTGACAGTTTGACATATCTGACTAAATAAGATATGCCTGACACTAATGAGACATGGATTGTTAGTGCCAGCATAAGTTAGAATAAGTTTAAGGATGACCTTTTATCATAGCTATTTTGGAGGAGTTATCTCTGTGTTTGAGGTCAGTTCATGCTATAGCCTCACCCCAATGAAGGTGAATTAGTGAGGAAACTCCTACATTTGTGAGATGGGCATGAGACCATGCAACCAGACTGATGATCTGCCACCCCGATGGGTTCTTCTGCACCGATTCCATGAAATGAAGTTTCTCAAGAGAAATATCTCAGTCTGTGAGACTGCATCATTTTAAAAAGCCCTTGCTAAAAGGGCAGTGTTGAGCTGGGGTGCCCCTTTAGGAGAATGTCTCTGAACTTGGTATTGGGTACAGTGTAGGGCAGAAAAATCAAGATCTCAACAGTTTCTTGCCATTTATGCAGCACTAGTGGCACTTCTGCAATGGCACTTCTGCAAGTGGCACTTTTCATTCCCACCATAAAGCAGCCCCCAGCCAGAGAGTAGTCTGATTTCACAAATGGGAGGAGGACCAATTTAAAAGGTGTAACTTGATGTTTGATGCTGTAGAAATATTCTGAAGAAAATCATCCTTGCAAAACAAATTCGTTCATTTGACTATTGCAGGGGCTGCAGAGTATTTCTTCAGGGTTTTGAGAAATGCAGGTACCTTGTCTGGGACTTAAATAGCTTGGCAACAATAACAGGGGCCACATAGTTCACTATCTGCTTCCAGAGTTGATTACAAGAAGAAAAAAAATGTATCCACCTTATAATAAAGAGGTTCGACACTAATTGTGTAGTATACCTGCTGAATATTTTATAGAGGTGAGAGCTGCACACAAGTTGTCTGTAAAACTTATTTCAACAAATCATTATGAGAGGGCTGGGGAGGAAGTGTATTTGACAACAACATGGATTTTAGACTACCTGTGCTATATTTAAAATTTGGATGTTAGTACTTGTTCCATCACAGCAACTTTTATTACCCGCACTTGTTTAACTTTAAGGAAATATTTCCTAAGCTAATAAGAGACTTCAAGACTGGGGGCATCCTCAGTGGCAATGATTATGGATTGATGGAGTTTGTAGTCCTAAAGGATATGGATCACATATGGAGTAAAGTTAGGTCCCTGAACTTTAGGAATGCAAACTTCCAGCTCTTCAAGGAGATAGTCAGTAGGATCCCCTGGGAGACGGCCCTCAGGGGCAAGAGAGCAGAAGAGAGGCAGCAGATTTTTAAGGAAGTCTTCCATGCAGTCCAAGACCTATCAATCCCCAGGAATGAGAAACTGGGCAAGGATGGAAAGACCTGATATGGTTGAGTAGGAAACTGCTGATCAAACTAAACAGAAAAAACAAATGTATAGACAATGGAAACAAGGACAGTAACCTGGGAAGGACACAAGGAAGGTGTCCTTGTCCATGGCAAGGGGATTGGAAAGAGGTGATCTTTAAAGTCCCTTCCAGTCTAAGCCATTATATGATTCTTACTTCAGTAATTTTATTTACTGATGGAAAGGCAGGCAGTGTGCAATGGTGTGTTTAGATGTGTGCTCTTGCATCTCCAGCGATTATGAAGAGAACTGTGCTAGTAGGTGCAGCTTAGTTTTTTAAAAAATCTATATGCAATTTCATATTTTCTTTACCTGTCTGTGTTATATATTGATGCTTAGGTGGTTTAAAAAAACCCTGCAATTGTACATGGGTGGTTTTGTACTGAATAATCAGTCTGAAGGAAATGAAATTTTTTGTAAGACTTTTTCTCACCTTGACTCAGTTGTAATTCGGTAGATGATTTAGATGCTATTCTTAATCCAGATAATATTTATTGCTCCATTCTGCAGTAATTGGAAAATTCTCATTTCAACAGTGTTTATTTTATAACATAAGACATGTCTTGACCTACTGGTTTGTTCTTATTGAAGTATCTGGAATTCAAATCACATATATAAACTAAATGGCAAAGAACACAGTAGTTCGAGTTCTGACCTCATTCTGGTAGGTTACAATGACTGTGCAGAGGTGGAAGTAAACATATAAATAAAAACAATTTCCTATCTGCTTCTCATTTTCAGTAGGTCAGGATATAGAATATATCCAATATTACTGATTTATAGCATATATCTTTTGTTGTCTAAAGAAGTAAATGAACATCTGTACTCCAAGTTTCTCAGCACACTAATCCATTATAAAATGAGAAACTTGACAGAATATTTGCCCCAAGTGTAAATGCATGTGTGAGTTGTATGTAGGTGATGAAAAAAAGCAACTGAATTATCAAATAAAGATGAAAAAATGAAATTGGATGAAGTGATATACAATATATTTAATATGCTTAGGAAAAAATGATTTTTTTCTTGAATAAATACTTAGGTTAGATCAGTTTTATTTTGCAGTTTCAGTTTCGTACACCAGGATACTGTACCATTTAAGGTCACTACTTAATCTAAGCACAAGCTTATCCCTCCTTTTCTGTGCCACAACAAACATTTATAGGTTTAGAGAGATACACCTAGTGACTATCCATATCTGGACTAGATTTCTACTACCTAAGTTACCATTTCCTATCAATCAAAAAGCTGACTGAATGCATTTCTTCCTTGTTTCCTTTAGTTAGTGAATTGCACTGGTCAACATTGTACCTGTTGAAAGAGAGAACAATGTTTCAGAGAGAAACATATGTGGGAAGCCCTGAATCAAAACTTTTATTTACTGGAGAGGTGCTCATCCTTTTGTAGGTACATGGACTCCTGACTTATTACACGTTTCTTCAGATCAATCCTGTAAATATCTATTCGCCAGAGAACCAGCAGAAGAGACACTTCCAGTTCTGTGGAAGAGGTGAGCAGCTGTTTCAAGCTGCAATTTGAGCATTCTGGAGTGGGATGACTAAGTTGCTCAACTGGAGCAACCTTCTGCTAATAGTGTTAGCATTCCTAACACTATTAGCCTGAGTACAGGCATGTTCCTAATGAAAGAGAGAAAAACTTCTTCATTCAAAAATAGAGCAGTAAATGCTGATCTTTTTCCACTGCCAAAAAGAGATCACTATGCATGCTTTCTTGTAGTGAGATATTAGCACTTTACAATCTTGCACAAGATATGATACTGAAGAGGACAACTGGTATAGATGTCTTGTTTTTCTGGAGAATTCTTAGAAAAAACCAACAACAACAACAACAGCAACAAAAAACCAAACCAAACCAAAAAAACGCACAAAAACCCCCCAAAAAAACAAAAAAAAAAAAAATCCAAAACCAAAAAACCCCAAAACAACAACAACAACAAACCCAACCAAAAAAAATCCATACAATTTTTCCCCTGAAAAGCCCTGTCATTTTGCCACATTTTAGCCTTTGGACATTTTTCTGGCTGGCTAAAATTGCCTGAATTTCATTTTTGTGTTTTGGAGGACCTTTTTGCATTTTGCAATTACAATAGCAGAAGTAGGTCAGGGAGCAGATGCTCTGACTGTGGAGACTTTAATGGTGCCCTAGACAACTGACAGTTCAAATGTCTAAGATCCTGTCCACAAATGTCATGACTTAAACACTTCCTATCATGCTCAGTTTCATAAGCTGGTAAAAAAAAACCCTCAATAAGCAATTTTATGTCTCTAATTTTTGACAGAAGATGTTTTTTCTTCAATCTTTCTTAATTTCTTTATTCAGATAAGTATATTAAAGATGAATGTTGGAATTTTAGACTTTTGATTGGTCCTTTTGATACATCTAATTTAGGAGCTTTTCTTAGTACACTTGAAACAGTATAAATCACCTTTTTAAGCATTGTTTCTCACATGATGAATTTGGTACTTGGTTAGTACTGAAATTTATAATTTTAGGAGATTAAAAGCCTTTTGCTAATTCATAGCTTCTGGTCCACTCAACATTTTAAACAATGGCATAATTTTTGATAATGACTTGGTCAGTCAAGTATGTTCCATTTTGATTTTGAAATAAGAAATTATGAAACTGACTGTCAAAGCAATTATGTAGGAAAGAATTTAGTTTGAGGTAATTATAGCATAAGATTGGCTATCCAGGCAATTATTAACTAACTGCATCAACTTATGGGAAAATTAAGCATTTTTTTCATAATCCAGAAATGAATTTTCTTTACTCTGTGTATGCCTTGTCTATGATATACATTATTTTTCATTAATCTTCTTGCAAATAATCAATTACTGTATAATGCTTGAACAT
Source organism: Agelaius tricolor (assembly GCF_023055355.1). NCBI lineage: Eukaryota > Metazoa > Chordata > Aves > Passeriformes > Icteridae > Agelaius > Agelaius tricolor. Next base: position 20,309,655 of record NW_027269262.1, on the reverse strand, counting down.
TTTCTTCCTGCAATACCTCTTTCATTTCTTTCACTCTCTGACATTAATATGCTTCCAATTCTTCATTTGCATGGGAGGTTGTTTGTTGGTAGAAACCAAAAAAAGGATATTTTTTGTGGCATGAAAAGACATGTGAAAGCTTGTAAGAACTGGATAGAACCAGTTTGTTTGTTTTCATTCCAACCTTTAAGCAACATAAGTGTTACAGCAGTGGTGATACATAGTGTTGAAGTTGTGTGTTGATGACTTCAACCTCCTAGTTGCAGGTGCTGTTAAGAAGGAAATTGTAAACATTTTTCCAGCAAAGAATCTCCTTCAGTTTTAACATGTGTTCTCCCCCCACACCCACCTTGGCAGTCTGTGAAATACCAGTTGAGATGTATCCATCTGTTTTTTTGAAAATAAAACCTAAATAAAACCTATTATATTTATGATTCAATTAATCTCTGGAAATAAGCTACATAGTCATATGAAATTAGAATGCTCACACTGTTTAAAAAAGTAAATAAATTTAGTAATAAGCACTTTCAATTTTAAAAGAGTTAGGTCAGTAGAAATCAGACATTGAGATGTGACATATCTGAGAGGCCAAAAAGTGACCCCTAAACTCTCCAAATCTGACTAGATAAAAAAAGCATGCACTGTGGTTAATCAAGCAGTGTATTACATGGACCTACCATACACATGATTTATTAGAAATGTAAACTCCTCCTGAAAGATGTGATGTGGGAAAATTTGCTTTTGAGACAGAAATTGTCTGTGATGAATATTTTGACTACACTAATTGAAGTTTGACAGGACATCTGATTTATATGTAATTCTGTTCCAAGCCTGTTGAAAGATGGAATACTGAACACGTAGGCTTGTGATCTGGGTCACAACTTGTAAAATCTCTTTACCTGACAGATATATTTTGTGCTAGCTGCAAGAATTTTTGTTAGCAAAAAACAAGAACTATTTTGCGTACCTCTTGCCTGATGTTTGGAACAAGGCTTTGCTGTGAAGTAGTTACTGACTTAAAAAGTCTATATTGTATAGAACAACGATTTTGTCTGTCCAGAAATGTGGAAAATATTGACACCAGAGATGAGAAATACAGTACATAAAGATGAAGCAAATAAGTTTATTGTCTGAATTTATAATTACTCTTTTGAGCAGAGGAACATTACTCACTTCAAAATACCTATACCTTTCTTTAACTCAATAAATGATTGATTTAGAAGGGTATGCTGTAATGACGTGAATAAATGATATCAGGAGTATAAAATAAAGTCTGGAATTATTGGTAAAAGAGGAATTTCATAGAGGGAGATCACTGAGATATCATGGTTGATTAAGTAAATTAATTAAATTTATTGAGATAAATACATATCCTGCTGATATGTTTCATGGTTTCTTCTTGGTGAGTGTATGAAGTCTGTTAGAAATTAAAAATTGATTTCTATTCATCACTTTTTTCCTTAGCCCAGCCTTCAAAAAAAAATGTTATTGCTCTGTGATTTAGACTACATTTATATGATGACTTTCATTTCAAATTGTGCTGTTAATACCTGTGAAAACTTAATCCTACCACGAAGCACTATGTATCATTTGCTTAAAATTAAAATTTGTGATCCATGCATAGTTTTGACTGATTTTTGGAAGCAGAAGTCATCTATCTAGCGCAAAGGATGATATGAACTCCAACATTCACTCACTATGCAGGAATGTAAAGAATTTAACATATGCAAACCTACCGATTCACAGAAAGTATAAAGAAAATGTTTTATATGTGAAAAAGATCCTTCATGGGAGTTGTCTGTTCTTTGTTGAGGTTGATATTATTTAAGGGTACTGAGGAATGGGAGCAAGCTGACAAACTTCCTTTTAAGTGTGTGGCACAGCTGACCCAGAAGATCCCAGAAGCCACGGTCCAGGAAGGTTTCCTGACAGTTTGACCACCTTTCTTCTTTTCAGACAGTCTACCAGACTGCTCTTGGTTTCTAGGGGATTTTCCATGTTATCCTTCTGAGAACCAGGATATGCCACATAGTAGATATTTAGATTCATTTGTAATTAAAAAATTTGAAATATGAAAATCCTCTTGCTGTTTGTCCTGTTCTAATTTCAGTTGCTTTTTAAATATTAAGATTCTTAAATAAAATAGTTCTAGGGATGTATTACTCACTTCTAATATGAAGTAGATTGCTTATGTCAATTAATATAGGATTATTTCCAAGAAACAAATATGTATCTATCTCAGCTAATATGCTGCAGGAGGTAAAATCCTTGGAATAGAAGGGTAACATGATATTTTACACATGAAGATTGTGGCAAAGGACAAAAATGCTTTCTTGACATAGAGAGAAGGCTGTGGACTATCTGCTTTTGCTGGAATATTGTCCTTCACTAAGTAACATTTTGTAAACTAACTTCTTTTCCTTTTGTAAGAAACATTGAAAGTCTTCCACGACTAATTTGAAGAAATCACAGAAGCATAAGTGCAGGCCATACAAATAGTGGTTTTGTTTACTTTTAATTCTCTTTGGATGCTTACCAGGGAAGCTGGGCACTGGAGCTGGCAAGCTAAAGAATGCTTTTTTCTCCGCTAAAGATTTTGCATTTCAAAATGAAACAAGCCAGGGCAAACAAGAGGACATAGATAGACACAGGAGCATGTTGACAGTACCATGTGGTCATTTAGTAGGGCCATATTTGAGTTGGTTTTATTTTACTTTGGTAGTTTGAGGCTTTTGAGGAGTTAGAAAGCATGAACTTTATATGAACTATGGTTTTCTGGGTGCCTGATGGCTGAGCTGCAAGGCTCTCAAGCTGCATGTAATTGAAAAGACAACATATATTGGTGTGTCAGGAAACATCACTTACATCTTTTGATGCTGCATTTAGATCTTATGGAAACTTAACAACAGACACTCCCTCAGGTCTAGAATAGCCATTATGAATGGACTCCTACAAACAAGTGAACAAATACAGACTTTTTAAAAAAAATATCCTCTGGAAAACAAATTTTGGTAAAGTCAGTGGAAAAGTAGAGCATAATTAACCCAGCATGTTTTCCATAACAACTAGTCCTTGACTTTGTGTTCAGTACTTGAGGTGAGGGGTAAGGGCTGAGGTAAATGACTCTCCTCTTCTTTAGTCATGCTTTAATTCCATAGCTACATGAATGGGGAGGAACAAAATGCTTGAATTTCAGAGTGTGTGAATTTTGACCAGCAAAACATTTTCTAACAGATAGTGCTTAACAGGACTCACAAAACTGCAGAGATCTTCTAAGGTCCAAAAAGTGAAAGGGTAACTTCTGCCTCCATGTTTTTTTTTTAAATAAAATAGATCTTTAACTCTTGGTTTTTCAGAATTAAACAGATATGAAGTAGATTCTTCAGTAGAGTTCACAAAGGTTTAAGACAACATAGGTTTATGACTGGTCTGAAAATTGCAGGATTAAGGGGATTAAAGGGTCTCTCTTTTTGCCAAGGTTGTTGAATTTGGAATGCCAAGAGTCTTTCTCAAGGCTGTCTTAAACATTTTTTCAGTCAGAAAATAAGTGATATTGAAGCTGTTTTTCTTATTGGCAGTTCCTCAGTAAAATAATTTTTAAAAGAAAAAGAAGACAAGCTTCTGCAGCAACAGAACAAAGGGATGAATACTATTTTTCTTGGAGAGGTGCAGCTGAGTTTCTCACAAGAACAAAACTAAATTTACCTTAGTCTAGTTAGTTGATTTTTCTTGACAAGTTTCTGGAATGTAAGACAGGTCTCAAACATGTTAGGGTTGATTGGTTTGTGCAAAAAGAAGTTTGCAATCAAATACTTTGTCCTTTCATATTTTGCAGAGGATCTTCCAGGAAATGGCAAAACAGTATCTTATTGATGAATTAAAGAGGTGTTGCAACTTCATAAATGAAGATCCTCTAACAATTAATTGAAGCTTAACTTCCTACTGAGGCAGCACACACTTTCATGGTACCTCAACGATACTTGTAGAGAGCCATCTGGAGCTCATTAACAGGAATTAGAAATATTGTGAAGAAGAAACATTAAAGAAATACCTGCCACTAAACAACTTGTGAGCAGCAGATGATACCATAGAAGTATTACCTCTCTGCCTTGCCTGGCACTTTCATTTCTGGACTAAGCAACAATCAAAAAGGATATACCTGATAAATGTTTTCAGAATTACATCAGTATCTTAACTGAAAGTGACTTCTTTCTGGATGACGTATTCTCTCTAACTTCTTCAAATAAAGCAGTAAAACCCTAAATCTTCAGTTCTCTCTCCCCATTTCTTTTTTTTTTTTTTTTTTGCATGTGCAGAAGTATTTAATAATCCACATGCTCTTAACTTTCCTCTGTATTTTCATTACTTATTTGTTCTGCTAAACAATGGTATGTGCAATAGAGAAATTGTTCAACCTTTCCAAATACTGAGAAATCCCACATTGGAATAGTGGCGAATATTTTTTTAATCTTTGTGAAAAAGAGTGGTTTAGAAAGAGCTTCTTCAGCTGTATCCATTTCATGCAGAACTGCAGGAGCTGGTTTTCAGCAGGGAAAAAAACAGACCATACTAGTTTTTAGCTTCCTTAACTCATAAGCACTGCAGGAAGTCAGATCTCCTGGTGTTACTTGAGGTCTATATGGAAACAACAAGAAAATGGTTGCCATCAAGCAAAAAAAAAAAAAAAAAAGAAAAACCAGAGCTCTTTCCACATAAGCAGTAACCAACTCTGCACACTTATCTAGCTGCAAAAATAATCATCTGCTTTATAAGTAATTTTTGTTCATTTTGGTTCTCAATAATAAATGAGTGATACATTTCACATATGACAGTTTTTTCTTAATACTCTATAGTACTAAGACATTTTTTTGCTTATTAAATTTTGAGAAAGTAATGCTGGAATTCAGAATGTTTTCAAAAGAGCGGTGGAGGAGATCTCAAGAGTCTATTTATGAGCCTGAAACAGCAGCATTTCCAGGTTAAATAAAGTCGGAATTTTTTATTTTGTCAGTTGCCAGATACTTTTCTAAAGCTGTAGAAATAGGATCCACATTGTGCTTTTCCAGAATGTCTAGATCTATCTGGTGATTTATTTAATTCTAGCTTTGCAATGAAACTTAACACTGATAGGCTTGACTGTAATATTGGGATGCTATTACTCTTACACAATGCAATGACCTTAAATTTAGGAAAAATTTTGACAGTAAAGGGAAAATGAGATCCAACTTTAGTACAGGTTTATTGAAGGTAGGTCATGCCAACATAAGTGGTAGGGGGAGTATGAAATAAAGCAAATACTGTAATCGACTGATGTGAGTAACACTTCATAAGGTGTCATAAAAATGGAAAAGAAATAATAGAAAAGGTCACCAACACTTTTTTTTAAGGAAGAAGACCATTGGTGTGAAGTTTCTGGCAGATTTTAAATATTCCTTCCTCATATTCACTTTGTTATTTACTTTGCATGTTATGAAATTTATTAGTGTATAATGTGTCTCAGGTGAACTCCAGGACTGTAACAGAAGTTCAGTGGTGCTTTGTGGTACAAAAGACACTGACATGAATGCAAAATCTAATTCTGGAATTTCTGCTGTCTGGAATTTACGCTCTGAAGTTAAAGAAGATCGATCTGAGTGTGATACGTTAACCTAAAATAAAAATGTTATGCAGCCATTAAAGAAATTAAAGTATCAGAGGGGGTATTGTCAGGTGCTGCTGCCAATATTCTATCAGTCATGATACCTTCTTGTCTGGGGAGTGGCCATCTGAACTCTAATAAGAGCAGTGGTGGCTGTGGGTAGAAATTGGGAGATTGAAGGAGCTCATCTCATACCAAAAACAGTGTGGCATGGTCAGATCAAGCCAGTGCTTTTTTGGCTTTGTGGGACAATAAGTCCTCTGTAGAAAAGCAATCCTTGGAAAATTGGAATAAATGGGAGGGGGGGAGGGAGAGGCAGGAAGAGTTATTAGTGATCAATGCAATACTTTGTGAAAACAGCATATATAATTTCTGAACATATGTGGGACTTTTGTATAGTGCCAGGAATTTAAAAAGCAATTTACAATGTGTCACATATGCTTGGAGAATTTAAGGAACCTAGTGGAAAGAGACAGCTTTGAAATATTTCTTGATAGTTCAGTAATCCATTGTTTGACTATAAAATGTTAGAAATACCTAAACTATTTGATGTTAGAAAGGAAAATTTTTATACTTTTCCCCTTATCTATCAAGATAGAGATGTAGCCAAAAATTTTAGTAATTAAGGTAAAAGAACACGTAGACTCATGAATTATACAGAAAAGTAAACAAACTGATCTCTAAAATGTTTTTCTTTTTAATATAGTTATTTTTTTTACTTCATCAAGCCATGAAATGAAATGAGGAAAGAAAGGTATTGAGGCATCCCACAGCAAGTCCAACCACAAGTTAACTTCTAATAATCTTTGAGAAGTAATCAAGGATGCTTTAAATACTGCTCAGTGCAAAATGCAAAATTATGTCACTGGAACAATTAATTACTTCTTTGGTCTTTTAAAACATAGCTACAGCTGAATATCTTACTAATTTCCCGGATAAATACTGCAGAACACTTAATAAATTAATTGGCAAAAAATGTAGCTTAGAATCTTATTCTTGAGCTAAAATTGTCAATTTGCAATTTATCTAGATATTAGGAAATAACTAATCTCCATGTGTTGTGAGATATTTGTTTGGTTTTTTTTTTCCCCTATTAATTCTAGTATTAATGAAGGTTTTGAGTGCTGGGTGGGAGAGGGGCATTTTTTACTGTTTATATAAACTATGGTATTTTCTGACATTTGCAGCAACTGCATACTGGTAAACTCTGGTAAACTGTCTGAGAAAGATGACTTTTAATCCTGTCTTTCCAAAGTTCATGCTCAAGTTTATATGGCAAGGGTCTGAGAGCCATTCAGGGGAGTAACATCTGAGTTCTAACTGCATACAATATGAATTGTCTGTGATGGATACTGCAACTGTTCCTGAAGTATGCTTTACCTTGTCGTATATAATGAGAAAAAAAATATTTTGGAAGAATAGACTTTCCTGATTTTGGGAAAGGAAGGCAGGAAAGAGTGAGAAAGAAACAATACAGTAAATAAAGATGATCAAGGTGCATTTTCCTTTTCTGTAATGTTCCTCAAAATAACACTAAACAACAATCTAACATCCCCTCAAAAATAAAAACCCAAAACCCAGAAACCCCTAAAATCCCCAAAAACAAACAGATAAACTGTTGACTTTTACTTTTTGTATTGGTTATATTTCACAATTCATTTAGTAACTTACAGTTTTGATTAGAAACATGAGTTTGACTGAAGGTTTTTCAAAGAGCTTCTTCTCAAAACTGTTTTCACTCTCAAAAGTAATAATAATTTAAGAAAAAATCTACCCCATCCAGCTAAACAGAAAATGACTATGAGTGGTTGTGTAACTATACTCTGAGGTATAAACTTTAAATGAAATAAGGAGCTATTTTAGCAGTAGCATCCAGCTAGAAGACGATTTATGAATTGATATAATATTATACTCTTTTCTTAGTTTTGGCTAAACAAACATGTTTGTTTTGGAAATTTGCCTTGATATGAGAAACAGAGCCTCAGATAATAATAAGTAATTGTCATAGAAGATAATTTCCATTTCAGAAAGCAAATGTTAACTCTAAAGCAGGATTCATTTGAAGCTTTGCTAAGTGGATTCATAGTGGTTCCAAATATAAAGAGCTCATTACTTGCCAGCACACTAACAAAGGAGAAGGAGACTTTGAATCTGCTCAACTGACTTAATACTCTCTTAGAAAGCTATATTACTTCAAGACTAACAACTTCAATATAATTGGGTTTTTTTATTCTAATCTCATTTGACTATGAAAAAATTTAGCTATTTAATCTGGAATTAATTGTTCCATTCTTGAAATGCTGGAAAATTAGCCTAAATTCTGTCTGGTTTGTGTCTTTCAGCTCCAGTCTCTAAAGATTGCTTAGAAGGGTCAGAATAAATTATAATATGAAAAGCAACTTTTACCAAGGTTTCTAAGTACCTCTGCAGTAAAAATAAAACCTAAACTAGCATATTACTTGGTGCATCTTCATATTGAGGAGAATAAGCATTTGTGTCTATTAAACAACAAATTGTAGTAATTAATAAAATATGGATTTTTATGACTCAGCAAGATTGATGTGTCTTGTAGCCAGTGTTGTTTTAATATAGGACAACAAGAAAAATGTAATGTACTCATTTCTCTGAAAAGTGCTCCAAGTTCACATAGTGATGAACTTGCTGGGTCATTTGTTGTTGAAATAAAAATTCTGTGTGGGAGACTGTCTAAACTAATATATCTACTGAAGACTTGCTATATTAACAGTACTTCCCATGGCTATGCTAGCACAGCAGAAAATAAGATAGCCGCATTGTCTTCAGTGCCTGTCATACTTTGAGAAACTTTGAACCAATTTACTTCAAAAAAACAACAAAAAATCTAAAAATCTATTAATTTAAAAATAATAGCACACCACAAATTGTTTTTGTCCATAGAGGACTAGGAAGTACAATACAAGTGTCCTGGTTCTGGACAGTACAGTGTTAATTTTTTGCAGTAGCCTGGGTGGGCATGACCAGGACCCAGAGAGTATTCAGTACCATTGTCATTTTTCATGGATCAGGAAAGAACTCTCTTCCTGGTCACAGAGCATGGCAGCACACTCGAGAATGATCAGGGGTTTCTCTATGGTGGCTTCCACTGAGTGAGTCATTCATCTCTTGAACACTTTGGTATTGATACTGTTGCTGCTACTGTTTGTTTTCCTATCTTATCGCTGTTTTCAGTAGATTGTTCTCATCTCAACCTCTGATCTTTGCCTTTTGTACCTCTAATTCTCCTCTCCAGACCTCCACAGAGAAAATGGGATGGGGAAGGAGAAGTGAGTGTGTGAGCAGTGCATGGTTTGGAGGGTTTCAGTGGAAACACTAAATTGGGAAATACCATTCCTGAACCACAGCATCAAGTTGCATATGCATTTGGATAGTGCTTTGAGCGGGGTTCTTTTTGTTGTTTTCCAAATGTTTTCTTGAGGCTTTTTTCATTTTTGGTTGGTTGGTTTGGGCTTTTGCTTGTGTGGTTTTTGGCTTTTTTTTTTTCTTGGTTTTGGGTTTTGCTTGTTTATTTTTTGTTTTGGGAGGATTTGTTGGGGCTTTTTTTTGTGTTTTTAGCTAGAAGAAAGGATGATGTGACTTGATTTTCATGAAATTTTCCATCCATGGTGTATTCCTAGGACATTTAAGTTAGTTTCAGATAACTTGTCAAAGCTTTGACCTAGATCTAGCCTTTTTTAGCTGTGCTATAAGAAAACCTCAGCAAAGGAGATGGACTGAGTCCCTATAGAATTTCCAGCCTGATTTCTAGTGATTACCAGATCAAAGGAGTGGTCAAAGAGAATGGCAAGTTTGCTTTATTCCTTCAGAAAGGCCTGCCATTTAGATATTAGAAGAATTGCAGCTTCTGAAACCTTCTTGGAGAAAGAAATGTCTTTAAGATCCAGAAATCTCAGCTTGCACTGACATTAAATTTTGGACAATGATGTTTTAAAGAATCACTGAAAATCAATTAGGATTGGAAAAGATCTAAGACATCACTGAATTCAACCTTTTAAATCATTCAATGATATTCAGAAAGTGGCAAAGACAGACCTAACACTTTTCTGTTCAGAAATGGTACTGTCCATCCAATTGTGTCCAACACAATTACTGTGTTTTCAGTATTTATTTTTCCTGCAAAAGAATAAATCCTAAAATATTCCCCCCTCGACCCCCCCCAACTTTTGCTAATCAACAGAGAGGTTTGTGGCTATCAGGCAGCTGCTCTTGTTAACTTAACTGAGAATTGCTTAAACTGCAATCTTTTCTTCAAAAGAAAAATCTACTGGATTTTTAATGTAAGTTGTACAATGGGACCAAGAAATTCAGTGATCTGGGAGGTATCAGTCTGGATTAGTTTTGCTTTCCATGAGCTGTAGCACATTGCAGCTGCTCAGAACTTGCTATACAGGTTTCAAAGGGAACCACATAACTGAAGACAGGTTACTGGCTGCATTGAATTCTAGATTTATTTGGAATACAAGTTCTCTACTGAACATTATGAACATTAAAATTCTAAGCTACTCTTCCTCATCATCCAGAGGAAAGATTTGACTATCATTTATCAAGAGTATTGTTTTCACTGCTTGATATATATATAGACTACTTGATTTGTATAACTATTTTGCTGTACTTCAAGGTATCCTACCCGCCTTTTCACCTTCACTTTGTACTTAAACAGAACTTATTTAATTCATTTACATTGCTCCATGGGAAATTGAGGGAAGGGAAACTGATGGGTAAAACCATTTATGTACTATAAAATATAGGCAGAGAAGAACTCTATCCTGCAAAGAATAATGTGATAGATTTTTGAAACAATCAATCTTTTGTTGCAAGGTTTGGGACATATTTTGCTTGTTGTTTAACCTTCAGTGTTGTCAGAATGAGAATATGGAGCTGTTTAAATCAAAAGTAACCATGGCGTTGATAGTCCTTGGTAATGTTTACACCAAAAGTTTCAGTCAAGTCAATAGTTTAGGTCATATTATTTGACTAGGGAGGTTTTTCTGCAGCATCCGCCGGCTCTCTGCAGCAGAGATGCGTGTAGCTATGGCATGGCAAACCAGTACAACACTAAAGTCAAAATTCCTGCTGTGATTTCATTTCCATGTGTAGAGACTGAACACAGAGAATAGTTTACAATGTATTTATTCCCAATATCTCACTGTTCAACTGCATTAAAGTGAGTAGAGATTCACCAGGTATGCTAAGTGATTTTCATGTGTGTCTCTTTTAAGAAAGTACTTTCTGTCATATTTTCACTGCTTCTTCAGACAGTGGTGGTTCCCTAAATGGTTATAGCATTCCTGAGTCAACAATTTTATAGAATTTGAAATATTTATTTGGCACTTTTGTCCCTAATGCCACCTAGTTCTAATAATATATTTGTCATCTATATAACATAACTAAAAATACAAAAATAACTGTAACCTCCAAAAGTATGCCTAATAGCAGAATGATGAGGCCAACTGTATGTGTTTGAAATTACCCCACTATTTTGTACATTGTCTTGCATGCCATAATATCAAGTAGAAACAGAGTATTTTTTTTTCAAAAATTTCAGGAACAACTAGAAAGTATAGCAAAGAAGCTTTTTTTTCCCCTAAATGTCTAGAGAATCATGATTTAGATAAATCTCTTGTGGAGACAGGTTTCTGAAGAAAACAATATTGAGTAGACAATACTGGAATAATGGAAATGTTTGTTGAATGCTGCACTATTGTATCAAAAGACATAAGCTTTAAATAATGTCCCAAAATTCTAGTACCTCTAAGGACATCCCAGTTCTACATTTACAATGTGTACGTTTTCTCTAAGAGATTCAGTATTTTTTGACTAAAAATAATTACTTTTTTTCCCCTGAAAGAAAATGTATTTTGGTACCAGTAATGATAAATTAAGGGTGGGCAGTCAAAGTTTCAATTTTATGGTCTTTATACTATTTTTAGGAATCCACTGAAGTCCTCCTGTGAAACCTAACTTCACTGATTGGAATTTAGGAGACGTAAAATCTGTGTGAAAACAGGAGTCTCAAAATGGCTTTGGTGGTCTTGACAAATACCTGTAAGTGTCAAACAGATCTCTGATGTGCTTTTGTTTTCCAGATGAATCAGGACTGTGTATTAGTGTTGTATAAGTATCTTGTTCTCTTTTGTTGTCAGTACAGCAATGACAAGATAAATATTAGGTAATTCAATTGACAGGGAATTAATGGAGAACTGCTATATTTCTTAGTAGCCTGTAAAATGAATTTTCTGTTAACATGTGGATGAGGATGGGAGGTGATTTTTTGAAAAGGTGGAAAAGTTTACACAATCTCTTCCTGCTCTAGATACAAACCGTTGTGTCATAGAGTTGGTTTTTACTGTGGTTCTGTTGAAAGGAGATAGTGTTGATGTCTGCTCATATAGCCATTCAGTGAGACAAAATATCTGTGCTATATACAATCTTCATGCTGTAATAGCTTTTTAAAAGAAGAGGCATAATTCTCTTTAAATGGCTTTGTTAGCAAGACTTCCAACAAAGGTTTACACAATAGGGGTATTAAAAACAAACAAAACTTCCGCAATCCCCTCCAGTGTTTTGGCAAGTATTTTAAAATTTTATGAGGCCAGCCGCTGTTGGAGAGGGGAAGGACAGAATATTTTAAAACAAGATTGAGGGCTTTAGTTGTGAAGAATTTTCCAGTGCTTTGTCTGGAAACTAATTTTTGCATCTCTTCTTGCTTTTGTTGCTCTATTAGTGAAAGTATCTTCTGCTCATATATTGAGACTAAGTCCTTCTTGTGTACTCTTTTCCTTTTTCACTTTTCCATAGTATGATTCATTTAGGCAAATGTGACAGACTGGCTATGATTTGAAGTCATATATTTTACAATGGGAGCCTGAGACTTTTGAGCAATATTTTTATTATTAGTTATGGATACCACCAAAGATATCTGTTCTGACTAGAAAATTTGTATAAAGACAAATTATCTCAGTTTCAATTTTGCCATTAATAGAAAAGCTGAGCTCAATGCACTGCCTCAAACAAATTTTTGAGGAGCACATTTATTTCCTGTTTCACAGGAATCAATTGTGAATTCACAGTGGATTCAATTGCACCTCTTAGATTTTTCTGCTTTCTGATTTTAAGATTCGAGAGGGGAGTGGTGATGCTACTCAAATGTGATGAAATTAATGATAAGTGCAGAATATTTCATGGGAAACCTTCCAATGTTTTGAGAAAGAGTCATGCTGACAACAAAGGCATAATTTTATTATAAATGACTTTATAATTGTTCTACTAATAATTTTTAAAGTAATCAGTAAGTTGATTCATAAACCATTGTAAAAATATGAAATTTTTATTGGCTAAAGAAAAGGATAAACAAGAATCTGTTCAGCATTAAAGAAAAAGGAAAAAAAAAACCAAAACAAACACTGAAACTCAGTCCAAAGCCAAATAATTGTTTTTGTATTTTTATCACTTTAAAAGTCAAAGACAAAAACATATTGCAAAGATTGCAGGCTGAAAATACAGTGAGTTTTCCTTAAAATGCCTAATTGTTCCTGATCTGGTTGGTGAAGACTTTCTAATAGACTGAGAAGCCACCAGTGCATGTCTCAGAAACAGGTCATTCAGGAAGGAAAAGAGATGTTTGTTCAGAAATATAGTAGTAGAGAAAAAAAATCTTTGTTAGCTGGGGAGGGCTGAGGACTACTTGTGGAGGAGTACACAAGTGAGATTGGTGGAAGCAAATCTTGTGGGTGTGATATGCTGTTTCAATAGGAATACTAGTGTTAATGAATAATGCAAGAATCTGAAAGGTCTAAATTTGCGACAGAAAAGGTGTTTCAAGGATAAGAATAAAAATAAATGAAGTTAATGACTTGGAGGAAAGATATTTGTAGCTGACAGTGTTGCAGTAATCAAGTCTGCCAGAAAAATATTTAAATTAATCAATAATATTTGAAATTGATTCATAGAATAGTGATGCAGAGAAGTACTGTATAGAGCTTTTAAAGCAGAAGATTATTAATTAGGTGAACCAGTTAAGCTCATAAACCAATTATGTAATAAATTAATTATGGGGAATTGGAATATGGAAATGCTGACAATTAATAATGGAGTCATTAATGCAAAGAAAGGGTTAAGTGAAAAATTCCAGTAAGATATTGCATAATTACATAATTACTTCATTGTTATGGTCTCAGGATGTGGCATGTCTTGCATAATGACAATTGATACCATTAGAAAAATTAGCAAGATTTTCATGTGAATGTAATGGTATAATAGTTAAACATGAGAAATTATTCCAAATCTACATATAAACTGAGTTTAGCTTTTAAGATCTGAAGAGTTGAATGCACAAAATTTTGTCCCATTTGGACTGATAATATCACTTCATTTAGCATCATTTTAATTTTCCTTATATGTCTTACTTATAATCAGTATCTCTGGTAAAGGAAGTGTGAATATATTTCTGAATGCCAGAAGTGTACATTTTGGCTTTATAGCTAATAATTTCTTTATTCAAATAATCTGGAAATTATGTGACAAGAGTCCTACTGTAAATATTTTGACTGTCCTTGCAGATGATTAACATAAATGTCTGCATAAATGTTGACACATTTCTGCTCTTTACCTTCATTTTTCCTTCCATTTTTCCTATGGGTGCTCTTCATGCTGATTAAAATTTCATTGTAGGCAGTTGCCTTCTGGAGTAAAAGAGAAATTGTATTGGAAAACTAAAGATATGGTAAGCTTACTTACTAGGAAAACAATGATAGAATTAGAAATTAATGAATTTTCTAAAACAGAAGACACGTCTCATAAGTTGTGCCCTTGAGACCTTTCTCCATCTTATCAGTCTTCCCCTGGACACACTCTAATAGTCCTTCTTATACTGGTGTACCTAAAACTCTAGGCATCCTGCATGGATTTGCATTTGGGAGTGGGTTTAAGGTATGGCTGAAATTCCTTGGATCACAAACAGACCTTGTGAATGGTGAAGTCGCTTCCTAGTCTTCCTCCCCCACTCTGACCCCAGAACTGCTATTGCAGTGGGGGTTTCTTGCATATTGCTGAAATCAATCTCCTCAGAAAAATGCAAATGTAGTACATCAATTGTCTTCCACTTTGGAAGCAACTTTGGAAAGAAGAAGCCCAGAGATAGAACCTGCTTATCAGCTAGGAAATACAGATTAATTTTCTAAATTAAAGTTTTTCTAGCAATAGTCAGACTCTCCAGTGGCACTCATTATACTACTGTTTCCAATATTTCCCTTATGAGTTCAAAATACTGTATACATGGTTTTCAAAATAGCAAGCAGTGACCAGTATGTGAAACCTGTGGTTGTCACTTGAATAATTTTTATTCATGTATCTTCTGTTCAGTGCACTGAAATTGACTTCAGCCACTCTCACCACAGTTTCACAGAATTATTGACTGTTGAACAATTACAAATGTTACTGGTCTAAGCACTTAAAACTCTCAACAAATTTGAAATTTGAAATGGACTTCTCACATTTTGAAGATGAGGCCATGGAAAAGGAGAACTTTCTCTTTTTAGGTTTTTCTTTATTTCTCTCTTTCTGATGTATTATCATTTCTCTTCCAACCTAAATCAAGGAGCAAGTGTAATCCTAAGAGAATCTCCTTGACCTATTTTGCGAGGAACTACTGATATGAGAATACAAACTATGTGCAAGAATTTCATTTTGCAATTCAGAATGAAATTATTTTACTTGGAATGAATTAGACTTTGAAGAAAAACAGGTGGACTGTTAGTGCTACTCAATTTTTGTGTAATCAAAATATAGCATTCAGTCTTTGAAGCCCTGTGTAATCATAATCTTTCTTTCTGAATCTCTATTACTGCACCTCTCAGGAGGCAAATGAGTCCTCAGGCTACTATCTAAACAAAAAGCAGTGAGCTTGAAAAAAATTAGGCACGGAGGACTGGGGAGAAAGCATGCTTTCTAGTCTATTGGTTCTCAGAAATTCCTGCTGTGACCTTTTCTATAGTACTGAGCATGTTCAAAGTAAAATACCATTTAAGAATTGTCCATTTTGCCCTACAAGAAGGAGTAAGGTCTCCCAGGTAATACAGTAGAGAAGGAAGCAGTGACAAGTGTGTTAGTGTGGTTCAATGTCTAAATCATATGTCCTGTTGAGCTTTCTTTACAATCCTCTAACTTTAATTTTCATAGAGTTATAGAAGGGTTTGGGTTGGAGACAACCTCAAAGATCATCTAGTTCTGACCCATACCATGGGCAGGGACATCTTTCATTAGACCAGGTTATTCAGAGCCCCATCCAACCATGGAAAGCAGCACGACCACCTGCTGATCTTAAACACTCCAAGGCATGGGGAGTCCACAGATTCTCTGGGCAGCCTATTTCAGTGCCTCATCACCCTCACAGTAAAAATTATTTTTCATAATGTCAAATCTAAACCCACCTTCCTTCAGCTTAAGACCTCTTGTCCTATTATGACATGTCCTTTTTAAAAGTCTCTTACCTTCTTTCATGTAGGCCCCTTTTAGGTTCTGGAAGGCATTCTGAGGTCTCTCTTGAGCCTTCTCCAGGCTAAACAGCCCCAACTCTCTCAGCCTGTCTTCATAGGAGAAGTGCTCCAGCCCTCTGATCAGCTCAGTGCCCCTCTTCTGGACTTGCTCTAAATCTTGTCTTTCTTGTGTTGGATACTCCAGAGCTGGATGCAGCAGTCCAGGTGGGAGCTTATGAAAGATGAGTAGAGGGAGAGAGAGAATCACTTCTCTCAACCTGCTGATGCAGCCCAGGGCATGGCTGGCTTTCTGGGCTGTGAGGGCACAGCCAAGCCATGTTGAGCTCCTCACCCATGAACTCCTTGACACCTTTCTTCCTAGAGCTAGTCTTAATCTATTCCCCACCCAGCCTTGCACTTGGCCTTGCTGAACTTCATGAGCTTTGCACTGGCCCATCTGTTAAGTTTGTCAAGGTCCCTTTGGATTTCACAAAACTAGTTCAATGTAATAATAATGACATAATATTCTAGCATTGAAATTGAAAGGATTTTAAGCTCAATCAAATCAATTTAAAAGCTGCCAAATTTCAGTGGAGTAAACCTAGTCTATACTGTTTCTTCAAACCTTCATCAAAAATTGTTCACTCTCTTATCTGGATAGGAATTATATTCCTGGAAGGTGTTTTGCTGTTGTCCTTGTGATTTCAGAGTGGGATTGGCTGGGAACAGAAGCACGCAGTAGATAAGGAATGTCTGCCATGCCAAGAGTTAAAATATACAAAAAGACTTGGAATATAGCTTTTTGTATTATTTGAATATGAGAAAAGCCAGGCTCTCTTGAAGGCTTTATGTATTTCTTTTCCTTTCTTCCACATCCACTTGGTAGGCAACCCTGTCAGAAACAGTACCTCTTATCTATCTCTGGTGACTTGTTGCCTCCTGAACAAGCCTCCACCTCACTTCTTTCTTAAAGAATTTCTTTCAGTATTCTGTCCTTTGAAACACAGAAATCTGTCTATTGAGAATAAAAACCAGTATTTTTCTTGCCATTCTCAATATATTTTTCTGAAGTTATTTGCTCTTTTCAAAAGTCGTTAGGATAAAAAATTTAAATTTATGTTTACTTTTATACATCTTTTGCATTTTATATACAAATGAGGAATTGCCTACTCTATGGCCACCTGCTGTTTATTCTACTCTAGCACCTGCTCTTACAGGGTTTGTTATCTGAGTTTAGGTTGTGACTGGCATTTGGATCTCATTTTAAAATGAAATGTGGAAATACCAAACTTGCTATCTCTCAGTATTAATTTTTAAAAAGTGATGGATTAACTCTAGTCTGTTAAAATTTTAGGCAGGAACCTGTTTTGGCAAGCAGAGAATACAAAAATACATGCTTGTGAGAAATTGTTCATGTTATCAGTCCATTTTTTCCCTTCTCCTTTCTTTGTAACTACAGGTATGATCATGTTTTCTACTGTCCAGATGTTTCAAAAAATTCTTTGCTTAGAAGCTGTGTATTGTAAATTCCAGCTTATTTTTGCTAATACAGAATTTATATTTACAATGTCTCTTTGCTAATTCTTCTACTACAAAAAGCCTAACTGTAGGCAACCTTCTGAGCCTTCTTTTTCCAGTGGTGAATAAGCAGTCTTTGAAAATATGTATTCTATACTCTCAGATCTCCTGATCTGATTGGGAAGATGGAAAGATATATGCCCCATTTTACAGAAAGGGAAAGAGATGGTGCATGAGAGAGGCACAGAATTGCTCTGATTTTCAACTGGAGAGAGATCTTGAAGGACAACAAAGGTCTACCAGTGTCTGGTAGAGGATTAAACCATCTGGCATGACATGGTGACGTCCATTACTGCACCAGTATCAAAACAATTGGAATGCACTGTGTTCAGTATAGGTATAAAATGTGCACTCGAGTGTGGAATCACAACTACTCGCGTCTATTCATGTATGGATGATGTGGCTGAAGCTGATGACAGCCTCACCAGTGTGGCAAATGGGAACAAAAACTAAGAATAGCAAAAAAGATTTGAAATGTGAAGGACTATTGCAAAGCACCCCTCTCTAATGACTCCACTGAACAGTATTCTGTGTGACTGACTTCTTTTAAATCAGTTGAAACATTGTGGGTAGCCGGTACATTTTTTGAGTCCTATTGTGATGATGAGGTAACAGAATAAGATGGAGTTAATATTTCCTAAATGTGCAAGAATTAGTATTTACTTATAAAAGTCAGTATTTTATTATAGAAAAATATGTATGTATTTACTATATGTATTTTACTATAGAAATAGATGAATATAAAATCTACAGTTTTGCTTTCAGGCTTCTATTGTTGTGCTAGTCCTCTAAATCTTTATAGGAAGCATAACATCAAAGCAAATTACAAAATATCTGAGAAAATGTGGAAAAACTCCTGCACATTCACCTTTTAGTAAGGCAAATCCTGCAAATCCTCTTAATGACCTGCAGTAATTCAGGCACTTCTTAATGCAAGAAGGATACAAATACAGCAGGACCTTGTAATTTTCTTATTGAAAATAATTCCAGATTTCATAGAAAATGAGATTGAATTGTATCTTGAAAACCTTCAGCCATGGGGGTTCCACCATACCTCTGAGGAGGTTGTTTCTGTAGATGATTATTCTTTCTGTAAAAATTTCTTTCTTATGTTGAGATGAAACTTTTCCTGGTCTGTACCTTCTCTTCTTCATGTGGCTCACTGCAAAGATTGGGTCTCTATCCTCTTTGAAGCTGCCCTTTAAATACCTGAACATCATGGAAAACACCCCAAGCCTTTTCTTCTTCAAGGAGATAAGACCTAACTCCTTCACCCTTTCCTCACAAAGGCATTCTCTAGCCCATTGCTCATCTTGCTGGCCCTCCTTTGGACTGTCTCTAGTCTGTCCACATCATTCTTTAAAATGGAACATAACTGGACATAATACTCCAGATGCAGCCTGAAAAGCACTGAGTACATGGAGATGACTTCATGTCTACCAGTGCTAGCAATCTACCTCTGAGAATGCAGCCCATGATTCAATTTGCCTTTGTTGCTGCAGCAGAACTGTGCTGACTTATGAGCAATTTTTTGTCTGGCAAGACCCCCAGGTGCCTTACAGCAAGGCTTCTCTCCAGCAGCACAGACCCCAGCCTGCACTGGGCTCTTCTATTCCTCTGTTCTGACTCAGCTGCAGAAGTTCATAGTCACCCTCTTCCAGTCATCATGGACATTCCCTGGACTTCAACACTGTTCAAATATTACAGTCAGTGGGTCTGTAACAGTGTCAGCCACTTCTCCTAAATCACTGGGGTGCATTCCCTCTGGACCCACAGATTTATGCGGGCTGAAATCTTGCAAGAAGCTGAAGACCGCCCCTTCTTCCACGACTGGTGGGTTGACATGTGCTGTATCACCTACCTGATCTTGTGGACTCCATCTATGCCACTAAAGACAGCAGAAAAGAAGATACCAGAAAACTCTGCGTTGTCACCTTATTAATAACAAGGTTCTCTGCCTTGTTTAGTAACCAGTCCATGTCTTCCCTGTGCTTCTGCTTACTGCTCCTATTTTCCTTAACAACTTTGACCAGTTTTAGTTGAACTTGAGGTTTATAAGCCACTTTTTAAGAGCAAAATTATGCAGTTTTCTTTGTGTGTTAAGCATTGGATAATATTTACATTCCTAGATAATCAGTGACTTAATACAGAGCTAAATTAGTGAATGCTGAACCATTCCCTGAATATTTTAAGCATCAAACTGAATCTTTTTATACTAGATTGGAACCAAAATCACAACTGCTTGAAATATTTTTCAAAAGATTTTTCAAAAGTTATTTTTCCAAAGTTCTGACTTAAAAAATGTTACGGCAAATGAAACAGAACTTCAGAAGAATACTGTCATTTTGGAAAGCAAAATAAAGTTTTCTTTTGGGATATGTTTCAGATTTAAATTTTTTTCAACTGACCGGCACTAATCTTTATTTGAACTTTTTACAAGTTTATGCTTGGCAGTCTCAGTTCCCATTAGAGGGGAAAATAAGCAAAAAGAGAGCCTTCTTCATCTAGCTCAACCTGTGAAATGAAGTCATTGGAGAAGTAATCACAGACGTAATACACTTCTGAAAAAAAAATAGGTGAATGTCTACTCATTTTTAATGCCGAGCAATGAAAAAACAAACTACCTAAACACCTTCAAACCTTGAGGAATGTTATTGATAAGACAAACCTAGAGTTAATTTCCCTCATGCCTCCTATTTTCCCTTGTGTCTATTAAAAATCTACAGCGGGTCACACTAGCTGTGGCACTGTCACACAGTGGTGTTGGCTGCAGTGCAGTTCCTGCAGCTCACAGCGACACACCTCCCAAGCCTCCAGCTTTTTTCCTTGGTTGCACATCTCTTCTTCACAGAGAGGGCTTCAGAAATTTCATTATAAAACATAGTCTTTTAGACTTTTTTTTACATTTTCTGTTTGTTAGTGAAGTCACCTGTATATATTACTCAGATTTCAGTTTCCCTATCTTCCTTTTGGTTCATTTTTCCTCCTGAAATTGGATTTCTTTCGGAATGTATGTGGGAAAAATTTGTCTCCCCCTATCTTATTTGTACTCTATTCCCCTCTTTATCCCTTCAATACTATCTATTGTCGTAATGAGGAAAGTGTAAAAGAAAAATGTTTCAAAGAAATTCAGTCTTGATGTTTACAAGAAGTTTTACACCAGCTTTCCAGGCAGTCATTCAGGCCACAGAAGTAAGATAATTGGCTACACTTTAGAATTTTGTAACACTCACAAGACCAAAATATGAAGTACTACTTCTATTTATAGGCAAAGAGGATCAAATCTTTTCTAAATCAATGAAACTAACTTTGAAATGCTCCACTGAGAGGAAACCTGTGAGAAAAGGTTGTAATTTGTAACACAAAAACTCCTGTTAAGTCACACATGAAGGCACTTCATACTTCAAACAGCAGGACAGAGTAGTATATTCCAATGAGGTATTTGAAAGTGCATTGAAACCTGATCTTGACTCAGTGATTCCTGCCTACACCTGAATTACAGCAGCTGGGGGTTCAAAGTAACAAAAGAAAATAAAACAACATTTAAAAGCAGCATAACGGTTTGTTTACCCTATTTTCATTGAATGTGTTCCAAATCTTCAAGACTGTGGTCATGTTTTACCTCTTAGAATGGTGTTACTGTATTATTTGGGAAAGGAATTCCATCCACACATTCCTGTTAGAGTTTCTACATTCTTGTGTTAAAAGAATTTTGGTTATCTATCATCAATAGAAACTACCTGAAATACTTTTCTGTAAACATTTTCAAAGCTATTACATACAATCTTTCATCTTATTTGCATACTTAGTACTGTTTCTTGGAATGATTTCAGGATACAGTTGTTTCTTGGTGGAGCCTGTACTAGACAAGTCTTTGCTGTTATTTAATTTTAAAATTGATCAAAAGGAAGGATCAGTGTTGAGTTCTTCAGCAAAACCAATGCATCACTCACAACATGGAAGGGGTAAAGAGGCAGAAGCCTGCCAAACCCAGCAGGCCTACTTTGGTTGTAAATTGCAGATCCATTTGCTTTGATCACCTTCTGTAAGACTATTTCAAAACAGTCCAGGTGTCTCATGTTTTTTCCATGATTCAAAATATAGTTTCCATGATTTAAATACAGTTCATAAAATACTACTTCTGCAGTCCTGACACACAACACAGAGGCAGAAAAGAGAGACAGAGGCAGCCTTTTTTTGTTATCACTACAAACAACATGTATTATCACATAAAGTTAGGTGGTTCAAACACTGATTAAAACTCTTGATGCATTTCAATGTGAGCATCTACAATGCTCTGTAGTTTGAAGCCTGCCTTCAATATCATTTAGACTATGAACTATCAGTATCTACTTTGCCTCCCTTTCCTCCTCCCAAATTGTGTGTACCACTTGACTCCTTCTTTTTGATGTATTTGAGGGTTGAAAAAATAATAGAATCATGGAGTATTCTGATTTGGAAGGGACCCACAAAGATGGGTTGGACCCACAGTCCAACTCCTGGCCCTGCACAGCACAGCCCCAGACATCCCAATTGAATGCATTGCCCAAATGCTTCTTGAGCTCAGTCGGGCCTGGTGTTTGGGAGGACTGTTACAACCTGGGGAGCCTGTTCCAGTGCCCAACCGCCTTCTGAGTGAAGAATCTCTTCCTAAATCTTCCCTGACACAACATCAAGCCATTCCCTTGGATCCTGTCACTGATCACCACAGAGGAGATTGGTGTGCCTGCCCCTCCTCTTCCCCTCATGAAGACATTGTAACTGCAATGAGGTGTCCCCTCAATCTTCTCTTTTGTAGGCTGAACAAACCAAATGACCTCAGCTGCTCCTCCTACAGCTTCCCCTCTCAACTTTCATCACCTTTTCAGCTCTGCTTTGGATTCTCTCTAATAACTTTATATAATTTTTTTCATATTTTTAATTCTTACATTGTGGCACTCAAAACTGCCCCAAGCACTCAAAGCCAGGCTGCCCCAGAGCAGAGCAGAGTAGGACAATCCCCTCCCTTGCCCAGCTGGTGATGCTGTGCCTGATGCCCCCAGGACAGGGTTGGCCCTCCTGGCTGCCAGGGCGCTGATGACTCACGTTCAATTTGCCATGGACCAGGAGCACCAGGTCCCTTTCCATGGCACTGCTTTCCAGGGTCATTTCTCAGGTTGTATGTAGCTAATAGATAGCTAGGACTGTTGGCAGTACAAAGGTAACAGTGTCTGACAGGAGCAGCAAATAAAATGAGTTGTTTGTTTTGGTGTGGTTTATTTTTAATCAAGAATATCTGTTACTTTTATGTGGTTTGCATTCAGGTTTGGAAGCCAACAATGTCTCTTTTTATGTTTTTAGGTAATTCAAATTGCCAAGATGGCTTTGGAAGGAAAAAGCACTTTTTAAATCTTAAATGTTCAATAATAGTTTGCCAAAAGTTAAGGAATTCTTTCAGTCTAAACCAAGCAATTAATTTCAGTATTTGAAATTTCATTTATGAAGTATTATTTTTATCAAAACCATATTTTTTTAACAACTTTCTCTCTGATTACATGGTTTTGAAAATTTACCTAGCTTTGAAAAAATGGGCTGCTCAGATCTAGAGTCTAATATAATTAAATCCTTGTTCCTTCTGCTATGAAACCTTGCTGTGAGGTGGAGTTTGTTTGCATTTAAAAATTAAAATTCTTGCTCAGACAAACTGGAGTGCCTAGAAGAATTAGCAGTTTTGTGTGTTCCTCAGTCTGGGTTTTTAATTTTGTAGATCTTATGAAATGACCTGGTGACTCAGTTAAAAAGTTTAGACACATCAGTAAAGAACTGAGGATTGTAGAATAAGATCTGTTAACCATTTTCCTAAAATATTTCTTTTATGTTCACTACAGCAGTAAGAACATCTTTGCATAGCAATCATTTTTAAGGAAAATCAATTTCAATTACTGAATCAGATGAGAATTAAAAGTTTTTAAAGTATTTCCTTTTCTTAGTTACCTCCTTAAAATAGAGGAAATTTCCTTTCGAGGCTCTACCACCAGCTATCCAAGGCTTTTCTCCTTTAGAAGTTGTTTTGCACTTAGTCCTTTGCTAGCTGCTAATGTGCCAGAGAGACTTTCCATATGTACAGAAAATGCTTTGCATGTGAATATGGGATTTCTATCTTTGTTGAGATATTCAGTTATATAAATCAATTATAAGTGCCAAAAATTGTTATGTAGCTTTTTATGTAGTTATGTAAATACTTCTACTTAAAAGGTTTTCTTTTGCCTGTGTAATTGAACTTTCTTGGCTTATTTTGCATGATAACCTTTCAGTGAAAAGTCAAAGGTAGCTCTGACCTGTTAGAAAGGGCACAAAGCAACTATGGTCCTGATGCTTAATAGGAAACAAAACATTTTGAAAAAGAAATGTGAAATACTGGTTTGTTGAAGCAGGCACAGATGAATCTGGATAGTTTTAACCTGTCATATTTTTAAATAACTGATCACAGAAGACAAGGTAGAACACCTATTTAATGGTGGGGTTAGTGCGGGCATTGACAGAGATGTTTTGTCTTGCAAAAGAGCTGAAGATACAGAGGGCAGATTGCAAAGTGCACAGAAATTAGTTTGGATTGCTGGATAGCAGGTAATAGAACACAGTTCTCATCTGATATCTCACTATTATCAACTTCAATCAAAGTTTTTCTTGGACACTCCTGTTTTGGTCTGGTGGCTCAACTGAGGTAAGTAACTCCTGAAGTATGAAATTGTAGATAGCAGCATCACTGTTCTGCTATAAGGGCAGGCTTACTCTGCTTTGTTTTGTCTACATACATGGCTTTGTTAATACTGTATAATAAGCTATCAGGAAAGGAGCTGATCTATAAAGATCATTGTTATAACTCATGGATTTCTTTTTACAGTCACAATACTATATACATAAGTTTAAATGTCTGTGAAGAATTGGTGACTTATTCCTCATTTTGCTTGCTAAGAGATGAAAATAACACAAATTAACATTTCAGAAGCAGTTATATGAGAATTACTCTGCTCAGTGTACATATATATATATATATATATATAGCAAGCAGAGTAATTCTGAACACAATTGTGTCTTCTTATTTGAAAATAATTTTTAAAAGTTGAAAAATTTGACACCAAGTGTACCTTCACCTAAGCAAGCCAATTGATCTTTCCTATTACTTTAAACTTCACACCTGAATGTTCTATTTCTTGAACCTAACAGGGCTTAATTTCTTCCTTTTAATGAATGATTAAATTGTAAAGATTTCAAATAGGGCATTCAAACTGATAGTGGTGACAAACTGAATTGTTTAATTTGAGATCACTTAGCTTCTTAGAGAACGCTTATATAATTCACTGTCCAGTCTATTGCTAGTAGCCATCAGGCATGTGTTCCTGATAAACAGTTTACATATGAAACTGCTGCACTAGCAGGAAGGGTTATACTTCACAGTATTTGCTATGAAATATTACTAACAGAAATAAAGAACAACTACATGTTGATCCTCAATATGTTTTTTTTAAAAGACCAATGTTCCCTATTCTTCATAAATCTATACAACTTCTTAGGTCCTCTGTGTGTGTATGTGCAAAGCTGTTTAGATGAAGCATTGATTAACTAATATTGAGCATTTGTTTGCATAATCATTGTTTCAGAAGATTGAGCATGCCTTTCTACATCCTGAATTCCTAGCCTTCATTCAGTCACAGTGGAAAATATTGGAGATATCTTTGCAGGCTGTAATTATACATCTCCTGTCATACCTTCAACATTTCTTTGCACACCCCTACTTTTCCTACACACAAAATGGTTGCAGTGAAGACTAAAGACAAAGGAGACCACATTCCCTCCTCCCTGATGTGTCAATAGGTGTAAAGCATTAGCGCCTCTCAGCAGAAAATAAAATTGTTTCTTCAGACCTAAGATATTTAAAAAGACTGAAAAAACTGGAAGCATCTCCTTCAGCTTTTATACTATGCACTGTAGTTTATTGTAAGAATGATGGTACTATTCCAAAAATTCTGGAATCTCAAATAAAAGCAAAGTTCTGGCTCCTGCTACAACTGGCTACTTGGAAAAATAAATATCGCAAAATTAGTAGATTGGGTAGGGGAAAGAAATAGAAAGGTGGTTTTCTTCAGGAGAAAATCCTAACCTAGATCTGAAATAGTAAAAAGGAGATAACTAGGTGTATGACCTAGAAAAGGTCATATTTCTTCTTTCCAAAATATTGTGGAAGATGAGAGAAGAAAGTGTGAACAAGAAATAATCTTGGACTCACAAATCCCAGAAGAATATAAGATGATACAAAGAAATAAAAGTAGATACCTCTTGATTTAGTCCAAATCTCTGTTCAGTTTAAGCTATGCAAGCTAAGGAGTAGATATAGGACCTTCTGAGAAAGCCATACTTGTATTATGGCTTAAAAAAAGAGATAAAATGAATACTACAAAAATTCAGGTAATGTTCAGAGATGTTCAAAGAGGTGTCTCATTTAAGTACATTATAACAGTGGTAATTTTCACATTGACACAAAAAAGGTAATTTTACTCTCTGAAAGCCATCATCGCTAAGATTTTGTGTTGAAACCAACAAAATATCATATAGCAATTTACTACAGTATTTTAAAATTTACATGAGAGTTTGAGTCCAACTTCATATTTGCTGCACTCTCTCTCTTAGGATAAAGATCGAATTTAATGATTTCACCAATATATACAATCTCTATATCAACTCCCTAATACGACATGACAGCACACCGGAAACATTCCTTGGAGAGAAATGCTAGAGAGTATTAGAGGATTTAAAAATAAAATGACTGACTCAAGTTGACAGACCAGTTATTTTTAAAACAACTTCAGATAAATTTTAAAATGCAAGTGATGCCCTTGCTGCCAAAATCTGTCCTGTATTAGTTATTTCGAGAATACAAGTTATTTGATTTCTTTTCTTTATCAAAACTTTGTATTCTTAAATTTTCCATTTTGTTTAATAAAACTCAGCTTGGTATATTTCTGACCCCACTTGAGTCAGTATCTTCAAGGAGAAATCTAGACTTCTGTCATTTTTGTCAAGGTTCAAATTTACAGGGATTTCTATATGGCTGATTGTACACTTATTTTTTTATTTCTTTTTTTTAATTATTTTTTTGGTCTGTGTGTGTTTGTTGGTTTTGATGCCTTGGACTGGCTACCTAAAACAGAGACTAGACAGAGTTAGAGATTAAAATGGGTATTTATTAAAGGCCTTTAACAGATACACCTTGGGCAATGCAGGAGCCTTGCAGAGGCTACACCCAAGATGGATGAAAGTCACAAGTTTTCAGACAGATTTAAGTTTGCTCTATTTGCATATCAGGAGCTAATTGTCCAATTATAGCTTCAAATAATGAAGTCACACTACCCCAGTTTATGCCTCCCCAATTCACATCTGTTTATACTTTTTGGGGCCTGAGGCTGTGATGGTCACCTTGGTTCTCAGGCTTGGAAGGATTTTTTTTTTCTGGCCAAACTGTGAAGAGAGCTTACTATCTAACGTTATATGATGTTCAGACTTATACACTACTCCAGTACAGGATCTGGAAAATATAAAAGCTAAAACTTAAGGCATCAGTTTTTTTTGGTGTGATTGTTTTTTGATGGTGTTGGGTTGTTGTGTTTTTTTCCCCAGAAACCCAAGAGACTGAATTAATGGAAAAATCCTGCTTGCAAAAAAAAAATTATGAGATAAAGTCACTGTTGTGGTTGCTGCAGATGATTTCATTTAAAAATGTGGCTAATTTGGTAGGCCAACCTATGAAGAGATAAAAGTTAATTTGTTGGCGATATTATTTATGGCAAATAATTTGCCCGCATCATTTTAATAATGCTTTTTAATCATTAGTTATACCCTACTTTAAAATAGGCAATTATGTACCTCTTGAGTTTTGTCCTTTCCCTTTATTGTTTAATATTTACCTGCAGTTGTAAATGGCCCAATGTGTTCCAACAACTGCCAAAACCTCTTTTTTTTTTATTTTTGTATAGTACATTTTAAGATTAATTCCTTGTTCACATTTGTTTTCTCTTCTTACTACAAATAGTTGGGAAAAAAAGAAGGCGTTTCAGATAACTGACTTTCCAAAAAATGGCAGATAAGTAACTGGATACTTTCAGTTGTCTTAAATGCAAATTCTTTTCTGTTATTTTTCTATGTGAGATATTACTGTAAAATGTCTAACATGACTGTGGAAACGTGTCCAAGGAAAAAAAATAAAGGCATTGTTTTTCTATATGTCTGTATTATGAAATCCTTGTAATGGCCTGTCCCCTTTTTTCCTGCTACAATTTTTTTAAACTTCTGCTTTTACTAAGTCTTGTGTTTGCAGTATTTGTTGCCATATTATGGTCATTCTAGCACAGGGGAACTGAGTGGGAATGGAGAGTGAGAAGCTCTCCTTTTGCCAAAGTACATGTGGCATTTTGATTGCCTGCAGACATCAAAGGAGCAAGGAATGACACTGATGGCTTTAGCAGGCAGCTGGGTGCAGCTGGGCACATCTCTCCTGACTTTATCCTTCTGATCAAGGACTCTGCTAGGCTGCTACTGCTCTGAAAAGGTTTCTGCTTCTGCTGCTCCCCTTCTTTTCTCACTAAGTACCTCTGCCAGCACTGTGAGAATCCCTCCCTTCACCATTTTTAGCTTAGAAGCTGCAGGGACAATGTTATCTGAAGGCTTCACAGCAGCACAGGCTATTTGGAAATTCTGCCTATTTTTCACCTGGCATCATATAATAGCTCCAAGGCATTTGAAGCAAACCTAAATGGAAATCTAGTTTTCCTTCCCTTGTGTAGTTCAGACTTTCAGTTTTCAGTCATTTAGAATAAGATCTGACCCACTGAATAATTATTGAAATTTTCAGATGTACAAATATTGTGTCTGATTATTTATTTATGCCATGAGTCTGACACATACTAAAACAAAGACATGTGCTTATGCATAGATGGAAATCAGGGCAATTGGCTGAATAAACATGAAGGCCTGAATGTGACCTCAAAACCCTCCCTTTTCTTCTCTTTGCATCATGCTTTAGCTTTCACTGTATTTGTGCTGGCTAAAAGAAGGAAGATGCATCTCAGTGTTTTGAGAAGGTGGACTCAACCGAACGAGCAGAAATAGGGAACACATCCTACCCCAACACACCAATGCTGTGCAAGGCTGTGTAGTGAAAATGAAAAATCCAAGGTAGCTTCTATGGCTGCAGCGTTGCTATAGTTACTTGCAGTTTGCCATGCTATACGTGGGTCAGAAAAAAAAATAAAATCCTAACATTTAAGATGCTTTTCATGATGATGTGTGTCCTGAAGTTACTAAAACCACCTATCTTAGTATCAAAGCAATTTGCTGTGGAAAACAGCAAACTCAATATCTAATGTTCTTGGCTGTTTGTAAAACACTGAATCAGCATGCAAATCTATCATTCTGCTGAAAAAATAATAAAAGAGCTGAAAAATCCTTTGAAACAGTGCTATTATTCACCAAATCAAGATTTCTTTGTGACAACACTGTCTTACCTTTCCTATAAGGATTTCTTCTCATCACTTTGGGAAAAAACATTATTATTTGCCAGTTCTCATCTTGCTTCTTAACTGCCCTAGTCTTAAATGGAATATAGTCATATGTTTGTCCAGCCCATCTTCCTCTTCTAGTTTGAAAAAGTTATATATAATTTATGACTCACTGAATACGTTAAATCTTGTGGTTTTAAAACTATATTAGTGATTGGGCACATGTCTGGATAAAAACATTTCATTTCTGATAGGAACAACACCATCTCATGAAAAAAATTGTTTGAGATCACTCAATTAGAAATTTATAAATATGGAATGTGTCCAATTTTAATATGAAATAATAAGCTGGGGGCAGGGGGGGGTGAGGTAAAATAGTATTCACAGCAACTATTAATCATTATAGGTTTTTTTAGCATTCTATCAATCTAGAAGAACTTGAACACTGAGAACACTAAAACTGATAACTATTCCAAGTTTGGCTTTTGAAGCTGACTTTATCGACTTATGATGTGTTATTTCATCAAATAGAAAACTATTGAAGAGTTCTATATGTTTACGCTGTTCCCTCCTAAGTTAAGGATCCAAGTAATTTGTTACTGGCTTGTGCTTAAACCACACGCTCTGAGAATTGCTACATCTGTTCCCCCCTCCATGAAACTCCAATGGAAAAAGGAGTGTGGAGAGATATGAGTGACAAGGGATTATAAACGTTAGAGACTTAATGAAACCAGAAAAGCTTCAGCAAGATTCAGGCTGGTAAACTTATATCTTCCTTTGCTGAACTAGGATAGGAAAAATTACTTTGGTTGCCTAGCAACTACATTGCACAAACTAACTCAGAGGAGAATCTATGGGGTTGATAAGTAAATTAAAAATGGACATTTTGTGTGAAGAGAATAAATATTCTTCAGAACTTTTGGTCAACTGAAAAATTAATTGCATGGTATTACCAATTAAAATGGCAATGGTTCGGGGAACATTTTGTCAGAAATTGTAGATAGTCAATATTGTTTAACATCTTGGTAGAAATAGTGAGTTGGCTTGCAATAGCAGGGTACTAAGCACATTCAAAGCACACAGTGTTTGTGGAGGAAAAACAAAGACTGAGAACCTTGGTGAAAAAAAAAGATTATTTTGGAAGATCTTGTTTGCATCTTGTAGTGTATAAGTGCATTTTGTACACTCATGGCATGTCAGTTTAGTGGCTTTTTGGAAATTTAGTCTTAAATACAGAAGGAAGAGGGAAATGGTAGAAAATTAACATTTTCAAATATCAGCTTCAGAGAACTATATTGCAGCAGCCCAATTCTGTTAATTGTTGAGCACACACTTGCAGCAGAACTTGCTGCTTGCCTGAGCTTCAGAGTGGTTCCCCATGTCCTTGAGAAAGAAGCAGCACAAGCTGCATTAATATATGCATTATATTAAGCATTATATTAACATTAATATAATGCGTATAACTGATATTGCATTTGCCACAGGTGTCTCTCTTCCACTTCTTTTCATTTAGAAAACAGAACTCTGTTTTTTCTTTTTTCTTTTACCAACCACTGCAAATAAGGAATGTTTCCTAGTTAGGGCACCTGCAGCAACCAATTACAAGGGTTGCAGGGCTTCTGTGGTCTGTGTTTCTATAATGGTAACAGGTGGCAGTGAGTCTGAGCCTGTGGAACCTGTTATTCTGCCTCCCAGATTCAAACTGCTTGTGGGGATAAACTGAAACACTGCTTCAAGAGCCATTATACCACAACTCTTCTGGATCTTCTAGGGAAGACTGATTTTTTCAAAGTTGCTGTGCATATGCCACTATTTAATTTAAAAAAATGCTAGTATTGAGTTTTTAGGTATTTTTTCACTTCAGAAAAGTTTGACCCGTGGCTTGTAAGCAGGTAAAGCTGGACTCATCCAGTGATGTAGGCAAAAAGCTCATTCTGCTAGTCCTCCTGTCTGGAATAAAGAAATATTTTCATACAATAAGAAGATAGCATATTTCTCTGCATGACAGCATCTTCTCTATGCTATATCACAGCCTTTAGCTCCTACAACCATTTCAGAAGTCAGAGTTGCATGTGAAGGACCTATTAGGGCTGAATTCTTGTGTCAGTGTTTGAAGAAGCATGCAGAAATACATGTATTTATGGAGTGAAGCTCAGAATCAGACATATAGGGCTAAGATTATGATAGGACCAAAGATAACTCCTAGCCATATGAAAACTTTGATGTAAAGTTTGTTTCTGGAAATTTGTTGCTGTATTTTCTATCTTTGTTTGTTTTGCAATTAAGATTTAATTTAAAAAATAAAAGAATTTTAGAGTTGGATTTTAGGGATTATGTGATCTGACAACAGCCAACACAAAGCAGCTCAGCTAGCCTTCTTTCTGTTCAATGCAAAGAGCTATTATTGCAAGGCTGTGTCTATATTATACTTTATTTTTAAATTAAGAAATATTTCCCTTTATTACCTGCTATGCTGTCCGGAGCAGCTACAGTGTACTCATAATGACTTTCATGTTTCAGACAGTGAATGTCAGTAATGTTAATAGCTAGCTGGATCATGCAATTAAGAGAGTTCCTAAAATGCTTTGGGGGCCTTTGGTGCAGGTACTTTAGACTTCCAGTTTATCTTCCATGAGGATTCCTAGTCAGAAATAAAACACAAATATTTTTACTTTGCAAGATTTATTTGTTTCAAACCATGAGAGACTCTTATTATTTATCTTAAACTATGTTCCAATTTAAAGTAGCAATCCCTCCGAGAAAACAAGTATTTTAAATAGATGTGCAGTTCACAGCTGATAAAAAGCAAAACTGACTGTACCCACATTAAATTTTTCAGAAAATCAAACTAAATGAGCTTTTAATAATTAGATATGTCTGCTCTCATATATTTTAGTAGCTGCTTTAAACAGTGTGATTAATCACAGAACAGCAGAATTCATTAGATTGGAAGGCACCTCTGGATGCCATCAGGTCCTGCTCATCTCTCTTGAGGCGGTGAGAAGAAGGGAGGAGATGCTGAGGCAGGTGGTTCTTTTCAGCCCCTGGGAAGGCCCCAGGCTGGAGCAGGGAAAGATGTGAGGAGCAAGGAGAGGAACTGTTCTGGACTGACTGCAGTCACTCATTCCCCACCCCCTGTGTAGCTTAGGGTGGGGTTTGAGGTGGTAGGGGAGTTAGAGACGGAGTGAAGCTGTGCCTGGGAAGAAGGCTGGGATGGAGGAAGGTGTTTTAGAATCTTTGTTCACCAACCTACCCTAATTTAATTGGTAACTAATCAAAATCATTTTCCTTAGGTCAAGTCTGGTTTGCCTATGATGTGAAATGATGATTGATTCCCCTGTCTTTATCTTGACCTCAATAAACTTTTTCTTATTTTCTACCCTGTCCTGCTGAGGAGAGGGGGTGAAAAAGAGAGAGTGAAGGACTGGTAGCCAGCAAAGATCAACTCACCATCATACTACAAACAGGACTAATTTCAAAGTCACATTAGGCTGCTCCTAGCCTTGTCTAGTTAATTTTTATTTTCTTTTTTTGAAATCTTCATTGATCAAGATGCCTCACCCTCTCTGGGGACCTCTTTTAGTATTTAACTTCTCTCCTTGCAAAGAATTACTTTCTTTCAGCATACTTCAGTTTTTAGTCATTTACTACAACATAATCATTTGAAGAGACAGGCTGGGTTCAAACATAATATTCTTATTTTTAAAGGCAGTTATGCAGTGAATCTATCAATAATTGCTTTAGATTACATATAACAAACTAGATGCTTTCTACTGTTATGCAACTATATTTTAAAACCTCAATTTCCATTTTTTCAGAGAATGCTATCTTTGGATGGAAATTTGTTCTTAAACTGGCTTTCCACTCCAAGAAAAATGAAATATTCCATATTTTAAGGGTATTAAACCCTTAATATATGGGGTTAAATAATAACCCTTAAAATATATAACCCCATATTTAACCATCTGGGTTCCCTGTCTCTTCCTTCTGTTCCTCACCCAGCAATTCCATCTCCAAATGCAGCAGAGGCAGGCCCAATGCCTTTTTAGACTTATTAGAAAACTACTTTGAAAACCTTTACTTACAAGAGCAGGTAAACATAAATTATGAAAACTCCATCTTGGAACTACAGCTCTCTGTTTTCAGGGTAAGTATCTGAAAACTGAAGTTCTCGAAAGCCAGTACTAAAGCTGGAAGCTATGTAAAATGTAATTGCAATTCTTTCAATGAGCAAGGTGGTTATTGAATTGGAAGCCTTTAACAAGTTAGGAAATTCTCTGAAAATTTATCCATCACTATTAAAGGGAAATGGATAATTAGTGGTGGCCTGCAGGAACATTTAGAGAGCTACAGAAAAAAACTGAAGAGTAATGTGGAAAAAAAGGTATTAAACTTAAAATAGACTAGAACAAGAGGACCTGAATTTTTGCATATTTCTTGTTCAGATTTACGTCCTACTGCTGAAACTAATTGTGACTTACTCTTTAAAACACATGACCCACCAGAAAAGGCTCAGGGAGCTGAGATTACTTTGCCTAGAGAGTAAAAGGGGAGGTGTGCTGCAAAGGCAATGTAATAGAAGCCTTCCAGTCCTTATGGAGGGTTATGAGAAGATGCAGACAGGCTCTTTAGATGTGTGTGTGACAGGACCACATGGGATAATAGACATAAATTGAAAGAGACAGAAGATCCAGTTTAAGGGCTAGGAGGAGTGGGCATGACAAGAAGACAAACAAGTGTTGGAACAGGCTTCCCAGAGAGGATGCAGAATGTCTGTACTGGAGGTTTTTAAGACCAGACTTTATAAAGCCCTGAGCAACCTGGTCTGACCTCAGAGCTTTAGTTGGATTAGAGAACTTCTGAGGCTTCTCCAGGCTGAATGACTCCGCAATTCATTATTTATTCTATCTTTAGTCTTGCCTCATTAAAAAAGAATTGATTTTTTTTAAAGAAATGTAAATGTTTAGTATGATTTCTGATATTTTTCTTCATATGGGGCTTAGTTTTGCAATAGACTTACTAACAGTGCTGAGGAGCTGCAGAAATGTAAAACTCATTTAAAACTACTTCAGTATAATTTTGCTGACCTAGGCATTCAGACATAGAGTCATACCATTTAGATGCAGCCAAAGACAGCCAGCATCTTGTACTGTCCTCTTATTCTCCTTTTCATCAAAGTTGTGTGATTGACTGGCAATTATAGAGTTAGTTCTCAAACAGAAAATTCAGATTTCTAGTAATTAAAGTAATCTTGTGTGCTGAAATGAAAATCCAAGAGGAGCCCTCCTGTAGAGAAGGCTGACTTCAGATTGATGGCAGACAGATTGCATTCAGTCTGAAAGAAAATGGTTTGTCTCTGTATGCTCCTAGGTTGACAAGTGGAGTGATGGATAGATTTACAGGAAACATTGGTGAAGGAAGTTTGGGCTGGATATAGGGCATTCTCACTTGAGAAGAGTCACACAGTGGAAGAGGCTGCACATGCAGACTGTGTAGCCTTCATACTTGTAGGTTTTCATGGCCTGACTGACTAAGGCATTTAGCAACCTAGTCCTATAGCTGACGAAGTGTAAAGTTGAAGGGGAGACTTCAAGGTTGGGAAGAACATCAGTCCTTACTACTGAAATATGAGTGGTCAGTGCAGGTGAAAAAAACCCATTAAGTGCATGCTATACAATACTCTGGGCTCTTATGGTTTTGCTCACACCTGATGACACTGATGCATTTCATTAAAGAAATCATTTGGAACAAGAATGTGAAACACAGGATTTTAGTTGCTAGGTAAGTGTGCTGTGAGTTAGAATAAACATTAAGATGTGAAGTCAGTCTCCCTGGCTTTATTTGCTTTATTATTACAGAAGAATAGGAAAACCAAGAATGAGAGCATGTTATATTGACTACCTAATAGTGGCACATTTGGGATACACTTAAAATGTCAGGTTTTAGACTGATGATTTGAATTCCTTTTTACAAGTCTTTTTTAGACTAAATGGTACCTATGTCAACTTACACCTAGACATTTTCTTCCACCAACTCTTTTTTACAAAAGGCCATTCCTGGTAAACAATACCTTATATTTCTCGTGTTTCCACAGGAGTTTTGTTTACCAAGCATAAAGAGGCCATATGTGTTCCAGCCTTGATGTGTTCCAGCCTTGATGTGTTCCAGCCTTTTATTTCTAATACCAAGAATTCTGAGGACTTGATGCAGAGATAAAAGCCAAACTAAAACAAAACAAAAACACCCCCACTCGCAGTGAGAGGTTGGTAACAGTAAGACACTGTAGAAATACTCAAAGCAAAATAAAATTATGTGAAAGTGTAATTTCAGGAAAGCCAGGGAAATGCACAGCTGTAAGGGCAGGGCAAATTAGTCCCACCCTTACAGGTTTAATAGAATTGTATCCTTGTACTAAAGGTTTAATAGAAGTCATGTATATGCCAGAAGGAAATAGTTTGAGGACTGTGCCTGGGGTACATGTAAAGAGGTGGCAGTGGTGAAAGCATCAAGTTCAACTGATGCCCTACAGGTGTGGCTCTGTGACACAAGTTACAGAATCTGCAGTCCATTGGCACAGTAATACAGGAGTGCAAGGAATTTTGATTGTTTATATTGATCATTATTTGTTCAAGAATTACCAAGAACTACACAGATTGATAAAACAGTCCACTACAAAAGTTATTCAATTGATGTATTTATTTAGTTGTGAAATGTTTGGGAATCAGTAAAAGTGAAAATAAATAACTGTGAGAATAAACATTTTTCAAAGAACTTGCTTGAAAAAAGTACCTAATCAGAAAGTCTTGCTTGAAAAAATCTGTCACCCAGATATTGACTGGACAGTCTAGGCTGAACATCAGTATTATTTTTACTGTTTTAGGAATTGCAAAAAGAAGTTCAGGCAAGTATCTGTTGACCAGAATTTCATTTCATGTTGCTGGTACTGTAGGCCAGAAGGGTCATTATGCTTCAATTATTTATTGCATAACTGTTGCTTAGAACTAATTGAATGCACTATTAGTTTTAGTGAAAACTCTTTTATGGTATTTGGCCAGACTTGAAGGAGAACACTGCCAGAATCACAAATTGTTGAATTAATAGACTGCATTCATCCAACTTAATACAAATTCTGTGAAGACTGAATTTCTGCATTAGCAATGAATAACTTGATACCAAGAAAAAATATAAAATTCATATGAACAGCAACTCCTGCACTCAATCTTGGAAAATAAATGCAAGCAAAATATACATAATCTTCTACATTCTTCCCTATGGTATTATCCGATTTAATGGCATTATAAAAGTAGGGAATGACAGAGAATATTAGTTAGTTATGAAACACTGAAGGAATCAGATGAAGCTGAAATTAGCTTAATATGTCATGCAGTCTCTGTAATGGGAAACGGAAGAATATTTTGTTGAGTACAGAGCTCAATCGCATAAACTTTTTTTTTAGTAGTGAAGTATTGCATGCATGGCTCTCAGCAGGATAATGAAATCTAACCCCAAACATCCATCATTAGACATTCAAATGAGAAGAGGGGGCTTTTTCCCCATATTACCCATTAGGCACCATCAAGCAAGTAAGCAGTCCCACATTCCATCTCTGCTTCAAATAATTTTGGAGTGTCGGATGATATACTCTAGAAAGAAATTCGTGTTGACATTGAAACCAGACAGTCATGCTGAAGGTTCAATGGACATCAGCTGTCTGACTATTTTGCCCAGAGCTGCATGCTCCTTTTTTATTTCTGAGATTTGTTTGTCATGTAACGTCAGCCCTTATTCGATTTTAGTCATGATTTGTCAAGTTTAGTAGCTTTTGGGGTTTTGTGTCTAACTTTGCTAAGTAAGTATAATTAAA
Organism: Agelaius tricolor; assembly: GCF_023055355.1. Lineage (NCBI taxonomy): Eukaryota > Metazoa > Chordata > Aves > Passeriformes > Icteridae > Agelaius > Agelaius tricolor. Next base: position 20,272,536 of record NW_027269262.1, on the reverse strand, counting down.
AATTTTGAATGTGACAGAATGCAATTTTCATCCTACCGTAGCCTGCATATCAACAGCACTCTGTTCAAACCTGCAACTTACATGAACTTGAGTGAAGCAGCAGATAATGTTATTTTGATTCACAATTATGATTTTACAATGCAAATTATAAAGAGAAAACAGAGTTTAGGTAGACAGGCTGGTTGGTTGTGACTCAATGGTCATTTTCCATTTGTCTTTTACCATTCTTATTTATCAAGTTTTCTACTTAAGAAAGTAACGATCCTAATTTATTTTCCAGTAAAACTTGACTTTTAGAATTAAAAATCTTTCCTCTTCTTGTGCTTTTAGAGAGGACTAATTATAAAAAGATCTAGACGGATCCACTACAAAAACTTTAATTCATTCAGTTTTTCATGCTTCTGCAACATAGGGCAGTGCAATTACTTTTAAAATATTCTATGTTTTTTTAGTGTGGAATGTTTGTTAAAATGTGCTAAGACATATAGGTATTTATTCTATGTTGTGCCTCTAAGAAATGAAACTAGTATTAAACATCTTATTTATAGATCAGTTATATTGACCTGTTGTATTTTTATCTTATTCTCTTGTGTGTGAGAGAACACTGGAAAATAGAAGAGTAGAGCAAGTATAATTTTTTCATGTTGCAGGTGGAAATAAAGACATAAGTCTCTTTCCTTCATACTCTTTTATTCAGTTTACATACACTTAGCTGAAAGTAGAGTTTCTTTCTTTCTTTGCCATTCAGTAACTTCAGTGCAACCACTCTTAGTAGTACATTTAATTACATATATTTATAACTTGAGTTCTTTGCATTTTCTGCATCTTTATTTGTTTTGATCTTGGATTTCAATAGAAGGTATCTATTAGGATGGTGAAGAAAAACGTGTAAGATCTTTCTTCTTGAAGCAAATTCATTTTGCAAGACAAGTTCTAGCAAAATTATTTTACTTATGAATTTTTCATTGAAATATTGACAGTTTATACTACATAGGATGTATGTCATTTGATAGGTGTAAATTCACAAGCAGTAATTTTTTTTTTAAATGTGTACGTATTTTAAAGATCATATGAACTTATAAATGAACACTATGAGAAGCTTTAATATTTGTTTTCCTTTCTCTTGGAAAATCTTATTTTGCTTTGTCTCCAAAACATTTTCATTTTCACTCCTCAAATACAAGACTTCTGTTTATTTAAATTAAATTTGAATCAGAAGAAAATAAGCTTAAGTCATTAAAAAGAACACTGTCCATCTACAGTTTTATTATCCTTTTTGATTTTAATTTTTTTTTTGGCATCTTCTCTTTTAAAAATCCATTACTAGGCCTCCTGTCTGCTAAGCAGTAAAGATAAGAGTGGGGATAAGCACAGCTCTTGACTTGTACATTGTGTTTGGAAACATTTTTATTGGTTATCTGACTACATACACTTGCATTTGGAATGTCAAAAGCGGGCTGTTAAGGAATCAGCCAGGGTTAACCAAATTTAACGTGTTTAACATGACAACTAATCTCATGGAGATTCAGAACCTCCCAAAACAAGACTGAATGGTAAGGAACACTATACCTGCACCTCTGTTTTACAATTAAAAATGTTCATTGTGCTGCAGAGCTGCAAGGGAGATGTATGGAGATAGGTGTCCGAAAGGCCTACAATTTTCTTGAATTCTTTTAGAATAAATCCTATAGTTAATGAATCCCCCTGCAACAGGGCTGCTGGAACTGTGTCCAGTCAGTCACCACAGGGCTCAGCCCTGCAGCCCCCTGTGGCTAACACCTGGCCCCTTAGACCCAATCAGCCCTGCATCCAACACAGGTCTGCTCCATGCAATCATAATTATCATCTTTGTCACATTACTGAGAAAGGCTTCAGGAAACTTCATCACTTTCATATCCAGACTGTTCACCTCACAGTCAGCACATGGCTCATTTGAATGCACATTTTGGCTAAGAGATGTATACAACTGTACCTTTACACAGGTATTTTTACTTGAGTGGGTGTACATAGATAACTTTTTTTCTGATGAAAAAAGTACTTCTGAGCTATTGCAGGGTTTGGGGCAGTACCATGGCCAGTCACAGTCCAGATTTGTGTTGAATGCTTAAAGCCTAACACTGTTTCACTTGGCTGGGGCCATGAGGAAATGCTGCTTGGTGCCTCTCTGGCATATCCCTTGACAAATCTTGGAGTTTTAGTATTCTAAAATTTACTCCGAACAAACATCCCTTTTCCCCCTTCCCCTCCCCACTTCCAACGTTCCCTGCACCCTTCCAACATCAAAAATGCTTTGGCAGGAAGTATTCAGAGATGCTGTCAAAAGCCCAGAGGGACAACAAGTATTTGTGAAAGAAGGCCTGTCCTACAAGCACCTGAGACAGAAACCCTAATTAAAAATGTCATGCTCTACTGGACATTAGGAAACCAGTTATCAAGTTGATAACTTCATAATTGGCTTGCATTGTACTTAATGATGTTTTTTTTCCATTTATTTTTTAATTTAATTTAATCTTCCAGGATAATTCACAAAAATTTAATTACTGCACTAAGAGTATTCTTGGTGTTTTAGTTTAGTTGAGGGCATTTTTGCTTGGTTTTTATTTGGTTGGTTGGTTGGTTTTTGTTTATTATGTTAGGGTCACTTCATTTACACAAACATTAAAATTAATCTTACATTTTCTGGAAACTGCAATAAAAATATGTAGAGTCTGATTTTTGAATTGACACCCCAGTTGGAGGTGAAGCAGAAAATACATACTTTTCTATATTCATGTTAATTTTATCATGTTCTAGCTCACATCCTGTTTAAATAGAGTTTCAATTAATACTTTGTTATGGAGAACAAATATGGATCATGGAGTGAGATCTGTGAGATGAGTCAATTCCTGTTCCTACAATGAAGCTGCAGATCATCCATGTGAAGAACAGCAGGAGAATTATGAGTTTAATGTACAGCTGATTGTACCAGAATATGAGCATCTAATTCTCCTGCACACATTTGAAGATTTTAGCCTTAATCCCTTGCCAGCATTGCCTAATGAAATATTGATAGGAATTTGTCTGACTTAGAGTTCCTATCATTGTTACTGTGACATTCAATATGCAGATGCTTTCTAAATACAGCTTTTTTAACATTATTCTTTCAGGACCTGGGTTTCTCTTTATCAAAGGAATATTCCCTAGTAGCTATTTACAGAGTATTTTATAACAATGAGGTTTCTCTCTGATAGAGAAGTAAAATAATGTAGTTATTTCTTTATAAATATTGAATTAGAAAACTGACCTCTCATCATCACTTTCTGAGAATATTTCAAGACTTTTGGGAATCAAGTTTGATTGTTTTTTAAAAGTTGTACTGAAATAAAATGCTATGCAATAGAATTATAATTTTTTTCCAGCTTCAAGTTAATATCTCGTTCTTGGAAGAAAGGGCATCAACAACCCCCTGCCTTTGATTTCTAGCTTTTATTTTCTGTTTGATCGAAGCTTTTTATAATTTCAATTCAAGATGTAGTAATAAAACAGAGTCCAAGTTCCTACATAAAGAACCTGCAATATTGGATTTTAATTCTTTGTTGGCTTTCTAACATGCATCACAAAGAGCAAGGATTGCCTTTTTATAACAGTTTGCCATCTTTTGTCAAATAGTTTGAGCCTAGCTTCAGTGGGCTTCCACCCAGTAAGATCAGTATAAGGACTTCTATGTGTTACTAAGGGATTTTAGGAGCAGATCCTCTTTGTTTTCTGCTGACATTTAGCAGACGTGACAAGAAAACATAATCTCCAGCACTGTTTCATATTTATACTTCATTTCCCTCTGAACCTGAATATCTAGCATGTGATGCACTCTGGATATTTTTCCACATTATTTCCAAGTACATAAGACTATTTAATATGTTTATGTATTTACTCTTAATGCAGAACAGATTGAGGGGAATATCAGGAAAAAATCCATTCTTTTTTAAGGATACATGCTTGATCCCTTTGATGTACTTATTACATAGAGAAAAATAAATGACATGTTTTAATGAAAATAATTACCTTTCAGTCTGAACTGAATTTGGTACAAATTTGGCAATTAACAAGAATGCAAGAATTCATAGATGAAACAGAATTCTTCCATTTCAGAAACCCAGATGCTATTTCTATCTATGATGGTTAAAACAGTACCAGGATAATTAACTAAATAAAATTTCAAAGTTTTTTGTAAATCGCAGACTGATTTTAGAAATCAGTCAGCTTTTTGTTTGTGCAGTAGATGCCTGAGCCTTGAAAGGATTTAAGCTTTCATTTCTTAGTAGTAAAATTTAGTGTTCTGATATGAGACTCTTGGATTTATGCCAGTTTTAAAATTATCCCAAGATGTGCTGAAACAATTTCTATTACAGCTTACTTAAACCTTAGAAGGTTATATGCCAGATCAAACATGAATCCAACACTCCTCCAATTTTCCTTCCTCATAACTTTCACAAGTTATGACCTATATAATTTATTTTCATTCAAGTAAACAATTTTAAAAGGTAACTTAAAATGAAACACAATGAGGATTTTTTAAAGTAGTAATCATTTGCCTCTTCAGCTATCTGTGTTCAGCATTGAACACAAAATAAACTAAAACATTTTTAATGAGGCAGAAGAGACACACCTTTAATGCATAAATCTGCAGGATTTATGGCAATTATGCAGTGGACATGAGGTAATTGAATCAATACTCGACTCAAACTATGCTAATAAAAATTAATTGTTTTCTTAGGAATGATTTCATAATTTCTAAGCATAAAGTCAGAAGCTTCCTCAGTCTCTTCAGTAGAAGGAGAAGTCTAATGACATTTGATAATCACTTTCTTTAAACTTCAAACTAAATGTCTTGATGCTAAGTCCTAGAAGTTTTCCTTATTTTTCTTCAGTGAAAACATTCCTATAATCTAAGTAGACATTCTAAGGAAAGATTATATCTTGCACAAGTCTGTCTATGGACTCCCTCTGACTTCAGGGCTAAAGCTCAGATTAAATCCTCAATTGCTAATCTCATCAAATAGATTTTCCTTCTGGAATTTATGCCTCCCCATCCTGTCCACATCACAGCAGCCAGACTTTCTGCTGTGGGCTTAATGCTATGGTGAGGTTTGGATGAGAGGTAAAATGTGAGTATGATTTCAGTATGACAGTGGTCCCTCTCATGCCCATGTGAGTACTGCATGCAGCTTTTGCTATTATCCCATTCTGTGCCAAAAAAAGTAGTTTTTCCTAGGGCTGTCAATTCAACCTGGGTATTAAACGTGCTTAGTTGAAATCTTGAGTCCATTTTTGTAAATTGCTGGAATGCCCACCAGTTACTCTTTCTAACTTAAATATAGATCCTGAGATATCTATTTTATGTGAAAGTTGTTCCAGATTCTACTGAAGACTAAATTTAACAATATATTCTTTTCTTTTTTTTAAATCACATATGTACTCTGGGGTTCATTTGTTATAGTTATCTCTAGAATGAAAGAGGGCATATGTATCCTGGAGATGCAGACTCAGTTTTCAAAAATCTGATAAATCAAATAATATAATCAATCAAATAATCAAATGTATTCCTTTCAAAAAGTGTATGCTAAGCAACACATTTTAAAAGTATTTTTGGTTTACTGTGGAGCTTATTTCTTAAAACTGCAAGGGATCTGTGCATATCAAGGCTAAGATATGAAAAGTGGAAAATTGAAAGCCAGACTGTCATAGAGGCTTTGGACTTTCTATGGTGGCAAAGAACAAGATGTCAGAGAACTCATCAGGCAAAACTGAGCAGAAAGTATATGAAGATGATGAGCATACTTTTTTTTTTTTTGGTAACTCATGAGTATTTATTTAGTGGCTTTCAAAAGATATGCAGGAGATGGCAAAAAAAAGAAGATCAGACAACATAAGTTCACATTTTTAGTCAATGTCAGTGGCAATGTTTAGATGTTCATTTTGGGTTGTACTCTGATTTTTGCCTAGAATTCTATTCTTTATTATTGATTTTATTTAGAATCTTTCTTAGTCTCTGGTCTTGATATTTTGAAATATTTTTAAAAGCTTTATTTTGCCTGTAATAGTAATTTTTCTAATAATTATTTTTTATGTTACTTAAACATTTTACTTGATTTCCATTCCAAGATAAACATTCTCACAAAACTAAAAGTCATGCTGAGGAAGTTTAGAGTTTTTAAGAAATACTCATTTTTACTAGGGGCCAAGATGCTGGGGAAAGGTAAAGGAAAGTAAAAAGGTTAAATGCGAGACCAATGTTTTAGTTTTTTGTAACTTTTCTAATATACAGCAAGAAGGAATTTCCTGAAGACTCATTCTCTCTCTTCAAGGAAGAAAAAGAGGTATTCCTTTTCCCATCTAGATCTTCTGATGCAGAAGTATTGCAAATTACTAAGCAGTTTAAAAGCTATTAAGCTTCTGCCAAATTAAGAATGGGCACTTTCTGAATAGAAGGTTCAGAGGACTGTAGTCTCAGGATCAAGCAGCCCCTTGAAGGGAGTAGCTATCATTCCCCTTCATTGTAGTCACAGTGTCATTAGCACTTTTTGTCACAGTTTTTAACTTGTTTTAGAATGGTAGAATAAGGCTTGTTAATGGATAAAATTAAAACAAGAAGACAAGAAGCCAGCTGTAAAGTTGTGTTAAAACTTATAATTGTAGTGATAAATACAATTATTATCTATTACATATAGTGAAATACTACAGAAGAGAAAGGAAAATTATATGTTTCTGAGCATGGCCTGCACTAGGTCTTTCCATATTTTAATTGGTTTTCCCACCTGTTTAGCTATGCAATAGCTGTTTTTTACTCCAGGAACTTCAAGTGGGGGACTATAAAACTGACTGAAAGTCTTCCTTATCTTAGACACAGTTGCACAAAACATCCCTTCACACTTGGCCACCTGTATGGTCCTAGCTGTCGATACTGCATGTTTGCACCACACTTGTAGCCCAGAAGGCCAGACTCTGCTGTTCTGGGGAGGTGTCAGAGCAGGTTGTGCATGAATCTGTGGATTGCCCTGCGGTGAAAATTCCCTGCCAGTTAGAACTGGCATAGGCATTGGCAGTTCTCTGCATGACCAGTGCCCAGCTGCATGCCAGCAGGTTTTGGAGGATGTTTGCTGCTCTGTATGAAGTTGTACTTTTGAAATATTGTAACAAGAATTTCAGAAAATATTTTTGAGACAGTACTTTACTTTTAGGCTCTGTCACAGCTGTCCTCATAGTAACATCTAGCTACAGTCAAGAGTATACTTCATCATGATACTTTAGAGTGGCTTGAGATCAGGCTGAACTTTTTCTTTGAGGGTGAATTATTGGCATTTTTCATTTCAGAAAGCATGGCTTTGTTCTTCTATATCATTCAGGGCTCCTGTGGGAAAATGTCAAAGATTTTCCCTCAGTGTCATGTTCAAGGCAGCTTCGGAGATGCAGGTCCTGACACTGTCCATTTCCCTGGTGAGGCCTGGAGATGTTTGTGATGGAGATCTTAAAAAGAACATCTGCTCTATAGAGCATAATAATGAATTTATGCCCCAATTTACATCTCTAGGAAATATATGATCTGCATGAAACAATGAATTCAGGAGGTTAACTTGAAAAGCAAACAATGTATCCTTGTTAGCAGGAAATACAATCTCATCAATATGCTTTTCACCTTTTTGATATACTTTGAAGTAGTTTTTCAGACTTGATAGGCCAGATTTTGGGGTTTACGATCATTTGTATATTGCATCTTCCTAAAGTGTCTCTTATAGAGTGCCAGTTTCTTCTTCCATTTTAAAATATTTCTCCTCTTCAAAGAATTTTCTTAACATTGAAGAGCATAAGCTGTTTATTCTTTCTTGCTAGATTAAATTTTCCTTTGCAGAGTCTAGTTCTGCTGAAGAAACAAATTTTTTTATTTGAATTATTTCTTAGAAAAAAAAGTCAATGCACTCCATTGGCTCTTCATCACTTCAATGACTCTTTTGCAGCTCTAGAAGATAAATAAAACCCTTTCCTGCACATTCTTCTCCACTGGATCTGTGTGTTGAACCCTCGCATTTTTTTTATATTGTGGAAGACCCTGATGACACAGTTCCTCCTCTCAGTATGGCACAGTGCTCCTCAGTCTCTGAGCATCCCTAGCTCTGAAGGCAGCTTAGTGGTAGGGCTCTGACTTTGCACCACATCTGAGGAGAACTTGCTCTCAAAACATGAAAGAATCTCAAGTACAGTACCTGGTATAAAAACCTTCTCCATTTCGGAGACTCACTCAATATTTAACTCACTTGCAAAGGACAGGGAATGAACATTGTAAAACCTAGTTTAATGTATTTAGCAATTTTTCTGTTCTAGGCTCAACACAAGACCTGAATTTGAACTTGATCTAAACCAGAAGGACATTAATTTTGCTCACCACTAAAAGACCCTTTCCTGAGGTCATCAGGTCATGCCTTTAGTTTCCACTCATCAGATTTCCCAGTGTAATGTTGGTTACATTGTACAGACACCTGCAGAAGAAATGTTTGGCCATCTTCAACAATTGTTGAGCACGTTTATTTCCAAATTAATGAGTACCCTGGCTTTTTAAAAAATTCTAAAAGCCACTTCTGAGTTCAGGCCTCATGGCATACCACAGCCTATTTGCTGAACAGAAATCATCTTTAGTGTATTTTTCAGAGGGAGGAGCTAGTCTTCAGTCATTTCTCCTGAAAAGGCTCTTAGCTTTTAAGCAATATTTCTTATTCCGCTCTTTTAGTAATTTCTCTAAAAATGTATAGGTTTACAAAAGTCTAGTTTGTATTTTGTTTGTGTGATTGTATCTTTTTGAGATGTCATCTTGAAATTATGAAAGTTGTCACAGCAGATTTAAGAAAAATTGGAATACAAGAAAGATTGTTTTATCATTTTCATGGTTTTAAACCTAAATATAATTAAAGTCTGTCATTCAATGTATAGCTGAATTTAACTCACTTAGTTTAAAAACCAGACCAAAAAAAATTAATAATTTAAAAAATACACAAACAAGATCATGTGCAATTGTAGAAAAAACACAGATACAGCTTATGAACACAAATACATTTGAAGATAAATTAACTATCATTACAGATCTTAGTTATTTTGACAGAATTAGAACAGGTTAATTGAAATTCATCACTCTTTTTCTGCCTGTCCTTTTCTCCCTCATTAAAAAGTGATTGACTTCTGAGCCATTTAGTTCAAACCAAAATGAACGTTTGTTCTTTTTTGATTTTATTAGTTTTGCTTGATGTTACTCTTTCAACAGAGAGGTGGATGATCATGACAGAGTTTAGTTAAGTTTAATAATACTCCTGAAATTGTGATGGCTATGGTTCTGGGTACCTATCTTGTTCCATATTTCAACAAACTTCCAATTTTGTGCTCTAAATAATTTGGCAGCTTCTTGCTATGCACCAAAACCAACATTCTAACACAGTAGGTAAGACGATGCTGTTTCAACGCAGGCACTAATTTAGTCAAGCTCAGCTTGATATTCAAAATTTCACTTGGAAACTGTAATGCAAAGTTGTGCTTGTTTTCCAACAAGAGTGAAATTAGTCACAGCAGTAGTTCTGTTCTTTGAGACATGTATGCATATCTTGTCAAGAAAGATGATAAATTTTTTGGCATTTCACCATCTTTTAAATATCATTCCGTTGTTTTGAAAGTCCTCAAGGATTTTTTCCATTGTGAAATGTACCCACTTACTTCAGTGTTCTGAGCAATTTATTTGATTTCTTTTAATATCAGAGTTAACTATGTCTACTACTATTAGCATATTTTATCTGTGCTAATGCATGTCTGGCTGCTTTTAGTAGACATTAGAGACTATCTACCAGAAACTGCATCTCCTCATGGACTTTCTCATTTTATAAAATTGTATGCATACATGCATGTGTATTATTACTGAGGATCATCATACCTAGAGCTCAAAAATGCGGTAAGCATGCACAGATTTCCATAAAATCTGGAAGATAGAATGACTGCAGCAAACACCTGACTTTTGTACCATAATTATACATAATAGCAAGTATTATGTAATGTATTTTTGTATTAGCTGATAAACATATAATATATGAATATAAAATATTTGTGCCACCAGTACCTACACAAAGATATAGTGAAAAACACATATCGTATGACTGATGTACTTTAATAATTCAATCTTACCATTAAGTATTTGCATAACTGCTTTGGCAACAGCTCAAAAATGAGAATGTACTGAAATCTATCCTGTGAGACAAGGTGCACAGAAAACATCTTTCATCATGCCCACTGAAATTGGAGGAATTTGGGACAAAATACAGAAGCTAGTGGAGAGATGCAATTCTAGCTAAGGCTGTAAAGGAGAGGTTTTGCCCCAAATCCAATAGAGAACTCCCTTGGCTCAGTCATCTTCCTGCAAACAACACACCTTTTGGTCAGAAAACACCTCTATTGCAGGGCTGAATGCTATATTTGATACAAAGATATCCTAAGGAAGGAACTCTTTGAGACTCATTTCAAAAACTGCCTGGTGACCTTCAGGAACTAACTAATAAGAAATCATATTTTAAATCACAAAGACAGAAATCTTTGCTGAAGAATGAAATTTCCTTTCGGGAAGGGAAATGAAATCTTGCAAAACAGAAAAGAAAGTCTTGCAAACACTCTGGAAAGGAGATATGATCAAATGAAATGCAACTGAAAAAAACTCAAAAAAACCAGAAAATTGTGAGATTGAGTGACTACAAGAAAATGGTTTGGGAGGAAATCAGGTGCAGTGCAAAGGACCAAAACCGGCCAAAACTAACCTCACAGATGTTGTAAAAGCAGGGGAAAAAATCGAGAAGGAAGACACAACTTGGAGGGGAAGATATGAGGGACATGGCATGGATACTTAATGAAAAAAAAATGTATTTCCATGATGAACCCTAAAATTTTAATTTTATTTTTGTTATAATTAAGAAGTTCTAAGATAATGCATCAGTACTGGTACTTGCAAAATTGGCTTCAGTTTTGGTAGTTTTAGTATCTGATTCTGATTTTAAAATCACATTTGAAACTTCTAAATAATATAAGTAGAGTAACCTATATTATGAAATTTCTACATACCACCAGATATTTTCATTATTGTGTTGCTTATATTTAATTATCTAAGATTAGTGTTGAGTATTCTGTATTTCATACATTTAAAAATGGCTATTTTATGTCAGGACTTTCTCTACTGATAGTATATAGGTGAATAGACTTTCTGGAAGAATGCAAATGTTGACTAATAAAATAATGTTGTGTTGACAGTAAGATAATATTACATTATTAATAATACGTAGGTGTAGGTTCTGCCTCCAACACTGCATTTAGAGCATTGTCTTTCTCTTAATTGGAATTAAATTGTCATGGAAATAGAAAATATCACAAAATCACAGAAATTTCCACATTGGAAGGATCACATCAGGATCATCAAGACCGACTCTGGCCCTGCACAGGACACCCAAGGTGCCTGAGAGTGTTGTCCAAATACTTTTGGAACTCTTTCAGGCTAGCGCTGTGACCACTTCCCTGGGGAGCCTGTTCCAGTGCTGGAAGTAAAGTGGAGCCGATTCTTTAAGGGGATAAGAGTAGTTGAGTATAGCTCTAGTTTTAGACATAAACTTTGAATGTAAGCCCATGACACATTTGCTTATCCTAATTATAGCCTTTAGGAGCCTTAGAGGTTAAAGCCCAAATTACTAAAGGGTACTTGGCCCCCTGAGGTGCTTATTCCTTCCTGCAAGGAATATATCTGGTGCAGGCAGATTTGTGGTCACTCTGCCCATACAATAAGCTCATTGTAGAGTGACTGTGTTAGCAAAGCAGAGAGCTCGAGTTAATACATTCTGCCTGTTCAGCTTCTGGTTCAGTTCAGAGCTGATTCACATTTAGTTAAGTATGGGCAAAGGGAGCCTGCACCTTTCTCCAACATAATGCTGATGTATCCTGTAGCAAGCACTTAACAACCTCTAAGAAGTGGCTCCTGAAATTACAGTGTGTGAACCATTAGCACTGAGGTTACTTCAAAGCAGTCAGTGCATATTTTATGAGCAATAGAAACCCTCCTGCTAGAGTGCCTAGCCCAGAGCTAGCTGGAATTGCTCCTGTTGCTGCTGGTACGGGAATCCTTATCCCAGAGTGTGGGAGTCTTCTCAGCAGTCATTTTGAGCTGCATGTGATACCTTTCTTCTGAAGATGCACCACGTGTTCAAGCACAGTGATGTTCCTTATTGTAGCTTAAGGTGTTGAAATAAACATCTAAGCCTTTATGTCAGTTCAGTCAGTGAGAAATTTTGTGATTTGTTTTTCTTTTGAAGTGGATGCCCAGAACAGGACAAATATGATGATAAAAACCTGATATATAATTCTATGCTAAATTTTCTTAAGTTGCATTATTGAAATTTAGAGTTGATAAATGCTTGATATGACATAGAACTGGATTAATCACAGTAGAAGTTTCATTAAAGAAAATTGAGAAAACAGTTCAGAAGACCCTCCCCATTTTTTTTTCTTTATTCTCCTGACAATTATTTTAGTAACTTTAAAATCAAGAAAAGCAGAATATTTAGTGATAGGACAAGAGGTAATGGTTTTAAACACAAAAGAGAGTAGATTAATATTGTCTATAAGGAAGAAATTCTTCACTGTTATGATTTGAAGCACCAGAAAAGGTTGCCTGCAGATGTTGTGGCTATCCAATCATGGAAGTGTTCAAGGCCAAGTTGGATGGAGTTCTGAACCACATGGTCTAATGGAAGGCATCTGTGCCTATGGCAGGTGGTTTGGAACTAGATGTATTTTAGGGTCCTTTCTAACCAAAACATTCCATGATTCTATGATAAATTAAAACTATACTACTTTGCCAAACCATTCCATGATTCTATGATAAATTAAAACTACACTACTTTGCATATCATGGCACAGTATGACTCTCAAAAATAGTCTCAATAATTAATTTTGTAGTTTGGCTTAAACATAACTTGAGGTTGCTTTCATATAAATTAAGCATGCTTCTGCTCTCTTTCTTACACTATCATTGCAGTTCAAATGAGATGTCACTAAAAAGTTTATGCAGGGCAAAAAAATGCATAGGTAAGTTGAGTCTGAAAAACCAGGTTACTGCAAATTAGGCTTACAGAACAAGTTTCTTTTGTGTGGCTTGATATAGTGCTTAACTTCACTGTTAATTTGTGGTTTGTTCATGTCCATCTATTTTTGGACTCTATATGCAACTTATTCCTTTCCAGTTACTAATTCAACAGCTCAGCAGCTATATATTTCAACTGTATTACACCAACTGGTCCTGAATCCCAAATTGCTACAGCTACACTTACCACCCTAAGATTAGGGGAGGGATTGTCCTCTTGTACTCAGCACTGGTGAGGCCATGCTTTCAATCCTGTGTTCAGTTCTGGGCTCCTCTCTACCATAAAGAATGAGGTTCTGGAGTGTGTCCAGAGAAGGGTTCAGGTGAAGAGTTTGGAGCACAAGGTTTATGAGAAGCAGCTGAGGGAGCTGGGGCTGTTTAGCCTGGAGAAAAGGAGGCTCACTTAATTAATAAATTAATTTATTGCTCTCTACATCTACCTAGCCATGTGCGGGGTGGTGTTTTCTCCCAAGTAGCAAGTGACAGAAGGGGAGGAAATGGTCCCAAGTTGCACCAGAGGAAGTTTAGGCTGGATATTAGGAAAGATTTATTCATGAAAAGCATTGGAAAAAGCAGGTCAGGGAAGTGGTTGTATCACCCTCCCTAGAGATACTTAAATGATGTATAGATGTGGCACCTGGGGACATGGTTTAGTGGTGGGCTTGGTAGTGTTGGTTTAATGGCTGGATTCAATCTTAAAGGTCTTTTCCAGCCTAAATGATTCTATGATTCTAATAGCATTCTAACAGGTTTCTACTCCTGTATCTCCACTGAGGGGTCACCTGTAAAACAGGCAAAATGGAAAAAAAATTTCTCAGCATATATAAAAGTTGACTCAAATATTAATTTTATACATGGAAAATGCTATATATATATATGCTCTCAGATAAGTGCCATAATACCTTACAGTTGCTATGGTAACTAGAGAGCAGCTGAGGTTTGCTTTTTCTATATTTAGAAAAAATATCTAAAATGTCTCAACCACCTAAAACCTAATATTGCTAAGAAAATTGTACCTAGAAAGGACCTATCAATTATGCAATAAATCCCTTTAATTGATCCTTCTGAGGCATGTCTATATGGGGGCACATCTGAGTAAACCTCCTGACCTGACTGACAGAAGTGTAAGCTGTGTAGCCCATGAGAGTGCCCATGTATTTTGCTGTAGTTTCAGGCTGGCTTGGGCTTCTAGATTACAGTCAGCTTGGCAAGTCTGTCCAGGGCACAGGCTAAGTATGTTTATTTGCAACTTCACCTGCCTAGACACAATGCTGCAGTTTCAGCTGGACTTCTAAATTGCAAAATGGTTGGTCCCGTATGTTGTTGAGGATTGCAGATGTCCAAAATGCAGCCTTCATTCAGCACCATCTGCTGCAGAGAGTGACACAGAGCACACGGGAGAGGTTACAGGTCTCTGAAGCTTGGGGAATGACCGAAACCCCTAAAAATCGTGAAAAATCATGGACAGGCAGTTTAACCTCTAATTAATGCTAGTTGGTCTGGAGCTTAGCAGGGAAAGGCTGCATGTTAGGAGCATTTTAATCTTCACAACTAAAATGCAGAAAATACCCATATTAATGAGTATTCTGATTTTAAACCAGGTGTGAAGTGGAAATCAGTTTATGTGAGGCTGAAAGGCAGCACCAGTTGAAAAGCTCTCCTGTACTCTCTAGAAATCTGGTTGCCTACTTTTTCAAAGGCTACTTCATTGAAAATGTTTGTTAAGTATTTTGGGTACTAGTGTACTGAAAGACATACCTTGACTGAGCACTGATCATGCAACATCTCTTAGTTGTGAATAAACACTTTCCTAAAAATCTTGTATGAACTGCCTTTAAAAATTATATCACTGAGAGGTTACATTAGATGCTTAGTTTGTGAATTCAGTTAAACTTATCAGTACATAAAGACCAAGCTGAGTAAAATCAGGTTTCTCCCTTTAATTTTACTGTAGGTCTCCAGCTGAAAGCCTGCATAGAAGAAGATGCAGCTATTGCTACTTATTGGTACTTGTGCCTATCACCAAGAAGTTTTGAAAAACAGATGGGTTGAGGTTGAAAAGAAACAATATAAAATAAGCAAAGTGACTGCTTAAATTATAGTTATAGTTAATGCTGGTACCCTTAAAAAATCTCTGGAAAGCTGGCATCTAAAATATAATGACCAAATTTATCAGTCTGTTGGTCCACTGTGTTGACCCAATTGAGTTTTGTGAGCAGTGCTGTGGTAAAATACACAGATCTCTATCTTTTCTCCTTTTCTACATTTCAGACCCATGCATGCTTTATATATGACGAAAAGGTAGAGTGGATGCATGTGAATTTAAAAATAATCATAGCATCCTGTTCTGTTCTTTTCTTGATTTATAGCCTCTCTTCATCCAGAGCATTTTACAGTCTGTGTCTCCATGCTTTAAATACAGACAGATACTGAGTGGATGATGTGAAAATAGAGGGCAAGAAATCTGATTTTGAGAAAGGGGAAGGTGAATGGTTTTGCTTTACATGAATTCTGTGTACATTTTAAATGCAGTTTTATTCCAATACAATCTACTTTGTTTTTTTCCTAGAAGAACAGATAAGAAGAATATTCTATTATCTATTTATCTATTGTTCTGTTCCTGCATTAAGATGTATCATCTGCTGACTGTTATCTGAGAAGAATTCTACATTAAAGAGCATGAAAGTGACAGCATAATGTTCATATTCCTTTGTATGAGTATTCATACTTATATCCAGGATAACTGATCAATTAAAATACTGTATTTCAACTGTAAAAACCAGAAGAGGCCAGGGTATGAATCTTAAAAAAAAAAAAAAAAAAATAGATGCAATACTCTAGTATCTTATAAAATCATTCCGAGCCATTGTGTGAAAATGGCAGTGTCATCTACAACCCATTGTGTGCATGGGGAAATAATACCAAACTTAATTTCTGAATCTGATCAAAGCTGACATTTCTTAACTTATTTTATGGAAGGCTAACTTAAAATTATATTTGGTTTTTTACTTCCTCCTAGTCTCTACTAGCATTCTCAGTTTCATAGGGTTACCTAGGAAACTGACTGGGATAGATTTCATGATCAGTAAGGAATAGATTTGGAAAGTACAGCCGCTTTCCCTCCATAGCTGCTGAACTTGCCTTTCTCCACACAAATTTTTTAAATGGAAGTATTTCTCCACCTGCTGGCTCCAAGGAAGATATTGCAGCCTTCCAAGCAGAGAACTACATACAGGCAATGGAATATGTGCATAATAAAAGCCTGTTTGGGATCAACAGCATTTCTATGCTGATACTCTGAAACTGCTGCATTTGTAGTAAGTAGTTTTGAAAAAGTTAGCCTATTTTTAGCTCATTCTCTCAAGGGAAGTGGATGCAATCCAAGAGATAACATAGCCCCACATATCTCTATTATACCTGAGACAATTCTGTGAAGGCAGCCTGTGCTGTTCAATCTCAAAGAAATTTTTCAGGACCAGCTCTGAGGCTTTCCAGTGCCTTAGATATCTATGTGTAGACATCATGCATGGACACTCAATTGCACAACATGCAGAAATATTTACAGCTAGTAAGGCAATATCCATTATCTGATAGGGAGGATTACAGCAAGTGATGCTTTCAAGTATATTCTGAAAAGTGCAAAGCCTACAACACTAGACCAGAGACATGAAAATTATTTGTGCATCGAGAAGCTGCAAGTAGAAGATGAGACAATGAAAGTGGCTGTTACATAGACTTTCTGTGTCTCTGTGCAGATTTTTTTGTTGTTGGTTGGTTGAGGTTTGTTTTTTTTTTAATATTTTTAGGGGACTTCTCTGTTGCAGTACTTTTTATTTTCTGGCTCAATATTTTGAGATTGAACACACATTGTCCTGAAGGCGTTGGTATGTATTCACTACAGCAGTTGGTGCTCTTCACATCATACCAGGCAGTCTTTTATGATGCAGTACCTTGGGATGAGCTTATTTGGTTCAGAAATGATATTGCATGGAAAAATGCAAGAAATATCTCAGTAGATGAGACTTCCTATGGAAGCTGATGGAACTGTGTACATTTTGTTTTGTAACACATTTGTAACCTTGTGGCTTCTTCAGCAAGTCCTTTTGCTGATCACCAGTTTCCAACATATGAAAAAAGTACCTCCGTAAAAGCCCAATATCCTGCAAAACCGCCGTGCATGGTGCAGCAGGATAAAGCTACAGAATGCCTGTCTGTAAACCCTGCACTGTACAGGTGGTGAAAATCACCTCATTTTCCTCTTAGTACTTAATTTCTTGATTGACTTAAATGACTTTAAGCTTCCTGCTATTGAAAATCTTAACTTTCCTGCATATTGTGGACTGATGCTGGTGTGACAGTCAAAATCCGACTTGAGCTAAACCTGATTGGTTTGCTGTATTTCTGTTTGTTTCCAGCATATCATATCTTTAGTCTGGATGGCTGCATAGCTGCATGAGTGGAAGAGCTGGAGGAGGATGGAAAACACAGAGTGCTCAGGGAAGAATACAGAACCATTCCCTCCAGCAACTCAGGTTTAGACTGGCTTTTGAAAATGCATTCTTCTTTGGGCAGAAATGTGTGTTTAATAGAGAACATGTACATGCAGGCATAATTCTTTGAAATCAGTTGTCTATTATGTAGAGAAAAAAAAATTAAAAAAGCTTTTTTAAGAGGATGCTAGTCTTTATACAAGCTCATTTGCCTCATTGTTTGTCCCCTTCAGCAGAAACATAGTGGATAGTAGCCCCTCCAAATATGTGTGTACGAAAATGATGCAAGCATAAATCTTTCAGGTGAATGGCAGTGTTCATTTTCTACAGAGACAGGCAGCTATCTCATTCTCACATCTGGAATAAAGAATCATTATGCTTAGCAGTAATTGATCCCAGATGATCTTATTAACTAGGACAGTGTGTGGTTTTTGCTCAGAATATAGAACTCCTTTCTTCAAAAAATAGGAGAAAAAAAGTAGAGGAAGTCTTTTGTTATCTGTATTGGTTCTGGAATTTTTAAGTTGTCTCTGTGCTCATATTTAATTAGTTTCTGCAAGCCTGAGGTCAAATGAGGTGCAGTGCTGGCACATGAAAAGAAACACCGGAGGTCAATTAAAATCATTAAGTTACTATCAAACTCATCTGGAAAAACAGAAATAATTTTCTTTTCGTTTAGCAAAGACTTTTGGGAAGTAACCATATGCTGAAGGGTACACATTTCCCAGCACTAGCAAAGGGATAGTGCTCTGAATAAAGACTGTTTCATGACAAAACACATTGTATGTTAGTAGAAAGATAAATGGCAAAGTCTTGCAAGCACCTTTTTTTCTTAGCTTAGGTTTCCTATTTTTACTTTCTCATTAAAATCTCTCTCTTTATATACCTCTTTCTCTAGGATATTAGTTTACCCTCTCCTACATTTTCTCTAAACCACTTAATCTATTTTTGTGCAAGTGGAAGCTTCTGGTTGTTTTAAAGCACATCTGCTCATAGTCTTCTTAAATGCATGTGAAGATGTCAATAAGCCCACTAAAGCAGTGTCTTACCTCTTTCTGAGTGCCAGATAGTGACAATGATAGCTGTTCCTCTGGTGATAGCTCAAGCATACAGCAGATATCCATGCTCACCTCAAAACAGATGTTTTGTACCTTCAAATTTGAAAAAAATATGAGATTTTTTTCTGATTTTTCTGTATGGGCCAGACTTTGCTGCTTCCAAATTACTTTTTTCATTCTCCAAAAAAATGGTGTTGATTTAACAGGACTGAATTTCCTCTCCTTGTCTGTATCTCTGCCTTGGTTAGTGTATCTGCAGTTTCTCTAGATGCACGGTAGAAATTCAAAGACAATGTTAATTCATAAACAAGATTATCTTCACAAAAATAAGTTCATGCAATCTTTTGTAGATGGTATAAATTAGGGGGGTGGCGGTCAGGGGGTGTGAATAAAGGCCTAGAAGAAAAAGAAGTGGCATCGAATTGACCCTGGCTGGATATCAGGTGCCTGTCAAAGCTGCTGGGTAGGGGAAAGAAAAGATAACAAAATGTCCATGGGGCAAGATAAGGGCAGGTAGGGATCACTCATCGGCATGGGTAAATCAGAGTTGACTCAGGGAAATTAGTTTAATTTATTATCAGTCAAATCAGAGTAGGGTAATGAGAAACAATAAGTAAATCTTCAAACACCTTTCCCCCCCCCTCTGCCACAGGGATTGAGTTCTTCACCTCCTCTCATCAGAGGCTCTGGGGACTTGGAATCGGGGCTGTGGCCAGTTCATCACATCTTGTCTGTGCTGCTTCCTTCTCATCAGGGAGAGGACTTGTCACACTCTTCCCCTGCTTCCCAGTGGGGCCATGACATATTTTTGACATGGGAAAACTAAAATGTGAATAAAATCCTGTAGTAAATCCTTCCTGCAGCAAAATCAATATTTTGGGGTTTGGTGTTTAATTTATTAATTTATTATTCCTGAAAATATTTTGGCTTTTTAAAATTCCATCCTTGCAGTACAGTTTTCTTCCATTTTTAAATCTACATATCTCATAGAATTTTTACAGTTACTAGTTCACATAATTTCTTACTCATTTAATGGATTTTTAAGAATTTAAAAAACAAACATGGGATGGTATTTACAATACTTAAAAAAAAAAAAAACTCATGAGCAATTGCAGTTCTTTGAAATAAGTGCTTCTTTCTCAATTCTTGGTGTCCTCTAACACCTCTTCTAGTGCTGAACCGAGTGTCTTTTCCTTTTACTTGAAGACAAATGTAACTCCATCTGTTGCATAATTATTTTGGTGAGCATCTTTGAATAGCAAAAAAAAGCTGTTCAGAATACTTCTCATTTTACAGGACTGGTGAGAAGAGGACTGGAGGATGGAACATAAACTGCCTACATCAGTCTAAAGCCTGGAAAGCTTTTAATGGTTTTAATGTGGTGAGTAAATGGTTTTGTGTGAGTGCCACAGACTTGGAGAGCCTGTTTTTTGGTGTCTCTCACCTGAGCTATTTTCCAGGTTTCAATCTGTTCTCCTCATCCAGAAAGGCAAGCACTTAGCTGTACAAGTTACACCATAGCCTAAAACTTGTTCAACCTAGAGATTAGATGTTGCTGGAAAGCTGTTTTCTGTAGGTCACTATGTAGTCATTCCTTCTTGGATTTTGAGGAAAGCTTGCTTTTCTGGGAGGGATGAAAAACAACCCAACAAACAAATCAACCAACCAACAAATAAACCAAACCAAACCAAACACAAAGAACCAAAACCTCAAAACCACCCAAAAAAAATCAAGAAATATAAAGCTCTATGTTTTTTACAAGATCTTACAATAATCAATGCTACATTTCTTCTAAGAAGTGTCATAAAAGCGGTGCTAAGACCTATTTTGCTATTTTGGATCCTAATATTGATTTAATTTTTGTCTGTAAAAACAACACTGCAGGCAATGCGATCAATATAACCAACTGTATAGTGCTAAAATCCAGTTCACAAACTTTTTATGACTGCTGTAGTTGTAGGATTATCTCCCAAGGAAGGTAACTAATGTGTGGCCTTAGAGAGAAGAGATATGAAGATGTGCACAACCCTTTCCAAAATTTTGTCTTTTTTTAGACCTTTATATGTCTGGCTTTGGAAGAAAGTGCAAAAAAAACCTTAGTTAAATTTGAATCTTGGTTTGGGTTAGACAATATGACAGACCCCATTTTACAGTAGGTACAAAATCAGTATTCATTCAACAAAATTTTGTATAATCAGAAGAGTAGCTGAAGTAGGTTTTTAAAAAGAATTCTTGGTAGAAGGGTTTATAAAAAAATAGATTAGTCTTTTATTATCCATTTACACTTTGATTTGGAGCCCTTTGAATTTAAATATGCTAATTGTAAAACAATATCAGGATGAAAGAAATAATTTGAACATATTTATTTAAAAAAGAATGAATATCAATTTATTGTTATTTTGATATAAAAGCATATATCTCACTAATTTTAATCAGAGGACAGAATGAAAACTTGGTGTGTTTGACATACTGAAAAAAAGGCCCAAAGAGTTCCTTCAACATAATAATCTGAAATAAAACTTTAAACTAAGGAAAATTCACTGTTGATAAGTTAAATAGTTGGAATTAAGTCCCAGAACTGTATTCTTCATAGGCTGGAATAGGATAATCACATAGATGTAGCTTGCTACTCAGGAACTTGGAAAGAAACTCCTAAAGGTAATAAAGCTATTCTACTGAACTGAAACAAAATTAAAAAAAAAAAAACAACTGTTTGTTAAAATACTTTGAGACATACTTGGAAAAAAGAAAATAGTAGCTTTGATACTTTGATACTGTCTATAAAGAAAGATGGAACTATTCTTTCTGTAATGAACATTATTTTAATTTATCTGATTGCAAAAAGAGGGAATAAAGAGTTATATTTCTTCAACATAAAACTGCAGACACCTGATAACTCTACAGATGGAACAAGAGGTTTTCTGAAATCAGATTTACACGTTCACACATGAAAATGGAGTATTAAATGTATGTTTCTCAATAATTCCATGATCTGCTGAGATCATGAGTTTGAAAAATCATGTTAAGGGACATAGAAATAAGATTTGCCAAAAAGGGAGGCAGAAAATTTTGCAAGGATTCAGAGAAACTGGCAGAATCTGTTAAAAGTTTAGCCTTTCCCTGTACTATCAGATTTAGGAGATGCTTTGATACTTAACATAGAGATGAAAATATGGACCCTTTTAGGTCAAAATTGTCAATGCCATCTAGATCAGGTTAAGCAGGCAAGGAAGACTCACTGCAGGCTTATATTATATGATTAGTCTGTAGGCTACATGTACTTGCTTGTTGCCATGAGCAGTTCAAATGAGAAAATCCAAAATTTCTGTATTATGTTTCATGAAAAATAAGGGTTTAAATTCTGCTGTTATGAAAATTCTGATCTTTTGAAGATAGGAGTATTATAGTTTAATGGAAGCAGTGCGTTTTCCTAGGGATACTTCAGCATATATTTTCAAAAAGATCTTAACATCAGCATTTTCTTTGTTAAGTGGGCAAATTAAATATAGAAAACATGCACAATTCAGATGCAAAGGAAAAACACATAAGTAGGGAAATACCCCTAGAAGCAACAATTGGAGCTACAGTTGCTTTGTATAGAATTTTTTTTAGCATGATAGTTTTGTGTAGTTACATATCTATATCCACACTTGCATTGAATAAATATGCCTTAAAGACCTGTCCAGTTATGAAGGGAAGCTGTATGAATTGAGCTTCATCTTCTTACTGTTATGTAATTACTGTTGTGAGGAGAGAAATTATTTTTTTATCTAACAATACTTTTCCCCTCTTCTTTTATTTGTTCATTTCTTCCTTTTGTTTTGTTGAAGAGAAAGGTAAAAAGTTGACTGACTTTGTATGGAACAGAATCACAGACTCCCAGAATTAACTAGATTGGAACATACGCATTTGTTTTGTGTGGTTATATCTAGGTTTTGAAATATCTGTATGGAATTCCTAATATGAATCTTATTCTAAAATTTCTTAAATGGTAGTACTTAATGGCCTTGGTTTCCTTTGAAAAAACCCAGGAGGTAGAAATAATGAATTGAATAGATTTATGAACAAAAATCCATGGTGAAAGTTATTAGCCAAACACTTTCTGGGTTTCAGCCTGTGTGTTCCTAGTGCAGCTGAGGGAATATTTATGAAGGGAAAAGATAATTTCATAGCCCACAAAACAGAAAGTCGCAAAAGTGAACAAACTTACATCCCTTCAGTGTCTCCATCAGTACGTGCAATGCTAGGAAACCTGCCTAAACATTTTGGATGGTGTCCTTCATTTTAGGGTGATCAGTTTCAGATTCTATAGACTTAACTGCCAATAGCTGAATGCTCAGAGTTGCAATATAAGAATATATTCAAACTGGGATTGGAATGTATGTAAACAGCAATCTCTTTCAAAATGGGTACACAAAATTATTAGAAGCTCTTAGGATTCTATCTTCAAACTCAGATTAGAGTGCTTCCTCACTTAGAAGGTGTTGTAAAGATATACATCATCTGGCAAAGTCTTCAAATGCTATAATGATGGGGCAGTGAAAAGCCCCAGGGAAATCAACAATTCAGCAAGTCTTTCTTCAAAGTGGAATCAAACAGTGCATGATAAATAAGACTTAGGAATGACACTAAAAAAGAGAATAAACTATATAAAAGCTGCCCATTTAATGAGAAGTGTCCCTCTTGGGAATAAGAGGAAGTGGTAGTTCACTGGCAGATGTGTGCAAAAATATAATTAGAGTGAGTTGTGCACAAAAAATGAAATCACCAATGTTTTTAATACAGTATTGTATATTTTAGCAAGGCATTTTGAGGCAAGCAGACTCGATCATGGTGTGACTGCCAGCTCTAGCTAACACCACCTTGTATGGAAGAAAACAGCATCCATGAGTGCATGTTATGTGTTTTGCCAGATGTTATAAAACTTGCTGAACCCTCAATTTTTATATAGCCAGGCCTTTCTGCCTGCCTATCTTCTTTCCGTGTTACTTTCTTCATCACTATTCCATTGTTCTCATTTTGCAAAGACTGTTTTCCTCTTAGGCTGCTGTTCTAGTCCCTGTATGCAGCAAATCCTGTTTCAACTTAATGATGCCCCTTTTTCTCTGTCAGCCTTTCCCCCAGCATTCAACTGTCTCCTAGTCTGACTTATATTTACTTGCTCTTGCTCAATGCTTAACATCCATTTGGACCTAGGCCAAATTTCCCCCACCAGTTTTTGAGGTCTTCTTCCCCTTAAATAATAAGTCTCTTAAATAATTTCCCAGTATTGTTCAAGTATCTATTTATTTTCCAAAAAAGAAACTGAGTTCTGTCTTCCTAATTTTCCTCAACATATCCATTGCCTCTACTATCCAATGCCTGCTAGCCTGGGATCTGGGTAATCTCTTTATCCACCCTGCAAAGAATCAGGATGTCTCTTCAGAGCCAAGATCTGGGCCACCTGAAGGCCTGCAATCACTGGAAAAAAATCTGCAAGCATAAGTCTGAAACTTATCAGTAAGTATATTCCTTTAAAGAAGGCTGGGGGGAGGGGGAGCTCATAGGAGTTAATTTTTCAAAAGATTATGATTTTATTATGCTTGGGACAGTTTTTTGTTCATCATAAGACTCTACCTGTTATATATCTGTCTTTCAGATTCAGGTTTCAATCCCTGCTTAACAGTGTGGGAACATCTGAGCTTTCCAGGGAGACACCAAGGTTTTAATGGGGTTTTACTGGTGTTTTAAAAAGCAGAAAATAAAGGCATTCTCTCTTGTGTGCATTGCCACAGGTCTCAAATATTTCACTTGTATTTAACAAGGAAACTTGGAGTGCATATTTGCAAGTATAGCAACAAATGAAAGGAAATATTCCAGTAAACCAAGGTGTGATGAAAAAAGGAGGATTTTAATATTCTTTTTTTCTCCCTATATTTCTCATTATGCTTAGGACCCTTGATATGTATATTAAAATTTTTATTCCTTGTGGAAAAGCTCAGGTGTCTCTCTGAAGTTCTAGTTGCGCTATAATATTGAATTAGCAGATCAATTTTTATGATGAAAAGACTGGCTTGGTAGACAAGAGAAAAGCAGGGAATATTGTCTACCTGAACTTGACTTGACATTGTCTCCCCGTAAGTTTTGTATAACTCTTGTTTCCAGAACATTTTCAGCCCAGAGGAAACATTAATTTAAGATCTGGGCATAAGGAAAATTCCCATTTCATCATAAATATTTGCTATTGAAGGTTCTCCTATAACTATTATCTGTTTGCAAATAAGTTATTGCATTGATTTAAATAAGTTGAAATTACATTACACATAAGAATATTCTTAAGGATAAAGCAACAGATGATGCTATGATTTTATAGTTACTCCTTCTTAGGGAGAAAATTTTTGATGAGAAGCTGAACAGTTTTCTCTGACAAAGAATTTAATAGCATAGAAAAAATACTGATAAACTTGAAATTTACTAAAATTAAGGCAAGTGCCATGAAGCAACTGAATAAGATACTGCCATAAAAGGGTTACCACTATTTCCACCTTGGTCTTATATTCCTTCTCTCTCCTTGTTTCTGGCTAGGTGTTCCAGCCCACTTGTGTTAGCTGTAATGGATGTTTGGAAACACAATAAAGTAGATCCAGAATCTCACCCAGATGGAAAATTAGGACAAATTGACTCATTTTGAACCATCTGGCTACATGGGTCCGAGTACTGGCATAAAGAAGACAGGGGATGGGAAGCACCTCTGTCTTAGATAAAATAGCTGTAGAACTGTAAGTTTAAGAAAATGAAAGCAATGTGATAGAGTCTCAGAATAGCAGTGCTAAATAATGTTAGCAAAGCAAGTGCTGAGCAAGAGTTATGGTTTGAAATATTTTCCTACAAATACAGATATATAAAAGTACAGATACGTGAAACATACGACAAATTTTCTTTATTCTTGTTTTTGCCTTTGAAACAACACCTTCTTTTGAAGTTTTTATGCCAAAATGAAGCAGAAGATATTTTTTTAAATTCCATTCCCCCCACGGAAGTTTAGTTATTTGGGTTTTTTCTGTTTTTTTCCTTGTTTTGTTTGGTTGTGTTTTGTTGGGCTTTTTTTTTTTTTTTGCTTGATGGTGCCAATAAATTATTTGCACAGTTGTATTTTACATGTCTGCCTAAATGCCAATCATAAGACTCATCTAAGAGGGTTATGTTGTATCTGTCAGCAATTGTTTTTGTGTTATTTTATAGTTTGAAAGTTTGAGAATAGTCTCTGTTTAGGACAGGATATTAGACTTAATAGTGTGGTGACTGTGATCTGGAAATTCAAGCAAAAGCTCATATACAGACAATCCAGGTAAAATAGCATTAAATGAGGTAAAATAGCAATAATTGACACCTTTACCAGAATTTTTAAAGGTTACTGTAGAAACTACATACCTAATTGTTTTCACTTTGAAACAGTACTCTTAAAGTCCAGTGTGGTGGGATTTATTGGTGAGCTGATATTGCACTTTTCTTTCACCCCAAGATTTATAGCAAGCTTTGTACATACTTATGCAAAATAACCAAAAGTAGCTTCACCTAATTTGCAAAGTTTTTATTCGAATTAGTCTTGTCTTATCATACTTTTTGATTATATTTACACTTTAAATGCTGAAAATAGAGGATTGGTAGGCTGCATCTATAGCTCTAAATTAAATAGTGACCAGGAACATCCTGTATAACCAAACTGTTAGAACAATTTCTTGTGTGCCTCCTGTCCCTCAGACTATTTGTGGGTGCAGTCTGCGAGCTAGAGTGATCATTTCCAGGAATCATTGCCAGCTGGAAGTTAGTATGTGAACCTGTTTCAAAGGGGAAGTAAGTTTAATATTAGGTATCCATTTTTCAAACTACTGCCTTTTTCAGTAGCCTTATACAGTCACCATTTCTGAAAGATGGCTAAAGCAGAAGTCTAAGCTGACTCAGGTTTACTCTGCAGAGAGCACAGCTAGTTTAAGCAGTGGTATATAAGTGCTTTTGCTCATGTGCAGCCTTAATGGTCATACACACTGAGCTCTGAACATATTTTCCAGCAGTGATTTGTTGTTTGTTGGCCATGGCACTTGGCTGCTGCGGCAGTTGTGTGTTCACTGCTGCTACCTGAGTTAATGGCAGCCCCAGCTGGAAGGAGCCTCCTCCCACAGGGGTGAGTGATTGATCATTCCTCCAGCCCAAGTGTTCCCACTCATATTGCACTGACTGCTAATCCTGAGATCTGAAGGCTTCAGGTTTTAATCTTTTGTTTGATGTAAAAGGTCATGTCTTCCTTCAAACACCAAGGAGCCCTCAAAAATTTTGTGAGACTGAATATTTAGCGAATTACAGTGGCCTTGGGAAACTTGATTTGAAATTGCATGTTTTTTGCTAAAGCTGAGATTTAATTCCTCAAATCTATTTACTATTTGTGTTGTCACTCTGCAAAAATACTGTGAATATATATTCATATATTGAATGTATAGTATACTATATTGAATATATAGTACTTAAAGCATTCTTGAGTTATTCACTTTGTTTGAACTGTTCATTGTTGTGCTATATTATTCTTGATAATCTATTGCTCTTAAAATAGACATAAATAATGTTTTTGTTTTTTCTACATGGGGAAAAGAAATATAGAGGGAGGCCTATATGTTCAAACATGTAAGTTACATCTCTAAATAGTGTTTTAACCAAGTTGATACTTATTATATTTGAGTTTTGAAATTATTTTTTCAAACCTCAAATGTGAAGGTGTATCTGTTATAAATCCTCTAGATAGAACTGTGTCCTAGGGTGACCTTATGATGCTTGTATCCCCATTCATGCGTTCTGTTCATGCAGGATATTATGTTCTGTGCCTTTGAGACTGGCTCTGAAGAGTGAATGTTTTGTTTGGGTTTTCTTATCAGCCTGGTGGAACACACAGGGCAATACATAGTGCTGCTTTTGCTTTTTTTTTGCTTTGGCTTTTCACTTTGCTCTCTCGCTCTTGCTTCTGCTTTGCTTCTGCTTGCTTTTGCTTCTGCTCGCTTTTGCTTCTGCTCATTAAGTAGTTTAGCTAAACAGTACAAATTTCTTCCTGGACTGTTTCTCCTTTCCTTTTTTGAACCAACTTGAACCTGCTCCGGACTGGGACGTAGGAACACCGAGAGTTTGCACCTTGTGGCTGCAGCAGCTGCCCCAGCGCTGGAGGGACTGAGAACAGAGCGGCCATCCCCAAGAGAGAGACTTTCTGAATTTGTCATCTTTTTCAGAGCGGTGTCATCCGGTATTGTTCATTTTGTGTGCTGGGGGGGGTGCTGTGCCTGTTAAATAAACAGGTTCTTTCCACTTCTCTCCGAGGAATTCTTCCCAAACTGGTTGGAGGGAGGGGCTGTGTGGGTTTGCTTACTGGATGGGCCCCTCTTTGGAGATTCTCTACCAAATTTGTCCTAAACCAGGACAAACGGTCATCAAATAATACACTACTAAGGCTTGTGAAGTTTTCCTACTCAGTGCTGTGGGTAATGTTTTAGATTCTTTAACCTAATTATATTGTTTCTGTCATTTTACAATAGCATAACAACCTGCAGGCTGTTTTCGGTTTTGGGACTTTATCATCAAAAGTGTCACATTGCATACCTGATAAAAGCACAGAGCTCTGTGTAATTTGTTTGCTTACAAAGGTTTCTTGAGGAGGGTCACAAGAGCCTAACACGGTTGAGAACATGAGGTGTTGGCAGACAGCAAACCAGAGAAAGGGTTTGAGAAAGGGACTGCTTCACTGGTTCCCAAAATGTCTCACTGAAACAAGTAGAAGTAAACAGATAAATGTAAATATGTAGTTTTAAGACCCCAGAGCATGACTATGTAAACAAATTTTAAATTCTGGTTGGCCATATAACAAATTATTAATCAATCACTCCATTTTCCCACAGTAGAAATGACAGCTCTTATAGTATAACATTTCTCCTTACAAGAATATATTTTTTAATTTTCTTGTGCAGAAAGTTCTGTATTTTTTGAACCTCACAAAAGTTGATGAGATGCTTTCATACAGAATTCATATTCTGCCTTCAATAAACCTGTCCCCCAAAACTTTCATTTGCAGTGTTTATATAATGAGTTGGGATAAACAACTTGTTCTAATTCACAGATATCTCAAGATTCAATAATTTCACATTTGCCTCATGTTAGTAACAGAGATAAATGACTTCAGCCAGTGAAATAAGAAAATAAATAAAGAAAAATTCCAGGAAACAGAGATGTGATGACACTATACTCATGGAATGACAGCTTTGGAGAAACTGTAATTTCAAAAAAATCTGAGCCAGTGAGATTTGGTAAAAAAGCAGGTTAATTTTCTACCCTCAAAAGTCCTCTTTTTGATATAGATGGCCTTAATAAGTGTGTTAAAGGGTTAAATAATATGAATGAAGTGATCAAAACAGAACTATACAGGCAATTTTTAAGACTGACTTGGTTTAACACCAGCTAGCAACTAAGCCCCATGGAGCTGCTTGCTCACCCTTCTGGGTGGGATGGAGGAGAGAACTGGAAAAGTGAGAAAAAACTCATGGTTTGAGATAAAGAAAGATTAACAGGGAAAGTAAAAGCTACAGATGCAAGCAACAGGTCTAATTTAAATACTTTGAAATAGGAACATGATGTTGCATAATCTTGTCCTGTGAGACATACAAAGGAAAGTGTGACATCTGAGACAAATTAGACAAGCTTCAAATTTTGAATGAGATAATCTCATGTAAAGATATGCCTCTGAGATACATGTCTTACTTTACTCTTGAAACTCAAATGGAATGTACATAGGAAACACTCTGTGAGTTTCCCATGTGATGCATATTTCATGCTATTAAGTTCTGCAAGCCTTAGAATTTTACTGGATTATTGGAAAAAAAACAAACCAAAACAAAAGCGGGATGTTTATTTATGCTTCTTGCAGGGATACTGTTGCAATTTAATGAAGAAATATGTAAACGATGTGTAAGAACACCACTATAACTGTTTTAAATTTAAAAAAATACTTTTTTAGCTGGCTTATACACTTTGAGAAACACATTTGCATCATTTTTTTTTTCATGTGAATACCACACCATGTTTTTTGAATTTAGTTCAGCTCCATAATTTTTTTTCCTTTGCATGCCTGTTAACATTTTATATAAATTACTTATTGGCATCATTTGTTCTAAAATATTACAAACAGTCCCCATTGTTGACATCCAGGCCTTTCTTTCTGGCAATAAGAAATATAAATATGAACACTCTTTCACACAAAAGACAGTTTAGCATCTGAAAGGAGGTGTCTGCCAGTTCTCTCTTCTCCCATTTGAAGGTAGGTACATCTCTCTTCTTTTCAGACTGTGGCACCTTTCCATGATTTTGTCCATGGACTCCCTACTCAGTTTTTTAAAGCATTGGTTATGATAGCTATTGTATTTTTGTTGAATTATTATTTCTGAGGAATTAAGAGAAATCTATCTATCTATCTATCATCTATCTATCTATCTATCTATCTACTCATTTCTTTATATTTATGCCTATAACTCTGTTCATGGTTTCGTTACTTTTGTTTCAATACAAAGACCAAACCTCAACTGCAATTTTTCACATTCTTTAACCAAACCTTTGTTTTTCATTAAATAAATTGTCCTCTCAAATAGCCATCCTTTAAGAAAGGTTTCCATCTGTTTTGAGCAAAAGAGCTGGAGACACAACATGCACTCTCTTTTTCACACAGATGAATTACATATAGCCATTTCAACCAAATATTCAAAGCATTTTATGTTGAAATTCCTGAGTTGCCTATTGGCACACAGTAAATGTGAGCCGAAAACCACACATTGCTTCTCCAGAAGCAATGGACAATGTGGAGAAACTAAAAATCTTTCTTCAGAAAAGTTTGCTTTTTTTCTGGTCAAGTCACTTTGATATGGTGCTTTGCCTTACCTAACAAGATCATATTCACTTGTGGTTTGGTTGCTTTGGTTTATTTATTTGGTTTGGTTTGTTTTGGTTTTTTTTTAAACATAATGTGTTATACTATACCATACTCCACTCAAGAGGGTTCCTTGGGCGCATTCATTCCATCCTGGCTCATAATCTGAATGAAATTTTTGAAATGCTTATTCCCGTTGATTGATGACCCTTATTGCAGGGTGGGTTACCCTGTCACAAAAGGAAATTATGTTTGATAAGCAGTAAATACTACTACTGTCCGCTTAAGGGAAGAACATAAGTAATACTTACAATTATCACATTGGGATATTTTTTATTCAAAATATGGAGGAGGTCAGTTTTAAACCCATTCAATTTTGTCAAGGTATTAAACTCAAGAACCATAAAAGTTGAGAAATTCAATCTAGCAGTGTTTATAATAGGTCTCAGAATACCTAGCATTGTCCAGGATTGTAGGAAAGAGAGGTATTGATTATTGATGTGCTTACATTTAAATTATTACTGCTTTTAACAGCTAAACTAGTAAAGTAGGTATTGATTCTAGCCAAAAGTCCTTATGAATTGGATGAGTAAAATCTCCTGTTGATCTTCATATGTCAAGGGACTACCCAGCTATTCGAAATCACATTTTCAGGAAGTTCTGCCTCCAAATAAGATCTGAAGGCCTGGAAGTAATCTGAGACATCTCCCAGTTACAAAGATAAATTAGGAGAGATTTAACATTAGATTAGTCCATCCCTATTTAGGACATGCAACCAAAGCATACTCACTGAGATATATCTCTGGGTAGATGCCTTGCAGTTGTATAATCATTCTTTGAAATTGCCAGAGTATGGCATTTTCTCACCAGGGAGTAATATGAGATCATGTATTTCAAAATACGAGTTATTCAACCATAAGAAGATCAGAAAATGATAAGGAAAGAACTTATGAAGTCCAACAGAAACATTCCCTTTGCTGTGTTGAGCTTGTCAAAATTCTGGAAATTTTTTTCTCTTGCCGAAAATATTCCTCTTGTGAGGCCCTAAAGAAATCCTCCTAGATAAGTGCAACCAAAGAACGAAAAAAAATAATGATGTGAATTTATCCTCTTCTGAGCATACATTCTCATTTTACAGAAATTAAACAAAATCTGTCAAAAGAAGAAATGAAAGTTAGGAAAGGTGATTTAAATTAGTAGGAAGAAAGTGACTAAATTTAAAAGACACAATATTCTATAAAGTCATTAAAGTTAGTAAAAATAGAACTAATCTATCTAAGGTTTAGTCACACAGCTAGGAAATGCTGTGGCTTACAATACAAATAGCTAAGAAAAAACAGTGGCATCATCAATAAAAGTCTGTGCAATAGACTGTAAAGCCAAATAAATCCAAAGCAAAAAATTCAGGCTTACTTCTATAAAACTTTTTGTTGGTTTCTTAAATGTTGTGGCTGCATTTTGGGAGTTTGTTCTCATATATAGGAGAGAGACAAACCCAGCCAAATGTGTGAATTAGCTGCTCTACCATGTGTTAAGGGAAAAACTCCAAACCATAAAAGACTTCAGTCAGCAAATGTTTTATGAATTCATCAGTAAAGGCTCAAATGAAAAAATTAAATTATCTGAACATGGTTTTGAAGGGACACAGTACTGCCTCTTGCTAGAAGAAAGGTAATTAGAGACTCAAGAATGCCTTGGTGAGACTTGAAGAATAAGGTTTGGCTCGCCCTGTGATCTGTTTCCAGGTAAGTTCTGCATTGTAACAAAACGTATTCCCTCTTTACAGAAAAGCCCTTTAAACATGAATAAAAGCTTGAATAACTATGTTTTTTATTAACAGCTCTTATTTCCTCCCCATCTGTTCTGATTTAATCCCCAGATGCACAGACTCTAGGTGCTACCTACTAGTCTCTTGTGGTGAACTTGGTCTGTATGGGCAAAGAGTAATTGAGTATCCACATCTGTATAACAGATTAAAAAAATGAAAACAAAAAGGGTTTTCTTTTCTCAGGAAAAAAAAAAATTAAAAAAATGAAAGTTTGATGTTTTCCTTGAATTTCCCAAAGATGTTGGATAGAGAAAGAAATCATCTTCAGATTATGGGTTTGTTGATTACACCTCTGTAAAGCTGAGTAAATATTTTTATACTTCTTAGCATTAGATTTCAAGCTGTAAAAAAGAACTACATAAAATTTTACTAGACTTTCAAAGGAATGCAAAATATATAAATCAATAGCAAATATTTTATTCTGTAATTTTAAACAGTAATACTAAATAAAAAACTTGTAAAAGGGACATGGTTAAAAATCTATGGTGGAGTAGAGTGTAAAAAATACTTTTGCTGATTTTCTTTAGTTGCTACAGTACTACAATTCACAACTAGACAAAATAGTAACATAACCTGCCTAACCAGTACTACGCAAACCCAGTGTTTTTTCTTTCCTATGATAATTTCCTCTTGAAATTTAGTTAGAAAATTAGGTTTTTTTCTCTGATGGAAACTAAGATCTTGTTAGAGAGAGTATTTGAGTCTTTTATCCATATTCACCATTAAATCTTTCGGTTAAGAGCAATTAGATATTAGACATTAATTTTAGAAGCTTTTATGTTCTGAAGAAAGTTTTCCATGGTGAATGTAAGTGGAAATTTTATTTTGTGGGCTATGTTGACATACTTGTACATCTGAGATAAAGAGGGTTTTTTCCTGATTTTTTCAGAATTCAATGTGATATAAGTGATGCCACAGCTGAAGACTGCTCTCTAGAAGAGACAAAAGTCACAGCAGTGTTTGCTAACAAGGTTGTGACTTCACACAATTGGCACTGTAATTTTGAGGAAATTTCAACATGTTGGTCATTTCACAGGCAATTGTGAGTAGTTTTGTTAGTTAAATGTTGATCATTTGATCAGAAGCTAGCTAGCAATATCTATTCGGTATTCAGTCTTGCACTAGAGAAGACATTTATGCTATAATAAAACAAAGTAATTCTGAAAATCAATCTATTGTGATATGAAAATATGGGTGAACCTTATTCAATTCCATATAGGGAAATATCTTGATGACTGAGACATATTTAGTTGCCAAAATCCACTGAATTTCTGAAGCATCTCAGTAAAAAAAAGGAGACTCTATAGTGTGATTTAAAAATTTAGTAAAGCAAAAGGTGCATGTACCAGTGAAGATTATTTTTTGTATTCATTCATACATGAGCCATGGTCCTTAATCATGACAATTCTGAGACTGTAAGCTGGTATTCAGAGATAATGGACATACAACTGACATTTTCTTGCTAAACAGAACCAAATGCATAATCGGGAGTCTAGAAGACAAAGATGGCAAAGTATTGGGTTTGGAAAAGATGAAAGAAAATTAGAATAAAATCGTACATTCACACAAACAATTACATTAAAAAGAACTTTAGGAACCAACCATTAATCCAGCACTGCCAAGACTACCACTGAACAATGTCTGTAATTGCCACATCTACACGACTTTTAAATATGTGATGGTGACTCCACCACTTCCCTGAGCAGCCTTTCCCAGTGCTTGACAACACTTCCAGTGAAAAAATTTTTCCTAATATCAAATATAAACTTCCCCTGATGCAACTTGAGCCTGTTTCCTCTATCTTATTGTTGAACATCTGGAAGGAAGGATCAATACCCAGCTGGCTACAGCCTCCTTTCAGGTGCTTGTACACAGCAATAATGTCTCCACTCAGCCTTCTTTTCTTCAGGCTAAACTACCCCAACTCCCTCATACACTCCTCATAAGACTTATGCTTTAAACTCTAGGTCCTTTTCCACTGGGCCACTTTCCAGACACTGTTTCCCAAGTGTGTAAGCGCTGCCTGGAGTTGTTGTGACCCAAGTGCAGGACCAGGACCCAGCACTGTGCCTTGTTGAACCTCATACGAATGGCTTTGGCCCATCAATCCAACCGATCCAGAGGCTTCCTACACTCCAGCAGATCAACACTGTAGCCCTGCTTGGTATCATCAGTAAACTGACAGAAGGTGCACTTTATCCACTTTTCAAAATCACTGACAAAGATACTTAACAGGCTGGGCCCCAGTGCTGAGCCCTGGGGAACACCACTTGTGACTGGCCACCAAGTGGATGTAACTCCATGCCCCACCCACTCTCTGGGCTCCATCATCCAGGCAGATTTTTTACCCAGCCAACAGTAAGATATGCAGTATTTTGTGGGAAAATGTGTCAAAGTCTTTACCTGATGTCCACGGTATATGTCTAAGGTGACCCCACTCCATATTTGTCAGAGAATCTAAAAATGTCATTTTGTGATCATTGATGAAAAAGTGAAAAGCTGGTCAGCAAATGGAAAGCATTGAAATGTTTACATATTAAAAAATAGTCTTTGTTAGCAGTGTCATCCAGTGGCTATGTGAATAAACTGCAAGGGCCAAGAGACTCATGCAGGAGAGGATTGTTCTGGTAGGAAAGATTTTCCTGGTTCTATCAAAGTATATTTGAAGAATGGGAATCTCAGCTAAAACCAAACTCTCGGCTTTCTGAGCTGGCAATAACAGAGGTGGTCACTCTGTTCTACTTGAGGCTAAGGGAGAACAGGCTTTGGAATATATGTTTTTAATTTTGCTTTCATAAATAATTGATGAATAGCTTTAGTATATCAAAATATTTGGACCCCTAACATAAAGTGGGCTAGTTCAGCTGTCTTCTCACAAACCTATGAAACAGACAAAACAGCTCTGGTTTGTAATGTATTGATGTGCCTCTTCTGCTTTCTAATATTTGTACAGCTATTCCTGGAGAAAGATTAGGACCACTTTTCTGTCAGTCAGATATAACCAGACAGCACTCTGAAAAGTCTGTCCATTAAGTCAAAAGTAATCTAATATTGTAAAAGGAAAGACAGAACAGCAAAGGAGGGAAGGATGAACTAGTCAGCAGCAAGAATGTGGCTATTTTAGTGAACAGAACTACAGCTTCACATTTTGAATCAATGAGTTACAACCATTAGCTTCGCATTTATTCTGAGGAATCAATGTTGAACTGATTGAAGGCGCATATGACAGAATTCTAGAATGATTTTTAGCTTTTTTTTAGCAAGGTATTAAAGTTTTTTTAAAAGAAAACTTTGTCTAAACAGAAGCTTAAAAGGAAAAAAAAATTCTTCTCCCCAAAATTATTTTTCTGCCAACGGTCAGTAACTTAAAGGGGCAACAAGGTGCAAAAAAAAAAGTCATTCAACTAGGGTAATTATTTTGCTTTTTTCCTAAATCTGTAATGCACATCATTAATTACTATAATCTCAAAACTATACATCTTCATCACTATAATCTTAATCTATTTTTTCTCAATTAAACTGGTCATCTGTGAGTAACTAGAGGATTTCTAATCCAAATAAATTTAGAGAGTATTTGTGTGTATGTGTGTGATATCATCTGTACATCATATTTATGCTGTGGTGTAAAACAAGAAAGCCTTGATGAAGTATGTACTAAAAATCCTCTTCATAATATTTTTTTTATTTTAAAAAGATATAATTTCTCTACAGGTTTAATTTGCTGCTTTTGAACTTTTTCATAAAAACTTTTAAATATTTCTCTTAGTGGAGATGCCTATGAACACATGCAACCTTGGGGTGTATAAATAAAATTGATTTGTTTCCAAGGAAACTAAACTACAAGATGCAGGTGGGCTTCAAATGCTTTTCAAATTCTGGTGGAATTGTAAGTATCCAGCCCAAAAGTTGGTCCTGCAGGCAGTGTTGAACAATTTTTCTTTTTGTTCTGCAGACTATTTCTGCTAGTTAGGGCATTTGCTTTTTTTTCTTAGAAAAGACATGTGAAGTCTAACTTCTCAGGTAGAATATAATTATTCACATATAAAATATCTTTTCCTGAAAAAATTATTCATAGCCTTATTTTTGTGCAAAGTTATTCCATAATTGCTTGCTTTTGTTTATAGATTCCAAAATATTCACAGCAACTTAACTCTGGAGGGTTGCCGAGTGAATTCCTTGTAATATACTTCTGGAATATGTTATTTGCTGAAAAAGGCTTTTTCTGCAAAACTACTGGGATGGGTGGGTGGGGAACCAAACCATAAACTTATTGGGAAACCCAAAAGATTTGTTTGAAATTTACCAAGCTGATATAAGAAAATCTTCCATTGTCGTATCCCATAGCTAGCCACTTAAATCTTCTAATTCCCCAAAGATGTGCCAGCTTTCTGAGCCTTTCAGTCATTCCCAGCTAGCAGAACTGAGAAAAGAAGTGGTAGAGTGCTAACTCTTGGACACCACAGAATTGTAAATCCTTTCTAGCCATATCATCTCATTGTGACATAGCTAACACTTCTGATGTCATAGATTAGTTGTAGACCACCAGCATATCTCTTATTTTCATCTGAATCCTAAACCATGCATTTTTCAGCATTACTTGAAAGCATTTAGAAACTTTTATAAATGCCTGAAGTGCGCTGTTTAAAAAAAAAAATCTGGCAATCATCATCCAATAGTCATCGTGATGATTATTATCAAAACTTGAAGACATGAAAAATTTTGACTTAAAAAAATTGAAATATGTTCTTTTTGAAACAAGACCATCAATGGTAAGACCAAAAGTAGAATAAGATATAAGGAGATGAGGGAAAAGTATGTACAGAATGATTGCTGAAGTCCTCATTAGTTGCAAAACAAGTTTGTCAATAAAAGCTGTGCACCTGATGATCTGTCTGCATCACAATGATTAGTGTGTCACAGGATTTCTGGGAAAAACCTCCATTCATTGTTTATCCATATGCTTGAAATCACTGTTCACTATGGAGTGTACTACCACTTTTGGCAAAGAAACTAAACTTTTCTTCCAGCTCAAAAAGCTACATCAGCTTTGTGGCATTAGGAGCCAGAACAGAAATCGAACCCTCATTAATGTTTACTTGTCTGTTTCCCTCCTCAAAGCACATGCACCTTCAGGGAGCTAGTTCAGAATACAAATGTAAGAATTGACTTTGTATACTTATTTCAAACAATGTATTTTAAATTCCACCTTTCCTTATATAAAACTGTATCACCCAGTGGTCAAGCATGTGAAGAAGAAATTAGCTGCTCTATCTAGTTAGAACTAGTAACTGCTAGAATTAGTCATGGATCTTGAAAACTGGTATTAGAATCCTCTAATTAAATGCTTGATTGTATCAAGCCTTTGTAAATATCTCCCAGATTTTTAAAATTGCTGATGCTCGGTATATTTTTAGTACAATGGAAGCTGAAGTCGTTTATTATTATAGATAATCCATCATAGTTATTTTTACCACAAGAAACAATCAGTCCTAGGCCAAAATTACAATAAATAATTTCCTATAAGTAAAGAGCATTACCCCACTAAAATACAACTGTTATTTCTTAGCTGCACTAATTTTCTGAATTTCCCAAAGTTATTACTCATATAGGAACTTTCTTAATTTTCCTAAAAATATATTGTGCATTCATGTTGAAAACTGAGCTGAGATTTAGACCCTATTTGCTTTAGTTTTACTTGTACATGAGAAGTTATTTCAAAAATAGGATAGGAACTCAAAATCTCTGATGCCACAAAGGGGACAACCTTATATAGAAAAACGAGTCAGCACATAACATTTCAAGACAAGACTACCATCTTGTGGCCTTTGTGTACAATGACTGGCTGAAGGCACAGATTTTGCATAAAAATAGAAATAACATTCTCTTGTGCTCCTGTTTGTTTCTAACAGTGTCAGTCTCTGTGCAGACAAAGCTTATATATCTTTCAATAGAAGTTGTTTTGAATCAAACAAAGGCTTATTTGACTTTTTGTATGGCTGCCATAACAGATGCAGAATAATATCCAAAAGCACAACACAAATGCTTTGTGCAAATCAGTGCTGCTGAAGATGTGTCGTGTTAAAAGAGACTAACACATCAACACAACTGTGCTAGTCTCTCTGTTTGACACACATGGGATAACAGGACGCTGCTTCTTTCTCTGGCAACAATACTGTTTGCTACAAATAAGAAACAGGGCAAATACTCAGCTGATTGTCCTCATAAATGCTGCAATTTGTTTAGAATGGACTGCTATGGCTATCTAAGGTGGCTGAGCTAAATTGTTTACTACTTTGTGGAAATGTATTTAGGTGTATTTAATGTGGTATTGGAATGTAACTTTCATTTAGAGTGAAACTTCTGTCTACAGTATTTCATCTGTACTGTGTTTGAGAGATCGGCCTTCTTAGTACAAATGAGATCATAAACTCATGTGATTTATGAAAAATGGGGCAAAACTGTCTTGATCATACCCATAAAAATGCTTAGAATTATCCTTTTCAGGGCAGCGGAAAAAGCTGCTACTTTAGTAGATGACATTCACTACAACCTTACAAATTATATGTTTACAGTTGACATGCTTTACTACTTAATGTCTTTGCAAATTTATACTAGCAAGGCTTACTTCTAGTTAATAGCTCAGGAGAGATGCAAAATTTTTAATCTTATCAACAAGGGTATTGCCCTGCTGTAACAGCATCTAGTGATCTCTGAGTTGAATCTCCTTTCAAGAGAGGAAAGATTTCAGGCTTCTTTGCTCACTCCCACTCTGCTACCAGATGCATGCACCTGGGCATTCCAAGAGCAGGTCTTTCCAGAAACAGCTGAGGGGAAAGAAACCTTTGTGGCCCTCGGGCTTTTCCCTGTCTTTTGTCATGAAGTCACCAGGAGCCCCAGCTGTTCCTTTGTGTTTCACTGGTTGCAGATGTCACCTGAGAATCTTTTCTGGCTTCTTGTGACTTTACTGTGAAGCTGTGAGAAGAGCCTGGATATATCCTCTGGAGGATGTTGAAGGACAGCTGAACAGAGCAGGATGCAGCTTCATCGGCCATTCTTCTCCAGAGCGACTCAAGTCAGTTGTGCAACATTTCCTCACAAAATCCATGTTCTGTCTGCCTGCTCACCAGGGCCTCTTGGGCATTTGCTGAAGCTTGCTAATATCCTTGGTTGTGTGGTGAGTGCTAAACTGGGCTTAGTCCCCCTGCCATGGTCTGGCAAGTCTTAGAATTGTCTTTGCCGATACTAATGGCTTGAGTCTGATGAGCAGTATGGTGAGAGTGGTGAGTAATGGAACCAGAGTGGGACTCCTACCTGAAATCAAGGTGCCTTGAAAATAGTTGCCACAGGCTATAAGGATCTTCCAATAGCTACTGGAGATGGAGTCAAAATTTTTATTAAAATCCATAAAACTTATTTCTACTGCTTTCATCCCATTGAATGAGTCATTTCATAGTAGAGAGTTATCAAGCTGACCAGACTAGGTATAGTAACAGTTTTTAAACTCTCCCTTTATAGTACACAAGACAATCAAAGCTGGTGTAAAACTCTTATACTCGATCCAGATTCTTGTAGGAACATGAACGATTCAACTTTTGGTTGCTGTTTACCTTTTTCTTCTTTTTTTCCTTATACTGAGCCAAAGTAATGTGGGAGAATGTCCTGAAAAGTTTTAACCACTAGTTTGATGTCTTATTTATGAAGAGAACTGCAGTCTTGAGTGTGAGTGTGTATCTTTTTTGCCCAAAGATTTTATTGCTGCTTAGTCTTTGATAGGACTGATTCAAAAAGTATCTATCCTTACTATATATTTCATTTTTTCAGTATGACCTAAAAAGAGTAGGGAAAAATATATTACCAGAAACAAACAAACAATAAACCTTATTTTTAACTCTTGAAAAGTACTTTATATATAATAGAAGGGAAGACAACAGATGCTTATCAGTGTCACTGAAATATAAATTATTATTTTTAATGAAATATATAATTCCAGTTTTAATCAACATTAGTTCTCCAAGGCAAGTGATATTCGTAGGAATGAATTGTCACATGAAAAATTAACAGACCAATTATAATTGCTGCAAAACTGACATTACTTGTTCATAACACAGCATAATCTGAGATTTCATATGATTACCTCACTACAACTTAAAAAAAAATTTCTCTAAGTAAAATATATTGTCTACAAATCAAATAAATTGTTAACTATGTGGTTTTGTAGTTTCATTCTATCTGAAAGATATTCTTGTTTGTCATGAGTTTTTGTTTTCATAGATTTCGAGACAAATCATGATTGCAACCTTTTTTAAAAAAAAGGTTAAGCTAAAAATAAATCAAAAAACCCACAACAAAACCAACTAGGATAATCCAAAGAAAATAAAAGCATTTTCTCTGCACAACTTTCATTACATGCTTTCCTGTGTATTTTCTCTGTAGCTTTTTTAAAGTAGCTCATTTTCTCACTGAAAATGCTGCCCTAGTCCCGTATGATTTCATGTTAAATTCAGTAGTATCTATTTAATTCAGTTTCCTCTACAGAGACATAGGAAACATCTTGGGTTATCAGAAATGCATGACTGTGTGCGCTTTTTATAGGAAGATACAATTTCCAAACATTTAGCTATGTAAAGTGGATTTCAGCTTCTCTGGAGTACCTCTCATTTACCCCAGAGACTGTGTGTCTTGCAGGAATAGTACTGAGCAATACATCAAAAATATCTTTTTTCATCTGTGCTAAACAGATCCTATTAAAATAAATCAGGTACATGTTCACACCACTCTTCTGGGAGCATGAACACCAATTGGATTAAAAATAATAGTTTGAAAAGTAATTTCATACATCTATGTATCCAGAAAAACATCTAAATTAACATCCTTTAAAAAATGCAGTTGCTGGAAGACAGGTATAGTTGGCTTGGTTATTGGAAGGACTATTTTTAATGTAACCTTCCTAAACCTGAATCGTAAGTACATATAGATAACAATTTCTGGAAATGTTAATCAGAGAAAAATGTTACGCTGTCCAATAAAAGTGCTTTATATCTCAGAGGCATAGAGTCATGTTGGAAGGGACCTCTGCTGAAAACCGGATCAGCTAGAGCAAGTTGCGCAGGACTGTGTCTGGTTGGCTTCTGTGTATCTCCAAGGGCAGAGACTCCACAGCCTCACTGGGCTGGTGTTTCATCACCCTCACAGTTAAAATTATTTTTCTGATGTTTAAATAGAATTTTCTGCATTTCAATTTGTACCCATTGCCTGCATCAACATTGAAAAAATTGAAATATTGCCTTCCATTCAGATTTTTTGGTTGATTTTAAAGATGATAGATGCAGCAGCCTACCTGATTTGAAGTAGAGTGCATCTAAATGAGTGAGCTCTATATCTATTCTGAATTATAAGAGATGCATACACATTTAAGGCTAAGTTGTTAAAATGACACAAAGAAGTCATCATGAATTAGTGTTTTCATCTCACCTTCGCTCACACTGGCTTGTCTCTGGCTTATCTTCTGTAAGAATAGACTTGTCATGTCCACAATATTTAAATCTTTTAAAACCATCTGTTCTTCTCTGACAAGGAGAGTAAGTCTATTGCAAATGTTTTATTTATTGTGGTACATCCCTTGTCCTTCCTCCTGTCTTTTTTGTCACCTTTAAAACTAATTCTTCCTACCCATATCCTTCTTCAGATCCTCACACATGGAGAATATCATTGGTAAACAAAAGTCAGAATTTTACTTTTCTAGATACTGAAAGACTAACAAAATTGAAAACATAAAAAGCAAGGCAAAGGAACTTCCAAAGCAATATTTATGGATTTTTTTTTCTTACAGAACTGTTTTAATAGGCCATGGTAATTTTTTCTACAGCTGTTTTAACAACATGCAAAGGAATTATCAATCTTCAGTAAGTAAATTACTGCACTGACTGTTCCCAACCTGATATTAGCAAAAAATATAATTTGAGAATTATATTTCAAAGTTAGTTTACCTACAACAGATTCAGATTTCCAAATTAATTATCATTGATTATTGTGACTAAAGAGATAATTAATTGTCTTACAACCAGCACCTCTTATCTTCTAATGAACTTTACAGCTCTTCTTACTTTCAGCATACTAATCCATTTCATATGACTAAATTTTATTCTGTTGATGAAATTCTCAGGGTTAAAATGTCATATATACAGAAACACCATCAGATCAAATTAGTCAATGATAATATTGACCTGATCAACAGAGTGGAATTATTTTGTTTACTCTCTGTATTAGAGCCAATATTAAATGCTTTCCTCTTTCAGAAATGCCTGCTAACCTTTTTCCTAATTTCTTAGTGTTTGCTTATTTTGATGAGTTGAAAACACATCTATCCCATAAAGTAGCTTTTAAGTAGCATAATATATTTAGAAGAAAAAAAATAAAACTTTGTTTTCTGGCCTAAAATTCTTTATTCTTATAATTATCATTGAAGCAAGTATTGTGAACTGTACAAGCACCATGTGATGGAGTTTTATCTACAAGGATGATGTTAAGATTTTTTGTCTTACAATAATTGCAGTGAATCTTTTGCATTCCTGCTCAGGCTATCCTTTCTATTATTTTTGCTGTCAAAAAGATTACTCATCAGATGACTCTATTCTCCAGATCTGATAATTTCACAGCTACACTTAATTGATATTCTGTTCCTATTCCAAGATTGAAACTTCCTAGACTTATTAGGAAATGGTAGAGTTGGGAAGCTACTATAGGTAAAAGAGTTGAATTGACCGGTGGGCTGAGGTATTTCTGTGGATGCCTGGCCATCAGGATACTTTGTAGTAAAATGTATTTCTTTTTCATATCTTAAATTCATAGATCAGTCATCATTAGTACACACCTGTTTCCTAGTTAAAGCTGGATGAGTGGATGTAAATTTTGCTTCTCTTGCACATATTTCTGACCTGTAGATGTCACTCTAGGGCTGACCAAATTTTGCAAGCTTCTCTCTTACCAAAATAATTTGTCAAGTGGATGAGGAAGGTGCTGAAAATTTTAATTGTTTACTCTTGAAAAATTTATGTTCTTATATGTTAGCTTGAACAGACAGGAATTGCAGTAAAATTCTTGCACTGAATTATGAATTATGGATAGTGGAATAAACAACAGTTTTGCAGTACCTTACTTGACTGATATCTCAAGTATTTTTCAGGAGATACAGTTCTGGTGAATGCTAATTTTATTGCATTCAAAAGTCATCTAAAAGCCAGATAGATGGTTTAAAATTTTTATTTTGTTTTAATCTCCAACAAATCCAGAATTTTTTAACTATGTGTGCATTTAGACAAGTACTTTGAGATGACTCCCATGTGAGGTGTCTGAAGTTGAATGCCATTTAGGTAATGTTAGGCTTGCTGGATATCAGCCTTTGCATTCACTTATGTTCAGATATGTGTATTTACATTAAATTCAAAATTAGAGCACCAAAGAAAATCAATTGCATTTGATAATTTTAGAGCCCTGTGGAGGACAAAACTGGAACCCTGCTGGTATGGAGAGCAAGCAAATTACAGTGAGCCAATTAGCATATTAGCAATCTATTTAAAATAAAGATAGAATTTCCATTAGTCCAGTTAAAATAACACTAGCACATGCCAAAATATTAAGGACAGGCAGGTCCTGGTCCCTGAGTCATCAAGGCAGTACATGGGCTTGTCACACTTCTGCCAGGGCTGGGGCCACTCCTGGCTGGGCTTGGGACAGGTCCTGGCTGCCAGGCCCTGCTGTCACCCACCCAGGAGAGCCCCAGGGAACCACCTCAGTGCTCTGAGAGGTGTCACAGACAGTGCCTGTATTCCAAGGGCTGAGATGACATGGGGTCTGGATTATGAATGGGGTGGAGTTATGCCCTGGGCCCAGGAGAGACAGGGCCAGAAAGCAGCGCCCTCAAGAGCCTGGAAAAGCCACCCTGGAAACACCAGCTATTTAAATGAGATGGTAAAACTGGGTGTTGTGGATACTGAACCTGTTCCTTTCAGATGTTACCCTGCCATATGCCATTTATTAAAAAAAACATCAAATAACTTTAGGATGCATTTGCTTTTATACTGTTCTTCTAAAATCTTCTTTAGGAAAGAATAATATTCAGAGATTTTTATCCCTGAAGAAGACCTCGGGTATTATGGGTGCAGTGTTCCCCACTCCACACTTTCTCATTCCAATATCTAAAATTTATTTCTGAAATCTGCCAAGAGGGTCAGATCTGCTGTTAAATGCGTATCAAGGCTTTTGAGAAGAAAAGAGTTCATAGCAAGTTTAGAGGTCTAAAAAACCACAAAAAAAACCCAATTTGAAGCCTCTACTTAAACTGAAGGAAATCAGAGGTCTGGAAGGCAGGTGACATATTTTCTTAACTAAAATTGTTTGACAATTAGACTCATAAAAGTATATTAAATATTAGAACAGCTTTTTTTTTAACTACTGTACACTT
Organism: Agelaius tricolor; assembly: GCF_023055355.1. Classification (NCBI taxonomy): domain Eukaryota; kingdom Metazoa; phylum Chordata; class Aves; order Passeriformes; family Icteridae; genus Agelaius; species Agelaius tricolor. The sequence goes on along the minus strand of NW_027269262.1, from coordinate 20,227,594 downwards.
ACATGTTGATATATCTGAAAAAGTCACACTAGCTTTGGATTAACATGGTAGAATTTAAGTTTATAGCTTTGGTATAGCCAAATGGATGACTTTTCTAGAGACAAAATAGGCCTTTGGAAAGTACAAAATAGATATGCTTAGAAAATGAGTGAAGGTACTCTCCCATTTGAGTACACAAATACAGGAAACATTTATGAGTATTATTAATCTGAGACAATCTGTATTAATTTTTAATGGGGCAGGTAAAATAGCAGCTTGAAGAGAATATTCATCCTTTTTTATCTGGTTTGCCAGTGCCCTGAATAGTGCCAGTCCAATTGCTATGACTTCAATAACTTTCTGCTCTAAATCAGAACACATGATAAATACGACAACTTCTTTCAGAATACTTCCCAAAGAAAATCAGTGTCTTTAATTATTTATCTCATACAACTTGTACAGTGGTATAGGTTTTCTTTTTTTCCTTCTATAGTGGTCATTCTCTTTACAGTCAGCATGAACTCATTTCTTCTCAGTCCCTTTCTAAGCGTGATTAGATTTTTCAACAATTATACAAATCCTTAAAAAATTCATCCAATTCCATAGGATGAATCACAGCCCTTATTTTTTCCAGTACATCTTCAAAAATGCCATGCTTTTTGAAAAATAATTACTTTCATGCCCATATTTTCCAATAGGAACTCTGGGGGAAAAGCTGTTGCTGAACAGAAAACTGTTGGTCTCAGCATGAAGAGGCTGTGCTAGAAACTCTTTACTGAAAACATATTTGCTCCTCCCTGGCCAGGACTCCAAAGACATTGCTGAGGATCCTTGGTTTGACTGCCTGTGCTCCAGACCATCTGTGATCCAGCCCAGCTCTGGGCCTTTGGGTCTGCTGCTGGAGAAGCTTGCTGCCATGAGAAGCACATGTCTGGTTAATTATTCTTAAATGTTTATGTTGTATCTTTTATTTTGTCTGATCCTTGACCCTTTTAGGCCAAGTAGAAAAATCTGAAGATGAAATCTATGTTTTTGATTCAATTGCATGTGAAATCTTTTATGACTATGTTAACATTTCATGAAAATAAAGAGTCCTATGTAATTTCTTAAACTTTTAAAAGTGACAGTCTGTGTTGAATTATTTTACAATGTGACTTTAAATATACCTCCAGCAGACACCTTTACAGACAGTTTGTGAAATCAATGTGTTAGGTAAAATATCTATATATAAATTTTTGCAACTTTGCAGCTTGTTGCTGTGTGTAATGAAATTCTACACTAGGATGATTCTTTCTGAAAGTAGGCATTTGTACATATACATTGTGGACCTGTCAAAGATGATATTTAGCTGCTCTTTGTGGTGACTCTTGACTGATATGACAATGTAAATGCTAGGAAGTCTTAACATAATTTTCTTCTTAACCTATGTGTAGAGACATGACTTTTCTGAATATAAAGAAATCAGAATGGCATTTAAAATCAATGAGATTCAGGACATATATGCATCATTCTATTATCTACAAACACAATAAGCAACTTAGCTTCCCTTTGCTGCCAACATTTTTTGCTTCAAGAACAATTTAAAACTAACTAACTAAGGAATAGTTAGTTTTTTGGCCCAACAAAGATGCATAATCTTTACATCAAGCACTGGGTGATGAAATACTCACTCATTGCTGTTTTAATAAAAATAAAAATAGTAAATTACAGGAGTTCAGAATCCAGCATTCTTTAGTGCAGGATTGTCTCAGCTTAGTGACATTGACATCAGCTCCAAGTGGCATACTTCCCTGCCCCCACAACATGGGTTTTGAGTAGAACAAGCTTTTGACAGGACACATAGAGAGCAGAAAGATTCCAGCTATGGGATCCTCATGAAGATCAATAAATACTCAGAAAAAGTAGAGTATGATCAAGTTGGAGGTCTTTGGGAGAACTTTGGAGAACTTAACTAATCTTTTCTATTACAAGTCATGTAAATATCAAGAAATTTTTTTTTTCATAAACCAGACTATAACTTCTGAAGCAAATGGGGTACTAAGCATACTAGAAAGTAACATTACTTTGGGGGAAAGTTTTGTTGCAGTTTGTAAGTGTTTTCCCTTGGAGTGACATTTAAATCACTTAAGCAGTGCTTTGTTGTTTATTTTTAAACCAAGTTGAAGATTCATTACTGTAAATAAACTAAATGAAAGAGTAGCATGCACAAAAGTCAATAATTTAGGAGATATGGCATCAAGACTACAGCAAGTAGAATTAACCTATGACATTGTTGCTGTGGTAAACAAACTGCAGCAATCAATAATGAAATTAATCAACTTCAGATAAGTGAACAAAGAGATTTGCCTCAGATTTCAGGTCAAAACCCAGTCAAAGGATTCTTCCTTCAACTGATGGAAAAGTATGTAGGCTGTTAAATCAAATCCTGAATGAGCAAATGACGAGATTAATTCTCATGTACTTAAAAGATGGTGGAGTTCTTCAGCATGGGAACGTGCACCTCATGTCTAAGCTGATCTTACTAAAAATACAGGATCAATTATGGTTGTTGTGCTCCACACTGGTATGGTCCATGGCTATGGTGGGGTTACAAAGGAGGAAACGTTATACTGTGTCAGCTGTGTTTCTCCCTTCCTTCTTAAATATTTTGTGTGTGTTAGATAGGAACTGAGAAAGTGAAGAGGAAGCCCAGGGCACTGTTTGTGAATGTGATTGTGTGCAGATGCAAAGATCAATAGAGAAGAAAAGATAACTCTCACTTAAAGGCTTTGAAATAGAATTCTGTAGTGCTTGGGACTATAGTTGCCCTGCCAGCCTGTTGAAACCATCATGTCAATGGCAAGATGCACTTTTCAGTAAGCACATTTTTGTTTCCTACCCCTCCATTCTGTTCCTGTACTATTAGTGAGAATGCAACTCGGGAAGGCTACTGAAAACAACTCAAAATCTCTATGGGCCTTTCAGCTTTGCATTTGTACTGGGAATTAGGTCAAACTTTTAAAAAATGCTTCATAATTTATATTGGTGGGTTTTCTGTTCATACAGGCATTTCTTTATTGTTGTGGTGTGTTTTATGCTTGTTCAGTTTTCCCCCCATTGTTCTCTCAGAAGGTCCTGCCCTGTTACCAGTTTGTGTCAATCCCCAAACCCCTCCCCAGTTGTCTTGGTTACCAAATGTATCTTTCTTGTTCCCCACCCCTGGCAGCCTGCCTGTCACTCGACACCCCTGCCTCTTTTTCTAGAGAGTTCGGGCCAGGGTGTCGAGTGATTGGGTTAGGGGCCAGGGTCCCTCCCGCAACTGTGTTTGATGGGTTCTCCGATCATGCCAATCCTTAATGTATCCCTCTCTGATTTGCTATCTTTCACCCCTCCCACCCTCTGTAAAACCGAGGCTTTTTCCCTGCCTCGGGGCTCTCAGCTTCTTCCACCGAACCTGCACGTTTCCCTACCAATAAAACCACCCCCCCGAAGAAACTGAGGGTCGCCTCTTCATTTCATCCTGCGACTTCGGAGCTCTTTACTGCGGCCACACGTCCGCAAGGCCTGACATCGCCTTAGGCACAAGCCCCTGACTCCGGGTTGGGGAAGTGCCTGACTGGCTGGAGGTTGGCTGGACACTTATCTAGCCTGGGCGTTTCACTTTTCACCGGCCACTGCTCCACTTTATTTCTCCTAATCTTACCAAAGATCAGAAAGTATTTCTGTTTTTATCCCTGCGGTTCTGCAAAAGCCACAACCTAAAAGAAGATATTTAAGGCTCTCCATCCTCAAACTGAAAAATAGGTAGTAATACTATTTCAATATTATCATTGAGTCTCATATAATTTTCAGTCTTTTTAATTGAGTTTACAGACATTTCTATGTAGAGAAACAAGACACAAGTTTTCATTAACATGGAAGAAAGTAAAAACTGTAACCATACAGGAACCAAAATTGAGGGGTGGAAAAAACCCCTCATGGTTTCTGGTTTTGTAAGAAAAACTTTCAGAATTTTTCTGACTTGTGTTCTAGATCCTGGTTGAAATACTTTATGAATAATTTAGTGTAGCCTTACTATCTACGTTGGCTGACTAAGCAGTTGGCCTCACAAAACAGAGAATATCACCTGTTGGAGAAGAGAGCATAGTCCTTTCCAGTTTAACACTTGAAAGATACACTTGAAACATTTTGAAAATTGAAGGAACTGCAGCCCATTGGGACTCAGCTGGACCAGTCTTTTACTGAACGACTGTAGCCCAGGCTGCAGAGGTTCAGGAAGAATTGTAGCCTGTGAGAAGGTCCCATGCTGGAGCAGAGAAAACTGTGAGGAGGAAGTAATGGCAGAGAGGAACTCTTACAGAAAGACCACGGTCCACATTCCCGATCACCCTGCTTTGCTTCTGGGAAAGAAGGTAGAGGAGTCAGGAGTAAAGGGATAAAGTCAAGCCTGGGAGGAAGGGGAGAGCTTTGTCTTTGGTTCTGACCACCCAACTCAATTTCTAATTGGTGATAAATTAAAATAATTTTCCCCAAGTTGATTCTGTTTTGCTCACCACAATAAGTGTTCCAAACACACCAGAGTATGTATCCTTGTAATCAGTAGCCCTCAGTGAACAAATCCTTGAAAACAAAAGAAAAAAAAAATCAAATTGCTTTGCAACCCTTACAAGAATTTATTGCCTTCAGTCCCCTTTGGCTGTTTTCCAGAATACTTATCCATCATGTGAAGACTTTTGTTTGTAACTGCCATCCATTAGTTTCATCTGATATCACCTAATTCTTTTTTTGGAACTGACAGTGAAAAATGGATTTCTACTTTTTCACTGCCCCTCATGACCATGAAGACCTCTTTCATATCTCCTTTAGTCATCTGTTCTTCCATTTCCACTGTTCAGTGCATAGAAGCCATTTCAAGTCACTCTTGTAATCCCTTCTCTGTACATCTTCAAAAATTCCTTTGAATCCTTTTTCAGAGGTAGGGGATCAGTACCCATAACAGCACTGTAATCAGAATGCTACTGAACCATGGATTCATAGTGTGTCATAAATCCCCTTGTTTCCTTCTTCTTTCTCAATGGCTTCTGGCTTTGAAATGATTATTTTTGATAGCTTTTAAATAGTGAGCCAACATTTTATATCTATCTATTATAGTTCTAAGTTTTCATCTGAGCTGTCAGTAAAATCACCACCTTTTTATATGTAACATATCCAATGGACAGCATCTGACATTTATTTAAAATTAATTTAATCTGTAATTTTTAGAAAAAAAATTTGAAATTCTTCCCTTGATCCTGATTTACCTTTAGTAGCTTAGCATCAATAACAAAATTTGTCATATGATTCACTCCTTTTGAAATTATGTTGAATTGCACAGATTCCCTTGGTGATCTGAGATGCTACTGTTAAGTCCCTTTACTGAAAAAAAAACCCTCCTGTCCCATTTTTCCAAAGTTTTGATTAATTATTCATCCATTCTTCATCCTGAAACTGCCTACATAGGTCTTTATCACATAAACGTGCTGTAAGCAAGTAAATATTCACACTCTGCAGAATGGAGTAAGCCATGTCACAACTCCTGACTCGGCTGGGCTCCAAAACCTAACAGAACCTAGGGATCAGCTTCTGTTTCAAAAAACAGAAATCTGTTTTGACTATATGCCATTCAGCTGATGCACTGATCATGATCAAGTAACTAATTGCAGGGCCCTGTGTTTTCAGCTATATAGGAAAATATTTTCTATGGCAGAAAAAGTAAGGACCTCTTAATGCATTATTTCTGAAAAAAAAGAGACAGAATTAACACTTTTTTGTTAGTCAAAGATTTAGACTACTGGTCTGGCTTCTCCTAGAAAAGGAGATGTCTTAAAAGGAAGAATTTTCCATAGGTCACTGCTAGGTGTTGTAACTGTGTGTGTAGTTTCATAGCAGTTTTATGTGACAGAAGGCCAATTTTTCAGTCATTTTTTGGCATGAGATAATTTTTGAATAGTTTACAAAGCATAATCACTGAGGGAAAGTCATGTCTCAGTTGCCATGCAACTATGTAAATTGCAGGAGAAAAGAACAGATGTTAGTCTTCTTATGCAAAAAACATAGTTAATGAAAAACATGCTTCATGAGAAAAATGTTTGAATGTATGTCATTACTAATGAAGATGTAAATAATTACTGTGGCCTTTTTGTGAGACTTGTATTTAAGTTAAAATGTTAAACAAAACATAACACACATTTCAGTATGTGTTTCACTATGTGTTACCCAAATATGTTATCCAGTTCAAGAAACAGAAAGGCAAGAAAAATCTAAACTTGTTGTTCAGAATGCAAACTGCAATATTGGTGTAATTTGATGCTATATGTGTTGAAATTTGCTATGGATATCTAAGAATATGAAATTAGTGACTCAAACCCGGTTGATTAATGCCTTGTGTTCATGCAGAAATAAATTGACAGACTACAAAATTTTATAAAATAATGTAATACCATACAACTGCCAGCAGTTGTCATATGTTATAGCACCTTCTTCTAGTGTTGTATTTCAATCTGAATGCCATTGTTTGGGAACCAAACAAGTGAAGATATTTAAAATGTAACTTTTAGTTGGAATATATTATGCTAGAATGTAATTTTCTAATTTTAGGTCCAAAAAGTTTTACCAGGATCACTCTCTTCAAGTGAGTTAACACCTTAACAGACACTATTCTGCAATGCAAAAGTGTGGAAGATGAGTTTCTTTTGCCAGTTTAAGAGCCACATGCAGAGCATTAGGTATAACCATAATGTATTTTAAAAATTAACACGTGTGAACCATGATTATTCCACACATAGACTCTGTTATGAAGCAGAGGGAAGAGGAATTCAGGATCCATTTCTTTCTAGTTATTAAACAAAAATCAAACCTCTGGCATCACCTTCGAAGCCTACCATTCATCTCACCTAAAATTTTGGCAGAAGTTCTAAATTTTAGTCACTAGTTATTGAAATGTCTAAGTCCTTAGGTGAGAAGAAATGTCAACTTCAGGCAGAGAATTTTTCTACTTATCCTGGACATCAAATGTCTTTGAGAAATGATGTCTTTTTCTCAGCTGTAAAAGGAATTTTGGAAGCTAGTTTTAAATGGATAATGAAAATTCAGATAGCTGGAAAATGTAAAATCTATTTTGAGCTTTGCTATTTTCACAGCTCTAACCATTGTTTATGTAGATAAGTGTTAGAAACCCTGTGGGATAGTTCAAAATTATGTTTGAAGAGAGATAAATAAAAGTACAGTTCACATGTTCAGGGAACAGAAGATGAATCTCACTTTGAGAATTCCTTATATTGCAGCAGAGTGCTCTTTGGAAAAAAGTACACGGAAATACGAGGATGTGAATGTGTATAATCTGAAACATATTTCCTTAGGGTCTGGCTATGGTTAAAAGACATTTATCCTAAAGCACTTTTTTTTTTTTACTTGCAATTCTTTCTATGAGGTTTATTTGAAACTTTTGTTTTGTGTGCTTCACTGGTTGCACCTACAGTAGACCCATGTATTGGTAGGGAGGTATGTACATGCTCTTAAATGTTTTTCAGACATGGAGTTGAATATGACTGGAAAAACTGGTCTTTCTTTGAAACCCTGATAACTAGTCTTTTTTGCTGAAATGGCATATCTGAGATTTTTCTCCACAGTTTAGATAAATAAATACTTGAGCCTTACCAAGGTTTAACAAAAATAACTTCACAGTGCATCCTTCAATTATCACAGATTCATAGAATATGCTGAGTTGGCAGGAACTCACAAGGGTCATCAAATCCAGCCCCTGACCCTTCACAGGATCATCCCCAAAAGCCACACCATGTGCCCAAGAGCAATGCCTAAACACTCTTGAACTCTGACAGGCTGGTGTTGTAACCATGTCCCTGGGGAGCCCGTTCCAATTCCCAACCACCACCTGGGAAAACGAACCTTTTTCCAATACCTAACCTAAACCTCCCTGACACAACTTCAGGCCATTCTCTTGGGTCCTGTCACTGGTGACCACAGGGAAGACATTGGTGTCTGTCTCTCCTCTTTCCCTTTGCAATTGTAACTGCAATGAGGGCTCCCCTCAGCCTTCTCTTCTCCAGGCTGAACAGACCAAGTGACCTCATACAGCTTCCCCTCAAGGCCCTTCACCATCTTCTATATAGGGACTTGTTTATTCAGAAAGATTTTGATTTTAAGGCATTCCTTTCTTTAAGGAAATGACATGGCATTTTTCTACAATAACTTTTATGTTCTCAATTATTCTTAGGGATTCTATAAAAGAATGAAATGCCAGTGTTTGTATTTAAACAGTTAATAATTTGAAAAGTATAAATCTCACAGTTATTCACTGCTTTTGAGTCAGATTGTTAAATCTTAAAACTGACATTATATTCAAGGTTGGTGCTGTTACCTTTCATATTCTGCACATATTTTTTGCAGCATGCTACATCTTTAATCCTCTATTTTCCTTCCAGAGGTAAATATTTGACATGTGTTAATTCAGCTAGGGAGTTTTTAAGATATAGGATTTCTGAAAACATTGATTATTAGTTTCCCCTACTTCTTCCTGTGTCTTGCAGTTTTAGTTTTATATCTCAGGAATGCCAGCATTATCCTTGACCTGTGGTCAGTGAAAGACCTTTAGAATTCCTCAGCATCTATTGAAGAAGTCGTACGGATATGCTTGTTTTATTTAACCCAAGTATTTGTTTAAGTTAAAATAAAAGCACCTCTAAAAACATTTGATTGTCTTTTCTGGTAAGAAAAAAAGAGCATTTTTAAAGCAAAAATCAGGTTATAGTTAAAGTGGTATTTTTTTCTCTCTAGCTGTGGTTTAACACAGATATTTTATCATGTTAACAAAGAGATGTAAGAAGGTGCCAACAACAAAATTGCAGATAATAGAACATAACTATATGTTTATATAGCTGATTATAATGTTGCTCTTATCAAGCTGAAAGAGGAAGGATAAGCTTGTTACATACCATACCTGATGACTATGACTGTCTCACTGTACATGTTAGTGAGAAATGCCACTGTACTACATAACTTTGCACATGTAAGAATTATATTGAGAAACCAAAATAATGTATTATATCAATAAACTCCAAAGGAAAAATTCTTTTCCACTAATTAGTAACCAGGAAATTTTCCATCATGATTGGACATCCTGGTCAAATAATTAATTGGCTTGGGTTTTATTTATTTTCACAGGATGGAGTTGAAATTGTAGAATGGCTTTGCATTATGTTTTCATGTGTGCCAAATATACTACAGAAAACATATTTTTATTTGTCATTCAGTATCATGGTTTGTCATAAATGTAGGCAGGGCAATTTTCTAGGAATGGAACACAATGTGTGATAGCTCTGGAAGAGCAGGCAATCTGAAATATATCCTAAATCTTGCTTTGTTATCACAAGAGCACCTGGATTACCCTACGAAAAGCTGACAGGTATTATTGATTCAACAAGTTTCATATTTTTCATTCTGTCTATGTCTTGAAACTAATTTATTATGTTAGTGTATGAAAATAAAGGTTTGAGAGAATCAAGGAATGTAAATATTTAGTATTTAGCTTAAGAGGGAACATCTGCAGGGTCTTTGACTTTCAGAGTGATGCCATCAGAAATGAATAAATATTTTCCAAATAAATAATCAAAAATAATATATTAGTATTATATTATTAACATAATACTAATTATATTAGTATTTTATTTTTGTGGTTTCTGAACAAGTAGATATTTGCCAGCAGTGACTGGCAAGTTGCATAATCCAATTAATTTTTGTAACAATATTAAAATGTTGTCATTAAAATCATGTTGCACATTTATTAGTGGGGACACAACTTAGTCTACTCAAGCATCATACATGAGTAATTTAAATTGAAAAACATTTTTATACATTAAATGTATAAAGAAATTCTCCCTAATACTGCAGAACTTTTCATGTTCTATTAGAAATCATAAAATATTAATATTATTTGGGATAGGGTTATACCATCACTTTATAAAATAAATCAAATAAATATGATATTGTATTAGAAATTGCTTTCATTTAACCTTGGGGTTGCAGTTCCTTATTTGCCTTTTATAATAGGAGCGCATGGTATAACAGGTCAGGTAGGGACTCTGTTATTGGAGAACTGTCAAATAAAAATCTACAGTAAAAGAATATTTATTTATTTATTTATTCCTTTATTCTGATTCTAAATATATATTTATTCCTTTATTCTGATTCTTCATTACTTTACAGGAACATAGCATGTAACATTTCCTTTTCACTTAAGAATATATCTGTTAATATATTCTTAATTCAGAGAAAACAAACTTAAACCCTGATAGATTCCTAATGTTAATTTTCTTAGAAAAAATGAGGTTAATAAAGGGCCAAATACCATAAAACGTAACAGTGATTCAAAATATGGTAATCAAAATTATTTCATTAACTGTTTTCAACGTGTCCTTATTGATTTGTGCTGAGAACCATTGATAACATGCTGGAAAACATATTCAGCTCATGCTGTATACAAAGTGTGTCAATGTTTTACAGAGAGCAGCTTATGTAGCTCAGTGCAGAGTTCTACTTAAAAAAAATGATGATACCATATGGCTCTCTGCTGCTCAAAGCCTCAGCCTCCACTTCCACTGCTGAAAGTTGTTAATGTCAAAACAGATCAAGCACAATGTCACTGAAGCAAATTACCTTAAGGCAGAAGGCAATAGAAGGCATAGAAGGCAATCTATCATTTAAATTCTCTTATGCTTATTTAACATTTTTCTGATGTTTTGCAATTTGAGAATTTGGGATTGACACACTAAAGAAAGAATTAAACAAAAGAGTCCGAGGCTTATCTAATTAATGTTTTTCCATTACAAAGGGATTGTCCATGATCAGATGGGCATAGAAGAAGGGTGATGTCCATTCTCATAGTTTTCTGCATGGCAGAAGTCAAGCTAAATTTGTAGACAAGTTAATATGATGACCCCACTGAATGTCAATGCCAGCCCCTAAAATCCCACTCAGCCCCATAACAGAACTTCCAGTAAATGTTTCACACAAGTTTTTTATGGTTCAGTTATATTTTCTGTTAGGTTCAGTAACCCTTAATCATTCGCTGTCTTACAGAACCATGCAGAAGTTCTGCTTCAATGCCAAGCTTCTCTGTGCCAAAACATAGGAAGAAACAGCACTTGCCCTACAGATCAAACTTTCAGAGGAAAGGTATAAAAAATGAAGAATAAGTGACCATGAAGTCATACTATTATGCACTGAAATAGTGCAGTATTCCTCATTATTCTGCTCCATAAAGAACTATTTTTAATATTTCAGTCCATGGAAAGCAATAGATGTTAGCAATGCTCATAAATTACTTAAAGACAAGTTAGGTCTACCAGTCAGAATTTCTTTGAAGTACAGTTTTTAAGAAATGGGTTTCAGGTATGATTTGGCTTCTGATTTGTCCATAATGTACCAGAAGGCAAAGCTGATGTTCAGAGTGTGTAACATCATGGGTATTTTTTAATATATTAGTGCCAATGGAAAATATCTTCTATTCAAATATGTTTTTAGTTGTGCGCTGTGTATTTCAGCATTTCGGTCTTGGAATGCATTCTTGGTTGAAATATGGAATAGGAAAATCATGTTTCTGAGGGGAGAAATGTTTTACTCTTGGTATTTATATTTCTCCTTTCTGCATGACTCCATATTTGTAAACTGAATTTATGAACTTTCATCAATGCAGGCTGAAATCTCTCATATTTACAGTACCCTGAAATCTCAAACTCAGCAGTTGAGTCATGAATCTTTCGCATTTTGTATAATTTAGTCATCAGTGTCTCAATTTCTTGATTGATAGTTCAATATTTTATTATATGTTATATTAGGCTTATAAATGGAATCTTAGATCACTGTGCATAGAGTATAATATAAGTTCTTCAATTTTGATTACAGCAGCCAGAAAATGCTGCATAAATCATTTAAAACCCTGAAAATTAGGTTATATTTTCCCTTTTGAACTGTAAACAAAGATCTAGCACCATAAAAACCCAAAGTCATTTAGTTACAATGGTATAAACTGGACTATGTAGACTTTAGAGATAGCAGCATCAGTTTATAAATTCAGCACATCCTAGCTTTTAGAGGAAAGAAAAAAAGGATATTTATTAAGAGAAAGCAATACTCATAACCAGCGGGAAAAAAATGTGGGGTTTGAGTTAGGATAGAGCGGGTGTTGCATTTGGGACTTGGACTTCTCTTTTGGGCAAGGGTCTACACTTGGTAGGTGCTCTCTACCACCTTCTTGTCCTGGTTATCCTTGTGCATTGTTGCCAAGAAAAGTTGATGAATTTTTTTCTCTAGTAATAAGGTCAGGACAATTACCAATAGTTGCTCAGATCCTTCTTGATTTTCTTGAATGTAGACATAATTCATATCTCCTAGCCCTAAGGGAACTATGCTTTTAACCAAGACCTCACAGCATTTCTAACCATCCTGGGTTCCTTCTCACCATTGAGCTGATTTCGTGGGTTTGTAGAACTCCAGTTAGCTTAAGTGTCTTTTATTTAATTTTTCTGCTGTGGGTTGTTTCCCCGATGCCACACTGCCTTGAGGCTGAGATTTGGAAGGCTTGAGGGCAGATTTATCACCAGACAGAGACAAAGAACCTAGCAAGAACCTTTTCCATTTCTGTGTCTGTCGTCAAATAAAGTTCTTTAAGTATAGGAACATACTATTTCAGTCTGTCTGTGACAGGCAAAAGGACAGTAAAGGTCCTCCTCGTCCTTCCCTTCCACTGACAAATTCAACTCCAGTTAAGCTTTGCTGTTTGTTATTCCTTCTCTTCATGCCTGGGTGATGTTTCTGTATTCTTGGTAGAGCCTGGATCATTACAAACATGTTAGTTTGTGTGCAGCTATTCCAAGAATGTATCATTTGTAAAAAACTCAAATATATTTTATACTTACTCAAGAAAACTTCTATTACAAACTGATGATATTATTGTTGATTATTTTTGATGAATCAAAGCCAAGGATCTCTTAAATGAGTCATCTAATCATGTAGACTTTGTACATATAATGATATTTGTGTTTTGTTAATAAAAGACAGATGTGGAAAATTTATTATAAATATTATACTCACATATGTTCCCCTTTACTTCATCATGTCACAAAGATTTCACAGTTTTAAGTGGATTTAAGCAACATGCATAATTCACAAAGTAAATGAGCTGAATAGTCAGGATGCAAGTGAGATTTAGAAAATGGCTGCAAGTAAGGTTCAAATGTATGACCTGAGACTGTATGTTTAAAACAGTAGTATTTGGCTTGTTTCAGCAAATCTAACATAGAGCAGTGATTGCACTCCTATTTCTGTCAGTGGGCCTGATTCTACATCCATTAGTGGCATTTAATATCCTACTTTGTATGTAGCCTTTGGTGAAATTAAATCTGTATAATTACTCAGTTTAAGTAAAGGTAACGAATTTGAGCCCATTGGGATTGTCTCAAGAGACAGCCTATAATTTGTTGATGTATTGACACTTACTGCTTTCTGGCTTCCATCTGTTTCTCAGTTTAACAAAAAACTCTGTTTATGAAGCTTTTAAATGCTTAATTCTGCTAAATTTGTGAAAGTCAAATTCAAGACATGGCTGAATCAAACAACTGAAATGACAGCCAATTATAAAAGATGAACGAAGTATTTGCACTACAAGTAGTTGATGACTAGTAAATCTCTATTATCCTCAGCATGAGCTTGCATTCCTGACTTTACACTCTGTACAGACCCAAGATGGAATAATCCTTTTTTGCTGATATCTGTTTCTGGTTGTGCTGTATTTGGCTGTAGGCATTTCCTTCACAGTAGGTAGTATGGGGCCATGTTTTGTATTTGTGCTGGCAACAGTGTTGATAACACATTATTGTTGAGCAGGGCTTATGGAGTCAAGGCTTTTCTTCTCCTCATACTGCCCTGACAGTGAGAAGGCTGAGAGTCCACCATCTGTTGGGAGGGGACACAGCTGGGACTGCTGACCCCAGCTGACCAAAGGGACGTTTAATATCATGTGATGTCATGCTCAGCACAAAAATCTGTGAGGAAGGAAGAAAGAAAGGGACATTTTGAATGATGGCATTTGTCATCCAAAGTTGCTGTTATGTGTGATGGAGCCCTGCTTTCCTGGAGATGACTGGACATGGGAAGTAGTGAATTAATTCTTTCTTTTGCTTTGCTTGTGTACATGGCTTTTGCTTTGCCTATTAAATGATCTGCATCTCAACCCATCAATTTGCTCACTTTTCTGATTTTCTCTCACACCCCATTGGGGAAAGGTGAGTGATTGGCTGTGTGGTGCTTATTTTCCACCGGGGGTTAAATTGCAATACTGGTAATGTTCTCCTCTTGTTATAATAAACTTTGAAATTGTCAGATAGAAGACATTATATTGGATATTCATGAAGATACCTTAAAATCATGTATTACAAGACTGAGACCTGTTTCATCTCCATTCTTTTAAAAGACTAGAGATAATTTAACGAATGACCAGAGAAGATACATTGTTCCACAGGAATACTTTAAAATTAGGCTGAAGAAATTCACACATTTTGTGTCAAAAGCAGAGCAGGATAACAAAAAGTGAAATAAATATTCAAAACTTCCTCCTCCTCCACCTCCTTCCCAACACTACCTCTTCCCCTGCAGTGGCCCAGGGAGACAGGGGATGGGTGGGTGTTATGGTAATTGTTCCCGCTGCTGCTCAGGGAGAAGCGTCTTCCTCCTTCTTCAGTGCGGGATGTCTCCCACAGGGGATGGTTCTCCATGAACAACTCCAGTGTGAGTCCATCCCATGGGCAACAGTTCTCCATGGACTGCTGCAATGTGGTTCACTCTTCCACAGAGTACAGTCCTTCAAGGACAACCTGCTTACACCATGAGTGCCCCAGAGGGTCTCAAGTCCTACCAGGAAACCTGGTCCAGCCTGGGCTCCTCTATCCCTGGGTCTACAGGTCCTGCCAGGAGCCTCCTCCAACCTGGGCCTCCCACAGGGTCACAGTCTTCCTCTCAGGCATATCCACCTGCTCCAGAGTGGGTTTCCTCCATGGGCTGCAGGTGGATCTCTGCATCCCCACGGTCATTGCTGAGCTGCAGGAGGACAGCCTGCTATCAAAACTTGGCCATGCAAACCCAATATATAATCTTTCCATGGATTATGTAAAAGAAATTTAATAAAGGATAAAATGGTATTTATTTGGCCTTGATGGAAAAGGTTTGATCTCTTATCTGGAGTCATCTTTCCAGTAGTCTTTATGGAGTAGTTTTATATTTCAGTTTTCTACCCCTGAGTGGAATAAAAATTTTGAAGTTTTACTTTCATTTATAATAGTCCCCTGTATTTCTGTTTCTAAAAGTAAATTTTCATACAAAATTAGAATCAACAGAAGATAAGCAATGATTTTTTTCTGTATTATCTCTAAGGAAAAAAATAACTGTTTATAAAATAGATTACATTAAAATCTAATTTTAGACTGCTAAAATATTTTATTTGCTTTTTATTCCTAATTCTTTCCCCAATGTAGAGGGGAAGAGGTTCTTATGAAGGCAATATTGCATTCAGGTTAACTTTATCTCTCTTGTACTGCTTGTTTGCTTTAAGAAATACCATTCAAGGTGTCATATATCCCTGTTCTCTTTATCTGCTAGAAATCCCTGTTTGAACAAAATTTCTAAGGCACATCATAGGAATCCCTCTGGGGAAAGTGAGTCATCAGACCTGAACCGAACTGCAAAAGGAAGTAAGTATTAATTAGTGTCCTAAATGAACACTATGGCCTGAAATAAAATGTTAATTTTGGGTAAATTAAAATACGGAAATCTTACTAAATATTTTCTCAGTAGAAACGGACTTAATCGAAGCAGTATTTTCCATACAAATCTTGTGGGAAAGCTGTTAACTTGTTCTAATTATCACAGATTGCCTTACTCAGACATTGTTCTGAAACAACATATTTTGAAATAATAAATATAAAAGGCCTCTAATTACAAATTACATCAAAGGCAGTGCTTTGGATAGTGTTTAATTTATTAATATAGAGATTTTTAGCATAAAGGCAAGTGATTTTGCTTTCAATTTGGAAACAAGCATTCTGTCATTCTGTTGTTCTGAGAAGGACAAAATGAAAAAAAAATAGAGTATCATATTTGGACAGGTAGTAGATTTTCACAAGAAAGATCAAACATTCTGGAAAAATTAATTGTTGCATTAATTTCTGCAAGATCTTAATTGTCTTGATAGAATTCATAATTTGCATTTTCCTGAAATATGATGACTTATTAAGCTCCATCTGTCATTTTTGACCTTATTATTTCATAAAGCTGCTCTCAGTAAACTTTTACCTGTCTTCATGACATTGCACTAAAATTTCAATTTCTGTCTGAAACTTCAAAGAAAAAAATAAATCTATGGGCAGCTTGTCAGAGTTGATGATGTCAGCATTTCACATTTATGAGGGAGAAAGGCAATTTGTTGTTTTGGTTCTGGTTTCAGGGTTTTTTTTGGTTTTTTTTTCATTGAAATTAAAATCCATGTTTTGAGCATTCTGTTTATCTTCATAACAGGGTAAAGCAGTGTTGGACAGGTAGCATGGATCTTTCTTTTCAAGTACTTATTGAGCATTTCAACAAGAAATCCAACCCAAGAGACAGTATAGCTCCACATGTGTCAATAGATAAGGGAAATTCATCCAGCTGCACATTCTGACAGTGATTTCACCCCAGCAACACACAGTTCCTGTGTGGTAAACAGAGTGTCAAAATTGTAGCCAGCACTGTCTGCACAGTGCTCATATCTACCCTGCCACAGGCAGTGAGTTGAATCTGTTCCACATTGAGGAACTTCTGGTTTATTCAAACTTATTCACACTTTTAGAGCAATCCCTCATCTCTGTGAGTTTCTGAGTGTTTTCTTTCTCAGTGGGCTAGGCAGATAACTGATTTAAATTGTCAATAGAATACCATTGTTATTAAGAGAATTTTTTTTCCTCACTTTGAATATATGCAACCTTCAGATTTCGTTCTTTGTTTTCATCTTGCTTTTGAAACCCCTTGACAGAGATTCCATATTACAAAACTCTACCAAAGGTGTAGAACTATTTCATGTACATTTCTTATGCTTGATAAACAGACTATGCTCAAATAATCATATTTATGTATTTTCTTTTTAATACCTGTTCATCCGTAATAGCCAATGTTTGGAGCTGCTAGTGGGTAGATACGTGAACAGTTGGTGTGTAATTGACATTCAATATACACATCCGAGATACAACACTGAAACTCTTTTTCTATCTTAGCAGAAGATTGGATAACAATCAAAGCTAGTGTTACTGGAGGGCAAAGTGTCAGGAAAGCAATCAGAAGATGAGCAGATAAAATGGTGGTGGAACGGTATCACGTATCAGATGCAGCTGAGAATAATGATCAAACAAGGCTTGAGAAAGATGGAATGGACGTGGAGAATGCTTCTGTCACTGGCTCCTCCAAACAGCCTACACTTCTTGATACAAGTCTGCTGAAGAAAAACGGGAAAATTACTCCTGCCACAAAGACAGTTTTAGAACTACCCTGTGTGGCACTGAAGAATGCATGGTCTCATTTGGCAAGATTATCCTCATTAGGTGAATGTAACATTATTTGAACTATTTGCTGGTCTCAGAAGTCTGAGACTAACATGTATTACATATATTAACGATCGTTAGTACAAAAAAAGCATCTTACTCAGAAAAAGCAGTCTTAGAATTCTTTTAAAAACTGGAAAATAATTTTGAAAACTTGAATTAGTTTGAAAACTCACACTGTCTTCTTGGTGAAGTATTTAATGAAATGAGATGACTTTTTATATTCAAGAGGTTGATAAATTATTTCTGCAGATTTATTTTTTGACAGTTTGCTACAGTTTGCAATAATTAGCCATTTTGGTGCAAATTTTATTTATCTTACAGGTATGCAACTCCAGAATAATTCCAATCATTTTTTGTTGACTGACTCTGGACACAATGAACAGGCCTCAGCTGCTTTTTTTGAAATAAAGACAAGCAGCTGAACTATAATGAAATATTCTGGTGGTTTTTTTTAATTTCTTTTTTTTGTCTTTGCAGTCTTTTAAATATTAAATGGTTTATAACATATGACCTCAGGTAAAATAATTCCAAAGTTTTACAAGTCAGACCTATTTTTCAGATTTTCCTAGACCATCTGTTATTTCAGTGTTTTGTCTGGATAGATTTATTACAGTAGAAGTCCATGTATCAGGATTTGTACTGACACCTGTATCTTCTATTTTTTTTTTTAATAAATGCACATGAATGTGATAAACTGGTGAGTACTTATGCTTCATATGAGTACTTGAAAAAGACATGAATAAAGAAATTGTATACTACTGTTCCTGTATAATGGAATGTCTACTGGGGAAAAAAAAAGTCCTTCAGGGTTAGGTTGCAAAAACAGAGTAAATAAATTGCACCATAATTTATATACTGCAGTGTATTAAAAAAACTTGTGTGGCTAATCATTAGGACTATGTATTCATCTTTCTCAGTGCAACTCAAATTTATTTCACTTTTTAAAGAAAATACTTACAATATTATTAAAGAAATACCATTATGCTTATATTAATTAATGTTTAAGGCAAGAATCCAGAATATGAAGACATCTGCATGTTCCTAATCTACCTAATGCACATATTCAGTATAATGGCTACCATGATGTAAAATATTCTGGGAATGGGAGATCTGTAAAGAGCTGACTTGGAATTACAAACTATAGAGAAGCATGGATTTAGGCCTAACACAGCAATCACATAAAATCTGGTAGAGCCTGCGTCAGATCCCGTCCTCCCATCCAGGAACAGCACTTCTGAACTTGCAATCATAGAAACACATGCAACAATCCAGGCTGGAATGTAAGCCTAAAGATCATACAGTCCAAACTTTGATGAGAATGACAGCCTGGATGAGATTATCCAGCAATTCAACTCCGAAAATTTTCAGTGACAGGGACTCTATCAAGCTCCTGGAAAGGTTGCTCCAGAGGAAAATCCCTATGTCAGAACCATGGGTGAATTAAATCAGATTGAATGAGTGTGTCCTGCCAAACCTTTCTCTAGAAACAGGTTGTTTTAGGATGACATTTTAATCTCCTAAAATCTGTTTTCTGGATAGTTAACACTCTCAGCAGGTACATGATATGCCTGAGTTCCAGACCTTGTTCCAAGTAGTATTTCCTGATTGAATATATCAATATTAAGGTTTAATGATACCCTGGCAGGTAGTGCATTTTTCTAGGAGTCAGCACTGTGACTTCAAACTTTGTCAGAGGAGAGCATTCAGCTGGAGACTTTAATACCCTGGCTATAGATCCTGCTCAGTATTTATTGAGTGAACAAAAAGAGAAGAGACACTTCTTACCTGAAAAGGTAGTCCATGCCCTCCTATTCTTCCACTGAAAGGCATATCTCAAGTCATATCTTGTACTATGGATGAAAGCCTGTAGAACATAAGAAAAAACATCAATATCTAACATGTAAACTGTTTCTGAATTTAATTTGGGATAATAGTTTGTTATATTTTGGTTTGAATTATTGCTGACAGTTATTAACCAGATCATAAAATTTTAGTTGGTAGTGGTTTATGCATTTATGAGCAAAAAAGGGGAACTTTCCTGTTTCTCCTTCAGCCTTTTGAATGAATGTCTGCAGATTGAGAGCCTAGGGTAGGGAAGGAGCTGCCTCAGGCTTGGCAGGTTGCCTCCATCCTTGGCATGTCTCATGTAGCTCCTTTGTTTAAAAGGGGCCTGAGGACATTGACTGGAGTAATCTGAGAAACATGAAAGGCAGGTTTATCTTAAAATAATTAGCATTACTCCCTCCCAAACCTGTTTTTTCTCTGAAAATGCTCTATGGCAATTTATTTTGATGCTAAAGGTGTGCTTGAAGTCTCATAAATATATGAGAGTACAAATCAATGTATCTGATAATTTAGAAAAACATCTTTGATTTTTGATTTATTATTGCTAAGCGTGGGTATCAACTACATACAGACAGAACAAAGTTTTCTGTAATACATGCACTGAAAATATATTCTTAACAATGTCTTACAGATATAGAGGTATAATCTATAGAACCTACCTAGAATAGACAAGAAAGGCATTTTGAAAGATAAAAGCAGTCATTTAAAATTATATGGATATCAGTTTTAATTTTTCAGTATGACTAGATGGCTTTCTGGACTCATTTAGGATCCTGTATCTCTGTTTTGTATTCAAAGAGATTTGCCCTAAAATTTTTAATAATAACTTCCTCTATTAGATGTCCATTCTCTGACTCTGTAAATCAGAGGACACATGTCTACATTTGGGGTAATTTTTACTTAATAAATAAAACTCATGAATAGGTAGCCTTAACTTGTGCTATGTTGGATGCTGCTCTGTTTGTAGTGAAGATAGACTGAAGACAAGAATCTTTGGGAATGCTCAAATTTGGAAGTCAACTTAATTGTGTTCAATTTCAGATTTTCCTGTCTCAGAAATGAAAGAACAATTGCCCCAAACTGTGTGTAGGCAGGAATATTTTTCTGTTTTCAGTACTTCTCCTGTTCTGATTTTTCTGCTAAAGGAAGAATCTGCAGTTCCCAGCATGAATATATTAATTTGGAGTATGTGCCAAAACATCAGAAGTAATGCTGCTCTTGAGTAAAGGGCAGGATTTTCATCCCTCCTTGATCTCTTATCAAGATAAATTTACCACCAGTCTTCAGAACTACCACTGCTCTTTGCTGTTGGATATCCTTTGAGGGATGGCTAGAGACATCTGTAAGGTTTTTGCTCTTTTCCACTAAGGTGTGGACAGTGGGATTTTTAAATGGAAGGACTAAATGTTTAACTCTTCATTGTCTTATGACAAAAAATATTAATTAACAGGTCAACTGCTTTCAACAGGCTGTGTGTACCTGCACCCTTAGAAGCAAGTCCTCAATTTCGGTTGCCTACAAAAGAAATAGAGATATATTTGAAATGAGAGATGTTTAAAATTTCAAAGATGTATTATTTGATAATGTTCATGGAAGCATTTAAAATAAGCTTTTGTTTTACCATTTCTGAATTTGAGAGATGGTGCTTTCAATGGAAAGTAAATAAGACTGACAGCACTTCTAGAGTTCAGGAAAAAAAAAAGGCAAGCTGTTCAAGGATGTGAAATAATGTAGATTGACATAAATTGAGTCAATATTGCAGCAACCATTTATACAAAGCAAATATCAATCCTATGGTAAACAATATATTGAATGTAGGGGAATGACTATTTTATTGGTAGTGAGTCATACTATTCTTTTCTAATTGTTAGAATTGTAATGTATATTTGATTAAACATGGGAATTTTGGACATCATTTCAAAACAAAACCACTTGCTGTAGAGAAAACTAAAAATTAGAACTAAACTATGTCACTGAGATTGAATGGCTTGAAGTATGACAAAGATAAATTATCTTGATCAATGGAGCAATAGAAATTGATTTGTAGCATGCCAGAATGTCTGATGTTTCATTCTGCTTATCAGGTAAAAAGGAAAGATACATGGATTGAAGATGAGAGTAGAGTTCAAATCACAAAATTTACAGCCGATTGGGCCTGAGGTATTTCTCCAGGCTTTCAGTTTTTGCTATATAACTCTCTGCAGTTAGCTAAATGACTGTACTTCTTGGTACTAAATTTCACTGTCAGTTTTATTGCCAAGTGGCTTCCATTGTACCCTTTGTGGTGCTGTGATTGCTTTCACTGTCTTACCAGATCCTTCCACCTGTCCTCATTAGGGCTAATCCACTTATATCACAGTTAACACCAAAATTCTGGAAGGTTTGCAAAGACTTTCTAATTTATTGATAATGGAAATTCTCTCAAAAAATTACTGTGCTCCTTAACAATGTTTTCTAAAGATTCTAAAAACAGGTTTGAATAGGCCAATTTCAAAATGCCTCAGAAATCTGGTATTTTTTCAGTTTAGAGAGCTATACTTCACAATATTATTCAAGGAGAAGGAGATTAATTTTTTTTCTCTTCTCTATTTTACATTTTTTTTGCCACCAATGTATTTAATACCTGAATGTTGCTTATAGAAACCATTAATTTTTCACAATTGTTTTCTCTTTGGATGTCAAGTAATCTTTGTGATATCAGCAAATTTTGTTACTTTTCAGTTCTCTCTTATTATCCAAATCACTTCTATGTAGAACAGCATTGGTGTTGACATTTAAGTGATATCAATATTGATTATATTCTGATGAAAAACCCAACCACTTTATTCCTCCTATTTTGTATCTGTGAAGTCTTCTCTCAAAACAATTTTCTTCCATGATGTCTGCTTATTTTCCTCTAAATATGTTATAAAGTATTCCATCACGTTTCTTTGCTCCCCCACTAACTGCATCTTCTGTGATAAAATAATTGAAATAATTTGTCATTGGTGGGTTTTTTGTATTTTCTATTGCTGGCTTGTATCTTAAATTCCTGATAAATTTTCAGGGTATAAAACAGATTGCTGTGATAGAACTTAGATTTTTATGGCTAAGCAAGTAAGACTTCTATGGTCAAAGTCAAACTATAATTAGGTAGTAAGAATGACTGCATGTGTCCAAGTACTTTGTGTGTTGTCAGCACAAGAAAATTGTTTAATCACAATTTACAGTTGATGAGACATTAATGGTCTTTCACCATTAAGCCACATCCTAGCTAATGTAATCCAATGATTTACTACAGATATTGCCTGAAAAAAAGGACTACAAGGCAGTCACAGATGAATTCTGTTTGCCTGGTTTTAAATTTCTTCCATTTACCCGGATCTCAAATAGTTTATAATCTTAAATGTACTTCAAACCTGTTCAATCCTATATCATATTTCCATCTGTTTATTAAAAATTAGTAAAAATGAGGAATGGAGGATATTATCCTTCATATCTTAAAGACAAGAAAACTTATGCACCATGATTGCTCTCTCCAATCTCAGTGGGGCAATCTATGACAAATCCAGCACCAGAACCCATTATTTGTAACTTTCAGGGACCAGTACTAGCTATTATAAAATATTGCTTATGTCATTTAAAGCAAATATGCCAGATTTATATCCCACCACATATTTTAAAGGTATAATGAGAGAAGAAGTGTTTTTCTCACTGATAAAATATTAATACTGAAAACTGAGGCAACTCAGGAAAACATAAGAGGACAGTTCTCTCGGAAAACCATCTCAGTCACATTCCACATACCTTCTCTCTTACTGGTTACATTAATAAAACATCATTCAGTGCATTAAGCTTTATGTTTAACAAAAAAAAAAAAAAAAAGGAAATATTACTTCCTTTGTAGAATGGCCAAGGCAATGGTTCAAGAAAAGCATTGCCAGAAAACTTCCTGAATTTTCTGACTGCTGCCTATCTGTCCTAGGGTGACTTTATGATGCTTGTATCCCCAGTTATCTGTTCTGCTTATGCAGGATATTGAGTTCTGTGCTTTTAAGCCTGGTTCCAAGAGCCAAGGGGAAGAGAGGAAGCGTGCAGTTTGTCCGTAGAACCTGCACTTGCTGCCTTGCGCTCCTTCTCACAGCCTGTGCTGCCCGCTCGGACAGTGGGACAGAGACAAGGCTCTCACTGCTCTCTCGGAATTGTTGGCCTTTTGCAGAGAGAGAGAGAGAGAGAGAGAGAGGGAGAGTTTTTTTTCTTTTTGCACTGGTTTTCCTCATTAGCTACGGCAAGAAGGGGTTTTGTACCTTCTTTTTCTGGGACAGGACTTCAGGAGAATCTCCTGGGGACCCCCAAGCTGCACTCTGGGCCTGGCACACTGGGCCCAAGCCCCAGAGAGCGTGAGAGACTGAGCCACATCCACAGAAGGACTTTTGGAATTTGCCATCTCTTCAGAGCAGCGAGAGGTTTTGTTGTTTAATATTATTCTTTTTTTTCTCATGTTTGTGAGTACTTTGCTTGTTAAATAAACATTTCTTTCTGCTTTTCTCCAAGGAAATCTTTCCCAAACCAGCTGGGGGAGGGGACACTTGAATTTGCTTTCTGGAGGAGACCACTTCAGAAGTTTCCTCCCAAATTTGTTCCAAACCAGGACACTGACTCAACTGTATAAAAACCCAAGGTGTGTTCTTTTTTTTGCATTCCCACTTAAATTCCCGTCTTGCACTGGGAAGAAGGTAAAAGAAATTAAATGCTAAAATAATTAGCATACAATTCTTAGGTCCAATTGTATGCATGTCTGTCTGTAAGGTTCTGGAGTGACTAGTAACCATTGTCCCAAGCAAAAAACTAGCCTAGGACTGACAGATGTGAGATAATCTGTACTGTGTTTTATTTTTCCTCATTTTGTTTCACAGTACCTCTGATAGTAGACTATTTTTCATGTACATCTGTGCTTTGGGCAGCTTTGTTACCAACGTTAGTGATGTTAGTGCCATTCTGGCAGTTACCATTGTTAGCATCAAGGCCATTTTACTGCAGTTTTTCCTAAGGTTGTATTAAAGTACATAGGAATACCTTCCTTCATTACATTGCATGATGTTAAATGAGAATGTCTCTGTATTTGACTTAATGAAGTTTCCTGTTATTGGGCCAATTAATGATCCATGCTTAAACATAATTATTTTTATGAAGCTTTATTTTTATCAAACAATTTTCTATAAGAAAATATGTGAAAGAGCCTTGCTACCTACCAAAATCAAAGCTCTTAAAACCTAAATTTTTCACAGATCTCAAAGCTGAAAAGTAAATAATCTAACTAGGTTCTTTTTGCTCGATATTTTGGAGTGATAACTCTTGTCTTAATGAATTTGTACGGATATTGCTGAAACACCAGGAAATTACTGATTATCTCTAAAATACTATGTATGCTTTCCTAAATTAGTGGAAAACAATAATATTCATAGTTAGGTTGTGTTCTGGCATAGATCACCTTTCCCTTTTTAAAATGGATTAAGAGAAAAGACTTCCAATTATTGTTTTCTCTCTTATCTGTAACAAATATCGAATAAATGTAATCTTTTTTCAGGCATTAATTTTGTGTCCAGTGATTCACAACAAACTTCACTATCCTGAAAATTGCATTAAAAACTGTGGTTAAGACCACAAAAAAAAAAAATCAAAAATTAATAATGATTGAATCCTTCCTATGAATAAAACCCCAAGTTTGTGTTTCTAAAGAAAAATTGCCTTGGGAAAATAGGAATAGAAGATGATGGTAAACTGAAATTCCCAACTTCACAAATCTGTTTCTGTGTGTCACTTCTTTCTTTGAAATATCTCCGGGAGAAGACCTTTGGTAAGTAACTTCTATTCATGCTTCTTTATGAGAAAAATTACTGATACTGAACTAAGTAATGAATTAAATGCCTATGATAATTTTCTGTAACAGTAAATTTAGACATCTACCAAAAATACTATAAAAAAAGTAAGAATATCTAAAAGTCAAACATTGTTTATTATTGTAAGAAAAACTTACAAACAAAACCTGCATATTTTCAAGCTGCAATCTCTAAAAGAAATGCATCCATTCTTGTGGAAAAAGAGAATATTTTCTGTTGACTAAATGAGAAAGAAGACATTTACACAGACTTTCAATTTATAGCTTTTCAATCAGCCGCGCAATTGTAGTGTGTAAATAGATTTTCTGTTCTATTAAAAATTAAGGAAGAGTTTGGTGTTTGTTTTCTATTAATAATAAATTACTGTTGTTTATTAATTTAGGAATGTTCATAAACTAATCGCTTTACTAGACCCTAGAAAATTCATTGTGTTGCCAAAATATTTATATGGCTTGAGAGAAACTTGTAACGGGCATGAAATTTGTCAACAAGGCAAATAGCATAACTGTACTAAAATAATTTCCATTCTGTATGTCATAAATATCAGTTCATGTAGTCAGATAAGCTGTAATTAAGTGTCAGTGAACATGAATAGTCTTTTCTCATAGGCAGATATAAAATGACTATTGCAAATAAAGGATTATTTTTTGTTTATCTAAGCTGTAGGTTATTGGTTCATTTATTGGTTTTTGCATGCACTGTTAAAAATTCAGAGAAAGACAAAACTGCTCATTCTGCAGATATGTTCCCTTTTTTAATATGCTCATTTTCATATTTGAGACATAGAAAAGATATTTACATGTGGTATTCACATACTCTTTGAACAGAGAGAGACATAATTGTCTCTCCCAGGTTTTTTCCTGGGGAAGGAAGTGAAAAAGATCAGAAAGAGAAGAGAAAACAATTCTTATCTGTATTTGCTGCTCCTGTTGTTTGGCACGTGGAATGTGTTATGGAGATTGTTTACTGAAGAGTGATTTGTTAATTGGACACCGGTGATAAGGCATTTTTGTAGCCTTCTGAATCATGGAGTCATTGCATGATATTCCCTGGCTGGGGGTCGCCTTGCATTGATATTTAAGTAAACTCATGATTGCCTCCTGAATTTTCATTGTTGTAGACTCCACATTACATTTGACTTCTGCCAGAACAGATTTTGTAAAATAAACCAAAAAAACCCCACCAAACAAACCAAACCAACCAACCAACCAAGCAAAATTTCAAGTTTTGGGAAAAAGGGACTAAAAAAACCTGTAAATATCTTTCTTACCTCATTCTTTGTAGAACTGTCCAATAGTACACCTATTTGCCAATAAAAGCATTACTTTCACCATAGACTTAAGTTGTGGCAGTCTGCATATAGTAGATCAGCAAGCCAAAAATGATCTTAGCAAACCATGTCTTAGTAAGTGTTTTCATATGAAGATAAAATAAAATGTTCCTCTGTTTCAATTTGTTTTTCCTTTTTTTTTTGTCTTTGTGCAATTCTTCTTTTTCACTTCCATTTTCAGTAGTTAGTTAAATTTAATTTCCATAAAAGTTCTAAAACTCAACAAATTAACATTTCTTAAGGTAATCATGTATGCTACCCACTATTATATTAAGGGACTGCAGTTGTATTAACATAAAAAGTAAGAATGATGTGTTAAGAGATGAATGAACTTGAGGGAAGGATGCGGAAATGCTGCCAGAGTGTAATATCTCATTAGGACCCAAGGGCAGACAGTTCCCAAAGTCTGCACATGAATGGCAAGTCTCAAAAGAGATGCCACTATTCCTCACCTCATTTTGAGTGGAGTTGTTTTTACAAGATAATTTTGATCCTGTCTTGGATTATTGCCACTGGTAGCTTTGCTTCATTTTTGTGTGTGAGAAATACTTGGTTGCCTAGTTTATGTTTTACTCTGGCCTGGTTGGATCTAGGCTGAGTTCAGGGATGGAAAGGGAGACGTTTCAGTGATTCAAAAATATTTTGTTTTTGTTGTAATAAGGGTGTCAACATGTCATCTTATAAAAGTTCAGTGGCACTTTTCTGTTGCAATTGAGATGTAGCTAATATGTTTTGTAGATAAACATATGTAGTTAAAGTATGTTTTGTAGATAAACAAAAACAGTTGCTCATGAGCTGCATGGCATATCTACTAATTAATCAGACTTGGTGTGTTGGTTTTGCACAGCCTAGTTTTTGGTAGCAGGGGGCCAAGGAGGTGACTTCTGTGAGAAGCTGCTGGAAGTTTCCAGCATGTCTGGCAGACCCAATCCCTGATGGCTCTGAAGATGGACATGCTGCTGGACAAGGCTGGGCCAATTAGATATGATGGTAATGCCTCTGTAATAACAAGAGGTACTTATAAAACATATGTCCCTAGCCAGGGAAAAGAAGGAAGTGAGAACATGTGAGGGAAACCAGATGGAGACACCAAGGTCGGTCTAGAAGGAGGGGGAGGAGGTGCCCCAGGTGCCAGAGCTGAGGTTCCTCTGCAGGCTGTGGTGAGACCACGGTGAAGCAGCTGTGCCCCTGCAGCCCGTGGGGATCCATGGGGGATGCTGAGATCCACCCACAGCCCGTGGGGGAGGTTCCCATGCTGGAGTGGTGGATACCTGGAAGAGGCTGTGCTCCAATGGGAGACCCAGTGGAGAGAGGGGGCCCTGCTTCCAGCCTGGAGTCCTCCTGGACCTGGAGGACTGCACACTGTGGAAGAGTGACACACACAACAGCAGTTTTGGGAGGGCTGTGTGCCTGTGGGAGGGACTCATGTTGCAGCAGTTTTGACAGGACTGCTGCTTGTGAGATTGGAACCCCATTGGAGAAGCTGACAGAGAGCTGTCTCCCATGGGAGAGACCCCATGGTGCAGCAGGCGAAGGACTCCTCTCCCTGGGCAGTGAAAGAAAACCTTGGGTGATGAACTGACCAAAATCCCCAAGCCCTGTCTCCCTGTGCTGTAGATGGGAAGGAGGGAGGCTTGGGAGTAAAAAGGTGTTTTTAAGGCCGTATTTTATTTCTCATTATTCTGCTCTGATTTTGTTAGTAATAAATTCACTTCAAGTGTTAAGCATTTCTGAGCTGAGCCTGTTTTGCCCTTGAAGTGTTTTCTCCTGCTCGTTATCGCAGCTCATGAACCCTTCATTAAATTTTTCTCCCCTCTGCCCAGCTGTGGCAGAGGAAGGTGAGTGAGCAGCTTTTGTCAGTACCTGGTGTTTTGCCAGTGTCAAACCATGACACTTGATTATAAAGCCTTATACAAAAAGGAGTACTATATGGATAACAAGGTTGATGGGTTGCACAATGGCAGAATCCTTTCCATTTCACTACAAAGACTTCACAAGGCTGATTGCACCTTGCTGCACTTTAATAGAGTTGAAGGCTTTCAAATCCAGTCCTTGGTATGAAATTTGTTTTGTGCTTCCCTGATCCATTTTGCTACCTGCTTTCCCTAAGGGGAAGATTTCTGCTGCCTTCTCAAAGGCTTCCTATTGCTCCTAAAACTTCACAACTTCTGTTTAGGAGAAGCGGCTTCTAATGCAATCCATGACTAAGCAGCGCCACAGGTACCCTGCAGTTGTTAGGAGTGGCAACTGTTTCAGTTGTTTTCTTTAAATTAGAAAAAAATAAATTTGAGATTTATTGCACTTTGGTGTTGTTCGCTGTGTTCTTTCTGTAGTCCATTTTATTTACTAGACTCTTAATAGAAATAATTATAGGCATTATTCAGTTTAGGACTGTAATCTGTCATGCAGCTTTGCATTGATTGCAAAAGCATACAGTTTAGTCAGCTGTGCAGCTAAGATTTAGCATCAAGTGAAATGTGCACCAAGAGCCAAGAGCAAGCTCAAGTTGTACTCTGTTGAGCAAAAAAATAAAATTTTGAAGTACTGTAAAGTAAAATGGATGGGGACAGAGTAGGGGGGAAGTAAAGGAGGAATTGAGTGTCAAGGCATATAAACCAAGAAGTGATAAATGTGAAGAACAAAAAAAAAAAAAAAATCAAGACTACTTTTCTGTTTTACAACAGAGTTATGCTCAAAAAATTATTAATCTTTCATGACCTTGTGAGTACTGAGCCTTTGTAAATTTGCTACTGTGGAGAGCTACTCCCTTTCTTTCCTTAAACTCACATGCTGCTAAAGCGAAGTAGATAGAGGAGTGGGTGGGAGGCTCAAATTCTCTGGTTGTTCATGGTGAGCAGTGTAAAACATGGACAAGAGCAGTGCAGTGATACACAAAAGATGAAACCTAGATATAGAACAATCAGTTACCTTCCTTTAGGCACCTCTCAGGTGACTATGTTACATTTGAACTGAGAGTATGACTCAGCTCAGTTTAGGACTCTGCTGTGTAGTACCAGTATTGGCAATTGCAGCTCCTATGCCCTACAGATGCTAATGAAGTCACTGATGAATAGGGAGGAATCTTATATTTTCCTGGCCATTGCATTCCTCTGAAAGAACATGATCTGCCCTCACTTCAAAATCATAGCAAATACAGCCATTATGATTTCTACATTATACCTTCTGTTTCAATCTTTTAATTGCTTGTAGGGGAGGAGGAAGGGGAGGGAAATGCTGTAGTTCTGTGTTCTTTGAATTGTGCTGCTCCATGGCACCAAATTAATTGTTTCTTAATCAGACAACCCATATATTTTATTCCAATATTGTGACAGTATAGTGCTTTCTCGGGTGGAATGAAAACCACAATTTCTTCTCCTTAAAGATATTATTCAGCTTTGAGGAACGAGTGAAGAAGAACATAATTATCCTGTTAAGATTCTGTGACAGGAATTAGAAGGCAAATGAATATTAGTGCTAATAAGCTCTGAGTTACTCTATCTGTAGGTTACATGTACTGTAACTAATCCAGGCATAGAGCTTGTAATTTCAGGATAAAAACATAATTCATCCTTGGGTTTTTCTGTTTTCAAACTGCTTCATTTATAATATTATGTACTGTGTGAACACTTTACACAGACAACTAATTTTTAAAAAACTTCCTCTTAGAATAAAAAAAGTCTTCTGAGCTTCTCCTGCCTGCAAAATTTCTTCTGAAAATGCCAGTGCAATTTAAAATATTCTTTAAAATAACTATAATCCTGTGTGGATTGTGGTTGTGGAGCTTGTAAAACAAATGAGATTCCTAGATTAAACTCTTCAGTAGTGCTTGATAAATTTAATTTTAAATCTGCATAATTTGTAAGTGCTGTTCAGCTTGAATTATTTATTATGATGAGATGAACATTTATATTCATATACTGAAGAAATAAAAGATGGCTTAATATGCCAATTACTAATAAAGAATTTACAGAAAGCACTGATAACAGGTAGAATTTTTACATGACTGTTAAAACCTGTCCCTGAGAAATAACAGAAAGGTTTGTTGAACTAGGAAATTCATTTATTATAATAATGTGAATCTGACAGATGCAAACAAACTGTATCTGAAGTATTTCCTACCATCTCATTGAACAATTCTTCAGTGTCAGTACAGCAGATACTGCAGCATGCACTCATTCTCAGGCTGGCAGTTCTACAACAATTAGCAAACATTGGGTTGTCTGTGATGTTAAATTATATTTATTGAGACTCAGTTTCATCTGGGGGTAGAGTGTATACTTTTTCTTGAGAGTTCTATGCCCTTTAGGAATATTTCTTTAAAGAAAATTAGTTGCTAAAAGAGTGATATGACAGAAACGTATTTCTGCTGTCACAATTTCTCAAGAGAGGTTTGGGTTTTTGTCTGTAGTACCTAATAAATTTGAACAGAAAGGCTATAAAATGCATAAACAAAAGCTATAAACAGCATAAATTTTAACTAGCTTGATTAATACAAGATATAAGTTCTTATATTAATCTCCACACTGGAGACAGTGTTTATTGAAGCATTGGTTTCAAGTCCCTACTATCAGCTGGGGAAAAGGGAGTGAATAGAACTAAATTTTCTACTCTTTCATTTTCTTCTGAATCTTTCTTCAGACAAATTTTCTAAAACACATACCAAATCTAATTGCTTGATAAAATTTTGATAAGAGTCTAATATATATTAAAAGTCTGAATTAATTAAAAAATTGATTATGACCTCATTTTGACATTTCCAAAGAATATAGTAATTAAAATTTACCTATAGGCATGCCACAGAATTCTTTGTGAATATTTGCAAACTTTAGCACTTGTTTTCTATGAGCAGTAACAGACAAAATTTTGTTCACAGAATTAAATTTAATAACTTAATGTTCAAAACAAAGAAGCAACCAAACCACTTTAACATCAAAGAACTGTTATCATCAGGATAACAAAAAAAAAGTTGCTTAATCTCCAAGAATAGAGATTAAATATAACTGGGAAAATAAGCAACTTTGAATGGACACTTCTTATAAAGAAAATGTGAGAATTTAGCACAAAATCTTTATTGCAATGTAAGATATGTGGAAAGATATGAAGGAAAACGTAAGCATAATTATTGATAATACCATGTCTGAATTTCTCTTAATGTAGTATATATTTACATATTAACCTGTTGTGACCTTTTCTTTTTTATATCACAGTTAAATTGAACAGATAAGTGTGAATAAGGATATGAAATATATGATCAGCTACTACCTGCTTCTTTCAAATTTTCACGTAACTGACATTGTCATTTCCAAGTGATTGATTATGCCTCCTTTCCACTCAAAGTAATGTTAAGAATGAAAAAGTGAAGGTCAATATCTGAATCATCCAAAGTACAGCTATTGATACGAAGTCGACATTTTGAACAAAGTCCTCTCAGATAGCAAGAGAAGCAGGTACTCCTGAATTCAAATCCTGGTGAGACTAGACTCTGGTGTTCTGAGGTGGGTTCACACTAGATGAATTTCAGGGAGGATAATAAGCTCTGCTCAGGCCACAGGGGCAAATACCAAAGAGTCAGCAGAGCAGATGCTGAGGAAATATTATTCAAGGAATTCTTCAATTAAATCCCAGTCAAATTCCTGATCAGCTTCCTCAAGATATCATTCTCTTGTGAACAAAATAATTAGGATAATAATAAAAAGTGATCAAACAGCTAGAAAACCACCGTCAATGATTGCTAAATTGTATACTAAAAAGATACAGGGAAGCAAACAGGGACACACTCATCACACATTGCAGGATGAAAATTTTAGTTCATACAGATGCTCTTTTTCTTACAGAGTTACACACAGAGGAACCAAAATCTTGCTGAGTTGAAAAAAACAGCCTAAACCACGTTTCACTTATATAACAAAAGATTCAGGACAACAGCTCAAGATTTGAAGGACTGGAAGCACCAAATCCACATGATCATGCTTTTATGTCAAGTTAAATAATACCATAGCAAAAGAAAAACATCAGTAGGAATTTTAAAAGGGAAGGAACATAACAAAAGCTGAAAGGAAAAGTAGGATGAAAAATTGACCAAAGGAACAAATTCACAGAGGACAGAAGAAAATTAAATACAAATGACAACTGTAAAAAATGGGCAGTGAAAAACTTATTTTCTGTCCTCTTGAACAGATGAGACGTTCAGCTTGTGAACTATTCTGTTATACATCAGTAAAAACAGGTAGTGCTGCTTCGTCAAGGAAAGTAGAATTGGACAAATTACTTCCCTTCAGATTGTATCAAGAAAACTAAATGCTGGGAGAAAAAAATTTTGTTTAGAATATACAAAAGCTGGGAAAATAACAGCTTGAGCTACATAATGAAAATAATTCTATAGAAATAAGCAATCTCTATACCTCGATCAAAATGCACAATTTTTTTAAAATATGTCTCTATGGATACCTCAGCCTGTAAATTTGTTTCCTTTTTGAGGTTTATTACATATACTGAAGAATATGTGGCAATCTAGTGAAAGACTGAAAAAATACATGAGGATTAAACTAAAGTTATAGTGGAAGACACATGATTTTACCTAGTAATTTGCCCCTTGGTAGTCCAGATATTTGAGCATTCCTATTTAATGAAAAGTAAAAATTATGTACAGCATATGTTCTGGTATTGTGCTTAGTAAGTTACCTGATAAGAAATGAATTATCCTGAATAGTTTTTCCCTGACATTATCCTCTGGATTTACTTTTTTCAAGCAGATCCTGATATTAGCCAGGATCTTGATGTAAGCAAGAGATCAAAATATTAGCAAAAATAAGAAAATAAGCTATTAAACATCATGACACGTTCTGAGAAATTCTGAGCTTTTTTAAAAAGTCCCTTACCAATTTAAAAAGGCAAGTTATCACACAGTGCAGTGTTTTTAACCTGTGCAATATTACCTTCTAGGTTTTGCTCCCAAAAATCATATAGACCCAGGCAAAAGTAAATATAAGTAATTGAACATATTTCCAGTTATTAAATTTTAATTGGATCTCACTAGAGCATAGTAGTTGTTTAGTAGCTGCAGAATACAAAATATAAGCCTGATAGTAAAAGAAACTCTATTGCTGATTGGTGTTCTTGCCTTCCTTTCATTTTGTTTCATTTTCTGTCCTGCTGCTTGAGCATAATTTCTTATAATTTTCCATAAACAAACAAGGTTTTTAAAGCTACTTCACAGATATCTAATAATTTAATTTATAATTTCAAGATCTTTGTTTCAGTGCATCTATTGTGGCAACCAGTTCTGAAGCAATTATTTCATTTGCAGTTATACATCAGCTTACATAATATTTACATAATTAGCATGCATAAACAAGAAATTATAACTTCATGACTGAAATACTGTATTTCTGAGAATGATTAGGAATACAAATATTTCCTTTTGTAAAATGCCAAGTATATGAAAGCACACTGCTTATAGGCCTGGAGGACCAATGGCTGTGAGTTTAACTTGTTTACCATTGATGTACTCAATACTTGAACAGAATCAGATGAGATAATATTGTGTTAATGAATGACCTTTTGTCTGTGTTGTCTTCTAGAAGTTAATGATATATTGACAAGCTGAACTGTATACTCTGAACACAAAGAAATTATTTTGAGTAGTAAGAACTATGGAATTAATAGTTAAGGGCTATGAAGAATGTTTTAAATTTATCTGTGGTCTGCTGGTGCATTATGTTTTTTGAGTTTACTCAAATGGAGGACTTTAGTACCTAGAAAAGGATATCCAGAAATAGATCCATAAGGGGGAATATTCAGAACAGCTTCTTTTCAATCTCTGTATGCCTGAAATTTAGATAAAGGGCATTCATTAGAAATAAAATTTTAGTTTAAGGTAAACATATCCAGCCTTTTTCATAATCTCTATTATTTACAAGCCAGAGATTGTTGCTTGGGCCATTTCTGCAGACAGAAGAAAAGTTGTGTTATTTCTTCTCTAAACAGGATGTGGTCTTTTCATCTGCACAGGTGAAAAGATCTTATTTTTCTGATAAAAGAAGGTAAAGAAGATTACTCCCGGAAAACTTTTGAAGTGTTGAGAATATAGTCAGAAATTTATATTTGGTAAATATATAACTTTCACCATATTTAAGTAGCAGTAACATTATGGCACTATGAAAAAATCATTGAAGATGATCTTCAATTGTAAACTCATTTAGTTACATGTGTACTGTAGAAGTTTTCACAATGTGTCTAAGAGGAATTACAATATAAGATAGAGGCCAGAACATAAGATCAGAGTTCTGTGGAGCCTAGGACTGAATTAGTGATTTGCTAGGAGCAAGTCACATATAACAAGAAGGTTCAGTGCTCTTTTAAAAATTGTTTTCTATTATACAGGATAAGGATACAGTTTTTCTGCAGGCTTTGACAAAATGGATAGCATGCACTGTAGACAGTCATGGCAGGAAGATGTATTTTAACTGTTATTTTTTTACCAAAGTGTGGAGTGTTCTACTTTAAAACAAATCAAACTCTGAAGTAAAATGAGACTCATTTCAGTAGAGTGGCTGAAATTTTCTGTACTAGCAGTGGAATCATCTTCATAATAGAAAGTGTAGTTCCTTTTTTCTTGCAGAATTTACTTTTTCTGCTATCTTGCTGTTGTTTTTACCTTGGAAATTTAGATCTTCTTTTGCCCACACTGGCTTATTTTTCCTTTTGCTCTAAAATGGTTTTTTTCTTCAGAGATAACCTAACATTTGCTTCTGAATGCAAACACACATTCTGAAATGTCAGATGTCTGAACTATCTTAATTTTTAGATAATGTCTTCTGTAAACTTATGTAATGTTCATCAAGAAAATGCTTTAAAGTTCACAGAGAGTTGATATTTTAAATAACCTTTTGAATGAAACTGAAATCCCTATTTTATCTACTGGAAAAGTAGGTCCAAATAGTCGCATTACTTGTATGGCTGGTAATCTGTGCAAAAGAATGGCATCTTCTGATTCTCTGCTTTACTATCCTAATTTTACCATCCTTCCACTTCAGAAAAAGTATACAAATATGGCATTCATTCATGTCTCACATTCTTCCAAGTCAAATTTCCAACATTTTTATAGGGGGATCAGTACTTAGGAAGTCATATGGATAGTGTTTCATTTTTCCAGTATATTCCTTCTGAAAGGCCATGGTCATTATTAAAGAGGTCTGCAAACATGATAGACAGAATTTATTTGATTTGATAGACAGAATGGCTCACAGACTTTATGATTTTTTCATACTTATTTATTAAAATAATGATGTGAAGCCAAATCAATTGATTTTAATAGACCAAAAAAACCTGCAAAACTCTTCAGTAAAAGATAATGTTTGATCACAAGACCAGTAGGGACATTACACAGCCAGAACATGGTTCTAGAAATTTCACCAAAATATCCATTCTAAAGACTGGCCAGACGAAATAGTCATAGTAGCCAGATCAAGGTCATGCTAGTCAGAATCACAGAATATTCTGAGTTAAAAGGGACCCACAAGCATCATCAAGCCCAGCTCTTAACTGAATGGCCTGTACTGGGATTTAACCAGCCACTTTGATATTATTAGTGCCATGCTCTAAACCACCGAGCTACTTTCAGAGTAAAATAATCATTACTTTAAAGCTTAGTCTGTTTATAAGACAGTGTTCAGAATAATTAGTGACTTGGAGTCTTGTGTTAGCTAAATCTAATAAGATTTAATTGAGCTTTAAGAAGGAAAGATTACCATCCATGTCTCACAGAGCTTGATCATGTGGACAAGATAAGACAGGGAGTTCAAGGATATGCTACTTAAATGAATTGTAGGCAAATTATGACCTTAATTCAAATTTTAAAAGAATAAATTTTAATTTATTATGTATTTTATGTTTATATTACATTTGCATTTATCTTTGATAGAGATCACCAACTCATTATGTGCAGAAGTCGTAACTGATATATGCAAATTATATACCTGACACAATATTGAATGTAGGCTCAAGACTGCTCCCTCTCTGTTAAATTTGTATATATTGTTTTAGTAGGGCTCAAAAATTATGAAGAGAACCATAAGGTGGAATCACACAAGAAAATGAGTTCATGTTTTTTAGTTTCTTAAACAAGATAATAAAATGTGAGAACAAGGATTACCAACTTGTTCTTACATTTTATAAATTATGATTATATAAAAATTATAAATTATATAAAATATGATTATAAAAATATGATTTAAAATATAAAAATTATGATTAATTTTGGGAAATATATGGAATAATCAATTACTTTTTTCCTCATATTTTAAGTGAGATGAAATATAGTTTCTTTCTTTTAGACAAGATAAAGAATAACCCTTTTGGCATATTTACCCCCAAAAGCTCTAGCATTTTAACCTTTTCAGAGGTCAATGTGAACAGCCAAGTCACTAGTGTACTCTTGTTAACAAATGTACTGTCTCTTCTACAGCATTTCTCTCAATCCTTAATTAGCAAAACCATGTAACTGAGCTCCTACAATTATCGCCACATTAATCTGAGTTAATTTCTAAGCAGATATAGCTGTCTGGAGCCTTGTATCTGATTGTATGCTGTAGTATTATCTGCAATACATTTTCACATGAAGTAGCAATGAACCAGGCTGACTAATACAAGAGAGAAAAAATATAGCCATTGCTGTCATTTGGATGATAAGTACATTATTCCTATAATGAGCCTCAGTATTTATTTCTTTTCCTATACTGAATGACTTTATCATTCTATAGTTAGCAAAATGATTAAGAAGGATTAAAGAATGCTCAAGAAACTGAAAGTAGTAATCAGCGCTCAGTTTTAAAAGAACAACCACATTAAGCAAAAGGAAAAGTAAATTTCTGTGCCCCTTGAAAAATAAATTTCAGTTTGTACTGGTCTGACATGAAAATTCCCTCATGGTAGTTGGGGAGATACAGGGTTGGCTTCTGTGAGAAGCTGCCAGAAGCTTCCCCCATGTCTCACAGAGCTAATGCCAGCTTGCTCCAAGCTGGACCCACCACTGGCAGAGGCCAAGCCCAGCAACAGTGATGGCACCTTTGGGATAATGAATTTAAGTGGTAATAAACCCCACCCCAACTCCACAGCTGCTGCTGGAGAGAGGAATGAGAATATGTCAAAGAAACATCCCTGCCCATACCCAGATCAGTGAGGAAGGAGGGGAGAAGGTGCTCATGCCAGAGCAGAGGTTCCCCTGCAGCCCATGGAGCAGACTGAGGTGAGGCAGCTGGGCCCCTTCTATCTGTGAAGGACCATGGGGAAACAGTGATCCACCTGCAGCCCAGGAGGGACTTCATCCCAAAGCAAGTGGATGTGCCTGAGGGAGGCTGTGATCCCATGGTAAGCTGGCAGTCAGGTGCGTGGAACCAGACCAAAACCTCTGACAAACTTCAATTTGCAAACAAAACCAAAACTAACCAACAACAAGGGTGATGATGACATGCCAGAGACTTCTGACAGGTGATAGGTTAGGTGTACCCACTTGGGGGGATATTGTAACTGCACAGACCAGAATGATGACAAACACAGACCATGGGGGAGATTCTCACCCATGGGTACTCAGGAGATGGGTTCACCCTCAGAGTCAATGGATGTCCAGCAGTAAAATACCCAGAGAGTTGGAGGGGTGGGGTGAGGGAACTTCATCCCAGGAAGTCTCCCTCCTCAGGTGCCATCCCAGCCCCAAGAAGAGGACACCCCTCACAGACATGCTATAGGACAGTGTAAGGGCCTAAGTAAAACATTTGATTTGGTACTACATGTTAAATAATAAATCTAAAAATTAAAAGGTGGAAAATAGAACAAGAACTGTAAAAATTATCACATGGACTGAAAAAAGTATGTATACGAAAAGGAAAAATTGTTGAAAAGAAAGGAATTACTAGTAGAGTTCCTCAACATTTTATCTTGAAACTGAACTCGTGCATTCTTTAATGACTAGGGAGTGTCCTTCTAACTATAGGCAGTAAAAGCAGAATGAAAAACATCGTGAGTTCCTGAAATGGCCATTGCTTGTTTTTTAACTTTTACTGTTTATTTTCTGAATGCTCAGTGAGAAAAAAAATAAAAATTTTAAAAGTTAATCAGCGATGATAGAAGCACACTCTCTTTAATTAGAATAGAATATTTCTATAAAACAACCCAGAATGGAGTTCCTTTCAATCTTTCAATCTCAGAATCAACTTTCTTTGCTGGAAAAAAATAAGACTTTTCTTCTGAAATCACAAGTCCAAGAGAACAGAAGTATTCTGTTTTCTGTAGGCATGTCTAACCATATTCTCTAACTGTGCTTTTCAGTAGTTTGGGATCTGCTCCTGAAAGTCAATGTCTACCATTATATATGTCCTCCATACACATTACAGTTTGGAAATATGTTGGTCTCATAGCTATGCTACAAAAACTACTCATTCCATACTGTGATACTGGCACTGCCAATAGATGCAGAGTTGTCTGCTCTTGTTCATTTAATGTGCCCTTTAAGTGCTGCAGAGTTGACTTAATACCTTTGTGCCAGAG
Source organism: Agelaius tricolor (assembly GCF_023055355.1). NCBI lineage: Eukaryota > Metazoa > Chordata > Aves > Passeriformes > Icteridae > Agelaius > Agelaius tricolor. The sequence goes on along the minus strand of NW_027269262.1, from coordinate 20,188,361 downwards.
AAGTGCAGCAAGCAAATTAGTAACTGTCAGAGAAGAATCTATTGAAAAATTCTCCTCTGTGAGTCATCCAACTGTTAAGTGAAGGATTATCATTGCTTGCATGATGCTTACTCACAGAGCTCAGACATGCTATATGGATCAAGTTGACAACTTTCTGCAAGCTGTGAGCATCACCGGCTGAATCATTTTCCTTCCCACTTCTGTCCTGCCTGTATATTTTCAGGCTCAGCACGCACAAATAGGCCATTGTCATATCACTGGAAGTATTTCATTGCTTGTCAAACTATTTTTCATCTGGGCTAATGATCTGTGTGAGCTTGCATTGATCTCCTGGAAGGAGAAATGCAGTATGCCCAGTGAGAAAAAGAGAAATTAGGCAAGGAAAGACAGCTGAATGCCAGTCAGGCTGCAAATCTTCCTTTGTTTAATCACTCTGACCTGTGTTGTCATCAGTGACTTTAACAGGTACTTTTGTGTGCTACAAATAACTACCACACTGACCTTTTTTCCCCCCCTAAAACTGTTGTCCCGTTATTCTCCAGAATCACACAGTTTAAACCATCTGATTATGCAAGCACCTCACAGTTTCTTTATGGAAGGTTACCATAAGCCTTCAAAAGAAAGGATCTTTCCACTGCTTCACAAAGGGACGTTAAATCTATCAAGTGACTTGTCAGATTTAAACAAGAGGTCAGCAAAAGGAGTTAAGAGTTCATGTCTCACTATTTTCAGTCTAGTCTTTTTTTTCCACTGAATCCTTCTTTCGGTGAGCTTTTAAAGTAGTCACACCATATATATTAGAATCAAGGGATTTGGGACCACCATAACAGATATTGAGTTGTGGCTTGATAATAATTCTCAGGAGTTTTGTGTGGTTTTAGTCTAAAATGTTTCACTGGACAATGGATGGCAGTGCACTATCAGAGTTCATCTGATTGTAGCTACCTGTGTGCACTCAGTGCATTAGATATTAGCAACTTTGTTATAATGTACAGCACAAAGGGATCAGTGAGAGAGTAATGATGTCCAAATATTCTTAGTAATTAGACGTAAATAAATGAATTACTGATGGAGTTAGTAAAGTATGTACTTACTCTTTCCTGATACAGTGAAATAAATCTAAAATATTTCATATATACTTTAGTCAGAAGTGAAATAAAAACTTAGCTTATATTGCTGTAGTATATGGTAGAGATAATTCATGCTATTAATGTATAAAATATTGTAAGATCCAAACTATGTCTTTTGACCATCCTGGCCGGGAGCAGTGTCTTATTCATACACATCTAGTTCCTAGACTTCGTTGAGATAAACATGGGGGTTTTAACGTAAGAATAGAAGTTTCCAGGTCGATAATCGTTGGCTTCTCCCGGTCCGCCTGCCGGGTCCACTCAAGAGCGATTATCGCCTCGACGATTACATCTACCAAGATAATCGACAGCGCCACCCTGATAAATGTGAATACTGACTTCCCCGGAGTTGACTGACAACATCGAGACATCTGGACTGAATCTTTGTCCACCTCTGCACATGTAAAGCCACGGTTCTGCATGTGAAGAGACACAAAAAACATTCAGTCATCTCTGCCTTGGGCAGAATAAACTGTATAAGAACTCGCTGCGCGAGGCAGCATTTGTGAACCGAGGGAAAGACTCTGACATTCTGGAGGTCAGATCTGTGTTCACCCAGCGCTGATCCCGGGCTCAACGCTGAACTCTTTGGCTATGGTGGTTTTGATGACCAAACTTCGGTCTCACAGACAAATTAATAAATCTTTGCTAAATCTTCTTATAAGTTTGGCTCTCGATTTGATCATTTATAACATTGCCTTACAATTATTTCAAAGCAAAGATAAACCCCACTAGACTGATGTAAAAAGATTTGGGGTTTTTGCCACTACATGACAGAAAACAGTAATTGCATGACTGTTTTGAGAACGTTTGACACCAGCATGAAGAAAACAGTAATCGTGTGACTGTTTTAAGAAAACATTAATTGCATGACGGTTTTAAGAATGTTTGACACCAGCATGAAGTTGTGTGAAAACTTATATTTTGAAGGGATTTACCCCGTCACTGGAAATTTTAGAAACCTTTTGTTTACATGGGATAAATATCAGGTTATACGCCATGTTTATATGTTTATCTCACAAAATCCTACAGACATGTAAGGAAAGAGAGAAATAGGTTAAATTTTTAATTTCAGAAACTCTGTTGCTATGTGCTTATGAATTGATACAATATTCTGGTTTTCAATCAGAAAAATTGCCAGGAAACTGTCACAAAGGCAATATATACAGACCAGTTTCTTCTATAACTTCTTATTTTCCTGCATATTAGCATGCTAGCTTGGACTTCAAAAATTACTCAAGAGCTGGAAATCCACAGATAATTTTAGTGAAGAATCTGTCTTAAACAGACTGCCAGCAACAGATTAGCAAGTTATAGTACAAATACAGAGAGGTTTGCATATGCCAGAGTCACTGAACTACCAAAATATTGGTTGATTTTCCCAGAACAATGAACTTGCTTTGCATCTGCTTTCTCTTCCTTTTGCTGAAAAGTGTAACGAGCAACTCACAGGCAGGTGGATATTAAAGACAATTTATCAGGTTTTATTCTTATGAATCAGAAAATCATTGTTTCAAAGGCCAGTGAGACTACACTTCTCTTACTTTGTAGGGGAAAATGGATGAACCCTGAATAAACATTGACACATAAGTCCAAAGAGACAACATTAGTCTGCCTGATAAAAACCAAATATATTGTATTGTCAACCTAACCGCTACCAAGTGGATTTGCATGCTTTGTGGTAAGAAATTTTTATTGTCTTGAAGAAGGGCACTTTGGTAACCATTCTCTTGCAACCCAAGCAAGATTCTATCCATAGTGGGATTCTGTGATTCTGGTCTATGATCCTCTGTTCATGAGTCAAAAATATCAAAAAAGGAGATGGAGATACTTTGAATACAACAGTTTTTGAGACTTATGAAAATACAGATTTCACAGAGTATTTGATACAAGTAGAGAATCACACAGATTCTATTAGCAAAGCAGGACTGTGGCAACTGCTGTGATTCTAATGGGCTCAAAGACATCCCAAAATTTATATTCCATTAATTTCTGCTTTATTTACCAGATGCAAAGCCACACAATTATTTTGTTTTCAAAACCAGCGCTGTAATAGCACAGAGTTATGACTAGACCAGGTGAGTAGTGAAACATCAATACAATTTATATGTTCAAAGAAAGTTTGTTGTATTTAGGGAAGGAGCTGTTTCATAACAAACATTTACCATGTCTACATGAACATGGATTTAAAAGATCATGTTTAGTTTTTGTCCTGGTTGCTATTATGGGTGCTAAATTTTATCTGAACCTGTCTTTGCATCAGTGAATTTGAAACATGATTTCTCGCACCATTTCTCTTACAGGGGGTAAGAACTTTCCTGTATTGCAGCCAGAAACTTTTATGCCAAACAACTCTGTCTGAGGTCAGAATAAATACAAGACTTCACTCATTTTTACTACACAGCATAATTAAGTAATCTTGTTTTTTTTTTTTAATCTCTGTGGGTGAAAGTCCTTATGCATATGTTCAGATTCAGTACTGGAAAATCTCCTGAAAACTATATTTAATATTCCTTAAAGGTATAGTGACAGCCTTCCTAGTTTATTAGCTTGAGTAGTTAGTGAATTATGGTTTTTTCTAAGGAATTGATTTGTAACTGATTACTGTTATATCCTGAGACACAGCATATTAATACCATGCAGTTCTTTCTTATTTTCTCATGTTTCCTGGTCAGAGCCTATTTCAAAAGAAGCTTTACAGTACAGAATGATTCATGATTGGTTTGCTGATTTTTTTTTTTTTCCTTTTCTGGCCTTAAGGACTGGTCTCCAACTGTATTTAGCCCAGACTTTCACACTCTTTCAAAGAGTTAAGTTACAAAGGTAACTTTATAAAAATGTAAACCTGGGATGACTTTCCACCCTCATGAGCTGCAGTTCTTAAAACAGATTCGAGTCGCTAATCCCCGAGGGCCAGGCCAATGACAGAACAAAGACTACCTCTACACTCCATCTAGAGTGAGCCTGTGGACAAGGTTCAAGGTCTGGTTATCCACCTGTCATAGTATTACTTGCAGCAGTGCCTGTGGCAACAGTTCAGGGACACACAGGTATGACCTATTCATGAACTGACACAATTGCAAGTGTTTAAGTGTTTTAGAGGGGCTGAAAAATTCATGCAGCCTGCAGCTTTCCCCTCTGCCCTTGCCATGATGATTTTGTGTAGAGATGACAACTGGAGACACTTACTGCAGGTGCTGGTTTTGACACTGGCCATAGCAGAGGTGTGAGGAAGCAGCAGATAAGATTAATTCAAGTTGCCAGCAAAGGACGTGATGGATGCTGTGCATAGTGTCTTAGGGACTGACTGGACAGTGAAGGGCTTCCTGTATGCATTTTCTGTCTGGCACATTAGAGGTGCAGATAATAAACCCTGTCAGACAAATCCCTGCAATTTCAGACATTTCACATTCTCCCTCCAAGATACATCAAGAAAGATAAGGATCTTATTTATGTTCACTTTCACATGCATTCTGTTTTAGCCAAGTCTGAAATGCAGCCACTTATTTTTTTTTACTTTGTACAATAAGTGATTCTCCAATGATTGGAGTTTTTTTCAGCAGTTGTACATAAAGAAAACTCTGTGAGAGGAGTGGGGTTCCATTCACATATATAATGTATAAAAATGATACATGTTTTTATTAATTACATGGCTATTTGAAGAAAATATATGATAATGATATTTAAATAATAACTAAGTATTAAAAAATTACACACAAGCCATTTCTACATAAAATAAACATACCTTTAGAAAAACCTAAATTAACTAAGTAGATAAAATAACCTTAATTATATGATATGATGAAGAAGCTAATCCTAAAAAACATTTCTGGGCATATGAAGGACAATAAATTTACTGGGAGTAGGCAGCATAGATTCATCAAGGAGAAGCCATGCTCAATCAAATTGGGAGATTTCCAGGATGAAAACACTGGTTTGGTAGCTAATGGGAGAGAAGTGAGTATTTTTTTACCTGGACTTAAGTAAGACTTGGACACTGTCTCCCATAAGACCTTAATAAAGAAGAATGATGAATTATGGGCAGCATGAGCAGACAAAGAAAGAGGTGGATTGTGAACTGTTTAACAGCTGGGTTCACAATGTGGTGATCAGTGTACAAAGTCTAGTTGAAGGGCAAGAAATAGCAGTATACCACAGGACTCAATACAGGATTTATTCTTGTTCAATATCTTTGGGATGATGGAGGAGAGTGCTGCCAAAGAACGAGAAAAAACCCAATGAGAAAAAAAAAAATTTTTTTTTCTTTTATCTTTGGTTTACACGTATGTCATCTAAATAATTGGTGCTACTTGAAGATTTTGATATGTACATAACATTGAAAAAGTGATTATTTTATCTTAAGATTTTTATAAAATTATTCTGCTTATTCCAGAATATGTGGAGTTCAAATAATTATGGTTATTTGTAGAAACTTAGACATCTTAATCAAGTATCCTAATTTAATCTTATTAAGACCTCAGGGAGACATATTTCATACTGAACTATGAAATTGATATGAAATTGATAGTACTTTCATATAGATATACAGTTTTGTTTGCAACCTGAAATCACTTGCAAATATGATCTTTTTAGTAATTAAAAAAGATCTTTAAGAAGGTTTCAGCAGAAACAGATATTCCTGGGTTGTGATGAGATAATTTATATTAACTCTTCTCACTCTTAGCATTTGGGACAACTTCTCAGATAATGTATGAATCTTCAGAAAAATATGCAACCTCTGTACAACACCTCTATGAGTGTCTCACAGTCATTTAACTTTTCAGACAGGACACTCTGTCACTGTGTCTGTAACTGAGGCACAAGAGGTGGGCTTCAGTTTATAACCCTATATTGATTTAGTGTTTGGAGCTGGCTTTTAAGTAGCCAACCCAGACAGCCTGTGGACAGATCTGTCTGTTCACAGAGGAGTATGTCAATATGACTTAGAACTTGCTCAGGGACATTTTTGTCAAGATGTCACTGCAGCACTATTGTATGCTTATTATTTAAATAATTAACTTCATTTAACTACAAAACTTAATTCATATCATTCTATTTCAAGGGTTAAATTAAAAATTTTAAATATTTCTGATGGATAAATATTCTGGATTGTAATTTCTGATCAACAAGTCCCCCTGAACAGAAAAGTTTTTAGAAATTGAGGTTTTGTGAACTGAGAAAGGCTTGTCTTTAGTTTACTTTACATATTAGTTTTGTTGCAATTTATTATTGGTCCTGGCTGAAGAGGGAGGTCCCAGATGACCAGAGGTTGGCTAATGTAACACCCATCCACAAGACAAGCTGGGATGAGGGTCTGAGGAGCCTGCCAGTCTGTCAGCTTGACCTTGGTGACTGGCAAAATTGTGTAACAGATCCTCCCAAGTGACGCCACACAACACATGCAGGTCTGAACCAAGGGATCAGACCCAGCCAGCATGGGTTCATAAAAGTCAGGTCCTGTTTGACCAATTCCATCTCTGTTTATGACCAGGTGACCCACCTAGTGGATAGAAGAAAGGCTGGGGATGTTGCCTACCTGGACTTCAGCAAAGCCCTTGACATTTTCTCTCACAGGATTCTCTGGAAAAGCTGTCAGCCCACGGCTTGGAGAGATGCACTGTTGTTCACTGGGGTAAATACTGGCTGGGTGGCCAGGCACAGACAGGGGTGGTGAATGGACTTGAATCCAGCTGGCAGCTGATCACTAGTGGGGTTCCCAGGGCTCAGAATTTGGGCCAGCCTTGTTAAGTCTCTTTATTGATGATCTGGATGGGGAGATTGAGTGCAGCCTCAGTACATTTGCAGACAACATGATGTTGGGTGGGGTGTGGATCTGCCAGAAAGTAGGAAGGTGCTACAGAGGGATATGGACAGGCTAGATTACTGGGCTGAGGCCAGTTGTATGAGGTGCCACAAGACAAAATGCCAGGTCCTACCTTTGGTTCACAACAATCCCCTGAGATGCTATAAGCTGGCGGCAGAGTGGCTGGAAAGACAGACAGTTAAAAAGGACCTGGGGGTATTGGTCAACAGCCAGTTGAACATGAGCCAGTGTGTGCCCAGGTAGCCAATAAGGCCACGGGCATCCTGGACTGTATAAGAAATAGCATGGCCAGCATCAGGCCACAGGATCAGGGCAGTGATTTGCCCCCTGTACTTGGCACTGGTGAGGTCACACCTCAAATCCAGCATCTGTTTTTGGACCCCTCACTAAAAGAAAGACATTGAAGTGCTGGAGAATCCAGAGAAGGGCACCAAAGCTGAGGAAGGGTCTAAAAGGTTAGTCCTATGAGGACTGAGCAACCCCAGTCTGGGGTTGCTCAGCTTGGAAAAAAACAGGCTCAGGGGTAATCTCTACAACTACTTGACAGACGGTTGTAGCAAGGTGGGAGTCAGTCAATTAGTGACAGAAGAAGAAGACATAGCTTCAAGCTGCATTAGAGGAGATTCAGGCTGGACAACAGGAGGAATTTCTTCATGGAAAAGGTTGTTAAACACTGGAATGAACCACCCAGATTGGTGGAGTGGAACACTGGAAGTGTTCAGGAAATGACAGGACATGGCAATTAATGACATCATCAAGTTGAGAAGGTGTTGTCAGGTGGTGATCAGTCCAAGGTAGTGATCAGTCCAAGGATTAAAATACATGATCTCAGAGGCCTTTTGCAGCCTAAATAATTCTGTGATTCTCCTTCAGAGTTAAGTGTTGCATACAAGTAGAGATATTACAAAATGAAGACATTATAAAATATGGTTTAGGCCCTGCTACTCTAGCTAATGTAGCAGTCAGCTTGTGACTTCCCACAGGAATGAAAGCAGTTAGTACAACAAACTATTCTGGGAAGTCTGTCCCATGAAATCAGTGAACAAAATATGTAAACTAACCAAAAATAGAGAGATTTGACAGATGTGCACCCTGGTCATTTACCAGCCAATAAACTGAGTGTCTGTATTGTTAGCCAATTAGGTCTAACACAGTGCCTTCTGATTTTTCCTATAAATATGAGCTTTGTGAATAAACAATTGGCTTTCCTGCATGAAGAAACTGAGCCCTGTCTGCTTTACTGCTGTAGCAGTTAAGCACTTTGCTCTCCCAATCATCATCTTGCAGTCCACTCACTCAGGAGGTATGGGAAGAGAGGCTGCTCTTAAAGAATGAGGCAAAAAACTTGAGTACTCCACTCAGAAGTCTTTGAGCCTTCTCATCTGTAGCTACCAATTTGCCAGCCTTCTTTATCATAGGGAATATGCCTTTGACCTTCCTTTTCTGGCCAACATTACTTTAGAAGCCCTTCTTGTTTTGTTTCCTTACCTTTGTCAAATTCAGCTCCAGTTGTGCCTTGGCCTTCCTCACTTCATCCCCACACAAACAGACTGCACCCCTACAACTCATCCCCAAATACCTATTCTTACTTTCACTGCCCATACTTTTACTTCTTGCCCCTTAGTTTGACCAGCAGGCCTCATCCACTCATGCCAGTGTCTTGTCTTCTTTGCCCCGTTTCTTGTGCCTGGGCATCCCTAGCTGTTGTGTTCTATGGAAAGAGTCCTTAAAGATCTGCCAGCTCTCTTCTGCTCCCTTGTCCCTAAGAATAGTTTCCCAGAGAGTTCTCTGAGTAACTCTTTAAAGATCTGAAAGTTTGCTTTCCAAAAGTCCAGATTCTTACCATGGAATAAAATTCCTCTTCACCCACTGAACACAATTCCCTTCTTATATTGAGAGATTATACAGTATTCCTCATTAAAGTATTTAATAGCAAAACATAGATTTCATTGCTAGTCATAAATGGCATTATGTAAGTAATAAGGTAGGAAATCAAATTATCCCTCCAGAAGGAAAATTATATGTTTTCAAACATAGTAAGTAAAAACTTGGCCTTGATTTGACTGGAGGTTTGAATCAGATGAACCCTACCAGTCCTCTCCAATCCAAATCCTCCTATGATTCCGGAATCACGCACATGAAGTTTCAAGTAAGGAATAATTTATTATCTTTTCACCAAAGATTTTCACAAAGATGATTTGGTCATCTTCATGCTTGTGCCTTAAATAATGGGAAAAAACATTGGTGTCTATTCTGTAAACATGCATTCTATTAGCAGTAGTGATACTGTCTGCAGGTTAGAGTGAGGGTACTGTGAGGCTGCATCTGATATTTGGAGTATATGACTACTGTTACCTTGTGGACTAGCCTAACATAAGGAGGAGAAGTCCTGTGGTGTTGCTGCTACTCCTTCCCTCAAGGCATGTCTTCTTTCATATACATCAGGTCAGTCTTGGGCTGGAACTTTAAGACTTGCTGTGGAGACTTGTGCAATTCTATCCTGTTGCTATTTCCCAAATAAGTGTTTAGTCCTCCACTGGCAGATTTTCTCTGAGGAACTCTTCAAGAAACAAGAGCTGAAGTGAAAAAGATAAATAAACCTCAGTGGCTAATGCCTCTTAAAAAATGTAAAGGAGAGAGACATGGAGCAATACCTTTCTTATAAATTTTATATGAACTCTGGTTATCCTTACAGCAGGTATAAAGGTTATTCCTTACAGGAAAGTTGGCCTAATTAGATGATTAAAACCCCATCACTGGCAAAGGGAGAACTCACTTGGCTTGGATATGAATAAAATGCAGTTCTTCTTGAATTTCCTAGTTTCTTAAAAATAAGACAATAATAAAAAAAAAACCAAACCAAAACAAACAATAACAAAAAAAAAAAAAACCAAAAAAATCACAAGAAAACTCCACCCAAAACCAACAACAACAACAACCAAAACACAGAAAAAAACCCAACAAAAACCAAAAACAACCCAAAACCCAAGGTATTCTGTATTTAGAAACGAGAATGCTCTTTTATTCTTTTACAATCTGACTTCAAGAAGGCAATGTTTATTGGAGAAAGAGGGCAATAATGAGCTTGGAGATGCTTTATGTGCCTTGCTTTAAACTGTGTAATGTACTACTTGCCTGATTAGTATTAAATCAAAGGAGTTTGTTCAAGAAAAGCTAAAAAGAGGAAATAATGAGAGGGTTATTAAGCCTTACAGAGGCAGTGTAAAGAACTAATAGCTGGTGCATTTACTTTTTGCCTTCAGCTAGACTGTCTAGATTTATTCATTAAGGACTGACTCTAGGATAAGTCTAAACCCATGAAGATCCTAGAGCTGGGAAGACACTCATCATCAATTTATTTAGTTAAGGGGCAACCACACAGCTCTGCAATGTCTGATGCTTTATCAGCCCAGGACCAGTAACAGGGCTGATAAAGTAGCAGGATGCCCAAGGCAGACACGAAAAAAAATACCAAGAACAAAGTATTGATAGGTTGCTATAAAAGGTCCATCCACACATACGCAAAGGAAGTTTTATGTTCTAATAACCTTGTCAGAGAGGAGGTCTGTCTGAGTACCAGGAGCTGGACTGGGGTGTGGGCTCTAGAGTTTGCATACCCAAATGCCACCAGAGGATGCAATTATTGGAAAGACCAGCTACTGGAGGGACCTATAAGCTACACATGTGTATATTTTCCACTAAGAGGCTTCACCAGCCTGAGAGCAGAAAGGATGAGGTCATTTGTGCTGTTTGTGCTTGAGTGAGTGCTGTGTTTTGTGTTAGTGCTGATGTCCATGCATGTATATGTATATGTATATGTATATGTATATGTATATGTATATGTATATGTATATGTAAATGTACTTGTGGCGTGGGTGGTTGTGGCTGTGAGGGTGTGTCTGGGAATGCATGTTTGTAAGGACCTGGGAACAGGGAACTGGCAGCCTCCCACCTATTGGGCTACTATTTAGCAACTTTTGATGGGTATAAAATCCCTTTTAACTTTATCTTTAAAAAATACATACCTTTCATCAAAGTACTCAGGGAAGGACGTGGGTGCTGCCTTGCTGAAGTCCCTTCTGCTAACTTGCTATTTAAATCACTTTGTTTTAGAACCTCAGAAACACATTTGTGTCATGCTGTGACCAAAGAGATGTGCTGTTTTAAGAAGATACCCTTCTAATCCAGACACAAGCTGACTAGAATAAGAGAAATCTCATCTGATGCATGGGAACATGCTGTAGTCTCTCTCTGTCTGTGTCTCTTGTCATGCTCATAGAGAGGTGTTTAAATCAACTGCTTTTGCTTGAGTCTGGAGGGCAGACCTTTATTGTAAAAACCCCCAGAATATCAATACTGCTCATGAACAAATTACTTCAGTTCAGAGAGATGTTTGGTGAGATGGAGAAATTCAAGTCTGTAGCTTTAACGGTGCTCTTGAGAAGCGCCAAAAAATTGCCTAAATTTATGTATATCAATAGAGCGAGCTTTCCTCTATTCACATCACTGAGGCTTCTTTTGATATTTTATCATGGGATGCAGCTTATTCTTTGCTGAAATAATAATGCATGTTCATAACCAACAGCTGAAATACTGAGGTATTTCCAATCCCACTAAGCTCATCACTCTACAGTATCACACAACACTTCACTTCTAGCTTTCAGTGACTCAGATCAGCTGTTTTTGCTAGAGATTAATACACTTATGCAGTGTCTATTTGTTTAAAAGATCTGCTAAAATTGTACACTATCTCAGATAGGGATTTGGACCCAACTATACCAGATATATTTATGAATTTCCTGCTTAACCAGCAGCAGATGAATAGTAAAGACCAGGATCTAATTCATTGTTTTATTGCTTACACTTACCAAATACTATTACAAACTGTACAAAGCTAAAGCCATCTATTAAATATTTTGGCACTTATAGATATTCTTTGGGCTAGTTCTTAAAGTACTGAATTTTCTAACTATGTCAGCATTTGTTGAAAGAAGGATCATGGGATAATTTAATGGATTATGTGTTTGTGGTTATTAGTGTCATATTGCATTTCACTACTGGTTTTGATGGTGTCCAGAGCTTCCCCGATATTTAATTTAGTGCAATAAGAGCTATCAGGGTTAAGAAGTGATGGTCTTGATGTAGCAAAATATTGGTAGAGGTGTGTTCTACTTGTGTCATTATGATGTATTAGGGCCAAATATTCAGTCAGAAAAGAATGCTTCTGTCTTTATGCTAAGGGTCTGAGTAGCCTTCCTTTCCAGTATGGAAAACACACAACAGCATGGAAGAGAAAGATCCTTACAAAATACTCTTTATTTTCTGAAATGTTGATTTTGCATTATGTCCCCAAATCCTTGCTCTGTATTTAAGAGATTTTATTGAAGTCTGAAAATTACAAACTCCTCAAAAATTTACACTGTCATCAAGCTTCAAAATATGATTCTTCTAGATTCTTCTCTTTTGCTTTAGAGTCATGTTCGAAATATCTTATGGACTGTATCTCTGAACTCCAGCATAGGATCTATGTGTGACACAGTTTCCCTGGGATCAGAGGAAGCACAGTGATTAATGATCAGGGCAAGAGACTTCTATGCAAGAGAGAATTAAGGAAAGAACACTTCAGCCTGGAAAACAAATAAATGAGAGGAATATTGGAAGCATCTATGGATATATTGAGAAATAGGGATAAAATGTACAGGGTTTAATTTCTTTTTACCTTTTAAATAGAAAAACCAAGGAGAATTTAAGGAATTTATAAAGTAGCAAATTCAGAACAAAGGAAAAGAAGTAGTCTTTACCACAAATTTTAAGTCTGTCATGGAAATAATAGACATAGGATGCTATCAATATTGGTAACCTTCACGGAGTTTAAAAGGAGGATCCTGAATAAATTTATGAACAAAAAAAAAATCTATTCAAAGTTACTCAGTGCTTAGGAACAATCTGGGGAACAAATGCCTGAAGGTTATAACAGTGTATGTATCAATGCAATATAAACATGTAGAGTATCCTAATTCTCATGCAAGTATTCTTATACTCCACAGACTTGGGCTCTTAATCACAGTCTTGGCCTGACTCTCTGCAGATGCTGTTAGGTTCTTTTGTTTCTTTGACTGATATGTCCCTGCAGCCTTATTGCCTCTAGGATTAATATCTTACTTTCACAGGGTGTCTCTGTTTATTCTCTTGCCTGTTAGAGGACAGAGATAACAAAAGAAATATTCCCCCTTTCTTTGTGAACCATCAGGTTGAATACCCTGTCAGTTCCTTTACATATTTTTAATTGATACACACTTCGGCACAATACTAATTAGTTAATTCTTAACATGAATTATAGGAATCTTGGAAGCATTTGAAACTAGAATCAGATGACAGGGTTTTGTCCTTTCTTTTGTTCTAAAGAAAACCATATCCATGTTTGAGCTAGACTACTCTGCTACCTCTGACACTCACACAGGCAGACTGCTCTACGACTGTTCTTTCCATGACAGTAGGTTCTTGGATTTGAATATTTGCTGTCCTTTCCAGTAGCTATATTCTCATGTTTTTAGGCAGAGGTGCATTCCCTCTTCATTTAATTGTGCCAAGATGAATAAATTGAATTTTCTTCATTTCATTCCATGGACAAAATCTTCTAATCTCATCATGCTGAGAGCTATTTTCTCTTACTCCCCTCCTGTTTAAATTCATCTTCTTGAACCCAGTGTATCAAAATTGTTCGGTGTCCATTTCAGGTCATAGCAGCACCTTGTATTTTTTTCACATTAACAGCCCTGTAGATGTCTGTATACTTGACATACTTCAGGATCAATAAAAATTTTCAGTTCCATATTGTACCCATGACACATATTCACCCATTTTGGTTACTTAACACTCGTGGTTTTTCCCTTCCTTGGATTGCAGTGGAAAATCCTAATTTATAAAAGACAAGCTCGATATCAAGCTCTGACACCTTTGTCTCTATTGTCATCTTGTCATGCTATCTTTCTCCCCTGTTCCTTTCAGGTTCACCTTCTCATTGATAATTCCTCCAAGGTTTTTCCTCTTTATCAAATAATAAACTTCCAAATATATGAATATAAAAATTCTAATGCTTTATTTAACTCTTCCTTCATTCATTCAATGCCCTCTTTACAGTGGTCAGTAATTTCATCATGTAGCTCATTTTCAATCAAGCAGGGATGCAACCACCACTCATGTGACAGTTAGGTGAAAAGTGTATGTGTATCTTGCAGAGTTATGTTGAGGGTATTTGTCCAGTTGATTCCATAAATTGAATAAAATGCTCCATCTCAGCAAAGGCACATATGATGGATTCACCTAGTCCTATCTTTTCCCTTTTTATTGAAGCCTGCATAAATCTTTGTGAAAACACTTAACAAAGGCTGTATTTACAATGTATTATTTGACATTCATGAGTTTGACAAAATCTTTTTGTACACAAACAAGATTTAAGGTTGAAGCAAACAGCTTATTCTTTGCAATACCCAAATGCAGTCATGCAACGAATCAGAAAAACTCCCATTACTGAAAGTAAATTAGTAACATTTACATTGTTCTTAAAAGAGATGTTTAATTTGTTCAAGTGGTGTGTTGTCTTTCTCACTTGGCACATGAAGTGTTACAAGAAAAAATTGTTTGAGCAAAATTGAATTTGCTCTGTTTGTATTGGGAAGTGTCTAGTTTTGAAATGAATGCACGTAATGGAACTAGACAGGAAAATGTACATATCTTTCTCTCTAGAGAATACTGCTCAGAGTTTTACATAATTGCTTCTGGCTACTATTCTTTATTTACTCTCTCCCTATTTAAGAAAAGGATAGTTTTGTGATACCAACTGATAGAATATCACATTCTTTTGTATTGTGTGAACTCATAACTCTTTTTGCCAGTTATAATATAATGAGACAAAGGAGAAAATAAGGTTGATAGTACATTGTCCTTGTCTGTTGTCAGTGTAAGTTCCAATAAGATTGCATTGCATTTCCACAGCACCAAATGCTGTTCCATTTATTTAAATAATGTTGAGCTACAAGATGGTTTCATATACAGAGGCAAAATTAATTAATCAAATTAACCACTTTTTTTCCTTTCTCATGCATGCTTAACTTGTTCTATGTTTTAAACAGTAAAGGTCTGGGATTACAGAAATCATAGAAACTGCTTTACCCTCTTGATAACACCAGAAAGATTTGCCCATTCTCAGATAGTGGTTTGTCAGTTCTTTGAGGATAGCAGTGCATCCATTTGGAACAATTTTTTTTTTCGATTCAGATGTCAGATTCCACTTTCCTCTACCTTCCAGAAATTCTTAACTCCAGCCCCTCTCCTTGTCCTTCTTCAATCAAATGTAATCTTTAATTTCTTCTGACATTTGAACCTTTTGCTTCAAAAGCTGTGATCACGCAAAAAAATATTCTCTTAGTTGTTTTGACATGATTCACTATAACTTTAAACATCTTTTTTGTTCCCTTAGTAGACAATAAAATGTAAACCATTGCAAAACACCTATTTTAAACTCAAGTGCTCTCAGTCTTAACTAAATCAAAGCTCATAATGGAGATTTTATACTCCAGTGTACAAATCACCTTGCGTTTTACCTGGACAACTGTTAATAAGTCATAAGTGGAAAAGAAAGCTATGTGATCTGCAAAGCTAAAAAATAATTAACTATTTATGACCCTCATTTTTCATTTTATATTGGTAGTTGACTCACATTGCCAACAGAATTCATACTGCACCAGCTTAATTATTACATTATAAATCATTTTTAGTAGTAATATTAATGGCAAATCTGTGGTATCTGAAAGGAACTACAGCTAATTCAAAGAAGGAAAGTATGGTGGGTTAAGCTTGGCTAAAAGATGAGCTCCTACCTGGTTGCTCACTCCGTTCTCTGCCCTCAGCAGGAAGAGGGAATGAAATACTTTGAAGTGGATCACAAAGCTCCTGGGTCAAGATAAGGACAGGATTCCTTACTGCAACTAATGAACTTAACTTGAGGAAAATGAATTTATTACCAATTAAAATAAATATGTACATGTAGTGGTAAACAAAAGACAGATATTAAACATCTGACATATAAAACCGCATTACTTCATCCCATTCCCAGGTTCAGCTTCACCCTTCAGTCCTGACATCTCTACCTTCTCTCCCATGAAGGGTCAGAGAACGAGGGGTTGTGTTCGCTCTGTAACAGCTCATCTCCCCCGATCCTTCCTCCTGACGCTTTTTCTTCCAGCGTGGGCCATTCCAGGGGCTGCAGCGAAACCCCTGCCGCAATGACCTCCTTGCTGGGGCCGCAGGGCCAGCCCATTCCGGCCGGGCTCTCTCCCAGGCCGCAGGGCCGTCCCTGCCGGGTCTCTCCTGCCCCCGGCCCTGCTCCCGCTGTCCCCTCGGGGCTCGCAGGGCTGTTTCTCGCTCGCTTGCCCTGGCTCAGCCCTGGCTGCCGGGCAGCGTTTTGCCCTCCCTTGCCCAGGCTTTCCCCGGGGCTCAGGGGCTCAGCCGTGCCCTGCGCTGGGGCCGCTGCAGCCGCTGGCACCGCCTGGGGCCGGCCCGGGCAGCCCCGGCACAGCCCCGCCAGCAACACCTGGGCACGTAAAAACCCCTTCGGAGAAAGTAGGCCAACACTGACAAGAGCAACACTTACTTCTTTTTTCTTTTTTCTTTTTTTTTAACTAAACTTTACCTTTCTCATTTCAGAACATGAAATGAAGCTGGTATGCACAGCTCCTTGAAGACAGTTTTGCAAACGTTTCACTAGCTAAGAAGCAAACATCCAGATGAAGAGTTACCTACATATATAAAAAATGTGTATGTTTTGTTGTACTGGACACAAACCAAAAATTAATATATCCCGTCTGTATTACAGAAACAGAGATCTGTGTACTTTGAACCCTAGTGATTATTAATAAAAAAGGAAAGCTTGAAAAGTATGAAAGAAGATAAGATTGGCAAATTGATAGTTTTAAGCTCTACCTGGTTGCATAATCTTCTTTGAATTAAATACATTTTCAGATTAACAGCACATGAGAAAAATCCTTCCAGGGATAAGAGAAAAAGAATATTTTGTTTGAAGAAACTAACCAACCCAAAATTTGTTCATATTACAAAGAAGCTTCAATATCTCTTTAGTGAGAAAATTTTACTTGATGATATGTAAGCATATAGGAATTCTTGTTCTATTCTTGGCAAGCCATAAACATTGTAAGAAGAACAGAGTAAGAAGAAACTTTTCTTAGCATTCCTCTGGATTTTTTCAGCCTCCTATTTATTTTGAATAACTGGCTCCTAATACCATTTGCTCCTAAAAGTGTTCATATTTCTTTTCAGCCTTCAGATGAGTTAATTTTGATCTGCATGTGTTTCCCTTTAAATCTGTTTACTTCTGAGTTTCTGATGTATTCAAGAAAGATAATTTATCCATATTTCTTCTTCTAAAGATTATCCTTGAGGTCCTTTCTATCTTGTGATAATTTGAAAAGTGACTTTTGCATAAATTATATGAAAATCACCTAGTCATTCCTGATCTCAGAGATATTTGAAACACTGGCTCTGCAAATTGGCACTGTATGATAATTAGGGCATGAAGTTGTGCATTGTATATAACTTGGCCACTTTTATCAACATAAACTTTGAATGATTTATATCTAGCACTACTAACAGCTGGGAATTACATCTATTTGTGCTTGGAGGCAATTCCCAGCTGGTGCTAGAGCTAGAAGTACTTTAGACAGTGTGGGAGATCATAAACTCAGTGGATTCTCATTAAATAGTTAGATTTGAAGTTAGAATGTTATCCTGAATTACACAGAAGTAAATACTGAGCCAGGTTAAATTCTAGTAATGTCTGACAGGACTTACTGTGAATCAATTTTTCTCCTAATGAATGAAGACACCAAGGACTGAGTTTCATTAATAGGCTACTTGTCTTCTTCCAATTCTGTTAGGGAGATCTGTCACCATGGATTTATAAAGATATTATGTAAGAATTTTACATAAATAAATAACAGGTTAAATTTACCAGACAAAGTTCTTTATGATAGCCTCAAGATCTTGTTTTAGTTACTTGCTGTATGGAAGACTGCATGGCTAAAATAAGTTTGTGATTTTTTTTTTTTTTTCCCTACAGGAAGGCTTTATTTTGTCTTTTTATGTTGGGATGTCTTTTTAACAGACTGAGTGATTTTAAGGAATTCTTAGGCTAGAGAATGAGCAGTCTTAAGTGATAAAGGTGTTTCTTCTTACTTGTTAATGATTTTTTTCAGAATGTGCTTGTGGGTTGGGAAAGTATTAAGTGAATTAATTCAAATGTAACCCATTACCCTTAAGCTGATTTAATTTCAAGTTGAAAATCAAATTGCTGGCTTCATGAAGTGCCTGCATAATTACAAATATATTTATTGTTATTCACTATGGTACCCTGACTACTTTGTCTATAATATAGGCTGAGAACATAGGCTGTTGAACAGTAATTCAACAGCATGAAAACACAACTTTAATAAGGAAGTAAAAATCTAATTATATGTCTCACATAATCAAATCTAGTTTTTGATCTGCAGCCAGTCAAACAGGGATTAAAAGACACCTGAAAAACATTAAAAAAGGGTAGCTCCACATTAAAAAGGCTATCAAGCTTCCATGCCAGATTGAAGTGCTTGTCACTTCATTTTTGCTACTGAAGATGCAGTAATTTATCAAGAAAGTGTTTTTGAAAATTTTTACTGAAAGATTCTTCTAGAGGATATAAATTGATGAAGTGAGGTTGTGTTGTCAAAAAACAAAGCTAAAATTCAATTAAGTCATAATCATCAACTTTGTGTGTAGTGCACCATATAATTGATGAATGATGAGGAATTGTCCTGCAGATACAAATTTGGCTGCTTTGTTCATAGAAAGAAACAAGAGGAGTTAATATTGCAAGTGGGAGATACTCAGGGTGTCAAATGGGAAAGAACATCGATTTTATTAGGTGGTTAGGTAATATGCAATTTGAATATCTCTGATCAGTGTGAACAAAGAAAAAAGTCTGGTTTTTCTATTATAATATGGGATTTAAAAAGAAGATATGCTAACTTCTTTCATATCTAATGCAGTCTTCAGATATGAAGGCATAAACTAGGCAAATCATATTTTCAGCAAAATTGAAAACATTTTTAAACAATTATAAAATTAATAGAACTGGTGAATTTTTAGATAAAATGAGTCTGTAATTTAAATGCATTAGGAGAAACTAATCACAAATGTATTTTTCCTTAATCATTAATGTGAAAAATTCTTAAGATCCAATTTCTGGTAGAAGTAGGATTTGTATTTGAAACAAAAAGCAAGGCAAACACAGTTTTGTAAGTAAACAAATTTTGTACAGTCCTATATTAGTAGATTCTAATATATATTTTTCAAATCAACATTTTTACCTCCATATGGCTGTTCCATGTAATGTCCCAGCATTATGGTAAACACTGGCAGGAAAGAAAGGTAAAACCAATTCTGAAACACCATTATGATCACTGATATTAAGTGCCCTTCTGTGTACATATGTGTCATTTCTTTCAAAAGCACAGCTTGGCACAAAACACACGTGAAGGTTTAACTCCACATTTACTCTTATGCCTAATTTGTCAGTCCCATCTTTAACTTTCCCGGCCAGCATTTTTAATGTCTATTTCAAAGTTTGGGGTTTTTTTTTCACTGAATATGGTGGCTTTGCCCAGCAAAATACTAGGGTTAGTTATATATTTAGGAGAAAATAAAGAGAAAATCCAGTGAACAGATATATACATAGCTAATTTTTCTGTTTCTTTTTTTTTTTTTTCCTGTTTAGTTTTTATTGGCCATTAATAAAAACTCAAGATGTGTCCCTCTGTATCCAACATCTGACTCAGACATTGGAATAAATGAGATACAGGCCTGAGCCAAAGAGAGGAATTGTTGTTGGACTCAGGCAGAAATGTTCACAAGTTCCAATCTGGACAAAAAGAGTCATAAACAAGTTTTCTTAAATTGTTTTATGTTGCATGTTGGAATTTGTAAATGCAGATGATAGAGTATGCAACCACAAGTAAATCTGCTTATAGGGACTATTCCATCTTGCCTCTTGTGAAATCTTACTTCACATTAACTGACACTCAATATTGATACTTGATCTAAGTCCAAGTACCAGAAATAGGTTTATGTCAAGCAGTAGGTGTTCACCTCATACAGACAGAAAGAGATCTAAAATTTAAGAATTCACACAGATATTTTATTGTGTGCATCCTTTTTTCTACTCACACCTGGTCATCTATTTTGTATTGGTACCTTCCATAGTACATCCTGTGCCCCTCAGCCATGGAGAAAAGAGATGAGAAATGAAACTATCTGAATAAAATCCACCCCTGGGGGCCTTTGCTGTAAAAACTTTTAAAATGCGACTGCTGTAGCATTGGGAAGAAGGGATTAAGAAAGTCTGAGCTGTAAAATTGTCTTGTTCCTATCATTCTCACCACAGGATAACACAGAGAAAATTAATTTAAAATCAGTTGGAAAAAATAATAAAAAAGGAAAAAACAACTCAAACACATTTAAATAAAATCTGAACTTTGAAGTACTACTTTTTTAGAATAAACCCGTAATTTAACTAAAACATTCTATATCCTAAAAGTCTCTCTTTTGCCTAAGTTTAACTCTTTCCTTAATCTGACAGTATGTTGTTCTGAAATCCTTTTCCCTTTTTAATTTTGGTATCTATCACAATTTTATTTTTTCTTTATTAGATATTTATAGTGCAATAAGAAAAGATGCAAGATAATTGATACCTACATTTCTGTGAATATGATGCTCCTTGGAAAGAAAGAAAAAACCAGTAGCAATCAACTAAGTCAAGTAGAGAAAGAAGTCGAAGATAAGATAAAAAATGAGGAAAATTACTTTCACCAAAATATTATGACTTCCATTTAAATTGCTATATTTTCTGAAAAACATAGAAGATAAGATGACAATGTATCTTATATGCGTTTTAGATATCTCATTTGCTAAGTTTACATAGAGTGCCAAAAATATGACATCAGTAAGAATTCTCCTTGTCTAGGGTAAGGCATGATCCATTATTTTCCTGATGACTTATACTCCAAGAGCACAACTCTGAACAACTTTAAGAATAAACTTTCCTTTCCAAGCACATTTGAAGTATACAGGACTGAAGCAAAATTGTAAAAGTAGTTCTAGCTGACACCTCTCTGACTACTGCAGCTTGTTTATTTAATTCAAGTTTGCTATCACCATGCGGCTCTATTGAGTTTCATTTAATGATATACGTATAATAAAGATTCCTTTCACTAGAATCTTCATCTCTGATGGAAATTCCTGTATATTTCTTTCTTTTCTGTGCTTGGTAATAAATTATTAAATTAGGATGACAGAATTATTAAGAGTAATATTTTCTTTTTGTGTAATTCAATATTCCTTCTAATTTATCTTCCTGTGTTAGCACTTATAAAAATATGAATCCAGCTCTTCTGCTTCCAGATGATCAGTTATTTAGCATCTAGCTGACAGCTAAAATGATAGTCAACCCTTTTTGTTTTCAATAATAAAAAAGAATTTGTATGGGGCCACATTAAAAATAGCATTTTTTGTCCTACTGATATTCATTAAAGGATGCAAGATTAAAGGAAAGTCAGCTTGCTTGCTTCCTTCCTTCTTCCCACTTTTCTACAACAAAATATTTCCCTCTGTTTTTTACTACATATTAAAGACTAGTTTGTTATATTGTTGGTGGATAATCCATGAGGGAAGAAACCTGATTTGGCGGGATTATGCCCTTAATGATAAAATGTTTGTCACTATTTATGAGCAGTGAGTAGACTGAATGGACTCAGACACCAAAACAGTTCAATGAGTGTTATAAAAGGAGTTTTGGGAGTCAATAACTTCCATGTTCTTTAAGGAAGATGGCATGAGGCAGAAAGAGAACAGCAAGGTAGGTCTGCCCAGAGGCAGTATGCAGCTGGGACCTGGATGCTGGGTATGTGCAGAACTCTCTGGCCCTCTCCCCATGATCTGTCCTGAGCGTTTCTGTCTTTGATACCCTGGAGCCTCCCTCTGCTGACTGATGAAGTTGGCTATGGGATTGGATAGGGAATACACAACTCCCAGTTGGGTTACAAGTTCTCCAGGCACTGGACACCAACCAGGCTGTAGCTGCTCCAAGACTCTCCACAGCTTTGCAACTACCCCAGAAAGTGGTGGGATGTGTATGCTGCAGGAGCTCCTCTCTTGTACCGAATTACCTTCCCTAGGCTATAGGGTTAGCAAGAGATGATGTGCTTTATATCCTACCACAGTGCCAGCCAGACCTGAGCCATGACAACCATCACAGTGCTGCAGTGCCAGGCTTAGGATGTGATGGATATGTTTGATGGTATTGCCATTACCTGAACTATTTTTGCGACTTGTGTTCTGGAGATATTTAGTATTCTACCTTGGGTTCAGTAAAGCATTTTGTCTTATTAAAGGGAAAGATGAAGGTGGGACAGATAAAATTAATTACTTAGAAGTTAATTCTGCATGTTTTTGGTTATTTCTTTCAGTGGCTCAGATTGGTATGAGAATTATGAACCTTGATTACATGAGCTCCTTTGCTTTTATTTCTAAGGCAACCCTCTGATTTAGTGAGCTTGCTGTGTCATGCATACTCTGTTGACAAAGCTTAATGGTGAGGTCTTGAGAGAAAATATTCTTCTTCCTTTCCAGTGTTCTGTTTACCTACTTCTTTGATCTTTGAGACTCTTTGTCTCTCTTTCTTTTTGATGTCATGTGAAGAGGAGGCAGATCAAAGAAATGTCAAAACAAGTATTGGAAAATTGACAAAGTGGATCTACTGTGACAGAAAATAATATTAGATTTAATCAGTAATAGTATATACCAGACCCTTTCAGATGCTGATATAATGATTTTAATGGAGGGGATAAGAAGGACTGGGCTTGCGGCTAAGTAGGAGTGATCTAGTTGTTAATCACAGCTCTTTAAAACCATCCAGATAGATTTGCTGGTAGTATCAGCCACCTTAGAGTATGTACCTTCTTGTGCAGTGGATGGGTTGAAGTTAAAGGATAATTTTGAGCTGTGTTATAAGGGATTTAAGTAATTTTTGTAAGTAAGAGAAGCAAAAAGCCATTAAATATTAAACCTACCTAAAATTAGTAGATAGGATGTATTCATTAAGAAATAGAAGTATGTAGGAGATATAGGAGATGTAGCCGTCACTTAGGAGTAATTCAACAAAAGTGGTATATTTCCATTTCACACCATTAGTTTAACAGCTATAAAGCAGCAAGGAACTCACTGTCAATGTAATATTTGCTGCCATTATGTTTTGGGATGCAGGTCTCTTAAATCTGGGTTTACACAGCTTTGCTTTCAAAAATTCTCAGACTTAAATTCTTAGTGGAGGCTGTAATGAAACTGTCACTTTCTGTTTGAATTAATCCACAGATTATACTAAATACATTTTTATTTTAAATCTGAGTCATTTTAATGTTGAAATTACTTCAGTTGAAACAGTAGAATAATTTTTGAACCTCTCTTCCACTGTGTTCAGATTCCCATGGGAATTTAACCTTTACAAATATCACCATGTGAAGTGGGGGAAGCGTACTTAAACCACTAGAAAAAAAATCAGGAAGTCACAATAAAACAGTCATCCAGCAGCACTGTTTCATAATTCTTAATATTCACCTGACAGTCAAACTTGGGTTTCATAATTGGCTTTTGTTGATAAGACTGCTGTGCAGAGAAGAAGAAGACATGGGTAATTAAACAGGTGAAAGAAGCTTTATTGAGTTGCCTGCAGTTTCAAGAAGTGAAAGGCACACAAAAGTGAAAAACATTTTTAATCCACATACTCCTCTCTGAAATAAACCATGGTAATAATAGCGAAGAAAACCTAACCTCTAAAAGCCTAGATAGAGGGATTTTTGTCTGTACAAAGTACCTGAAAAATAAAATGGGATTTCTAAAAGAAATTATAAGACTGTAAATAGATTGTGAATTTACATTATCATATTTAGAAGAGTATACTTAGCAAATATCAAACCACATAAAAAATATAGTATTTTTTAAAGGTAATGCTAAATATAGGTTTTAAAAATGAGAGTGACAAAACATAAGTTATTATTTTTCAGTGGAGGTGATGATGTTTGAAATGTTGTTGTCTTTAGATAAATTACAATGTGCAGATTTGGAATTTGATTCAAAGGCATTTCAAATTAAAAGGCATCCTAACTCCTCATCAACTGCAGTCTTACAAGAAATAGAACTAGTACACTGTTGATTCCTTTTACATAGAGTGAGAACATATTCATAAAAAAGGGCAAATATTCCCATTTCATTCTCTGTTAGCAAGGTTACATATGATGGTAATATTATACATTGTATTCAGCAAATTTACAAATTCCTATGTATTCTGCCATCAGAGTTTTAGTGGAAGGGTTCTCCTTGTGCCTTCAGGAGGGGAGAAGAGAGGAGTCTGAAGTACTTGAGGTATAAAAACAGAAGTGTGGAAGGGAAATAAGATACATTCAGACTACAGCTCAATAGCTGCTAGATACAATAAACCCTCTGGCCTTTGGCTCCAGAGTTCACAGCTGCAGCAACTTAGCTGACTTATCTGGGACTTAGTCTTCCAAAGTCTTTGCCAGACTCTGCAAAAGGTTCAGGCAAAAGATTAACGTGTTCACGTTGAGTTTCACAAATTCAAAATAAAAATTTTGATAACCAGCTGTTATTAATTAGAAGTTGTTAATTTCTTTTTCTCTTCCATTTACAGAAATATCCTTCTCTTAACAATTCTATCTAATAATTATTCTGTTCATCTTGTATATATTCATGCATGTAGTGCGTCTAAACATCACAATTCTCCAATTCATTTCCAGCTCACAATTGCTACCTTTTAAATGCAATATTAATCTATTTGGGATAAAAAGCCCAGATTTTTCTTCTGTTCCTCAAGCTTTTCAGATGAACTGTACCTAAATCACAAGAAAGTGTACAAGTCCCCATATTAATTGTATGTGATATTGAACAATTAACAGAAACCAACCATTTGCATTTTAATAACATTCTAACAATGTGGCCAATGAATCCATTAATCTTTATTAGCTGGGTATCAGACACTGGACTGTAGAGCTCACTGATGTGTATAGGTAAAAAGAGGAATGTAAGTAATGTTTGGAATAATTTTTCCAGCAAAAACTACAAGTAGTAAGCCAAGCTTGACTAACATGATGTAAGATACTGGCGTACACTCACATTAAGAAAAAAAGCAGAAGCTATCACAAAAAACAAGTGGCTGGGTCATCAAAATGAAACTGATAATTACCATCTACCTTATGATACTAAAAGAAAATAAAAATTATGGAATTAGAATGAGGCTGTGCTCAGGAAGAAGGTCAGACTGCTGCTGATTTATCATCTAGAGTAAATCAAAGCTCAGCAGAAGAACAGCATGAAGTATATATATTAATGTGAACGAATATTATTTTCTCCCATAGGCCTTGTGGCTGGGTTTGCATTATCTTTTATGCATTATAGTCACAGTTGCACAACCAGAAGTTACTCATTAAATAGCCTATTTTAAGCTGAGGTCTTTGTTTCTGTAGAGAGTAGATCTTGATGTTTTGACCTCTGAAGATGAAATTTGACTGCATATATGATTGTTTACAGTGTTTGCAACCATACTTATTATTTAATTACTGATTAGTTCTCAATTAATCTTCTCAGAGGAATTACAGGAGCAGCAAATTTTCAGCACTTCTTCACTACCCAAGGGAAGCAACTTTAGTCCCATTTCTTCCCTGATACTGAGATGAAAACTGAAAAAATGGAGGACAACAGAAAATAACATAGCCTCACCTTTTTCCCTGAAAAGTTGTCTAGTCTATTTTGCTCATGACAATAATTAATAAGAGATCTCCCTCTGTTTATTTAAATCCATAAACTTTTCCAGTGGATTTCTCTCACCGTCCTCCATCCTGGAAAGGAGAGGGAGTGAGAGAGTGGCTGGGTGGGCATCTAGCAGCCAGTCAAGGTCAATTCACTGCGAAAGCTTGATATCTAATTTGTTTTTGAATAGCTATGGAATATGAAACTGGTATTTTCATTGAACCTAAGCTGTTAAACTCCCTATGTATCCTAACTGGTAGTGGCCTTCTAAAAGTACATTTTATGTGGATCTTCTCAAGCTTGAGAGGTGGTCCCATGGGAACTTCATGAAGTGTGAGGTCCTGCAGCTGGTCTGGGACAGTCCCAAGCACAAATACAGGCTGTGCAGAGAATGGACTGAGAGCAGGCCTGAGGAGAAGATTGATGTGACCCAGCAATGTGCACTTGCAGCCCAGAGAGCCAAATGTATTCTGAGCTGCATCAGAAGAACCATGACCAAATGTCAGGGAAGTGATTCTATCCTTCTGCTCCATTCTCAGGAGAACCCATATGGAGTCTGTGTTCAGCTCTGGGACTCCCAATGTAAGGACTTGGACCTGTTGGAGTGAGTGCAGTGGGGGGGCCAAAAAGATGATCAGAGGGCTGGAGCCCTGCTTCTGTGAGGAAAGCCTGAAAAACTGAAGTTGTTCAGCTTGCAGAAGACAAGGCCCTGGGGAGGCCTCTTTTCAGCCTTCCAGTACCTAAAAGGGCCTACAAGGAAGCTGGAAACAGATCTTTTAGAAGGACATGTAGTGACACAACTAGGGAGAATATTTAAACTTGAAAGAGGGTAGGTTTAAATTAGATATTTGAAAGAAATTATTTACTGCAAGAGAGGTGAGAGTGGAACAGGTTGTCTGGAGAAGTAGTGGATGTCCTATCCCTGGAAGTGTTCATGGTCATGTTGGATGAGGCTTTCAACGAGCTGGTATAGTGAAGGTGTTCCTGCCCATGGAACCTGATGTTATTTAAGGTGCTTTCCAACCTAAGCCATTCTATGATTCTATGAAATTAAGATTTTAATTTTTTTAAATTTTGTGCATCAGTGTGCAACTCTTAGGAATTTCATCTGCCTCTTTGCTTCTGAATAATAATCTTTTAGGCTCTTCCTGCAATTTTTCATGCCTGGTTTTCATTCTTCATACCCTGCATAATTCATTCATCAATACTTTTTTTGACATTGCTAGTGACTCATTTTTTTCAGGTTATCTAAAAGTTATTTGATATATCAAAGTTATTTGACCACATGTCTCTGGGAAGGCCAATAGTGACTTCATCCACTGAAAGAAAAGGCTACTTATTCCTAAGACTGGTTCCTTTCTTTTTACAGATTATTTCTCCCAGTTGAACACTTTTGCTATTTTGACATGACTGCCTATTTTGCAGGAGGCTTATGCATACTTGATTCCTTTAAGATTATTTAATAAGTTGAGATTTCAAAAATTATAACCTTTTTTACCTTACCACATGATAACCTTTATAACTAAAGTTTAACTTAAAACCAATTCATATGTTATTAACAGGTAAATAGTAACACATGACAAGAAAATAAAGCCTACATTATTTTCCTGCAGGTTTTAGGATGGTTTCCTCTTTTGTATTTATTTTTCTTTTATTTTTTTTCTAAGGAGAAAGAATGGGAAAGGTAAAGGCTCCCTTAATCATTATTTTTCTTCCTCATGCTGATTATTGCTATCCCTTCCAAAACAGTTACTGCTAAGTTTATATTTTTAACTTTTATATCCTTTGCACCCAAAAGTCATTGTTGTGGGCACATTGTGTAAAATATTATGCCCTGACCTAAAAGATTAAAGACAGGGATAAATACTTGTATGTATTGTTACTTAAAACAAAAGAGGCACCAAAAAACAGAATTTACCTGAAATTTTGGGTTGAGGCAGAACTGGGAAATTTGTCTCTATAGAATCTCACCAATCACTGCCTTCCTGTTTATATTTTCTTTCATATCAAACTCAGTATCATAATGATGTCAGAGCTTTAATATTGGGTGTTACCTCAGTTTTGTAATGCAGAAGCAAACCATAAATATTTTGAAGAGAAAGCAAGAAATAAAGTGAGAAGTGTAATTTCTTTGTTATCTGATGATAATATTGTGTTGCATGCACAATCTGCCCAAGGCAAACTACTTTGAATATATTATTTTCAAAGAAAACATAATGTCTTGCAGCATGAAAGCTATCATGAAATCTGAACTGAAATTTAAAACACTGGCAAGTAGCTCATTTTAGTTTTCACAGATTATGCACAATGCAACATTATGAGGAATTTCCTTGCAGGTGAAAATTTAATTTTACTCAATGCATGACATTTTCTAGCATCTTCCCTGACATAGTATTTCAGCACTTGGTATTGTGTTTATTGAATCATTATACGATTTCCTTGGGTAGCTTTACAGCACTTAGTGAGAGCTCAGCAAGAATGATTCTGATGCTAGAATGATCAGACTACTAGAATGGATGCCATGGCAGCTCATAACAGCTGCTGGGCTGTGCCACTGCTTGAGACAGTCACCGTGAAGTTGGTTTTATTCATCAGCATTCCTGTTGCAATTTTTCTTTATACTGCATCCCTGTCCTAGCTTTCTATGTCTGTTCTCAGTAATGCTTAATTTCTTTCCATGTTCTTCAGCAGCATTCTGATTCTTACATCCATCCATCTTGAAGAAGTCCAAAAGATGAGACATTAAATAAATGAGAAATTATGATGAAAGCACAATTTCCAGAAAGGCTGACCTTTCCAAGAACTGTCATGGTCATTCAGAAGAAGTTTCAGTAGATGTGACTGTCTTCTAAAACACTTTTTACTTTCTGAAACATTTTTTTCTTGTAATTGCTTCAAAGGTACTTAAAATTCAAGCAGACAAGGCATGGGATTCTGCTTCTCTCCAGTTCTGCAATGCATGTGAAAGAACCTGCCCTCAAAAAGAAGCAGTTTAATACATTATGTATGAGAAAATGTAGCAAAGTGGAAATTAGTGTATACAGTAGGAATGTTTGAAAATTAAAACACCTGGCCATTTTAATGAATAGGATTTTACATAGCTGTATTGGGAAAAGATGTATTAAACAGAATATATTTGTAATATTCAAGTACAAATGCATTTTATACAGTGGGACTATAGAATTATATGTTTCTATCTATTTTCTTGGTGGAATACTATGTGATCACATGGTTCTGTAGAAAATCCTGTCCCTGCTCAGGAGTCAGAAATATTTTTTGAAAAGAAAAAATAGTTTTATGTTTAATAGCAAAATTTTTCTCACGTAGAGGTTTTCTCGTGGAAATTTAAAACTTTTGGAAGATTTAATCCTGAAACAAGTCAGTGTTTCGACATGCTATAGATATAATGAAATTTTTTAGCAAGCCAGAAGGATAAGATATATGTAATTTATAATGCCTCTTCAGTTCATCCCATCAATAATGTCTGAAATTTTGTAAAAGTATAGAAGCACATTTTTCACACATTTTACAAGGCTTTTAATGCATCTTGCCTAAAAGCATCTAGAGAAAGGCAAATTTTTGAGAAATATACAAAAATGTTTAATTTAAGTATAGCTGCAAATTAAGAATGCTTCCAAAACAGGGCATCTTACAATTAATGTTTAAGAAGCCTTCATGATGACATTTGCTCTGTAGAATTTTTGTGGCCATATTGTCAGTAGTGTGTGAAGGGCTAGCATCTTCTTATCAAATTATTTCCTGAAGTCTGTAATTTTTTTAAGCCATGGTTATGAGCTCTTTGATCATAAGGAGAGGCCAGTTTTGTATAGCTATTAATTTATTTTTAGAAAGCAATTTGTGATCCTAATTTTCAATTTTGGCATAAAATTTTATGCTGATTTTTTTCACATTTTTTACTTTTCATCTTAATTTCCTAGTTTTCTGAGCTTGTTCTTAGTAACATAAGTATTGTAGTAAAATATGTAAAAATCAAATCACTGCTGAATATATTTAGTTTTATTACAAAGATGTGAGTACTTATTTTGGGGACTTTACTGTCTGAAAAGCCATCAGCCTATAATATTGTATAAAATTAAAATATGGTTAAAATTATCACTCCATTTCAGGTTATGTCAGTTTGTTTCCTTGGGAATGTGTGGGATTAAAAACATATCCATATATCTAACTGTTTTTCAGGAAGCTTATGAGAAGGGGTAACAATTTGGTAGTATTTGTAAAAAATATCTGTTGAAAAACACCATCCATTTCTTCCATGCACTCAAAACTCTCAGCAATGTTTGCACTGATTTTGATTGCACTTTTAAATGTTTTTGGACTGAGATCAGATCTGGAACATATCACCTGGAAAGTTTTTGCATGATAATGAAGCAGTAACTGAAAGAGTTTGATTATAATAAAAGATGAAATTCATCCATACTACATCCTTGTTATCACAGACGCTATTGAGATCTGACTACAATATTCTTTAGAACTCAAGTGTACCTGCTAAACACTGCATTCATTACAACCTGCATATTACTAATTTGATTTGAAGGAGGACTGATTCCAGTTATGATACCAACAGCTGTGAATGTAAAAGTACAGAGATGACTACCTCCATTACCATTAAAATTCATAGGAGGTGGGTTGAGCAGTTCGCATTTTCATTACATTGTTTTCCTGTAGCAATCAGAATACTGTTAGACTTGATGAAAATGCGATATAGTAAAGAGCCTTAAACTGCCCTAGTATTTCACTTTTAAAGGTGCCCAGTAAAATATTACAAAATTGATTTTTAAATTCCTTTTACTTTTCTAGACAGTAAATCCACAAAAGTCCCAAAATTCTTCCAATTGACCAGTGTATGAGTGAAATGGGTCATCCTAATAGTCATTGGTGAATATATATACACACATATATATATATTGTTTCCATGCACCTTCCCTGCAAAGTTCGGGTGACTGGCAGTGTTTTTTTCTATCTGCATTGGTGGATATTTTACATGTTTTAATGTTGAACGGGACTTGCTTCAACAAGTCATTTGTATTAACAGACTGATTCGTTAAGTTGGAAAACATCAGGAGAAAGCTATTTATTTATTTTTGAAAGAAAAAAGAGGCGTGTTATCACAAAACTCTTGATTCCTTTCACACAAGACAAAAGCATCTCTAGTCAGTTTCATTCACACCAGCTGTTATTTTGATTTTAGCCATTCCCATAACATTGCTCTCCTTCTTTTCCCATTTGCATTAAACTGTTTAATTGGCCAGGGATCAAATCACTGTCTCTAGGTCTATAATGCTAAACTGACCGTTCTCAGGATTGTTAATCCTGTGCTGCTGTCGTCTGGTGTGGAATGGCTGTCAGCCATGCTGCCAAGCTCTCTGTTGGGAATGGTCCTTATCTGTGACAGCTCTTGAGGCACAACCAGAAATGGTTTGAGAGAGTGCAAGCTTGTTTAGGATGAAATCATGACAGGGACTCTTGAAACACTCTGAACATACACATGCACATAAAAGTAACAAAAAAAAAAAATTGTGCCTGTTCTGGCAGAGTTTAATTTATTAATAGGGACATGGTAAAATGGCACTGAACTTAAGTGTCACTTGATCCCAAACTGAACCTTGCAGCCAAGAGATTTCCTCAAAGAACTTTGTCAATAAGGCAGAGGTATCAAGTATCTTTTCATTGAAAAAAGAAATCCTGAAGAGAGGAGCATCCAGCCCTGAGGACAGAAAAGATGCTCATTCACTGCTGTAGGTCTCTTCCACATTGCTTCCTCCTAGAACTAGACATCATCTTTATCTTCCAAAGACAGCCCCTTCTTCCCATTTATAAACCATGGAAGCAGCAAGAATGAAAATGAACTGCTGTTAAACCTCTATATCTCCTGTTTCATACAGCAAATGAATACAGCAAAACTTTACAATAGTGATTTCATCCAAATCTAAGGCAGATCAAAACACATGCCTGTCTTTTAATTAAGCAGAGTAGATGCCTGGTTCTAGAACAGAAATACATGGGCACAAATTCTTGACCAAATTCTGCAGAGAGTAATCCAAAGTTAACTGGGTGGAAAGAGAAACCCCCCTGATTAAGATATTCACATACAGAAAAGAGGGAGATCTGATACCTTGATTACATATATATATATCTAATGTCTAAAAGGTATAGGAATGGAGCATTTTAAGCTATGTAAAATTTTAAACTTATGGAAGCAACACATAGATCTTCAAAATATCCCTGCTTAGCAGAAGACAATAAATCTTTCACAACACGCACAAATAGAGGATGATCTATTGTAACTGCAATAAAGTTACATTGCTTTCAAATGTTCATGCCCTGTTAATGAATACAAAAGATATTTAATGTGGGATGTCATTATATCAAGTATTGTTAAATTCTATCAACTTTCTACTCTGGAAACCAAATGAGCTATTCCTCATTCAAGTTTAATCTTCCTACCCAGAATATCTCTTGCCTGAGACCTCTTCCTCCCTAAGGGAAGGAACAGAGACAACTCTTGCAGCGCAGTTCCTGTTGTGTTTCTCACACAAGATGGTCAAAACCCTTATTTGGCCAAAAATTAGAGCACTATCAATTAAGCCATATTTTTTTGTTTTATCATACCATGCCAGGGATTAACCAAAATGGAGTGATCTATTAAAACAGAATCATTGTTATATTAAATATCCAGCCAAGATCTTTGTTTTAGAAAGCAAGAGGACAACATTTCACACAATATCTGAATAAATCCAGGATAGCCTACTCAGGCCTCCAGCAAGGAATTTGAGCCAATGACAACTGTGAAATTCATTTTCCTCAACCCTTCCAGGTTTGTCCTTAGTACTACACTTATGACCTCATTAGAATTAAAGAACCAGTTGTTAGAGATAGAGAGAAGATGATAGAGTGAACAAGTAGTGTCAGGCTACGCAATCACTGTATAATGGTGCAGGTTGCTGAAAATGAGATGAATTAGCTGATAAAGACAAAGAATTAGCAGTTCTTCAGTGTAGTCTGTTTGTTTATCTAAAGGAAATGGCTTTAGACCTTTTTCTTACTTTTATTTTCTTCACTTCTTGAGTCTAAACAAACAAGGCTTTTCATCTTCATTTCTGTCTCCTGTCTTCCTCAGAAGGGGAGTGATAGAGGGGATTAGTGGACACCTGGCATCCAGCCAAGGTCAACTCATACAGAACAGCTCAGCAGCTCTTACAAGGTGTATAGGTTCATTCTTAGAAAACAATTTCAAAATGTACTTTGCATGCTTGAAGACAGTGCTTAAATTTTTGACTGTCTTGGAATTCAGTGATAAAATATGTAACACTATTCTCAGAAATTTTCATTTAGAACTCTTAAAAAAAAAACAACAACCAACCAAAAAATCCCAACAACAACAACGACAACAACAACAAAACCAACAAATAACCCCAACCCTCCCCCTCAAAAAAACTCAATGAACTTAAAACTCTTACAAATTCAGAGCAGAATATAAAAGTATGGAAGCTAACATTAGACCCTGAGATCAGCTCATTTGGTCTGAGCATGGTGCTTATGACACTAAGTTTGTGGGTTCAATCCTGTAATGGGCCATACACTGAAGAGTTGGACTTGATGATCCTTGTGGGTCCCTTTAGACCGTTCTGTGATCTGATAAGAAGTCCAACAGCAGATGGAGAATTTCTAAAATAATTTGCACTGTGGCTAAACTGAAAGCAAACATTTAAAAATCAGACACTTAGATTAACTTGAAAATTTATTCATAGATTTATAGAACTAGACACCAAAAGGATAAAGTTATTTTCATTGTGTTTGATCTTCTGTAGCTAAAGAATGACAATTCCTGACTTATACAAGGAGGATAATTCTTTGTTATATAAATTGGAGAACAATATTGAATTCAATAACTCATGATTATGGAACCTTGTGTCTTAATGCAATATAAATAATTTTGATTCTGGGAACATTTAATATAATTTATTTAATGCATAATGTTTGACAAGGGAAGATATCTTTTTGTGTCTTACAACTTTAGCTCTTACAAGTGCAAAAATGTATTTGCTTAGTCATAATATATTAATTCATTTAGTTAACACATTTGTAAGTCAACAGGCTCTGAAATTTTTTTGGGTAATGAGGGATGGAGTTTGCATATGCTGGACAACTTTTCCATTTAATGTTAACATCAGAGAGCTAAGAACTGTTCTATTGCACAAGCTGGTGCAATTGAGCTTTTAGTAATAAATTACTTTCAGTCCAATATAACAGTTTTGTTTGATCTTTGGTAATGGATAATGAGCCCAAATAAATAATCTTCAGAACTATCTGAGTAGCACAAACACAATCACATAAAAATAAGACAAAGAAAATGCATAATGGATTATTAGAAAATCAATCTTTTACTAATTTTAAGTCTATTTCTGTTAAATATGTTACCAAAAGAGTTAACTTGGGCCCTCAAGTAGAATTGTTTAATGGGCTGAATGGTAATATTCTCCCCTTATACAGTAAGGCTTATAAAGAAAATTCAAAGGATAGGCTCCAAAAGCTTGGTCCAATATTATAGGTCATGTTAGGAGAAAAAAAATCCATTGAATGGATGGGGTAAAATGCAGTAAATTTAGTTTTACTCTGAGGCTAACGAAATTGCTTTAGGCAGTAACGCAGCAGGGAAGATGTAAATAGGCACAATGACCAGCAGAAACCCCAAGGTCAATGCTATTATCCTTATTAAGGACTCATCCATTGGGACACTACATGGATGGTGCAAATGTACTGTGATCTGGCTACCATGTGCCATTTCCCTGTGTACTCTTAACTATTTCTTACTGGAAAAATTGTACACAAACTTTTATAGATAAGTGAATTCACTAGGACCATATTTACAACTCAGGCTGCAATGTAATGCAGGGATACTCAATCTAGCTTGGAATGAGCTGGCTTAATTACAGGAAACACTGGAGCATTGTACCTGGGTAGGTACAGGTCTGCTGTTAAAGGGGGAAAGTCCGAGGTTCTTAACATTTTCTAAATTCTCAGGAAAAAAAAAGAAAGAAATTGATCTTCAAATTGCCTTTGCTTTTCCACAGTTATTTTGTGGGAGATGTGGTGATAGAGGTCTTTAGAGAGTTAACAAAGTAGTATGTGGAAGGAAGATATGGCAGAAGTTTAATGGAGAATAGGCTAAACCATATTAAATCTGTTAAAAACAAGCACCCAACAAGTCCATACCAATGAGGTAGGCCAAAGGTCAAACCAGAAAATCAAGGAGACATTAGATAGGGATGAAGATAGAGTGGCAATGCAGCCTTTTCTTGTTCAAGAAATTAACTAATATATCTTTTATTCCTTTCATAAGAAGAAAAGGAGTGAAAGGAGTTTTTGGGTTCAAAAGCTCATCTGGTTGTTTTTGGTTTTTCTTTCTGTTTTTTTCACATTTCAGGTTTTGTTTTGTTTTTTTTTTTTCACTTCATTAGCCCTTGTTTCTAACAGATGTTTGTTGGGCCTTCTCACCAACAGCAGAAATTTCAGAATATTTGCAGCTAATTATTCTGCAATCTTCTAGTCTCAGTGAGAACACTGGAATGTTCAACATCTTGTATCCATATTCCTGTTATATCTGTTATATATCCCATATCATATTTGCTTTTTTTTTTTTTTTTTTGTTCAGCATTAGGTGAAGTTGGGGACCCCCTACAATACATGTATTCTTTTTCTTTTCCCTGCTCTGTATTAGCAAACTTGACTGTTTTAAGTGTATTAACTTCTCTCAGTTTCATTTGCAATACTCCCACCTTGTTATCCTAATGTTGTTAGTTCAGTGCTGAAAGTGGCTTTTTTCTTCAACTCAGGAGGGTGTAGGAGCCTCCTGTTTATGACTTAATATATGAGCTAATTTTAATTAGGAGGCACTATGCCATGCTGATTCATAGGTTTCAGCATCCCTGAAAGATCTATGTTTTTTTTCTTGTGATTGATACTACTTCTAGAATGTGACAGAAATCTCATTTTCATCCCCCCAAAAATCAATTCCATTTAATTTTGCATACTCTATTTCAAGCTTTAGATAATTTTGAATTCTAATAGTCCTTTGATATTATTACAGTCCTCTGGTGCTGCTATTTCTAGCAATCATAATAAACACTCCCTGAAAGATGGAATGCATTATTTCACAGATACTGTGTGAGGCAATAATTCACTTGTAACATAAACAAACCCCCCAAAACACAATACCTTAACATATGACCTGTATGACAATAACACAGATAGTATGTTGGAGGAAGTTTTAATGCACATTTTTAGCACTTTTTAGAGTGTTTCTGGAATATTGTATCTGGTTTCAGGTACCCCAAAAGAAGAAATATGTTAATAAATTGGAGTAACCTGCAATTTAGTGGGGCACAAAAGCACTGTTCAGCTTCAAGAAGAGATGGCTACAGAGGCACATATTGAAAGAAACAATCTAAGCTTTCTACTATGGTGCATTTTCAACAAAAAATATGAGACTACATTAGTAAATTTAAAGTAGTAGGTTCAGACTGGGCAGAAAAACAGATTGGATATGTTTTCCTGAGACTGGACTGGCTATTTTGGAACTTTTGGGGAATGCTGCACTTAAGACCTTCCATGTTCCCTTGTCTTCTTTACTCTTCAGTGCTGCTCCTGTTTGATTCCACCTGCCTGGTTCCTGAACAAGCCTCAGGCTGTTTCCTTGATGCCTGAGGTCTGGGATCTGCTGTTTTATTTCTTCTTTGCCCTTGGGATCTTCATATCAATTCTTCATGCTCACTATGGCCAAGGCTTCCACAGATTGCTGCAACCTCACGGTATCATTATTCAACTTTAAGCTGGAGCTCATCATAGTTGATGACCTTTGTGCTTTTAAAATTTGTACTCATAACAGAAGGAATATACTGAAGAGTATCTCCTGCACAACTTAATATTAACTTATTTTTGGGGAATGTTTATTCATTTGTAGAAAATAGAAAAAAAATGACAAAATGACAAGGTGACTGGAATCAAGATGTACACTTGTGGGTTTATTATTTTTTATTTGGCTTGTGATGGTTTTTTTTTGTTTGTTTTGTTTTGTTTTTGTTGTTGTTTTTTTTGTTGGGGTTTTTGTTAGGGTTTTTTTAAATTGATGGAGGACACTAAATGAATATTTCTTGTAGCTGATGTAAATTTCCTCATCTTTCTCCAGCTTTTCGAGAATGAAGTAGTAAGGCTCATAACTGTATGCATGTGCTGTTACAATGCAGGGGGTCTCTGGCTTCTACAGTCCTGTATCATCCTTAAATCATGTCTCCTTGAGATTGTGCGACCCGGCTCTCAAATAAATTGCTTTGTGTGGCAGGTAAAGCATGCTTGACATTGTTAATGATACATGGGGAGGCCATTAAGAAAGATAAGCACTGTTAAATAGACTCATAAATGGGTCTGGTTCATCCCTCACTCCAATTTTATTAATGTGTCAAAGCAGGAAACAATCTCCTACATAAAACAGTGAGTCACAGATCATAGAATGCTAAGAGGTTGGAATGGACTTGAAGATCACCTGGTTCCCACCCCCCCTGCGCTGGATGAGATGTTCATTATGAGTAATTTGCTTTCCTGTTATACAAAATTAAAACCATAAAATTATCAGAATAGAAAGGTTTG
The DNA here is from genome assembly GCF_023055355.1 of Agelaius tricolor. Lineage (NCBI taxonomy): Eukaryota > Metazoa > Chordata > Aves > Passeriformes > Icteridae > Agelaius > Agelaius tricolor. The sequence continues at coordinate 20,150,819 of NW_027269262.1, read as the reverse complement.
GGAAATTATTCATTATAATGAATATAATGGGATCAGGGAATAGTATGTAACTAAACTAGCTTCATGGCCACTTGAATCAGTTCAACACCTTCCAGCAATGTAGACAAATTGAGGGCAAAGTTAAGTTTCTTTCTGCAGTGTTAGCTTATACTAAGCTGTAACAGATTCTCTGTTATATATTGAGGATTACTGTTGTGGTTTAAATAACTTGTATATCATTAATTTCCTACAAAAATGTACTCTATACAACTTTTGCTATTTAATTGTAGAATTTACTACAAATTCATGTGAAATACCCAGCTGATATAAGTTCTTTTATGGTACCAAAACATCTGAGCATTCCTGATAAGAGTTACTCCTTTAAAACTCTGGAAATAAACCAAAACTATTCTCATTTTACAAGGGAGCTTCTGACTGACAGAGAAGTAAAGGGACTTACCACATTTTATATTAATAGGCCAAGGATGAACAGCCAGCTAAGCCAAGTTTTCTAAGGAATTCCAGTGCTCAACAGAGAAAAAGAACAGATCTTTGAACCATGAAAGAGTCCTTAGCAATATAAGATGTCATGCTGCAGTAATTTTGTAGGTATATTGGCCTATATTTTCTGCATTTTGTTAAAAGTGGTCAGTGCCCCATTCTGCTACTGTAGACACCTATCTAGTGGTTCAACTAAATGTTTGCTTATTATAGGAGTGCATTTATCTAGTGTAAAGGAATTGCACTGGTTTTAGTCATAATGTCCCCCACGAGCAACTCCTGGAGCAAAAAAGAGTATTTATTTCATGGCAAAACACTCCTGCACATCTATCTCAGCTTGCTCTGAGTGTACTTCTGCCTTTCTGGACCAACAGAACTAAATCCTTCTCTGAGAATAGCCTATGTGAAAATATTCTGTGCCAATTGCCCTACTCCATGGTGAATCCTTTGTGAACAGATGCTAAGTTATTCATCCGTGGGCAGCACTTTTCCCTCCAAGGTATTTCCTGATGATTTATGCATATTTGCTAGGATAATGCCACCTGCTTTCCTTGTATCCAGAGGGTAGGTAGGCAGGGTGGGCAGACCCCTAACTCTTTCCTCCACAACAACCAGGATATCCATTAGTATCACTTTTTTATCTATGTCCCTCCTTAAAGTTGCCACAGATGATCCAGAAAAAGTCAACTTGATGCTTAGGAGAGTATTCATGGAACTGAATGTGAAGAATTCCCTTTCTGTACAGGCTGCTGTGTTTTGCCTTGGTATGGCCAAAGGTAATAAATGAGGTACTTTTAAATAGTTTTCACATCATGGAGGCAAGGGGACTAGAATAAGCAACCAGTGTATAATAGAAGTTCCCAATTTTTATATGCTGTTTGCCACTGCCAAATAGGATGAGAAAGCGTGCATAGGAATGAGGTATGTCAAAATTAAACTGTGGTGTCAGAAGGTCATCATTACCAGTGACAGTGTTTTTTATTCTTGTTTTTGAAATTTTTCAGGAGTGGAGAGTGGAAGAATGGTTCTCAGGGAACAGTAGGACTGCCAGCTATGGATCATGTGCTAACTGTTAGGCTGGAATACAAATATACTTCCATTGATGAAGATCTACGTGTTTTCATTCTAATACTTAGAGGTTGAATTTTCTGAGTTTTCCAAGTTCCTGAGTTTCATTTTCCATTTCTATCACCAATTAAATACTCTTCAAGAAAGCAAATGGCTATGGTGGACTGTTGTTTTGCAGTTTTCCTCTAAGTTAGGCAAGTTCAATCTTCCAGCTGGGAAGGGAAAAATGAGGGTCACTGCTAATTGAATACATTATAAAGACAACCTCTGCTATGTCAGAAGTCTCTTTGCTTCTAATGTCTCACATGTGCCTTGCTCCCATGGGTTAATGAAAAAATTTTGCTGTAGTTGCTGAGCCTCAATTGTGAGGTGTTTCTTATCACTTTTCTATACAGTGTAATGCTTTATAACATTAAAACATGAAAATATCCCTCTAATGCTATCTGTATGCTTTCTGTTATCTGTAGCTCTACTAAATTATTTTGTCTTCAGCTTAGAAAATCGGTGGTTTTGTAAATATTTCATAGCAGTGAGTTGAGAATTATCCGAATGCAAATTGGAATCATCCATCACTGGATTCAACATTTGTTATCTGTAGAAGCTGGCTGTCTTATCTGTGAACTTTAAGGAGTAAAAGAGTTTAAGCAAACTGCTTCCTGAGATCTAATCAGTTTCCAATGGAGCTTTCCAAATTTCAGCTGTGTCCTCCATTTTCTTCATTCTAATTTAGCTGTGGAAACTAGCAATACCAGAGAGAAAATAAGGACATAGATCCTTCTTCTATTACATCTCCAGCTCATTTACTACTTCATTCACAAGACTATTTCCCCTGCCTCCTCTGCTATGTTTTGTTCAACTACTGTTCCTAGTTTAAAGTCCCTGAGAAGTGCATGTGTCAGAACTTTTGAAAATCAAGTGTTAAGTGGTTTACCCATCTTTCAGAGGAGCACAGTATCTACCAAAGTAATCTCAGAGACCAGCTGCATAGTTTTGAAAACAAACATCACTTCCCATTTGAAGGTTCCTGAAGCTTATATCAGTGAATATTATCTCATTGGATGGCTGCTTTGCAATTGGTAATTGCCTCCACAAACAACAGAAATGTCAGATGAGGCAGAAAAGGAGTCAATAGAATTTTTCTTTATAGGAAACTAAAAATTGAAATAAACTGTTACTGGACAAACTAGTCAACATCCCTTAACCCTTTCCACTTAAGATTAAGGCACTGAACAAATACTTTTCTTATCTTTCACAGTTATTTGCAAAGCAGAGTATTTTCTCTTGTCTTGTGAATATTGGTGTTATTAGAAGTGAGAAAGCAAAGCACAGGAAGTGAACAGTGTTTTCTCTTTAGATCTTATTGTTATATATGTTGGGGTTTTTTTATATAATGTTAAAGAGTTTTAAACAAAAGAAAATGTCTCAGTGACTATAGTATAGTTATCCCTGTCAGGGGAAGAAATTGCACTTCATCAAATACTTTCTCATGGATTTAGGGAATCTCTCACATTATTGTCCTTTCAGCCTCTTTAGCTGATAGTGAAATGATACATCTGGAGAGATGGATATTTGTTTCTAAGCTTTTCTTTAAATATGAAAACAGAGAAAAAAAATTGAAAATTGCTTTGTGTTTCTGTTGTCTTCAACATGAAGGGCTACATCCTTTTTCTCTCCCATTTCAATTGCTTTCTACATGGAGGAAAAGCTATTTAAAAGCTGGAGACATACCAATGTTTTTGCTGAAATAAGTTTGCATGGTACATTTGGCAAATGTATTCAAATTTCATTCCCTATGTAACATTCTGTTGTGTTTATCCTAACTAATATGTTATAATGTTAAATTTTTTTCTGAAAGTAGAATGAAAATGGTAGGAGAGGTAAATTAAGAAACGTGACAACTATTTATAATTTCATGTTGTTTAAGCATGAGCTAATTAGATCTTACTGTGCTTAATCCATCCATAAATGTGAGAACATTCACTGCTGATTAATTGCGTCTCATAAGCATTCGGTTGCTGCACATATGATTTAAAATGTCAAGGAACACAGTAAACATTTGTAAGTTTTCTTTTTTTCAACATGTACGCAATCGTTTTATAGAAGCAGCCAGAAGTTCTCTTTCATAGATAAAAGGACTACATCAATTATGTTTAGAAATATTTTTTAATATTATTCTACTCCTATCCTCTTTGATTAGCATATTGAAAGACTACTACCTTTGAAATATTTTCCTATTTTGTGATCGACAAAATACTGACTATGCTAATCTAATCTCCTTTTTATATTTTAATGAGGTTTTAGAGTGAGAGAGGTAGTAGACTAACATGGACATTCCTTCTTTCAGTTTAGAATAGCATATGAAAATGCTCAGATAGACTTCCTTATTGCGCTCTTGGGAATATAATCCTTTCTGAACATCTCCAGAAGTGGTGAAATACTGACTTACACATACATTCAACTCTTAGACAAACTATGTGTCCTAAGGTAATGGACTTCACTGTAGGAACTTTGTAAAATATTAATTTAGCTGAGAAGACTGAAAATTTATTGATTAGTGGGCATAAGGCTCAGGAATGGCTCTTACTAATTTTTAACAAGCTCTATTCAAGAACAAAGCTGTTTGCATATTAGAGAAAAAAGAGGTTTTTAGAGGAAAACCTCTGTGGAGGTTTTTTGGTTGCTTTAGAGTTAGTATGCAGTATTTGTGAACAATAAGGCCTATACCCTAGTTATAAGTGATGACTAGTACCCCACCTCTCCATTTCCGTGGTTCTGATGAAAAAACCCAGTCTTCTTCTGAGAGTGCTATGCATTAATGAATTCTAATTCAGAGATACAACTAAAAATAGTGATGAAAAATCCCTCTGTGGCCATACTTTCTTTACATGCATTCAAGTAAAAAAAAAAAGTGTCCTTCTAGATTTGTAGATATTGCCATAAACCCTAGAGTTATGGTGAAAAAGAATGCAGAAGCTGAGGTATTCCTCCTCATCATAATATTTAAATGTGTGGAACATAATATTTAGATGTCTGATTATTTGCTAAAGAAAATGTTTAATTCTACCAGACATGAAACTATTTTTTACTCTCAAATAACTTCTTTACACTGCTTTCAAAGATTAAAAATTAATGAAAAAAAGTCATTGGAGAGTTAAAATTGAATTTACAAAAGTAGTAAATTTAATTATCTGAAAGTATGCATGCTCTTGGAAGAAAGTATGAACAGCTCTTGAGGTTTTCACTGATTCATATGCATACTTGCAATGAAGTTTTCAAGAAAATTAAACCAAATTGATCATAGAATTATAAAATTACTTGGGTTGAAATAGACCTTAAAGACCATCTAGCTCCAATCCCCTACTTTGGGCAATAACAGCATTCACTAGACAACGTCACTCAAAACTTTTAACCTGACCTGGAACATTTACAGAGATGGGGCATTTACAGCCTCTCTAAGCAACCAGTTCCACTGCCTGACCATCCTTACAGTGAAGAATTTCTTTCTAATACCCACTCTAAACCTGCCCTCGTTCAATTTTAAGCTACTAACCTTGCCCTATTACTATGCATCCTTGTGAAAATTCTATCTCCAGCCTTCCTGCAGGCCCCCTTTAGGTACTGGGATGGGAGACCACAATAAAGTCTCCCCAGAGCCTTCTCTTCTCCATATAATAAGCTGAATAAGCCCAGCTCTGACAGCTTGTATTCATAGAGGAAGTGCTCCAACAGTTTGATCATCTTTGTCACGCTCCTTGGACTCACTCCAACCAGCCCACATCATACCTATGTTGTGGTTCCCAGAGCTGGACACATTACTCCAGGTGGGGTCTCATGAGATAGGAGTAGAGTTGGGAAAAACAGCTCCTTCACCCTGCTGGTCATGCCCAGCCTGTATTTAAGCCTGGATTGCCTTGATCCAAGTGCAGCACCTCACACTCGGTCTGGCTGAACTTCATGAGGTTCATATGGGTCTACCTCTCAAGCCTGTCATGGTCCTTCTGGAAAAGGGAACATCTAGGATCTCATACACTCCCAGAAGACAGAAGAGGTGTCAAACTATCTGGCATGTTGTTAGTATATGTTATATAAGAGATAAAATGGGAATAAAGCATGTCACTATATTCAGTCTGAAGTGCAGGACCTGGTCTCCAGACAGATGTTTCATATTTTCGCTACCTGTTTTACTCCCCAGTTTTCATGAAAGCTGTGTAAAGAGGGAGGTAGATGGTGGCTAGGTTTTCCTCCTGCTTATGATCATTGACAAGAGAAGCTCAACAAAAACACTTCTGGTGGTGTTATTTTGCTTAATACAGAAAAATTTGATCATGCAATAATGTGTTTGCACAGAAAATAAATATTTGTGGAAGATATTGTTGGTTTTGAGGTTTTAAGTTGGAAAAAAGCCAAAACTGTAATAAGTAGGGAGAAAAAGGAATTTGTGTGGATAAAAGAGAAAAACATGATTTTACATCTGTTATGAATATTACCAGTGCAAAAGGTTTTATGGATAATGCAGAAATATTACTTTTTGATGTGTAGGTTACTGCCAAATTGGAAACCATCACTACAAAATAATTTATTTTGAGCTAGCATTTTTTTATTTTTTAAGTAAATGGCTGAAGGAAATACTTTAAGAGAGTAAATGACAAATAATGTAAAAATACAGTCTAGATGGGTTTCAGATTTCAATGTGGATACTCAAAGTGTCTGTGGGAATTAAATCCGATTCATGCAAGCCTATAGAATGGACAATTAAAGTGACTAGGAGTACATCTCTTTGCAGAAATCTTTATGAACATTTATGTGCTTATGTGGAGTTAGAGTTAGACTAACTCTAAAGTTAGTCTAAAACTCTCAGTTGCAGAATGGCATAAGAAATATCACAAAACTAATGGTACCTAGCAAAGTACAACCTAAATTGACAGTACTGCTCTTCCTTAAATATTTTACTGCATCAAAAATTTTATGCAGTAAAGCACACATTTCTGAAGCTCTGAGTAACAGATTTTAAATCTGGAACTGAACACAAACATTTCCTTGAAGACTGCAAAAATCTTATTGATGTTTAGATCTATTCATGTTGAAAAGAAATGAGGATGGAGAGTATGAAAAACATCATTTAGCTCTGGTTGACTGTTTGAAGTGTCATCCCTCCTAAATTATGCAAAGTGGTGGAAAAGACAAAAAAAAAAAGTCAGTGTCAGACATGTTTCATTACAGAAAAAGCTTTTGGAAAAGGTGTTTGTGCCTTTCCCTGAGAGTAACTGAGCAAGCTCATCTCAGATGGACAAACAGACTAATTTGGAGCCTGCAGAAGGAGTGAAGGAAATGGTTTTTTTAGTAAGTAACATATTATCTGTGGTAACCAGACGGCAAGCAGTGGGGACTGGGTAAAAAACCCACTGTTTTTCTACACAGTTATCAAAGGGTAGACTTGATTTTCAGCTTTTCTATTCAGTCTTTTTCACTCTCATTAGGTTTTGGTAGTCTCGGTCTTAGGTGTTTAATTACTTGCGCTGAAAATCCATTATCTTTGAAAATTATCTCACCTCTAAACCTCACTTCTTGTGGAGTGTCTTGGAAGTTTTAAAGAAAGGCTCAGACAATTGCTGCTCAGGCCCTGAAGCTGTGAGTCTGTATTGCTAGGTCTGTTAGTCAAATCATCCAGAATGTCTTGGAGCAAATTAATAAATATCTCAAAAACAACAGAGGAATATTTTTATTTATGTTGCTGTTTGCAAACATATTAAAGAATTGTTCGGTGTCTGTCACAGACAGCAGTATGCACTTTAGAAGAGTAGAAGAAAGGGTAGCATCATCTTTAGCTTGGGGAAAAGCTTCAGGGAGAAGTGGAGAAAATCCTTCTTCGACTCTTCATAAAAGAAACAGAATTTCACAACTCTACTTTTTCTTGTCTGATCAGTCTTTCCATACACATAGTGCTTGTGGGATTTTGTTAACTGACTTATTATTTCATCAGACTTCTAATAAATTTTTTTAATAATAATTTGTCTTATTTCTGTTTTCATGTTGCGGAGTTCTCGACCTTGCTACTCTTTGTGGCTAGGTCTTAAATTTACAAGAAGTTAGACCATAATAGCTAAGCTGTCTTCAATAATGTTGAAAAATATTGTCTGCCACTTAGTTTAAAAAGTTGTTATAGTTTAAGAAGTTGTTATAGTATCTGTCCAGTTGTTGAAAACAATGAAGAAGTAGCTAAGCAAAAAATAACATATTGAACTCCACAGTGTTTGCTTAGAAACCACTGTGGATGTTTTTACCATCTTGGCTGATGGTAAACTGGATTTGATAAAAATAGATTTCCACTTTCCCAAACTTGATTTGGGAAAAACATCAGCAGTATCCCTCACATGCTTTTCATTCACTAGGACTAACCCTAATTTCCAGCAGTCAGGGTACCTTTATCTGGAATAGCAGCAGTTTTTTTAACACTATATTTACCTTGACTTCCCATGTTGTCCCTTCTAAAAATTTCCAGGTGATTTTGGGTAGGAAACCAAGATGTACTTTAACATTGTTATCTTCCCTATACTGGCAGTCTGGATAAAGAGCTAAGGACATTTTTTGGGCAGCCTTTCCCTCTTCTGACTGTGACAGTGGTCATTGCATACTACCAGTGCTCTTGAGGGATGGCTGAGCCAAAAGGTGCTACTATTTACCAAACTTAAGTATTTTGCTTATGGGCTTTTAAAGCTTAAACATAGACTTTTAGTCCTCAGATGTTTTAGTGCCTCTGCTAATTTCTGCAATTGCAGCAGCTGAATAATAGATAAAATGACCTGTGAATACACAGGAAAGGTTCTTTGCCACTCTGCGTCACATAATTACTCTTTAAGTAGTTTATGGAAGATGCGCGTCTTAAAGAAAAAAATAAAAAAGAACCCTCAAAAGCTGCACAAATAACTTAAACCTTTGTTAACTTGATCAAACTTTGAACTTTAATAGGTTTTTTTTTTTAAGTTCAGTAGAAAAGGAAATTAAATACAATGTAACATATAGCAGTATTAAAATACGACAGAATAAAGATCTTTGAGGCTTAGTTAAGCATTATCTGTTTGTTTTGGAGATTTTTTTCTGATAGTGACAGCTGAAGTTCAACCTTGAGAGAAAGAATAAAAGCCGAACTACAAAGGTGAGTTTTTTTCTCTGCCACAGAAACAGTTAATGTTGGCATTTTGAAGTAACTGGTAATATGATGAAGAAAACAGGTAGAATGCACTTCATGTTTACAAGGTACCTGTTCTCTAATTTTAACTCTGATTTTTTTAAGATATGCTTTCTATCTGTAACTTACCCCTATGTATTTGTAAGGTTTATATCAGACCTTGTCAAAATAAAGTTTTAGAAATGCTGTAAAACTACAGTATGAAATTAAACTCTTTAGGATGGCTGCAGTTTTACTGATAATGACATTTTTAATAGATGCATGAAATACTAGTACAGAGATATAACAGATGTGCATAGGAGGTCTGTACTTCTTTGACTACATCTGATATATTTGTGAAAATCAGGCATAGGTCAATTGCTTTATACACAATAGATAATTAATTATGTATTAGCAAAACGTAGGTTTTCCATTTTGGTTTTCCTCGCACAACTTTGTAGTGGCACAGAAATCTGCTGTTTTTCCAATAGGTCATTAAAACATATCTGAAATAAAGCCTTAAAGTATGAGCTAAAAACTTAGTCTGTAATTTACAAGCCTACACATTACAAAACACTTGCAAAGAAGAGAGGATCTCTTGTACTGAGTAAAGATTTAGTAATATGGTCTTAAATGTTATAAGGCTATGCTGGCTCTGGCACCTCAGGCAGCTTACTTTAAGTTGCAAGGATGCATTGTTGGTTGGAGTGTGCTGAAGTATTATTGAAAAAAAACAGCAGAACACACACAGAGTACAAGAAAGTGTGTTAAAAGCAAGTAGTTAAAACAAATTTATTGAGAAGTCACTGTTTTACCATGATGTAAAGCCCAGTCCAGCTCCAACTCATGCCTGTGCTTCACTTTGGAGTTCTGCTGCTTCTTTCAGAATAAATTCAAATAGGCACTCTGCATTAAGTGTTATTTCATATCATTTTGCATCCCAATTAATGACCTAGACCACGGGACTAGTCTAGAAACAAAATACCTTTCTCAACTGTGCCTCTCACATGCTGGTTGAGCTGAAATATTTTATGTTTTCCCTCTCATCCCATTTTGGAAAGCAATATTACTTTCCTGTATTACTGTTTTCCTTTATGAAATGATTTACCACATCTCAGTGAAATTTACGAGAATCACTGAAAAGTGTGTGAGTATCCATGTATTAATGCTGACATAAATATCAAAAGAGAATTGTGCTTCAATTTGTAATATGGGTTTAAGACATATGCTAAAAATATTGTAAAAATAAGGGCGGTTTTTAACCCTGTACTGGTGAAAAATTGCAAATAGTTCTGGGGGTCATTTGTTTGTTTGTTTGTTTGATTGATTGTAAGCCACTAAGAAAGTTTTAAGGGATTTTATTGGATTAACTTCTATTACCTTTCTAAAAAAATAATCAGTTAATTTACCTACTGATTAAACATCTTCTATGCCTCTCTAAATCATTCTTAATTACAAAGGCTGTTTCCATAGTTACAATTTATATCTTAATTTCATAGTAGATTTCTTTCCATTTATTCAGCTCATTTCATTTATCTACCTTATATTTTATTTGAATTACACATAAACTTCAGAGGTGCTTATCTCCTACAGCTTTTAGGAAGGAAAAACTGTATTAAGGCAGAGATAAAACTGTTTAGCATGCAGCAAGTTCAATTATCATGGATAGACTTCATTCCTTAATAGAAATACAGGCCTTTGAAGAGGATCTATAAGAAAATAAGCCAAAGAATCAATTAGATTCTCCTAGAATTGAATAAAGAGCCATAAGCAGCATTTAAAATGTGCTATAGTTTTTAATAAATAGCCATAATTTTTCCTGTTTGTGAAAAAAAGATTAGTCATGAAGGCATTTAAAACATTTCTAAACAACTTTAATGATCAAAAAAGCCCATAAATATTTTAATTAAAGTTGAAAAATGTTGTTCTTTTCCCCTTATTAAGCACATTTCTTCACAGAGGGCAAATATATTGGGAGCAAACCTGAGGAGAAAGAGTTGAGGGTATTTGTTGACAAAAGCTCAACATGACCCATTGTTGTGTTGTGTCTGTATAAGTTGGACTGTTCTGTTCCCCCTATCATGCAATGGTTCTGCCCTGGTTCTCCCTTCCCTCCCTTGTGCTGCCAGTTATCCCAACTCCTCCCCAGTTGCCTTGGAGACTAATGCGCCCTTTCTCAAATCCCTCCCCGGTGCCCTGTCCATCACTCGGCACTCCCACCCTTCTCTCTAGAACTCTCTAGAAACTTCCTGCTGGAGCATCGAGTGATTGGTTCAGGGGCTGGGGCCCCACCCTCAAGTTATCCCCACTGGTGTTCTCCCTAAGTCAATCTTTTGTATCCCACTCCCCTCTGAAACCCTATTCGTCCAAGGACTGACTCCTCCTTATAAGCTGTTGCAACTTCCCTCCCACTCTTTGGCTGTCGGGTTCTCCTGGGACCCAATAAACCTGGATTCCCCACAGCTGGCGAGCGCTCTCTTATTTCTGCTGACTGTAGCCATAAGCCAAGCCACATCCTACCACAAGGTCACGCTGCTGTCACAGCACAGAGCGTTTGCCTCAGGTGCTGTCCCGAACCACGGAGATCGGGATAGTGCCCCGTACTGCTAGCGGTGCTGGATAGCTGGCCGGGATGTTCGAGAAGGACAATCTTTCTCCAGCTGGACTGCTTCAACCCGTCAAGATTCGCCCACAGCCCAGGAGAGCCAGTGGGCATGACCAGCAGGGTGAAGGAGGGGATTCTGCCCCTCTAAGCCACTCTGGTAACTCCCCACCAGAAGTGCTGCATCCAAATCTGGGGTCTTCAGTAGAGGAAAGACATGGACCTGTTGAAGCAGGTCCAGTGAAGGGACATGAAGCAGGAGCTCTACTCCCTCAAAAGATGAACAGAATGCTGGAGTAAATCTGCTAGATTGAGACTTTCTAGTCCATAAACATTTAATAGAAATGATCCAGCAGCTTACTTGTGAATAAAATATTTATTCTATGGCTGCACACGAAACCTTTAAAATCTGCTTCATCCTTATTGTTACACTATCATAGCCAAAAGGCTTTAAGGTTATTTATTTGCTAAGTTTTTATACACTGAGTTCAGCTTTTGGCAGTCCCTGCTGTTTGCTATTGCAATGTTGAATTAGTCAAGAATGCTGGGAAAGAAGAGAAATGCCAAACTTGCAACAAACCTCCAACATTTTAAGCGACAGTTTATGACCAGTCTCATACTTGGCCAAAAAATAGACTGTGAAAACTATTTCCCACCATCCTTCTTAGTTTGAAAGTTGAATTGTTTCCCGGAATATCAAAACCAGCTGGGGCTAACCTTTTATCAATTTGTTGCTTCGTTAGCAGTGCTGAAATTACTAATGTCCTCCAGTATATCTGAAGGAGGGTACAAAGTAACTCTTTGGTTGCAAGTTTAAGGTGTGAATTCTAAATCTTCCCCTTACTGCTCAGCCAGTCCGTGGGGAAATCCTGTGCCCTGAAGCTTAAACTTTAGGAAAGGTACAGACTGAGCATTCACTGCAATCAGCAAACTGGCAAAACTGTGTAGTTCCAGAAGTCATATCAATCTAGCCGTAGCTAGAATGTTTTCAAGCTGGATTGATAAATGGCATGCTAGATTTTTTGTTTTCATGGCATTAAGTGACTGCATGATGTCAAAAAGGGTTTTCTGCACATTGATTGCAGAAAATGCCATTGTGATGTTGTCTAAACTACTTCAGTTTCCAGCACAGCAAATTGTATTTATTGTCTCTTTCTTCATTTTCCTCTTTATTCAGGTAGTTCATTCTGTGACACATTTATGAGAGCTTTCTTTCTTTGAAGTACCTAGATTTTGCTTTAGGATACATCCCAATAAAAGAGTAAAGCAGTCTGATCCCTAAACTGCTTTCTAGACAGCAGGGAGTAAAGGTGAGGCAAAAGATTTTATTTAAGATTGGCCAAAGGCAATGAAGAAAAAACAGTGCATGCATATTTTGCTGTCACAGCATCCATGGCATTCCCATTGGCATTCTCATGATTTTGTGTCGACAGTGATGTGTGTTCTAAAACTTTCTGGAGACAAATGAGGAATTCTTATTGGTTATGATGGCTTTTTAAATCCTTGCACTTTCAGTTATTCTTGTGATTACATCATGAAAAGATCATCTCCTTCTCCTGATCTTTCTTTCCCAAGAAGGAAAAAGAAGTAGTTTTCTCCAAGGTAAAACCCTATAACTGATAACTTTCCTGAGTAAATCTTTGAAGCAGATATTTTTATTCTCAGATATTCATATGACCATTGTGAGTGTATAACTTATAAGTGAGGTTAAATTCGATTTAATTTCCTCTTCCTTGAGATTTTACTCCCAGATTTTTTTTTTTTTTATTGATAGGATTTGAAAGACATTATATTGGATTGTCTGTAGCATGAAATGTAGGCAACACTCCACACTCTTTACCTTTCTAAATCTAGGTGACTTTCCATAATGAAGAGGCACTCTAAATCATCGTTCTTCATATATCTCCTCTCTGTGTGTTCATGTAATGTGCTTCTTTATGTGGATTCACATAAGAATGAGTGATGTACTGGCAATGGAGTATACCAGTGGGCAACAAACTACTTATATTGCCTGAGTCACCATCGAACATTGTTTTTATTGACTTGCAGTGAGGCTCTCTGATTGACAAAATGCAAGCTATGTGACTCAAATGTTCCTTAAAATAAAATAATCCAATGGAGGATAATCCATCAAATAGAATATTTACTTTAAATCCTCCAGAACTTGATTGCTTTTGTTTTGGTTTTAAAATCACTTAAGAAAAATAAGGGAAGAGCAATATTCCAAATTTGTCTCTAGCACTGCAAAAATCCTTAGATTTGATACTGATTTCCATGCATAGCAATTACTATCATTCTTTTATTTTTTTTGCAATGTAGAGTTGAGTTTGAATGTTACATGTGCAATACATATTTATTAAGGTAAGAGGTAGCATCTTGAAATACTTAGATTTGATCTATAAATTTATAGCTTTCCAGCTTCCTTTTCATTATTGATTTTATGTAAGTCTAGAATGTATGAGCATTTATCTGGTATTCTAATGAAACTGAAAAGGGGACTGGACTAGAGAAAGTAGCAATAGCATTTTTGAAATGTTAATATGTGTTGTGGGTTAATCCCTCTGGCAATTAAAACCCACACAGCTGCTTGCTCACTCCTGCTGTAGGATGTGGGAGAGAATGGGAAGGATAAATGGGAGAATTTTGGGTTAAGGTAAAGATAGTATTTAATAAGGAAAGCAAAAGCTGTGTGTGCATCGAAGCAAAATAAGGAATTTATTCACTACTTCACATCATCATATAACCCCAAAATAGCAGGGCTTTATCATCCATAAGAGTTAATTAAGGAGGGATACGCCGTAACTCTTAATATACCCCCCTTCTTTTTCCAGCTTTTATTGCTGAGCATGATGCCATTTGGTGTGTGATATCCCTGGAATAAAGCCTGTCTGCGTAAATGGAAGTACTGAAGCATGATCCTAAAACAATGTAATTCTCCTAAGGGAAAGAAAGGTCACATTTTTAGTCTCCTCAGCAAACCAGGTGGAGCCAGGTGGGCATCTGAGGTACAAAGTGTTGGGCTGAGTGTTGGGCATGTCCCCGGGGTGGGGGCAGAGTGTGACAGTATCCATGCTTGCAGGAGGTGTGGGCTGGCACACCAGGGCACAGGGCTGCAGGAGCAGGTATTGAGCCTCAGGGAGGATGAAGGCTCAGGACCAACACAGAGGCTCCGTGGAGATGAACTCCTTAACCCCCAGCATCACTGCACAGGCTCAGTCAGAGTCCTTGGCCCAGGTCCCTGCTGGGCTTCCCTGTACCAACTAAGCTGCAATGTGTGCCCAGCTGCACAGGCAGATGGAACAAAGGACCACCTGTCCCAGCTGTGTACTCTTCTAACTTCTTGCATCCCCCAGCCTACTCTATGATGGGGTAACATGAAAAATCAAAAAAAGATGTTGATGGGCTGTAAACACAGCTCAGTAACAGCTAAAATATCAATGTGGCAACAAAATGGCTAGCAAAGCCAAACCACTACTATATCAGCTGTATGAAGAAAACTAACTCTATCCCAGCCAAAACCAGTACAATCCTGCCCATAATATTGCATTTAATGTCTTGCAAGTAAAGTGCTTGCTTAACTTAGGAAACATTTCTTTACCTAGGGGGTGGTCAACCACTGGAACAGGCGTCCTGGAGAGGTGACTGATACCCCAAGACGGTCAGCCAGCCCTCCAGGAAGCCCGTTGAAGAGGAACTTGCTGAAGAGGCACCCCTAAGTAATGTATGCTGGTCAGCCCTGAAGTGTCAGGCAGTTGGACTATTTAATGTTTGTAGGTCTTCTCTGGAATTATTAAGTTCTGTTCTGTTCTGTGAGTTCTTTGCTTGGGAATGTCACCATTTAGTTTCTCATACAATGTTTTATTATTATTTATCTACACTATCAGAATGCTCAAAGCACTTCTATTGTAAAACAGTTCCCTCTAAATCAGCCTGAGTTATAATTAATGGACATTAAGGCAAAGACAAGTCTGCACCTCGGGTGTCAGTTTCAACTCTACAGGTCTGCAACACTCACTTCTTCCTGCTCTCTGGGGCTGAAATGTATGGAGTTACATAGTCAGTCCATAAACCACTGGTCTGTACTGCCACCTGATAAAGCAGGACAAGCTCAGGAAGAGAAAGTTTTCAGCAATTCTTTGTTTCTCAACTAAAGCATGTCTTAATGGTTTCCAAATGTATGCATTTGTAATGAAAATGGGGATTTCAGATTACATGAACTCAAGTTCAAAGGCTAAACTGCAGTCCCTATACCAAAAGCCAGATTTATTCTAATGGAGGTCTTCAAGTATTTATCAATCTTCCTTCTTGTTCACCCCCACTCAACCTTGTTCTTAAAACCTGAACTCTAACAAATGAATGAAGATGAGTGCCCCTCTTTCCTTCATAGACCTACACCTGACCCCTCTTCCCCTGGCTGCTCCAATTTAGCTTAGTCAATATAAACGGAAGGGCCAAAATATGTCAAAGTCATTACCAAACACAAATAAAACCCTGTAATGAAAAACATTAGACAATACTAAAACATGGTCTAGCTTCTTTTTTTTTTCCTCCTGCTTTTGGAAATCTATTTGAAAATCTATATTTGAACTGCTGTCTTATAGCCACATCACATTCTTTGCCATTCTGACTTCTTTTTATCTTTTTTTTCCCCACGGGAGTAAATGTGTATAATTCTATGTCCAGTTCTGTCAGTTCATTACTTTAAAAACAATTTATGTCAACAAGTTATGTATTTCAAATCATCAAGCCTCTTGCCTCAGAATGTAAGCACTTTTCTGGTCACAGACAGTCATCTTATACTACTTCCAAAGAAAAATCTGTCA
Organism: Agelaius tricolor; assembly: GCF_023055355.1. NCBI lineage: Eukaryota > Metazoa > Chordata > Aves > Passeriformes > Icteridae > Agelaius > Agelaius tricolor. Next base: position 20,134,681 of record NW_027269262.1, on the reverse strand, counting down.
TATTGATCCTACTTGCTGTGATTGAAATTGAAATATTATCTGAAGAGGCTAAGGAATGAATATGTCCTTATTGAGTTGCAAGTAGCAATTATGAACTGTCTTTCCTTGTTTGAGCAGAATATATTATCAGAAGAAAAAACTGAGACTTATGCTCAAAGCAGCTATCATTAAAGTTTACTTCAATGAAACAAACTTTCTCTGTTACCTGCTTCAGAGTGATGGTCGTAGCCTTCATTGCATTTAACTGCAGGTCTTTCAAGTTCAATTGACAAAACTGACATCAAAATGACAAAGAGAGTACTTTATCTATTTTGAGATGTAAGTAAGTTTTTGGGTTTTTTTTGTTCTTATAAAAAAGACTTACTCTATGCTAAACGATCTCATAAATTCACTTTGTCTTATTCATCTTTTGCTATAATATTTTAAGCAAAGTGACATTTAAGGAGTCATATCTTACCTGCCAGCACAGATGAATTAGTTTAGAATGTACATTGAGCGGTTAATTTATGAAGGACTGCCTGTGTCACTGAAGAAAGTTGACTATCATCCAGAAGCTCTGTTCCCAGTATTAACCTGTACATGATGAAGTGTCTCATATTCTTAGCACATTAAGTTTCAGATATCATTCAACCTAATTCTCTTTTTCCTAACTTTTATAAGGATGTTTATAGGCCTTCAAGGTATAGCTGTCAATGTTCTCCGACATGCAGTGAATGGAAGAATAAAATGGAAATGTGTGGCTTGATTGAAATTTTCAGTCAGTTGCACTGTTTTGAATAAGGATGCTGCAGCAGCTGGTGGGTCTGGGTCAGAAAGAACAATAGGAGGAATTGTTTAATTTTGCATACAAATTCCATATATAGGAAGTGCTTTTATATACCTGTCTTTTTACTCTGCCTTGTGGAATAGAAATTTGAAATTGCTTTTACTTGAGTGGTCTCTACAGCAATTTGTCTGCTACTTGGTAGTATAAACTCTGGAAGATAAAATGAACTAGGGTCATGCCTGACGTTTTTCCTACTCAAGTGGGAGGGTTGAAGTATAATCTTGTCTATATTCCAGACGTATTATATGCATATATGTGTATTAGAAATGAGAAAAATAGTCACAGAAATTCCAAAATATTTCATAAGTCTTTCAAACATGAAGTGATATTTATGTGACAACCATTTATTTGCTTTGGCTTACACACAATAGCTGAGCTGTTTTATATGGTCGTCACCAACACAAAATAAAACATGTTTATTTTAAGCATTAAATTTCAGCTGACTAGTAAAAACTCATTAAGATGCCTGGAACATTATACTTCATTAAGATGTAGAAGATCTGATACTTCATGGAAGGGGCTATTGGCTTAATGGAGTGATTGCTGAACTTCCTTATCAACTTACTCATTCTTATAAACTGTCATTTTTTCCTGTTAAAAAAAAATACTTCTTTCCAACACACCTTTTGCATGACTTTGAAAATGTCTTATGGACTACTAAATTCAGCCCAAAAGTGATCATTCCATAATTGAGCATTGTTTGCTGCCTCTCTCTTTCAATAAATGTTTTAAAATTATGTTAAAGGTCCCTCCTTCTCTTAGTGGGAATGGCTGTTTACACATATTACTAAAAGTAAAATTATTGTTCCAGAGGAATAACTGCTTAAGATTTTAAATTTTCAAAAAATGGCACAAATGCAAAAGTAAGAATTTAATGAGAACAATAAAGACAAAAGTTCCATCAGAATTGCAAGTTATAATTTGTTAGTACAATAATATGTTACTCTAACAGGAGAATAAGTGCACATCTTATTCTTCTGGGTAGTATCTTATTCTTACTGGGTAGTAAACCCAGTAAGAATTATATTATTTTTTCAGGATGTCTCTGATATATGTCAGTTTTCAAAGAAAAAGTGCCATGTGGGAGGGTATTATAAATAATTTTTTCCTAGGTTGTTAAAGTGAAAGGACTAGATACTCTACAGCATCGAGCTTTCATTTCATGTTAGCTGTCCCAAAGGGTTTATTTGTCATGCTAGGACAAATAAGGCAAGTATCTAGTCTAGTATTTTTAAGAAGGATTGTGAAGTCCATTTAACTCCTATTGCTGGTATGTTTTCAGACCTGAATTGTCTTTTTGGCTAGTTATTTCCCTTAGCTTCCCACAGTCCTCTCTACCCACTCATGCACTTGGTGTTATTTTGGGTGTGCTCAAAAATTGTAGTGTTATCAACAGACAGGATGAATAACTGAACACTGAACAGCAAGTGAATTTTTTTTCACCACAAGAGATACAAAATCACTTAAAAACTGATGCTTTATTTTTCTACCTAAAAGTTTTGAGTTTCACATAGGAAAAAAAATGTTATTTTGTTCCCTAACTGAATTTGCTACTGGCTGACAGGAAACCTATCTACTGGGAAATAAGCCTATCTTTTTTATCTTATTCTATGTTTTAGCCACACTACTTAATGGCAAAATCTTTTTTAGTATAATGGAATTACATACTAAATAGTCTGTAGTAATTAATGTTTTGGCAGTACATATTTTGAATGCCCCAAGAGAGGTCACATTGTTGGGTCACAGAATAAATTAAAACTAGAACAGCACTCTAATCAAACCACTTCAATATTGGCCTTCAACATAGTAATATTAAGTGACCAGGTTACTGAGACTGTAAATTACTTGTGCAGTCTAAATGAAGGCAGATGAAATTTTCCAGTGCAAGGTGCCATCCATGTTTTGGTCTCTGAACACTGCAGGGAACTCTGGGAGTGCACCTGCCAGTGTTAAATAATTTATGCCAATCTGAACCTACACGGAACCAATGTGTGCCAGGCCCTTTCTGTCATTATGAAATTCTCCATGCAACTGCTGGCAGTGCAGTGTTGGAGGTACCTCCCTTAATTTCTAAGAAGCCAGCTCAAGAATGAGAAGCTGCATTCTGTGCACAAAATCTGTGGTTAAATTGCCCAGGAAGTATGTTCATAAACTAGTTCTCTCTTTCAAGCCATCTGGTTTACAGCAGACACTGGTATTTCTGTGCTACAGTTAAAATTACTGTGTGAGGCCATTAAGAGATGACAAGCTGAGCATTAAGGCAGTAATTTGCATCAAAGACTGAAGAATTTTCATGACCTTGATTTTGCATAATACTACTTGGAACAAACTGAAAATAAAGCCCAGGCTATGTGAAATAATTAAGAAAAAAAGTGAAAAAAAAACCCCAAAAAAACAAATTAAAAAAAATAAACCAAAAACAATGTTGTGTTTTACTCAAATCTCTCTATAAAATGCTATTTGTTAATCATCCCATTTTTTGCGGTTCTTTTGAGAGGCTTTACATTCACATGCATTCACATTTAATTATGAAATCAGTGGCATTTGATTAAGTCATTTCAGATTTCCACCATTTGACAGGTTCTCTTTTGCTCTTTGTAGAAGATTTTTTTTCTAAATATTCCATAACTGTATTAGTGGGAAACTGCTTCTATTTCAAGGTGTGTAAAGGCCAGTCTGTGGATGCTCAGAAAGCTGGGATGGGTGCTGGCTTTTTAAAGGTAAGTTGCAGATAAAGGGAGATGTATTGCTTATGACATTGACTGTACAGCCTGTTTAATGTATCATGTTTTTTTTTTACTGTATAGGGTTTTTTTTCTTAATAGTTTTGTTTATTATCTGCATGTTTACCATACTTTCTGGAGTTGACTGACTGCTCTTAAATTATGTTTGTCTCAGAAAAATAAAGAAGCTTGAAGATAGTTAGAGACTCTAATTTTTAAACTGACAAGAAGTAATTCTGTTTATTATAGCCTTGATGCTGTATGTCACTTTTCACTACTGGAACTGATGTTTCCAATGTTAGCAATGTTTTCTTTATATTTATTTTGGGGGCTTTTTCATTTTATTTCATTTGAGTCCTGTGCACTTAAAAACTTTCATGTTGTAGGGAAGTCTATCTTTTGTTATGCTTGTCTAGAAGCTGGTTTTCTAGTATCTGGGGGTGGAATCAACTTAGTATACTACCTTTATAAATCTAATTAACCGCTTGTCTGCTTGATGTGTACAATTACCAGGCTGATTCCATTTGTGAGAACTACAGTGGCCATTAGGTTTTTTGTTGTACTGATGTCTGTTGTATTTAGAAACATTAAAGACTTCTTCAGATAGATCTAAGACACCTTTCTTCCAGAGTTTCAACTCATGTTGATTCCTATTAGTGTACATGAAGTGAGAAACAGCTTTTATTTTCCCCATGTTTCTAGTGTTTCCTCTTAAACTGCAAACACCTGCTTCTAAGTGAGGTTTTATAAACTGAGGGAACTAAGGGGAAGAGTGAATTTCATGAAACTTATTTCTGGAAAGAACATTGCTGCTAAGTTCTTTTTATTTATTTATTCATTCATTTATTATTTATTTATTATTATGTTGAATGGAATATAACAGGATATTTTGATGGTTCCACATAATTCTAGGTGTTTTCAATTTTGTTTTTTAATTTTTATTTTAAATTAAACTGAGAATCACTCTATTTGGACATCTGTAATACACCATTTAGACTAGTAACTGACCAGCCATCCAACCTGGTTTTAAGGCAGAAGTTTATTTTGAGCTGTTCATTGATGTTTTTGACAATTGCATGTTCAAAAACAAACCTTTTATATTTGGTGGTGACTACAGGTAACAAGGGAATGCTTTTCCACACAATTATTATTTGGAAATATATCTTCCACTCATCTTCTAGCAAGAGTCACATTTAAATATTTGACTGTAACATTAGGATACCGTTGAATAAACAATGTATGAAGCAATTAAATTATGGTGCCTGAATGTGAATATCTGTCCTATTTCCTCAGTCAGCTGTCTTTTTCTGGGCTGAAGAAGCTTTGATGATTCTATTTTTGAATGTACAGTGTTGCCTGATATCAAAAGACAAAAACTCTTGCAACAGTATTAAAAAGGTAAGATAAAAAACCAGTTATTTATTGGAAGCCTGCAGGTGCCTCCCTAGTTATGGTTTGTGGGCACACATGACACTGGATTTCTACAGTCTTTATAAGTTTAACAAATCTGTATATTTTACAAATATTATCCAATTAGAACAGCACTTGGTTATGTAATTTGCCTGCCCCACTGGAGTTGATCCAGGGCTTCTTTGCCCCATTTCTTGTGTCTTAGACTCTGACTAGGAAACAGCATGTTCTCCTTGTAGGTTGTCTTCTTGAAAATAAGACTAAACAGTAATTCAGGAATGTGTTAGAAGGTTAACTTATTACTCTAAAATCTAAGAGAAAGGATAGGAAAAATACCAGCAGCTATGTAACCCCGTATTAATAATCTACAAAGCTACAAATATATGAAAAACATATAAAAGCAGAAATCTTTAGGCATCAACAGAATCTCTTCCAACTTTGGCTGTCCTTTTCCACTCTTCTCTAAGATTTATCCACTCTACTGCATCCTTTTGAAGGCCGGGAAGAGACTATTCACAGTTTAGAGATTGCAGCCACTGGAAACTTGAGCAAGCCCATAATGATGTTCTATCTCTCACAAAGTTCCTTCCTAATTGTCCCTAAAACCTGATTTGCTTCTTAGACCACTGCAGGATCCAGAGTTGATATTTCCATGAATATCAAGGGCTATCTAAGAGATCATAATCTTATTTAAGGGTAACATGACTTGGTGTTTTGGGGTGTGCATGTTTCTTTCACATTTAGGTATTTAGTGTTCTACTGAATCCTACAGAAGTTCTTTGCAGTTCTTCAGGGATGACTTGTATTGTCCCTCTTTTGAACTACTTTATCAGCAGGCATGATCTTACTCTTCCTCTTTCTCAGTTTTTTTACAGTGTGTACGACAGCCCTGATCCTAGCAAAAATTCATAACTCTACTGGTGACTCTCTCTATGGTGAAACAGACAGTTAACTCTCACTTTCTGTCTTTTAACCAATTACTTATCCATGCAGGATCCTTTCTTCGCAGGCCAGAGGCCCTTTACTTCCTAAAGAGCATTCAATGAAAGCTTTCAAGTACAGTCTCATAAATTCAGTCTGCCTCTAATAATTTTGATCTTCATTATTCCTAGACTTGCTGAAATTTGCAGAGGAATCCAGTGATTCTATGACAAATTATTGTTATTATCCTTTTTTACTAAAACTCATGTTCTCATCCCAAAATATAATTTTTAGTCAGGTGACCAGACTTCTGGTCTTTTCGCTCATACCTTCTATTAGGATTTTCCCACTGAGAATGTCAAGCTTAGAAACCTAGTGTTTCTTGAGTCTCTGACTATTTTCCAGTTCTGTGCTCTGAAAGGGAAGAGGTTAGCTGTTAAGCTATTTCATTTTTAAGATCCCTAGGTGATTACCACCTGGCCTTGGCAGTTTGTTTCCTTTTATTGATTTCTTCCACAACCTCTCCTGCCACCACTTCATCTTCTATTCTGCCCCTGCACATAAGGAAAATCTCAACAAGAACAAATACAGAAAGTACATTGCTGGTATGTATTTTCCTCTTACACATCAGCTTTTATATTGGGACTTTTTACTACTCTTCCAGGCTATTTGGTATGTTTCCCTAGCAATTACTCATTTTTTGTCCCACCTGGCAACTGGAAAATGTGTAAACTTACCCAGAAAAAAAAGAAACTTTAAACAGCCTCTGACATTTTATTCCAGGAAGGTGTAAGAACCACGACCAATACACAACTCTAATCTCTCCACTCTCCATAAAACTAAAACTGATTTAAGGTACAAAAATAAGATCCTATATAGAGGTCTGAGAAGTTTATTTTGCATGTGTTGTGGTTGAACTCTAGCTGGAAGCTAAGTACCCCTCAGCTGCTTGTTCACTTCCCCCATCCTCACCCATGCTGGGATGGGGAAGAGACTCAGAAAAAGGTAAAACACATAAGTTCAACAATAAAAATATCAAAATCAGGAGAAGCAATAATAATAGCAAGACAAAATAAGAGTTTCAAATAGTGTTTTTATTGAAGCTCTTTTGATTATATTTTATATGTGTTTAACAATGTAAATAAATTATTCCTTGTGTGTATGACTTGGAGTATGTCTGCATAAGGAATTCTTGGGAAAAATATTTTAAGTTTAAAAAAAAATAGGAAGCTAACAGAGGTGACAGTATTAACTAACAGAAGCTTTATCATCTTGCAGGAAATCCTATTAAAATATAAGAAGAAAAAAAACCCCAAACAAACCTGGTCAAATACTGGTACAGCTTTCTCAGGAAGATTTTGGGATCTTCATCCTTGGACATATTCATAGCCTGAGTGAACATGGTGCTGGTCAACCTGCTCTGGATGATCAACTTCTCAGTAGCAGGACTGGACTAGATGATCTCCAGAAATCCCTTACAACCTCAACCATTGTGTGTTTCTGTAGCAGCAAGTGAGATTACATTTCTTACATTGTGTTGTTTGTCTGATTCATGTTATAGGGACTCAGTTTCAGAATTAATTAAGAAGAGGAAATACAATTGAATGTCTTATCAAGAGAATATATTTCCTGAAAATGAAAAGTCTGAGAGAGCTTACAGCAAATCCATTATTAATCAAATTTTGAAATCTAATATATAATATGATTTTGACCTAAATCATGGAGAATTCATGTTTAATATTTCATTTCAAATACTGTAAATAATATTATAGTTTTGGGCAAAAGCTTTCAGTTTAGTGTTTTTATGCATGTAGTTTATTTTGGTATGGAAGTATAGATCCTGGTGTTATTTTCTGCCTTCAAGAGACCTGAAAGTTTGCTTCAAATATTTATTTAAGATTTATTTAATCAACGGAGGCTTTAAAATTATTTTTCCCGTATCTTTTTTCACCTCAATAAATCACCATGGACAGTTTGTATTTTAATGTGCCTTTCTACCAAATCTGGATTTGCGGGGTTTTTTAAGAGGAGGAAGGGAGAAAAGTGCCTCTAAGAAGGAAGGCTAAGTGGATTAGTAATGATGAATGGTAGTTTTTCTTTAATGTTGTGCTGTTTTTGAAAGTAAAAGGAACAAGGGAAGGGAACTACCATGAAATAAAATAAAATAAAAAGTTGAAATAAAATAAAAGTCTATAATGAAAACAGGGGAAAAATTGAGATTTTAATTTTTTTAGGTTTACAGACTTTTTTTTTACCAATCTTGGTCATAACTGATGCTAGATGGTTTTTTTTTCTTCTGTTGTAGTGTCTGAAATGCACTTTGCTATGCAATTGATGCTTTATGTGTGCCCTCTGCCCTTACACAAACTGAAGTATTGAATTAAAAGCTTTGAGAACCGTCAAGTTCTAATGGCATGGCAGGAAACGTTTTCTTCTTTTGCAGTCATGATACTTCTGTTACAGTGATAATGAATGCTTCTCCTAAGAGATGTTCAAAATTCAAATCAGAAGAATAAAAATTTGAAATCTTGTCATTTATAATTTAAACCACTTTGGCCATAAATATTAGGCAAGGGCTCTAAACTTAAATAATTTAAATTCCAATTGAACTACGGAATTTGATTTGTTACCATAGTAAGCAGAGCACATTTGAGTGGTTTCTGTAGTTTTGCTTTAGATAATGGTGATATGCTTCACTTTTTTCCCCAAGCAATGGGAAATTTTTGAACTCCCTGATTAGCTGAGTAGGTGTCTATAATGATAAAATGGTAGGTGTTAAGTGTATATTAAATGTATGACAATTAATGTGTAGGAGTGAAGTAGATTAAAATATGAAATTTGGAATTCTCTGATGTGGAAAAATATCTTATTCATCTGTATTCTCATCATATTAACATCAGAACTCAGCTGATGGTGATTTGTTTAAAAATAAAGATCAGGAAATATTAAACTAAAATGTTTGAAGTCAAGTTCTAACATTCTCTCCATTTGCCATTTTTGTTCTTTAGACAGACTCTTGTCGGCAAACTCTTGTTTGCTGCAAGGTAGTAGAAAAGATGTGAAAGGAAAGAAGAGAACACATCAGTGATCCTTTCCCTGGGCTAGGAAGCAGGGAAGAGGGCATCTGGTATCCAGGGGAATACTTTGTGTATACTTCCTGAGTGCTTTCCTTGAGTATCCTGTTGGTAAAGCAAACTCACTTGATACAAGAAATTTGGTGAAGGAACAAACCCACAAATCTATCTGTGTTTCTAGAAGTGATTTTCATTTCTTTATGGCAGGCTGTTTAATATATTAAGATGGACAGGATGTTGGCTTGGCTGCCAGTTCAGGACCAACAGACCTTTATTTTTAAAAGAGCCTTAGAAGATGTTTACTGTCACATACATAATAGATTTTTATTTAAGAGTATTTCTTTACAGTCTCACTCCTTAACTGAATTTTACCTAATTCTTGAGTTTACCTTGACATATCTTGGAAAAGTTCAAACTTCACTTTAGAACCATGTAAAAATTGTCTGAGATGAAGTAATGCAAAGAACAAACACAGTCAAAATCACAGGTGCTTTGATATTTCTTGTTAGTTGCAGGCAGGGTAGCAGTGTACTTAAGTAATCATAAAATCTTTGGAAGTCGGCATTTTCCCGTATATTAGGCACAAGTTTTGGCAGCAGGTTGGGTTCTGCCGGGGCTGCCCGGGCCGGCCCCAGGCGGTGCCAGCGGCTGCAGCGGCCCCAGCGCAGGGCACGGCTGAGCCCCTGAGCCCCGGGGAAAGCCTGGGCAAGGGAGGGCAAAACGCTGCCCGGCAGCCAGGGCTGAGCCAGGGGAAGCGAGCGAGAAACAGCCCTGCGAGCCCTGAGGGGACAGCGGGAGCAGGGCCGGGGGCAGGAGAGACCCGGCAGGGACGGCCCTGCGGCCTGGGAGAGAGCCCGGCCGGAATGGGCTGGCCCTGCGGCCCCTGGGACCGAGCGTGTCCCCGGTGAAGCTGCTGCTGGCAGCCTTGTTGGGGGAATTCTGAACGCACAGGGATATTCATGATGTGCTTCTGGCTGTTTGGAAGCTATGTGCACAGAGTTCTGTTGACCTAAACTCAGGGAACAGTAAAGTAACATGAAAGTAAAGCAAAGACCCTTCTTCAGAAATACGTGTTTTCTGAGGAAGGGAGGATAAAGACCAATGAGGGGCAGAAAATACATTAAATGAAACATCAAAATAACATCTTGGGGTGTTTGATGACCATTTCAGCAGCAGCTGTATCCAACTCTCTGTTTCAAGGCAACATGCTGCCAGTGTCAATATTCCATTCTGTAATGCTTTTCTGCTGCACGTTGCACTGGTAAAAGTTAAAGATAACACATTTCTTGCTTATTATGTCAATTGAATCATTTGCCTTACTGTCTCTCTTGTGGGATGGTTATGACTAGTGATGAATTAATGGATTCTTTTCAAATTAAGCAGCTTTTTAAGAAACAATTAAATTGTAACCTTCACCCTGGAAGAAAGTAGAACATTTTCTGTACTGAAGAAAGTGTACTCAGTGCTTTCAGAGGTGGCTTTCTCTTAATACAAATACACCAAGGAAATTACATTTGCTTCAGTGAGGCTGGAATCCCAGGGGAAGAGGGTGTCATATATTAAATTTTATGGGAAAAAGTACCCCAAAACCAAAAAACCCCAAAACCACCAAATACCAAACCATGGCCGGACAATAAATAAAAACCAAAACAAGATCAAGTTTTTAAGCTCCTGCTGGGAAAATTACTGTTTAAGCTTTCTCTTATATAGTTCTTGTAGCTCTATGAAGAGAGTATTTGCCTTTCCATTCCTGAGAAGTAGGAATTCGGTCATTGAATATAGGCAGTATTTTTGGTGGAAAGTCATCTGTTGTAAAATATGTACTTTTAAACAAAAACACTCCTAGCTTATTCAATGCATGAAATGGATGGAATAACAACTTTTTGCATTTGGGATTTATTTAATTTTTCTGTCTTGGAAGGATGGCTGAAAAATAAGTTCATTATGGAAAGTTCATGAAAACAGCTAAAGACTTAGAAAATTTGTCTTATAATTCAGTCTTTAAAAATTATGTGGATATATTTGCTATGATTAGTGGGTTATTTGATGATAGCCAGTACTTCCATGGAGGAAAAAAAATCATTTAAGAACTTCCCATTCTATCAGGAAAGAACATAAGAGAGTCAGTAATGAAACTAATGCTAGTTAACATTCCACATCAATATAGAATACAAAAATTTAAAGATGAGAGGAATAAAGAGAACAATGTTTAGTCAGTTAGATATCCTTTTGACTAACAGCTGATTTGAAGGAAAATACCGCATTGAAACACTTGCACTGTGACATTGATGTCTGGTAAAGCAGAAACAGATCCCAATTCCTCAAGTAGAAATTAGTTTGGAAAAAAAATGTTTTTCAAAAATTTATGCCAGAAGAATTTTTAAAATTTGATTATAATTACATCAACATAGCAAAAATAGATTAGTCACTGAGGGATCTTAGATTTCTTGCAAAGATAATGGTTCTCAAGTTAAAATTTTATTTTGCATTACTAATTTAGTAAAAATCTATTAAAACTGAGCATTCAGAATGGATTTTACTTTAAAACTGGATCAAGAGTTTCTGAACATTGATTGTGACTATTGTATCAGATAATGCTCTCCCAAAGAGTTGCTAATAACATAGCATCATTCTTTAAAATTATTCAATACATACATTTCCCCAAAGCAGACATTCTGTGAAGTATATTTGTCTGCAATATTTTAATAAATCACACAACTAGTTAGAGTCTAATGATTTTACGTAAGCAAATGTGTGCATGGAGGGTAGCCATGCAAAAGATATTTGGTCTTGCTGAATACCAATTCTTCACCAGGAAAACTTGGACTTCAAGCAGTGAAATTTAATGTGGCCTTTCCCAGCTGCCACTTGAAATCTACATTCCCTGGTACATGTTGGTGTCCTCAGCAACAAAATTTTTCTTCAGGATTTATAGTCATGATACACCCCCAGATATGTGATGTGCTGACAAAGTGTAATGTTGGAGCTATTCAGTAAATAACAGTCTTGCAAAATGTGCTGAAAATTCTCTATTGCTGGTAAAAGTGGGCTCTGCAGTGCCATTACTGTGTGATACATGCTGCTTGTCAGGTTGCGTGAAGAGGACAATGAAGACCACTGAAAAAAATGAGAAAAACCATAAACTGAAAATACTTTTTCATGATAGTATTGAATAGTATTGGTCTCCTAATCACAAGACTAATTAGCAAAAATAAAAATCTTGACAGTGAAAGTGCCTTAAATACAAATGGAGAACTGCCATGGATTAAGAATCATACAGAGAGATGGCAGAATATCTCTGCAAAATGAAGAATGTTCTCTTTCCCAGGATGCTTTCTGTGCCCAGCAAGGAATTTGGAGCTTGTGAAGTCAGAAAGAACAATATCAGTGATCTGGTTTTACCTCCCACATAATGCATGATATAAAAATGTCAAATACTAATTCCTGTTTGAAGCTGAACATATTTGAAAAGTTTAAATTTCTAGACTTATTTCAAAAGTCTGCAGCAGTAGAAAAAATTATAACAGTCACTGCCAGATTCAGGATTTTATGAGAAGAGGTTAACATAACTATTTAAATCTGCCTTTGCTATCTCTTGATTCATTTGTTAGGTCCTTTTGTTGGAAACATGTCTCTCCCTTCACTTAAGTTTGCCCCTGAAGCTCCTTACTGGCTCTGTCTTGGAAAACAGAGTTTGTTTTTCCTTTTCTTTTTCTGTTTGACCTCCGATTAAAAGTAGGCTATTTTGATCTCTACCTCTAAGCAAAAGTGTAGTGCACCAGTCATTGGTTTCCCTGGGTCTGGATTGAAGGCACTTGAGACAGTAGTTCATGTTCAGACTCAGGTGTTTATTATGTCTTATCAGTAAAACAGTCTCACTACTGTGAGTTTGGCAGCTTTTCATTGGAAGGCACAAAATGGCCAACAATCTCTTGTTACAAGGTCTTTTAAGACTAAACTATCCAATTAAGAACTGACACCTAGATTATTTTCCCTTTTAACCCAATAACTGATCCCACAGAGCCCCCAATGCAGACTTTTCTGCCCAATTACAAAATGCCACCCAAACCCATGAAGAAGGAAGAAGAAGCATGAAGAAGAAACCCAGGACAAGACCCTGTGCCCGCCATCTTGCTTCCATCCACAACATACTAAAAATCCAAAAACCTAAATTTCTCACCAAGTGATGCACCTACACTACTCTCTATAATCTATTTCACACTTTTGTGGAGTCTAGTCTACCTTGAAGTCTAGGGAACTTTCTCCATGAATGAGGGTCAAAGTCAGTGCTCCCCTGGGGGTCAGGGCACCCCACAGCAGAGAGAGAAATATTCCAGGTGCCCTGGGTTTCTGCACAAAAGAAATCATCAAAATGACACATTATTTTTAGTAAAAACCTCATACAAATTTTATGTTCTTTGATAATGCATGAATAGCTAGTCATCTATCCATTAATGCTGGAAATCAGGATTGAACATCAGATGAACCACTTACTCTTTCCTAATTAAAATTTCTAGACAAATGCTACCAAACAAGTGACATGAAGTTTTGTTTACATGGAATTAAGAAGAATTATACCCAGAACTGTTTGAAAATATTTTTAGTTTTAAGTATAATCACTAGATTTTAGACATTTTAAGTAGATTTAGACATTTTTTAGTAGATTTTAATCAGTAGACTTTAGATTTTTACTGTAGAGTGCAGTGAGTATCAAAATATTGTAAACATACTTGCCTTTAATTAATTCTCTCAAATACAGCATCAGCAGAGAAATGCATACATTTCTATCAGAAATACCAGAAGGAAAAAAAAAGTATATTTTTAAGGAATGACAGTGATTTAGCACACTTTTAATTTATTAATATGAATAATAGAAATCTTAAGGTTCACTTAGACAAGATGTGTCATTTTTCTGACAAATAATAAATCCTTAGCGTATAAATCTACTTCTCGTATCTGGAGAAGCATTTATGGCTAATATTAAACCTTTAATAGTTAGAGGTGCACAGTAGGAAAAGTGGTGGTGAAGTATATACATTTAATCATATACATTTTAATTGTAAGAAATTAGTACAGAAAAGATAATACTATTGCAATAGAAAGAATAAAAACAGATGAGAAAAAAATAAATTCTTTTATGCTATTGCAAAATATATTTTATAAGTAGTTTGGGGTCTGAATTCCATTCAGAATATGTATTCAGATGAAGAGTAGAGAAAATATTTAAAAGAATTGTAAAGAATTGAAATATTTTAGACTTTCTTAGATTTTTCTTATAAAGCCACATATAGATCTATGCTAATTTATTGTGCTTTGACATCACTGCATGTGAAAAAAAAAGGACAAAAAATATTTGAGGTTATTCAGGTCCTGATTTTTCTTTTTTCTTTCTTTTAAGGATATATATCTGAAATCAACACATAGGTATTGTTAAACTGAGTGAAAGAAATATACTAAATTTTCTTACCCCTGACCTGCAAGAAATGGCTGAGAAGCTGTTCTGCAGAATTCTATATTTTTTGGGTACCACTGGGACTGCTTAGCAGACATTTTGATGTAAAGGTCAGGAAAGTTCTCAGTCATTGTATGTTAAATAAATATTTAATATGTAGTATTTTGTGATCAAAATAGATTTAATTCCTCTATAATCCTAAGTTAGTCAGTCTTTCTAAGCCTTTGCATGCCACTTACAGAAGACAGCTTATGATTTTTATTTCTTTTAAAATTATTATTCTACTCTATCTCTCTGGCAGTTCAGAATAGGGATTATTAGTGCATATGAAGTGGAAGTGATCTTTTGATTCTAGTTTTCCAGCAATATGTCATTTAGCCCTCTTCTTAAACTTAGCAAATTCCAAGGAGCAGTCAGCTTTCTGCATGTCATTTACTCTTGCCTTTCTAGGTTAAAGGTTGCGTATATTCCTTCTGTGCTTAGACCTATTTCTGCCATATTTCTGTGTAGCAATTCTTTCCTGTGACCTTGTGTGTCTCCAGGTGAAAACAGTCCTATTCTTTTGGTCTTCACTTACAGGATAAGATTTCCCTTTTTCATATTTCTCTTTGATGAACATGCATACCCACACCTGGACCTGATATCCCAAATAAAACTCTCTAAGACGTCCTGCACTAAGTAATTCTTGCTCTCTGATGAAAATATTTATCCTAACATTAGGATTATATTCGTCTTTGCAACTGCACCAGAACACTAATTTACAGTCATCCTATGCCATGTACCATGTTCAGTGCTTTTCTGTAATTTTCAACTCTAGAGCTTCATAACTGAAGGGTTTTGTGTTAACCAGAAAAGTGAGTTTAAATTTATTGTAGTAGGTTTTTCTTTATTATTATTACAGATCCTGAAAGAAGGGGATACAAGAAATTTTGTGGCTTGACATTTTCCCCAAGCAAAGGAAGAAATGTTCAACACAAAGTCTAAATACATTTAATTGTTACTAGTGAAGTAATATTAAGTTTTACATTTAATGCTGTTGTGATAGAACAATAAACAAAATAGCTATATCTGATTAGAGATGAAGATTTAAAAACTGAAACATGCTCTTATAATATCCTATATCTTTATATAAATATATATGTAGAATTAAATGGTCCAACAATGCTCAAGTCTGGACCCTGAGTTCTTCTTTGGATATGAAGGGAGTAAATAATCTAGAAGAGTTTATTTGGTGCTGACAAAAAAAGTATTTTCAGAAACAAGCATTAATTCTCCAAGTTCAGGCTACTGGGCAGCTTTGACCACTGAGAGTTTTATGCTCTAGACCTACCATGGTTTGCTGATAAAGGTTTGGTTTTTTTCTGCCAATGCTTAATTCAAGAGCTCTAACAGATTAATTTAGCATGTTATATGTAAAGCCTTCACAAATTATGTTGTTTTCTAAATATTTGTATATTATTGTTTTCAGAATATGTTTGAAAATAGTAATTGTCTTCAGTTTTCTCCTACTGTCCTTAATATTTCTTCTCCAAAAAAAATTAAGTATGGTGACAAGTTGTATTCTTTCCAGATTATTTTGTCAATGTTTGTTCCTGAAGCATGTATCATATGCAAAGTGAAAAGTTGGTTAATTGATGTTTTCTTAATTTTTAATTGAAACATTCTTCAGTAACCAGCATCAGTGGTCTCCTCCTGACATTCCTGAATTATGACATTCTAAAACTCAGTTCCACATCCTATTAAAGTACTCATGTGTATCATCACTAGACATATTAAATAAGTTAATTTAGAAATAAGGCTTATCAAAGATGGGGTAAAATGTCTTATCCCTTGACTATTTAGAAATGAGTGGAGGAGAAAAAAGAAATTATGAGTATGTCCATAAGTTTTTTCCTTTGAGTTAAGATTCTCTTTAAATCTTCTGTAACAACTTATAACATCTTTATTTCATCTGATTTAAAATTTAATGTCAATATAAAATGCCTAAATGTCAAGTCATGGCCAAGCATATTTAACAACTGCACAACTGACAACTAGAAGATATTCCTATTTGAGCTCATTCTGAATAAATGGTCATCTGCACATCATAAACCAGCATCTCAGCAGGAAACAAAGCAAGCGTGAATATATCTGTAACTGTATGCTTGAAAGGTTTTTGAATAAATAACAACACTGTGACAGAAATGTTGAATGTTTTCAGCACTTAAGAATGTGGTGTGCACAGTAACTGAATGTGTGTGTGTATGTATTTTTATATTTATATGTGTATATATATATATATATATTTGTGTGTGTCTATGTATATATACATCAGAGATTGTGGGATTGCCTTGATGGGGTGCCTGCAAGACTGACAAATCAAACCATTTAAAAAAGTTAAAACTGGATTGATGTTCATTAAGGATACACATGAGCAATGGTTTGTTTTTAATGACCATCAGTCATTAGATTCTCAGAGAACCAGTCCTTAACTATCTTGCTTTGATCAGTACTAAGTAAAGCTCACCAGGATTGATGCTGGCTCTCAATGCTGACTGTTGTCTTTGGTCCTCATAGGTCTTAGCCATGAAGGTTGAGGTCATCAGGCCTGAGAGCTGGAAACAAAATGCACATAATTTTCCTTCATTTCCTTCCCTCAGACAGTGTAAGGTTCTTATTTGGTTGGGTTTTTCCTTTTTTTGGTTGATTTTTTGGGGGTGTATTTTTTGTTTGTTTTCATTTTGGTTTTTTTGTTGGGTTTTTTGGTTGGTTGGGTTTTTTGTACTTCTTGCATCCTCAAAAGAATAGAGGAAGATCCACCTGTTCCAGGCCTTTTTTTGCTTTTGCCAGATGTCTTTCTTGCTTCTTCCAACTCTTCAGTTCTTAAATTGCACATTTTGCAGCGTACACATTTTTCTGTGCTCTGCTTGTGTAGCTGTAATGCTTTTTAATACGAGTTACTATGAACTTGCCTAATCAACATCTGCTTAGAGGGGCACCAACACCCTGATTTTTCTGCACTTGCTTTATGGAGCTCCTGGAGCTCATTCTCTGTGCCAAGGACAACCAGGGACTACTGATGTGCCCAGTATGCTGTGCTGACCTTGTCCCATCTCTCCCAGGTCATGGCTACTCTGAATGTTGAAACAGAGGAAACTTTCATTCAGTAATGAAATTAATATGCTCAAAATCATCCACAGATTTAGAAACAGGACAAGAATTCCTCCTACATAATTTCAGTAGAAAGAAAGATTTTTTGGCCTTCACACACATATCTACTTCCATGCTTTTTCTTCTCAATTTTGTTTTTGTACTTATGTATCCCCCCGGTATTTTAATGTCTTATGTGGCATTTGAAGAAAGTTGCAAATAGATCCAATAGAGATATATAAGATATTCCTCCCTCAAAATACATTTCCTATTTAAGTAGTCTACTACTACTGGTATTAATGGTAGCTATGTTTCCTCTTTAATGAGCAGTATCTGTGGTTAGTGTCTGAGAAAGATTATGGAAGAATTTAGGAATGAATACACTACAATAAAGAACCTTTTACAGTAGAGACATGAAATAATTATCTTGATTTAAAGGATATTAGACTGATTAAATACTGATATAGTTTTCTTCACTCAAGAAAGCATAAAAAGCTTTTTATATAAGGCCAACTTTTTGAAAGTCTGCTTGAATTTCTTCCAGTCTAATCGGGTCCTTTGGAACTGTCTGACTCCTACAAAGAGAAATGTGTGTTGGATAATTTTTGCTTCCATGGTTCCATCTCCTCTGTAAAATAGGAGCGTTGCTTCTCTAGTGCTACATGTTGCCAGAACTTTACTTTTCTATGTTTTTAACTTGCTATGGTGCTACTCACTGCCAGAATTTTGCTGTGGATTTTAAAGACCGCCAGTGTCACTTGTGTTTCTAGCAGCTGATTATTATTTCATGAGTGAACATTAGAGAAAATGTTTTAGGTGATTCAGCCTTTGGAATCCAGTGTTGTTGGTATGCATATTGTGGTGATGTTCATTTAAGGTTACACTAACATTCTACAGAAAGGCACATGGATAGACATAGTAGATTGGCTAATGGGAAGGAATGCCAGGAGTTACAGTGCTCTAGATAAACAGAAAGTGAAACTGCCTTTTTCAAAATAGACAGGTTTCAAGGCTTTTTCAGGTATGTTATACACAGTAAATGCTAAGTAAAAAGCCTGGAGAATAAGAAGTCAACAATATTAACCTCTGTGGAAGATTTTGTGAGGAATCATCTATTATAATCAGGTTAGCTGACAGTGACATGCTTTGGTTTATCCCAAGCTGGGAAAGGATGGGTTTAACCCATCAACGCTTCGGCGCTTAGGGCATTCCTGTTTGTCTTCTGTTTCAAGTAACAATTTTGCATCATGCATACTGTTGTCCAATCATCTGGATGAAATTTAAACATGGAAAGGAAAAAAAAAAAGAAAAAAAAACCAACTTTACCTGTGTTGTCATTTGGAAACTGTTCATTATTGGTTTTGACAGACAGTGAAATTAATGTGTCAGAATGTTATCTGAATTTTTCAAAGCATAATTAAAGTGGTTTCTAGCTTTAAATTCCAAGATGCTGTAAGTAGTTCACTTTTAAAACTGACACTTGGGAGTATGAATTAATTAAAATTCAAGTATACTGAGGTTTTCCATGCAGCCTGGAATTTTTTCCATTCTCCTATGAAAATGCACAAATTTCAGAGGCGATCAATAATGTTTGATAAAGCTAAAAAATAAAATAAAAAAGAGATAGGTTTGATAAATGAAAATCTAGCTGATTAAAATATAAAGACTAAGGATAAAATCCAAGAGGGCTTTATTTCCCATTACCTAGAATTGTAAAGGATTATATGGAGAAATTCCTTTTCAAACTGATTTTTAAAGATTGATCATTCAGTCCTTTAGCTGCATTGTAACTGATTGTGTACTTTAATGACATCCCCACCTTTTTGCTGGTTTTATTCTTAGTTTTATCTACTGTTTCTTGTTACCCAGTGTACTTATTATCTCTTTCCTACAGAAACAGGCTTTTTAGATGAAATAGTAATCATAATTATTGTATGTTATCATAATCTATTATTCTTCTCTTAAAGAAACAGAATTGGAGCTACCATTGTTGAAGAGGCAGTGGTTGTGTATTTCTAAAGATAACATCACAATGTATATACTTAAAAAACATTTATGTCCATAATTATCTATGAGACTAATCCAGAAAAGTATAGCTTCTTTTCCTCATCTCTGTTCAGAAGGATTCTCATCTGGAATATCTACAGAAATACCCTAAATAATGAGGGAGACATGTTCAGTCGGGATTATTTTAATCTTAAAGTATGCACTTTCTACTGTTGTCTTTCCAAGTCTTCACCCAGCATTTCACTGGTTATGCAGTGGGATGTGTTATTCAATGGTGAGACAGGACAGAGTTAACCATCAGTTTTAATTGCAACAGCACAGATTTGTCACATTTCTGCTGATAGCTCATTGCTCATACTTGTTTTCTCCTGATATTACTAAATGGAAAATGCAAAATGATATAAAGGAGTTTAGAAAATGGGCACTGTATGCTTAATGTTTCATTTTTTAGGACATGAACATGTAAAAAGTAACTAATATACATATAAACTAATGAACATGTAAAAAGTAACTAATCTTTTAAAAAGTGTGTATATTCTGAATGAATGCAAAATTCTAGATCTTCTTAGGTCTTAAAGTGAGATCTTAAATGGTCTTTCATACTCCATCTTCAAAAGGAAACAAATAGACGATACTGAGAACCCTAAAATTATTAACTGTTAACTGTAATTTCAGGTACACTTTTTTCTCAAATACAATTCCATACAACATATACTTGCATTATGTATGAGCCTAAGGAGTAAAGATAACATTTGGTGTGTTTGGTAAGATTTTAAATCAGGAAAAGCAAACAAACAAGCATTGAAATTTGTATTATTGGATGAGATATAATAGTGGAAGAAATGGATGCCATTGATGTCAAGTCAGGAAAACATCCTAGGATATATAGTAGATAACCATATTTTCATTGAAGTATGTCTAATACTGTTTTTGTTAAAACATCAGGCTTTGTATAATTGTCTGTAGTGCTTTCCCCCCTCTTTTAATGAATAAACATCAAAAAGTATGCACTGTAACACATAACAGCTAGCAAAGTTTCATATCATTTCTTTTAAATCAGGGAGGTGAGTTTTTCAGAAACATACCTTTATAGTTAGAAAAAGTGTTGTGTTTTCAAATAATTTTCTTTACATATTTGATTCTCTTTTATTTAATACAGTTTATTGCTGAAAATGACATTAACAAAAATATTACTAGAACCTTTGATACAATCATATGCTTGCTTGGTTCATTTGAATTCTGACTGTTTCTAAATTCTATTTTTCTGTGGAGCAGAAACCTCTGTTCAAAGTCCAAATCTCTTAGGTTTTGTTTCTTAACTACTGCCAAAACTAATGCCTTCCCCCTTTAAAATAGTTTCTCTGTGGAATTCTATATGAAATTACTTAGGTATATTTCAGTAACATTTTCAGTCTCACTCAGTTGAATTTATTTGCAGTTTCTTTATAAGATAATGCCTTTAAGGTAAAGAAAATCATTGGACATAAACTTCATTCTTAATCTGTCCATAGGGATACTATATTAATTTATTTCCTTTAAAAATTATATTACAGTTATATTACAGTTTTACTACAGTTATACTACAGTTTCAGTACTGTTTATAACAATTTTAAAAGTACCATAATAAGAAAAATTTTTAAAAGGTATCTCTTTTACAAAAACTGTATCTGTCAGCTGTTGAGCTGATCTGATTTAGAGATCAGCACAGTTTGAAATTTGTTCAATATATTGGATGTATCAGACAACAAATGATTCAAGATTTACTCCATTTTCCTCAGAATCAGTAATTTCTATTTGCACAGAAGAAAGAGATATTTTTAATAATATATGTTTCTCAATGGAGATTTCTGACTCAGGGTATTTAGGTATGTATTACATTTTTTGCAAATAATTGGCATGTATCTGAAATTATATCAGAAGGCTGGTGTGAATTTGCATGCATCATTATAGGATTAGTGAAAGTTTAGTGGATATGCAAGGCTCAGTTTTAAATAGGAATCCAATATACTGCCCTTGCTGTCTACAGGTTGGATTGTGTTATCTTCTTTGTGTTCTTACTCCATTACCATTATCTCAATATTGAGGAAAATGCTTGTAATATGCATGCTACAAGCATCAAACAGTCTTTCTGAACTATCAGAAACTCAGTGGAAAACTCATAATTTTAAAAAATGTGATGGTTTACATCAAGAGGCAAAATGCAATTGTAAAGGTATTGTATGTTGTTGGATGTAATATTCAAATTAACAGAAAAATATTGCAACTGTTCATAAAAGAATGTTGAATAAATGCCTTTTAATGGAAACTGTCACTGACACATCATTTAAATTTTGTTCATCTTGAGGAACATGGAATCATAGAGTGCTTTGGGTTGAAAAGGGAATTAAAGATCATTTCGTTCCAAATTTTCTGCCACATGAAGGGACGTTTCCACTAGGTTGCTCAAACTCCCATCCAACCTGATTTTGAACTCTTCTGGGGACGGGACATCCACAGCTCTTTTGAGCAACCTGTTCCAGTGTCACAAATTCCTCACAGCAAAGAATTTCTTTCTAATATTCAACCTAAATCCATCCTCTTTCAGTTTAGTATTTAGTTTATCCTCTTTCAGTCATCCTGTACAGTTTATTATTGTTACATTTTCAGCGGGTTTTGGGAAAGCCTCACAGGGCTGTTTGGTTTATTTGTGCCTGTTTGTTCTCTGAATGTTTTATACTGAAAATCCAGAGAGAAAGTCCAATCTATAGAAAAGGTAATAGAAATAAATTACACATTGAGCAGCTTGCTCTTAAATACTTCAAAGAATATTTTTCATCTAGTCAGAAACTTTTGCTTGGAAATGGTTCCCAACATCATTCTATTAACTATTCCAGCCTTAATACTCAGGCATTATTGCTCGTGGCCTTTCCACCTTTTATTGCCTGATATGACTCTTCAAATTTCTTTTGGATTTAGAGAACTCCAGAGAATCCTAATGTCTTTGCAATTGGGAAGAAAATGATGAATCCCTGAAATTATAGTCAGACTCATGTTGTCTGCTTCTATCTTTTTCTAAAAAAAAAAAAAAAAGATTAAACATACATTTCTATAATGTTTCATGGTTTGAAAACTCATGGATAACACCTATATTGAGGATTCATATAGTGCCTGTATATTTGATTCTTTCAAAAGACAAAGTACTCTTGAAATTTCACACAAGACTGTGCCTCTTATATTTGTTAATCAGAGTATCTGTGAAAAAATTAAAATGTGTGAACAGGAGTTTACAGGCAGGAACCTTATAATCTACTTAACAACACAGAGTTTTAATCTGACAGTCTTCCCCTGAAAAAAGAAATATTGCATGACTATATGTGTCATCCTTAATCTCAATTTGATCCAGGTGATGTCTAACAAAAATCCTAACAAAAATAGGATTTGTTCCACATGCAAGGTGTATTGTGTATCATCGTAGCCTGCAATATCTTTCTTCTGTAAAGCTGTCATCCTATTCTTCTGATAAAGTTTTTAAACTTCTGAATTTAAACTTTCTATTCATTTCCACACCTTTGTTCTCTCCATATAAGTGGTTTTTATTGGTTTTGCATTTTCTCCTTGGACATGTAATAGGTATTTTGAGATAGAAGTAACCATGAAATTGAAGCCTGATTTGGCTATTTTTTTTCCCTACATAGTGCCTGATTCTCAGAATAATTTGATTTGACTTATATAAAGGACTTCAAGGAAAATTAAAATTTATGAATTTTAGAGAAAAAGCAAATGTCTCCTAGGAGTGCTTTCCCCTCCAGATTTGAATATTCATGGCAAAATTCTGAATAAATTACCAATATTCTATTAGTACTTCAAAATTTGAATGTTTTGATTATATGGTTTCTTTACCAGAAAATAGTGGTGGTGGGCAAAAACCTTAAACAGTCAAATCCTAAAAAACATATCCTTGAGTCAAGAGAATAGATTTATGCATCTGTGGGTTTTTTTGCTGAGATTTAGAGATTCTGTGTCCTTTTTATTTAGGCACTTTAATATCTAAAAAATTGAGAAGCAAAGCTTACACTACTGAAGGTGTAGTAGCAAAGAGATTGCAAAAAAGAAAAAGTGTAAACAAGGTGATGCATAGTCTGTGACTCCACTGCTCTTCTGCAGTAGCTGTTTTCCTAAGAGAAAAATTGTAGTGAAGCAGTATTATTCTAATTAGTTGTTCTATTACTTTTTCCTTGTACTGCAGTCAGGAACTGACAATTCTCGATTGTTTGCTCCATATGCACTCATAAGGCTTCACAGTAAGTACAGGGAACTTACATTTTCTGCTACCTTATGGAAGAAATTCAAGGACAGGAAGTCTGAAATTTTCATTACAGGCTTTTTTTGCCTCCCCATTAAAATAATCCATGAGACTATAGCATAAACGTAAATCCTAAAAGGAGAAAATAGCACTCTTTCATATAAGCAAAAGATTGTTAAAAATCAAACCCTCATTCTTAGCTGTATCCATATATTCTCTGCTGCTGTTGAATCTATACTATTCTCTTTTTCACAAATGCCTACTGATGCATATATAAATGTATTTGGACACACTTTCTTTCATTGTATTTACCTTTGCATCTTTAGAATCTTAACTGAAGCAAGAGACCTTTCAGAATATTTTGAAGAGATAAAAAAGCTTTTAGGAAGCTCGAATACTAAATAGGTAATCAATCAGTCATATTGAACCTGGACATTTAGTATTAAACATTATTATTACCTATTGTGATGTAGACTGCATTTATATGAAAACAAAATGTATTGGCTTTTCTTCTTGACACATAGGAAAAGGTAACAACTTTGGTGCTTCTTTTGGCTGTAGCTTTTTTATTAGTGAATATCATGAGAAGCACCAATCCAATGCACAACTGAACTTAGGGGAAAGGAAGAAAAAACGGTGTTGTTTAAAGTCTCTTTTTATTTCTTTCCTTGTTGAAAAATGTAATTTGAACATAGCTGTCTGTGTAATCTCAGCTGAAGGTATCTAGATGAAATACTCAGGAAACACTGAGTTTCATTTTGGCAGTCCATTCATGCAAGCTGACACAGATAGGTTATTTTTCATATAAATGAGAAACTCTCTGAGCACAGAAATATTTCCATTTTTCACGGGAATTCTCTAACTTCTGATTTGTAGTACAGAGTGGTAACATTGCACATTGTCTACTGTAAGATAAGCAACTGCTCAGCTTTGGCATGAAGAAGCATACTTGTTTTAAATTATCAAACCCCTTGTAAACTGCTGTCTATTTAAAGTTGTCTTGTGTGCATTAGCAGCATTTACACAGCATTGCCTATAATGACTTTCCCTTGGCGTTTTGCCACTGTAAACTATTTAGTAATTCTCCCTCTTAACCGATTGCCAATGGCAGCTGTCATGCTAATTTACAGTAGATGTAAGCTCCTAAAAGTTAACTCTAAAAGGTAAGTTGGTTCACCTCCTTGAGCAATTGAACAATTATTCCTCTTCCAAGAGGTTCTGCACCTCCTTCCTGCAGTGGTAACTATCAACATCTAGGCCTGTACTTTAAAACTACAGTGTCTGTGTCTGGTTTATGTAAAATCAACTTGTAATTATTGCTTCCATTCTTACTTCCATCTTTTATCTTCCTTGTCTTTCTATTTCATTCTTAAAGTAATTTCCCGCTCATTAGCTGAGTATTTTCAGCTGGGGTGGAGAGAAAGATATGAGGGAAAAATCAGAAAGATTCAACTCTCATGCTGATCCAGAGAGGCATAAAATGGTGAGACAGTCTAAAATAGCCAAGACCAAAGGAGAAAGCCAGGACATCTCAGGCACTTTAAACTATACTTTTTTTTTTTTGCTTAGAATTGAAAAACTGCCTTTAGGTTGATACAACAATATTATGAGGTTTTTAGTTTTTGTTTTCTTTTTTCATAATTTTTCCCCAGGTTACAAGAATTCGACAGTTTTTAAAGTTGAAATTTTGGTTATCTACAGTTTTCTTACAATGGACTATATTGATCAATGTTTAAATGGGCAACCTGACTCTTCTGTCGTTCCTTTTAAAAATGACATGGAGAAGGCAGAGGAAAAAAGTACTGAGGGAATAGTTTAGGCAAATGTTTTATAATTGCTTTGGTGAATGACTTCAAATTATCACCTTCTCAGACTTAAAAATTTTCATGAGGACTCAGAATTGCTACAGCACATTAAATGCTGATTATATTTGCAATGTATTAAAGCTTGATTTCTTTTTGGTCTAGAAGACGTACTAACAGAACTGGATATGTTTTAGGTTGGTAATCTTTGATAGTTACTAATATCCTTACTATTAGGATGAATTACTTTGCATCTCCACTACGCAGCATGAAATTTTCTGATTTTTTCTGATCATGTCATGAGATTTTCTGAGTTTTACTATATTACTGAATCTAGCATTACTTGGAATATTTCAGTAATGCTTCTACAGACATTTAAAGAGGGTGATGCATTTAATGTATTGTGCTGCCTTTTGAAAATTTTCCCCAATTATTCATTAATACTCATTGAGTCACTCAAAGGGTAGACTCCAAACAAATTTTTTGGTCAAATTTTTGCATATGTTACAAAGTTACATAGAGTTTAAGGAGCCGCAAGCAAGTAGTAAAAGTCAGCTGGTGATATGATTATGGACATTAAAAGTTGTGACTAAGGAAATTATTTTTATTTCCACTTTTACTAGTAGACTAGAAAATATTAGACTTCTTACCCAAAAGAAGTAATGGAGAAGGAATTTTCAGACTTTTCTATTATGCCAATGGGTATCTGTTACAAATTTCAGTGAAGTCAGAGAAGTTTCTTAGTTTTCTTTAGGTTTTCTAAGCTTCCTTCTTTGGCTAGGAACTGTGTAGGCTTTTTTTTATCTGCGTTTTGTAGTTATAGATTTTTTTGCTTCACCATGAATGAAGTCTGGAATAAAGAAACTGAACAGGAAAAAAACGAAATATGTTGGTCGTAATGTGGAAACCAGGTAGCAGGTAATAAAATTGAGCGATCAGCACCTATAAAAGTGGAAGAAATGTGCATGTTTTTCCATTACTATCAGATTATATTAGACTCAAGGAAATGACATGAGAAACAAAGCAATTATTAGCCTATAAAATCATATAGAGATGGGAAAAAAATGCAGCAATGTGTTGATATTTCTGTTCAGCCTAGAGCTGAACAGTTTTTGATTGCTGCTAAAAGTTAAAGGAAGTTGATGAGAGAGCAGAGTACTGGAAAAGTTCAAATACTTCAACAACTGACAGTCTACAACATGATATAGCAGTGAGAAAAATGTGTTTGTTTTGTTGCTGTACCTTCATCTTAGCATCCTCACTCCTTTGGTGACCCAGATGAAGTGTTAACAGGATGTATAGATCGTCCAGTAAACGTGTGAGAAGCCACACTGCATCTGTCACTGTCACTGAAAGCAAGTGCTGAAGGAAAGGGGTGGGGGGGAGCGCTTGTTTTGTGGGCAGGCTCTGGACAACGGGTGAGGCAGCCCTGCCACGCCGCTGGCAGCTGCTCGGGAGGTTTGCTCCTCAGCTGCAGAGAGCTTTTCCCGTCACAGCAGGGACAGCCAGCTGACTCACAATACAGGCTTCACAGATCCTGATATCTATCAGCTTTGCAAAAGCTCGCTCCAAAATTCAGTGACCATTTCTTTTAAAAAAAAAACAAGAAACAAACTACCCCAGGAAGAATTTGTTGGAAGAGAGATTGCAGTTATCACAGGTATCAGAATGGGACATTTTGAAAAGTCTGTCTGTGTCTCAAGACCAATATCAGATGATTCAGATGAACTTATTATTAATAATTGCATCTGTTTTTCCCATCTAAAAATCGAAAGATACTCAGTTTCTTGATAATTGTATATTAAGTGCTATTGCAATACACTGGTTTTCTGTAGTTGTCAACAGTGGAAATGGGTTTATTAATTTCATTCATTTTTCTAGTATAACTAACTGTAATCAATAGTGTTTTTGTATAAGATGCATCTATTGCTTTATATTATGATACCAAAGTTCATCCAAGTATTTTAGTCGTACATCTTTTAAAAACATCATGTTTTATTTTTTCAGACATAGTAGAAATCCTTGTCTCCTCTGGAACTAATTCTGATACTGGATGTGAAAAAAATTTCTTCAGAAGATTGCCATATTCTCAGATAAAACTTTCTTAAACTCAAATTTTAAACAAAAAATTTCCTGGAATGATGGCATCACAAGAGACTTTAAAAGCTGTCAATCCTTATTAAGTTGAGCTTCTGAAGCTGATAAAAATGGGACCTTACTCCTACCAAAAAAGGCAATAATTGTTACCATGGTATTTTGTCCCACAAAATCTGCTTGATTGTAAATACTTGCTAGAAGAATAAATACATGTAGAAAAACCTCAATCTGAAATATTTACCACAGCAGAGAGCTAAGAGAAGTTACTCAGAAGAGCAGTCCCAGAGTTTTGCTCCATATAATTTTATGGGTAAGACTAATCTTTTTTTACTGTCTGTGTGGGGAGCCTGCAAAGTCTGGGTGGTTCAGTAAGGTACATAAAATTGAGTAACATGAAACTCTTGATTAAAAGAAATAGGTAAAAATGCAATAAACAATGGCATTATGGATGTCACAGACACTTCAAAGTGTTTGATATAGCAAGAAAAAAAAGGAAAGGTCACTAATATAAATCAGTAAATTTGAATGGTCTTTTAAAATTCTGAGTTATATTCATGAATAGTTCTAAAAATCCTTGAATCTTAGAATAGTCTGGGGAGAAAGAGAACCTCAGAAGTCATCTAGTCCAACTGCCCTGCAATGAGCAGGGACAGGGTATCCACTATTTCTCTGTGCAAAGTGTTCTGGTGTTTTAACACCCTCTCCATAAAAAAAAAAAAAAAAAAAAAAAAAAAAAAAAAAAAAAAAAAAAAAAAAAAACCCCAACTTCCTTATATCTAACTATCTTCTAGTTCAAAACCATTACCTCTAGTGCTGTCACAACAGGCCCTGCTAAAATGTCTGTGCCCATCTTTCTTGTAGGCCCCTTTAAGTACTGAAAGGATGCAATTATGTTACACTGAAGCCTTCTCAAGGCCAAGCAATCCCAATTCTCTTAACATTTCCTCGTAGGAGAGGTGCTTCAGCCTCCTGATTGTTTTACAGCCCTCCTCTGGACTTGCTCCTACAGATGTGTGTCCTTCCACTGCTAGGGCCCCCAGAGCTGGGTGCAGCACTGCAGGTGGGGTCTCACCAGAGCAGAGCAGAGCAGAGCAGAGGGACAGAATCCCCTATCTGGCCTGGCTGGCCACACTGCTTTGGATGCCGCCCAGGACACTTTTGGCTTTCTGGGCTGTGAGTGCACATTGCCAAGTCATGATCAGTCTCTCCTCCATTTTCATCCTCAAGTTCTTGGCAGGGCTGCTCTTCATCTCTTCATCTCTTCATTCCATAGCCCCTATTAATACCAGGGATTACCCCAGCCCAGGAGCAGCACCTTGATAAACCTCAAGAGATTCCCATATGCCCACTTCTCAAGCTTGTCCAGGTCCTTCTGGATGCCATTCCATCCTTCAGGCTTGTTACCTGAAGCACTCAGCTCGGTGTCACCTGCAAGCATGCTGAGGCTGTGCTCTATCCCACTGCCAATGACACTGATGAAGGCATCATCTGTTCCAGTCCCTGTACAGACACCACTTGTCACATTGGGATATTGCAATATTGACCACTATGCCCTGGATGAGAACATCCAACCAATTCCTGATCCCACAAGTAGTCAATATTCAACAATAACTGCTGATTCTTCAGTCATGCAGTGAATTGATATTTTTAAGCTTCCTTCCCTAAACAAAAGAATTGTCTCTAAAAATGTTGTTCATATCTTGCAAATTATATTTAAATAAGTACATTTTTCATTAATAAAGAACTGGTATTACTTTGCATGGTTCAGAAGGTACTTCTGCAGGGACCCTTTTTATTTACATGTCAGGAAAGTGTTCCAGTTTTTCTCATGTGTTCCGATGGCTTGTCATAGCTGACCCTGTCAGAGTTATGATATATTTGGATTTAGTCCTTGAAGTAATGTTTTTATAATCTTTCAGGCAATACTGAAGAGTCCTATTGCACTTTTATTGCTTTCATGTCTTCATTGTAGCTAATACTTTTTGTCTTCACCCCTACTGAAAAGTGCATTGCTCTGACAGTGACAGTAAAAACAGACATTGGTGTGTCAGTGTTGTGAATATGTACACTGTCTCGTTAGCTGCAACACAATTCTTAGCATGTCTTCTGTCATTTATTTTACATGCCCTTAAAGTAACCTGGGTAGAGGCTGAATTCTTTACGGCTCGTGAACAGGGTGCATAAAAGAGTGGCTGCTATCCACACACTGCAGTCAACAGGAGAGGCAGAGAAAATGGAGTTGAGACACAATGCCCCTCTGACCCAAATCGCAAAACAAGCACAGCTAAACTAACATCATAATTTGTGCCACTAGAGGTCACAGCAAACTTACTACCTGCCCAGAGCAAAAGGAAATCAGAGAAATAAATTTCAGAGACAATTATTTTCCTACTCTCTTTTCAGGACAGCAGTGCTACTTGCAGACAATTTATAATAGGTTTGCTGCCATAGCCTCAGACTGATCATGTTGGGAAAAAATGAAAAATGAAACACGTACGTACCTTCTATTTCAGAACTAGAATGCCTAATTGCAATAAGAAAAATGTTACAGTGTTAATTGGGATGCTTTGGTATTTGGCCTTTTTTATGCAACTTAAATAACTCAGAACTATAATGGAAAAATTGATCAAGACAGTTTTCTTCATGACTTTATAGCAGTTTAAATTTTGACCTTAACTCTCTGGCTTTATTATAATGAAATGTGACCAGGCTGTTTTTCTGTAATATTTGAGTTTAATTATTATGGGAATCTGATGCAAAATAGGACCGTTCTAGGTACTTTAAAGTAAACTTGAAAAAAAAAAAGAAGTGTTCTATTAAAAGGTTAACCTTTAACTTCAATTGTTTCTATTTGTTCTCTTCCATTCCTCCATGATGTCTGGCAGGACCTGCAATAAATTAATAATATGTTTTCAGTTAATGGAAGCTCAGTATTTGCAAACTGACTTAATTTTTCCTTTGAATCAAAAAATAACCTGGGATGGAATTGGTTAACACTTTGTATATACTGCACACCAAAATTTCTATGTAAGCAGAAATGACAAGATGAAAACATCATACCTTGAGAAGAGACTATATTTTTCTGTGAAGCAGAAGCAAACAACTCTTGTTCTTGAGGTTGCCTAAGTTGCCCTTAAGGCCACAGATTTAGAGAGGTCTGAGTACTGTGCAGCACCACAAAAAAGTCACTGGACAAATGAAAGAACTTAAGCATAGAGGCTGTGCTTGATGAACTTATAAAAACTAGCTTGTCAATAGGGAATTAAGCTTTGTTCTATTTGTCACTTTTAATTTTTTTTTAATGTTCATTTCAGTAAATCCTTACTGTGTGCCTCACCCTTGATTGCTAAATATCTGTCTTTCTTCTTCCCCACACCAAACAGATTTTAACTGTCAGATAAAAAAAAAAGGAGAAGACTCCTCACACATTCAAAATATGTAAATATTTTATACAGAGATCAATATAAAATAATAATCAATCAGTCTAGATTAAGCAAAAGCCGAAGATGATAAACTTCCTGCCCCGCCACTGATTTTTTAGAAAGGGGTATTGTACATTCCCTTATGCCCAGCCTTTTTTTTTTTTTGAGGAGAAAAACAGCTGACTTCCTCAGAAAGGAAATTATTTCCTTTCCTGATTTGAGAAAATGAAAAGAATAAGAATTTTAAAGAAGGTGGAATTTGGAGATATAAAGTTCTGCTGCTTGTTCAAAATTTAGAATAGTATGTGGGCTGACACTGATTGACAGGATTTTTGTTTCATTTGGTGAATTTGCAACTTTCAAAATTGATAAAGTTAAAGGAAGAATGGAAATGCATTCCTTCAGAGATATTAACATGGGATGAATGAGGCAGATTCTTTTAGGAGCTACCTACATCTTGTTGCTTCTATGCATGTGAGCTTTTTGCAAAATTGTAGCTCATTCCAAAACATATACATAAGCTTCCCTCTTCCACTTGCTTCCTCTCAGCCCTTTCCCTGACATATATATCCTATATATGCAAATGCACTTACATATGTTGAACCCATCTCTGCATTTTCGAGTAAGGTATTCATGAAGTAACTCTCACTCCATGCACAAACAGATCCAGATTGTTTGTAAACCCAAACAGATGACACTCAAAAAGTCTGTGCTGGGGAATTCTGCTTCATCCACATGTTGCCTGCAGAATAACTTCCTTTTATTTCCCTTCAGTTTGGATCTTACTGGCTTAATACAATAACTTCTACTATTAGATGAGAGACAGAAAACCAATTCTCTTCAGTCTATTGTTTATTTAGGATTCAGCTCTTTTACAGGTAGAAAAGTACAGTCCACTTAGCCATTCCCAATGAGAAAATATTCTATAACGTTGATCTTTCTTCTTGCCCTGAATTTACCTCTCTGAGCTTTTGCACAAGTTTTCAGATGGAACCAAGCTACACAAAGTTTTAAGGAGGCAGGTAAATGAGGGATTTATTATAAAGCATAATTACATTCTTTTTTTCCCTCTGTCTTTTGAAATACTTAATAGGATTTGATTTGGGTGTTTTGATTGATGTTAAACAGTAAATTGACATTTCTCATAGAGTTCTATTTTATAATCACATTTCAAAGGTGGTCTCAGAGCTGGCTTTTGCTTCATGAAGTAAATACTTTTTTTCCCCCAGACAGAATTTCTTCATATATGATGACTTTTACTTGAAGTTTTATTGTGCAGTCATTCACTTCATAAGTTTCTCACCTTAAGTTGTTCTCATTTGTTCTTGTCCATTCTGTTCTGAAAAAAAAACAACTTTAGTAGAACACTTCTCCTGTTCCTCACCCTGTTTTTCCAAATGTTAAGCACAACAAACGAAAGTGAAAATTGCCCAGTGGCCCTTCTCCACTCCTGCACTTTACTTCCCTATCTCCTAAGCAATTATTTATCAGTGCAGTGACATTGTTTTTATGAGAGGGCTGTTTCATTCCTTTCAAAACCTTTTGTAAAGGCATTTTAGAAAAAACAGGTAGATGGCATGAAATGGATGATCTCTGTTCCTGTATCTGTTAGACCCCCTCAGAGAATTCTAGTAGGTCTGAAAGTCCTGATGTTTCCTTTATGGCCATTTTCATAGCACCTGTAAAAGATGTCAAGCCAGTTGTTACATGTCTCTCATGTCTAAATTTAGGGCTTCATTTCGTCTCTTTAACCTAAATATTTCCAAAAAAAGTCATTGCTGTTTTCTAATACTCTGATCGTCTCACTATGTTTATTACACTCATTCAGTTCAAATAGGATGATTAAGGTTCTTTTATACAGTTAAGGTTTCTCCTTTATAATTGAAGTCTCTTTGATCTGCCTACAGTAGAAATTCTTGCCCTTTTCAGTTGGGCAGTAAAGAAGACTATTGCACCTTTCAGTATTGCACCTTTCCCATTTAAGCTCAGAATTTTCATTCATATGGATTCTAACTTGCTTGTTGAGTTGTTAGTCTGCTCACGAACTTGATTTTAATCTCTGTTTTAAAATGCAACAATCAAATACTTAATGTATTTCTAGACTCTGTTTAGACATATAGTTTAACACACTAGCCCTTACGTCTTTAAGCGGGACATTTGTTCAGATCAGCAGTCTGTGGGCTTAGTAAAGAAGAAAAAAATGGATTTTCTGATGATTATTGCTTCTACTGTCTTTACAATATAACAATTCAGTCATCACACTTATTGCAGAGAATTGGAAAACAAGCATTCCTTGTCACAGAAAACCCTCACCTTGTTCTCCAGTAGCCCCTATCACCTAAGACAAAGTCTTGAAGCAAAGGTGGATTTAATTTTTTGGTGAAAGTAGGCTTATTTTGTTGATGAAGCTGTGCTATTAAGACTATCAGACTGATGGACCCAAAATAAGATTTGTGATTGAGTGATGTTTTTTCAGAGCATTTAGCCAGCAAAAGCCCTAATTACAGCATTCAGGTCCAGTGCTTGCTTACATACATTGCACTTTACCCCATGGCTGGTAAGAACAAGATGCATAAGCACTCCCTGAAGCAAACAAATTTTTCTATTTACAGCAGAGATCCTGTCATCAGTGTGCCACGGAGTCAGGTTCTCTGCTTTTTGCTTCTCTTTCCTTGCTGTGCTTTGAAATGACTGGGGCCGCTTTTCTTATGCATGATACCATAATCTGTGTTGTCTTTATACACTAATTTTGCTCTGAATACATTTTCTAAATAGGGCCCTGTGGGGGACTTATCTAAGTGGAGGCTTGTTTTGTGCATTTTGAATGATTTTACTTATGCCTAATATGCTCAGAACAGCCAAAGTAACATTGCTTTTGATATTTCCAGTAGCGAAGCTTTACTTGCTTACATAATTGACACAAATAGAGGCAGCAATAGTTTCTAAAGCACCTAAGTTTCCAAGAGGGGATTTTGTGTTTGCTTGTTTGTTTGTTTTCCCTTTAGACTTCGTCTAAACTCCCTATTAATATCTGTTGAAAATTTTTCCTATCATCATCAATTAAATTCAAGTTTTGCCTCCAATTTCCTGTTGTATTTTTGAAAACCTAACTTATTGTGCTTCGCTTGCTCATTTAGCAAATGAATGCACCATACAAATGCACGTATTTGTTTATTACTAGAATATAATGCAAATAGTAATTATGACATTTTTTCTTTTACACAATATAATAAATTTGATGGTTCTGAATTTTAATGCATAGTTTTTGCTGTTTAGAAAACAAAATTTATGCTAAAAGAAAAGTGCCATTCTATTAGTTTTTTCACAGAGGGACAAAAGTGTCATGATGTGATCTTGAGGTGGACTTTTCCTTGTCTTGCACCAATAATTTCATAGAAATAGCTGATGTAGTAGAACCTAGAACACTTTTTTCTGTCCTGTATCTGTGCCAGACATCTCTCATATTCTTCTGTACACACATTTCTAGTGTTCTCTTCTCGTCCTCCTCTAATTTAAAACTTTATTCATACTCTACCCTGAATGGTCCAATGATAATGTGTTGATGTTTATCAAATTCATTGTCTCTTACATGACAATCTCTGCAGAAGAAATTGCTTCAGAAATTGCTTTTAGATGGTAGTGATTTTCTGTGTGCATCTCTCCCCTTGGGTGATCAAACATTACAGATGCTGTGAATTAATTTGGTGCTCTGCTGTGTGTACAACCACTGTGATACTACAGCACTGCTTTAACATTATTTTTTCTTCATCACAGCGTGAATGGAAAAACCCAAACTATTTTTAAAAACCTCAGGAAGAGAGTAAGAATAAAAACATGCATTAGATGTGAATCATGTGTTCTTACAAAAGTAACTATCCTTGAAGTTAGAGGAAAGCTAAAGGGAGGGACTTTAAAGCTTTTTTCCATGTTAAAGTTTCTGGATTAGTCTTTAGATACTGAGTTAAGATAAATATTTCTACACATCAAAAATTGTGGGCAATAGTAATACGAAGAACAATACGAAGATCTGTGAGCTGATCTGTCTTCAAGTGTTCACCTGGCACATATTAATGCTGGGCTATGTAGTGCTGTATGAAAATTACACTGCTTCATTTTGAATGAGTTTCTACTTCTAACCCCAGGATCAGGGAGGCATGGTCATGGTCATCTTGCTTCCATCACCTACATACTCACAACCACTGCTGGGGAATGTCTTTGTGATAATGTATTGCTGAGTGTGTCCTTGGACATAATTTTTTCTTTGTGGTACAAATACGACTTATGGCCTTCCTGGCATTTCTCTGCCTTACTACAGATCACAATCTATTCTGTTTAATCTCTCACTCTCCTTTTGACTTCCTGCACTTTGTCCTCACTCTAGTGATGAAGGCTGCCATCGGCCTCTGCACGTGAAAGAGATGGTAAGAAGCAATGAACCCCATGAAGGTCTTATTTTTACACTTCCAAAGTGAAGATTTGCTGGCATCCGTGCCTAGTCTTTGGCTTGCCTCTGTCCTACATTTAATGGAATCCTCCTCAACTGATTGATTACCTTTAAAACTTGAATTTTCTCATCTGAATGGGAAATCACAAACTGTGACCTCCTAAAGGCAAAGTTTTTCCAAACATTTAAAGGTGCATAGACACATAGATGCATACATATGTTCTTGTGCTTTTCAGACTAATGACAGACCAACCAAATTTCCAGAGTACATCAAATCAAAACATAAATATAAAGGGCAGCTCATAGCTGCATCAAGATAGAACGGAATCTGTTTTATTTTGTGTCATCTTCTAGGGTTTCCATAATGAATTACCACCTTCATTGTCCCAAATTTTTCTCAAATTGTTGAAAATGAAAGGTACATTTCAACATCCAGTGAGCTACAGTGTTCCATTTAAAGTCTCAAGGTCTCAGAGATTAAGACACCATTTCTGCATGACTCATATAATTCTAAGAATACTTTTTACACACTATGATAAAACAGAAAAAAGAGGAATGCATTCTCAAAAAATATGTATGACTGAGTCTGAGTACAGCCATATTAAGAATAAAAATTAACAGGAAAATATTAAATATTCTTGCCCTGAAAGAAAATCCTTATTGCTAGATTTTTTTCAAGAGGATTTTCTGTTTGTTTTTGATAAGAAGATAGTAAAACTTGGAAAAAAATCTTTTCCAAGAATTTCCTCTCTGTACATTTAAGAACCACACAGAAAATTGGCAAGTCTATGCTTTAATGCTTTGCTAAATCTGTATCAAAATCAGAGACTCCCTCATATGTGCAATCCACTTCCTTTTGCCCTGAGGAGACAACAAAGAAACAAAACTTTATGCACTTAGATTTCTGTTTGTTTTCAATTTTCAGTACTAATACTTGTCTATGATTCTCCGTCCATTTGTCCTTTATGAGTCTGACTTGATCGAAACATTGTTCCCTCCAACCTTATTCCTTGTAAGTTAAAGATGGATCAGCACTATTCTTAAATTTTTGAATACTCTATTCTATTGCTTCTTTTTCATGTTAGTAGGACAAATGCTTATAGATCAGGAATGTTTTTAAACTGTCTCTTTCATTTGTGATTGTAATTCTATATAAGAATAGAGAAACAAATACAACCAAATTAATGCTACACAGGCTGGATTCTTTTAAGTCCTAATTTTGCAGAACTGAAAATAATTATGGGTAGCCATCTAGAATCTGAAGCTGTCTGGAATAATGATACCTTTTAAAAGAATATTTACCTAGTAAATGTTGAAAATCTGCATTCTGAGGTATGACAGTAAGAGTGGTTAAACACTCTCTTGTGCATTCAACTCCAAAAAATCTGAAGAATTTGAAGGCAAAAGAAAAGCAGAAATTAAAAAATAACCAGCATGATTGAGAAGAGCAAGGGAACAGTTATAAAATGATCAGAACAATAAAGAGGGACAAATTATAAGACTATCTATTGTTTTTAAATTTTCTGTTAGGTATTTCTTAACTCTGTTAGCTTTTTATCAAGTTGATAATAAAGTTTGAAAGAATCCTAATACTGCTGTAGATTCATTTCTTGACTGAGTTGAACAATACAATCAAAAAAGGGAAAGATTTTTCAATAAATTTTGATTTTGAAAAAAACAGATGACACTGTCATAATGAAAGGTCAGTCAATATTTTCTATTTCAACAATGTTCCAGAATGTTCAAAAGCAGTGGATATATATCAACTATATATATAGAAAAAATCAGGACACAAAGAGGATTTCTATCTAAAGTGATTTAAACATCTTTATGATTTTTTAAAAAAAATTGCAATTAATTAAAATTATTTTTAATAACTTTAGAAACTATGAATAACAAATAATATCTGTATTCCTGGTGGATGTCAAACCTTGAAGTCCTCTTCTGGTGTTCAGATAGGATAGGCACAAGGAGACCTGAAATAAGGGAAAATATTCAATCCAGTGAATAGATCAAGAATTTCAATACTCTCAGACAATTAAAACTCATTTGCCTTGTGTTTAGTGCTGAAGAGATAAGTTTGGAAGGTAGGCTGAATATGCTAAGAGATATCTTCTCTTTTTCTAGGATACAAAAGTATCACTAACAGGACATCAGTGATAGAAATAAGGTTCACCTTTTCAACTCTGAAGCAATATAATATTTGTCACAGCTGAATAAAATTTAGTGTGTTTGCAGTTTTCATTATCTACTGGAATAATGTTAGGATCCCACTCCTGAAATAATATTAGAGTCTGATTATTAGGAGATGCTTTTTCTGAATGAAGGTGTAAACAAGCCCTTATGCCGAAGTCAATAGTATGGATTTTATTTACCAGTATGTGAGAGAGGGAGATAGAGAGAGATAGAGATTATAGGCACCAGCATGTGAGTTTCATATCTCAGGTATCCAGAGCCCTACATGAAGTTCTCACAACTTGGTGTGGCATGTGTGTAAGCAGTTGCTTCCTTTCCTACAGTTTGCCATGGTGGGAATTTTTGTATGAATATAACTGCCAGATCTGCTTCATCAGGCCTGGCATCTTCCTGTGTCTGAGCTTTTCCTACAGTCTGCACAGTGGAATCTTGTCCAGTGTTCTAATTCCAAACCATTCACCTCCATATAGGCCTGAAATTAGCACATTCCTGTTTGCCATCTGAGACTGTTGGAGTAGCTTTTCTTGTGGGAACTTCCTTCTTTTTTGCTATTTGAGACAATTCATTGCATTCTTTAAGTTGTAAGAGTGACAGCTGTCTCTAGCGCCTTGCCAATGTGCTTCAGTTTCCATGAAGATTTCTTTTGTCCAAAGGCATGAGAGAATCATTATTTTTTGTTGTTGTTGTTTTCTATCCTGATCTACTTTTTCTTCTTATGCCACCCTTCCAATTTCTTCTTCTCCTCTGTTTTTACTCTGCAGAAGCAGTACAAGATCCTGTTATGCAGAAGTCTCAATCACCCGCGTCTCTATAACTTTCATGTCTCAAACAGAACCAAGAGTGACAATGTACTTCAGAGGAAATTCAAAAATTAAAAAGGATAGGTTTGCAGTGTCTGGTCTTAATTCAGCATCTTAGTCTTTTTTTATTTTATTCAGCTCCACCTGCTTACTTTGTTTAGATTTAGTACCTTAATTTTCTCAAAAATCCTAGAAGGGCGACATTTCTCCTATTTTGGATCACAGCAATATTGAAAATCATGGTTTTACAAACATCCTTTAAAATGAAAATGAAGAAAATCTCTTGAAACTTTCACTGAATTCTCAGGCAATAGTGCAGAAATATTTATCCCTGCATTTTCCCTGTATCATTCAGTAGGCTTTTTCTAACAAAACATAGGCTTTATTCAGTAAAGATTGCTAAGACACTACAGAAAAATTAAAACAGCCTATTAGGAGTTGCTGGTCATACTTGCCAGGTAAAGGGAGCATAGATAACTCTTACATTTTTGCTAGTTAACAATAATTTAAGACACACAATAAATATACTGTGCCAAGAGCACCATTTGGTGTGAAACACTGTGGAGAGGAGAACTTACTAAAGGCAATAGATAAACTCATGTCAGGTTTTTTAAGGTATAGATATTTAATTTTATTGCCTTGTCCTCATGAAGACTTTTAATCAAATCTCTGTTACAGTCCTCTTCTAATGGGAGGAAAATCCCAAAATTTTGAGGTTTGTACTTTACTTGTCTTTTGGTCTTCCCTAGAACTGTTCATGGCAGCTTAAATAGGTGATTTATTTTTCCATTGAATCCCCATGATTTATTTTCAGCTTGGATTGAGTTTCTTAGCTTGTAGATTAACTGTAGGACAAAAAAAAAAAGAAAAAAAGCAGCTTGGATTAGCTTTGATTATTTTTAAATCTCTTTTTATCAGCTTGTTCTACTTTTCTTACATCATAGATCATATTAAAAAAACCCACAGGTATTGTAGATTAAAATCTAAACTCACATGCCAAAAAAAAAATTAAGACGTTTTTGTCTTTTTCCATATAATTCATTGTTCTGCAATATTGTAGATCTTATTGTAGAACTAATTTTGCTCTCGTCAAATCTTAGGAACAAATTGGATTTTGAAAATTGTTTAAAATAAATTTACATAAGGCATTTATATATCTTTTTTTCTTCAAACAGCAAAAATATTATAAAACTAGGACTATTTTTTTTCCCTTTTCAGCATCTTTGCTTCTTTTGAAAACTGTTCTTGGGTTAAGGTAAAAAGCATATTTTTAACATGGCATTTTTTTGACAGTGAATACACTGTATCATTAACATATTATCAAAAACATCTATAAAATTTTTAAGAGTTAAAGAAGTAAAGTTCAATTCTGTGGATTTTTTGGCATTTTATTTCATTTTCCTGATTCCTGGAGAATTCAGGAAATATTTGCATTTAAAAATATAAAATTACTTCTGAGACACTAAAGTCTTATTTTCCACAACACTTTCAATTTTTTTTCTTTGAAAATATGTATTTTCTAATCAAACCAATTTGAAATACATCTTGAAAACATTTTTTTGTAGATTGTTTACCCATCTCTGCCAAGATGAATAGTCAGTTTGAAATAAAAAGCTCAGTTTACACACTTGGAAAAATGAAGTATATTATAGGAAGCCATCTATGGGAGTTTTTCTGAATTATCAGAGCTCAGTCCTTGGTCTCCATTTTTTTTCAACCTGTACCCTGATATTATATCTTTGTTTGCACATTGGTGTCAGTTCTCACTTTGTTCTTATGACTGTTCTGTGCAACAACCTGGACCCATTTTTGTAGAACATATAAAGTAATATAGCTCCACCCATTTCACTGCAAGGTGAATGACACGTGAGGATTTTCTTCCATCTGTCCATTTATTCATACTCTTCTTTGCTTCCTTATTTGCACTCTGAATGTATTGGAAAAATCAAGCAGGTGACATTTTCAAAAAGTCAAAAATTTGATGAATATATAATAGCAACAGTAATTCTTCATTACATCATCACTAGCCATGTTCATATTTTATTTAGCTATCAGAGGACTTAATCAATTCTCCCATTTAGAAAACATGTACATATTGAAGTCCAGTCTGCCTTAATTTTATTTTCCCTGGTTTGATCTCCACAAATAACCGATAATCATAGAGTCATTTGGGTAGAAAAAGAAGTTTGTGAATATCAGATCTAATTGTTAATCCAGCACTGCCAAGTCCACCACTAAACTGCATCGCAATAGCCACATCTATGTGTCTTTTTAATACTTTCAGGAATGGTGACTCCACCACTTCCCTGGGCATCCTGTTCCAATGCTCAGCAATCATTTCTGTGTGGAATTTTTTCCTACTACTCAATCCAAACCTTCCCTTGAGCAGCTATACGTCATTTCCTCTTGTCCTCTAACTTGTTATCTGAGAGAAGAGACCAAACCTCACCTTTTGACTGCCTTCTTTCAGGTAGTTGTAAAGATTAATAATAATAATAATAATAATAATAATAATAATAATAATAATAATAATAATATCCTTCTTTCCTCTAGACTAAACAACTCCAGCTCCTTCAGCTGCTCCTCATAAGACTTGTACTCCTGAGCCTTCACCAGCTCTGTCCAGAAAAGTTCCAGCACATCAACACCTTTCTTTCAGTCAGGGACCCAAAATGAACATTTCAGGATTCTAGGTGTGGCCTCACCCTATTAACAAAAGCTAGTGAATATAATGCAGAAATTCTTTAGTTTGGCCTAGATAGTTTAGAGAAACAGGTTAAAACTGAAGATTAATTCTAAATTTGATCGACATACACAAATTTGGGAGTTACTCTCAGCTGACTTAGGAACACTGGGAAAATTGAGGAGTGAATAACTACTGTGACACTTTGACTTTCTCGAATGTTCTTTATAGATCAATTCTCAAGCCTCTAAGAAAAGCTTTGTCCTATAGGCTGATGTGCAAGATAAAAATGAATCATGAATACACTGTAGCTAAATAGAATCAGGGAAGAAATTATGACAAAAAAGAATAGTGGAAAATTTTCCTGAGATTTCAAAGATCATTTTAAATTGTGTTAGAATTGATTTCTAGTTCAGAACCTTTTTTCTTGAACTCATTAACTTGGGAGAAAATGAACCATGGGTCTTGAGAGTGATTACATAAAATTGTAGTGAATATGAACAAAAATCCCAAAATAAAACAGATTGTTTTTCAAAAAAGATATGTCAAGTTTTCTGTATTCTAAGTCAGATTGGTGACAGTCATGAGAACACTATAGTGATAACTAAATACTAGAAGTAGAGGGGTACATTGATGTAATAAATCCTTCTGAGCAATGTAGGTTGATTCCTATTAGTAGTGCACAGAATTATTTTCTTTTTGCTGTAGTTTTTGAGATAAATCAAGTATTTTTTGTTATTACTTTAATTGCCCTGTATATTGGATTTTATATCTAAGTGACTGAGTGATTGGGTTCTCTGTTCAGAGTGACATTACATTACCTTGGCTATTTCTTAAAAAACTACTTTTGCTTTTTTGGTTTAGATTAGAAAAAAAATCAGTTCTTTCTGTATAATTTCTTAGTAATAGAATATCTTGTGACAAAAGCTGTGATAACAGGTCTTATCTATACTGCCATACAAACCTAATTATAAATACATTAGGGAAATGAGGGCTACTGTTCATGAACCTGAAGAATGGTGATGTGAAAAGAAAAATGCGTGAGGAAACTGGCAATGGTTTTGCCCAAATGTTTGCTAATCCCTTGCTATAAGAGCAATGACAGCCTGGGGTAAATCTTTCCAGTAGTGTGGGATCTCAGCACATCGTTC
Source organism: Agelaius tricolor (assembly GCF_023055355.1). Classification (NCBI taxonomy): domain Eukaryota; kingdom Metazoa; phylum Chordata; class Aves; order Passeriformes; family Icteridae; genus Agelaius; species Agelaius tricolor. The sequence goes on along the minus strand of NW_027269262.1, from coordinate 20,092,262 downwards.
CCGATGTCCAGAGATGCCAGGAGAACCCTTGGAGGGTCTCAAAAATCCTGGAATGTTGCCAAGAGTGTTTGGTGGCTTGATTTTGATCCATCCACAGAAGTAACAAGAGTCTGAGGACAAGAGAATCACTTTAGAGTACAAGGTGTAAAAGAGACACATTTAGAGGGTGAGATATAGACTTTAAGGTTTTTGGTACAGGGGGGTTATGGAGACAAGATGGAGGGATCGGGGCGTGTCTTGTCCTTCTTCTTTCTTCTTCTTGTCCTCCATCTCCTGTGATGATGTTGGCACTTAGAGATTGGTTTATGGTGAAGGTGCACTTGCTAACATGGGCGAAAAGCATTGGGAAATAAAAGTAAATATTGTGTACGTAGATTTTAGTATAAAAAGACATGACCGCCCCGTGGGTGGTCAGAGAGTGCCTGTGACTGCTTGCAGATCAGACCTCTGTTAGGCAGACAGAAAAATTTTGTAGATAAGAAATAATAAACAACCTGAAGACCGAAAAACTGAAGAGTCCAGACTCGTCCTTTGCATTGCGCCCACCAAAGAACCACCCTACCCGTGTCGGGGCAGAGACAGACAGCCGGACCCGACAAGTAGGAAAAGTAGTACTGGGAAGCCTGGATAGTCTTAAAATTTGAGCTTGAGGTCTACTATTTCCCCAAAGTGATTTTATAAAGCAGTCTTGCTGGAGCAGATTTCAAAGACTCAGGTGTTCTGGAATACTAAAACTTCATTTTCTCAAAAAACTATTTGGCTAATTACTCTCTTTTTATCAGAGATTTTTTTATTACTGCAGTAATATGGGAAGTGAAAAACACCACAGAAATTGTCCTGTATATCTATTTAATAGATATAAATACATCCCGCAAACACTATTTAAACAATTGGGAGACAGAAAATGAGATGATGCAACAAAGATACTTTGTAATCTCAGTTTTGGAGCTTACTTTATCTAAATTCTGTTACTAATGCTGTTCTCAGTGATCCTGAATGTCATCACTTTACTTTGATAACTAAGATTGGCAGTTCTAACAAAAAAGCTGAGAGATGCATGCTTAATGAGACTGAACTTTTCCCATCTCTGGAGGTATTCCTCTTCAGGTCAGGACTTAGACACATGGATGGGTTAGTCTAAGAGTGTTTGCATTATTGTTTCTAATCTAGTATTCATTCTCTGGATTTACTAGTGCAGAAATTATTCCTCCAAGCTTTCAATCTGGCAAACCTCATTAGTACTAAAGATTTCTAGTATGTATAGGAAAAAAAAATTAACCCTTTGCTTTCATTTACCTTATTGCTAATGTAAGACAGGACAAGTTAAATACTGCAGAACAAGAATATCCTCCCAAAAAGTAACCTTTTCATGGTAATTGCAACTAGAATTGATAAGAGACTCCTAAAATCCTCCTGTTCCTTCCCAGTCAATCCTGCATCTACATCCTGGAGAATTCTTACACATACAAACAATTTAATCTCTCTTTTTAATTATTAGAGACCAAGCAGTGACCTATGATATTATTTATCCACTCAGTCCTGCCCTATGATTCCCACAATTGCCACCTTCTAGCTCTTGAGCATCTGAGCAACACATTCCTCTCCCACAACCTTTACAATCTACTTTCATGCATTTTGTAAAGCACCCCTGAGTCACTGCATGCTTTACTCAATTTACAGTGTTCTCAGCACAAACTTACTCCATGCAAATGTATTGAAACTGTTCATTGAACATTTACCTGCTTGAGGAGAACAGTTTCACCAAAAATATTTTGAAGAAGCAATTAAATGCATCAATTCCAGTTCAGTTCTGTCTTTAACATGTATGTTTTTATCCCTGAAATGTCTATAGTAGACAGAATGAGATCAGACATAAAAATCACATCTAAATTCATTTTTTCTCCATATTAATTTTATTGACCTAGGACTGCTTAAGAAGGGGTATGGATGCACATCTCTTAAAAGCCTAAGGAGTTGGAGGTTGGTCTGGTTGCAGCCACAATTAGAAAACTAGGAGAAAAAATATTTCACTGATCTCTGAGGCTTCTGCAATGGAATGAAATTGGTTGACTGGTGTTGTCCTAACTAATCCTAGTAAACCCCTTCTATTCTTAGTACTGAGAGCACTGTGGGGGGGAAGCAGCTGCCAAGAATTCACCTGTGTGACCTGGCTGCCAATTTTCAATAGAAAGTCAGAGCAAGTATTCTCAACTATCCTCAAGGTAAACACTAATAATCACAGGTACTTGGCATCAGCTTACTGGTTTCATCTCTTCCAGTATCCTGTTGTAGCTGTGCCCAGAATCCCCTGTTTAAAGCCAGACAAGAGAAGAATGAGACAGAATTTGTGAATCCATATTGAATTGCAGAGAGAAATGTCCTTACTGATCTAAGGTAGTGCCTGGCTACATCTAAAATATGTAGTATCTGACTGGGTTTATTTTTCTCTCACCTGCTGACAAATCCTTTCTCCTTCCATCACAAAGTACTACAAATGTAGTACTAAAAAGGACACAGATTCATCTTGTCTGCTACTATCTTTCTGTGAGTCTTTTTTATGTATATGCTACTTTCTGATGAAACTGCAGGATGTGTAACATTCCAGTGGCAGTGGATAAAATCATTCAGTGCTACTATGTGCCATACTTATTAGTGTGCAAGAGTATTTTAATGCATAAGCAACACCACACAAATTGCCTCTCCTAAGAAGTAGGGCACCTTTCACTGCATTTAAGCTTCAGCATAGGAGTAACAACACATTGAGAGAATGGAGTAAATTATTCGTGTAAGTTGGGTTCCTTCCTTCCTTCCTTCCTTCCTTCCTTCCTTCCTTCCTTCCTTCCTTCCTTCCTTCCTTCCTTCCTTCCTTCCTTCCTTCCTTCCCTCCTTCCTTCTTTCTCCCCTCTCTTTTTGCTTATGAATTATGAGAAGTGTAGTTGTACGAACAAAACTACCTCTGTCTTAGTGCTGACTGTGCCAGATGCTTCCTAGTTTTCCATCTGATCCCACTGGGGGGAGAAAAAAGTAAAACAGTCATGTAAGATTGCACTAGCCTCATTGTAGTGATACCTTAAGTTTTAGCTTTCATATTTTCCAGAGTCTGTACTGCATTAGTATAGAACTCTGAACTTCATATAAAGTAAGTCAGGAAGTTCTCTTCACAATTTAATTAGACCAAAAAATCATTTTCCAGCCCAGTAATCAAGGACACCATTGCAGCTTTGATCCCAAAAAAATATAAACAACAGCAAATTGAGGAAAGCAATCTGGGAGGATGGGACTTCAAAATCTGAAGCTGTAATTGGACGATTAACCCCAATAAGTAAATGGACCAAAACTTATAAAAGTGTGAAAACTTGTGAGGCAGTGTCCATCTTGGGTGTAGCCTTGGCCAGGCTCTTGTACTGCCCAAGGTGTATCTTTTGAAGGCCTTTTTTAATACATGCCTACTTTAACACTGTCTAGCCTCTGTTCTAGGTAGCCTCTGAAGGCATCTGTAGCTTTCCACTGTATTTATTCTTTCAATTATCCTGTTATGGATTCCTTAGACTTTGCTGGTTTTATCTGAAAATTACAAGGATTTACACTGTATTTTTTGTGCAATGTCCTAGGGATTGCATTATACCAAACACATTTGAGAAGAGACAGTAAAGTTCAACGTAAGATCTGGGGTTCAAAGAAACAGTGGAGATTGTTGGAAAGCTAGATTTTGATAAAATCAAGGTCAAACCTAAAAAGAGTAAAGCATGATGGAAATCAGCTGAAGAATGTAGACTTCAGAGTCAGCCTACAGACATACGCTTGCAGTCTGTGCTGCATCTGGATTTCCAGTTGTGCCAGTTAAATAAAATGGTTTAAAAACTCAAGAATGGACTAGAATTGTCTGCCACTTCTCACCTGTACAATTGTAGCTCATGTTCACTCATAAACATTTCCTTTAAATGTATCACCAAATCACCTACTGAAAATCAGTGAGTTGGTGAAAGAGAGGAAGGTAACCCTTAAAGAACAAATACAGGAAATGATGTTATGGAGTTCCATGGAAACTGAATGTCTCCATGAGCCGTGGACAGCAATACTGGGCAAGACCTGGGCACTGCTTCCTTTGTCCATTCTGCTCTCAAATCTTCTCAGTTCTGGCCATCCTGCTGCCCTCCTCTCCCCTCCCTTGCCTTCTCAATTTCCCCTTAATGTCTTCATTTCTTGAGAGGGCATTTAAATATTTTTCACATTTTCCAATGTTTCCTGAGTATTCTTGAACCTGGCCATCTTTGATGACATAGAACAAAGTAAACTTTCTGGTTTTTTAGTCAATATTGACTAATTTCTATGGACACTATGACATTTTCCCTGTGTGCCTACATGCCAGCTCCGCATATGTGACAGGAGGTGCTCACATATTAAAAATCTCATCTGCCCTGCTGAAAACCTATTTGTGCTGTATCTGTTACTGCTGAGCTTACTGCTTTGTCTTTGTGAGCCATTATTCTCTTTGATTCCTGTTGCTAAGAAGTGGCTGTAGTAACCAAGCTGTTTATGTACTTGTGCTTTGAAAGGGAATCAGAACTGTTAAAAGTCTTTATTGCTTAAATCCTCCTGTGTAATATCATTCACGTCCCCTCATAATAGTGAGGATTATGGGATCTAATCATAACTCTATGGGCATGAATCTCAACCTTGATATATCTTGTAGCTGAGCTGCATAATGTCTAAGAAGCATTCAGCTCCTGCTGCGCTCAACATCTGAGCAACAAGAGAAGTCTTCCCATAACTCATACTTCTATTGTTATCATTATTGATATTAAGACTTCATTATTTTAATGCTCAGGTAATGACTTTTTTCATTATATTGCTGCTCAATATACAGTTTCTGTCATCATGGAGTTAATGTTTTTTAATCAAATAAGGGAAATGAGAAATTCTTTCTCATCTGCTGATTTTGGTATAATTAAGTAGTATATTTGTCTTTGGATGTTTTACTGCAAAAATGTGGCAGGCAGTCAAGTGTGCCATTTAGGAACATTAAATAATTCACTCCTCTGAAATTTTATCTAACAGCAGTCATTTTGAAACCCATTAGAATGGGCTTCATCAATAAATAAATAGCATATCAGCCAGTTTCTTATTATGCCAAAGGAACAATGTTATATTTAAAAGTGTTCAGATATATCTGCTTTCTGAATTTCATACATCAGAGATCTTTATGCTTCTCCATAACCTAGACTGCATTTTAATTTATTACATTTCTTAAAAACAGAGTACTTTTCCTATGCTTTCTCATTTCAAACTCTTACTTGACTGCTAGAACTATGCAGTTGCCATTTCCAAATAGTCTGTGTTTTTCATTAAAATCATTATTGGTGAAAGCAAAAATCTAACTATTATGGAGCCCCAGACAAAATAATCAAAAGCAACTTTGAAAGGTTAGCCTGTCCAGTCCTTCTTCACTAGGAAAAGGTTTTCATAAATTTTCACTGGTGCTCCTTTCAGTTATATATTTTACCCTGAATCTTTACTGAAGCGAAACTGGACTTTTCATTTTCAGCAGTCTGCCCTTGTCCACACACACACACAGACACAGACACAAAAACACAGATGCAATTATGCAATTTGAACCAGAGTTTCAGAGGTTGTAAAAGAGTTGTACTTATTCTGATCAGGACCACAGCCTGGATGTCTGGAGCCAAAGCCTCCAGGATATGCTGTGGCATTTGTATGCCCTTGGTCAACATGCTTCTTGGAAAAGGCCATGACAGAGTCAGATACAGCACTACCCCACACACCCACCATTCATTTTCTCTCTGCTTTGCCTATCAAGACAGTATAAGTTGTAAGTGAATCTAAGTGGGAGCTGGCTAGCCTATCTCTTTTTTTGCACTGGAAAATGATTTAACCTGGGTTGAGGTAAGGTGGGCAGCTCTCCTGTACAAGAAACAAATAAGGGAATGAGGAATATGTGACCACTAGTCCTGAGTTGAACATGTATTGTCAAAAATTTAGATATCATCGGAGGAGGAGAAAACTGAATTAAGCTTGTCTACTTAATACTTGTCTTCTGCATTATGCTTCACCAGGAGATGTCCAGGTCTAGGGTATTACTTTACAAGTATTTTCAGTATGAAGTTGCAAATCAATGATGAACAGAAACTTCTATTGAAAATACAGTGAGAATTTGTAAGGTAAAAGGCAGATAGTAAACTTTGGTCAAAATTTGCACTTCTCTACCCTATCAAAATGATATACTATACTCGTACTTTTGAAGATAAAGTTCCTTTACTTCTGTCCTTAAAAATGGTGGCTCATGAAAAATGCAGCATTCTTTTAAAAACAAGAATAAGATTTTGTCACCTATGACAAATAATCTTGTATTCCTGCAATAATACCTAGAAAACTGAAATATGCTGAAAGTTTTTCCTTTCCTAAATATGCTGGTAGGTTTCCAGAAGCTGTTTATAGATTTCTGGGACTTGTACATTTTTGTAGAAAATCGAATAACAGTTTTTAAAGTTTGTAACAGTGTCTTTGAAGTAAAGAAATACTCTGCACACTACAAACTGACAAGAACAAACTGGGTTGTCACAGCTTTTATTAGCCTTTCTCCTTGACAGCACATCTCACTGACTGTTAGGCAACCTCCAAAATAATTTTGTGCATGATCTGAGATGTGATAAACTATCTCTCCCTGTTACTGATGTTCTCTTTCTGCTCAGAAGGGTGGTATTAAATCAGATGGAATCTGAAAGGCAGGTTATTCTTTAGCAGTACTAACACTCGGTGTGTCAAACAGTGCAAATCATGAGTTATGAAGAAGAGCATAACAAAAGGGAGTAAAAAACATATGCAAGGGAGAGAAGATTTGTTGATTACTCAGTAAAATCTCACACACCTGCTGGTTTTTTTTTTTTCTGTGGAGCCACAGAAAAGGGTATGAACTCTAAAGAAAATGACAATTATGCATTGAATGATGTTTTAAAGTAAAAAAAAAAAAAATGTATAGAGCATTCAGGCTTTTTACTGGAGACAGCCTGGTATACACTGGCTATACATAGATATATATTGTAACTTAATGACCAGTCATCTCTATTGCTGTAAATCAAGTGTTCTTTTCAGACTCAAACTGATTGTCTTCTTTGGGGGAAACTGGGGGAAGGAAATCAGTTTCAAGGAAATTGATTTATTTCCTGTCTTCTCTTTTTTGGATGGTGGCAACATTTCTTCCCAACACTTTGCAATTTTATTCTCCACTTGTATAAACTGGTAATTGCCTTACCGATTTTCAGAAAGAAGATTTGCAAATGATCTGCAAGTTACTGCAATGTGATGGATATTTTGAAATTGGCCACGCTTTACTCCCACACTGAAGTTTGTGATTAGTGCTGCTTTTGCCATGGCTGTGCCATCCTTGCTGTGTTGGTAAATCCCTTTAGACACAGGTGGAATGCACCAATCAATGTCACTCTGCCAGTGTGGTTTATACCAGCTTCCACAGTGATATACATTAAACAAACAATCTGCCTCACTTGTAAGCTTATCTCTTTACACATGTTTTCCAGAATTAGCATGCATGAACTTCTCACATCTGCAGTAGCTGAGTTTCATATCATCAAAATTTTATACTGCAGAGAGCACATTGCACAAATAGTCTTTGAGAAAATAGGACTCATTCTTTCTGATGGATTGAGGCAGGAAATCCAGTGTTGACACTTCTGAACTCCTGGAAGGACCAGAAACACACAGTTTATGGTCACAAGTATTTACTTCAGTGAATCTGATCCATCACTTCTATAGCTGATAAGCTAAGATGTGATATGCTACTGTCTGCTTTTTTTTCTTGTTTAAACAACATTCAATTGTGAGATTATACTACCAATAATTTTGTTAGGAAAATAGGGCGTTGTCTTAATTATTATTGACAATGTGATATGCTGTGTCATTGATTTTTTGCAAAGATCTCCAAAAATAAGTTTTTGTTAAAATAGCTCCGTATGGCTGAAAAACTTCCCAGCTGCAATTAAAAAGGATTAATGGAATTTTACTGATATGATATTTTTAAATGGTAAATTTTTTAAATCTAATTTTTTTTTTCTTATAAAAGTCCTAGGGATGTCAGGTGCAAATAGAATTAATCTAACCTATTAAAATATGGTTCTTACAGGTCAAACTGTTTCCTGTTATGGCATTATTTTTTATCACATTAACAAAAAGATCACAGAAATATTGTAAATGCAACAGTGATTGAAAATGCCAACATAATCAAAACATGATTCTTTTTATGGCCCATTCTAGCTAAATTTCTTTCCATGTTTCCTTATAAAAACAGACAAAAGAAAATTAATCTTACTTTACTGTTTCTTGTGGCTAAGCAATTAATTAGAAATATCCATAAAATTCTAGACACCTAAATAAATCTTTTAAATACAAACCCATTTATTTTCCCAGTCTCTGTGACTGTAATATATACTAGGTTGATATGCAAATGTGCATGATTTCCTAAATATTTCTTTTGTCTCTCTTCCTGTCCTGATGTGCTCAACAACAGGAAATGCCAAATCTTCTTTTAAGATTTATCTCATTTAATATCATTTTTGTTTGAAGATCGGTGGGTACATGTTAACTATAAACATATCTCCCCCATATGATCCAAATTTTCTATAATATTAACTTTTTCTTTGATCCATGTAGGCAAATCAGCAAAATACCAGTCACTTGGGAGAAAATTTTGAGGAAAAAGAAAATCTTTGGATTTCAAAAGCTATAATTCTCATGTGCAGTAATACAATACTCCTGTACTGAAGGTTTTAGACAGCCTGATCCTACAAATCTGTCAAAACCAAAATTGCCAGCATACTCATCTTATGCTCAAACACTGGATGTATTCAAAATGGGAGTTTCTCTTGGCTGTGCAGTGGCTTATGGAAAGGCAGCAGAACTGGTTGTAAGAGCAGTTAGGGACCCTGAAAGACAAGCTGGTAATGTAAATGGGGTTCTAGAGTGATTGAGTGCTACTCAGTGAGTGAATTTTTTCCTTTATTCTGTAGGCCTGACCATGCAAAATCATCACTTCAATGCATTTTTGCTGTGATTTCCTGCATGCAGCTAGTCACAACTTCTAGCTGTATGTTAACAATGAATACACAACTGACAGCTGACTGTAATAAGCAAACTTAGAAAGCCTGAAAGATCATGTGTGGAAAACTGTACCTTTATAGCATATGTATCCATAGAGGGCACTTTATAAAACTAGATCTCAAGGAGGCAAATTGTTTTAACAAGGCATTTTGCAAGTATGTGCAGAGTCATTGACTTGCAGTATATCCTTAACAGATATTAAAGAAGTGTGTCTTAATTAAACTCTTTTTCATGACCATATTTGCATTTTAGTGTTTGTGTTCCTGCTTATGAAATAAAGCAATGGATGTTTAATGTATTGCAATTCTACAGATGCACCCTTGTAGCTGTTTTATATTCCTGTAGTTAAAATTCCATTACCAGTTCTAATGTAATCCTCTAGTTTATACAAATGTTCACAGAACAAAATGTTGCAGTCTAGTATGCTGTCAATAAAGTAAACACAAGCTCAATATAAAATGTAATTGAATTCACCAGTTACAAGCAGATTATTCCATCTCTGGTTTTTTTTTAAGTAGTTTGCATAAAAATACAAGTATAGTAGTAGAGCTCCACTGTTAATATTGTTTGCCCAACAGTTTGAACAGCTCTTTTATGAGGGTGAAAAACAGTTGTCATACTCTGTTGTGTGATCCTGCTTATGTATGAGAAGTAAAAATGCCTTTTATTTCCAGGAATGCCAGAAGAATGAGAAGGCACTAGGCAGTTACTGACTTTGATCAGCTGTTAATAATGTCGTCTCTGTCTTCTGCTTCTCTTCTTGTTTACAACTGTTTCTTCATGTTTTCTAGTGTCTTTCTCTATCAGACAAAGATTTTATCCCTTATAGAAATCACTATTATGGTGTTCATTTGAGGAAATGTACTACCCTGTATAGTACTACCCTGTCATGTTTATAAATAGTTTTTATTGCTCTGAGTTCATTATCTGAAAAGTAGTAAAAATACTTCAAGACTTTAAAGAGGACCATGATTCATTTTCAGATCAAAGTAAAGATAATTATATTTTTAATGCATACACTAATATATATAACATATATATTTAATATAATTATTACATATTATGTAAAATAAAATAATATGAATCATTATAGAAAAGGTATTGTAATATTTATTATGTTTTGTAAAAATCATAATATGGCAGGGATAAATTATTCTTAGATACATTTTTACATGTGTTTTATATATCATATAATAATATATTATCAACCCTAAATTCCCAAGATGCTACTCATAAGAGATTCACACAAGTATATGAATTTTTGTAAGAAACTTAATATTGTAGAACACACACAAAAAAGAAATATATAAACAATGCTCTCTGATTATGATATTAAATATTTGAATAGTAATTTAGTTCAAAATGTAATATGCTTGATTGTGACTCTTTAAAAACCCTCTCAGCATTTCAGAGGAATAGAAAAAATGTCATCTTTAGCCAAAAGATAATTAATTATTCAGAACTTAAATGAGGCAGCTATGTTTTCTCTCTATATATTCCATATTTCTTCCTCTTTCTCAAATTTATTATATCTTTTATAGTCCTCTGTTACATATGATTTATATGAGAAACAGTATGCTGTGATTTCACAGTGTTCAGCTGCTAGATAGTGATGTGTCCTTGGCACTTTCATACATTTTTCATCCATTTTTTCATATCTGTGACTCATGTGTGTTTCCAATGCTTTTCTTCTAAGAGAGAGACAAACAAGCTTCTGTTTCCAGGGAAATGTGGTTCTCCTGTTTTCATTCATCTATTTCTTAAAAGCCATTAAACCCTTTCATGGGTGGCCTTTTTCTAAGCTTTTTTATCTTTTAGAGTGAGACGTATGTTTTCAGCAGATATTCTCAGCAACTTTTTCATTTACATTGGTCTGTTCCAATGAAGCCAGAGGCTTGAAATTCCTCTTATAAAAAAAATAAATTTGTGTTTGGATTTATTGTGCACTTTTTAAATAAATGATAATACATATTATTTATTTTTAAGTAAATAATTGTTTCACAAATGCTGCCCAAATGGCTAGATTCAGAAGACTTATAACTTATAGAGAAGTAACAAAAGGAAGAAAAGTATTTAAAGCATTTTTTTTTGAAAGGTTTCAAATATGGGATTAAACATTTCAAAAAAAGAGAAGCTATAATTTCATAGGTGCGGAAAGCAAGATGCACACAGAAGAGTTTCACCAGGAGGAGAAGCAAAGAGGTCAGAGTAAAGAGTGCTAATCCATATAAGAAAATAACTGGTGGTGGCTCTTGTTGATTGTATTGGAACTGATTAATTCAGGTCTATTTTTCAATTTAATTATTAACCTGGTTTGTGGTATGGAATGAGAAAAAAGTTATTTTTTATTTCAGAGTTGTGCATTGCATTTCCAGGAGATTCATCTGAGTTGCCAAAGCTCTTATTGATGTCTTTATTAGGGCTGCCAACATTGCTGCTTCCTTTGAAGTCTTTCAGGTTGATGGAAGTCAGCATCTTTCACCTCTTCCTGTGTGCTGAACATGGGTATGGGTCATTCTAGTGGGGTGGTTCAGTCCTGGCTAACAGCCAAATGCCCACCCGGTCACTTCCTCACTCTCCCCCTCAGAGGAGCACATGCAGGAAACAAAATGAACACAGGAAGATCATTTAGCAACTGTCATGGGGAAAACAGGGTCAACTTGGTAAAATTTGATTTACTTGAACAAAATTGATTTAATTTATTGACAACTAAAATAGAGTCAGATGGTTCAAAACACCTTTTCCCCCACCCTCCATTTTTTTTCCATGCTGAGCTTCATTTCTTCATTTCCAATTCCTCTACCTTTTTCTCCCAAAACAACACAGAGGGATAGTTGAGGCTGGAAGGAACCTTTGGAGATCCTTTAACTTAATATGCCACAAAAAAGTGGAAAAAGGCAACCAATTACTGAATCAATATTTGGTGCTTGTGAGTCATAAAAAGAGACCAAAACAGAACATAAACAGCTGTGGGGAGGGTGTGAGTTATTCCTGCTTGATTGGGGGTGTTTTGGGAGTGGGGTTGTATTTGTGGGATGGGTTTTGGGGGGATGGTTGAAAGGGAAGGGTGGTATTCTGAAAATATTAACAGCTCTGTTCTTCTATTTGCCATTTTTTTCTGCTTGTATTGTCCTAGCACCATGCTGACTTCAGCAACCACACAGTGCTTACAGTTCTTGCAGGAGATCTGCTTTGCTCTGTATATTGCCATCTGGAATAAGACACTGAGTTTTTACAGTATCCACCCAAGAGATTTTCTTCTAAGCTGAATTATTAGAGGCTTAGCCATCACTGCAGTATGAAAAAAGGAGAAACTGAGAGCAGAAAGGTGAAAAGATAGTGAAATATCATGTAACTGAATGATAAACAAGTAGCACACCTAAATCTGAACAGTCATGTTTTGCAGATACATTGGAGAAAAGCAGAACTGGGAAGTCAAAAGCTCTTGGCTTTCATAATGAAATGTTTCTGGGACAACATCATCCTGATGCTCAGGAAGAAGTTGATCTCAAGCCCTCTGGTTCTCAGGGATACAGCTGGCACACTGCTGACTCTCCAGTCTCAAACCATGCTGGGAGTCAGCTGTCAATGGTTAGAAAAAAGATTTCATACCAATTTCTGTACTCTGTGATATAACAAGTCATCCCCATGCAGTCCCTTTCACCATAAAAACATGAGTACTGTGAGGTGACCAAAGCAAGGAGATATCTTACTGTTCCACTTTCCCTCATCTGATATAATTAATATGTCTGTAACTGGAGCCAATAGAATACATGAAATGAGAAAAGAACACAATTCAGATTAATGTTGCCATGCTTTAGTAATAGTAATTATTTTTTCACCAACAAATACAGTTTGGATGGTTGGTTCCACTACACATAGTTTCATCATTCCTTGTTAACAATATATTTTGTCTATTCTTTACTCATCCACTGCCGTGACATATCATTCATGTTGTTATCTCCTCAAGAAACCTAGTACTTTATCAATATTGGTTTCATGCTAAGTGTTTGTAGATTGTTTTCTTGGCATTGAATGCATAACTTTTTTTCTTTTTTTGGCATGTTTCCAAATAATTTTATAATGATTTTTGACTATGCTAACTATATATAAACTGCCTGTATACAAACTGAACCTTTTTTATAATCTCAAGTGTTTTCAAGGACTTCTCAATTATAGCTGAATTTTCCAAGTCTTGTATGTAAAAATTCTCCTGCATAATGCTCATCCAGGTGAATGAGCAAAGATTAGTTATATTTAAGTCATCCATTTTAGAGGTTATCAGGTATGGGGGAAATTTCCTTGAATAATTGTTTGTGACAAAGTTGCTGAAATTGTCAATGAACATTTCTCACAACTAGTTGCTTAAGAGTTGTACTTTATGCTTAGTTGTAATATTCCTGCTGAATGCTATGGAAAGCATGGCTCACCATTACTTGCAGCTCTTCTCCCAAAACACATAAAAAGATACAATGTCTGAATGTATTCTCATGTATGATAGTGTCAAAGATATGTCTGGATTTTCATTCATTATCGATTTTACAAGTACAAGTAGCTAGAATTTCCCTGTCACAACCTCCACTTAACTCCTAGATCAAAACTTGGGAGAAGGGAACGGACAGCTTAAATTAATTTTCTCTCTAATCTCAGGTTTTATTCACCTTTCTCACTGTCCAGTAACTTTCTGGGTTTTATTCTCAAAGGAGAACTCTTTTTCCCTTTTTGCAGTGGGTGTCATACAATTAAAATGGGAAACATTCATCTGGACTGGAGTAAGTACACTGCGTTAAGTTACCACATTTTCTACATTTGAAAGCTAAATTTTCAGCAAGTGTAATGAGGTTGCTGATTTATATTACTAGTGGAGAAAGCAATTATGAAAGATAACCTCCCTAGGGCAACCTGCAAATGGGGAATCAATCAATCAAGACTACTGGAAGGAGAATGTTTCTTCTCTGTTTCTCAGGAGGATCTTGCACAGAACAGAAAGAAAGAGACTAGTCTCATCATCAGTCCTCTTTGTTTTGGGGTTTTTTTTTAAGCAAGTTGGCTCATTTTAAATTGATGAGTCAGTTTCTCAGTTCCTTACTTTCTTTTTTCCCACATCTCAAAAACAGAGATGAGGAACCACAGCGCTGCCTGTGCCATACTGCAGGTTTGAGGAGAAGGAGGATAAATGAACAAAGACACAGAAGCAAAGAGATAGGAAAGCAAAGGTATGGAGTATATTTGATATATGAAGGTTGAATTGTCTGGGGTAGAGCAAACACACTGAATTAAAACTGTGGTGATTGTGAGACACATAACTTGCTATTTTCTTTAAGCATAAGACCAGAATAACTTTTCTCTACTTAGGTTTATAGATTTTCATTTTTAATCAAAATAAATGCAGTAAAAAGGAACACAGCCTTGAAACGAGATAGAAATTGTTAGCAACTTAATTTCTATTCTTAGAAAAACTGATATAATGAAGAAATGAGACATTGGTCACTATATTTAGGTTTCTAAAGTAAGTTGTCCTGAGTCTCAGCAAGTAGCTTTTGCCTCTCAATGTTTTCAGTAGTGTGAAATTGAGCTGTTCTTAATCCTGGTTGTCTTATTTTAAGCATCTAAGATATACAAGAAGAAATGCTGTGGAGAAAGCTTTCCTCTCAGGTGTCATTAAAGAAAGCACTGGGACAATCTGTCTTAGCCTAACTTTTAAATGTCTAAGTGAATTGTGGTGTGATCCACTCCACCTCTTAAAGATGTTTAAGCAGACATTGAATTTTCTTTTCAGCTGGCTATTTCATGAGGTACATTAAATCATTACCATGGGAAAAAGAAAAATCATAAAATTATTAAATTTAAAAAAAAAGAGATTGGAATCAATGGCATGGAGATTTCTTCATAAAATCTTCAGTCTTAAGTAAATAAAAAAAAAGTTTAAAAATTGTCCTTATCTCTAATATTTGTTAGACGTAGCTAGTGGGTGTCTGCTTCCTAAATTTTGTGTTGAGTTCTGATATAGTTCTAAAACAACTACCACCATTTTCAGTTCTGAGGAAAAAATAGCCTGTTAGGAGTTACTGCAAATGGGATGAAAGTGAAGACTTCTTTCTTTTTTATCAATAAAGTGCACTCTAAATTTTAGAAAGCTAAAAACCCCATATTTTTCTATGACTAGCATACTTTCCCTTTTTAGCTTATTATCTTTTTTTTTCAATAGCATACAGCTGGAATTTTTAGCTTGTGGTTTAGATTTTTGCAACATTAATATTTTTAATTAAATATGGGATTCATCATCAAGACATGACAGTCTGCCTTTCTTATGAGAAGTGATAAAGATTTATTTAGGTGTATATAGTTTTATATCAGATAGTTCTATATCATATGCTATCTTTCCAAAATGTTAAGGTAATTAGACTTTAATGTTTCTTTTAGGATGCACAGGATAAGAAAATCTGAAAAACACTGGCTTTTGTTCCCAGGAAAAAGACCTAGGAGGTCTCACAATAGACTGAAAACGTAATTCTCTTGCCCTACAAAAGTACATATAGCAATAATTCAGATTCATATCCCTGAAGCCCTAATAAATTGAACACAAAAATCATTGTTTCCCTCACATTGCAGGATTGCAGATTTATTGACCTCTTAATAGTTAACAATCTTCTTGTTTTAGTCAACATGATAATTCTACTTGTTGATCTTGGCATGCAATATAGTTCTTCCAGGTAGATGATAATGAAAAGTTTCTCTGTCTTACTTTTGCTATATTTTTTTTTTATTGTGTATTCCAAATATAGTAGCAGTGCATTTAGCTCTGTATGGTAGTGCAAAAACCTAATTTGGTTGACTCAGTTTGTGAGTTATAACTCACAAACTTTACTGGATTTTTTTTTTCTTGTCATGAAAATTGGTTTGCTGTAGTAAGAATTCCTATTCTTACAAGGGAGGGTCAGGGGCACAGAATAGAAAAGTCATTCACTAAACCAAAGCTCAGATTAGATAAAGCAAGAATAAAACTTGGTTTTGGAACACAACAAAGGGAACAATAATATATTTCCTCTGTGAATCATATTGTCTTTTTATATCTGTAATGTTTCTTTCCCTTTTATTTTTTTTTCCATTTTACATAGAAGGAAATGAAAAAAAAAATATGCAGACAGCAAGTGTGAATCCTCTGGCAAATCAGCAAGCAGATGTATTTCATTGGGCATTTTAAAATCAAGTTTAAAAAGAAAGTAAAGACAAAATTTCTGTGATGATTTTGTTGGAAGCTGCATCAGAAGGACTTTGTAAAATGATATAGTTTAGATTAAAATTTACTTCAGTTTTTTAAGCCTGCTCTACTTTCAGGTTTCTTGCACAGCTGAAATAATAGAATGAGGATACTCTAGATTGGATACACATAAAGGTATGGATACATGGTGCTTTGCCTTTCTTTTTTTTCCTAGTTGATATTCCTATCCCCCTAACAATAAATTTCCCTTCTTCTGAATAAAGCTTAATCTTTTTCAAAGTGTGCATTGTCTGACTCCACTATTGAAAAGCTGAATCTCTGTTTTGAAATGCTTGAGTCAACATGGATATATCACAAGAAGTTTAAGAGCTGCTTCCACTGTGATTAATAAAATTAAAGCTTTCTGAAATGTGCTATTCTCTGTGCAAATCATCAGACAGAAAATGGAGAGAGGAAGTGGCAGCACCATCTGCCATGTTGCAAGCAGCATCAAATAAGGGTGACTAAAGAAAGTGAAAAGCAATTCATTTGCTCATCTCGTCTTACCTCCCCTCCTTCTGCTGAGCAAAGTTGCTGCATCAAACTATGCAACTAGAAGATTTAGTTGAAAGTGTGGTCTTTTCTCACCTGTCTTCTATTTCTGTATAAATTTTTGATTATTTAATTTAGACTAGAATTTGACATGGTGAAACCAGTGGGAATTGGCACCTTCCTTGTTGTCTGTTCCCACTGAACTTATGTTATTTTTTATTATTTAAGATAGGCCAGTCCTCTTAAATTAATGGCAAATGACTACATTTAATACAGAACTCCTTGGAATTTTATATACATGAAGTACTAGGAGAAATTTTGCTAATGCCTTAGAATACTGGAAGAAAGAATTCACTGATCTTGGAATTCATTATCCAGAAGAAAGGTTTTCAAGGGTATCAAGGTTATCAAGGAATCTTCCCAGGAATAGCTTATGCAATTAAGTACAGAAGAAAATCAGGATCACATTTCAGGTAGGGCTGAAATGAGTCCTTGTATGTCAAATGTGCATTTGTACTTGCACATTTTAAAAACTGTTAAATTTTCTTAGGAATATAAGGTCTATGCAATTCTTGATTTTAATCTGGATAGCAGGATTTATTGCAAGTAGTCTTGATTAATACTGGTGATCAGATCAGGAGGCATTTTTTAGAAGGGACACTTCTGGCTGGTCTATTACAGATATTACTGCCAAAACACTGTTCAGAAGCCTATCGACTAGAGAAATGATTGTGAGAGAGTGGGCATAAGAAGCAAAATAAATGTTGTTCTCAGATTTGGTTCAAGGCTTGAGATTCAAGGGAAGGTTTCTGTTGACATAAGAAATGAGAACACAGCTATTAGTATGGTTTATGATGAGCAGTAGAATTTTAAGGCTGACTGATAGCCTTGATGTGAAGCTGGAGGTTTTAAATTTAAAATCTGTCAAGGAGAAGGTTAAGGCTTATGCTTTATTAGGAGTGACAACAAGATACTAGAAAGTATTGTGTGTACAAATAGTGAGCCTATGTTTTGAACATGTTTTTCTGCATAACTTTTGCAGAAGTCTGACGTCATGTTTTAGGGTAAAAAAGAAGTCTCAGTTATTCTTTTCAATGACAAATGACATAAAAGTTGTGAGAAAAGAATTAAATAGTGTGACAAAGATCATCTATGAGATCCCATTAGTTAACCAACTTTTGAAATTCCTTGTTAACTTTTTTTGAGTTATTGTTATGGGATTTTTTGTTGTTTTATATTTAGAATTTATTTTAAGAGTAATGCACTATTTTTTTCCATTAGTTGTCACTGAGTTCATGTACAGAAATATACAAAAAGTGAACTTTCCACATTGTGCACTTCTCACAATGGCAAACTTGACTTAAAAATTTCTTAAAAATTCCTTTTGGGGACACAGCACGTATAAATTTCACTGTCCATAATTAATTACTTTCACTCTTTCTCTTTCATAGAATTAGCATTTTTCATTGGTTGAATGCCAAGTAGTTGTGCTGAAAATTAAAATTGATTAGAAAAGAAGATAAAATATCTGAAGCTCTTCAGCCATGCAGCTGTCAAATCTGAAATCTAGTGGAAAGTATTGTACAATTCCTGCATTTAAAAGAAATAAATGAAAGAATGTTTGCATTGTTTGTTTGCATTGTCATCTTTACTGGTATACAGATGAGCAGACAGTATTTCAATTATAAATCCATTTCAACAACAATAGCTATTCATTTTTGCTCATTAAAATAAAAAAAACCTTAATAACATGTGATGTGACACTTGGATTTTTCTATAATTGCATATTTATTCATGAGGGACAATGCATATGCCAGATGTACAAAATAATAGGACTTTTTTTTTTGCATGGGTTTGAAAAAATATTTCTAGAAATAAAATGCATGCCTATGTGTGTTTTTGTTTGTCACCTGTGTGTTTATAAATACAACATGTGTGAGAGTATTCCAGACACATTCATGTGTGCCTGCTGTCTGTTCACGTGTTTTCAAACTATTGTGATAATAAAGCCTTGTATATATTTAAGGCCTTATAAATACAGCTTTGAAAGCAGTTAGCTGGACAGGTGGCATAGCAGCTGAAAGGTGTTGTTATAGGATGTGAACAAAGTGTTCTTCAAGTTGGTACTTAAAATCATACTCTAATGATCTATTGTGTTAACTGTTCTGAAAAAGCTGTGGTACCTATTATTTTATTGATCTTCCTTAGTGCTTCAGCCTTCTCAACTGTGATTCATAACTTTAGGTTGCATGTCAGATATTTAGAGTTGGTGAGAACAGCAATGAGTTTAAAAATCTGAGCTCACATTACCTATGTAGTGGCTAGTCTTCCAGTATACAGAACCTCACCCCTGACAAACCACACAAGAACTATAAAAAGCTGTATCATTCATGCCTTAATGGACTGTAAGGCATCAGAATAACAACATTAAACCCAGTATGCTTCCTGAGCAAATGGCTTAAGCCTTCACTAGTGGAATTAGTTCCTTTCACTGGAAGAGGAAGCTGCCCGTAAACTGTGAATTTCTCCTTGCTTTTTATAACAGACTTGTGGTTGTGATAGATTGATGGAAGAAACATTACAGAAGTATATGGCTATGTTTTCCATCACTTTCACAGAAAGAAACTGGAAATCTGAATTCTGAACTTCTTTTCAGAATAGACTGCAGCAAGCCATCTTTGCTTCTTTCTCACACATTTGGTTTTGAGTGTGCCACACACAAACTGCTTAGATTTGATATTTGTCCCTTAGCCTGAAAGGATAAACTACAGAAATATATAATATGGATATCATGAAGCAAGGTGTAAGAAGAATGCATTATGTTTTAAGAGTCTTTGTATATTTGAAATTATTACAGTTCCTGTTCATCTGTGTTGTTTTACCTACAGAAAATGGGAGCAAGCATTTGGACATTCCTTAGAAGTACAAAAGCTCAACAGCTAAACTAAGCTTAATCCTCCATTTCACTGGTTAAGAATTTAACATTGTTTTGATTTTATTTAGGACTGGTCTGGATGTTATTTTAGACATTCTGCAAGAAGAGATAATCTCTGACATAATATAAACCAGCTCTTTCTTGTTCCAAATAGCTCTAAGATGTTGTTTCGGGAGTCTCTTAAGACTTCAGTTATTTCTTTCAGCCCAGGCTGATATTAGCAACTCAGAAAGGTGTGGAAAATGTACTTGCAATATTTGTAATCCTAAATGCATTTTTCTTTGGTGAACTTGTTTTGATTACACATTAAATGATTCCCTAGCTTATCAGTAACAGTATCTTGGCTTCACCACCTACCTCTTGCTCATTTCAGGAGCTCCATAGACAAGCAACTACTGTAGAATATGTCTAAGTGTACCTGTCCTACACTCCTTCTGTGCCCCTATTTCTCACTACATATTTGCAGAGCTGAAGGTCTGTTCTCAAATGGGGAATTCTTTGTGATGTACAGTCTTTGATTTTCCCTGAAACATTACTGTCATGTTACTCATTAGGTTCCTGGCACACACACAACATATCTCTGGTGAACTGACCTACACTGGCATGAGGCATGCCTTGCTCAAGTACAGCTGAGTCTTTCACAGCTCCATCCAATTCGTTTTGCTTTGAATGCAGCTGAAGCACTGAGTGCAGCTGTAAACACTCTCTGGACCATAAATCTGGACAGTGCAGCACATCCTGAGTTTTAATATGCCTGCTTTCAACAGCAACATCCTTATGTGACTGTTTTCCATATCATGTGCCAGCTGAGAAAAGGTAAAATTTTCTTGTAATAAGGGTTTGTTTACTTTATCCACATATTAATCTGCCTCCTGCAATCAAAAGAGTAGGTGAAGTGGCAGATGGACAGGGAAGGCTCTTAACTGCAAGGGTACAGAATAGCTCTGGGCATTTGTGATCTTTAAAGTACAGCCAATATTTTCCTCTGCAAATTTCTTCAGAGTCCCTGAGCTGTAACACCTTGCTTCACTGGAACCTCTGCTGCCAACCTTCCTTCAGCAAGTGCACAGAATATTATGGCAAATCATGGCTAATTGCCACAGAATGAATACTTACTGCTTGCTTGTTTTAGTGCTCATATTGAAAATCCTGTCTTGGATGTGAAAGTATGTTAATACCTTGTTAAAGACAGGAGGAAATATTGCCAGGCACATATTTCCAGGTTATAAGGAAGAAGAGCAATTAGACATTTTTCTGTCACTGCAAAGTTCAGCATCAATAAAAGCTTTATCTGTGGAGGTTTACAGGCATGATCACATAAATACTTTGCAGGCTTATTACATTATCAGTTTCTAGCTGCTTGCACAGCCCTCTTCCTGGTAGGTGGAGAGTGAAAAGGCAGTGGGATTTTTCTCATGCATTTCATTCCATAACCTGGAAGTTTACTTTGAGTTGTCACAAAGCCTTTGCTTTCTCTAACATAAATTTGCAGACTTCATACTAAGACGTTAAAAGGTAAAATAGATACTAGTTAATTTTAACTTAAAGCCTAAGAGTTAATGTTAATAGCAATAAAATCCACCAGAAAGCCAGGATATGCAGCTATAGGCATCACCATGAGAAAATTTTCTGAGTTTGGAGGATTATGCAGCATGAAACCTGGGGATTTCTGAGTAGGAAAGCTGGTTCTGTTTAGTGTTTGTCAGTACTCAGGGAATCATTTCTTTGTGCTGCCTTTACTTCACTCCTCCTTAATACCCAAAACTGCCACTTGCAAAGAGATTATCTCCATGTATTAGTACCTTCTCACTTATTTTATAAACTATTCCAGGAAGGTGTCAAATATTGACTAACTTCTCCCAGGAGTAGCAATACTAACAGTTTCTTGTAACTAGCCAGGCAGAAAAAGACAGGAAATTGGCTTGCAAATAATGAAAAGATGGGGGTATTTCTACATTTTCAAAAATATGACTGATTATGCCTTTTTTTCATCCAACCTATCCATGTAACTCCTCTCAATTTGAGTTATTTAGGTTTATATTTTTCAGGGTTTTTTTTCTCTAGGAAAAAAAATACTTCTGTTTCATTGTTCCATTGCTATTTTATATCAAATGGAAAATATTATGTAATTTATTATTCTAAAAATATGGTATTTAAGATGCTCATATTTAGTTGTTGCTACATACTATGTGAACAAACCAATACAAAGAAATCTCATTGACATGAGTGCTTATCTTTCGTTATATTAAAAAAAATGCAATCACAAACTTATTCTCATCTCATAACTTTAGGTACTTGTTAACACCCAGGATTATTAATACAGCGCCTCATATCTAGTTTGTTCCTCACATTGGAACATTGTCACTACAACTGTGATTTATCACTGTTAAGGGACTTAAATTGCTTTTTCTTCTTGTGTTGTCTCATCTGCCAGTGCAAAATTTTTTATTTCTCTATTTGAATTTATTACAAATTCTCACCAAAAGAGCCTATAAAAGGTTTCACCATTCAAATATTTTTCTGTAAGTTCAAGTATTTGATACAAATTTGTTCTAAATTAGGCATGTTTTGATGTTAAAGCTGCAGCCATCTGTATGCATTTTTTAATAGAACTTCTTCAACAATAAAGATTGATCATAAAATGTAAAACATGTGCTAAAATATGCATGATACCATTCTAAAATTAATAGTAAAATCTTATTTTTCTAGTCTCTGATTTATTAATTGATATTTCATCTCATCTTTTGTAAGATCAAAGAGAAAAAAATTAAGCAACAAGGGCTTAGGCAAATTATTTTCATTAATTTGCTGTATCTTTTGTTGGATAATAAAGCAATTCAAGCAGCAAGGAAGCAGAAGGTTTTTTTATGAATACCATCTCATGGAGCCAAAAAATTCTTTGTCATGTGAATATATGTATAATACATGTGAATACATATAAATATTTATATTCATTATTGATGTTTTTAAGTTATGAAATAAACAAGAGAGATAAAACAAATTAAGAAAGGTAAAAACAAAGCCTATATATATATATTTTTGATATAGATATTCTCTATATAACTAGAATTCATTGTATTTGGTTTGTCTCATTCCAGATATACTGCTCATTTTATTTAATTTGACAGTGTAAAAATAAATAAATAAATAAATATCAGTACTGCATTTTTGTGTTTGTGGATCATATCACGGTATCTGAGTGTCTTATGACCTTTTGTTGAGTCTTGTGACTCAAAAGAAGCTTCTCCAGATCCTGATGTGGTATGACAGTCATGTTACTTGAAGAAGAGAGGAAAGAGTAATTTTATCACTGACTGTTTTACATATAGAATGAAAGACAGAATAGTATTTATTCAGATTCACATAATAATCTTATTATGTAACCAAATCTATGTACTTTGTGTCATCTTTCTCAATGATAGGTGATGTATAAACAAGGAACTGATTTATTCATCTTTTTTAATTCCAATAAAGCTGGTGCATGAATTTTTCTTTTCTTTCTTCTCAAAAGGTTATACATTAAAGAAAATGTCAGTAATCCTGGCTTGCAGGCATATGTTATTCAGCTTTGCCTCAAAGGTAATCCTTTCTTGTAAGTCTTCCTCCAGGATGCACAGACAATTAGTTTAAGTGATTTTGAATTGTCAAGTAATGAAGGACTAGAAGGTATTATATTTCTTGGAGCTTATTTTTCTGCTAGCTATAAAAATTCACCTTATATTGAGATTCAGTAGGAAAGATGAGTGCGGAAGAAAGACTTGAGGATATTTGTAGATGAAAAATTAGAGATCAGCTTGCAATGTGGACTTGCAGCCCACAAAGCCAAATGTATCCTGGGCTGCATCTCAAAAAGTTGACAGCAGGTCAAGGGAGATGATTTTCCCCCTTTACTCTCATGTGAGACCCCACCTCGACCTCAAGTGATGTATCTAGTTCTGCAGCACAGGAAAGACACCAACCTGATGGAATGGATCCAGAGGAAGTCCACAAAAATAGATTTAAATTGAATATAATGAAGAATGTTTTTTGCTATGAGAGTGAAGAGACACTGGAAGAGATTGTCCAAACATATTGGGGATTTTCTTACTTTGGAGGTTTTCTGGGTCAGTCTGGATGGAGCTGTAAGCAATCTGACATAGTGAAAGACATTCTTGGCCACAGCAGGGGGCTTGGAACAAAAGGGGACCTACAGGTTTGCCAGTGTGACCTTGGTGTTGGGGAGGGCCATGTGGCAGATGATCTTCCATGGCATCACATGGCACATATAGGATAACCAGGTGATCAAGTCCACTCAGCATGCGTTTATGAGAAGCAGCTGCTGCTTGGCTATCCTGACCTTTTTCAGTCACAGAATCACAGAATAATAAAGATTGGAAGAGACCTTCAAGATTGTCTAATCTGACCATCAACCTAGCACTACCACAGTCACCCTTGGATGACCTACATCTCCCACATAGTGGATGAGAGTAAGGCTGCGGATGTCATTTACCCCGACTTTACTAAAGTGTTCTTCAAGAATAAGTATTTTAGTACAAAACTGTTGGAAAGGAACCATCCATATTAATAGTTTTTCTACTCTTCTGTGGATAATAACTTAGAAGCCAAAAGGAACATTTCCCTCCCTAGAATATCAAATTCGTATTTCAAACCTTGAGTTTTTCTTTCCTGTGATGCCTTTCATAGTAAATGGGCACTTCATAAGAAGTAATAAGGCAGGGTGCATTATATGAGGTATGTATATAATATGCACCTTAGTAGATGTCATTATGTCATTTTATTTCACTGCAGTAGAAGGAAGAGAAATTGACATTTTCTTACTGATTGGGATCTGAATTAAGACATTGTGGGTTTCATTTTAGGTTTTATTTCAGGCTCAAGTTAACAACTATTTTCTATTTTTTTTTCTTTTTTTTTCTTTTTTTTTTTTTTTTTTTTTTGCATTTATGCTGGTTTTCCATTTGGTTACCCAATGAGATACCAGAGACACCTCAATATGAATTTTGGAACCTCATCTACACTCTGTGAAGTCTTAGCCAAAGCTAACTATACCAGCTCTGAGGGAGGGTGAGAGACAACAGTAAAATGTGGAGAGTGAAGAGGCACTATTCAGGTTGAAGAGGTGGCCCATGTTTGATTTACAAAATATTCAGACCTAAACATTGCTTTGAAAAAGTGTCTATTTCCAGCTGAACTCCTTTTAAGGGCTATATTATTTTGATATTTTTTAATAAGAAGCAGCTTTCTTGAACTGTGTGTTGAGTTGATCTTTGACAAAGAACTGAGTACTTTCCAAATTTTGCTTTCCTGCAGGTGAAACAAAGTAATATTTATTTCCTGCTGGTCTTACTGTTATGTTTTTGGATACACATGTCTGAGTCATAAGCCAAATTTCATGTTTCTCTGCTACTACTTCAAAATGATAGTGCTCTCAATGACATGTACCATCCTTCTATCTTCCATTTTCCACTTGCTCAGCATGTCTTCCAGTTACTTTTTTAAAATTATCAGTTTATTCTCTCCTGTGCAGAAACTTTCATACCCAGGGAGAGTTGAAAGGTATTTGACAGCTGTGAATATGTCTCCCTGCTGATGACAGAAAATCACAGTTCACTCAGTTAGGGATGTGTTTCATTGACCTAAGTAATGCTGGTGTCCAGGCTAGCATGAAACTCCATGTTCCAGAGCAGTTCAGAAGCCTTATGCTTGTGATGATAGATAAAGCAGAGGACAGACAGACATCACCAGTGTCAGCAAGAGTAACAAATATGTTAAATGAGACAGACCCAAGAAGAAATACTGAGCAGCTCCAGCATGATCTTGCAGTGAAAGAGGCTTACAATTGACTGAATAGGGACTTTCCACAAGGGCATGTAGTGGTAGGACAAGAGGAAATGGGCTTTAGCTGAAGGAGGGTCGATTGAGATTAGGGATTAGGAAGAAGTTTGTTATTTTTTCTGTGAGGGTCATGAGGCACTGGAACAGGTTTCTGAGAGAAGTTGTGGAATCCCCATCTCTGGAAGTGTTCAAGGTCAGGCTGGATGAGGCTCTGAGGAACTGGGTGTAGAAGTAGGTGTCCCTGCCCACAGCAGAGGGGGATGGAATTAGATGATCTTTGAAGTCTGTTCAAATTCAGACCATCCTACTCTATGAAAGCTGAAAAGTCTTCATGGCTCTGACTGACTTAGGTTTAAGCTGGAGAAAAATTCTTCCCTGTCCCCAAAACTATTGATCAGGTTCTCACTCAAAAGGATACTGTGAGAGATATTACTACAAGTCCTATGTCTCAGACCTGTTCATATATCAGAGCACCTGCATGTCATTTGCTGGCCCTTTATCCAACCGTGCTGAACACCCTTTCCTTCACAAGAAGATGAGAACTGATTTCTCTAATCTTCCCCAACTCATTTGAATAAATTGACATGACAGCTTCAAATGTAGAAGAAGGGAAGGAGAATACCCTTCCTTATCTTTGTAGAAGCAGCTAAAATCTTGAAGTGTGACATGAAAATACCATTTCCTTTTATATACCAAGATGTTCAGTTTTCTTTTCCTGGGCTGGAATGGATGGATGAACAAAAGAAATAGCACAGTTCTGTCTTTGTCATTACTTTACTTTGGTAAAAAAAATATCACACTATCAAAGAGTGTACTTTATTTTGTTAAGAAGTTAATGAGTTATCGTGGACCATTTGATGCTTAACAGCCAAAGTAAGAGTTAATAAGACTCCCAACTCAGTGCCAGACTTGGATACCTTAGATATTATATTACCCAGTGCATTTAGCAAAATATACCTAAAATATGTACCCTCTGCTCATGAGGGCAGGGACCCTGGGACAAGGGAAATGGAAAGGGCTTAGATGTCTTTTGACTTCTTTGCCTTCATTTTCAGAGGAAAATTGTACTCTCAGGCCGGCTGGTCAGAGCCTTTTGACAGAAGCTGTGGGAATGAAACACTCCCCAGAGCAGCAGGACAAAGGGATAGAGTACCCAAGCAAGTTGAACATACACCTATGGGAGCAAATGTGGCGCTGGCAGAGCTCACCAAGGTTGATGTGAGGCTCCTGCTACTCAAAAGGTTACGTGTAATGAAGGGAAGTTTGTGATGGCTGGCCAAAAGCAAACATCTCACCCTCTTCATGACAGGCCAAGAGGATGGGCAAAGAGACTACAAGACAGGAAGTTTTTATACTAGTTTCTTTTCAATTCATATATTACCTTCGGCAGAACTAAATAGGATCCCAAATGGAAGTACTCTTGCTACTTAATATTGGGTATGTGTGTGAGAGTTAACATGCATGTATTCTGTTTTGCTCAAACACAAACTCAAGTAAACTAAACCTTGTGTGGTCTTCTGAAAATGTGCTCATTCTAAGCAAGACAAGGAGTATTGCTTTCTGGATTGTATTCCTAGCATACCTCTACTCTTCTTTTGGGAGCAGGGGAGATAGAAGGGTTGTTGCTAAGCAGCAGCTGTCACCAGAAAGGTCTATATGTAATATTGTGGTAGTGGATTAAGTGCCACTGAAGTACCTCTCTTCTGAAGACTTTCTGTCTGTTAACTGTTGAAATAATTTATAGCCATGGTATTCAGCCTGATGTGTACATCCATTTTCCCCTTTCCACCCATCTATATTGACTGTGATGTCTGGTGACTTAAGAGCTGTCTATATTTCTTGATGTTAGTATTCTGAGGAAGTCTGGCCCTAGAGCCAGGCTGGACAGTGCTGGAGTAAAAGTCTACCTGTACTTACTTGCTACTCACTAATACGATCCCTAGTCCTACCATTTTGTTAAGAAAAACAAAGTTAGCTGTATGAATAGCTCCTTAATCCTTGTCTTTTCCCATAAAAAAAATCTATTTTCTTTCTGACAGAGAGAGTTGTTACAGCCAACTCACAAAATATTATTTGCAGGAAATACTTCTGAGAACAATTTTTTTCTGCTCATGAGAAAGTTATTTCAATAAATACATTTAAAGAAAACTCAAATCAGAACAAGTACCATCTTTCCCACAGGAAAATTATCCTTGATTGGGCACCACCCACTTTTCTTAAACTGACTTTGAGGACTGCAACCATACAGGCATGCTAATGCTGCATAGGTATTTTTAAAAGCTACAAAAAATATGATGTTATTTCTTACAGAACTTTTGTTCTGGCTTTGAATTACTGCCTACAAGAAATTCAGAGGTTTTATTACATTCTGATGGGCAGAAATTACAGAAACACCTATGTAAGACACAGTAATGTGCTTTGGAAAGACAAACAACTAATGCCTTCTCATGCATATGGATAGTTGTGACTAAGGAAAACCCTTCGCCACTTGGAGACTTTTTAAGTTGTATTCAACCTTGATATTTGGCAGTGTATTTTGAAAAGATGTGTTAGTTATGCACCATAGCCCAGATAAAATCTTGGGAAGAAATGAAACATAGAAAAATATCACATCCACAGGGGATGTAGCTGCCTGAAATTTACCTGGGGATGTGGTCCAGATGGCTATGGGAGTCATACTGTCCTCTGACATGAAAAAGCTTTTCTTGCATTAATTGGTATTGGGTGGTACAGACTGGAGGTGTGGATCTGCTTTCTAGACACTCCCATATAATATATATTTTTTTAGCTCTGAATAGCTTCAACTATTGTTGAATTCTAAAACCCTCTTTATGGACACTTTAATGAAGACTGATTTTTTTGTTCTTCTTCAGAGAATTTCTAACTTGATCAGTTTTATCCTGAGATATGTTAAATTGCAGTACAAATTCCTCTGGAGTATGTCTGGCCACTGAAAAAAGCCCCACAAAATATGGATAGAACCAAAACCATGCTCTGAAATCTAAATTGATTTTACAATTTAGTGTCCGGCAGCAAGTGCATAAAAACCTTGACAAGAAGTGATTACAGTAGTTTAAACATTTTATGACTCTGGTCTGCTGATTGATTTAGTCAGAACTTGGGGTACTATTCCTCAGTACATGTTTCTGGAGGAAAATAGAAAGCAAGACCTGCATTTGGTTCCACTCCTGAGACACTGATACAAAAGGCGCAGTATTTCAGTCAAAGCTTACATCCTAACATGAGTGCAAAATATATGTAAACTCTCCCATTTTTAATGTCAGGGCAGGGAGAAATGGATAAAATGCATAAAGCCCAAATCAGATAAAATATACGTTATAGCATCCATCCTTAGTTAAATAATCAGTTATGCTGTCCTAAGGCAGACTTAACCTGACTGAAGGCAACTGTAGTTGTGCATATGTCTGGAAAAGGGTAAAGAGGTAAGGAAACCTGATGTGTGGAAAAATGTATTAAATTACAGTTAGATTCTGCAGTGCCCAGAGTTTTTGTTGTTTTTTTTTTTCCATTCTGTAAACCAATTTCTATTAATCAAAGTCCACATAAACAGTTTGCTGATTATTTGCTTGTTACAGCCTGTCTGTGCTCCCAGACATCGATCACCTTGACAGCCTTTAGGAAGATAGTGTGGGAAGTAAGGAACACTGAACAAAGTGGGTGTATTGACACCCAGCACCCTCCTTTCTGATCACTGGGGTGGCTCAGGCAGGGCTGGAGTGCACAGCAATGAGATCAAGGGGGACTGATACTCAGTGATATAGGAGATGTTTACTCCAATGCATATCCCCTGTTTTAGTTTCCAGTCCATTGTGCTTTAGTACAACTTAGCTTTTTTAAACACTCTGTATATCAGTATATTCACATTTTATTAAATTTGGGAAATTGTGCTTTAGTCAGTTTTTAGACCACAGGGACTCACAGACTATGAAAGCTTATCTTCGTTTACCTAACTTTTTATTGAACAGAACTTATACATTTCTTTTAATTTAAACTGTCACTAGTATTGGGATCATCTCATCATTTAAATTTGAATTAAATATTTAAACAATTTCTCCAGCTGACCAATTTAATTTTTGCCTTAGGGATTGGGGGTTAAATGATGTTTTGGAACTTAAAATGGACAAAAATTGAACTGAGCTCATGTAAAATAAGCTGAAGTTTTTACTTATGACTTAACTTTTGTATTTAAAATAGTATAGTTTTAGCAGAAATGGCTACAGATTTCTAATACTCCTTTTAGGGATTGCAGAGAGACATGACTAGCATATGAAAGATTGTCAGATTAAGATCTTTTGAAATTACAACTATGTTAGTGTGATTATTATTTATTTTGCAATGCACTATGCATATATATATATATAGTAATCCTTCCTTATATTCCTTATTTTGTGATTTAATATTTAGATATATAATTCTGAAGTTATTTAGTAACAATATACTTGTGTAGAACAGGAAAATTATTGACTAAAATATAAACCAAACTAGTAAGTTTCTCCTTTTCGACAACCAATCAAAATCTTTTTACTTTCCTGAATTTCAATAAAATCTTGCATCATTAAACTTCCTATGATTTTCTTTCTTCAGATTTGGAGGCAAAAACTTTTTTAATTCCATTAGAGTTTGTACAAAAAGCTTTCAATTAAATTAATTTCAGTCATCCAGGAGCTTTGTTTGTCATATTGAGCCATTTAATATTTACTTTTCTTGATTATTCGTTATTTATTATTATTGTTATTTCTTATTATTTATTATTTTTTTATAAGTCTCAAATACTCAGACTTGGATGTCTAAATATTTGAGACTTGGAGCTCTCATATTGAGTATGTGATGGGGCTGTGAAATATCCTAGAGTATGTCTTCTTTTGGTAGGGAAGGTGGGGCTAGAGGTTACTAACATTTTGAGATCTGTTGGAAAAATATTGAAAAACCTCTAATAAACCCAAAAAAATTATTAAATGAAAAGTGTTTGGTAGAAAAAAATTAAATTCTTTAGTTGTTGCCAGTGATAGTTCATTATAATTTCCTCTGGTATATTTTGATACACTTGATAAGGACAAGACCCTTACCTGTCCTGTAGTGTCTGGAATGTGGTGGTAAATCAGAGACATTGAAGGTTATTCTGTGAGAAAGCTTAAACAGCACTTAACAAAACCCTTCCTAACTGAAGTTTGGGAGGGGTGTGTATGTGGGTATGTGCGTGTGCTTATTTTTAATAACTCTGCAATATCTCTATCTTTGCTTTACTTTCTCTGGAACCAGTGTAGCTCCTGGTAGTTCTGTGGAGTTTATTGTTGCTTTTGAGAGAAAACCTGGGATAAAGAAGCCTTGCTGTGTGGTTCTTTTCAAGGAGATAATTTGGTTTGTTGCCAAACCAAAGTAGAAAATGACACAGTCTGAACGCCATGTTGAGCTCATCAGGGTGATATAGACTGTGTTCCAGAATCAGACACATGTATCTGCCAATAAATGTTATTGAAAGCAAAAAAAATGAAAGTAATAATATTAGATTTAATTTGAAAAATAGTAACAATTCTTCTTCTGGTGTATTCACACTATCCAAGACAATTTTAAGGTGCTCTATCCTAGCATGCAACATTAACACAGGATTCTAACAAAGCATCAAAGATATTCATTGCTCAATTTCAGAAAGATGGTTTAAAATAAGATAGATATAGCAGCTTCCTTGCTGTGCAAAATTTCAGCTATGATTCTTATACTCCTCTGTTTATTCCCAGGCCTAAAAACTCTTCCAGTGTTCCTGGAAGCCCCTGTATACTCTCCTCTGGTGCAGTGGGATCTCTGCTTAAGCATGGTGTCTCTCTTCTGGGAGAGGCACTTGTTTCACATGCACCCGTTGATCAGGAGCAGCCAGACAAGATTCCCTGGACCAGAATTATTAATATTTTCACCTTCATCAGCAGATGGAAGGTCATGGAAATCTTTGGAAAAACTCTTGACTACCTCATGTGAATTAATGGTATATGGGCTGTGGTAGTTTGACAACAGGGCATGGCATGGAGATTTGTAATCCTGTCAGAACTGTAGTGGATCATACATAGAAAAGACGCTTTTTTTTTTGTTGTAAAAATTAAGGAACTGGAACTCCTGACATATTAAGCTTGCCTTAAATAAATAAAGGCAATATATTGATTATAGACTGAGAAGGTGATTGGAAGATAGAGCAAAAGCTAATCTATTTATTCCCATAGATGAGATCTGCGTACAGTTTATGACACTTCCAAATTTGGAAAAAATATGAATGCAACTGCTTAACTCAGCTTCAAAGAAACAAGTATGTATGGTCACTTGCACTTTGCTAAGATGCTATACCCTCTTTTCTGGTCCCTGGCATATTTCATAGTTAAATTCTCTCTTGCAACACTGTGCAACTTTAATTTAACCTCTGTGATGCATATGTTGATTTTTAACAGTGAAAGAAGACTCTTCCTCTGCAATTACATTTTCCACAGATAAAACAGTAAAGCTATCCTGCAAGTTGTGTGCTACCTGTTCAATAATTATCTAGATATCTGAAGATGTTGGTGTTTGAATAAGTCCTTATATATCAGATATCCAGCAGTTCCTTGTCTTTGATGTTTCTATTCAAGTCTGTGAACTGGACTGTGAATTTAAAAGTCAGTACTACTGGGCAACTGATGAGAGTTAGTGAAAATACCTTTCTAAAGTCTTTGTGGTCATGGTCTCTCTCCAGGTGCTATAACAATTCTGTTCAAAGGTGTTATTTTTTAAGCCTGTATTCCCACGAGGTAGCATGTAGTTGCTGAGGGAGTGTTTTCAAGTTTAATCCCTCACCATGGAAAGCATTGTCATTCTTACATCTGACATTCAGAACAGATTAGGTGGTCTTCTTTTCAAAAGTCTTCCAAAAAAGAGGGAAATTACCAAGGAAAAAATTTGCAGGATTAAGGAAAAATATAAAGGAGACCTGACAAGGATTAACAGACTTTATTATTTATTAACAGTAGGTCATTTCACGTGTTCACTTGTGTTTGCAAATGTAAATAAAAATGGTAGGGTTTTCATTTATTCAGGTTTGTAGATTTTTAAAGGAATGGAATGTAATCAGCAAATGAGTCTTTGAATTAATGTTTAGTACGCACAGAATACATCTGGAGACTTTGTAAGCCTCATTCAAAGTAATTTTGAGCAGTTACAGAGAAAATAAAACCTTCCAAGAGTTTTTTATATTGGCTTTGTTTATAAAATAAAATTATTAAGAAATGAGAAGAGAATGTGGTGCAGTGGGATATATAATTTGCATTTATTTTTTTTCTAGAAGCATTTACCAAAGTAGGTTGGTAACAAAAAAACAGCTAAAAATTTGATTATGTCTCAAGTGGTTTTCAAATTAAATATAGAGTACGAACTTGAAGTTGTCCACAGTACTTGTTAAGGTAAATACAATATTAAATATTGAAGATTAATGTCCCCACAGTTTTTTGATAACACTTTTTTTTTAACTAGGCAAGATAGTCTTTGTTTTCTTTTTCTATTTTTACTTAAAGATTTTTTCACAGAAACAGGATGAAGTGGAATTACATATGAGGTAGTTAAAAAGCAAGATTATTCCAGTTTAGAGAAAGCAAAAATGTATTAATATGCTTTATGTAGCAGAATTACTTGCTTTGTCATAAAATATAATGTTTCCGTTAGTACGAATTATATTAATTATATTAATAATGTCACTGATATGAATGACAGTGACAGCAGACAGTAAAGCAGATATTGGGTGCTAGACATTATTTTCAACCTATTCTCATGTGTTTGTTTTCATTGATGTGCTCTGGTGATTCAGGACAGACACCAATAATTGTAGCACCAAAGCTGGAGAGGGGGGAACTCCTGCTGCTCTTAGGTGTAGAATACATCAGTGCATTGGGTCTGGCTGAGCTGGAGTTAATTTTCTCTAATTTTAATAAACCTATCTAAACTAAATTCCAATATTAAAGAGTTTTTAACTCTTTTTTTTTTCCCTGAGATCACATTTAGAAATCCACTTTCTCACTTGAATCTTTAGAGTATTTACAGCTTTTGTGTGTCAATATTTTTATTTTATTAGTAAAGGTTTCAACACTAATGCCAGAAAAAACCAATTCCTTGGTTCTTTCTTGCCTTGAGTAGTCTTTTGTTCACTTTGAGAAAACTTCGTTTTCCTCCTCTGTCTGTAATAGAATTGCAATAGAAGAGCACTGAACTGTCTTTCTTGTTTTGCCCATTCAATAGCCAATCTAAGATAAAAATTCACCTTATAGATTTTTCTCTTTCTTTGGACTATGTCTCTCTATTGCCTTTCAATGTTGAATTTTTATGAATGAAAACGAATCCCCTCACCTTTCTATGACCCTGTGTGTTTTCGTTTTCTTTCATGTAACTGCAAACACCATCTTCTATGTAGGGCCAAAAAGCAACCAACAAAAAAAGAAGTGGCAATAATCTCTAGGTAAAAACATCAATACAAATGAGCTATACATGTAATTTTCAAATCCTTTTGACTAAGAATCCATTCAGACATGACTTGACCCTCAGCAGCACAAAAATTTGGACAAAACCGTACCAGCCCCCTGTTGCTTTGTGTTCTGGGATCCATTATGGCTGTACTTGCTTGAAGTCTCAATCAAAAACTATAATTGTAAGGAAGTATTGGGGTTTGAATCTGAGATACATCTACTCTTGAATTCCAGAAATTCTTCATGGAGTATGTTAGCCAAGACAGTAGCTGTTGCACTATCTCCTTTATATTAAGTATTACTTTTGGTTTCCAAAAAAATTCCTGCAGTACCAAGGAAAGAAAAGCTATTAAAACACAAACTCATGTGTATTTTGAATATTATATTTCACTAATTTATTATGCCTTCAAAGTATGGAAGGAGAAATATTACTCCTGTCCTATTTTTATTCTTAGTTTACAAGATAACAGTTTTTAAATTAAAAATCACAAATTATATCTTAGTTTTTTGAAAATCAAATAACTGCACAGAGAAAATATTTACAGTAATAAGCTTCTTTCCTCTACACAAAAATTTTGTCTGAAATGCGAAGGTCTGCTTTTGTCACATTAAAAGACATTTTATAACTATCATCCTGACAGGGCAAATGACAGCTTCTATTTAGAGATCTAAAGCTGACTGACCAAATCAGCTGTCTGAACAATTCTATTCACAGGAAAATCATTCCATTACTGCACATGACAACTCTTCAAATAATCAGTCACTATGAGGCAAAACAATCCATAGGTGGGGGTGATGGACAGCAGAAAAGCATAATTATATGGACGAAATGAAAATAAAATAATGGCTTTTGAAATAAAAGGACAATTATTAGTTGAACATATTTGTTTGAAAAAAGTTTTCCTACATTTTTGAGGGACTTGAAGAAAAGGAACAAGCAGTGGAGAAGCTGCATTAACTAGTGGATTAAGGTCACAAATAGATATATGCTTTAAGCCTACTCTTAGTCGTGCATCTAATAAATAGATATATAAAGGAGGTCTTGTAGCTGAGAGAATGTACATATTATAATAGGATACCTCTCTTGTCAGTTTTTGTTCAATAGCACTGGCAATTAACAATTTCTGCTTCGTAAATTTCATAAAGCACTTGCTGAAGACAACTGCTAATGGAAATTACATATGAATATATGAAAACCTGAATGGCAACTGATACTTGTTAATAACTGTTCTTGACATTTTTCCCTGCCCAATTTCTCTTGCCTGGTTCTGAGGCTATGTTTATATTTCTGAACTGATTCTATTAATTAATGCTTTATATGCAAATCAAAATCTGACATATTTGTCTTCCATTTTAGTGAGAGTAATATTGTATCTCAACTGCAGAGTAACTTATTTTATCAAGTTTAGAAATAAACTTTTTACATATCAGATGTAGGAAGTAAAATTTAAGGTACAGAGTAAAAACGTGATTAAAAAAAGGTCTCTTCCTCTTCTTCTTCTTCTTCTTCTTCTTCTTCTTCTTCTTCTTCTTCTTCTTCTTTCTTCTTCTTCTTCTTCTTCTTCTTCTTCTTCTTCTTCTTCTTCTTCTTCCTCCTAAATTCTCCATCATCATTTGCTGAATCCCCTCCTAAACTATGTGCAAAAATATTAGTAACTGAAGGTCTGCTGTTTTCTCTAAAGAGTCATCCTGGCTCAAGCTGCAACAGGGTTAATTTTTGCAGAATCCAGTAAGGGGAATGATCAGGAACCAGAGGCTATTTTATGCCACCTTGCAAAATTTTCAGGGGACAGGGAAAGGCTGAATTCCTTCCCTTCTGAGTCAAGTACCGTGGAAGAGGGAACAGTCAGGGAATTTCCATGGAGGAGGGAACAATCAGGGAATTTCTGGGGAGCAGAGCCATCACATGTGAATCATTCACCTCTTTTCTTATACACTGTCATTAGTGTCATTGCTGTTACTTGTGATTTTCTGAACTCATTGCTGTTTCCAGTAAATTGTTGTTATCTCAACCCATGATATTCCCCTTTTCTGAGTCCCATCCTCCCTTCCAGTCCACCACTGGGGGAGGGGGATGGGAGAACAGAGAATGAGAAAATGGTGCCTGGTTTTAAGTGTGTTTCAGAGCAAATGCTAAATTGGGGACTAGCATTCCTAAATCACGACATAAGTGGGCACACTTAAGAACACTCAGATTTCATCTTTCTTGCCTAACAGAGCAATTTCTCCCCAAAACAAGTCCGTTAAGATCAGTTCGGTAATGCATTTCTGAGATGCTTTTCATTCTCACCAAAGAGAACAAGCATTGTCATTACCATGGTCAGGGGTGGTGAACAATTTTCCATCAAAACTGTCTTTCTAAGGTCTTCAAAAAAATGAACTGCTTGTGTGAAACAGAATAATAGCTCATATACACACATAAAGGAAAAAAAAATCCAAAATAACATTTTTTTTGTGTTTGGAAGTCAGTTTCTCATTGAACTTTTTCAGACTTAATTGCATCAAAAAAGTATTTGCCTTGCATGCTTGAGAAAGCTTATCCAAATCAATTGAGTGTGGAAATAAAAGGGATTTACCCAACATGTCAAAGTAAGATATGAATAAATGATCAACATGTTCCATTTCATTGCAAGACAATATCTTACATTGAACCATCTCTGGAGAAAGTATGTGAGCACAGGTAGCTGCTATTAAATAAGTCATTCACTGTAGGTTTTTTTTACAGTTTCTGCAGTGCCGTGCATGTTAAATGCTAAATGTGTTAAAATGTATTAGCCTCAGTGTAGACCCATATTCAAAATTAAAATGTCCCTAATTTAATTAAGCTTAATTCAGTTTGAAGTCTGAAGTAGGCTATATGGAATTAAAGGCATTGAAAATCTGAATAAAAGGATCAATATGTGGCTTTAATTCATTTAATTACTCCACTTTAAAAGTTACTTCAGATTAACTTTCTTAAGTGTTTCTGCATTGACAAATTCAATAGGTCTTGAGTCTTTAGATGTGACTTTATCATTAATTATGAACTTATCTTTTCCTTCCTTTGCAACCTAAAGAGCTTATGGCTTAAGATGTAACTGTTCTGAAACCAACACAAAACATAGAGAATAAAAGCACAGAATTTTTTATACCCTGGCACTTCTTTTTCTCTGAAGCTTTTCCAATCATTGAAAAGTAAACAGTAAATTTATTTGACAATTAAAAAATAATCTATTAGTAGTCAGAATGTTGCAAGTCATTCAAATTGTTTATTCTATCATCATTTAAAATGGACTGTGTTTCACATGAATAAAAGGCAATATATGATATTTTTATTATGATTTTCTCTCAGCAGATTAGGTTGTTTCTTAGTTTAGGGTAACAATGAATATTTGAATAATTAAATGTAATGACAATATTTAGACCAGAGGCATAAAAAGGTCTTTTATATTATTTTTTTTAAGTACGCAAGGAGTTATTGTAACATTTCACATGACTAAACTGGAATAAAATTTGTGTTACTGAAGTAGTATCACATGAGTAGCAGAAGAATTCAGGATCATTCCTCTTTTCAGGCTTTTGTTTAACCATGATTTCAAGGAAACATATTTTCCCCTTATTTGAATTTATTTGAAAGGCCTCATAATTTAGTTAGGTGACAGAGATGAACCTTGTGTCAAATTATATGTAAAATCATTATTGTTAGCATCTGTTTCCCTTATGCCAAGGTAAGTCTCCAAAGGAATGGTTTAATGGAATTCAGATAGGTGTTCATCAGTTTTTCTTGTAGGATGTCCTTTTCTGTTGTTTACACCATCATAAATCTATCAAATCTTGACCTTAAATAGAGCTCCTGAGTGTTTCAGAGGATATTCTTAAAGAAAGGACATTTTCTATTTGTTGGCTTTATAGCATGGAGGCAGCACTTGTTGGAAAATGTCATTTCCAGAGAGATAATAGGTGTCACTGTTAAAAGAGAAGGCTACGTCAAATTCATACTCTGCACATGTAGTTCAGAGCATGAATTTGCTTCATTAGTATTAGTTGGCCATGTTGAAATATAAATGAAATATAAAATATGCTTACTAAATTTTAAGTTGAAACAAACCTGGAGAAAGGTGCAGATGTGGAGGATAAGAAGATTAGAATTCAAAGCCATCTGGATAGTTTGGGAAATGGCCTGAAAAACTGGATGAATGTACAAAGTACTTTGCACAGGAATAATTAATAGCACATATACAGAAACAGAAGCAAAAGCTTGAGCAACTGTTATTTGAAAAAAAAATCAGAAAATTAGGATGTCATAAGGAGGTGAATAAATGACAGCTATATTGAAAGAGGCACAAAGATTGTATTATGAAAAAAATAAATTAAAAGATATGCAACAAGAAATTTGAAATAAAACTCCTATGAAAAAGAGATGTATGTAGAGCCCTTCCACCGACACTGTCTAGCTTCAAAAAGGCCTAGAAAGCCTCCCTTTAGCAGGTCTCTCATCCTGAACTGACTGTGCATGGGGGCCATACATAGCAGAGCAACATTTACTCTTGAGTACATTGTCTTTGGCCTGCTCTGGATTGGTAATGCTTTCCTGAAAACACTACTGAAAATACTGGGGACTGCCCATTGAGAAGGAAGAGATTTGAACATTCCTTGGAAAATGTCCAATGATTTCACTAAAAAGTATCAGGGCTTGAGAGCACATTAAGAAAAATTAAATTTGTTACAAGAAAAAAGGGATTACAGAAGGGATGAAGCACTCTTCAAGAATGTTAGAAGTTGATGCAAAAGGGAAGGGAAAGGTCTATCTTCCCTATCTGCCATACCTAGAAACATGAAATAATGGACTTCTGTTGCAACAAAACCAAGTCAAGTAAAATATTAGGGAAAAAAAATATTAATGAAACACTGAAAGTGCCTGGTGAAGAGGCAGTCACATCTCCATCACTAGTCATCCTAAGAAAAGGATGGGAAAGGATCTGTGAGTACTGATGATGCCTCATCGGGTATGGGGAAGGGAGTAATGCTGTCTCATTAGAATGGGAGGAAAGAGTAATGAAGTCCACTTGCAATTTTTCATGTAATTTACTGGAACTTGCTGACACTTGTTTGAAACATAAACAAAAATATTTATATTATTAAGTTTTTTTAAAGAATTTTTGTTTCATTCAGGAGTGGTATTCAGCATTTTCTTAAATTCTTTTACTCTTTTTTTTGTTTTTTGTACATTTTAGATACTTGGGATATATTCTCCATGTTTATTTATTTCAAATCCAGTGAAAATATTGATATAACATAAAAGGGGTTTTTTTTCAACAGAGCCTCGCATTATAAAGATGAGGTTTTTTTTCTAGGGTCTTTTTTGAAATTTTTAGATGAGTTCAACAGAAAGACACATTATTATTATTATTATTATTATTATTATTATTATTATTATTATTATTAAAACAAAACATTAGGAGACCTATTTCAGGAGTAAGGATGTTCTGCATTTTTCTTATTCTTTCTTCCATCTTCATTTAGATAATTTAGATAACACATTGTCAGCTTTATTTACAAAATTCTTAAGCCATTGAAACAATTTTTCATTTGCAAAGTATCAGTGTTTGGAATGATTTAGTTATGGATGAAGTATTTGAAAATATATTACTGTTATTTTCTTGTGTTTGGATTGCCTTCTTTGACTCTGTCTTCGTTTAAATTAATTTATAAAAGTAACAGAAACCTCTTTTATACAATTGCCCATTTTGTTCAAATAATTTAAATGCTTGTACATCAAAATTATATTTTCTTGAGAAATTGACTTTTAAGCATAGACAAATTATTTTAAATACTTTTGCCTCAAATAACTTTTTTTGCATTTTATAAGTTTTAATTTGAAAGATCATTTACTTTTATTAAAAATATTATTATAGAGGAAATAAAAACATGTAGAAAATTAAAATATGCAGTTATAGATCACCTGAAATGAGTATGGTTTCCTGAAAGGTATAAAGCACTGAAGTTGTGTCTGGTAGCTCTAAAGAGATTAACTTCTATTTCCTCAGATGTAACCCACAAGGTGCTTATTACATAGGAACCTCTAATGATATGATGGAGCACTATTTCTTTTGAAATTTCACTTTAATTTGAGATTACATTGTTGTCTATTGAAAAGGTATATTGGATCAGGTTAGAAACACACAGTTATAAGGCACTCTTTCTTACAGAATACTTACACATGCAGAATACTTATACTTTCAGTTTAGTGATAATGCAGATAAGTTTGAATACCAATCTGTGTCACAGAATCTCTAATATTGTCTAGGTCCTTTGTTTTCATCTAACCCAAGATGCTATCTGTCCATGAGAAAGACACTGGCTCTCCAACAGAAACCACAGATGTGATTATATGCCTCACTTTTCATGTTAGTTTTCCAGAAAAGTGCAAACCCAAATGCCAAACACAGCTCCATAAATATAAAGTAAATATCCTTCACAGAAATGCATTGTACCACACAAAGCAACTGAAGAATTATTGTCCTTGGTATTTTTATTTAGCAATCCATATATTAATAAGCAGTTTTAGTCACAATGTTCATGAATCCATTCCCAGCCCATGAAATTGAGATGCTGCTATCAATTCATGCTTTGTACAGCAACACTCTTAAGTTGTGTGTTGATTGACTTTGAATAGGAATTTTGAACAATCATTCACTTGTGGGGAAAAATGACACACGACCTTTTAAACTGTAGCTGTAGCTGCAATGAAGCTGCAGTGGAGCCATAACTCTGTCACCTTCTAAATGGCATTTCTTTTGAGAGTTTGCTTTACATCCCTCTTCCTCTGAAACACTTTTGTGTTCTGAACTTTTTTAGTGTTGTATATAAGCTGAATGTCTGCATCAATCATCCTGGTCAGAGGGAAAGGGTTTGAAAAGGCCAGCCAAATTAAGCATTAACCTTTTGTTTGTTAACAATTAACAAATGGCTAAAAAAGCCACAGCCAGGAGTTTGACTAATTAACCAGGATTTGCTTTGAGAGGACTGGTCTACAGCAGGCTGGTCAGGTTTCACCTGCCAGAGAAGAAGCGTCTTCAGCCATGGGCTTGCCAAGTTGGTGAAGTGGGCTCTATCCATCCCACTCCTACCAGTTTGATGTTACAGCCAGAAAGTGATACCCTGAGCCTGGAAAGGGATCACAGATCAGGAGGACAACACCTGAAGGGCAGTAGCAAAAAAAATTCCAGCCACCCCATCCAATAAGTCATTTCACTGGGAGCTCAACTTAAATTCCTCTATGCAAACTTGTATCATGGGGAAAAAAACAAACCCAAGAAAAGTTAGAGATGTGTATAGGGCTGTGATCTTACTGGCATCATAGAGACATCATGGAATGGTTCTTGTGACTGGAGTGTTGGGTTGGAAGGATACAGATTCTTTAGGAAGGATGGGCAGGGAGATGAGGAGGCAGCATTGACATCTCTGTCCATGACCAGCAGAAGTGCATGGAGTGCTGCCTGAGGATAGATGAGGAGCTGACCAAGAGTTTCTGAGTCAGGATTAAGTGGAGGACATGGACAGGTGACACTATGGTGGAGATCTGCAAGGGGCCACATGACCAGGTATATTAAGTGGATAAAGCCCTCTATAGAGAAATAGAATCAACTTCACATTCACAAGCCCTGATCCTCATAGGGACTCCAAACACTAAAATATCCATTGGAAGGACAACACAGCAGGGCATAAGAAATCCAGGGGTTTCTTGAAATGCACTGAGGATAAATTCTTTCTCCAAGTGACAGAGGAGCCAGCAAGGAGAGGTCCTATGCTGGACCTTGTTCTCATCCATGGACATGATGATGAGGAATGTGGAGCTCAAGGGCAGCTGATCACAGAATGGTGACGTTCAAGATCCTTAGGACTGGGAGGAAGTGCACAGCAAGCTCATTCCCTGGACTTCAGAAGAGAAGGCCTTTACCTCTTTGGGGTCTGTTTGGTAGAGTACAACGGACTAAAGCCCTGCAAGGAAGAGGGGTCCAAGGAATCTGGTTACTATTTGAGGATCACCTTCTCCAAGCTCAGGAGTGATGAATTCCAGAAAAGAGGAAGAAAGGCAAAAAGACTGGGAAGCTTACATGGATTAACAAGGAGCTTCTGGACAAATATAAACACTAAAAGTAAGTCTACAGTGGAAGGAAGGACAAGTAGTCTGGGAGGACTACAAAGAGATAGTGTGAGCCATCAAGGATCAGGTTAGGAAAGCAAAAGTCCTATAGCACTTAACCTGGCCATTCAGGTAAAAGAAAAAAGGATAAACTTCTATAGTTGAGCTGGTGATAAAAGAAAAACTGCGGAAAATATAGGCCCTCTTTGAAAGAAAACATAAGATCTGGTGACCTGAGACATAGGCAAGGCTGAGGTACTCAATGACTTTTTTGCCTCAATGTTCACCAGTAAGTTCTCTAGCCACACTACCCAAATCACAGAAAGCAAAGGCAAGGATTGGAAGAATGAAAAACCACATATTGCAGAAGATCATGCTCTTTACTATCTAAGGAACTAAAGCTGCACAAGTCCATTGCACCTGCTGCGATGCACCCATAGGTGCAATGAGATGTACCTCATGGTCCTGAGGGAGCAAGCTGAGGAAGTGGTTGAACCAGTCACCTTGATATTTGAAAAGCTGTAGTAGTCCACAGTGAAGGACTTTTTTCCCCCCTTGTCTTGTGCTCTGCCATTGAAGAGGTGTACAAAAGAAACTGTAAGGCACCATCGCTGATTCGGCACAGGGGACCCAAACTTACCAAAAGGGATATTCCACACCACCGAACACCATAGTGGACACTTTTATGTCCAGTAGTCTATTTTCATTAAAAAAATGTGTGATGCTTTTTTTGAGTTTCCTATGTGTTCTTCCAGTGTTGTTAAAATCAGCAGACATGAATACTATGGTAAATGGATGGATAGACAGACATGGTTTGATAAAGAGCGCATATAGAGAAAACATAAGCTTAACCTCCAGCCCATTTACAGACAGGAAATATTAGTTAAAGCAAAGTGGATTAAATAAATAAGTGCATCAGAATTTTAAGACAGCGTGAAATATATTACAGCATACAAAAATTGCATGCATTGCAGCAGTAAAGAATATCACTATGATTTCTGTCTTAGTCTGAAGAAGTCATACAATTCAGTATGTTTTACTTCTGAGTAATACATACCATTCCAAGAGAATTGTAATGAAAACTTATCATGCTATAACACAGAAATTCTTATTAATACTTTACTTTTTCAGTTTTGGAGGGAATATTTCATCTCACTTTATTCTATACCTTCAGTGAACTTCTGTGCAATGACCACAGGAGGTTTTGGAGAGTTTAAAATAGCTATTTTTGTATGAGTGCTATTGTTTCATGTATATAAGTGAAATATTTGGAGGTCTGGAAGGAAATCCTTTTATGAATTAATCAAAAGATGAGCTGTCTCTCCTTTTTCTGTAGGAAAGCTATACTGTACCAAGAAAAGAGATAATACATCTCTGGCTCAGAACCGAAACTTTGGTGTCTTAGGAACACTCTATTTTTTCTGCTTGGTTGGTTGTTTGGTTGGTTGATTTAGTTTGAAATGCACAAAAAAGATAATAAATGCTCTTTTTGATTTAACCTGCTCTGGTAGTTGATTTGCTGTCAACTGAACTGCTCAAAATTACTCAAGTTCTCAGCATATCTCAATGCTAGGTGATGTGCCAGTGCAAAGACAGGGTTCCTGAGCAGACTTCCACCATATTTATCCATTTAAATGTTTAATCCATTTATATGTAGATTGCTAGCCTGGTCATATTTTATCAGACAGACTTAAACCTCCATAAAAACATAACAAAAATTCAACACTGAACAATTTAGAGGAGATTTTCCACTGTGTGAATATAAAAGCAGGTAAGCAAATCTGTGCTTCCACATACATATTCAAATAATGCATCCCAGGATAGATCTGGCCTGAAACTTGCATAAATAAATTAACCTTCCTCTGTCACTGAAACAGTTGTCACTTTTCAACATACTGGGCTTATTAATGTAGGTGTAATACCTTCATTTAATGTATGCTCTGATGGCATGACATTAATTTCCCACATTAGTTTTAAACTTTTCAAGGTGGATTTTTTTTTGTTTTGAGTAAAAACTTAGCCTAGCAATAGATCAATATTATCTTTTTTGCATAAGGCATTATGTTAAAGGTACAGGAGTATACAGGTTACAGAAAAGGGGTATTTACAGGACAAGAAATTTAATAATGAAAAATTTTTTTTTAGATTTTGTTGAGGGTTTAGCCATATTTATGAATGTCTATAATATGAGAATTTATCCACTATAGTTCTTTCTCAGTTCATTTTTCATTTTATTAATTCCTCAAGATCATCTCCAAAAAAACCTCCCATTTTGAAGAATTTTCCTTAAAATCCTGTTTTCATTGGTGGTATTGTTAGCTCTGATTTTTTTTTTTTTTTTGATTAGGTTTCTACAGGCGTTTAGATGATTTTTGTTTATTCAAAATTTAATGAGAATACTAACACCATTGCCAATTTTAATTATTAAACTTGAAAGGGCAAACATGATTTACACTT
This sequence comes from Agelaius tricolor, assembly GCF_023055355.1. NCBI lineage: Eukaryota > Metazoa > Chordata > Aves > Passeriformes > Icteridae > Agelaius > Agelaius tricolor. Next base: position 20,047,539 of record NW_027269262.1, on the reverse strand, counting down.
ATTTTGCCCTCCTCATAACTAACTAGCATCTCAGCCTTGTGGCTATGCTTTCAGACATCTTTGCATTTCCATTTGACAGCAGAAGGTTGTTAGTCACTCTCTGGTGTGAAATTTGTTTCTTATTTTCTGACATTATAAGAGGGTCTTATAATCTGAAGACTAATCAACCTTAACTACAGATTTCATACTCTGCTCAGCTCAAAGCTTTAATTAAATGGCTTGCTAAAAAATATCGTGCAAAAAATATCGTGCATCACTGAGATTTTTTCTATTCCTCCTTTGTATTGGTTCTGTGTTAGGCCAATTACTACTGGTGCATTGGTGAGGAATTTTATATATTAAAAAATACTTGATAAAGATCACAAGATTTCTGTTCATATAAATGCATGTAGATGATGCAAGATAGCTTAAATGGCAAATAACTTTTTTTCAAATATCTTCATTTCTCACAGCATTCATGTACATTCTAGCAGAAAAGAAGTACCATGGACAGTTTCTGCACAATTACCCATTGAGAATTTGCTACTATTGCTTGCAAAAAAAAAAAAGGCAAAAATATGTAGAAAAAAATGAACTCATATTATAGGTATGATTTTAATATTAAGCATTAGAATGATGTTAGTAGAGATGACTTGCGGGTAGAGATAAACAGACATGCCTAATAAGGGGAAGGAAAAGGGTTAGAGCCTTAACTCGAGATGGAACAAACAAGAAAAGAATTGCACAGAAGCTGGAAATAACATAGTGCATGTGTGATAACATAGCTGATAGTATGGAGAGAAACAGTGTATCTTAGACCCTCATTCTGATATGTGCATTTTTGATCCTATATTTTGGAGTAGCTTTTAGATGGGCCAGATAAAAAATGTTCTTGCAGATCTAAGATTTTTTTTTGGAACTGATTTCTTTTTTATCATTTCTCTCCCAGAGAAGGTGGAAACTGGATGTCTCCGATTCTGCAACTGTGTCTGAGCCCATTTTCCCTTTTAGTGATACAGTCTGGGAATTCAGCATCTATGATTCATTCCTCTTCCATGGACATATCATCAATATCATCTTACCTATTCTTGGGAGGAAGATTTCAGGTATGGAGTAAGTATGACTTTCCTTAGGTGTTATAAGTTTCCTAGAACTTATGGTTATTGTTATCATTTTGTAAGCAGCAGATGTAACTAGGAATCCTTTTCTTTTATACCTTGCACAGGTAGCTCTGCATAAAAACCATTAAACTTGAGGAAATTACTATGAATGAAGTAGACTCTATTAAATTTGGCAATTAAGCATGAGTAACTGAGGAAAGGCATGGTGCAAAAGGGAAAAAAGGAACTGAAGTCAGCTGCTATCTTTCAGATTAGCATTTGTGCTAGGGAGGGATATACTGACCTAATAACTCAATGATCACTTTATGATCTTCATAGAAGTCTAGTAATCTAAATAATAGACTGTAGCACTGAATCAATATAATCTGCAATGTGACCTAGACTGCCTAGACAACTGACACATCAAGGTTCTTGGGGTTTGATTGGTTGGTTGGGTTTGTTTGTTTTTAATATTTATGAAAGAAATCCAATCTTTACCATATGGTAAATAAATAATTGAAATAGAATGGTACTTACTTTGATGGGTGACTTTTATAAATACATTTTCAACAAAAACAAGGATGTTTTCTGACGCAAATTCCTACCACAGCTAACCATGTTATTAGGATGTGGGAAAAATGAAGATTAAGGACCTTTAAGAGTATACAATTTTATTTGCTACTTGTTTTTATTTGCCACTCATTTTCTTAAATAAATGTTTCTGTCTCTGCACCATTCTCATATCTGACCATTTCTACCATTTATATTTATGTACTTATTTATTTTTACTTAAATAAAGATAGCATTTAAGTCCCCTCATATTTTCTCAACTCCTTCTCAATGCAAATCCTTATTTGCTTATTATTCCATAATATTTTATCTTCTGACACTTTCATGACATGGTCTTGAATCACAGAATCTTACTGATGTCACATTTCTGTGGTTTATTTAATCTTCAACTGCCCCTTTGTAATTTGGTCCTGTGTCCTGCTTTCTGCTTTGCTCATGTGTTTTCACAACTTCTTCTAACCTCAGATTCTCTCTTGTTCTCCTTTCAGACTCTTTCTCATCTACCCTTTCTCCCTTCCCATTGCCTTAATTTTGTAGTTTTGCTTTATTATTTTTCTTAGATACTGTCCCAAATTTCAACCATAGTCTTCACAGAAATTATGCATTTGGTAATCTGTGTGTAAAGTTTCGACAGACTAAAAAGCCTTTTTGAGAATGTTGTAAGATTTCTCTCTCCACTTTTCATTGTAATTTGCAGCCAATGGCAAATTTCCTAAGGGGGACTGATGCAGGGCTTGTAAGTTTATGCATTGTCTGTGTAAGTCTTGCCAAGTCCACATCACTGATTTCGTGAAAGTGTAGAATCATAGAATTGTAGAATCATTAGGTTTAGATGATACACTCAGTGCCATGTACAGTCATTTCTTGAACACCTCCAGGGATGATGACCACCTCCCTGGGTAATCCATTCCAATGCTGAACCATCCCTTTCAGTGAAGTTGATGCCCAACCTGAACCTCCCTTGGTGCAACTTGAGATTGTGTTCTCTTGTCCTGTTGCTTGCTGTCAGGAAGAAGATGCCGAAACTCAGCTCTCTACAAACCTCCTTTCAGGTAGTTGTAGAGAGAGATAAAGTACCCTCTGAGCCTTGGATTTTCTCCAAACTAAATAAACCAGCTCCCTCAGCTGCTCTTCATAGGACTTACTGTTACACCCCCATCACTCAAATCTAGGGCTAAACCAAAGTTCTTTTGCTTTGGATAGGTGCAAAGGAGAAAAATCCAACCAGATATTCTCAAGAAGTAAAAATACACAAAAATTTACTGGCAAATTATAGAAAATTAAGGAACTTTGGGAAAAGAATAAATACTGCATAACATCCCTTATTACAGCATAGACTGAGCCCATTGAATATAGAAAATCTTATCTTGAATATAGAAAATCTTATTATAAAATATATCTTAATGGAGGACAGTTATCCTCCATTAACCTAGTCGATGTTAATGTTCTGTGAGAAGAGACAAGAAAGGGGCAAAACCAGACAGATGGGAAGGCTATAGAAAAACAGATACATAGCTATTAATTCCTGGTTTAGGAGCATTGTAAAACTCCAAGATGAAGGTAGGGTTAAAGGACAACATGCTCACCTTGTGGTGACCCTTCTTAAACCTTTCTGGCCCATCCTGTGCCTTCCTCCCAGGAGGGACTTTCAGTCTCTTGTCCATTCAGGCACTGGGTTATGCAAATCTGGGGCTGTCTCCAGTGTGCCATGATTGACAGATGCTGTGGGTCTTGGGGGTTAATGGGGGCTGGGTACCACTTCACCAGAGCAAGATCTGACTCACCCTCTGCTAACATTCCAAGACCCCAAGATGTCTTGAAACAGATCACATTTTCCAGTCTCTGAAGCTCATTCACTAGACCCTTTGCCAGCTCTGTTGCCATACTCTGGACATGCTCCAGCACCTCAAGGTCTGTCTTGCTGTGAGGGGCCCAGAACTGGACACGGGATTTGAGGTGTGGCCCCACCAGTGCCAAGTACAGGGGGGACAATCACTGCCTTGGTCCTGCTGGCCACATCATTGCTGATACAGGCCAGGGTGCCTTTGGCCTTCTTGGCCACTTGGGCACATGCTGAATCATGTTCAGCTGCTGTCAACAAGCAGCCCCAGGTCCTTTTCCACTGGGCCACTTCCCAGTCAGTCTTCCCCCAGCCTGTAGTACTGAAAGAATTGTTGTGACCCAAATCCAGGACCCAGCACTTCACCTTGTTGAACCTCATAGGCCTTGGCCTATTGATCCAGCCTGTCCAGATCCCTCTGCAAAACCTTCCTACCCTCTACCAGATCAACACTTCTGCCCTGCTTATGTCATCTGTGAACTTACTGAGGGTGCACTCGATCTCCTCATCTAGATCATTGATAAAGATACTTAACAGGACTCACCTATACGCTGAGCTCTGGGGAGCACTACTAATGCCCAGACCCAACTGTATGGAAATACATTCACCACCACTCTCTGCCCAAGGAATCCAGAATGTTTTTAACCTAGACAAGGTAAACACTGAATAAAAAGGAGGAGACTAGAAGAATCTTTCAAGTAAAAGTGTCTTTACAGTGCAGTATAAAAATCTAAATGCAAGAGAACATGGGCACTAAAATTTACAGAAAAGCTCTGTGTGACTGGATTCACATGTGTGCAAAAATCAAGCACAAATAATTCTATACAGTTCATGTGTCTAACTTACAATGGAGAAACAGCTACAATCATTTATAGTACTTGTCTTTAAAGGATTTGCTGTGCTTTTTGTCATTAAAAGGATTTTCAACCTAGGATGCTGGATTTAATACCTATTTATGTCTTGTTATCAATATATATGACTTAGTATAGGGAATAATTTTCTTAAGCTGTGTCAAGTTGTTCTGATGAATGGTTGATATCTGGGTAACTTTTTTGTGTTCTTAAAGATAACACTTTGATTTATCACTAACTGAAGTGGGTATATGCAGACTTGCTGGAGAAAATTAATTTCTTTTTGACAAGGACATGTAGAAAAAATTAAAACATGAGAAGAGCAGGCATATTTTGAAATATCTCTGTAAGTATTCTTCAAGAAGTATAATTGTAATCATACTTCTAAACCAATTAAAAACAAATTATGTAGTTACACATCTGATACACAGACTATAGATATATTTTTCTGTATTACTTGACTATGAATTTGGTAACAGCTCAGTAAATATTCTCTTTTGACTGGTGAAACTGTAGCCAGTGCTGCAGAAAAGATTGGAACACAAGCAAAAAATATTTTTCTTTAATGAGGTTGTGCCTGTCTAATGAAAGACACTTCAGCATTAATACAGATAGTTTCACATTCAGCTACTTTGTTTGGTGATTAGAATCTGTAGCTCTAATTGGTTGTGCAGGACAGTTATCCTCCATTAGCCAGCACATTCTTCTGATATCCAGCATAAAAGAAAACTACAAGAGCTGCTGCTTCTTATCATCCTGCCTACTGACTCTAAATTGGAATGGGTTGTATTATTTAATAAATTGCACAAAGAAGTCAACAGTCCTCTTTCCCAAAGCTGGGTATATCTTCCATAAAGCTTTGGATAATTTGGTTTATCATTTTTGCTTGGATTTTGCATATGCTGAAAATTGATTTTGAATTTAATTGTTATGCTGCAGATATATTCTAGATTAAAGTGAGGAGAAAAGTAGAAAATTATAGCCATCTAAAGGACTAAACAGTGAATATGTTTCATTTATTTTCTTCTCCAACTGGTCAACATTCTACATTGATCCTACAATTGTATACAACCATAGCATTCTGTATCCCAGTCAAGGAAAAAAACAGATTTGTTTGCCTCCTTTTGTTTTGCATTTGAATGCAAAACCACTGCAATTACAGACACAGATGTGTGCTTAGTTTTTTCAGTTAAAAAGAAGAACATCATGGTGTAAAAGATCCTTGCTGCGGGGAAAATAATAACAAAAACAAGTGTTGTCAATTCAGTCCATTCAACTTGTAGAATAGGTTGTTGGAATTCTCATAAATTTTTTATATTCAAAATCTTTTTTAAAAAACACTGTTTGCACCAATGCAAACACAAGAATTTATAATTAGAATTAAAATCTTATCTCTATAAAAAAGAATTATAATTAGTTTAGTATAAAAAAGGATTATTAATAGTTTGCTAACAGTGATAACAGTATTTCACGGTCAAATTATGTAACGTTAAAAACAGATGTACATGAAGTTTCTAGTGAATTTTTCTTTCTCTCTTCTCAATTCCATCTCACTTGGGTGTGAGCCATCAGTCTGGGGAGGCTTTTTCATCATCCTACGTTCTTCATGAGTGGAATATGATGATGCCGTTAGATCTCCTCACTGCAGGACATATTGGAGGGCACTTTATTTTTGCTAGCACAAGATGTCTTGATATTTATTGGTGTGTAAGTCCACATTATATTCAAATATACCATCTGTGATGTGATTTTTTTATGGAGACTGGTGCTGCAAGTCTCCCAAGGGTGCCTTCCTTTTACCATTGATTATCTCCTGGTGAATTGTTTAAAACCCTGTAGACACTGTGTGCCTGTAAATTCAGATCCCCTGCTGTAATCTCATGCTGGTTTTCTTCCATATTCTATTTTATCAGCATCGTAGATATCTGTTCTCAGAATAACTGCTGACAACAAATAGGCTCGACATCACACAACTGTACAAATCTAAACAAAAGCTAAAGAAAAATAACAGTGAGCTGGTCATTAGATAACTGCTAGTGCAGCCAAAAATAAATCTTCTGACACACACTGAAAAGTCTGGGTGAAACTTGATGAGTCCCAAGTCCTTTCTGTTAGCCTATCACATTGCCTGTGTCCTGTTACAAGCAATGTCAAAAAACACCATCAAAACAAAACAGAACAACAAAACAAACTACCTAACAAAACCCCCACAGACTTGGGCTATTTTTTAATTCATTGTCTACTTCAGGGCATTGTGAGCTGTAAATTTGCTTCTTCTCTTCTCCAAATTTTGCAAGTACTATATAAACATCAAATTGATCATATTTTTCACCTAGGTGATGACTGGATGAGTGTTTCATCACTTTGCAGAAGCTGTGATGTGTACATGACTGCAGTGTCAGCATAAGCTCATAAGTGGGTGAGGGGGGAGCATGAGGTACAATTTTCCTTTACTTTAGCTGGGCTTTCAACACCATCTCAACAATTATTCTTTAATCTAGGTTTTCATTGTAGGGTCTGGATTGCTAGACAGAAAGAGGGGTAAAATTTGTTATAGATTATTGGCCTCAGAGGACAGTGATAAACAGGTGATGCTGGTGACACATAGAGTACAAAAATGACATATCCAGTTTCACAGTGTTACCAGGGACTTGGAGGGGGTTCCGGATAGCACAGTTACCAAGTAGGTGAAAAATGAGAAGCTCTGCCCCTGTGGAGCACCAGTGCAACAGCACAGGCTCATGCCTATTTGTCTGGGAGCTGTTCTGCTGGAAGGGACCTGGAGGCCTTGACCAACAGAAGGTGAATATGAGCCAGCAGCGTGCCCTGGCTACCAAAATGGACAACAAACTGCATCCTGGGCAGTATTCGCAGGGGTACAGCCAGGACACTGAGAACTTTTTTGCTCTACTTGGCACCTATGAGATAACATCTAGGTACTGCATCCCATCTTGATGCCCCCATCCCTGTCCCTCCCAGGAAAGCCACTGACAAACTGAATCAGGCTTGGCAGAGAGACCTTAAACTGGTCAGGGATGGAGAAGTTTCCCCGGGAGAAGAGGCAGAGGCACTGGGACTTGCTCATTCTGGAGAAGAGGTAACACCAAGATGAAGCCAACAGCAGCTTCTCAGCAGCTGTAAGGAGTTAATCAGAGACAAAGCCAGGCTCTTTACTGTGGTACATGGTGGGAGAATGGTAAGCAGTAGGCACTAGAAGAAACAGGTAAATCTTAGACTGAATGGAAGAGAAAACCTTTTCTGCTCAAGGATATCAAGCAGGAAAACAAGTGTTCCAGAGATTTTGTACTTGAGACTCTGTCCTTGGAGATGTCAATATGAAGCTGGATAAGTGCTGAGCAATCTGTTCTGCCCTCAGACCTGATGATGCTATGAGAAGGAGGTTGGACAAGACACCTCCTGAAGTAATTTCCAACCCGTACTTTTTGTGACTTCTGTATCTACTGTCTTAAAGAACAGAACTAGAACAGTATTTACAGAAAATATTGTTATTAAACCTTGTATTTTTAGCCAAAATCAAAGTTATATCCTTAAAATTTGCATATAGAACAATATCTGTTGGAATATCCATGGAATTCTAGCAATTATCTGCAAAATATGTGGTTTTAGATTTGAATAAGACTTTTATATTCTCTTCAGTCACTATAGAATGAAGTAATTAAAATCCATGTAAAATACCTGAGAGTAAAGTTCAATGAATATTCATAGCTTGATAATAAAGTCATTATATCTACTAGTTCTCAAAAGTGTTTTGTACGTAGTAGCATTATGTAATTTTTGGTAAACTGGAATTTTTTCCTATTTCTGTGCATACATTTGAACTTTTTTCACTATTTTGGGGTGCTGCTTTAAGTAAAAACATTCTTTCTTCATGGACTGTTCAGAAGCAAGAACAGGTGATTTTTATACGCAGATTTCAGCTTTTCACAGTTTCAGCTTTTCAGTTTGCTGGATTTACAGAACTAGAATTAAATACACACAACTACTATTAAGATCTGCACCTGGAGAGCTATTAAAGGCTAAGTATTCATTTGCCTGTGTGCCATTGTAGTGGAATCAGCTGTGCTGCAATAGTAACCAGATTACTGCTGATACAGCTGTTGGGAGGAAAGCGTTAAAATGGAAAGATTTGGTGAGGAGGTTTCATTCAAAGGGGCCTTGCAGCTAGGAGGGCTAAGAATATCAGTGTGAGAAAACACATATTGTGCCTATTGCTGATTATCCTCTGTCTGTTTTGAGAAGTAGAATTTCTGCAGAGATAACATAAATGTTATCAGATACTTGAGAGGCATTTTCACAGACAGGCTTGAGCCTCCTGCTGGGAGAGAAAACACAAAAGCCCAGAGCTTGTAAAAAGCACAGAAGTTTTTTGATACAATGGGGCAAGCAGTGAGTCCCCCCCCTCCCAGCCTCTGCTCAGGGCTGGGATGAAATGAGCCTAAGGGAGCCTGTGTGCCCGAGTGTCTCTGCTGTCCAGCGCTTTTAGCAAGGCAATGAAAGAAATTTGCTCTCTGCTTTTCAGTTGTGCCTTGGTGGTCACCCTGGTTACCTTCATGCATTGATTCACACAATAATCAATCAATCAATCAGCTGAATGGGAGAAAGGACCTGGTATTAGACACTCACATAGGAGCCTACCTAAATTCATAAATACATGTATGTTGACTATAGCTTCACAAATGCATTTGAATATTCTGCTATATTGAAAAAAGACATTTTGAAGTTATCAGCCTTCAGAAACCTTCAGTAAATGATGATATTCATGATCTTTTGAGTTGAAAGTTCTTGATGTATTGAATGATTGTGTTTAATAGTTCATTTCTGGCAGATATAAAAGGTAAGTGCATTAGGCTGAGGTGGAACTCTTGAAATACTTTGCTTGTGAATAGCGTTTGTGTTTATGGACAAATCAGTGTTGTAAAATCCATATGCAATATTCTTAGTATAATGTCCTTTATATATGTAGGCAGAATTCTTATTCAGCCTATATTTAGTCCATCACAAATGTAGGCAGGTAGTTCTTCCTTTCACAATTGTGGGCTGCAGGCCAGTGTTAAGTTCATGGGTCCCCAGACTTAATTAGGAATATGTCTGATCATAATAACTGTGAAGTTTATTTTGTCTGTTTGCGGCTGTGGACCACGCTGTAAAACTGTCAGTGGAAACAGAGCAAATAAGCACCCTGAACTTCTTGTTCAGTGCCAAAATTTGATCACAGCTACTGGGTGTTACTTCAAATTTTGCAGAAATCCTGCTGTTTAGTAGCCTATGCTCTAACAATTGACACTAACCATCCTCATGTTAAAGTTCCTTTATCTTTAGGTATGTAACTCATTTGCATAGAACATTTGTATGTTCTCTGTGTTTCCCTCCCAGGAGCTATGGAGTACATCATTATATTGTTGGAGTTGGTAGCATAGTTAAATGGAAAATAATGCTAGAGATAGACACAATAGAAGTCTTTTGTATTGGGGTGACATTTACAGTTAGACCTCAGAATAAACAAACAAAATACCTTGCAATGCAAAATAGTCTAGAAGCCATTGTGTTAGAGTGTATTACTGAGTATTCAGGTACTGTGAGACATTGCTAAATTCCTAGCTTTAGTTGCTAAGGGTACATCTGTTTTGGTGTAAGTCACACCTTTGGTTTAAATATAGTAGTTATTCAAAGAGGAATAGATAGGAAAAAAAAAACAAAATCTGTGCTACGCTGATTGTTTATTAAATCTAAACTTCAAACTAGAGGTAATTGAAGATTTTGATCATTACTCAAGAAGTTTATTGTCCAGTCCTGAAGGAAAAAACTTCAGTTAGGAAACTAGTTTTAGCTCTTGATTTCATAAGTAGGTTAATTTTCCCAGAATTAAGTGTCTGCAGCCTACATATAGATACCACCTTTGGCTCTCCGGTAATGGAATGAAAATGATATTCCAAGAGAAAGTAATTCATCCTGTCTTGTAGTGAGGCCTCTGTGGCATGATGCACTTATTTCCCTGAATTAAATTTCAAGTCTCTGCTATTTTCTTAGCAAAAATCCTGAACTGTTTTTTTTAGCATATCCAGTAGTACAAGTATTCCCAAACTGGTTCCCTAAATTAATTGTTTGTTCCTGCCTATTAGCTGTTTAGCCCCAGCTTGCTGTACTAAAGGACTACAAACAGGAGTAGTAATGTAATCTGAAAGAGCTCATCTTTGGGTTTCATGGCGGGAAATGTAACCTTTAAGATCAAATAATGCCTCTAGGGTTTTCTTCCTAAGACAAGCCTGAAAGAGTAAACAGGTACAAAACAATCACTAGACTTGAAGTGATTCATGATCAAGAGCTGAAGACTCAGTGCAGAAGTAAAACACACACACATTTACTTACAGACAGAGTATCAGTTACTTTTGACAGCTGAGCTTGAAAAATCACCGCACCAAACTCACTGCAGGTACTCGAGGCAGACACCTACACTGGGGTGCAGGGCTAGTAGGCTAATTTCTCTTGAAGAAGTGGCAAAAAATTATTAATTCTGAAGCTAAATTGAGGTATGCTTTGCTCACTGTTCAGGACTCATGATACAGTGCTCACTACTTCACATCTGCTGTGGCCAAGGAAAAGCTTGTTGATCAAAAGCAGGGCCGACCAAGTGTATTTCAGTGAAACATTTCCTAGCATTACATTTCTGGTGTCTGTGTGATAAAGTATGCAAAATGATACAGCTTGAAAGAAACTAATGAGCAGACACACGAACTGAATTACAAAGCAAATTTCAGGAAATAACTTCTTTCAAACACAGGCAGAATTGGGTAATCAGTCACAGATGACAAAGGCAATATTGCTTTTCAGAGTATGTACTGCATTGCAGCACATAATTAACACCTAACATTACAGAGCTCTGGAGGCAATTTTGCTACAGTCAGAGGAAAAGAAAAAATTGGTGATTTCAGACCTGGTTTGTGAACCTGAAATCTAATAGTATTTCTTCAGTGGAATAGGAAAAAAAAAAGAAAGCGAATGCCTAGTTCCTTGGTGCTAGCTACTTCTTTTTCTAAACTTACTTAAAATCATGAAATTGTAACCCCTTCCAATTCCTATTCTAATCTTAGACATTTCTATATACATTTTATATCTAATCTGTCTTTCTCTGGGCCATTTATATCACAATCTATAATTTAAGAAAAATGCTTCATTTTCTCTTCATTTGGACTCTGAAATTTGCCCATTTATTCACCAGCTTGATTCCTGGATCAGTTATGAGGTGTCCCTTGGAAGGCTCCTAATTTTTAATAGATAAATTTGTGTGAGAGGTTTTCCATCCTACTTAAAAGAGAAGTTCAGAACTTCAGAGAAAATGGAATATCTGACTATCAGTCAAACTGCAACCTAGTGAATAAGGGGTGAATTTCTCTAGTGTATTATTTCTTTAAATTTTTAATAGAAACTTACATAAATATGTGCCAAATTATGTTGATCCTAAGTTGTGATGGTCTAAGAGATCAAATAATTCAGACTGTTGATGAGGTTCGTTTGATATATGGCAATATCTTAAACTTGGAAAAGTATCTATTGAAAAATGGAAAAGTATGTTTTCTTTCTTGAAGCAAAAGCATATATTGCATGTGAGCAGTGAGGTCTACTGTGAAATTTAATGACAATAGTTGCTTGCATTTATACACCAACCCTCATTCTGAGTCATGAAGACTTAGAGACTTAAATTTCTGTACACTTCTTACATTTACAAAGATACTAAAGATAACAGAATTTATGTCTTTTATTTTTATTGAAGGTGATTTCCAAAACATTTCTAAAGAAGTGATGTTGTCATTAATTCTGTATAGTATTTAAAATATTTAAGATAATAATTTGAGTATTTTTCATAGTTGGGTTTGTTAAGACAAACCCTCAGAATTCCATAGTATTTACATTTTCACATACTAAAAATGTACCTAGATCTGTCTACTCATGTATTTGGTTTTAATTATTTCAAGTTCTCAGAATTTTGGGTGTTTAGATGGCCATCTTTGGGACTCATTCTTGTTTATCTAATTTTTTACCTTTTGTTTATTTCAAGAAAGAAAAGGTGAAGAAGAAAAATTAACAATGAAAAAAGTTCCTGTCAGAATAAGAAGGCTTAGACATCCATTCTTCCTGGAGGGCAGGTAACCTCTCTCAAACAACTCTCCACCTTTTGCTGTCAATGCATTGACGTGTTGCCAGTTGGTGCCAATGGCACACCTCTGTAATTAGCATCACCTCTACTACAGAACTGACTCTAAAGGTTTTTGTGTGAATGTTTACACAGCTATGTGTGCATGTATTTAAAAACGTATGACCAAAATTACTTAACCTGCTCACAGTTAAGAGCTGGGAGACCACTTGAGAGTGCGATCCAGAGGCTTCTCCAATAGGTACTCAAGTGTGAATATTGATTAAAATCATATTTAAGGGTCATTCATCAAACTACTTTTCTGTTTTATCTGTAATGTTCCCAATGATATATGAACAGAATGCAAAGCAAAGTTCTGAAAAAAAAATGAAAGAAAAATAAATCTATACTTCTGTTAGTATTTTATTCATAGAGTGAAGACCATGATGTGAGTGTAAGCTGCTTATTCATTAAGTCCATCCAATCAAGGACCTTTTGCAGTGCCAAAGGCAACAAGTAAAGAGGGAGATGATAAACAAAATCGTATGGAGACATAAGATCAGTAAATCAGGGACAAAGGATACATGGTCAGATATTAAAGTCACCAGTTGCTAGGGGATAGGCCATCAAGAAACTCAACACACAGCTTTGAAGAGAGCCACATGATAATTTTAACTGATACGAAGAGGGAAATGAAAGGAATATGGGGGTTTGACATATTCAGTGACATTTGTGGGTCCATGCAAAACTTGGAAAGAAATTTTTAAGCGAATGGTCATGAGGAAGAACAAAGTTGCAGTATTTTCGTGAAACTTCTTATTTCTAATGCTGTAGCTTTCAAAGAACAACTCTTTTTCTAACCAAAATACCAAAGACCATAACAATTTTTTCTGGAAGAAGTATCTTTTCTCATAAGAAAACATTTTTTTTTCTCATTTAATATATTTGGTAGTGAAAAATAATGAATATAAAATAATGTAGTGTCAACAAGAGAAGCAATATTAACATTCATTGAAAGCAAATATTTAATTATTTGACAGATGACAAGTATCAAAGGACTTCATCTCTTCCTACTCTCTTATTATAGGGAAAGTCATATATATATATGCAAAATATGCAATTAAAAAAGCTATATAACATCAGGGAGTCTTTTTCCTGTGTTGAAGAATAAATTTCTCTTTGTATTTAAGACTTGTCATTTGTTTCCTAGTGCAGGAATCAATAAGTTCTGTAAAATTTAGAATTTTCCTAGAAAAGAGCACTGTTCCTACTGTAAAATTATATTCCTGAAAGTTGAGACAAAGTTATTGTTGTAATAATTGTGTTGTTTTTTTGGGTTTTTTTTTTGGTTTTTTCCCTTTGTTTTTGGTTTGGTTTAGTTAGTTTTTTTGTTTGGTTGGTTGGTTTGTTTTTTTTTTGGTGTGTGTGTTGAGGGGTTTTTTGTTTTGTTTGTTTTTTGTTGGTTTTGGGGGATTTTTTTGGGGTTTCTTTTTGTTTTTTTTCTGTGTTTTTTTAACTTTTTTTTTACTTCTTTTTTATTAGAAGTTCTATGTAGACTTTTCTGGGGACAAAGTGAGATAGGTAATGTTTTACACTCTTTCAGACTTTGAGCAGAACCTGTTGCTTCTAGCACATCTTTCATTCTTTGATTTTTGGTGTTGACTGCAAAGCATCCCAATAGAAAATTCTTTAAAAAGCATGTTTAGCATTAAGAAATGTCAAGAAGATAGTTTGTAAAAAAGATATGTCACATAGTATTCAATTAGAATTTTGCAACAATGGCTAGAATTTCAAAAATTTACCATTTTACTCCATCTTCAAACTCCTTTGAATTTGAAATCATTTCAAGTTTTCCTTATCTTTCTCCTTATCAATTACTTTGTTGATACTGAAAATCCACTTTCTTGAAGGTTTTTTTATATGTTATATAACACAAACCACTTTGGGTTAGAGTAGAATATCCATCCACCTTTTTAGATTTTAAAATTGGTACATGTGTGAGGCAGAACTCTATCTATCTCATGTTTTTTGACCCAGACTTTAGATGCAAAATGAAAGCTTTATTATTAAAAAAAAATTCTCCTCCTACAGCTGTAACTATTTTTTTTTTCTGGATCTTGTCAGTTATTGATGGCTTCATTTCTGAAAATGTTCGTGTACTTTATAAAGTGAATTACTACCTACTTCTGCTGGTTGAACAAATTTGGAGGCAGTGAACAAATATCTAACATGCAATTTCTGTTGCAAGCACTTTTCTTCCACTATATTTTTTAAATATAGAAATCATTATTAATCCAATTGCGCAAAATTGAACTCCTTACAGAATCTTCCTGGAGGTTTCTTCTTTCTATATATCCTGTTAATCATGTTTGTGCAGAAAAAGGTGGATTATGCCTACAACACTGATATTACTCAACCATGAGTAAAATCTGTTTCAATAGAATGAAAACAAATGCTCCCTTTGGAGAGTCAAAAGTGATCAAAAGTTAGTTTTCCTCATCTCTCCTGTTCTGTGTTGGGAAGTGGACTATGCTACTATGAGAAATACTAAAAGCAGTGAAGCCAATGACACAAAAAGGAATAAATTAAAAACACTGATAAGCAATGAAGTATTTACAATACATGTATTTTGAATGTCAGTTATACCAGCTGGAAAGATGAGGTAAATTCTTTGCAAAAAGCTCTTGTACATTGGTTTTAGTATTATTGAAAAATCGCTTAAATGTGGTAAAAAACCCACACCAAACCAAACCAAACTAAACCAAGCCCTTACGGTAATGAAGATTTTTTTCTTCTATTATTTTTGATCAGTATTTTTCTGCTGTGGAAGAACTGGGCTACATTAGCCAAAATATTTTGCTACTATTAATTATTTCTAAAGCTCTACAGGTGATTACATGGACAAGTAATTTTTCCAATTAAACAGATTTTTAAGTTTTCACATTCTCGCATTTCAAAGAGCATCTAGATCATTGTGAAATAAAAGGTGGAGATGGGATGAGTTACCGAGTCTGCAGATGAGTATTTTTCACATCCAAAAAGACCCATGAGATTCTCTCACTCTCTGGAATAGAGTTGCATACAATTGACAATATTCATGGTTACAGATCTCCAGAAACCTATGAATTGCAATTTTTAGTTTTGTTACAAATTTTCATGTTTCCCTGTTTTAGTGCCCCAAATTATAACGTGGTGACAACCTTTAAAGTGCTTTGTGAGAAAAAACTCTCTCGGTTATTAATTTAGTGTGGTACTGTGAGTTGAAATATATTTTGTTCAGGAGTTCCTAGTGTGAATATTTTAATTGTTCAGCTGTGTTGAAAGGCATTTGATGTTTTAAGGGATTGAGGGAAAACTAATGAAATAACAGTAAGACTGAAGGAAGAGAAGTTTTAATTAGCACTTTTATTCCCACATTTGAGTATGTTCTGTCATGTTGTTGAATGTGACACTTTACCAAAAACTAGAATATTTTTGTTGAGTAAAATATGAATGTTCATTTTCATGCATCACCTCATGGTTTTCAGTCTTCTGAACAAACTGACTGGAGGACGTTTATCTTTATGCATGCAGCATTTTCCATTGTCATTATTAAGCTTCACTTGTAGTTTGGCAGTGAGCCTATGGAGCAGCTGTTAATAAAATAACTTATTTCTTCAGTGTGACAATTCTAAATTCATTTTCTCTTACAGTGAACAAAAATGAAAGAATCAACATTTAGCAACTCATAAGAACATCCATAATTGTAATCTTAGCTTTACATGATGTACCTGTTGTTCACTTTCCAGTTATTATTGCTTATTCCCAGAAAATAGACTCCAGTTTAGAGTTTCCATTTAGAACCACTGTTCTAAATGTAGTGCTCTTATAGGTGTATAATAAGTATAATTCCAAGTCAATATAATCAGTATAATTTCAAGTCTGTTTATTCACAGAATGAGTTCACTCCACTTCAGTGAAATATGAAATGGCTGATCATATATTTTCATACTTATTTCAGGACTCAGGTTAATTAGCAATATGAGTTCTTGTGAACATTTTATACCCATACTTCAAAGCTGGTTTCTCACTGACGTCCCATTCATGTCCATGGGTTTAGTGTCTACCTTTTCTAAAGCTATCTATGCTTTTTAAAGAGCTATTTCATCAGTTCACAGAGTCTCATGGATTCCACAGCTACAAGAAAAATGAAGCTAAGGCTCAGGTTTCAATTAATTTAAATCTCATAAACAACAACAACAACAAAAAAATCCTACTGGTGTGAAGATAATAAGTGTATAAAAGCACTTCATTTGGAAGATGATAGACAACAGAGTGACAGCCCTTTGTGGTTGTTTTGTTTGTTTAACATGTAGACTAATGTTAGAAAATAATACAATTTGGAGTGAATATGTCACTGGAACCATATCTAACATTTTGAAAAATGAGCTACCACCTCTATAGTGTAGATCACAATCATTCTGTCCTGAGCAAAAAAAGGCCTGAGCAAAAAATTGGTCTCAAATTTGAAGATTCATCATGTTTGACTCAAGAGTGCTCAGATTATAGATGAATCACAGTATAAAACATAAGAACATATGTTAAGCTGAAATCTAACACACTCTTAAATATTTCAGAGAAACATATAACCATGAATACTTTCTGGTGCTTATATTTACTATCTCATTCCTCCTGCTCCATTACTTTGAGATACAGCCCTATAATAGGTATTCTGGAAAACAGAGCTTTAAGAATCCAGCATGAGCTACTTGCATCAGGTTATTACATTTTTTCAGTAGCTCATTCCTTTCCAGACTAATGACCCCAGATTCAGACATTTCAGGTATGACTAAACCAAGGAAACAGGACTAACACTCTGGGGGCACTACTTTGCATGCCCCTCCATGGCTGCTCTGCTTGCACTCACCCTGGGGTGATTTTAGTCTCTGTCAAATTGGTGCACTCTGAAATGGTGCCCAGGCATGATTTCAGTGACCAGCATAGGACAGGGGCTATCCCCAGCTTGTAACATGAATTACTTATGTCTGTCTGTTGTAGGAGAGAAAGGTATGTAACTATATGAAGACAAGCTCAATTTCATTATTTGGCTTTACAGGCAGAGAACAGTTGCTGACCTGTTGTACTCAGTACCGTAATTTTCAGCTTTTGTGGAAACATTGATAAATTCCTTTGAGCAATACATTTTAGAGTTTATCTTTTTTGTCCCACAATAGATTTTAATCTGTTTGAAAAGATAATCCCTGTGCCCTGTGTATTCCTTCGTCCTCATGTTAAAAAAGAAGTCCACCCTTTAAAGAAGATGGTTTCCTTGCTTCTGTCTTCTCATTGTTTTCAAGGGTGGCACATCCATCACCTCTCTGGACTACCTGTTGAAATAATTCACTATCCTTATCACAAAAATATCTTCATTGTATCAAATCTGAATCTACCCTCTTCTAGTTTAAAGCTGTTACCCTTTGTCCAGTCACAACAGGTCCTACTAACAGACTTAATCCTTCTTACAGGGCTCCTCTAAATATTGAAAAGACACATTAAGGTCACCCCAGAGGCTTCTCTTCTTCCCCCTTCTACCCTGACAGACAGGCCTAGGCTGTATACGAAGATAGGAAAGCCTACTGCCAGTGAACAGTCACTCTTAAGACTTTGCAGTTGAGGTAAAGAAAGCATGGACATGTTGGAAACTCTTTGAAAGAATCACTACTTGGAAACCTCCACTTTACTAGGACTTTGTGCTGTAGAACTGCTTGAATTGAAATGCTAATTTGTCGCCACATTTCTCTTCACAGAGAAAAGCAAGGCATAATTCTTCCCAAGAATATTTCTGGGTTTCACATTCTCTGAATGTCAGAGAAAGGAAAAACAATTCTTATCATTTGCTGTGCTTGTGTTTGTGCCAAAGTAGAATGCAACATGGAGATTGTTTACCCAAAGTGATGGTATTTTGTTTCCTTGGCCTATCAGGGCCAAGTGTGTGTGTATTGGTGTGACCGTGGTCACAGGGGTTTTCAGCTGAAGGAGGAGACGAGAATGTTGACTTTATGTTTAGAAGGCTTGATTTATTATTTTATGATATATATATATATTAGATTATAAGTATACTAAAAAGAAAAAGAAGCACAGGTTTTCTCAGAATCTAACTGAGCTAAGAATAGAAAAGAAAAGAATAATAACAAAGGCAGCTCTCTCGGACTCTGTCCGAGATAGCTCAGTCTTTGATTGGCCATTAATTATAAACATCTAAGATGGGCCAATCACAGGTAGACCTGTTGCATTCCACAGCAGCAGATAACCATTGTTTACATTCTGTCTCTGAAGCCTCTTAGCTTCTCAGAAAGAAAAATCCTAAAGAAAAGATTTTTAGTGAAAAGATGTCTGCGACATATCGGGACTCTCAGCTGACAGTCACAGGATTCTGTCCAGTGGTGTAGAGAGTTGAGTGCTTGGCAGATTCAGTTTACATGTAATGTAATATAGTGTAATATTGAATAGAATAATATAGTATAGTAAAGTAATTAATTAGCCTTCTGATAAGATGGAGTCAGATGCATCGTTTCTCTCCCCTTGTCAGGGTTGCCTGTGAATTTGATACTCATTGACTCTGGTATTAAAGAAACAAGCATCTATAACCTGTTAAAGTTAAAACCTTTCTTTACAAAGTCTGATATGGATTATTTGATGGGTGTTCTTGCCATGGATGCACAAATGTAAAACTCCTATGCTTTGAAACTTGATCAAAGGAAATGCTCTTAGGTAAAACAAATTCTTTTAAATTGTTTTAACTGATTCACATGGGTTATAGGTAGTCTCATTGCTCAAAGAAAAAAAACATACCAGAAAACTCATGGGGAGAGAGCCTTGAGGAAAAAGTAGTCACATGCTGATATTTATTGGACAGCAGCAACTAAGGAATTGATGAATGAATATTATGAAATAAAACTTCAGAGAGAAGAAGCAAATTACCACAGAAAGAGGCAAATTAGAGAAATCTGATTATATAGTGCCCGAAGAATGTGTAGGCTTGAGAGAAGTCAAGATAAAAAACAACTTGTAGAAATAAATAGAACAATTTCTGAGCAATAGAAGCCATAGCATGTAAAGTAAATTTGAGCAGAAAAGTTCCTGAAATTAATTGGTCCACTTGGATGAACAACCAATGAAATCTGAGAGAAAAAATAGCCAAAATAAAATGTGTCTTTGAAAGAAGCAAGACTAAAAACAACTTCAAAAAGTGAAACAGAGCCCTTAACTTGATTGTAGTGTCTAACCACATCAATTGGGAATGGATGCTAGCATTTCTGAAATGAAGAAAGTAGTTCTTTAGTTCAGTAGTAGGTGTGAATGAAAAAGCCAACCACCACTAATCTAGATTTATACACTTGCATATTAGCAAATCAACTCATAATAAGGGCTATCGGTATAAGTATAAATAGATTTAAATATAATTTAAATTTAAATATATATTTAAATTTAAATATAATTATGCTTAGATATAAAATATACTGCATTGACTTCCACTGGAAATCAATTGAGAAAGTATTTAGTGAGCTGGAAAATTCTTAATATTTTCAAGAATTATTTATATTAGAAAAATTCTTTTCATCTGTCTAATATTTCTCTCCTGAGCACAAGGCATGAAGAATACTGTAAAGTGTGGTGAGATGATACTGTTAGGATGTATTTAGCTGCATAAACCACAAGCACATCCAAGACCCAGATGCGCACTCTATATACTGACTTTTGTGAGAATGGAATCTGAGCATACATATTTTTTCTCAATGATTTAGAAAAATAAAAGTAAAAGCCAGCTAGGGGCAAGTTCTCAAACATGGACTCCCAGAAATGTTTGAACATTTCTGAACAACATTGTTAAAATGGCTGTTTGAGCATAATATACAGCCTCCCTAGTCTTTGGTAGCAGTAGTATCCAAAATGTCTTAGGACATTAAAGGCCACTTTATTAAAAGTACCTGGGAAATTAAAATTAAGAAAACTGACTGGGAATTCTTCAGCAATTGGACCATCATGTGCCAAACTGTATTCTCTTTTAAGTGATGCAGGTCAGGTCTTGTCTAACAAAATGATTTTTCTTCACAATCTTCAAAAGGACAAAAGAATGTTACTTTGCCTTATATTTACAGTTTTACTTTGAAGTGTCTGAAGTTTTCTTGTTACTTTTATCCCTATCCAATCACTTTTAGAGTTCATGGACTTTCAAGTGGTACTGTTACATGTAGACTCAATGACCCCATAAACTTATAAAGAATTTTCCAGAATTCTTATCTCTGGTCCATGAATCTGTTGGCAAAACCTACCATTCTGTGTAGTTCAGACATGCAAGAAACCATATTTTATAAACCTAAAAATTTATTTCAGTATGAAGTATGACCATTAGTTTTTCCCAGTTATGTTATAGGAGATAATTTTAATAGGTCAGAAGTTTGGAAAACCAAAATGCAACAAAAGAAATCATTATCTTTCCACAGACACACTTCAGGCTAAAGGTGGTCTTTGAGTAAACAATTCATTGTGATTTTTTTTGTTCAGCTCTAATTAAGGTTTTCTGCTAGCAGGATATGTTTGCTACATTATAAAGTCACAGATTACACAGAATTGTATTTTCAGCTCTAGTTAAATGCTATAAAGTTTTGGTTTATTTGATTTACATACCACAGAAACTTATTTTTCTTTGGTTTTCATAGTAAAGTATTTTAGTTTAATAGCAATGGAAAAATGTCAAATGTTAGGAAGCTATGTTTTCTTCCTACTGTTTTTGATGACTCATATTAAAAAATTATGAGCATATAGTGTGTTACATATCTACAAACTTTTAAATTTTGTTCTTTATTTAGAGCTACATAGCTGTTTTATTGATATATGGAAGGTGACACAACCTTGTTTTGTGGTGGTGGTGATAACTTGTCATTAGTACAGCAATATGAAGTAAAATTTATTTATCCACGTTCAAAGACAGACCTTCAAAGTGAATTAGCAAAGGCAAAATACTAGAAAATAGTAAACACTACATATACATGATACCTTTTCAAATATGAATCTATTTTTTCCTTCTAATGGCTATTGTTGCTAGGCATTGTGTTCATATAGACCAGTGAGAAATGTGTTAAAAAACTGGTGTCATGGACTTTAATTTATGAGTGCAAAATTTACCAACTTCAATAAATAGCTGTTTTAATTAGCAACTTCTTGAAATTAAAGCAGTTTCTCCATGTTCTCAGCATAAGGAAATAAAAGCATACGTAAAAATTACCCCAAGAAAATTACAGAGAAGGGTGAATTCTGAATACTGCTAGAAAAAGAGTAAAATTTTCTGTGGTGATTAGATGAAACATATAACCTACTGGGTTTTTTTGATTTTTTTGGGGTTTCTTTTTGCAGAGGAACCAATTCCAGAGAATGAAAGGAGATATTACTGTATCTTACCGAGCTAATAACACCCAGTATTTTTTCTCATTATTCTAGATTAGTATTTAACTGTTCTCAAAAAATTTCTGTCTTGCATAGGCACACGTGTACACTCTCTCCTTCTTTAAAAGAAAGTGGTATGTGGCCTAGTTCTGATCCATCAACCTGCTTTGTGCAACTGCATCTAAGAAGAAAAACCTTCAAAAAGCAACACATCTGTCTACTGGGTTACTGAAGGATTCATCTTCAAAAAGAATCTTCAAATGTTTTTTACAATTGCCAAGAAATTTGTATCCTGTTAATTTTCCTGTTCAGTTTTTTACTTTGTGGCAGGTTGCCACAATCTAAACCACCTTTTGGTTAATGAGGCAAAGCTGATTTTCAAACATGGAAAGTACTCACATAAATATTCAAAAGAAAGAGATGTTGATTAAAGAGGAGTTTGGTAATCTATTCCATTACCTCCTATTGGGAACTGTAATCCTAACATCCCCTTTACTTTTTTGAAGACCTGGCAGTTAGAGTTCAGTTAGTGACTTCAATACTCAGGCTCTGCTGTCTTTGCTGTTAAATTAGGCAGCACATAAAGTCAGTATATTTTGAACTCAGATTATATTTTAGCCATGTAAACTAATTAATAAAGTGACATTTTAGTGGTACATTTTTTTCTTTGTTGTAAAAAATGTCACATGAATCTAGAACAAGGAATCAGCAAAATAATTAAGATAAAATTTTCAAATATAATTAGAAAATAAATTTCATAGAATGGTAGAATTGTTAGGGTTTGAAGGACCCTTAAAGATCATCTCATTCCAACCCCCATCTCCCCATGGGCAGGGATGCCACTCTCTAGATCAGGCTGCTAAGGACTCCACCCAACACTCCCTTGAATACTTCCAAGGATGGGGCATCCACAACTTCTCTGGACAAACAGTTCTGGTGTTTCACCATCCTCTGAGTAAAGAATTTCTACCAAAATATATAAAGACATGAAATCTGATCTCCAGTGTGCAAGTCCAGTGATGATTACTGATGTGGGGTAGAAATTTGTGTTTAAAGCAATTCAACCTTGAACCTCTATTGGTACACTATATTTAATATTATATCACTTCTAAAAGACTCATCCTAATTACATATTGCCATTCAAACTGTGTGCACTATTTTCTGTAAATCAATAATGTTCCTCCTAAAATTGATTATATTTTTTTCTCATTGTCTGACACAACCAAAAATGTACACACACAAGTATCCCCTCCATGTATATCTGGCTATTTTGCCTATTTCTAACTAGTAAATATCCCAAACTAAAAGCACCCCTAATTAGAATTGAGGTTTTAAAACTAATTTCAATACAAGATTGATGTTGCAGCTACATTTATGCTGAAATAATTATTTGAAATCGCACAAATTAAAAATTGCTGTTTAACAGTAGTGTCAAAGAAAGCATATCAGTGTTCAAATCCTAAATAACATTAGCTTATTCAATTACTTAGAGCCTGATCCAAAACTTTCCTGAAAAATTTGTTAAAAGTCTCAGTTAATCTACTTTGGATTTATATTTATTTTTTGTTTTGTTTTGTGGTTTTTTTTGGGTTTTTTTTTGTGTTTATTTGTCTGAGGCTTTTTGGTGTTTGCTTTTTCTTTTTTTCTTTTTTTTTTTTTTTTAATAAAGCAAGTTGAACATAATTCCAGTTGTCATAATTGCAGTTTGAAGTTTTTGGGGGAGTACATTTTAAGTCAGGTCAAAATCTGAACTCTTAAGTGTAGTATTGTATTTTCTGAATTATCTTGCTCATGAATCTTATTAAAACATCAGAGATTTTTAAATGTGTGTGTGTGCTGTGTGATATCACTAGTATTTTCTCCTTCCTTGAAGTCACAAATAATTTTGTTGAAATTAAATACGTGGGATTGTATGTTTTTGAAAAAAATTGATCTATATCGCTTATGTATGATGATAATTATGCAGAAACATGGAAAAAGAATTAATAAAGGTGTTTATTAATTAACTGTGATCTTTGTGCAATTGTGTCAAATGTAAAAATTTAAAATTGCAATGTGTATAAAAAGGTAAATTTTGCCCAGCCTTTTGGAAATGTCTATGATAAGTAAATAAAGCTTTCTTAGTGTTTTAACGTTGCATTTCTTCTGAAATAAAATTAAGTAGGTAATGTGTTGGTCACTGACCTTTAGTTAGATATTAAATTTCTACTTAGAACTATTTCAATATTAGCATTCTGATTCTGTGTATTCAGTAGTCACATGCACATATAAATGAGCATTGGAAATGCAACACTTATAGTAACTGTATCTTTAATGTGTCTTTACATTTTTTTAGCTACCAGTTAATAAAAAATCAATGTGTATCTGTACAGGGAATGACAGAATCCTGGTGACATCTTGCAAATCATTAAGATTTCTTTGCAATTGAAGCAGTTTTTTCTCATCTCCAAATACCTGTTTTCCTGACTCCAGAGCTGAACTGCATTAGCCAAGACAGATAGAAGCCAGATAGTCACCAGCTTTATATATATATATAATGATACCTTTTTTTTTAGGCTGTAACTGCTGGTCAGATTGCTCTGCTCTGCTGAGAGTCATTTCTCTTCCCATAGCTTGAAAATCACCCCTTTGATTTTCAAGCAGTTCCATTTCCAAGTTTCAAAGTGACAGGAACATAGAAAAATGTAGGAATGGCCATGATTAAAAGTTTATTTTTCAGGTGGACTTACTAGCATTGGATCTGTATTTACAGATGGACCTGCATGATTCAGATCAGAAATGGTTTGTGCCCCACTGGCTCAGAGCACAGGTGAAATTACTATGACAGCTTCCTCATAAACCTACATCAAGGTCTTTTTTCTTTTCTCATATTTGGCTGTAAATCTTTTTCTTATTTTCAGTGATTTCTTCAAGTCCACAGCATCTATTCTCTTCCACTGAATTTGTTTCTGCAGATAGCACAACACATTTTGGAAATAATATTTACCAATTTCAAATGAACGCACAATGGACATGGGAAATGTGAGAACCTTTAAAGTTTGAAAATTACAATTTGTTCTCACTTTTGATCCAAGAGTCTCTAGTGAAAAAGTTGCACAGAGTTACTATTGACTTTCTAACAGCTCTCTGCTGAAATCCAATGTGTAGGCACTAAAGGCATGGATTGGTTAATTGCAGGTATGAGGCACTGATATATCTTGCGGTGTACAAAATTATGAAATTTTTTTTTGGGTTTATATACAATTTTTTTGATCAAAGAAATTTAAAGACATTGTGTACCTGCTTTTTCTTCCCAAAAATTTTTCCCTACATTTAAAAGCCAAAGGTATTTAGAAAATTATTATTACTCTGGATGCCTGGATAAGTGATAAAGTCATTAAATTCTGTGTATATTTTTCCCTAAGAACTATCATAACTGTTTTCTTGAGTTATGATGCTAACTATGAAAACATCTAAATTGCATCACAGGTAGTAATTATCCTAAGATTTCATTATTTTTAGCCACTTCTATATAAAAATCTTAAGTAGACAATTGCAATTGTATGCTGGCACCTCATTTTGTTTCATTTTTATTTTCCTTCTTTCTCTTTATCTGATTTTAAAGCCTCTTTCATTGCAGCATCTTACTGCTACTAATTTTTTGACACAAACCTGTGTTCTTGGAAGGTCACATTTTAAATTTTGGAGACATTTTTCTGGCCATAAATTGCAATCTGCCATATTAAGGAAAGATCATAGCATACAGTACTGTGTGATTTTTTTTTCCTCTTCATTATCAGTTAATTTTCTGAATTTCAGGGGATTATATCAGGTTCTGATGGCTCCAATTTAATATTTATCACAGCAGTAAAGGTGCACTGAAGTTCCTTATACATGAGAGGAATTTATTCATAACTGATTTCTGCCCTAATAAAAAGGTTATCTGGTATTAGTACACTTATATTTTGTATTTAGGGGGTCTAAAAATGCTTCCTGTGTGTTCTCCAAAACCAAAATGGGATAAACTAAGTCAATGATTTTCTACATTTGTGCAGAATTTCCTGAGTTTGTCATCACAGAAGAATGCTTCCTCTTTTATTCTGTGATTATATTTGAGTATTTAAATATTTGGTGCTGAGGTATTGACTGGACCAAAACCACTCTCTGACTTACACCTGATGAAATGCAGTATTTCTGCCTATTTTAACTGACAACAGCTTTCTCTCAATAAAAGAGCAGTCTACAGAGAGATAAGACCTTTTTTCTGCCTTGCCTCTTTCACCTCCCAGTGCAAAAATGTGATATTTGTGGAGGCTACGGGGGATTATGACAGAAGTAAATAACACGATCTCCATTTTAATAACTCCTTGAAGCAGGGCCTGCTGGTTTTCCCATGCAAGGCACTTTCTTTTTTGGATTTATTTTTTTATGTCCTTCTTATCTGAAGCTAAACTATCTTCAGATTTTAGTTAGTGATTTTTGGGAAATGGGAAGGATAACAATAGTTGTAATACACAGACCCAATTTTAAACTGTGTAGGAAAGTTGTGGTAGGAAAGAAAGGGTCGAGGGGAATGAAATTTGATTGCTCTGAAAAAAGAAAGGGAAAGGAGAAAGTAAGGAGGAAATTCTGCCCTTTGGCTGTTATAGGTCATTTAATCAAAGTTGGAAAAAAGATAAAAAAGCTTCCTAAATATTTGGTTGTAAAATGCACAATTAAAAAAGTTCTTAAAGATTTAAATATCAGACACAATCCTCAAAACCACAATGGAAATCTTTACACATCTAATACCTACCTGTAGGCACTTGAAATTTTGTCAGTGAGTTAGTGTCCAGACAATTTGCTTCCAAATCTTTCCCTATTTGGTAGCACTGAGGAGCTTAATGCATCCTGAATATTTGCCTTCAGCTGGAAACATCTGCATAGGCATTTCACACAGACCAATCCAGAAAGTGTGTCCAGAGTGAGAGAAGCAATGTGCATACCTCCTTTTACTAAAAAAAGCAAGTGGTGCTGCTTTCCCCACCAGAATATCTGCTTCTACCTATACAAAATATAGTAATGAGCATTTAAAATCAGAAACAGTTCTTGTCTGCTGTTGTTTGGACATTTTCAAAAAATTTCTTTTTATTCTGAAATTGACTCTCAAGTGGCTTACAACAAAATTGAACTCTGGCTAATGTTAATTAGTCTAGCAATATAAAGACTTTTTACTGTAAACAATTGCTATCACAGGTTTTGTAGTCACAAGAAAAAAAAAAAAACAACTAATTCAGCTCCAGAACCTCTACCTAGAAGCAGTACAGTCTGATGCAAAATTATGATGTGATATGAGGATGGTTGAGATATGTGCATGGATGTTATTTATCTGAGATCACATAAAGCACAAAAGGATTTTACAGCATGAATGATTACTCTGACTCTGAATTACTGTTATTTACTGCAATATCCTCTTGTAAGATTTTGTGGAGTTCAAAGAAACATACAGGCCTTTAGAAAGGGTATGGAAATGGAGAGTGATCTGTTATATGAACTGTAAATAATAAAATAAAATGAATAATTAAATAAATAAAATAAAATGAACAATTTTTTAGTTGTGTTTTGATGTATGTGATTGCAGCTTATGAGAATACGTTGCTTTTCTAACTTTCCTGGTACTTTTAGAGGCAGTTCCTCACATAATTGTTATCAAGATTATATTACAAAATTATGTAATTTTATATTAGTACAGAAAATTGTTGTTATTTAGTTGGCTCTAGAGAATGGTCCTAGACTGTGCAGTTCATCCCCCAAGCTTGTTTTACACCCTTTGTACTCTGTTGACTTATTCTACCAGATGATTCTCCAGAATATCATCCAATTTAAATTCCAAGAGCAGGGATGGTCCAGAGCATGCCTTTATCTACAGTGAATCTTTTCATTTCATATACAAAGCTGCAGGTGTACTCACTAAAGAATCCCATGCATGGTACTCTACTTTTGGCTAAGGAGGAATATTATTTAGAGGGCAGATATTCCTATGAGCACCATGTGTGTTGTTGCTGGTAATTTCACTGTGAATTTGCAGAATGATTCTAATCAAACCTACTATTCCAAACTTGAAACAATTTTTAAATGGGAAATTAGAGAAATATGATTAGTAATTTCTGGTCATTCCTAAATTCTTCTTCTACTACAATTCATCATATTACATCAGCTTTTTATGCTTACTAACATTGGGGAAATCACAACCTCCCTGTCCCAACTGAATCTTGAAGCAAATAAAAAGCAATCAAAATTGAGAAGAGTTCTCATGCTATTTTAAACAAGAAAAAAATTAATTATCACAAAATAATAACTTTTTTCTAATTGATTCCTTAGATAATTTTGTTTCCTGTAATTTTTAGCAAATATGATTAAATATTTACATACTGACTTAGCTTGCTTCAATTTTATTGTTTCTTTATTAAAATAAGTGCAGATTTACCAATCAAGACAATTCTGCTAGACTATCTTAGTGGTTTTAGTATTGAGTGTCCTTGTTACAGTCCAAAGGCATAACACTTAAACATATAAATTTATATAGTTATTAAGATAGCTGCATTCAACAGCAGAAGTTTTTGATTTTACATATCTTAAGTATCTTAAAACTCTTTGAAATATTGTATCAGAATAGAAAGAAGAAGAAGAAGCAAGTGAAAAAATTGCATTTGTCTTTGTACCTTTATTTCATGTGCTATGTATGACAAACGTGTTTCGTGGTTTTGCAAGAAAATAATGGCATGACAAATAATTATACTCGTTCTGCTTTTATTTCTGGTTTTCCTCTCTGAATTTCTCTTTTAAACTCTTCCATTCCCCTGACCTGACCAGTTATGGTCATTTTCTTTTTCTGTGATGTAGCAAGCAAAGTTTTTGCAGTCGTTGTACAAAATATATCTCTTTGTGGTTGCTCTCAATGTAATTTGCTGCTCATGAGACAACACTGCCACTGAACAATGAATGGTTTGAGCAACACAGGATTTAGGAGAACAAATTAATCAAGTACAGGAGCAGGGGTAACAAACTAAAAATAACCTGCCTAAGAACTATTCCCCAGATCCATCTGAATAATTACAGTCTTCCAGAGCAATATAACCATTGGCAAGAAATATTTTATAATAGTTATGTGAAGGGTTTCCAATTAGCCTATTAAGAAATTTAGGAAAGTTCTGCATTTCTGCTTACTATCACAATGATTTCAGAAATTTTATTGCTTGTGCAGTAATATATGTCTATGTTGTTAGCTGGGTGTTGTAGCAAATCAGCTGCTGATTTGCACAAAGGACTCTACCTTGATAAACCCTGAAATTAAATGTGGGAAATGTGTTTTACCTAGAAAAGCAGGTTTTAGCCAGTTCAGTATGAATTCTGGGTCAAGACTGACATGGTAGCACTTGAGTTTGCTCTACATTGGACACACAATTAGCAATAGCCCTTCTCTTAAATATTAATACAATTTACAGAATAACTTCTTGCTAGTTATTTTTCTTAAGAAATATGTGTTCTGGATTGCAAGAGTAAAATGCCATACACGAGTAGCAACCTGGGCCTTGTCTGATTTTGGGAAAAAAAAAGCATCTTGTTTTTTCAATAGGAAGATTTTTACTCTGTCTTAAGCTCAATATCTACAAGCATAGGCACCCAGTTACTAGTTTTATAATTTTATAGTTTGGAATTACTTTATAGAAACTAGTTTGGAGAATTCTGCACTGCTCATATTTGGTTTTTATTGCTTCTGGGTATATTGCTGTTGTCTTTTTGAGATGTAATTTATACCACATCACATCAGTAGTATTTTCATGAGCGTTGGAACTATACAAAATGGAGTTGTGTTTTCTTTTAAGAAAGAAATCTGTCATCTTATTGTAATGAGAACTCAATATGAAAGGGAAAGACAGATTTTTGTGGATAGAAATAACGTTTTCTTTTTCTGATATATACCAGGCAAAGATTTTACTTTAATGTCATCTGCTTTATGTTTTAAAACATTCCTACGTGGGAAGAGATACTTGAACAGAAACTTTCTGTCTTTTATTTTGATAAAGCCATTGCAATAAATCTTCAGCTGGTGCCAGTAAAGGTTTTCTAATAGTCAAACCCCCAACCAATTGCTGCATATTTTATCATTGAACTTCAGACCAATTAAACACTGGTGATATTTTTGCTGTTTCTAGAATTAGTCAAACAGTGGAATTCTCCTAGAAAAAACTAACACTGGGAAGTTGATCTCAATCATCACTGAGAAGGAAAAAACTTTTTTTCAGTAGTTAGATGAGCTCAAATATTTTAATTGAGTTTGGGGTGGTTTTTGCAATATTTGAGCACTGTATGTTGGAATTATTTTAGTGTATCAGAAATTTAGACCAATAGAGAATAATTGCAAACTTCATAAAATTTCCAATTATTCAGTTCATATAATAGAAGATAGAAAACTATATAAGTAATAAAATTGAAAGAAAAATTATTTAGTTGTAAGTAATTACAATAAAATAGAGTAATTTTTATTACTGTGTTTCTTTTATTTTCATTCATTTTTTGAAGACAGTTATTGAAGTGATTCAAAGTGTCTAACTGTAAAGTGAAGTTTGTGTATTCAGACTCAGACACGTATACAGTGACTGTTCTGGGTTGCAAGGAAGTTGACCTCTCATGGGTCAAAAGAGACCCATGTTAACACAATAATTTTTCAAGCATTCATGAAGATGTAATCACAAATAAGACATGATCTCTGATGTCTATGTAAAATGAAATCAGCAAATCAGTTCTAGGGGAGCCATTTCTGAAGAGGAGTGAAATGTTTCCGACAAATCCCAAATTTTATTCTAAAAGTGTTAAAATAGGATTTTTCCCTAAATTTTCAGAACTGAATGATTTAATTTTCTTGGTCATGGATACACATGTATTAAGGAAATATAACTAAAATGTTTTTTTAATTACTTTAAAATTTGAATACATGCAAACACTGAAATATAAAATGTATTCCAGTAACAGTAGAAGGATAGATGGTATAATATAGAGGAAAACAGAGTTTTCGTCTATAAAACAGAAAGGACAAACAAATCTGTCAGCTCAGATCTCCAGGAGCTGTATTTCTTTATTTTACTATGTAAGGTATAAAAAAAGTAGCTTTAAATATTTTTTTTTAATTTAGCAAGAGATTCTTGTCATTTCCCTCAGAAAAGTAGTATTGCTGCTTAAATAGAACTTGGGATATGTTTGAAATAGCCAGTTCAACTCTCTTGATTGATATTCAACATCAAAACAACACTATTTCTTGTTACACTTTCTTGCATTCTTTAAAATAACAATTTTGTCTTTTGGGCTTTCATCCTTCAAACGCTTATTGATTTCTTGTTTCATTCCAGGCATTAGACAAGCCAGAGATGTGTAATTTTCTAGAATTGTCATGGTTGTTTCTGAAGTCCCCACAGTTTACAAATATTTATCTGGAAGATAGTTTCTTGAACTGAATTCCATATTCCAAGTATTACTCCACTAGAAGTCCCCAGAGAAAAGTGCTGCCTGTTTTCTTTCTCTCAAGAAATCTCTGCATATTCAGCCCTGAATTGGAAAGAATTGGCTTTCCTTTTCCATCGTCTCACATTGAAAACTTACAGTTCATTATCACATGAACAAATTCTTTCTTTTTCTGAGGCTGTCCATCAGGGAGGTCTCCCTATCACACTGATAATTTGTTCTTCACATGGTTGCCTCCTCTTACCCTTTCAGCTCTCTGTTTCCAAGGCTGCATCTCAAAATTTCAAACATAAAGTAAATCAAGAAATAACAATTGTCAGAAATCCCAATACTCTGCATCATATATTGCCATACTGTAGCCATCATATGTACACCTTCACATAGTACATTGTAATAGCCTTGAACAAAAATATGTCTTGGGAAAAACTCTGACCTACATGCCAAAGAAAGAATATTAAGCCCCATTGAGCTGGCTCACTAAACCTGGAAATTTCTCTTGCTAATCTACAAGATAGGTAAAATTGCTTTCTGATTTTTTCAGACTGTGGAACAGAGAAAACACATCCATTACAGAAATATAACATGATCTATGACAAGAATTTCTCTCACACAGATTTTTGGCAAGCTAAAGTGGATAAGTAAAGATAACATCTTTTATCATATCAACTACTGGACTTATCACAAGTTAGAAGGGGTCCATAACTTTCAAAAGCATTCAGGCAGAAAGCAGTGATGGTAGCAAGATTGCACATTTGTTAAGGGATTTACAGGTGTTTTGCAGGTCTGAGTTTCTGTAAAGCATCAGAAACATAAACTTAACAGCAAACACCCACAAAGCATTAAGAAGCCTTTGACAGAAAACAGAAGTTTTAATAGATGGCAGGACTAGAAAAGGGCCTGCCTTGGTTCAATTTCTTGTGATGTATGATTTAACTTTGCTGATTACAGAGCACAGCCTAAACCCAGAGAAGTAATTTGTAGCTGTAGTTGTGACACAGAATGAAATTAAGATAGAAAAGTGGTGATGTTCAGGGGAAACTGAATTTAATAAATAAAATGTCTGAACCTAGATATCTCCTGTGCAAAAAGATACTTTTTATCTATTGACAGTTGTGGGGAATACAGATAAAATTGTCCTAAATACCAGAGATTTTGCAGACTTTGCTGTTTGTAATGTTGCCAATTGAAAAGAAATGCCAAGCACGGTTTCAGGCCTGTCTGAAAACACCAAAAAACAATTTATTGTTTAGTGTTATTTTCTACTTGCATGCTTAAAAAATTAGTAGCACTTAACCTTGTGCACCCTAAATGTATTTGTTACATGACATGTCTACTGAAGTTTTCCCAACTAATATTTCACTCTTACCTTTTTCACATGGAGAAATTTTATTTACATAGATCATTTTGGAAATTAAAGACAGATGGGTTTGCAAGTGGCCTCAATAAAAGAGCTATTTTTGACATGTAAAGTTTTTGTTAGATCTTAGCTTGTGTAAAGCTGTATTTTGTCACCTTAGGCTATTGTGTAATAACCTAAGGTGGCAAAATACAGCTTTATTTTGCAATGCTTACATGGTTTTATCATGTAGCATAGCACAATCCAAAGACATCTTACTACCAAGAAAATATGAGAAATTAAACATAGACTTTTGTTCAATTTGGAAAGAAGATGTCATTTATTCACTGTAACACTGGGTGTGGGCAATGAGTACTAAGGGTCCAGTGTTAGACTCCCCCATTGACTTCAGGTGAAATTTTGTTTGTGATTTGCATTTCATGAGTTTCAAAATGAAAGTAGTGTAATAATCACATGTAAAAGTAAGGGTGAGACTTAATGCATATTTAATGAAATGTTTCCCCAGACAAATAAGAATTTTACACTTGTCTGGATTTGAATTAGTTTTGGGTTAGAATGCGTAGCTTAACAAATATGTGCAAAAACTCTGAACAAATTGCTTCTTGACATAAGGACAAAATAAAGATGACCCCTAAACTGCTTATTGTAAGGTCCTGTACTCTCAAGAATATGGTTGTGACTTATATAAAAAGGAAATATTAATCCTCTTGACAAATATTTACAAACAAGTCTGAATTTCTCTTTCCTTACATGTGAGGAATGAGAAAGATTGATAGACATGAGGAGTTGAGCAGTTCTGTGCTTATCTCAGGACTCATGGAAGCTTTTTCACATTATGCAGGTGGTGATCTGGCAGCTTTTGTGATTGGGAGATCCCTCGCAAAGGAAACTGTAAGGCAGATAGAAAGGTTTTAACATCCTTCTGACAAGCAAACAGCTGACAGCATCCCCTGATGGTGTTGTTTGTGACATAGATTTGCCAAACACTGTCTCATTTACTTGAAAATGTCAGCAGCTGGAACAGGGAACAAGATGGTGACTAATAATCCTGAATTAATTGTAGCCATTAATTTTAATTGGGATTCAAAATGTTCCTATTTGGTGTACATTTAAATTTTAAATTTAAATTACTAATTAAATTTCACTATGTGTATATATCATATGAAGCAATTACTGATACTTCTCTCTGAGATAAATACCTCAAAAGCAAACTGAAGAAAGATCATAATTTCCATCATAAACTGTATGCATTTAAATTTGGCATTCCCTTTATTCCAGTAAGGACTGGAAAGATTTAAAAAACACCAAAAAAAACCCCAAAACCAATTGTTTTAATAAAATACATATTTTTATGAAAAAAAAATTACTCATATATTTCAGTACACTACACAATAATGCTTAGAATTTTAGGATTCTGGGGTTTGGTTAGTTAATTAGTTTGTTTGTTTGTAAAACAATTTGGCACAAAGGGATATCTCCCGATTTCCTGAAATCACATTAGTATTTGTCACCATTTTGGAAAAGTCAACCATCCAGCCATGGAGAATTCTCTGTTATCTAGATGATTACTCCATGCATTTTGAACAATAAAAAAGGAGATTGCTAAAAAGGAATTGGTTTTGAACAGGATGAATTATGCACACAAAACGGTCTGATAAAATATTTACATAAGAAGAAAAGCAATAGTAATTAAAAATAATAAACAATAAAAATATAATGGACTGTCATTACCTAAAGACTCCTAAGGTCCTAATAACATGTTTTCCAAAAAACTGTTGAGGTATAAGTAATAATACAATTTACCACTACAAGCAGCTCATCATATCATGCAGTAAGATGGAGAAATGATCAACCTCTGAAAATAAACAACTGAGAGTAAAAAAATCCATGTTAAAATGTACAAGGTTATGTGGTGATACGGAGTAGAGATAGAAAACTAAAGTCTTCCTTTCAGATCCTAGTAATCTAGTAGTAAAATCAAAATAACAGTCAGATGTTCTTTATGACAGAACCCATCATATAACTTGCATGTGAGATTTTTAATTTATAGTAATATATGTTAGTCAATCAGTTAGTCCTTCTCTTCAGGTGACCATCTACTCATTTTACTATATTGAAAACATTTTTTTTCCTTTTTATTAAAAAATTCTGGTTTTGCTAGGACCTCAGTTAAAAAATGATGGTTGCCAAGCCATGTTATATATCCAGAAAATTTAACAATAGAAGTTGTTTGCTAGAGAGAAATTTACTTCAGATTTTTGGGTTTTGTTTTTTTTGCTCAAAAAGTAAAAATGAACTCTGTAACTACTCCCAAGTTGCTTATTAACTTTTTTTCCTTTATATCTAAATTTACTAGAAAAAAGGTTGCAGAAGCCTTACAGCTCATCTTCTGATTCTAGGTTTCTTACATCTAGCAATATATTTTTGTTGTACTGGTTTTGGCTAAGGTGGAGTTAATTTTCTTCCCAGCAGTTGTTATGGGGCCATGTTCTGTGTTTGTGTTGAAAAGAGCGTTGATAACAAGAATGTTTCAGTTCCTGCTGAGCAGTGTTTGCACAGTGTCAAGGCCTTTTTGGCTCCTCACAGAACCCCATCAGTCAGGAGGCTGGGGGTGCAGAGGAGCTGGGACAGCCAGGACAGCTGACCCCAGCTGAGCAAAGGCATATTCCAGACCACAGGGCACCGTGCTCCGCATGCAGAGGTAGGGGAAAAGGAGGAAGGAAATTCAGAGTGATGATATTTGCCTTCCCAAGTCACCATTTTGTGAGATGGAGCTCACTTTCCCAGGAATGGCGGAACACCTGCCTGCCCATGGGAATTGATGAATGGATTCCTTGTTTCACTTTGCTTGTGCATGGGTTTTTGTTTCCCTGTTATACTGTCTTTACCTCAACCCACGATTTTGCCCACTTTTACTCTTCTGATTCTCTCCCCCATCTTACTGAAGGAGTCAGTAAGAATGAACACCTGCATGGGGTTTAGTTACTTACTGGAGTTAAACCACTGCAAGCTTTTAACAGGGATTTGTGCAGTTCTTTTAATCTATTTATTTTATTTTATTTTATTTTATTTTATTTTATTCTATTCTATTTTATTTTATTTTATTTTATTTGTGGAAACCCAGGGCACCTGGAATATTTCTCTGTCTGCTCTGGGGTGCCCTGACCCCCAGGGGAGCACTGACTTTGACCCTCATTCATGGAGAAAGTTTCCTAGACTTCAAGGTAGACTAGAATCCACAAAAGTGTGAAATAAATTAGAGGGAGTAGCGTAGGTGCATCACTTGGTGAGAAATTTAGGTTTTGGGATTTTTAGTATGTTGTGGATGGAAGCAAGATGGAGGGCACAGGGTGTTGTCCTGGGTTTCTTCTTCCTGGTTCTTCCTTCTTCTTCTTGGATTTGGGTGGCATTTTGTAATTGGGCAGAAAAGTCCACATTGTGGGCTCTGTGGGATCAGTTATTGGGTTAAAAGGGAAAATAATCTAGGTGTCAGTTCTTAATTGGATAGTTTAGTCTTAAAAGACCTTGTAACAAGAGATTGTTGGCCATTTTGTGCCTTCCAATGAAAAGCTGCCAAACTCACAGTAGTGAGACTGTTTTACTGATAAGAAATAATAAACACCTGAGTCCGAACATGAACTACTATCTCAAGTGCCTTCAATCCAGATCCAGGGAAACCAAAAACTGGTACTGCCACATTTTATTTTATTTTATTTTATTTTATTTTAATCTTTTTTTTAATAATTATTAATGAAGTCATGATTATTTAATTCTGTATTGGGCCTTTGTGTTCCTTTTTTCATGCTGTAAATTTGGCGAACCAGTTAGGAATATCATTGTCAACAGCTGAATTCATTTAAGAGCTTCTTATGCAAATTGTGAAGAAGAGCACACTGCCATGTTTAGGTTCAATTAAAAAAAATGATATTTTCTTTCCTTTCCATCTTGGGGTAGAAATAGAAAAATATGGATATATAAGAAGTAGGAAATGACAATGCAGATCTACCCCTGATATATAGAACGAGTATTTAATAGACTGTGAGACTAATACCATAGGCATTAAGGAGTGTAGATGTATATTACATCACCAATAGCATAGAAGGTTTTGTGACTGCAGGAGAAAATCTTACTTCTATTTGCTTGCAACATAGATTGATAGTTTTTGTTTGCTTGTTTACTTGTGGTTTTAATAAAGAAAATAAATGTGGGAATAAAAGTTTAATGGTGGCATAATGCTGAAATTTCAGGAATTTACATATTACTGGGCGTCTAATTAATAGGAATAAAAGAAATGAAGAAGTCAAGATGAATGCTGTTGAGAGAATGCAGTGTCCAGAGAAACCTAGAGAGCCCTTTCTGCTCCTAAAAGACAAAAATATAACCAGCTTATTTCTCTGTGAAATTCAGTGGGTGATGACAGAATCAAATATAAAAACCCTGTCGTGCAACTGTGGAAGATGAACTGTGTGCTCCAGGCAAAACTCATACAAGAAGAAGGGCAGGTTTGATGAGGCAGAAGAGATCACAGATCTCTCCCTCAAACTTCTTTGTCACAAAAAAATCCCCCCATGCAAGTGAACCTGAATTTCAAAGACGAAAAATCAAGGAAATACAGTGTTGAATTAGAAAACATACATGAATAGCACAACCTAAATATCAAACTTTACATTGATAATATCTTAAACCAGAAGTGAATAAATATTTCTCATTTTATTGTTATAAGTTGTATAATTTGGATTTTTTTTCTTCTACACAGATTGTAAGGA
This sequence comes from Agelaius tricolor, assembly GCF_023055355.1. Lineage (NCBI taxonomy): Eukaryota > Metazoa > Chordata > Aves > Passeriformes > Icteridae > Agelaius > Agelaius tricolor. The sequence continues at coordinate 20,010,027 of NW_027269262.1, read as the reverse complement.
TCAGCTTATTATTATCATTATCACTATCATTATCTTCATTCAGTCCTGTTCTGATGGGCATCAAATAAGAAAAGCACCTTTTCTAAGGACAGCATTAAATTATGAATGAATCAATATTTTATAGAAGATATTATGCACTGAGAGACATTAGGACACAACTAAGTCTCCTCTATAATTCTATATTTTATAGAAATTTTTGTATCTCCAAAATATTATACAAATTTCTATTTTCAATGGATAATTTTAGTTAATGAATTACCTTGGCTAAGCAGTCTCTGTCTTGGAATAGCTTAATTTCATTTATTCTGCAAAATTATAGCAAATATTTCAACATTAGTTGATTAAAAACTTGCAGGGATTCAGCCATCTCTGACTTCCATCATTTGTTTTTGGGGTTTTTTTGCATTAATCCATTTTCTTCACATCTCTATAGGATTTCTACTCTTCCAAAATAATTTAAGACATTATAGAAATAATTTTTAATTTATGCAGTTTCATTGTGCAGTGTTCTAGAAATAGATCTTTTTGCCCGTGGACCTAAAAAGTCTATTTAACAATATTTAACCAAAAAAAAAAAGGAAAATTATAGTTTTCTTATTATGATTAGCAAAAAGTTAGAGGATGTAACTAGGACACTGCAATAATTATTTAGTTCAATGAATAAACATCAATAGTTACAAAAATATTATAGAAATATTAGAAAAATGAATAGAAATATGAATAAGTAAGAAAAAGCATAGTTTACTAAGTTTTCTCAAAGGAAAGCAAAAATATCTTGTGACCAGGGTACGGCAAAGGAAATAGAAATTCTCAAAACCTCTTTTTTCTTTTTTCTTATGAGCATCTCTCATAAAGCCAGTGTTCATTAGTTAGAATACATAAAATTGTTGGTAAGTATGAAAATGAGAATAAGAGGATCCATAGCAATAACAAAACAATTTAGGTAGTTGCAGAATTTTTTTTTCCACAGAATACCACAAAATATAGAAATTCTAAACTTCAGAAAATTCTGGGCAATAAATGCATTCTATGACAATAATAAATGGAGATCACACTCACAATACCAAATAGAAATTTCCATATTTGCCTGGAAAGAGATGTGGACTGAAGTATGGTCTGGAAGAAGCAGTTTCACAGAGCCTAGAGGCAGAAAAAGAATTTTATACCTACAGCTGAACTATCCACAGCTGAAGTAACTGAAATATTTTAGTGAGTCTTTGCACCAAAAAGTTGATGTTTCAGCTCATAAAATTATTTTTGTCTTGAGTGAACAATCCAACATAGAACACTGCTAATTATTTCTCTGCTATACTCACCTGTACTAGACATAAATTAAAAATAAATTAAATTAAAAATTTTATTGGAAACCAGGGGAAAATAATGTCATATGAATTAATACTTCATTGTAACTGCAATAAGATATTCTGACACAGTCATTATGTTAGATCAACTGCTGTTTATGAACTCAGAATAATGATGTAAGAATCAATAAAAAGGTTCTGAATAGATGCAGACCACATTAGGAAAAAAAACCAAACCAAAGCAACCCACTGAGTACAATAGAAACTTCTGCTTGTTGCTTATTGCATCTGATTTAATTGCTAATTATAATAAATACAAAATTACTTCTAAGTGATTTATATGTAAGAAGTTCATCAGAAGATAAATTTTCCTAGGACTTACAATGCCATAAGGTAAATTAGACCAAAATTGTGGTATTGGAACTAATTAATTCAAATAGTGACAGTGATGACTGAGAATGGATTTTTTCATCATTCCCATTTTAGAGTTCAATAAATTTCATTTCATTATTGTGTATAAAACAGGCTTTTAAGGTAGCATAGCAACCTAATATTTTCTGTTGTCACAGGAGTTTGAAAATAAAAAAGGGAAGAAAAAGGAAAAGAAAGGCAATTACCTTTGATCAAGAATTGCAGTGCTTTAAATCTTAATAAATCTGCACTCAAAACTTTTGATTTCTTCAATAATACAGTGGAAATGGGACGTCATTAAGAAAACTACATCAGAATTCTTCCAAATATAGATAGAGGTAATTGAGAAAAGCCATGGTCTCAATGATCCAGAAGATTATTGCTTCAAGTTTGGCACTGGCTGTGATGATCTTGAGAAAGACATTTAACTACTAAACAACTAACACTTGATGGTGGCTTTTCTAGCTTACATCACTTGATGCTGAGAATACTCTTAATTTATTTATATGATCATTGAATGTGTTGACTTAAATAGAAATAGCATTTATCATATTTTATTTCAACATATATATCAAAAAGCAGTCAGAATTCATATGCAGATTCTTCTACTTTTTTATGGACAAAACCAAAATGTTCTTTCCTGTGCACAAGAGGCCCAAGGAGATGTGCTGCTGACGATGCTTGAAGAATTTATGTAGTTCTTGGTTTGGTGCTTTCTAGTGTCTTGACAAGATTGTGCCTCCAGCAAAGCAAGGGCATGCCTTCTGGAGGGGAGAGCAGGAGTGAGGGGAAAGGCACACAAAATATGAGATATTAATATTTTAGTAGTGGGGTACTCCTGTGGGGTTTACATCTATTTTTGAAAAATATAATTTTGAAGTGCCAAAGCAAAGGGTGCACTGCCTTTATGTACTCAGATAAATATAGGATAACTCATTATTAGACAAGTTATGGGCTATAAGAACACTTCTGGCAGACCCAGCCCAGCCCAGCCGTCACTGGAAACATCTCATAAAAGTTTGTCTGTTGCAAGTAACAGCAAATTTACTGGGCCACAAGGTTATGTGTTCATTTAGCTCTGCTGTGGAGAGCAGAGCTATGAAGCTTTGCTTTCCATTTTCTTTGTTTTCCCACTGATTCATCAACTCTCAGGTCATCTGTCTTACTTTTCCTTAAGTTCAGCCCTTTCCGTGAGACTTTGTTCCTCCCACCTCTCAGATATGGAATACCTGCACAAAGATGATCCTCTCGGTCTTCGAAACCTGCAGTTGGGATGGGAGACAAAATTGTTTGTAGGGATGATACCACTTCTGACATTTCCCTTGTCCACCTTCCAGGCAGGAAGATCATTTTCTGCCAAAATTTGACAGAATACTTTTGCTCTTAAATAGCAAAAAACTGCTTCACTTCCATAGGAAAAAAATCCCTAGGATTCATCTACGGATTAACTGCTCTTAATATTTCAAGCTTTAAGTTCCCTGATGGTCTCTTCCAAAGCTCTGAGAATGTATGCAACTATTTACTTCTTTTCTTACTTCCTTTGGCAGTTTTCTAGAGTTCTAATCAACATGTTGAGTAAGCAACATTGGATAACAGAATTAACTAATTTAATTGCAATTCATTATTTCTTTTTCCTAAATTATGTAGAAAATATTACTATGTCATAAATTGAGAATTCATTTTTAATTTTGATATTTATTTTCCTATAAGACATCTTTGACATCAATATTATTGATGGAATTTAAAAATAGAGATATATAATTTTTGTGGGAAGTGCACTTATTTTAGAAAACAGCTCACAACAGATTCGTGTATGAAAATATTGTGAGAAGCATAATAATTCATCATTATATTTCATAAATAACTGGCAGCAGGATGGAAAGGATGATAAAAATGCCAGCTGTTCCCAATTAAGCATTTCATATGGGCTTATTTTCTGTTGATTTATTTATTCTGTAATTCACTTTTTTTCCTCAAATTTTGCAGTAACAGGAGCTGTAGTCCAACATGAGGAGCAAGGTCTGATTCTGCAATGCAAGGTTTCTTTTGTGGCTCTGAACCAGGTACACAGTGTGTCTCATGATAGCTATCATCTTGATTAAATTTTAATCCTCCAGCCAGGATCATACCTGAGGGTTTGAAATCCTTTCAAAGTGTAGAGATTTATTTGAAGATTTGATATCCTGTGGACTTTTTCCAAGAGGGTCACATTTTAGTTGCTGCTGAACCCCAAATATTTCAGATAAGGTAATGATGTAAATCTATTTTTATTTAATTAAACAATTTAAATTAGCTGTCTTGGCAAAAATTAGTAAAATTCTTGAGAGTATTTTTTAATTTTGATCTTTCTGGTGGTTTATTTGTTTGTTTTGGGGTTTGGTGTTTTTTTTGGTGCCTGTTTGCTTTGAATTTTTTAAGTTCAGTGACGATATATAATTATGTATGATGTTTAAAATTTTAAGTATCCCTAACTTAATTTTTAATGGAGTTCAATGTACAAGTCTTGTAGAACAGGTTAATTGCATATCTCTTGGGACTGAAAAATATATGTATGGGTATATCTTTGCAACTAAGGGAATGCTCAAGGTGACCTACTTGGTGGGAAACAATCTCCTTCCCCCCCCAAAAAAAAAGATAAACACCAAGTAAGAGAAGTTAAGAAGTAAATAAAGCAAGTAATAACAAGATTTGAGATTCTGTAAAGACTCATTTTGCAATTTAGAAAAACAAATTTTGTTTTAGAATACTGAAAAATTAATTCTGCAGTTTTGTATCACACCTGTAATCCATGCAAATCCCTCACACAGGAATTAAATGAAATAAAATTTAAAAATTATTTTAAAAATGCATTTCTGGTGTATGATGCCATGTATAGTCAAGACTAGTTTAATGGCTATCAAGTATTGTAAAAATACTTAACATTGAGATTACCTTCCATGGCCTCAATTGGTTATAAAGCAAAATGATTTTGCAATAACAATACCACCTTCTTGACTAAAATTCTGCAGGGTTTTTATGTTGAATGAATGCTAAATCTATAAGCATATTTCACTCATCAGTTAAGTTCCAGGCAGCTAATTCAACATTAGCTTTGTAATAGAATGTCACATGCTGTTGCTCTGCAGAGCCCTCTGCATTTCCAGTAGCGTAAATCATTTATATGTGCTGGCAACGCAGTTGGTCAACTAACCGAGGCCCAGGTTCTTATTTTCAGGCAATGCCCTGATGTCTTTGCATGTTTAACCATCAAGTTTTTAGCACAGCATATGGTGAGAAACTATTGCCAGCTTGAGTTTTTAACTATTTAATTTATATGTTTTGGTTTTCTATTCTTGATTATATATTCATTTCCCTGTAGAACTCTCATCAAGAATAAAAATCCTGTGTGCTATCCAGTGTTCAGATATATTGCATGCTTGGTGGATAACACATTTGAATTGAAATCAGAATTGTATAGTGTTATGTGCAACTTTTTCTGAATCCATTTCATCTGTATCAAAATTACTGAATTTTATCTCTTATTATAAAGCACACTATGAATGAAACCATTTTCCAAGACTTATAATGACAGATGTCATTCTTTGTTCTTAAGCCAGTAAGAAAGAGTGGAATGCATGTAATGTAGGGATGAATGCACTGAGTCCATAGTCACACACTTGCTCACTGACAGAAAAGAGACAATTTTACCTTGCTCCTGGATTAATTTATAATAAACCTCACTGTACTTCTCCTAGATATAGAACCTTCTCAGAGTATGTCAAGACTTCTATTGTGCATTTGTGGTGGTTTGACAGGAAATGTGTTTTTTGGGATGCTGTGTTTTGGGCCAATGGATATTCAGGCTTTAATATTGGCATTTAACCTGGCCATTGGGACATGGACACGCCTCTGAGAACACGGGGTTAAAAGCAGAGCTCTCCCCTGGGAGGGTCCTCTTGGGTTTCCGGCGGGAAAGAGTTGGGGTCTCTGCCCCGGCCCAGCTGCTGGCTGGGCAGGGGGAGGGGAAAGCCATGTGGCCGGGAGAGGTAGGCCTGAGCCCCGGGGGTGGAAGAGAGAGAGAGAGAGAGAGAGAGAGACACCGGGAGCCATCGGGCAGCCCCCCCTGAGAGACACAGAGAGAGAGAGAGAGAGAGAGAGAGAGTGTGCCTGGGACTGTAACCTTGAAACTTGATAAACATGGGCCTGTGCCGGCAGCACGGCTGGGACGGAGAAGAAGGGGGGGTTCAGCTGGCCACTTGTAGGAGCTTTTAACCCCTTTTTGGAGAATGAGAACTTTACAGATCATTGACCGCTCCTAGAAGATAGAGTGGAAGATGAGGAAGGAATGTGCAAGTGTGAGAGAGGTCTGGGTGAGTGAGAAATAGTGGAAGAATAGAGAAGAATCCTAGTGAGAAGAGATGATGGAGTGGCTTTTGCTGGACTCTTTTTGTACAGCCATGGACAGAACCATGTTCCTTGTGACACAGAGACTGCATTCTAGGGGGAGGCAATGCCTCAGAACCAAGAGGGTTCAGTGTTGGTGCCCCTCGGCCCCAGGGGGTGAAAAAATATGGGGGGGACAGGTGTCCCAAAGGAGAGATTGTGGGGACAGGTGTCCCAAAAGGAGAGACTGTGCCTTTTTTAGATCGGGACAGAGCATCCTTAAAAAAGACACCCCTAGAAGCAGTTCTGGTCCGTGTTCAGTGGTGAGAGCACTGGACATGAAAGGAAGAGGTCACAACGGCAGATGTACTCTGGGCGGTGCCACGAGTGACACAGAAACACACGAGGCTTCAGCTGTGTTTCCAGGGGAAGCCCATGGTACAAGAAGGATTCCTCTCCTCTTGATGAACTGAGGATTGATTGCCTGAAGGGTGGTGCTGGACCGAGAGTTGGTGATTTGAGGAATAGGTGTATTGTGTTGGAAATTTGGTGGGGGGAGGAGGAAATGTATTTGTAAGGTTTTCATTTTCCCTGTGTGTGTTCCTTTTATCTATAGTTGTAGAGTAGTTAATAAAGTTCTGGGTTTTTTTCCTTTTCTAAGTAGGAGCCTGCTTTGCTTATTCCTGGTCACATCTCACAGCAGAAACCAGGGAGAAGGTATCTTCATGGGGGCACTGGCATTGTGCCAGTGTCAAACCATGACAGCATTCTTCAGTAATACTTCTGAAAATATGTATGATTACCACTAGCTGATTACTTTACAATAAAAACAAAGATGGATATTTAGAACTGAAATGTTCTTCATATTTTGCAGTATTTGAACTTTGTCTCTTTCCAGCATGTGCATCATCTTTCAGTGATATTTTCAAGGAGATGCAATATTCAGTCACATTTTCTGGTGCCTTTTTGTTAGGGCATTGCTTCACTAGCAAGCACTGAACCAGCACATCTACTGTCCTACAGCCCTAGGTCTGCTCCTCGCACTGTCAGCTCAGGCCACAGATACCCATAGTTTAATGAGTTCTTTATAGCAACAGAACACATCAGCTTTTTCCAAATACTTTAATACTTCTGAATTCAGAATAGTATAAACTCCAGAAGATTTGTAGGGAAGGCAGGGTAGTCTCCAAGTATTTGATTTTTAAGTAAGAAGATGGTTTTCTCTGGAAGGGTGTTTTTAACTTTCCTTGGCTACCATAAGGTTCAGAATCCCAGTCAACACAAAACCTCACATATGATGAAATGGCTGTCTATAACTGTTATGTCCACACACTTTTCCAGTGTTTTTTAATATTTAGATTTAATTTTTTTTCCTTATTTACTATGTTCCTACTCCCAATTTAAGGTCTTAAGGTGAACTTTTCCCAATAAATAGTTGATCCTTTAAGCTCTTGAATGTAAACACAAAAAAAAGACCAAGTATCCTCCCTTGCATCTAGAATGGGCAATTTCATTTGAAAGGGATATTTATATGGAGGAGTGATATTGAACTGTAAATTTCAGGTTATTGAACTGTAAATTTCAGGTTAAGTGACCATTTATCTTGTTTTTCCATCTACTTCTATTACTCATTCCATTAAATGTAATGCAGCTGCACTTGTTACATATAATTTATAATTGCAGTTTTATTTGGGTTGTAGTGGCCTTGCTATGATGTACTCTATTTGGATTTTTCACTGCATTGGCAAACTGATTAAAAAATTATAAGGAATATGAAGGTATATGAATTTATTTTCTACTTAAAATTTCAGTTTGGAAATACTGGAGGTGTTTTTCATACTTTGCTAGGAAAATAGTCTAAAAGGTACTTAAACTCTTGTCCATATTTGTTGTCAACCAAAATGTATCAATAAAAATTGTATTTTTACCCTAAATACGTATACAGGTTTAAGCTAAGCAAATACTAATACAAGCATAGAAACAGTCTATTTAAGGAAGAAATAGGACCCAGATATTTTTCTTCTAGTTATATTGTTAAATTTCCAATAATTTGAACAATATTTTATACAAAGTATATTCACGTACCAATTAGTTCGCTACTAGACTGAAATAATATTTATCAAAAAGCTTTTTAGTTCAAGAAATTGCAATTGGCTTTTTAAAAATAAATAAATAAATATTTTATCAATAAATTGCTTTAATGCATCAGCAGCTCATTGACTGCATTGTCATTTTTTGTGGAATAAGATGTTCTAATACAAAGCTTCAGGCTGAGCCAAAATTTCTCACCACAAAAAAAGCTTTAGTAGTCATTATAGAGTGTTAAAAAATTCAGTCAATGACTAGGTGATAGACCATCAAGGAGTAATAATATTAGATTAGAGGGTTTATCAAGCACCTTTTTTAACTTCATTTTTTATTATAATGGAGACCCAGCTGCTTTGCTCTGGCTCTCTCATGGTGTCATATGCTTTCTCTGATTCTCTTGCGTTTAGAGCAAAGAGATCAGAAAGGACTTTTTGGACAGATGGTGATGTTGTGTCTGAGCTGTAATTCATAAACAATCTCTGTTCAGAATTACTTTTGTGCCATATGCACTGACTTTTACATTCCCTTTGGAAATGCTTTTAAGAACAGGAACAAGCAAGATCTCAAAATATGTCATTTCTCTTCCCCCTATGGTTATACTAAATGCACTTCTGCAAGGTGCTAATGGACAAAGTGTCTCAAACCTCACATCATATCTCCATAAGGGTGAGACCAGACACAACTGCTGAGGATAGGTCTCATAGGATAACTAGTTGTGCAAAAGATGGAAATTATTTTATAGTGAGATTAAATTAAAATGAAATATTCAAATTTCAGCAAATATTTGGAGCCAGAAACACTATATCAATTGTCTTCCAAAAATCTGTCCCTCTCAAAAATAAAATTGAACAGAAAGCAGGAATGAGCTTTCCTCTTTATGAGCTGTAATATAAGACTACTTCTTTACCTTTAAGCAACATGGAATGTGGTAGTTGTGCTCGTAGTAACTCTTTATAAACAAAAATACAGAAGGGAAATGGGCGAAATACTATATTCAAATAGTGCATGTGTAGTGCAGTTTACACTGAAAGGGTAAAGGTTAGGGTTCTAGTAAAGCAGCAAAACCAACCATAAGTAGGGCAGAAAAGTTAAATTCATTATTGTAAAGGTATAAACAGGCTGCAGAATACAAGGCATTCATTAACTGGTGTAATCAGGAAGAAGGTTCCTTTGTGCAGGTTATGCCATTTTTTACTTCTAGAGATGATTTTTCAGTTTCCATGAATCTCAACTGAAAAAGTAAAACTAGGCAGACAAGACTATCAGGTGAGACCTAACCTTACTCATATTTTTAAAATAGCACCACTTGGTTTAAAAGAAAGGTGTCATTTGTTAAATTTTTTGCAGTTTATGGGTCGAGTCCTTGACTCTTAACAGAGAATTAGGTAGTTCAATGGGGACAGTTTTATGGTCAGTCAAAGATTTCCCTGTTGCACATAAGCTTCACATGATAAAACTTAACTGCTCTCTTTTTCACCACCTTTTTTCACAAATGTCTCTCATAACAGGAATATAACTATAGCATCTCAGAGAGAATTAGCCAGGAATAATCTGTTGGAATTATATGGTTACACAAAATATCTTATTCATTTTCCAATCAAAAAATAGCAATGCTATATTTTTTCTGTTAGGAGAGCTGAAATGATGGCCCCTTGGGTTTCTGCTTTGGAAGTCCTAAGTTTTGTACACTTTTAGAGCAAAAAAGATAATGCATTGGAAAATTTGATCAGGATCCAGGTTGTTCCATATTATGCAACTTATTATCTGATAGACCTAGACACAGAAAAGTGTTAAGTCTTTTCTTTGGGCTTCCAGTAACATGCTAATGCACCATAAGCTGCAAAAGATACCAAAAGGTGCTGTCAGCATGTTAGTGCTTTCTTGATAATTCTGTGCATTTGGAGACCTTTTTGCAGACTTCCAGTACCAAAAAGGGACATGCAGGAAGGGCATGCAGTGATAGGACACGGGGAAATGGCTTCAGACTGAAGGAGGATAGATTTAAATTGGATATTAAGAATAAATTAAATACTTGAAGGTGGTGAGGCACAGAAAAAGATTTCCCAGAGAAGCTGTAGTTGCCCTATTGCTCTCCATGTTTAAGACCAGGCTGAATGGAGCTCTGAGCAACCTGGCCTAGTGGAAGGTGTCCCTGCCTCTGGCAGGAAAGTTGAGACTAGGGGATCTTCACAATTCCTCCCAACTTAAACCATTCTGATTTTCAAAGAGAAGAAAATGTATATAGTAATCTGAAGTGTAGTGGAATATTAAGTACTTCAGACAATGATTTAAAGCTTTTAGAAGAAAAATTCATGTGCTAAGCATGAACAGATGAAGATAAAATAATGCTTTCCCTTCTTAGAAAAAGAAAAACAATGAACTTATTTTTCTCCTTTGTGTCCCCAACACATGGATTTTAATTTTCTCTGAAAAGAGCAGATCAATATAAAGGAGAATACGATTTACTTTCTTTGAATATTGTAGGGTCAAAAAATGCTATTTGCAATGTCTTTTAGGATACATTCTACCACTGCAAAACATAAAGCAATTTAATTATCATGTGATAAAACATCAGGGCCAAGAAACATCATCCTGAATTCATCTAACAACATTTTTTTCTGGTATTCAGATTAAATGTTTCTTTCGGGGTCTTGCTGAATAGAAATTTTTCTATTTGCATAGCAGGTAAAAAAGAAATTAAATAAATAAATATTCTCTATGTATGCGATAGCAAATATATTCCATGGAAACTGCCAGACTATAGTCTATGCTATTTTTTTCCTGAGTGCAGTGAGAAAGCTGAAACTTCTATGGGCTAAATACTTTTTGGGTGGCAAGGACATTCAATAAATCAATGAGAAGTCTCTAAAAAGAACAAATGGTAAAGTTTTATCAGATTTGTAATCCTATTACAGTAATTTTATTTACTACCTTTTAATAATTATCAGGATCTCTAGGGATTGGCATTTTTTTCATTTGTGGTCACATAATTTTTGGGCGGTTGTGTATTTATCCCTGATTTGTTTTTCTTATTTGTTTGTGGGGTTTTTGCACTAAACTGAGCACTAAGGACCTTATCTCACCCTGGCCAGCCTCATGGAATCTGATTTTCCCTCTCACTGAGTTGATATGTTTGAACTATTGCCAAGCCAACTTGATCTTTAATTATTCTGGATAGCAATGCTAGCATTATCCTGATTATGCATTTTGGGAGGAGGGATTGTGTATATATGTTATATTTAAATTACTTCAATTAAATGAAGAAAAAATGTATTCTTAATAATACAAGCTGCCAAAATCTATAAAGACAGAAACAAAGAAGGAATAAAACAAGATGACATTACTTCTAGCCAGTCACCTTTTGTTATTCAGTATATTGTAAATAGCATAGACTTTGCAAACATTTGTTTACATGTGTTTTGACTGCACATTTTCCCATCCCCCTTCTTCCTTCTTGGAAAGGAGAAGGAATTTTATAAAATCTGATCTCTGAAGTGAAAATAGTAAAGTAAATCCATACTTCATTCTTTTATACAAGACTTTCCAAATTTTTCAGTAGTGTTACCTGCAAGAGATCTAAAGAATCAAGGAAAATTAGGCCTTTTCACTAATGGAAATTATCTCAGGACACCATTTATTTTCCTCTCAAGTTAGAACAATGTGTTCTGTAAGTCTAACTATTCTCCAAGGTTGATAAAAATGTCCAACACAATTTCCCAAAAGAGTAAATTCATCATTGCACTAAGGATAGAGTTCAAACTTATATCTAATACTTTTTCTTCAGATGAAAAAAGAAAATGCTAGTAGCCTAAGTTTTTCAAAGCCACCTTAAAGTTATTTATTGAAAAAATGGCAAAATCTCGGAGATATTGCAATCTACTCGACTGTTACTAGTTATCTTAAGAAAACAAAACTGATGCTAGTAGGGCACCTATAACTCAATGGTTGATAATATCGCCAGAGACAATATTAGAATTATTACCAGAGCAATAATCTTAGCAGAGTACCACGGCTAAAATAGAATTTCTTGAATATTTAGGTAAATTCCACCATCATTATTGGAAGCATGCTGTTAGAAAAAATTGAGAGCAAATACTACATTGTAACAATGACATATGGAATAAGAAATTTGGGAACTGGGAGTAAAAAGTAATGAGAAGCTAATGAAGAAACTAAAGCTTAATATACATTCATAAATTGTGCTTCTGTGAACAGAAATAACCCACAGAACAGTACGGTAAATGATGAACAGAATTACCTTCTACAGCATCAGCCAAATTGCCTTTATTTAAATCAGAAACTTTCTAAATTCAAGGAAATGTAAATAAAGTTTTCATTAGCAGTGTGTTGCCTCAGTCAAGATTAATTGATTGGCTGTTTGATGAACAACTGTTCAGAATTAAAATCATGAAGAGCTTGCTATTTCCTTTCTCTGTAGTGTTTCTTTAGGATAACATACTGGCAGAATTAACACTGAGAATTGAAGTGGTAATGCAAGAAAGAAATGATGATTAATATAAACCCATGTGTTGTATTTTAGGAAACTTAAAAAGATATTTTTGATTAGGGATGTAATTGAATAGTCAATGTCTTGAATGTTAATTCAGAAGATTCATAAGCATATTGTAGCTGTATAAGGACATAGGTGTTGATAGGAATACGTGGATATTTGAGAGGTGGAGTGTGGTTTGTTATTGAATGCAATATTTTTTTTACAGCATTATCATATTGGGAATAATGATGAGCCATAAGCCTTCACACGTTTGTGGAAAGAAAGGAAGAGTATTTCTAATACGCATCTTGCTGTTTTTCTGAAGGAGAAGGAAGAATCTTCAATCCATAGTTTTACATATTTAATATGTTGTTTATTTTAATCTGGATAAGAGTACATAGATATATATCTGTACAAAATATGTCCCACTTTGAGAAATTAAAATTTTATTTTACATTTTTCTTTCTCCCCCAACTTGTTTGTATTGAACTGTATACCTGAACAGCTCTGTCAGCTCTAAATAAATGTACAGAGTAAAACTTTTTTAGTCCAAATAAAGTTTCCAAATTATATCCTTTCTCAGTATTCAGGTTGATACGATACCTTGCAGGTAAGCATAAATAATCAGCTTTTGCCCCTTATGACTGGAAATTTATGCTAGACATTCCAGAGAACATCAAACTCTACAAAGAGACGAAGCAAGGTCCAGAAGGTGGTGGATATGTCATGGAATAAATGTTAGAGTAATTTGTCAAAACTTTTTTGTCACACTCAAAATATATGGATTTTAAGAGAAGGTCTCAGATGTGGGATGTTTTGCCAAATAAACAATCTTTAACTGTGGTACTTTATAGTCAATTTCTGCAGCATAGCAGTAAGGCATTCCAATTATGTTTGGATAGGAAAAAAACCTACAATGTCTATTATTTCTCTTGTTGACACATATTAAAATATTGGTTTAAATCTGCATCATTTTAACCAACAAAAAACCAAACTTTTTGACAGACAGTTGCATAGGATGTATAAATGATTGGAATATGAAGACAAGAAAAAACATAATAAGCATTAGGAAACATATGAAATATCCCTCAAATTAATTATTTTTGATAATGAATAAATATTTCTACAAATGCAAGTATTTCAGACCTTTGATGTGGAAATTCAGTGCAAATAAGAATAGCAATGAAAAGGAAAAAAGGGAGATGAAATTAAGTCAGAAAATAAAAAATGTTCTAAGCAAATGACTGACTGAAACTAATCTCATCCAAACATACATAAATATGAAGTCTTGAATAAAAACACTAAGGAAGTAAAGCTTATTTGGAATTTTTAGAATTTCACATCTCATTTGTCTTTGATATATTTTATTTTTAATTTTTAGAAATATTTTTTTTTCCTTCAGTAAGTCAGATATTGAGAAATTTCCCACTGTACTGGGTAAATTCTTGCACACTGAAAAATTTTGGAGGTAAAAAAATGTTTCAGAACTTTATGAAAAAAATATTCCCTCTTTGCCATCACTTTTGCTAAAATTGGTCTCTGTCCTCTGAGAACATGAATCTAATCATTCCTCTGATAAACCTGCTTCCTTTTTCTTATGGAGGGTTAAGAGGCAAAAAGAGTCTTTTTTTCTCACAGTGCTGAATATAAGCACTTCTGCCCATATGGACAACCTTGTCACAAATGGTCCATTCACATATCCACAGGGATGATATCCTGCCCTAATCTAGGAAGAAAACCCAAAAACAAATCAACTTAAAAACAACAACAACCTTGCTTACAATAGTGTTTAGGTATGAATGGCTTGCTTCAAATGGTTGAATATGATTTCCTGTCAGTGCTTCTCTGTCACCAATGTTATCATTACATCTACAAAATAATTTCAATTAAGGCAGCACTGCAGTAGTTTTTCTAAGAAGTCTTTGGCCTGGAGGAGGAGGAGTTGAAATCTGTTGGTGATGGGCACATGATTGATTTTGTCTCTGAAATACCATACAGTGAAGCATACAGCATGGGGAACAAATGAGAGAAATTTGAGTTCTGCATGTTATATTTGCTTTGAGGTGAAGGAGATGTGGTGGGATAGGTCACACAACTGGAATGCTACCCTGAGTGGATATAAGATTTTTTAGAAAGAACATGATGAAGAAGTGAGAATAGGGAGTCAGTCGCCCTTTTGGAAAAGAGCAGTAGGAATTGATGGAGCTCTACTTTGGATTGGATGATGAGCCACTTCAGAGTTCAGGATTAGTGGGCAGACCAAAATGGGTAGTCTTGCAGTGGGTACACCAATGTTTATTATTTCATCTGGCAGAGATTATTTAGGATCAGATGGTAAAAGATGCTCTTCTGAACTTGATATTAAAAAAGAAAAGGAAGTTCTGGTGGGAAATCAGACAGTTGGGTCAGCCTTGGCTGGGATGTTTAGGAGATGGTGAAATTCAAAATTCTGGGATAGGATGGGGAGATGGGAGTGGAAAATGAAGGTAACAAAAGCAAGATCACAGCTTTAAGCTTTTTTACAAGTAGGTTTAGGCCTTTTTGGAGAATTTCATTGTATAAATTTGTAAAGAGAAGAGGTGTCCAGGAAAATCAGATGGCAGATTGGTGGATGAATCAGTAGCTCTCACTGATTTTTGTGTAACTTTTGTTGGAAATTATGTATTTAATGCTAGAAGTAGAGTGCCAACTGCTTTGTAGAGATGAAAACATTACAGGCCAGAGTTTAAATGAAGGGCTATTTTATTTTGATTATGAGTTCCAAATGTTTGGGGTTTTTCTTAGTCTATTCTATCACAAACCCATGCATGGAATTAAAATATGCTGTGAAATTCAGTGACTCAGAGGTACAACCCAGTCTTATTTTAGTGTGTCATAGGGAGTGTACATTTGCTGTTTCATAAACAAATCAGAGAACTGCTGTTTAAACTTTGCATCTGAAAGAATGATAAAGGGTGAGTTGATGAACCTTTTTTTATGCATGACATTTATAGATATAAAATTCAGATACTTTAAACAGTTTCTCCATCATGATTGCAGATACACTTGGAGACTGCACTATTGAACAAAACAGGATTGTATATTCATAACACAATGAATAGCTGAATGTTACTGTGCTATATCACCATTCTTCCACATAGCAATATTCTCAGAATATTGCTTTGTACTTCCCTTGCTGTTAACCAGACTGATCATATATGCATTGATTCTTGCAGTGCTCAAGATCTGCAAAAAATAATGGATAATTTTTTGCATCTTGGATGACTAGATTAGGGACAGTACTCAGTAGAAAAGAGAGATTTGCCACAGTTGAAACTAACTGTCAGAGGCATCTAAGAGTACCTGAGAAATGTGGGATTGTGTCCAGCAATCTCAGGTAGTAGCAATGATGTTGATACAAAAAATGGAAAAAGTAAAGTTAGCATTCAAAACTAAACAAAAAACTGCCCATACAAAAAAAAAAATAATTACAGGACAGTGTTTGAAAAATCAAATTTCATCAAGAGTCTTTTACAATTAAAACTGAGGTCTTGATTTGAGGCAACAGTATTATAAACATGGCAGAGGATGAGGAACGCTTGTGATTGTGCAGAAAACAATGCCTGTCTGACCTGAAAATAAATTAATTAAAAGTAAAAATGATGATGCGACTATAGTCAAGGAATTTATTACAAGTTGAGTTAGTAATGAATAAAAAATGAGAAAAATTGAACCAAAATATACAAAGGAAAATATAAAGTGGAACTAGAACAGCATTGTAAAAGCACTGTTAGAAGGGATTTGAACACTGGCAAAAATCTTTAGAAGGAAAGCACTTGTTGCTTAGGAATTGAAAAATTTCTGAATTGCCAAAAAAATTCTAAAGGGTTTTGAATGGTTTAAATAGTATCAGAAGTTCTTAAGAAATGGAAGTAAAGAGATCTAGTAATGGTAAAATATAAAGTCCGTGCTGTGACATTTGATTTTACAGACAGTCACCAAGATGAAAAGTTATTAAGTGTCAAAACACACTTAAAACACACATATTAAAAAATTCCACCTGTCAACAGCAGGAAAAATATGCCCTTAGCATGACAGGGAACAAAATATGGGGCCATCCAAAAACATATGAGTAGTAGAGATGCTGAGTCAATGAGCACAGATTTAACTAAAGTACAAATGCGTAAACTTCTGTAAAAGGAGAAATCAGAATTGCCAAGCTTTTGGCCCTAGTGTCCCAGGCTGGTTTTGCTTTCATTCCACTGAAAACAAAGGAGAGCTTGAAAACACTGGTAGAGTGAGTCCATGGCAGCTTCCAGAATTTGAGACGGAGCCAATCACAAACAGCACCTGAAGAGTTCATCTCCTACTATGATCATTGTTTTGAAATCCTGTTCAAGTTTTCTTTAAAATTGTCATACTGGATGCCTGACTGTATCACTAAGACATATTCTTCAAACCTGAATATACATGATATCTTTACATATAGTGATAAAAGCCACAATACTGTATCTTTAGTTTGCCTTATATTATCCAAGATTTTGTACTGGGGTAACTTGCTTAGTTTGGTGCAAGAACTGCTATGTCAGGAAAAGTATGTAGGCTATGGCTTCAAAGAATGGAATAAGCATATTTTTTTTATATTGAGAAGGTTCTCCTAACCGTGCTGAAAAATATATCAGTTGTTGAAAGTAATATACTCCAAGTGTCATTTCAGTTATATCTCTGAAGAAAATTTTCTATGTTTCCTGTCAGAATTGAATTGAATAGTGCTCTTTTGTTCTAGGGAGACACAGGGTTTCTATGTTCACAGGTAGTTTAATCCTTCTTGCAGAATTCTGTGTCAAGAGAATTAGTTGTCATAGATATCTCCAGCAAGACAAGTTAGTTTCAAGTGCTCTGAGAAGCTTAGTTTTGTACACATCCTATTTCCCAAATGAAATGTTAGAACCTGATTTTTATATGTATTCTCAATGAGCAAAGAAGTAGCCAATGGTAGAAGGGCTCCTTTCCCCTTGGGGTGGCAGTGGTCCCTGCAGGCACTGTGGCTTTCAACAGTAGCAGCAGCAGCAGCAGCACCAGCAGCAGCAGCTGCTGTTGCCCTTTCTTCCATGACTTCAGCAAGAGTAGCAGCAATTGCAGCTTGATTCATGTCAAAAGGAACACTCTCTTTTTTCCCATAATGGAGGTAAGACTGACTCTACTTCTGTCTTCTGAGGAATTGGCATTTTCTCCTGAAACCATGTCCTCTGCCATGGTGATGTGAGTGGTATGGAATTAAACAGTGCTAGGAAACTCCACAACCTTTTTCGTCTCTACCCAGGACAACAGAGAAAAGTACTAATGTGTGATTCTGTGATTCAGTTTTTATAGCACTTCCCCCTTAAACTTCTATAATGGGACTGTACAGTAGAACAAGACATTTCAGTAAAACAGTTCAGAAATATAAAGTGAAAGTTAGATACATTCCACACGTTTTGTTCACTTGAACATCACCTAGAGTCTCTCCAGAAGTCACCACTTACTGCAATAAGAAAAGACTAATTGTATTGCTTCCTGGTCTTATACAATAGAGAGAGTTAAAAAAATAAGCTCAGTTGATGAAGTATGCTCATTACATATAGAAATCAAACTAGTAGACAAGTAAATCTATGAAGAAAGCACCTAAAATTTCTTTGTGTAACTACTCTTTTCTTTTAGGAAAAAAAGGGTATGATCTGCTATGAAATGTAATAATAAGAAAACACTATTTTTCATTGTTCCATAAAAGAAGATTTCCATCTTACCTGGAAGCCTCTGCCAGTCGTGGACACAAGCTGTGAAGGGTCACAGATCACCACAATACCGAAATCTGAGCTCAACAGGATGAATGTATCATTCAGAGAAACAAACTCTTACCTTGCTCTCAAGAACTGTAGCTGTTGCAAACCAGCAGAATTTAGGGAGTACAGAAATCATGAGATGTTCCATAATCTTATGGGCTCTAGGTCATGCCACTCTCACCTATTTACCAGATGAAAACAGCTTTGAACATATTGGTGGTACCTCAAGGCCCTGCTGCTGTAACTCTAACAACGACTTTGCTCTCTGACCCTTCCAAGGACTCAGAAACAGGCACCTGCTGAGTTACTGAGAGCATTCCATTTGGAACCAGAACCATGAATCAAGAAATAACCTGCATTCTGGATCATGCCATCTGATAAGGAAGCCTAACAGGTTTGTGGCTTCCTCCTGTGCATAAGGTCATCACAGATTTTTTCCCTCTTATTCTGGACTCCAGTGAGACATGCTACACTATTTAAACTCAGAATGCATTTCTCCACAAACATAAATTCTTTAAAGTGTCCTGTCTCTTTGAAGCAAAAGTAGACAGAAAAAAAAAGCAGCAAACTTTATGCAATTGTGATGACCACATATTTTTTACTGCCTAAAGGGGTAAAAGAGCAATACATCTTTTGCAGTTTCTCTTGAACCATTAAAACTAGCACTTCAAGAGCTTTTTATTCAATGAAAAGCTTTTGCAGTGTGAGCACCCAGAGCAGCTCATGTGTTTAACTTACTCATTAGGCTGTGCAGGAGGGTGAGAAAAAGTGCTTTGGGAGGAAGATAAAGGCATTCCACCATCATGGCATAATGTCAGAATGTCCACACTATTGCTCTAAATGGAACTAAATTAGATCAAATTATGCTGTCAAAGTAAAATGGGACTCAATTTTACCTTTTCTTCTTTTTCAAACTATTTTCTTTATACAAAGTAATCATGAGTTCAGAACGTTATTTAAAATTTTGGATTTTCCAGAAAATATAATTTACTGGAAAATGTTTGCAATCTTCAAGGTTAGGAAAGAATGAGTTCTTGAACATTTGGAACCCAGTCATTGAAAAGGAGGCACCAAAAGGGAACTTGCAGCCAGAGAGTCCAAACTGCTGCTAAAAGCTGATGAACTTGGGCCAGGTTGCTCAAGGCTTTATTTCCCTGGATGTGGAAAATATATATTTTATTTCTTTTCTCCTGTTTATTTCTAAATATTTTGAAACTTGAAAAGCAATCAGAATTTTAAAGACTTTATTACGCCAAGTTATACTGTCTTATAGTGTTATCAAATTTAACTGGCAAACAGAACCTTCAGAGTTTAGTTTGCCAATTAACCCACCAATGAAGTTGAATGAGTCCTCTGCAGAATGGAGAGCTCTCTTCAACAGATATTCTCTACTAAAAAGAACCCCACAGAGAGTTGAGCTATTCCATTCCAACTGTCACAAAAAACCAAAAAAAAACCAAAACAAAAAGCCAAATCCACCACCAACCCTTGAAAAAAAACGAACCTAAAAACAAAAACAAACCCTCAAAAACACCAGGAAATAATAGTTTATTTGAAAGAAAAAAAGAAAACCAAAACCCACTAAAACATATATGTTTCCATAGATAAAAATTAATTAAATTAATTTCTTTGTTAACATGCTAACACTTTTTTTCTGCAGCAGTGCTTAATATGACTGCATGTCTACTATAGATAAACACATACAGTATTGAAAAAAAAACAAACCAACAACTTCTGGCATTTTACACAACTCTGTAGACTTGCCTCTAACCTGCTACTCTAACCAGCTAACAATTTGTATATTTTGAAAACATACAGTTAATTTATTAGAATAAAACTAGACTAAAAACAGAGTGAGCATAACAAAACCAAACAATAAACATAACAAAACTAAAAATCACCACTGAATTAATTCAGTAGTGACCCATACTAAGAATCTATTTGGGCCATGGAACTGACCCCCTTTTTAAGAGTTTCTTCTTCTTTTTGGTCTAAAATGAAAAAGAATTTTTTTTTTCCTGTAGTTTATGCCATAAATGATCTGCAAGATACATGGCTTCTGATAATGATTTGTATCTCCAGCTGACAATCAGAGAAGTTCTGTGTCATGTAATGGTTTGCCCAGTTGCATGGAAGTGATTCAGGCATGAAGAGTGGGTACCATTTGGGGTAAATTATGATTGGGATACATGGTTGTTTGATGTGTGAACTAATGTTAATTCTCAAACGAAAACCTAAGACTTTGTTGATCGTGTATTTACTAAAGGTATCTAAAGCCATATGCCTTCTTGCTGTATTCATTTCAATTATTTCTTTATGCATGTATTAAAAGAGGACAAGAATTCACTTAATAGCTTGCTTGTCTTGATAGCTCATCAGTAAGAAATACATGAATTGAATTAACAGCAACCTTCATTGACATTATTTAAACTATGATGCACATAAATGAATATACCCTTTCATTTGTCATTTAACATTTACCATTTTCTTTGATAGTTTCTGAAGTTGTTCCTGAATATCAATTATAACATCTTAAATATAATTTATATCTGTGTCAGAATGCTACTGTCATTAATATGAGCTTGCATGAAAAGATTTTTTTCTTTCATTTTTACCTAATGTCCCTTTCCAGTTATCAATTGTAGAAAGAAAACACCTTGGGAGAAATAAGAGTTCAAATTGCCACTGTAGAAGACTGTATAGAGAATGAGACTTCTTTCCACCTAAAATACAAATAACAATTTTTTTTCCTGGAAAGTTTCAATCACATCTCCTTTGCACCAGTCCTGAATTTCCTTGGGAAAAAAACAGTGATTTCCCATTAACTTTTCCTACAGCTTTGATTCAAGGATATTTCATAAGCCAGAGGGAGACCACTAGTATCTGCCAACACAGAAGAGGTTTGATTACTATTTCAGATAGAGGATGAACCATTTAGAATATAAATATGTTTGCTATACAGTAAAACTTTACAAGCATTATGGTAGACTTTAAAATTACATATATTATGAGCTTGATAATTGATAGAAGCACTTGAAAACTTTCACATTTTAAAATTTTTTATTTTGACAGATTTTTTTTAACTCCATGAAGTATACAGCTTTCTGATTGTGAAAGTATTGTTGGTATCCACAGGGAAAAGAGAAATGTCTGTTTATACCTTTCACATGTGTTTCTAATAAAAAGTTTTCTTCTCTGTGAATTTTAGTCAAGAAACTGTCCCAGGGAGATTTTATGAAGCTTGCGTCCCCAGTCATCTGTTCTGTTTATGCTGGATATTGAGTTCTGTGCTTTTAAGACTAGATCTGAGAGCGAAGTTGGGGGGGGGGAAGGAAAAACAGTGGAATTTTTTCACGGCTGTATTAAGAAACATAGAGATAAGAGCTTCAGCTCTCTCTTCTTGGTGTGTGTTGTCTGCAGCATGGACAGGGGGTGGGAGAGAGTTCTCCTTTGCTTTAATTTAGATTTTTTAGCTAGCTGAGGCAGAGAAGTTCCCTGGACTGTAGCTTTTTCTTTTCCTGGAACTACTCAAACCTGCTCTGGACTGAAAACCCAGAAAAAACACTGGGATCTCACACCTGTGGCCCACTGGGGCCCAGGACACTGCATTCTAGCGCCAGTAGGATTGAGAGATACACAGTGAGCTGAGAAACACCCAGAGAGGATTCTCTCTGAACTACAGGACTTTCTGAATTTGCAGTGAGAAATTTCATTGATTAATATTATACATTTTTTTATGTTTGTGCATACTTTTCTTGTTAAATAAACAGCTTTTCCACTTTTCTCACTTTTCTCAGGAGATTTATGTCACCCGAACTAGTGGGTGGAGGGGCTTCTTGAATTTGCTTTCTAGAGGGACCCCTTTGGAGGTTTCCTCCCAAATTTGTCCCAAACCAGGACAGAAATGTATCAAATTCTTTTCTTTCTTAATGAAGTAATACAAAACAATACCCAACTAATTAACTGCAATAATTTCAGAGAACATACTGACATCTCTCTGTGGTGCCTCTACATAAAAATGCAAGTCTATGGTCTATAATGTGAGAATTGTCAAGTAATACATTTGTCTTTATGAGAAGTTTGCAGGAAAGAGACAAGGTCAAAGATGAGGATCATTATTTTTCTGTGACATTGTTCTCCGCATAGTTCTTCACGTGTAACTACGACCACAAAAAACAGAACGTCAATTTCATTCCTGCTTGTGCCTGAAATGATATGCCCATTCTAATGGTAGTTGTACAGACAAGAGCTATCCAATATAAGGCATAAACATCAGGTAGCTGAATTCTGTGGGGCACTGGCTTATCTTCTGCAGCACCAAGGAGGATGAGACAAAATCATAAAAAATAGCAATAATTCAAAATAATGTAAAACTACTAGAAACTAGGCAATGCATGATTGTCTTAGAAGGAATATCCAGCTCAACAAGGTGAGTCAATCTCCTCAGATCAAGGGCAGACTTTTCACTGATTTTGACAGGAGTTGAGTAAAGTCTATATAGGATGGTTTTATTGCTGGTAGAAGTATGAAACATACAAACAAAAATAAAAGTAAGGAAAAAAGGTAAAAAGGTAAAAGTAAGGAAAAAAAGATGAGACTGTTGTGCCCATAGCAGAAAAAAGAGTGTCTCACTGAAACAAAAGACTGTATTGTATGATGTTAAAATTTGCTCACTTAGTTAAAAGCCACAATAGTTAGGAAATTAAGCCTTTGCTGCCCTTTCAATTGACTAGGTATTGCTGGATTAAGTACTTTAGAGAAAATAATTGACATAATTGTTAAATTAATGACTGGAAGCCAACATCTTTTAAATTAATGCACGTAATTTGACAGCTATCTGTGCCTTGTATCTGTGTGTGTATTGCATTACAGAGAAGTTCAGTGAGTTCACAGCCTTCTGGGAGAGCTCTGTCTTCCATTTACACGAATGTGAGGACATTAGCACTAAACAGAAAACTACTTTGCCATTAATTTTTAGATAAGCAATTTTTATGTTTGTGTTTTAATATGCTTATCATAGTTTTGTGGTCAAGTAAGACTGGATAGTGCTAACATCATCTAACTTGAAAGATCATATTCAAAGCAGAAGGAAGCATGCAGATAATTTTAAAATATTCACTGTATACAACAACAACAACAAACAAACAATAAAATCAAATCAAGAGACATGGATTACAAATAGATATGTTTAAAAATGGTTCATTTTTTAGTTAAAAAAATTCAGGTTTTGAAACTTGCAATCTCGAATTCTATTTTTAATGTAAATACCTGTAGTAAGGTAGATTAACTAAAATCCTTGTAAAACACTCATTATTTACTTCAATTGCATCAATGAGCCTGTTTCTTCAAATGGCATCAGCATTTATCTATTTAATAAATATTATCAAAGAACTGTAGACACTGATAAATGAAAGAATTATTTTGACATTTATGGGAATTTCTGTTAAGTTTCTGAATAATTAATAGGAGTTTAAAAAAAGCACAAAGATATCTAAATATAGGCTTCATTTTTGTATTGGGATACATACTTTTACCGTGTAGCTTTGAAGTGATTTTGTTATCTAGAATTTGTTTTAAAACCCAGCCAGGTCATTAGTGACTAAAATATCTGCTGTCTGTGATCAGACTTTAGTCAAAGGACTTGAATGTGAGTATTTCCAAATCCTGACTTTTCCAGGGATTAAATAATGTTAAGCTAGTATGATCACTTGCTCTTTAAAGATGATTCCACTAATACCTCAGATGAATTGGCAAGACTTACAATGTTCTACCATTCCTTTTATCTCTTTTGTGAACAGATGTATAATTTCTTGCCTATGAGACAAGTGTGCCGTTTGTCAGGGCCACTGGATTCAGCTGAAATACAGAAACAGGGAAGTTCAGCACACATGCAGAAGTAAACCAAGGATTTTAACGTCAAATGTATTTTAAGTGCGTCTTCCTAGCATTTTAAGAAAGACATTGTAACATGGAAATAATTGAGAAAAACAGTCATTCATAAGCATGTAATTTACAGATTTTGAAACTGATCAGTAATGTGTGTTTTCTGTGTAAAACCTTTTGATACTCCAAAGAAAGCAGATAACATTTGTATAATGTTAGCTTATGGAATATCCATTATAAATGTGGTAGTAGTAGTTCAGCGTGGGGGAAGGTTGCATGTGAAACTGTTAATCTTGACCTAAATTTTTGAAGCCCCAACACTGGTAGCATTAAAAGCCAGGCTGGATAAATCCTGGAGCAACCTTGTCTAGCAGAATGTCATTTTTATATTGTGGCACCCAAAACTGGATTAAAGAGTAGCATTTAAGAATTTTCTGGAGAGAGAATCTGAATAGAACTGTGAATAGTTTTATGAGTAGGACCGCCCTACTGTGTGGAGAGAAAGAAACTTGTTATCTTAGGTCATAAGCAAAGGAAGATTTCACATCCCACCATGAACCCTTACTGAATTACATGTTTGAATTTCTCACCAGAAAAATAAAGGTGACTACTTCAGAACTATTTTTTTTAATGTATATTTATAAGCCTTTTTTGAAAATGTATATATATAAGCCTTCAGATCTAGTCTTGTAGTTGATATTAAGTCTTCTGGAATAAATCCTTTGCTTGTTGTACCAAGATGTGTGATGCTGAAGACACAGTGATGTGTGGCAGGATGCTGTACGTATGCCATAAAAACAGCCTGATGTGTTTGCTTAAGGAAACCAAAGGACACAGATGAAATATCATGAAAGGGATCTCCCAAGAGAACTATATCTGCTAATATGTTTAACATAGGCAGAAGATGGGAAATAATTTGTGCCACACTTCAGAGAGTCACTGATGGATGGGAGAGAGATGGTATAGACAAGTATATGCGTAGGGCAGGAATTCTATTTAAAAAATGCATTAACTCTCACACTTTTCCAGCAAAAGCAGATGGCTGTGTAACATATTGCAGTTCAAAGAAAACTCAGAGTGCCACTGGAGGATGTTCCCTTGAGTAATGAAGCTGGTTATATATTAAAAAAAAAAATGTATAGCTTACCAGTTGCCTGAAATAAAGCAGAAGCAGTGAGCAATAGACCTTATAAAAGAGACTGACTAAACTAATGTATTTAATAATGTCCTAAAAAATGGCATTAAAGATAGTAGTGGATTGCAAACCTGCAACCCTGTGCTGTAATTTTGTCTGCAATTTAACATTGCCTTATCTGATGCCTGATGGAAGCTGCATCTTCCCTGAAATGCACTTTCAACTTACGTGTAATTTCTTTTTGAATAGATAAATAGAAAATAACATTTATTTTTTGAAAGACAAAAAATATATTCATAAAAATTCCATTATATTGAATTTAAGAGCAGGTGAAATGATGTGAAGCTGAGTTAGTAATTGAATATACAAAAGCAAGATTAATAAGAAGATTTAGATTGACAGCCTTGAAAAAACCAGAGCTGCCTGTTCACAATGTAAAGGGTCATTGGCTGTATTTATTGCAAACATAATTGTTTTGTTCTATGAAGCAAAGAAATAGCTTTGTTTATGAGTGTGTCTGCATATTTGGCAACATTGTCTACAAGCATGCCAATAAAGAGCGTACAACACATGAATTCCTTTCATATGTAAAAACTTTTTTCGAAAGTTTTTTTTATCTATAAGATAATAAAAATATTGCTGGAGATAACTGGAGATAGAATTTGCCAGACAATGTAAAAGAACAATGGTTCCCACATTTTCAGCTTCAAATTCCATGAGCATCTTTTGAATATACGTATTTACAAAACTCCAGGATGCATAAAAGTATGCTGAATGACTTTTAAAAAGTCACGGCAGTCAGGTGGTACCCCCAATGACTGAAGAAAATGGAATACTGCACACATTTTCAAAAAGGATGTTAAGGAGAACCCTGGGAACTACTGATCAGAAAGGCTCATCTTTGGACCCAAGAAACAAGTCATCCTGGAAGACATGCTGAAGCATATGGAAAACAGGGAAGTGATTAGAGAGAGCCAAGATGGTTTCATCAAGGGCAAATCATGCCTGAGTAATCATGGTCTTCAGCAATGGAGTGACTATATCCGTGGACAAAGGAAGAGCTAGTAACATCATTTACTCAGACTTCTGTAAGGCCACTCATACAGTCCCACAAAAAATACTTGCCTCTAAATTGGCTCTGAAGAACTGTTAGATAAGAAATTGGCTGGATGTTCCCCCTCAAAGTATTACAGTCAATGCCTCAATGTCGAACTTCAAACCAGTAGTGAATGGTGTCCCTCAGGTGTGTATACCAGGACCAACACTATTAAATATTTTCATCAGTGACATGGATAACGAAATGGAGTGCACTCTGCAAGTTTGCAGATCACACAAGTTGAATGGCACAATTGATTCTCTTGAGTGAAAGGATGATGTCCAGAAGAATCTTGACTGGTTTGAAGAGTGGGCTGATGTAAACCTCATGAAATTCAGCAAGGCAAATTTCAAAGTCCTAAACCTGGGTCAGGCAATCCCAAATATTTACACACACTGGGTGAATAACTGATTGAGAATGGGCCTGCGGGGAAGGAGTTGGAGATATTGAGAGGTGAAAAATTATGTATGAATTGTCAAAGTGCCCTTGAAGCTCAGAAAGCCATCATACCCTGGGCTGCATAAAAGAAATGTAGCCAGCAAGTCATGGAGCACAATTCTCCCTCTTTTGTACACCTCATGAAATGTCACCTGGAGTAACAAGTCTAGCTCTGGGATCCTCAATACAGAAGAGACATAGACCTGTTGGAGTAGTTCCAAAGGAAGGATACAAAAATTATCAGGGGGCTGGAGAAACTCCTGTGAAGAAAGGCTGGGAGAATTATAGTTGTTCAGCCTGGAGAAGAGAAGACTCCAGGAAGACCTTATTGTGGTCTTTGAATACTTACAGGGAGATTACAAAAAATATGGATAAAGACTTTTTGCTAGGACATCTAATGACAAGATAAAGGGCGATGTTTTTAAATGGAAAGAGAGTAAATGTAAAATAAATATAAGGAAGACATTTTTTATTATGAGAGTGATGAGCCACTGGAATAGATTGTCCAGAGAAAAAAATAAAAAGTTATTTGGGAAAAAATACATAATTGCTTTTTCCTCTAACAGAATAGACAGGGAATTTCTTTTACCCTCGATAGAATCTAGACAGCTCTTGTCACAAAAGGTGATGGTTCACTAAGTGTTTAGTCCACTTAAAATGTTTTCATGACTGTTTATTAAGTAATTAAGCAGAAGTTTTACTTCTTAGCCATTTATTAACTGTTAATTTAATGCAAATTGCTCCAGTAATGTGTTATTGTTTCCCATAGGTAAAGTTGAGCATGTGATAAAGTGGCCTAATTCTTTATAAAGTGGTTAAAAGTTGTGTTCCATTTCTCTGGGGTTTAGTTGTGTGTAGGTTTTTAAACTTCATTAACAAATTCGTTTTTCACAGAATCTGTGGTTACTCTTGGTTCATGTTTGTTCCTATTCACCATAGTTGATAATTCAATAAAATATGCTTTCCTATCTTGCTAGGTATTTGCTTTGTCACTGTGTATATGGATGAAAAGCACTTCAGTATCATCTCAATGACTTTTACATGAATAGCTGAGTTAACAACCAGTAGTGCACTCAGCAGGGAATGCCATTTCTTGTTTAAAAGACAATAAATTATGCCAAGTCAGAGGTATGACAGAAATTCACTAACATAATACAAAAGTCATTAACTCACACTGAGACCTGGCTTATTTCCAGCGATTTGAGTGGAA
Organism: Agelaius tricolor; assembly: GCF_023055355.1. NCBI lineage: Eukaryota > Metazoa > Chordata > Aves > Passeriformes > Icteridae > Agelaius > Agelaius tricolor. The sequence continues at coordinate 19,981,810 of NW_027269262.1, read as the reverse complement.
TTTAGCCAATGCTAAATTTGGCCCATTAACTTCTGCATGGCTTCTGCTACACATAAGTTTGTTCATTCTGTATTCAAACATTTTATTACCAAGATTAATAGCCTCTTTCCCATTGCATTAATAATCCAATAGCATGACAAAGAATAGCTAGCACAATGTAAAATGCATAAACTCATTAAAAATAATGACTTTCACACAGTGAGTTGTGCTACTCAGGGATTGATTTCCTGGCTAAAGTATATTGGTATACTGGCAAAACATCAAAGATTTGTGGGATCTACAACAGACCCTGTAAAACATCTGAATATCATCATACATAGTATCTGTAAAGATTATCTACAGAATATTTTTCTAATTCTAAGAAATTACAACTTTTATTTATGTTATAAAAATTAACATATTGATATGACTAGATGGCTCCAAAATTCTTTGTTAGGTTATGAAATACTTTGATTTTGATGCTATTTGGCCCAAAAGCCAAGAAGACTTTAATTTTCATTGGAGTAGATGAAGAATTGTTTGAATTAAATGTAGGCTTTCCCTTCTTCATTATATAATGTTTCTATTAATACTTTTTCACAAAAAGGTATGGTCCATCTTGAGATAAGGTAATTGCTTAAAAAGAATTTCAGGAACATATGGAATATTTTGCCCATGTTGATATTAGTTTTCAGTACTATTAAGTTTACATTTTATTTTCAAAAAATGAGTTATCTTAATTTAGTTTTGAAAATGGCTTATCTGTATTTATGCAGATCCTGTATTTCTGAGGAGAGCAATGCACAGCTGTAATGATTATCAGGGAAAGAAAACAACCCCACAGGGTTCTGCATAGGGTATGAGGTAAAGCATAGGGTGAAAATTTGTGCAACCAAAGCTCAGTTGGAGATGAAGCTGGCCAGAAAAGTGGAGTCAGTAAAAAGGGTTTTTCTCAAATATATTAACTGCAAAAGTTTGTGTAGAAATAACATTTGGCCATTACAGGAGGAATATTGGTACCTCACAAATAGGGACATAGGCAAGGGAGAGCTGTGTAATGCTTTCTTTGCCTCTGTCTTCAGCACAGATGACAGACCAAGGATGTCTCAGTGCCCTGAGCTGGCAGATCCATGGCTATGAGAATGATGAATTCCCAGTTGTTCCTGAGTTTGCAGGGGATCTGCTGTTCCTGATGGATCCTTACAAATCTATGGGCCCTGATAGGATTCATCCAAGAATGCTCAAAGACCTAGCTGATGCTGTTGAAAGGCCTCTCTCAAATGATGATTCTTAGTGATCCCTTCCAACTCAGCATATTATGTGATCATCATTCCTGTTTCATATTAATTTTACTTATTTGCTTATAAAGGTCTCAGAATAAGGGAAAATCAAGTCTGTTTAATAATTCCTGATGACATTCTCATGCCACAGTCATGTTTTTAAGCACACATTTTCTTACAGCTCATTATTTGGCTACAAAGTAGCTTTGATGGTCCCATTTGTGATATTGTAACAAAGGAAGAAATGTATGGATTTCTTTACCTGTTCACCACAGCATAATTTGTGAATGTCTATTCAATTGCAATAATGTAATGAATGTGACAATGCAGTTTATCACTGAGTTCTACAATAAGATTGATTGCTTCTGATCACTTGAATGGAAGTAGAAATATTAAGATGTCAGCTTACAAAAAGACTGGCGTAGATTGTGCACAGCAGTTGACCTTCATGAACTTATGTAGTAATTCATCAAAACCTCTAAAAATAATGGGATTTCTTTTCCATTTCCCCATTTTGTGGGAATAAAATACTTAAAACAGGAAGTCTTAAATTATATACTATAAATGCAGTTCTTTTGCATGCAGTCATCACTATGATTGCTTGACTTGAAAATTGTAACACTATATGGGCTTGTTTATTAAGGAAAGGGTTCAAGAAAGGAAAAAAGCTCAGCAGACAGAGAAAACATGACATGACTGCATAATACCCATGCATGACAGTGCTTCACTACCACTTAATAAACTATAGAAACAGTCAAAGGGTCATTAGTTTCTAAAAAAAATCAAATACCTAGCAGACAAGCCCCTAGATGACCTGCCAGTCTTCAATTTCAAGTTCTTTACTGTCATTAAAAGAGCTGAATTCAGCATGATTAATTTAAAAAGCATTCTAGATCACTGTTAATCAGTTGTAGTATGCCTTTTACTCACCTGTCGGTGTTTCTTTCTTTTTTGACTAATACACTATGATGATAAGTAGTATGTTTTACCCCATGTTTTGGCAACTATACTTTTCAGAATTTTAGTAATTTATTATCATATATATTTATATTCCATAGACACAGGTGTCATCTTGACAACCATTTTTCAGGATATAACTTAGCAGGTAGACTTTAGATTTTCAAATGTTTGTCCTCTTAAATCCATTTTCCAGATAAGATGATAACTTGAATCTGAACTCTTCTGAAATTGATGGGTCTTCAATTATGTCTAAAAAAGTATCATGTAGGATTTTTAATATCAAAGACATTTTTAAGAAATATGGTCATGTAACGTTTGTGTGGGAAGAATACAAGTGTCATATCTAGATTTTTTGGCATGACTGAAAGCCCAATACATGTGTGAATAGACACAGAGTCCTGCAAAATGGATTCTGACCCAACCATTGCTCTGTCTACTGTTGTTTGTGGGCAGTCTGCATTAGTGACAGCTGGTGAAAATAAGTATGATGAAAATAAGCTACCTGGTTGGAAGAACAGGGAATATTCTCCAAAGCAGGTCAAAAATGTAGTACAGGTTAGCCGAAATCATGAGTAACAAGACTGTTGAAATGTTCAGACATACTTTTGAACAGTGGTGAGACTTTTGGCTGAAAAAATAGAATATGGATGACGGTTGGAAACAATGAATTTCTCAGTGTTTTGAGGCATAACTGACTGGCTTTGGTTAATATGAAGAACAGTTATTTTATTTAAACAGATTGTGTTAAAATATTTGGATATCAGTCAATTTATTTGCTAAGATCAGCTTCCTCCTGATTTTGACTTCCATGTATAGTATGGGCAGAGTGGAATGGGTTTTTTTGTGTTTCACTGGACACATTGCATTACATTTTATGATGAGCATTTGCACTTAAAATAATTTTCATCAAGTATGCTAGCTACTCTACATGTAAAGTTCAATCAGAGTATGTCTCCTATGGTGCAAAATCTATTCTGTTGATGGGATCTTTAGCAGTAAGCAGCAAAACTGCATTTAGAAATATGATTACTATTTAAAGAAATCTCAGAGACATAAAGAGCATGTCTAATAATTTACATCTTTCTTACATGACAGTGAATAAGCATGCAAAGCATAACTAAGTTAAGTTGACATAATGAAGACATTGATCATTGAAGGTTTCTGTAGCCAGATGCTTAATTTGATTTTTTTTTTGGTTTTGTTTTCTAAATGTATTACCCTAATTAGACATCCAAAAATGGATTTTAAAATTGAGTATCAGAGAATAATTCAAGGTTGTTGATGAGTGTATTATGAACAGGTTTTGTTCAGACATTTTGAACATATCTATCATTACACCTGTTTCTAAAAAACATAAAAAAGGGTAAAAAGAATAAAAAAGGAGGAAGACTCCAGGAAGTATTGACCAATAATCCTCACCTCCATGCCCAATAACACAATGGAACATATCTTTCTGGAAGATATATTGAAATATATGAACGATAGAGAGATGATTAGAGACAAGCTTCAAACTAAGAGTAGGTTTAGATTTCACATAAAGGCAAAATTTTTTACAATGCAGGTGGTGAGACAGTAGAGAAGCTGTGATTTCCAGGTCACCAGAAGAGTTCAAAGTCAGGCTGGATGGGGCTTTGAGAAACTTGATCTAGAGAGTGATGTTCCTGGCTATAGCAAATGGTTGAACTAGATGATCTTTAAAGGCTGTTTTCAACTCAAACCATTCTGTCATTTTATACTATTCCTAAAAATTATATTTTTGTGTTGAAATAAATTGAGGAATTTAATTAATCTCCACTATTTTTACTATGATTTAATCTAACTGCTAAGCACTGTAAAATAGAGTCTTGCTATCACTGGGGATAAAAGGAAATTAATACATTATCTTCTACAAGTAGAGAGTGGAATAAAGAGTAATTGGAAGTTGTTAAAAAGAAACTCTTTCAGCTGGTCAAAATTAATAGTTTATAACATAATCTTTTCTAATAATGATTGAAGAAGTTACTGAGCAGCAAATAAAATGTAACCTCTGACTGCAATAGGCAGAAAAAGTAGAAGAATAATGGTCCCCTGATAATCATTTTGACATTGTTATTGTTGCAAATTAGGATTGAACTCACTTTTCCTGGCACACCATTGCAGCTGTACTATAAATCCTTACACTTCTTACAAAGAGAATCAGTTTTTATAGTTTAAAAATTTATTCAATCTTATGAGGGAATGCCCTGAAATGAATTCAATACTGTGGTTTCATAAAGATTAACATTAAATGTCCTTTGTATGGTATGGCAAGAAAAGACAGACTTTAACCCTGATTAAAACCATAGGAAGAACACACATATATGTTAACAGACATAAAACAAAACTGAGCAGAATTTCCTAGTCTGATGTCAGGGCTCAGTATCACAGAAACATGGAATCATAGAACAGTTTGTGTTGGAAGGGACCTTAAAGGCCATATAGTTCCCACTGCTCTGTTCAGGGACACCTTCAACTACAACAGGTGAACCATCCATTCAGTGACCCATCCAAACTGACCCTAAACACTTCCAAGGATGGGACATCCACAGCTTCTCTAGGCAACCTAGTCCAGTATTTCATCATCCTTACAGTAAAAATTTCTTCACTCTATCTATTGCAAGCCTATTCTCTTTCAGTTTGAAGCTATTCCTCTTTATTTTGTCACTACATGCCCTTGTCAAAACTCTCCAACTTTCTTTTGGGCCATTTTCGGGTACTGGATAGCTGCTTTAAGGTCTTCCCAGAGCCCTGTCTTTTCCAAGCTGAGCTTCCCCAACTCTCTCAGTCTGTCTTCATAGCTCTCTGATCATCTCTGTGGCCTTCCTCTGGACTCATTCCAAGGTATCCATGTCCTTCTCATGCTGGTAATCCCAGAGCTGAACACAGTACTGCAGAGTAGAGAGGGAGAATCACTTCCCTTGACCTGTTAGTCAGGTTTCTTTTGATGCACCCCAAGATATGGTTGGCTTTCTGGTCTGAAATCCTACATTACCTGGTCATGTTGAGCTTCTTTTCAAATCACACATCCAAGTCTTTCTCTGCAGAACTGCTCTCGATCAATTTTCTGACCCGTTTGGGATTTGTGATTGGGATTACCCTGACCCATATGCAGGCTATTGCACTTGCCTTGTTGAATTTCATGAAGTTCACACAGGCCCGTCTCTGAAGACTGTCAAAGTCCCTCTGGATGGCATCCCTTCCTTCCAGCCTGTCGGTGAACAGGTTTTGGGACTGTCAATAAATCTGCTGAGGATGCACTCAATTTCATTTTCCATGTCAATAACATGGATATTAAACAGCACTGATCCCAGTATGGGTGGAACACCACTCTTCACTACTCTCCACCTGGAGACTGAGATTTGACTGCAATTCTTTAAATGTGACCATACAGCCAATTTGATATCCACCAAGTGGATTATTCATGTCTCTCCAGTTTACAGACAAGGATGTCATGCAGGACCATGTCAAATACTATGCACTAGTGCAAGTAGATATGATCAGTTGCTCTTCACTTATCCACCAACAATTTCACCCTCCTGTACAAGGACATTAACAACATTTCAGACATAATATTTGTTGCAGACCAGCTTCTGTCTTATATATAGCCCTTTAAATACCATATTTTCCATATGTGCAGACTCCTTCTCTTTAAGTGAAAAAAACATTTGTCAGATGCCTTTGAGTGTCAGATTCCTTCACTATACCAATATCATTCCTTAAGTACTAGAGACATTAGTTCTGTGAAGGATATTTTTATCAGTGTTTGCAACTTATTGAAACTCAAGGTGTACATTTATATGTTGGCAAATGTTCAAATAAGTGACTTCCCTATAGAAAAATTATTTACTTAAACACATATGGTATTATTGTTTTGTTCTGGGGGAAAAAATTAGTACAGTAATTTGGATTTTGCAATTGAAGTTAAAATATTGGAAGTAAATTGAATTTCTGTTATAAATTTGTCTGCATGTGCAGCCTCACGTCATGAAAGATGCATGTCCTGAAAGTACATTTCCTGAATCCTTTGCAAATGCTGTTCTAAGCACTATTTCCCTTTACACTTGTCTCAGTACTTATATTAAAAACTATTTATTCTATATAGTTCTAAATACTTGCCTATACTGTATACTTGCCTCAGTATACAGTATAGGCAAAGTATATTAAGTATTAAGTAAAGCTGAGGTCAAAATTGGGAGATAGATTCTGCCTTCTGGTATACATGATATGGCTTCATTACCTCTATGTGGGTCATCTACATGCCTCTGAGGAGATTTTACTCAATTAAGTAACTTCACACAATATTGCAGGAAAAGAAAATTTCCAAAATTTCAGGTACCAGAAATCTCTGATTAGACTCAGAAGAAAAGGACCTGGAGGAAATAACAGAGAGGGAACATAAAACTGAGACTGAGATAATGTGGGAGTGAGAAGTAAATCTGATGACTAAGGGGATGCACTAACCTCAGTAAGCAAAGTTTCAAACCTGAAAACTAATGGATTGACAGCTTGGCGGTGAAAAAGGAGAAGAAAAAAATCTTGACAAACAGACTGTCTGATGCATGAATGCTGGACCTTATATAATGAAAGTCATTAGAAGGAAGTTTGGAATAAAGAGAAATCAATTGCTTGTGATGAAAGCATGGCAAGAATAGTTTGTCTTGATTGAATGAAGTACCTTGAAAATATTTTTGTATTAGAATCTGAGTGATGACAACACTATGTCAAACAGAAAAAAAAGTTTCATTACTCCTGAGGAACTGAAAAAAAATCTATTAAATACAATCTTCCAGACAAAGAATGACTTTCTGATAGATTTCCCACAAGTATTTTCAAGAAGTCACATACAGATTTTTACTCAACAGATTTTCATAAATTTTGAGCAACTGTATAGCTGTCTTTTGGCAATAAAAATGTACTATAAAATGTAATATTGGAATCTGGAAATACTTTTCCTTGGTGAAGTATCACAAACTTGATGATATTTCTCCACACAAAAATTTCAAGTTCTTGCTTTTTGATCAACAATTAAAAACTAAATTGAGTTAATATACATAGAAATTAAAAAAAACCTGTAAACAAACAAATGCATACATTCTATTCTTTTTTATCTTTATTATCAGTAACATCTTCTGGTTGCTTTTTCTTCTCTCTCTTTCAAAACAGAAGCAGTTTTCAGGCTGCTTTGTGCCTACATGCAGTCACGGTGCTTCATTCAACAACACATGCTTATGGCCTTATTCAGTCCTCAGTGAGCTGACACTCCTACCTCAATTTGCCAAATAGGGCATAATTTCCTACATGTATGAAGTGCATGTTGCATACTGCTTTATCTTAGAAGTAGGTGTAGCAAATAATGTTTCTTTCAAAGTCTGCTTGACATTTTTCATTGTAAAATATAATTTTCAATTGCTTAGATAAATTAAGCATCAGATGAGTGCATGGATAATCACATTTCTAAGAACTTGGTAAATTAATTCACCAAAGCAATGTCTTCCTAAACAGGAGCTCCAGATTTACAGAGAAATGGAACATTTCAAGGATGCAAGAATTGAGCAAAACTTCTCCTCTATTGACACGGATGATTCCCTGCTGAACTTTGCTTAAGTTCAGTCTTGTTTTTGATTGTGCCAACGGAATGTGCTGGAGAAGCATAAAAAAATAAACTCATCTCAAATGTGGGGTGGGATGAGAATAAAAGAATAAATGCAAGAGCTAGAAGTAAAAATAAAGAGAAGGAAGGCAGAACTATAGAAAAACTGTGGGATGCCACTGGCAGGGACAGGATGAGGAGCAAGAAGAGGGAATTTCATTTGATATGAAAGGAAAAAGTAGTTGTGTGGTCTTGATGTACAGAAGTTAAAAAGATAGCTCTGTGTGTTGGTATGACAACAAGAAACAGCTTAGGAATATTCACCAGGAATTAATTTTCTTACAGTATGTCTTTCCTCAGTCCTAAGTGGCTATTTGTACAGATTGCTGTAGTATGTCTGTTTGCAGTCCTGAATGTGAAATATATTTGCAGATTTGAATCTATTCCAGTACCTGGAATACATTTTCATGTTATTTTGCTTGTATTGAGGAAATAGCTGTGAAATCCTTTTATAAAAGCATTCCACTTGCACACCCTTTAGAGGTCCAGTTGCTTAGAGAGTCTTTCAATGTCTGGAGGTATTAAGGTTTTTAATCATAAAAGTCTTCATTGTTGCACTTAAATTCTTAACCTTAATGGCAACCAGAAAATAAAAAATAAAAAAAACCAGACAAAAGTCTGGGTTTTTTGGTGGGTTTTTTTTTTTTTGAAACGTATTTTTGAACACAAGAAATCACATTACAAATCTGTCATAAATGAATTTTGAGATGATGAACTTAAGCACTCTAAAGATGAGATATAAAGCTACCTGTGCATTATAACTTTTGCTTTTTCTTCCTTGTAAAGTGTATTCTACTCTGAGAAGTTTTAGGTAGCTATAGATCAGACATAAATAAAATACCTTCAGTGTAAAAGTCTCACAGTTTTGATGCCTCATAATTATGCTGCAGGAAAGAAATATTATTTCCATTTTACAGGTAGCACATAAAAGTACAGATGTAAGTGTCTTGCCCAAAGCTGCAGAGGAAATCTGTGCTACAGGAGATAATTAAATGTCCCAATATGGCTATTCTTTTGTTAACATTGTACAGTATAATATTGGAATAGGTTCAGACGTTTACACACAAATCCTTGTGCACATACAGACAGGACCTCTGGAAGGATTTATGTGCTGTTTAATATTGTTAAGCAAAAATTCAAAAAGTCAAAAGTTAAGTGTAACAGAGATATTCCATGCTCTTTATTTAATACAGAGGAACCTAATCTCTTGTCCTACTGTCCCACTTTTGAAACCTATGCTTTTTAAACTATGGCACCACTTAACTGAAAGTCTCCTGTTGAAACCTTATACATGAATGCTGAGGGATATAACATTTTAATCCATTTAGACAATAAAGTCAAAATTTGTCCCATGAGAAATGTGTCAGGCAGCTACTTAGATCCTTCATTGTCTCAAAAGGAACAACTAAGATCACTTTCTGAATTGCAAATTTGCAGTAAATGTTACCAAGTTAAACTACAAATTTGTGTTTCTCGTATTTAAAGGATATCCTCAGTTTCATTGATACAAGTTTTTTGGGGGTCAATATTGCTTGTTTAGGGAACAATTTAAGCATCTTAGAAAGAAGAAATTACAATAGAACAATTCTTAGTTCAAACATTGTTACAGAATAGAAAATATATTGTCAGTTCTTCTTGTGTATGATAGTCTCTTGCTTATGTCATTAAAACTATACCACCTCAGTGTTCAGGAAACAATTTTTGTTCACACAAAAGAGAAAAATCTTGTCATATTTAAAGCAGAAAGTAGTTCAATATTTGCTCTGCTCCCTAGTCTATCTTGCCTGGGAGATAATTCAATTAATTCTGCCCTTTTTTTGTAGGAGGTGGCCAATATTGACTGAAACAAGGAGGCTGAGATCGAGATTCCATCACCCATGTTTATGTGTCTGCAGTGCAGGCAATTGCATGCTAGCTAATTGTGCCTAAGCTCCTGCTGCAGTCCAACAGCAATAGAGAGTTAACACAGTCAATGAAGCAATGAGAACTATTCAAATATAGACATCAAAGTTATGGTGAGATAAGCAGTTCCCCATTGTCCACAGCTGACAAGGTCTGCATCTGTAACGAGCAGCTAGCCTGCTTGCTATAAAACCTATACTGTATGTACCTAAACTTGTGTGTGTCTGGATATAGAGCTGAATACTGCTCTAGGAGATCATAGTTACCAGGGGGCAAAGATTCTTCTAGTGGTGCATACTTCAGTCTGTTGTTCATTTGTAGCCATCTTAGCCCATTGGCCAGCTGATTCACTGCCAGAGGAAGCAAAATTCCAGGTGTTAGTCACTTTTGGAAGTTTTACATGAAATGTTACTGTTGTAGTATTAGAAAAGTAAAGCAAGTCTCTAACAAGTCCAGGCCTAAGGACATCACATTGTTTGATAGCAGAAGTTCATCGGTCTCTCAGGACTCAGGCCTTGGGTGACTTTTTCAGACAGTGACTGGATTTGAATGCTGTAGACTGTCTTCAGAAGTCCAAGAACATACTGAATATACCTGTGTCCCTTCTCATACGTAGTGTTTCTTCCTTTCCTAGGAGACCAAGACAGCAGACATCTGCACTTTTCAGCCATTTTTAGCCCAGATGCAGTCAATACTGAAGCATGATCTGTTGCCAAAGATCAGCATTTTGTTACAAATATTCTGTTCCTTCTTCAAAGAAAGGGAATGTAAATCCTACTGGTCAAAACCAAGTTGGTACATAATTTTTTTTTTATTATCTAACAGCTTTCAGTGCAATACAGTTAAAAACATGAAAGTGAATACAATCAAATCCCATTGATATATTAATACTAAGGGGTGGAATAGAAAAAGAAGAGGCCACAACACTCACTAAAACCTTAAATAGATATAAAAATACAACAGATTATTCTGTAGTATATATTATCAATATGAGCACAGGAAATATTAAAATGAATTGAAACTACTGAATTGAATCTCTTTCCACAAGTCAAGAGGTTTTAATCATCCTATTTTTATAACAATATAAAATCTCATTTTACTTTTCGTTTTGTAGGAGTATTCTAGAGAAAGGCCAAACATGTCAATTGCTATGTAGGCAGCAGTATTTTCAGATCTGAATATTTTATCTGGTTTCCGGGTCTTTATGTTTCTTCAGATCTGTTCAGCATGTAGAATTTATACTGAACACTGTGCTACTCCATCAGGATATCTCTGAAGTTAATCCAGTGTCATGCCATCATAATTTAGAGCAAAAAAATGCTTCACCATGCTCTCACAGAGGTTTTAAAAGGTCAGAATTCTCCATTAATTTATAAGAAATGTGGTCATTCTAATTTGTGCCAATAAAGGTCTTTTTATTTCCATGTCCCAGTCTTATGCCATACAATAAGATTCTCTGAGATGGGAATTTATGGAGTAATAATTTATGCCTATATACTGTCGTAGCTGTTGACCTTCAGCCTTACACTCAACACATTAAGTTGGAATTACCGGGTGGTATGTTGAGCTTTATAGTGATTCATTCCTCAGCCATGGTGGTGTAGGTGAGGGAAGGACCCTGATGGCATCATCACAGTAAATTATTTCTCTAAAGGAAATATTACTGCATTGTTCTAGTGAATCTTTACCATTTCTTTATATTACTTTTTGCATATAGAGAATAGAAGAGCAGATTTGTTGATAATATAAGAAAAGATTTGTCCCAATGGTAAATGAAAATGTAAACCAAAATCTTTTTGTTTAAGACTTATATACCTGTTTTGATTCCATCTGGGAGCTGAATGCTTCTCAGTGCTGATCCGACATGGGAAATGTCTTCCATCTTTACAGTCATCAACAACAAAACCATTTCCTTTTCAAAAAATATGTTATCAGCTAGAATTTTTTAGATGCAACTTCATTCTCAAAAAGTAGCATTTCCACAAGTGCTCCAAACATTTGCATGACATTACTGAACTTTTAAAAGCACCACTGTAGGAATTTCTTCACCACTAATTCTGGAAAACTGTATTTCCTGCTATCTTATGTTGAATTATTTTGCTTTTGTATATGAAGTTTCCTGAAATGAGTAATCATTTTTATATATTAACTACATTTCCAATTATAGTTTCCTTCATATCCAAAATTTTTTGGTCTAATATGTTGAAGCATAAACCAGATTCACCATGCATCATAGTACTTTAGGCAATATAGCATACAGGATACCTACAGCTGTTTCTGTTCTCCTGTGTGAGATTTGGAAAACTCTCTCTCATGGGTGAAATTTCCTCTATCTCCCCAGTAAAGCTAGTGGCAGGGCCCTGAGAGTGCCAACAGGCTCTGCAGACATTCTCTACTGTGGATTTAGCCACCTGTGCTCTAGGCTAGCTCTGACTTGGAGCAGCTATTGGACTCTGACTTCTGTGAAAGAGCTCTGAGAGTAAAATATTTGTCCCCATCTCATGGGGTGTGTATGGAATCAAGGGCTCTGATCTTTTTCTTGAACTGAGCTGGGCTGTGATTGTGAGCCTCGCTTTCCCATTTACTGCCCTGACCACCTACAATGAGACTTGCCTCATTCACATTGCTTCCCCTGGCCTGTGGCCGTTCTAGCTCAGGAGGCCTTGTTGGGACAGGATGAGACAACATCCAGCTGGGCAGAGGAGGGGTGAGGTGGGCGTCTGTGTAGCCCTTTGCATGAGCCAAGTTAGCACAGCTGTTAGCATGAACCTCAGAGCTCTAACCAACACTTTCTTAAGCAGAAAAGACAAAATGTGACCAACACCTTTCCCCAAACATCAGAATGAGCCTTGAATAGATTTTGTGTATTCAGTGAAATAGAAATCTGAGCTGTAAAAACAACCTGGTGATCCTCAAGTCTAAACATGACCAGGAATGTCCTGATCATCTTGATGATGGTACTGACAATGGAAACAGCACATGAGGACACAACAGCACGAGCTGAAAACACTGGTCATGTGAGAGCCTGGACTGCCAGTGTTCAGTGACTCAATCAACCAAAATATTCTCAACTCAACCCCATAACTTAGAAAATTAAAGAGGACACTAAAAGGGGAGAGGCTGTGGAGGGAATCCAAAATCAAGGAGAACCTGAGAAACCTTGGGGGTTTATTATTTTTAGACGCAGTTGTGCAATGTCTTTGTTTAGAGACTCATAGAAGATTTTCATAGTGAAATATAAAGGATTCCTGAGTAGTTTTAACCCCACATTTCTTTTTCTTGTTGATACTGAGAGAATTTTTCCTCTAGAAAAATGCGACTTGTGTTGCAATAAACATTTTTAGTGAAGTAATGTTTTATAAATCACATTAATCTACATTTCAACTAATAGCTAGTGTGGAGCTGTGTTTCATTTAGAAATGCATGAAATGAAAGTACCGTTCTCCAAGGAAAGCATATCGCTGGCTTTAATATGGCTTAGGCTGCTATGTTTCAAGGGCTTTGAATACCCATTTTAATTCTTTCTACAAATAATTTTTCATAGCAAAGGATATTGAATTAGGCTATACTTAAAGCAAAAACCAGAATTCCATGTTTTAGAACAAGTTAGATATGTTAGTAGTAAAAGGACCTTTACATATTTTCAAATTCCTTAAATTGGATCACACATGCATTAGAGATACCATTTTGCAAATTCTGTATTTCATGAGAATGAAATAAATATTACTCTACATCAATTTACCTTTGTCTTCTAGTAAAAGCAATGCATTTAATTGTCACAAGAAGTAGCAACCCCTGATTATATTTTTGTTTTAAGTGTAGATGAACTTGTAGATCTTCCCCAAGGGTCATGTGAGTATCAGAACCTTTTAAAAACTCTGCTTCAGTAGTTTGATGGTATCTTGCAGATATTGCATAAATTGCATAAATCTTATGCAGGCCTAGAACTTCCTTGTTACTCATTGAATAAGGTTCAAAGACTAGATTAGGTGATTACAGACCATTAGAAGATTAATATCTTTCCAAAAGGAGCAGTTTCTCTCCCAGAAACACGTCTGCGGGGACATCTCCATCCCTGCTCCCGCTGTCCCCTCAGGGCTCGCAGGGCTGTTTCTCGCTCGCTTCCCCTGGCTCAGCCCTGGCTGCCGGGCAGCGTTTTGCCCTCCCTTGCCCAGGCTTTCCCCGGGGCTGAGGGGCTCAGCCGTGCCCTGCGCTGGGGCCGCTGCAGCCGCTGGCACCGCCTGGGGCCGGCCCGGGCAGCCCCGGCCCAGCCCCGGCCCAGCCCCGGCACAGCCCCGGCACAGCCCCGGCACAGCCCCGGCACAGCCAGCACCTGAGCGTTGGCATTGGGTACAGAATCAAATGCTGAATGTCACTTGCTTTGAAAATCCAATTAAACTGGTTCAGACACCTTCTATGATGGCTGCAAAAACACCCCCAGCCCAGACTGTCCCCGTTGAGCCCCATCCTGGGGGTCCTAGGCCTAGTTTTACCGTACAAATGCAAAAGTTTCCCTGGGTACATCATGAAAGCTGGAAATGGGGCTGTAGGCGATCAAAATGTTACCTAGTATAACTCCTGTCATTGATACCCAATCATAGACCAGCTAAATTTCTTCCTGAAAATCTGTGTTTTCATTTTCATTTTGAAAGACAGATATAGCTATAATTTCAGTCTTTAAATTTTCTTTATCATCCAATACCCAGCTGTGCCTGACACATTTCTACAATATTTTTTTCCCTGAAGGAGGCAATGAGCTATTCAGTGAAATTTCTTGATTTCACAGCAATGTAGCATAATCTCTGTAGAATTCTTTTTTTTTTCCTTTTCTTTCTTCTTTTTTTTTTAATGGGGAAAATCTCCTTCAGTACTCCCCATGGAATGTTTTGCACAAGAGATGCATTTACTGAAGAGTTTTGTAATTATCAATATTTATAAGACCATGGGAATTACTAACACTCCATGGGGTGCCTAATTTCCAAGTCCTTTAGCTTTTTTTTAGACCATTTCAAGAGACTAGTGAGCTAGCTAGTGTGACTGGATCCAACTGAAAGATTTTTGTATGAAACAAAGCTGATATCGAAACATAATGTGGGCTGAACTACTTCCCCTTTTTATTTCTTCTGCATGATAAAAAGGAGTAAAACCAGAAGTGCTATTAATATGTATGGGAATAATGAAGCTTCAAGGAGGAAAACTCTATCATCCAAACACAAGTAAATGTGGTTTTCTTACCAAGTGATTAATATTTGAACAATATAAATTAAAGAAGGGAAGAGTTCATTTGAGTTGCTCTCCCTTCCTGATTATAAATAGAACAGTCAAATAGAGAAGGTAATAGTGATGTCAAGGTGCAGTAGGAAAAATATTAAAGGATATTAAGCTGTCTCTGTGCTGAGCAAGTCAAAGTACAGCAAAATTGTGACATAAAAACCCATGCTGACACATTTCTTTTTCTCTTTAAGATTGGAATTGATGATGTCTTTAAAAAAGAAATCAGTTCTCTTTATCACACAACATTGTTTAAGGGATTTGAAGCTCTGATTTTGTATTATTACAAACAGTTCTAGGTTACTTTTGGGAAACTTTGTTGTTTTTTTTTCAAAACATTTGGAAATTTAAAACAAGCTAAGGAAAGCCCACTCTACAGAGTGAGACTTTACATAGTTCTTTCAAGCTCATATCTCATATAAGTTATAAGCAAAAGAAGGCAGATACTGCTAACAAAAATAAATAAATTAATAAATTTCAGTTCTTCTGCCAGTACTAGAAGAACTGTTAATCATTACTATTTTTATCTTTGATCTTAATTGAATCCTTTTAAGGTTAATTATATTATGTTTAACAAAAACCAATTAATTACAAATCAACCCTTGTTTTTAATTTGTCCTCCTAAGGCTGTTGCACTGATTTCATTTTCTAAAAACAACGATTGAGTAGAGGTAAACTGACATTGAAGTGTAGAACTGAACTGAGCAACTGTTGGTAGTTCTGAAGTAATGTGAACTGCCATTGTGTATAGAAAGTACATCCCTAAGATAAAGATTAACCTATACAGAATCATGTACAGAAATTGATGTTTTTGACAATGATTCTAAGTGGAAAGGTGGGCTCTTTTGTTATTATTTTAATGCAGCACTCATGCATGTAATGCAGCCTCCACTCTGAAGCCCTGGGGAGAGCTCAGAGTGTCTCCCTCATCCCCCTGGGTGTCTCTTGCCCCTCTTTTAAAGCTGTCCTGGGCCAACCACCTTCATGAACCTGGGGTAACACATCCCAGTTCTGCTTCCAGCCCCTGGGTCTGAAAGAGACAGCGATGATCTTGGTAAGGTCAGCATAGGAAACATATAGAATACTATACACATTTTTTTGGGTTACCCAGGACAAATGTCCTTGATGAACAAAATAAATATTTTTCAGTGAGCTAAAACACTTTTTTTTTTCAGTTCTCTATTGAAGTTTTAAGAAAGTGAAATCTCTAAGAATTGTCTTTAATAGCATGCTTTCATCTGTACAGCAAAGTACCTACCACCTGGGAGTGAAAGCTGCCAGTTCTGTTAAAAAAATTTGAAATTCCTTTTTTGTTCTAGAGGACCTAACTAGTTCTACAGCTAACATGAAGATCAGCAGAATTTGCAAAACACCTCAAATGGTGAGTTTCCTATTGTTTCCTTGAAATCTATCTCTGGAGAATTCCTTGAAAAATCACAGCCTTTATTTCAATGTGCATAGATGTTCCCAGTATTTCATTAGATGTTTGTGATAATATCATCAAGTCTGAAAAAGAGAACTAATTTTGTTTTAAAGCCAACATCAATTCCAATCTTATAGAGAAAAAGAAATGCACAGTGAAATCCTGCTACCTCAGTTGCTCTTGTAGGAAAACTCAGCAAAGCATCTGCCCATGTTACCATGACTGCTTTGAAAACACAAAACTGCCAAAACTGTCTGTTGCTTCTTGGACTTTTTTCCTTATTTAGGATAGACCAACTATTCATCTCTTCCACTTTCCCAGTGTAGTTCAGACATAAAATATAACATTACTCTGTTTTCATTTTAATTCAAAGAAAGACAAAAGAAATGGATGTTACTTCATGGTTTAAGGTGTGTCATAGAGGACCCTGCCATCCAAAAGAAAAGTGGAGGAACAATGACTTCGAGTCAGTTAAATTCTCCCATTATCTGAGCTTTCATTATAGTATCTGAGAACCCACAATTTCTGCACTATCCTTTAAAGGATTATCATGTAGAGAATGAAAATAAAAATTATAAATATATATAGTAACATATACATTAACATTAATAATTTTCATTATTATTTTTTAAAGTATGGTTCTTATCTTCAGGGTGCTGATAGTGGCGAGGACATTGAAAAAGGAGCATGTGGTAGTGTTGAGTGCACTTCACGAAACAGCAAAAAACCCCATAGAGATCAAACCTAATTAGATAAGATCTGAAACTTGTCACCTTCATCACTACTAGGGATGGAAATTCTGTTAAAAATCTTCTACAGATATGCTAACTTGCAACTTGTATTGACTAATTATTTTTCCTTTCTGTTTATTGTCTTCTTAGGTGTTCATTAAGTATACTTTCTAAAAAGATAACAGCTTCTATCTCTTTCAAAAGAAGTCTGATGTCTAAAAAGAATTGCCTAAGTGGGAAATTGCAGTTGTACTGAGGTCCTCTCAAAGACTATAACTGGATGATTGCTACATCTGTAGATGGATAGATAGAAAGAAGAGAGATGTAATCTTTTCAAATTTAACCAAAGCTTTTGATGTTGTCTCCCACAGGATCCTTCAGGAGAAATGTCCAGCAAACAGCTGTAAAAACACATCAGGTAGGCATGGAACTGGCTCATGGGTGAAACACAAAAGGTTATACTGAATAGGGCTCTATAAGGTCTGGCAGGCAGTCATCAGTGGGGTTCTTCAGAGCTCTGTTTTAGGCCCTGTGCTCTTTAATATCTTCATAAATTATTTGGATGCAAAACTCAAAGGAATACCAAGAAAATTTGCTGAAAATAATAAATCGGAGGAGCTGTTGATTCCCTTGAAGTCAGAGAGGTCCTTCAGAGACCTCATCAAATTAGAGGGCTCAGCAACCACCAACCGCATGAAGTTTAACAAGAGTAAGTGCCAGATTCCACACCTGGAACAGGGAATCATGAATATTTGGACTGATTGGGAAAGCAGAGGCTGATGAGTGCTGCAGAAAGGGACCTGGAAATCCTGGTCCATGGCAAGTTGAACACGATTCAGCAGTGTCCTGGCAGCCAGGAGGGCCAGCTGTGTCCTGGGATGCATCAGGCACAGCATGGCCAGCCAGGCAAGGGAGGGGATTGTCCTGCTCTGCTCTGCACTGTGACGCTCTCATTTTGAGTGCTGGGGGCAGTTGTCATAAATAAAAAATGATTGCAATGGATCTACTGTTACACAATAATTATGTATATATTGCTAATAGATATTTCTCTTGGCTATTAAATAGATAATCAACCAGTCTGAAATTCTCTGGGATTCTATTCACTTACTTCCTGCCATCATAATTAAAATTTAAATGAATGTATGCTGCATGCAGGTGTTATACAGTTTGCTAAGTTACTGGTTTGTGTCTGTCTCTTGATCTGTTTTAAAACATATTTATTATGCTATGTCATATACTAGGGATTAGAAGAAAAGGCAGGATTACATTGCTGCTTCATGCCTTCATCAGTGTATCCTTCCAACTGGCCTGTGAGCCAGCTGTAATCTTTTTCTCAAGCAGCAACAGTCACTTCTTTTGAATAATTGATCTACCCTGCCACAGAAAATATTGGGTTTAGATGCTGCTGTTGAGTTTAAAATCAAATCAACAACAGTTACAGTTTCTTCAGCACAAAGGCTGTGAGCTCACATCAGGCACACGAAGCGGCAATATAAATACATCAAGGCTTTAGCTCTCACTGCAGGTATACTGGCAGTGCATTCCCTCTCCACAGCACCTATGTTGGCTGCCACACTCTACACCATAGAGAGGTACTGCAGTTCTAATGGACCTGGGAATCTGGCAAGCTCATGAGGTCATCTCAACATCAATGTCATCTCCTAGTCTTTCTCCAACAGTGCTGTTTTCTTTTTGTTCTTCTTGCCAGTTTTTAAATGCCTGCAGCTTCTCATGATTTCTGTGATACCCAGCTGAATTTCTAAAGTACCTTCCCTTATAGATGAATTCTTCCTATTATAAACCGTTTCTCCCATCTCTCTTAGCATGTGGATGAGAAACAGAGATGCCAGAAGGCTTCAGATGAAGAGATGTATGCCAAAAACATGAATAGCTGCCTCAGCAAATGGGTACTAGGAACTGTGGTAGCAATCACAGGTTGACAGAAGCACCCACAGATCTTTTTAACATAATTTTTGGACTCACACATTTTTAGAAGACTTTGATACTCAACAGCAGCCATATAATTTTTGCATATAGCAAGCAGCTTTTCCCATGAGCTTGGCTTTCTGTTTCAGCTCACAGACTCATGAGTGGGATCTCTTCAATACAGTCAGTGATGGGTTAAAGCTACTCTGGACTGACACTACCTTTGGGAAAAAATATGATCTTTCTGACTCATAGCATAGAAACCAAGGACAACAGAAACCAAGATCTTATTTAAAGATGTAGATTAAGCAAATGGCCACATTATATAGAAGAATTCCTCTTGAAGTTAACCTCAAATACAGAGGATTTAGAATTATTTAGTTGAAATCTAAGTCAGAAGATAAAGAAGGGCTTATAATAGTTTCTTTTCTGTCTGTGGGACTGTCCTTTGTGAATTGATTTTTTTTTGCTTTTAACTCATGAAACTTTAAATCAATAGAACACCCAACCATGAATTTTGCAAAACATTGAGTATATAATAATGGTAACCTAGTTTACCTTTTGACTTATACTTCTCTGAAAATATCTAATCTACAGTAAAACTGTAAAAAAAACTAAATCAACCCAAAACGATCAGAAGTAGAAATGTATCACTTTTTAAAGCATGACTGTCCCATAGATATATGTATAATATAAACCAAAGAAGTTCCTTTCCCATTTAGTACTCAGATTTTTAGACTCCATTCCATCTCATTTGAAAATTACTTCAACTATAATTAGCAATTATATTATATATAATAGCCCTTGCAGCCAGGATGGCCAACCCTGTCCTGGGGGGCATCAGGCACAGCATCACCAGGTGGGCAAGGGAGGCCATTGTCCTGCTCTGCTCTGAGCTGGGATGGTGTCTCCTCAAGTCTGGGGGCAGGTTTGGGTGCCACAATACAAGAAAAACATTAAACTATTTGAGGGTCTCCAAGGAAGGGAAAAAAGGATGATGAAGGGTCTAGAGTGGAAACTCTGTGGGGAATGGCTAAGGTGAGTTGAGGTTCAGCCTGGAGGACACTAAGAGGAGACCTCATTGTGGTCTTCGACATCCTACAAAAGGAATCAGAGGGGTAGACACTGATCTCTTCAACCTTGTGGCCCATGATAGGACAAAACAGCATGAAGCTGATTCAGGGGACGTTTAGGTTTGCTATCAGAAAAAAGTTCTTCCCCCCTCTGGAGTGTTTGGGCACTGGAACAGGGTCTCCAGGGAAGTGGTCACAGCACCGAGTCTGACAGAGTTCAAGAAGTGTTTGGACTATGCTCTCAGGACCCTGGTACGATTATTATGGGGTCCTGCACAGGATCAGGAGTTGGGCCTGATGATCCTGATCAGTCCATTCCGACACAGCGTATTCTTGTATTTTATGAATCTCTGATTCTATTTCAAACATGTAAGGATTTGACTGTTACTGTATTTCTTTCTGCATAAAAGAGATTGGGATAAAGAGGCCAGGAGAAAATTGTGGTTTTTTAGTTTTGGTGTTCTTTTTAAGTAGAGTTAGACTATAAATAAGCATGAGAAGTACAAGTGCTGACTCAGACTTTGTTGGGTACTGTTGACCAGAAGAAGAGGCAGCTACTTTCCCTTTATATATACATATACATATTTTCCCTTTTCATAGACCGTAAACTTCAGCAGATACACTAATATTTCTTTAAATTATGCACTTATGGCAGAGAAATATCGTTGTACAAATCTGTTCCTTTCCTAGTGTCCCTTGAATTCTTAGAATTGCCCCATTAATGCTTGCATCTGTCTTAAGCTCATTGACAGGGAGAAGGACAGCATACCAGCAGAGAGCAAAGAAAATTAATATTTTCTAATGAAACAACATGAAGGACTATATCTAGGATGTTTTTACCATATGTTCTGTAATGAATTTTTTTCATAACAATTTTTTTCAAAACATGGAAAAGCTGAAATGACATTTTAATTTTAAGTACTATAGAATTTGAATTAGCCTTCCAAGGTATGCCTTTTCAATATTTAAACACTTTAGTGTTTACACAGTAGACACAAATTAGGCAATTTTGTTCTGTTAAGTTGATGAAGTTGTAGTGAAGCACACATTTTCATGTTCATTCACTTTCCAAATGCCTTTGAAGAAATGTATGTGGTAAAGGTGCAAAATAATGGTTTTTCCTTCCCAGAAAAGTACCATACTCTTTTAGAGAGGGAAATTTTGTTGGTGCTAAGCAGCTCTTGCATTATTTTTGTTTCAATTTCTTTCTCCTGCTACAAGTTTTCTGTGTAATTTTGGATATGCCATATAAAGATAGATCAAAAGTTCTTCCAGCAGGAGCCCCTCTGGTGGAACTAGACTGCCTCCACATTCAATACAAAATTACGAAAGTAATTTTTTTAAGGGGTTCACCACTTCAGTTAACCATTAAGTAATGTTGTTTGTCCCTTAAGGTGTAGTATACTTAAATATCAGCAGTTGTATTAGAAGGTCCGTATCTCAATGTGGACCTTCTAATGTTGTTAAGGACCTCTGGGAATCTGTCAATGTTGTTAAGGACCTCTGGGATCTGGTAACAGGACAACTTTCTTGGGACCTCTCAGCTCCAAACTCCAGTTGTTCTCCACAAAGTCTGAATGACTCAAGGCAACTGTGACTTCAGAGAGGATTGCTAAAGGTTCCTGAGCCCAGCTGCAGTGCAGTTCTCCACACTAATCCCAGTTACAGGCAGGCTTCTGCATCTTAGGCTAACCAACCTGAAGCCTCAGCAAATGTGAGTGCTCCACAGCTGCAGAGACAGAAACACTAATTTTCTGGCAATAATGTACTTGATGAAAAATCCACATAGCATTTCCATGGATGTAGTTGAATTAGTCAGAGAAGTTGAAAGACAGACAGTACATGTTTATGATACCACAAAGGTGACTTCCTGACCTATGACTTCTGACCTCAATCACTAATTATTTTTTCACTAGTTTAATTCCCAGACTAAGGTAATTTTTCTTACCTTCTTGTCTTAACAAACATTATTGTTTCTTTGTTGTTCTGGGTCAGAAATGAACTCTTACTGTTTTTTTTGGAGTATCATAATGGAATGTATGTTGCCTGCAGTTGTGTTGCATCACTCATTTTAAAGCTTTTAGAACAGTTTTAAGAACTTTGTTCTTTATTAATAAAAAAAATATTCTGAAGCAGTATTCAGAATCCATGGTAACAGATATTTATACATAAAATATGCAAGTGGTAATATTTGCTCGTGAGACATAATCACTCATAGTTGATTACATTATAAGTAAAAACTTACCATTTTCATTAGCAAGAAGTTATTTATTATGAATACACATTACATTTTATCAGTGAGTTTATCAGTGAGACCCTTATTTCAGTTACATAACAAAGGAAAATTTATTTTATGGATAGAATAGAAACAGAACAACATTTTCTTTTCTTCCTCTATAAGAGAGTGTTCTCCTACTCTCCTCCTAGTTTGCTCTGACTTTGCTCAAAGATATCTTCTGCTGCAGAATTTGAGGTGAGTAACTAAACAACAGACTTAAAAGGAGGAAGAATGATTACTTCAGAAGGCATAGTCTTTTGAGGAAACACAGAAGTTTTGCATATTCAAAATAGTTTTACAATTCTGCTTTTTTCAAAGTAGAGATGCAACTAAGTCTGTATTGTGGCATATCTAAAACTTTATGTTTATTTTGTATATCTTATTTTGGTAAAATTCATAGAATCATACAATATGCTGAGTTGGAAGGGACCCATTAGGATCTAGTCCAGTTCCTGGCTCTCTGCAGGACACCTGAGAATCATGCCATGTGCCTGAGAACGCTGTCAAAATGCTTCCTGAAATCTGTCCAGCTTGGTGCTGTGACCATTTCTCTGGGGAACCTGTTGCACAGCTCAGACACCCCCTTGGGGAAGAACATTTTTCTAATATCCTGCCTAAATGTTCCCCAGCACAACTTCAGGCCATTCCCCTGGGTTCTGTCACTGGTAACCACAGAAGAGATCAGTGTTTGCCTCTCGTCTTCCCCTTGTGAGGAAGTTGTAGACTTGATGAGGTCTCCCCTCA
Organism: Agelaius tricolor; assembly: GCF_023055355.1. Classification (NCBI taxonomy): domain Eukaryota; kingdom Metazoa; phylum Chordata; class Aves; order Passeriformes; family Icteridae; genus Agelaius; species Agelaius tricolor. Next base: position 19,958,575 of record NW_027269262.1, on the reverse strand, counting down.
GTCTCCTCTTCTCCAGCCTGAACAGATCAAGTGGCCTCAGTAGGTCCTCATACAGCTTCCCCTCTACACCTTTCACCATCTTTGTTGCTCTCCTTTGGACGCTCGCTAATGGTTTTGTATTTTTTTTTATTGTGGAACCCAAAACTTAGCAAATTGTATAACAACTGCATGCAGCATACATTCATTTAAATTTTAATTATGATAGTAGGAAATAAGTTAATAGAATTCCAGAGAATTTCAGACTGGTTGATTATCTATTTAATAGCAAAGAGAAATATCTATTAGCAATATATACATAATTATTGTGTAACAGTAGATCCATTGCAATAATTTTTTATTTATGACAACTACCCCCAGCACTGAAAGTGAGGGCATCCCAGTGCAGAGCAGAGCAGGACAATTCCCTCCTTTGCCCGGCTGACCATGCTGTGCCTGATGTCCCCCAGGGCAGGATTGACCCTCCTGGCTGCCAGGACACTGCTGAATCATGTCCAACTTGCCACTGACCAGGATCCTCAGGTCCCTTCACGTGGTGCTGCTTTCCAGCCTCTCATTCTCTAGTCTGTACATACAACCAGGGTTGCCCAATTCCAGGTGCAGAATCTAGAAATTACACTTGTTAAGCTTTATATAGTATATCCCTATTATTATTGAGTATATAAGTTTTATATTAGTGCTGTAGTTTATACTTGGTGAAGATGCAAATGTAGAGAATACGATTCATGTACTATAAAAATTGAATGGCACAGTGTGTTCTGTAAAATTAAAAAAGCGTATAAAGTTCAACTGAATTGTGAATGCACTTTTGATATTCCCCTAGTTGCAGCTATAACAGTGTTGTTAATTAAAAAATGTAAGCTGCAGGTACTCAGTGCCACAACTAACAGATGAATGTGTGATTAGAATCAAATGAAGGCAAATTGAATTAATTCCTCCTGGGGTAGTATGGTGTATCTGGCATATACTCCATAGTCCCAAAGCTTAGAACATTGTCTATTGCACTCTGCAAGACATCCCTGAAATGAAAGAATGTTTGGCAGAGGACCAGAAAGCCACAGGAGAACTTCTAGATTTAGCACTCAAAGAATGGTTGTGGTGCATAACTTTTTAGTATGCTTAAAAATTCTTTTATGCTTATGACAAGGAGTGTGATGTTTCCTCTGAAAAATCTGTTCCAAGTTCATTGGGTTTTTTTGGTGTTTTTCTTTTGTTTTGTTTTTTTGTTAAGATGAGGGAAGGTGAGTAGAGTCCTAAATCTTTGCAATAATTCTGCTTAGCCCAGCAAACAGAAGAAATGTTGACAGGCTGAGTATATACTTTATGTCACTATGAACATATACTTTAAGCCACTATTCACATGTAGTGATCATAGTGGTTTGTGTGATGATGAAAAAGTAGGTCACATGTAAGTGCTGTTAAATCATGATTGATAGTGAGGCTACACAAAAAGATAATCTGCTGATAAATCTTTGCCTCTGTAAAGAAATGAAATGTGGCCACATGGCTGGTAAGACTTACAGGATGGTGTCACTCTGTAATCTAGTTCCCTATCCGGCTAAGCATCTTATCGCCAAGCTGTGTCTTGGAGAGTCTCCTTCATTTCTATCTCTGAGGTAGGGAGTATCTATTTTCTGCCTCCCAGCTAGACAAGATTTTAAATCTGAAAAGCTGGCCATCTTATTGATTCATTGATCTAATGAGATCTGAGTCAAATTCTAAGTTGACTCAATGCAACTCCAGTGTAAATTTGCTGAAGCACTGCTGCTACTCTGTATTTACAAGACATAGCAGAACATGACAGCATTATCATGCCAGGATTGAAACTTTGGTTGTATCCTGATAGTTTTCTGCAGCTTAGACTTAGCAAAAAAGAAAATACAATCATATGATGCCAAAGAAAGTAAACTACTTTACTAGTGTGCAATTTTTATCTTTTTTCTTTAAAAGGTAAGTCATTCAGTAGTCAATCAACCCATGATGATTTTTCAGTGTGATCCTTATTTGACGCATTGGTTTCTTTCCATAGTTAAAAAATGGAAAAATGAAAAAAAAAATAAAGAAACAGAGAGAAAAAGCCCCAAACAGTTAATGTTACGTATATTATAATAATATCTGAATATCACATGGCTGAGGTGCTCAAAAATATTTTGCCTCAGTATTCAATGGCAACCTCTCTCCCCACACTTCTTGAGTGGATGAAGAGCAGGGTGGGGGTTGGGGAAGCAAGGTGCTTTCCACTGAAAATAAAGATCAGGCTCATGACCACCTGAAGACCCTGAAGGTACATAAATGTTTGGGACCCAGAGTCCTGAGGGAATTGGTTGATTTAGTTGCCAAGCCACTTCTATAATATTTGAAAAGTTCCAGTCATCAGGTGAAGTCCCAGGTGGCTGGAAAAAGGGAAGCTTTGTACCCATTTTAACAAAGGGTAGGATGGAGGACCTGAGTTGGGGTAAACCCCAGTATCAACAAATGATGGGGCATGAAATGATCAAGAGCAGCCCTTACAAGAAGGACTTGGGGTTCCTTACAAGAAGGACTTGGGGTGGTTGTGAAGCTGAATGTTAGCCATCAATGAGAGCTTCCAGCCTTGAAAGACAACCCTGTTCTGGGATCCATCAAAAGAAGTGTGGCCAGCAGGTTGAGGGAGGTGATCATGTTCCTCTGCTCTGGTGAGACCTCACCTTGAGTGCTGCATGCATCTCTAGGGCCTCAGCACAGGAGGGACATGGACATGTTGGAGTGAGTCCAGAGGAGAGATACAGAGATGATTAGAAGAATGGAAAATCTCTCCTGCAAGTAAAGCTGAGAGAGCTGGGATTGTTCAGCCTGGAAAGGGGAAGTCTTGGAGAAAACCAAATTGCTGCCCTTCTGTCGCAGACATCTTTCATGAAAAATACTTTCTTAGGATTTTTCCTTGTGAGAAGCTGCAGTTTTCAGTAACCAAAGTAAACAATGGTTATCTGCTGCTGTGGAATGCAACAGGTGGACCCGTGATTGGTCTCCTGTGAGTGTTTGGATTTCTTGACCACTCATAGCAGAGCTAGCTCTTGCTCTGTCTGAGACACAGATCTTTGTTATTCATTCCTTTTCTATTCTTAGCTTAGCTAGCTTCTCAAGAAACCTTTTCCTTTCTATTGCTTTTTAGTATAGTCTAATGTAACATATATCATAAAATAATAAATCAAGCCTTCTGATCATAGAGTCAACATTCTCATCTCTTCTTCACCCTGAAAACCCTTGTGACCACAGTCACACCCTTCTGTACCTGAGGGAATCCTACAAGAAAGCAGGAGAGGGACTTTTGGCAAGGGTGTGTAGTGACAGGACAAAGAAGAATGGCTCCAAACTGAAAGGGAGTAGGTTTAGATTAGATATTAAGAAGAAATTCTTCGCTGTGAGGATTTGAAAAAAAACACCGGAACTAGTTGCCCAGAGCAGTTGTGGATGCCTCATCACTGAATTGTTCAAGGCCAGTTTGGATTGGTCAGTGAGAAACCTGATCTAATAGAAGGTGTTCTTGCCCACAACAGGGGTGTTGGAACAAGATGATCTTTAAGGTCCCATCCAAGCCAAGCTATTCTGTGGTCTCTTTCATACCTATTGATAGTATTTGGACAAGCTACTACTGTATAACAAAAATTTTTTTCAAGAACATGGGATTTCTATGCTAGTGAGTGATTTAATGCCTTGGTGACTGAAGGAAAGTTTAATTTTTAGTTTAATATATTTTTTGCCTCTGGCAGTTTGTTCTGAAATTAGAAGACAGGAAATGTCAAACATACCTACTTGCCTGATTTGTTATCATGAGAGAGAATTGTGACTTGCATTGCTATCGTTTTCCAGTTGAGGTTTTTCTTGGATTCTTATGACAACTATGAAAATGAACCAGTTATATGACATGTAGGTCTAATGGGTTTGATAATATAATCCTGTGTAGTACTAATGTTCTGTTGCACTTCTATCTATTCAATCTACTGCTGTCAAACTTCTGTTTTATTTCTAGTACATGTTTAGCTTCCACAGGAAACTCAGGTGGGTAAAACTGCATCTACAGCTGTGGAGAGAACTAATATGTTGGCAAGATTGTTGTCTACAATCTTTGACAGATTGTGGAGATCCAGGGACTTCTCAATGTGTGGAGGAAGGACAATATTGCCCACAGCCAAAAGGATGATCTGAGGATTTTTAGGCCACCAGCCTCACTTCAGCTCTTGGGAAAATCTTGGAGGAAGCCCCCTTGGAGGTCATTTCAGGGCATATGCAGAAGGGAAAAGTGACTGGGAAGACTCAGCGTGGATTTACTAAGGGTTAATCATATGTGGTTTATTGTGTTCTCAGATTTATATTGTCTTTAGCAGGGCTGTTGCAGTCTGGAGAATTAGACAATTAGGTGAATAAAAGTCTGGGTGGATGTTTGGTCCCCAAGAGTACTGCTTAATAGGTCATACTAAACACCTTTGGCAAATGGAATACTATGGTGGTCTACACTGGAATCTTTTTTGTTCAGTGTCTTGCCAACAGCTTCTATTTTTTCAGCACAGAATCACTGAACCAGAAGTGGGTTTATTAATAAAGTTAACTTTATGGGTCAGAGAACATTCACATTATCAAGGACCAGTGTCTTCTCTGGTAAGTGTGACAAGTGATTTCAGAAACTGGTTTTACTGCAGACTATTAATTTATGGTATCAGACTAATGGGAGGTGTCTCACAACTCATAACAAATAGGTGAAAGTCAGGAAATCCAGCTGTTGTCTTTTGTTTCCCCAGTATCTTTTTTGAAGTGTAGTTGCTGCATCTATGATTTAGTGGGTTTCAGTGAAGTTAGTGCTGTCATATGGGACATTTCAAAGGGTTTAGGTGTGCCTCTTTTGCTCATGTTTATTTGTTAACTGAAAATAAAGTTGCAAAGTTCTCAGCAAGATTAAATTGCTGTCAGTGTCTGAGATGTCCAGCTGTGTAATATGCCCATCTCACTACTCTGCCTCTTACTATATGAAGTAATATAGAGAAATTCCTTCCCTAAAAAGGAACTGAAAAAAACAGATGAATTTTGCCTTGTTTCTCATTTAATTCATTGAAACTTGCACAATTTCTGTGTCTATTTAAGAGCTTCTTTGCCTAGTGTTTCCAAAGAAACAACTAAAGGCCTTCTCTTAATACTTACTAGCTAATTGTCATTGAGCAGTGGAAGTTTTTCCAGGAAGAAGATTTTCATATATTAAATTATGGAACATCTCATTATAATTGTCGTACTAAAAAAAATAAACAAAAACAAAAACTGGGATTTTAGTATGATTTATGTTCATTTATGCATGAGTACCTGGTAATTGGCAAATGTTAACAGAGCAGAGCATAGCAGCAGCAAATGCTGTCTGCAACACAGATGCATCTATAGTCCACAGAGATTAGCAATTTCTTTGAGAAAACATCCAAACAGGTCAACATAAAAAAACTGCCAGATGGTCATGGCACTGGATGCTGATGTCTGACACTCTATGTTATTACTTTTTTGACCTTTCTTAACTGGCACTTAAGAACACCTTAAGTTCTAAAACTTCTTGATCTGTTGACCTGTTTTTCATGTGAGTAATGCTTAACCCCAATTCAGTGGCTGAAGAGCTCCTATACTTATACAAACCTTAGACAACATAGCATTTTTTGTTTTGCTCAGGAGAGATATACGGCTTCAAAACAAATTTTATTTTCACAGAATCAAAAGTTCTTCCTCCTGCCCTTGACCTGCAGAAGCATATTTTTTGAAATTCACATTCCATTGAGCCTTGAAACCTCATATTATCTCCCCTCTTTATGATTTTTAGTTCATATGTAGAGATGCTTGAATATCTCCTGACAGATTTTTTTTACTGTTAATACTGCAAACTGCTCCAATGAAACTGAGATATTTTGTTGACACTAATAAAATAAATAAATAAGAAAATTTCAGGCAGCTGAAACAATGTTATAATTGTGGAACTGAGGTTCTAGAGAAATAAATCAAAAGGTAAATTTTGGTAGGTTATAACTTCCTGCTCACAGAAATCATAATTTTTACTAAATCTCCTCCATGCAAACAGATCTATTGGAGTGTTTGAAAGATCTACAAAATTATTTGATTTTTAAATTATTTTACGAGATTATAAATTAACTTGTATGTTTTCCTAAGGCATAGATAGCATCCTACATGTGAAGTAAAATTAATTGTGTGTAACAATTTTACCATTGAGATTTAAAATCTACCAACTCCTACATGTGAAGTAAAATTAATTGTGTGCAACAATTTTACCATTGAGATTTAAAATCTACCAACTTCACAGGAAACAGCTACAAGTAAGGGCAAGACAACTGCCTCTGAATGTCATGGCATTTCCCAGTTCTTAGCTCCATTTTATTCTTAATGAAACACATAACTTGTTTTCTGTCAGTACTAAAAACTATGTTACATAACAAAAGGGAACCATCTCTTAATTAGTTCATTTAATGGCTCACACTATTGTTTCCAAGGAGTCCAATTCAATGAAATTAAATAAAATTTGCCTTTATCCCGCAATATGTTGTCCTGCTTTTTAGTAAGTGTCTAAAGATTGTTGAACAATGATACAGTGTCTCAGCATATCTATCCACAAGGAAACTCCACTGTTACAGGTGAAAAAGAATACATCAAAATGTCTATTTTTGGCATTTTTTTCCCTTTAGCATAATTTCTCCATTTTATTTTTATTGGTTTTTCAAATTTCATGATGTAACTAAAGTCGTATGCCACAGAAGAAAAAAATTCATTCCTAGAAGAGCTGCACTGATTTCCACAGCTTTCCAATGGAGATATTAATGGTATTTGTTGAATTTATGAGATTTATCTGAGATTTATCTGATTTATGAGATTTATTTATTTATTTACTCTAACTTGTGTTACTTTTTTTTTCTATAAGCAATATCAAAATTTGCTCAAAATATGAAAATAAACTGTAATTTCTGAAATATATCAGCATCAGTATGACTCAGCCTTTAAAGACGAACAGTTTTCATTGAAGCACATGCAGATGTCTACATAAAAAATAAACTTTAAAGAAGTACAGATGTTTAATTTTGACAGTATAAATTATGATTCAAATAATCTACTAGATGAACTGTATTAAAGTAACTTTTAGACTTTTACTTTTCATAGTACAAATGCTTAACAGTTCCATTTTAAGCAGCTCTTTGACTTTCCATAACTTGTCTTGGGAAGTGGCCTGTACATCAAAATAGTGAAGAGATTTTAAATATATGAATTCTGTCAGAATATGTCATAGGGCTTACAGTATGACCCAAAGTTGCATATCAAAGCAGTGAAAGAGAAATATCTGCACCTTTAAAAAAGAAAAGTTTGAACTTTAATTAAATTTAATAATAATTTAAATTTAATAAAATAATGTTAAAAACTAGAACACAAAAGGAACTGAAAATCTTTTTTTTTCAAGAAAATTATAGGCAGAGCTAAAATAGTATGAAATGAAGAAGACCAGAGCTTAAAAAAGAGTACACTAAACACATGAAAGGAGCTCAAAATGGTTTCAGGATTTATGTAAATGATTACAAAAATTGATTATGTATTTAAAAAATTTAAGGAGGAGGTCTATTTAATCCCTTTGTTGAGTGCTTATCTTCCACAGCATTAGTTTTAGTGTCCTCACTTGACTTGATGTTGTTTTACAGTGGTATTCCATGCTGATTTCAGTAGATTTATTCTGTTTCATGCCATGGTAAATTAAATTGAATTCTATCTCACTAAGCTTCTTCATTGCAAGTAAGGCTACTAAAGAAGCAGTGCCCTTTTGCAAGTTATTTTAAATTTTTTATCTAGCATCTATTATGTATGTCAGTAACTTTTTTTCCAATCTGAGTGTCACCATTTATCTGTAAAAATAAATTAGGCATGTTGTGTACATTATTTTCTCATAGCATTATTAAACTGGTTGCATAAGATCAATATTGGCATCTGTATCATGTTGCAGCTTAGATTGTAACTAAATATTTCTTCTTCATGTTTCCCTAAGGATCTTTCTGTACTAAGGAAATAACTAGCTTTATTAAGCATTTGGTTGGTAGATACCAAGAGGAAAACCAAAATTATTTATTTGAGTCAAGTCCTGTTAATGACATGTTTTGTTTTTTTTTTTCTGATTATCTTGTGCGCCATTGCCACTTTTGATTTCAGATCCAATAGTAATAGTGAACTAAGTAAATATTTGTATCTTCTAGTAACAACTATAAATTGCAATCTAATTATACTCTGCATTTATAAGACTTGAGAAGAATGCTAATGCATGCAGTTACACCAGACCTGTTTCAACAGAAACTTTTCACCACACAAATAAAGATTAGATTACAAAATCATATTTTTTTTATTTTATTTTGCAGGATTTTTTTTAAATAAATTATGATGAAATTGAAATAAATAAGAAATCCAGTTGAGGGTGCATAGAAAGATTCTACAACAATAGAAAATCATATTAGGAGAGAAATCTTCACAGAAAAGGTGATTAAGCATTGGAACAAGCTTCCCTGGGAAGTGGTAGAATCACTATCCTTGAAAGTGTTCAAAAAACCTGTGGATGTGGCACTCAGGGATGTGGTTTAGTAGTGAATATGGTGGCTAATGGTTGAACTCAACAATCTCAGGGGTCTTTTCCAGCTTTAATGATTCTATGATTTTATGAAATGTACATCCAAAAGACCTTGCAAATAACTAAAATTGTGATAATTGGTATCATTTTGCCTGTAGACATAGAACAATTTATCAAATAATCTTCACTTGAGATTGGTTTAGACTAGATTTTGGCAGTTAATAAACACAGAAAACTTTACTATCTGCTTTCATTGAAGAGTCCTAACATGAGCTGTTCCCTCTGGTACTTTGATTCAAAGTGAATCTTAAATTACTAGTGAAATAAAGCTTGCAGTATTCATAACAGAACAACTGAAGCTATTGCAGCTTTTTTTTTTAAACTAGCGTTTTTCTTGTTTAGTTGGTTGACTTTTTACTAGATTTAGAGGTTAGAACATATAATTTTTTTTTTCATTTTCTCTTTATGGTCTTTGTAACATTACCTTTTGAAACATGGAATATGTAGTTGCAAATAGCTTTAATGTAAGCCTCTTAGAAATAGTGCCACTGTCATAATGGCCTGAATTAACATAAAAGTAATCCTTATTAAACTGGAAAGAAATCATGAGTCCTTGATATAAAATGATCTGAAATAGAAAGAATTAGCAAGATTTCCAAGGGGTTTTTCCAGTTAACTCTTGTGTCATGTTACATGTATAATTTTATTTTCCATTGCAACAAAATATTGGACTTTGAGATTTTAATAGCTACTAAATGAGTACTATTTTTTCATAATGCACAATTGAGTAGGTATATTTTAATTCTCCCTCAGAAAAATATTCTGTGCCTTCTAACCCTTTCTTTCTTTCTTTCTTTCTTTCTTTCTTTCTTTCTTTCTTTCTTTCTTTCTTTCTCTCTTTCTCTCTTTCTCTCTTTCTCTCTTTCTTTCTTTCATGGAAGCACTGTTTTTTGGGCACACCAAGAGAAGCAGACAAAATAGGCCAAGGTTCAGATATATGGCAGGTCAAAGTTTGCATGGATTTTTCCGATTTTTCTTGTCCAGAAATGTCAGTAACACAAAACCTACATACTTTTTATGCTATTCTTGATTTTTTTTTTTCTGGCCATCTGAACCAGCAACAGCTCAGTTGGACTTACTTCAAGTTTAATCTGACCAGGAGTCTGACCCTTTGTTGTGGTTTAACCCCAGCCAGCTGCCAAGCCCGACACAGTCACTCTCTCACTGTCCCACCAGTGGGATCAGGGAGAGAACTGGAAAGGAAAAAGGTAGAAAAATTGTGGGTTGTGATAAAAAGCAATTTAATAGGGAAAGCAAATACTGCACAAAAGCAAAGTAAAACAAGGAATTAATTAACTGCTTCCCATGGTCAGGCAGGTGTCCAGTTATCTCCAGTAGAGCAGGGCTCTATCAGGTGCAACAGTGACTTGAGAAGAAAAATGCCAGCAGTCTAAATGCCCCCTTCCTCCTTCCCTCCAATTTATATATTGAGTATGATGTCACATGGTCTGGAATATGCCTTTGGTCAGTTTGGGTCACCCGTCCCAGCTGTCTCTCCTCCTAGGCACCCACAACTTCCTTGCCAATGTGGCAGTAAGAAAAGCAAAAAAGACCTTGGCTCTGTGTAAGCCCTGTTCAACAATAACAAAAAATAAATCTATCTTTATTCTGATTACTCTGTTCAAATCAAAAGCACAGCCCAATACCAGTCACTGTGAAAAAAAATTGACTCTGTGCCAGCCAGAAACAACACACCTGTACAATATACTTGGAGGTAACTTCAGCATTTGAGGATTTACTTAGACATATGGTACATCCAATGATCCATTTTACAGTATATTTAGATGAAATTGGTATGCCCAGCAAAATCCTATGAAAAAATTGATCTGTGGGTAACAGTCATATGTAGAGAGAATGATGAGAGGTAGTTGTAGATACCTTGGTTCTACCCTGGAAGAGCCTCAGTCTGGATTTTCTCAATTGATCTGATAGAGTCAGAGGATTTGTGACTTCTCTATAACATGATATTGAGAAGAGAGTCTTATAGTATAAACACCTGTTGGCTCAGGTTTATTAAATGTATGAAGTTGTGTAACTTTTATTTAATAAAATAATTGAAAAAAAGCACCAATACATGCTTAACAAATATCTTCAGACTTCATTTTCTCTCATTTATGTTAATGAAGAAAGTGATGACTTTGTGCTTTTCATCTCAAACCTGAAGTATTAATAAGCAAAAGGATTACAGCTTTGTAATTTTTACTAATAAAATAACTAAAATAGCTAAAATAACTTTATCAATATTGAAAAATAAGGAGGATCAACCCCTAGGATTATATAAAATTCCTGATCTATTGAAAAAAGTATGAGCATTTCTTGATATGTTTGACATGAGCATTTTTTGAAAGCAAATGAATGCATACATATGCAAGAGCTAAGTCTGTGAAATAGGTGACATTTCTGAATTTACAGAAAAGAGCAAGTACTAGTAGTTTGAATTCTGCATTTTTTCTATTTTTTCATTACAGCTATTTTTGGCTTTTTCAATAAATAACTATGCTGCTTGACTCATAAAGCATAGAGAAATTGGAATATTTTAAAAAATCTTTGGAAAAATATTTGTATGCCAAACAGTAACACAATTACTTAAATTAAAAAAAACCCTTCTACTTCATAGTGGAGAGAAGGGGATCACTTTATTAAGGTAGACATAAGATAAGCATTGTTTATTGAGGGAAACTACCTACTGAGAAATTTGTTTTCACTCTGATAGTTGCACAAAGATTTAAGCTCAATGTGATGAGAGTGCCATTAAGAGATCTTCATATGGTAAAAATGATTAGATTTGTGTGGCTTTGAGATCATCAAATAATAGTAACATTCTCTCATTTTCAGTGCCAGTTTTCAGGTTGTTGACTTTTCCAAGATCAAGTGTAACATTATCAAATTAAAATAGAAGTAGAGAAAGACAACAAAACACTAGAAATTTATATTATAGAGCATAAATAAAAATACCTTTTTAATCAATTCAAAATTCAAATACTGGCTGGATGAAGTGCTTAGATATAGTGTGTAATAATGGACTATATATATAATATAGAAAAAATCTAACTTCTCAACAAGACTTTCCAAGTGAAGTTTTTTTGAACATAAATACTATTTGGTAGACTTCATTGCAACTCAACTCACTTCTAATGAATCACACTTTCAGGTGCTCAGTTGGTCTCCCCCCTTTACTATTACCTTTATGAGCAAGCAGTCAATGCAGTCTCTCTTGGCTCTTTCCACCATGACAGACCATTGGATTTAACTCATGATGTTAATCACATGACCTCTTTCTAAGTTTTTGCATGATTATGTATACTGCAACATTAAATAGTAGATTAACTTGCCAAAATTGGAAATTACTGCCTGCTTTACACCATGTAAACGTGTAGAATAAATATGAATTTTGCGTACATGACTTTGCTTCTCTATTTTTCTTGATCCTTGTGCTCTCTTTTTAATCTGTTTAACAATCATATGAATTCAGCTCTATGAATTGGGAAATGCTACTGAATTCTTTCAGAAGGAGAAAATAAATATGAATGGATTGCTACTGCATTCAGACAATGTTTTTTTAACTTTTTATTTATCCAATCTTAGAGGAAAATGAGTTGTTTGAATGAATTATTGAGTATTTCAGATGAAGGTCATATTTTCCCACTTTTAGTCTGTGGCCTGCTTTTATAGACTTGCAGCACTAGCAGTTCTCTTGGTGGTGATGTCAAATTTACAAGGTGTGTTATATTAATAAATATTTTACTTATTTTCCTTAATTGCTTATTAGGTATTAAAATAATAGTACCTCACTTAAGATTTGGTACAATCACTAAGCAGAATACTGAACCATCATATATAATTTTAATAAATAAAATTAAGCACCTATATGTTAGAGCTATCACAACTTGAACAAATACATGTCCAATCTAAATCAGACAACCTGAAAAATATACCTTGAAACTGATTATGGAGCACTTCTTTATTTTCCATTAATTTGAAAAATTTCTTTAAAGATTAGCATTAGAATAAAAAACATGGAAGATTTCTCTTCAAATTCCTGTTTACTTCCAAATCAGGTTTAGTGAAGAGAAGTCAGAGCTTTTCTATTTTGTTTACATCTTATTTGTGAATAAGTGGATGCTGTGGTCCAGCAGTTACTATCACCAGAGTGCTGTTAATCTTCAGTAGCCTATGACAGTTACCAGATAACCAACCATCAATTTCTTGTTGTCTTTCTTGTGGAAAATCAACCTTTCTATAAGCTGCTTAGCTCTTTTCTTCCCAAGCTATAAGGTTGCCATGCTCAAACAGAACTGCACAGTCACATCAGTGCAGTTATATAGTTCATACTTACTTAATTTAGAATTTAAGCGCTGCATAACAAAATGTGATATATGCTTTATCTCTGCTGCATCTATTTGTTCCATAAAGTGTTTGTACAATGTTTGCAATGCACTTGGTCTCTTGTTCCTACATATGTCGCAGGAATGAAAGAAAAAACATTTGAATGTCACAAGAAAAAAGCAGAACCAACCAACCAACCAACCAACCCACTCCTCAAACTCCCCTCCTTCACCCTGCTATTATAGCTAGTGAGAGTGAAAACTCTTTTTTCTGTGTCAAAGAGGAGCAAAATAGTAGAGATCCCTTACTGCAGAGAGAAGGCTAGGAATTGCAAAGCTTTGTGGCTACCAGAAGTGCTGAATCAAGGTATAATGTATTGAAGTATAATGATGTATATGCTTTGTAGTGTATTGATGTTGGAAGTTTTTTGATCTTAGCATTAACTTTCAAGATTTTTTTATAACAGTTTGCTCAGTGAAAGTCCCAAGAGCAAAGTCTTCCTTTCCTTTTGCCTCCTTCAAAACTACTACACTTGGCTTTTATTATTTTAAAGTATGTAACAGAACTGCATAGCATAACCAAAACTATTTTAAAAAAGATCCTACCATTGAGGATCAAATTCAGCAGTGTTTTTCTGTTAGTGATTCATACATTTTGCAAGAGGCAATTGTTTGTGAAGTTCATTTGCATACCAGAAAGACCGACATTCCTTAAAGCTATTCCATTTTCCATGTCTTTTATTTTTGTATTGCTACTATTGCACCTTGAGCACAACTGGCAATCTGTCATGATTATAATCACTAGGTAAAATATAGCTATACCAAGTATTTTTGATTAAATAAAGGGGACAGAATGAAGACATGCATCCAAAGGAATCTAAAAGAATAACTTGAAATTAACAAACTTGGAAAGTTTATTTTATACTCTGAAAAGAGTAAGCCCAAGGCACACATTTTTAATTTATAGAATTCATTGAGGCAGGAAAGACTTTCAACATGATTTCTCTCCTGACACCACATAATTTTCAGGTGCTAGATCCCTTCAAATTACAGCTACAAGGTTGCCAGTGTGCATATGCCCCAGGCTTGGAAATATTTGAGTAAATTGGGCATACCCTAGAGATGAGCTTGCACATCAAGTTAACTGTGAGGTTTCATTATTTATTTGTGCCTGACTTGTCTTTGCTCAACTGCTTCCCATGCCTGCAGCCTTTGCTTCAGTTCTCCAAAGCTGACATACTTATCTATGGCTTTTTAAAATACACATATTTTAACCAGAAGGGGAAAAAGTATTTTAGGAATCCATCCCTGGTTTCTAATATTGTTAAAAAGCAAGTGTGTGAAAAGTTGCAAAGATGCTATAGTGTGTTTTCTGCCTTTAAATAGGGAGAAGAAGGGCGAGAATAGTGCCCCGTCCCAGAGCATCCTCTCTTCTGTGTTTGATTTACAAAAAGATTTGATCTGTCACCCTTTGCCAGCAGACATGGCCATAAAAAGGGCTTCTGTACAACTGCAGAACTGCAGAAGAAGGCCTAGCAGTTCAGTATTTTAGAATAACACATAAAAATGCTGTGGACATGACAGAAATTCAGGTTCAGATTTAAGCTTTGTTGAGTGCCAAATCATGGGGAAATAAAATCACATGCATACTCTTTTCCAGTAAAATAGACTGGGTTTCCATCTGCAGTCTCAGGATCCAGCTTAGTGATGTGCTCAGAACCCTCAAACATCCTTTTGATTAGGCTGCTCATCAGATCCACATGGCTAAAGCAAGTCAGCTTCTGTAACCAGCAGCATGTCATCAATATTTTCAGCATCAGGTATTTTTGCTGTCTGACAGATGAAGAAATTTACCAAAGTACATCAGCAGTAGAATAAATATGAGGAACGGTAGAGTTAAAAAAGGGGGATTCCCTACACAATTATCTTACTGCTTGTTTACTCAAATAAATGAGGATTAGCTTCCCATCTTGACCTTATGTCACGGCACAAATACCCACAGGAAGGAGATATAGAAGGAAAGAAAGGAATGGGAAGTCGCTCAGAAGGCATTACTGCCCTAAGTCTTAAGAGATGCCTTTAAAATGCTGTTCACAATATTTCACATCTGTATCCCCAAGTAGACACATTTCATTTATTTTGGAAGTGGTAGAAACTGGGAATATTGCTTTTTCCACAAAGTTGCTTTATTTTGATTCCCTTACACATAATTAATTGTTTAGCAGATGTCCTAATTTTTTTTCTGGCTTTTGAGGAACAAACCTATAACAATTTTTTTAAGTGGAACCTTTTTGTTTCAGTTTTATTTGTTCTACAAATTCTTTTAATTTGTTAGGAATTTTTCTCTTTGCTATCCATGCTTGAATTATAAATTTATCCAACTTAATAACTGTTAGAAGTATATGTTTACTGTCCAATTCTGACAAGAAACTCTGGCCTAGTAAACTATAGGTCCTACTAAAGGAATACAAAGATGAAATAAGAAATACAGACACACAGTCTATGCATTAATGATACATTAAGGCAAACTATTACAAAAGTCCATACAAAACCAAAATAATTGGAAACAACTCAAGGGTATTCAAAGATAAACAGTTGGAGAGTTTAATCCTTTTTCCCTGATTTCTGTGAACCTTCTCTTGTAGTTGACCAGGTCCTGTTGAAGCAGAGAGTGATGCCTGGAGGGTAGCATGTTTCCTCTTTGCTTAGGAGTTCAAACTTCATGTACACCATCTGAGGATCCAAAACTGAGACCAAAACCAGGAATCACCTTCTCCTTCAGACTCATATTAAATTTCAAATACTCAAATCTCAGCAGACATGTTTCAGACAGTGTGGCTGCATAATTCTCCAACAGCATCATCCCAAGAGTTGTCTTCTAGTGACTTGATTGGATATAGCCTAGTAGAAACCTGGGCTTTTGACTCTGCAGCCTTTCCTTTATTGCTGATCTCCCTAACACTGGGAAAGATTGGAAGATCTGTGTGAGCCTTTTGGTTTGATGGATCTGTTTCTTTACACAGAAATTCTGTGTGATCATCACGTGCTTGCAGAAATAGCACATCCTACTATCTAATGCCAGCTTTTCTAGCTGAGAAATGTCACTTTGCAGCAGATGCTAGGAAAGGAGAGCTATGGGAATCTGAAATACTGGAAGCTTACTATACATGGTTTTGCTTCCACAGCAGGAAGACTGACAGTCATGTCTGTGACAGTGCTGGATGTATTAACTTTCCTTTGACCTCCATCCCAGAAGCCCTGGTGGGACCAAAACCTCTCCTGCTGTATTCCCAGTTCCTTCATGATGCCAAGAACATTCCACAGCTTTGAAAGGACTCGTGGCTTGTGACTGGAATTTCAGATGACAAAGAAGTGTCAAGTACAAATTCACTCATAGGAACCTTCCTCCTTTATAATGTTTATAGCCACACTTGGGAAACAGGACTTCAACCTAGACACATTTTACAAGGGCTACATCATGATCTAGAAAGAGGGAAAAAGAAATGTCTGAGTTTGGGATTGTTTCAAGTAAGTTTGTGTCCATACTAAGTCATTATGATAGGCAAGCTTCTTTTTTTTTTTTTTTTTAAAGTCTGCTTTTAATCCTCATTTTGTAATGAGCTGTGATTGAAGCAGAGATGTTTGAATAAAGATTTGTTAATTTCTGTCCTTTCCCTCACTTTTTTATATCCTTAAAGAGCCTGAATCCTGGAGAGAATTTTGTGACAGTACCTTTCCTTTCTAAAGCATTCTAAATTTAAATTGGAGGACATGCAGTATTATGTAACATCAACTTTATGAAAAGCATGCAATTTTTTTTTTTGTGTTATAACAACCAGGTATGCTTCTATCCCTTTTGCACTGCCAGCATGAGTTGGAGAAATGAAAGACTTGAGATGAGCAAAAAATTTTCCTGAAGAAAAATATATACACATATAACAAAGCAAAACCCCGAAAATTTTATAAAACTAATTAGTTATAAAAAATCATTACCGAGCATAAGTAAACTTCCTCCTCCATACACACCATCTTTTTAAATCTTAACCTTTTTACAAATAATTTTGAAGTGGGTGTATGTAGGAGTAAAATGTGTTTACATTTGACTGCATATGACTAGCAGAAGCAGAAAATTATTTACTTTAACTGATCTGCTAATTATCTGCAAAAATTGTAAAACTCATGTGTTTGAAATAAAAATTCCCCAGAGTAATTTTCTGGAGTTTAGGCCAATTATAAGCTCATTATCATTTGTCTTCAGTCTCATAAAACTAAGTTGATAGGTAAGAAGAAGAAAAAAAAAAAGAGACAAAGAAACCAGTAAAGACAAACATTTTCTTAGATGTGTGTTGGACTTGCTCTGTCAAATTATTAATAATTCTACACCTTCTTGTTCCCTTCTTCCCTGTCTCTCCAGTAATTCTGATAACTGGTGATTATTTCTGTGGGAAGTCTAATAATGACAGAAATTATCTACAAAATCCTTTAGACCTCGTGTGCTAGAAGCAAAATGAATACTGTGTAATAAACCTTGTTTTTCAGAGAATTCATGAAAAAAAAGTTTTTTAATAAAAAACATGAACTTTACAGTATATATGCCACTGGTAGGAGAACGTTAGCATTTGGTAAAAATCACAAACTGTAAAAAGTTACAAAAAAAAAGCAAAAGTTTAACCTAATAGTATATTTAGATTAGTTTTTATTTTCATTTAGTAATTTTGTCAGTTTGCAGCAATCATGTGCCAGTTTGGAAGAACCTGTCTTATTTGCTTAGGCTAACTGACTAGCTGTCTGTAGAGAGTGCCTGACAAGAATGAATCATTTTCACATAGTTTGATTTTAGTCTCTTAATACAATTTAACATGTTATTTCCCTTTACAAGGGAAATACATTTACAATTTAGACCTGATCAAAGAGCAGTCAACTCTAAGGGATTTTTGATGCCTCAGAATATTTTTGACTGCATAGCAGTTCTCTCTATAATTCTGTGGTACAAAATATCATGTTACTAAGGAGATAACCCCCAATAGATTTGTTAAACCAAAAGAGCAGATTTGAAAAAAAAAAAAAAAAGAAGGAACAGAAACATAGTTAAAAAATTGAAATAAATTTCACTGTGTGTCACAGAATATTTCAGGTGGCAGCTTAGTAGCTGACAACACAGCATGCAAAATAAGTGATTTGATTTACAAAGGCCTGCAAAAAAGAAATACCTCAGCTAAAGCTTGGAATCATGTCACAGACATCTTTTCACTAAAAGTTCTTTCTTAAGATTTTTTCCCTTCTGAGGAGCTGAAGCCTCAGAAACAAAATGTAAACAATGGTTATCTGCTGCTGTGGAATGCATCAGGTAGATTTTTGATTGGCCCATTTTAGATGTTTATAATTAATGGCCAATCAAGGCCGAGTTATCTCAGACAGAGTCCGAGCCAGATGCCTTTTGTTATCATTCTTTTCTATTCTATTCTTAGCTAGCCTTCTGAAGAAACCTGTCCTTCTATTTCTTTTTAGTATAGTTATAATGTAATATATATATCATAAAATAATTAATCAAACCTTCTGAACATGGAGTCAACATTCTTGTCTCTTCCCTCATCCACGAACCCCTGTGAACACTGTCACAGAATCTTTCTACCTTTTTATCTTTAAAAACTCAATAAGGTTCAGATTTTGCTTATGTGCTGGGCGTAAATACACAAAAAAAGCACAGTTTTTGTTCATGAACTGTATTAAAAGCACAGTTTCATAGCTTTCTCCATTTAGAATCAGAGGTAAAAGGTTTTGTAACATCACATGTTCATTACCTGTAAAAAAAGAGCAAAGCATAGGTGTATATATATGAGGTTCAAGATGCAGAGTGACGTTAACACTTTTCAATCAGGATTTGTGGAGAGTGAGGCCAGGATGATTTTCACTTCTCAGGTATTTGGTTGACTGAATAATCCATTCTTAATTCTCTCTACCTGAAAAGTGAGAATTATTCTACGCCTGTTGGTCTTCCTGAGTCTGTAGAATTCAAGTCATGAATGACAGAGTCCATAGGGAGGGGTACGCACTTATTAAGAGATAGACAAGAATTGTAAATTACTGTGGACAGAACAGGGTAAATTGCTGTGGACAGAACAAGATCTCCCCAGTCTGTGGCCATTCTAAATTGAACTAAAACTCAGTCATTTAAAGGAAACAAATTTTTGCATATGTTTAAAATCTTTTGCGTTCCAGACACAGAACAAATTTAAAAATGTAAAAGAACCTTTCCTCCTCTCTAAGTGAGCACTTTTCTTTCCTGAACACTTAGGAAAGTCAATCAGAATGGCACACTTGATTAGTTTAACAGTTTTAATCCCTTATTTCAAAATTTAGGGAGTTAATAAAGATAAATCAAATCTGTGTCCTCACAAAAGTTTAGTGCAGTTAACCAATGAATTTTAAATTCACCCTCCAATTTAATTCAGGCTGACTTCACCAAGTGTCCCTGAAGATAGTAGGGATGTTATAAATCCCTCTTAAGAACCCAAACTTCTGATATTTTCAGCTTATAGTGAAACAATATGTTTAGACAAAAATCATGATTGTTATTTTGACTGAGAGCTGAATGTTAAACTTTTGAGGGCCAAAGCCTTTCTATCCTGTTTGAAACCTCCCCCCCCAAAAAAAAACAAAAAAAACACCCCAAATAAAACAACAAAAAAAAAGCAAATCAAACCTTTCTAAGGTTGTGAGACAATTTGAGACCACCTGAACATATAGCCTTTGTCTTTGTTTGCTTTGCCTTGTTTTTTAAATCAGAATTTTCTTTAATCTCATACAAAATCAATACTGGCTTATTTAAGAGAGGTCCTCAGTGTTTGCCACTCACTTGAGCTCTGTTGACTACACACTAAAAATGAAAGTTAAGAGTGTTAGGAAAATTAAAACTGTAGAGTTCAACTGTTGTAGAAATACTCCTTTGCCTATGTCAATTGAATTAGAAGTAATGATCCTCATTTTGATTTCTTATGTGCCCTTTCCCTCCTGTTGAAAAATCAATATTTCTGCCACATACCATCATGTAAAAATAAATATTAAATACTGTTTTCACATAGGATTCAATACTTTACTTACTAACTTGGGAACATGAAGACATATAACAGTAAGCTGCCAACTTACACACAGATGAAACTAAAACAGAGGTTTCTTTGCTAGTTTTGTAGGTGTAATTTAATTATTTAAATATGTGAGGGGGAGATGTAGCTGTACATATATCTAGCTCACATTTCAATACAGAAAGCATAATACTAAATCCATCCAGGATTAATGCTCCAATTTTCACTTTGTGTCATCTGCAATATAGGACTGGATTTCTAAGAGAGAAAAAGAATGATTGCATCTGTATAGCAGAGGTGATGCTAGAAGACACATGGATCAGCAAGAAGATGAAAGGAAAGGAAGGAGGCTGTGCCATCAGGATATAGTTTCCTATCCAAGAAAAAAATATGGGATATAGCCTTAGAAATTATGCCTCAGAAATATAACCTTCAAGTGCATAAATAAGAATATTATATTTTCACTGAATTTGAAGAACTTCAGGAATGTGGGAGGATTAGGAAAGTGAAATAAAGATGAGAGAAATAAGACTGATTACAGGTATCCTTGCAGCATAACTGCTTTTATGCAACTCCAAACTTTCACCAAGTTAGCAACAGAAAACATAACCAAAGATACCATCTCTGTACTATTATTGAACATTGACATATTTGGTCATTTGATATTCTTTGGTCAAAAAGAGAAAGCATGAAAACTTTTCTATAAAACTGAAGCCAACCTTTACAAATTGAATTAATTAAAAGAAAAGGCAAGGGTAATTAATAAAGCAAAATACTCGCTATTAAGGAATATACTGTTATTTAAAGAAAAAACAACATAATCATTAAATAAAACAATCATTAAACAAAAATACCAATTCATCCATGCTCAGTGTCTCAAATTTATGTAGCTGTTGTTGAAGATGTTTTTGAAGAATCAGAGAAAATTTAATAATGAAGCACTTTGAATCCAGTGATAAATTCCTAGTGAAATAATTCTTGAAAATAGAAATGTTTCAACTGCAAGAATCAGGAAATATCAAGGCTTCAATAAATGATGCTTTTTTAGTTCTGCTATTTATGAACATTTCAACAGAAACCACTTCAGTTTAAAGAGAAGGGTTTGTATTACTTTAGTTTTACTTTACTAGAATGGTGAAGGTCTCCAAACATTAAAGTAAAAGTTGATAATAAAGTGCTTTCTGCAACCACAGTAGTGTTTAGAAGTACTAGTAATCATTATGAATTTATAGTCCCTGTGTTCCATATATGAAATGTGAATTTTATGTAGCAGAAAAATATTCATCTATGTGGTATGCTATCATGTTTACTATTTGCCATAAACTTTGTAGGAAATAACAATCCTTTTTATAAAAGCAAAACAACATATGAGCACTCTGCAAGTTTTCTAAATCTACTTTTGCAGAAAGCTCAGAAAACTAGGAATACTTGCCTAGCCTTGACCACAGAAAGGTTATAAAATATAAAGTGTTCTCGAAGAACAAAAGGGAAAAGAGAAGAAAGTGGGGTTTTTTGCTCCTTTCCATTTTCCTGGACTCACTAAGGACATATGCATTGGTACATAACCAAAGACAAGACATCTGAATCAATCAATGGTATGTAAATATATTTACACAATATTTGTTGAACCTGAGGAACTGATTGAGTGGCCAAGCATGGAGTCTACATCTCATTTCTTCCTGTTCTTAAGTGTTTTTTTTCCACTGCTTTGTAGAAAGCCAGTCCTACTGGACTGTGAAATGTCCCTGAGAAGTGCTTTCACTTCTGAGGGTAAACTTTCACTGGAAAGCAGACCCACCACTTCATTCCCCTGCACTCTAATACCACCACCACTACAAGAAATAAAGTACACATTCCATGTGCACATGGATACAGCCTAGACCACAAACTGTTGGCATTGTCATATCCCAAAAGACTACGGTAATGCAACTTCTGAAATTTCCTCACACTGTATGAAACGCAGAGTTCCATACCCTTTAAGTCTGCATAAAAGAAGACATCCTGAGAAGACTTGAGATAGGGTTAGTGACTGGTAAAACCTCTGAGCTTTTAGCTGATGATGGATGAGTGGAAGATGTAGAATATGATCTGGATGGGTGGAGAGAGTAATGACTGATGGGAATGGATCTCATACTTGGCGCAAAACAGCAACAGAGAGAGAACTCATTTCAGCCATGGCTTATAATGGGCAATCCAATGCTATAAAATCTGTGATATTTGAGTTGTGGATGATGACTTTGGTTTTAAAACAGCTTGCTGCATTTCCTGTGATGATAAGGATTTGTGGTGCAAGGCTTATTCCTTGGGAAATGAGGAGAATGATTGTATCAGCACCAGGGATGCACCAGAATTTTGCCTATTGTGCTCTCCCAAGGAAGTTAAGTGAAATGCCCTTTTAAGTAGAGGGAAATGAGAATGTGTCAGGAGGTTCAATCCTAGAAGTGTGACAGTCCGCTCCTTCCTATTACCTATGAAAGTTTTGATATAAAAACCTTTGTCAAATATTTGAGTACAAATTTGTTCCTCTCTCCAAAAGTCCTCGTTCTCTGGGAACATTGAGGTGAACTATTATTATCCCAATTACACTAAAAATTATGTTGGAGTGGTCATGGCAGTATACATCTAGTGGAGGGGAAGAATAAATGGGGATCAGATGGTTACAGAATGTGCAGAAGTTGTGAGTTTTCCATTTTATCATTTTAATTGTTATCAATTGTTATGATTTATGAAGCAGAGGAGTATGAAGGAATCTGGACATAATTTTTTTTATCAAAGATATCCAGGGATGTGATATTTGGAGTATTAAAGATAAAAATACTGAAATAGGGAATAAAGGTCTGGAAAATTAGCTTATGGAAGGACTATTCAGATCTGCTGCCGTGAAGCAGGAATAAGAAATCCAAAATGCAGCTAAGCCATTCTGGTTTGAGCTTAGCTGCACAATTACTCACAGATAAATGTCACAATAAAAAAAAAAAGAAAAGTCTTATGAGGCCTTTTGCACAGAGATTTGCAAACTGATTACTTCACTCAGCCAGTCTTAGCAAAAAGCAAGTTGCTTTTCTGTCTGCCTAATGTCTAACCCTCTAGAGGATTATTATTAATAACATTTTTTTAAAGTGTATCTGAATTTGTTCAGGTCTCTGCGTGAACAAATATATTAAAAGTAATATATAAGTTTTAAATTTCAACTCCTCCATTAGTATCCTCCATGTAACTTCTGGCCTATCACAGTTGTAAATTTCTAACAGTAATCTTAATTCTGCTCAAACACTTTTTCTGCTATCTGAAAAACTGATACTCAACTGCTGTCCTGGAAAAGGACAAAGAATTATCCCCATAGAATTCAAACGTGGAAAGGGTCATGTGGAAAGGGTCAAGAGGAGGGTTTTCTGCATACTTCCAACTTTTTCCTTTAATGACAACAAAACATTTTTCTTTAGAAGATTATGGTAATACACAGAGTTGAATCTGGGATTCTTTAGTATATCACAACTGCTGTGTAAATCAGGTGCTGTGAATCTCTCCCTAGAGAGGTTTATTTCACTGAATATGAGAGTATAAACTTTTAAGCATTCTAGTGTTACGCATTTTAATACCACCACTGTCCTACCACCTCCCCAGTTCATTAAGTGCAGAGCAAAACTGAGAACAACCTGATGTAAATTGATGTAAACATGGTAGCAAGCAAAACTAAATTCTTGCTATGAATAGCAACATGTCACTCCGTAGCATCTTTGACACTTTAGAATTGAAATGTTCATCTGCTGCAAAGCGATTTTCAGAGTAACAAAACCAATGTTTGGTCTTTTCCAATCTGGAAGGGAATAACAAATTGCTCCTCTGTCTTATCTCTTTGGATTAGTGCCCTGCATACCTCATTGGAAACAGTTAACACTTCCAGTCAAAGCTCTGTTAACCTACTCCCCAGGGTTTCAATGAGATTGAGTTTCCTATAACCTACTTTCTCACTCTCTTCCTCACACTGTAGTAAACATGCACATCTTTCAAACTCTTCCTAAATATTTGTTTGGCTGAGAGGTGATTATAGTCATGACAGCAGTTGGAAGTCTTCTGGGCTTTGATACTACTACCATCTGCCTCAAGTAACAACAGTTTCTGAGAATGTTCACTTATTCATGCCATAGCAGCAAGCCAATTTTGAATAAATATTCAGAGAAGGCAGCTTAAGTTATATGCCTGTATTTCACTCACTGATTTTTATTGAAGCAACAGGTATTCTCAAGAAGAAAATAGCAGAATGATGTCCAGATTGTGCTTTTATTGTTTTAAGTGAGTTTCCAAAACAATAAAAGTCTTCTGCTAGTCTGGAATGGTATAATAAACAAACACAATGGTTTGGCTCCAAACCTGACTGAAAAACTGAAAGTAATTCTGAGTGAGTGAGCAGCTGAAATTTAATCAACAAGCAAATTCAGCCACCATCTGAATCCAAATGCAAATCTGTATACATCTGAGGGTTATTGAGAATATAAGGAATAGAATGACAAGAATGACATAGGAATTGCTTGCAAAGTCAGTTGTTGAAAATTAAAAAGAATAGAGTAAGTAATATTTATTTAAAATACAGCTATCAAAAAGCAGTAAGTTAAAAACTTTATCTAAAGACTGACAGAGATGAGTACAGTTTAGGGATTCAGAACGGTTTGTGCAGGTCAAATAATTTCGTTCTCTGGGTGATATATCCCAGAGAACTAAATTATTTTTTGAGGTAATTTTAAACTGTTAAAAACCTAAAACCATAAAATCATTGCCTTTTATTTCTATAGCAGCTAAGATCTGATGAACTTAGGTTCCTATAACAATGTACCCACAAAACTGACTTGGAAATAAATTATATGAATAGCAGAAATTTCAAGTTTCTGTGTGCAGATAGAAGAGAAACAGTTTCTAATTCTGTACAAACTCCATTTTGGCTTGTATCCCCTTGTCTCAAGTTTTCAAATTGCATTTTATTTTATTTGTTTGTACGTTTGTTTAATTTTTATTTGCTCTTTTACATTGCATCTAATTCCTGCTGAGTTCATGAGCTAGATACCCATGAGAAGGCTCCTGGGCATCTAGGAGCCTACATGTCAATCCATTAACAGGTTTTCCCTTACAAAATCCTCAAGAGTATTTCAGTCCTTTTTTGTCCATTGATGCAATCTACTTATGCTAGGCTCTTACACATGAAGATGGAACATTTCAGTGTTTGGGGGATTAGTCCGGGGTTTGGGAATTAAGGTTTCAGTTTCTTCCTTGATCCTGTTAATATCTGAAGCAAAGCAGTTGGTCTTCCTGTGACCCAGGGGATTAAAATAAGCATCTGGATGCTACACTCCAATCCTTTCATATTTAAGTGTCTCAAAGAATGGAGCCATTATATTGTGAGAATAATTCAGCATCAGATAGGAAATACCTAATATTTCAGAAGAATCTGATGATTTCCTGAAGAATATGTTCATGCTATAAGAAAGGATGCAGACTTCCCTCATAAACCTTACCTTCTTCTGTCTTTTTTTATCTGGAAATAGTATTAAGGGAAGTGGTTGGGGGAATCCAGTGTGAAGAGAGAAAACAAAATTGTGAGCACAAAAATTATTTTTGAAAAAACCTAAGCCCTTCTGTTGCTTACAGTAAAACAACCCAGAAAGAAAGACAGTTATCAGAAGAGAGGCTTTGTGACACAAAGAGGGTCCAACTGCATTTCAAGCTTTCTTATCTATTATTTTATTTTGGTAACCCAGGACATGAACAGAATTTGTGGTCAACCTTAGCAGAGAACATGCTGATTTTATGCCATAAATAAGCACTGTAACATTTTTCATCAGAAGGTGAGCTGGACTTTCTTGGATTACAGTACCTCTCTCCTGAGGTAATTTCACTGGAGGTCTGCCCCGTAACCCAACAGCAGAAGTTCCCATTGTGTGATGATAGTCTATTTAAATTAGAAAAAAAAAAAAGAAAAAAAGAAGAGAGGAAGTCTAAGCCGTAAAAATAATCCACTTTATTTCATGAAGGTCCAAATATTGTCCACTGCTTGTGTACAGCTTGGTCATTGCAGCTATACACTGGACAGCATGGTGGAGGGTAAATCTACCTCCCTGTCATAGCATGATTTTAACTTTTGTTGTCAAATTGCAGATTGCCTTTCAATAGTCTAGTATGGTCAACAATAGTAAAGTAGCTGAAATATCAGAAAACTCAACATGAGATGAAAAACCATCTTTAGGATGCTGAACAGTGCCTGAGTATCTTGTCTCCATCAAGTTTGTGCTGTCATGTCCATACTGCTCTGGGTTATTGGGCCACTTAGTGGGAAAACTAACTTAAATATGTCTGTGCATTTTCCCTTACATATTGAAATTGTCAGTCTGCTCATTCAGAAGAAAATAAGTATACATAATGGTTTCTAGGAAGATAAAATTTACTTTGTCTCTGTTCTCTTAACCCAAATAAATTTCTAGCACCGCTAAAAATAAAAAATAATATGTTGTCAATATACCATTTCTATGTTCCCTCTGAAGAAAATATTTCAAATCATTGTGCTCTCTCAGTCTGCTGAAGTATAAAATTAAGGAATGATTTGACAAAATATCCCTCCTAAGTTGGAGAATAAAGCAAAATCTGATGGATTGAGTTTACTGGGTTTTCTTTAAAAAAAAAATTCATTCAATATATTTCAAATGAAAAAAACCCATGTATGTAGTTAGATTCAAAGACCAAATGTGAATAAAGTTTAAGGGATTTTATGTTATATTCATTTATGCTGTCCATTTTACTATCTGCTAGCTCTCTACTACTTTTTTAGGTATGCTGCCTAATTGCAAACAAACCCTAGACAGAGGAGGAAAGGCATTAATTTTCTATTAGGTTTGTGTGAACAGGCAAGGGGAAATGGAAAGTCACATGCTGCAGAAAAGTTTGCTTCAGGAATTTCCTCTTGATTATATGTCAAGCAGTACACAGAGCTCATCCTTGAAACAAAAACAGAGGGAAAATATGTTCACATGGGTGCATTTTTGACTTGAAAATGTATTTAAATGTTTACATTGAAGCCTTTTGCAGATATTTGTTGTATAATACACAATCCCCTAAAATTATATCCATTTAAAAGATTACTCTTTAGAATAGCATCATTCTGATGTAACTTTCATAATTGCAGCTCTCTGTAACATTTAATGTTTAACTTTTTTTTTTTAATAGCACCATGTTCAGTAACAGATTGCAGTGTAGATTGCACTGCTGCTCTACAGGCAGTTAAACACTGATAAGCACACAGCTGAAAGTTTTTAATAACATTTGCTCATTTGTCTGGTTTTAATTTCAAAAATAAACTGTGTGATTTCAACCCAATTATTTGCTTTTTCATGAAATATCCTAATTGGTTTAGAGAGCTTAATGTATTGGTTAATTGAAATATTATCTCATATTAACAAATTCTATCAGATGCCCAAGAAGGCATCATTACACCATGTAAAAACAAAATGAAGAAGAAACTAAGCAAAGATCTGTGGAATGTATATTTTGTATCCTACAGATATTCCTAGGTCGTTCAAACTTCATAAGAACCTTTCAGTCAAGCTATGAAACCTGTGGGGTGTTATCCATGTTAGCATTAGCAATAAGAAATCTGAAAATTATTATATTCCTAGGTTTTCAGAGATCTGTTAGTAGTTGTTACTAACTCATATAGAAGCTTTTTTTTTTTTTTTTTGGTTGCTTTTCCGTGTTCATGTTCCTATTTCTGAGATTATTAGATTGTAAAAAAAGACTTGCTGTGTGGTTACATTTATGGAATACTAGGATCCAGGTTTCTGATCCTACATATAAATATGCAGTGTTGTACATGCCTGCTCTGCTGACGTGTAGCCCAAGAAGGCTTATGAAGTGCATTCCACACTGCTAGTAGAATGAAAATTCAATGCAATCCCAACAGTGCCCTGGGTTTTTGGCCACCTGGATCTCTTGCCCCTTCCTCAAGCATGGCTGGGTCAATAATGTACCAGTTTATTTTTTCAGGTGCAAAGATGTCAGTTTTTTATCTAAACACCAGAGTTTCACATACAGTTGCAATAGCAGAAATTTGTTTATGTTTTCTTTTAAAGCAATTGCAACTCCATAGTTACTTTAACTCCATAATCATAGAAAAAACTCCTGAGTTTAGGTGTAGTCCATATCAACACAGGTAACCAGGATTTTTTTTCCCCTGCAGATATCCCTTATTAACTTTACTGACCTGACTGATTTCTTGATTTCAAATGCAAACAATTGGTAGGAAAATATTATGGGAATCTAACAACTTCTGTTTCCAGAAATGTCCTATATAACTGCTGCACCCAAAGATATATTTCCAACAGCTTTAATACACTTAATTCCAGGGAATAATGTAGGGGAGTGGCATCAGCCTACTCATCCTCTGCCTAGCCAGTGCCCTACATTTGGAAATACCTGCTACAGTCTCCTGGGAAAACAGAATGCTTGGCTAAGGAACAGGAAAAATTTCTGTAAGATCTTTAGTTGATGGCATCTGATACAATAAAAAAATGAAGGGTGAATTTCTTCATGATGCAGAACTAGCACTATAATTTCCACTGATATTCAGCAAAATAAAAAGGAGATAAGCAGATGTTATTTCTCTGATATGAATATACCTTTGGGTTTTCACAAGTACTTTCAACCTTGAAATGTTTTTACCTCTCAGTGTGAGAGGACAAAAAGCAGAAATTTGTTAACTAAATCTATATGAAGATGCAAATGAGAAAAAAATGAGAGAAACTGCTGATTGTGGTTTGTGAGTGTTGAATATTTATAACTAAGCAAAAAATTAATAAATATTATAAACAAAATCATCCCCTGAGGAGAACATATGGAAGAAGGAATAGAAAGTCATAGTTAGTGAAAAAGGAGAGGCTGAGATACAGAATCTGATATATGCATTTAATCAATTGTC
Source organism: Agelaius tricolor (assembly GCF_023055355.1). Classification (NCBI taxonomy): domain Eukaryota; kingdom Metazoa; phylum Chordata; class Aves; order Passeriformes; family Icteridae; genus Agelaius; species Agelaius tricolor. The sequence continues at coordinate 19,929,544 of NW_027269262.1, read as the reverse complement.
AAACAATGAGACCAGTACCCAGAGTAATTTGCAAACACTGATTTAGGTAAATTTACATAACTCAATAGCTATTTAAATTGAAAAAAAAAAGAAAAAATATTAGGAACTGATTAGTAAAATTAAAGTAATATAAATTATACATATCACAATTAAGCATCAATCCAATTATCATAACAAAAGAAATTTTGTCAACTGACAAGCATAAGAAAAGATTGAAATATCTCTCTCTGTCTTCAAGAAGACAAAGCACTTACATGATTTCCATTATTAAACTAAAACTGTATAGTTAATAATTTATCAACTATAAGTTTATATAGATTCAGCATACATTCAAAAATATAATTAAACATAGTTCATATTTAAAAATCTCAAAGGGATATACAGACAATTTTAAAACAGCATATTAATGAAAAAATATTTTAAAGTCAGTATAATTTGAATTTAATTTTTATGTATATATCCCTTTTAATGAACACTCTCATCTTTCTTAATAGCACTTACACTAATATAAGTATTGTGCTCCACAGGCAGAAAGGGCAAGAATCTCAAAAGTAGAATCCTACAATGGGATGGAATATCTCCTTATTTAAACATGACCATTTTCTCAGTCTAAGGGTTTTTATCCATGTTCATGATCTGAAGCTTTCTTATTGCCAGTATAGAGAGATAGACATTTATAAGGCAAGTTCATCTCACACTAAAAGAGATGTCTAAAGTCAGTCAGATGACGCATACCTTAACAACTTTTTTCCCTCTGCTAACTGTGATCTTTCAGATGTATATGCTTGGTTTACCAAGCATATACATATACAAGCAGCCACCACAATTAGCCCATCTGTTAGGAATACATAGAAGAGCAGGACATATTATCTTCCCCAAAATCTTTTCTCAGTAATGCAAAAAATCCCGAAACTCAAGCAAATCACAAAAGCAGACAAATAACCCCAAAAACAAAAAGGAAGAAAAACATATTTACAGTTGAGGTTTCTTTCCATTTATCAAAATGGAAAGAAAAAAGAATAAAATATAAAGAGAATCAAAAAGTCCTGAGGCGTTCGAATATCATACTTGTACATTGCTACTACTCTGCTCTTATATTTTCATTTTAATAATTATTTCTTCTAATTTTATATTTTTTTAACAACATGAGTATCATTGTTAAAACATAAGATCTTTTATAGACACTGCTGGTATTGAGTGAATTTATTGAAATTTTAAATAAATATTAAACATATGTAATTTGTGAGTGACTGTGGAGGAAGCTAAGCATGAAAGAAACCTGTAGCCAAACACAATATAATATATGCTTTGGCCTTGAAACTGATGAAATTTGATATTTTATGGCTCTGTTCCAATGAGATATTCTATGATTAAATGAATTAATTGCATGTATTCATTAGGTAAACAGAGGCATGACCACATCAAACTATAGAGGAATCTTTTCAAAATAATTGTCAGCCTCTTTCACGTGCTCCCAAAAGTTCATTCTTTTCGAATCCATATTTTCAAGCTTTTCCTATAACCATGAAGGCTAGAAACGTCTTTTTTCATTTCAATTCTTGCCAGCATGACAGGAAACAGTTCAGGAAGAGGGGCCTGTGAACCATGTTAAACTCCTCTCCACCCAACTACAAGCTTTATCTTCCAGGGAGTTTGTTCTAGAAATCTGTAGGCACTGTTGGCACATTTTCAGTGGCTAATAGTATGGTGTATTCCAGTACTTAATCTCCACTGTGAAATCCCATGATACCTTGAACACTCTTGATCACAGGAATGAGATGGGAATCAAATGAGAAAAATACAAAATGCAGAAGTGCAAAATGTTTTATTCAAAAAGATTATTTTGCTGTAACAGAACAAAACAAGTAAATAAAAATAATATATAGATACACAGAATATTTAATGAAAGAAATAAAAACAGAGTGTCTGCTTTTAATTTTTTTTTCTTGTATTGACTTAGGTGTAAAAGTAGCAACAGTTAAATTCTTAATGAATTTTAAACTTTGACATGGCCAGCCTGGAAGAGATGAATCTCATTCAAGTTTTAAACGTTGAGTTGTGATGACTTGAGAACCTTCTCACATGTCCCAGTGAAAATTTCAAAATTAACTTAAATTTATTATTAGAGGAGCTAACCTCAGGACAGACCCCTTAATTTATTTTCTAACTGCATTGGTTACTAGCACGATGGAGTCTCAATGCAAGACTAGAAATCCTAGGAACTGCTAAAAGGTCTACAGTTAAGTCTTCAAAAAATCTTCCAGGGTGCTTATAAGCAGTCTGTCTCGAGGTGTGTGGCAGCACCCCAGGTGCCTGGCAGTGACTGGCTTGGTGGGTATGCTCAGAGAGCTGGTGTTCCCTCGGGAGCAGAGGGTAGCTCAGCAGCACTTGGATTGCACTTCGCCATGTGCTGTGTGGAGCACATGAAGGGCAAATATACTACTCTGCTCTTAAATCCACTCTCAGGACACAGGACAGCACAGCCAAACTCACAAGCTCTCTTTACCAAAGCATCAGCTTTCACACCTATAAAAGTGAAAGATGTGCTTCAAGTGGCATAGGCACAGAGCTGAAAGCCAACCAAGTAATCTGGAAATGAGATACTCAAGCTATCTGGGGGGAAAAAAAGCCAGATTAAAAAGCCTATACATAAATCAGGAAAGAAGGGGAAGAAGTGGACCGCAAAGGATATTATCAATAATTAACAAACATATTTCAATGACACAGGCAGCAGAACATTAATAATTTTTTTTCTTTTGTTAGTGCCAATTTAATATTGTTTATGGATCCATAGATTTTGCATTGTTTCTGGCCATACATCAAAATTTTCAGTGTATACCAAAATTGAGCACCAGCTAGCCCCTTTAAGAACACAGTTAAAATCATATCCTTGCTCTAGGTGTTAGGTGCCACAAAGTGATAAGTGTGCCTTTATTTTTAGCACTTATGAAAATATATTTGTAAACAAAGTTATGTCTGGGAGCTATGTGGGCAAAAGACATGCAAACTGACTGATCTCAACTTCTTTCGTGGGAAAATTGCTGAATGCTGGTGAAGTGAAAAATTGAGAAAAATGCAAATGCTGTAAAATATTTCCTATCTGCTTGAACCAGCAGCAGAGCCTTCAGTGGTTAAAGCATGTCTATTGTCACTGAATGCCAATGGGAGTGCTCTGTAATTTGTTTGCACTTGTGAAATAAAATTTACATTTTCAGAATAAGGAGTGGATTCTATTGTTCTTTTAAGACAAGATCCCAGTTATGAATTATAACTCCACAAGGCGTAATTCTGCCTAGACTCTTTTCAATGCTGACATGCAACTTGTAAGAAATTCAAATGTACTGATTATAATAGCAACAACACAAACACTTAAACCTCTATATATACCTCTTTCTAGAGTACACAGCCTCTTTCTCAGTTGAAAGATACCAGCCAGTGGTTCTGAAAGAGATAGAAAACTGCATCGTGGGATGCATGAAATTCAGTGTAATCAGCTGGTCAACAAAGTTGATTATCCCTTTCTATCCAGCAGTGGTGCATCCTCATTTGAGTAATGTATGCAAGTCTGGGCCCCACAATTTAAGAAAGTTGTGGAATTCTTGAATTTGTCCAGAGAAATGCAACAAGGCTGGTAAAAAATTTGAAAATAATTCCCTATGAGGAGCAAATAAGGACTCTGGGCTGGTCTAGTTTGGAAGAAAGGAGCTAAGGGATGACTTGATTGATCTCTGCAGCTTCTTGAGGAGGTAGAGGCGAGAGGGAGGTGCTGAGCTATTCTCCCTAGTATCCAGTGAGAGGATGTGTGGATATGGTTCAAAGTGTGCCAGTGGAGGTTAGGCTGGACACAAGGAAACATTTCTTTACTGAGAGGGTGGTCAAACTGTGAAGCAAGTTTGTTAGAGAGGTGGTGAATACCCCAAGTTTGCCAGTGTTGAAAAATCATTTGGATAATGGTTAAATTGCATGCTTTAACTTTTGGATAACCATGAAGTGCTAAGACAGTTGGACTAGATGATCATTGTTCTATTTCAACTGAAATACTTTATTGTATTCTAAATGATATTAAGGAATATGATTAAGTTGTCCTTAGTCGCTTTTGTTCTGGTATCTTTGACAAGAGCATTCATCTAAATCAACTCGTTTCCTTTAAATTGCATGGTGTGCATGTAAAAGTCATACAAGGTTATAGTTAGTACTTATGTAGATCAACACTAAATTTTCACCCCAGGGACACATAATCTGACATTTTCAGTAGATTTATAGCATTAAAAATTAGTTTATTAAGGTAGTATAAGATTGTAAGTCTATATACAGTATCAAAGTTTCATGCTTTGAAATGGTCTCAGCATCTGATGTTTCAAAGAACTAAAAAAATTTTACTGTACATAGAAGACAGCATGAAAGACTCATTTGTTACAGGGAAGGAGACACGGATTGAAGGATGTGTTGCATAATTAGAAAGAAATGTGATATCAGTGTTATGAAGTGAGTGGAAGTTAAATGTTCCTATTTTCATGAGGTTACTGGTTCAGGCTTTTTGGTAAAAGACTATTTAGGATTTTTGGTATTAAATTAAATTAAATTAAATCATCATGCTTGCGCCAATGTTCCTTCATATATGGCAATTATATAAAACACTCAAAAACTATTTGAAGGAGATAGACTATCAGAGAGACACACAAATCCGTTAGTAACCTTTTATTTTATAGAAAAAAAAGAAGTAAATTTGTTTTATTATATACAAACTGAAAAATTAACCCATATAAGGTGATATTATGCAGGCTGAAGGCATGTAAAATGAAACAGTGATGTCTTGACTGTAGTGGGAAGCATAACTTACAAAAAATCTACTCTGACAGCCAAAATGGGAATCTTCTTAGCCCTTCTTAATGTCCTTTTGCCAGCATATTGAAAAATTTCAGCCATGGTCTATTTTGAAAAGTTCTATTTCTCTTTAGCTAGTACAGCTCTGTTTCCTTCACTAGGACTGTATGACTAATAAGGATTTGAATTACTATATTATTTATTTCTTAGGACATCTGGCCAGGAGACATGTATACAATCCTTAAAGAACTGTAGGCTACTTTTTTTTAATTATTGGGATATTTTAAAACAGTTTAAATATTTAAGAATTCTTAAAATTAAGTATTTAATTATAATTTATAATACATATATATTCTAAATACATATATGCATATTACAGTACCTTCATGTTTCCCAAAATAAGTAAACATTATTTTTATTATAGGGCTAAATTGTATACTTAGCTTGCTTGTTGCAATCAGAGAGGAAGGAAGAGAGCAAATACACACTCCACAGTTGAACCATTCTTTATCAGTATGTACCTGTAGGCTTACCCTGTGTAGACTATGAAATCTAATCTTATTGTACAAAATGACAAATGAAAACCTGAAAAGCTAAGTGTAAAAGGTATTTTCTGTATTATGGGAGTGGAGATGGGGATGGAAGGAGAAAGGTAGGGAGAAAATGTAGGAGGGAAAGATAATTATAGTGTGTAGACAGTGAGGGAAATGTCAAAAAGCACACTGTCAGTCCAAGATTAATAATTGTAGTTTAAAAAAACCCAAGCAACATCTCTCTTTTTTTCTTCTTATCACTCTTAGCTAGAAAGAGTTCTGATTATTTTCTTAATCTGGCAAGAAAAGAAGAAATAATTGTGTTCCTGTCCCTAAGAAAAGAGGAAAACAAATGCTTATATCACCCTTCCAAATGAGATGCTAGCAAGGCTGGAAAGCAGAAATACAGCAATCATGCCAGTACAAGGTTTACTGTGTTAAAAAAATTATTTGCAGCAACATTTGGGAAAAGTGTAGCAGGCTTGTTTCAAATGGGTTATAGTGAGTCGTTTTTAATTTGTATCTATACTAGGATCCAATTCTCAAGTTTCACACAAGATATTACAATTACATTACAAAACCAGCAGGATCCATGGTTTTGACTTAAGTCTGCAAGGTTCAGCTTGTCTTGAAAGCACTGTAATATATTTTGCTTCTACATAAGAAAAAACCCAAACAAACAAAATAAACCCAGATGACTCAGATCTACATAAAGAGATAACTCATTTAACAAAAGTGATGAAAGCAGTTTGCATAATCAAGTAATTGTTCCACCAATATATGGATGTACACTTCTTTGCAAATGGATCTCAGTTTATTTGACTTATTTGATATGGGCATATTTGTGGAGTTGTTAACATGTACATTGATTATAAACAGTGAGAGCATTTAGCATTTTAAATTATTTAATTTAAGCATTTTAAATATTTCAGAAAGATAATATGGGAATAGTGTTGGCTAATGATGTCTGTTCATTCGTGTGTAGCTTTTATTCCTTGACTGAATGCAACATGAAGATCCAGGAGGAAGTCAGAGTGTCTCTGGAGAGCTTGAAAATATTAACTGCAAAGGAGAAGGTCATTTAAGAAATGTTAATTTTCTTTTCTAGGTCAAAATCAGAAAGGTCTGCTTCCTCTTTAGACATGCCAAGCTGTTGTGAACTTACCTGCTTAGTTACATTTCACATCTTACCTACTTTGTCAATTACTAACATGTTTGAGATATAAGCATTTGAGATCTACTCCTAAAGTGCCTTCCTGAGGTCTTAGAAACCCCTCTGTTCGGCCCAACCTTAATTTCAGTCAAATAAAGCCTCATCCTATTTCATGTGACAAAAATATTTATTTTTAAGGAAAGCATTGACATCTTTAGTTTCAAAATTCTTTTTCCAAGTGTCTGTGGTTTTGACTGCATAATGGGCTTGTGAGTAATAAATATAAGCACACACACATATATATACGTATATATACATATGTGTATATATATACATGTGCATAATTCATTCTGCAAATATGAGGGTATGAACTATTTGCCTTGTACATTTACTGGACAGGCATTCAACACCAGCTCATTACTTCTTAATGTGACAGGACTTATCTGGAAGAGGTGATTATTCAATGATCTCATGTTTGCAGCAAAAAAACCTGTGCTTCTTGAGCTGTCTTTCTCCATATATATATATATGGATGGAGATACTGTGTACTAGGTAGCATTTATTGGATATGGTGTGCTGTGTGCTGACCACAATTATTTGCTGTATTATGGTCTCACATTTTCGTCAGTCACAGTGTCTCTGAGTCATCTGAGCTGTAGTATTATCAGGAGATATGATTTTGTTCAGCACAATAATCCTGGCTAACTGCAGTGAAGCACCTGACCACTGTTTTTGCAAACTCAACAGCAGGCAGAGATGAATCTCAATTTTGGACTCCCCTCCCCTGCCTGAGAGGAGAGGCAGTACTTGAATCTGTGCCGGGCTGTGCAGACTCGGGAGGAGTTGTGCCTGCAGACCTGTGATGCCCACTCCTGTTACATCTGCAACTTGCTCATTGCCAAGCCATTCACAAGGAAAGAGATTTGGCTTTTAGTGTGAAATCTGCATTCCAAACACCTGCTCCAATTTTTTTTCCCAGAAAACCAGCAGCCAGGTGGATGCTTATACCTTGTGGGTGGGCTACAGCCATCAAGTCACCTGATGGGTGTCACTGAAAAATACCAGCCCCTAATGCTCAGCAAAATATTCTGGATTTCTCAGAAGTTAAGAAATTCCTCCCTGTCTTCCTTTATTATCATGGATTGTGTGAACAAAAATTAAATAATAGCCTACAAAATTATGAATGTATACGAAGAAAATGGCTACTGATATTAGAAAAAAATTGATTCCAGATTGTCAGTATTGTGGTCATTATGATGATTTATAGTGTAGGTGAGAAGAAAAGGGGGAGGTGTACCTACAAATAAAAATCTTACAGAAATGTGACCTCTGAAACATTTACTGTAAACAACTGTTCATGAACAGTCTTGCATGCATAACTATGAGACAAACAAACCAAAAATTATTACCATTTCAATCAGATTTCAATCAGTTTCAATTCAGCTCAATCTATTTTTGTATAATTATTTTGAAATCCACTCAACTACAATAAACGGTCTACTTGGTCAATTTCTCTGAAAATTACCTTCTCTGCTCTTCCATAGTGCTGTTTGTGATCACATGAATTATTTTCACATAAAAAAATAATTTTTAAATCAGATTTTCAGTGTTAGATTTGATTACCAGTGCAATTCCTACTTTCCTAGCCTGATCTCACAGACACTTCATCAGCTCTTGTGTCTGTCCTTCATTTCTCTGCCAAGGCAGAGAAAATCACAACCACAGGAATGCTTTGCACAGCCTCACCTGACAGCTCACCAGTAGTTTGCTTCAATCGCCCAACAGAAGCAACACCCAGCAAAACTAAAACAAACTGATACAAGACTACTTTTATTTCCCCACTTGATCTACACTGCAATCATCTCTCCTGCTGTGAATTTTCAGGTGGCAGTGTGGGACGTGTTCCCTGTGGACAGGTGAGATGTACACGAGGCAGAAAGCAAGTGTGATAACTCCCCTGTACGAGCCCAGGCAGCTCTCTCGGTACCCGTCAGTGAGCTGCCGAGCTGACACCTTACCCATGGCAAGGCTGTGTCTTCCTACCCATTGCCTGTAGTCAGTGCTTGCATTAGGAGTTTAAGGACACAGTTAGTGGTTGCTGTTCTAAACAGACTTCATACACACCCTTTATTACTCTAGAAGGACAAACACTTTAGATTAAACTCCCCAACTGAAACCTCAAGGTTATTTGGACAGAGAAAATGTCTTTTTAGCAGCTGTTGCATGACACACTCTGTTTTGAATCTCCCAGCTTAGAAGATGGGAAAAGTAGCAAAATGGAACTCACTCCAGCATATATGGCCTTTGTTTAAAGGTTTATTTCTTAACTCCAACTCTTGCTATTAAAAAAAAAAATAGCATGCCACAGGACCAACAAACATCCATAATTTAGTCCAAATGGTTTACAATGGGCATAGGATTTCCACAGATTAAATTTTGACAATACTCAAAAGAAAAAAAAATAGCTTAATCTCACATATACCTGCAAAATGCTGGCAATAGGGCCAGAAAACATTCCAGTCAACACACTGCACAACAGTTTCCTATTTATTGTCTTATAACATTTGCAGAGGGTATATGCCATTTAATGTATTTTTGGCCTGTATTTAGGGCTGCTGACTGCTAACAATGTGGAGAGTCACATTCAACTCTTCTCTTGCTTAGTTGCATAATGTGCATTGCTCAGGGTGCAATGCACTTGGGCAACCTCCACAGCACACCGTTAGCATACCTAAAAATACACCAACTGGCAAAAAGATGTATCCTTGTCCTCTTTCTGTGCTCGTTGTTTATGACATTATTTAGAAATCTAAACATGGAAGCTTGCATTTTGCATTTTTTTTTCCAAATTTGCTGTATTACAGGATTATTATCTCCTATAGTATGCCAAGGAATCCTTTTCTTGTTCTGTATTTCTTTAATCTGGACTTGTTCCTGGCTCTGTCTGGAACAGAGCTTGCTTTCAGAAATCCCTCAGAAGACTTTGTTGCACCAGCCCTTTCTTGCTCATACAGAAAGGCTGCAGGTGTCTGTGCTATCACTTCACTGTCACTGACATGCCAGCAGACACATTCAGCCCATTTTGACATTTCTTTGACAGGCAGGAGTAAAATCCTTCAAAATAAAAGCAACTCTTTCCCCCCCTTCCCTCACTGCAGCAAATTGATTATTTCTTTAATAATAGTGGTGAATTTTTTCCTTAAAATTTTTATTTTCATCAACACCACCAAAAATGAAGAAGGTAAATAAAGCAGTGAGGTTACAGATGCTGATTTTGGGTTTTTTTCTTTATTTTTCTTTATTTTTCTTTTTTTTTTTGTGTCTTTTTTTCCCCCCACTAGATGCATTTGCAGTAAACACAAGCTGTGATACTTTTAGCTTGTTGGTAATAATCCATTCATGATTTGTTTGGATGAGCCAACTTATTTCTAGGACTTTCTGTCCTCACATACTCCTAGCATTCATCCCCCGGGAATTCTGTACTTAAAAAAACTCTTTCATATAATTTCATTAGTACACTTTTCACTAGAGATCTCACCTTAAGCATTTTTAATAGATAAATAGAAAAACAACTTTTCTATACACCCTTGAATTTTTCCCTATACCATATTTACCTCCTTTTGAGGCTAGATCTGGGGATAAATAGTGCCTTTGAATTTCTAAATCAGATATTCTGCAAATTAACCTGTCATTTATGATCCCTTTGAATACATCTGGGAAAATCATCTTCTGTCTCTCCATGGAATCCCAAAGGACTTAAACCACATTTGTATCTCTAAACACAAGCTGGAAACATAAGTCAGACTCCTTTGAAATCCCAGGTTTTTATAAGTTTTCCAGAATAGAACATTAAAGGCAAAAAACAACTAAAAAAACCCAAAAAACCACCAAAAAAAGCCAAACTAAAAGAGAGCTACCTGTGAACTTATAGTCATATATACAATCTGATAAAAAACCATGATTCATTTGATACTTATAAAATAATACTCCACAGGCATTAATGCATTTCATCTTAGCTGGCACATTGGTAGAGAAAGGAAAAGACAAAATAACTCCTGGAGAAAAAGGTTTTCTTTTTGGAGGAAATGGAAATACAAGCTGCTACTAAGAGTTAAAATAGCCCTTTATTTTGCCAAAAGGCTGCTCCTATTCTTCTTGTATTGTGTTGGTCCCCAGAGCAGGTAAAATGCTTTAATATAGGTTGAAAATCCAGCTCATGCCAAGCTGCCTATGATCCCCTGTGTCCCAGACAGGTAATGCACAAACTCACACCATGATGTCTCAGTGTCCATGCCCAAGCCTATGGCAATTGTGTGGAATAAGGTAAAGAAAAGTCAGAAAACCAACCTGAATCTGAGCAGTCATTCAATTATCCACTCACACAGCTCACAGATCTTTTCACAGTATATTTTTCATGCTGAGTCCTGAAAAAATGCAATAGTTTTTTTTTAAGCATGTGTTCATTATCCTTGCCATCGATTGATACAACAAAGATGTGTGGGAGGCAAGGCTTCTAAAAAACAAGGTACCCTTCACCTAGTAAGTAGCCACAGTCAGGCAAAAAGATGTTTAAAGTGCTAAAATTGCATGAAGGTTCAAAAGGTGAACCAAACCCAAAAACCAAGTCAACAAAAAGATAAACAAATTAAACGAAACCAAATCATATGCACACATAGCACAAACAACCACCAGCAACAACAAAATATACAACAGGGAGTGTGGGGAGAAAGAATTATTAGATCACTAAAATGTGGATAGGATTCAGGCAGTCTCAGCCATAAATCACTAGAGACCAGCAAAGTACACTGGAGAATTGTCACCAGAGGTTTCCCAGTTTCCTTTTTCTTCCAAAAGGTGCTCATTCTTTGTGTCATAAATAGAATAACAGGCTGGACCTCTTCTCCAACATACTGCAGCATGAGAGAACTAAGAAAAGAGATACACAGGTCAAAAATGGCAGTTTGGATTGCAAATATCGGCGGCCAGGGGCTATGTACAAATCACAAACGGGACGGGACTGCTGTGGAATGTGCCTTGAGCTGTTTTATTTTTCAGCATCAGTCTCATTACATGGTTATGACAATGGGAAGTGCCACCAGCTCACATCCCAGGCAGCAGACAAAGAACCTAATGTTACAACTTACTTCATAAGTTTTTTGACCAATCATACAAAACAAAAGCCTATTGACAGTAGTTCTATCCAACCACTATAAGCACACCTACCTTTGGTTAAAACAATGCTTGCTTATTTCAAATACAATACCTACTTGTAAGCCTTAAAACACAGTGCACAGAGCTCCATTATTAAGCTTCAAACTTCCTAATATCTTGCTAGATAAACTTTTCTGTAGCTTATGGAGTTATCCTAGACAAGCATTAATACACAGACCATTGTTCTATTTGTCCTTGCTTTTCTACTTTTTAAATAATTTTTCTGCTGACATATCTCATGGCTGCTGCCTAGCTCTAATCACAGTTCTACTGTCTCTGAGGCTTGCCTTTTGCAGCTTTCCCAAAACCCTCTGATTTTGTGGATTCCCACAGCAAACTGAGATTATTGTGTCATGAATGAAATCAGTGATAAATGATAATGAATGGTATGTGGATGTGAAGTCACACTTGCTCTCACTGGTGTGTGCTACAAGTCTTAACCTCATCTATTTTAAGGTGTGCTCCTGGTTTTCAGGTGGAGCTTTGGTGTAAGGACTGTCATTTAGCTTTGAAGCCACAATTTATGCTAGGGACTTTTTTCTTCCCCTTACAACTTCAAAGAGGAAAGATGTTTTAAAGTATCTTGCATACCATAACAGAGGAAAATGAAAACACAATTTTATTTGAAAGTAGAAATACTTGGCAACAAATATATCAGATTATTTTCAAAACCAATCCAGAATGTATTGTAATTTTATTTTCCAAACTGAAATCAATATTCATGGACATTTTTGCATCTGTTATCTATAAAACTTCTTGGAATCAGATTAATGAAATAAGACAGAATTTGGAAAGACAACCCAGAGAGAATATAGCATTTTCCCCAGAGTGTTGCCTGCTCTTAAAGACACTACCTGTCTTAGTTTACAATGTAAGATGTACCCAAAAGCATGTATTCTATCACCATCTTCATAAACTGTTAAAACCAAGTAGAGCAGTGTTCCTCATCTCCTTCGTGAATTATCTTTGATAACTCCAGGGAGATATCTTCTGTTAATGGGCCATTGAGTCTCACTGGATGACTCGAAATTACATCATCCCTTTGTGAGATGCTCTGCCCATGGAGAGGAAAAAGCATCCCTACCTGGATATAATCTGAGAGCTGGAACATCACAGGCAGCCTTTTCCGCTGGATTCCCAGAGGAAGACCAGACCTTTCTACAGGACCATTGCTTCAACAGAGCCACATCTATCACTCCAGAAGGACTGCAGCCACCATTTAATTGGACTGCTACCAACCCTGACCTGTCAGGTTGTTTTCTGACCCTGTCAGTGTTTTTTATACTATTGCATTTATTTTAATTTTCGTATTAAACTGTAGTTCTGACTTGAAGTCTTTCACTGGTTTGCTATCAAACTAGCACACTGCCAAATATATTTTCCTCTTTAAAATACAGTTTTTTAACTGAAGCAACTTACTAGAAGCAAAAACATGTATTTTGAACTTTCAAAAACCTTAATTAACCACCTAGCTACTTAAACTGCAGAGTAATGCTCACAGGAATCAAGAGGATTCTATTCTTATCAGGCGTGAGAGCAGTCATCTCCTCTATAGTATTGCCCTGTTCTACCTGCATATTCCATTCTTGCAGTGCAATAGAATTAATAGTTTCCTTAGTCACACAGGATGAAACACGAATCTGAAAATATGCTAAGAGTTTAGACTGTCCTTGCAATTTGGTACAACTGCTAACTGCACATAATTTTTCCCTAGGAAGAGTGTTCCCAGGTGCACTATTTAAAAACAGTTCCAATAGTTTATGTCATTACCATGTCTCCCTAAATCTGCTCGTTAAGTTGATCAAAAGGTTTCCAATGGCGAGAGCAAATCAAATTCTCTTAAGAAACTCATTCATGAGGCCAGAGTACTAGGTAAAGATCCAGCAATATATTCTTTATTTGCCCTAAATAAGGAAAGGTTAACAGGAGATTTCACAGGGCCAGAACTTCACTTTCCAGCTTCTTAATAGCTTAAAGAGCTGCTTTAGAAAAGGTGATGTTTTTAAAAGAAAAGTTATCACACAGAGTATCTTTCCTCTGCCTACTTTTTCAGCTCCATCTTCTGCTTATCAGATGTCACATATGAAAAATAGTCGTATGAAGATGATGACAAATGAAATCTTTGCCCTAAACTGAGGTAAATTGCTTGTCTTTTTCCTTAAAACCAGACTTCTTTTTTTCATAATCTTGACAGGAATTTTTATATTAGAAAAACTAATTCATGCACAAAAGGCTTAGCATGTGGAAAGATAGCAGAGAGGGGAATCAAAGAGAGATGCAGATGGCTGAGCTGTAGAAATATAATAGAAGAGGAGTAATACAAAAAAATACAGCAAGCATAAAAGATATACAGTAAAATGAAATGCAAATATATAATCAAATGGGAAAGAAAAGGAGAAGTGGACCAACCCCTCTTCAAATATGGTTTTTTTGGGACAAAATCTTCCTGGTGTGCCTACTTATTTATTTGTATCTCACAATATCAGACTGGATTAACTCATTGATGAATCATCAATGTACATAACTTTGTATTCCCATATTCAATAGGGTCAAAAGGATGAAATACCTAAATAATTAGTATTAAAATTTACAGGTTTTTACAAAACCAGACCTATTGTAACCTACAGTACATTAAAGGGAAATCAGGGAAATCATCAAAAGGTGCTTTTTTGTGGTTGTTGGTTTGGGGTTGGTTTTTGTTTGTTTGTTTTATTTCTGTTTAGTCTTTTTGTTGTTGTGTTTGTTTGCTTGTTTGTTTTTGTTTGTTTGTTGGTTTGGCCCACTAAGAACAGAAAAAAATGTGGGAACATTTTTTTATGTGGTGATGCTCTGAGTGCTACTGGACAAGGAGTAACTAGACTAGCTGGAAAATAACACCTCTATTTGCACCTGTGTGAGATGAGGCCTCACCTTGAATGCTGTGTCCAGTTCTGGGCTCCTCAGTTTAGGAAGAACATTGAGATGCTGGATGCATCCAGAGGGCAGCAAGGCTGGTGAGGGGCTTGGAACACAAGCCCTGTGAGGAACGACTGAGGAATCTGGGGTTGTTTAGCCTGGAGAAAAGGAGACTCAGAGGCGACCTTATCACTCTCTACAACTTCCTGAAAGGTGGTTGTAGTCAGATGGGAGTTGGTGTCTTTTGCCAGGCAGCACCTGACAGAACCAGAGGACAGAGTTTTACAGAAAGAGTGATAAAGTTCTGGAATGGTCTGCCTGGAAGGTGGTGCAGCCGCCATCCCTGGATGTGTTTAAAAAAGACTGGATGTGGCACTCAGTGCCATGGTTTGGTTGAGGTGTTAGGGCTGGGTTAGACTCAATGATCTTGTAGGTCTCTTCCAGCCTTGTGATGCAGTGTGAAATCCCCAGACTGTTTCATCATACCAGTACTTGTGTTGACAGCAGTTGATGAGTACTTGACAAGGACAGTGGTTGTTTAAGCTAACACTAAAGTAGAAACTTACACGGAAAAACAGTTTTAAGATCCAAATTCCTTCCTATTTGTAACCGTAGCATGATTTTATGTAGTCAACACCCCTATATGTGTACAATCATTAATAGGGTCACTACAGAAAATTTATGAAATTAGTGAAGATGCATACAAGATTATCTTAAGTCCTGTTGGGTTATTTTATTCCTTTTGCATCATACTGCATTTTCCCTATTCTTATTCCTGTCACATTTCATTGCACTACATTTTAACATATTCAGTTTGTATTGTAACTGGTCTGTTTGCAAAAAAGTTCTCTGTTTAATCTCTAGAGATACCTGTTTCTTTAAAAGAAAATAAAATCCTGTCTAGGATTTGCAAAGAAATGAATAGATATTTTTATTTATTTAAAGATTTTATCAATATAGGAAAAAAAACACTTGGAAATTTAAATTACATAGGAAAGCCTGAATCACTACAGAACACAAAGGTTTTGGATAACATTTATTGCAAGAGGCAAACTAAACAGATAACAGATGTAATAAAAGCAAAAATACACAAAATACAATTTATTCCTCAATGATTACATCAGACTCTTCTCTACAGTACAAACAATAGCCCACAGATCAGGGATCATTAGGAAGCATTTAGCTAGCTCAAGTGCCTAACATAGTGCCACTGTGATTCTCTGCACCCTTAGTGTACAACCAGCTGCTTCTCCACAATGATGTGGGTATTCTCTTGCCTGTGTCTGACAGCCCTGTGAGGATTTTTCAGACAACTTAGAGCACCTTAATTGGCACTGGATATCTCTGTTTGGGCAAGAGAATTGCTGCCCTCTGTCATGAAGCATATCACAGATATGCTTTTACAACAGATGATAGTATCTAATCACATAGACTGGATTTGCATTCCTAGAAGAAGCAATGTAAACAACATCTGTGTTTATAGCAAATGCAGCCTTCATCACACAGCCTAAGCTAAGCTATATATTCTCAGAAATCTCCCATGTTTTAGCTCAGGGACTATGTTCCAGAGCCTGTCTAAGGTCTCCTTAGAAAGCTCTACAGCCCCAGCTACAGAAGAAATAGTCAAGAGTGGGGTACTACCAGAGGGTTTCTTACGAAACTACCAGTTTCTTTTCTGTCTGTATCCTCCCTTCTTGCCCTCACAGAAGTCTGCCCCACTAGTCACCAAAAGGCTTAAGGAAATAATCATTAACTAGTGGGAGCAAGAAAGTGTCAAGTGTGAAATAGGGAAAGAATCAGAAAGTATCTAAGGTGAAAAATTGGAAAAGACATGTTGTGGTGACTCTAACCTGTAGTAATTTGTTTCCTCACCCATGTGTTCCTATATATGTGTCAACATTTGTGCTCTTGATCCAATATAGCCTATTGCAAAAGGCTTGTGTAAACTTCTCTGCATCATTAAGCTATTTATATCAAGGGATGGATAAGAACTAGCAGCATCAAAAATTAATATTTGCTTCCATAAAGAATGCTGGCATCTTCTTAATATTTTTTCTTTGGAGATCGTTATATTTGAAATGGGTGTTCATTCAATATGACATTTTCTGTATGTTTCATTGTTTCTGGTCATTGCAAAGTATTTGTGCATAGGAAGAGTTTATTTTTCTTGTGTTCATTTGCTTCTACTGTCTCATAATCATAACAGAACAATAAAATAGACAAGCATCATAGTTAGTAAGTAAAATAAATTTTAAAGTCTCCATACAGTTTCCATTTCTTCTTAGTGAAACATTCTGAAGCACAGATGAACATACTCTTGTTGGCCATAGAAAAAGTATGGGAATGTTCACAGTCATTTTAGGGTGCAGCCCTTGGTGCTCTGCATGTCTGAATCTCACAACCCCTCCAGGTGATTCATTTCCATAGCAGACACTGTGGTGTATGCAGGATCCTCCTGCTTGTGGGAACCTTTCTCAATCAGATGTGGTTTCCCTGCCTTCCTGAGCAGAGACTTCCATCCACTTCATACCATTCCTCATAGCTAAGAAGATTCCTTAAAAGAAAAGGAAGATGCTACAGTGGCACAGAATCAGCTACCAGTATGCTGAGATGTTTGTAAGTAGGAAATGTTTGTTAGCTCACTGCTGCTGGATCTCATGGAATCATGGAAAGCTGATGCTTCAAATATGAAAAGGAGAACGAGAAAATATCTGGGGAAGCTCATCAAATACTTTGTAATGTTGTAATCTAAAAATCTGAAACAAACTTTTCACAGAAAGAAAGTTATAGTGTCATCACCATGATATCTGTGACCATCTGGCTCTCAGAACTGGCCTGCATTCCAACCACAAATAGCTGAATATTTTAAAGAAAAACTCTGGATTTTGGGCTGTCTCCGTTATTTGGTGTCAAGGACAATCTGTGCTGAAGAGGCCTTTCTGCAAGACTGCTATGTGGCTCCTGAATTATTCTCTGTACACAAGTCAAATCCTTGCTACTGGACAGGAGCCAGCTCTGTGAATGAATGAATGAATGGCTCTGACAACGGCCTTCCAAACCTGAGAGCTGGAGCAGAAAGGTGAGTGTAGAGATATGGGTTATGATATGCGGACATAGAAGGGATGCTATTCTATGCTGAGAGAAGCATCACAAGTAATTTTGGTAACCATTCTAGATTAAGTTGGCTTTTGCTAAGTAGGAGTATGGACAGCATCCAATTTTAATTTTATTTTAACACTGAAATGGTAGTAGTGGAGTGGTTAGTGGTTAAAATCCTCCCATCTCCAATACTTAAAAGATTTATTTCTGACATTATTTACATAATCTAGCAGAGGACTGAAGATTTACCCCATAGCTGCAGTTTAAATACAAGTTCTGAAGTTCCTTACCTCCCTACTTCCTCAACAGTAGTTGAAGTAACTGACCACCAAATCTGGAGCTGCTGTTATATTTCAGCATAAGCACAGGTTTTTCTATCCATCCATCCTAGAGCTAGTGTTTGAAAGTCTCATTATGTGCAACAACTGTTCAAATCCACTTACCAGTTATCCTTTGCTCCAGCCTTTCCATAAAAAAATAAAGATACTGGTAGTTGTATGTGAAGTTTAATCTTTCTTAGAAAGAATAATCAAAGACATCCTGAGAATTCTTTTTTAAGCATTTAGTACATGTTATCCACTGTGATTGTGCTTTTTTGTAATAAAGCTTTCATTGGCATTAGTTGCTGACTTGATAATTACACAGACACAATTCCAGAGGCTGAACTTCACAGCATTTTCCTCTTATGTGATTTATGATCATTGATAATTTCAGTTAGCAAAGGCTGTTCATCTTTAAAGTGATCAGGAGACAAAATTCCAGTCATTTTAATCAAGGAAATTGTCAAAAAGAGAAAGAAAATTAACCTCCGTTTTTCATGTCTGATCACAAGATAACCACAGGGCATCAAATTTCAGGTTATCCTATGGCATTATTATCATCTTCATGCATCAGATTGCTTGGGCACCCTTGTGAATAACAAGAAGTCAGTGATGGTACTGAAATTTAACTTGTTTTTCATTTAGGTAGTAACTCAGAGTTACTTTTAGTAAATACTATTGTCCATTGGATTTCCATATAAAATGCAATAAGCCACATGATGTTTGTGGAGAAAAAATAAAGATTGTCTACAACAAGGTTCAATAAACATTTTTATTACCAGACTGATTTGATTTATTTCTAAATGATTTTTTTAATATTTGCATAAAATGTTTCATGTTTGAAGTTAGCAATGTGTATAAAGTGGTGAATATGAGCTTGTGATGCTTGTATTTTGGGGGATTCTTTTGTATTTTCATTTCTTTATTTTTCTTGGGGCAGTTTTAGACACCTGTTCATACTGATTTATAGCCCCTCAAAAGACAATGAACTGTAATATAAGAAATCTTGCTGTAACATAAATCTGCATGTTTTTTAAAACTACATTGAAATGTGATAATTATAATGAATATTAGGTTAATTAACCTCCTTGTTCTATGTTTATTAGTAATATTTTTCTTCTGCAACTGTCATTATCAGTAAAGGCATAGCCAGTTCATCTGTTGAGTGAGTATCTTTCCACTTCAGTAAAAATACAGAGCATGATAAATTACACAAGACCAAAATGTTTTGAGCTATGATTTATAGACAATCATTTAAAAAGTAAGTAGAAATATTAAATAGTTGTGACAATTAAACAACTATGATTTAATTAAATAAGCGGCTGGATTGTCACATTTACCTTCAAATATTAATCCTCCTCACTAGACACCTGAGCCCAGAAATTTGGTTTAGAAATCTCCCCAAATTCAGATTAGTCTTCAGACAAGGATAAGAGAAGAGTGGGAGAAAGAGGAAAATTATATACAACCTTCCTATATGGGTCAAGGGCAACAGCAAAGAATTTTTTCCTCACATTTCAGTACATCCACTTACTCTCATGGTCAGAAAGAGATACAGCTGGATGAAAAACTGAGTACCAATCAGTGTTGTGGGTTCAGCTTTCTGGGTGTGCTCTCATGTTTCAGTAAAAGAAAAATCTGTTTCAGGAGTTCTGGCAGTGCCTGAATTCCAGCATCTCAAATATTGACAAGTTACCAAATTTGGGAAAGCAGTACTATACCACTTTCAGGTATCCAAGGCAGCAGCAGCACTGAGGGGTGCAGGGTCAGCCCCTGTGTGGAGCAGCTGGAGCTGCCCAATGCCTTACCAAGTTGATTCCAGTGGCTCCAGTGGCCCCACCACAGGCCACAGCTGAACATATCAGAAAAAATATTTGCAGAAACTTATCATCACATTTAAAAATAACATACTCAACAAGTACAGGTATTCATGGGAAAGATAACTTTTCCTGTGGTTAGGATGTATTTTGATTGCCTCTTGAAGCACATTATAAACTTCTACCAGACAATTTTTATAGAAGTTCCTATCAAATTTGTCTTGCCACTGGGTGGTGCACTTTTTTTCTCATCTTTTAGGATTTATTAAATTTTTATGCAAAGGTTGCTGTTTAAGTAGATCTAAGAAGGTCACTCAGTGACAGAAAGGTCTGTATTCCTGCAATAAGGTAAGTGGGAGCCCCTTTTATTTATCACAACAGATGAGCAACAATTAGCAGACTAAGCTTAAATATTTTCTTTGACATTATATTATTTCTTAATAAATAAAACATTTAAAAATAACTAGGAAATTGTTTAAAACCTTTCCATCCTAAAATTTAATATCGTAGGATGAGACGTTCATTAAATTTTGACCAAAATGAAAGTAGTCAGTGACCTGACAGGCAGAATCAGGAGCTGCTCACTGTAGACTATGCAAAGCCGTCATGTCCAGGGCACAGCTTCACATATCTTTCAGGGTTTGCTACTGGTAGGTGGCTGTGGAGCTCGAGTGAGACCACAGGGCTTCTTTCACGATGATCATTGCCCTGGTTCGCTTAGAACACCAAAACAATGCTGCACTGATAAGTGTCAGTTCTCATTTTTAATTGTTTTTACAAGCATCCAACTCTACACTTTCTTCAAGTGCTTGCTTTCTAACTCTAACTGTTTATGATGTTCTGGGTTTTGGTTGTTTTTTGTTTGTTTTTTTTTTTCCCCAAGAGCTGTAAAATGAGAATTGCAAGAGTGCTTGTGAGGGACAAGTTGGTACACAAACACTGACTGTTTCTGAACCCTGCTTCTGTTCCAGAACAGTTCTACTTTATTTTGACAGCCATATTCTCATTTTACTATTTTGATGGAATTTGTGTATGCATGTAATATATCCTGTTTGCTAGCAAGAGGAGTTCTTTGATAGAAGAAATGCAAAGCATAAAGGAAGGATAAACATTTGTCAGTTGTACTCTGCTAATGTAACTTTCACTCTTAAGTCTAAAATTATACGATAGACATATAAAACCTTTCATACACGCATAGTACAGTTATTCATACCGTATCCTCATCTGTGTTCAAGAATGTATAAATATTTGCACTTGTACTTTGCAATTCTCTGCGTATCTATCTATATCTATCTATCTATCTATCTATCTATCTATCTATCTCAACATAATATTGACTATTTCCAAAACCATATATCAGTAATGTCTACACCCACTTTGCCATTTTGTTCTTTCTAGATGTTTTCTCAGAATTGTATTTCAAAGGCTGAGTGTAAAAACCAATACATATATATATATATACACATATAAGTGAACAAAGTACCGTTTAATTAGTCAGGTTTACATTTATCATGTCTAATTTATCTGAGCATGTACAAAAATTTATTTTGGTAACTCCTTTCCCCATTAGAAAATGATGTGCAGCACTAAAATTTTCCAGAGAAAATGTTTATATTGAAAATCCTTTTAAGGCTATGGAAATGGCAGTGTACCACTCTCATGCTTTAGCTCTGACTGACAGCTCAGTCCCATGATCTCTTTGCTCACTCTCCCCACAGTGGGATGGGGAACAGAAAGACAAGGTAAAACAGAGAAAATGTTGAAAAAAAAGCAGTTTAATAGGGAAAGCAAAAGCTTCACATGCAGACAAAGCAAATGAAGGAGTTCATTCATCACTTCTCATGGGCAGGCAAGTGCTCAGCCTTACCCAGGAAAGCAGGACCTAATCACTCATTATGATGACTTACGAAGACAAATGTCATCACTTTGAACATACCCCCCTTCCTTCTTCCACCAGCTTTATATGCTGAGCATGATGCTCTGTAGTCTGGAATGTGCTACGGTCTAGCTGAAAAGGCAGTGTTAGGTTATACATTGGACTCAATGATCTCAAAGGTCTTTTCCACCCTCTTTGATTCTGTGGTTCTGTGAATATCTCTTGGGGCATTTGGGGTCAGCTGCTCTGGCAGTGTCCCCTCCCACCATCTTGTGCATTCCTGGCTCCCCCAATGATGGGTGGTGTGAGGAGCAGAAAAGGCCTTGACTCTGTGTAAGCCCTGATCGACAATACCTGAAACACCTTTGTGTTATCATCACTGTTTTCAGTACCAATCCAAAACACAGCCCCACACAAGCCACTGTGAAAAAAATAAACTCTATCTCAGCTGAACACAATACAGACACAAAATTCTCTATACAGCCACAAAATTCTTACCTGAGTGTACCACATTCAGGCACGTGAGAGATGTTTTTTGCTTTAAAAGAAAATGCAAAGTTTGATAATGTTTAACAGGCAGGACACATTTTTGCACTTTAAAAATCCAAGACTTTATTTCTGGGTGTCTAACTTTGAGGATTCTTTTTTCTGTCAGCATATTCCACTTTACATGGAAAAATCATGGACTCTGCAGTGTGCTTAGTGTTCATAAATAAACACCATCTACCATCAGTGGCAATCATGTTGAAAGTTGGATCATGAAAATGCTGACCAAAAAGAAGCCCAACTGCAATTATCAAAAATAAAAATAAGACGTGAGTGCTGGGTTTTGGTAAGTTTGGTTTCATTTTATTTGGGAGGGTGTTGTTCTTCTGGTTTTTATTTTCCGCAACAAAATCTACCTCTCAAATTTTTCAGTGGGAAAAATAAATAGGAAGGAAGATTAAAAAAAATAATTTTTTTGCCTTCCAAGATCAATTCTGATGTTCCAAGATCACATTCAATAAGGCACATTCTGTTGTCAGTGTAATGACAATTCTTTGTTCATACACAATCTATACTTTTTCTTTTTTTTAGTAAGTTTTCCTTTTTAAGTTGGGATCAAAAGTATTTACACTGTGATTGAGGACTGGTTGGTTTCACAACTTGTGAATTTAATGATGATCCATGTGAGTAATTACAGTATAACATTTATTAATCGTAATTTGTGGTTCACTCATTCAAGCAAACACTGCAGTTCATGGCAGTGTCTCCTGCCCATTTCAAAATGGAAAAAGGGGATTTCATTGCTGTGGTGGTTCAACTTTAGCTGCATGCCAGTTGCCCACCAAGCTGTTCTATCCAAGCTCCATCTAACCCATCCACCACTGTCTATTTCAAGGAGATTTCACTTTCATGGCTCTCTCAATTGCAGCATGTTTCACTTTCATGGAGAATCTGTGTGATGGCCTCCATGGTCAGGCCCATCTCTTGATCACAAGCCCATCTCCACGTGGCACAAAGTAAAGTAGCAGGAATGACATGAACCCAACAAAGAACGAATTTTGTAAGGAGCAAAGAGAACATGATGATAACCCCAGCTCAGCCAGTGTTGTTGCCCAAGGCTCAAGTGTGCTCTTTTCCTGCCCTGACTACCCATCCTGATGAAATGAAAGTCATGACCTGTTTCTGAATATCTGGTGATGTGGAGGAAGCCCATGAAATGGGAAAATAGTATTTATCTGTATAAGGATGGATGGTAGTAGTTAATGACAATGTATAAATCAGTATGGTGAGTAGAGAATAAACCATAATAAACCATTTTTTCTCTTTTTGTTTTTGTTTATGCAAATTTTGTTTTCTCTTTCATAGACTGCTTTATCCTAACCTATGAGTCATTTTCCATCTCTCCCCTGTCTAGCTGGGAAGGTAAGTGATAGAGCAGCTTGGTGAGCACTTGGTGTCCAGTCAAGGTCAAACTACCATAACTGTATGGAAAAGACTATCTTGACAGCATTTCCATTTGTCAAAAAGACACATAAATTGATTTGGTTTTGGTTTTAAAATGAATATGCCAACCATATCTGATAATGTCTAATAAAATAATAATTCTTATTCTAAGGAAAACTAATTAAAATATATACTAAATTGGGGAGTTAATTCCTTTCTGTGAAGAACACAAAGTAGGATTCTGTACTGAAAAGGTTATATTTCTAATGAAACAGCATGTTACAATTTCTTGTGCATGTCTGTTGTGCAAATGAGGAAGAAACATTTAACCAACCTATAAATAATTAGAAAAACATAAAAATCATACCAGTCACAACAAATGTTAAGCATTCTGCCCAATATGTCAGGATGCATCTAAATTGCATTTCAATGCCTGAGATAAAAAACCTTAAAACAAGGTCTTATTATGGGAATACATAAACAATTCTACTCTGTGCTGCAATAACAGGGTCAATATTTAAAGCCATAATTAATTGACAAATTAAATAAAAATTATGTATTGCTCATAAATGTGACAAAATTCTAGCCCATGCTGTTACATTTGAAAAGTAGTGTCCTTCTTGGGTTGATGAAGAGGATAGACTGGGGAAGACAGCTTATTTAGTCTTTACTTGCATTTTGTGAGCTCTAAGAGGGGCTACTTTATGTGGGTTATGGCATGCATTGAAAATCATGGTCTGCACTGTGTTGGAAATGCTTTTTTATCCAAATCCTCAGTAAGATGAAAATGTGAAATTAATATTATAGAGAAGTCTTGGAATCAGGCTGCCAGACCTGCTCCACAGCAATTGCTTTAGCTCTTGGGTGTCTATTCCTGGGCCCTAAACACTTCCCAGAGAGATATTTTTCTGTCTTCTTTTCTAGGATATAGGTTAGGTTTTTCTCCAAAGATCCATTCTATTTGCCTGTAGAAAATTTTGGTATGTGAGCCTGTCATGCTCCAGAACAAAAGAAAACATTTAGGAAGGACCTTTTAGGAAGTGAAAGGTATCCAGGTGGGACTCAGAACAACCTCAAAAAACAAAGTGAAAAATCTACACAGAGTGACATGCAATTGTTGCTTGACTCTAACTGATCTAAACCCAATCTTTTGTTTGCAGATATCAGGTCAGACTTCGCTTCAGTGAACTTCTGATAAAACAGCAAAGTGCAGAGGAAAGAATATTGTCAAGAGGCTGTTAAGATGCTCTGTTTCCAGAATGGATCTCCTGCTTCCTGAACCTTTGCAAAGATTAAAGCTGATTACAGTGAAGTAAGTCAGTTATCTCAGCAGAATCAGTAGGAAAAATATAAACAAACGTGCTGGTTTGGGCTGGGGTAGAGTTAATTTTCTTCACAGTGGCTGCTCTGGGTCTGAGTCTTGAATTTGTGATGAACGCAGGGGTAATAACACAGAGATTTTTGTGTTGTTGCTGAGCAGGGCTTACACAGAGCCAAGGCCTTTTCTGCCTCCCATACATGCCACAGACATACATGTCAAGGATGTTGGGGGTACTTGGGAGGCTGGGAGGAGAAACAGCCAGGACAGGTGACCCAAAGTGACCAAAGGGATATTTCAGACCATGTGACATTACATTCAGTATATAAAGTGGAGGAAGAAGGAGGAAGGGGGAATGTTTGGAGTAATGGTGTTTGTCTCCCCAAATAACTGTTACACGTGATGGAGTCCCGCTTTCCCAGAGATGGCTGAACACCTGCCCACCCAGGGAAACAGTGAATTAACTGCTTGTTTGACACTTGCTTTACCTATTAAATTGACTTTATCTCAAACCATAACTTTTCTAACTTTTACCTTTCCAATTAATTCTGTCCCTGATCCTACTGGTGGGGAAAGTATGTGAGTGATGATGTAGTGCTCGGCTGCTGGCTGGGGTGAAACCATGACAATAATAAGTCATAAAAATAATAGGAAATATCAAGAAAGACACAGAGATCTTGTTTTGAAAAACACTCTCATGTTAATGCAGAATTGCAGAATCAAAACTTGTATGACATTTGGTAAATTTGTACAGGTTAAAATATTGCAGCATGCAAATTTGAGGTGGTGAACTTGTTTAACGGATTGCCTAAAGAAAATATACATAACTGTTTTCTATTACACTGATTAAAGTTTAGATTAATTAAATCATTAAAAAAAAAGGGAAACATGGCATCTCATTAAAGGCTGAGAAATAAAATATTTTGCAATTCAATTTCAAAAGCAGGCTGTTTTGATCGCCAAAGCTGTTCTTGAACTATTTCTTGTTGTGGCTTAATGCATTGCTGTGTAGGAGCTGAAGAGTAAATGGTGATTAAAGATGACTGAGACATTTTTCAGTTCATTGTTTTCCTCAGCAAAAGGTTATCACAGATAAGAGTTTCAGTCCTATGCTGACAGTCATTCCCAAGCTGGAACAGATGATCATTTCTAAAAATCAATAAAAGTAGAAATCTGGGCATTGACTAGACTAATATTGCAGGCTTGGCTTGCAGCTCCTTTAGTATTTCCAGTCAATTTATTAGCAGGTAATGGCACTGTACTCTCTGCAGTTCTCCTGAGCAATTTCACCATATCTCATCAATCAATCTGTCAATGCATTTTAGAAACTCTACATATTTCTCATATGATTGCCTTTCACAATAAAGTTGCTAGAACATTCATTCATTGTCTTCCATTAAAGTCTAAGGACGTCATTAGGATAACTTCCGAAATCCTTCAGGATATTTGCTTTCAGATAATGAGTATTAAATGCCAGCAGACATTCAACACATGATAAAAACTCTGGGCTGTGGAAAGAATGCAGAGAGGATAATGAATTTTAGAGAATGATTCCTGTGAGCAGCATTCATTTTGTTAGATTCTAGTGAAAGAATATAGAGAAAGCTTAAGCTGTTTTGTGTGGAACCTGAAAAGTTCTATTAAAGTAATATTTTCAAATATATTGACTCTGCATGAATCAAAATACTGATTCTTTTTGAAACAATTTAGGAAATTATGTATATAATTTTTTCTGAACTAGTATTTTCAGTTAAAATTGGAGTCAACTTTTGGCTGCATGATTTATTTATATCTTTTTCTTTTTCTTTTTAGAGGAAAACAATGTTAGTTTAGGCAGTGTACCAGACAAATTTAATGACTTCTTGGCTATAACAGATTCACATTCAAGCAAGCAGAAGCTCACACCTGTCCCTAGCTGGTCTGCATAGATGAGTCAATATTTCCCAGAACTATGCTGTATGTAAGACATCTTTTTCATTAATTATGAAGTCTGGCTTGCAGCCCTCATGGAGGCAGCCATAGTAGAGTACAAAGGTCTTGGTTTCCGCTCATGCTACTTTTCCTACAGATATAACAATACCAAGAAACACACAGCAAAATATTTTTTATAAAATATATTTGAAATTAAAAGGGACCTGAAAGTTAAAGATGTATTAAAAATGTATAAACAATGTATCAAGGTGTCTTGGAGATATTATTAAAC
This sequence comes from Agelaius tricolor, assembly GCF_023055355.1. NCBI lineage: Eukaryota > Metazoa > Chordata > Aves > Passeriformes > Icteridae > Agelaius > Agelaius tricolor. Next base: position 19,902,366 of record NW_027269262.1, on the reverse strand, counting down.
AATTAAGAGCAATTTAACCTAAAATTGGTTTCATAGTTTTTATGAGCCCAGGGATATAGCTTTTTAAGAATAATGTTTTTACATTTATCACCTTCTCTGTCTTCTGATTCCCAAAGTAAAATATGATTATATCTTTTATTCTCAAAATTATCCTTATTGCATTAAGTAGCTATGAGCTGGTACTGTAAGTTCTTAAATATCTTTTTTAAGTTGTCAACTTACCAGTGTTCTTCTCTGGCAATTTATAAAAAGAGACATTCAGATAACCCACAGGTCAAACTAGTCCAGAAATATTTTCCCCCAGTTAATAAATAGGTCTCTCTGCATTTTCTCACTGGGACATGACCAAAACCCTGAAAATTACATTTTCTATAGCAGGTTGCCCTTATTAGGTCTTTTTTAATGACCGAAATATGTGATTCCTTGCTGAATACAGACTCAGTGTTGAAAATGCTCTGGTATTTTACAGAATAGAGAGGGCAAATCAGTTTTCCTTTCACCTTGAAGTCTTATTTTTTGTGTTATCATAGTTTCCAACACTTCAATAATGACACTGGTCTGGCATGCCTTAAGAGCTCACTATTTTTTATCTTGGATGAAAATTAAAAAGGGTACAGATTTACACTGATGATAAATATAATCCTGCAAACTTAAATACTGTCTTCAACAGGTCTTCTAAATACAATATGAGCATAAGGCTCTCCTTATGCTCAGATTGTATTTATGCTTTTGGGGGGGGGTTGTTTGTTTGTTTGTTTGTTTGTTTGCATGGAGGTTTTTTTTGGTTTTTTTTCTTTTTTTTTGTTTAATTCAAAATAACATTTGTTGGTTGAACTGAAGCATTTGGTCACATGTTTTGCTGAATGCAGTCATAATTAATGATCTGGATGAGGGGACTGAGTGGACCCTTTTTAAGTTTGCAGGTGCAATCTTGTTGTTTGGGAGTATTGATCTGCTTGAGGGTAGGAAGGCTCCACAGAGGGATCTAGACAGACTGGATCAATGGGTTGAGATAGAAAAGACCTGGAGGTGCTGGTTGACAGTGGCTGAACAGCATGTGCCTAGATGGCCAAGAAAGTTAATGGCCCCTGACCTGCATCAGCAATAGTGTGGCCAGCAGGACCAGGGTGTGATTGTCCCCCTGTACTCAGCACTGGTGAAGCCACACCTCAAATCCTGTGTTCAGTTTTGGGTCCCTCACTACGAGAAAGAGGGACTACAAGAACAAGTCCAGGAAAGGGCAATAGACCCGGTGAAGGGTCTGAAGTTCAAGTCTGAGGAGGAGCAGCTGAGGGAGCTGGGGGTGTTTGGCCTGGAGAAAAGAAGGCTCAGGGGAGATCTTAGAGCTCTCTAAATCTGCCTGGAAAGGAGGATATAGTGAAGTAGGGGGCCAGTCTCTTCTTCCAAGTAGCAAGCAAAATGCCAAGAGAAAATATCTTCAAGTTGCACCAGGGCAGATTTAGCTTGGATATTAGGAAAAATTCCTTCACTGAAATAGTGGTCAGACATTGAAACAGGTTGCCCAGGGGAGTGGTTGAATCACAGTAAGAAAACTAACGTAGCAAGCTATATACCTGATGATAGGTAGGCCAGTTTTCATTTTACTGGAACCACAATAATACACTGGCCTCATATACCACAGAAAAAAAGGAGAAAATGGTTCTAAACCTTTGGGCAGAGAGTTACTTAATTTTCCCCTCTTAAAATACAAATTATTTCATTTCAAGTTACAGAGAGAAATTCAGTAACACAGGTTAACTGGACAACACTCAATGAAAATAACTACTGAGTTATTTTCTTGATATTTCACTATTTACAGCCCTCTTACCTGACTGTTTTTTCATGGAACAAGTGCTGCGCCAGCTACATGCTTCTGATTTCTATTAACAGCTTGCATGTAGAGAACTCTGACCTACTGTGCCTTGCTGAAGTTGAACGATAATTTAGAAAATAGTTCTCTGACTTGATGACAAGGAAACACTGCTTCTTGCTAGTAATTATGCCTTATGGGAAATGTATGTTTCTAAATTATCTGTAAAAGAAAACCTAATAAGAAGGCCCAGGACAATCACTGTGACTGTAGACCCATATCCAATCTTTTTCTCAATGTGAAAAATATCCACTTTACATACTGAGTTTAGATTCCCCAATCTGTTTTTGCAAGCATCACATCAATCCCCAACTCAATTAATAAATATAGCATTTGATACATTAGAAATCCAACATTAGAACAGCCTGCAAATAATAATTTAAAAGCTAATAAATTACTGGGATAAATTACAGGGTAAATTACTACTAATAAATTACAGGGATCCCTAATAAAATCTCTTTTTTTTATGTGTCTTGAGAGGTACAAACCTTTCTGAAATTTGTAAATGTCTGTTTCAAAGACCATTACTACCTTTAGCTTATAGAATAAAGTGTCTAATACTAAATTTTTACAGCAAACAACAACCCATTTAAGCAGACAGTAAATATCTACATCTGCAATTAGCCAAACATAGATATTTCAAAGTGAGTTCTCATGTTCACATGAATCTTTGGATGTGACAAACTAATAAGCATGGAAAACATGATAGCAACAGTCATCACACCTCAGGAAATCAAACAGCTCATTAGAGAAGGACAGTAGAGGAGGGACATTAGCAGTGAATGATATGAGTGGAGAGGATTCCTGTGCTACAAGATCACTGAAGAAAATTTGGTGACACAGAAATGGGAACAGCTATTTTAAAGCAAGCAAATACCAGTAAAGGAGTGAAGGAGAAATCAGCAGTATCTGCCAAGCTTGGGAGTGATTATTGACAGGGGCAGGGAGGACTGGGATGACACAGGCTAGCTGATGAGTGTATGAGCACCCAGCTGCCAAAAGTCAGGAACTGACAAGTCATTTAAAGAACTGGAAGAAAAGGTATCAGGACTGAAATCTGTCAGGACTCTATTTGAACAGATATTCACTTTTCATAGAATTTTTCTTTCTAAAGATAATCTCACCAAACAAAAAATGTGAAAGAAGCTTCCTTTTCCAAATAACTTAGATTTGTCACTTGCAACACAGAGTGAATGCCTGTGACCCTGTATGGGAATTCTTCATCATACTGTTCCACTTGTATAAGCCATTATTGTGTTCAGTTAGAGGATTCCAGCTAATACAGTCTCTTTAGAACCAGTCTCTGTTTATTTTTTACTTTGCCATAACAAAACATTTATTATTTTGTACAATTTACAAGATAAGGCATTTGAAAAAAAGCAGACATCATAAAACATATCACAGAGCATGTGTAATATGTACTTAGCACACGGAATCACCATAGTCAGGCTATATGTTTGCAAATATTTACTGAAGAGGAGAGCTCTGCCCTGATCCTGCAATATTTGATCACCAATTGATCCAGTTTATGTTGACTTTTATGTTTTCTTTGGTAGGGACTACTCTGGCATAATGAAATACACTTTATTTGCCCTGAGAAAAATTTCATAAATAAAATATTTAGTTTTGCATTTATTTTCACATTTCTATGTTAGTCTTCTATACTTTAAAAAAAAAGAACCTATAGTTTTGCATTCCTTTGTAAACAATTTTGATGAAAAAATTAGGGAAAAGAATGAAAGACAAATAAAAAATATCAAGGATATGTTAAAAATTAATTTAAGAAATTAATTTGAGCCTTACCAATTGTAAGAGCTAGATTTAGAAATTAGTCCTAAGTTGGAACAAGTCTAAATATGACATAATTACCTCCAGTTAACACTCCTCAAGGTTTCCTTTGTGAATATTTAAACCTTTTTATTTTCAGGGGAAGATTTCCAAAGGTTCTTCTCTCATTTATTCCCACTGTTACTGTTAAATCATGAAGATGTAAAGAGGGATGGTAAATGGTTTCCATTTTGCAAAGTATACTGTGATAACATGTATCCATTGAATAATGTCTATGAAAAATCTTTGGAAAAATAGTTATTTTAGTTTAATTTTTAATATGTCCTTGGAATTCTGTAATAGAACTGACACGAAACAATAGTTACCTTACAGCAAGTTATGAGGTATTGAAAATCCTCCACAATTTCTTTTGTGTTTCGTATGACAAGTCTGCCTAACTGCTCATAAAGCAATGATCATGAAGTGTCAGATATTGCTGGCTGCAGTATACTGTGATATGCATTACTCTAAACAAATCTGCAGTCGTGATCCTGAATTTGGTGCAGATTATTTTGTATTTGTTAACAAAGGAATTTGTTTCCACTTTTCGTCATGACTTTTGTGTGATTTATCCTATTTATTTACAGTAAAAAGTATGACATACCTCAATAGCTATAAATAGGTTCCATTTAATGTGTTCTGTGCAGTAAGATAACACCATACATTCCAGGCAACCTGACATCAGCATTCAGAAAAGCTCCTAAAGCTCACATGTGCACTCCCTTGGAATCAAAGACAATACAGAAAAATTCTCGATGATTGAAGTGGTACTTGGTTATCTTTAGAAGCCTCCAAAATGAGCATTCTTTATAGGTGCGTAGTGTTCCCTTCAAATTGACAGGCTGTATTTATGTTGAAAAGTTGAAAATGCTAATTTAATGTATCATTTCATGGAAAAATGTAACAAAACTGGTAACTGGTATAAAGCTGGGGGGGAGGATTACATTCCAAGAAGTTTAAAGCCATTTTGCTTTTAACTTATGTAAAGTGTACACAACATCCTACAACTGAGACAAAAGCTTGGTTCAAATGCTGCAAAATTCACAAGTCAAAGGTAAATGTTGTCTATAAACACAAAGAAATACTGTGCTATTAAGAACCACAGGTATATAAGCATCAGATAATATACTGCATGTCTATGAATACAATCTTCAGAAGAACTAATGCTTAAGAATAATGTTTCATGGGTATATTAGGAAAAATAGTGGTAAGAAAACAGGCTATGTGTGGTGAAGTATTTAAAACTGATAAATACTTGCTGAGAGAATTGTACAAAGAATTCTGTGGAGAAGCAGAGATCTCTTATGGTTCATTTGTTGATAGGTATTGAGCTGATGCATATTTTAATTTAAGAAAACCCAAACATTTTCCATTTGGGTCATGTTTATTTAAACACTCTTGTGACATGGAGCTTGTAATATCTGAGCAGTGCAAAAAATATAAATTGATATAAAAGTAACCTGCCTGAGAAGACTAACAAAGTTTCAAACATTAGTTCTTCTATGGCCATTTTCTTAAACTTGTTTTGTCTTTCATAAGCATCATCATGAAACAAATTAAGTTAAAAAGACCAGGAAATAAACATGATTTCTAGGCAACTGAGACACTGCAGAATGCATAATTTGATCATTTATCCTCCTCGTCTTACTTTGCCAATAAATTGAAGCTTCCCGGAGTTACAACCTTCTTCATCTTGCTTAGCTGCTTGACACATATTTCTACAGAGTTAATAGGTGCTTGTTTGCAATATTTTTCTCTTTCTATGTAAGGAGAGGTATTTTTTGGGCTGTGTTTTGTTCCAGATATAAGGTACAGTAAATGCATGCTCTTAAATAATTCCTTAAATGAACTCTATTTTTGTAAACTGGATTAGTACAGTGAAAGTGAGGTAGAAGAAAACTAGCCAAAGGACAGAAAGGATTTCTGAATAGTTTCCAAACTGTTAATGCTTTTAACCAGCCCAGCTGGAATTCTTTTTTTTTGAAGTACTGATTCCTAATCGAACCATTGGCCTTTCTGGTGGAAGAACCATGGGAGAAGACTGGCACTAGTAAATCTCCACTGTTCCTTTTGATCTGAAGCTCTATGAATGATGACATTACACCACAACTCATTAAGTAAGAGAACTGTGAAATCAAGAAGTTGGGAAGACAAAGACTGGCTACCAAATGGAGTTTTATCACATAAGCACAAAATGGTTGAGATTAGAAGGGAGCTCTGGAATTCATCTGATCTGACCTCCCTTACACCTAGAGGCATTTGCTCACGACCACATCCAGATGGGCTTTTTTAATACATATAAGGATGGTACCTCCACAACCTCTTCAGGCAACCAGTGTCAGTGCTCAGTCACCCCCACAGTAAAAAAAGTGTTCCTTATTCTTCATCAGGGGTCCCCCACAATTCAGTTTTTCATCCTTGAAAGTTCCAATCATAAATGTGCCTGGAGAAGTACCAATCACAAACACTCAGGAATTTACTCCCCTTTATAATACAATTTTCCTCAGATATCTTTGATCAACATATATAACACACATATATACACAAACACACAAATATCAGTATAAATGTGTATATAATATTGCACCTATATGTGTACGTGTGCATGCATATATATATATATATATATATATATATATGTATATTAGTATATATATAGGATGCATGCATACATCACATATTTACAAATTTATACATGACTCAAAAGGTCCACAACAGCGTGAGGCTAATGTGAAGGGGTGAACTGAAGACTGAGATACTGGTATTAGATTTTGAAGGAAAAGGTTTTTATATAAATTCCTGGGTACCCACATAGATTTTATGACAATTCATTTCTAAGGGTGCCAGGTCAGTTTAAAAATATTTGATGGTATTAGAGTCAGGTGAAAAACTTTTAAGTAGATGAAAATTCTTTAAAATCCTAGATTCTTGTTAGCAGGGAGGTAAGAAAATGTCATTGGTAACTGCATCTTTTTATTGGTAAATGAATCTTTTTATTGGACTATACAATTTATTTAAGCTATTTTAATTATAGTTAAATGATCACAGTATAAATATGTCATCAGTAACAACTAAGAAAAAGAAAGTCTGTAAAACTTAGTGAATTATGTTAACTGCTGTGCATTATTCTAGTACATTTACTTCAAAAAATAATCTATAAAATATTTATGAAATCCATTAAAATATATAAAGATGTACTGTGTGATATAAGCAGCAATAAAAGGAGGCTGCCCGTTGAAAATATATGTATTTCAGTTTTATAAACCATATTTCCAAGGAGAAATTAAAAAATCCATAATAAGCATAATTTAGCTGCACTTTGTGAATAAAATTGTCAGTATTTACTGCTCTATTGGTGACCACATTTGTTAAAATGCAAACAAGAACCTATAAGTATGATCTATGCAAATAAGTAATAATGTATTATTTAAACAAACTTGAGATCTCACTTTCATTCAAAATCTTTTTGCATTTTCTGTGTCTATATGTAGCTATATATTTAAGGCTCAAAAGAAAACTTATTTTTCTTATATGTTATTAATGAATTTGGTTTATGTATTACCCTATACACAGGAAGCATACAACAAATTTCTGTGAAAAGTAGTCTCAGTAGGCACATTAAATATGAGGCTAAACCAGATCATTAACCTTATCTAGTTTTGCAAGATATTTATTCAATCATCAAATTAATTATTTTCTATTTATGCTAGTGTCAATCACATGAAAAGTGAAACTGAATCCAATTTTTATTTTGCGTGAAGTAGAGTTTTTTCAATTTGCTGAAAACATCTCAAAGACTTGGTTCTCTAGAGATCTGATTGCTATATAAAAAACCTGACTTGATTCTCCAAAACAAAGAGCAAAGACACTGAGAAATACTGAGATGCATCCAGCCTTTGAAAAATATACTAAATGTGACTTTTCTAATATATCCTTAATCCAACTTCACGACACTTTAGCAAATCACAGCATTAGCCTGTTTCACAATAATTGAAATTATGCAAAATCATTTAAATGACCAAACGTAATATAAAAACCAGATGGAAGTATCAGAAATGAAACACAGAACTCTAAGCTTCTGAGTAGAATCTCTGGCATCATTATGGGGCTTGAATCTTGCTGTGATGTTCTGCAGTTCAAAGATGCTTGGATTTATCTTGTCTTAAGGCATCAAACTCTTTGTCTGCTCCATATTTCTTTAACTGATCTTAACTCTTTAATTTGTCAAAGCTTTCTATAATACAGAGACATTTCAACAACTTTTTTTCTTGCATCATTATTTGAAATGTCACATTTAAACCAGCATTTTACAGCTTCTTACTGTGCAGCAGTCTTGGGTCCACCTTGAGTCCATCAAGGCTATTAAATAAAAATGAAATCCAGACTTGTTCTTAATGTGATGACAGAAGCAGAAACAAGAAAAATAGAAACTGAAGGCTTATAAAAATAGAATATAAAATTAGAAAAAAATTAAAATTAAAAAAATTAAATGCTTGGCCTGGTTCCCATCTGAATGTATAAATGTCATACTGTTTAATGTTTTTTAAGACTGGATAATTTGTAGGATTTATGCAGATGCAATGATATATGTTTTGCTGCAATTATTCCTGCAATGACTGTCAATATTTATCAAAAGATCCAGCCTTCTAAGATGTTTCCAGCTTCTGTTTGCTGTCTGAGAAACCCTAGATTTTGGTGGGGCTTTTCAGTGCACTCTGAATTGAAACATATTTTGCAGAGCCAGCAGGTAGCACTATTTTTCAGCTTGGGTTCTAGGCTTTGGAAAACAAGTCACAAGAAAGATGGCAACTTTGTAAACGAGGATGTGGCATCTGAATTTAATCTAACTCAGTGATATCTTAAACTAGAGCAAACCCACTAAAAACTGCAACAAGAGGGTAAAAATGTGAAAGACAAACTTGGCTGCCCATGGCAGCAAAATAATTCTTTTGTTCATCTGGAACCTAGATCTCATCTGCGAATCAGGAGTGACTGGCAAGGGCAGGAGAGCATTGTGGTAAGCAAAACTGAGAAAGTCTTGACATAGCAACAAAGAATGGCAAGAACCTGCACTTAAACAAACTACCTTAAATGCTGCCTTATTTCCAGTGGATGATGGGATAATTTTAATGGAAATTCTGTTTGTTGCTTATGAAATAATACATTAAGTAACTGGTCAATAATGTGTGATTTTACTTTAAAGTGTCAGTCTTCAGTGTTGGGATAGCTGTTCCCACCTCTTAAGAGAGGTAGTCCACAGACAGCACTAAGAGAGGTCCAAGAACAGACTAAAATTATTCTGAGATGATGGACACGCCCTCAGGCAACAAGGGTGATTTGTACAGTTCTTACTCCATCAATCAGAGAAGTCTGAAATTCATCACAGATCCATTTACTCAGTGACAGGTTACTCTCTTGAAAACCTGTACCCATTTTTTGGGTTTCAACCTTTTTCTGATAAAAAGTATTATTTCTGAAGCAATCTGTGCTGTAGTCCTTTACAGCAGGAACAGGAGTACTCCAGGTAGAATCATACTGAAAATAGTTCAGATTTGATGGCAGTTGTGTGAACTTGAAATATTTGATGTCTCTATCCTATGTTGTATTATTGAATGTGATATGATGAAAGGTGGACAACCCCAGACACCAGTTCCTTCCTAGTTTATCCAATGTACTTTTGTACACTAGTTTTGTTACCTCCACTTCTAACTTAGTCAGATGATTTAAACTTACTGGTCCAAATGAAGAGCTCTTCCAAAGGCTGATTTTTCTATAGATGGAGGAATTTTTGAGCTTCAAATTATTTTGTTTCATTTATTTCTGTTTAATATCACATCAGTAGTAGGTTTTAATGTAAATAGCTCATTTGCTTTGGATAAATGTTAAAATCAAAATATATATAAATATGAAATTTCCTTTTTACATCAATTTCAAAAGACATACTTGATGATACACTGAAAAAGCATCATAAAATTTTACTGAGAGGAGACTTGGTAACTCTTAGCTTTTCAAGTTAAAATTAGATCATGATGTGAGTAAGGACTTTTCTTTCCCCATACAGTAGATGTAATCAATGATTATTAAATTAAACAAAAAAAGAACAAAGAAGGCACCTATTTTAATGCCAAGTTTCCCTAAACACTCAGAATTTTCTTCACACTCTGTTTTAAAACTACATTTCAGTACAAATCTCAAAAGACTAAAACATGCAACACGTCGTGGTAGGAGAAGAGACGAGATAGCTTACTGACCTGTCATACACAGTAGATTGCATCAATATTTTCCCAGTTATTCTTCTCCGTCAATGCACAACTTGACCTGTGCTCAATGGAGCAGAGAGTACTCATTTACTTTTCAGGTTTTAAAAAGATGTGTATCTTTTTTATTTATGTATATATCCCATATAGATCTGCTTTGGACTACAGAATTGTCACCTCTTCTTTTTTGTGACTGTCCATAGTGGTTTTATGTCTTATTACATCTATGTGGTTTTTTTTGATTATGTGTTTTTTGTGGAGGAATGTGTTCTGCTCAGAAGCTTCTAAAAAAGAGACTTTTAAATAATTTTTGTGGGTATTGTATGGCCTCTTCCATCCAAAACAAAATCTAAACATGGACACTATGAAGTCACAAGGCCAGCTGACATCTATCAGAATAAATCACATGAGACTCCATTTTCTTCATGGTGGAAAAAGCTCATTCTTTATTTACATAACTTGTTTTTATACAGTTTTAGAGACCTTGCATGTGACTCCAATTGGTTAGTAGCTTTCTTGACAATTACTTTATTGGTTAGTAAATGGTATTTTACTTGTCTATCAAATCTCTCTACTCTTGAATTGTTTGCATATTTTCTTCACTGGTTCTCATGGGATAGATTTAATGTTTATGCAGGTGCAAGTTGTTTTTCACCCAGAAATAGATTTTTATGTTAATGAACTGTTCACACCAGGATTGTTTTCACATGGGAACTTGCAGTGGTAGCTTGACAAGGCTAGCCACTGATATGACAGGGCAGGCCTGATTTTATAAGACCTTTCATTATAATTTTTCTATCTTACTGCAACAGACATCCCTAATTTTTCCTGCTATTTTGGTTTGTCTGTGAAAAGGTACTGAATTTTACTTGTCCTCCTATAAGTTTAGATGCTGGGCTGTGCAGCAAGAACTGAGAATCAATCTCATTTAACAAACGAATAGACATTATTGCAATAGTTCAAGTACATTGTTGCAGTCTAATGGTGTCCAGTCTCTCTCTCACTCTTACCATTTTAAGACAGGGGAGAGAATCCAAAGTATAAAAGTAAGAAAACCCCATAAATTGAGAAAAGGACAGTTTATGGAGAAAAAACCCCAAACATGCACACAAAAAAATCAAAATATGGAATTCATTCACTACTTCTCATGGATAGGCAAGTGTTCAGCCATCCCCAGGATCCCACAAGGGTACATTATGGTTAGTAGGGAAGGCAAATGCCATCTCTACAAATGTCTCCCTGTTCTTATTTTCCAGCTTTGTATTGTTGAACACTGGGTATGAAATAAACCTTTGGTCAGTTGGGGTCACCTGTCTTAGCTGTGTCCTTCTCCAACCTCTTATGCACCCCCAGCCTATTCCATGTTGGGATAATATTTATAATAATTCTTCATTAAAATAATGCCACCATTTTGTTAAGCAGTAGAAAAATATGTGTTATATATTTGTCTGCCCCAAAATCTCAACCAAAATCCACGAAGAGCGCAAACAGTAAAAAAAATTTACAAATTAGTAGTCATCTATTTCAAGAAATTAATGAAATAAATAAAGATAATAAATTTGAACAAAATTATCAAGATTGATTCTTGGGTTATTAATGAATAAAAAAACTACAGCTATTTTTTATAAGAAATCTAAATTATTGTTACCATCCTTAAACTATAATTACAACACAATTTGGAGGAAAATATTTTATAAGCCCAGTAGAGCTATATTACAGACTACATTTTCTGTCTAAAAAATATTATCTCTATCTGAATGGCAATGAGCTTATGCTTTCAATGACTATGAACCAAATAATTTATCTTAACTAAATTAGTGATTATTTTTTAAGACAAAATATTTCAGAACTATTGCTTTTTCAGTTTGTACAGCCCTACAATTAAATTTCAAGCATTATTGTGTAAGTAGAAATAAACTTGAAAAAAAAGAGAGCTGTGAATCTCATTGCCTTTTCAGATTTGCCACCTCTTTGTGATTTCTGTGCATTTTCTGAATCAGTCATTTTCATGCAGCTGTGCAGGAGACTCACACCAACTTTCAACCTTTGAAGAATATTTAGAAAAACAAAGCCATCCCTGGATGTTCTCATAGTTTCCCAGAGAAAAATGTGCAAGGAGATACAGCTAAATGCTTTTACTTTCCATCACATCATGACTAAATGGATTCAGAAGTTATTTGGGGTGATGCAGCATGAGGCTACTGGAATAAAAGTGAAGCTCTTCATCAAGTTCTGTGCTACTACAACTGGACTGTTTCTGGTACTTAAGCATGACTAAATCTTTCTATTTTAAAGATCCATGCATAAAGGAGATATGCCTTTCTTATCATGGGTTACATATAACCTCCATCTTTGCCTGTATCTCTCTGGTGTACTCCATAGATAAAGAACAGTTAAAATCTTCATCTATGGAAATACACACTATCATTTCCTATTCCCAAAACTAAATGAATTTTTTTCCCTAAAGCAATGCAACATTATAAGCAAAACTAATCAGAAATTGAAGTATACTTTATATAAAATGTTTCTCTGCATTGCAGTACATATCCAGGCTTTCTGTAGGAGTCTCTGTGGCTAATAATGAGCTCATGCAGCAGCTCTACAATCAACTAGACACATGAAGTCTTTCTCCTCTGCCTAATTCTTATTTTCAGAAAAAAATCTAAACTCCATATCTTTCTTTTATATGCTGTTTTTCCCCAAAAATTTCATCAATTAATAAAGTTTCTGGAAGGAGCTCAAAGGCAGAGAAATTCACACGCCCTGGGTAGGCTAAGTCTGCATAAATGTAGGTGCAAGGGTACTGTGCTCTATATCTGAGATCAAGTACCACAGACTGCTTCCAAACCTTTCTTATTACTGTCTGGACTGCAGCCCAGGGAGCATTAACAGGAGTTATCTAATGTGTATTTCTTTCTCTTCTGTCTATATAATAAATTATTCATAAATCTACTGGGCAGTCCCTTTAAAGTAGAAGAAGGATCAGAAAAACAGATTGCTGCTAAATAAAAAGCTTAAGAAAATAAGACTTAGAGTCAGTACAGTCTCTTCAAACAGGAGTGAAACTGGCAAGAAAAGCATCTTCCTTCACTGCCTACACCCTGTGCTCAGGAGGGAGGAAAGACTACTGCAGTGGAGGTGTTTTCTGTCCCTATTTTAACTTACTGCAAGTGAAAATCAGCATAGTAACTGCTATGTCCTGAACTGACTCGAACATACAGAAATTGTCGCAAAGAGGATGTTTCTTCTCTTGCTCATCATTTGAATATTGAACTGTAAAAAGTGTTAAAATGAACACTGTGTATTTTATTTCAAGAGTTGAATCTTGAACACCATTTTTGTCTATTGGCTTTTGGAAAATTGATTTTGAGCACTAGAGCACTATTCCATGTAGATGAATATAGGCACAGTGAAACCATTTTTGAGGCTTTTAAAAATATGCTGAAGCTATTCAGGACATATAGATAAAAAGCCATGTTTTTTCCTGCAGCATGGAAACAAAGGTAAAAAAAATCCATAATGTATTTATAAAAGAAATAATGAGTTTTCACAGGTTTTATTTTGTGTACCAAAATCAGGGTGTCAATAATTCATTGTGGTTTCCACCAGGTCTGTGGATCGGTGTTCCCCAATTTAGCATTCTGATTGAAACCCTTCAAACCATGCTCTGTTCACTCACTCACCCTAACCCTTCTCTACCCCTGTGGCAGGATGGAAAGGAGAACTGGAGGCATGAAAGGTGAAGGTTATAGGTGGAAATGAGAACAATTTACTGGAAACAGCAATGAGATAAGGCGCTGAGGGTAATGGCAGCAATGTCGATAAAAGTGTTTACCAGAAAGGCTCCCCACGCACAAATGGGTAATGTGCAGAAGGATAATGTGCAAACTGCTGCAACTCTTCATGACCAAAGAGACCCTTTCCTCTTCCCCCACCAGTGATATAAGATTGTATAGGATAGATCCTTCTGGCTACTTCAAATATTCACCCTGTCCTGGCTGGAACCAGGACAAGATGTTGTCCTGCACATTGTAAATCCAGATTCTTCTTGAAGACCTGCATTCTGGATGCTTCAAATATGTATGTAGCCTATCTATTTCTGGTTTTGATTCCTATGGGATTAAAAGGAGGGGAAAAAAAAAAGGTGACATTAGAAGGAAAAATTGAAATGCAAAATATAATTGCAAATTATCTCTATTGTTAACAGTTTATTACTGATATAAATTTTAAAGGTAAGCATAATTTCTGGTAATACCTGGGAACAGAACAGACATGACACTAAAATATACACAAAACCAATAATTTTATGGAGCAGCCCATGGTTTGTTGTATTTTTTTAAATTCTGTTCTTTTATTGAAATATTGTTCTTTTGTTTTCCTATACATTTTTCACCAAAAGCACACTTCCCCAGCTCCCTGGAGTATCTGAAAAAGATAATAAAATGCATCATCTGAAACAAACCTGTCACTTTTAGTTGAAAATCTATTATCAGTTTCTATAACACCTTTTGTTGTAAAAAAAAAAAAAAAGATTCTTTCCACATCTCCCAATACAGCTTTGTAAGCTATGCTCAATAAATGTTGTATTTAGCACATTGCCGTCTATAAAGAAGAAATTAAAAAATCTCTATATATACAACCTTGATACTTTAACTATTTATCTTACAGAAAAACAGAACAAACTGAGAGAACTCCACTTTGCCAATTAGCTTCTCACAAACTCATCCACCACAGCTATATCTTGCCTAATAATTCAAGAATTATATATTATTTTTATACCTCTCTAACTAACTTATTTCTGTATTCATGATCTGTTCAAGATGGTAGTAAGGAACTTTCTTCAGTGGTTTTTTGTTTTTTTGTTTTTTTTTGGCACTTGTGAATTTTAGGAAAGTTTTCTACTTAAACAGGTAAACAAGGAGCTATGTCTGTGTAATACTCATAGGGATATAATATTGTTTTCTTCTCTAAGGTTTCTGGAAAATAAAAAGTTCTGTTTGTTTGGGAAAAAAAAAAAAAAAAAAAAAAAAAAACCAAAACACATATTTTGTCCACAGCTTTCACAGTTATGTACTTGAATATCAAGTTATTATGGTGTCTTCTCAAACTATAAGCAAGTTCTCAATGCATTCTGTATTGTGTCATATATTGACAAGTGTTTTTCATTGTCTCCTAGTGAATCTGTGATTTTATTTCCCCATTTGTTGTCAGATGTTCAAATTCTGAATAATGACAGGGACTTGTCTCTTCTTGTAAAATGGTTAGTATGCTCTTGTTAATAAAAATTAGAAATTTCTTCAAATTCTTTAAATACCTATGTTATACACCAGAAGACCTTGGCTCATTATTCTTAATAAAACTTTATTTACTTGGTATTCTTAGGAAGAAATTTGAAGCTTAACTGTACACAGTGAAGAGTTCCACTTACAAGTTATATGCTTCTTTCCTTTCAGGGCCTGATTTTATTCTCAACTAGTAGGATTAGAAACTTTGCAATAAGTAAGGAGATGTATTAAAGGAAGGAAGCTGTCCAGGGCTATGAAGGTTATATTATTATGTTTTGTGAAAACTGAAGTTGTGCTTCTCTGCACACTCTAATTTTAGCAAAATTCAAGCTACTTTGAAAAAGATAAAGAGAAAAAGGTAGCTGGTGACCACGGAGGTTTGCTTTCACGAAACCATTTTCTTGACTATTTTGTTCCTGCTGTAATTGTTGTTAGTACTGCAACAAATTAATTAGTGAAAAAGGTAGTTCTCAATTTCACAAAGGGAATTTCATCTTGTTCAATTATTTTGAGAGCTTTTTTAGCTTCTTGGGCTTTAATGATCCAAAGATGTAATTTTAGGACAGAGGTTGAAATCAGAAAATTAGAGCTGAATGGACTGTTTCAGAAAAATATGAGCTGATTTTAATAAGCCACAATTAATTCAGCTGAACAAAACATAGATATCATTAATGTAAGTGTTCTGATTCACACTCCTGCAATATTCATGACACATGCTAGGTAATCCCAGCTCTCACTGACACAATTTCACCACAAGCTGCAGGATGGGAGGCATGGCTGTTTTCTCAGCTGCCACAGCTCACAGTTACGCATCTCAAGGTAATATGGAATGAGTGCCAGTGCAAACTGATATTCTGTTCTGGGCTGTCATTTGTGTCTGCTGCAGATGGATGTTTTAACTCTTTGGCTAACATGGTCTGTTGTAGAGGGTGGGCAGGTAGGGAAATATACTGCTTAGAAAGCCTTTGCAGAGATTGACTGAGGTTTTGACTGAAAACCTTTCATGCAAGAACAGGTTGACATTTGCATTATCACATAACAAGTGCAGCCAAGAAAGCTTTATCATCCTAAAAGCAGCCTGTTTATCTAGGGATGAAACAGCCCAGGGAAGTCAACACAGGCAGAATACTGGTGATACCTTTGCTGAGCAAGCAGCAGGTCTCTGTATGTATCTCCCTCTCCATTCAGAGCAGAAATTTGAAGTTAATGTAACTGAGACGTTTATTTACTCATAAAATATATTGTAATCCCATTGACCGAAATTAGAAGTAATCAATCAGTATTTAAAGAGAATTATGTTAGTTATGAAGTAAGTTTAAAGTAAGCTAAGTGTCAAAGCTTAAATATATTTCATATATTCATACCTCTTTCTTACTTCTGTCCCTATAGTACATACAGTATGAAAATAACGAAGCTTATGTAACTAATGACTTTAACTGTTTTAATAGTATTTATTCCATTTCAATCTGTCACTTTAAAGAGTGTAACAAGAGAAATACTTACACTTTGTCAGAAAATAGCAAAGAAAATATCTGTAGTGTAAAGGCAGAAAATATTAACCTTAAAAAGATGTTTGAGGGATAAAATTGTAAAATTATGCTGATGCAAAATTCTATTAAAAATGAATTGAAAATTGCTCATATTCAGTATGTAGAGCTGCTAGTAAGAGGAGAGTTCTGTAGCCTCATGCATTCACAAATTCCCCATTGCTGGCGGAAGGAATCTGAAATCAATGTCATACTCACCTTCTGTCGTGGTTTTTCTGGCTTCGGGCCAGTGGTGTTGTAGTATGTTGTGTCGATTGAATTATTTTTAAATGGTGGTATGAATGACCATGTAATAAGCAGGAACTGTCAGGAAATATGTGCTGTCTTCCTGGTATGCTTGAATTTTGAGGGGAACATAATTCTTATGTGATAAGAATATAATTCCTAATAAACAAGAACGCAAACCTATCTCCATTAGCCATGACCCTTCAACTTAATTCATCCTTAAGAATTCCATCAGAGCAATTACTAACCAGTAAAGAGTGATAGCACACAAGCCCTATGCTGTTTGCTAAACATGTTAAATATGTAACAAACACCATGATTACACCTTTCTGGAAACACATCTTCTGATATGAATTCATACATCTCTCCTGCTTTGATTCTGCAAAAATTATCATGTTTCAAAGGTACATAACTGGAAACAATACATTAAAATTTGTACTTAAAAACATAATGTATATTCAGGCTTCAATTGAATGCAGCTTCCCAAAGTACATACATATAAATATGCATATATATGTATTTCTATATACATTGTATATAAAACATAGTTGGCTTCTTGACAGACGGTAAGTAAAGACTTAATATTACTGCACTCTTAGGTTTATTGCTAATTTTAAATAGTGTCAGTACAGCCTGCAAATGAAGAATAGGCTTTGGCCTTTGCAAAAGGTTTTTCTGTGTCTGTGGAAGCACTAGATGCGCAGTTCAGCAGCAGCTACTGGGAAAAATGTTGTTATGCTTTGCTTATACTTTCTTGCCTGAGGAGTACAGAAGCCTCTCAGAGTGGTGTCAACAGAATGGCTTTCAAGTTAATAGAAAAGTATAGTCAATCTGCTTGGTATTTCTGTCACAGAGCAAAAGGTAGAATTGCATTTAACCAAGCCTCTGTAGTGTTTATGCATGGTGTGTTCTAAGTGTCATGTCAAGCCCTAGATGAAAAGTAAACAGAAAGGTAAATGGAAAGGAATTCCTTAGAAAGAGTTCAAAAACATTTTGATTAAAAGCATTGCCTGCAGAACCTGGACAATTCAGTGCTGGGATGAAGCCTTTTAGGGCTCCAGTTAGGCATATTCAAAAGGGTTCAGTTGACCTTGATGAAATTGTCATCCTCAGACACTTTTCTGGGCTGCTAGCTAAACAAACTCCAATCAAGTCACTCGCAGCATTCAAAGATCTTATTGATTTCACCGGTCTGATAAACTCATCTATCTTTAGCAT
Source organism: Agelaius tricolor (assembly GCF_023055355.1). Lineage (NCBI taxonomy): Eukaryota > Metazoa > Chordata > Aves > Passeriformes > Icteridae > Agelaius > Agelaius tricolor. The sequence goes on along the minus strand of NW_027269262.1, from coordinate 19,884,137 downwards.
TTTAGGGTAACTTGGGACTGCTAATATATGGTTGCTCAGCTACTTTTCCTGTGCAGATATTTTGAATGACAAGGAGCAAGTCATCTGATCTGTGTAATTGTTGAGGTACAATGTACCTCTGTCTAAAATTGTTATATGAATAAATATCCTTTCAGGTCTCTTTGAAGGTTGCATATTGCAGCTAGATAACAAAGAATACCTTGGTAAAATTCACCAAATAGCAAAGCCTCTGTTCATCTTTTTATCTTTTTTGTCTCCTATCTAATATATTCCAAGTAATGAGAGTCATACTAAATATTGTAAATTGAAATTTTTATTTACAGCCTTCAAATTTTAAGGTTATTCTACTTTTCTTCCACTAAAGCATGCTCTGAACACCTTAATTTTACTAGAATATAACTTATTTCTCTGAACTGTAATCAAAACTACTTCTTTAGCTGTATGTGCATTTACTTTTAATTCCTGTGTGTCTCTTTTACAAACAGGAATTGGGCTTTTTATGGAGACACAGAGTTTACCTCAATAAAGTTCTACTTGTGTGTCTTAGCCCACTAAATCAAATTCTATAAACTGACAAATGAAATGGTCTTCTTGACAGCAGTGTATCTACTGTTCTACACATTTTTTAACATGAGACATAAATGCAAATAATTCAGCCATTTCCTTTATTGTTATTAACAAAAGTATTTATTTTTGCTCATAAAATTTTAAATATCCAGTGCATTATTGGCTTGCCTTATCAAGCTTGAAGTATGGGAGGAAAAATCATATAATGGGAGAAAAAAGAATATATAGGGGAGAAAAAAAAGAATATAAATTGCAAATAGGATATAATGATTATAGACCCAAATATATTGTCATAAAATTATGCAAATGGGTCATAGATATATGACAACAGGAATATGCATGTACAATGTTGAATGAAAAAAATTGACTTGTACATTTGTCTTTAGATAGTTTTAAAATCTTGAAAATTGACATGGAAAGTAAAAATGTCTAAAAAGCACTTTCTACCTTCTCCCAAAGCATTGTGGGTGACATCTTCTGTCCATATTTTACTTGAACTTGACAGCTGCAATAGAAAGTTTGGATCACTGCTGTTGTCTTTCTCAGGGAAAAAAATATTGTGTTCTGGCTGGCTTATACACTATACTCAAGGCAACAAGCAGTGGGCTATGACACAGATCAATAGAGAACATTTTATTGCACTCACCAATTGTCCTACAGCGTGGGAAGATTTACGCAACACAAAGGTATTTATAAAATAAATAGTTTTTAAAATACTGCTTTTGTGTATGTATCTGTAGATACTCTTATTTTTAATAAAGCAAAATTAGTATTTAAATAAAAATGAAACCAAGAAGAGAGGTGACATTTCATATTTATTTGGTTATTCACGACTCATAGAGCAATTGGAGGTGCACTGTCTTGCTTTCATCAAATTGAGAAGTTGTTTGTCAAAGTAAAACATATATCATCCACTTACCAGAATTTTTACACTTGCCCCATTATCAAGTAGGTTTTATAGATTTTGCTAGCAGTGTAGTCTCCTTGGAACACTTTCAGAGTCTGTGAAGAAGAAATTTAAAAAAACAAAGCCTTACAGACTTTTGTAGGAATTGTTTCATGTGCACAAACAGTAATAAACCAAAGGGAAGAAGAAAACCTGCAGTGGAACCATTTAGATCTACATGACTGTAAGCTTGTACAATAAAAACAAGTATAAATCTTGTACTGAGCTAAATGACAAACTGTGCTAATGTCATTAGGTCTGCCTAGTGAATGTGATGTGGAAATTCACAAAGCTCTCCATGGTACCTCTTTTCAAATCATTATTTGCAATCTTCAAATCAAGAATACTCCAGTGAGGCAAACAGGAATTATATTCACAGCTGTGCAATATTATATGTGTGAAAGACTTTATAGATTGCAGTCCTTACATATTGATGGTAGCTAGCTAATGCCCAGCATGTTGCTTTTTAATGCACTATGCTTAGATGTTTGCTTCAGTGCCTGAATGAATGCATCTTAAATGCACTTTAATGTTGAATTTACTAAAAACTTTATATGGGCATCACCATTCTTTGCACCCTATGGCAGCTTGAGTTGCCAGTAGTAAAAAATATGACAGGCAAGGCCAGTGTCAGAATACTTAGGGAAACTGCCACAGCCAAATGAAGGAAAAACAATGCAATGATTTAAAGTCTGTAGTCACCCAGGCTTTCTTAGGAGAACCTGAGATACTTTGGATGATTTTCCTGTGCAACCAAGTTCATAATATTTGAATTTTCATAATCAAATTTGAAAGGATAAATGAATAAAACTAACAGTGGCATTTAATTTAAAAGATGCAAAGGAATTACTGCAAAGTCAATTTAATGTGCTTGTCTCCAGCATGATAGAAAATTTGCTCAGTCAAAAGTGGGATTATGAGAAAAAAAAAGTGACATTTTCTAAATTATTTGATATAACAATGAAAGATAAGAACAGTCAAGTTCTGACAAGGAAAGAATACCGAAGAAGGAAAAGCTGATGTCTTAGAATCTATATGTTCTCTGTATATAAACTACTGATTAGGTAGTCAGGAATACAATAATTTTCATTATTTTAACAATGAAATCAAACTGAATTAATGAGGAGAAAAGAGTTCCCCTAGCATATATGTGCATGTGTGTGTGCATGGATTATCCCCCTGATTCCGTTTTCAACTTGGAAAGGAAACAACACACACTTTTGACAAAATACTAATATTAATATAGGAGGTAATATAAAAGTGGATTTTCATTGAAGGCCTCCAGGGGCAGTTATGGAAAGATGTCCACAGAAGCCCATCCACCACAGGGGTGTATACAGTTTTATAAGTTTGGTAAATTAGCATAAATGACAAAAAGCACCAATTATGAACACAAGTGGTGATGCAATTCCCCCCTCCTCAGGTCAAGCACCTTCTAAGTCTTCCCCCTCTTGGATGGGACTATACTTTGTTGATGAAAATGTAGAGAGTTGTATTGCAGCCCTGGTAGCCAGGGAAAGATATCCAAGATAGAATAGGGGCCCTTGGAATGTTTTGTCTTTCTGCCCAGGGAAAGGACATGGGAAAACTAGCTGGAATACTATAATAGGCTACAGGACTCCAAATATATGTGTAAAGAATACAGAGAATACATAAAAGAAAAAAAGACAAAAATCAAAACGGCATCACCCCTGATGCCACTGTTGAGCTTCTAGTCAATCCATTTCCACTATATTTGTTAGACATACAGCTCTCAAAGATTGCCAGATTTTCAAAAATTCCTTGGAAAGTTTCTGTAAATTTTTGAGTCAAGACAAAACCAAGTTCTGTTTATTCCAGTGTTCGTGGACCAAGTTGCTTTGGAAATATTTTTGTGTTTTATAAAATTTGAATTGTGCCTTCAACACTAAATCAATTTGGTGGAGATATTGACATTTATAGGTATTGTGTATATGATTTGAAATCTAGAGCCTGGTATAAGAAAGAGTAAATCATGTTAACTTCTTTGGTAGGGATTGAATAGCCTCAGTCTCAGCTGGGAGGCTGTCCATCAACAGTGGTGAATTTTCACTCAGAATTTCACACTTGTCTGAGAGCCAAGGCTCTCCAACTCCTCTGGGAGGGCCTGTACCATCTACCCTGGTGGCTGAAGACTCCACCCAGAGGGAGGTGCTGAAGGGAGAGGCTGCAGTGGGACCATATCTGCCGCCAAAAGGTGTGCGCAAGTGAGGTACCTTCTCTCACAAATGGCTGAGCATCAAGAGGCAGTGAGAAGAGGGCTGTGCAGGACCAGGGAGGCTGAGAGGGAGTTGGATAGCTGGTTCCAAGAGCAGTCTGCTGGACTGCACGTGGACCCACAGCCCATGGCCAAACAGCCAAAACCTCTTCCATCAAAACACAGACAGGAGGAAGCCAATAACACAGAAGAATTGTAGCTTGTAATGGCAAGGAGCTGCAGGAGGGAAGAACCTCTTCACCACTCTGCAGATGGAAAATTAAAGACCTGTCACATCAGGAGAGTCACTGGAGCTGAATAAGGCAGCTCAATTTTCTCCCCCAGGTAACAGCCAATGCAACTAAGGAATGGTGACAGTTAATAGTAGCAGGCAACTCTTCTGAGAGGTACAGAGGCACCTATTTGCTGACCTGATGCAATTTCTGGAGAGGTGTTCTTCTTGCCAGGGTTTTGTATCAGAGATATCACCGTGAGACCACCAAGCCCACTACACTCCACTATTAGTCACTGCTGTTGTTTTTTATTTTCCACTTCTCTTCAAGATACATTTGTACTGTAATGTACTTTTTCCAAATGTAAGATTATTGTCCTTTGCTAGTTAGGAGTGTTCCCTAAAATCTCCACCTGAAGTGTCAGAATTCATCTGACAAAAGAAATACCATTTAGCAGACAATGTAGGTTATGACATTTTGAACATTTAGGAAGAACTGGTATAAAAGACACAGTTCCCATTCTTTCACAAGTCATATGACCTTATATTATGATGTGGTATCAGCTGTCTTCCACTCCTGAGCTGAAGGCAAAGTATATTTTTCTCAGCTGTGCTCCATTTGTGTTCTGCCTTGTATTTAACCTAGTTAGATTTGATTGACATCTACCTTATTGGAGAAAACCCTGCACTTAGTTTAAATTTGCTGCAGGCCAGGACAGGTCAATTACAAATAGTCCCAGTGATTTTCTGCCTGAAAAAGTCACAAGTCAAACCTGGAGTTTGAATTATTACTCTAAAAAAGTTGATGTACGTCTTTGATGTTGGGAAGGAAGTGCTGGATGTTGACTTGTGGTGATGGGCAAGATGGTTTCTTCTTTGAACAACCATGGAAAAGTTAAGTGCAATAAAAAAAGGGATTGAGCTATGTTTACTAATATTTCTCTGGTAACAGATTTATCAAGAATAATGAGTACAACCATAGAGTGACTTGGGTTGGAAGGGACTTTAAATATAATTTTCTTCCAATCCTTGTGTCATGGGATGTATTCAACGAGACCAGGTTACTTGAAGTCCCATCTGACCTGGTCTTGAACATTTCAGGAATGGGGTATACACAACTTCTCCCAACAACCTGTTCCAGGGTCTCTATAGACTCACAGAGAAGGGTTATATTTAAAGTAAATCTATCAGTTGAAAACTATTGCCCTTCATCCTGTCACTACACTCCCTGATAAAAGGAGTGTAAGACCTTTTTTGTAAGAACCCTTTTAAGTACTGAAAGGATGTGATAAGGGCCCTGCATAGTGTCCTCTTTGCCAGGCTGATCTACCCCAACACTCTTAGCCTTTATTCAAAGGAGACATACTCCAGCCTTTGCTCATGTTCATAGCTCTTCTCTGGACCTACTCAAGCAGATCCATGTCCTTTTTATGCTGAGGTCCCCACAGCTGGGTGCAGCACTCCCAAGCGATGTTTCAGGAGAATACAGTAGAGAGGGAGCTGAAGGCCATGCTCCATGATCTTCACTGTCTCCAATAGATGAAGAATCCAAATATCTCATGTTTTCTGATATTCTATCTTGAAAGTAATTTTTGTCATCATTATTTGTTATATATTGTTATTTATAATATTCTGATACTGACTTCTAATGTTTTCTGCCTTTGTAGCCTAATGTGAAAAATTAAAAATTCATTAAGGGCAGAGAAACTTTGTAAAAAGTTCATCAAGAAAACTCCAATTAACAGCATAAATCAAGTGAAGGGCTGCGAAATTTGAATTTAATTTCTGTTCTTTAAAATGTGTATGTACTCTCATTTAGGTGTATGACTTAGGCAGCAGTTTATGCAAGAAATGTTTCACCTCTTTGGAACAATATTTCATTGTTATGGAGAAAAATATTTTATCTTCAATATATTCCCTATTGTCTTTTTCTTCAAAATAAAGTGCTTGTGATACTGTATATTAAAGGCAGCATATTTTTTTACAACATGATGTGAAGGAGAGCTATGTCAATCTTCAATACTAATTTCTACAATAACTTTACGTTGAGCAGCTTCTTGTAGCAAAGAACCTACAAAGTATTGGTAACTGAAGTTGACAGATTCATGTTGTAATGCTAAATCAAAATACAAGGAAATGGCACAGTACACAGTCAAGAAATTTGTATTGAAGAAAAAGCCAACACCAAACCAAACCACAACATACTCAAAAATATTTCAGCAAAGCAAAAAAAAAACTCTTTTCAGGCAGGCAACAGTTGATGCTATTGCAATATGTTTATTGATGCACATGTGTATGACTGATATCCATGTCAGAAGAGTAGGTTAGGTCTTATAATAGAGTTACATAATATTTTTTCTTTTAAGAACTAAAAACAACAAAACAAATAAGTAATTTCTTATGAGAGGTGGAATACAGACTTCTGCATTCATTCTAAGTTGTGGCTTTCTAGATTTTTCAAAGTGACTCTAAGACAATAAGGATTCACACCAATATTTTAAAGGTCTCTTAAAATTGAGACCTTCATTTCTTATTGGATTGGATTGTGTTGCAATTTGCCTTGAAGGAAAAAGGATTATTTGCCTGGTGATTCTGGAAGATATCAAAATATTAAAAGTGTCAAATCTTCTGCCTGCACTAAGATTTTTCATAACTGGTGCAAAGTCAAAGGCATCATTAGTTTTTTCTATACAGGAGGGTTACACCAATATTTCACTGAAACACTTTATGTTTAAATAATCAATAACCTTTCTCTGAAATCAATTGACATTACTATATCTTTGTTAATGAACATGCTAATTTGTAACCATTCATTTAGATATTTAAACTGTTGCTGTGTAAATAAAGATTATTAATCCTCAGTAATGTAATTAAATTCTGTATGAAAATATAATGTCCTATTAACAACAACACAAGGAAACAAAGATCTCACTTTTGTATTTTTTCTTTATCTTCAAAAAGTGGTAATGGGATAAAAGATGCATTAGAATCTAAGGTCATGATTTTGCAAACTCAGACATAGTGTAAATCATCATTGAGGTACATGGCAAAAATTACTTTTTTTTTTCATTTTTAATGAGTCAGAATGAATAGGTTTGTTTGGATGATCAAATCCTGAGAGTTTTAACTAATGAGACCCCATATCTTATAAATGCTACAATTAAGAAATGAAAGAATAAATGCATGAATAAATAAATAAGCTGCATAAAAACCCGTGTTCCTATACAAGCAAAAAGCTGTCACTCTAGATATCTAGAAAAAAATACTCTCATCATATGAATTGTGGAACTCAAATGCAATTTTTTCAGGCTACTCTGTATGCAAAATGACTACAGAATATGCAGCACAATTTCCTGATGTAGATAGGACATCTGCAATGCAGATCAGAGGAAGGAAATTCTGCCTACGTTTACTATATATATATATATATATATGTATATATATATATATGTGTTGATGCATGTTTATGCATTACTTACATGCCTCCTTGCAAAGAGAGCATCTTTCACATAAATAGAGTATTTTTTATTTTATCTACACCTCTAAAAATAAAAAGTGTGATTACTTTGGCACATGTCCACAGCTATAATCTCTGCTAATAGTTTCTACTCTTAGGTATTAAAGGCAGGGAAAGTAGAAACATGTATTCTTCTATAAAGCTTATTTGTTGAAGAGAGGCATAGTGTTTCACAGCTTCCCTTCTTCACAAGCTATTTTTGTGATAGCTAATGCTCCCTCTCTCTGTCTATCAATCCATTTAACTATCTGCTGTAGCTCTCATATATTCAAGGGTACTTACAGTTATTATTCCCTTGACTTACCACAAGGTTTCAAAGCTAAGGTGCCAGGCAGTTTTTTAAGTTTCTTGAGTATAACTATGCAAAATTAATGGCATCAAGTAGCAGATTAGGTTTCAGAATGAATCAAAATCTAAGCCTTGTTTAGATTCCATTTCACTGGTTATCATTACAACGGTGACCTGAAACCCACCCCCCAAACACCAAAGTAAAACCCAACAAGAAAAATAAAAAAAAAAGCCCATATCATAGGCTTATATTTTCCCTTCAGATTTTCTATTCTCTTACAGAAAATTAAGAAATGCATGTTTCTTTCTGAAAAGTTAAATCCACTCAGAAAAGAGCAAAAGCAGCTTTTAATTTAGATTGCATCCAGTGTAAAAGCTACAACAGAGAATCAATAATCTTTCAAGATTGCTGTGTCAGGCTGGATTTTTTCATCCTCAAATTGGAGACTGAATGCAGTGGCATCCTGAGGATGCCTCCTCTCAGAGAAAAAGGAGTCGAAGTATCTTAATTTCTGTATTTTGTCTCTGGGTGAAGCAGCAGATCCCAGAGTTTTTTTGCTGAGTTTGGACCTCCTGGAGATCAGAAAAAAAACAACTATTTCTCATAGATGTCACTCTCCAGATATTATGCTTCAGTGTTCTACCTCCTGTTTTCATTAAAAAATCTGCCTCAGACAAACCCCTCTGTGCTGTCTTTGGCACCTAGACTGGCTGTTAACAGCCCCTGCTATGTCAGCTGCTTGAAAATTTTCTCATCCTTATATTTAAAGGCACTTAAACAATGAACTTTGTATTAGCACCTTTCTCTTATTGTTACCACTTTCAGATCCACTGGTACTATTATAAATACATGGCTAAGTAAAGGAAGTTGTTGCAAGAAAAGCAGAGATAATTAAATTCAAATATTTATTTGATTGTGTTCTGTATTTTCTAATAATTTCTTCATTTCTACTATTTCCTGTCATGTCCTTAAAACCCTTTTGTTTTTCCATTGCACAAGATTCACTTCCATTTCTCATTGAACAGAAAAAATGCTGGGTTCAAAGTTTCGAGTTTATTGATTAGGTAGCTATTTATTACATTCTGGAGGGAATACAGGCAAGATTTACATTTACTTTTTCTTTACTAATGTATGTCTACTCACTCAATTTTTACTAGATTAATAGTAATAGAATATCCTTGACAAGTCTACTCTCAGGAAGATTTAACTGAAATGACCAACAGATGCTAAGGAGATATTTACAAATATACAGAGGGAGAGACAATTTGGCTGCATGCATCTGATTTCTTCAAGAAACTAGGGTGAAAATGCTGTGTTAAAACAGTTTGATACTGCAGATGGTTTACAAACCCTTTCTCCAAATCCTATTCATGGGGTTCTCTGCTAAAAACCTTACTGAAAATGGTAGATCAGAGCAACAATGAAATGTAAAATTTATATACCCATACAGATCTATGAATTCCAATTTAGAAATATGCCTAGGAGACTTATTTCTGAGAGCACTAAAACTCTCCAGAAAGGGATAAAAGGATCAAAAATATCTTCTGCATGTTTTTTGAAATATTTGTTTATAGTCTTCTACTTATGTTAATTTATACTGAGTTATTAATGAAGGGTAGTTGACCAAAGCCTTCTTCAGATTAAAGAAAATATTAAACTGTATGAAGGGAAGCAGAGCACATGGTGGAAAATATGTTCTTTCGAAAACTTATGTACAATTGATTGGTGAGATCAGCAGCTGAAAATTCTGATTGGATATTGGTGTATCTATTCTAGTAAATTAAATAATACCAGGCGCTGTTCCCAAGTAAAGGAAATCTGTTGTTTCTATGTTTTGAAGTTATCAAAATGGCCCACAGCATTACTCTGGCTGATTGTGATTTGCATCCTTGCAAAAAATTCCTGATTGTATTTGGGGAGTCAAAAAGGGTATAAGTAGTTGAGAACAGGCTTTTTTAGTAGAGCCTCCTGCAATGGAGCAAGGGGGTTTGGTTTTGAACTAGAAAAAGGCAGATTTAGACCAGGTATAAGCAAGAAAATTTTTGTGCAATGAGGGTAATGAAACACTGGAATGGGTGTCCCAGACCCATAGATGCTCCATCTATGGAAACACTCAAGGGCAGGTTGGACAGGACTCTGAACAACCTCATCTGGTTGAAGATGTCCCTGCTCACTGTGGGGGGGTTGGACTAGATGACTTTTAAAGGCCACTTCCAAATCAAAATATTCTGTGAGTGTATGTCTCTTAAAAAGTAACTGTCAAAATAGAAATGAAGTATTCTCTCAAAGAATTCAAAAAATGCAAACTCCAGTGATATGATTGTTTCTGGATATGCGTTACCTATCCATTATATGTCTGGATATGCACTACAACACTTCCCCAGTAGATTAAAATAGAACAGTCTTGAAATATATGATGACTGAAGGATCCCAACACTGGAAAACTTGTTGGAAGAAGAAATCATTATGGGGTGCCTGTTTGACAGAATTGTGTAAAATGAAAGTGGCAATACTTATGAAATTAAAATGGCAGTAGCTTTGGGAAATTATTACTGACCTTTGGATGAGCCAATATTATCTCTGCCAATCTCTTCTAGTGGATATCTTTGGAGTGAAGGATGTTTGCTTTAACCATATTTTTTATCCTCTTAAGGAGAGTGGAATAATGATTTAAGAAAGAAGGGGGGGGTGAAATATAAAGATGATGCCCAGTATTACACCTTCTCAGAAGTGCAACTTTTAGAAATAAAAGCCTAAAAAAAAGTCATTAGCAACATGTTTGCAGCCACTCTTTTTTTTTAATAGTATAGACATGGGTCATTTTGTTGTGTATCTATCTATGCATGGATCAGGACACTGGTTTGACCTCTGTGACTCTATGGGCTCATGAGATAATCATGTGAGGAGCAGCTTTTTACTCACCATCATTTTTCCCAATTCAGAATGGCAGAAAAAAAATTACTTTGAATAAACAGTAATAAGCAGCCATTATGCTTTCTTGAGTCATCATGTGTCTCTTTTGATTAAAAATAGCTAAAATCTGACTACTTTGAGTGATACTGTAAATCTTCTACATATAAGAATTGAAAATGAGGGAGGGTATTGGAATTAAATCCCAATATTGCCGGATGGAATGTGCCTGGGCTCGTCTGACACTTGCGGCTTGATCAAGGGCGGCAGCTGTGGTGGTTTCACCTCAGAGACACCTTTGGCTGGCTGGATGTTGCAGCTGGTGCTTGGGACAAGTCCAGGCAAGCAGGAACTCAGGTTTACCTCTGGTGGAAAGGCTTTAGGCGATGGTGAAGGAAAAGGAGACAGGTCCTGCTGGAGGGTTTTGATCCAGAGTTTTATTCATAGCCCACAGACCTTTGAATACTGCAACAGCTCCAACAAAACCTCAAACCGCATGGTCACCATGTCTTTTAAACCCAGGGAGAGGGGGAGGGAAGGGGCAGGGATCCCACCAACCAGGTAGGAGGGGGGAAGTCTCAGGGGACAACTGACACCTGGATGCCCAATGTCCCCAGGGCTGAGAGGCATCTTTTGAACTTTGCCAATCATACGAGGCCCTTGCTGGCATACTGAGATTGACGGACAGCTCTCAGCAGGAGGCAAGGGGAGGGGAAAGGAGAGGGTATTGGCACACCTGGGAAAGGAACTGGGATAGCTGAAACAGGGTATTACATCACACTGCAACAGGGAGGTGAGAATGTATAAGTTTTTTAATGATTTAGAGTTGTATTGATGCCTATTTCAGAAACAGGTTTTTAGTATAACAACAATATTCATATGCAGCAATGGTTCACAAATTATATATACTGGGAGGTTTTTTTCTAGATTTTGATAGATTTTGTTACAGCAATCCCTTTTAATAAATGAAAAATTACCTTCCTAGTACAGACAGTCACATAGAACCTAGATATCATACTTAGACCATAAATGATATACTGGCCCTCCATAACCGAACAGATTTTATGTATGATATGCTAAAGGAAATCAGTAATGTGTTAATGAATTTAAAAAAAAAACCCAAAGTAACAAAATCAAAGCAAAACCAAAACTAAAAAAACCTAACAGAATGAAGGGCTTTGAGTCAATAACTCTTAGTCTTTACTTAAAAGTAAAATGAAGCTGCTTTGTCTTTGGAATTGAATATGCTACAGTTTCTAACTGTGAGTCAAAGAAATAAAAAATGTTACAAAAATGATGTCACTGTTTTCAAGTGACAGATCAGTATAACAAATTTGAAGTGGAGGATATAAAGTTCAAGAAATTTTAAAATGTTAACCATTGGCATTTGCCATCCATGTTGTTAAGGAAAAGTAACTTCCAAATTCATAAAAAATATGTATTTGTCTACTAAATTTATTTTACTATGTTTGAACCCAGTACTTAATCACAGTAGAATAAAAAAAGGGTAAAAGCCTACAAAATATTATCCCTCTCTACAAGCTGAATAAAAACTGGTGCCAAAAAGAGACATCATGGTAATGCTTTTATGTGGGAACTGCTGAATTGTGAGGTCCTTTGTAATCCTCATTCATTTGAGTGCTAGTATGTAGGCAGCCAGGATATATTTACCAGGCCAGGTAATTGTGAAGTAGCTTTACATCAAGGATATGGCATTTACTTGACATGCAAAGAAAGACATAGAGTAGGAAAACAGCTGGGGAGTGGCACCGAGATTGCTGGACTTGTGGAAGTGACCAGAGGTTACTAGGTCCCGTTTAGGGACCACAAGAAGGGATGCTTTCCAGAAAGGGTGGGAAGACTGGTCCAATATCAGTGACATTGCACAGTGTCTTTGGTACTTAAGAACATCTGTAGAAAACAAAGCTTCATCAGTTCTGCTGTTTGGGGAGAAATTTTGGTTTGATATTGTTATGAACAGGGCTCAGTTAATAAACTGAAATACAGGTGTTCAAAATCAGTTAATTTTATGGCCATCTGGCCACAAAAATCCAGACTGTGAGTACCATGACTGCTTCCTAGGGATTTGGATGAGTTACTACTCCCACTCTTAATGCTGGGTGCTTGTAAGTTAAAAAAAATACTGTTGAAAAGTACATTGCAGTTGCTTTATCCAATGAAAGGAATTTATAGAAAATATATAAAAACCAAAAAAACAACAAAATTGACTGGCTGGAATTAAACAAGTAGAGACATGAACACATCTGCAGGGCGATGTTACTGTCGATCTTACTGTCATCACTGAGACATAGTGGGATACCTCCTATGGATGGAGTATTGAAACAGAAAGATATAGACCCTAGGAAGGTCAGGCAGGGAAGATGAGGAAGAATTGTCGCTCTCTACATCAATGATTAGATGGAGTTCATAGAGCTCTGCCTGAGGATGGGTGAGGAGTTGAGCCAGAGCTAATGGGTCAGCATTAAAGGGAGGGCAGGGACATGTGACATTGTAGTGGGGGTCTCCTATGGGTTGCCCAGTCAGGAACACTGAGTATATGCAGCCCTCTATAGAGAGATACGAGCAGCCTCATGTTCATAAGCCCTGACTTCATGTGGAATTTCAACCACACCAATATCTACTGAAGGAAGAATATATCAGGACACTAGTGATGCAACCCATTTCTGGAATGCATGGAAAACAAATTCCTTCCAAGTGATAGAGAATCCCATGAGGATTCTATGACGCTATGCTGGAGCTTGCCCTCAGCAATGAGGAAGGATTTATGGGTAATGTGAAGCTTAAGGGCAGTCTTGGCTGAAGTGACAACAAAATGGTGGTGTCCACGATTCTTAAGGAGAAAGAAGGTCTCACAGTAAACTCCCTGTCCTGGACTTCAGAAAAGCAGACTTTGGCATCTTCAGGAGTCTCCTTGGTAGAGTGCCATGAAATAAAGTCCTCGAAGGAAGAGAGGTTTGAGAAAGCCAAGATATTCAAGAGTCATCCCCTCCAGCTTCACCTGGCAAAGAGGAAGTCAGGCAAAAACACCAGCAGGCCAGCATATATGAACAAGGAAATCCTGGAAAAATCCAAGCAAAGAGGAAGCCTATAGACTGGCAGAGACAGGTAGTCTGGTGTTAAAATCTGACTACTGAGAGATGATTCTACCCAAATTAAGTTGCAAATGAGACCATATGCCAAAGTCAATAGTACGGATCTTATTTAACAGGAAAATATCAGGTAGAGAGATAGAAAGAAAAAAAAAAAGAGGGGGGTGGAGAGACAGATTAAGCAGAAGATAGCTGTCACCATGATGTTTTCTGAAAAACCCTCTTTGCCCAGGATTCTCTCCTGGGAAGCTGAGAAGCCTCAGAGAGGAATGAAAACAATAATTATCTGATTGCTGCTCCTGTGTTTGCTGCTTTGGAAAGTGGCTTGGACATTGTTTACCAACAGGTGAATGTTTGATTGGTTTCATGTGAATTGTTTTCATTTCATGACCAATCATGGTCCAGCTTTGTCGAGGATCTGAGGAGTCACAGGTTTTTATTATTTATTCTTGTCAAGCCTTCTGATGTATCCTTTCTCTTTCTTTAGAATAGTTTTAGTATAGCATTCTTTAATATAGTATAATATAATATAATAAAATAATAAATCAGCCCTCTGAGAACATGGAGTCAAATTCTCGCCTCTCACTTTATCCTGGGGGCCTCACAAACACCACAGATAGCTTCCACCCATGGATCAAGTAGCATCCTGTTGACCCTTTTTCACCCCCGTCTTCTTGGTGCTGTAGGTCCCAAAGTAATTCAAAACTTTTCAGTATTTATATATTTTTGCACAGAAAGGAATTAATGTATGTTGGCTACACACTTCTCTTATTCTATTGGTTAAATGATTCTGTTTCTTCTAATGCTAATTAGTCCTTTTGAGTCAAGGGGTTTTCTTGAGTCAGTGGGCCTCAATGTCCCCCTGACATAACCACTTTTTACCTAAAATGATTTCAGCACAGTTGTTGAGTTGGTTTTCCTTGTGGATTCTTTGTGTCCATGATCAGTGATATATTCTTCTCTCCCAGCTTTGTTTACCTCCCCATAGGATTGAGATAACACTTGGACAATAGTACCACCTTTATCATATCACAGTGGCTTAATTTACAAGTTTCAGGTATCCTTAGAGAAAAATTCAGCAGGCAGTGAGGGCTTCACTGGTCACAGATGAGCAGTTGCTTCTTTACACAGTTTTCCACAGTGGGAGTTCTTTGGTGGAAACAATGAGACAGGCAACTGTAATTTGAGACAGAAAACTCTGATCTTTTAAGTCTTTACACCAGGGAGGAATGGAGAGAGATTGTCTGAACAGGCAGGGATCCGGCATGCCCTGAAAGAATCAAACTTGGCCAGGGATATTAAGGTCAACAAGAAAGATTTCAATAGGTAACTTGGTGATAAAAGGAAGATTAGGGAAAAAGTGGGATCCCTTCAGAAAGAAATATGAGACCTGTTTACCAGTGACATGGAGAAGGCTGAGGTACTCAATGATTTTTTCTCCTCAATCTCCACTATCAAGTGCTCCAACCACACTACTCAAGTTTCAGAAAGGCAGGCACTGGGAGAATGAAGAACTGCACATTGTAGGAGAAAATCATGTTTGAGACCATTTAAGGAAGCTGGAGGTCCACAATTCCATGGGTCCTGGTCATATACACTCACAGATCTTGAGGGAGTTGTTGAAAGAGGTGGATGAACCGCTTTCAATCATATTTAAGACATTTGGCATTCTGGTGAAGCTCCCACTGACTGCAAAAAAGGAAACATAACCCCCCTTTTTAAAAAGGGAAAAAAGGAAGATGTGGGGAAATATAAGCCAGCGAGTCTAGTCTCTGTGCCTGGCATGATCATGGAGCAGATTCTTCTGAAAACTATGCTGAGGCACATGGAAAACAAGGTGGTGGTTGGTCACACCCAGAATGATTTCACTAAGGGGAAATTTTACCTGAAAACTTATTGGCCCTCGATGATGGAGTAACAGCAGTGTTGGACAAGGGAAGAGAGACTGACATCATCTATCTGGACTTGTGCAAAGGAGATGATACTGTTGCACACAATGTCCTTATCTCTAAATTGGAGAGACATGGATTTAACAAATGGGCAATTCAGTGGATTAAGGAGTTGTCTGGATGGTCACACTCAAAGAATTGTGGTCAAAGTGAAAAGCAGTGACAAAAGGGATTCCTCAGAGGTCATTCTTGGGACTCCCACTTTTTAAGTTCTTTGTCAGTGACACAGGCAGTGGTATCAAGTGCACCCTCTGCAAATTTTTGATCATCATCAAGCTGAGTAACACAGTCGATACACTGGAAGGAAGGGATGCCATCCAGAGGGACCTTGACAGGCTTGAGAGGTGGGCCCGTGAACCCTCATGAACTTCAACAAATTCAAGTGTGGGGTCCTGCACATGGGTCTGGGCAATCCCAAATACAAATACAGGTTCGGAAGAGAACAGAGGAGAAGGGCTATGAGAAGAAGGGCTGGGGTGTGTTAGTAGATGAGAAGATTGACATGATCTGGCAGTGCACATTCACAGTGCAGAAAGCCAACCATATCCTGGGCTGCACCAAAAGAGGAGTGGCCAGCAGGTCTAAGGAGGTGATTCACCTGCTCTACTCTACTCCAGTCTACTCTCAGGAGGCCCCACCTGCATTCAGCTCTGGAGTGCCAAGCACAGGAAAAACATGGACCTGTTGGAGCAGATCCAGAGCAGAGCCACCAAGCTGATGAGACAGCTGCAGCACCTCTTCTTTTGAAGACAGGTTGAGTGGGTTGGGGCTGTCCAGCCTGCAGAAAAAAGAGCTTCTTGAAGAACATTATAGCAACTTTCCAGTACCTAAAGGGGACCTTACTAGACAGCTAGAGAGGGACTTTTTACAAGGGCATGTAGTGGTAGGAGAAGGGGCAGTGGTTTTAAATTTAAAGAAGCCGTGCTTAAATTTAATATAAGGAAGAAATTTTTTACTGTGAGGGTGGTAACTAATTTTTTACTGTGAGACACTGGAAGAAGTTGCTCAGAGAAAGCCCTGCTTGGAAGTGTTCAAGGCTGGTTTGATGGGTGTTTGAACAACCTGGTCCAGCAGAAGGTGTTCCTGTCCATTGTGGAGGGATTGAAATGAGATGATCTTTGAGGTCCCTTTCAACCCAAACTGTTCTATGCTTCTAAGATAACATTGCCACTATAAACTGCTGAAAGTCAACTTTCATACCCTGCATTGAGAGTACACCATGTTAACAATGGCTCTTTAATGGTTTCTCACAAAATGGTCGGTATTTGTTTTTAAACATAGCATATACATAATGAGCAAGTTTCCAAGTTGTTTCTTAAATGATTCTGTGTTTATCACAATAAGATGAATTGAATAAAATTGAATATGAATTTTTAAGCAAGAGATTTTTATCTACTATTTAGTTTTTCCACATAAACTCAACTCACCTTGTTGAAAGCATGGGGACTGTTTATTGGCTCTGTATATAAGGTCTCTGTCAATTTCATATGAATAATCATCTTTTCTACCACTCATTTGATTAATGGACTCTGTTCAGGCATCAGGAACCTATAATATGTAAGATCACTCATGATCAGAGCCCAATATTTGTCTGCCAGTGTAATCAACTATTCTTCTTATTATATATAAGAAATATTAATGGATACAGGCATATACTGGTGAAGTAAATGAGAGATTTTCCATGGAACAATTGGCCTGAGTGCAAAGTCTCATGATCTTGCCTAGAAATCCTAAAATCAAATTAAATCCTAAACCAAAACTGAAATTCCAGAAACTGATCAGTCATGTTCCACCCACATATAAAGTTATTATGGATAGCTCAAAACAGCTGTACAAGCTTACACAGATTTATTTTTCAGCTGGTATCACAAGGTTTTAATTGTTCTTTTATATTGGGTGAAGAAATTGTTTACCTTTGTCTAGATAAAAGGGGTTTTTTATTGAAAAGAGTACAAAAATACCTTTTCTGTGAACTCTCTTACAAGTTTTAAACTCTGAATGTTTTTATTTAAGACTGTAGTTTCTAGACGCTTTTACCAATTGCACAAAGACAGAAAACAAATTAATTACTTTATAAAAGAAGTAACTGCTGAATGATTAATATAATTAATATAATTTTTCCTCCAGTGTTATGACATTCTAAGAACACTGACTGCAAGACATTTAATTAGCTTTAAGTTGAAATGAAACATTACATTTTGCTTATTAATTATTCATGTATAGTACTTATTTGTGTTTGTTTATTTAATTACTTTAGAAAGGCATCTATTAATGTGGCAAATGGGAACCTCACATTCAATTTGAGAACTTGTTTTTCCTACTGAGGATGCATTTGGTACATGGGGAAGATTTTAATCCATTGGAATAGAATAAGCTGATTTTCCAGCACAGGACTAGAATGTGAGTAGGATGTAAGAGAAAAAGAATAAGTGTAAGGGACGTGTCATAAACCAGTTTGCCATAAATCCATCTCCTGAAAACTGGTGCCGTGACTGATACAAATGGTATCCTGCAGCAGGAAAATATAGGAAAATCAATTTTCAGCTTCTTGTCAAAACATATGATGGCTTGGTGTAGCAAAGAGTTTGCTAAAATTTGACTCCTGAACTTTTTTTCTTAAATCCAAAAAGTACATTTGAACATACAGTTTTGCAGTGTGCTCCAAACAATATAATTTAAGCTCACTCAGCCATTCATGCTAATCAAGTTCTATAGAAAAGATGATAATTTAGATAAATGCTAGATGGATGCTCTATATCTTTTGCCACTTTTTGGAATTCAGCTATCAATTAATGCTGTTAATTGGTACCAGTATGCAACATAAACCCTGTCATTTAAGAACTTTATTAGAACTTACTCATGTTCTAAGTAGTCATCTCCATTCCAAAATTAATTTGAATTACGTGGAACCTAATTTGCATAGCATTTCCAAGAAAGAGTTGTTTCCAAGTGGATGAAAAAAATGACTATCATTCAGGAAACTGGAATCTAGGAAAGTAGCCAGGAATGTATGTAAGCCACCGAATAACTAACAAAAACTTCCCAGAGAATTTTGCATCAAGAGTTCTAGATATTCTCCTAACAATACAAAATTCTTAACAGCAAGTTCAGTAAGTGATGATGCATATACCAATGGTGCAGAAAACCTATGGAAGAAGATGAAACAATTTATTTCCTTAAGATAATAATTGGAAAAGCAATGAACTTGAAAACTGTATTGGAATCTGGCCTTAAAACAGGAGATAACATATAGAATAGGCCTAGTAGCTGAGGACCATTATTTTACTTTTAATTAATATTAGCCTGTTATCACAGTAATTTCTTAAGCTTTCCATTAGAGTTTTAACTTCATTTGTGCTACTGTTTATTAACAGCATAGAAAGACCAAGGGAGAAAATAAAATTCTCTCATGTAAGAGTAATTTCTAAGTAACCTTGGGGTAGTTATCTTCCAAAAAGTACTTTTGTACAAAGCAAAGCAAATCGTACAGAGATTTAGTTAACTACTTCATGCAGCGCATATAAATACCCTTTAGCCATAAGTATAGACTTTAATGTCTATTATTGTTACTACAGAGCCCAAGAGCATGAGTTTGAAAGAGTTTTGATATGACAGACTACACACCAGGGATCCCTTCTAAGCATCTTTGTAAGCAAAGCAAGAGACAACTTTGTAGTTTTGATCAAAAATACAAACAGAAAAACAAGCCGATTTTTAACATCATGTTGAAATTTCCCTGTGGCACACAGAGAAAAGCTCTGTTACAGTATATTTGGTATATGTATCTGAAGCAGCAATTAGTGCAGAAAGAGAGACATTCCACAATTTCCACAGCTTCACACTGCCAGCATGCTTTTCTCTGGCAATTAACAGCAAGAAATAATACCTTAAAAAGTGTCAAGGGGAAACAGAGACTTTGATAAAAGTGCAAACTATTTTTAAACGAGTTTGACACTATTGAAATAACCTTTCTCTTTTCCCATTTTCAATACTGTTATATTTTAATACCTTTTTGGTGTGCAACTTTGTCCTATCACCTTCAAATAACTAAATAAATCTTTTATATATTAAGTACCATAACTCAAACATAAACATATTTCCATCAGAAAAAAATTAGTTGTGGAATTTTCCAAACACCAGGAATGTATCCCAAGGAGGAAACTCTTTCTTAAATGTTACCTAGAGCCAAAAAAGCTTTAGTTTATCTCCCTATATTTCAGGAACAGGGTGCTTAACAGTCAAGAACATTTCATTTCAACTATGGCTATTCACCATGGAAGTCTTCCAGATTCCAAAATATTCATTCTGGGTTTATCTCCTCAACTCTTTCTCCAACAGTGCTACCTCCACATGGAAATAGCAATTGATGTAAGAATATGAAATATAAGTAAATTATTTTTGTACTCAGTTCTTACACCACCATAGCCACTCTCTATGAGTCAGCTATATAAGATAAGGACAATATAATTTAGTTCATGGAGATCCTATTGGTATAGGCCATCATAATTATCTTCAAAAACACAGAGCTGCTCTACCTACTCCCTGCTATGCACCACTATAACTATAGCCCTCTTGACTTCACTGTCTATTAAAAATGAGTGACCCTTTATGCATGTTTAGGGAGGCTAAATTAGGAAGGAAAAGAAGGGAAATAAACACAAGTGACAGAGAAAGATCAAGGCAAGGGACAAAAATGACATATGTTGAGCTGCTGCATAGTATGGTAGCAGGACTCACTCATGTAAAAACTCATATTTTCTGTCACATGCTGGGTTGAAATCACAGGACTTCAGGAAGAGAGGAGGTCAGGGATTGTTATCTGTCAGAATAGCTTATTCAGCTTGCAAATACATCTGGAGGATCATGAGGCCTTAAGGGGTAACCAAAATCTAATTACATTCCTTCAGAAGGCTGTACCTAGCGCCATACTTAGCTCATCCTATCATATACTCCAAAGAATTATTATAAAAAAGGATAATGCAAATTTTAAAAAGAGCTTGTAATAGAGTCTCCCATTCAAATTGCTATGGATTTTGCATTCACATTCTAAAACTGATGTATATATTCCCTATAATGATATTTATGTTAATATCCTCCCTTCAGCAGAAAGGGACTGAAACTTGTACCCATATTTCACAGCATGTTTATTCTGAATGTAATATTGTTAGATTTAGTGTATTTTATTGTTAAATTTAGGGTATTTTATAAAAAAAGGGAAAGTCTGTAGTTTTTTCAATCATCATGTGTTCTGAACATTTTCATTCTTCCCTGTTTATGAAGAACTTTTTTATCCCTTCACAAAAATAAGTAGACTAAAATACATTGTAACATTTTATTGACAACATATGTGTTCCTTTTTCAGTTCTAATAACAGGAAAAGAAAATTACACAGTGGCTAGTGTATTCATCATCTTTTTGTTTGGGTTTTGGTCTCTTTTTTAATAGGAGTAATTTCAAATAACATAATGAAGAATTTAAGAAAGCAATAAATTAGTATGTCTGATTTTTTCTATGACATTTTAAATACACATGGGATAAATCAGGTGCGTCAGTAGTAATAGGAAAATATTCAATCATCCTTTTATGGATGCAAATTAAAGACTTTTGAAAGCACAGCAAAGTGGGTTTTTTTCTGTTTTACTTGTTGATTAAATCATGGCTTCAGAATGCCTTGTATGTAAACCTCAGTTTTTCAAAACCATTAAAAGCTGTATTTTTTTTTTCTTTTAGTTTAATGATATGTGTAGGTTGCCAAGGAATAAGAATAGAAGTCATAAATGAGAGTTTAACAATAGGAAAACATTTTCCAGCAAAAATTCTCAGAAGATATTTTTTTCCTAGACATTGTAGGGAGGATAACTGAGAAAAAGGAAAACAGGAACTATTCATAATTATAAGAATGAACAGGGGCAATATGATTGCTGAGAAAAAAAAAAACCCAAAACTTGCTAAGTTCAGGCATGTCTTCCTGAAGAGAAAGTAAACTAATAGTTTCTTATCTTGGTTTGTTGGTGAGGCAGAGAGCGGCAATGGAAGAACAAAATCAAGTCATAGGGGAATAAATCTATTTGCATTTAGATCCCTAAAGTCTAACTAAGCAACCTCTATGGGCCAGCCTTATTGTCAAAATATGAAATCTGCTGCCTTTTAAGAGATGGCAAATGCATTCTTGTGCATATGGCAGCTAGTGTAGAAAAAGAGAAATAGTAAAAAGAGCCAAGAAGGTATTACCATGCTAAACTTCACATGAGTATGAGAAGGGAAGATCTGTTTCAGTCTTTCACCTAACAGAAATGTACACCAAAAAAAATAAAATGCATAACGCAAAAAGTGTAAATCAATATTTCTCAATCTGTATACCAGTGAGATAAGTTGCATCTCAAGACTGATTCTATCATTAGAATGGTAAAAGAATTCTTCAGTCAAGAAAAAAATTTCTTGACATTTTCATTCGGTCTGACACTTAGTCTACAGAAGAATTGAGAATCCAAGCACAGTCAAGTATAATTTTCCCATTCCTCCATGTAGCAGGATAAGAAACTAAGTCATAATATTCCTATACAAGTAGTTTTGATATCACACAGCATGAAAACGTCCTCCAAAATGCCCACTACTACTAAACCAATGTCCTAGCGTGACTCCTAAACCAAGAAAACCACTAAACCCAGGACTTTTAACAGATTATTTCTTTTCATTAGCTTTAGCCTCCCACTCTGTTTTCTCTTGGGAGTTCCTGGAAACTCCCTTTACATCAATTTTTTATCATCCTTTATGACTTGTTTTCCCTCTCCATTGCATATCAATAAGATTAGTCATAATGAAGTAATGGAGTGTACAGACAGGATCCAGGAAGGAAATTGATATTCCTCTGAGTCTCTAATTTACTTCTGTACTCTTCTTCCTTACAGACGTTAGCAGAAAATATGTCTTTGACTTGTCTCACCTTTTTTTCCCTTCTGCCAGCTAATCTGGAGCAGTGTAGCCCAAAAAAGAACTTCTCCATTGTATTCATCTGTGATAAAGTTGTGAGCTTCTCCTCCCCAGAAAAATTTAAAATGTTACCTGTACGTTTGAAAGTACCTTCCTAAGAAGTAGGAAGTTGTGACTCCTCCATATACATTTTTTTGGGGGTAAAAAAAATATTCTGGATGTTTTAAAGGTACCGCCACCATTCTGGCAGGTAAAAACTTGTCAGTTTACAGTGCAATGAGAGAGAAAAAGCATGAAAGGAGCAGGAGAGACATGTAAAAGAACAGGTGTAGAAAAACAAGGGCAGGATGGAGTGCAGAATATACAATGAATTACATGGGAGCATCTATACAGATAGAGAACTAGTGCATAAGAACGAGTCATCTCTTCAAACCTGGGAAATGATTAATTTTTTCAAACTTGGATTTGGTCTGCTGTGTTGAATTTTGGGTAAATAACTTGTTTTCAGAAATTTGGAAGTAAAAATAAGATTTTGCACATTCATTTTTATTTCAGAACAGTTTAAGGAAAATCCTGGAGGCTTTTTGAAATTTGGTCTGAGATTCCAAAATGTGTTGGGTTCATGTTCAGCTGGAAAAATGCAAGAAAATGACAAAGCTTAGTGCAAAATAGATTTTACTATTTCTCTAAGGGATGGACTAAAATATGTTCCCGATGTTCTTTTTTTATTCCAGAGTACCTTTGTATGTTCCAAACTTATTTTTATCTACTATACCAAAGTAGATGTTCTCTCTTCTTTCCAATGGAGCCCTATAAAAAGAGACAAGGGGGATATGAAACCACAAAACATGTGCCTAATGATAAGACAAAATGTGTATGGGGTGAATATTACCAGATAGAGAAGTGACAGCTTTGTGACAGCTTGAAATGTGTCAACATGGAAATTAATTACACTGATAATTTCCAGAAACAAAGCAAGTATCCAGTACAGGGAAGTGCTTCCTCACTTCCCTCTAGCTTTACTACATTCAGATACCTCAATAACAACCAAATGGGTTTTTATCAAACTTTTGAGGCACTTCACCTCTGTATTGGACACCAGTGTGAGAAATTTCCTTCTAAGAGTAAATGGCTTGGAAAGATATAAGCAGCAGAAATTAAGCACTTAAAATGGAAATAACATCTTAACCACAAACTGCTAAACTTGTTCCTCTGTCACCTCAAGCTGTGAGTGCACATCTCAAAAAATATGTGACAACAGGCTGACTCAGTGCTCAGATGAGAGCCATGTAGGAAAACACCCAAGCAGAAATTCAGCAGAGAGCAGCATTCCCACTGGGCTACTAGTGAAGTAGTACCTGTGACAGCTGTTTAACCCTATCCAAGACAAGACATAGAATTGTCTTATCTGTCTAGTGATGTAGTTACTCTGACTGTACAGATGTGAAACCTAGTGTCCTGGACTGAGGCCGACTTCCATAGTTTCTATCATCCCTCAACCTCATTTTTTAATGTAATTCTCTGTTTCTTGCTCTGGATGAGTCAAGGTTTAGCCATCAGTGGACAGTGGTCTACACTCTCATTTTGCAGCCATGCAGCAGGAGACTGCTAACTACAGAAGGCACTTCTCAGCCCTTGTCTGTGTCCTCAGACAAGAGATATCAAATGGAGTTCTTAGTCTGGTAGGCATGAAGTTAGGGTTTTAAACAAGACACTTCATTCTAATTATATGACCTCTTTGACTG
Organism: Agelaius tricolor; assembly: GCF_023055355.1. Lineage (NCBI taxonomy): Eukaryota > Metazoa > Chordata > Aves > Passeriformes > Icteridae > Agelaius > Agelaius tricolor. The sequence goes on along the minus strand of NW_027269262.1, from coordinate 19,859,727 downwards.
AAACAGAAAGGCAGGTCTGCCTCCTTTAACAACTTGATTGTCCAATGAGGAATCACATTTACATACTAGTAGGTAAATGGTATGGTTGAGCTTCAGTCAACCTGACTAATATCCTTCAGCCTATTAAGATGACATAAAATTATTTTCCAATTTCCAATGAGCATTTTGATTTAACATCTGTGCACATCTTTAAAGATGTCAGATTGTGACAATTATTATATATGCTGCATATGTAGAAAAGCTGTTAAAACATGGAAAAGATCTGGAGATCTATTTGCCTGTAATTTATTTTGTACATGAAAATGTGTCAAAAAAGTAAAGGACTTTTATAGAGTCTGATTTCCCCAAAACACAGCAACTTCATCTGAAGTTAGTGATTCCTCTCTCTGAAAATTCAAGCTTTGATTATTTAATTCTGTTCTTGTACTGCTCCAAAACAGTCAATAGTAAATTCAATCTATGTTCAGGTGAGAGCCTTAAGGCAAAGCCTTCCCACATGCATTGCCATTTGCCCAAGCACTGGGCTTTTTCATTTTTTTCTGTTTTGCATATGTTTTCTGTGTCCTCCAGATAATACTAGCTCAGAAGAACATTTCATAGAAATTTAATGGCCCTTGTCAAGTAGGTTGTTCCACAGACACACATACTCTCTTAACATGAACAAATGTTCATGCTGCTACTAAAACTCCTGGTTAGTATGCTCCTTAAATATCTGTAGACATTCTTGAACTTTGGTTTTCTGAGGAAATTAAACTTACACATTTGCATAGTTTATTCATCTGTCTATCTATCTCCCTATCCCTGATGCCTACTCTTTATTTAATTTATTGATCAGAGTTCAGCCACACTTGGCAACTGGAAAAGCCATTTCAAACATAAATAGAATTCTGAGCTCATAAACATTAGTCAGAGAGTAGAGCTGCAGTTACTGCAGGGAGAGATGAAGTCCTTGTTTGACTCTTCTGCCAGAGAGAAAGGAATGGAATTAATGCACCCTACAGTGTACATACCTCACCTTAATCTTCTATGGGTTCAGCGGTGAGAAGGAAATTGGGTTCAACAGGCCCTATATTTCTTCCTACCTCTTGACTGAGTAAGTTACACTCTGCTCTGCTGTGTCTCTGTCCATATTTTGCTCACCATCTTCACTGCGGTTTTACTCCTAAAGAGAACTGCACAGTGCTAAATAATATCTGGGACCAGGGTGGTCTTTGAAACTGGAAAATGGACAGGCAACATACAGTAAGACTTTAATGCCCTGGAGAAGTTACACCTCTGATCAATATTAACAGGACAACCATTACTAACCATGACTCCTCCTCTTGTGTAAATGATAGAGAATGAATTTTTTATGTATTTCATTAACTGTGCTACTTAAGCAAGTATAAGATATGAGAATTCTCAACCGCCAAATGCAGGACCAGCACCCACATATAGGATTCACAGTCACACTTCTGCTACCAGGGGAGGGTCCTATGGCAATAATGGTCTGTGTTCACCCATTTGTCATAGCAGGCTGAAACTCATATTTAAATAACTAAAGCTACAATAAAGAACTTCGAATATGAAATACAAAACAAATCAAACAAAAACAAATCCACCAGAGAAATTTAAAAAGGTAATCATCACAAATTATTTAGCAGGTTCAGCCAAAGCACTGTGGTGCACAGCCTGCATGTCAAAGCCATATGACTATTTTTTTTGTGTTCTGAAGAAAAAGTAATGTAGCTTCAAATTGCATAGTTTTTGTTACAAGGACTTTATCTCACCAAGTGGTCTCAGCATTTCAATTCCATCCTCTAAAACCTAAAGGGAATTTGATCAAATAACAAATTGATTTTAAAATCACTTCCATGACTTTCAAAAGCATTGCTCAATTTGGGATCCTCTGTTTATATTTATCTTCAGTTCCATTTCTGCACTCAAATTCATGTTGCTGTTTGAGAATAGTTGGCCATTCTAAATAAAGGTACACACACTTATCTTTGCAGTATGTGCTGACAAAAGGAGTGATTTCTGGCTTCAGGCTGAAATACTCACTAAAACACAACCTAAACCTAATCCTATTTTACTTTTTGATGTTAGTTATTTAACATTATAGCAGAGTTTCCTAGGGTTCGTATTTAACTCTGCTAATCATGCTAAATGCTAGGTATTGTGGAAAGTAATTTCATTACATATAAAAAACAAGGTTTTATAATGAAAGAAAGGACAAGTGTGAGGAAGAAAGGAAGGAAGTGGCGGAAGGAAGTGGCGGAAGGAAGTGGCAGAAGGAAGTGGCGGAAGGAAGTGGCGGAAGGAAGTGGCGGAAGGAAGTGGCGGAAGGAAGGAAGGAAGTGGCGGAAGGAAGTGGCGGAAGGAAGTGGCGGAAGGAAGTGGCGGAAGGAAGTGGCGGAAGGAAGGAAGGAAGGAAGGAAGGAAGGAAGGAAGGAAGGAAGGAAGGAAGGAAGGAAGGAAGGAAGGAAAATTTTTCCTGCAGCTTCTTGGTACACAGATCTCCTCCTAGTGAAGTTAGTGATATTGATGCAGTACAAGGAAAATTATAACGATGTAGAATCTTTGTGGAAGCATCAGTCAAAGGAAATACATTTCCAGGATCATCCCAGCTAGTAAGAGCAAACTTTCAGACAGAGACATTTCAAGGTATTATAAAAACTACAAACTCAAGGAATTTGATTTTCATGGGCCTAGTTAGACTGTTATGATAATAGTTCATTACTCACATGCTATGCAGGGATAATTTTCATGTTGATAGAAAGGTTCATGGTAATTATAATTTGCTCTTGAAATCTCAGTATTTTCTGAAAATATTCCAGAAAGCAAGCATGCCAGATAGAGAAAAGAAAGTCATGTGCAAACATCATAGTCTTAATTTGTAAAGTGCAGTCTATACAGCAATAAAATTAATTTAACATTGCTCTTCCAAGAAGATTAAACAAAAACTTCAGTCTGTATCCCAAGCTACTATTTTCCTTTTAATACTTGAGTGAAATGAGTGAAATTAAAGGTATTCTCAGGAGAAATAGAAGGGCAATTAGAATGCACTTGGAAATAGCTGCATAGGTACCAAAAGACACAGTTCCTCTAAGTAAAATCTGATTTGAAGAAACTTAAAAATTTTACAAAAAAATTCAACATCAGAAATGTATTTTCTTAGGGAAATAAAGGATATAGGGATTTGCACACATCCTGGAGCAAGAGTAAATTATGGACTCCGAAACAGTACCTAAACTCCTCTCTCTCACAATTGCTGCACAGAGTTTTTCACCCTTTCTTATATGTATTATGACCAAGGTGTCAACAGCCTTGCTGATGGCCTCAGCTTTGGCTACCAGCAGGTCTGTTTTGGAGCCAGATGGAATTGGCTCTGTACAACACAGGGGCAGCTGTTTCTTCCCACAAGATCCACCTCTACAGTCTCTTGCTACTAAAAGCTTTCTGCATAAACTCAATAAAAATATCTGTCATTCAAGTTTGAAATAACTTTTTATTAAAGCCATGTACCTGTAAACAGAAACGTAACTTCATTTTCTCATGAGCAACCTACACAGAGGAGGAGGAGAGACAACTGTTGTATTGCATCTGCAAAGTCCTTCAAGACAGAATAAATCAAAGAACAGCAGCAATGAGAGGTATTTATTCAGCCTGGTGGTTCTTCCTGTCTTCTTGGGGGCCAATGTGGATAAATATTCTTCCCTCTGCATGTCTGTAGCAAGTTTCCCGAAGATGTGGACAAGATGTAACTCTGTAGGTTACACAAAAACATCTTTCTTTATTTGCTGTTTCAAAACTCAGGGGCAATATATGCATCAGCTCTTTTCACTAAGGTGTCCTGCTAACTGCTTAAATTATATTGTCTGGAAGATGAGACAATATGAATGAGCAACTATAAAACAGACTGTCCTTTCTGGTTTATTACAGTGGAGGGTCAAATAATACAGTGTGATTCATATAGCTGAACAAAGTTAGACTTTGTTTGCTGTTAGGGCAGTAATACAGTAGACTGCTTACACAGATTTAATTGCACCCAGTTGTAACAACAGCCCTCAGAAAGATATCATTCACATCTATTTTTGCATATGTGAAGGATGATTATGAAAAAAAGTCAGAAATAGAACAATGTGTGAGAGCAAAACAACAGGGTGTTGTTGCTGAGATGGCTTGTATCCAGCAACAGTACACACTTTCAAGTTATTCTTAAAACTATACGATGCTATTTAGCACATGTAAATATAGATGTACATTATATTCAGTATTAGGAAAGCAATACAGATTATGATAACACAGAATCTAACATACTAAAACATCTGTTCAGTGTATTGTATTAGTCCCATAAAGTTAGCTACAAGCCCATGAAAATCTCAGGCTTTTTCTATCACCTGAAAACATTTAATAAGAAAATTAAGGCCCAGGTTTCACATTATTGAAGCAAATAGAAAAATGTGTATTGACTTTGAGAGCATTGGTATGAATATTTCAAAATACTTTTTTTGAAGCTCCAGATATTCAACTTTTTTGAATGACAATAACATTAGGATTAATATATTTGATATCAGAGGAAGGGGTTATTTTTGGATTAGCCTTGAAAAACAACAATCTTTACTATCTGTTACAGCTGAACATACCTCACTGTTGTTAATTACATTCAGAATTAATATTTTCAAGAGTCAGATTCTGTTTTGCTCTTTTCATGTAAGCTTGATTATTGATTATCAAGTGGATAGATTAGGAAGCCTTTTTGATGTTCATTCAAATTCTTAGCTAAATATCATTGTCTAAATATGATGTATTTTTAATATTCCATTAACGTATTTGGAACAGAAGAGGGATTCATATTTATAAAAATATTGAGGATTTCTTATTTTTAAGTAGACATTAATATTTAATATCTGAAGGTAGTCCTAGTGGTGAAAATAGGTATAATAATTCAAAATACTATTTGCAATGTCAGTTCCATTTTCAGTGGTGAGGGAAGTAGTGGGAAAGAAGAAAGAAGAGCTTTGTAGCAGCATATTTTTTACTTTTGTCACGCGATGCAGTAATAGTACATGAAGTAAGATTGCCATTGCTTCCTTAATATAATTCACCTTACCTTTCACTTGTACTTGCAGAAAATCAGTCTTGCTAAGTTACATAACACGCAATAAGTGCTAGGCTTTTTACACAAGTAGAAAGGATAGTGATTGTCTCAGAGAATTTACTTCTTACTGTGTTTATTTCCACTGAAGCTAAAACAAAACTGATTGAAAAAAATAGATGCTGGGATAATAGAAGAAAGGAAAGGAAACCTGAATAAAAAAAAAAATTGAAATTTAGCAAGTTATGTAGTAGAGAAAAAAATAATAGTGTAAAAGAAAGACACAATCTCTATGTAAAGAATAATTATGGTACCATCTCTAATGACCAAAAATTAGACATGTCTCCTTGTCTATCAAAATAGGAAGGGAGGCTAGAGAACTCCCACAGAAGCAGTGTCCTTTTTGTATTTTCTGCTCCTAGTAAGTGTTGTTCTGAGGCTTCACCTCATTGGTGTTTCACTCACCATCATTGGACAAGTTCATCTCCTACAGCCCCTGGGGGCTTTGCAGCATTATAGATACTTATATCTTCACAAGGCTTTCTCAACATCTTACAGATGTTCCAAAAAAGCAGCTGGTGATAAAATCAAAAATTTGAAGGAATTTTACTATTGAGAGTGGTTGTTCTGATCATTTAGGGAGGGAAATATATTTTCAGAGGGCTACTCAGTTATTGTCTACTCAGAGCAAAGAGAGTGAGGTGCATGAAGGAAGGGTGGGCACAGACAAGATGTTGGCAGCAGATTATACAGTAATGGTCCACTCTTTCTATTAGCTCACACTGCCCACATGGGTATCTTATGCTGGATTGAAGATTCCTGGATTTTGGCATTGGTAGTAAAAATAGATGCAGGGCACAGCCTTGTTTTCAAGTCAGAGAGAAATTTATGCAAAGTGATTAGTTCTCTTGAAACAATAATCACAGAAGATATCTGAATTTCTAAAGATGCAAGTTCCTGAGGGTAATTTGAACTGGGAGCTTTTGGGAGTGAGGTAGGGTCCCTCCTGTTGGGGGCAGAATGGGAAAATAGTGTTTCTATGACATACATTTCATACTTAAATTTTATGATTTAGCCTAGAAAAGTAAAATAAAATTGCATCAATTATAAAGCTCAGGAAAGTTAGAAAAGCAAACTATCTGTCTGCAATTTTTCATTTCTTTATGAACTGTTATTGTGCTAGGAAGAGACACCACACAATAATCCACAAAGAAATAACAGTTTAATTTCCCTCTTCCAAATTCTTCCCTTTTTGGAAACAGAAGCTATTTCTGAACAAAAACATCCATTCTGTGATCTTAATAACACATGCTTCTGTCCCAGCATGATATTATGAAAATTGCTTTCAATTTCAGTAGGAGCTGCAATCCTGCAGCACCTCTAAAAATCCATCTGTTTTTTAACCTTTAAAGTGAAACAAAGTGCCCACTTCTGAGCTACTTCAGTGAATTAAGTAAAAATCAATATTCTTTAAAGCAAAAAATTAGGGTGTCTATATTCTGTGAAAACCCCAAACAAATTCACTTAGTTTTCACTGTAAAAGAATAGGAACATGGGTTAAAAACTCTGTTATTAGGGAGGTTTACATTCAAAATTGACAGTCCTCCTTTTAATACCCCAGTCATAGAGGAGCATGAAAAGAAGAAAATTACTAATATTTTTATTTTAGAGAGAAGGCAAAGACAACGGTGGCTGATCTATTTTCAGTGGAGAGGAGATATTAATAATGAAGTCATGTTAGAATATCATTCAGGGTATAAGGGCTATGATTTTAAGTTGTCAGCAGAAACACATGGTCCCAGGAAAGATAAGGAGCAAACATTTTAGAAGCCTGAAGCTGACCCTATGAATACAGGTTCACTTCTCCCAACACTCTTCAACCTCGTCCAAGAAAGAAGCAACTAAAAAACTAAAACAATTATCTGGCATAGGAGCATTTCAGTAATCTTTTCTTGCTTCTGTATAAGTCATACTATTCTTCCAAATATGTCCTGAAATATCAGGAATACCCATCAAAAAAATCTCCTGAAATGCCTACACAATTGTTGGGAACTGTCTTTAAAGGTTTGACACTGTCATGCAGTGAAAAAATGGCTGTGCTATGCAGAACCAATGAAAGAAAAATTCTTTGTAAAGCTAAGAAAAAGGAACTCTATCTTCATTTGTTATGGAGTTATTTCAGATAATTTAGTTACATTCTGAACTAAAAAGGTTAAAAATATTCAGCCAAGCTACAGATCAATCCAAGTCTAAGATTCCCTTAACCCAGTCACACAACAAGATTTCTATACCTTAATTGTTACTTAGAACTGGATATATTGCCCTAAAAGACTCACAAAATATCTGGCCCAGTCACTCATACACTAAGCTACCAGTTCAGCAACTACCCAGGCCTCAGAAATACAAAAGAAATGGTTCAGTCCCTTGAAATCCCAAAATTCAATCAAGTTGTAATAGCCAATATTGTATCTCGGTCTCAAATAGTATTGATTTTAGCTTTGAAAAAAAGAGTAATTACAACTTAAGAGAAAAAATGCTCTAGTTTCTGAACTTGATCCTCATTTTCAGCACTCAAGCAATAATTCAAGTAATATTTTCCTTCCATATATTTTCATAATTGGATTTGTGTGTCAAGGTTTTGGTATCCAGGGAAGGGGCTGTGGGAGTGACTTCTGCAAGAAGATGATAGAAGCTTTCAGCATGTCCCACAGAGCCAATGCCAGCCATCTCTAAGATGGACCCACTGCTGCTCAAGACTAAGCCCTTCAGTCACAGTGATAGTGCCTCAGGCATAACATATTTAAGTAGAGTGGAAAACAGCTGCAAAACTTCAGAAGGACTTTGACAGGCTAGAAAGGTGGGCAGAGAAGAATTATCTGGAATCCAACAAATGAAAATGCAGGGTCCTGCACCTAGTGAAGGATATCCCCATGCACCATGACTGGCTAGGGCTGACCTGCTAGAAAGCAGCTCTGTGGAGATGCACCTGGGTGCCAAGAGCCAGAAGTGCGGCCAAGAAGCCCAAAAGTATCCTGGGGTGCATTAGGAAGAGCATTGCCAGCAGACTGAGGAAGATTACCCAGTCCCTCTACTCAGCCCTGGTGAAGCCTCATTTAGAATATTGTGGGCAGTTCTGGGCTCCTCATCACAAGAGAGATGGATTTCCTACAGTGGGTCCAGCAGAAGGTGACAAAGACAATTAAAGGATTGGAGCATCTCTTTTGTGAGGACAGGCTGGGAGAGTTGGTCCTGTTCAGTCTCTTACAACCTGCATGCCTGAACAGTTATTTTCAGCAGGTTCAAACATTAGCATAAGTTCTTCTAGGCTTAAACTTTCCATATTGAGCATTTAAAAGGAGGCTTTTAGACATTTTGTAATGGAATATAGCATTTCATTGGAAAACAGTCTAATTTGAGGGAAGGTTTTCTTGCTTCTTTCAGTTAAGACTTTGTCATAGCAGGCCCTTGTTCTCTGATTTGTTTGTTTATTGTATTTGTTGGTTTATTGTAAACCAACAGTGAATAGCTGAATATAGGTGAGAAAGCTACTCTTCTCCAGTAGATTGCAATTATAAATGCTAAGAAAATAAAATGCAAAGATAAAATAAAATAAATACAAAGAAACCATATTCTGGGTTTGTCTCATAAGTTTGAAAGTATTTCGTACTAAAGGATCTCACATATATTCTAGCTAAAGTATGGGAAGAATGAGAATTATTAGCATAGTCTTCTACTCAGTAAATTGCTATGATGTAGCAGTGTGAATAGGCTTTCATCTTGATATCTATGGTATTAATTTGTCTTTTTAAATTTAAATAAATTAGTGATAGTGCTATTATTCATACAGCATTCATGGTTTCAAATGCACTACTGTGCTTTGTTTTGTGTAAAAGTGTAACACTAGAGGAACCCTTTGGATGGAGTCCTGATAGGCCATTGATTACAGTATTCTGCAGATCACTTTTATTAGAGGCCACCTAACACAACATAATGAACATTAAAAGTGACTGAAAACATTTAAGCTGCAGAAGTTACTGCGTTCTTTAAGAATGGCTCTCAAACCCACTAAACATCTCTCAGAAGGGTAAGGAGGATGCTCAAGTTTTTTCCTTCAAACTGAAAAAAAAATTACATTAAAAATATTTTGCCTATTTGTCTTGGCCTCTACAAACATTAGGTAAGTTTCAAAAAAATCTAAAACACTAATATGGCTTTCTAATTTCAGCTTGAGATTGATAAATGCTTTAAATAATTATTTTCTAATTATAAGATTTTACAAGTATTCTTTTGATGATTTAATTTTGTCCTTTTTTGGTCAAGTTTTGAGTTCAAAACATCTGGAATGCTTGTGAAAGATTAATTAAAAAGTTTTGGTAAATGTACAATTTCAAACATATTAAAAAAATCTAATACATCTTTCCATATGGTGTACGAATCAGTGGTGATTTCAGTAGATCAATCACATCTGACCAATCTAACTTACATCTCTGGAATAAATACTTAAATAACTTTTCAGTTGTCTGTAGTACACTGAAATATTTCATAGAATTGAAAACAAAGGTATATATTGATTTTCATTTTTAATTCCTTACCTTATCTGTGGTAAATAAATATAGGACAATTGTCCTGGTTCTAGGAAGGACAGAGTTAATTTTTGCATGGCCAGGACCCTGAGGTTATTCTATACTTCCTTACCTCATTTGATGGTGGTGGGGGCAAGGGGTCCCTTTGGGGTCATGCAGTGTTGTGGAGTTTGGGGTCATGCAGTTTCTGTGGGAATCATTTTCCTCTTTCTTGTACCCTCTGTCATTCATATTGCTGCTGTTAATATTCCTTTTCTTACTTATTGCTGCTGTTAATATTCCTAATCTCTTACTCTTAAGTATTACACTTAGGTATTATTTATCCTAATATGTAAATTATTCTTATCTTAATCTGAGATAAGACCTTTTCCTTTTGTGCCTCCAGTTCTCTTCTCCATTCATGCACAGGGAGGAGGAGAAGGGGAGAGTAAGCGAGCAGATTATGGTTTGGAACATTGCAGTAGGATCACTAACTTGGGGAACACCATTCTTAAACCATGGCATCAAATAAATAAATCAAATTCTTCATCTTCAGTGTTTTTTTGGAGAGAGACAGAAAGATGAGGGGCAGCTGAAAATTTCTGCCAGTATGAGAATGTACTTGTTTTTCCAGTAGAGTGAGTAATGCAATTTTCTGTCCTGCAATTGCACAGTAACCCTCATTAAGAGGTAACACAGCTGCTGATTTGAAAAGAAAACATGAATTAAAAGAATTAAAGGAAATTAATAACTAATGTAACCTGTCTACTAAATTATTAATATTAATATTTAAATTGCATTTAATGAATAAATGGTAGCAAAGTGTACCAAAACCATTTTTTAATAAAAGACGAAACAAGTCAAACTGGATCAGCAATAAAACAAACTCAAAACGCCACTTGAAAAAAATCAAACACTATGTCACTATTTATTCAGTACACTAAAAATAATTAGTAAAAATTATTCTGATTTCAACACATTTGCAAATATAGAAAATTACAAGCAGTAAGGTCAACACCAACATAGAGCACCATAATGTATTTCATAAAATGCTGAGAGTTAATTGAAAAATCATGACAAGAAACAGAACTGTTGCATTTCAGCAATATATTAATATGATTTTTTAATAAGCAAGTTTTAAAAAGACACATAACTTATATTACAAGAGAAATGAAAACAAATAGTCACCAGCTCTCTAAGTTCCATGTACAGTTTTCTAATTCATAATCATCCTTTACAGTACCCTCAGTAATCAAACAGTTGTGCTCAGAACCGTGCCTTGACAATCATCAGATCTCAGCTCTTCCAGTGCTGGGGTGAGGGTTTATCCCAAGAATTTTTGCAGAAATCATTTTACTTCCTGCCTGCCACTAAATAAGATAATTGTTTCGCTTGTATACCGCATCTACTATGCCAACAGTGCAATGATGCCAGATTTCCGCCAATTTGGAAAACAAGGTACACTAATTACAATTTTCCTATAAGTTCATCCAAACATTTTGGTGATGAAACCAATAGCCCACCCAAAGTGCATCTGCACCAATGCAGGAGGAAGTTGTAAGTGACCTGCTGTGCCACTTAGGTACTCACAAATCTGTGGGACTGGATGGGATTCACCTAAGGGTACTTAAGGAGCTGTCAGAAGAGCTCATCAATCCATTCTCCATCATTTATAGTAGTCCTGGTTAAGCAGGGAAGTCCCAGATCACCGGAGGTCCCAGATCACTGGTCACTGTGATGTCCATCTACAATAAGGGCCAGAAGAAGGATCTGGGGAACTACAGATCTGCCAGATTGGCCTTGGTGCCAGGGAAGGTTACAGAACAGATCATCTTGAGTGCAATCACATGGCACATACAGGACAACCAAGGGATCAGACCTGGCCAGCATGTGTTTCAGAAAGTCAGGTCCTGCTTGACCAGCCTGATCTCCTTTCATGAACAGGTGACCTGCCTAAGGAATGAGAAAAAGGCTGTGGATGCTGCCTGCCTGGACTTCAGCAAAGCCCTTGACGTTGTTTTTCACAGGAAAAGCTGTCAGCCCATGGCTTGAATAGGTGCACTGTTCACTGGGGTAAAAACTGGCTGGATGGCCAGGCTCAGTGGTGGTGAAAGAAATTCCACCCAGCTGGTATGCAGTCACTAGTACTATTCCCCAAAGCTCTATATTCCACCCAGTGCTGCTCAATATACTTATGGATGATCTGGATGAGGGGAACAAGGGTAACCTTAGTAAGTCCATAGATGACACTAAGGTGGGCAGGAGGGTTGATCTGCTGAAGGTTCTGCTGAAGGATCAGGACAGGTTGGATCAATGGGCTGAGGCAGTGTGCTGTTCAATAAAGTGAGATGACAGGTCCTGCCCTTACTTTGCGAAAATCATCATGCAGTGCCACAGGCTGGGAAGCAGCCAAGTGGAAAAGGACCTGGGAGTACTGGTCAACAGTGGCTGAACATGAGCCAGCTGTAGCCAGGTGGCCAAGAAAGCCAGTGGCATCCTGGCCTATATCAGGAATTGTGTGGCCAGCTGGACCAGGAAAGTGATTTTCCCCTGTATTTAGCACTGGTGAGGCCACATCTCAAATCCTGTGTTTTGGGACCCTCAGTTCAAGGAAGATACAGTGCTGCAGCATGCACAGAGAAGGGCAACAAAGCTGGTGAAGGACCTGGAGAATGAATTATATGAGAAACAGCTGAGGGAGCTGGGGTTGTTGAGGCTGGAAAAAAGGATGCTCAAGGATGACCTTATCACTCTCTACAACTACTTGAAAGGAGGTTGTAGCAGGGTGAGGGTCAACTTCCCAGGCAATTAGCAACAGGACAGGAGTATACATCCTCAGGCTACATCAGGGAAATTTCAGGTTGGAGATCAGGAAGAATTATTTCTATGGAAAGGGTTGTTAAGCATTGGAATGAGCTGCCCAGGTAGATGATGGAGTCAACATCCCTTGAAGTGTTCAAGACACAACTGGACTTGGCACTTAGTACTATGATTTAGATGGTGATGGTGTTCACTCAAAGGCTGGACTTGATCTTGGAAGTCTTTTACATCCTTAATAATTCTATGCTGATGTGTCAAAGATGTAACTTATAGCCTATAAAAAAAATGAATGGCAAATCAGACATCATTAGCCTGCTTTAGTTATAGCTCCATTTTTTGTGTGCTCTCACAACACAAAAGAGAAGACAAAGAAAGAAAGGGGGCCTAAACACAAATCATGTTATACTTTACTTGTTTATCTATTTACGTTCTGAGGGAAAGTGAGGAAAAGGAGAAGGAATGAAGGAAGGCAAAGCAGGCACCATTACTCTAGACTGAGAGCATTGTCAGTTCCAGGAATCAGTGCATTTGGTCACCAAAATCCCGCAAAATTCCTAGCAATTCTTACAAAATCTAAATGAGAAAAATATACTACTGTAGAACTTCTAAAATTCTGGAGTTAAAACATGCTCATTTACATGCCAAAAAAGAGCAAATATCATTAGCTTGCAAAAGACAATGGAAATATAGACTATAATCATTTGCTTTATAATTTACACAGATTAAATAATCCCTGACCTTACATGATACTTAATTTGATTAACACTATATATTTAAGAGCGATAATTCTGTGATAAAGAGAAAATATTCAACTTCAATATCATGGTGGAAATTAATTCTGTCCTGAGCATGACGTGTTATGTCATCCCTATTACTCTGCTCCCTGTTTTTTAAACTGTTCGTCTATTCAGACATGAACCAGGATCTGAATAATTGCATTTTTCACTATAGTCGAGGTAATGATATTATTCACAATTATTGGTTTTTTGTTCAAATGAAGAAATGCAATTGGACATGTACCTTGCAAAAAAAAGAAAAGGGAAGCCTTTGCCCTATTACTAAATTATTTGCAATAAGATAAGGAAATTTAGATAACCCAAATTCTCATCATTTATAACATGTAAATTATAGCAAATTGAATATAAAGCTAGAAAAAATAAAGCACATTCTGGTTATGCCAGCTTAAAGAAAGAAAGATTTGTCTCAGCTAAATTTAATAAAGCAATCTTGGGTCGTCCTAACAAGTCAGACAAAGGAATATTAGAATATAGCCTAACTTCCTGAGGGTTTATGCAGGACCTTGGACAGATTTTACATATTACTCGGAATCCCCTACTGCGAAAAACTGTTTTTAAAATTCCTTCATGCACTTAGCTTAACATTAAATCCCACATACCTATACAACCTTCAGATATGCCTTCAGATTTTGTTGTGTTAATATCTAAAGTATGATTATTTCAGACATTTCTAGTATTTCCCACAAAAGTTTCATAAAGCCATCTGATTGCAACTATATATGGTTTCATCACATGTCTTTTCTCAGGATGATCATTTGCCTTTTCCTAATAACCTTGTGGGCTAGTATTGATCTGAAAAAACAAGTTCCAGTTTGGCATGTTCCTCCATGCACACACCAGACTCGTCATAAAACAGTGATCCTTGTTGCCACGTCCCAAATGAAAATAGCACAAGCTCTTTTCCAGTAGGTTGCCCCATTGCAGAGCCCTTGAGTTGTTCAAGATCTTCTGCTTGACTAAGCTCTGAAACACAAGTATTCTCACAGTCAATACCATCCCCTTCAAAAGTTGCAGCTACCCACATCCTTTTTCTCAGTCCTTCCAGCCTGAGTCATCGCACACCTTGTCCTGCAAGAGCTTTAGGCACTTTAGGGAGTGCTAGAGCAGAAGTCAGGGTTTAATTTGCAAATAAACAACAAATCTGACCTCAGATTCTACTTTGTGCAAGAGCATGCCTGGAAATACGAGCCCATCAGATGTTGTTTAATATACATAATGGTTTCATGCCAGATATTTCATTGCTGATTTATGCTATAGCTCAACTACTGAGATTTCTGTATTGCTGAATACATTAAAGAAGGCAAACAAACTCCCTCCTGTTTCTTAGCACCATTTTTATACATGCTTAGGAATACAAAGGTTTTCTTTCTAGAAACTAGGTTAGAAGTTCACCCAGCCACAAGAAAATTCTTTTTCAGATTTTTCCTCCTTTTACAGAGAAATATTAAACATACTCTCACTGCTTCCCACCTGTTCTCATTAATGAGTCTAGCAATACTATTGGCTTCAGGCATTGGATTCAAAACAGAGGCACTAAACAAATGCCTTGACTTGACTCACAATCTCCTCTCAGATTAAAGCTACATTGTTTTCAACATCTGTGTAAAAAGCAGTAAAAATCAAGGAGCTTGTTCTCTGAGCTTCAAACCAGTTCTGACAACACTTCAGTACAAAACCTCAGTCCCTTTTACTAGGGCTCCAATAGATTGCTGAAAATCTCAGTTATATCTCCTGTTCAATGTAAAATAGTTCATGACTCAGTGACCTTTTAAAATAACCCAGAATCAAATGCAATCCTATTTGTATATTATCATCAAAACCACCGGCAAATTTCAACTTTGCAAGGCTTAAACATGGAACAAAAAGAATACTGTTGTTAAGGGGATTGTTTTGCCTGTAAGCCTATGATTATATTCCAATCAAAGCAGAACTCTCAGTCTACAAATTCATATAGATAAAATTTGACAAAGGATTTGCATGACTCTTACCATGCAGGACTGCAGGATTTTGCATATCAGGTTCACAGGGTGTCACAGTGTGACTCATCAGGATTATGGGAAGACAACAGGCTCCTCATCTGCTGCAGCCACTCTTTAGAAGTGACAGCCTGACTGAGTCACGGAAGCTACTGAAACCACAGCCTGCTTGGTAGTAACAGACAGGGTGAGTTGTTTGGGTGTTTTTGTTATGCTTTTGTGGAGAGCACTGCCTCCTTACATAAGACAAAGATACTCTAATCCTTTACTTTCTTTGGGGCTTTTAACAGAAGAGACCCTTCATCAAACCAAGAAGTCATCTGGAACTGCAACCAAAACCCATTTTGAGCTTTTCTAACTAGACTAATAGCTGAACCTAAAACGTTACTTTGAACTTAAATCATCTAATCATGTACTACCTTCTACATGAAGAAAAATCCCTTGTCTGAAGATAAGAATAATTTACTTTGAACAAAACTAATAATTTTCTATAGTGCAGCACTGGCTAAATTGGATGTGGCATATTTTATTTGCAAAAACTTGACAGATTAGAGGAATTTAATCTGAACTTCTAAACAATCTGAGAAGCACTTTTTCTTTTTCTAAAATAGAGCTGAGCAAACTAATAATTTGAGGCATTTTGTAATTTAACCAGATATGACTTAAAAAGAATTCATTGTTGTTAGTAAACCATAGTAATTATATGGAAACTTGACCTCTTACACTCCTAGAAGGGACCATATCCATGAAGTCTATGTTATGAAGTAATATGGAGGAATATGTGTGCATCTGTGACCTGAACAACTGGCACTCAGAACTTGACATTTCCCATGATTTAAATGATTTAAACCTAACTCAGATCAGCCTAAGTCTGGGGACAAAATGCCCTGAGGAAAAAAATGCCCAGGGGACAAAACCAGGTGCATTCCTGTGATTCATCTGCCAGTTTATTTTTTCCAGATGGGAAATAAGTCCATGTTCTTGAAGTTTATTTTATTATTGTGTCCAAAGTATGGTTCACAGGGGTACCTAGAATATTGATAGAATATTGATTTCTCCCAGTCCTAACTGTAGGTACAGCCACTACTTACTAAAGTGATTCGGTGTTTCAGGTATTCTCTCCATTTTCTTTTTCACATAATCCACTAGCACTTCCACACCACTACCATCAATACTCACTTGTAAATCAGAAAACATCACAGACTTCAGATGCACTAAACAAATGCCTTGACTTGACTCACAATCTCCTCTCAGATTAAAGCTACATTGTTTTCAACATCTGTGTAAAAAGCAGTAAAAATCAAGGAGCTTGTTCTCTGAGCTTCAAACCAGTTCTGACAACACTTCAGTACAAAACCTCAGGCTCTTTTACTAGGGCTCCAATAGATTGCTGAAAATCTCAGTTATATCTCCCATTCAATGTAAAATAGTTCATGACTCAGTGACCTAAAATAAACTTGAATTAAACTTCTTTTAAAAAATGGAAAATATGAGAGAGATAGCAGCTACATCTTTAATTCAGGCTTTTGTTGGAAAACCTGGCCTTGCTGCTCGCAGCTGGGTCTTGAAAGCCTTTTTTGAAACTATTGGAGTTTCAAATGGTTTCAAAATGGTTTCTGCCCAGTGGTAGACTGTGCTGTAAATAAATATCTGTGTACACATTTATTTTTCTTCTTTCACATGCATAAAACTTGGCTGATGAGTTTTAGTGTAACCTCCTTTTTCACTGAATTGTTCTCCTTTCTGCCTCAAAGCAGCATTTTAGCTCCTTTGCGTCACATGCCTTGGAGAGGTAAAGAAAAGTGGAAATAGTGAGGCAGAGACAAGTAAAGGCACTGCTTCTACAGGGAAGAGGGAAACAAGGCTACACTCTCCTTGTAGCTGCCACTCCAGGCAGATGGACCTTTCCCTTTCTTAACACCGGTTTCTGGTATAAATCACATACTGCATTGAATATAGCAAAAAAAAAAAAAAAAAAAGATTCCGATCTGAATTCTTTCTCAGACATGTTGGCATGTATTGACAGCCACAGAGCTGAGTGAAACAATTTCCTAAATTATGTAGATGGGAATATCATCATATATTTAATATTCAGCAGAGTGTTCCTTAATGCACAAAAGAACAGGACAAAATAAACGGTGATGACATGGAAATAATTGTCTGCCTGCAGGCAGTTAATAAACTAATTCAGTTTCTATTAGGCCCTTAAACTTTCAGCAAGTTTTTACTTAATTTAATTAATACTCAACAAATAGTCTACAGCTAGGGAAATCACATCCCAGAGCAACAATGCCAACTGGCATTTATTAATCTATTTGCTGATGCTTAATTAACATCTTTAAAATAATTTTGGTAAAAAACCACAGTAAACATAACCATCACTTGTGGCTATTCTGATTTATCAGGAATTTTGATTCAGTTGTCCTATACAGGTACTTCTTTAAATGACATGTCTTCCAACTGGAAACTTCTTGATTCTGCTCTTACACCTGTCCACTGCTAGATATGGTAAAAACCTTATAAAAATATAGAAATCAGAAAAATTTATATTAGATATGTTATATTTATATGATTATTTATTATAATTTCCTAGAAAAATTAGTTTTAAGTTGCTCAAACATTCTTAGAGTAGAGAGCCTGGTTGGCTTTTGGTTTATATTATTTTCTGCTAAGAAGAAAACCACATAATTAAAAAAGCTTACTTTTTTCTCTGTTCTTAACATCACTTTCCTGTAATGAATTATTACTCAATGCAACATTTGCATGTTGCAACCAACTATGTCTTCAATCTTTCCACAATTTCCTGCAGCATCTTGGTTAGCAAGACACATTTATGACCAAGAAATCACAGTGCCAGAGATGATGAAAACCTGCAAGAAGGAACAGCTAGTGCCTGTATACAAAACCTGCCCTAGTTTAAAAAACCTTTTCTATGTTTGTGGCAACCAGGCAAGTAGCTCTACTTAAAGTAAAAGCAAGTTCAGCACTTCAGCAAGGTTGTTTTTTTTTCCCTTCCTTGACTGATGTATGGCTTACCTTCACTGAGATAAGAGCTGAAAAATTGTGTTCTTGACTCAGCATACACACAGAAGTGCATTAGAGAGGGAAGAAAACTGAAATACATTTGGCAGATTTACCTCCTTTAGCCTATCTCTTGCAGTTACAAGCAGTGTGTTGCATTGAAATTATTTGGTGAGGAAACGATGGCCTGGATTTTGAGACAGCGTACATGAGGTATAGTGCAAAGTACAGAATCTGAAGTTTGGAGACTATATGTAATATATTAAAGACCGGTATCCATAGGCTGAATTTCTAAATAGATCAAATCTTTTTGAATATGCTATTGATATTTGTCTCCAGATACCACAAAAGTTCATGTTTTCACTAGTCCTGTCATTTGAAGTAAGAGACTCATACACTACTTTTATGTGTATCTATATATCTATCTCCATTTGAATTCAATCGTTGAAATCCTTGACAGAAAATAGTGAGATCAAAACCAAAGAATATTCTGTGTCTTAATTATAAAAAAAAACCACACAGAAATGTGTTACATTCAAATTCCTCTCTTTGCAGTAAGCACACTCTTTGTTGAATAAAGTTTTGCCAGCCTTTTTGTGATTTTCTTCAATATTCATAGAATTAAATGGATCCACTAAACATCTGTTGAATTTACTTTCATATGGAGGGTCTTGACAGCTGGCCTGCAGCAAAGCTGAGTTAATAGAAGAAGTAACAATTGATGAATTTCGAGTGTATCCATAGCAAGGAAGAAGACAAGCCTGTCAGCTTGGGAACAGACCAGAAAAGATACATGAAAATTTTTGTAAGTTAGACTATGTGCATAAATAGATGAGTATATGTGCCTTATTAAATTTCTGTAAAACTTTTGCCAATTTTATTGACACTAATTTCTTTGCACCAATGAATATGATAAGTTATTTGATATAATTAATGACTGGAGATCATACTTTGTTAAGAGTACATGAGCTGGAGAACACGCAGAATAAAAACTTTTTCTTCTTGGACCTGATCATGTGTGTATGTCACGTCCGACCTAACGGTGACACTTTTATATGGTTATATGTATACATACAGCCTAAGGTGTCTTATACTATGGTTAAAACTTATTTGCTGATACTCTTTTGGCAAAATATAGTGCTTACAGTAGCAGTTTAGGCAGCTGCACTGTGATGGTTCTGCTGAATAGGATTGCTTCAGTGTGAAGATAATGGTTGTCCTTTTCTTTCCTTCCTCCCACCCAGGCCCGCACTTGCTCTCTTTAACTGTTAGCATACTTTTGGTGCAGATTTTATTTAGCATGAAGCTATGGCATAAAGAAACTCCACCAATCTCCAGTGCTACTAACAGTGTCTGTTAGTAGTATGATGAATGTTAAAATGCTGTTGAAATGCTAGGATTTATCTTTTATTACTTTTCATTTCCTTCATGCAATATAAACCTATGGTGAGTGTATTCCTATCCAGTAGAGCCACACCAGAAGTCTAGCAGAGACATCTTCTGCACTTTGCACAGTCCCAGGATTTGATCAGGAGGTTCCAACAGGTTTTGCAACAGCCCAGCAGGATTTCTGGCATGTGTAACCTGACCAGAAGTCTTATTTGGTGTTGTGATTTAATCCCAGCCAGCTGCCAAGCACCACACAGTCACTTGCTCACTCCCCTATCAGTGGGAGAGGATTGGAAGGGTGAAAGGTAGAAAATCCATGGATTGATACAAAAACAGTTTCATAGGGAAACCAAAAGCCATGCAGGCAAGCAAAGCCAAATGGGGTGTTAATTCACCCCTTCCCATGGGCAGGCAGGTGTTCAGCCATCTCCAGGAGAGCAGGGTCCCATCATGCATAATAGTGAAAAATTACCTTTGATTTTTATTTGCTTTCTTGTCACATAAACAAATGAAGTAAGAGCATCTTACATCTCAGGATCTCTCTTGGCTGAAAAGGCGTATGTGAATCAACAATCTCTTCTTTCTCTCACTCCCTTTTGTTGTCATGGAAGTCTCTTTTAAAAGCACACTTTTGCTGCTTGACCTTAAAGACAAGCAAGCATGAAAATAAAGTAATCAGAGTTGCTTTGGTATTTACATTATCTGTAATAAATTACCTCCACATTTCAAAACATCCATAGCAACACATTAAATACTAAAAGTTCAAAGCATTGGTCCTTTTTATGTTCTGCATGCATGTGGTGGTTTGACAGGAAATATGTTTTCTGGGATGCTGTGGTTAGGCCAATGGATGCTCAGATTTTAATATTGGCACCTAATGTGGCCATTGGGACATTGGCTCCGCCTCTGAGCACACGGCATTAAAGCAGGGCTCTCCCCTGGGAGGCTCTCTTGGGTTCCGGTCAGGGAAAGGCTCAGAGCTCCCCTGCCCGGCTGCGGGCTGGGCGGGGCAGGGGCAGCCATGGGGCCGGGTGAGGTAGGCCCAGGGGCAGCCATGGGGCCGAGTGAGGTAGGCCCAGGGGCAGCCATACGGCCGGGTGAGGTAGGCCGGGGCCTGGACAGAAGGGAGGGGAAGGCCCCTGCAGGATGGAAGGGTGGAGGAGGAGCACTGAGAGGCATCGGGCAGCCACCCCCCACCCAGGAGAGACAGAGAGAGAGCCTGTGCCTGTGCTTGGCCGGCCGAGAAGGAGAAGGGGGGGTGCGAGAAGGTGCCAGGCTGGGCAGCCGTGGGAGTTCTGGACAGACAGAGCCTCAGATTTTTAACCCTTTTCTTGGATGATGGAAACCTTGCGAATGCCAATCCTCCTGGAGCTGAATGAGAAGACCGATATAGAGGAGATAAGAGGAAATGGGCAAGGAGAGAAATAGAGAACTCATGTAGAAGAGATGATGGAGTAGCTTATGCTGGACTCTTTGTGTAGCCATGGACAGAGCCATGTTTCCTTGTGATACAGGGACTGCATTCTAGGGGGAGGCAATGCCTCAGGACCAAGAGGGTTCGGTGTGGGTACCCCTCAGCCCCAGGGGGTGAAAAATATGGGGGGGACAGCTGTCCCAAAGTTGAGACTGTGCCTTTTTGGAGTGGAACGAAGCATCCTTAAAAGTCGACCCTAGAAGCAGCTCTGATCTGTGTTCAGTGGTGAGAGCACTGGACATGAAAGGAAGAGGTCACCATTGGCACAAGAAGGACTCCTTCTCCTCTTGATGAACTGAGGATTGAGTATTCTGAAGGGTGGTGCCGGACCGAGAGTTGATGATTTGGGGGATGTATTGTATTGGGAATTTGGTGGGGAGGAGGAGGAGATGTATCTGTGAAGTTTTCATTTTCCTTGTGTGTTCCTTTTTTTTTTTTTTTCCTTTCCCTTGTAATTTAGTTAATAAATTTTTTTTCTTTCCTAAGTGGGAGCCTGCTTTGCTTATTCTTGGTCACATCTCACAGCAGAAACCAGGGAGAGAGTATTCTCATGGGGGCACTGGCATTGTCCCAATGTCAAACCATGACAATGCATAATAACACACAGGTTCACCAAGACTCTACTTCAGTTACTTTAACAAATAGTAATGATACATGGTATCTATAAAACTGAATATTTCAAGCCAGAAAGGAACACAGTAGCTGGGACACATCTAAGAGTGTTGAATTCCAGGGATGAAAACAGAGAAAGAGACAATCTGTCACTATTTATTTTCTTAGCAATAGAAATACTAGTTATGAACATTTTACTGCTTTAAAAGGCACAGAATGCAACAGCTATCTCATAGGTTGTTATATTCTTAGGGAACTGAGAAGAATATACTTAATTGCTACTTGTTAAGTAAAAGATGACAGTAAGAAAGAAGCACTGCACATATTATGTCTGCTGTAATTAAAGGATTTCAGTAGAGGTCTTGCAGAGCCTTTGTGAAAGTTCAGAAGACTGAACTGAGAGCACTTGCAACAATATTATACCATCAGATACCCTAACTAGACATTTGATCAACTATGTGGATATTTCAAGACTATTTTAAAGGAAAAGGGAATAAGTTTTCTAATTGTTTAATCCCCTCCATCATGCCTTTTAAATTCAGAACTGCTAAGAAGCCAGAAAAGACAAAAAACCCAAAAAACAAAAAAAACCAAACAAACCAAACTAAATTAAAAAAAAAAAAAAACAAAAAACAACCAAAAAACCAAAAATAAAACCAAAACATGAAAAGAGAGATAAAGACAGGATGCTATCAAACAGACATCAAATAGTGCAACTTAATAAGAAGTAATATATCTTGGAAGAGAAGTAATAAAGTGAAAAGCAATGGAGAATAAAACAGATTGGAAAAGCATACCAGGCTTATTTTTAATGGCAACTCGAGTTTTCAACTAAACAAGATTTTCCCAAAAAATCTTCTTTCTGATAAAAGCTTAGCTTTTCCACTGCAAAGTCAAGTCTTTTCAATTGAAAATACTCCTTAGATACCTTATTATTGCAATTTATACTCTCGGAGAGAACAAAACACTGTATGTCATGACTGCCACAATAAACTCTTCTATCAAGGAAAGAGATGATGCTGCTTTGATCTGATTTCAATAAAACCTCATCCCATAGAAGGGAAATGGGAGCATATCTGCTTGAAAATTCCTTCAACATATCAAGGCAGGACTTCCAAATAATAACATTCAATTTTCCTACTGAGTTTTTAATGAAAGGAACTTGGCTTTGAGAAAAGAAAATTTTGCTAAATAAGACTATTTGCTTTAGAGAGTGTGAGATTATCAAGAAAGGATGCATAAAGTAGGAAACACTGTAAGTAACACTAGGGTCCTCAGAGCTTTCACCATATTTTTAATACATTATTATTATTATTATGTAGTTTTACACAATTGGCTACAATGAACTACTATCACAACTACAAAGAAACTGTATTAAAGGCAGAATGTTGTACCCTTACTGGTGATTTTACTAAAGACCTCAAGCAGAGAAAGGAAGAAGTTTCTGTAAAAGATGGTAAACAGAGAAGGAGAAAGAGAATATTCTTTGAAGGTCAAATCTGGAAGAATTTTAAGATAAAGATCTCTTATTGTTCATCAGAACAATATTGGACTTATTTCAAAGAAAGAAATTTCAGGACCTTGCAACATGATATATCATCTAGGACTTCTTTTATTTTTGTTGAAAGACTTATACAGTCTTAATAGTATTGTTATAGCACCTGAAATTCTAGTTGGATATAAGCATCCAGAAGCATTTTCAAGGTGAAATCTTGAAAAGCAAAATGAATACTCCTTCAAATGTTGGTAGAAAAATACTCGGATTCATAATTTGAATTTCATGCTAAACTTCAAAAATTGTTTCATGAAATAGAAGTTTTTTTCACCAATAGAAGTTCTTTTCACTTCTCTTTTTTTCTGCAAAAACAAAAGTACATAACTTGGCGACAGCTTCTGAGCATTCTAACTCTAAAGAGAGAGTTTCCACAGTGAAACTGAGAAGACAATGCATTAATTTCCACTCCTTTTGTAATGTGTGGAAAGTTATTGGTTACAAAGGACCTCCATCTCTTTCTTCTATCTTGCTGTCACAAAGATGTTCTGAAAGTCTAACTCTCCAGACTGCAGCATTCACCTGTGTGTGAAGGAATGCCTGACTGACAGAGCACTTGATCTACAACAGCAAGTTCTGCTTCACTTACAGTTCTATCAGAAACTGCATGTCCTGGCCTCACCCAGGCCACTGCCTCTCACCTCTTATGGCTGTTCATAAAAGGAAGTCTGAATAAATCATGAAGCAGCTCCTGAGTCATCATGGTTTTCTTCTAGATTATGAAGTTTAAATAAAGATTGTGCACTGAGATAAAAACTGTGCTCATTCAGGAACTGTTAAAGATTTCCCTTGGTCAATGCCTGAAAGCAGAGAAGAAAGCTTATATGAGCAGTAGCTATTTAAAGAGGAGGATTTTTATCCTCCTTTGCATCTGTAGGAGACCTTTCAAAAAAGCTACTTTCAATAAGTATTCTCAGTGACTTCATACTCCAGTAAGACACAATGTTTTGTTCCTTCCTGCCATGTCAGCCAACTTAGTCACCAGTAAACTGACTGGCAATTTTATTTGTACCTTCCAGATGATTTATTGACTCAAATACTTTGTGTGTTTTTATAAATAAATGCTATCTACACTGTGAATATTTCTGAGTTTGCTAAGAATACCAAAAGATCTTTTTCCTCCAGTGTACAATATTACTGTGTTTTTGTGCATGGTTTCAAGTGGCATGCAGGATACAGAACAGAAAAGGAGTATATGAAAAGAAAGAAAGAAGTTACATTAATTAAATTATGAAAAAAAAAGAAATTACATGGAAAGTAGAGAAAGGTTGAATTAGGGATATTAGAGCAAGATTTTTCTGTCTGCTTTTATTACAAGAAAGTCAAGTTTAAAAGTTCTTGTATTGCTAACAGCTCCAGGAAAATGTACAATTTATATTTCATATTTTTGAATATTATTTATAGAATGTATTCAAGTTTAACATCTAATTGCCTTGTCAGCCCTCTATTTGGTTTTACACAGCTACTAAATTTATAAAAATTAAGACTTGATTGAAATTGAAGTATGGTGTAATACCATCAAGCCCCACCATATACCAATTTGGAAATAAAAAATAACCAACACACTTTAACTTCCCTTTCCTTTCTTTCCCTTCCCTTCCCCCTCTTCTTTCTCTGCTTCACTCCTTACGCACTATACTTTTCCAGATTCTAAAGACCCTGAAAGTGAGAATTAGTTGTGAAAACTTGCCTCCTGTTGACATAGATAGGATTGATCAATAACTGGTTCTCCCAGTTGTAGTAATCTCAATAAATGCCTCTGTTTATGAGAAACTACATCTGTTGATAAGGAAAGATTTTCCTATTTTCCTTGAAGCATGCAAGGGAAAAAGAAAAACAGAGGGTTTTTTACGAGTAATTAACATAATTTGACTATACACCCAGTGCTTTTATTTCAACCCCAAAGAATATAATTGTTTATATGACTAGCAAATCCTCTTCAGAGTACTTGGGTACAGATTGTAAATATAACAAAGACCTTCAAAAAGATTGATTTTTAGTTCAAAGTTTTGCACAATAGTATCTCAAAATTATGCAGATTTAGCAGTTTCATACCATCAGTTCTATAGCTGAATGAATGACCTCACTAGGGACAGTGGGACAGGCCCTGTCTGATAAGGCCCCTGCAGTGCCAGCCCAGGATTGCTTTGTGGCAAGCAGCCTATAAGGAACACCCAGCCCTTGCATCATTCTGACGCTAAAATATTAACTGCTATTAATATAAACTTCGAGTTTTTGTTTTTTTTTTTTTTTCCTCCGCTATCAATGTTATAAAATTCGTCACAATTTTCCAATATGATTTTCTTGCTCTTTTCAAGGAAAGTCAACAGTGGTCAGAGAAACTTGGCACTAAATTCTTGGCATCCTCTTGAGTAGTCAAACATATCAGGTAAGAGGT
This sequence comes from Agelaius tricolor, assembly GCF_023055355.1. NCBI lineage: Eukaryota > Metazoa > Chordata > Aves > Passeriformes > Icteridae > Agelaius > Agelaius tricolor. The sequence continues at coordinate 19,834,049 of NW_027269262.1, read as the reverse complement.
AGTATTTCAGAGATGTTTAAGAGGATTTAGCTTAACAGTTTCTACAGGCTTTATCTGCAAGGTGCCTGCATTAACACCTGTTCTGAGTTTGAATTCTTGTCCTTATTAATATTTAGGTTATGTTTTACACTAAGAGCTCCCAGGGTAACTGCTTACATAAAAGGCCATACTCCATTTATTTCATCAGACATTACTGGATAAATAGTGTGCATATTCAGAAACTGGATATGCCTTGTAAATTTGCAATAGAATTGGAAAAATGTGTAAGAGTGATATCAACATTGATATCAACATTATATTTTCATGAAGGAATGTATCTTCAAATTTCTGAGAATATTACCTTATTTTTCTGATCTGGTTTTCAAAACCTCAAGTTAGCATAAACTCAATCCACAGAAGTTTATGTGTACTCTGGAGGAATTGAACTACTACCAACAAGGCAGGTAGAATTTTCCACAGTCACACACAGTCACACCAGCTCAGCTGGGACCAAGGGCCCTTCACAGCTGCACAGCCCACACTCAGTGGCACACCAGGTCTCCTTAATGGCTAGACCCCAGGTGTCCGAGAGCAGAGTCTCAGACATCCAGATCCTCCAGATGATTTAATCTTGGCCAAATAACAAAATAACAGCTCAAACTGAATGACTCCAAGGACGGAACCCGAATGAAGGAACTCCTGGGAGTTTATTCTCTTACAGTCTAAGCTTGGGAAATGCTGGGGGTTATTGGCTCCTGCCTGCCTTTGAGTGTCCAGTCACTTGGCAAGGCCACAGGTCCCTGGCATGGCAGTTCATGGCCCCTTGCTTGGGGCTCCCACCAAGAGCTCAACCTGCAGCTCCACTGTAGCTGCACCCTGAGCTACCTGTGCTATATGTATTCCTCAACACTTGTCTGTATAGGAATTATGTAGTCAATAATTCATTCTGGTTTTTCTAAAACACATGACCTTTTAAAACCCTCACGTACCATGGTGGTAGGGTTAGAAGAATATGCCTAAACCCACAGAACCTGTTGTGTTGCAGAGTGTAGATCTACCAGAGGAGAGCACTTAAGTAGGCATTATGTTTTACTATCATTAGAAACTGAATTATTATGAACCTTTTCTGAAGCAATTAACACCATTTATCACCCAAGAAAAACACACAGGGGTACCATGATAAAAGTTAAAACAAATATTCAAAGTTGGTGTTGGTGAAGTAAATCAGTGTGCTTAAGAGTTATCATTGTCTTCTAAAGCAAGCAATTACCCAAAATTAAGAGCCCTACATGTTGTTTTTCTACAGAGAAAATGAAAGGATGTGGTATAACTTATATAAGTCTCCTTTTAAACAAATGGAGTATCTAGAATCCTAGAATCTAGAAAGAGGAAAATATATTGTTGCTACCAAATCCAAGCTCCTTTATAGTTTTTCATGTCTACCATTTTTCCTTTCTCAGTCAATGCTGCTGGCAATTCAGACATTTCCCTGATATATTCCAAGGTGTTTGTCTTTCAATTTCATGGAACAGTTACAAAAACATGGGTCAACAAAAGTGTTGTTGTCAGGTTTTTTTTCTTTCTTTTGGAATTTTTCTCTTAGGTGATGATCACTTCTCTTTGGAATGGGGTCATCAAGCACTGTTAGCTTGTTACAGCTGTGATAAATAAGGAAGAGTAATCCTACTTATCTGTAAATAGTAGTCTTAAATCAAGAGCGTTTTCACATGCTATTAAGAAGAAAAACTTGCAATAAGGAGAAGATAATGGTGTTGGTGATATTTTCTCCGACCTAATTTTTGAGAAGTATTATCATTGAAGAAAGCTTAAAATACTTAAGCACTGACTCTCACAGTGATTTTCCCTCATAATGCACCTATATCTCACTAAAAATCTCACTTTTTCTTTGGGCTGGTTGCAGGCACAGTGTGCATATGTAATTATTTACATGACGGAGAGTCTGACAGAACATTAGAATTACCAACATTGTATAAATTATTCAGTAATACAGGCAGGAATATTTTACCTGACATGCTGCTGTTGTGGAGTCCTACAAGGAGATTGTAGAGAGGAAAAGAAAAGCCACAGATCAATGTACAGAAGCAAAGATAGGACTGATTAATACCAGATTAATTCAGTAGGAAACAAGACAAGCTTTGTGTTCAAGAATGAAGAAAAAGCCTATTAATTTTATCTTCACAGTTATTTTGAGTCTTACCATCAGAGCATCTTGATGACTCAGACACCAATGCATTTATCCTCACAAAACCCCAGAGACAGGTAGACAATGCTTTGAAAGCCATACCTCAGATATAATGTAGAACATTTATGGCAAAAGGAGAACGGATCTGATATCACAGCATCTTCCTTAAAAAGACCACCTCTTCTCATCCCTGTCTACTTCCACACATGAATTAAAATACATGGAACTGACTATTTGTTTCCTAACTGATTGACATTAAACTCGCTATTTCTTTTCCTTGTACAAGTACATAAGTGACACGTGAACAAGTGAAATAGCTTTGAATTCTGAAAAAAATTTCTTTTTTCTTCTATGTCTTTAGAGACAGCTATGGTAGTCATAACATAAAAACCATTGTACAGACTTTTTTCTCTAAAAAACACTTTAAATGAGAAATCTGATATGCTGTTCTAGCCTTGAGAAAATAAATAACTGCAGGCCTTCATGGGTACCAACTTCACTGTCAGACTTGTTATTGGAAAAACAAGTGTTTGAATAGCCTAGCAATGTGGAATGATTTGTTTCTTCCTTGTGAAATTGTTCAGCATTGGAAAACTTAACCACAAATCCAGCATCTCATCTGCTGGAGATGGATCAGTTAATTGATGGTGTTCAGATTGTTCAGTGTGATGTTCAGTGGGAATGTTCAGTGGGAATTTTCTCATTCTCTTGCTAGGTGTCAAGTCCAAGGTACCTATATCTATGGAGTTAAACACTATGGAGACAAAATACAGCTGCTGTTTCCAACAGAGGCTTCCATTGCAGCAGCAGGACCTGATACACCAATGGCTACATACCTGAAAACTGAGTGCATGTAAGCTAGCACCCCCTAATTGTTTTATTATGCTCTGATGAAATAATGCTTTCTCTTTGAGGTAAAATACTTCACAATCTGGCTTCAGTTCTGGTTTAAAACCCTAATAAATACAGGAAGATCCTTTTGATGGCTTCTAGTTTCCTAGTCCTTTGTGTTTTCAAATAGCAAAAAGAGATTGCTGTTTGGCAGAAATTCTTATTTATGGGGCTTGCATATAGAAATAGATATGGTTGTAAATTAGACACAGTATTACAATTAATTTCTGTTTTCAAGAAGAAAATCCAGATCTAGTTATCATTCATGTACATCCAATATAAGCTATAATTTGTTTCAAATACAGCGTAGCTGGGACAATTTACTATAATATTTGTTTTCAAAAATAAAACTGCTATGTACAAGTAAGAAAACTGACAAGAGCTAAAGCCAGGTAAGTTACACAAAGTGCAATTAGATTAAAAGTGCATATTTTTTAACTTTTTCATTATAGAATGACTAAAATGTCATGAAATCTGTTCGTCAGATTAACTGACATGATAGTTATTAATATATTATCTCATTCAGAACTAGAAAAAGCATAAATCCAGGGCAGCAAATCTAGAGACTCAGAAGTTTAAGTGGAGGGTAAATTAAAATTTCTCAATGTAAATCCTTTTTGTGCACTCAGCCATGTGTCAGAGCTAAAATCAGAAGCCTAAACATCACACAGATTGAAATGTCAATGCTTCAGCTCATCTCTACTTACAACAAAATAAATGAATTCGATATTAAAATATATGAGACGTTTTAAATATTATATTTCACATTAATATGCACTCTGGACCTTTACATCAAAGTGTACTTTTCACTCTTGTTTACAAATCAGTGGAAATATTGATAATTCACAGAACAGAAAGAGAAAAAAAACCAACAAAAACCACCTCAATGACAATGGAGAACATCAGTTGAGAATTTTACCAGCTATCTCAATTTTTGCTTTGACTCACTCATTCCACCAAAATAATTTGATCAAGACTCCACAGATCTTTCAAAAAGACATTTTTCTTCAACTTATTCCAGTGAACAGGAAGAAATTTAGAATTAAATTATTTTCTAGTCCTGACTGTTCATGCACAAGTTTGGGTTTAACAAAATCTTAATATCATGAAAAAATATCATGAATCTCTTTCAGTAAGCAAAATGATGATCATTGGATTAGACAGGAGCTTTTGCATTTCTTTATACTTCTTGTGAGAGACAAACATCTGTGAACATTCTCCCTGTTATGAATCTTAAAAATTCAAATGATAGTAATATCACATAAAGCTGAAGCGATTTAATACATTTGGACTTCTAAAAGACAAAAATACATCAAAAGCAGTAAAAGTAAAAATTATCTTGCAGTAGAAACTATATTTCTGTATATTTATGCACAGACAATGTAATTTATTTATGTATCAAATTGTATGCACAAAAGAAAACCAGATCATTGAGAGTATGAAGCTCATATTAACTGTAATTTCTGCAAGATTCCAATTATGGACCTACAACTTGTCTACAAATCAAAGAGTTTGAAGCCTTTGAACCCAAAATATAGCCATAACCCTGTAAAAATAATTGAAAGGATAGAATTGTTTATTATAGTATGACTCCATTGGTTAAGAAGGACATTGTGTGTTTTCAGTGACTCTGAGAGGATAAAAGTGAAAGTAGACAGGATTACAAGTCCACATTAGGACAAAAATTTTGGAGGCATCCATATACATATGTGTGTGTGCGTGTGTGTGTGTGTCTGTGTATGGTATTCATACATATCTACATGAATTCAAAAATGGAAATCACATTTGCTTTCTACTGTTGGAGGAAACCTATCTCACCTTCTCCAATAGACCCCTGTTCCTTTATAGTATCTGTCCTGGAATAGAATTTTTTCTATTGAACACAAGGAGGAAATGTTTTAACCTTTGAGAAAAGTTCAGAGGAAAAGATGAAACACAAGCAAAAAAGCATTAGCCTCCACAAGCTCAAGCACTGCTCTCTGTTCATTCCAGATCGACTCTAGTGACAACATCTTCACTTGTTACCACCAGAAATTGTCAACCTACTCTTCTTCTGAAGGAGACCCTAATTGCCTTCTGTTCCCCTTTATATTTTCAATATCTGAATGTGATAGCGAGAATAGCAGGACAGTGATGTTTAAGATTCACAGAAATACTTCATATTTTCCTGGCTACTGTGAAAATTATATAAATGATCATACAATTAAAATGGGTCTCTGAAAATTAAATTAATAATAAAGAACAAAAAATACATTTGAAAGCTGTGTTTGAATTTTGCAACACAAAGGAATGTTTAATTAAAAGATTCACAAACTATTTAACTAGTTCATGAGCTCTGTAAATAAAAAATAACAGAAATCTATTAAAAAAAAGTAGCAAAAAAGTATTTTGAAGACATTCAAACAGTTCACCTTAGTGCTATGTGGTTCAGGGGACTTCTGACCTGAAAGGTTATGAAATGAATGCTTGTCTTTTTAACATAGTTCTCCTTGCAGTTCTGTATTTCCCCTTTCACATTTAAGCTTTTAGTACATCTGGTGTAAAGATGAATAGGGAAAGCTGTGAAAACAGTAGTCAGAGGATTAAATACCTCTTACTGGATTTAGTCTTAATCAGTATTTTCTAATTAATATTTTGCTATCCTTGTTGACATCATAAACATCTACCCTCGCCATTCCTTGGCTAAATTGTTTCTGATTCTCCTGTTTCCAGAAACAAATTAACACAATTAAGTATGAAAAGTTACTATCAAATTAGATATGTTAGTTGAAGATAGGAGCAATCTGACAGATGGAGCAAGTGACTCACTGAAAGTCCCTGCCCCAGTTTTCTCAGTAACACAAAGTTTAGAGTTTTTCTCTGAATTTCTCAACCCTATTTTTGTCCTAAACTCAATTTATCTTTCAGGTTTCTACCAAATAACTTCCAAATCTCCTTCAGTCTCCCCAGTAGCTCAGAACATACAACAGATAATAATGTAGCCAATTACGGGATGGAGACTTTTTCTATTTATAAGCAGCTGAGACAAATTTCTGAGGAACTCCAGTCATGCCCCCTATCTAGAAAAGGCCAGATGCTCACAGTGGGTGCTGGATGATTATCTTGTTTCAAAGACCTAACCTCTATATAGACTTCCCTGGACTTTTGCAATAGAACACAGTAATACACAAGTTTATTTTCTGTTTGCCCAGCCATTAACAAGTTTTCTTACAGGTTGTTTTCTTTCCTTGTAATTTTCATGCTTCACCTGGAGAATCTTATTTTTAAAATGTAAAGTCACAAATATATAGCTGCATCAATGGATGTCCTTTTAGGGAAGATGCTGGAATAACACAAAAAAAACACCTGTACTCCCACCCTTTTAAAGTTTTATGTTTGGATTTCTGTTTTTTGTTAAACACTGCGCTGAAATGTATATGGAAACAAAGGAGATGTAATCAAAGGTTGCTGCCTAACATTGCAAAATAAGTTTGATTCATTGATTTGACTTTCTTTTTGTTTATTTGATACAAAACAGAGTAAATAATTTAAAATAAAGAGTTAGTTGCTATTTGCCAAGAATTATTTAATTATTACTCTTTCATGATCTTTTACATAAAACAATATAGTTTTAAATGCAATAATTTAAATCTGCTGTTTTGTCTTAATATTTTTCATACAGAACTTGTGAACTTAAAACATGAATAGGTCAAGCATTTCATGATAAGACAAGCAAAATAATTTTTAGTTAACAAGAGATAGAGTATTTGACAGAAAATAAACCACTAATTCAGTTAAAAAAAGATCAACTTACCAGATGTAGGAGACGAACTCTGCATCACTGGGCTCTAAGTTACAGCAAAGGATAACTTAGATAAGGAAGCAGATTACTGGAAAAATTAATGCTGTTTGATATATGGATTCAGTTCTCTGCAAAGAGAGCACTGGCTAGCAAATATTTACACCCACATTTGTTGTCTTAATATTATTTTTAAGATTGAGTTTACTGGCCACATGAAATATATTCAAAATTCTTCAATTATTTGGAATTGTTACCTCACAATTACTCTTTTAGTGTTCTGAGCATCAAGTTAACTAAATGACATGATACTATTTTCAAAGAGCAGTTTGGGCCAAGCGCTTCTCCCGTTTATTAAGAAACTACCATTCCTAACTGCTAAGCAAATTAGTGTCCCCAGTTCCAGTTTTTTACTTAGATTAGATTTTAGGGAAAAATTCTTTACTGAGAGGGTGCTGAGGCCCTGGAACAGTTTACCCAGAGATACTGTGCATACCCTGTCCCTGGAAGCTGGATAGGTCTTTGAACTGCTTGGCCTGGTAGAAGGTGTCCCCTACCCATAGTGATGCCTCATGTTTTAGCTTGTACATTTTTCAGACTCTGTGATGCTTTAGTGTGCAATTCTGACCTTCACTTTAGGGGATAGTAGGCTCTCTTCACAGAATAGGTAGACAAAACAATTCCTTCTCTAGCTGGGGACCAAGGACAAATGATCCAAATCTCAGGGCTAAGAGCATAAACAATGGCAGAATGAAGACAGGAAACAAGAAGGATGGGACTTCATAACCTAAAGCTGTAATTGGACAATTAACCCCAATATGCAAATGGACCAGAACCTATAAAATTGTGAGACCCTCTGACCGGTCATCCATTTTGTGACCATTTTGGGTTCATCTTGGGTGTAGCCCTCATTGGGCTCTCGTGCTGCCCAAGGTGTAACCATTGATGCCTTTTAATAAATACCTATTTTATTCTTTAACTCTGTCTTGCCTCTGTTCTAGGTGAGCCTTCACAAGGCATCAATAGAAGGCAAGTGGGGAATAGGTGATCTTCAAGGTCCCTTCTAACACAAACCATTCTTTGATTCTTTGTAGTATTGAAGGTAGCCATCTTTTGTCTCTTTGAATCATCCCAAGCAGGGTATAGTTAAGTATCTTTTTATTCCTCTAATTGTTATAATTATAAATTATGCTTAATAAAAGAAGAAAGTAGTTATGGAATATTTCAAAGTAGTTTTAGTGACTTATGAAAATCAGTGTGACATAGCCAATATAAAAGCTTCAAAGTTGTGGGGTTTTTTAAAATATGACTACTTAGAGATATATAGGACTTTGCCAACAGTAACTCAACAAAATTTAAAAGAATTGGCAGCTCCAAGGTTAGCTCCCAAGCTGCTTGTTAAAAAAGGTATTTGTTAAACTAAATTCTCATGCTGCTCTCCTACCTTTGTTCTTCTTGACAGATCTTCCTCAGCCACAAGATGATCCCACAACATGTATGATCAGAATGTGTTTTCCTTCATCTTACTCTCCCATACCTGTGACAGACCCCTAAGACTGGGCCTTTGAGTTTGCATTTCGAGGTGCCCTTACAGGCAATGGCTGTGCAAGGTTTTGTTATCAGTAAATACTTTACAGTTAAATCTATTAAATTTATGATGATTTGATTCACTTTGGGTGTGATTTGTGTGACATTCATCATAAACGCTGTATGAAGAGAATTTTTCAGGTTTCCTAATACATATTCCTGAGAGTAGCTTTATACTTCCATTTTAAAAAAAATGCCAGCTTAACAAAGAGAAATTTTGCCTTGCCTGACACTTTACTAATGGACTGAAATGGAAGGAAAAATCTCTTTTGTAAAGAACAAGCTCATTATTGAGGAAGTGGTTGGAGGTAGGATAGTTCAGATTAACTAAGGATCAAAACCAATTCAGAAAAGCTGATAGAGAGGAAAAGATGTTTCTGTAGTGCCTTAATGGTTCCCTCCTTTTTTTTGAAAAAAGTAACAGCAGTCATCACTTGAAGCGTGAGTCAAATACAGAGTCAGACTATGTTTCTAGTACAAATGGAGTTATTTGCATTTGACTCTGTAAGGAAATAATCTTTTTTTAGGATTCCCCAAAATTCCCAAAAGTGACTGCTGGTATCTGAGAATCTTTATGTTGGTCAGAAATATTTTGTTTGTATAAGCAGAAAAATAAAACAAATATGCAGATAAGAAAATGGGAGTCTAAAACTCTAAATTAATTTTGTGGCAAAGAGAATATAAAATCTCTATAATTATGTCAATGCAGTCATCTAAGTTGAATACAAAGTAGAGGTACATAAAATATTCCAAATACTTTTTACTATTATCGTAATTAGTGTTCCAAGCTTAATGCATACTTCATTATCTAGAAATTCATGTCATTTGCATTTTAAAAGGATTTTATCTGGTTTTGCTGCATCCTTTCTTTGCCTATAATATTCAACAGCTAAAGAGAGTGAATAAAGATTATAGAATTCAAATATACTCACTTGAGTAACAGATTTCTTACTTCTTGTTAGTTAAATTTTGACACACCAAAATCAACATGACATGATACTGATACAGGCAATTGATCAGCAAAATTATTTTTCCAAATTTTAAGGAAATTTTCATCATTTGTATTAGTGACTTAAAATTTGTTTTCCTGAGAGTACACCCTACAGAAATTTTTTTTTGCTCATTTATACGTTATCTGTGTACAAAGAATACACAACAATCACACAATATCTTAAAGAATTTCCATATTTTTAATACACCTCAAGTATGCCATCAAATATATTCATTAATGTCTTTGTAAAAAAGGGGTGTTAGTAGGCTTGCATTTTTAATATCATCATTCATTTTCTACTGAGAAGAAATGTATTTGAAGGAAATTAATGCTTTAAACAGAATTTTATTTTTCTATACTCTGATCCATTTCAAGATATTTCCTGTAACTCTTAAACCAGTATTTGCTCTTCTAAATCTACAACACCTATTCCTGATAATACCAGTAATCTGAATTATGAAAAAAATACAAAATCTGCACTTTATACCTCTGGGCATCAAATTCTATAATTACGAGAGCTATCTCTGTATATGACTATTTTTATCTTAAAAAAAAAATCTGACAGGAATGTACACTGTTACATCAAAAATATGTTTCATTAATAAAAGATTCTTATCTTAAAACTATAATCTCTATTTTTATCTGGTATCTTCTCTAAAATTATACAGTAGCTCTCATTGTAGGTATAACTTCATAACAATGCTGAAGATGTTTTTTAATAGGACAAATATATCTGTTGCCACTGTTTAAAATTAATGGCCTTTCTTATCTAACTGTGGCTCTTCATGGTAAAGAGGCATCAAGGTCATTACACATTAGGGGAGTTATTGTATTCTCTAAAGTTTATATTATTGCAGCATTGCACCATATATATACAGTCAACATTAGTTATTTCCACCATAAACTTGTCAGACACAATTTTTCATTAAAAATCCTGAATACATATGAAGAAAATTTATCAAACCAACCATTGAAAATTAAGAATTATACAAAAGGTACCTTATTGTTTTCTATTTTTTTTTCACCTGTGTTGAGTGAACATTAGAAGGACTTTTCAGTTTCGCTTATATTAAAGCAATGTTTTGAAAACTCATTTCACACATTTCTTGGTGTGTTCTCCAATATTTTTCCCCCTTCCTTAAGGAAGCACACTAGTGTCTTAGATATGAAATGAAAGCTTATATTTGGGTGAATAATTTGAAAGTGAAGGAATATTTCTCTTCTCTAAGTAACTGTAGCTTTCAGTCTTGTGAGAGCTTCCTGTGTATTTTGGAAATCTGTTCTTTAATCAGACACGATATCATATAAAACCAGAATCTTTGTAATTCTGTAAAACTAATAATCTTCCTGAATTTGTTGTTAATGCATTGGTTACTGTGAAAATAGCAAAACCTAAGTCATGAAAGAATGAAAAAAAAATAAAATGCAACACATTTCAGACCATTATTTTCTGCACAATGCTTCTAGACAGCTTTGCTAATATGCTTGCTTCTAGGTTTTTTACCTAAAACGTCTTTAACATAGATAAAAATATTAAAGTTATAAAAAAATCCGCAGATGAATTGCACATGAACTCTTTATCTGTTTGTCTATTCTCTTTATAAAATTCAGGTATATCTATATTATTCAAGGTTTTTGGTTTTAAACCTTGGTATAAGATGCAGGCCTTTTCTGTTTACCTTCCTAGTTTCATAGGCAGCATGATAGCAACTCTACCTCCCTTCTAAGGACCCAGTAGGCTATATTTGGGATTCAAATCAGTGGTATTAACACTGATTCAGTACTAACTAAAGGTTTAATAATTATAGAAACTGGACAGAACATGAAAGTGGAGCTTTTAAGCTAATGCACAACAGGAAAAAAGAGATTCCTGATATAAAAAATAAAAAATTATTATTGTTAATCATAATTATTATCATACCAGAACTTTTAAAAGCAGATGAAAAAAAGGAGCAGGCAAAGCCTCTCTTTTATCTAAATATTAGCCCTTGTTAGAGCATACCATGAAATATATGAGGTTATTACCCTTTTTCAAAGGAAAGATTTGTCTAAAAATCGATTCTATGCCCTGAAATGGCTAAAAATAGAAATAGCTTATTTGCAAAGCATTTTGAACAATAGAATGACCTTCATTCTAAAATGTTCTTAGATAAAATTTGAGAAACTTAAGACCATAATGTATCTGGAAGGTAGCAGAGGTACCCTGAATGGGAAAAAAAACCTGGAAATATTTGGACAAATTTTGACTATCAAATGTTACACCACTTTCTAGTTCTGTTTATACCAATTTTTTGTAATACTAAGGTACAACCATATTTTATGAATTTGAAAGTGAGTTTTGAATTTCACCTACTATTTCTAACTGGTTTTGAATGGCAGAACTCCTCATTGGAGAAACCCCAAAAAAAGAATGAAGCAAAATCATCCAGAAAGGCATGTTTGACTAGATCATGGGGATTTTTGACGGTAACTTCTAATTGAAATGCTAAAATTAGAAATTTATTATTGTACTTTTTGACAGCAGTGAGCATCATTAGAACATTCCTCAACATCCAATCTGTTGGTTTCAGAAAATAATTGCCTGAGAAAGCTCAGTTTGACAACACATGCTGCATGGTATTTTATGTCAAACCTTGTTCTTCGCGGAACTGAAAAGTGGAGAATATCGCCAGTTAACTCAGAATAACTTTCTGAAGCTCACAGATAACAGTATTAAAATGTTTTTCTTGAGATATATATTTAATAGGAAGTAAGCAGCATGACTGTTCTGAGGAACATTCTGTTTCTGCAATAAATGGGTTTTTAGGAGATGGTGCTTCTATGCGGTACTTAGATCCTAATTCCTTTTTCAAGTCATAACATGAAAATCTTGCCCATGGGCAAGTCCAAAGATGTTTACATAAATTTAAGTCTAAACTTTAAACATAATCTTTCTATGTTATACACTTGTTTACTGTTTATGATGCATCAATTAATTTATATATATGGTCCTATTTAATAATGATTCTGAGCTTTCTACCTCATCACTATGGAGACATGACTGGGAAAGGAATTGATTATACTGTGGTGTCTGACTTAGAAAATTTACATTATCTGTGCTCTCACAGCATTTTCTTTTAAAAGTAGCAGTATAAAAGCAAATAAAACCATAGACAATGGGATAAGCCATTTGTAAAGCTTTACACATGAAAATTCTCCAGATTTAGGTGTATAGGTGTTAACTAACTATAGCCACAGTAAATCACTTAAAAGTAGGTAGTTAATGGAGGACAGTCAACTCAATATGATGTTCTGTGATAGCAATTCTCCTCTTTCTAGAGTTGCAAAGCCTGGTCTTTCAAAGTGGGTTAAGAAAACTGTAAGATCCCTTCCAGAATGAGAGAACAGCTGACAATTACAGCTGCGGATTGCTTTGCCTTCCTGAGGCCTCATTCAGATTTTATGGTTCTCTTGCTCTCTTGGTTGCTTTCCTTTCCTGTTGGCTGAAACTGACTGAAGCAGTTGGCGTGTTAAAGAAACAATTAATGCATGAGAACATATGCTGTGTGCATGAACCAAACCTGTGCAGAGCCCCACAGTGCTTCAGCTCCTTGTCATCCCCCAGTATGGCTGTGGCAGGGGGAACACTGGCCTGTGCAGACAGCTGCACTTCCAGAGAGCAACCAAAATGGGGCTGAAGGGCAGCTGTGAAGTTGTTCTGAGATGATGCCAGGACAAGGGCGTATCCCTGGGCAGCACAGCACTTCAGAGCCCTCTCAGGGACAACAATTACAATTTCATCTGCCTGACCCACCTTCCCCTCTACTGCTTGTGAAATATTTCAGCATTTATGTTTAAATTTGATCGCTAACGAAAGACTTGTTTCTGGAGTCTTAAGTTTCTTCTCACCACTTTGTCAGCACACCTTCTTTCCACTCTCGCATCCTTTCTTCTTTGAGGTCTGCAATCAAAGCAGCAATTCTGTATTTTCTTCTGCAGGCAGCTGTAGGGATAAGGAGAGCCCCAGTCTCCAACTGTGAGCCATCCCTTATGATTTGTGACCCAAAGGTTCACAACGGGGATTTAAATCTTGATCTTCCTATAACCCTGAAAATAAGACAGTCAATGCTATAGTTATGTTGGCTTTTTTGTGTGTGTTTATTTGTACTTTTCTTCTTGTGGCTCTTCTCAATGTCAAGAGAAATTGACTGCTTACAAATCATAGTCACCTAGGTTTATGAACTTGCACAGTGTTGTGCCAAGATAAATTTATTTAACTATAGTCTTTCTTCTTTTTTCCTCAGAGTATTCCTGGCACAGACATAGATCTGGATGCTGCATTTGTAAGGCACTGAAGAGCATAATTTATCTTTATTTTTTGAAAGCATGCACATACTGTATAAATAATACAAAACTGCTTAAAGTTAAATTAATATAGTCATATGTAGAAATCTAGCACATAAGCAAAATGAGATTTAGAGTTTTGTTACAAATATAGTTAATAAAATTTGATTATCATTGCTTTAGAAAGAAATAGAACACTGTCAGAAATAAGATATATCCCAGAAAGCATGGATATTATTTTTAAGTATAAATCACCTAGTAAGAATTTTAGTAGGTGAAGTTCAGCTAATAATTTATCATATTTCTTTGGAAATTTTTTCCTGAAGGAACTAGAATTACTTTACTTATAAATTCCTTTCTGTGCTATTCAAATAGTAAATTTAAGATATCCTGACAATAACTCAAACCGATTAATATTGTAAACACTCTGATATCTGATAAAAATACAGAAATTGTTAAGGGGAAAGCAAAACTTTCTCTACCTACTTGTTTCTTCAATCTTTTTCTATCTTATGGGAAATATAAGAATATTCAGAAGAGCTAAGGCTTACCAACAAAACCATTAAGAATCGTGCATGTGATTTCTCCTCTTTTAAATTCCTGTGCTTCACTGTAAAGAGATGACACACATAAATTAGGCTGCACTACATATCTGTGAGAGTCAAATTGCTGGAAGATTTGCAATATTTGTTTTTGGAGATATTCCTATGTGAGCTGAAGCTTAACAAAAGGTGTGCTGTTATTTTCTTTCTATCCATACTTCTTTCTGAAGGTGATAACATTTCAGTCTCATGATAAAGTACTGCCACAGCAATTTACCACATTTTGTGTCCTTTATGATCAGCAAGGATGCAACTTGCAGAAATGTCTTGGTCTTTCTGGATCGTGTCAGCAGAGTCCAAAGTTCACAAAAGCACCTAGCAATCTTCACAAAATCAAACAACTTATCAACAAGCAATTAAATACATATGCATCTTTTTGGTAATGAAAAGTAGAATATTTACCTTGAAGAATGCTAGATGAATATATCAGACTTTGGATAAGAGCAAAAAGGTTAAAATTAATCATTTATTTCTATGATTATGCAAGTTCAGGTAGCACTTAATTCACATGTGAATGAGAACACATATTATTGTCTATTTTTGGACTTATGCCTGACTGAAAATCTAAAATCCTTCAATTATTGCAATCTTGTATTTACATATAAACTTTCTGTGGCATTGTCTTGAAATGCATATGCAGCATTTTTTTGGTAAAAAAAAGGATCTGTGAAATTGCTCTTGCCCTTGCTACTAATGCATCAAGTATCTCCACATGTTTTTCACTTGTACCACTGACCTTCATGAGTAAAATAAAGATTAAAAAGCAATAACATTACTTCCTTTCAGTTCCGCCTTAAAATTCATCTCATGCCACACCTGAAAAATATGGTAGTAAATGCTCCATTGATTTAAAAAGCATTTGTCCAATAACCCACCCACTTAACTTGTGTATTTACTACATTAAACTCTCTATGTTATTCTGTGGTATTCATTTAACAATCAGTACTGCTCTTAAGTAATTTGTTGTTCATCTCAGAAATTTTTTCTATACACATTTCCTAGCACACTGGAAATCTCATTCCTAAAGTCCTGATAAGTATATTTTAGGATTACCACAGATCAAATAATGATTTGAAATCAATTTATTGAAATTAATTATTTAAATAGGGGATATAGTGGTATACAGTTATTGTACTCTCCAGAGTTTAAATTTTAAATATTACCCTCATCTACAAAAGGACTTGGTTACCTACTTGCACAAAAAAGGGAGAAAAAACCCAAACATATTAGTGCTCTGTGCCAACCATATAGAAAATAAGTAATATATACCTTTTTATTTTCTTAAGAAGTCCATTAATTTCTTCTCTATGTTTTAAGTTCCATTACAGTACACATATCTGTGATCTGAATCTTTGTCATTAATAATTTTTATTAGCAGATTTATGTTTTTATCCTCTTAATCAATATCAAAAACTCTGTGTACAAATAAATATCATCCCAGATACCAATCTGTGACTTTGTAATCATATTTTTTTCCTGTAAGATTCATTTATGAAGATGTCATTGTAAAACCTTTCTTCAGCTCTACGAGAAATGCTTCCTTCCAATAGTTTGGCTTAAACATGTAATATCTGCCTGCAAAAATTATGGAGTGCCAGTAAGAAACCCCTGCTGCTGCTCACTTCATATGCATATATATACATATATATATATATATATATATAATATATACATATATATATTATATATACATATATATTATATATACATATATATATATATATTTATCCATGTGTTTGTGCATGTAACCCCACCCCCAAAACAACCCAATAATATAATAAATATTAGAAAGTAATTCAAATAACTGGGATTCTAATTTTCTTCAAATAACTGGGATTCTAATTTTCAGAACTAATTTTCTTCAGCTCTTCAGTTAGGCCACAACGTTTTTGAACATTCGGAAATCTGATAAAATAATGCATTCTTACTGAAAATAAAGATACCACAATGTTGCATGAGGAATTGGCATATATGCTTTGCTCTTTTCTTCAGCTAGCTAGCAGTAGCTGTTATTTGGGGTTTTAGATCAAAATGGACTTTATGAAATAAATGTTGCCTGTGGCAGAGGGAGACAAGAGTAGTTTCTACAACCTCATTGATAATCACTGGTGATCTATTGGACAAGGAAGGAGAAGAAAGGAGATTTTAGAACTATAGACATCCTCTTTTTTAAATTCCAACACAGTATCAATAGCTTCATATATGATAGTCCAGATGATGTCTTTTATACAGATTCTGAATTCAGTTTGGCCTTAGCAGGAGATACTGCGTTCTATTTCCCTGGGTTAAACTTGGACTGCTCAGAATAATGAACCAGGACTTTTACAAAAGAATCCTAGAATACCATAAAAATGCCATAGGCCACCCAGAAGTAATAGATAAAAGAAAAGGAAAAAAGCATCACTTTTCATAAGTCTTTGCAATGTTGAAGGTCTGACACGTAACATGTCCAGAATTCTCAATGCCCCTGTTACTTCAATTCCGTTTTTAAAAAAAAAAACACTTTTCATTACACAGAAATCATGACACATTTTTGTCTTTTATCTCTTTAGCAGAAGAAAAAAAATCAGCTCTAACTCCTGTGAAGAAATAGATAGAAGCTCCTTTACTGGAGGCCAAGACACCCAGATCAAGATCTATTTCTAAAAACTGAGTCACTTGTTTGTCAGATCAGTAATAGAATTCTCGGAGACTCAATTTTTTTTTCTTCCTTTTTCTCATATAATTTTCACAGTATGAGTTAAAAGACTTTAATAAATCTAAGGTACAAAAAGGCTTATAATGAACCTGTCAAGGGGCTTGCTTGTAATTTGCCTGAAAGTATATTATTTCCTGAGAATGTGATTCTGTCTTTATATAATTCTTCCTGAAATGCCCAATGCAGAACCCTGAAAATGGATGTTGACAATTTTGAATACCATCCGCTGGTAGTTGCTATCCAAATATGCTGCCTGAAATGCCTTAGAATAAAGTTCAAGTGTAAATAAACTTCATCCTGCAAAGAAAAGTAATTTGATTTTTTTCTGAAAAAAAATCCATTCTTCTGAAATGGCTGAACCTAGCAATGTATAATGTATTTTTCTAATTCTTAGTAAACTTTTAACACACTTTAAGTACTATTGTTCAAGGTAATGCCATCATTGTTTAAACACTGATCTGTTTAAATACTAATACAAATACTGTATCCCACAATTCATTTTACATAGACAGTATCCAGCTGGTGTATGGATCTGTGGTTATTCTTCACTACCTCTTTCAGTGCAGCACTTTGTTCAGCACACTTTGTTCTGAGAGTTTCTGGGGATGAGTAAGGCTGGTGCTTCTCTCCCTAATATCCTCTGCAGGGAGTAGAATAATGGGAAGATGATCTGGTTGCTTTAGTGCAGCAGTCTTTACATTTTGTAAATCCAAAATTATACTCAGCAAGGAAGAGAACATGGCTGTTTGCCCTTGAAAGCAGTAGAGGAGTGATCTGCCTGGTTTCCTCTTGTTCCTAAAAGAGTAAAATAAGACAATACTTACTGTGTAGAAGTTCTCTCTTCACAGGATGCAGTGGAATTTAAGTTACATTTAACCCAATGGCAGAGTCACCAGATCTAGTCCATAATTAAATGTCTTCAGTTTAACATGGCTTCATAGGTGTTCTCAGCAATATGAATATATTTTCTTCATGTAATATGTTTCCTTCTATTCTAAGTTTTTCTTGATTTCATGAAGAGACAATTTTCAAAATATTTTGATGGCTAAACACTTTTGATGGTTAATCACTGCTATTGAAAAATTATTGCTTCATAATGTGTATTCTAGACACTGAGCAGTCTGAAGCAATCCAATGGCTACAGTGTAACTATCCTCTTTTATTACTGATGCAACTGAGATTTCATTTAGTATCATAGAGAATAGCAGAATTTAAGATTATGACTAATAATGCACTAATAAAAAAAGGCTTACATAAGAAATCAAAATTAGGTGGCTTATCTGATCTGAACCAGAGCAAGATTTTTCAATACTTGGTGAGCATTTTAATCTCATTTCCTTATTCATAAACATGTATGAAGAATCATAGAAGCACATAATATATTGATTTCTGCAATTGCATTTATTTTGGTATTCATATACTAGTATATTAGTTTTTCATGTTGCTTGCTGGGCTCCTGGAAAGTGATCCAGCATTAATTATAAAGCATCTGCACCAACAGGTGAAATGTTTCTAAATGATATATTCTCTGCTTGCTTTTCTCCCCGTAATATCAAAAGTTTGCCAACCAGTAATACAAACCACCCAAAATCTGTCTGGACATTAATGATTGAGCCTCTGGGAAGGTTAAATTCTTTCATAATAAGAGGCTTGATGGATGTCTCAATTCAGATAATATATCAAACACTACGCCTTAACACTGAACCAACTCTGCTGTGGTCAGAGTTGGTTTCCAAATATTGAGAATATTCCAAATATCAGAGTTTTTTCCAAATATTGAGAATATTTGGAAAAAGATTTATAGCTTTCTAGTGCTTTAAGAAAATAAATTATTGTAAGGGACTACCAGAGGTCTTTTCAAAAATAGGTTAGAAATTATTTATTTATTTATTAGATAAGTAGTTGTGAAAGTTTATTTCTCAGACACCTTTTTGCAAATTAAAGAAGGTCACATGACTACAAATATGACAACTCTAAAGGACACTTGTGAGGAGCCAATTCAATTTCGTTATCCTCAACAACAGTTGTCAGAGGCACATCAGGGAGTGTTGCACATGTGCCATGTCCAGGAGGCAGCCAGGAGAAGATGGAGGAAAGCCTTATCTCTGGGGGACTTTGCCTGGCCACCAGTTCATGTCTCACATGGGACAGGCAGTCTGCAGGGGAACACTGAAGGCACTGTACTCCAGAGACACTCTCCAGTCAGATGGCAGAAGTTCTCTGCGCATGGACTGTGCTTGGACATCTCCTGTCAGCAGGCACACTTTGGGAGGAGCCAGGGGCATAAAAAGTAACTGCACCTCAAGCTCCAGGGGCTGGTCTGTCCTTTGCCTTTTGACTCTTTGTGGGGCTTTTCAAACTTGCTTTTGGAGTACTGCCTTTTGGCTCTCCTGCCCTCGCTGCCTCCTGCTTGCCCTTGTGTCCCTGACCAGTGCCCTACCTCCTTCATCCCAGTATCCCTGTTCCTGCATCCAACCCTGCCCTCCTCCTAGCCTGACCACAGCCCATCCTCCAGGCTCCTGGCCCTCCTGCCTGATCCCCCCTCACCTCGTGTCCAGCCGCTGCAGGAGCAGTGCCCAGGCAGGCACTGTGCACAGCCTTGGGACATCAACAGCACTCTCTGACATCCGGGGTTAACGTTCTGTCTCCCCTCTCCCTCTCTCCCTTACATTTTTATTTCTCTTGCTCTGTCTTCACTAGCCCTGTTTAGTAGAGTAACTCCTTTTATTTTGTCCTTTTTTGCTACCAATAATTGGTTCTCAGATACAATGTTTCCCTCATTTGACTTAATTTTGTTCCCAACCATCCATTGTAGTAAACCCCATGGACCTGGGTAAGGCCCCATGGAGAATTGAATAGTAGGAACTGCTGAGACAGCAACATAAGTTCCTGTTTTTCTGACCCCCACCCCAAAGCTTATCTCTGTAACCCTATAGGCTATGTTACCTAACCCTTACTATTGGTCAAGTTTGGATCCCCCTTAACCCTATAAAAGAGGCCTACTTTAGCCCATTCGACGGAAGAAGAGCTGTCGCTGGGACCCTTCACAGACTCTGCCAATAAAACCATCACTGTGGAACGCCAGGACCTCTCCTTCTCCTCTCTTGCGTCTGCTGCAGCCTCAGCCAAGGGCACCCTACCTAGCAAGCAAGAGCTGAGATCCTAAGAGAGCTTGCAATCACTAAAGAGCTGATGATCACCAAGCTTGCTAAGGGGGTTAGGCCGTGGGGTCGGCCTCGAGCTAGCCTAGCTTTCGGGCACCCTGTCTCCCTGAGGACTTGGCTCCCGGGCTATCTTGCACTGCTTGATAATAAGGCCAGAATAGAGGCTTTATTATAATCCATCATTATCCTCACAGTCCCCAACATTGGCATGCAACAGCATTATGCTGTGGATTGATGCAATTTTTCAGCTGGGATTTTTTGTCTCTTCTGTTGAAGGATATTTTAAAAAATGCAGTGAAACAATGGGAAAAAAAAGCCTTAAACCCTCTTATCCAGCCAATAGAAGGCAGCCACACTTGTCCTCCCAGTTAGCCCTCTGCTGATCAGAAGAAGGGCCTGACAGACAATTCTGCACACAAATCTTTTTTATTAATTATGGTCTTTGCTGAGATAATAACACTGAATATCACTGTTTCCTTTTCCTGATACAAATAAAAATGACTGGCAAGTCTTTCTCACCTTGAATGTCAACTTAAAATGTCAGTTAGACAAGTACTAGTTCACAGAGTCTGGCCTGTCTGCTTCCTCCCACCAGCTGATCCATTTAAAGATTTAGATCCATTTCTAGAAAGTGGTAGTACCCTAGCTGTTTGACTTTTTTTTTTTGAGCCCCACTGAGAGCTCAAAAATTTAGTATTTTTGAGCTCTCAGTGGGGCTCAAAAAATTAGGTTTTTTGAGCCCCAGTCAGCAATTTTAGTAAAAATTGCTGAGAGCTATTATTGCCATGTCTTTAATATATTATAAAGTATACCTTAATAATTTGTAGCTGAGTAGTTCACCAAACTCCTAAATATAGATTATTGAAATGATAACACAGAAAAGCTTACAGTTTTGGGGTATTTAAGATAGTTGTACCAAGATTATTTGTTTCATGTTTTTTGACATTGTACTGGAAATAATGATCTGCATTATTTACAAATCTTTCTAGTTATCAAAGGCAAGGGAATTTTTTTTTCTTAGACAACATGTATACTTAATTTGAGAGACCAATGAACTCTCTTGTATCCCATCCATTTGCCGAAGATTAAAATTTTCTGAAAGTCCATAGTTCTTATAAACAATTAAGAGTACACCTAATCGTCTTCTAGTTTATTTTGAAGGCTCAGATCTTGGAAGTCTTTTCAGAATGTATATTTTCCTCTTTCCATGACAGCTGTTTCAAAATTTTTATTGTCCCAAAAGAAACAAAACTGCCTGGATTTTCAGTCCTAATCATATCACTTCGGGGCATGTGGAACAATCTGTTGCTTATTTTTCAGCACTAGCTAGTGGGATTTAGAAAGGATTGGAAAGATCTGTAAAGATGTTCACACAACCAAACTGATGGATTACTTGCACAGATATTGCAATACTGTAGTTCTTCATTCACAGGCACATTAAACAAACACCAAGTAGATCAAGATCACTTGGTGTCCAGTTCTTGGCTTCCCAGTTTGGGAAATATGTTGAGATGCTTGAACACATCCAGAGAAGGGCAACAAGGGTGGTGAAGAGTATGGAGCACAAGCCCTATGAAAAACAACTGCTGAGGGAGCTGGGGTTGTAAGGGCTCAGGGAGACCTTATTACTCTCTAAAACTACCTAAACAGAGGTTTTAGCCCAGGTTGCCATCGGTCTCTTCTCCCAGGTAACCAGTGACAGAGCAAGAGATCACAGAATTAAACTGCACCAGGGGAGGTTTAGGCTGGAGATTAGGAAAAAATTCCTTCACAGTAAGAGGAATTGGACTGGGCTGCCCAGGAAGGTGGTGGAGTCCCGCCCATGGAAGTGTTTAAAAAATGACTGGATGTGGCATTCAGTGCCATGGTTTAGTTGATAATGTGGTGTTAGGTTATAGGTTGGACTTGATAATCTCAAAGATCTTTTCCAACTTAGTTAATTCTGTGATTCTGTGATCACAACTTAGCCCAATCAAATATATGGAATTTAACTCACTGAATGTTACATTTTCTCTTCTTTCTCTTTGTAATGTGAGAAGCACCAAGACCAGCAGTAGCAGAACTCTACTGACAAGGGCCACTGCACAAGTCACATCCTCAGGTGGGTCAATATGAGAACTAGAATTCTCACAAAGGCTTCTTACCTTTTAGCACACACGATTTGAAAATCTGAATACAGAAGTGTGTCATCATCATGTGATGAAGCTGTGGATAGTGAAGTGATTAATGATAGCATTGATTCTGAAACATTTACTTTTCAAATAAAACTTTTTATGAATGGAACTTTTTAACTTCAAAACGAGGAGTGGTGGAAATATTGTTACTGATGAGACATCATGCAAGTTGTAGAAGAGGAGATAAGCAGCCTCTAGTCAGCACTGCTGTAAAAACGTCACCACTGGTTTTGTGCAGAACACTGTACCAGAAGAAGAGTCATAATTCCATTTGAGACAAAGAGCTAACCATACCTCGGGCAGATAAGATAGCAAACATTTTCATCACTTTTTCTGTGGTGAACTCATTGGAGCAAACGTAAATTATGACACAGAGAAACACACTTTACTTAAAAAACACAGATGAGATCACTGCCTCAACTGAGAATCTAGAAAAAAATGCATTCACACAAAATTATTTAAAGAAAGAAAAAACTGCTGTGCATTTTTAACATCTAGTTCCTATATTTTCTTTGTATTTTTGATACAATATGACTGTGGGTATAGAATGAAAAATGGGAGATATCTGTTAATGTGAATATCACACATCATCACAAGTGGTTTGCTTTTAAACTCTATTTGACCAAAGAGGGAGAGAGAAGAAACATCATCTTCAAGGAAGATAAATCATGTCTCAGTCCAAGGCATGAGAGAAGCGAGGCTGCTGCCGCTCCATGTCCACAGGTTCAACTATTGGCACAGCTTACATGAATACAAATATAAACAATGTTTCATTCTGCTCTGATCTCTGTGTAAACATGAAAAAAGTTCACTGGTGAAAATCCATTGACGTACAATGAGGATCTCTCCAGCAGCTGGGCTGAGTCTGTCCAGTTCCTGGGTCCTGCACCCCAGTCTCCCAAGCTGTGCTGGCCCTGGGCATAAAAGGTCCCACTCTGTTGCTGATATGGATTCTTGTACACACACAGGCACACATAAACACTCACCTAGACCTGCCAGGGACTCCCTGGTACCACACCTGAGCCCCTCTGCTCTCAGCCTTAGAGACTCACAGGTGCTCTCTCACACACACAGATGAGCTCCTATGTAACCTAAAACATTGTACCATGCAAATACTTATTTTAGCAGCAGGGAACATGAAAATAACACTTTTGGATGTTTGGTTTTCTTTTAATTTGGAGTAAAGCACCAAAGAAGATTCTTGGGAAATCAGATAAAGGATAACATTAAAGAAGTGGGAGACAGGACTAAAGTGCTTTCTGTAAAAATAAAGAAGTTTTAAAAACCAGAAAAATATTGAGACTTCCATTTAAAATAACATATGCAAAATGTATTTGCATGTTAAAATAGTTTATGCAAATCTGGGCCAGTTATCATGTTCCTGACAGGTTTTTAATGTGAGATTAACTCAACAGCAATTCTTTGTACTGTTACATTGTTTTTGCTATTTGTTCAGTTCTTTTATAAAAAACTTGTCAGTTCCATTTCTTTAATATTTATTATTTTTAATTAGGTCATGGAAATCATTGGTTTCTTTCAATAATGTATTTTCCCTAGAGTTTTCAATAAAAATATAAAAACTTTACTTGCAAGATTCCAACAATACCCAATTATACAATTCAAACTCTAAACTATAAATTCTTTTCAAAGTCAGGAGAACTTTGATTTAGTCATTTCTGCTCTATATCACTCTTGATTGTTTAGGCTACTAAATAGCTACAAAGTCTCCAGAGAAGACATTATGCAAGTTAATCTTTTTATTTCACCTTTGTAGGATGGCCTTTCACTTATTGTTCACACATCTGCTAATTGTGGCATTCCTAAGAGGCAAAAAGGTGACAACTGACTTGTGTCAGGTAGTGAATAGAAGTAAATATTGAATGAGCACTGTCTTCTTGTTGCTTTCTTAGAAATTCAAGCATCTTCCATAGAAAAATATGCCTTCACTATAGTACAGCATAAATCCTCATCAGTTGTCTACCATTAATTAAAGGTTTTTTCTTTTAATTAGACCTGAAAGAAATTTTTATTTTTTAAGTTTTAGTGATCATCCCAGAATAGCCCATCTTACATTTAATTTACCTTGCATTGTAAATAGACCTGGAAATTTAGAAAAACAATGCATTGAACTCATACTTTAGGCCATTTAAGTTGGATTTGCCATACAAATAACATGCATAAACACAAGGATTCGTGTGATAAAAATTTCCAAAGCATGCTGCAACCTTCATCAGGGACTTTACCCAAGGACTCTTCTTCCTCAGAGTGCATCTTCTACCTCAAGATTTGTTGCTCCTCATCACCATGTCAGAAAGGCTGAAAGACAGCAAATCTTAGTTGCTTGGGAGTACATCTGACAGGCTGACTTTCTTTTTTTTTATTTAATATTAGTGTGAATTGATTAGTTATTTCAGAGAGCAATGCTAAAGGAAATCAGATTTTTTTATTAAATAAGTTTTTTAAATTTTTTGCAGGAGAAAACTCTATTGACATCTGTTTGCATTAAAAATCATAACCTCAGTAAGCATAAAAAAGGACTTTTGAAATTATAAACTTAAATTTTCTTCTCAGTCTTGGGCCCACTTAAACTCAACAACTAGATTTATTTATATTTAATGTCATTTTGAGATGATACTACAGTTTATGGTGGTTCCAGGATGCTTATCTGAGAGCAGGCATCCATCTGTCCTGTGTTGATGAGGATAGATTTGGAGGCTAAAGCAGAACAAATGCAGTATTAGAAAGGAAAGAAGCAGAGAAATACAAATTAGGTTTGGATATGGGTATGGGTTTGAAGGGCAAAGAAGGACAGGAATGTTTCATGGGGACATTATCTCTCTGTAAAACATGCTTTCTCTAGCTCAGGAAATTCCTGAGGAGCTGGGACTGACAGAAACACAGATAATAAGACAGATCACCTTAATAAACCCATTTGTTTGTTGCACTCTTTTAAAATATCCAGCACTGGCTATTCTTCAGTACCTACAGGAGCAAGTCAAGGATTTGTTGGGCTTCATTAGGGTCTTACTGATCTGGCCAGTGGCCATCCATGTGGCTCAGACACTGGGCCCTGGGTTTGGCCTCAGTCCTGCTTGGCTGGCTGGAGAAGCCAAGGAAAGGACACATGAGTTTCCAGCAGCCTTTCCCAGACCCTAGGACAAAATGGGAGCATACTTGAAGAGATAGGGAAGAAGCATTTGTGTCTAGCAGAGTACAGCTGTGTTCAGAAAATGCTCTGCTCCAAACCCTGCTCTTCTCCTGATCAAATTCTGTGAAACCTGGCAGCAAAGCATTGCTTTTCATAAAGCTCTTCTTCTGATCTCCATGAACACTTGTTATCAGTGTAGTATATGGTAGAGATAATTCATGCTATTTATGTATAAAATATTGTAAAATCCAAGCTATGTATCTGACCACCCCAGCCGGGACCAGAGCCTTATTTTTATTCAATTAGTTCCCGGAAAATGTTAAGATAATATCAAGCCTGTTAATGTAGGAATGGAACCTTCCTGGGCCATGATCACTGACTTCCCTGGAATGTCCAGGCCACTCAAGAGTGATCTGCTCATCGGAGATTGCATCTACTACCGGGGGCCACCCTTTACATGTGAATACTGACTTCTCCTGAGTGCTCTGACATCATCTGGACACCTGGAACTGGACTTTTGTCTACCCCTGCACATGTATGGCCCCGGTTCTGCATGTGAAGGGACACAAAGGAACATTCGGTCATTTCTGCCCCAGGCAGAATAAACTGTATATAAGCTCACTGAGAAACAGTCAGGCTGAACCACAGGGGAGACCCTGACAATTTGTTGGTCTGATCCAGGTCTGATCCAGGTTCACCCAGCCCCGATCCCAGGATTGACGCTGCCTTGGCTGTGGGGGTTTTTTTTTCTATCTCGAAATTCTATTTTGTTGACAATCTAATAAATCTTTGCTAAAATTTTCTTATAAATTTGGCTTCTGATTTGATCATTTATAACATCAGGTTCCTTATTAGACCAAGTAGCAACATTCCGCATGGAGCCAAGGACTATAGTATTGCTAGTATCCTTCAAGTATCAATGTAATGTTACAAAAAAGAAAACTAAGAAAACTGTTGTCTCAGTGAGGTTTTTAGGAAAAAGTTTAGGAAATGGCACACAAATTCTTTGTGCTGGAGCATTCACCACCCAGGGGAAAAGAAATGAAAGATTTAAGATCCTATATATTCTTAATTCAGAGGCTTATTAGATTTGCATCTTGATTCAGTCTTAATTATATGGTAGCAATGGTCTTTTCCCCTGTGTTTAGTTCTGTGCACTGGCAGGATAATGGTTAGTTAGCAAACAGCTGTTCAATATTTTATTTTGGTCTTGTGCATTTTGTTGATCTATACTGTATTTATTGCACAGTTTTCAACCTCTTTATAAACTCAGAAATATTTATTTACCTCTGGGGTTTTGCATAAAACTAATCATTGCACTATATTTAAGTGTTTCACAGGTATGAAACATTTTCACAATATCCCTGTGAGATGAAGGGCTGTATTTATTATGCCATTGTTACAGATGGGGACAGACAACTTAAAATAAAAAAGTCTGCTTTTTCCTGGAGACCTGTCTGAGACACTTTGCACATGGTCTTCCAAAGTACTCTTCTTTTTCACAGCACTTTACATGTTCAAAGCATAACCCCACTGACCTGGCCATATGTCAAACACCCTGCTGATCCCATCAGTAGATGACTTCTACAGGAGCTATACCCCTAGATCCTTGCCATCCCTAACTCCCAGGCTTTTGTTGGTTGTGGGTTTTTATTTTATTAAAATATAAAAATCTCATGTAGTCATATATCTTTCCCTCCCCCCTTTGTGTCATTTTTGTTGCCCTTCTCCTTAATTTCTGTATTAGTATTCTTGAGTTAGGGAACTCTAAAATAATCTGATATTTTTCATGCTTACATCTATGAGGAAGTACAATTAATTTCATCCATTAAAACCTCTCATTATCTATATTAGATGGTTTTGTTTCTCTAACAAATGAATCAACAGAGTAAATATACATCTACTCTGCTGTCTTTTGCTATTTTTTTCCTGCTGAAGATTTCTAGATCACTTCTTCACTTTCTCAATTTCTATTTATACTATATATTTCCCTATCCACCAAAATACAATGTAAATTGAATGATATCTGATGCACTGTGTTGCATACTCATTGCCCTTTTAATCTTACTGCAAAAGTACTTAATTGGTTGATAAAGACAAACAGCCCTAAACAATTCACAAAATTACATATACATTTGTCATTTGTGTGAAAAAAACTCAATAGTAACAAGGTTTTGAGTTTATTCAAACTTTTAAAAAATATGTATTTTACTTTATTACACAAGATTTGGCAAACTTCATAAGGATAAACATTTATAGCTAAATATTTACTGTTTTTAATTGCTGACAATATGGCCAGCACCTGAGTTAAACACTTGAAGTCACTGAATGTTAGACTAACATTCTAATTGCAATAATGGCATTTGTAGAATATTACCAGTAATTCAAGTTGAACATGTGGAAAAGTGCATTTAGATCTGGTCATTTTTTTTTTAAGAATCGTTGTCTTAAATATGCCTGCTGTCTCAAGTCAAAATCCAAACAACTTTTCCTGTCATAGATATTTTGCAAGATGAATTTTTAGATACAGTGTAAGATGCCAGAATGTTTCACAGGGCTTACAGGATGTATGAAACTGGTTCTGCTGCATTTCAGGCAGGTTTTTTTCTAGTAGTTCTCTACATACCAGAAAAAGTCTTAAATCTTGATGTTGCAGTCTCCATAGGTTTACTACTGTGTGTGACACATACTCGTGTGCTCATTACAAAAACCTGTCAAAAGACAATGATGGAGTTTTCTTCACCCTTTTCACGAGTGCATTTGCCTACAGAATGTGTATGCCATGATGAAACGGTCCTAGTGTGTTTGATGTGACAGTGTGATCCCATATCCTTTCTCTCAGTATGCCCTGCAGTTACAGAGCTCTGTTTTTTCCTCATATCACCAGCAGACGCTTCAGTGGAACTGTGTGCATACCAAATACACATGGCAACACAGGAATCTCAGCACAGTCCTGACACTGGCAAATTAAAGAAGCACAACAACACTTGATTCATGACAGGCACTGCATTTGCAGACAATATTCATGGTCAAATTTTGGAAAATACATTAACTTTCAAAAATTTCTCAGCTTCTCATTATTTTACTAGCCCTAGTTAACATAAGGATAATTGCTTCGAACCCAGACACCTTAAAGATGCTAAAAATTTCAGAGAACACAATAATGTGTGCAACTGAGACAACATAAAAAAAAAAACCCCTGTAATATGGAAATACACTGGTTTAAAAAGGAAATAAAAATATTAAAATCAGAAGTGGACATTTTATTTGACATTCTTGAAATATTTTTTTCCCTGTGAGATTGGTTATCTGACATCTCAACAAAAAACTGTCTTGCATCCCTTTATGAAAACTACTTGTACTCAGATATATAGTGACCTTCTTTTTAGTAGATCTGTACACATATTACTAAAGAGATAAACATCTTTATCCAGAGATTACAGATTAATAGTGAGATACAATAACTTCCCTTCTTTGTTTAAGACCTATATCGCAGCCTTTAAATACACTTGTGAAAGAAATTGCTCAACTAGCAATATTTGTATAAAACATATTCCATATGCAAATAGCCTCAAAAGCAGATATCTGGCTTCCAGTGTATGTTGTTGTAAGAGCATCTATATTAATGGCAGCACCAAATAATCATTATAGGAAGTACTAAAGACAAATATATACTTGCAACATTTAAAGAGTGCTTTAGATTTTACATCAAAAATACTGTAGTTGACATGTTAATTACCTATTTCTATGAAAAATGGGTTATCTTTTAGTTTCTGGCACTTTTTAAATTCTTTAATTTTTCTTACCTCATCTTCCTATTATATCTTCTTTTTATTGAGAAAATATATATAGCAGGATCAAAAAAAATCAGCCCAACAAAGACATAGAGTAGCATTTCCTGAAATGGAATGGATTTGTTTATATTGCATACATATATTCATAGTTCAGCCATTCAATTATTTTTTCTTTTTTGCAGCTACCTGTAGCCTGTTTGGGAATGGCAGACACTACTGTGACTTGATACTTCTCTACTGATAAAAGGCAGAGATTATAACAATAAAATATTAAATACACATGTAGTATTCATTAAAGAAAAAGAATAATACTTTGAAATATATTGATATTAGATTTAAATAATCTAACATCAGAGAATTCAGTCAACCAACAAAGCTGTACAACTAAAGCCTCATTCATGCCCTTTTTCTTGGCCTGTGCTGGTGAACAAGTTGAAAATGAATCAGAATTAGACAATTTTAATGAATACCTTAGAATCATAATTAACATTGATGTTAATTATTGCATCCATTTTATGAAACATTTTCATCCTCTAGAAATTTCTGAATTAGAGAGGTCTGTAAACCCCTTTTACACTCTTCAACTCCAATTCCTTTTTACCAGTAGTAAGAAAGTTTCACTATGACTTGACAAGAAGCCAGGGAGACTCCAATGGTGAGGAGTGTATATACATTGATAAAATGGTTTCTGGAGTCTCCTGCCTGATAACTGTGATTCATCTGCAGAGCTACACATGATCAATGTGTTGACTGTTCAGGTGTATCTCTGACAAGGGAGGATTTTTTTGAGTTAGCAAGTCCATTGGATGTGTTTCTGCACACAGTGCCCTGCATGACCTGCATACAGGCGGTAAGTGGAGCAGTGCTCAGGCTCAAGGCTTGGATTACTGATCAGCTGGACAGTCTCAGGTCATAAACATTCTAACAGAATAGGCAAGGGTATGCACTTGAACAGAAGCATAGCTTGTTCTTTGCCTCTGGAGAGTAAGGAAGGCAGCTGTGAAATAAAAGTGTGATGAAACACTTTCAGCAGCTGCCATGGAGCTAAAGCCTGCTCAGCGCCAAGAATATCTCTGTTATTAATAATGCATGTCAGTGATGTGTGCACTTACCAATACCCTGACAAATTCTACTACCAGTGTTGATGAATGGAAAAAAAAAATTAGGATATTTAAACTTTTCTTATTAATCATGTGCAGGAAATACCAAGTAAATATTCCTCCTCCTTCCTTGATTTGTCTTTTTTAACACTTTCATACAGCTGACTGTATGCATACAGATAACAGCTGATTTTCTGGTTGCAAGCTCAGCAGCTGGAATATAAACCCTACCCATAGTGTGTGCTTTCAAAGGAAGGCTTCAGAGCTAATAAGTTGGCAAAAAGGTGAGAACAAACACGAGACTGCCAAAAGGTGTAATGTTCACTATCATACCCCTAGACAACCTACCAAGCAGTAACATGTCTGACATTAAATCACCATTGCTGTCAGTATTATTAGGTTTAAATCTGAAAGATCTCTCAGTTAAATGGATTTCATACTAATATGCATCCTGATTAAGTGGAGTCTCTCCCTACAGAGACAGAGTCTGAATTTCTGTCTTTTTATGATCCTATCCTTGTAACAGTCTTGATCTTGCAGCTCAGTATGAAGGTAGGACATCACTCGCTTATTTCTCTCTCTGTTAGGAATAAAACTGACTTGTTTCACCCAAAGGTTTAACTATTTTTGTACATTTGTTTGTCTGCATTATTTGGTGCTTCACAGAAACCTTGACACAAAATTTTAAGCAATAGTAAATAGATCCGAGGAAAACACTGCCCACTGTCCAATTTACATGTCCATATCTTCTATATATTGTACCCAAATATTTGCAATAAAATGCTTGATATTGTTTAGCCATTTTCAAAAAAAAAAAAAAAAAGGTAACTGTACCAGAGAGGCAAAAAGAAAGAAAGAACCTGGCATAATGTCACATAATGTTTCTGTTGCTACATTATGTTGCTGCCATAACATTTAAGAGAGACGAGGTCAAATAATATCTGCAATGGAGCACATGGAACAGTAGGAAGAAGAATCCTTAAAAATTTTGATTCTACATTACTTAGAAGAACTATTATCAGTCAGACTTCACAATGGCTAGAGAGATTAGGAGCCTCTAATGCAGATGCAACACATGATCTTACTGACTTAAGTGGGTCTGCACTGATATATTAAATAAAATCATTTAACAGCATTAAAAAGAAACTACGTAGTGATTAAAACATGACAGGTGGCAAGACTTTTCTGCACGCTTTCTGGATTGCATTGAGCAAGTAATCTGGCCTACCTATAAAAAGAAAAGTACATTGAACTTTTGGAAATTATATCATTGCCAAAAGTTAGGAAGATTTGTATATAGACAACTGCTTAGTAAAAAAAAATTCCTACTGCTGAACCAATGAGCCATTAGGATGCACCATTTTAGTCCAGAAAAACATTCCTTCTCAATCTATTTCCCCAATTAAATTTAAGAAAATGAAAAATGCTAAACCTTCAACTAGACATAGAATTAAGTTTTTCTTTATTTTCTAGAGTTATATTCAATCCATGACATTACCGGTGAAGAAACTAAGTTGGTATTCTGTTTGAATGGACTCTGAGTGTTTAATTTCTTAGTCAATGTACTTTGTTATCAACTATTAATTTGCACAGACGCTTTGGAATAGATTAAATACAATAATAGTAATAATGGTTATTGTTCACATAAAGGTGATGTGATTTTGATGTTGTTTGAAGTTCTCTTTTGTTTTTGTTAAAATTTATTTTGGAGAAAAAATCATAGTTTCTATGATTTACCCATTTTTAGCATTCGATTGAAGATTATTGTTCACACTTAGAGATATATGGCATAGTTTAACAGTATCAGCACTTCTGATGTTTCCAGGGTGTGAATGATACATTGATGTTTATGAAAAAACCTGCATGATATGTGCTTGACAGCTTGGGTCTACCTTCCGTGACACTTTTGACAAAACAGCCTTTCTTAAGGCTTTTATTTTGGAAATGACATTGGGGTGTATCTAAAATAAGTAAATATAATTGAAATAGCACGCACGTGGACTAATGCTCCATGCATTCTCTGAGCCAATGAGAAATCTGCTGACGAAGTAAGACTGACATTAGCAAAGTTAGTTAATTCACTACATTGTCCTCAGGGAGTAACATTGATCCAAACATAGTCAAGTGGATTGAGAGATAAAGTAGTTACAGTAATAGGCAGAGATTTCCTGATGTCTCAAGACAATGAATATTCTTGCAGTAATGTTTGACATAAAGGTCTTCACTTCTGCTCACATTCGAATCATTATCCTTCTGACTAGTTCTTTTCCTCTGCCTATGTGGTCTACTGGCTGGAATATTGCATAGATATTACTTTAGTGTGAATCTGGACAAATGCCACACTTCACACAAGGACCGTCCACTGTAGACCCATTACTGTAGGGAGCAGAAGCACAATTTGTACAGGAATAGAGTTGGTATAGGACTCACTGCTCACAGAGTTATCTGCAGCAGTCTCATAGTACATGAACAGGGTGAGCAGATCCAGTCTGCTCATAGTAGTCAGGTGTATCCAAGAGTCTACATCACCAGGCATGTCCATCCCAATGGGGCAGCTTTGGGTCAAGACAGGAATCTGAGTTGGCAAGGGTCAGGATGTGCAGATCTAGAGAAGCAAAACTTACTGGTGAAGCATTACGCTGTAACTTTGTTTTTCCTTGCCTGTTTTGAACATCAAAACCATAATTCTGCACTGAAAATAGAAGAGCGAGCCATGGAAAATAAAATCTTGCATCTATATTACCTTTTGACAACCTTCTTTGAGGTACACTTGCCCTGCCTTCTGCCCAGGTACAAACTCTTTATTTCCAAGGCCCTGAGCAGCAATCCAAAACCCCTGAAGTTGAAAAGCAGAGAAAAAACTTTCCATCTGGTGAGATAGTCTCCAGTCTGACATCTTCACAGGACCTGTTTATGCTACAGTCTTGTATTACCCTTCTCTTAAGCCCACAGGATGGGAGAAATACATTTTGGCCTTGCAGTGAGTGCATAAAACAACCTCTGCATCTCTTGTTGTCAGCTTACACTTGACAGAACTGAGCTTTTTGCTTGTTAGTGGGAAATCTGTCTTCAGCTTCTGCTATTAGGGAAACCTGCAACCTGAGCAACCTGAGCCACTACAGCCTTGCCACCATGGACACATGAATAAGCAGCATACTTGCCACCTAGATGGGCAGTTTGCACACATGCCTGATGTAATTTTATGTTTCAGCACTCACTGCTCACAGGCCTAGCTCTGCATAAGCTCCTTGCCTCCATGACCCCCATGACCCCCATGACCCTTCAATCAGAGTGACCATCTCAACTAGCTGTGGTGGTTTTGGACAGGAAAATGTACAACTAACATATACACAAACAAGCAGAAAACACAGGCAGAACTTCTATTCTCTGCTTAAAAACCATTTCCCAGACTGCATGAGCTTATTATTGTTACTAATATCCAAATACACACTGTCAAATGCTAAAGAGACAATGCATGGAGCCTCTGACATGTGTGTACTCAAGTATTTACAGTGTAAGGGAGAGGTAGCCCATTCTGCTTTCTATTTAGTTGGGTCAAGTCTTTGTATCTCAGTGGAATGAGCTCCAACATATGGGAATTGATAATCCCTCAAGCAAAGAGGTCTCACAGCTCAGTATTGAAGGCATTTTTTAAAGGTGCTTCTCAGTCAAAATTGCCTCTTTTTGCTTGCCTTTTTCTGGGACTTAACAGCACGAGTCACACAGTGTCCTGTATACAGTTCTGTGTGTGGCATCAACAGTGCTGGGATCAGTGATGCGCAGGTGTTATGGAAAGCAGGAAAATATGGTAAAAGTCTATTCGGAAAAGGTGTCGTGATCTTCCAGGGCACCTCAGCCCAAAATACTGTAGGATACCAGAGACTTAAGAGCATTCAGTGGGAAGGCTAAGCTCAGATTTTACTTTTAAAGTACTTTCTTCAGGCCAGAGGCATTTCATTACATGCAGGTTCTGTTACCAGATACACAAATTTGCAATCTGAAAGAAATGTATTCTAAGAGTGATTAGATAAAACATGCACTGCTCTTGGATGTTGCACCTTTAGCAACTCATTGTGAACTGCTCAGTCTAGTTTTCAGACTTCTGAGTTTGAAATGGAATACAGTAGCTGTTTATCTGTGGAATACCAAACACTTAAAAGTTCACCAAGGTCTGATGCATGATTTAATCCTTGATTACAAATACATTCTAGCCTTAAAAAGAGATGAATGAGAGAAGCTTTTAACAGATCCTAAGGCATATGTCAAAAGGATTGGGTGAGACTCATTTTTGTGGTACTCAGTGACAGGACAAGGGGCAACACGCACAAAGTGAAACGCAGGAAGTTCCAACTCAATATGATGAAAAACTTCTTTATTGTTAGGTTGCAGTGAATTGAAACAGGCTTCTCAAAGAGGTTGTGGAGTCATGGAGTGTTCTCTGGAGATACTCAAAACCTGCCAGGATGTGATCCTGTGCAACCTGTTCTGGGTGAACCTCCTTTAGCAAGGACTTTACTAGATGACGTCCAGACTTCCTTTTCAATCTCAACCATTCTCTCATTACATGGAGTCAGAGAATATTACTGCAATCTATTTCAGAGGAACTAGGACTCATTAATTTATAGGCTGTGATTAGTATACAAGATTCATTACTGCTGCTGAGAAGGAAAAACTGTAATTTAAAATCTAACAGTACAAAAAGCAGAGCAAATGAAAGCATTTTCCCAAAGGTGCATGATTATAAGATAAACGTACCTTGAGACTGAAATCATGCAGAGTTTTCTAAAACTTAATTAAGTGAAGGTCCAAGTGGTAGAAGAAAACCCGAGTGGATAAATGACCTTTATTTTGGACCCTGCAGTGTTAGCCTACAGTTTCCTAAATATTAGCATTCAGTGTGGTTCATGTGCCGAAGAGGTGATAATAGAGACAAACTTCAACAAATTTGCCTTCACTTCTGCAAGTTAACTATATAAAACTTCCATAAAATCAGCTGATTTTTCTCTGTGACCAGTACTTTTCTGTTATGATTTATTTTTTTAATAAAACATAGCTACTATTTTATCTTCTCTATATGGTTTATTTAAATAATGAGAACTGTACAAAAGAGGTGGGGAAAAAAGGAATAAAAAGAAGGAAAATTACTTTTCCCTTTAAGTTCTAGGGGTCCCTAGGGTTTGCATTTCAATCTCCAATCAGAAAAATTGACTTCTTATTGCTAAGGGAAACAAGAAAATCCATTATCTTTGCTAGAAAATATGAATAGCTTAATCTTTTTCAATTTTAGCCAAGTGGTTCATTCTGATTGTTAACCAGTACATTTTACAGCCCATTGTTCTTTCTTGAAACTTTCTATCAAGCCTCCAGTTTTGATATTTTATATTCTGTCAGACTAATACTAGTGACAGAGAGTGTATTTTCTCATTTTCATCTCAAAATGTGCAAATAGTAGATAAGAGAGTATTAGCCACAACTCTGATGGTATGTCTGGCTGACTATTGGTTTGGATATTGCTAATTTTGAAATCCTTGTAATTATGTCGGCATCTCCATGTACATTATGTTGCCATGACTTTGTTTTTCTCTGTAGCCTTTTCTTCTGTTTCCCTTTTTCATTTATTAAGTATCAGCCACTGCATCATCCCATGTTTTTATAATACATTGAATATTATATATTGAATAAAACCATATTATAAAAGCTTTTTAAAAATACATACACTCATAAGTAACCTGTGATTGCCTTTGCTTTTTCTGTACAATTTTTGACAGTGAATAAATCACACGTGAGGCTCCTTTCAAGAAGCAAATGTTCTCTTCCATGCACATACCTCCAGTACCCATACATGTATCTTTCAGATCTGGTAGCTTCAAAATGAAGGAAGAAATTATTGAGGTGAAGAAAGAACTTCAAGAAAATCCTGGTCAACTACAACAGATCAGGAACAACAATAGTGGTAAGAGGCCCCATTATAAGAGATTTCTATTCAGTGAAATTAGAAGTATGGAAGAACATGAGATATAGGATTCTTTTATTCTTATTTCAGATAATTCATTTACACTGATTTTAGGCAGAAGAGGTAAATAATTCCCTGTATCTCTACCAGAGGTAAAAAATTCCTTGTGTCTCTCAAGTATGTCCTTGACATGGGTGTAGAAATGCATACCACTATTCTACTTTTGTCCAGTACCTTTCTTATTTCAGTGGATATATCATAATAGCTCAGTTTATAAGGAATAGAGGAAGAACATATAATTATTTATGCAATAATGAAATAATCACTTGCCTTAGAACTCACTGAGAACATTCTTAATTTTCTTTTCTTAAAAGTTAGAAAACCTGCTTATTTTTTCCTTCCCTCCAGCGGCTTAACTTCCTAACAAATCTTACCCTTTTGTACAGTTTATCTTTTCTTCTTCATCTTTTTGTTCTCTGCTTTATATCTAACATCTAATGGTGACCTTCATTTAAAGTCTGTACTGTGTTTGGTCTTTCCCTCACAAATAGTGCTGAGAAGTGGATTTTAACAAAGTAAAGGATTTCCTTTGCAGCAATCCATTAACTTTACAAAGGACACAAAAAGCTGCTTACACTAATGAATGTCACTAAAGAGATAAAAAGAAAAATACTTTTTTTCGTCCAATTAATAACATATGTGTAGCTTTGTCATCTCAAGGCCGCTAATCAAGTTTCTGTCAGAGATAGAAAAAAAAAAGACAATTGTTTAAAAATGAAAATTGACAGGAAAAAACAGACTTTTTAGAAAGGTGATCTCTCTAAGGATTGGTATGAGGTTTACCTGCATGAGAAGTATTTTGTTAATGAGGCTGTACCTTTTAGTATCAAAGGAATCTTTTGTGTGGCAAACCTTGCAATCACAGACTCATAGGATCATTCAGGTTGGTAAAGACTTCTACGAGCACCAAGTCTAATGTTAACCCAGCGCTGCCAAGTCTACCACTAGGCCATATCCCTAACCACTACATCTACAATCTTAACTTTTAAATACCTTCACAACTGGTGACTCAACCACTTCCCTGGACAGTCCATTCTGAAGATTAAGCTTTTAGGTTGAGTTTTTCTTAGTATCCAACCTAAACATCCACTGGCATAATTACAGTCTGTTTCCTTTTGTCCTATTGCTTGTGTTTTGGATAAACCAAAACACCTCAGTACAATCTTGCTTCAGGTAGTTTTAGAGATTGATAAGATCTTTCTAATACGAAAAATATACATGAAATTGTGCTCTTTTTTTTTTCTGTCCAACTTGATCTGGGGAAGATTATTAGAAGTTACACACATATGTAATTCTGATTAATATTTTCAATTCAGTATAGATAATAGCTTACAGTATAAACATTGGTACAGTAAATTTCTTATTTTATTTTTACATGTGCAAGCAAGAAATTATTTTTGAGGGAAAAAAAAACAAAATTACAAAGGCAGTTACTTTGGAAAACAAACCCTTATTCCTACTAAAGCTTAAATTTTATGTCTTAGCAACCTACTACTAAATTAGTATGAGTACATTAAAAAATGATAATAAGACAAAAGTAAAAAATTCAATAAAGAACTTAAAACAAACTTTTCTTTAAATAAATCTTATGTCCTCAGTCACTGAGAGCACTTTGTTTTAAGGTGTTCTGCTGACTGAAGTTGTCAGACAAACCTGTGTTATCTTTTGGATTCTTCATTCCTGGAGGACTGTAAACAAGGCATCACTTTTTAGATATGGAGGACATAGAAAAGAATGGAGGGCATAGAAAAGTATGGATAGCATAATGGTTGCATTATAAGCATGCCTTTCCATACTAAAAAAATCTACATCTGTATCAAGCAGTTCCTCGATTTCTTACCATCATGTAAAAACTGAGCAGATTAATCTGTATGCTGCAATTCTTTTTCATGCACTGAAATCCTAAAACTGCCTTAGGAAAGCCTGGGTTGGTCCAGACTCTAGGATTCTCAGCTTAATATCATCAGTTTAAATGTTTAAAACTATTCTCAGAATGAGATAATGAGGATTCCATGTTGATAACATAATGCTCTGTAGAAGGGAACAGACTCCTTGGGGAACTGGGGACAATGCTTTTACATAGGACATTGCTTTTGCATATGGCTTGATTTTAGGGGTATCCTGCACAAGGTCAGGAGCTGGACTCAGTGATCTTGATGAGTCCCTTCCATCTCCGCATATTCTATGATTCCATGATTCTCTGCAATATTTTTCCATTGTTGATTGGTTAAAGTAAATGAGAAATTACCTGTGCTTAAATTATCTACCCAATAGATAAATTAGTTTGATTAGTGTTTAGCATAGAAAGGAGGAGAGAAGCTGAATCTACAATACAAATCCTTACTAACAGAAGCATAGGACAGTGCTTCCTGAGGAAGTGACATTCAATTTTACAAGAAAACCACATCCAACACTTTTCAGACATGCTTTAGTTCTGGCTTTTTCTAATATATTTTTGAATAGTGAACCAGACAGTGAGATGTAACTTGATCCTCACAGAAGAGAGGCATCAGAGTGAATAGTAAAAGCTGTAAATCTAGATAAAGCACCTTGTTACTTAAGGACATAATTTAAAAATTGTTTGAAAAAGCAGCATGATCTTTATGCTGGCAGGAAGGGAGGTTTTGGTTCATAGTAATGCTGGACTTGAATGATTGTATGGCAGTTTCATCTCATATTCTACACACTTTGTTCTGTCAGGGTGTGTCTCAGTCTTTCAGCATCCAAAACTATCAGAAGAAGAAGAAGCAGATGCTCTTTCAGCTCTGACAGTTGCTTGAGTGGTTTCCAGTGATAATCATAACTGGATGTGACATAAAGATTTTGAGTCTTGCTGGGTGTTCCCTTCCTTTTCTACAAGATCATTAATTTGTTTGGTAAGTACCCATAAAAAACTGTATGGTATATAAACCAGGGGTCCTTCATTCAGCAAATCAAGTTACTTTTCTAAAGGTGGTCAGAAAGGAGTAGAAGATATTTCCCAATCATTTCCTAAATGCAGGCAAAATTGCCTCTGTTTCCATAGCACATTAAAAAGGCTTCAGTATGTTATTCAGGTCATCCAGAAAAAGTTGTATTTTGGTTAGAATTGAAATAAAATGTGTTTGATCTCTTGAAGCTACAAATAGACCTGAAGTGTGGAATTAAAGGAGGATAACTCTAAGGAACTTCCTATAGGATCTGTTCTATCATTCAGATGTAGTTCAGATGGAATCAATGGAACTGACAGTGGAGATGGTAATTTCCTACTCTTCTCCTCTATCCCTTTGTCTTAAAGCTCAAAACAGGTTTCCATAGGTCTCTACAATCTATAAACTATTTGCACTCAGTGTCTGTAAAAATGAAAAGCACCTAGAAATACAGAGAAAGTGAGACAGAATAAGCAACATCTTTGTATTCCTCCCTTACAGAGAAGTAAAGACTGAAGTTGTTCCTGAGGTCCTGACTTCAAGGATAAAGAATAAAATCTCACACTTTAGAGGTCCAGGCACTTTTCTGAAAAGATTGAAAAAAAAATGTTTCATCCACAGAACCTTAACAGAGAAGGTAAAGAGAGAGTGGCTTTTCACCCTCTCTTGAAGTATCAGATGGGAATCTAGAGGTAGAGGTAGGGCACTGAGGAAGGCAGAATCACTGTTCTGGTGAAGTTCATTAAGTGCTATTTCTTCATGACCCAAAATTTTGGAAAATGGATGCAAAGAATGCAAAGAATGGATGCAAAAGCATTGAGAACAAAACCTACCCTGTCTTCTCTTGGAAATATTTTTTTTTGAGGGTATAAATAAAGAAAGCAATTAGCTGAAAAGTAGCTTTATATGGGGTCATGCTATCAGAATCCCTATATGTTAAACACCACTGTATCCTCTTTAAAGAAGCATGAAAAAAGGTATCAAAGACACCAGGTACATGTTCATGTCCTGAGACCTCCTTGGGGACAAGGATAAATGAGAGGTTTTTGTGGAGA
Source organism: Agelaius tricolor (assembly GCF_023055355.1). Classification (NCBI taxonomy): domain Eukaryota; kingdom Metazoa; phylum Chordata; class Aves; order Passeriformes; family Icteridae; genus Agelaius; species Agelaius tricolor. Next base: position 19,793,640 of record NW_027269262.1, on the reverse strand, counting down.
CAAGTTGATGTGCCCTTAGAACTGAGCCATAGTCTTGATGAAGTTTCTGTGATCAGGCATGATGTATGCAAGGTTGTGAGTAGCAATTCTATCAACAGATGTTTGCTGAGTTCCAATAAAACCTTAAATGTCAACAGATTCTGAGAGATTATAAAAAAAATAATTGCATCATGCTAGGCATCTCAGTCAAAATAATGAATATGGGCTGACATCAGTGTTCATCTATGTCATCTGCAAATGCAGGTCTTACACAGGGCTTCTGTATTTCAAAATGCTAGGCACTCCAATAGAAACTGATATTTTTTTTGATATTTTTATTCCTTCTGTAGGAAGAAATTTTGCAACATACTCAAACAGGGATCTATGCAGATAATTTATTTCCATGGAGAAAAAATGAGAAAACCTTAAAGGTTTTAATTTTCCCTAAAATGTTTTTATTCAATTGGTTTTGGTTTGCTGTCTGTTTTCCTTGTATATACAACAAAAGAGCTTCTCATATCCAGTGATAACTTTATTCTTTGACTAAAGTATGGATTTTTAAAAAAATTTATTAATTAGATTTTTTTTTTTAAATTCAGAATATCAGTCTTTTTTTTTTTTTTTGTCTCTCTTATAATCACCTCTAGAGCTAATAAGCTAATTTTTTAAGAGGAGGCCAAACTAATCACACCCAAAGGAAATTGAATTTCTTCCCCATTTACAAAAATATATATGTACACACTTCTGGCATTTATTGAAGTTATAAGGTGAATTTTCCTTGCCGAACATCCACCACTCTTCCTACATTTTCTTAACCTTTTTTTTTTTCTAAATTTTTGTGTACTTTCTCAACCAAGAATACCAGAAAAAATGTAATAATTATCCTATTTATATTAAATGAGCTTCTAAAAGCTCAATCCTCTCCTGCAGGTGTTGGATCTAGGAAAATGCATCAGTTGCAATGCAGCTGCAGTTAGGCAGTAAAGACGCTGTATAGAAAAAAATAGAAATATTGCTTCAATTTCTATACTTTCATTTTAACAAAAGTATTTTTTGCAGGACTTGTTTTATTACTATAAACAGGTATTTCAGTTGGAACTATTAGGTCTTACTTATATTTGTTGTGAGATAAGATACTTAAAAAAAAATAGATTTGTCCATCTTTCCAGAAAAACATTTTGAGTGTTCAAGGTAAAGAGTAGCACCTATAATTTATGAGATGAGGTATTTACTTATATCCTGTGGCTCATCACTAGCAGTGTCATATCATTATTCCAACTCTAGTCACAAAAAGCACAGAGGAAATAATTCTGCTACAAAACAAAGATTCTGCCAGCTTTGTCACAGAGAATCACTTACTGCTTCTTACCCTCAGGGAGAGCCAGATTCCTAAAAAGTGTCTGATGAATCCCATGTGATCTTTCCAAGCAGGACAAAACTCATTTATGCTTATTGCCTGCTAATTTTGCAGTGGGAACACAAGCCAGTCACCATGGGTCTCATAGACCTGCAAGAACTCATCACCATGATCCATGAACCTAAAAGAAAATTCTTACACTTGGACTGGAAAAGATACCGTATAAAGTGCCTCAGCTCAGTACAGGGAAAAATACTCTGGGACATAGTCACACATTGCAGCAGCAGCTTTGTCTCACAGGTCAGCAAAACCATAGATTTCCATATAAATACTTGTATCCAGGCTAAATAAACTTAGTTACCAGAACTGTAGGTCAATTATCATGTCTAGATTGGTAAAATACTAAGTGGATAGTGGAGCTATAGGAAAATTGCCTCAACTAGTGATCTCAAAATATTTTAAGATCATTATGGCTGGTATTCATCTGGTGCTGATACTGGGACTGTTTACTATTAGAATTAATAGTCTGATGGAGAAGAAAACAACCTCTGGAACTACAAAGGTAAATCCAAGTTGAGAGTAGTGAATGATATGCTGAAAAATAGGGCTGTTGTGCAGAAAGCTCTTGGAAGCTGAGGGTTGAATGTACATCACACAGTCAAACAAACAAAGATATTTTTAGTTTTATCATTACCAATTTGATTTTTCTTTAGCATAATAAAATTCTGAAAACTATTATTCTTTGTGTCCTGACCATAATTATCCTCATAAAGAAACCCATTTTATTTCTGTGAGATATAGATTATGTGATCTGCTAATACTTTTCCCAATAATTGTGAAGCATTTGTCCAATTTCTACCACATTTAGCACAGAAGTTGAGAGCTCACAACTATTAAGTTCCAATAAGTCTCATGAAGACAGGCACAGGAATATAAAGATTATTGCCCCTAATACAAGAAAAAAGTTCTGTTTCAGCTCAGCAGGGTTGCCAGGCACACAGAACATAAAAGCTTTCATGGAGGAGAAAAAGAGTTGAGGACAAAAGCTAAGGTGCTAGAAAGCAAGATTGGAGACAAAGTAGTAACAGTTAGAGAAACAGCTAAAAAGCCTGTGTAATACATTCATATGAGATTGGATTTAATCAGTTCTGCTCCTCATGAAATATCTTGGAGTCGGAAGTTTGAAAACTTGTAGCACAAAGTGAGGAAAAGAACAGACACAGACTAAGCTTACAGAAAATCTAAATAATTGACAAAGAAGAAACAAAGTATTCTCCCCCATCCACAAAGAAAAAAGTACAAAGGAGCTGTCATAGATTGGGTATGAATCCTGATATTTCACAGAATCACAGAATATGGGGAGTTGGAAAGGACCCTCAAGGATCATCAGTCCAACCCCTGACCCTGCGCAGAAGACCCCAAGAGTCACACCATGTGCTTGAGAGTGTTGTCCAAACACTTCTTGAGGTCTGTCAAGGTTGGTGCTGTGACCACTTCCCTGGGGAGCCTGTTCCAGTGCCCAACCACCCTCTGGGCAAACTTGCAATGTGTGATGACTGAACAATCCCAATCCTGGAAAATTTATTGGAAGAATAAATAATTGATGTTACTACAGGGGCTTAGTATGATAAAATTGTGTGAAATGAAAGTGGCAACACTTATACAATTAAAATGTCGGTAGCTTTGAGAAGTTATTACTGACCTTTGAATCAGCCAATATTACCTCTGCCAACCTCTTATAATGGAAATCTTCAGAACTGCAGAGCTTTTGATTTAAATATGGTATTTCTCCTCTTTAAAGAGTGAAATTATAATCTGTGAAAGGAATAGAATGTATACCTGATGCATTGGATTCTACTTTTCCAAGATGCTACCCATAAAAATAAATTTAAAAAAAGTTAAAAAATAAAACAGTATTCAGAATTCTGAAATTTGAAATCCCTTGTTATCTTTCCAGCACACATCAGCATAGATTTTTAATCCTTTACATACATCATTTTCCTTCGCATGTTTCAGTTCTTTATTCTGATGACAGAAAACTTTCCTCTTTGTGGTCTACCAGAAATGACATAGCAGCTATGAAAATGTACTGCAAGTATCAGATACCTTTTCTGGTGAAATGAAAGTACAGCTTGATTCAAGAAAATCATTGAAGTTTTTTAGCTCTGCCAGTTCTTGTCCTTCCTCCCTGGTAATTTAATTATTGTTCATGAGGAGATTCATCTGGATTTTTTTAAAATGGCATTCTTGGTTCAGTGGGCAATTGCAGGGTTAAAGCTGCATCTGCATCTTCATTCTGGCAAATGTCTATCCATTTTCTGCACCCGTAATGAAGCATGCTTATTATTCCATGTTAGAAACACTGCAGCTCACAAGATGGGAGAAGCAGATGTTTTCAGAAAGGTCTGGGGACATGTAAATTGAGCAAGATGGAATTAGAGTCTTTGAAGAAGGAACCCAGAATGAAGATCCTCAATTCCTTAAGGCTTTGTTTCAAAAAAATAAATATCAAGGCCATTTCTTAATTTAGTACTAGAGGGTTTGAGCCGCTACCCTTCTCCCTAGGTATTTAGTAGCATCTTGGCTGATGAGGTCACCACAGCTTGTGACAAGAAAATGTTAAGTGAAATAACAGATGAGTATATGATCAGACAGAGCAAAATGTTTGATTGTCTCTCTTTAAAACATTTTCAGCTTTCTCCAACCTAAAAATTTAATTTTTACTGGTTTGAATTAGTTCTCAAAACTAATGTTTGAGGCAGTCTATATGAAAGGGTAGGAGATATATTCAGATGACATAATGGACCACAGGATTTAATTTAAAGCTCCTATTCACTGGACTGGTTTGGATAATCAACGTGTAAAATTTCAGGGGAGGTTTCCTAATAAGAATCAACCTTAGACACATACTTGTCACATTCTCGACCATTCCTTACAAGCCTATCAGGAATATTTCTGTGCAAAATTCAAACATCATCTGCATTAGTAAGTTCACACTGGTGGAATTTACTTGCTGTTGTTCCACAGTGAACCTACACTGATATATTTTAAGATTTTAAGTATGATTACCTAAGGCTTTCAGTCTTGTTTAACTCCCTCAGAACAGTATCAGAGCAGATTTTTTTAAAGATAGTAACAATTAGTATTCTGCCAGCCTAAGCAGAATAAAATAACAGCTAGAAAAAAAAGTAATCCTTGACAAAACCCCAAACTAAACCAGATGTTCACTGAATGAGATAGTAAAGCATGCTCATAATTCTGTCTTTGTTTCCAACACACCATGGCAACCTCAGTATCCAGTAGAGGGATGTGTTGTCGCTGGACAGCAAATGCTCTAATTTTGGATTTCCTCAGTACTCTCTTTACAGAGTGCATAAAGTCATGAGCCAAAGAAGACTCAAGGATGAATGTGTACAACTCCCATGGTCTGTTCTACAGGCATTCTAGTCATGAACATGAGGCAGGCGCTACACAAGGTGCCAGAAACACAACTCTACAAGAGGGAGAAGAATGAACTGCCTGGACACAAACTTCTACAAATCATTCAGTGTGTGGGCTGCTCAAGGACTCAGATGAGTGTCTTTCTTAATACAGACATAATTTATTTATTTCATGCATTTTTAGATGTCTTTTGGAGATGAGATAGCTAACACAACATTGTTTTTCATTAAATATTCTTGAAGACAGGGAACAGTGATTATTTTTCTGGATTTGTCCAGATAAAGAGAATATCAGAGGACATGAAAACATTGAAGACACTGACTTTAGGAAGAAAAAGTCAGATACGTTTCTAATAATATCTCACATCAAGGTATTTATTGTGACACAAATTAATCTGTCATTTTCCCAGTTGATATCACATACTGGGGGTTTTTATTAAAGTTGTAATTCTGAAGGACAAAAGAATAAAGCAGAAACTCCCTAGACAAAAAGGTATCAAAAAGAGAATTTGTGGTGAAGCAGTACAATCCAATACTTGCTTGAAATCTTATGGATGAGGCCCATTTGGGAGTGTCAAACAAGTAAGACCTCACCCAGAGATATTTGACATCCAGGCAATTTTAGTGTCAATCTTGAGTTCTAAATATTAACTTCCAAATTTGTTGTAAAGATAACTAAATTAGTATAACAAAAATCTAACATCTTCACCCTCTATTCCAAGAGTGAATGATAAAAAGGTTAATTAGTATCTACACCAATACTGACAAATGAGAAATAAATGCTTCTAAATGATGTGCCTGACTTTCTGCCCCTCCATTAAGTTGCAAATTATATTTGTGTTAAAATACATTATGATGCATTAACATGTTTGTATGATTTTTCAAAGTTTATGAGTATGAGAGACTGAGTCCCAAGGAACAGTATTGAACAGTATTTCCTCTGTTCAGTCTTGCAGTGACAGAAATGGAAGGAAAAGGCAATCAGCACTGAGGGCATCATGGGGCTTTCAAAGACCTGGAGCAAGACCTAAGGAAACAGTCCTCTACCAAATAGCAGTTTTTTTGTTTTTTTTTTTTTTAATTTAGTAGTAAGCAATTATTTCCCAGGAAATCCTGCTGCAGGTTGAAATTTTGGAAGCAGAGCTGCTACTGTTAGACTGGCATTTCCTACTCAAGAAAGAGTAGTGTTTCTTAGGCCATTTTAAAAAGCCTCTTTTAATTTTCACCTGCTTCTTTCCTTTGCTCTGGAAGGTCTTGTGCTTGACTTGCAGGATTCAGTTTACCCAAAGCCTAGTTTCTACACATAGGAATGACTTCCACTAATAGTCCCTGACAAGGCAGTGCAGATTCTGGACTCCCTCTTCAGTGAGTGCTAACCTAGTGTAGCTTTGGCAACAGATGGAAGAATGCTTCTTGGACTGCTGCCTACTTGCAATCTTATGCTCTTTTGCACGTAACACAGATTTAGAGAAGCATTTTATCAGGAATTTTGTTTAAGTGTTCATTCATGGTGTGAAATCATGTTCACTTGGTCTGTTCTCCCTCAGATTTGGTTGGCTGATTGTTTTATTCATCTAAAGTCCTTATCTGTATGACACTGTGATGCAATTCCAAATAGAAGACCAAATGCAAGACCAAATACATCCTGTTGAAGCCATTGAAGGATTTTCAATGTCCTTGTCAGCCTAGGAGATCACTGTGAGAAAGGAAAAAAAAGACAAATAAACAAACAGAAAAATCCCTCTTTTTTACAACAGAGGTGTTTGAAGCATTTGCAAAAGGGAGCAAAATATGAAAAATTGAGACAGTAAAAGTCACTGAACTTTGAACTGTAATAAGGACTCAAGGCTCAGTAGTTGTAAATAATTGAAAGAATCTACTAGTTTGATAGGTACGTTGAAGAAAGTATAAAAGTATAACGTAGTTAATGTGATCATCCTTTTTTTAAAGTTACAGGCAGAAAATTGTCTTGCAGGTCATTAAATATCAGGAAGTTCTGCTTTTGTTTCTAAGAAATTATGCCATCCCTTCTAAAAAGTGCAGTTTGGGTCTATTTTTGTTTTCTGCTATGTGGGTGGTATTCTCCAAGTAAGGGCTTCCAACAGAATATGATCTGAAATGGTACGTTCCAGTTGTTTTATATTTGTTTGCTTTAGTTTTGAATTTTAGTTAAATATTAACACATAAATATATTTATATCCACTTGCATTTGGATTTGAGGGGAAAGTTAAGCAATAGGTCTTTTCAGCAATAGCAAAGAATGTATAAAATATAAAATCAAATATATTTTTTAAATTTCAAAAAAATACAAATAAAATTAACTGTAGCCTTTTTAAAGTAGGTAAACATGGAATTAAATCACACATATTTAAACATACCAACAGAAGGAATCTAGGACATACTTATTTTCAAATTTTACATAAATAATTCTGGTGTATTCCTTGAAGTTCTGACAAAATGACATGAAATGTGACTATAGATATTCCACATCATGTGAATTAAGAAAATTTTCAAGGGCTCTTATTTTTGCTGCAGAAACACATGGCATTCAGTGTTCATCACTATGGGCATGGTCGTTTTAAGAAGAATGTGTTTGCTCTGCTTGTAACATTCTGAAAACATCTGAAAGATTGCCCTATAAGCACTGATTAGTTACTTCTCTTATCAGCAGCTACTGTAAAAAAACCCAAACAAAACCAAACAAACAACAGCTAACAGAGAAAACAAAAGAAAAGCAAAAACCACCCCCAGATATTACTGTAGAGGTACCAGCATATGTAGACATGTTGCTCCATATTGACAGAGGTCTTTCCAAAGCAGCTGGTAGGCATTGTCCTATCATGAAAACTACTGGCAGCTATTGGAATCTGCCAATATGGATAAAAAACCTGCTGCAAATGGTGCTTAGAAGTGTGGAGATCAGCAGGCAAAGGATAGCAAGCCTGACACGGAGGCAGTTTGTTTCATGTTCCTGTGTAAAGCATTGCATATTTGAAGTTACCTACTCCATAGCAAAGAACAATGTTTTGTCCATTTGCCCATTATAAATGGAGTCACTCTGGCAAAACGAGAGAAATCACAGGATATTTGGAGAATATCTTGGTGCTTGAACTCTGGTGCCAGAATTGCTATTGCTTCCAGCTGGCTCTCATTTTTATCACAAAGTATGTGGCAAGAAAAATCCTACAATGCATGAAACTAGAGTTAGGTCAAGGAAGATAAAATAACTGTCCATAAGGCTCATCAAGAGAAAATCTTGCTGTGATTTTGAGAGCAGTGTGACCTGGCTGTACAAGTGAGCACATTTATGGCTCATTTATCAAGTAATGAACCATCATATGATGTGATGAAGCTCCTTCCCATCAACTCCACACAAATTGAAGAAGCTCTATAACAGGTCTTGTTTCCCAATGCTTTTTCTTCTTGTCTAAACTTTCTTTACTTTAAAACATTGCCTACTAAGCAGCATAAACATCTCCTATGTTAAACATGATTACACTATTCATAAAATAAACGTTTCACAGACGGCTGCAATAGAAATCATATATTTAGATTTGAAATTGCTGCAATCAGACTGTACTGCAGTTTTAAATCCAACAGAAGATAGATGCATTTTCCTCCTACTCCTGAAAAACAGAATTCACCGCAGAACGAGCTATCTCAGTGAATGGCCACAATTCTAAGTGCAAAGAACAAGTATGGTTTTGTATACAATGCACTTAATTTCCCTTCAAAAACCAGTTGGAAATGTTGCTCTCTGTGATGGGTGGTATCTGATCTGCTCACAGTTAATTTTTTCTAATAAAGAGCATGGCTGGGCAGAAGAGCTCCTGTTTTCCTTGCTCTGCCTGCTAACCTCTGCATCCAGCAAAATCCTCTAGAGAGCAAGGGTGAGTAATACCTCTGCAGAGCATGCCTCACACTGCTCAAGTGGGTGACTCTCCTATACATACAGGGGACAGGCAGCAACAGAAAATGAGCAGAAGAAACTGCAAGACCTAAAGAAAGACTTTGGAGAACAATGGGACAAATAAATAGGCAAATGTCAGAAGTGACAGGATGGAAAAACTGTTAGGGAACTAAACAAAGGGTGGGATTTTTGCTGAAAAATGGTTAACTGAATATAAGACTAGTTAAAATATAAAGAATGAAGTGAGGAGGTGGAATAGTTATTCTCAAGTCATTTTACTGTTTATCTTCCCACTAATTCGTCTACGTCTCTGTGTTTAGAAAAGTGAAATCCTTTGTTGCAATAAATCTTTATGTCCAGAGATGCAGAGCTGTAGTACATTCAATTTATGGAAATGTGTATGAAAATTTTCTGCAGAATTCTGGCATAGTTCTAAACCGATGAACTTCAATAGGCACCTATCCCTGATATGTTTAGAAGATTAAGTGACAGGAATATAAAAATCACTTCCTCTTCAGAGGAAAGAGTTAGTGTAAATGCTAATCTTGTTTCTCTCCCATAGAGGCATCAGGAATAATTGATTATGTCATGCTGCAGTACTCTCCCTCTCTATCTGACAAGACAAATATCCAAGTCATTTCTCAAAATTCATTATCAAAACAGAGTGTCTGACAGTAATTTATAACACGTGACTGTAGTACTGTAGTTTGGCAGCACATTCACCTTAAGAGTTTCACTTCCTTCCTCTACTTGCCAGTACTTACCTTTACAGTTTTACTCGTTTTGTTAAAATAGCTGTAATCCAGACACCTGAATTGATCTTGGTTAAAAAACAAACTGTGAAGAACCAGGGATTGAGGAGAGTTGGTATTACTGTGGAATTCTCACTAAAATATTAACATTCCCTAGGTATCCATTTGGCCTCTGACAAGAAAGAGTAAAGGGGATGCAAACTCCAGCACAGAGTCAGCACTGAGAAGTGATAAGAATTTCTTTATTTGGTGCTGCTGTTGAGTCTCTTGGCTCATGGATCTGCACCTTGAGGTGAGAGTCACGGGACACTCACTTTGCAGTTTGCGAAGAATTGATCTAGGGCAACACTGCTGGAATTCAGTATCATTCACAGTATGGTTGTGTAAAACACCTGTTCATCCCATCCTGAAGTGACTGATGGCACAAATAGGAGATGGAGAGGGGATTATACACTATTTAGACAAATTAGAATTTTATGAGAAAAAAGAATGCTTCATTTCCTTATTCCATCTTAAACAACCCTCAGCTAAATAGCTGAACAGTTTTAAGAAGAGCTACCTCAATCTAAACTGTGATTTCTTTTCAGACAAACATCTACACTAATAAACCCCCATATGTGTACAGTAAGGCCATGAAACCATGACGAACAGTGAATTTCTTTTTTTCTTTTTTTTGGCACAGAAAAAAAATACCAGTACAAAGGGGTTTTTTATATCACTATATTTCTGCAGGGAAAGAATATATCACTTGTAATACAATTCTGTTCAACTTTCCAACAACAAATCCAACAGTCCTTTCATCTTTCTCTCAACTAATTTTTATGCCCCCTTGGTTAGCAAGGATGTGCTTCAGAGTGTCAATTTTTGACCCTCTGTTCTTTTCAATTTAAAACAAAGTTTGGTGCTACTGGTCCTGGCTATTTGCGTTCTGTCCTTTGTCCTTCTACAGGCAAATCAGGCATCAGGTGTTCTGCCAGCTGCTCCCCAAGGGAAGGTGAAAATATTGGCATTTTACCTGCCTTGGAAGAGGTTATGAGAAGTTAATTGTTCAAGATCCCATGCACGGAAGGCACAGTACAGATATAAATTATGAGTCTAGCTGCAGCAACAGAATGATAAAAGGCAATGGCAAGGAGGGAGTGGCTGCGCAGATGTCTAATTGCTTGTATGCAACAGCTGTTGTAATTGAATTTGTGACAAGACCCTGGCATTAATGCAATGATTCTAATAACTGGACACACCAAAAAAACCAAAACGAGGAGTTCCCATTGGCAGGACAAACTGAAAAAAAAACTGCAATTAAATAACACACCAAACAAAAGAGAAATACCACATGAAGGCAGTATTTAAAAAAACAAAAAGAAAAACAAAAACAACTGTGCTGTGCTAGCAGCATCACAAAAGATTAGAATTTTCTTCAGTCTCCTGAGATTTAGAGTACCCTCCCATCATTTTGAGTGAGTGTTCTTCAAATTTCTGAAAATCTTAAGTAGAACTCTGTGTTCTGAAACTGTTTCAGAAGAGGACAAGTCAAGTCCTAGTTATGTCGGTTCACCTAACCTCACCCATCTTAATGTAAAGCAATCAATAGCTCCTTGCAAAAAATGTACATTATAGATAACTTTCAGAAGGCTGTTATCAATTTTCTTGACAGCTTTGTTATAATGACAGTTTAGGTTTATTTTGAATAAAAGTTCTGAAAGTAGTAACTGAAATATAAGAAAAATTAACTAAACATACTGTTTATAGAGGTATATTGTCTGATATTCAGATTATTTTTCTAAAGGAATACAGTTTTTTACTTGATCATAATTGGAACTGCATTTCCTTAACATAAAAGAAAAGAGGGATTCAATAAAATGCAAATAAAGAGGGATTCAGTGAAATGCCAACAAAAAAGTATCAGTGAAAATGAATGAGCTGGAGTGTCCCTCCAGAGACAACATCTAGGATGTACCTAATTCTTAATATTAATTATTGTTGCTCATGGATTTCCTAGTAAATATTTGCAATATTCAACTATAATTTTACTTTGGTGCTTGATTTTGCTTCATTGTAAAACTTTACTTCATTTTCAAACTGTATCAATGCCAGAAGAGACAGAATTTCTTATGTATTTAAAAGAAAACAGGAAACCATATTATTGCCCCAAAAATAAAATCTAGAAATTATCGTTTAATACTAGCTTTAATATAATACTTTTTTCCTAATTTTTTTAGGAAGTAGTATCTATTATTATATCATTTTTCTGTGCAAATGTTTTATTAGTACTTAAACAGTAATGCCATTTCCTCTAGGAGGAGGGTGCAGCCTTACCCCAATGCTCAGTGATGTTGTGCAACAGTCTATCTACCAGCTGTCAGTACTGCTATTACACCTAGAGAGGAGCCCCAGTTTGTCCAGGTTCCTTCTCCAAAATGCTGTGTCTGGCATCTATTTTCTCATGACAATACAAATCTCACTGCAGAAAATACAATTTTGATTACCTAGGCTGTTTGTCTGCCAATGAGTAATTAATGCTGTTATCACCTAATCAGCTGTTGTTTAAATGCAGAATGCAAACTACCTCCGTCCCTGGCTTTGTTCTTTTCACTCTGAACACCAGTAAAGACAATAGGCTCTCCGATAAAAATTTCCCATAGCTCAGACTCCTAAGCTATGAGAAATTTCAAGTGTCAGTACACAGAGATCAGGAAGAAGGTGTATTGTGAGAATTTACTTCTTGCTGTACCTAAAGAATTAAACCCTTAAGTATTTTGGTGTATGCATTTCCAAAGCTGTTTTTTCAAGACCTGTGTGAGAATATTTTTATTTGCAAGAATATTTTACTTACTGGTAAAGACTCCTTATAATACAAAATTATTTTAGTAGACACTTCAAGGAACATTCAGCTCATTCCGGGAGACTGAATTTCTTCTGACATTACGCAGTTAACTTTTAGTTTATGCTGCAGTCTTCTCACTTATTTCACTTCAGAGAACAGCTGATGGATTGCAATTCCTGTGCCTTTTCTAGAGTAAAACCCAGTGCTAACAAAGCTGCAGTCATGAGGTCAGTGACAGCAGCATTAGCCCTGGGGCAGCACATCCCAGACTGGACACTGTGCTCTCACAACACCCTCAAAGTATCTCCTCTGCAGCCTAAGACACTGCCTATCAGCTGTCTGCTCAGTTTGCAGCAACACTGGCCAGGTTTTTCACTGTGGATCATCCTCTTGTGCTCTAAGAAACTTTTTCCACTGACCTGATAAAAAAAATTGATAGACAACACTAAGCTGTTCCTTTTCCCTTTTTTTCCCCTAGAAGTAGAAAGACAATATCTGTACAACAAGGAGTCCTAGTTGGCAGTGTGGAAGACCCTGAGGGAAGATCATATTTTGAAGTTTTCTCACATTTTGTCTTTTATCTATTGATCAGTCAGAATAAGGTCATTCTCAATCTTTGATGCTAGGAAAAAAAAAGTAAAAAAAAAACCCCACCAAAATAATGAAAGCAACCTCTGTCATCTGAGAAGATCTGAGGCAGAACTTAGGTCTCCAATAACAATGACTAACAAATCTGTATGCCTTAAAGACAGTCTCTTCTCTCTTACATCAGATCAATTAATTTGGCGCATTTGAATAAATGTATTTTGATATAGTTTGGAATTTACTCATTTATTTGATTTTGGTGTGTTTTTTTGTTTTGGGGTGGGGGTTGTTGGGTTTTTTGTTGTTTTTTCTTTTTTTTTACAGAATTCTTGACTATTTCCATCCAAGCCTTTTCCAGAGGGATACAAGCCAGGAGCATTTTCATCATCAAGCATACAGACAGTTACTGCTGGGAGCCTCAGATCAGATCTGTCTGGATTCTTGTACTACAGAGGTCTTTGACAGCTTTTCACAGTAAGATGCACTTCACCTCATGTTCAAAACCCTACTATGTGCTTCAGTGCAGGTAACTCAGAAGGTCAGCCACCAGCAACAGGGTGAATTTTCATTATGCCTGGCCATAGGAGGTGACAGTAAGAGCTGGAAGATAACAGTACCAAACCCAAGATTTAACTACTTAGTTGCGTGTAAACCAGATACTTCAACTGAGTTTTTTGAACACTGCAGACTTCCTCAGAAAAGAGACAGGAGTACATTTCTGTTTAACTTCATTATTTATGTTGAGTTTACAGCAAAAAATTTTAATTTAGATACACAAGTTAAATATCTAAAATCAGATTTATAATCCCCATCTCACTGCTCCTCTGCACAAATACTTTTACTTTACTCTCTTTAGTGAAGTAATGAATAGACTTCAAAATATTAGAAAAATCAGAACAATTCAACCACTGCAGACTCCCAGAGCTTAAACAAAGCTCTTAAAATGGCACTGACCAAAAGGCCAGATTGTGAATCTTTCTGGAACCCAAACTGATATAATTTTCATTTTTATAACCAGATTCGCAATTAGAAGAGCTCTTGGTGGTTTATTATTTTGGGTTACAAAGGAAAACAAAATTAAAAAAAAACACCTAATTTCCCTATGCATGTAAAAAAATATATCAAGTTAAGTTTCAGTTAAAACACTGGTGATGTTTCTGACACCTTGCTTTTCTCAAAGATAAGTGTTTACACTTATTTTCCCACCCCTACAATATTGGAAATTGAAAGTAATTCCTGGTGGTTTGAGTCATATTTGGCAATCTTAACAAGAACCACAGGTTTTTCAGTCTTGAAACTATTGAATCTGAATTCACCCTGATACTGGTTGTTTCACATCAGATCTAGTTTTACATAATTTACATTCTTTCTGGATACATGTTTGAAGCCAGGTACGTACCACTGGGAGTTCCTGTTTTCCAAAACTGGTGAAAAAAATGAAAGCATAAAGATAGGAGTGTAAAAGTACGACCCCACTTGTCCACATATACAAGATCAACAGTAAGAAAAACCTCCATCCTACAGATTTCTTTTCAAATTTCTTCAGGAAACTCCAGCAGTGCTATATACAACTAGCACTACCTGGAACATAAAACAATCTTTTTTTCCAGTCAAAAGACCAAGAGAGACAGAATTGTTTCAACAGTTCAAGATATAATTAGTTAAAATATTATGTGCTGCAAAAGACATCACACATTGTAGTGTGGAGTACTGACTAGACACTATTGCTTTCTCTTTTGCACTGTATTTCTTCAGTGTAAATCAGGACATTTGCTTTCATTAACATAACATGGGTGCTAGAAATGCAGATAGGATGTTTTAATAGAAAGGGTTACATCTTTATTGGGGTTGGATCCTGTTCTGCAAGCATACACAACGAGTGGTTTGGTAATGATAATAATTGGCCAAATTTCTCTTAAATAGGATCTTGCTTAATGTCCATGGGCAGTTATTGGAAGAGAAAGTGTTGAGGAACCTTATAAACCACAATTATGTGGACAAAGAAATAACCCCATAGTATCTCTATCCTTTCATTTTTTTAATTAGGCTTAGAAATTCATTCAGAGTTCAGTGCCTGATGTCTGTTAATGAGATAGACTCTATTAACGTCTCCTCATCATTAATATATTTGCTTCAGGCAGAGTTGCTAAATTTGAAGAAAGTGCCATGTCAGAGTTCAACTTCCTGACTTTTTAATTTTTCTCCAGGGAAGAAATGATGTGTGCCAGGCTCTTATCAGGCTTGATTGATTGATAAGGATCCCTTGGTCAGTGTGCTAGAATGTTTTTGCTGGCACAAACAAGTGGTTTGTGCCAGCAAAACAAGCATTTCTATGAACCACAGGAATAATGAAGCCTGACTTGATTTAAATTTATGGTTCAAAGGATTTTCTTACACTCACAAGAAGAGTCTCTATTGTGTGTTACAAAATGTAATGCATCCTTATGCACCAGTGTTACTCTTCGGTGAGTTGGGATGGATTATTTCCCAAACAGGGAGAGCTTAGCTCTATTTAGGGTACCCTCTTGTATCCAGGCAAACAGTTTGATAAAGGAACTTTTAACTCCGCTTGTTCACTTGTCAAATTTGGGTAAAAATCATCATCTCATATCTCTGATACCTGGCATGAAAGTGGTTGTGAGGCAGGGAAATGTGCATAAACATTTATCTCAACGAGGGATACAGTCTCGCTAGAGACTTGCTTTCTCTCTTTCTTAGAGACTCCAGCTTTAACCACTTAGCAATGACAAAGCATCTAATGGGATGCAAAAAAATTAACTTTCTAGAATAATCTTCAAACATTTCCTTACCATTAAATTGAATTTTAACAAATATATAATGCTTAATTTTTAAAATTTTCTTTTGAGTTCTCATTCAATTCCATTCTATTTCCTGGAATAACAAATCCTCCAAATCCCTGAGTCAAAGTTTTTTGCACAGTTAAATGGATCAAGCAAGTAACTCATTAAGCTAAAATTAATACTAAATATCATATCTTACAATCTAAGCTCTAATTTGCTTATCGTGGCATTCACAGAAAAAAGCAAATATATTGAGTCTCCCGTACCTTGTTCCTCATTTCCATTATGTTGCAAAATACTAATTTTCAGTTCTATAAAAATATGGAATACATAGACACTGTTGTCCGGTTTCGCTAACTTAATTACAAATTTAACTAGAAATTTTGCAGTGCGTACATCCTTAAGATTTCATCTGCAAGACACCCTCAGAGATAGAAAAACTAAGGAAATGCCAATTTTTTAACCAAATGTTTAGAGCTAGCTGTGGTTAGTTTAGGCTGTTGTTCATTTTCAGTTTGCTAGATCTCAGCCGTCAGTTTCTGTCCAAGCCATCTTACTATGCAAAAAAAAGTATTATTATGGAGAATATTGCTTTACACCATAATTACCATTTGTTTCACCATAGATCTTCATAATCCAGCCACTATTTGATTAAATGTATCAACTCTAATCCTTTTTCCCCAGCTTCTCATCTTGTCTAAGAAATAAAAGTTGCAAGTAAAAAAAAAAAAACATTGCATCAAGCATTTTAAGAAACATGTGTCTGACTAGACAGTATGAATTGCTCTGGCAATTTCTGTCCCAAAATTACAAACAAACCAAACCAAACCAAACAAAAAATCCCCACAATCCCAACTGATTTTGAAACAAAAGATATAAACTTAGAACTAGAAATTCAAATTCCAAAACAGGAGTATTTCCAACATTCCTTTGACTAACTTGCTTGGAATGTTGTTATTATTCAAGAGTAGTCTGCAGAAAGAGCAATCCATTTAAATCCTTACTTTCTTATTTTTTTTCCTTTATATTCTGTTCTTAGGTTCTGCGTTTTTCTTTCCTTATAAGCAGTTGTCTGCATGAATGTCAGCAATTATCCTTATTTCTTTAAATAATACATTTTACAACAGTAGACACAATTTCACATCCTCAGCTTACTTTTTTTTTCAAAAGCTTCTCAGGCTTTCATTAGAGGGGAGTGTGCAGACAGATTATTTGAAGCAATTGAACTTAACATTTTATAAAAAATACTACAGCCCACAAGAAATGTTGCAAAACACAATTTTAAGTTTTATTGTGACAAACCATAATGAAAACATTAGACTGGGGAATAAGAGGTTCACACCACCATATCTGTTCTACAGACACAGTATAAGAAAAGTGATTCTTGAAATGCTAAGCTCTTTGGCCAACTAATACTTTCGGCAAAACATTTTTGCATGTGCATAAAGGTTCTGCTTCCCATTCCATCCATTAAGTAGTCAAGAGTGGAAATATATAGCTCATTTAAATTTTAAATGCAGTCACTATATCTCCATGTCCCTTAACCACTTTTGCCTCCTAACAAAGGCTGTTAAGTTCAGGACTATAAATGTATCCTGAAATGGATTAACCACACTCATGAGGAAAAATCAGTAAATTACCATGTCTTTAAGATGGAGGGTGCCAATTTTTTATGTGGGAAGAAGGTTGCACAGGAAAAATGAGTGAAAAACAATGGTTGGGTGAATTTTCCTACAACTTTTATTTCCTCTTCCACATGATGCCCTAATAAAGTGGGATAAGTGTATCAGACTTATTCTTCTAACTTGAAACATTATTATTACTACAAATACCAATGCAGAATTTTTTTAGAATGCTAGAACTTGTTTTAAGCAATTTTTAAGATAATTTGCTTATAAAAATATTATGAAAGTTGTGCTTCATTTCCCAATAACGTCTGACATAAAGCTTAAGAATTATTTCAGTTTTTATATATTATATCTGTTCTAATCTGTATTTCCTCAGGAGGGCTTAGAAAGTCAAACTCAGCAAGTCCTCGTTATTTTATTTCAACTTAAAATTACAAACTGTTGAGTAAGTACTACTCTCTGTTATACAGTCACTCAACTAACAGAATGTACTCTTAAAAAATACTAAAATCCTCCAGTTTCATTCCAACATAAAATTTAGGAAAATTTTATCAAAAATGTCTGATTAATGGAAATTGTTAGCTGTATCTGAAATAACGTCACTGCTTGTTTAACTGCAATTTTTTTGGTCAGTGACATTGTAAATATAGAATGAAGGTGCTAAAACATAAAAGAAGAAAACAAGTATGTTTCCCCAGTGTTTTTCTTTTTAACTTTATGCTTTCTGAGTATGTATTATATAAGACGAATTATTTGGTCTCACTGTAATAAACAGTATGTGACAGATTAAAAGTCTGCATGATCAGACTAAAAGTTGCATCTTACCCAGTTTCATACATGTGAGAGTGAACAACTAGAGTTAGTTAAGGAAATACCCTTCTCCTGCTTTATCTTTCTAACTTCTAGTTTGGGGTCTCCTAGAGCTTTGAATTTCACCTAGAGTTTTATTTGCAAAAGTCACCTTTTGGTCTCTCCTCCATGTATGTGTTTAGTACTTTTTCAAATCAGTTTAGACTAAGCTGAAAGTGGGGAAACAAACCTTACAGATTTTTTTAATATGCTCATAAATTATTCCTTACTGATCCTCTCTATGATGTTGCCGTTTGTTATATCTAACAAATATTCCACATCCACCTTCCATGCTGAAGATGCTTAGCCAGTGCAGACTTTCCTCAAGAAATGTTCATTAAAAAATTATTAATTTTGTTGCTACTTCCTTTTTCCATGCATAATTGAAATCAATACATATGAGCAGGGAATTGTCATGCACATCATCAGTAAGATAAAATCACAGAATCATTAGGGTTGGAAGGGACCTCTGGAGATTATCTAATCCAATCCCCCTGTCAAGGCTAAATCACTTAGGGCAGGTTAAAACAGAATGTGCTCAGGTTGGTTTTGCATGTCTGTAAAGAGGGACACTCCACAATCTCCCTGGGCAGCCTGTTCCAGTGCTCTGCCACCCTTACAGTAAAGAAGTTCTTCCTCATGTTGAGGTGCAGCTTGTGTTTTAGTTTATGGCCATTATTTCTTGTCTTGTCACTGGGCACCACAGACAAGGATCTGGCACCATTCTCTCGGCACCTGACTTGGAGATATTTATATGCTCTCAGTCTTCTCCAAACGACACAGGCCCACCTCCCTCAGTCTCTCCTCATCATAAAAGTATTTCAGAACCCTCATCCTCAAGGGAGCCCTTCATTCAACCCTCTCGAGTTGCTCCTTGTCCTTCTAATACTGAGGAGCTCAGAACTGGACAAAGCAGTGGCCTCCTGGCCACAAGGACCTTAAACTGGATTTTACTCCTTTGAGCTCTGTATTCTATTAGTTCTTGACCCACCACACCGTTCATTCATGTAACCCACATTTCCTGGCCTTGTCTATGAAGATGTTATAGGAGACAGTGTCAAAAGCCTTGCTGAAGTCAAGGTAGACAAAATCCACTGCTCTCCTCCAATGGGCAGAATTGACCCATTCTGCCATGACAGCCAGCCCAGAAGGCTGGACCTGGTTCTCCTGGCCCAGTGATTTAAGATTTTGTCAAAAGCCACAGTTGTTGGAACAAAGAGAAATAATGAAATGAAACGAAACGAAACGAAATGAAATGAAATTAAATGAAATGGGTGCTGAAGTTAACTGGAACTGAAGAGGACCTGTGGACAAACTGAGACATAATTGGTGGAGCCATCTATGTGCTAGACATGTAACAAATCAGAGCAGAAACATGGGAGCTGTGAATGACCTGGAGGCAAAATCAAAAGCTGAAATGAGCTGGAGCCATCCACAAAATGGAGCTGTCCATGACCTGTACCCAAAACAAACAGGGGCTGAAACAACTAACTCAAAGCTAACACCTTGATGTCAGAGTTGATAACCAGAGTTAAAATCACTCTGAAGTCAGTTGTGATCATCATAAAGAAATGGTAGAAGTCAATTGCTCCTTAAATGCTTTTTCTGTTCTGTGAGCATCATGTCAATAGAAAGGCATACGAGTGAGCCAATGGATGAATACAAAAAGCATAAACACTTGTATCTCACAGTCTGGGTTTCTTCCTGTGTAGTGGATGATGTGAAGGAAAGTTCAATAGTGCTTATAGAAAAAAATATGGAAAGAGATCATTAATTGTCTTAAAGAGGCTGTCAACTCGGAGAAGCTTATGATTCTTGTGTTTGTTCTCTAGGGTCAGAATAAGCTACAGACTTATAAAGTTTAGCCCTTTTTATAACATCTATTTATGACCTTATTGAAAAATAGCCTATGATATTGATTCACTAAATAGAAATGTTTCATAAGACTATACATTAAAGGATGCCTCATTTTCTCACTAGGAAGTTTCTTAGGGGCTGTTAAATGGTTGCTCAACTTTAAGGCTGCCCTTGCTTTGAATGGGATTTGGAACAGAGATCAAGGTAAATAGTTTTGTGACACTGTAGGAGGACAACTGTTCTGTCAAACCTCCCTTTACAAAATTGGTTTTCTAGCAACTCCCAAAGAAGATGGGAAGCTGTTAGTTTAGTTAAATGCTTCTCACAGTTCATCAACTGAATTAGAGAGCCTGCATATAGGAAACTGCATCTGCATATCTGTATGTGAGATAGAGAGCAGTATCGTATGTTCTGTGTCCACTGAAAGTTTTCTCCTAAAACTAGGTTGTTTACATGGAGAAATAACACAGAAGATATAGGGTACAGAGTCCCTGCACCAGTGGATTGGGACACAAATCAATCTACACAAATCAAAAACATTTGGGAAAGATCTTTCAGATCTAGTCTTGGTATAAAGAGTTTAAAGAATGATTTCTTTCATTTCAGTTTCCAACTGTGTTTTTGGAGTATAACATTTATACTCAGCTGTCAAATAAAGGCTAAAATGCCAGACACCCTTGAAGTTGTTCAGCACATTATAGCTGCTGCTTCAACCTGTGACAAAACCTTTAAGGGGCATACAGGATTTCATCAGACCAACATTATGTGTAAAAATCACAAAACACTGAGACTGTCAAATACTGTATGCAGACAGACAGCATGGCGTAGTGAGAATAGCAACTATCTCAGAACAAAAGTTCCTAGAGGCTTTTGATTAGACAAAGAAAAAAAGAAAAACATTTCAAAAATCAAGAAAAACTGCCAGTGCAGATTGAGAATTGAAGTGTTGATAAATGTAATCTTATCAACAATAATTACATCTTTCAGAGGCTACAGTAAAAAAGTATTGGTTCAATATACTACAGGCAACTTGAACTCTTTATGCTCATGTTGGAAAATGATGGGACACAAAACATTCAGTTTCGGAATATGATAAGACACTCATGGTAACATACCTTGCCTTTCAGCAAGATTGCCTTAGATTTAATGCCACTCTATCTGGCTTTTGAAACTCACACAGAGTTTGTTCAGGCATTTTTGTAATATAACATTTGGACATATCCTTCATGCCTTTCTCATGGGTAGTCTTCAAAGCAAAAAGAGCAGTCCAAGCAAGGAGATGGCTATGGTAAAACAATCAAAGGGAAGAAATAAGGAAGGTAACATTCTTGGTAAGACAGCAACAAAATACCAGACATAACACAGAGAAAATTCTAATAGGATTACACTGAGATTGAGTTTCCAGTAGGGGAGAGAAACAATGGTACAGAGGAAAGTACCGAGGGAGACACTATAGGCAGGCTCATGCCTTAAGTTTTAGCTTTCATATTTTCCAAATTCTGTACTGCATTATTATATAGCTCTGAACTTCATATAAAATGTTTGCAAGTTCTCTTCACAGTTTCGTTAGACAAAACAATCCTTTTCCAGCCTGACAACCAAAGACATCATTGCAGCTTCAGGCCCAAAAAGTATAAACAATGGCAAATTGAGGAGAGAAAACTGGGAGGATGGGACTTCATATCATACCTGAAGCTGTAACTGAGCATTTAAGCCCAACATGTAAACTGACCAAAACTTATTAAAGTGTGAAAACGTGTGACCTGTCATCCATATTGGGCGTAGATGTTGCATTGAACTAAGCCTCGACTGGACTCTTGTACTGCCCAAGGTGTCCTTTGAAGTCCTTTTAATAAATGCCTGCTTTGTTCTTTATCTAGTCTCTGTTATAGGTAGCCTCTCAAGGCATCAAGGCCAGAGGAGAAATACTTGCCCATTTGCTGGTGGTAAAGTGTCAGTTTACAAGGTCTATGTGGATCTTTTCATTAATATTTGGAAATTTCTTTAAAAATAATATTACATACAGGAAATTAGACATACCTTAAAAGAATTTCTTTCAGGCAGGGATAAACAGAAAGAAAGCTTTGCTCTTATCCCTGGGTCCTGGCAGAACCCTGTGTCAAGAGATGAGCAGTACACATCTTGTATGTGCTCTTGCTCCTGCATAAGCCTTTTCCTCTTCCCCTCAATATGTCAGTAGCACAGTGTTTCTGTTGTGCACACAGCAGGCCAGACATGATCTGGGAACAGTGGTACTTTGGGACACCATGTTTTTTAAGGTAAAGGAATGAGTGCTGCAGCCAGGTGGAAAAAAAATACCTAGAAAGACTGGCAAAAAATTTGGAGAATGTGATATAATTGAAATACTGATAAATGTTAGTATAGTAGAAAAGCCATTAAAATCTACTTGTCCTGTTTGCTATTAATGGGTACCGAAAGCACATCAGAACATAACAGTTTGCTTGCTTTTGGAAATCTGTCAAAGGCCCTATCTGCCAGAGACCACCAAAGCAGAGACTTTTGGGAGTTTTTAATAAAACTCAACTAGTCCTTCAGGATGCAATTGGATGAGTAGAACTTAATCTGAAATTGATACTCCGCTACTATACTGCAATGTAAAGGCTCAAAGAATACATTCCAAGCTTATCTTTTTTTTAGATTATATAAAAAAAACCCCAAAAATAATAAAGTAAATATGAAATTTTTGAATTTTCCCTGCATTTCTCAGTTTAATAAATTTGAGAGTGTTTTCTCACTCTTGCCTTCTTACTTATTCAATATTGTGCAATACATACCATGAAGTCATTCTCCTATTCTATATTATTATTTTTATTATGTCATTGCATCTAGGTCCCCTTTAAAAATTCAGATTATAAGAAAATTTACAAATTTATGCAGGAAAATAACACAGAAGGAGCTTAATTGCATCATAGATCTTCCTACAGAGTTAGAAATAGCTTCATTACAACAGCCAAAATAAGATATCATGCAGTTGGAAATTGAGCTATATGGAGTTTTATCAATATTATGAGGAAGAATATTGATAAAACAGGAGAGAAACAGCAAGAAGATCACTCAGAACATTTGGTTCCCCAGATGGAGTGAAGAAAATTAGTTCAAGTTCACAGCTTATGAGGCAGCACAGGGGTATTTGGAAGACATTGCCTTCAGACAAAGGAACGAAGAGCTACTGACAAAAGAACAGGCAAGCTTACATTTGTAGTGTCAATATTATGTTGCCTGCCACACGTTAATTTAAAAATAGTTAATCCATGCTTTAGAAGTTTTACACTCTACCCGATAAATAGAGAGGATCAATAAACCTGTATTTACTCTGTTGTTCAAATCTTCTGAACAAAACAAGGGTTTTGAATGAGACTTCCTTTTTTTTCCAGTTTAAATTATATCACAAAAATGAGCCTCCACCTACTGTTTCATATATTGTACAGATCTAAGCGTACCATAAAAATTTGCCAAAGCCTTTAAAAAACAGTGTTTCAACAGGACTTTTTAGTTTAACCACTTAGTTTGAACTGCTTGGTGCAAAATTTTTCAGTCTTTTATGCATCTATCTTTTCCGTTTCTGCTAGTGTTATCCCTGTGCCTCTAAGCACTGCAAGACATGGAAATTAATAATATTAATTACTTAATGATAATATGTTGCTTCTTATTTTCCCCAATCTTAACATTATGACCAAATATTCCAAACTTGTCTGTTTCTAGCTGATGACTTTTTCGTCACTGATATTCACCCTTACAAAGCATAATCATGACAGGAGAGAAGCATCCTTTCTACTTTCATTAGGTACATCTGAGAGCACCCCACTTTGAAATCCTGGGAGGAAAAACATCAGTGTTGCAAGGCAAAAAAGCATCTTATCTTTCAGAGAAGGCTTTCTTTCAGCTACTGACTGCTTTTTCCAGATTGATATGAAGAATAAATGAATGAGCATGCGATTTTTAAGTTCTGCAAAATTTATACATATAATGGAACCCTACTTTTTTTGCTAATATGTTTTATATGCTGCTTAATGTTTTCCCAAAAAAAGTTATCCAAACCCACATTTATCCTATCCACCAAAATACTTTTGATTCATAAGATACAATAGTAAGATTTTCTGAAGTTTTTGAGGATTTGAGTGATGCATGACAGTATTTTTGTATTCTGTGCTAATATCATTGTACATCAGAATAACTACTGACCCTCCTAGCAGTGGAAGTATACAAATAACCTATTTTTTTGACAGAACTTCATCTTTTGATCTTGCAATGATCACATGATTTACATAATTTAAAAAAAGAAGAAAGCAACCAAAACCAAAAAAACCCCCACAAAAGCCAAGAGAATAGCACCATTTTATATGTACAGTACTAGCAGTATATGCACATTAATTAATAAAAGGTGCCTTTTTTACTAGTATAACAATATAAAAGAACAACCAGAAATTCTGCACAGTTGGTTTAAAAAAAACATATGCACAGAATTTCTGCTTGTAATTTTGGATTACATTTTAAAACAGCAACAGGTTGTATATAAATACATTATTTCTTTCAGCTCCAGACATGTCATCCTCAGCTACCAAGTTCACTTTTGACGACAATAAATAGAAGAGGAAAATTATTATTTTTGGTAGCTCTTTTCAGGTCTCAACAATTATCTCTTAAGCAATCACTAGTTGAGACAGAAATCAGCTTTAATGTGTTCCCACTAGAGCATTTAGTTCTGATTGCTCTGTGATCCACCTCAGTAAAAGCAGACATTCTTAGTCTTTTTCTTCTAACTCAAAATCAGCTGCCAAGTCTTCATGACACATGTATTTAGAGAAGACATCTCTTTTCAGAATTTACAAAATATTACAAATGGATTCTTTGCCTTCTTGCACCATATTTAAAAATTTTGCCATTAGTCTATCTCTCTTGAACTCAGAGGACTAATGCTGAGATAAAACAGACACAAAATTGGAAGTTCTGACTAATTGCTTGTCACAATTACTTGTAGCAGAAATGCAGCAGTTCTTGATTGTATAGTTTAATTTTAAAAGATGAATTGAGTTGTCTGACTAGTTGATTTCCCCTAGTGACTTTTTTGAGGAAATGTTTTACAAGCAAGATCATGTAGCACAAAAAAGTTAAAACAGGAACTGCAGATGAAGAATACATTTGTCATGGTCCCAAGAGGTTAATTGAGTTCTGTATAATAACAAGAAGCTAGCATAAGAAAGTACTTTAATTTCATGAAGACTTTTTTAAAAAATATTTTTAGTTCCCTGAACTATGCCCTTATTTATCTAATGAGATATGGCAGATACAAAATGCATTACCTACTAATAGCTACATTTTTACAGTAGGGCCATTGGCTTCCAAATTCCAGTGGGAGTTGCAAAATAGTAAGCTGAAAAATAGTGAGCTAGACAAGTTGGAAAATTTAGATTTAGACTCACCAGAGAAATCTGAGTGAGGGATACATATAGTCATTGACTGCAAAACAAATTCTGTTTTTTCCTCTGGTAGACAGTATTTGCTGCAGCTGAGAAGAATGAGATGCAATCACCCAACAAAACATCCTGTATATTTTATCAGCTACAAAAATAATGCACAAAAAAATAGCATCTCAATAATTTTACTTTCCATTAAATAACTCATGCATTGTTGTTTTCTATTCTATAGTCCCAGGTAAGACCCCTAATTACTTCAGAGACTTCAATTTGGACTCTTTGTCACCAAACAGAATCCTCTGTGAGCCACTCAGGAAGGACCTACAATGCATTTGCTGATAGACTACCGCAGTTCCCTGCAAACTCTGCAAAATGCCATTTGACAGGAACATTCTAAAAGATCAATAAACTCAAATACAAGCAGAGCAAAGAGCTACATTTGTATTAAACTGAAGATTTTCCTATGCAACCTAAACTTTTGCCATCTTTAAATATCTTCTGAATATACAATCATTCAACTATCTTGGAGAAAGAAAGCTACTTTTGCAACAGAATTATTAACATTTTCTAAGCAGATTAAGAAATTTTCTACATGAAAGGTAGAATTTCAGGATCTAAGGGCTGAATAAAATAATATACCATGATGAAAAAAAAAATGTACAAAATAATATTTCCCACATACACACACAGTACATAAAATTTCATCAACCTGATTTTTTTGTTTGATTACTTTGAAAATACTTGCTTCCCCCTTATGCCCTTGCAGTAGCAGAGCCCTGAATCTTCCTCTTCATCCAGTTGTATTAAAAAGTAAGTTTTTTGCTGCTTTATTGTTTGAGATATTGTATATCCCAAGGCAGTCATATATACAGTCTTAAAAATCTAGAGTCTTCAGTTCTATTTTGTTGCTGTGCACAGACTTGTCCTGTTCCTTATGCCTGATCATGATTCCTGTGCTGTGGCAGCCAGAAGCTGAACAGCAATTACTCACCCACCTGTAAGCATGGAGGTGGAAGAAAAGAAACCTTATACTAGTAGGCAGCACAGTGTACAGTTGTCTTTGAGCAGAGAAGGGTTCAGCGTGTGGAACATAATATAAAAAGGGTCAAGTTCTTGAATCAAAAGTTGTGTATGCCCTGGGTCATGACGGTTGGCTTTAGGGCCAGCTATCTTCAAGATATCTTGTCTAAAAATACTTGAACTCCTTTGTCTATAACTCAGTAATATCAATTGATTAAAAAAAAAAAGAAATTTAACACCACCATAAAAATCCATTTTAAATGGATTAAAAACCACTAGAAATATTAAGAATATCTGCTGGGGTTTTGTTAGAGTTTTTTCTCTGTTCATTCACCATTGCAGTGGACATGCTCATTTTCTTTGTATTAATACATTTTCTGCTTTCTTTGTAACAGTAGCTCATCCTACCTCATAAATAAAGGCATCAGGAAAGCATAACAACCCAACCAATTAATATGCCTAGTGGCTAGTCTGTCTAGGACCTATGTATAAATAAGAGAAAGAGCATCATCTAGTGAATGATTTGGGACACATAACTTCGGCTTCTATCTAAAATTACTCCATAGAGGAGCCTCTCTGCCTTTCAGCAATATCTGTGCCTGCCAGGTTCCAATCTCACAGTGATTAAAGTGAGCTCGTATGAAAGTCCCCTATGTTTTAAAGCAATGCATGAAGGAAAAAACTTCTGCAATCTTAACTCTGCATTTCAGTTTCAAAACTGTTTTTTCTGATTTTTGATTAGTGGCTGCCTAGGTTTAAATATGGGGCAGGGGAGTTATTTTGGGGAATTTTATCCAACAACTGCTGAAGTATGACCTGGTGGTTGCCTAATGCTGCTAGGCCAAGAGTAGCCAAATGGTATCAGTCTATTACCTCCACATGATATGTTGCAAAAAAACCCTAGAAGCAAACCCTGCATTTCTGCTGTCAGTATCTAAAGAACCAATTTCAAAGGAAAATTGCACTTTAACCTGGTTTTGTGAGGTCCTCACTCATGCACAAACATCTAACCTATCATTCCTGTAGTTACTTCTAAGACTCTAAATGCCTGGTGAGCTTCAGATCACATATATTTAATTATTGAAGAACTGTTTTGTTCATTGACAGAGAAATGCTGCCTTTTCCCTTGATACACATCAGTCATACTGAGACCTCATACAGAAAATGAAAAGGTGCATAGGAGTTTTTACACAAGCCATGAAAAAATCATTATGCAGACACAGTACTGATCTTTTATTCCTTTTTCTTGCTGTTGCTGTCATTGTTTTCTATCTACATTTTTGGCTCAATCTCTTGTTTCTTCTGAATAATTGATTTTATGATATCACATAATTCCAATGTATCCTCATTTCCTGATTTTCCATTTAGATGCTCTTTATTTTTATTGTTTTCTTTCAAAATACTAAAAAGTCTTTTGCTTGGGTTTTTTTTTTTTTTAATTTCCTTTTTCCTACAGCCTTTAGTACTGGCCAAATAGTACCAACAAGTACTGCTCAGGGAGGCTTGGCCTAGCAGTAAGACAAGGAAAAGAAATCTTGGAAGAAAGGAGATAAATGCATTTTAATTTTCTGGGTCCTGTAAAGTTTCACCTCTGCTCACATTTAATGCTCCACAGGCAAATGTATTTTATTCCCAGAATCTCTGCAAGCGTCTCTCCACACAGTGAAGTTTCTGTCAAACATTCCAAGTGTCTGGCCTTCCAAACCAGAATGTAAAGAACACTTTGAAAAATTAAGGTCCTTGCCAGCCTACTTATTTCTAAAACATGTTTTGTTTGACTGAAAGAAAGCATTATTCCATCTCTGCCACTGATTGTGGATTTGGCTTATTTCAGATGCAAGTGTTTTGGTATTTTCAAGAATAGGTAAAGAAAACAAAGATAGTGCAGTGTAATTGTGGGTCAGATCAATTGTTTATACATGTGGTGCTATCACATGAAAATCAGTTTAATGTCTGAGTGCCTCCAGTAGTGCATAAGCCATGCATAAATGTTTGTCATATTTACCCTCTCAGCTTCAAGAGTCTGTCCATAGAAATGTTGCAGAATGGGGAAAAAAATAGGTTTGAATTCTTAATATGAGTGGTAGATATTGGGGATTTGTTTGTTTTTTTAGTTTTCATTTTTAAGAAAAATTCAAGGATCTTAAAATTTAAGATTTAAAATATTTTGGACTGACTAGGTCTGTCAGCCTAAGTTTCATTTACTATATATTGTCTTTCTCTTTCACATATTTAGTCAAGCAAAACTGTTGGGTCTATGCCTCATTTAGTTTTTCTAGAAAACATCAAGTCAGGCTAAAAAAAATGTAGGTATAACTTGGATATAAAAGTAGTTTTCAAGAAATGCATTCTGAGATTGTTAATATTGTATTGTTAATCTTTTAAGAAAGGAAAGAGACCTTTTGTGTCTCTTCACTGATTTCTGAAAAATACATTGTCACGTGTACATCCATGTTTTAACTATAAGAGTTCATAACTTAGCTCATGCTGCTCTAAAGCAGAAAGCTCATTGAAAATGTACAATATATTTACTTCCATTTCTTTTAAGTGGGATGATATCTCTCCAGGAACATGACATGCAGCTCAATTGAATCCTTTATGCTCTGCATAGCTAATTATGAATAGTCCAAGTGATTAATTAGTAAACATGTCACAGGCCAAGATTTGCAATTCCAGATAAGTGAAATCTGAATATCTAGGTGTTCTCAGCTACTTAGGCATTTGAAAATGAGATTTGGACTCCTGTGTCAATTACATGTTGCTGTTTAATTTGTCCTAAATATTTTTAAATCTTTTGCCTAGAAACAGTGTGCAGCTTTTATAAAGTATATATATATTTTTTTTTACCTTCTTCATTAGTATTTCAATATATTTATACAGACATGTTGAAAGAATACTGAACTTTAAATTACAAATAGTTTATTAGAATTCTATATATTCATTACTTTACATAGATACAGCTTAATCAGTAATTGCTGATATTTTCTGTATTTCATATGTGTCATTGTGCTAACATAGGTTCTATATAATTACTTTTTGTTATGGCTGCTGACTATATCCTGACAAGCATGAATGTCATTTACTCATTAAAATTAAGAAAAAATAATATAGTAGTGTATCATCCCCTATCATTATTTCAATCTTCACACTGAGCTTTTAGGGACTCTCCTAAATGAAAGAGTTTTTATGGTGCTATAAAAGCCTCACTGGTTTTTTTCTGTTCAAAATATCAAATTTTCCTTTGTTGGGAAAAGCAATGGGATACATAGGTATGTCACACAGTTTTTTATATTTAATATAGGATCCTACAAGATTACTATGAAACATGCAAACAAAAGCCAGATGAAAACAAGAAATTTAACTGCCAGAAAGAAAATAAGTAAATTGTAGTAGAGTTCTTTCTATTTGTAAATATTCTCAAAAAGTCTGTATAATGCATCCAATTTCTGAGATGAAACTGAGTTGCATAATAAACTGAATTCTGGGACACAGAAATGCAAGTGCTTGCAGCTACAACTCTAGAGAGATTTTTGAAAGGTTTATGTAGTAGTTTACCTTTCAGGAGCTTCTTACCACATCATAGTATTGGAACAACACTCTGCATGAATTTAGATGTAGTATGACATCATAAATATTTAGTTTCCCAAACCTAGTACTTTCTTAAGAAGCCATATGTCTTTAAAAAGTAAAGAAATGTTCAATTTTTATACTTGGTAATCATGAAAAAAATTGAAACACAGAAGTATTTTAGGGTCAGACAATCCCATAAGCATATTTTTTTCTTTTATCCTGTTTGATCTGTTCCTATTAGAGCATTAACTTGCAGGTACATCTGCTACATGATGCAGATATAGGTGTAGCTGTAAAGAATTTTGTGTTGGTTTGTATCTTTCAACCAGTGAACATATGACTGAAATCAAGAGAAGGAGTTTTGTTTTATCCTTCTGTCTTACTTAAAGCTTAGGGCTTGAGAGTCTATTAGAAGTACACAGTAGGTGCACATGGATGGTGATGGGAATTTCACTGCTTTCACTTCCAATATGCCCACAAGCCAAAGGCTGTGGTCTAGCAGAAAGCCAGTCCAGAAGGAAAGGCAAGATAAAACCCTCCCTGCCAGCCAGCAAAAAGGTGAGTCAAACCTATTAACTTACAGTGCAGAAACATTATCCTAGAACAACATATCCTAGAACTGTCTTGGATGACACAGCCACCTCTCAGCTGAAGTTCCTCTGCTCAAGTATGAAAAAGCAGTGACAACTGAGTGAAACTAAATTCTGAGCTGCACTGGTGTTCATCATTAGGAAACCAGCCCATTTGTTTTTTCATTGCCAGACACAGCTTATGACTCTGCATCATTATGGGTGACCTTTGCCTTGAAGCATTTGTGATTTTCTGCACACACACATACATATGCGTGTGTGTGTGTGTGTGTGTGTATACATGTATACTATATAAATCTTGTGTGTATGCAAGTGTGTAGTAGAATAATCTGAAAAAGGAAAAGTCTGTTTGTAAAAGCTGGGGAGAATAATGTAAGAAGCAACACATGGAAAAAATTTTAATAATTAGAGAAAGCAGGGGAGACTAGGACTTGTTCAGATGACTCCTAGTGCAGTAAAGAATTGATA
The DNA here is from genome assembly GCF_023055355.1 of Agelaius tricolor. NCBI lineage: Eukaryota > Metazoa > Chordata > Aves > Passeriformes > Icteridae > Agelaius > Agelaius tricolor. Next base: position 19,762,575 of record NW_027269262.1, on the reverse strand, counting down.
AAAGAATAAAAAATAAGATAGAGAAAGGAGAAAGAAGAGAATGAACAATCATCTTCCAGCTCTATTTACATAGACTTAGAATCTGTGCATAAACCTTGGATGAGATGATTTTTAGGACAAAAGCTAAACAATGAAACCTCAGCCTCAAGGAGGCTATAATCCTAATAACATTTTTGTTATTAAAAATCTCGAAGAGGAGAACATTCACAGATATTGTATGTTTCTTCATGTGGAAAAAAAATCACTTTTGCAAATTTATTGGATTTTGCTGAGTGCCAAATTTTAGATCTTTCTCTCAGCAGGATAAGAACAGTAAGATCAGAATGAGATTGTTGCACATTAGCACACATAGGTAAAAATATGTAGTGACATATTCATGTCTGATTTCTGAAGGTTCAAACAGTTAAGGGGGTTAAGGTCAAGTCTGCAAGGTAGCTTAGAGAAAACATCTTACGACCTCTTCCTCCTCCTAGTCCTCTGAGGTATTCCAGACCTTCAAAATGCCAGGTGCTTCCTCCATGCTCCCTGGATTTATGTTCAAAAGTGTGTTATGAGCAAAACCAGAGCATATCTCATATACAGAACCATGGATTTACCAGTGATACGAGTGGCATTATTATGGCTCATATTGCCATATGGCAGAAGCCATTACTTTCTGAGGCAAAGTTATACCTACACAACACACCAGTAACCAAATCACTCAACCAAAATAAGAGGGGAAATTAATCACACAGTTAAATGATTAGTAGTGTACTTTACAGAAGTCACTATTACCTGAACTTCTTTCTCACTTTTTGGTTGCAAATGGTTTTGTGATCCCTCAGGCAAGTGCAGGTGAATGGAATCCATAATGGTCTGTTAACTACATGTTTACAGAGGAAACTTATTCGGGTCATCTTCAAAATTTTTATGTTTTTCTTCTTTTTTATGTTGGCGTTTGTCAATATGCATCTTTTCCATTTGGTCTGGAATTCTATAGTGTAAACATGCTTTACCTATCATTGCTTGCTGGACCTTTGTGAGAAATGGTACAGGAAAGTACTGTCATATATGCTCTTGGTAAGCACTAATTCAAACAATTAAGCATTGGATAAAGCCATTTAATAAAACAAGTTTGAATAAATGCAGAGAGTAATAATAGTGAACAAGGTCTGTAGTTTAACAATCACCATTTTGTTTTTTTGAGTCGACTTTAGCCACACCAGTGTTTCATAGCTAGTGCAATAAAATATTAAAACAAATCAAGACAATTCCAGACTTCAATTTTACATTAATATGTTTGGCACCTTCCCATGAGAGTACAGAATTTCAGGGAGGAGATTCATTTGAATTCACTCAGAGTTGTGTTTTGCTAGTAATATGCAATATTCTGTCCTAAAAATTAAAAACAAGTGGATGAAACTGTCTAAAGAAATCAAGATTTACCCATAGTCTTTGGTGGGAATTACCATTATACGGGAAGCATTAATGTTATGGAAAGTTTCTGCAAATATTTTGTTTGAGTATGATATAGTGTATCATCATCTGGACTTTAGTAATAATATAATCAAATAAACATTCTTTTCTAAAAGGCCACTGCCATCTGGTGATTAATGCCTGTTCAAAGCACAGTGATATTTCTTGTCAAGTGAGCCTTTTTTAAATCAATAACACTTAAGAAAGCCCATCTATTATAAATAACAACCTTTTACTTATTCAGTGTTTTCATTCCATTGAGTTTGTTGCAACTTTACTTACCATTTTAGCAAAGCTGGTCTGACATTCCTAACATCCTTGCTAGTGCATGCATAATTAATAGTAAGCAAACAAGTTCAGGAAAATTAATAGTGACAACCAAAGCGCCAAGACCATTTGCTCATCTCTTTTGCCTGTACACATCCAGAAATCTTTCTTAGAGACTAATGTAGACATAACATGGTATCCGAGAATCTCATAAAAACAGATCTGTCTCCAAGAGAAGAAAAGATTGGAAGGACGAAATGGAAAGTTTGTCTATGCTTTGGGTTTATCTGTACCTAGTGCAGCTCTGGAATAATTTCAATATGAACTCTCTAAATAGGTTCTTTCTCTGACTTTCTGGCTTCTAGAAAGAAGCCATTGTTGATGGCATTTCTTAATTTGTTAAATTTCTTAAATCTGAAAATACATGGAATTTCCACAGGTTTGGTTTGGTTTTTTTTTTTCTGATATGTTTGTCTGTTTTGTTTTGGGTGGGTTTTTTTTGATTGTTTTGAAATATTGATGGCTGTATCTTTAGTTCAAAGAGCAGTGAAAAGACGGAGGACAAAATAAGAACAGGAAACATTTCCAAAAATCTTAAGATGCTGCTTAACTGCTTTGTGGTTTTAATGGAGGTCTTAACCCAAACAAGTTTGGTAAAAACAGTTCATGTGACAAAATCTATCTGGGTTTTTGGAAAATGGTTTTGTGAAATATAAGATGACAGAAAACTAATAAGACACAAAGCACCAGGCATCCAAGAGCAACTGCACTGGAGGCAGAGAATTTGTAAAGCCATGAGTAATGAAGAATCAGTAGTGAGAGTGAGAACTACAGAAGGGTAAAATCCTTTTTCTACAACCAGACCCTTTTCAAGTATTTTTGCATTGAAATGAATTATTAAGGAAGGAATGGTGCCAGCAATGTCTGCAGTTCTATATCTAAATTCTCTTTGCCCACAGGTTCAGGTCATTACTCCAGTCAATAATACCAAAAATCGCATGGTCTCATAGATTAGAACACTAATCTCTAGTGAATATGTGTAAATTGCTGGATTTATTACTATTTTATTATGATTTCTGGGCTATGGCAAAGTATTTAAGCTAATATATTTCACCCAGAAGTGTATTCCTAGAAAAGAACAGATTACTTGCAAATTAAGAACTTTAACCCTTCAGAAGTATGCTTCTGTGTATAAAATTATAAGTGTATAAAACTGTAATGCTTTTATTCACTTTCAGTTCTTTAAGTGAAAAGAATGACATGCCAGTATAGCCTGTATGGGTATATATATGCCTGTATTTCACATGTGATTTTTGTAGCTTTAGAAAACTGTATGAAAAGCACTTCACTATAATGAAGAAGAACGAACAGCAAAACATTCACAAATATCAACTTTAAAAAGAGCTTCTGGGGTTACATATTTGCATTGAAATATTCATCTATTCATCTGGCTTGTTTGTTCCTTACTTTTGAAAAAAAGCAACCAATTTTAGATTTGATTTGGATAGCCAAGTGAACATTTTATGAATTTTTAGGAAAACACTATAGTGTTTCTACAGTGCTTCAGAAACTTTTACAAGTACCATGAATTTATTTTCTGATAATTCTCTTTACACAATTTATAGCATAGATGTAATGTCTACATCATCTCTAAACTAGCCTTATGAGGCATTTTTTACACTTGCATCATTAATTTGACATTATTTCAGGAAAGCATCTCTGATCATCAATTCAGTATATCTGTCACACATACAGTTTCACTTGAGCTGATGACATTTAAATAAATGCACTTAGCATAACATAGAAAGCATGACATAGTGTTCCTGTTGCAGAATAACTTATTCATTAGAAATTAGTGCAAACTTCTGGAGTTTAGAAAAAAAGGCAAGTGTGATACTAAATTTTATCTGAGTAAAACTGCTCAGCTCTCATCCCTGACACAGACTCTAGGTTAGATCAGATGCATATCCTGCAGAGGTAAGCCAGTGCTCCTATCTGGCTCCCTAGGAAAAGATTCAATTTGCTATGTGAAATAAGAAACAGAAAATGTGGCAGCTTTGGCATGTGCAGTTGGTCTTACTATAGAACCATGCTTACTATTTAACATTAATTTTGAGGAAATAGATGACAGCAGACCAATCCATGGCCAGTGACAACTGAAGCAACAGATGTGCCCAAAATACATGTCAAACTGTTTGTGGTAGTCCAAAAAGGCAAGAGGGAAGCTTGCTGATAGACCACAATGTAGGGTGAGAAGTAAGAGGGGCGAGTGCTTTGGTCTGAGGGAGAAGAGTCTTGCTTTATCTTTCCTGTTCAGCTCATCAGCTCCCCTTTCTTCCTAGTGGAGGAGTCTTCATCATCTTTGTGTGACAGAGGTATGGTTGCAGATTTTATCTCTTCATATTGTTTTATCCTCTCCATCATTACCACCCACTTTCCATTTCAATTAAATCAATGTCTCTATTGGCTGTGTCAGAGATTTAATAACTGTTCACATTACAAAAGATGCTTTAAAAATTTTATTTTTACTTCTTTTTGTTTAACTAGCTGTGCTGGAAGCTGAACAAAAAAATGGTTCAATTGATCAATTTTTAAAAACTATCTTGTCACCTGGTTTTCAGCGGCAAATCACTGTAGCAGAAATAGTACACAGAGTAATGATAGATAGTCCTAAAGCAAGTATTTTAAATAACTCAGTCAAAATTCAATCAGTGACAGCTTAAAAACTGAAGCTTACCAAAATGTGGGTATGTCAGAAGGACAAGAGTGTACATATATCAGTTTTATCCACATAATATACTGAGCTCTTTGTGATTTGATTAGTATAAGATATAGGGAGCTTCTTTAAAGGAATATGCTACTGATTTCATTGTACTATCTAAGAAGTTAAAGGCTAATGATCATCCTCTACTGAGTCTCTCTACTACTTTGTTTCACGTAACCTCTGAACCCAAGCAAAAAATTCCACATATATTTGTTTCGGAGGGGACGGCGAAGTGGGATATAGGAGACCTAGGTGGAGTGTTTTTTGGTTTTGTTTTATGAATTTTGTTTTTATGAATTAGTTATAAAGATCTTCTGAAAAGAGTTGATTGTCATCAATATTTCTACAGACTTTTTAAACTTAACCCAGTGTCAAACTTATATCCTTTATATTCAAATTATTTTACAAAAAACACTTCTGCTTCATTTTACTTTACCTTATCTTGCAATAAGGGTATAGAGATTTGGCAGAAACTATATCCTTTTGCCTTACAGATGGTTCTCAGGCATCAGATCAGCCAGGGTGTGGCTGGGCCTAATTTCTGATTATAGCCAATTCATTACTACCAGTCTTGTTGAGTTTAATAAAACTTTCATTATCACTGATTCATGAATCATGCCGTTTACAAATCCAATACATAAGGTCTGGCCAAGTTCCATGAGAGCTTACACAATCTAGATTCATGAATAGTGCAGTTTATTGAAGAAACAGAGCAGCAAACGTTTCTAATTATTATGCAGCAGTCAAATTGATTGCTATAGAAAATTCTATATATTAGGTATTCTTCTTCCTTTTGCTGAAATCATAATTCCCACCAAGATTATAAACAATTTTTTGCACCTCTATGTTCAAGGATATTTAGTGTTCTTTAAATATCAAAGTATTTGTTATCCTGGCTCTCACCCACTGAAGAAGAATTTGCATCACCTAGATATCAAATGCTTCAACCAATCTTATAAAAAGCTCGTTTTTAATAACATTCTTAAGTTACTCTGGAAGGATTTTCCCCACAATGTGGGCAGTTTCTTTCTTGTGACCTGGAGCTCTAGTTTCTCATCACAGATCTGAGGGGAGTGGTGGGTGACTACAGATGCTGCAAGCTGTTGATGAAAAATACATAAAGGCTGTAGTTATTTTCTACAAATCAAACAAATTTTATTTATGCAACAAATCTTTCAAGATCAGCTGGCCACTCAGGAGGTTAAGTGAATTAATTGTCTAGCTGTGAAGGAAATGAGAGTTATCTGTGTCTGTTCCCCCACAACCTCCCACTCCACTGGGGGGTCTGCTTTAAATAACAACCAGCACGGGTTTGGTTGGGTGTTTGCTCATCCACTGAGGCTTCTGTCTGATTTGTTTATGACTGTTTTGCATAACATTGTGCAAAATATCACTTGCACATCATTTTTTTTTTCTCCTTAGTTGATGTTAAAATAGAAATTAGTATGATAAATAGGATTAACAGAACACTAATATAGAGAGAGTCTTGCTGTTTTAGCTGGGTTTGCTTTAATATGAATTCTGAATATGAAGATACATGAAATCACAGTTGAAAAGAAGAACTCCATGAATTTTGATTTTTTTTATAACACAAAATGAACAGATGACTATCATTACCAGCAGAAAAAAAAAAGAGAAAAAAATGTTTTGGCAATTAATTTCATAAATAAACAAAAAAAGATGCTAGGATTAATGAGTTTTTGTAATGCTGTCAATCACAAGCATTTTTTGGTTGCACTACATTTATGTAAATTTTAAATTATTCAGGCTGTGCAACATAAAGAATTTCCAGAAGTGTACTCAAAATATAATAGTCCAGTCCTACAAGTAGTTTGATTAGTCATGCATTATAGCTTATTAAATGTAAGTCCAAAGTTCCTATAAAACATATAAATCAGTTTTTAAAACTATATTATTTATTCATCCATGTTTAAGTTCACAAGCCCAAAATTTTTGCATTTTCAAAAAACAATGATCCATTAATTTTTCAGCATTAAAGGTGAAATGAGAATTCTCTGCCTACCTGCATGAAAAGTTTTGTCTTCAGATAATAATCTAATCTGCAGAAGTCTGACTGCTTTTGGGAGTGGTGACCTTTTAAAGTGATATTTTAGACAGAATTTGGTACTGTGTTGCCACACAGCTGCATATTGTTCTTTCGGATGCAAGCAAAAGTTCCAACTATGCAGTGATGGTGAGACTGCATCAATCAGAAGTTTGCCTGTGTTCAGTGAAGTTCATTGTTTTCTGAACTTACACTATTTTCTTCATCCTAAGAAATAAAATAGTACTAATATTTTGGATATATTTATGACTGCATAATGCTTTTACACAGATGCTTAATCTGATATGGGAACGCATCCTTTAGTAGAATAGACACATTCATGTTATTTTAAACAGCAAATGATAGAATTAGCTAAACAAAACCAGTCATATGTCAGAGATATATCTGGAAACCAGCAAAGGCTTAGAAAATAATTCTTGACTTTATGATTCGGGAGTTACAGAATGAATAATTCAAAATTTGAACATTTTACTTACAATACGACAACTAATTTGTTAACTCTCTTGAGTTTATCAAGTAAATATCAGGTTTTAATTTTAATCAATTATAAAGAAGCTTTATAATTTGTCTTGAAATCAACCATGGCTAAGGTTTTCAGTGCTGAATTTTTTAGATTTTGTGTCCCATCATAAGTATCTGATGAAGCAAGGACTCTACATCGTTTTGAACATCCTCTCTACTGAGTAGCATTACAGTCTTAGCCAGCCCCCCTCCTGCTGATGTGGGCGAAACCAGGACAAGATACAAGGTTTTGTCTTCCAAAAGCAAATTTGGAAGCAGGCTATGAGCTTTGAAAAATGCAGGGGAAAAAAAAAAAGACGCCATTTAAATTATAAAAAGAGTGATCAGTGCTGGAACAGATGTCTTATCCACTTCCAACAATGTTATCATGTTTCTTTCCAATACAACTTATGTTTTAATGTGAATCTTAATAAAATTAAAGAATGTATCTCCATTCTACTAAGTTAATGGAAAAAAATCAGCTGAAATTCAGCTTTTTGAAGTGAAATTAGGGATTGTGTCCTGTTGCTAGTGGGATTTATATGTATTATCATAATATATTGTGAATTTGGTGCTAATATGAATAATAGCTTCCTTAGTAATTTACTTGGTGTTTTCTTCAAAAAATATCCCACAGTTAAGAAAAAAAAATTAAAAGGTAATACCCTGACTTTCTTTTCAATGATCTATAATATTGAACAATAGGTCTTCAACTGCAGAATGAGATCTAATGCCATGCTCAAATACTAGTATACAAATAGTATAACATAACAGAAAATGACACATTATGGTTCTTGCTGGCTCACTGACTCAAAGAAAGAAAGAGGTGATATTAATTAAAACCAGTGATGGTTTAGACAGGAGAGCTGCCAGGGAGGGAGAAAGTATACAGATAGATAATATCCAGAAGAGATCTAACATTGAAATGATTTCCTCTAATAAGAAAATTTGGTCTGTGACAAGAACAGTCCATTAGCTGACATTACTAGACTAGGCTTCTTCATGTTTCTGGCTGTATTATTAAGACAAATGAGAGGCAGAGAAGCTATGACTGCACAGTCAAGCAGATCACACCTGAGTGCATGTGCCAGATTAATACTTTTCACATTGCCTGACTAAAACAAAAGTCAAAGTTCAAGAAAGTCAGTCAAGCAAATGAGGGGATTATAGCTCAGGATGAAAAGATGGGGGAGAATAGGGAGGTATGGTGAATGCTGTTTTACCAGAGGAATTATAAAAAAACATAGGTTTTTTTTTGATAAGTAATTAATTTCCCCTCTTGTCCCAGGTCATTTAACAAATGGAAAAAAAAGAGAAGTATGTTTTAAAACTGCACTTCTTACCTCATAATTTAAGGTATGTGTCAAAACAATTACTGAGTTTTTTAAATTTCCCTCAATATATGAAAAAGAATGTATGCTTTGAAATGAGTTGGAGAAATCAGTGGAGGAAAATACAATCTATATTTCCCTAGGACAGGAAAGAAAAACAATTACGATATAGAAAAACTAAGAAAAACTGTAACTGTTAAAACCTTTTTTCATTATTGATGCCAAATTAAAATCATATCCATAACATAATGCAAATATTACATAAATTGTTGTAAAAATCAAATTATATTATTGTTTTTTCCCATTTAGACAAGGAAACTTTAAACCAGAATTTTAAAAAAGTTTTGTAGTTCAAGATATGCTACAGGGGTGGTGGTCAGAGCTGCTCAGGTATACACCCTTTTGCAGGAAAGTCCAGAATAAAGAAACGAGATTTTTGAAAAGTTCCTCAGAGTAAATAAAACTACTCTAGAATAAAAAATTATCAGAAAAAATCAAGAATTGCTAAAAAAGAAACTATATTAAAAGCACAGCTTCAAAGTACCCCTTTTTTAAAAAATATGGGAGCCGTAATGAGAGATTAGATGTTTTTTTCATGAACTGCAGATGACTATGGACAACTTACAAAGTGGATAATCACATCAACTAAGAAAAAATCTGCAGGATAGCATGCACATCAGGACCAAAAATCAAGGTAACCTCTTTGTTCCCTTCATTTGTCAGAATATTTATTAGGAAATTCACTGACTACTTTTATGAGATAAAGCTCTTCCACAGCTAATGGTTCCAAACATTAATTTTTATTTTGAAATGAATAGAAGATAAGCCATATCTCAGAAAACTAGAAATAGTTCAGCTGGGGCATGAACAAATTCACAGCAGTCCTGTTGAGAGGGATTTGAGGGTGCTGGTGGGTGAAAGGATGGACATGAGTCAGTTATGTCTTTTTGCAGCCCAGAAAACCACTAAACCACTGGTGTCTTGCATCCAAAGCAGTGTGGCCAGCAGGCTGAGGGGGGATTCTGCTCCTCTGCTCCATTCTCATGTGTCCTCACCTGGAACACAGCATCCAGCTCTGGGGTCCTCTGAGCAAGGGAAGATGAGGACCTGTTGGGGCAGGTCTAGAGGAGAGTGAAAAAAATTATTAAGGGAATGGAAAACTTCCTATGAGGATAGGCTGGGGCAGTTGGGGTTTCTCATCCTGGAGAAGGAAAGGCACCTGGGAGACCTTTTTGTGGCCCTTCAGACGTGGGAGTGGGCTTTAAAGAAACAAAGAGACAAAATTTTAGCAGGGGTTGCTGTGATAGGATAAGATGTAGTGGTTTTAAACTGAAATAGGATCAATTTCAATTAGATATTGAGGGTGGTGAGACAGTGGCATATGTGGTATAGGGAGACCATATGTGGTAGATGCCCTATCCCTGGTAATGTTCACAGGCAGAGTGGACTGGGCTCTAAGCAACCTGATCTAGTGGAGGATGTCCCTGCCCTTTTGGAAGAGCACTGGAACTAGATGACTTTTTAAGGTCCCATTCAACCCAAACCATTCTATGATTTGATGATTTTGCCTGTCTGAAACAATCAAACAAAAATACTCAAAATACTATGTATCAATCAGTTGAGGTCCAATTCATAGCAGAACTTTTAAGAAAATAGTCCTACAACTTATTTGTATCAGCCAAAACTCAGTTTCTCTGTCTATCCGATATTACACCTTCTACAATGCATTGAGTTTGATGAATAAGTAAACACTGGGATGCTCTTTCATGTGATATTTGTTGGCAGGTTAGGGGAGCATAACCTGACTGCAGCCTCAATCAAATGCATGCAGAACTTATCAGGAAACTGTTCAGAGAATAGCTAGCTGAACATCACAGTCAAAAGTACAAATAATGGGTTGAGTGCTTTTATACAGAAATTGGACCATAATCCTTTATTATTCACTATTTGCAAGCTCCATAATGATGGAATAGCAGGTACACTTAGCAAGTAAGCAAACTGCTCCAAAACAGGAGGTATTGAAAGCTGTGTTGGACAGTATCCATTTTGTTCTGTTGATTACACAGTTATTAGATGCTCTGCTTACAATGTCTTCCATCGATGCTTTATGAACAGCCATGCCACAGTCACCGATCTGCAGACTGTAACCCTTCTTTTTCCTCTGCATTTTACTCACTGAATGCTCTTTCCATGTAAGCACTATACAGAAAACCTATCATTCTGCTTCTGTTTCCAGAAAGGAGGGATAAGGTATGATGCAAATCACTTAATGAGCTTTTACTTGAGTAATAGCTTGTTGGGCTTTTTCCATCTGGTTTGTTTTTAGTTTGTTTTGGGGTTTGGGTTTTTTTTCATTAAAAGCCTTTATATGGATTAACCTTTAACTGAAATCCATACTGAGTCACCATTTATTTTTTACTTGCATTCCTATATTTAAAAAATCAATAAAAATTCTAGAATTAGCACATAAGCATGTCAAATATATTAAAGTACCTGTATATACATGAAAATTCTGTAACTATACAAAGGGAAAAAAACCTGAAACCTTTTAAAAGAGAACAAAATGTGTTCTGATTTGGTTTAGTATTTAGTTGTTCAAATTGGGTAATGGCCAAGAAAACAGGGGGGGAAAAGTACCCTGATGACCTGCTAATAAACTCTAGATCCTAAAATCAATGGCAGGCAAAGGGTCACTGTCTAATCAAGCCAACTACAGGATTTTAAAGCTTTCAGCTACTTTCAAAAACATGAGAGGCCACCAACTAAACAGAAACAGAGTTTCAACTCTATTGACATAATGAGCAAAAACACTGTGTCTCCCTTTGGCGAACACATTAGTAAAACAGCAAGGAAATCAACTGATGCTTCAGCACAGAAAAATGCTTAAGGAGCTGTAACTTTTCATGACTGTTCTGTGTGTCTATCTGACATGTAATCAATTCACAATGCCAAAGAAGAATATAGCAGGACAGAGGGTTTTTTTCAATTTGGTCTGTGCAAATCTGTACAATTAATTATTTAAAAAGGTACATTTGACATATTTGTACTCTTTAAGTCAGTTAATTTAAGAAAGTGGCTATATTTTTCCAGAAAATGAAGTATGACTTAGGAAAATTGTCTAAGAAATATAAAGCAAGTTTTGAACTTTTATAGAAGTTTATTTTTAAAATTTTTAACAGGTCTGTACATACAACCAAGACAATTCTTTCTAAACTACTTTTCCCTTCAAGTCTACTTTTGTCTTCAAGTTTAGTTTTATTACAGTAGTCTTTTCAACAGTGAAGCAAAAAAATCCCAGTTAAATTAACTCAAAATTAATTACACTCTAAAAGCACAACTTAAAAATGAACTTGCTCCCATTCAAACTGTAGGTGAATATTTAACACTTTTAAATTCTGAATATTACCTCGGTATGCAACTTGAACACTTGACTGGTAAAGAATTTCAGTTGTCCCAGCTGAATGTCTCACATAGTTATCCTAATAATGCCTATAAACAGCCTTAGGTACCTGCTACTCAGAGACAGTGTTCATACACAGAGAATGAGCACTGAGTATGGACACCTTCCTTAAAATGATGTGAGCTGAACGTGTACAACTGTCAGTGTTTTTTCATGGGAACTAACAGAACTACCAGTCCTTGGAAAGACCGTAATCTGAACAACTGCATTCCTTTGTCCGCTGCAGGAATAAATGTGATTTGACAACATTCAACAGGTCATTTTAATGAGAACCCAAAGATGGGTAACAGTCTTCACATTATCACAGTCAGCTAAGGGTACTAGGATGAAGCAGGATACAACCTGCTGAATGAACTTTAGAGTTAGGGGGAGGGAAAGTATGTGAGTGATAAATGGATGCATCTAGATGTCACCTAATACTGTCTCTCAGATATAATGTTCTGAAAGTCATTTCCTCTGTGGCAGTGGGTCAACCCTATTAAATGATGATTTAAGGTACAGAAAAGCAGCCTATATCTGAGGCTTTTATTTAGCACACTTGCATAATGAAATTGAACTGATCCTGACAAAAATACTAAAAAATTTGAGTGAGCTGGAGCAGTTTTTTTTTAAATGAAAGTTAGAGAATTTAGCTTGAAATCTGAATTTCATCACTCGTGGAGCCACTTTACTATGCATCGTTGACTCTTGACAGTGTTAACATATAAAGCCTTTTCCCTTCAGTGCAATACCTGAATTCTATTCAGAGAAGATATTTTTTATTTATGAATCTTGTTCAGGGGGAAAACATGGACTTTTAATTCAAGCTTCAAATGTGTTGCATGACTACTTTGCTAACACAACACATGGGAATAGTAATATCCATCAAGCAAAGCAAAAATGACTGAAACTATCTGAAAAGTGTTGCAAGAGCTTCTTTGAGCCTTGATCACTTCTGTGGAAAATATGAGGTAAAGGAGGCAATGTTTAAAATAGACCAAAGAAAGAAATTTTTGATGTCTTGTTCTCTGAGCAAAATGACATGTGATTTTGTACAATATTCTAAGCAATTAGATTTAAAGGCACAAGAAAATATATCTCTTTCTCTGCCTGAAACAAAATTTATATTGTCTTATGGCAAACACCATTACAAATGGTGATGTACAATAACAACTTTCTCAGGAATTACACCATGTATTATGTTCCAAATACATATTATGCAATATTCATGATTTTGTCCTGCACATGCTGTGGAAGACTACAAAGAAATTTTTCAATACAGAAGGTTTTTTTCTTGTGGGTCATAATTTTTATCATGTTATGCTTAGAGGCTCCTCTATCTTCATGCACACTGAGAAATTGATCACACTTCTGTTTGTGCTACTTCAGATTCAGTTTGAAGTTTACAGGAGTGGCAAAATCTAATGGCAAGGAGAGAATGACTTTTCCTCTCTGCAGTTCTCTTTGGCTTTCCTGCCAAGCAGAAAACCATTGAATATATTCTCTGAGCTAGATGTATTAAATCACATCTGCTGCCCTCAAGCTATGAAAAGCAACAAAATAAGAATAGCTAGGTGTTGGATGCCAGACACCCACCAAAACATCTCTATCACTCCCCTCTGCATCTGGACAGGGGAGAGAAAATATAAGGAAGGATTCATAAGTTGAAATAAGGACAGAGAAAGATCACTCATCATATACTGTCACAGAAAACAACAGACTTGAATTACAGATATTAATTGAATTTATTACTAGAAGCAATCAGGATAATAAAAAGCAAAATAAGACCTTAAAGAACTTTCCCCCTCCCATCCTCCCCTCCATCCCTTTCTCAGGGACAGAGTAGTAGTGGAGTAGTGGTTACAGACAGTTCATTGCATGTTGTGTCTTTCTGCTGCTGATGGAGGGGAGTCCTTCCCCTGCTCTGGTGGTTCTTCACAAACTTTTCCAATGAGTCCATACCACAGGTAACAGTTCTCCACAAACTGCTGCAATAAGGGTCACATTTCCATGGAATGCAGTCCTTAAGGCACAGTTCTTCAGGTCCATCAGGACCAGTAGGTCATAAGTTCTACCTGGAAACCTTCTCCAGTATGGCCTCCACTGTCCACAGGTCCCTGCCAGGATCCTGCTCCAGCACAAGTGTCACACATGTTCATAGACTCCTCTCAGGCATTCTGTTGCTCTGGTCTGGGTTTCCTCCATGAACTGCAGGTGTAGTTCTGCATGCATGTGCTCCTCCATGGGCTGCAGGGGGACAGCTTCTTTACCATGGTCTGCACCACAGACCACAGGGGAATCTCAGCTCTGGTGCCTGAAGCACTTCCTCTCTCTCCTTCTCCACTGACCTCGGTATCTGCAGAGATATTCACCTTACATGTTCTCACCCTGCTCTGCTCCAGCTGCAATTACAACTGCACAATTTTTTTTTTCTTCTTCTTAAGTATGTTATCACAGAGGGTTTACCATCATTTCTGATTAGCCCAGCCTTGGCTGGCAGTGGCTCTGTTCTGGGACTGTCTGGTATTGGCTCTGTTGGACATGGAGGAAACTTCTAGAAGCTTCTCACAGAAGCCACCACTGTAGCCTCCCTGCAACCAAAACGTGGCCACACAAACCCAGTATGCTGGGCAAATGTTGCATCATCTTAAGCCATTTCTTGTCTGATCAGTAAACAGGAGGTAGTTTACAGAATGCAAATTGTAGGCACATTTAATTAAAAGGGCAGTCCAAAAAGCAGCGACATTCTTATTGGCTTTTATAGAAGTTAGCCTGGGCAATATGAGATGAGACAGTCTTTTGGAAATCGCATAGAAGTCTCTGCAAAAGGAATGCAAGGCATATTAGAATCATGGATGAATCATGGCTGTGATGATTCTGGCCCAGATGTCCAGACTTTGACAGCAAGGGTGGGCTGCAGGGTTGATCCCTGGGTGAGCTGGCCAGGATTTGGGCCTGAGAGTGGCTGCTTAGTGGTGCCTGTAGCCAGGAAGTGCAGGGCTGTGGGGAGATGGAGACCATCCCTGCTGCAGCATTGCTGGGACAGGGCTGACCCCAGCGTGTGGTTGTCAAGTTAAATGCACAAGAACACGTTAACATAAATCATTATGCAATTGTCTGCCCAAACTTGATAGAAAAAATTAATCATTAAATTTTTGAAAGCCTTTGAGTTGCTAATGGTTTATTTTCCACAAACTGAAGAATATAAGACAAACAGAGAATTTCAGGAAGTGTTTTTCTGCTCTAGATTTCCTATTTGCTCATATTTCTGCCATACCTGACAGTCAAAGTGTACAGTAAGTTAAAATCAAGTTTATTACAAATAAAAAAAAAAAAACTAGCCAGTGGAATTGTATTAGTGGAGTCTGGACCTTTTCCATCCAGTCTTGAAACTAACAAATGAAATCAAGTCTTCTGTTAAGCAGAGGTCTAAGTGCCAAGCAACATAAACAAATACTTCAGCTGCAGGAGCACAGGAAAGCAGACCTTCTTATTCCCTCATGCTTATATTCCATGATAAGACATCAACAGCCATGACTCCCAAGTGCTGAACTGTGTGACTTCTTCACACAGAAACCTCTTTCTCAGTGCTGTCTCTCTAACAAGTGTGAATGCACTGCAGTTGGATGTGTGACTTACAGCAAAAATTCATTTAGAAAGCCTGCCCTGCTGGGAAGCAGTTTCATTCCATCCAACAATATACAAAAGGTAGCTCATCATGCTGAGCTGCACAAAATTTAGACTATAAAAGAAGAACAATTCTGATGTAGGTCAGGCTACCCCCGTGCTTCTGCAGGACAGAAGGACAAAACACATCATTATCTCTTTTCACAGGAGAGCCTTGATTTATAGGCAATTATCTACATTTTGTCTCATATAGAGTGGTTAAAAGAGAAAATTTTTGAACAAAAAAATGTTTAAATCTCATACATCAGTCATATTTCTTGCATATATAATATTTTGTATGCTCTATAAGGCTCTTAGGTAATGTAGAGACATTAGTCATGACTAAAACATAGATCAGAACTATGGCCACCTCAGTTACTTTGTGCCTCTGAGCACACACCACCCACTGCCATTTCTACCCCAATATGCCCCCAAAATCTTGTAATGCAAAACAATTTTTCTCCAGGAGGAAGGCTATCAGGGTAGCATCTTTGAACCAAAAAAAAAAAAAAAAAATTGAGTCTACTTCAAATGGAAACAGTAGAGCAAGGGAGGCATCCCAGGACTAAGTGCTCCCTTCAGTCTTGTGATTCATCCTAAAAAACAGACACATAAATATAAATACATCACACAGAAATAGTCTAGCTCCAATGTTATCCCCAATGGATAAGAAAGAATATCCCAGTCAGTTAGTATGTATCACCAATCAGAAAGATGTTTTTTTTACACCTGATAGAAAAAAAAAGAAAACAACCTTACTTCTATCAAATAAACAGAATAGTAAAGATGATGTATTGAAACTTTTTAGTACAAGAATAAAACCTGTCTGGTTTGACATGAGTGCACGAAATTTGTTGCTCTGCTATCAGTCTGCTTCTCTCCTCAGGCGACTGTTTCTTACTATTTATTCAAACCAAATTTGTAATTTTGCCATATATTTAATATGTTTAAAATTAAACAGTATATCAGGGGAAAGTATGTGTGGTGTGACTCTGTGGGAGGGGGGGATTTGATTTACTGAGTAAAACTGGATCTGTAAGCAGAATTCTGTAATATAAGGCTCTTACCTTAGGATACTCAAGCTATTCTAAATGAAATAGACAGAGTTATTTATTTACATGATCAATATTTTCGTTTGCATTTTGTGTGAAGCACATTACATACCTTATGTCTAACTGGGTTTTATGACTGTTTTGGCCACGATATTAGTGTGAGTTCTGTATAAATAAATAAGCTGTTAACCATGGGTGATAGCTGTCACATTTGCAAACGACATTGACAGAGCTAATAAAATGCTGTAAGCTAGATACAAGCCTGGGTAGAATGATGAACTTTAAAGACAAGAAACAAATAAATGTTTTACTGATCAAGAAGGAAAGAAGAAATAGGTAACTGCAAAACAATCAATACCCCAAAGAATTTTTGTGTATTAGCAGTAAACTCTTTGTAAGCAAAGAATACAATCTTCATTCTGTAAGAGGTAGTCAGAATTATAAGTTTTAATGTATTTACTTGATATGTTTACATACAGGAAGGCCTCCATAGAGCCATTTATAGTCCCAGTCCCATACATTTATTTTACCATAATCAATATGATTATACTGTCTTTTGTTAAATGAAATGCATGCCTTTTTTTTTTCTCAGTAAGCAACAGGGTTTCTTTGTCTACAAAACAGTCTATTTTTTACATAAGCCCTATAAAATTTTATCAGTGAATTTAACTAAGAGTGATTTTTTAAAAAAGATTAGGCACTGGAAAAAAGATAAGTAATTATAATAAAATCCCTCACTAATTCGCAGGTAAGTAAATGTGCTTTGGCCACACGTGTCTTTTCCTTCTGCATAATATGAATAATTTATTTGCTTATTACATGGACAATGTAAAATTTATAAGTTCATATGCTTCAAATATTAATTTCCTTTCTATCAATTTGTCATATTTGAAGAAGAAGATGTGATAGTTCAAAGTTTTCTTCTAAATTACCACTTTCAACAATGGATGGGTTTAAATGGTTAGTTTGGTTTACTCTGAATTTCTCAACTTTTAGCATATATAATTGGAATAATTAATTTCAGAGTTGGCTTTGAGGTATCCTAATACCAAAAAACCACAGAACTGAATTATTTTCTCAACAGGTATTTTGTCAGCTACAGTCTCATGCATAAAAGGGAAAAACCCCCTGAGCGTCACAGGTGATGTGATTAATAGTTGAGGAACAGAGTGGTTCACATTTCTGCTCTCTTTAAAAATGATTCTCTGAATATTTTATGTGGTTTGTCTGTAATCTCAGCTCTCAGTAATTTAATTAAGTAATGACTCACTTCAGAGCATTTTTAATGGGATAATAGAAGCCATTGGACTGTACAGGGTGAGTGGAGGCCAGCAGTTCATTGACTTCCATTTCATAAGTCATTGGACTTTAAATGAACTTGTGGATTCATTTTCCTGACTAGTTTTATCTATGGATGAGCCAAGTCAGCTGAAGAAGGTTCATGAACTACTTCTTGTCACTGGGTGACTGGCAGATTCAAAAGATGCAGAAGAGGATGCAGAAAAGTATTACAGGGCTGGAAATTAAGTGATGGTTTCTTTGTATTCCAAACTGCTAGGCAGGACAATAGTTCAGGTCAACAACACTGTAGCTAAAGAAAAAAATGCAGCTGTGTGACTTCCAAAGCCACATCTGTGATGGAAAAAAGACTGTATCATCACTTGATTTTACCACTTGGTTGTATGCCATGTGAAAAGCTATCTCATTTTGTTTATTTCAAATCTGTTAACTAAAAGCTTCTTTTATAGGTCCTAGTTTTTTCTTTTCGCTATTCTATTGTAAAAAAAAATAATAGTAGTTTTTCATTTATTTCCCACATATCAGTTGTAATTTTGAAATTTTTAACTTGTTAGATATTATTCCCATCACTCATTTCTTTTCCATATTGAAGAGTCCTAACTTTTAGAAAATCCTGATATGCATGCTGTTTTGCAATTATTAACCATTTTCTTGATTTCTGTTTGGTTTCTCTTGTTTTTTGAATGGCATTAGCCTGTTTTACTGAGTGGTTGAAATACGGGATCACTGAATTTTTGAAATAGCATAATGACACTTTTAATTGTTTTTTCTCTTATTACCTAATACATTTTAAAACATGCCATATTTGTTTATATTGGTTTTGGTCCCTACCTAGCAGATGTTTAGTTAGAAATAGCAACTCAAAAATATTCTCCATGAGGAATAAATTTATTCTGAGTTCAAGGAGCAGGTGCCTTTTGGGTAGGTTTTGCTTTTGCCCATTACCTTGTATTTTTTCCATTTCAACCACAGCTGCAATTCATGCAGTAACGATCCACTGATTGCTTTTCAAGTAGTCACAATTTGGTCTTCTAGATTATCTTTGGCTATATCAGACAATTTCCCCCCTAAAAAATGCCTAGCAGTACTCTTTACACTGAGAAACCTTATAAAGTAGCCCTGTACTTTTTTCCTATTCTCAAATCTATCTTTAAGATCATGTAGTTATAAGTTTGATGAAATATTTTTGATTTTTATCAAAATCTTATTGGAAATCCAAATGACAAAATCATATTACCTTTATTCAAAGGCTTATTCAGTCCTTCAAGAAAACCTAGATTAACCTCCTATATAATTAGGTTTACTCTTAACTTGCATACCTAGGAATTGCCCACTTGATTTTGCTGTTTGTGGCAGCTTCTAGATGTTTTCTAAGAATATTTTCAAAATAGAATGTGTAGGTTTTGGACCCCAGGTTCTTAAAGTACTTAGCAAAACAGGATTTTCAAAGCTGAATATTAAAGTTGAGATTCTAAATCGCTTATATTTAAGGTTCCAGGTTATTGAGAAATTATGACTTGGAAGCTTCTGCAGCTTTTATTTTAGCATCTTCTGTTTAGAGTACATTTATATATGGAGAGGATTGATTTCAAGAAAGCAATGAGGTCTAACAACTTCTGGACTGGAAAAAAAATCAATGCTTTACTAATATTAAGGTATTTTCTTAGGGACAGATAGGGAATCAATTACAGAGGCAGGAAAGTATATTTGTTTATGGATGCATCATCATTTCTTTCTCATGGAACAGAATTTTGCTTTTAGTATACTAAGCTCAAGAAACAGGTATTCTTCTACTGTACTGTTCTTATATACAAAATATTTGGCTTTGACTCTATATCAGTGCATATACAAAGAGCTTTCTTATCAATAAATGAACTGCAGTTTCATGTCCATTATTACTGGATCCATATGGCTATTCCTCTTTCCTGTGTTCATTGTGTACTTATCCTTTATCAATTTCAAAAAAGTGTAAGACAGACTTTTACTCATCCATAAATTTTCCATTGTGAATAACTACATATATCAAGCCACCCAGAAGTATCAAGTTATTTATTCCACTTCTCTCAAAAATGTTTTAATCTTATCTTTTCTTTAGTTCATCTGTCTCTTGGCCTTCAATTCCAAAACATCATCTATTTTATTTTTATTCACGTTGTTTCTGTCAACATTTGGATGAGAGTGTTTATCACCTCTTGTAGACGTTAAGGTTCCTGAGGCAGCAAATTTCAGCTGGTGTTTGTTCAGCAGCAAGAAGTTCAGATCCTTATCACCCATAAATTCTTTAGTTCCACTGTAATCTGGGAACAAGAGCAGTGATATAGCAAGGGTGGAAGCTGGAAATGGAATGTTGAGCTGAATACAGACATAACTCTTTTACCTAAAATTTGGATGTGTCTGTTACAGGACTACTTGTCAAATCCCCTTAGTCAAACAAGAGATTCAAAATAACTAGGAGCAGACAGGCATATGGTGATCATACTGAGTTACTACTTCTTTGGCACTGCCATCATGGAGGTTTTCTGTACCAACACTGAAGTGAGATTAGAAGCAAATTTCCTGTAAAGTAGTCATCTACTGCTACCCCTGTTTACATTTCACATTTCCATGTCAAATATGAACTTGTGACCTTGAAATGAAATGCTCAGACTTTCATGTTAATTCCTTGAACCAAGGACATTTACCACCATACTCTTATTAAAAGGTCTGCCAAGAATGGGGTGCTTCTGATCAGTACCAGGAACCATGCAGCCTGCACCATCAACAGGAACTGCACAAGGTGCAAAAAGACAGATTGACCATCACAACCCCTCACATTCAGGATAAATCCTTTCAAGCAGTGATAATGTCTGTCATAAAATGCCTCAAAAATAAGGAGAGTCTTTTCACTTTCAGAGGCCAAAAGTTTTCTTTTCCACAGAAACACATCATAGGAGCATCTTCCTGGCTGTCAGAATCATGTGGAACTCTACCATATACCAAATACTCTTGCCACTCACTTAAATCAAGATGTTTCTGTCATCTGATCCATTTTATCAAAAGATATTCTTCCTTTCTAAAATATAACTTGACAACAGACAGTTTGAGTTCAAGTGTAAACTGCTGTCCAAAGTCACTCACCTTTCAATTGACACACTGCATCTTAGCATGTACACATTAAAACTATTATTTCATTGACCTGACAGTTGAGAATCCAGTGTGGAGGTTGAACATTCAAGATAGCCTAAGATTTTGCCCCTTTTTCTTTTAGGGATAAAGCTTGGATAGCATAAGGTCATGTATGGTGGATTTATGTTCTGTGTTTCATGTAATGTCTATATTTTTTGTGGGTTTATTTTTTCACACCTAGATCTTTGGAACTTCCTTTTCATGCAAGCTAAATAAAGTGTGAGCAATGAAGTAATATTAGAGTCACCTAACCTTAAATTTGGTTAGATTTGAAAGAAATAGAACAGAGTCAGCAAAGGTTTTCTTATGTACATCATGACCACAGCTTTCTCCAATGCCTTCTGAGCTCTGACAATATTTTGTGTGGGTACAGGCAAATCAGGCAAAAAGTAATTGATTCCTGTAAGTAGGCACATAACTGTTTTCATCTGCAGCCATTTGCACTCTTCCTGCAATCTATAATCTATATCAGAAAAATTAAAATCCTGCTCCAGAAGTGAGGAAGTTGTAGCAGCTTTTCATTAGAAAAGTACAGTCCAAAACTTCCTGCAAAACAAATGAAATACTTTCAAAAATTCATGTCGAATTGACAAGACAAAAACCTAGGCATACCAGTGGGAAAATGCTTTTGTATGAGTGATCCAGTATTGTTATTCACAATATCAGCAAAAAAAAAAATAGCATAACCTGAATAATATAAAGAAACACAATAAGAACCATATAAATAACTTTTAGTTATGTCCATTTTCCACTGGAATTTTTTTCTGTATTTCCTAAACTACCCCAATTTCATATCACATTTAGCTTATGTTTGTATTAACTTTAGGGGCTAGTCATAAAATACTGCAATTTTAGTTCATGAAATTTACAATAAAGATTGTAATACCCCACTGAAAAATCTGACCTGTATCACTATGTACTTCATTTTGTGATGCATTTCTAAAAATTTCTGTGTAATCACATCTGTCCTGTGGTATTTATTGTCTACTCTACTACCCTTCCATTGCTCTTCATGCCTCCTATAATTCTCTTTCCTCCCTTATAAGTCTTTACTTTGTAACACTGAAATCAGAAATCTTGCTTTTAAAGTAAGCAATTACTTAGGGAAATAATATCATTTTCTCTGTGACCTCAGACACTAGGGTCTTGGACAATATAAATGCTAAAAACCAGCAAGATTTTTTAAGTTATAATAAAAAGTTATTTGAATTTTGGAATATCATGCAGGAAAAAAAAAGGTAAGAATTCAGCTGTGATAAAGTCCAATCTAAATGTTTGCCCCAGGGTACAAAAATGAAGATTAGTACATCTGGCATCAGACACCACTGAAAAGTATTTCCATTTTTTCAGAGAGAGAAATTCTTAAATTCCCTGGATATTCTTAACTGAGTTATTATATTTCAGTGCTCCAAGTATTCAGTGCAAAAAGAGGGCCTTTGAGGGTAGGGAAAGAAAAAAAAGGATCAATAAAGCAGGATACAAAGTGAAAAAATGTATAAGTCATGTTTTCAGGATCCCTCATCCCCACAAATCTTGACTGAAAACAGGAATGCTGTTTTATTAAAAAATAATCATTAAACAAATAGTAAAAATTCATTGAAACTTCTAATGGTATTAGAATTTCTAGTGGGATTATGATCAAGAAATAGCTGAAGTGGGAGATCCCCATGTAACATCCTGCTCTGAAGTCTATTTTGCATATCCATGATAAAATGCTTTGATCAGTTAGTTATTGATTAATCCTTGCAGATTTTGGTGAGAAGTTCTATCAAAGAACTGTCCTTCTGATACTGTTTCCATCAAACTCAACAAAATTGATTTCACAATATTCTGAGGAAATCACTAAAAAAATTTTGTCAAAAAATGCAATGAGTCTTACAGAAAAAGTAAAAAAACCCCTATTGATAAAAACATATGAAATAGTCATTTGTAAAGGACAAAATATCAAATAAGCATTAGAGGCCTTTTTCTTTTAGCAGTAAATGGGATTGAATATGTTTATGTGGTGTTGGTCTCTGATACACTTATATAGCCTGAGTTTCTGTTTCACATACAAGATTTGAGAGTTTTACTTTATATTTAGTTTCCTTATCTCAGAAAATCACCTGCTATACTTGCAGTTATATAACCCATTTAGCCAAAACTTAAGGTATACTTTGGCATCCTGCATTAAAAAACCTGCTAAAAACAAGTCAGAAAGAACAGTAACATAATTATTTTTACTGTTACCAATATCATATGCAAGAGACTTGTTTTTCAGAGCTGATAATTCATTTTTATCATAAAGAAATATATTTTCAAGTTTTCTTCTTTTAAATAGTTGGAGCAGCCAGAGATTTAAAAGATTTTGATCTCAATTACTATTCTCCATGTTACCATTTCTCAGATGAAAATTTGAAACTATCTGGAAAATACAAGTTTGATTTTTAGAAAAGGTAATATGATTTGCAAGTAGTACAGGTTATGAGCTATGTTTACTTCTTTTTGAGAAATCCAAATGTGGTTTATATGACATAATCAGGATCATACACTTTTTCACTTCAAGCATTGTTTTTGATCAATAGACCTACACTACCAGAAACAAAATAGTTTTAATAAGAGTGAGCTTTATTTTTCAAACACAAGCAATATTTGATTTTTGCCCAACTCAAATCCAATAATGAAGCTGACTGTTAGATGTTTGTGCTTGAGACTTCAAAACAGGACTGAATTTTAATTGTAGGTGCTTTGTACCCAGATCGGTTCCAGAAAATAAAGGGAAGAATTGCTTTTAAATCAAGGATATAATTCAGATTTAAAGAAACAATGCATAATCTTAAGAATAAAGTAGAGAGCAATCCAATTTGTTTCAAGACAGTTAATGTGGTAGGTAAAGTTGTGTGTAAGAACTGCAGAATATCTCATAATTATGTTGACATTGTTAGCCTGACAAATGTATTAAGACAGAGCCATTCCTGCCCAGAATTCTAGCAGAAAATGTAGCAGTTCTGATATATGAGCAGTTCACTTATTTACGTGTACCTGTAAAGAGCTTTCCATTGAGATCACCAGATATTCAGGCATTGAACATGCATGATGACAAAGTCCACTATGGTGGGAGTTCCTGTGGACCCTGATTTTATTCAGCTTTGGCTACGAATCTATCACCTTCCAAGGTCTTTGTGCCCTGTGATCCTCTAGGAGTGCTAATCCCAATGTCCATTTTTGCTTTGAGGGTATCTCAGCTGGATGAGTATATTTCTGCAGGTACTAAATGCCTATCAGCTCTGTTGCATGTACTTCCAGAACAGACCAGATTACGAGACAGATAGTGTGGAAATTCTGTTGGATCTTTGGAACTTCCTTGGTGGACTTGTGAGGAGTTTCAAGAATACAAAATGCTATATGGAATTGTGAAACCCACAGAAGAAGTCTGCCAAACTCACAAGCCAAATGTTCTAGCTTTTGAAGACTCTCTCCACCTAAGTATAAATGATACATTTGCCACATATATAGAAGTAGTATAGACTCCAAACAAAAAACTAAATCAATCAACTAAAAATCAATTTCAGAACAATATAAGATGATAGAAAGCATTGTTAAGACAAAAAAAATCAATCTTGAATATAAAATATTATCTAAAATAATTATCAAAATTTTTTTGAATGTTTTAACACTTCAACTGAGGACTAAAACAAATACCACAAAACCTCTCTGAACTTGCTTTCAGATTCAGGCTGACAATATTTATCTTGTAAATACCATATCTTACCATAATTTTTTTTCCTCTGTTTGTGGTGAGGCACATGTGAAAATTGCATAGTATAGTGGTATACAATCTGAATTGAGTCATGGACAATAAAGTAGAGTAAGTAGGGTTCAACAAGAAAATTCTACTTTTTTTTCCTGTCCACCCTCACTTCATGTTTGAATTTTATGACAGTCTGGGAAAGACAGACTTGTTTGCAGCAAGTTTGTTGTGAGCTATGGTGTCATTATTTTCTGAGATGTCATTTGTTGATAAAGCCTATTAATTCCTTTGAGAAAGAATGATTGACTCCTGTGCGCTTTCATTACATGTGCCTGAGCTTGAGCATTGTAAATGTCCTTGTCTACTTTTGCCTTCTGTGTCAACTTGGGATAACAACCATGGCTTTTACCACCAATTTGGATTCATAGATGTGCAATTCCCCAATTCATTCATGTGGTTAATATATTCGTCCTACAACACTGTATTTCAGTTTCAGGACAGTGATGGTTGGAGGGGAACAGTTGCCATAAGTAAAAGTAATGAACCATTTACCAGCTATACTGCATCCTGTTGTAAAGTATCTTATGGTGTCTCTCTCCATCCCCATCCATCTGTAGCAATAATCATGTGAGACAGTCTTTGAAATAGTGGCACACCAAGGGACAACAGCAGGCATTTTAGATCCAGTTCAAGTTCCCACACCGTTTCTGACACTGGCCTCATTAATACAACTGTGTCACACCTGGGTCATAAAGATGGAGTGTCCGCAGATGTTCTGGTTCCTTGGTGGGCATAAAATACAGGAGTGAAGGCAAAATAACACATTCTGGTTGTGATGAGGAATACAATAACCCATCACCATAGCAAAGAGCACATTTTATTTGAAAAATACGAATAAAAGATTTTGTCCCTTTTGTTTATTAAAAGAAAATGTAACAATTTTCTATCAGTAACACTTGCATAAGGAGGTATACTTTACATTACTCTTTTGTTAAAAAAAATATATATATTTTTGGAGACTTTGGAAAAATAAGAATGGCCCAAAACTTCTAACACACTTCTAATGTTCCTTAGAATGCACTGTGCCATTTATATGTACTGCAAGTACAAGATCTTAGCACTTTATAATCCACAAAGTAACGCTAGGCAGCATCATTTCATATCCTTCTTTGCATTCAGAATATTCCCTTAGTTACCCTTGTGTGAGTTTATGAGTTTGGTTAATTCCAGACAGGTCCAATACTTATATTTTTTAAAGGATAATTTAAAAAAATTTTTAGACCACAAAAATTTTGTAATTCCTCTTAAATACCATAAATAATACTCTCCCATAGATATTTTCTTTCAGTATTCACAATTTAAACAATTGCATCAATTAGAATTAAAACTCAAAAATGTTTGCAGTTATTTTAGTTTTCTAAAAAAATGCAAAAAAATAAAGTGCATAACAGAGTGAAGTTACTTTCAAATTTTACAGTATTCTATGTGTATGTAATAAAAGGTAACACTGATAAACAAATTAATTTGTTTTCAATGTATGAATCTTAATCTAACGCCAGCTGAATTCAAGCTCTTTCTTGTCTTTAAAGTGCGTTAAACTACATTTTTGACAGGTTTTAGTTTGACAATTAAGTTTCACATTTTTCAATTCTTATACTGACCATTTTTTCAGATTATTTTGACTTGTTAAGATTATAGCATACCAAGTGCCCTCACCATTACAAGCAAAACAGTTTTTTTGAAGGAATGCAGCTAATTATTTTGGTGGAAATGTACTATTAGTTGAATGGTTGCTGTAGAAATCAAATTGTAAATAGAAAAGCCCTTAAGTATCACTTTGCATGTGCCATTTAACTTTACTCAGTATTTTCAGTTTAAGTCAAACTGGCAGTTTTCAGCATTTAGTTGTTAAGCAGCAACAGGATTACTATTTAGGCTAATAGGAAAATATTTGAGAATATGAGTACATAAAAGATCCATGAAAGCTTTAAGCATAGTATATATAATCAGACTTAACCATAAACTGAGAAAAAGTTTCCAACAATACTTTCACTGAATATATGGTGTGTTTAAATCAGCAATGCTACAAAAATGATTGTGCCATCCAGTGTTAATTTTCTTTTACTTCAACATAGAATCTAGGTCAACAGAAAATTTCTCAAAAATAGTTTAAATTTGGTTTGAGGATATAAAGGACTAAAGGAAAAAAAAAAGAGATTGGGTTAATAAAATTTTAAACTTGTTATTTCTGCACTGTGAGGCCTTCTTCTGTGGCCCTGAAGATTTAACATTCTGTTATTTGTCATGCAAACAACACGACACTGTGATGTGTATTTGAATAGAACACAGTAAGCACAGCAAGCATGCAGACATATCATGATAGAAAAGCACATCTGGTGATCACTGTGGGTAGGACGCACCAAACAGGACACACTGCAGCATCACAGAAGCAGCGTCTCAACAACCCTGCAGAGTTTCAAAGGATTCAGGTCTCCTGGGGTATGATGCATGTGCTGTATAGCAGCAAAGACAGCACCAGGAATGGCAAAAAGGGAAATATTATTTCTCTGAGTTATTATTAACTTAAACTGACCATTAGCATAAGGAATGACTATTTGCTTGTGTCACTGCACTTCTGTTGCCTGTAAGCCTGAACGTTCTGTGATGTAAATCAAAAAAAACAATGGCACAAACACTGCTTTAAACACAAAATACAATTGATTTTCCCTGCTTTGGTGTAGGGCCAGAGGGAATAGACATAAAGATAACTAATACCCAGTTCTCAAAACTATAATACAACAATGAATGCAATTTTCATGCAGCTGTGATACAAAGTATTATGGTAGTACTAATGCTGAAAGATTTTGCTTTTAACACGCTACTCATACAGTATAAAAATTTAGATGTTGGCATAAAGCAAGTGTGACTTAAATAAAAAGAAAATTGCTCCTAATAAAATCACACAATACTAGCTGCTTTATTTGGGACAAAACTGAAACATATCCTAGTTCTACCCCCAAAAAAGACAATAAAAGACAACAATTCTCAGCTTGCGTGTAACTCTTACTGCATCTAACTTCACTCTACAGTAAGAATGCCTCCTTAAATGCTTTTCTAAAAGATTCTGTATTTCATAAAAAGCATATAAAAAAATTAACACAAATTATTATACTACTTTCAAATCATCAGCAGAATATCTTAGGGTTCAGGTATAAATTTTCATGTGGGTTCAGATTCTGAAAGAAAGAAGAGTAATTACAAATTTTAAACAAAATAGTGTAGGAAAAAAAATCCTGGAACTACAGTAAAACTAATACTTTTCAGAGTGTAAAAGTTGCTTACAGAGCTGCTTGCTATTTTTTCCAGAAGGCTGTTTAAACCATAAGCAGTCAACTACATCTCAGGAGAAAAAAAAATCTCTTCAAAGTAAACTGATCAGAAATTTCAGTCATGTCTAGGACCTATCCAACCATAGAGTAAAGAAAAGAAGGCTTAATTATCTAGTTCACCTGTGTGGCTCACAGTAGATCAGCAATATAGACTCTTCTTTACTAAGCTGAATATAAGTGGCACCTAAAATGCAGAGGGAGGAATCTAGTGCAGCATACAAATCTGTATCACTCTGCACTCCAAACCGCAGAGTAAGAAAAAAAGTACACAGCTTATACTCTGGATGGTTTTCCAATCAAATGCATACTGAAAGAAGTCAACTTGCCTAAAATGGAGCTAGAATTAGGAGCAGAGGACTGTTGATAATGATTGTGAGTATTATAGGTCATAATCTCTCATGAGATGAGTTCCTGGTCCTCTCACAGTATTATCACCAGAAAGACAAAGAAAAGGTTAAAATTCCAAAAGGAAAAGAAAAATCCAAGTCTGCAAGATGAGGTGCTAATCAGGCTGCTATGTTAAGCAGAACTGTTTAGCAGTTCTGCTGCTGCAATGCTAAAAAAAGAAAAAAAAATAATTGCTGGATTAGGTGTTAAGCAGCTTGCTATGTTAAGGAGAACTATCATTTCTGCAATGCTCCAAAGTTACTAATGTAAGAAATCAATTTACTTAATCCATAGGAACCACAGTAATGGTATATTTCTTTCACTGACTTAAAATGCTCTTGTTTCCATGATGCTTGAAATAGGGAAAAACCATCTTGTTCTGCTGAGGTGGCAAATGCTCTAAGAGAAATAAATATCAGTAGATTGAATTTAAATGAAAAATGCATCATCATCTTATTCTCCTTGCTTCAATTTTCACAATCCCAATGTCTTACCAGCAGCTCTATTTTGCTTTTAGTCACACACAGAAATAGAAAAACATTGTGATTAAGAACTCTGGGTTTTAAACAGACTGTTCTAGCTTCTGGACTCAGACCAGCAAAAGATTTAAAAATCTTCAGCTCTTGACATAAGTGAAGCACAGTGAACCAAAAAACCATGTAGTTTAATGGTGCTGCCATTGTTGTTTTTATTGAAAAAGCCTATGCTTCATCTGCTTTGCTGCATAAAGAGTACTTTGGGCCTATTCCATTTAGATGAATGATGTTCCCATGAAAAGACAAAAAGAAAAAGCACAATACTGGAAACAACAGTTCCTCTAGCACTCAGTAACAGAGCAGGTCTGGGGTTATGGGCTAGAGCTGTGTTTGAGCTACAGATAATGATGCCCTCCATCTGTTAGCTGGTTATGGATGACAAGATTATGAAGGACATAATGAAATGACAGCTTCTCAATGCAACCTGCTAAGCCAATAAGATTAAATCGTTAAAGGACCATTTATTTAAGAGGACAGGTGTGGCTTATCACCTCTATAAAGAAAACAGACTGGTAGCACTTCTCACACTGATAGTAAACGTCATTGTCTACCTCATGTTGGGATCACAAGGCCTAGAGCACAGCTAGAAATGCAACATCACAACCACCTGCAAGAGATTTGACCCTTTTTTAGCTCTCTTCTCAAACAGACATGACCATAAACTTACTGCAGCTTGGAGCTGTTACGCATATTGCAATAAAAATGTCATTTCTTGGCTTTACTTTAGGTATTGTTGCAGATAAGGTACCAGACACTTTAATGAGCAATTAAAAAGAAATACACAAGGGACAATAGATTCTTTTTTCTGTATTTTCCAAAATTTGACTTTCTTTCAATTGGAGAACCCAGTTTCAAATATGAAAAGGGCACTTGTTCTACAGTAACTGCATACAACTTACTCAGTTCCAAGTACTGTATTCACTTTTTTTTTTTTGTTACCATTGCTGTCATTATCTGTCCAGTAGTTTAGGAACTTCTCTGTTCTGGGAATTACAACTAAGTTGTTCCTTCTGGTTCTATTTCCCCATAGAGTTCAGCTAGCTTCTTGAACTCAGGTCCCCAGTCTCCAAGGTAATTATAATCCTGGTCAGAGTGTGTCGTTGCTGAATCCAGAGAGCTGATAGACCCAGCTTCTGATCTATGACCCTCATAGGCATATGTCTGCAGGGAGTCATATGGGGGCACACTGGGGTCCAGATCAGCCTCTGCCAGTCTTTGATTAAGGAACTCCTGAACATCTATACTGTCAAGGCTTGAGGAGGGATGATGCCTGGACAGAGGCTTCACTTCAGGCCGAACATCCCTCCGGTATTTTAGCTCTTCAGCAGCAGATGGATTCCGCAGTGCTGTGATGTCAAATGCTTCTGTGTCTTCCTCTCCACCTCCCTCATCATCGTATGTCACAACATTTTCCCGGACATCTTCTTCTGAAATGATCAAAGGCTCCTTCTTGCTACGTCTTAGGGTGATGAAAAGGACCACAATTGCTAAAGAGAAAACTGCAGATATTAGAGTAGGTTTAAAGTTTACATCTGAGTATGTTACAGAAATAGCAGACACTAAGTCAAAAATACAGAGGTGTAATATTTTCAGGCTGGTATTTTCAGTACTGGTATTTGGGATCATCTGCTACTTAGTTTATTAGGGATCTCATAAAGGAGATAAATGGAGATAACATTCTTTCAGGTAAATGAAAAATGAGCAACTAAAATTAGCATTTTTCAGAAGCATAATCCAGGGCTTTCAGTGCTTCGTTAAAACCAATGTTTAGCATATAAATTTAATTATTATGGAAAACATTTCTTTTTTTCTTATGAATATTCAATTTTGTAATAAAATACAAAATTACAAGATAAATGTATAACTATATATTTTAAAATAGCCTTCTGACAAGAAAATACTGAAGCAAGCTGTAAAGAAAGTAGGTCTTAGAAAATGTAGTCTTTGGGGAAAAAGTCCTCAAAATATCCTCTCAGTTACACTGCAATTGCTATTATCTCTTGCCATCTCTGTGCAGAAAATCACATGAGTAGCACAGTCATGCACGCAGCAAGTTGTGTCTCTGACAGGGAAAAAAAAAAACCAAAACCAACCACAATATTAACTAATGGTAACATTGGAATTGACCTGGAAAAAAAAAAAAAAACCTAAAAAGAGTCAAGAGGAAACACACTTGTAAAGGCATTAATCTTAAGAGTCTGCTTATAGTCTCCTATGTCCCTTGTCCCTGTGGATTGTGTTGTGCATTGCTATTAGTTTATCCCACAAAGGTAATTAAGAAATGGCTTTTGTAGAGTGCTAATGATGCTTCTTACAGCATAATGCATTTCAAAAACCTTTGCCCATCTATTTTCTATAATTTTTCACTCTGTTCAAGACATGGTATTAGAGTCCTCTCTTTTTGAAATCTTTCCAAATTATGGAAAAAAAAAAAGATCTCCAGTGCTAATTACTTGATGGCCTCTGAAAAAATTTTCTACTGGATTCCAGATATTCTAAAATGTACTTTAAAGGCACTTTTCCCCTATGAACTCTAGCTAAACCTTTACCTTCTAATCACAGCTTTGTGTGTCTAATTGCCTTCTACTACAGGGCAACCACTGTTTCAAAAGCATGCCATACTGAAACCTTGTGCCCTGCCAGATTCCAAGAGGCATTGGAGGGACAGCACTATTTAGTATTGCAAATGGCTCACCAAGAAGGATGACAATGCAGAGCAGGATGGCAATTAAAGCTCCCGTGCTCAAGCCAGCTGAGGAGAGGAAAGCTTCAGCATGGCAAGTTCTCACTCGTCCGTCCCTCTCGCAGGCACAAACCCGGATGGTGAGGGTGCTGCTGCTGCTGAGAGGGGGCACGCCACCATCAGAAATCAAAACGGGAAGGTAATAGATATCTTGAGTGGTTCGACTGTATCTCCTTCGTCTTGTCAGAATACTGGCCGTATTATCTACAATATCAGAACAAGAATAACAATTCAGTGAAGTAAAACATGAAAAAAACAAAAGTTATTTACTGTTTGTTTCCCATCAAATGGAAGCATGGGGATTCCAAAAACTAGCAAGCCCTAATCTATGAAAATGCACAGTCTAGAATTAAAATTTTCCAGGAAGCCTTCTGGTCAGTAGATGAAAAATGGGAGGAGTTGAATAGTAACTAACATTATATAAATAAGAGTACTTAAAACTCTTGTATTTTTATTGGAATCAAGAGAATTTTGACAAACATTTTGGGCCCAATTTGCAAGTCTTTTCATCCTATGCTATGCTGTTGGTAGCATATGAACCCTTGTCAAATTGAATATCTGGAATTATGAGGATAACTATAGTAAAATTTTTGCACAACGCAAAATCCAAAATCCTCTTGACACTCAGTAGAATATTAAAACTCATTTAGCAAAAACTAAAATGAGACTTTCATGTTTTAGTGTTTATTAAAGGTTTTAAAGTTTTAGTGAGCTTTCAGAAAACATCTGAAAGGACAGTGACCAAAGACACGTGATTTGAAGAGGTCTGGAGGAAGAGGAAGGCAAAGGAAGGCAAAGGAAGAGGAAAAGAGTGGATATTACATGTTCTAAACTATTAGAGTTTAAAGATAAATAAGAAAGGGGGAGATAGTGACATAAGACATTTTCACCCTTCCGTTAACTATGGGTCCATTTGGCATAGGCAAGGAAAACGTTGTGCTTTATTACACACATATTGCAACAGCATTTGTAGGCACTAAGGAGAGTAGGAAGTTGCCACACATATTCCTTCAGGTCCAAGAAATTAAGAGGCATAAAGAGTATGCAGGGGAAGGAATGTTGCAGCAATAAATAGTTATATGTGTATATAATATATATATATATATATATATATATATTATATATATTCATATGTGTAAAATTTATTTTCAGTTTGTTGCCACCACTATTTAATTACTAGCCTCTGAAAAAAAGTCCAAAATAAATAAAAAAAAATAAATGGAACAGTGAGAATTTGAAGCACAAGCAACAAGCAGTTGTAGAGAGAGAGAGATGGAGCCTGATAGATGCAAAGAGACTTTAGAAGAGCTTTCTTCTTGTATTCCTTGTCACATGGTTTCCAAATTGTGGGGTTATGAGATTGGAGTATTTTAGCAAACAATAGAAGGGTGATAAGTATTGAATACCTCTGCCAGGTTCATCTCCCTATTACGAACCAACAAACAAGAAAATTTCTTATTTTTCCTTACCAGTGTAGTTACACTATTAAATATCTTTATCATAATCTATGGAAAAATGAAATCCATGTAACTCTGTGAAAATCTAGTGCAAAAAAACAGCCAGTGTGGCATATATTTGCCCATTAGACTGCTGCACACACATTTGAGTGAAAGAGTTAGGTTTTTTTTTAAACTGGATACAAGATCTGTTTCAGGTGGTTACTCTTCATGGTATACTTTCTGTCAAGCTCTGTGCAAAATTTTAAAACATTTATTTTAACCCACTTTTGCCAACATTTTATTTTGCATGGCATTTGACAGTGACATTTAGAAAAACTGCCAATATCATCCCACATCAGCATAATATCACAATATATTTGGTAACAGGCTTCACACAAGAAATACATATATTAGCTGGGAAGTGATACAATTGCTGATAAACCAAGAACTCAGCACTGAAGTTCTTTAGCTTTACTTCTGTACATAAGCAACACCCACAACACACCTCCACACTCCCCCCTATTTTTGAAATATGGAATATCCAGCATGGTGAGTTTGTCATAAATTCATTAAGTGTTGTTCTTTTCACTTGGAGTGGGTGCAATATAAGGTATTTATTTATTTACTTATTTGCTGTAGGCCTTGGAGTCCTGCTTCTACTTGTTTATATCAAGTTTAGCTGTTTACATCAAGTCTACTTCTACAATGTTGTATTTTGATGACTGATGACACCAGTCACTTATTACACTGTTATATATACTGTTATACTTTATTCATTCAAGTTACAGAACCTTACTGTAATGAGGTGATAATTCTTTAATCTGAAAAATTTCGAGAGAACATAAGACCATAATGCTGTGGAAGACTATAAAATGTCCGTGATATAACATACTTTGCAAAGTTGTTACATATACATCCTGCCCCCAAAATATTTTGTGTTTTGTTGTTCTGGGCCAACTAGAACTCTCACATAACACTCAAGCACAGTCACTGTTATTAACATACACCAACAACCCCTCTCAGGCAGTATGGACAAGAGTGCACCAGGATTTTTTTTCCTGCCTCAACATTATTCCAACAGTCTGCAGATCCTTAAGCATTCCTAAATAGCCTCATGCAGGCACCATGACACACTGTGGCATGTAAATTCCTTTTGCAATATGATAACAGTATGCTGTTGAGCTGCACTACAACTTTCACATTATTTTGTAAATTCAAAAGAGAAAAACCCATTGATAATGAAGTCTGGGGTCCATTGGGTTCTACACAGAGTCAAGAGGAGGTGCATGGCTGAGCTCTGTGCTTGTTGCCCTTGACTAAAATTTTAAAAAGAGTGAATGATCCAGTGCAGACCTCCAGTATCAGTGATGAAAATGCTTGCTGGCAACAAAAACATCGGAGACTGACATAATGAAGAAAAACTGAAGATTCCTGATCAGGGATCTTGCAGTAATTTTAGCGCAGAGGCTATTGGCAAAGATATGAAGGAAAGAACATTGAGATGTGAGAATGTATGCTACAAGGGTAAATGTGGACAGATGGGAGGAAAATTATGAGGAAAAAATATTAAAGTTAAGAGAAAAAGGAAAGAAGAGAAAAAAAAATGAAGGAATGAGAAAATTATACAATTCAATGTTACAGTGAAAAAAATGTGAAAAAAGCTATAATTAAACCTTGCTTATCTGGGAGGAAGGACTTGTCAAACAAAGAACTGATATTTTTATATTGTAAAGAATAAATACACATTTAAAAAATAGACTTTTCTTCTTTCAGTATTGTATATTTTTCACTCAATATTAAATTGTTTTTCTTGTACTTTTAACATTATACAACTAACTATAAGATACAATGAAATATTGGTATAAGACAAAATTAAGGAAAAAGGGAACCAGTACAAAATTTTTAATTTCAAAGAACTGCCATGGTGAATTTTTGTTTTTTATATTCTCTTGGGTAGTAAATAGATTTCTGTAGAAACAGATGTTGCATGACATACCCAGAAGTTTCTGTAATAACATACCCCATGATAAACATTCTCAAAGAAACAGTGTAAAGTTTTTCCTTCAATGAAATTTTAAAAATTTTGACTCAAATAAAGTATATAAGTAAAATACTGGAAAGTATCTGAACTCTCACATACTATTTTTGTCTCATTAAATTTCTTAAAACATTTTACAAAGAAGATATCTAACATCTTTTCAAAAAAGGAAACTGTGTCTGATTTTCAAAATGTCACTGAGAATCAAGTATAGCAGAAAATTACCAAAAAAAATCATATTGCCATAACTCAGCGATTACATCTCTGATGCTCTATTCAGAACTCCATTCTTGAGGACAATCATATGCAAAGGTATGCCAACATAATGAATGGAGAGAAAAAAAGTTTCTTGCAGCCAAACTGCAATATTGACTGCATCCTGAAAACCATCCAACATGCTGGTGTTCTGAGCTTTCAAATTTTAATTGCTTTTGTTCCTTGTCAAAAACCATTATAGAAATGTGTTGAGAGAAGAGCTAGAAAGACAGTAACTTTTAAGAGCTTTGCACAGAGCAAAAAAATCTCTCCATCTGTAAAAGCTATAGGAAGCCAAGTATAGAGTCTGACACTGATGACCTAGAAAAGAGTTTATTGAAAAGGGGAAAAAAGTTATATCAACAGCAGTAGTTTGAAAGGGAGCCAGGGGGTTATGCAGTGAGAAATTTCTTTGGTATCTGAAAAAAGATACAGCAAATAGTTGGGGAAGGCAAGCATATAGGATAGCAGCAATAGAAATAGGATGAGGAGCACCACAGATCTCATTCTTCTAGACCTGGAAGGAAAGATTTTTTTATCTCAATAGATTTAAATGGTGAACTTCACCCCTGAGGAGTATGATAAGAACTAGGACTCACTGGAGGTTACAGGATTGACGGCTAAGGAAAATTAACAACTCCCACATAGGGAAAAAATATTTATCTGATAGCTTGTGTTATACATTTCTCCATTTAATGATCTAAACTTTCTAATGATCTAAACTTACTCCTGTTTGGGCTGCTATTTGCAAATATATCAACTAGAAGTTAAGCTTTTTCTTAAGTGAATTTGAGGTTACCCATGGGAAATGCTACAAGGCTGTAACACAGCAACTCTTCACACTCTGAAGATGTCATAGTTTACTAATCCAGGCTGTACACTTATACAAGGCTGTTATCACAGTCTTTTTTCCATCATCTCTGCCTTTTTACATTGAGCTTCTAAGCTAAATAAAGAAATGAGGGCATAGGAAAATCAAGGAAACAGAGATACAATGGTAAGGCCATGGAAGCTGACTGCTGGAGTGCATTGGAGGATGCTCATTTATTATTCACAATTTGAGAATTCCTTTGACACATTACGCATTAAATGCAGACACGAGAGAAATGGAGGTAAAAGAAGTAAAATCCTGTTTATATCTTAAGGCATGTTTCAATTTTCAGTTCTGCTTGTGTCAGCAGTTCAACTACTATAAATTTTCTGAGAAGTCATAAACTAATTAAAACCAAAGAAGATATATTGGAATTATTTGCATTTCTTACATTTCTAAAGTTGGAGCTGTTAATTTGTTTATGTGAACTACACTATATGCATTTCTGTTTCATTTCTTTATTGATAGCTCTTGTAAATATTTTTTCTCTTTTGCTGTCTTCAAAGCCATTGCCAATGGGCAAGAAGCTATTGTAAGTTTCTAGTTCAGTGGGTAGCAAAAACGAAAAGTAACATAGAACTCAGTTTTGATCTGAAAATATAGTTATTTGCTTATAGTTGGTTTTTGAATCACCAACAAGTTGCAGTCCAGAAAAGAAATGCAGAACCTCTACACTATGCACTAAAATAACTTTATGATCAATCTTAGAGCTAAATTTTTTAAAATAAAAAAAATTTCAAAGATGTTCAGGGGCGTGAAGAGGGAAAATGTCTCCCCTCTACAGTAGCTGCTCCTGGTTTTCTGTTATAATCATGGTAGAATTCCTTTTTAACTTCCATATGTTGATTCTGTGATAATACCTACTCAGACATTCAATCCATTTACAGTAACAGTACTTCTGTGGACTGTACTTCAGTCACCCTGTGTGATGTTAACTTTGGACTTTCTCAGATATCATTTCTCTCCAGTTACAACTTGTCCTCTTTGCAGGATGTTATTTTACAGAAGGTCAGCAGTAATTCACAGTATCACACAACCAGAACAAGCACGACTCTGTGATGTAAATGAAAGCCGGAACTATGCGGGCGTTTTCCTCTTGTGATGGGCTGCAATGTGGGGGCTTCAATCCAACCATTTTAAAGGCCACTTTAGGTGTTCAGAACAACTAAGTCATGGTCTGGTATCTGGCATATTCATTTGCAACTTGCAAAGCTCTGAAGTTAATTCACAGGCACATTGTCCAATATGGTAGGAAATAAGAAGGGCAGAGTGATAAAGAGAAGATTCTGTGAGAAATTCACACTGGGATGGAATCAGTTACTCTCTGGAGGCTGTTCTCTTTCTAAATAACAGCAATGATGAGTAAAATTGATCTTTTTTGTTTTGCTATTTTTTGATCTGTGACACAGGGAGAAAGGTTAATATATATCACAGGCATGGGTGGATGAATACATTAAAAACTTCATTTCATACAGATGCCATTGAACTCATCATGCTCTAAATTTTACAGAAAAACACATCTCCACTTCTGTGGGTGTTAATGAATCTTCTGACATAAAATTAAGAAAATTGAATCTCCAGAATTATAGTATCAGAAAAATGGCATACCTTTATTCCAATTCCAGAATATTCTCCATCACTGGGCAATAATCAAAGGGCCAGATCTTTGAGATAAGTGGGCAGAGGGGAAAAATAAATTGCAAATGCTTTTGTGATATGAAACCTTTGTCCTGAAGAAATAAAAGAAGAGGAAAACAAATGCTAAGCATTCTCTAGGGAGGTGTTCTTCATTGAAAGTAAGCTAAACTTAGACTGCTATCAGAAGTCAGCAATCTCAATTTATTGAAGTTAGAGAATGCACAGATCTCACTGGCAGTGTCGGGTGAATGTGTCCATTATCTGCATAAACCCTTCTTGTCTAGGAAATTTACAATACCACTAAGCATCCATGGAAAATTGTATATCTTGTGATTAAAAAATAGCACCAGCAAAACAGTGCTTTACAGTTAGAAATTTCTCAAGTGCTCACAGTGAACTGTTCTCTGAGGATTCAATCTTTTTTCATCTCTTGAAAAATATTATGTAAGTTCTGAAAGAGAAGTGACTCTACATATTAATGCTTGGAAATATGATAATAATGACACATTCAGATGCATTTTCCATCAGACAAAAAAAAAAGAAAAAAGAAATATATCCACAATTCCTTAGGCATCTGGAAAAATATTATTATTTTTAGGGTAAGAAAAAAAAAGTACAATTCTAGAATTCATAGAAATAGATGTACTGGGAAGAACTTCTGTTTTCTTTATTCTGATTTCCAAACAGAAGATGGTTTTAGCCCTATATAATTATGGAAAGATTTTAATGGGATATGCAAAAGTAGATATTTCGGATTATAAAAAGTATAAGTTTATTATATTAGAAAAAGGATTGCAAAATTGTCAACAACAATATCCTAAAAAAGAAAGTGAGGACAACAGAGACAACAATTAAATGAGTTATGTAGAATCTGATTTGCAATATAAAAGCACAGAAGAAAAAGTACTTGGCTTTTCAGGTTTTAATAGAAATTGTAACAATTTTGTAGGCAAAATAAATTGCAAACAAACCTGTTTTCATTAAAAGAACTTCATAAGTACAATTCTCAAACAAAAAAGAAAGGCTTCTTCTCTGGGTTTGCTCTCTAAAGCTGCAGAAAATTATTACAACTTAATGCATTTTCTTAGTATAAAAAATAAATTCTTTTCCAGCTCTTGTTCTACCTTGCTTACATGAACACAGATACTGCATCATTTTGTTGTCTGTCCTCTAGTTCATACTTGTAAGCCTTTACTTTCTCTGAACAGTACTTTTCAAGTATGTAATAAAAGTTAAATAGCAACAAAGAATCTCTTGTACCTTAAGAATACAGGAGAGAAAAACTATCATATTCTGTATTTTCCTTTTTTTTTCTTTCAAATTAAAATTGTAGTGCAAACAGAATACAGAAGGGGATCCGAGGAACTCTTAATTTTGCTGGATGTTATATTTGGTATAGCCTTGTCACTCTATCCTGACCTACATTTCCCTGAGGGTTTTAAGCTCTGCATTATGAGGGTGAATACTCCACAAATAGAGATTTCATATTGTGGAAATTTTCATTTAGAAAATGCACAAGTTCAGGCCCAAGAGATAAAAGCTTAACTGGTCAAATGATCAATTACAGGGACTGAGACTTTAATACCTATTAAATTTGCTGAAGGCATAGAAGATTATTGAGCTGAATCATAAACATGCTGGGATTGTATATTGCTGCAGTCTATACAGGTAGATAGGAACAAACTACAGAATCTTTTGCTTGTACAAGCCCTAGATTTCAGTCCAAGTGCATAGATATAAGCATAAATATTTTAAGATCCAGTGCATTGCTGTTGAGTATACTGATAATAAATTAATAGGGGTACATTAATGAAAAGTGTATTTAGGGTTCAAGAACAAAACTGTTGTTTTGGGTTATGAAAACAAAGGGGAAAAAATGTCTATTGATATTTTTATGAAATGGAACCCTTTTTCTGAAGAAATAAAAGAAGAGGATGACTGAATTAGAAGGTAACTGCAAGAGAGATGTAGTTTTGTAGAGACAGATACAGCTACTATTAACTACCATTTTCCATGTGAAATCAAGAATTTGGATTTTATCATTCTACAAAACATTATAAAAATTCTCTTAAAGCAATTTTTGTAGTTTTTTTCTTTAAGAAACATAATAATCAAAAAATAAAACCCTTCCAAAATACCAGCCTTTATATAATTTGGAAATCCAGAGCAGCTGTCTTCTGTTCAGAGTATTCTGATTATTTTTAATGCCTGATGCTCAAAAACATGAGTTTTCAAAAGTGCAAACTTGTCACAGACATAAGAAAAGCCTTTCCTGCCCACCTTCTTTCTGCTATTTCCTATAGTAGAAAGCAAAAGAAATTCTGTTTGTGAATAGAAGTAGATGAGAAATATAGAAGCTGTAAATGTAGATAGCTGCATGTACTTCATAGGTATTTCACTACTATTTTATGAATAGATTGTGTCACAAAGAAAGATCTCAATAAAAGACAATGTTTAAACAATAGATTCAAATTGCCTTGTACCAAGCAAAACATAACTATGTATTTATGTTTAAGATAAATTTCTTGCTATGTTTTGAGTTAAATAGTAATTTTTTAATTATATGGCCAATTTGGAAGTTGCATTTTTGGAGTCTCTGTATGTATAAGAATGTTTATGCAAGGTACTGTAGAAAGTGCGTAATTTTATATGTTCTTTGGTGAAATAAAAACACAATGCACAACAGGCTTTTGTCTTAAAAGACACCTTTTTCAGTTCCTTCCTCTACCCACCCCCCCCCCCCCCCCCCCCGCCCCATAAAATCCAATTTAGGGTAGTCCAGACACTGCTTTCTGTTGATTGCTAAGTAATTTCTCACTGATCTTGGAAAAGTAAAAAAAAAAAAAAAAAAGAAAAGCAAGTGCTTAAGTGCTTTTATCCAAAGTTGAATATTTCTATCCAAAATATAACATTGCTGCATCAAATGTTTGTTAGAAGTTCATGCCCTCTTCTAAATCTGTGTAGTTAAATAATTTATGTAGCAATGAATAGACATAATATAGACCCAGCTTTAAATATACTCAAAACTATAAAACATCTACTTTGTCACAAACCACAGCTTTAGAAGAGCTATTAAAAAAAATTCTTGATATAAATATCTTGTATTGAAATGAACATGCACATGGTCTTTTGCATGAGATCACAGTCTAATACTCAAGGAGTTTATTGGAAACACAGACTAAAATACAGAAATATTTTAGGACCCCTCCTTCATTTGAGGAACAAGAGTCTAGCTTTTTCTATTATGTTCCATCACAATCTGAATCGGATTGATATATTAATCTGGGAAAGTGCTGGTGTCTCACTTAGGGAAAAGTTTGAATATATTATTTAGCCCTTCAATATTTATGATTATTTATAATATTGATATATATTTATTGATCTCTTTTGGAACTTGAATATGAAATCCATTTTTATATGCCAAATAAATAGCATGATTCTTTTTCTTCTGTAAGTATAGTTAAACATTGGAACAAATTCTTTGGGAAGATTAGTCAATCTCCTTCCCTGATTGGTTTTACAAACATAAAAAATTCTGTAGAGTTGTTTCAATATCACTGTATGTACCAAATATAACAATGATGGAGCTAATGCATTACAGAGGACTAGTGATCTGTAAGATCTCAGAATGTATTCCACAGCAGTACTACAAATACATAAATGTAAAACAAGGCAAATCCCATTCACTTCCACATAGGCATACAAAGAAAGCCCCACAATACACATACACAAAATATCAGGAGGATAATTTAGACAAACATTTAAAGTTTACTCTTATTTTTATCAGGTTGTAAAGTGGAGACCACAAGGTAATACTTGATCAAGAGCAAGGCTGAATTAGGTTTGGGTTTTGGAGGTTAGACAGTTTTTCACTCAAGAAATGTTCAGAAACACTTGTTTGGGAGACTCTGAGGGCTGTTTTCCATCTGGGACTACCTGCTATGAATTTCTGATTGCAATGTTTAGGAACAGTTTCTTAGGAAGGCATGAAGAAATAGACTATCATCCAGGGACCACAGAAGGACCTGATCTTGATGTCATATCTGTAAAAGTAAGCATGGATTCCAATTTTTATGTCCCTTAATTTTTTTTCTCCTTTAAGCAATAATTGGCAATAACCTTGACAGTACCCAATCAGTGCTATTCACCTAAAAGCAGAACAAATTTACCCATTTTTCATTAATCTACTTTTCAAAAACATTCCTGAAAGTATGAAGTATAAATGCTAAAATAAAGTAGAATATAAATACAAAATGCAATATATTATTATTCATAGTTTGCAAAATATTGTGTACACATGTCCTTGATATCCAACAGCTCAGTGATGACATGTTACAGTTTTCTGTTTCTGTAAGGAAATGCAAGGAAATTATTCTGTTCGATTCAGACAGCCCAGACAAAACAGAAGCCCATTTCTTTGAGATTTATGTATTTGATTTACCTTCATTGTTCCTTAGAGTAAAGTTGGGATTCAAAGAAAGCCCTTCATCAAGAGAAAAATGGAATCTTGCGCCATTTGCAGAGTTATCTTTGTCAGTAGCAGCGATAGTCTGAATTACCTGAAATAAAAATTAGCAGTGAATGTGTTGAAATTTGAACTTGACCCACATAGTGCCTGACTTCAGCAGGATGCTCAAGTTTACCTTATTTTAATTTTCTACTTGGCTGCTGCTGAATTCAACAGATGAAGTGACTGGGTCATTAACTTGATTTCTCTAGCAGGAAATATTTCAGAAACCACACTTCAGAGCCAGGTAAAAGCATCTAAAGGATCTATATTTTCTGATCTTTTGATACAGTCAAGACCCAGTGTAGAGATTATCACCATCTGCATTGTATCCTGCTGACTTCTTGAATTACAGTTTTAGCTAAATGTCTGTTTTTATGGAGCCAAAATAGAGGCTGAACTGGGATGGTCTATGTGAAATGTCATCTGCCTGCTGTCCTAATAAGTAAATATACTTCAGTATTGGTGAGGAAAAACAACTAAAATATTTCTGCTAATCATATCTCTGCTTAAAATTTCCTGTTAAGAATCAGTTTTAAATTGCCAGAGAACAGAACAGGAAGAACAGAAGCCACTCCTGGTTTTAGTTTAGTTTAGTTTGCCCAAAAGTAACAGAACTGGATGTAGCCAGAACCATGTCTGAGAGAGGTACTTTTGAAAGGTAGGACCTTTGCCTTCGAAAGCCCTGGTGGTGTTTTAAATTTACTTTCAACTAAAATTGATCTAAGTTCTTGGAATGTGGGACCAAACAGTATTTCTACCTCTGCTTTCATTTTCATGCTGTGTCTTGAAACTCAAGTGCTAAAGTGGAATCCAATAAAAGTTCTTCCTGTGATATAGGCAGCGGAGCCCACACAGACTGCTGCACAGAGCTGATAGATATCCTGAGGGAAACATAAAAGTGGGGAGGGAAAGTGCTCTTATCATAAGAATTTTTCTGTTCAATGTTCAGCTATAGTCTGGACTGAACCTGAAACATACACAGCACAGACTCCAGTGGCTTGGTCTGTTTTAAAACTGAAAGACACTACAGAAATCTCTATCTCCATTCACATAAGAGAAGCAAAACAAATTTATTTTTTTAAACCATGCTCTGGTTTAGGCTGGGGTAGAGCCAATTTTCTTCACAGTAGCTGGTATGAGGCTGTGGTTTTAATTTGTGCTGGAAAAAGTGTTGATAACACAGAGATGTTTCTGTCATTGCTGAGCAGGGCTTGCACAGTGTCAAGGTCTTTTCTGTTTCTTGTACGGCCTCACCAGCAGGGGCTGGGGGTGCAGGAAAAGTTGTGAGGGGGCACAGCCAGGACAGTTGACCCCAAGTGAACAGATGGATTTTCCATACCATATGATGTCATGCTGACTTATAAAGCTGGGGGAAGAAGAAGGAAGGAGGGGATGTTTGGAGTGATATTATTTGCCTTCCAAAGTCAGCGTTGCTACACATGATGTTGCTCTGCTCTCCCGGAACACCTGCCTGGCCATGGGAAGTGGTCATTTCCTTGTTTTTCTTTGCTTGCAGGTGCAGCTTTGGCTCTACCCATTACACTGGCTTTATCTCAACCCACA
Organism: Agelaius tricolor; assembly: GCF_023055355.1. Classification (NCBI taxonomy): domain Eukaryota; kingdom Metazoa; phylum Chordata; class Aves; order Passeriformes; family Icteridae; genus Agelaius; species Agelaius tricolor. The sequence goes on along the minus strand of NW_027269262.1, from coordinate 19,718,472 downwards.
AGCTCTCTCACTTTTACTTTCCTGATTCTCTTCCCCATCCCACTGGTGGGGGAGTCAGTGAGTGGCTGTGTGGAGATGAGATTTCAGCTGGGGTTAAACCATGACAACTCAATAGGGTATAATGCCTATTCCATTTACTATATAGAATAAAGTACATTGCATTGACTATTCACATCTGAGACAACTTACTGTACTTATCATAGTTGCCAATAATATTTTACTAGTTTGTCATAATACTTTTTGCTGAAGTAGAGCAGAGTAAAATCAATTTGAAAGAAACCTGAAATATCTATAATCATGCATATGACTTTTACCTAAGTCATGGCAATACTGGTTGAAAATTTTTGCAAAAGCTAATTTTTCACTACTGAATTTTTCAAAGGTGGCACAACTGTTAGTAACATTATCATGTAAAACCAGAAAGATAGGATTTTCTTAACCGTATATATTTAGTTCATAATGTTGGAATGATATTTGGCACAGTAAGACAAAAAAAGGGGTGATGGAATGTCACAGACATCTTTCATGAAAAATCCTTTCTTAGGATTTTTCCTTGTGAGAAGCTGCAGTTTTCAGCAACCAAAGTAAACAATGGTTATCTGCTGCTGTGGAATGCAACAGGTGATTGGTCTCCTGTGAGTGTTTGGATTTCTTGACCACTCATAGCAGAGCTGGCTCTTGCTCTGTCTGAGACACAGATCTTTGTTATTCATTCTTTTCTATTCTTAGCTTAGCTAGCTTCTCAAGAAACTTTTTCCTTTCTATTGCTTTTTAGTATAGTCTAATGTAACATATATCATAACATAATAAATCAAGCCTTCTGATCATGGAGTCAACATTCTCGTCTCTTCTTCACCCTGAAAACCCTTGTGACCACAGTCACAATGGAACACTATGTTCAAAATAATCGATTTTTGTTATTATTCAAATACTAAACATGTCATTAAATGCCATACACATCTGTAAAAACTTCAGGTAAGACCATAAGAAAAAAATATTATTTTATTAAATATTTTTTGGAAAACCCAGTGTTGTTTCTCAGTGAAATATAAGTCAATTTTCCATGCAGCTTCAGCTTTTATTTGACAGCATGGTGGATAAATTTTAATCCTGTTGCCCTATGCTACATAAAACATTCAGTGACATTTTACAGAATGCTGCTTCAAGAGCATGCCATTCTGCAACAAAAATATCTTTGATCAAGGAGTCCGTGACACATGACTTGTGTAAAAATTATTTGGTTTTAAGGCTAACTTTAAAACTAAAAATATACTGTCTATATTCCCTGATTTCACACATGTAAATACAAGTATTCCCTGAATTCATGCATATATGTAAAAAGTATAGCACCACATGGCATAAAAGTTTTGCTTTTTCACCTAGAAAATAAATATTTTATGTTTACTAGGATAAGTCAACAGCATAGAGTCCTGCTTTTAAACAAGAACTTCACACATTTTCAGAAAATATATCCAAGACATTCATTCACCAGTGAGAAACAAAAGTACACGTCATCTTGACACCCAAATGTACTATTAACCCTTTTCTAATTAATTGGCCAAGCACTTAATAGCCTATTAGCAGACCTTAACATGTACCATGCCAAGCCTGATTAAAATAAAAGACATAATCTCAGCTTCAGTAAAGCCCAGCTGACAACACTGATAGGATGAAACTGAAGGGTCATTATATTTTTTTAAAGGCAAGACATGATGAGAAAAGAGAATTTCAAGAACTGAGGAGAACTAATTGAAGAAGACAGAGAGCAGGTGTTAAATTCTACTCAGAATCATTTTAAAATTGAATCAATAAACAAGCAAATATACACATGACAAACACATAGCAGAGGCATTCCTTGCCAACTGACATTGATTTCCTTTTTAGAAGATGGCAAAATGTCATTTTCCTTCATTGGCTAAATTTCACAGTCAATCACAAAATCAGTAAATGTCGAGAAGTCAGTATTCTCCAAGTCTAAATGTCATCTAAGATCAAATCACAGCTACTTTGTCTACCCTAATATATAATATCAACCAAGCTTCACTTGGAATCTGTTGCAGATGCTTAGTCTATCTTCCCAACTATATGGTTACAAAGTGACCAAAGCTGTCACTTCAGCCTGGAAATGATTGTCTCCTCATAAGCATTTTCTTTTTGACATGCCTTAGGTTTGGTCATTTAGATTTAAGGCTCAAGCATTAAAAAGTTGAAGCTTTTTTTTTTTTTTCCATAAAACAGAGCAGTGGAGAGGAAAAAGCAAGAGACAGGCTCTGCGATTAGATGATACTGTGAATTCACTCCATAAAAAGGTATTTTGATAACAAATAAGCAAAACCAAAAAGTCCTTCAATGACTATTCACAGGTTAGTTTATCTCACACAAAAAAAAATTTCAAAATAGATGTGCTGAGGAAAGAAATAGTGGATCTTATAGGACAGTGCAACATGGAAGCCCAAGTCAAGCAGATGTCCCTAGAAGTACTGAATTTGTTATTTAGGAATAAATCTTATGAAATATTTTCATAGGATGATGGATAACTTAAAGTTATACTGTCTTTTAAGTGATTCAGAGCCACCCAGCTGGGAACTCTTTATAGCATATGGAACATTTGTCTTCTTCTGCAATCAATTTGCCCCTCCCTAATATTTTTGAACACTATTTTATTTTTTTGTTTTTTTCCTTAGACTAGATTGTAACATCTGAGCAAGACACGTCCTTTTGTGTTTGGTTTTGGCTTCTGTTTAGTGTTACAATTTTTCTGAAACCTTGTTGTGAAATGCAAATAAAAAATCTTTCATTACACATATGTAAAGGAGCCCTGTTAGTTGAAGAATACAACATCAAGCTGGTCCAGCCTTTGGTATTAAACTACAGCTTGTAGAGTCCCTCATAGCAGCACTAATCTCAGGTGTTAAATTGCAGTGTGGCTGAGGTCAGGGGTCATTCAGACATGCAACACTAGCTCAGGGAAAAGCACAAGGCTGGCCCAAACAGTGAGCAAATGTTATTGTATCTCTTAAAGATCTTGTCCATAAATTATCATTTGTAAAAATACTATTGGAGAATTAAAATTTTTCTACAAAACATTAGCTACTTACCAGCAACAACAGCCCCAGCAGCCCCAGCAAAAAACATTTCTGAGACAGCTTCAGATTTGCATAATTTACCTTATTATTTATTAAAAGAATTTAATATTTTTGTTTAATAATATATTTTTTAAAATATCAGGAAAAGTTGAATCAGTTGCAACTAATGCTTAAAAGAGATTTTTTCTTACATTAGTTTTTTTGCAAGTTCCGATTATTCTATATTTGCATTTATTTGATGTTTTCAGAGCATTATTTTTAATTTATTAAGCATTTAATAAGAGATATTCAGTTGACAGACAGACATACTTGGATTTTCCAGTGTCTCAATAAGAGCACTAAAGAACACTATACAATCATTAGATAAGAGGGAAGGTTCTTGCACACATAATTGCTCTAAAGACAGGAAATAGGATCTCCTCTGTAAATTGCATATTACACGAGGAGAGAAAGCCACAGTGACTTCCTGCTTATGCTGGGCCACTTGTTGATCAGTGATCAATAATAAATGTGATTTTATAAAGAGTATGATTATCAGCCCACCAAATCTACTCGTGATATTGAATTGTTCAAAGAAGAAAAGAGGAAGGGTTGACATTAAAGACCTTTCAATACTCAGTAGCCAGGCAATACAAAGACAGAGGAAATTCATTATACATAACATAAAGTCTTAACTTCACACACATGATGGTGATCTCTGCTCTGACTATTACCTTTAATGATATTGGTGTTATGGCATGCACAGTTTTGTGCATTCCATGCTCGCTAGTTAAAAAGCAAAGTCATTCTGAGAAATTGCTATGAAAATACTAAAGATCAAAGCAAAGATTATCATATACTATGAAGCATGAAATATTATAAGAATTTTAAATCACTGCATATCTGCATCTTGAATCTTGAGTCTATCTTAAGGTGAATAGAGAGGAATTGGAGAAAGTTTAAAGGCAGAAAAGATTAATGATCAAAAGTCTGGAAGGGCTTTATCACTGTTTGCCCCAGTTAAGTAGGACTGACTCAGTCAGGACAATAGACAGCTAAGGGACAATGTACTAGAGACCTTATGCATGTCACAGTGATAATAAATAGAGATCAACTGCACTCCCTCTTTCTCTCCCAAGAGAACTGGTAAATATTGATTGAAGACAGTATGGAAAGATTAAAAAAAGAAAGGTCTTATTGAAGCATGCAATTAAACTACAATATTTCTAGCTGCATGAAGTAGTAGATTTCAAAAATTTATGTTTTTTTGGAGGAAAAGTTTGACAGGTTCATATGAGATGGTTATTAAAGAATTATTAAAAATACACAAACCATATTTAGATCAGGAAATGCCCTGCAAATTGTCTCATACCAGGGAAGAATTTGTGGTAAGTATCATACACACTTGGTCTTTTCTTATACTGTGTTTTAGGTGCCAGTTTTTGGCTGCTGGTGGAGTGAAGATAACTTTGATCAGGCTACAGTCAGATGATGTATGGCATTTTTATAGTCTCAGCTTTAAAAATAGAAATATGTCACTATGCATTTGTGTGCACTCATTTTAAGGATTTGATGAAAATAATGTTATTACTAGTAATACATTCCTCAGGAAACATATCAGCTCATACTTGAAACATGCAACCTGTGCAATAATGCAAAACAAGCACAGTGCTGCGGGTAAAACTCAGTGTATGCAGAAAAGGAAAAGCATTTTGCAAAACTGTCAAACCCCTGGCTGCAATGACGTGCATCAATCAGAGGAGCAGTGGCTGGAGTATGATTCAGCTATTCAGTGGCAGTTCTGGCACTCCCCATCCTCACAGTTGTGAAAACCCATTCAAGATCTTTTGTGTAACAACCCTTTATAGGCAAGGGCAAGCAACAAGCAAAGAGTGAGGGTGTGAGCCATGCTCACCAGACACTTCAGTGAGCTGCATTTGAAACATTACTACTATGTGGCACTTGGATGAGAGATGTTAAATCTACTTTATTCACTTTGTTCAGGATAGTGGCTTGTCAAATTCTATCCCTTATCTGACAGGATTAAAGTTTTACCTCTCTTTACAGAAGATAGCTTGAGTATTTTTTTTTGCAGCAACAAGAAAGAGATATTGAACAAATGCCAAAATTTTCTTCCTTTTGCCTCATACAATTAAAATTTCAATCAAGTACAAAATGTTAAAGTAAAATCAGAAAGAGTTATGATATTTTCCAAACTTCTGACATATGTGACATTAACAAAGCAATTCTTCTTCATCACTGGAAGAAATATAGCTGTGAGAGTTACCTGACCAGGCTTTGAATTTTCACAGACGACTACATCATAATCTCTGGCAAGCTCGGGAGGATTGTCATTCACATCCAGGATTCTAACACCAACTGGAACATGGCTCACTAGATCAGGATTGTCTGCAAAACACATAGGATGGTATTAAGCCTTTTAAAATACTCAGTATTGCATGTAATCCTCAATTTAAAAGTGGTTTATTAAAACAATAACTAAATGAAAACTGGATGCATCTACAGAAATTTAGGTAACAACATAATAAAGCATGTTTGTTGTGCTTCATTAACTGTTTTGAAAAAATAGCAATTAAACTGAGTGGGAAGTATGGCATGAGTCAAGTCACTTAAATCAAATACAAGCTACTCTGGAAATGAAGTGGGAGGAAGCTGTTGTACTTATACTGTTGCACTGTATGGTGAAAAATGACCACTTTCTTGGTAATTAATGTTAAACTGTCATCATAGTATTGAATTAAATCTAATGCAAAAAATATGAAAGCATCTTTCTTTTTCACAGTTCCTTAAAGGGTTTAGAAAGTAAAATGCAAATATAATAAAAAAACACATAGGCATATATAAACTTTCCCCAAAATTGAGTTCTGGTTTCTCACAAGTTGCTATGGCATTTCACACAGTAGTTAGTAAGTATGGCTTTAGCAGAAAAAAAGAAAGAAAGTTCAGCAGAAGTGAGTCTGGTTTTTGCACAAAGAAAACAATATTTAAGTACCAATGCCTAAGGCTATGATCCGTACTTTCATGGCAGCTCACCCTCAGAAATATTACACCCTCAAAAAAGCACAACAAGAAGAATCCTTTCAACAAGAATACACTTTCCATGAGAAAATGGAAAAAACCACCACCCTATAATTTCTTTCAGTCCATAACACCCTTGTTATTACTTTTAAGTGCTAAGGTAATTTTATTTTGTTGAAAGAATTATGTATTTAAACTTTTTATGGTTATCTAATACATGCCTTCTGGAGTCTGTACAAGTATCAATCAGTTAGATGACAAACTTTATCTTGCATTCACCAACTAAATGAAATTATCAGTAGAAAACTGTAAAGTCAATCATTCAAATGGAATAAAATGGAAGAATGAGGTATTATAGACTGACATTTTAAAAGTTCATGTGTGTGCTCATGAGGAAAAAAAAGAAAAATAAAAGAGAGAGAAAAATTAGTAGTCAAAGCTTCATTCACGGTGAAACTTCATTCACCATGGTTATTTTGATTATAATTAATCCCTACCATGTTTCTGTTAAAAATGGTCATTTAGAAAATGCCTAATATTTGTCACACATTTAATGATCTCTGCTCAGAATTCTGGAAAGCATTGACTTGACACATACTTGGCTTTAAAACCACCAGTGATGTAGGCTCCCAGTGAAGAAATATTTGAGAATGTTAAGGTTTTTTTGAAAAATTAAGAGATCTCTCTTTTTCTTTCATCACATGGGATACTAGGCAAAGGATCTAGGTCTTAGAAGTTCCCTCAGATTTTTCATATTCTCTTTTTTAACTAATATGTGCATATTCACACAATTATTTTAATACTTTTGAAACCAAATAGAAAGGAGATAAAAAAGTCAACAGAAGAATTAACTAACAGAGGAATGCTATTCCCAATTACCGTTAGCATTAGAAGTTAGAAGAACATGCTCAGAAGACATGTATAGGCTTGCAAATGCCATTATCTTGCTGAAATTTTCCTTTACTGTTCTTTCCAGTTTTATCTTGAATCTATAAATATCTTTGTAAGAGGTGAACTAAGAGACAAACTGGACTATCTCCACTGTTTTTATGCAAGAATGAGGCTCTCTATTGCCATCTATAAAACACCTTTAGTAGAAAACTTTGAGGAAAGTTTAAATGCTGGGGATATATATAAGTGAGGGAAGAATTACACTTGGCTGTCCACTAAGTATTTGGGAGAAGGGAGCTATTTATCTACCTTTGCTGTTTTTTTCTGAAGGAAGCAATCTTCTCTCCAGGAGAACATTCACAGTATGAATAGTAATACAAAAAGATGTTTGTTCCTTTATTGAAGGTAGATCAAAAGATTGTGCAGAAGAGCACAGGCAGTACAGATTTAACATTACTTACTGCTCACTTAAATTTAGGTTGCTACTCATTTAGGCAATGCCCTCTGTTAATGTAATCAGACAATGAAATTAAAAAATCCTGTAATTACAATGACAGAATATGATATCCATGGCGGAAAGAAAATTTGGTTTTGAGACTTTGTTGGGGAGGTTCTTGAACATAATTTGTAAGGTATATGAACTATAAAGTGGTATACATGAAGGAAGGACACAATACACACAAAGAGACGAGATTCATAAACTATAATGAAGAATTTGAACATTTTAATACTACAGAAAATCTGGAAGAGTTTTAGCAAGAAGGCAACAGAAGTTGTGCTCATCAGATAATCATAGGATTACTGAAAAATCTTAGTTGAAGGGGATTTCTGGAAGTCACTGGTCCGGTTTCCAGCTCAAAGCAGGACCATCTTCAAAGGTATGAGGGGGCAAAAACATTCAAGAGGATGCAGAAAAAATTAGAGAGGGCACAGAGTAGTGGGTACCACAGATAAAGGACTGCTCTGTAGGCCTGGCATATAGTTACTGGGGAAGAAAAAAACAAACTTTTTAGTCCAGTGCATGATAAAAAGAGTTAAATACTTTTGTTTCAATACAGTGCTGCAGACCTCTTTGCCTCACCTTGAAAGTGTCCTCTTGTATGCCTGTCACTACTACCCAGAGCAATCTTACTCAGTCAGTTAGATTTGCAGTAGTTTTGCAGAGATGTTTTATGGAGATTCAGAAAGTTTATTTCTTTTGCAGCTGTTTTAGAGTATGAAGAATTTATAAATACCTCATCAGTTCAAAAGAGCTCTTTATGCACAAGGTAATATTAGTAACTCCCTGGAAGCCAGTACCTCATGGAATCACTGACATTTGTAGGCAAATTTCCATACTGACAGGATACTCACTACAAAATGCTAATGGTACAGTATTAACACTACTTACCAAAACAGTCTTGAACAGCATGCATGCCTAAATTTGCATGCAAGGCGACAGAACAATTTATAATAGGGGAAGAGAATGAGAAGGAATTGAAGGAAATAAGTTTTTTTTTCTCTTTCTTTATTTAAGTTTTGATTTTGGGAATCAACATATACTCCAGTCTTTTTCAAGAATACAATTTACCTGCAATCTCCAAACCAATCTAATAACTGGCACTTTTAATAGTACATTTTTCTTAATAAGACAAATTTCTTGCAGTAATATGGCAGATTTCCAGTTTTAAGATAATCATTGCTGACATACATTTCAGGCCTGTGCATCACAAAATTCTGTGTCCTATTAGCATTTGCCTCAAGAGTATATTTTTGGAAATGAATGCTCTCTGTTTTAAGGGGCAACTGAAGCAGAAACACTGCTCTGATTCACCTATGCTAGAGACTTATTTTCTTATACTCGAGACTTTTCCCAGAATAAATATTTCTTCTTCCAGAATACTAAACATCTGTAAAGTAAATAAATTTCATTGTCCAGATTCTCATATTCAGATCCTCCATTGGCAAGTCCACTCTAAACATACGGAAGACCCAATTAACAGCCAATGTGAAGCCTTGAATCTTCTATTAGTTTCTGTGGGCAAACTTTTAAATCCCTATTTAGGAAGAAAGATTTTTAATATAGTTACTTATGACTGAGAGTTTCTTTTCACACTAACAAAATTCCAATAGACTTCATAAAAAAATATTCTACCTGAATAATTTTCAGAATAGAAGTCCTGACATTAACAATATTTTGTGGGTTTGTTTATTTGCTTTTTGCTTGTTTTGTTTTCTTGGTTTTGAATTTTATTTTTTTTTAGTAAGTTAGCTAACTGTAGACTTCATTGTGTTCATAGTGTTTACTATATAAGCCTATTTGACATATTTTCAAGACCATACAATGCAAACCAATACTTAGGAAATTCAGCTAGCTCTAGATACCATTATTTCTTAAAGAGAAGTACAAAAGACTCATCACATTCCTCTAATAAAGGTAGTTAGTTTTAAAACATGAGAACAATAAACATAGATCTAGGAAAGATAAAATATACTACCACAAAAAAGCCTAAGTGATGGAAGAATGTCCAACACACAAGTAGGAATGGCAATACCAATAAAATACAGGGTTTAATTCAGGATGATGTATATGTGATAAACTTAATATCCTGGCAAGGAGAAAATTATATCTAAGAATAAGTTTAATGTTCCAGTCTTCATTTTAAGGAAGTGAGTACTTCCAAATAGTGTTACCTGAAGATGGATAGCAAACACTTTTATTTTTTTCTTGTAGCAAAATTTAACTTTTTACTAATAAATATAAAGCTGAAGACACTGCTCACTTCTCTTCTATCACAGCAGTAGTGATAGCAGCAGCAACTACAGAAGCAATAATGATAATCATAGCACTGCAGTAGATCAAAAACATTTAGAGTTTTCAAGCTGGAAACCCTCAATTGCTGTAATTCAAGCCAAATTCTCAGACGATGTTGGTGTTGACTGCCTGATTAGAACAGGGCACCACAAAACATACTGGTTCTGTGGCCAGAAATGTCCTTTTTGACATTTCTGTCACAAAGCTTCAAAGGGAAGTAAATGCCATATGATTCCAAACTCTATCCCTTCTCTAGAGCCTCACCTTGGTAGCTAAGAAGAGCCATGCCCTATCCCCCTTTCAGATGATAACATAGGAATATCTTCATTGTTGCTTTTCCCAAAGAAACAGGAGAAGAAACTCTAGCATGCCTAGAAGCCAATGACTAAGCCAATATAAACAGGGAATAAGCATTGAAATTGGAATTAGAAGCATAATTCCTTGAGCAGGCTAGAGAACTAACTGCCTTTCAACAACTGTTAGATTTTTAAAATAGCTTTTTGGTAGGCTTTCTGTATTGCATTGGTAAGCACATTTGAAAAAAAAACAGCAGATGCTGCTACATCCACATGATTTTTGAAAACATCCAGAAATTGTTATTCCACCGCTTCTCTGGGCAGCTTGTTCCAGTGCCTGGCCACTCTGTCAATGAAGAAATTTTTCCTAGTATCAAGATGGAATCTTCCCTGGTACAACTTTAAACCATTTCCTCTTGTCCTCTCACTTGTTACTTGGTAGAAGAAGCCAACCCCCACCTCGCTGGAACCTCCTCTCAGGCAGTGGTAGAAAGCAATAGCATTTTCCCCAAGCCTTCTCTTCTCCTGGCTAAATGGTTGGATTCAATGATCCTAGAAGTCATTTCCACCCTTAATGGTTTTATGATACTATAAGTTCATATTGCTGTGATGCATTAGTAGGCAGCTTGCCAAGCCTGAAAGTAAACTGTGTATCATTGCTAAGTTTGGACTGGGTACCAGTACTGTGTCCAGCTCTCACCAGTAAAAAAGTAGCAGAATATCCAGGTCATTGTCACTACACCATGACCAATACAGTCTCAAAACCCCATAGTTTTGTTTTTAAAATCTACTTTAACCTCTTACAGATTGAGGGAAAGACTTTTGTAGCAGATTCTATTTTCTGGAAAAAAAAAAGTTGCCAATACCAAAACTCTTTCTGAAACTAAACTAGAAGGCAGAATGCAAGTGAGGTCAAAGATAAAGAATGAATGTGATTTTTTTTTCCTTTGGTGAAGTCAGGGTTTATGGTAAAATTTTTTTTCTGTTTCTATATGGTACCTATAGAGATAATCATATATATATAAAAAAACAATACAAAACACAGTATTTCCCTCTAATGATACTAAAAAAAAATAAAAATAGTGAATTTCATTCTTTAAGTCCATTCTCTATTGCTACTAAAATTTACTAGTTTTGAAAAAAAAAAAACTGAGACCAAAATCACTATGAGGTCATTTTATATTTATTGTAAAAAAAAAAAAATTCATTTCAAAGAAAAACTGAGGCAGGAATCTAGCAACAAACTCACTGGTATTAAAAAAATCATCCTGCTGTCCACCAGATACAAATGTTTTGGACTTTATAAAACTGCAACAGCATTTTGTTCTGATTTAGATGACTTTCTTAAAGATATTGTAAAGGAAACATTTTCTAAAAACTGATTATTTGACACAAGCTATTAGAGTCATTCTTGGTTATGTGGGAAAATTAAAAATGAGAAAACAAAGTGACATAAATTCTTGTTCTTTTATTTTTAGTGTTGTATGCCAGGAAGGTATCCCTCCAAAGACTTATTTCCTTTAGGCAATGCAAATGTTTCTTTCATGTGTTTCAAAATAAGCAAAAAAGAATTGTGTATTTTTGTCTTTTGATTTCACTTTTTGTAAAATAAATCCGCTTGCCTCATAATAGTATTAACAGAAGTACATACTTTATGTCTCCCCTCTAGCTTCAGTTATCCTTCTCCATATGACAGCCTCATGTAGAGCTACCAGCAGTAATATATTTTAATACCCTACCCAAATCTTAGTAATTTCTTTTCTGCAAATATAAAATGTGAAAAAGAATTGTCAAATTATTCTCATAACTTTGCTACTTAATGATGGTAATATGGGTAGCAATATCCCTGTGATTCTAAAGAACAGATATAACCACACCTCACTATAAGAATACACTTTATCTGTTTATTTTTTGCAATTATAGGACTTGCATTATTCAGCAACTCAAGGGGGTTTATATTTCATTGCTGCATATTATTAGTTGTCTCTGTGGATCCCGTTTTCCTCTGAATTATGTAACTGTGTGTTTCTGTTATTGTTTTTACCAACACTTATTAAAAAAAACTACTTATGTTACAATTAGAAAAGACAATTTAATGTTTTGTTACTTTAAGTCTTGTAAAATGACTGCTCCAAACTTTTATTCTGGTGAATTATCCCAACTTTTCACATATTTAAATTGTGAGCAGGGTTTGTTGGCACTCTATTTAAGTGCATTTAAAAGTTATTTCTTTGAGTAGTTTTTTGCAATTACTTTTTCCTGATATCCTTTCCATAGCACATAGGGTATTGCATAGTTTGTCAATTAAGTACTGCCCTACCTCAACACCTTGGCACATTTTCCCCTGAAGTTCATAAGGAATATGCATGGCAAAGTAAATACAGAAGATGTATTAACAAAGACAAATATATTTGTTTGGTCGGGTTGTTTTTTTTTCCAATATCTGAATTTTTTAACACCTTGGAGGTTTATGGGCTTTTTTTTTCTGTAAAATTGACTGCATAATGATGTCTCTTCAGTATTTTGATTTCTAATCCATTATGGTGTCAAAGATATATATATATCCTATATATATATCCTATATATATATATATATATATATATATATATATATATATCCTATATATATATATAGGATCCTTTAACGTGGTAATTTTTTGCTGACTCTTGATTGGATTTCATCAAGTCTGGGGGATCTGACAGAACCTGGCTTGAAACATCATTATTTCAGTTCTCCTCTTCTATACAGCCTCTCCACAGCTTTACAAATTAGGAACTCTTTATTGTCCCTTCAATCACAAGTTTTTGCACCCATTGCATTCAAAGTTGGTCCTTTAAGCAAATAGAGGAAAATTGTCTCATTTTCTATTTTCAGCCACTGCAAAGCATTTTGGAGACATTCAAGAGTACCCCAACTTGATCCCCAAACTGCTGATGATCTAATAAATCCAGAAATACATTCTACACACTGATAAAATAACCAGCTGCATAAGAGAAATATGTGACAACTTCCCAGTTAAAAGGTACCTTTAAAATCTTTAAAATATAAGCACTTATCTTTCTTTTAAAAAATCACATTTCTAATTAGAAGCACAATTATTATCCATTTAAATGTCAGTATTTTATGAACTCCAATAACCTTTTGATGTTAACATCACCTGAAAAACATCAAGAAGCTGGTTTGCTCAATTTTCTTCTTTTATTTTCTTCTCCATATTAAAAACACAGTTCCCAGTATCAAAAAAATCACAGAATCATTGATTTTGAAGGTGCCTTCATAGATCTGCAAGTCCAACTCCTTTTCTCAAAGCTGGGTCCAGAGTGTACATTGCTCTTGGCCATGTCCAGTGGGTTCTGAATGTCTCTAAGACAGAGAATCCACAACCTCTCAATGTGACCTGTTCCAATTTTTGATCAATCTCACAGTAAAACAATTTTTCTTATTTGGTTTAAATGGAATTTTCTGTGCTTCAATTTATGACATTGCCTCCTGTCATTTTATCGGATACTACTCAGATGAGTCTTTCCTGATGTTGATCATCTTTAGTCACCTCTTAGACTCCCCCAACAATTATTTAAACACATTGATAAGCTCCTGTTGAGCCTTCACATCTCCAGGCTGAACAATCTGAGCTTTTTCAGCCTCTCCTCATATGAGATACTCCAGTCTTCATGATTTCATGCTCCTGCACTGGACTTAGCCCAGTAGGTCCATGTCTTTTTTGTATTGAGGAGCTCAGATTCTCGTGCAGCCTCACCAGGACTGTATGGAGGGGAAGGATCACTTCTCTCAGCCTGCTGACAGCAGGTTTTCTCAACCAGTGCAGAATGGCATTGGCCTCCTTTGCCACAAGATCTCATCACTGGCTCACCTCCAGATTTCATCTACCAGGACCTCCACAATAACCTTCTTTCAAAAGCTGCTTACCTGCCAGTTGGCTGTGCATGTGAACTGGTGCATGGGATTATTCCTCTCCAAGTGCTCAACTTTGCATTTCCTGTTATTAAATATCTCTTCAAGATTTAATTTTCCTCTCATCAATCTCTCTTCATTTCCTGTTCAGCCATTTCTCTAGCCTGTTGAGAGCTTTCTGGTTGTCAACATGACAGTCGGATGTATCAGCTTTTATGCCAGTTTTGTGTCATTTGCAAAGAGAGTGAGAGTGGTTGAGAAAGCACTCTATTCCACGTATCACGTCATTAATGAAGAGGCTGTTGTATCCTGTGTAAGCCACCAGGAATACTTCCTAGTGATTGGACCCCACCTGCTATCTGGGCTGCTGGTTGCAGCCCTTTGAACCTGCCATTTCAGGCAGTTTTCCATCCACTTCACCCTTCAGTTATCTAGCTCATTCTTCTATGTGTCTTGTTCTTATATGAATTTCTCTCAATCTTCCTTAATTCTTTACAGCTAGGGAGGTAATTTTGGAATTTGAATCACTTCCTATCATTGAGTGCTATCATTATAATGAATTCTAATTGACAGATTCTGTTAGTCCTTAAAATAGCTCAGCCTTAAGTTTTTCTACTTCCAGAGGGACAGACTGTGTTCTTGGTATTACTATGCTATGACTGTATTTCTTTCCTCTAAATCAGTCTTTCATGTGTTATAAAACATTGTGCATTTGCTCTGTACTTTTCTATTCTCATTGCTCCTGTCAAAGACTTCTTTAAAAACCTTTACTAGAATCAATCAAACTATATCTTCTCCCTCTTTCAAATAGACTTTTCTAATCTTTTTTCAAAGAATTCTAAGTCAATTAAATGGTAATAATTCTATGTGAATCTGTATTTTAAAGTATTAGTACTACTGTTAGTATGACTGCTCCTTCACCCTGCCTCAGATTTAGTCTCTAGATCCTTCAACATAAACTATAGTACTACTTTTTCACCTTATTTCCCTAATACTACAAAGAGATTTCAGGAAGCACCACTATTGAGACAATCAAAGCAAATGCTTCTGGACACAAAAATGCTGCTGTTTAAGAACAATGCATGTTAAAGAAAGAAAAGGATTGCCCATTAATTTTTATAGTAATGGTGTGCTTTAAGAAATAAGAGCACAAACAGAAAAAAGCCTGTGGATTATTACATCAGCATTACTCCCACACAGCAAAGTGGTAGGACTTCCTCAGATTTCAGAGGACACTTGACCAATGTAGCCAGTATATATCACATACAGAGAGGAAAAGTGAAATTAAATATCTTATGAAAGGTTGAGAAAGAATAAGGTTGAAGCATGAAGATATCACACAATTGGGGGTAGAAATATAATGTCGATTCTAAATTTCATTTATGTAAAATAAACCCGGTTACAAATAGTGGCCAAAAGGATGATAGGTGGAAACTGAATTCCATCACTGATATGTAGCACAAAGTGCAGAGAGGAAAACACTTCAAGAAACTAACTACAATCAACCCACAGAGCACCTCTTGTTGTTGAAGGAATATAATCTTTATGGGCCTTGGAGGTTCTGCTGTGTTCTTGGCCAAGCACATGATGTCAGAAACTGCAAATGCCTTCTGCTGTGTCAGATAAATTTGAGGAATACCAGCCCCACAGCTAAATAACATTTTTGTCATAGCCTTTGACTGATATTTCAGCTTTAGTCTTAGTTTTGCAATACCTTGTGCTTGAGCTTAAAAGCAAAAACCATAAGACCAGATATGGGACAGATAGCACTTAAAGGAAGAGCTTTGGCCATACACAACATATGCTCCTTGCTCCACCATAAATTCATTATTAAGTTCACAATGGATTTGGAAGAGAACAGTGTTTTAATTTCCAAAATACTACGAAAAAACCAGAATGTTTGAGGAAGTAGACACAAGGAAAGGCTGTCTGTCATTTAGGCTGCCTGTCTGTCTGTTATCCATCTCTTCCTCACTACATCTTCCTTTTTTCATAAATGAATTGTTTTTCCAACTGACTCTATAGATTTACTTATTTTATCAACCCCAACTTTACTGTAACAAAGGCAGTGCAAGGGACAAAAAAATCAGATTTGTGTCTTCCTGTCAAAATTTGCACCTGAAACAGAGACTTCTAAGCAGAGCACCTAAAATTAAAAATAAAAAGAGAAAAAAAAAAAAGTATAATTCTTATAATTTATTCCATTCTGTTTTAGTTATAAACATAATCCTCCTTCTTCATACTATTCTCAGCATGATACATGTACCAGCTCTCTTTTGATTATGTGAACCAAATAATGTGGAGAAAGCTATGTTTAAGTTTTATGCTATTGAGATTTCTTTCTGGAAAATTATATTTCAATGGTTTCCAAAAAGGGACTCATGAATACTCTTTTTTTCAGTGTCCCTGTGTAGCTTTTAATTTTTATTTTTTTTTAATTAACAGTATGCACCTGGTTATGATTAATCTTTAATTATATTTTATTTCATGCTGAATTCAGTTTTATGCTGAACTGAAATGACATTCCATATATGTCAACACTGTCAAGCACACAGGAGTGTTAGTGTTTGCTTTTTCAAGGAGCTAATCATAAAATTCTAGATCCTATTATTTACTATAGGGAAGTACTTAGCCCAAAATGTCAATTTATTTGTGAATGTTGGTACAATAATAGGAAACAATTTGTTGTCTTTATGAAATAAATTCATGATGTTTATTGTGTAGCATGTGCTAGTGCTGTAGTGGCAGAAGAGATTAAATTTTAACCAAGAGATGAAACAGATGAAAGCAGACCAGGCTAAATAATGTCAGTCAGACCTGTTAGAGGTAAAACCTGTGTTTTATCATTAATAAAACAAAAAAAAAAAAAAAAAAGAAAATTAATATACATGAAAGCATTTCACAGTTTTGATCAAAATCACTGCCACTGAAAGCTGGTATCATGAACACAGCTTAGGAGGATTGAATCTATCAATCCAGAATGGGACTTTTTTTTTCTTCATTTGCCTTGTTGAGTGTTTTAGATTTAAAATTTGACCATGGCAAAATAAAGACTCTGCAATAAAAAAGCTAAACTGAAAAGTTCTTTAAACTCTCCTTGCCTCAAGAAGAAATAAATATTTGTCTCATACTCCTCAGCCAAATGGCTTTTGATCATTGAGGGGCTTATCTGGGGCAATGGAGATTCACCAAAGTTAGAGGACTTTCAAATGCACAGGTAAGTATTTATTATATCTTGGTAATTTGCCTATTAAAAGGCCAGAAACATAATCAGAAACTACTAGGCATCTGTGAAATATAAATTAACATGGGCATACAATTGGCATGCAATTCGCTAAAATAGTAGATGGTAGATACAAGAAGGAAAGATGAATTTCTCAGAAGTACTAAATAGTGTTAACTTCTCAGACATATGAATTGTGAAACATAAATGGCACAAACTGTTGATTTTAGGAGAATGAATGTTTAGAAATGTTGCTGGGTAAGTTGGCAGCCTTCTGTCCCATGCAGAGAAATCTGGCAAATTTACACAGGTGGACTCACATGGGCATGTGATTTTATTTAATTATTCTCTGGAGTTAGAGTATTCACAAATACACAGAAAACTCTCCTTTATCTGGACTAGCTAAAAACCCATTGCTGTTAAAAAGAACATAATATATTAATGTAGTCTTTCTCAAAATCTGAGAGTGATTATTTTCCTTTCTAATTTTTATTTTTCATACCATGTGCCAAATAAATTATTTACCTATCTCAGAAGCAGCCACTGTGATGTTGTACCAAGGTGTCTCCTCTCTGTCAAAGATCTTGGCAGTCTTAATGGTTCCAGTACTAGCATCAATGGTGAAATACCTATCTTCTTCTGTGTTATGATCAATGAAATATCTATGAAGAAATACAACAATAAATATATATTTGTTTTAGTATATATAATCCAAAGTAACAGAAAGCTATATAAGAATATTACTTTCAAGCTTTTAAAATCACAGACATTTAAAAAAACAACCTGAAAAAAATCTATAATTTGGAGAAACCCAAAGTAATACTGTATTTAAGTTCTTTCATAATCTTTTATTTCTTTTGATATATAACAATATTTCCATCTTGAGTGACAAAGATATAAATTGATAACAGGTGGTATTTTGCACAGCAGTATACAACCCTGTCAAAGGTAAGATACACATGTATTTTGACTAAAAATCATGAAATGGAAAAGCAGAGAAGAAAGCAGAAACTAGGATATTATTATTCAGCTTATTTGCCTGTCACTGCAAAGCAGTGTGATCAGCCTTGGTTCCTGTTTCAAAGCATGCCTCGCTGACATTAACTTGATGACAAGGTGACACATAAGCCATTTGGAACATCACCCTTACAGAGAATCAGAAACATCTGGTTCCCAGAGCAGCCATTGACACTACCCTAGAAGCAAAACTAAACTCCCCTGCATTGCTCCCTTGGCTTCTGGGCACTTTGCCTAGCAGGGAAGCTAA
Organism: Agelaius tricolor; assembly: GCF_023055355.1. Taxonomy (NCBI): domain Eukaryota; kingdom Metazoa; phylum Chordata; class Aves; order Passeriformes; family Icteridae; genus Agelaius; species Agelaius tricolor. Next base: position 19,699,984 of record NW_027269262.1, on the reverse strand, counting down.
AAACCTTGAAAAAAAAGTGGGTAATGGAAGGAGAGGGAAAGAACACAAAAGAAAAGATTGACAAGACTTTTCTCAAAGCTGGAATTATTTACAATGGCTTTTAACGAATGAAACAATTACTCAACCCTTCCAAGCCTTCTTGACTAACTCCAGAAAAAATAATTTCCTTTAAAAAAGGAAAAATATTATTTTATATACCATAACTACTTTTCCTGATAATTTTTCATTCCTCTTTTCATTCTGTGAAATTCCATATATATCTAACATATGGAAGGCATATAAAGGTCAAAATGATTTATTTGTCCCATCCAATTGCTCTTATTTTACATTACCAGAATGTAATTCCTAGCTAATAAAAAGAGTGGCACGCATAAAATTTGCGAAGCACAAAGCAATCAAAAATAAGTTTTATTTTTCTCTCAATGTACTTATTTATACCAGTTGTGTAAACAAAAAGCAAGCAAACAAACAAGTACTTAATTGAATGATATGTTAAAGGCAGAAGTGATGTGAAAAAGTAAAAGAAAGAAAGCACTTAGGGAAAGCAGAAGTCTGAGTGAGTCACCTTAACTGGTCAAAGGATTGGAGACTCAGTGGAAAAGCCAGATAGGATTTGGTGACTTAGGGTAGATCTTCCTTACTGGAGAGAACCTGAATCCCCCTCTCCTACCTGCAAGAAGTATTTACATCTGCCTTACAGAGTGCTGACTTGCCTTTTGGAACTCCCGATTTTCTTGCCATGTCTCAAGTATTTTCAGCAGCTGAAGAACCACAGATCAGTCACTAGAAATCAAAGTATCCAAACCTAGGATAGAATATCTTTCTTTTCGCCTGTTCTCCATCTTTCCTTTCAACATCATGAGGAGTGAAAGCCCTGCTGAATACCTGCTGGAGTTGTTGGAAAGACAGCAGACCTCAGTTCCTACCCATTTTACGTTTTTCTGGAGCAAGGATTGTCCTTGCTGTTTCCCATAAGCTAAGTCAGAAACTATTTTGCAGTTCATTATTACCAACATTTAAGAATACCTCATTCCAAAATTTACCAGAAGTACCCAATAAGACACTTTGGATGTGCAAGATGGCAGCTCAAGTTGCTTCAAACAAGTGGACTAAGAAGATCATGATTATGTAGGTGATGGGGCAATTTTTAAGAGTTTAAGTCAGGAAAATTTTTTCAAAGGACATTATTCACTGTATCGCTAACTGAATGGGAGAAAAGCAAAAACCAAAACAGTGATGTTGCCAGAAAAAAAACAAAAAGGGTAGTGAATTTATACACAGCAGTCATTGCAGACACACTTCTGAAAGTTGGTGTGGCTCTCCATGTTTGGTAAACTCAGGAGAGGAACTAAAAGAAAACTCCTGATGAAAATTCATCAGTCACTGATCATGAAATGCTAGATGGTGCAGACATCCAAAGAAATTGATTTTACTTTGAGGAATATTGGAATCCTCTGAGGACACATCACAAAAAAAGAACTAAAATTAACCACACAATTATCCTCTTGGCATTATTTTATGTGGTCCTATTTGTGCAAGCTATAATCACCTCTTTAAGACTGTGCCAGTCTCAGCGGAAAACTTTTATCTCCCATGTCCACAGATAGCATTTCCTATAACTATTTATAAAAACTTCAAGACAGAGTGGTATCAACCTCTAAAAATCCACAAAGCTGCCATATTTGCTACAGAGTCATGTTGACATCTGAACTTTGTCCAGAAGATACATGCTTAAGGAAGAGAAATGCCCCCATGCCTTACACCTTATGATTGGCAGCATAGGAAAACTGAACTAGGAAAAATAGTTGGAGTGTTTTGATCATTCTACTATTAACACAGAAATAATGAATGTTTGGTTGTGTTGGTCAGTATAGATATACAGATACACAAGCATCTTGTACATGATGAACTAGAAGGTAAAAAGAGAAAGTGTGGGAAGCATAACTGTCCTTCAGTTTTCTTGGAGACCTTTTACTGGTAGAGTTTACAATCAGTTATGCAAATATAAAATTTAATTACTTCTCTCTTAGTATAGCTTTGTTTTTCTTGACTCTCGGAGCCTCCTGAGAACAACAAGGATTATTTGCTGAAAAAAAGAAATCAAATATTCTTTCCTGACCTGTTCTTATGGAATATGTACTGCAAATCCAAATCTTATAATGCAAGAGTCTCATCCTGCAGACATTAATTACTCTGAACACTCTTTGTTTATTATCAACATCAGGCAGTGACTACAGTGACTATTTTGTTAGTCATTACTGTGCTGACCACAGGGCCATAAAAATAAGGCTATGTATTTTTTGTAGACAGTAGCTTAAAAATAGACAGAATTTCATAGTGGGCTTCAATGAGAAAGAAACTTAAATCTATATGAATGTCCAGATGCTGTTGTGTGTATACAACTTATGAAAAAATGTTACCTCTTCCTCTGAGCAAAGTACAGAAAAAAAAAAAATCTGTCCCAAAAATTAAGCTTGTGTAGAAAATTTATACTTGATTTTCTGATAAATTGTGATCATCTAACAATTCATTTTCATAGACATATTGTAAAAGATGGTATTTTTTCCTTTTTTTTAATAGGAACATCTTTTTCCTATATCAGTTATTTAAGTGTGTTCCACAGAAACTCAAATCCTCATTTAAAGAATTTAGGATTGAATTAATAACTTCAATTTTATTTTCTGTGTCATTAATGAGAACAAAATATACCTGTAGTAACTCATTTTACTAACACTCTTACTTCAAATTTTGCTAGAATAATGAATTTTTTTTAATTTTTCCATGAAAGGGAAGTAGCACTTCCCTTTCATGTGCTAACTTTTACATACAGTTTGAAATATTCACAGATTAACAATTATTTTCTTCATCATTAATGAATAAGGGGGTGTACTTTCTTAGGTTTTCCCATGATTAAAATATTCAGCTCTTCTCCTCCACTCCAGATTCTTCCTTAAAACTGTTTTGTGCATCACATCTAAAGTAGCTATTTGCACTTCTGTTCCCCAACTTTCATTAACATGTCAGTAAAACAAGTTACAGAAGATATTCCCACCCAGGAGAAAACCTAGAAATGCTAGTTCTACTTCCAACAGCTTTAAAAATATTTTGTACAAGAACTCTCTTGGTAGGGCAACTCATTTTTGTCCTGTAAGAGGACATTTAGAACAAGTTTCAATGCTTTTACAAAGTGATGAACAATTTAGACCTTTATAAATATTAGTCACTCATTTATCTACATGTTGAGAATAAAGACCGGATATATACATAAATAGAGCGCATTCTTGAGCCAAGGATGCTTTACTTAAGCTTCTGAATTTACTTCATCTGATTTAAAAAAATTACTTTCATCTGGATCATAGTGGCAACAGACAGTCATTCCCTTCTGCTCCTACCCTTCCCTCCACATCTACTGATCTGCTTTTTGATGCTTTTTCTAGACCACACAAAGATATAGTGCAAGTTTTGAATTTCAAAGAGTGATTTCAAGAGAGATTTTTCACCTTAAGTCAGTTGATAGCTTCTGCTCACTTAGAATGCATTAATTCAAAAATTAAAATATCCATTTGAGATATTTATTTATAGACATTTGCTCATGACAATGCCACGTCATAGCATGTTTATAACCACTGCACATTAAATCTGCACATCAGAGCTGCATGGCACATGTTAAAGAGACTTAATAAAGAGACATGCCTAGATAAACAGCTCTCCAAAAACTGTTTACATGCAAAGCAGCAACAGGAACCAATCTAAAATAAACTTAATTAAAAACAATCATGAATATATAAAACTTAATAGTCACACTATCTGAAGATAATCTGAAAGAAATTAAATACCAAAACTGAATCCTGCTAACACTGGGAAATGCAACATATGCCATGTTTTTATTAGGCAATCTCAGTGAATGGAAGTGCATTCCCAGCTCCATCCATATCCTTCTGACCAAAGCAAGCCACTGACTCTTCTGGCTTTGTTCCTCACCTCCTGCCTTTTAGTGAAGCAGTGAGTCAGTGATGACAGATATTCCCCCATTTTTGCTGAAAACTAAAAGCATTTGCATCAATTAGGGTATAAAGAGAAATATATATGAATGATGACCCTTTGGCAGAAGGTCACTATGGAACATACAAATCTGCTTTCAGTATTCAACCTGTCAGACTCCAATAATGCAAAGACTGTTTAAAATGGAGAATTTCAAGGGTCCTAAAGTAGTATAGAAATATTAATTATCTCCAAACCTTTTAGGAGGGCTTCTGAAGCTAAAAGGCATAAGCATTTTCAGAATCTCTCTACCTAAATGATTGTCTTAGCATTAACACCGGTCTATCACTGGATAGACAACAGTAACAGGTTGTTACTGTTCTAGTATGGCTCTCTCTATTTACTGTGTTTTTAAGGATGAACCTTCAGTTTGAACTTTTTAAATAGTTTTGAGATTGTAAGTTGTTTCTTTCTTTTTTTAATCAAATCTTTAACGTACTTATCTTTTCTTTATGTTAATTTTCATTTATTACCCTATTTATCAACTGCAAAAATGAACTCTGTTACGTATTTACACCTTAGCTGCCAATCTCATATTGATAATAAACTTCCAAAGACAAATTTTAGCCAGATGTGAATTCAAAGATCACAGTACTTCCTTGGACTTTGGAGATATAAGAAAATAGTCAGATCTCAAATAACAAGGGAAGCTGCTTACAAAAAATTACTAAAAAAAGTCCATGGGACTGGAACAGAACCTTGTACAACCAATTATATCTTTAAAGACTTATCAGTTAAAAGTCAAATGCCACTGTAAGGAAACCTGTTCAGTTAAAGATTTAAGCAAGGAACTTTACCAGAGAGAGATAAAGTACAGAAATTTTTATTTCATTTTATAAAATGTCTTAGAAAAGGAAGAGTAAGCAACTCCATAGAGTGAGAGAAGGAGGTATACCATGACAAAGACTGAGAGAACCAAACAGCTGACACTCTGTGTTTGACCAGCTGGTGAACAACAAGAAATGGCCCATGCTGGGACATAACTTGAGTGTGTGCCTTTTATCTTCTCTCTGCCTCCTGAGAGAAGCACACATGAGCCTGGGAACCAGCAGCAAAGCCTTGAAGCCAAATGAGGTGGTGGGGAGACATTCTGTTGCCATGACTGTCTTGCACTACAGTAGATCCATTCTGGGGCCAATTTATTTCCCCATAGTTCAAACAAATTCAGCCAGGAGAGAAAAGCAATTGTGAAGTATGAGTCAGAAGTCATGCCAATCAGCAGGTAACCAATTTTCTCCCTGCAGCATGTCTGGTACATTACGGAGACATTCGATGTTCCAGAGCTCCTTGGCAGAAGACTGCTACTGAGAACTACAGCCTTCAACTGTGCTTGCCAGGTGTGAAAATTGAATACATTTGAAGATAGCTTGGAGAAGGTATCCCCTCTGTTTACTATTCCTTTGCTTTCTTTTCAAACAGATGTAGCATAACTTTGAGAAAGATACTGTTCCTCTCACAGCATTTAAAGGAAGCTGATTCAATATGCTGTTCCTGCTGAGTTCTCTCTGGTGCTGGCTGCCAGCTGACATCCACCAGCTGATCAGCAGTACCTTCTTGTTTCCATACAGGACTCCTGGCTCTCATGCTGAAATCTCAGCTCAGCCAGAGTGGCAGTGTTCCATGTCCTGGTCCTAGAGATGTGAGTTGCAGGATCCCAGGGGACACAGGGGAATTCACAGCAGTGAAACACTGTCTCCTAGGAAAGTCCCTGAGAGGCAGCCACTGCTGGTTTGAATTTTATGCAGAAGTCAGCTTCCTGCTCCAGTTCTTATTCCTATCCTCTAGCACACTGCTCACCTTGAACACAGGAAATTTGAAACACTGTTCATTTGAAGGAAATAAATGTCTAGTTCTTTCTAGACACTCATCATTTCTAGCTAGCAGTTTCTATCTGCATGTGTTAATCAGTGATCATTTTTCCAGCTAATCCTGCCAGTCAGAGTAGGCTAAGAACAGGCCATACCCTTCAAGGTATAATTCAGCATTCAAGGCAAAATAAAGGTTTGTCTTCTTTTCATGACTTTATGAATTTCTTCATAGGATTATGACTGTCCAAAATCATTTCAGGTAAATGTGTTGATGGCAGAACTATATTTTATAATATCTGAGTTGCTTTTTATTCAAAATTAACATTCAGATGCTGATAAGCAATAAGGTGCAGTGTTACATGAGAAAAACTTTTATTTTCCCCTACAAGCAAGCTATAGCTACAGCTACTTCTTTAAACTTCTGCCTACTTTTTTACCTACCAGCTAAAAAATGGTATTCTACTTACATACTATCTTTTTTTCCCTCTACATATTATACACTAAACCAAATAAAACCAAGACTGAGAGATTTATGCCTATTTAGGCATAGGCATGACCTTATCAAAATGACTATACTCTAGAGACATATGAAGGCTGACTCTAAAACCATAAAAGACTAAATGTCTGAGACATTCTGAAGTCAGTAAAAATTCTAGAAACATAAAGATGATGTTCTGGTATGAAAAATCTGGTTTTCATTGTCAAAAAGTTGATCTGATGGCGTTTCTACTCTCAGCTCTCAGGGAAGGATGGAGGTGGCTCTGGTTGATGTGGGATTCTGACCACTATCCTAAGCTGGATTTTCCTAGTCAGAAGAGCTGTCAGAACATTTTACCAGTTCCTGCTTGAGGACATGAACATGCTTGTTACTGGGAGACCTAAGACACATAATTTGACAAGAATCAAAACTAATTTGAGGCCTCAGGGGACAAAATAGCAAGACAGCTCTCACCTCAACACTGCAAAGAAAGGTTTTATAATGTTTTCTCACTCTGTAATCAGGTGAAGCATTAGTGAAGAAATTGAAGAAAAATTCCCATCTCTCTCCAGCCATTCAAAATAGGGTGCTCTTCTTCTGTCTCAGTTTAATGACAATTTTAGAGAGAACACTGGAAGATTATGATGGTGTTGTGCTTTGAGGTCTCCTTTGAGGAGGGCAGATTTCTTCCTTTGTTTTTACCAGCACAGGCCTGGCAGAATCTGGAAAATCTCATATATTCTCCCCCAGGCACATGAAGGAGAGATTATCACTCTACATGATGGCACTGATCTCAGCAAGCTGCCCTAAGTACAGCCAAGAGAGAGTCATAGACTCATTTAATCATAGCCTGGGATGGAAGGGATCTTGGATATCATCCAGTTCCAACCTCTCTGACATGGGCAGTGAGACCTTCTCCTCGACCAGATTGCTCAGAGCCCCACCCAACCAGACCTTATACATTTCCAGGTATGTGGCATCCACAACTTCTCTGGGAAACCTTTTTCAATGTCTTACTACTCTCACAGTGGTGAATTTTTTGCTAATATCTAAGCTCTTTCAGTTTGAAGCCATTCCCTCTTGTCCTGTCACTACATGCTTTTGTAAATAGTCCCTCCCTATCTTTCGTGTAGGCTCCCTTCAGGTATTGGGAAGATGCAATTATGTCACCCCAAGCAGTCTAACAGTCCACCCATTCCATTCATCTCATCTCAGTTTAGAGAAAATTATGTTGTGGGGGACTGTGTCAAAGGCTTTACAGAAGTCCAAATAAATGACATCTGTAACCCTTCCCTTGTCCACTGGTACAGTCACTCCATCAGGGCCACTAGACCAGTCAAGCAGGACTTGTCCTTAGGGAAGCCATGCTGGCTGTACACAAGACAGCAGGAAACAAACTGATTTTATTCCTCTCATATGACATTCAAAGAGCAAGTAAGGCAAATTAAAAAAACTAGGAGAAGGGACTTCTGTATTTTTCAGAAGGGGAGCAGCCTTATCCCTTCTCTCTGCTGAGAGCATAGAGACTGAATTGATCTCAGAGAAGGGGGAGATGGGAGGGAACCTTAAAAATATAATTTAATTTTCAGCCCCTCCCTTAGATCCTTTCATGAAGTTGTCTTGCACATCCCTTCAATTTGAATCACAGGTTGAGGTTTTACTCTACCTCTAGCAAATTTAAACTTTACATTAGAAAAGATTTTGTTTTACTATGTTTTACAATCAATACAGCAAAAATTGAAATAAGTTTCTCTACTGAATACAGGAATTGAAGACAAAATTCCTACGCCACATTAATTGTTATAATCATATGCACCAGTAATTCATTAATTTTTTAGTATTCTTACTGAAAGAAGGAAAGAGAAGTTTGTCAATTTAAATCAAAGTAGGAGAAGGGAACTATGAATTTATTGGAGCCTCTACACACCAGGTGTGGTGTTGGAAAGTTTTTGCACTCATTAGTATATGCATGTATTATAACCATTATGATATATCATCCATTTTAAGGAAACAACATAAGACCGTTAGAAAAGTGGGAAGCAGGATCATAGCTGAGATTGTACTCTTATTCTTCACCAAACTAGCACAAAATTAAAAGTCAATTTTTAGGACAAAAAAATTATATATATTAAAATTAATTTTTAGTACAAAATTTAAAAAAGAAAAAAAAATAAAACCAAAACCAAAGCAACAGGTTTATTTTTTTTTCTGACTTCTGTTTCCTATAGCTGATCAATCTTTGTGAATAAAATGCATTATAGCAAGACATATTACAACCTGATTAGGGTCCAACAGAAAATTTACTTGAATTCCAAAATATTAATATAACAAATCAGTCTTCCAGGGACAAAAAAAAAAAAAAAAAAATAAAGCTGGTTTTAGCCAAGCAATTGTAGACCTTCTGAAAAGGGAAGATGCTTATCTTTCTTATTGTTTGACACTGCTGTCACAGGCAGAGTCCTGATAAGGATCTATTCACCAGAAGTTTTCTGTTAGATACCAGGAAAAGAAAAATTCTTCCCAGAAATGCAAGCAACCTAAGTTAAACATAATAAGTGGGTGTAAAAAAATTACTACTGGAGGGTGCAGAGGTCTTATCGTTAATGCTCAAAACAGTGATTTACCTCCTGTATCACTGCATGACAAAGTAGCACTCAAAGGAGTGGTCTGATGTTACTGTATTTCTATAATGGGATGTCTTATTTCTCAAACACTACTCTTAAGTGTATAAAGTTAGCAAAAGCAAAGGCTTTCAGTTCTTCATAGTACGTTATCAAGCCCGGAAGTTATTCTGGGGGAGCTGGTCTATATCATGGAACTACTTTCACTATTACATCAGAGCTGCAGAAAGTGTTATGGTCTTAAAACTACATCTGAGCTCTTTTCTGAATCACTGCCTTGGAGGTGGCTTGGGGAACAGCTACAGCATCACGTTCCCAAAAAACATTCCACTGGCAGCAGACCAGAGGCAGTTGGAAAGCTCCAAGGATCATGTGGAGTATGAGCTGTGCCTGGGCGGACTCACCACCCAAGGATCACCACCTACAGGAGGATGTCAGGGTTTCAGGAGGCGCTGCCCTGCCCTGAGGCAGCACTAACAGACAGGTGCCTTGCCAATTAAAAGCTGTTTGCACCCCTAACCACCACACAGGTTTTCTATGTATGATTACAGAAAGAAAGAAAGATTATCTCTAAGTAGATATACAGGGATTTAAAATGAATAATGGACTAAGAAAATATTGTAATTAGAGCATTTAATAGTCATGCTTTCTTCTGCATTGTGTGGGAAGATACTTTTCAAGATCCACTTGCACATCAGATATTATTATAAGATGTGACTTAACGCTGACCTTTTCAAGCAACAAAAGATATGAGTATGGAGGCAGAATACTTGACACAAAGCAATGAAAGCGGATTAGTTTCTCATAAATGTTCCAACAGAGCTGTAATACCTGTGAATGAATGACAAATAAAGATGTTTTCTGTTGATTTAGACAATAAATTTTAGGTAAATTTTAAAGTGATTTTCAAACTACTCAAAACCCCTTTATATTTAAAATTAATACATTATGAAGTTTTACTATATTTATTTCTTATGCTTTCTGTTATATCTTGCTTTTCATATTTCGGTAGAATAATGATCTTATTCTAAAACAGAGCAGTTTAAAAAGTTTCCCTGAAAATACATTTCTATATTTTTAAAGAAAAAAACCCATCAATCAGTTTGAAAAGAAAAATCCTTTTGAACAGTCCAAATGGCCAGTCAGAAAAGTACTGAATAAAAAGACCCCACTGCTATTAGCTACATTTGTTATTACAGTTCTGCTGGGGTTTAAAGACTAAAACACTAGTACAAGCCCTGGCAAAAAGTCAGTGCCTTCTGAAGACTGCTCAGCTCAGGAACAAGATTAAATCACTGTGATGAAATTGCAGTGAGGAAATAAGGACAAAACCCACTTTGTCTCCCTCTACTGATAGCAGTAGATGATGCTATTTATTTTTGTGTTCAGTTCAAATAACCTAAAAAGATTTCAGCACTATTAATTACCTCAACTATACTTCAACCATTATTCTGTACACAAGAATTGTTCCTGCCATCAAATTAGACTGTTACTTAATTAGGCAGTGAACAAATCAGAGCACTGTATCTCTTTCAGCAGCTGAATAGCAAAGTGAGATGGTTTCTACAGTGTGTGCCTAAATGCTTCATCAATCTCATACACGGCAGCGAGTGTCTTCATAAAGTGGAAAGGATGCACAAGTGGATTAGGAAAGGCTGATAAGCAAATCACTGCTCTGTATCTTGCCCTGTAGCCTCACAGTATTTGGAGATGTATCAGAGCCATTTGGATAAGAAGTGCTGTTCTGTTACTCCCCTGCTACACAGAGATCAGCAGGTCAAGTCCTATCTCTATCTATCTTCCCTGGAGATTGTGGTCTCTGCTTTCTATGAAAAGCCCTTGCCAAACCCCACCAACATGTAACTAAGTGAGAACTGGCTCCCTTCGGGTCTTCACAGTTTGGTATGTTACGCTAGCACTATAAATTTTTCTCCTCTGAGACATAAAGATATGGAAGAAACAACTCAAAATATATGTCAATTGAGGTAAAAACATGATTGACAAAAGTAAGAACAATTTTTTCTCTCAATTATATTAATAATATGGATACTTAATATTCTGTCCTCAATCACTGGTTACAAATACAAGTTTGGAAAACAAAAGGGCAAATACAAAAAGTTTAATATTTGAAAATATTTTTCCTTCTGATCCCTCTGTCTCCAGATAACTGCCTGTTTCACCCAGAAAATCTACTTCTCACCTTCCCAGGCTTTGTACAAACTGCTGCTTTTTCCCTTTTGCCAGATTTATCTCCTTCTAGACAAAATTGTTATGGGCAACAGATAGATGAATTATGGACCAGTTAGTCAAATATGCACTTACCCTTCTTACTCCAAATTTCCATGACAATAATTGGTCTGACTCTGTTAATAGCTTCAGAATCATAGTATTAGAGCTACAGGAATTTGGCAGCTATTTTAGCAAAATTTTATTATGTATGTTACAATTTAGGCACAAATACCATAGTGGAAATTTTTCAAGGGCAATAACTTGCCACCAAGAAATTGCATATATTGATTATCTGACACAAAACATTTTGAATCTTAGACTATTATCACAAAAGAACCATAAAATCTGATGTCTTCATTGCTCTGAAAAGATTGTTTCACCTTAATAAGACTATTACACATACCCAGCAGACTTCAACTCAGTCAGGAGACTAAATCTTCCTAACTACCTGAAGAAAAACTGCTTTCCAAAGATATAATAAAATGATTTTTACAAAGGCTATATTATTATGTCATGGAAAGGAAAAGCATCAAAAATATTTTTGCAGATATTTTTTGGAAACTTTTTAGATCTACTGTCACCTTTGACACATAAAGTTCATATATTGTTCCACAAAATTCATTATTGCACATATTTGATTCTTTTGATGCTCTACTGAAGCTGAAGCATGTAACAAAATATTGGGCTCATCCTTGACCAACGTTTTACAAAAATGATCCTACTTGTCTCTAAAAGGAAGATGTATCTAAACCTATTGCTGTCTTGCACAAGCACCTGGGACAACTACAGTGAAACAAGTGTGCAGAGGGCCAGTGCAATTTTGACAGCAGGGGGAAAACCATGCTATGATATTTTAAAAATTTACAGTAGGACACCACTGGAAAGTCAGGCCTTTGCTCAGACCAATCATGGGAATTATAGTGCCAACCAAATAAAGGATGAAGGTTATGTTACTAAATTTAATCTATACAGCCTAATCATGACACTGTTCTGACCTATGTTTCCCTTTATGTACGAAAATAAACCATGTCCCTACATTCCCGATCTCATTAACCATTAAGCTTGTGAAATTCAATGTCACAATTGAATAATTAATCCCTATAATTTGGATTTACTATACCTCACTAAACTGTTTGCAGCATCAGGATCATGTGCTGTTACTGTGCCAACAGGAGTCCCAATCTTTGCATTTTCATAAACTTCCATGACATAGGAAGGCATAGTGAAGAGCGGGGGTTCATCCACATCACCAACGATGACCTTCAACATCGTTACATCTTTGAATGGTCCCAAGTGCGAAAAACGAAAATCCAGGTGAGTATTTGCTCCTTCTATATTAAGTGTATATGATTTCTTTTTTTCATAGTTGAGTGGCTGTTGGAAGAAAAAAACATTTCTCAGAGACATTCTGTTCTCCAGGTTAGCCTGCTAGCAATTTAACAACATCTTTTCTGTTTAAATTAAACATTTCTTCATGTCACTGGAAAGGGATGATATTCTCTGATATTCTGGCATCCACTGTCATAGCTTGTATATAGAAGGATATAAATAAAGCAGGATGGTTTCAATTTTTCTCTGCAACAGAATATTGAAAAAGATACTAGTTTTGGAAATAGCCCATGGTTTGGAATGAGCCTCAGATTCTATTTTTCTGATAATGTAGTGTCTGAATTTTGTCACCTTTTGGTTTTAATCAGTAAATTCTAAGTCCTGAAAAAGGTAGAGACTGATGTATCCTGAATTAAAATAACTTCACATCTTAAATAAAAAAGTGTCATAGATAGCGACAGGGACATTAAAATTCTTTTGGGCATCTCTTTTATCCTCAAATGAATAAAAGCAACTTCTCAAAGGAAAACACTCACTCAATGTAAGAGAGCAGATGTAGACTGTCTATTTCCAACAGTTTCAAAACATAGTCATATCATTGAAAGAAGTTGCATATGCGCATATTTATTTTTAGAACAATAATTTTTATTTCATTTATGGCATGGCAGAATTCCACTGATACCAGTATCATTCTGTGAGGACATGATAGTCTATCTATCAAAAACTCTTCATCCAAGTTTAAAATGGTATTTCCTGTCACTCCAAGGAGTGGCAAAGTAATACATTAGGCAAGACATACAAGGAACACAATATATATGGCTTTTCAGTGTCAGTGTGCATTTTGTAGATGAAATCTACAATAAATTTGACTAATGGTGTATAAGAAAAATTGGTCAGAATTTATATACACTTTATATATCTGTTTGATTTCTCCTTTGTATACTTAAGGACAATTAATTCATTCTCTGAACTCTAATAGTATAAGTCTTTTGTGACCCTCATATTCTCTGTTTCCCTTTCCTAAACGTAAAAATAAAAAGTTCTAAAGGCATGGAAATTTACCATAGCCTGGTAAATCTATTACTACACAAGAAAAAACAGCTAAGTATGCTACTCAAGTCAATTCAAAAAGAAATATGCATTTAATAAATTCTAACTCAGATGTCCATTAATTTTTTTTTTGTTATGAGCAGCCAAGTATTGACTAGTGATTTTCATTTCTCTGCAGCATGCATATTCTAAGAATAAACAGGTTTAAAATAGGATTGCAACTTTTATCTTTGATGTCTTTTTGGAAAACTCAGTTTATATTGACAATGACTGAATTAACTTGTACAGGAAGACTCATTTCTCTCAGAAAACATGTAAGGAATGACACAAGGTCTTGTAGTTACACAAACTCTTTTATCCAGTTCTTTGATTAGACAATAATCAAACACTTTTTAAAGGGAAAAATCTATGCAGATAATCGGAAAAAGCTGACATTTTAAATATAGTCAGAGTAGTTTTTTGCTTTCATTTGTTTTTTTTTCTTCCTATAACATCTCAATCATTAGATGATTAGTAGATAGTTAGTAGATATAAGATGGGAGACAGACTTGTCTTGTGTCTCTAAATATGGAAAAAATTCTGTATTTACTTAAAATTATCATTGTCTGAAGATCATTGTCTTCCCCAGAAAGAAAGCAAAACATTTATATTTTAGATGAATTAAACAGAATTTTTGTTCATATTTTCTATTTTCCCAATTAATAATATCCTTTCATTACAATTACCAACATAACTTCAGCATGTAGTCATTGGCTATTATGATTTTCATGCCAAACTGAAAATGCCGAATGTAGCTCAAGTGACCAGTTATAGGCTTAACTGGAAAATGCTGCTCTGCACTATACTGCAGTTTGAGTTTCTAATATGAGGCTCCCAAAAGGAATCTCATATTAGGGTAACTGCAACTCCCAAAAAGAGTTACAGAATTTTATGGGAAATAACTATCTGTTTCTTGAACATTTCCAGTTTCATTATGCAAAATTGATGAGACATGGGCTGTTAGACACTTTTTCTGGGAAACTTGAATGATACTTGCTGACTTGAGGTCAGGAAAGTTCTAACACATTTTTCTGAAAATCATGACAAAGGGGGAGCATGATGACCATTCTTTTTTTGAAGGATACAGAGAATAGTAGCTTTTACTGGGCTATTTGTTTGGGTTTCCTCCAGTTTCTTACTCAAATGAGGAAATGCATGAGGTAAAGTGGAAATACTTCATGACAGTTTGTAATCAACCCTTTGTGGAAAGATCTTTGAGACTGAAGAATGGCTCCACAGGTTTGTCAATAAGAAAGATAATGAAAGTACTGGATGTTTTGGGTCAGCCCAGAATGAGACTAAAAAAGATTCTAACACTCCTAGCCTTTGCATACAAATAGAGGCACTGAAAAATTTTATTTATCCATCAGAATCTTACGTAAGGAAATCTTTAATATTTGGATGAGGATTTCAGGTCATTAGACACAATAATATATTTACTTCTGGCTTTTCTGATGTGCCTACTTTAAATTCTTCTGGAGAAGTACCAGAAGATAAGTCATTCTATTTCACTGTTTTAGAAGGCACTGGTATCTGATATGCAAAACCAAAACACTTCTGTCCTCAGTTTAGATTATTTATTTTGGGTGGGGTCTCAAAATTTCAGCTTGAAACCCAATCTAAATAAAAAGCAATTACAGCACACAGCATATAATATACTTATTTAACTGCATAAAAGATCTGAGTAAAAACTAAGAAAATAAAAGTAAAAAAAAAAAAGATCAATTTTTTAATACTGTACAAAGGGATAAGGTATACAAGGAAATAATGGAGGTATTGTACACAAATTTACGTAACTTTCAAGTGCCAAAGTTCTGCTCAACTGGAATATAACATTTCTTAAGCAAAACTTACCTCCTCTTGTCTTGATGTAAAAATTACCTAAATTATTGTCATGTGTACATAAAAGAACAGGCAACGTATGCTATCATCATATTCTAAATAATAGTGAAAAATTTTTTGAAGCTACTTTGCCAAAACCAGTAAAAAATGTGATTTAACAAAGTTTTCTATGTCTTTTATTTTGTTGGAAATTCTTCCTTTCTGCTTCATGTTTTGTATATTAATAAATGCTGTAGTTAATGAACAGCAGCCATGGTGAGGGTATAATGCTCATTTTAAAGAAGAAATACCAGATTATGTTTTTAGCTATAACAAGGCCATCATGAAATAAATTCAGTGATATAAAAATGACAGTTTACATTTATGTGGTTGAAAAAGGTGGGTATTACATAATCTTTACAAAAGACACTGAGTTAAAGCTTTTTAAAATACTGAAAGAGATCTTATAAATATTTATGAATTATAAAAATAATATTTCCTTGAGTTAGAAACTATTTTTGATATCTTAAATACATATATATCTATGCAGAAGCAAAAAAAAAAAAAATCATGGTTTAGATAGTTTTTTATTTATTCTCTTCTTTCATATTTTCTCAGGATTTCATTTATCCAACCATTAATCAAGACCAGAATTCATATTAGTAATTTTGAACATATACTCACTTTTAATTTTTAGGGTGTGTGGTTACATATAATTTATATCTACAAGACTCAATAACAACAAACCCACATAAGAACTCTCAGCTGACTGGGACAAATATAGGAACTACATATAAATGATAACCCTGCAATAGCTTGCCAAGTAACATGTTAAGTCTTTAGCACAATACTGGATCATTTAGATACCAACTGGAAAGTAAATCAAAGAATAACAGTCTATGAGAACTGAATTACACATTCATTGCCACAGATAAAATTTCTATGGCAAGATTTAATCAGGCTGGGGACAAAAGTAGAATTTTCACCCAAATTTTACATCTTCTATGGCTTACCTTCTTCAGAGAGAGAATTCCTTCCCTGGTTTCTTTGTCAGTAGATATGGAGAATACCCCAGCGCCATCACCATTTATAATCGTGTACTTCATGTCTGCATTTGAACCAGTGTCTGCATCATTTGCTTTGATTTTGCCAACTGCTGATCCAACTTGAGCCGACTCAGGAACATACAGTTGATAATGTTCTGAGGGGGAAAAAAGGCAACATAATAGCTTGGACATTTTCTAGTCAAACTAAATTAGAGAACCATTACCTACTTGATAGATGTCTGACTCTGGAAGAGTATTTATGTATTTCATAAAGTGACAACTGAAACCTATGCAACCCTGGAAGAGTTCAAAACTGAATTATATTTTACTTGGGATGCCTTCATTCCCTACTCAAGATTCAAATTACCTAATGTTGGATTTTAGTTTTCACAGCTATTGCTGTACATTGCATAACACAGAAGTCACTTCATAATAGTATTTTTACAAGTTTATATTCTCCATAACCAAAATATATTTATTTCACCAAGTTACAACTAAATGCAGGGTCAAGTGAGTACTTTTGAATTGAAAAATATGTTGCATTTTTTCCCAAAATCAAAACATTTTTGCAAGATTGCATCAAAATTTTCAACACATGATTTTTAGTAAAGAAAAATATAATGAATCTTAATGTTTTATCATTTGCACAAAAATGTCCACTGCCATCCACAATAAATAAAAATAAACACAATGGGTACAAAGAAGTACTACACATTTGTGCCCAGAAACATTTTTCTTTACAACTCTAGCCTCCTTTCAGTGTATTTGTAACATGTTAGGTTAATAACTAGTTAGTGAAATATTTTTTGAAAAACAATTTTTTTAACTGTCTCTATGCTTTTTTGTGAAATTTTCTAAAAGGTACAAAGTTTTCTGGTGGACAAGAAGCTGCCACATGAAAATAAAAGCAGCCAAGAAACATAATGTAATTACGTAAACCTCAATCTCCATCTGCAACTAGGCCAGAAAAACAGTTTCAAGAAGATTTCTCCAATAATGCTACCCTTATAATACAGCAGGGATGATGAAATCTACCAGAACTGAAAAGAATAATTCACATCCAATAGAAGACATGCACATACCAACAACATGCTAATTTCCCATCTAAAAAAACCCAGTCCAAATGCCTCCCTAACAGTCTGCAGAGTTTACATCACAGCACAACCACCAACATAGTAAAAAAAGAAAAAAAAACTTCTGTCATTACAGATCTTCTGAAACTCTACCAGGTTCCTTTTATGTTCTTTGAAGGTATTCTGTGGCAGTCTGTGCAATAGTGCAAAACTGAGCGGCAGGACAGTGGATCAGCAGATTTGAAAGGGGACATGCAAAAGTTAACATATTGTTATGTTTTGCTGGGTTGAATCCAGGTAGCATGACTGCAGAGGTGCCCTTGTTAAGCATGTATAAAAAGAAAGGCAAAATTTAAATTGAATTCAGAGATTAAACCTGAGGTGTGGCAGAAACCCACTACCGGTTGGATGGATTGAAGAAACTATCAACCTACAGAAGCTGCAATTGGAAAGGGAATAGATATCATCACTAAAATATAACTGCCTTTATCGTCACCTGCTAGAAAACTGAAGATCAATTACACATTTATATAATTTCTTGCACAACGGTTCCTAAATGTATTTGTTGTTTTGAATTAATTTTTTCATACTAGCCTATAGTACTAGTAAACATCTAGTGGTGTGACAAGTGCACTTATTTATATTAATCTAATGGAAAGGAGATTTCATAGGAAAAAAAAATTAGTCATTATTCATTTGGAAATCTGAAGGAAAATAAGAAATGTCCAACAGAACAAGGGAAAAATTAGAACTTAACATGTAAAAAATAAAAATATCAACACTGATGTAACAGGACAATTACTTAATTCAATAAAAACTCATAGTTATTACTTTGATGCAATTCTTTGACATGCATGTAAAAGCCACCTATACAAATTTCCAAATAAATGCCCTGCAAAATTTAGTGCTTACAGATGATGTCACCTGACACTTTTGTATTGCTGGTTGCTTTATTTCATACATAAAATTATAATAATGGGACGAGATTAATTTCAAAATTTACTTAGTGTTAAAATAAATGCAAAATATGGTTTTTTAACACTTTTACTCTTCCAAAAAGGAAAAGGTTCGGAATATAAGAATATTAAGAATATTAAGAATATTAAGAATGTTACATAATCAAGCCACATCAGGAACTGAATGTACTATAATTCAAATTATAGGGTGAACTACTTGAGACTTTCAAAGAGTTGAGCTTGTTCAAATATATTTATCTACATGACACTATGCTCTGCTTTATAATCACACCCCAAGTGTTAGCCATCTGCTTCAGAAATTTTTTTACTGATACCTGCTCAAAGATTCTGAAATACTAAAAACTTCAAGCAAAACAAATATTTGAAATGACTCATGAATTATGTCAGTTTTTGTAGAACTGAAATTTAAAAAAATATAGATAGAATTAAAAGAAAATTGTTGAAAAAATAAAAAACTCTTAGGTCAGAAATACCTCCCAACAGGTATTTAACCACTGCTTCATAGAGACAGGCTGACAATATCTCATACAGACATGACCCAAATAGATAAATACAAAAAATACTATCTAAAAAAACCAAACATATAACCACAAAAATGATTATATGTCAGTGCTTTTATTAAGAGCTCTGGGTGTCAGGGGTATTCAACTCAAATCTGACTCCAAATATACATCCGAGATGAACATGTTTTTATATTCTATCATTATATAACTTTCATGTTAATTATTAAACTTATATTGTTCTATTGTATACATAGATTTCAGTCAAGCATGGCTTTTCATGGTTCCCCCTTAAATTTCTAACATAGTTTCTCATGATTATACTTATGATTATACAATAATTATATTTAGTTACTAAACAATCATCACATCTAACAATTATATCATTTATCATACTGCTTACGCAGGTGCAACACAAAGCCTAACATTTCAGAGTCTATTTTAACATTTTCCCAGGTCCCCACTATCAATGAAACTGGAAATGTTAAACACTAAATAACATTATTTAGTTATTTAGTTGTAAGCTATTGCTAGCAAGAGGAACTGACAAAAGGCTCAATCAAACACTGGAACAGACTTCCCAGAGAAAAGATCACAGCACCAAGCTTGTCTGAGTCCAAGATGGATTTGGACAATGCTCTCTGGCACACATTGTAACTCCTTGGATGCTCTCCATTGGGACTTAATGACTCACATGTGTCCTTTTAAACTCTGCATAATCTGTGATTCTGATTCTGTGTAGTTTTCCTTGAGCATTGGATAAAGAAAATTTGATAGGACACTGTAAAATATGGGATGTGTATACTGTGAATTTACAGTTCTGTATTGCAAACTATGAGTCTGTCTCAACCCTCTAAAACAATTGATTGGGAAGATAGGAGCCCTGTGAATCAGGTATTATTAGTTTATAGCAAAACTTTTCCACCAAATCTGACCATGTTGAACAGATTTTTCTTATTCTTCCAGCATTGCAGACTTCCAGGAGCTGTTGTGAAGCAGAAATCTTTTGGGGATGGTCTAATTTTTCTAGAGGAGCTAGCCTGTTTCTTACAGATCAAGAATCTTGGCTGATTCAGTTCTCAGCTTTTATCACATTCATTCACATGCTTTCCCTTTGATCATGATATGAGGATTTTAATACTCTTTTCCAGGTAATGTACTGTATAGGATACCACTTTGCAAGACTTTAACCTATGCTAATTGAAACATTTTCCAAATTCAAGTATATGATCTTCATCTTTCAATAAACTTTATGGCTTATCCATCATTATACTACAGAAATAATTTATTTATCTTTAGAACAATATACTTTAATTTCAGCCTACAGGCAACCTCCAATGCTGTACCTTACTCTCAGAAAAGGGAGTTCTCTCTGTCTGAACCTCTCAAAAAATAAGTGTAACAGTATGTAATGAAAATCAATTACTATACTATTGAAATTATTGTATTCGTTAATCTATTCTATTCTCTTGATAATTTTGATTTATTTTTATAGATTACCATGTCTTCTTGAACAGCAGACATTATCATATTTAACAATGGGAGGGAGAAAAGACAATATGGAACACCAACTTGGGAAAAAAAACCTTTATCACACTGGAGGGCAGGGCTGCTTCTCAGAAGGACCTGGACATGTTGGAGAAATGTGCCAAAACAAACCTCATGAGATTCAGAAACGGCACCAGGGGAGGAGTAGTGCCATTCACCAGTACATGCTGGGGCCAGCCAGTTGTAAAGTAGTTTTGCAGAAAGGGATCTAAAAAGGACCTTTCAAGGCTTTACTAGACAAGACTCTAAGTGAGTTGATCTAACTGAACCTGCGTTAAGCTGGGCTTTAGGTAATTTTTCAAGTCTCACGTGAACCTATGATCCTGTCGTTTACAAAGGTATATCTCGTGTTTCACTGCCTGCCATCTTTGATAAAACTAAAGCAGAGATTCAAATGTGGACTATGCTCAATCCTCCTTGGTAGCTATCTTTGAGAAAGCTATTCTTCATTCACAGAGCTGCTTGTTTTCATTACATATAATAGTTTATTCTGGATTTCTCTTTAGCAACTGCAGTCTTTTTAGAAGCCTATTTGTCACAGTATGTCTTGGGCATATGTCACATGTTCCTTTACTATTCTTATTTTTAATGTAATAAATCCAATTTTAATCCATCATCATTAGAAGTACAGAAACCTTTATGATTGCAGAAGTTCAGTCAATTTTATATCTACTAATTTTGGCCTGAATATTCTTTTTGGTGACAACTTCTCTTTAATGAAACTAAACAAAGAAATTTTCAAGAGGTATGTTTGGCTTACTCTTCTTCCCTGCCAAAATTCCCAATGCTATTGCACTTTCTAAATGTATTTGAATGATAAGTGACATTACTTCTTATTTGCAAATATGACAATCAAAAAACTTCAAAAGTCAAACCCTTCAAACTTTTGCTTGCCTTGAAAGTCTGAAGAACATAGAAACCTTGGGTCAGTTTAGGAAAAAAACCCCAAATATTCTTCTTTGATGCAAGAGACTTCTTTGGCTGAAACAAGACTTGTACATCCAATGCCTCTGATTTTTACATCTCAGTATAAAACAGAAGTTATGATTGTGATTAAGATTTTAATCAGTGATGAGTTTATGTTCCATGACACTTTGCCTTTAGAGACAATAACTGAAAGTTCTTGAAAACTTTCTGACTTCAGAATACTGAACTTTCAATCTTGGAGAACAAAAGTATTCTGTCTTCTTATAAAAATTGTAATGTTTATGCTGCTTATAGCTAAAAGCAGAAACATAAAGAAAACTGAGTTTCTCCTGGATTTTCAGATTTACTACTTGCCTTTAGGTATTGAATCCCCAAATACATATTTTCTATGCAAATGACATGGGAAAAGCAACATATGCACTCCATAATAATCACTAATGAGGAACTTAATTGTTGGGTGTGATCTGTAGCAGTCTCTAGAGGCTGTGCTCTGTTCAGCATATTTTATGCTATTTAAAGGGGAACCATGGCTGCATCAGGCAGCTTGGAAAAACAGAGAGCAATAGCAATACCTGTAAAAGGGTTAAACTCCATTTGGTCTGTGTTTGTTTTGTTGTTTGTATGCTTGCTTTTCCCTGGCACTAGCACAGCAAGGATTGTGATCACACTGGGGTTTAACTTCATAAAGGACATGAAAATTAAGGCTTTCCAAAGAATACTCCTCAAAATGGAGTGGTCCTGCTACCAGTTCTCCACTCTGAGAGAAAAACAAACAACATTCCCTCATTCCCAAAACCATTACAGTCTTATTAAAAAACCCATAGAAAAACAAACAAACAAACCAACAAAACTTGCACTTTTTTTTTTTTCTGTCTAGAGTGTTTTGAAATTATTTTTATATATATGATATATGCAATTAATAATGGATATGATACACAGAAATCCTTATGGACAATATTCAATAAAATGAAATAACACTCCATGGCACTGTTATGAGTAAAGTTGATGCACCTAGGTGGTGCTAAAACTTAGTATGTAGACCACATATTTATTACAAGTATTTAATCTGACTTTGACATAAATATATTTTTCCCCCATCAAACTTCCTGTAATATTGAAATTCCATAAACAATTCTGTCGCCAAATTTTATTGTCATTAATTTTCATTAAAGGAGACTTTTACTACAAGATATTCAATACTCTTGAAAAGTATTATATTTAGTTAATTACATTTTATAGTAAAAACTGATTACGGAAATCACACTTATTCTGCTCAGGAAACGGAACATCACGAGATTTCCTATGTGATCAAATGCCATTACATAACTCATGTCAGATTTCAGTGACATATGAAATAATTTGGTAGCTTTAACTTCAAATATTATGCAAATACCAGAGCATACCATTCTTCTCACAAAAAAAAAAAAAAAAGGAAAAAGACAATTAAACAAATCACTTTAGATAACATTTTCCAGTCTATGGAAGCATACACTCATATGTGTACATATACTTTTATTTCATATGTCTTAACTCCCTTTTGAACCTAATGAACTCATCTCAAGTAATGTATTTCTCATATTTCCAAGGCATCCCATAGATGAATGATTGATTCTAGCACATTACAGAGATACAGTATCTCTTACAAAGAGAAAAATTTTAAAAAATCACTCAGCCAGGCTTGTCTCTTTTACCACTCCCTAAAACAACTTGTTGTCATTGTGTAGCAGTCTTGCTAAGCAAGTGATTTTAAATACTTCTAGAAAATCAAGTCCAAACATACTCGTCTGTTTAAAATTAACACATTCACCAGGTAATATAGGCACACAATGGCAGCTTTCCCCTGTTACCTTTGCTCTTGGTTGTCTCAGTCATGAGGAAGCTTCTGAAAACTGACAGAAATAAAAACCTGATACCTGCACCTCATTCTGTTTCTAATGTAACACATTAGCTACTAAAAAAAAAAAAAAAGTCAGGGGCCTTGGGATAATTCCCTGTAAAGTCAGAAAATCAGTATACTGAGCACCAACTGTACTCACAAAGGAAGTGTCACTCACTAGGCATCCACTTTGAAACCTGAGCATGGACTTTGAAACATCAATCAATTCAACATATATCTACTTTTAAAAAGATGTAAGAAGAAAAATACTTTTCAGCATCACAATTATATTGTGCATCAAAATGTAATAGTCACACAAATAAGAAGTGATGAGCATGAAATAAGGAAAATATATTAGTCTAATTATAATGAAAAAATCTTAATATATAAGCAACGTTTAAAAGTAGAATTTCTGGGCTGAAATTCTTCTTAATCATCACTGGATACTGGATCATTGCTGGACTCATCCACATATAGAATCATAGACTCATACAATGGCTTTGGTTGGAAGGCAGCATAAAGACAATCTGTGTTTAACTCCTCCACAATATCCAGGGACACCTGGGTGCTCAGAGCCCCATCCAACCTGGCCTTGAACACTTCCAGGTATGGGACATCCAAAGCTTTTCTGGGCAACCTGGTCCAGTGCCTTCTGATATCTAGTCTAAACTTACTAAATTGTCCTCCCTTCTGATATCATTACCTGCCTATGTAAAAAGTTGTTCTCCATCTTTTTTATAAGTCCTTCCTATGTACTGGAAGGCTGCAATGAGGTCTCTCTGGAGCCTTCTCTTTTCCAGGCCGACAATCTGAGCTCTTTCAGATTGTCTTCACCAGTGAGGTGTTCCAGACCTCTCTTCACCTTCATGGCCCTCCTCTGGACCCATTCTAGCAGGTCCACATCCTTCTTGTACTAAGGATTCCAGATCTGGACACAGCACTTCAAGTGGGGCTTCACAAGGGCAGAGTGGATGGGGGCAATCACCTCCCTTGATCTGCTGGGTGCAAGTCTTTTGATGTAGCCCAGGATGCAGCTGGCTTTCTGGGCTGCAAGTGCACATTGACTGTTCATGTCCAACTTTTCACCCACCGGAATCTCCAAGTTTTTCCCCTCAGGAGTGCTCTCACTGAGCTCTTCTACTCTGTTTTCATGCCTGGGATTGCCCTGACCCAGGTGGAGACCTTGGACTTGGACTTCTTGAGCTGCATTAGGTTCATATGTTGCCACTTCTCAAGCCCATAAATGGAACAATGAACAGGATCTAGATTATACTGGATATGCAAAAAATATAATTTAAAAAGGTACAGTTGATCAGATGTCAACCATCTTACGAGAAACCAGTTATTGTGTCCTTATTTTATTTAATATCTGAGTTCCTGGGGAAACAAAACTTTTGCAATCCTTTTAACTCAATACTCTTCAGTAATTTTTAACCCTTGTCCAATATCAGGCAAATCTAGTAGGACAGAGACCTAAAACTCATTTTGATTCTAAAAGCCTTAGCAGCTACTGGCTGAAAAAAGGAGAAAGACCTGCTAAAAATAATCAGACAAAATTTTTCTTTCCTCAGTACATTGGGCAGGAGCCAAGTTGTAAAAGAGAAGGCAGATAGCCATGGACCCGTCACCAGGTAGGACAGGACAGGCTGCAGCACATGGCAGTGAAGAGTGAGAGGATGCTGACTTTTCATGACAGGAAATCATGACAGTTCTCATGACAGGAAATAATGAAGACTAGATGTATTACATGGAACTGGACACACAGAAGGGACCACACTGGAGTATGACTTTCAAAAGAAAATGATTAGCAGATACTTTTACACTAAGTTAACTAATGAGTTATATTAACAAGGCCAGATAGTGGATACCTCAATAGCACTGAAACAGAGTTGATGTCTCCTTCTAGGATGTGAGTTTACTTTTTCAGAACTAACAGGAGCATCTTCATATCACATTCCTATTTAAACATGGCTGCACACTTTTCATACAATGATATTGTAAAAAGAGAGGCCAAACTAATTATGCATATACATAATTTCACGTTATGTTTACTATTGCCATGAAACTATCAAAAATCAAGCTTTATAAAAATTGTTTTAAGTCATGAATTGCATTTAAATTCTGCTTTATCCTAAGGAACTGAGCTATTTGTATCAAAAACCAAAACCTACAAATTAGAGTGTAGACACAGCAGCTCTAGATCTTCTATGCACTGGCCAGAATGTAATCATTAGCCCTTGATGTACAAAGCATGTCAATAGAAGCCTATGATGGTCTTGATGCTATCACAATCTCTTCATATTAAACAAAGCACCGATAATTTATTCATCTTAAGCAACACCAGAGAGAATTTATGAAAGAAAATATACAGAATATTCTGATGTAGCTCAAGGCTGATAACAGTGTCATTAGAAGATGGAATATCTTCTACCAAATTAGGAAATAAATTTATGACTATGAAATTAGGGCCCTCAGTCATCAACCACACGGATCCATCAGTGATGAAACTAACAAGAACTGAGAGATGCAAAAATCTTCCTATGCAGAGCACTGTCTGTCAGCTTACATTGAATAGATCATTTATTACTTGTCTCTCAAAAGAAAGGAAATTTATGATGATGTAGGAAAAACAAATCAGTATTATACAAGAGGCACAGGAAGTAATTGATAAACAAAAAATATGTGAGGTTTCCAACTATTCTGCTGAATTCACGACCCCCTTCCTATTTTGGAGACAGTACTGTTTTGCAATCAGAAATTTTCAGCTGTGTTTCCTATACCAGAAATCAGTCAGACTGATAAAATTATCCAGTCCTGTTTCATATTATTCCTGCAAAATTTTTTTCATAAATTGGAAAACTGTTGCTCTTCTGTTAGGACTTTCTTTGAAAGAAAGTCAGGACTTTTAAAATGAATGCAGAGAAAACCACAACAAACCCTTTCAAGCAGATATATTTATAACCTTTATTTCTAAGTTTTAAGTAGGGATTTAAAGTGTTTCTTTAGGGGACAATTCCTGCATATCTTACTGCATTTTGTATGTCTAATGAACCCTGATCTACCAAAGTCAGAAAGGTATATCTTTTAAATATATACAACAAAGTATATTTATAAATAAAACAAATAATAACAGCATCAATCAGATTTACTTCCCAGCACATTCTCAAGTAAGGTACTCATACAGTTAGAATCAGATTCAAAACTCACAAGTATGGTAACGGAGAAAAGGAAACTAACCAAAAGAAAGTCTGTGGTTTAGCTGAGGCTCAGCCTGTCCCAAGGGTTTTACACTCGATATAGGCAGTTTTGGTTAGCACTTCCCTTGAATTCAATTCTGAATGTGACAAGCCTCAGTAAGTCTCATTTAGCATTCCGTCTAATAAGGAAATTGAAGAGAAATTTAACTGAAAATCATGGCACACAAAGGAAACAGATGAAAAATAAACAAAGAAGTTATTCCTTTTAGGGTAAGACTCGTATATAGTTCACAATGGTAAAATGGCCTTTTTAAGATCAACTGCATTTTAATTCTTTATTATTAACATGTAGCTACTGGTCATTGCAAGGGGTGTTCTTGAAAAGAAGTAAAGAAATAATGTCACTCATAACTGTGTATAGGAATCTTCTGTAAGAAAAGAAAGCAATGTATGTATTCTACAATTCTTGTTTTAGAAATAATATTTTATGTTAAAAAGAATAAATATTAAAATGCAATTTTATTCTGTCTTAATAAATTTTCTTTAAATCTGAAATGTTTTGTCATTTTCAATGATATTAGAATCCTTTAGAATGTATAAATTGTAACATGAACATTTTGTATTTCTTTGATTTCTGAAAAAATAATAATACAGATAAATAGATATGGCAATGTACATTTCTGCCTGCCAATCAATTTGCCATCTAAGTCCTTCCATTCAAAATAAAAGAGGCCAGTTCTTGAAACCTAATAGATAGGGATCCATTCCTGCATCCATTGAGTTTGCAGAAAACTTAGGACATTCTTTCTTTTTAATTTAGCTCTTGTTCAAAGATAAGCTTTTCCTTTTGCCTTTCCAATTGTTAGGAAGTATTAAATATAATGATGGATGCAATGAAGAATTTGTGGAACACATATTAAAAATATTTTAATTAAGGGTATATTTCAAAAGCTTTATGTTTTCAAGTCTTTGTGAGGCACAGAGAAGATACTCATTTCTGCAACACTCCTAATAATCCTGCTTGCTGTTTGGCCAGATTTTACACAATGTGTATTGCCAGGGAGCTTTGTTTTTCCTTGGAGCCTTGAGATCTCTACTATTGTTTATAAATCTTTCAATTCAAACAGCTTAAAGCACTTCCTTGTGGATGTACCTTACCTACCAGCCCATTATGTTCTACAACAGCTCATGCAACGTCTGAGACCAGATTACAACATTCTTGTTGGCCTTGAGCCGATATGCAGAGAAAATGCATTTATGTTCCAGAAGATTTTTACATAAATTGTCGACTGAATTCAGAATTCCTACAAGATCCCCACTACTGTGCCAGATCAATGTGTATCCAATGAGCTGAATAGAAATTAACTTCCTATTAGTGGTCACATTAAGATATTCTATTCTGGTATTTACTCTTCATATATTCATGTGATAATATTTTTTGAAATCAGTATCAGCAATTCATTTAACTATGATAAAGTCAGGCTCCACCATTGCTCAACTATAGTGAGAAACATAGATTTTGACCATCTGAAATGTAATAAATGACCTTAAAAGTTTAGTTTGGTATAGAGAAAGCAGAAGAAAAAATTTGATAGATGCATATGGAAGCAGCCAAAGGCATGTTGGGTTAAATATTTTAATGAATTGCCTTTTACTGCTATCTACCATAGGAACATCACAATTACCTCATGAGATCAAAATCACACAATTATCGAAATATGCATTTAAGAAGGGCTGGAGAATAACCCACATATGAGAACAGTATACCTTTGTAACCCATCTCAATATTATTCAGCGGTTAGACTGAAAGAAATCTTTACTAGTTTCAGTATTTTAGCTATGCCATCTCTGTGTTTTATCTGGAAATGCTGGAAAATTAAAAAATATTGGCGAATCCAAATGCTTTCCAAGCTGCCTTTTTGCCATGAATTTGACTACTAACTGGACTTCACTAATAGCTTCTTACTTCACTGAAAATCAACATGATTTTCAAATCAGTTATATGTTGAAATTGTACATACTCTGAGGAAACCTGGGTGGATTGTCGTTGACATCTGTGAGTGTGATATTTACAGTTGTTGACCCTGACAGCCCTCCGACCTGCCCAGCCATATCTTTGGCTTGAATGACAACGGAATAATGCTCTCTGGCTTCCCTGTCCATATTGTGCAAGGCAGTCCTGATGACTCCTGTGAGGGAAAGAAAACAAACAAACAAACAAAAGATCACAATTAGCTTGTTCAAGCAAGAGCAAAGGCTGGGCATAACATTTCTTTAAAGGAAAAGTGGAGCTAAGTGGTTAGTTGTTTGTGTCATATATATACATTTATAAAACACAACTCCAGATGCCTCTAGACAATAAACCTGCTGCATAATATGATAAAATTGAAACAGTATCTGCTAAATCAATTATTATATTATTAAATAATTAATATAACTTATAACTTTCCTGATCCAAAGTTACATTAGCAAAATAAGAGTGTTTTCTCATATAACTCTTCAAATAACTACTTAATAAAAAAACAAATGAATTGGAACTCTTACCCCAAGGAATAAGACACAAGGTGTTTTCTAACCAAAGGTAATTTCTTAATTAATATATCGCGTATCTCTTAAACTATCCAAAAGCTATATTTTCTTATTTGACAAATTTCAAAAAGAAATATTTTTTGGTTTTGGTACATGACAATCATGTAGATTTTTTTATGTTTGACTTAATTAATAATTTTAAAGTAAAAGATAAGATTTTTATTGTTATTACTATGTTAGAGAGAGAAAACCAAAAGGGAATGATCCTAAAATTGAATTATTTTTTATCCATTATCATCAGAATTGCTTTTCACATTTTGTTTCCCATACATGTAGAAGCAAAGATTAAAATAAAAGTAGGGAGAGACAACTTGATGGGCACAGCTTCAATTAGGAGACATTTTCCACCTGTGATGATACCAGTAAATTAAACCCAGCTAATTTCTTTGATCACAGACTGACAGAAAAGTCATGGAATTCAGTAAAGAGAAATGTCAAGTGCAGTGGTAGGGAACTACTACACTCTGTGGACAGACCAGCTGGGAAGAAACTTTTCATAAAAGAATCTGGTGTGGTCCTCAAGTTGAATGAGCCAATGATATGTCCTTGCAGCAAACAAGGCCAGCATCTTCCCAGGCTGCATCTTGAAATGCATTGTCAGCCAGTCAAAGGAGGGGATCCTTCCCCTCTGCTCATCAAATCTGGAGTGCTGGGTGCAGTTCTGAGCACACCAGTACATGAAAGATAGTAATAGACTGGAGTGAGTTTCATAGAAATAAATAAAGAAATATGCAAAATGCCCAATTTATTAACATTACATTTTTATAGAACTAAAATTTTAGCATAACTTCTATTGAACTCTGAAAGTGAGGTCTTGCCACCAATAAGTACATAGCATAACACCATCAGATGTTGCTTCTGGGTAAATTTTAATCATATAATAATTACTAATGCAAAGAATCTTAAGTAGAGCCTTACTCTTCAGGAGAACTTCATGTACAGCACAATTCTCAAGCTTTTTTGACTCCCAAAGTTTCAGATCATGTAAAAAAGTATTTTCCAGAGCATTGTCTTTCTTGTATTTTAAAATTACATTCTTTGCATTTCTTCAATAAAACCACTTAAACATTACTACATACAAAATGGAAAATTTCATGTAGCTTATACCATTGTTTCCATTCATTTCTGAAAGCAAATCATACAAAAACAAGGAGATCTGTGCACAAAGAATTTTTTTAAGCATCCACAAAGTTTTAGAATTATTTTAACACAGTTTTGCACTGTAAGTTTCTTTCCATCAGAAATATAGATTGGGACAAGCTGGCTAAAAATAGTAGACAAGCCTGGTTTAGTACATCAGTGTTTTTTTCCTCAAAATGAAACTGTTTGAAACAGATATTTTTTTCAGAAATTGCAACATGATATATTGAAAATAACCACAACTTATACACATTATAAATTTAGAAAAGGAAATTTACAGAGTCATTTAGATAAAAGGAACTGCTATAATTTAAATATGCATTTTCATAAAAATAAATATGGTTTACAAAATCTGGTACTACTGTTCTGAAAATATATTTTGCTGATAAATAGGAATATGGGAATGTCTTAGAACTGAGAATGCCCTGCTTTGACTTTTCAAATGAATTGTTTTGGTTTTTTACATTGCAACCAAACGTATCATGCTTATGCATATGCCTGTAAGAAATATGGGACTTTTTAAAAGAACCTTCCATTTCAACTTGTAACAGACCAAATGTAACATAGTAGAACATGCCTTCTACACTATCCTCCCTAGTACTAGCCACTTAATTTAAACAAACAAAAATTACCCTGATTTATGGCTACTTTTCGTTGTTTGCTTCAAGGGGTATGACACTTAATCAAGGCTTGGAGATAGCTAATTAGGATTTGTGGATGACTAATCATGACTAATCATTTCATCTCTGTCACTTGCAGAAGATTCCTCTTCTCTGAAAACTGAGAAAATTAAATTGGGCCGGCTTTTAGTTTCAAAACCTTGTATGCAAAGTTCAGAGTAAGAAAACTAGTTTTAAAGTTTTGATGGGCTGAAGGCAGGGGGTGAGAGAAGATTTAGTTTCCTCTTTTTCCTGGGTTTCAGATCCATTTATACATCCTGAAATCATATCATCAGTATGAGGTATGTAACTAATGTGAGGACTCTAATGCTCTGTCCTTGTCACTAGCAGCTCCAACACTTCTGGCAGTGCAGCACTAAAATCATGCATAATCTCAAGTTTCACTATTGATCCAAAAATGTGTAAGGAGAACTTAGTTGCCTTTTCCACTAAGATAAAATTAAATGATCCAGCACTTTCTTTAAAGCAGGAATTGCTCCTATCTTCTGTATGCTTGGCAGGGGTTGGTGTACATCCCACAAGACGACAGGAAGTTAATCTTAAGATATTTTCCTGACTAAAACATTTACCAAAGACACTGAAAAAGAAAGCTGTCACAGGTTTTTTAAATTTAAACACAACCCTAATTTTGCCTCATATTTTTTAGGCAGCACTGTGACCCTGTTAAGTACTTTTCAGCTATGCCTTCAGTATTTATCCATCTTTGGTAGGAAAGGAAAAAAAAAATTAAAAAAAACCAAAATGTAGACGTCATTACAGGTACACCCCATACTATTTCTGGTATTAAGTAAAGAATTTCTACAAAAGTTTGACTGCTATGTCAAAAATCAAATACAACATATGGAAGGGTCAATCTATTGGAATGGAGCTGGGAAGAACACACAGGTTTGGACTTCTGCCCTCACAAATACTCATACCTATTTCCATCTTAAAATTATGAGAGATGGGTTTTTTTCCCACATGAAAGGCTCTCCCAAAAAAACACACTTTCTTCTAACTTCCTTTATAAGCTTTTTTGCCTCTAAAGTACACCAGTTTTGCTAGGGTTTTTTATTTTAATATTTTCTTTTTTTGCTTGTGTGTGACAATTTCAATAGTTTTAGAAAGCACTTTTTCCAATTTGAATTTATCTTTCTTGACCATGTGTGAAAGAAACCTACTTACTTTCCAATTAAGATTTCAATACCATCTTTTTTAATTGCAACATTTTTATTTTTTATATGAAATACATTACATTGATGATTGATCTTTAATTGACTAATAAACCTATGGTATTTCTCCCCAGTGACATTTCCAAATGACTGAGATCAGAATTACTGTAGAACCATAGAATCTCTTAATGTGAATAGGACCAATAAGGATCAAGTCCTACCCCTTGTTACTCACAGGAATAACTAAAATGAAGCAATATGTCTTGTAAGTACTTTTACTATCTAATGCTCTTAAACTTGATTATGCTTTTCTTCCTCTTGCCCATAACCACATAAGCCTCCTTCTCAGAGCTGAAAGTTCTTCACAACCTATTGCAGTTAAGAAATTTCTTCATGATGGTCCTGTATTTATCCTCAAAGTATCAGATAAAACTGAGAAAAAAGAACTCTGAGATGAAATATTGATATATCTACTATCTAGCTCCTTTTCTTTCCTTTTCCCCAACACCTCTGGATTTCAGAAAGTCCTGAAAATGACTTCATTTTTGGCAAGTTTTACTTCCATCTCAGGCTCTGAATTTCTTCTTATTACTGAATTGCAGTAAATGCCTTTTCTTTTATACGAAATTTTCTTAAAGATACTTATATGCTCTGCAGCATCTGACGATGTGTTATGTTGTCTTTTTTAGCATTCTGTGAAGAACCATTTAACTTACATAAAAGAAAAGCTACAACAGAAGGATCCACTGTAACTGAGACTGCAAAAATCAAGACTTTTTTAATTCAAGTGCAGACAAATACTAAGAAAATATCTGCCACAGGCAGGCACATAGCTATGCATTTACTGAAGTATTTTAATATGTTCTTACCCATTAGTCTGGTACACTTTAAAGAATTTATCTTATTACCTACACAAAATAAGAAGTCATTTACATTCAGTAACCACCTCAGAATTTTAGTCATCTTTATTTTACAGCCTACTTCTTCATGATGTCTGAATTGCCCCAGATAAAACATGGCCTATTGTAATATTTTGAGCTTAGAGGTTTTCTATCTAGTGGGCAAAACAAAAAGAAAATAGTCACACAACTCCACTTTAATGGCAAACTGTTTTGTCATGGGGAAGTAAGTATTTTTTTGATTGGAAAATTTTCATTCTGTTGTTGAAACATGAGCATGGTCACTAGATATTTGATGAAGAGCCAGTAAGTCACATTTGACTCCCCATTTTCTAGTTTCTTATATATCTGTCTTGTCATGATCATAGACAATTATGATTCAAATGCAATTCTAAATATCTATTTAATAGCTAACTAAATGTGGGAGTTTACAATTTAGTGAGAGATTTGAAATATTGCAGATGGTAATTTTACTAATATTATTCTTTCTTTTGGAATAAAAGCACTATTTTTATCACTGCTTTTTCTAGGGTATGAATTCAGCCTATTTTATTGCAACTTAATATTCCGAACATCTTGTATGTATTAAAACACATTTCAAATTCTAATATTATTCTACCTTGAAAGATAAACCAATTTTTTCCATTTTAAGACAGATATTGAAAAAGTCAGAAAATACATTTTTTTACTTAAAATTTCAAAATAAAATTAAAATTTAGAACTCTCAATAGACATTGACTTGAATTTGTGATTTACTTCAAAATATAACTGTAAACAGAAATCTGCAATATAAAGTTTATGGTTCAACTCCACATTCTGAATTCTTCTTTAACAAAGATGTTTTTTAATCTAGCCCTTTGACTCAAAACTGCTTTATATAAGTAACACTTTGTTCCTTTACAAAGACGTACCTACACACTTAATGGACGAGAGTCACACCACTATAGAAATGACAATTAGTGGCTAATTTTCTTCTCTGGTCATGACTATAGTACTGAAAGATGGCATATCCTTCCTTAAAGAAAATTAATATTGAAATGAAATACATGAATCCAACATTTAAGGACAACTGCTAAAAAAAATAGTACTGAAAAAATAAGAATACTTTAAAAGGAAAATAGTAAACATTTTAAAGAAATAGGCTAGAATAGCATTGATTTGGTATTAAAAGAAGGATTGGGTTGACCACACTGATTGTACTACAGTGAATACCCCCAAAAAGAAAAAAAATCTTTTTATATAACTGTTAGTAAAAATAACCTTCTCTAACATCTTTATGAGTAACAGACAGAAATTAAAAAATGAAAAAAAGTATTTTGCTGATGCCTCCTAAATTAAGGAATCTGAAGAAATTTTCTCTAACTGAGTGAAAAATACGCCAATTTATGTGGCAATTGCATGGATACCAAATGTAATCACAGCACCTCTCAGTTTTCATAATGGAATAATCACATTAATTGAATTGAAATTTGCTGCCACAACACCTCCAGAAAGAAGACAATAAACTCTGATGTGCAATATGCAAGTGCTGTAATCAAAGGGATATCTATTACAGAAATAGCCATCCGAAATTTTTGCCAATGCTTGTCTTTTGTTTACTTCTAGTCCACACAGAAAGAATCTTACACTGTAGAGTCCTGGAGTGTAATGACAATTCTGTCTTGGTGATAACTTTTTTCCTACCTCCCAGGTAGCCAATTCATAGCCATTTAATATGTGCCTTGTTGCTACTACTAATTGCTATCTATTTAAATAGAATTGAGTGTGGCATGGCAATTACCTTTTCAATATAACCTGTCATTTCACAAAACAAAGAAATAAGGTTTGTTTAGCATGGCCTATTTTCCAGAAAAACACATGGAAATACATTATTGCTATTCCAATCTTTTTAATTGGCTAAATTCTTTCTAACCTCTCTGTTTTCTTTTTTTTCTCTTTGCCTAAATTTGCCAGCCTCAAATTGCAAACTGGTTTTGCTTGGCCTTTCAGAAAACCGACACACATTTAAATTTTGCAAAATTATTTATCTACTTTACTCTGGGAGAATCTCCTTCCCTTCCTAGATTTGGAACTGGAAAACAATTATAGTTCCCCCATTAATCTAATTCTGTTCCTAAAAAAATCAACAATTCAGAGTCAAGAAAAGTGGAAATTCTGCCATGTTTTTTCATGTGCAGATTCTGAAAAGGCTCCAGAAATATTTATTTCCTCAGAAACTATTTATCAATATGCTAAGTCCTGAAAATTTGCAAGTAGTTTCTTTTGAAGTACAAATTGCACATAATTTCCTATGATTTTTCAGATACAAAAATACAGTTAAGCATTCTTTCAAGCAAATCTCCTACCTGAGTGGTTTTGACCTCTTTTAAAATTGTTTTTCTATTTTTGAACAGACATTTTTTCCAACAAAATTGCTGAAGATGTGGTATGGAGAAGCAGAAGAAAGCCTAAAGACAAACTTAGAATAAAAACATTCATGTGTCTTGGTAACCTGACACTATATATTAATTCTCTGCATAATTGTGCATGATTTAATAATTATATTTTCATAGAAAACATCTTGGTGATTTTGCACAGATTCATGTGTTCTTTGGAATTAGAACCCAAATTATTGGCATTTCTGTAGTTCTGAAGAAACGTGGCTGGGAGCCAAAAGGGACAAATGGTCAGATCCTCCACCTTAACCAATATGATGCTCAAACTCTGATGTGTTCCTGCTAATGTAGTAGGCATGTGTCTGAAACAAAGCCTGCATAAAGTATGATGCTACTTCTCTGTTGAAAATGGGGTTTTTTGAGAATTAAATTAAAAATGTACTTAAAAAAGCAAAGAAGAACCTGAACCTCAAGGGACAGGGAACAGAATAATTGTTTGCTCAAAGATGGTAACAAGTGATGGCTGATTGTATAACAGAATGAAATGTTAGGCCAAGATAGCTGTGGAACCTACCTAGGTACAGATATACATGATTAACATTTATCTTAATGCCATTTAGATATTGAGGCATTCTCCACAACAGTTTACTTCTCAGATATGCAAGCAGAGGAACCAAGCAAATGATATCACTGTGGAGGCAAGGGCAAAGAATGCTGGAAGAGATTAAATTACTCATTCAGTGCAATTTCCTCAGATATAAACTTCTTACAGGTATATTTAATCCTTTGTGAGAAGGAACAACCTAATGACACGTGACGAACAAAGCAATTAGGTAAAAAGGGGATGCATTCCGTAACCTCTGAACACAGCAGATTGGAATTAGTACATGAGTCTTCTCAAAGGAAATCACATTTGACATGAAAGAGCTTAAAAGAACCAGAAAACTAACTACTTATATTCACAAACATGGAAATCCTGCTCTCTTGAAATAGAATAGACTGCTAGACTGCTAATATTGAGCATTTCTTCTGTAATGTCACACATCTTCTGGCTTACACAAACATATATTTAATCTACAGCTTGAATGAAAATTACAAAGGAAGATGCAGATGAAGATTAAAGCTGCTAATATTCCAGTAATAATCCAAAACTCCTTATTACTTCCTTCATAATGAAACAAAATAAAGATGAAGCCACAGACTTTACTTCATATTTCCCATCTACTATTAGTAAATTAATTTGCTTTAATGAAAATTAAATTTTTTGTCTTTAATAAGTACATAATAATATATCTAAATAATTGGAGATAATTAACATAATTGCCCATGATTTCAAATTATATTTTGGCTTTTTTTCAAAGTAGATCACCTTGATAAGAGGTCAAGAAGAGAGACAATGACTATAAGCATAAATCCCCCCTTTCTAAGAGGTTCAAAATAGTGTCCAGCTAATAAAAAAAAAAAAACCTGAATTCAACATACAGTCCTGAAAAGATTCCACATCTGGATTTTTTTTCTGTTGAATAATTTGATTACAACTGACTGATGAGGTCAAGACATACAATTCAGATTATCTATTAGTAAGGAAACCTGCTTAGCCAACACAAGCATTTACACATAGGTTGTGTTCTTTTCTCCCTGTGATGCTCTCTCCTCACACACCCACGGAGCATTCTACTGAGCTGCAGTGCTTCACTGACCTTTGCATAATATATTGAGGACAGCAGTAGAGCAGTATGGCATAACATATAATTTTTATAAGTCACTTAGGGTGCAACCTTACTGAGCACTTCAGCATGCTTATTTGCAGAGTGTGAACGAATTACATTGAGACTGGTGTCAATACACGAATGTGAATCATTTTTCCATCTATCCCAGGTACCTGGATTACAAGGAAAGCCATGCAGCTAATGTCCTATGACAGTGGCCATGCAAGCTAATACCTTTCCAAAGAAAAACTTTAATAAATTCAATAACCAGCAGAATTCCATTAATAAAAAAACCAATTCTTAATTGTGGGAAGTGCTAGATTTAGTGCATCAGAGTGTAAATATGTATATATGATACAACATCTGCCTTAAAATATGAGTAATTGGTTTCCTTAGAGGTCCTTGAAAGAAAAATTCTATTTTTTTCTATATCTATGAAAAAAATATTGTCATAATGTTCTCTTGAAAAGCAAAATTAACGACCAAAAAAATTTAGAAATTATTTGAAGCTTCCATACTTGTATAAAAATCCTTATCTATTCACGCAATAAAAATATTAGTTCAAACTATGCATAAGAGAAAAAATATCTAAGAACTGTACTCTGGATAAACAGAAGGCTGACCAAGGAACCATGGCAGATAACACATAGATATTTTTGAATGCTGAAAATGTGTCTGTGGTAGCCTTAGGTGAACCACAATTTTCAGAATTTGCTTATGGATACAAAAGTAATTGTGATATATAAATAAAATTTAAAGGAATCTCATAAAGGATGTGAAACATGTTCACAAATGTTATTTTCTTCCACAGACCTGACATCCACAAAATCTTTGTGTATTAGGTGACATAATAGGTAGCTATTGACTTCTGTAGAGATTCAATCAGGAATTATTGACCTGAAGTCAGATCGATCTAGTCAGAGAAAAGATAAATCTCTACCTGGAAGTACAATAAATCTTACAATTGGCTGAAAACAGCAGTCTTTGTTGTTCATTTGTTACAGTACACTGCTATCAAGAAAATGATTACTGGATTACTGAATTACTGGTGTAACTCATCGAAAAGAGGTACTGTCACACAATAAGTTAAAAAATTTCACAATAAGGTCACACAGAACATAAAATATGACACAAATCAATTTTATACAGCTGTTTCTCTTTCTAATTTGAGTCAATTCATTATTCAACAAAAAAAAAAAGTGCTCGACTTCTGCTGTACATATTAGTATTGAACACCTCTTGAAACAAGCATTGTCTGCATTTCAAATTATTCTGAATTTAGAAAAATAAAAAAATTGTAAATACTAGCTCTGACTGAGAAACTCTTACTGGAGGAAGACTTACAAATAACTCTGCATATATTTTTTTATTTGTCCTGGAAAAGTCATGATTTTGTCAC
Source organism: Agelaius tricolor (assembly GCF_023055355.1). NCBI lineage: Eukaryota > Metazoa > Chordata > Aves > Passeriformes > Icteridae > Agelaius > Agelaius tricolor. The sequence continues at coordinate 19,661,482 of NW_027269262.1, read as the reverse complement.
CCAGACTGAGAGAAGTTATACAACTTCATTAATCCAATCACAAGTACCATAATTTCAAGCACCATATATTGCAAACTTCCAGGCTGGATTCTGTAAAAAATAGGCAAGGAAAAAAAATCTTCTTTCCTTTTCTTGTTTCTACTTACCATTCTCATTTCAATTTTCTAAAAAATACACCAGTCTTTGTTTTGTACCTTCAGGTTTAATTTTCTCTATGAGAAAAGAACAAAACCTACCAACTTAAGACTCAATTTACTTGCTCAGTCATCAACAAGCTTAATACACAAAGTGCAAGAAAACAGATCAGTAGCAGTGTCAAACAGGTTTCTTCCTCCCTTGGGGTTCTATGTTGTGAAATTTCTTGCCTTCTGAGGACCTGGAATAATTTTTAAAAGTGGACCTCAATAGCCTCAGTCTGTCCTTTCCAAAGCAAATAAATTTTTATTAAATTATTTTCAATTTCTCCATTTCATATAAAAAATTCAGAGTAGGACAACACAGATAGTAGGCCTACCTTGATTTACAGTTTGGTACAAAAGGTCAATGATTACTCTAAGTGCATGTTCTAAATAATTGCATGAAGATTCATTGAAACTTATTCAAATGTACTTGTAAACTAATCATTACAAAATAAACTCTCAATTACAAAAAGCAAAGCCATATTCCTTAGCGTGGCTGACCTTAAATTAATATATTACTGTTTTTAAATATAAATGAAAAATAATAAAAAAACCCTGATTCCCTACTCTACTAACATTTATGAGGAGTAAGATTATTTTTTAAAGTTCTTGAAGAAGGCTGTTTATTTAATATCAAATCACTCTCTGTTTTTAACTACCTATTGTCAAGCTAAATTATTATTCCTGGCCTAATTGTTCTTAACACCACTCCACAGGATATATAAAAATACCCTGTTTCTAATTCTATGACAAAATGAAACAGCAATTCAGAGCAGTATACAAATTTTCATTCTGAATTCTTTCCAGCATTCTTATTTAATTGAGTGAAACACAGGGACATTTTTACCCAGCGTTTTCTTTATATATGTCTGTATGTCTATCCTCTAAACTGAATCTACTATAATAAGCATTTCTCTGTAGGTGTTGCTCTATTTTCTAAATCTCTAGAATGACCTGAAATAATATAAAACAGCATAAGAAATCTACATAGATAAGCATAAGATACCTACATATCTGATATGTAATTGAAAAAAATTTATTTCATGTACTAGAATAAAAAGTAAATATCCAGGGTACCAGGATGAATGGGGAGCCCCAAACAGAGTGGGCAGGAGGTTTTCAACTGCAGATATTGCACCTGCCATGTTTGGAACTGCCAAATACTTTTCCTGTCCATCCTTAAGACCTTCTTAAAGTACATACCCAATGAGGGTGAGCAGGACCTCATATTGTCAGTTTTGATAAATCCAGATACTTCATAACAAGGTAATGAAGTTATGCTGATTGGCACCAGTAAAGAATCTTATCTGTTATTTTAGGCAAAAAAAAGCTTCTTAATATGATTGGGACTAAGCTGTAAATCCAGTAATCTAGTTGATGAGTTTTTGCTCTACAGGTGTTACTGGTGATGGAAGCTCATATTAGGGAAGAGTGTCTTCTATGAGCAAGGTTGCTCTTACAGTTCCAGAGAATCTGCATAATAATGATGTGTTATTTCTATCATAATATTAATAAAATCACAGGTAAAGAACAAAATACCTATTTGAATCAATGTTTTGAGATCAAGAACAGGATACAGAGACAGCAGTATTTGGGCTATTTGCTTCCTCTTAGGAGCAGGCAATTAAATTAAAATCTCTCTACCTCTACTTTCCATCTTACATTAGACTCTCCAGAGTCTTTTACCATCTTGTCTTACTGGAGAAAGTTCAGCATGCAAGTGAAGCACATGAACTGGTACAGGGTCACAGTGATGCTCCAATACAGCATGCAATAATTACAGAAAGAAGCTTTGTGACTTGTGTACTTCTACCAATGAAATTGAACAAATGGAAAAATTTAGAACTGTAACTTTTGAGAAAATATTTAAGTAAACAAACAGTGTGAGTGTGAAATAAAATTCTGACTTCCTGAAACTCAGCTATTTTAAATTCAATCAAATATTGATAATTAAACAAATCTAAATCAAGAGACAACTACAGAGAACCATGTATTTCCTGAATCTAGGACAGTTATTTGCAAAAATTAGTTGTGGCAACTCAGGAAACTGAAAATTACAATGGAGCATGAGTACTTTAAGGAATTTCACATTTGTACAAATGTTGTAGATATTTTTCTGCTATATTTAAGTAGCTCTACTGTTTCTGTAAGAAAACTTCTAATATATAATTGTCCATTATGTGAAAATGGTGCATGGTAGCTGTTTTAGCATAAGTAGACATTGCCCATTTGTGTCAACGATTATGCCTTAATTTTGTTTAGAAACTCTTGCTTATATTTTTTTTTTTTTTTTTTGTGACAAACATTCTCCTGTATATGGGAAAATCTACAGCTTGACCCCAGAGGATATACTATCCTAACAAATTATTTTAAATACTTCCAAAGACATAACAAAAAGTCGCATTCTGATTTTCAGGAGACAAAAAAGTAAACCTTAAAATTATATTTTGGCATGCAGAAAACTTTCTTATGGTGATCCATAACAGTCATACAATATCACATCAGGGTTTTTTGTGAAATGTGTTACAGAAGTCATTTACAGAAAGATTGAAGAACAGACTTATAGTACCCTTTTCTAAAGATTTCATTTGTCAAAGGAAATGACACACATATCCTCAGGATCTTAAAATAATTTAATGCCCTATATATGCATAGTTTGGAAAAGACATTACTATATTTCTCTGCCTGTAACAAATTCTTTTTTTTTCAGGACAAGATATTTGAGGTTTCTAAAAGTTTTCTCAGCGCATTACATCTATTATTTTTGTTCTAATTCTGAAAAAAAATAAAGCTTTAGCAAGATTTTTTTTTTTAAACAATAGCAAAATAATATAGATAAAAGGTGCAATTTTCAGCTGTAAATGCCTTAAATGGTTATTTGAAAACATGGCCTGCAATTAAGTGTGCGCACTTGTCTCTGAAAAATCAGCCCTAACCCTGGACAATGAAATTTCAAATAATTTTCTTCATCTTTAATTTCTTGTATCTATAAAACTGATTTGCAGAAGAATAAAAAAGATTCAGTCTTTCTGTAAAGAAGGGGACAGCAATTAGGTTAGGGAGAAAGAGAGGTTTGATCATTGATTATGTCCTGTCTAATACTGCTGCTTATAAACTACTGAAAATTTATGACTGCCAAAGTGATATTGACCAAATAGCAGAACATTTAAGGCCAAAGCTCCAGCAGTCCAATGTTGGTCTATAATTTGTCAGTCAGTTCATCTTCCCTATCAGTGCCAGGTGACAATCAAAACCAGGAACTCCCATGTCCATGGAAATAAATGCATGTCCACAACAAACCCAGGGCTTCACAGACCAGTAAATGAACTGACTACTTAGGCACACCCTTCCAATTTTTATGTGCAATACATATCATGATGCATAGCAAATATTTCAGGATGATTAACAAACAGTCCAGGCCAGCTGGCTCCAGAGCAGCATCTTTCACCTGTAGCAATACTCCCTTCATATTTTCAAGTTTTAGAAAGGTGCTGCTCAGACTATGACTGTTGCATATTGTATGTATATAATTCAAACACAGATTACTGTTCCATTTTGATTTCAGGAAAAATGCTGTACTTGAGTGTCCAGAGGCACACAATATCTTCCCTTGCACTCTCTATGGTTGCAGCTCTGTGCCTTTTACAAGTTCTCACTAGTTATTTGAGCTTTACAAATCCAGCACATAGGGAACATTTTTTGAAGTCATTTCAGTTCCACATAAGTTTTTTTAAATACATTTTTGAAAGCTATTTCTAGCAAAGGACAGAAGATATGTCTGTGTATGACAGTCCTGCATAAACACTATAAATTCTCATAAATCTGTCAAAATGGAATTTTTTCTTCTCTTTTCTAAGACTATAGTTATTATACAGGCATATGAAAAGACTGACTTGTCACACCAAGGATGTATGAATTAAATTCATACTTAATAATGGCACAAAGGATATCTTGATAATTATATATCTGTTTACTGAATTTAGTGAACACTATATTCGAAGGGACATATTGAGCAAACAGTGAGAAAATATATGAAGAACTTAACCTTTTCTCATACTTTAAAATGTGTTTCATTTTTTTTTTAAATGCCAGCCCTGCAATTATGAAGTCTGAAAGCTACACAATGCTTTTTTGTATTTGTGCCTTTTTTGTATTGTAGCATTATTAAGGCTACACTTTCTATGGAGGAAATATGGTCTCTTTTTCGTGGTGCAAAATGGAAAACAAACAAATATAATATACTATACAGATATTTTAATGAGCAATTCAAACCAAATGATGATTCCTGATGTTCTAAAGGTGCTTATGAAAATGCACATGAATTTCCAAAAATTTTTAGCATCCTTCAGCTTTACACTGAACAATTCTTGATTGTCAATTGAAGTGAGCTTGTTTAGGAACACATCACATTTCAAGAAATCTCCTGAAATATTCTAAACATTTTAGTATAGATTTTTTTCACATAAGAACTCTTATTAAAGTTTAAACACTGCACTTCACCATCAGCTGTGAGTATTTCTGTATTGTTAAAAGGAGTGTTTTTTCTGTTTTGTTTTTTTGGGGGTTTTTTTGTTTTGTTTTTGTTTGGGTTTTTTTTGTTTGTTTGGTTGGTTTTTTTCCCCTGTGGCTACCTTAGTTTGCAGTGTGGTGATGTCCCCACTTCTCTGCCCCGCTTCTCTGTTTATGGACAAGAAAATGAGTTTAATACAATAAGCTTTTATTATCAAAGAGAATATTTGCTCTAGCATAGAAATGCAAGAGTTGTCAATGACTTATCCAACAAGGACTCAAATAAAAAGGAAGAAAGAAAGAAAACAAAAGAAGGATATTTCAGGCTCCTTTCATGCTGTATATGCATGTGTGTGTACCTGCATAGTGTTCAATCCTTTCCTCCCTCCTTTTGAACTGGGGAAATTAAGGTTATGAAAAGAATACGTTTATCATGTGACAACCTAGCCTCTAATGTTCAGATTTACATAAATTAGAATCTTACACTGTAAACAATGTTGGAAAACTATACTAAAAACTTAGACCAAAAAAAAAGCCAATTTCTAACCAGTGTTTTTATCCATCCTGGGTTTTTTTTCCAAGGTACATTCTGTATAACCTGTCCAAAACTTTATCCTGACAGGCTTTAAGAATTCCGTGCATTTTTCCTATACACAGCAAATCTAACTAGCTGATGGCTTCAGTAAAATATATTCCAGTTTAGATTTACTGTTGAGGTACTAAATAGGTAATAAGCACCTACACAGCCAGTGTCTACACCCAGGGAGTAAAGAGATCTTCCACTGTAAATTAAATTAGATGCTCCACGGTTTGGTGCATCCTGAAAGTGAAGAATTTACTGACAATGCACAGAGCAACTGCAGTTTGTATACACATAGGTGTCTAATACAGATGAATATATACTTCTGAAAGTACGAGATAGAAACAGGAGACTCCTCCCTCCAATGAGTGAGATCTGTGTTTACTGCCTCCTAGTATATCTGTGTTTTGTTCTTTAACTGCTTTTTCCAGAAATCTATTCAGCCCATTCGTTAATAATAGCTCAGGAGCAAGTAGCTTCTTTCCAGGCTAGGCTAATTCTTGCATCTTGAGAGAATATTCATTAGGCTCCTTAATTGTTCTTGGTTGATTTTCTTCTGATATGTTATAGACTTAAAAAAAAAAGAAAAGTTTGAATTTCACATTTTTAATGAAACAGTTACATTTTCCCAGAAAAGAAACCCCAAACAAAATAAGTTTCACTTTTCCTCTGAGATGAGAAATAATCATTTTACTGTGAAAATCACTGTGGAAGCAATGAAATTATTATAGTCTATAACATTCCCTCTCCAATATAATTACCAGCCTGAATTAATCTTTAATTTCTACAGGAATGCACTCTACAAGGATACCATTTTGAAGTATTAAATCTTACTTCTATAAGTGTATCTGCCCAAGTATAAAGTAAAACAATCACAGAGAAACAGGACTTCCTCTCCTAAGGAAGGATCAGCTGTGTTTGAACTATTATTGGCACATGTTGATCTAACATGTTTTAAAGACATCTTTTAAGAAAATTGGCATTTCTTAACAGCCAATGCATTCCAGTGCTTTAAAAATCCCATTATAATTTTTCCTAATGACTAGCCTTAACATGTCTAGTACAAGTTACAGTACAAGTTCATTGTCTCTTGTTCTATTTTCCTTGAAACTGAAATTCAGTGAGATATAGATGGGTTAAAACACACATCACTGACTATAGATATATTTTGTGTGATGTTTTTTGAATTTTTTATTTTCAATTTTATTAAAGTGAGATTCAGAAAGATAATTAAGTTTAAGATAAATACCTTGCTAAAAAAATCGATATATAAGCATACTATCATTAGATAGTATTACCCTCTTTTTAAAAAGTTATTTAATGAGAAGAAAAGCTATTTTTATATGTTTTTTCACAATTTACTATCTATAACTATATTTCACCCCATTCATGGTGGTGTTAGCTGCCAAGAAATTACTGCACCATACACTAACTACGGTGTCACATACAGCTTTTGAGCAACATTGAAATAATTTTCCAGACCATTAGGTGCATTCCCCACTTAAAAGACTGAGATGCTTATAGTAATGCAGAAATAATTCAAACAAGTACACACAGCTGCAAACCTGTCAAATGGCAAAACACCGGAAGGAAAATGAGTTTTCAGCCATCACTTATATTCCTCTACTTCAATGCAGTGTTTGTGTTTAGTGTATGTATTTCCTGATCAGCTGACATAATATTGCTTGACAACAACAGAGTATTTGCAAAGCCTAAAGAATGCAATCAGATTCTGGTTAAATAAACTGACTTCAGAAGGAATTTTGAAGGGAAGCGAAGGAGGCGTCATCACATGTTTCAAGTCTAAATGATATGTTTTCTCTGGTTTTGTGGAAAGTTGTCAGAGTTGCTATGGAATTGCTTTAAGTTAGTGAAGAACTGATGAGTCTTTGCAGGAAAAAACATGAGCTGGGCCCCTTGGTGGTCTCACACTAGGCTCGGGCCATGCCTAATGTTGGAAGGATATCTGGGGTGAAGAAGAGGCCTAAAAGCCTCTCAGTGAGGCACAGCAGAGCACCCACATACCTGTGCTAGCCATCAGCCTCACTGCCCCTCATGGGGCACAGGAAAACTTCTAAATCTGGTCCTTCAAGGAGATTAGGATGCTCACAGAGACACGCTGGAGAAGGTCAGAGAGCCTTTACTGCTGCTTCAGCAGGTGGAGGAGGACCAGTGTGTTTGTTTTACCTTTGTATGAACTGAAAATTCTGACTGAAAGTAAATAAGCAAGTAATAAAGACCCTCATTAAACCCTATTTAGAAATTAACTTTCACACTCCTAAGAATGCAAATGAAGAGAAAAGAGAACATGCCTTACATGTATAAGTCACAGTCACCAAAACCCCACCTACAGCATGTGATCATTCCATCCCTTTGGGAAAGGCCAAAAATTATAATATAAAAGAAGGAATTTGGGGTAAAAAGACAGAGAAGGGGAAAAATAATATTTCTGCTGGATCAGTATGAATTGATGAACTCCATCTCTCCCCATTTTCTAAAATGACAACTTTAGGTGAGCTTTGTGCCTCCAACTGCATTGGAACAGACACAGGAATAGTTGTTACATACATATATATATATATATATATATATATATATAAATATATATGTATAGTGCTAATAGATCTGTTACTATACTTTGTCTCAAAACATATAACTCTGTAGTTACTGCATTCTCTGTAGTTACTGCATTCATCACCAGCAATCCTCGACCTGCCATTCTGTTGCTTCAATAGACTGCAGCATTTGTGAACCTGGATTCTGTAAGTTCTCATTGAACCTGGACAGACCTTTGGCATCAGATTGGCAAACTACATTATTTGTGAATCTGTTATTGCACAAGTTCCTATATACACGAGTTCCTATTGTATACAACCACACCTATAGTGACAAAATTGTGGTATTTGTGAATCCGTGGTTGTGAAAGCTCTGACTGATCTCCAGGAGACTTACAGTACGAGATTGGGTGTAATCAGAAACTAAGTGCAGCTTCATACAGCCTCTCTCATCCCTGAGAACCAGCTGAAATGCAAAGGTTTTATTTTCTGCTACATTTCTAGACCCTTAATGCAAGAGGTATAAACCATAATCTATTTTGTATGAATAAATGAATAAGAAAGTCAACTAGAAATGAAAATCATTTGTTTCATGCACAATTATGGCTTTGTGCCATTATCTCCATTCATCTCTGCAGTGATTTAAAACATGAAATGGAAGTGAAATATCTTGACATATACACTTATGAAGAAACAAAGCGGTAGCACTCAACTTTCTGTATGTCCAAAATAATAAGTAGTAAGAAATCCCCAAAGGCATGATTCCTCTGAAGCTTTCCCAGAGACAACAATTACTTAAGCTTCTTTAACACTAGGGGATTTACAGATTCCTCCAAATTTCTGAGGATCCAATAAATCATGCGCAAAACATCCTAATTATTATTTTGCAAGGGATATCACAGCAGATGAAACACTCAAAATTTTAGGCAGAAATCTTAATTCATGCCTTCTAAAGCAATTTGTTAAAAGTTAAAGAATGAAAAAAAAAAAGGTTTTTAATGACTGTAGCCTTTACTCCCTTTTTTCATAATATGGTTTCTGCTGCCTGTAGGAAAAGAACCAGGGGTGCTGGTTGATAGCCAGCTGAACATGAGCCAGTGTGTGCCCAGGTGGCCAAGAGGGCCAATGACATCCTGCTCTGTATAAGCAGTAGTATGGCCAGCAGCACCAGGGCAGTGATTGTCCCTCTGTACTCATCACTGGGGAATACACACATCAAATCCTCTGTCCAGCTCTGGGCCCCTCACGGCAAGAAGGACATTGCAGCATATCCAGAGAAGGGCAATGGAGCTGGTGAAGGGTCTGGAGTGTGAGTCATAGGAGGAGCAGCTGAGGCATCTGGGCTTGTTCAGCCTGGAGAAAAGGAGTCTAAGGGGAGCCCTCATCTCTATCTACAACTACCTGAAAGCAGGTTCTTCCTTAAACCATAATTACAAATGAAGCTGCCTTCTATTCAATTTCATTATTTTCTGCTCAGTAGGAAAAAAAAGTTTGCTCCCAGATTCGGAGGACTTTCAATCCTCCTTTCTTGTAAAACCTTTATATTACTTCTCAGCTATGCAAATATGTTTGCATGAAGCCATTAGGTAGATATGTCAGAATTTGCAAAAACATCATAATGCATACTTCAGTTACTGACAACTAATCCTTTGTGGACATTGAAGAAATATAGGAAAAAAAGTGTCTGGCTAAGATTCTTGATGTCCTGTCTGATATATATCAAGTATATTTTAAAAATATTTTTCAATGTCTGTCAAAGTTTGAAACAGCAAAATATTTCCCCATTTACAGTCAGAATGAAAAATAAAACAGCTTCATGAATCTTTATGAGAAGAAAAAAAAAAAAACCAAAGATGACTAATATTGAAGATGTTCCTATTATGTCTTTTTTAAAAATTAAATTGGATTCCCACTTACGAACATAAAAATAAAATATTACAAAGACCTTAAAAAAATTTAAAAAATAAACCAAATTATTCACAGAAAGAGTGATTGGACATTGGAGTGGGCTGCCCAGGGAGGTGGTGGAGTCATTGCTTCTGGAGGTGTTTAAGAAAAGATTAGACATGGCACTTAGTGCCAAAAGCCTAGACATGGCACTTGGTGCCATGGTCTAGTGGACAAGGTAGTGTTAGGTCATTGGCTGGACTCAATCATCTCAAAGTTTTTTTCAAACATAGTTAATTCTGTGATTCTGTGATTCTGTAACTGTATGAAATGTTTTGATTTCAGTTATCCAGGATTAAAAAACCAAAAACATATCTTCTAACCTAATCATTGTCAACTGTGACGGAAAATTGTATATACCCAAAAGCTTGAAAGGGATTTTTTCTTTCACAAAATTCTTATTTTTACATCTTGATGGCTTTGTGGGGGGAAAAAAAAAGAAGTGCCAGTGTAACTAAAATGCTTGACTATTGCAATATTCTGCCAGAGGTGACTGTTGGAAAGTGTACAGTTTTTTTTATATCTAGTACAGAATATAGCATGCAGCCTTGAAAAACTGTTCAATTGTCATGCCTGTCTTTCAGGCTGACTGCCTAGAATGTGGTAGAATAACTTTATATTGTTCAAGTTATTTTTTGTTAAAAGCCTTTGATAGCATAGCCCCTAGCAATCTGTCATACTTCCTTCTTGAGTGGTGTCCTGAGAAGGAGCTGCTTATATAAACTTGCTCTCTACAGATCACAGCTAAATCTCCTACTGCATAACAACAGGTGATTTTATCTGTGCTGACACATTTGCTTAGATTTGTCATTCCTATCACTTCCACTTCTACTCACCCTTCCCCATCTTATAATTATAATAATTTTTGTTACCAACCATAGTATTTTTTAATAAGCCATTTCTGACACTCAAGTGTGCTGATTGCGAGTTTTGCTTAGCTTTTAAATGGTTTGTTAAAACAGTAGAATCATTGACACATTTGGGTTGGAAGTGATATTTATAAATCATATAGTCCAATCTCTCTGCAATGAGCTGGAGATTTTAAAACAGATCAGTCTGTTCAGAGTCCTGCCCAAACTAACCGTAAATGTTTCCAAAGGCAGAGCACTCACCACCTCTCTGGGCAACATTTTCCAGTGTTTCCGCACTCTCACTGTACAAAATTTCTCCCTTATATCCAGCCCATATCTACCCTCTTTCAATTTAAAATCATTGCCACTTGTTGGATTGAAAGAGTTTCTGCTTAGAAGTTTCTCTTTCTTATCAGCCTTGTTTATATACTGGAAGGTTGCTGTAAGGCTGTCTTAGAGTCTTCTCCTTTCCAGCCTAAACAGCCCTATCTAAGTCTTCCTTTATAGGAGAGTTGCCCCAGTGCTCTGATCATCCTGATGGTCCTCCTTTGGACTCATCTTAACACGCCCATGTCCTTCCTGTGCTGGGTATGCCAGAGCTGGATGCAATACAGCAGCTGGAATCTCACCAGAGCAGAGCAGAGGAGCATTGTCACCTCCTTTCACCTGCTGGACAAGGAGGGTTGGCTTTTTGGGCTGCAAGGGCATGCTGCCAGCTCATGTCCAGATTCTCATCCACCAGCACCCCCAGTTAGGAATACATTGGCAGTACAAAATATTTTTTTCTAGAGGTGAGAAATAATAGAAGTTGCCCTGGAACATGCAATATTGGAGAAATATAAATTTATAACCAGAGCTTAGCTTTGCAGCTAGGTCCTATTATTGTCTCTGATAAGAAATACACTTCAAAGCCAGAGGTCCAAGACACGGTTAAAACCAAGTTGGTGCAATAGCCTTCAAAGTGATTCTATCAGGAATAACTTCAGCATAAGTGCATAGATGTACAGCTATATAAGTCTGGAAAAAATGAAACAAATGGAAACTCAAGGTCTGCATAAGCTTACTGCTCACTGCAGAACTGGACATGAAGTGCTTTACAAATGCAAAAGAAAAGACTCTTCTCTGATCAGCCTAAATACAGCCTGTAGAAATTAAACCATGTACAGGCTTCAAGTGGGAGTACAGACTTGCAAAGCCATTTAATCTTGTTTATTCCATTATATAAGTCTAATTTCAGCAACATTTGGCTTCATTTTAACTTTCCTTGGTGATATATGTGTACTTAGTCAAAACCATCAAGATTTTTTTGGTTTTTTCTGTTATTAGCAATGCTCCCATGTTATTTATTAGAATCTGGAGGTATGCTAACAAGAAAATGAATGTGTTGCCCTTCACCCCACCCTTCCCTCCCTCACCACCCCCACCTATGAGAACTGCATCTGCAGATTATGTTTTCTTTATCATCCATTATAAGGGCAGGGATGAAGAAACCATAGGTATTGGATAACTGTCAAACACACAGCAAGAGAAGATGATTTTTTAAACCAGCAAGATCAGTTCACAGAACTCTGCTCTGTACAGTGTAGCTATTGTATGTTTGTCAGAGAAAAGGAGAAATTAAAAGGGATTCATGATGGATGGATGAATTTACTCATTCTCCACTAGACCACAAGGTACTGGAACTGAGTTTTTGAACAAGAAAAATTTGGTATTTGTTTACAGAAAACATAACATCTTAAACAGGTCTTGGATCTTACATAAGAATCATTTGGATAACACACAATATCAGCCACTGGTTGCTAAACAATGCTGACAGTGAATTTGCTTAGAAAGAAATGGCATTCATTTTTTAATACTGTAGTGATAGTTTCCAACTAACACTTAGTACTGAAGATAATTTTTATTTACTCTTTTTATTCTCTTTCATCTATCCTCTACTTATTCTCCTAAGCCACTAATGTCTTTGCCCTAAAATCCAGTAAGTTAACCAAAGGCAGGCACTGGCAGATACATTCATCATACTAATTATGTTTTGCATGCTATGTTTCTCCTATCAAGTGCCTCCCACATATTTGACAAAAACCTTTCAAATGAAGAAGAAGAAAAATGGAAACAAGTCTCAAAGCCAAGCTGTGTGATTGAGAAAATCACTTAACCTAGTGTCACTGAACTACAAAATCAATTAATGTATTCTATCATCTTCAGAAAGTGCTATCTAACAGGAAGCCTGCAACAAATTATACTAGATTTCAATGGAAGTAATTTCTTCCATTTAGGATTAGAATGTAAGTAAATTGACCCATTCTCTACATGTTCACAGCATAAGGAAACAGGTCAGTTTTCTTCTGCAAGCCTTTCAAAAAGGTTTTTAAATGGCATGCTAGGAGAAACCAAGGTATAATTGGAATTCTTATTCAGGAACACACAAAGGAATTTTTAACTGAGGTGTAATTTCTATGTAAAGTAGCTTTCCCTAGATGCATTAGGGAAATATAATATAATTGAAATACATATACTTGAAACAGTAGAACTGACCACGCATGTAAACAGATTTAAAGAAAAAGTCACCCACATAGTGTCTTTTCAAGTAAACAAATCTTCACAGTTATTTCATTACCATATTAAGTATCTCTGGGTTTTTTCTGCTTTGGCTTTGCAGATATGAGCAATCATATTAGTATAAATTAGATGTCTGATTCCTTTTCCATACCACTTTGCCAAAATTTACCTGAAAGTGACTCTAAGCTTCACAGTGCAAAACACATTGTATGGATTATCCCTTGTCCCTTTCCTCTATTGATTTGTAAATATAGTTGTTTTTAGAGTAAACAGAAGCAGATTGTTATTATGTCTTTTAAAAAAATGGTCTAAAAGCCCGGAAAAGAATTTTATTGGACTCCCAGAGGGGCTTATGCTAGACACCTAGATACTTAGCTGCAAATTTTGAACATGGCTGTACTTCTATTTTACTTTTAATATTGTTGGAAGGTTTTTTGTTTTTCACTTGTTTCTAAATGGAACTCAAGCAGATAATTTTTAGCTGTAACTCCTCACAGCAAAGGTACAGACTATCTAAAGAATACCTGTTTTTATTTAACATTTTAGTTTGCTGAATTATCTGACTTGAATAAACATATGAAGTTAAAAACTGGTAATTTTCAGTAGGAGATCTTGACTGAAAGCTACACAAACCAAATGTAGTTTTGCTTATGCATATAAAGTGCTGCAAAGCCACTTGAAATAAACTTACCTTGTGTGTTAACTAAGCTAAGACAGTGATATCTAATTGGCACTGTGAAGACCAATATTCTGTTGTACAAAAGAGAAAATATTTGAGCACAGACTTCTTTGCATTCCTTTCTTCTAAACAGGCCCTACAATTTTACTTCTTGCCAGAACCCATTTTCTTGCAGTCATTTCTGTATAATACCACTGATGAGATAGATCGCCATTGACAGGTTTCATGATGTTCTTCAGTGTTCACTCTCTCTTAAATAAAGAGAAATAAAATACCACTGCTCCATACCTTATCTTGGTAGGCAGGGCAAGGAACAGAATATGGATTCATTTCTTCTGCTGGGTCCTTAAGTGCCACTTTTGGGGATAGTTTAAATATATGATCCACTAACATTGTACATGTCTAAATTCATTGCTAAATAAGGAAATACACCAGTCCACCTTTGATTAGTTTTAAAGGGACAGCTACCTCACTTGGATTATCTAAACTAAGAACAGTAAAATTATTTCTAATATAATAAATATGTTAAATATCCTGATACAGATCAAAAATACATCCAAATAAGTACAAATTTAGCAGACAGAAAAACACAAAAAAGACAGTAGATTTCAGAAACCTTTGCATAAAAATTTTGAATATGTTATTTGTGCATTTGGTGTAGTTTCCTCTTGTGTAGACAGTACATTACTATCCCAGGAATGGACTATAAGCAGAGTCAAAACAACTTAAAAATTCTGACAACATTAGATAGTCTTGAAAAATGTCACAGGGGAGAAAAAAAGAAGACCGTATCCAAAGGAAGTGTAAAAGTGAAATTTTTTGCTTACTTCAAAAATAAGCAATGGTTTATGGAGCTCTGTAATTCCTCCTTCATTCTCCTTTCTTCTATCCCAGAGGCCCCATATTACTGTGACCACTGTCCTAGATAAAAGAGCTTTGACATAACTTCAGGTATCTGCCAGAAAAGAGTATTCCCAAGCTCCAAGGATAGATTCAATTTTTCCACAGTAGTGTATGTTCAAAGGGGATTTGCTGCAGTTGAACAAGGAGGGAAATACTGCTATGCATTTTTTTGTTTTTGAAGATTTTTTATATTATGTCAAAAATGATGTTCACTAATCTGAATGAATCACTCAAACAAGTAATGCATTTCAATTTATACACAAGCTCTGTTCATTCATTTTAGTCCCAATCACTCCTGCATGAAAATCCTGTAATTACATTCCATCCTATTTTGAGCCATTGTATCTATTCTTTACATACATACATACATATTTAGACACAAGTCTCAACACACTTCTTTTCCTTCCTTTTTATACTTTTAAGAAGTACCCTCTATAAACTTTTATATAAGTATGGAAGTGTGAAATGGTAACTGTGAAAAACTATATTAGGATTAAAATCCTTACATCTTTGTGTTTTCTATGTGAACATTTACAGGAATGCAAAAACAAGGGATATGAAAAGTCTATGTGATTGATTGCTTAACTGTGAAGTGGATGCCACCCACATCAACAGTTGGCAATTTATTCTTAGTACAAATAGCTTGCAAGTCACATTTGTGTTGGGCTCTTTCCTGTGTAGACAAACACTGTGCTGAGCTGATCTTGTTTACCCAGACCTAATGCCCCAAAATGTGCTTGTTGTTAGTTGTTTGATTTTTGTTGTTGCTGTTTCCATTTGTTTATTTCTTTTCCTTTAATTTTTTATGCTGTGATAAGATATGAAGTGACACAGTGGGAATCTTGATCTTAAGAAAACACTTTTCCTTGTCAAATGAGGCTCCATCTTTTTAAAAACTGGTTACTTGACACATTCATAGCCAGGAATGAATTCTTTACTCAAGGGATGTACACTGGAAAAAACAGGCAATAAATCTGAATGCTCTCCCTTGATGTAAAGGGAAAGTAAAAACTCAGTATTAAAACATTAAAAGTAAAGTATTTACTTTTGTGTTTTTTATTACTGGTAAATTCATACATCTTGGATAGATTAGCTAAAGAGAACAGTGCAGCTTACTGGTCCTATTCTTTTTGCCAGTGAAGGTCTGGTCTCTAGTAAACAATCAACAAATTGACAATCTCATGGTGTAAAACTACTTGATGGATCTTTCATTTTTCCACCATGCTGATGGAAATGGTATCTTATTACTGTGAACATAAAACATCACTGAGAAAACAGAAACAAACATTGATTTATGAACTATTTTTAAAATGCCTATTGACAGAATACACCATTTTTTTCTTAAAAGCTATCTATTCAAATATTTATGTGACCATACCATAGAACTGAAATAAAGATATGCTTGATAGAGACATAAAATATTTTTAATTTCCCTTCCTCTCCTGCCTTTATTGGCATAGGGTAAGGTGTGTAACACTGTAGGCTTCTGTGCAGCAGCAGAACTGGGCTTCTGCAAGAAAACTCTCAGTATAGAGACATCACTCATACTGTGAGAAGTTTAAATACTTATTCCAAGTAAACTTTTCCCGTATTCTTTATGACAGCTCAGATAAACCAGGAGCAACTGTGGCATTACATGTGAAGAGCCTGCTTCTCATTTCTAATGCTGTCATTTCATGTGTTGCCTGATAATTGCAAAAAGCACCCCTACTAACAAGCTATGTAAACTGCATACAACAAATCATGTAGTTGTTGAATTAATTTAATTTACTAATCTTTCTATTCTATATTCTGTAACTTTTTTTAGAATTCTAATATCTCATTCTCAAATTTGTTCATGAATGTTGTTGTTAGTCTGTTTTTCCTCTCAATGCTGATATTATTGTCATATTAAATATAAATTTTAAAAAGTTTATCTAAATGTCAGTTGAAAATATTTCTGTAAAGAGCATGCCACTTTCGGAACAAGGCATATATATATTTACATATATATACACATATATATATATATATATAAAGTCCTTCATTGTTTCCCCATTGCAACTGTGGGGGTTTTTAACATTTGTAGCAGAATGCCTCTTAGCTAATACTTTACTCTACAAGTACTAAAATCATAGAATCATTTTGGTTGGAGAAGACCTCTAAGAACATAATGTTCAACCATGAAGCCAGCACTGCCAAGTCCACTAATAAATCATGTTCCTAAGTACCATATCTACATGTTTCTAAAATACATCAAGAGATGTGTTCTGTTCAGTGAGGAGATTTTTCCTAATGTCCAATCTAAACCTCCTCTTGTGCAACTTGAGGCCACGTGCTTTTGTTCTATTTTTTTGTTAGAGTCTGACTCACACCTTCTACAACCTTCTTTCCGGTAGTTGTTGAGTGACAAGGTCACCCATCAGCTTCCTTTTCTCCAGGATAAACAACTCCAGCAAGGTAGCTTGCTCTGCAGTTCCCCCACTAGCATCACTTTGAGCTTGTGTGCTGGTTTTATCTGGGTTCCAAACCCTTTTGAATAACATGGATAACTTGGATACTGTTTGGCTGAGAGGATTTTCTTTTCCCTGTAAAACCCAAGTTGTTGCAGCAGTTGGTTTTGGATTTTTGCTTATTTGAGTTTTGTTTTGTTTTTCTTGCATGTTTTGGTTTTTGTTTGTTTATTTGTGGGTTTTGCCTCTTTCAAACTCATGGAGCCATAGAACAGCTTGGGTTGGAAGAGAACTTTTGCAAGCCATCTAGTCCAAACCCTACACAATGAGCAGGGGCATCTTCATCCAGATACTGTCCAACCTGACCTTGAATGTTTCCAGGGATGGGACATCCAGCACCTTTCTGTGCAAACTGTGTTAATGTTCTACCAACTTCACTGCAAAAAAAATCAAAAACTAAAAAACAACAACAATAAAAAAAAAAGAAAAAAAAAGAAAAAAAAAAGAAAAAAACCCAAAAAACCTCCCACAATAAAAAAGACTTTCTTATAGCCAATCTAAACAAAAGATGACATTTTATGGAATCTGGACATCCACATTAACTAACATTTCCATACGCAACAGACACAGAAAGCAATTTTCCTTTTACTATAGTCTTTTTTTGGACATTTGAGGACTCTTATGATTTATTTTTCCAGTCACTTCCTTCTGCAAAAACAGGGACAAGGCTCTCAATATGTCTTTTCAGGAAATGTTCCCTGAAATCTTTATCATGCTTGTTAGCTTTACTGGACCCTTTTAGCCTCCATCATTTTTTGAGTAGCAACAACTTGGTGCAAGACTCAAGCTGAGGATAATCAAGGTCAAACAAAGTTGAAAGATTATTATAATGGGTCTTCTAGTCATTTAATGAAAGCTTTTGTTAAGGGGAGTGTTACTATGTAACACTTGCAACAGTGCCCTGTACATCTTTCAGTCAACATTATATTCTAAGTTTCTACTAAGTTAATATTTTGTAACATCTGTATTATACACAGTTCTGATTCCATTTTTTTTTTTCAAACAGGAAATTTCAACTAGAATATAGCATCTTGGAAAATATTTATACAGGTATGATGAGAGGTAACTTTTACACTCATTCAGATATGCAATCATGCTATATTCTAAGCAATTAAATATCTTTTCAACTGATGAAGTGAAACCTTGCCTCTGGGATGCTGTAGACTTTTCAATGGGACAAAAAGTGACAGAAGTACCCATTTCCTTCAAAGAACCATAAAGGAAGTCAAGACCGAGTAACAAAGATGCAGAAGGACATATTTAACTAGATGAACATATACAAATAACAATTTCAGAAGAAAATCTTTCTATAGGAGAAGGAAAAATGGAATCAGAGTAAAAAATGTAAGCTATGCTGAAAGGCTTATGTTTTTGAGGATTTTAATGTTCCCCAGATTCATCAACTTGGGCATGAAAGAGAACAATTTTAAGCTTTTAAATATTTTTTCCTTTGGTATCTCTAATGGGAATTTTCTAAAGCCTTTCAAAATAGTACATTCTTCTAGTATAACAAGTAAATATGGAAAAGGCAAGCAGTTCTCCTAGTTAAATTATTAAATTAAATAATTTAATTTGTTTATCATCTAGGTCATATTAAAATTTCTTAAAGTGTAGAAAGCTAAGCTGTAAAGTTCTAGAAAAGCCATGGAAAAAGAGAAACTATGAGTTTGATTTGCTAACCAAGAGCAGGCTGGAGATCACTGTTACTCATTCATTCCTTGAGCTCCAGTAAATTGTAATCTATAAGGAAGTAATAATTTTTTTTAATAACTCATTAAAGACTGTTAAAGGATAAAGACTGTGGGCTGTTGGATATCTCCAAGGTATTTTTTATAAATAGGGTTTGAATTTCTGCAGCAAATTTTGAAGTGAAAAACATTATACTTCAGTCATTCAAGTGAAAATACACCTGTCACCCAAACTAGGTTAGGACCAGTACATGCTAAAGCCTAATGTAATTCTCCTCTCCATGTTCACTGGGCATTTGTGTACTCATCTGATTTAACTTTAAATACCTTCAATAGTTAAGCTTGAGCTGGTTTGTCTAGATTTTCTATCAAACTAAAAGAATTAGATAGATCTAGGATTCTTTAGATGTTTTGATGAAATGAAAACTCACAGAAATTCCCATTTTCCCAAAACATAAAAGGATTTGAGACTGACTAGCTCAGACAAAGAAAGGTGAACTTGAACAGTATTTACATTCTGTGGTATTTTAGCATATGGCAATTTCTCAGCTGTTCCAGATCACTCTGTCAGGGTCCATTCTCTCTGTCATTTCCTACTCTGTTTGTTAGTATTAAGCAATATTCAATTTATTCGACCTACTGATAAATTTTTGCTAATTTACTGCAAAAGAATCATACATATAAAGATCTAACACCCGAACAAGATCCAACACCAAGTTTTCAAACCTAGTCGACAACATCTGCTGCTATTGTACCTCCCAGAAACAGCTAAGAAAATCTGAAAGGTCAAAAGCTGAGGTTTGCAAGAGCATTCTACAGCAGCAATAGTCTGCTAGGTGTAAATGTTACACTGGTCTGCTAATATGTCAAGAAAGCTGGGAGGTGAAAGGGCGGACTCAGTAGGCGTACTTCATGTTGTTATCAGGGATGTAGAAAAATGCAAAAGGGATGCTCTGGCAGATTGCTCATGGCTTCACAGCAAGGAAACTCAAGCCCTGGGTCTCCATGGAAAACTGCCAGGGTGATGTACAAAACCTGAGATGCAGGTAAGGATTTATGATCTCTTATGTGGATGATAGTGTAGTGTAGATATGAAGAATTTTTCAAACTGGAAGCAGGGAACGTTTTGAGACAAGAGAAACCTAAAGAAAACCATCCGTGTCTATACTTTAATAGTAATGGAGCCAAGCTGCTGGAGCTGGAAACTAAAAAGATCACAGAACACCAACTCCTGCAAGAAGTTTTATAAAAACTTATAAAAACCTGGGCAGAAAGGTGAAAGATGAGCTTTACTGCAGAGAAAGGTACAGTAATAAACTACAGAAAAATTACCTAAACTTTGCCTATGTATACTTGTGGTTAAACTGAGGAAAGCAAAGATGTTAGTTAATGTTGGTGGGTTTAGATCACAGGAATAATGGCAGCTGAAAAAGAGAATTAAATTTTCAACACATTTGGATATGTATTGCGAATAGAAGAGAGGATGACATTGTGCCACTCATTAAATCTTAATGTATCCATATTTTAAGTACTGAAGAAGTTCTGGCCTTCAAGTACAAAAACACACATGTTACAGTCCAAGGAAAGTCAGGAACAGAAATGAAGCAGTAGGTTGATTGTTCAGTGTAAGTACTTTACAAGGAGGAACTAGAGAGGCTTTTTTTCTTTGATCTATTGACTGAGAATTGCAGGAAGCTACACTCAAGGTTTATGAATGGGAAAGGTAATGCATTTTGCTGCAAAAAAACTAGGATTGTTATATCATTTTGTTTGCTTTTTTTACTGTACTATTTTTCAGTATTTCCATCAAAGACAAAGGAGTGAAATCTCAAAGTCAGAAGACAGCACTAAGTTCTGCTGGGTAATAAAATGTAAGAAAATAAACACTGAACTGTTGTTCAGCAAATTCAACAACATTATAATTGAAAACAGCAAATGAAACTCCTGAGAGAGGCTGGTTTGAAAGAGGTAGAAATTACTTCTTTAAAATGCAGGTAGTGAACTTTTGGAACTTGTTACCACAGAAGAGTAGTAGCAAGTTTAGAAATTGCTAAAGTTACAGACAATAAATTCATAAAAAGATATTGTAAAGACTAGGGCAATGTGACAAACTCTTATAACCCTAATGCAACAGCTATGGATGCTGGGAAAGTATTATAGGAGAAAAAGGTGCCCAAGTTACCTCACTGACACTGTCATCCCTACTGTCAATGGCAGGATACTGTGCTAGATGGACCACAAACCCAGAAAGCTTTTATAATATCTTGATTATTTAAGATGGCTTTGTTCAATAGGATTTTCTATTTTACATCTTCTCAGTCAAGACTGAATTATTCATGCATTCATGGTTCAAGTAAAATAAAATCAAATATATCTAATAAAGTACAGGCTTAGGTCTGAGAGGTAAGTTCAGTTCTAAGAGATTATGGCAACTTCTGCCAAAGGCAAGACTTACATAGATTTTCAATTCCACTCACTCATGAATCAAAAACTCTGTGATGTTTTATAGTAATCTAAAAAATACTAACACAATACAAGATAAAGGAATACACACATACACTCAAAGAGACGATAACTGAAGGTTTAAATGTCACGAGTGGGCAAATAAAGAACACTAGAATAATAGAAACAGAGGACAATCTGAAAGAAGACTTTATCTAACTCTTTCCCTTGGGTAGCTACTATGTGTGAAATGATAACCCAGGAACTTTGTTTTCCAGAAGCAGCAGAAGCTGGTAGAGAGGCAGTTGAGAGTAAAAATGCAGCACAAAATTACAGTAAACATGGCAGAGTTATTATATAGGACTTAAACACAGAAAGCAGTTATTAATTTTGTTGAATGGATTTGCTTGTTTAGTTCACATGTATTTAAGTCTTCACTCAGTCAATAATCAATGCAAAAGACATCACCAGTTTAATCAGAAAGAAATTAATTTGGCTGGAGGTGAAAATCAGAGTGTGAAAGGATATTGAATTCAAAATAGAAATGAATTGTGCTCTCTCCTTTTCCCTACATTTTTCTATTTACATGATTTAGTGCAGTACAATCCTATTATTGGGAATTGAAATTTCAGAACCTTGTTTTCTAAAAAATATTTTGATCCTAGGGACCACTGAATTCATAACTTGAAGCAGTACATCTATCATGAAACAAAATCTTAGAATTTCTTGTACTCTACAGTTCAGAAAATTAGTTAATGACAAAAGCTAGGAAATACTGAAAATTTAATATATCAGTTTTTGAATGTATTATAAAGAATGAGGATTAGTTTATAATTATTTATTTTACAGTAAATTACTAAATTATGATGATTATCACTTTTTTCTGGAGTACTGCACCCAGCTGTGGAGATCTCAGTACAAGACATGGTACTTTTGGAGTGGGTCTAAAAGAAGACCATAAAAACTACAAGAGGGTTGAAGCAAAGCACCTCTCCTGTGAAGGCAGGCTTCTAGTATTGAGATTGTTCAGCCTTACTGTGGCCTTACTGTGGCCTTTCTTGAAGGAGGCCTAGAAGAAGGGTGGGAACACATATTTTAGCAAGACTTTTAGCAGTAAGATAAGCACATAGCCATGGAAGTTTAACATTTTCACAAATTCAGAAGGAATAGAGGATACGAGAGAATAAAATGGACTATTTCAGTTGGAAGGGACTACTAATGATCATCCAGTCTAACTGCCTGACCAGCTCAGGGTCAACTAAATTGAAACATGTTATTAAGGTCATCATCTAAATGTGTCTTCAATACTGACAAGTTTGGGGCATCAACCACCTCTCCCAGCCTAAAGCTTTCCTTGGCCAGTTTTGAACCATTCCCACACATCCTGTCACTGATTACCAAGGAGAAGAGCTCAGCACCTACCTCTCTCTTTCAACTCCTCAGGAAGCAGTAGAGAGCAATGGGGTCACTACTCACCCTCCTTCTCTGCAAACAAGATAGAATCAAACTCCTCAGCCGCTCCTCACAGGGCATCCCTTCCAGCTCTATCACCAACTTTGTTTCCTACCTCTGGGCACCTTGAATGACCTTCACGTCCTTCTTAAATGGTGGGGCCCAGAAGTTTACACCATACTCAAGGTGAGGCCACACCAACACTGAATAAGGTGGGATAATCACTGCTTTTACTGGTTGGAGATGCCCTTTCTGATGCACCCCAGGATGCAGGATCAGTCACCTCTGGACTGCCAGGGCACACACTGCTGACTCGTATTGAGCAGCACCCTCAGGTCTCTTTCTACAGGACTGTTCTCTAGAAAATACTCTCCCAGTTTGTACCTGTGTCCAACATTACTCCATCCTAGATGCAGAATCTGATACTTGAACTTGTCAAATTTCATCCCATTAACCACAGCCAAAAGCACCAATCTATCTAGATGACACTGTAAACCTTCCTGTCCCTCAAGAGAGTAAGCAGCACCTCTCACTTGGGCATCATCAGCAAACTTGCTAAAGGTGCATTTATTGGAAATGATTGATAAACAGATCAAATAAGATTGGCCCTAGAATTGCACCAGAGAAACATCATTGGTGACCATTAATGAATCACCAGCCATCTGAAACCCCATTTAACGCAACCCTTTGAGCTCTGGCCCTTCAGCCTGTTCTTCCCTCCTCACACTGTGAACATGCTCATCCCACAGCTGGGGAACTTCTCCAGAAGGATGCTGTAAAGGACAGTATAAAAAGCCTTACTATGGACACGTGGACTTGTCAACATTCATTTGATGCAGCTGATCCCTTACAATTTCAGCATCCACAAATGAACAGTGACTGTTCCCACACTTGCTTGTGCCCCTCTATTCTTCCTTTGACTGCCCAGTCTATTTTTCCTTTTCTTTTCCTTTCGTGACCACACTTCCACAAATATCTGAGGAGTACTACTTTTCAGAGGAAATGTTTTCTTTGGAGATATATTTTCAAGGAGCTGTACTTTGAAATGTTAAAGGTGTTACTCATTGGAAAACAATTCCATTAAGGATACAAAGCAAACATACTAAATGAAGACCAGATCTTTGGCTGAGGGAGGGCTTTAAAATGATAAAAAAATTGCACTCCCTTGTCATAATATTTTTTTTTAATTGCATTAAAAAAAATAATTCCAATTTGCTGTCTGATTGTGGTTGTGTCCAATAAATCATTAATAACTCACCACTCGTTTCAGTGCTGTTTCAATAATTTAAAACATTTTCATTAAACAGTTAATTTTAAATGTAAATATTAACAATTTAATTAATATTAGATATTTGGCACTCTTTCTGAATATAGAAAATATGGCACAAACCTACCGCAATAATAACAAAAGGTTCTAGAATCAGGACAGGTTCTTATAAATGCCACAAATGTCCTTTTCAGAGAAGAGCTTTTCAGAGAGGACAAAACAACCCCATATTTGCCTTTCAATATAAAATATTTCATGAACAGAGATTGGAATGGGAATCTGAGTTGGGACTTCCATCACATGGGTATATTTTAGTAAACAAACTTTTTGATAAACTAATTTCAAAATGTAGTTAAAAATTTTCTTTCTAAAGGTATCAAAACAATAAAATTGCACTGTAGAATATTTTCCTTCATTTTGGGCAAAAATAATCATTGTCACTTCCAATTTTTTACCTGAAAGTGCAGCTAAACAATAACAGTCTGGTCTTTTTAATGATATTCTTTGTATGCAAAGCATAGGCTCAAACACCCTAAGCAAAGGAAAATATGAAACTCCATCTCCTACCTAATTCCTACTAGATAGAATGGACAATGAAATCACCATCTTTCTATTGGCTCTATTGTAATTCCAGTCATAAATTTCTCAACTTTATCATGAATGAACTAAAAGTAATTGTATATTTGGTGTCACAGGCTCTGAACCAATGACTGAAGAAAAATATTTGATGGTTTATTTCCACTGAAGAATGGCGTTGAAAAAAAATCAGTATTACATTAATTTCTTCCATCCTTTTCCCAACTAATTCTGCAATCAAACAAAATAAACAAATAACTCCCTTAATGTTAAATTATCAGCATTGGAAGGACCAATCTTTTTTCAGGCTCACTGCAATGTCCTGCTGTGTTGGCTACACTCACTGCTGATATAATTTGGAGAAGCTAAACAAAGACACATGATCTATGCAAGTGTAAGAAGTATTCAATATGTTCTTTTAGAACTAATTGCACAAGATTTTTTTCAAAATTAAGCAAATGTGTAGCTAAAGGAAAGAAAGAAAATAATACATTATTGGTATTAACAAAGAAGTCAAGACAACAACTATAACAGCACAAAGTCATGACTTCATAGCTGAGAAAAAAGGTTTGATTCAGCTCCAACTTGCATTGCTGTAATACTTACCATTTAACACATAAGCTAGAGTTTTATCAGTATGACATCCCACTCCTACTGCCTGGGATGCACATCCCAAAATAAAGAGATTTCTTCATCAACATACAGTGATAGCAGCCAAAACCACTGCTCCATATCAGAGCAGAAGGTTTTCATTATGTTAGTGGTATCAATTCCAAATTTGTTCTCTATTAGATAATTTGGCAAATGTGCAAACACTACAACATTTATTATCTTTATATCAGTGAAATAAGAATCAACAAAGTGGCAAGCTAAAGGTGTATGTATCTTCATATTGAGCTACAAAAGTCCCTGAACCATAGAATCATAGGGTGTAAAGGTGTTGGAAAGGGCCTTAAATATCACCCAGTCCCAACCCCCTGCCCTGGGCAGAGACACCTCTCACTAGTCCAGGTTGCTCAAGCCCTTTTCCAACCTGACTTTTAGCACTGACAGAAAAGGGGCAGCCATAACCTTCCTGGCCAGCCTGTTCCAGTGCCTCACCACCCTTACAGTAACAAATTTCCTTCCTAATATCTAAGCTAAATTTTCCCTCTTTCAGTTTGTACCCATTACCCCTTGTTCCTATCACTACAGCTCCTGACAAAGAATCCAAGCTATTGTTTTTCAATGGTCTCATTAAAATTACCAGTCATTCACCTGTCTGGTTAATAAGAGTCACAAGATGGAATCACCTACTATTAACATAAAATATGAATGTTAAAGATGATGGCTGTCATGAGGTTTTACTGAAGCATATGTACTATGAATTAAGAGCAAATATTGTGAAATCAGAGTAGTGAGATCATGCCTGGGATATACTAGCATGACTCTATTGGCTTTATTAGTATTGTGAGCTTTTTTCTTATTTCCATGTGAAAATGGAAATAAGTCAACTTTTTTTAATGCAAAAATAATTAGACCATTTTGTACTTGACACAAAAAAAGACCCACAGGAGGTGGTGAGTGAGAATGATGATGTTCTAACACATTTTCTAAGAAATCAACAATAAGTGATTCCTTAAAATGTCAGACAAAATCACTACCTGGGTATAATTGGTATACTGTATCTTCCAATCATACTAAAATTTTTCCTGACCCACTAAGACGCAAAAGAGTATGCAATTGCTCATTACCACAGAGAAGAATGTCTTGTCCAACTAAGACCATTTCTGAAAAAATGACATTTGAATGATTAATAACAGAAAAGGGGAACATTTCTATAACGCGTTTAACAAAAAACGTGCTGGGATTGTCAACAGCAACTCATAAGGTAAATGTCTGCAGTAAAAGAATGGATGCTTGCATGGGCCTTCCCATGTTACACAGCCAACATAACAGTGTCCACTCACATAGTAAGAATGAAAATGGGGTATCTGGATTTTTGCTATGTGTTAAATACACTTCCTGTCATCAGAGAATAAGAATATGCCAGGAAATAAGATACCAGAACATTTAGTATGATCCACTTTATGTCCCTATAAGGACACCCAGAAGCAGGAACAAGAACATTTTTGGTGCCAGTGAGATATTTCTTTTGTACCAGTTCTGATAGGAAAAGATTTTGTGAGGACACATGGTTTCAAAAACAGAGAATATTAATTTCAAAGAAATGTATTGCTTATATAAATACAGTCCTAAGGTACTCACAGATGTAAAAATCATAGACATTATAATGAAATACTACAATTCTACTTCCGATAACAACTGTCACCCATTATTTCATTTTGTCTTGCCTAGACTAATGCAGTAATTTCTCTAATGGTTTTTGCAAATTCCCATTTTTTTAATGCAGACTCTTGAAAGACACACAGTTCATATCTACCCCCAAGATTATTCTTATTTTTCTTCAATATCTCATTAAAGATAGTTTCAGCTCTTGCAATCCTGAAAAGAAAAGCTTTCTAACTTTCTCAAAAACTATTAGATGTTTTTTCCTATTTTCGTATTTGCCAAACACCATTTTGTTCTTAAATACGGTCATCTTGTTACTGGCAATATCTGATATTCCACCCTTTTGAAAGAGCTTTTGCATGCTTTTGTACCTCATGGTTTCTTTTTTTTATAAAACCATGCATAGTGTTTTATCTCCTATTAATAGCTTAGAAGGAAGAAATTTCTAAATCTAATGAAAAAAAAATCATCTTTCACTTGAAGGACATCAAGACTTCACGAAGTGTAGGGGTTCACACATGTAAGACCACAGATTGAAACAGTTAAAAAATCCACTTGCATTATCTTAATCCATTTCATATACATTAGGACATTAGCCAATGTAAACACAGGTTAGTATTAAAGCTAAGCACGCATACAACTGTTTACAAGATCAGTTTTATCTTGGACTTGCAGAAATTAATACACACAAGGAATAACAGCACAAAAACAATCTACATTTACCAGTTCAAATAAGTCTGAATTATGAAAGTCATGAACTATGATTGTTTACCACTGATAATCAGAGATATTTTTTATTATATTTGTTGATTTATTCTATCATGCTGAGTATAAATGTAAACACACAATCTCATTTGAGAGAGTAGTTCTAGGTAGAGATTTCATAGTAGGTATTATAATCACATTATATTGTATTGCACAGTCTCTAGTAAGGCCCTCTGATTACTATCTGTTATTGGCTGTTCAAGCCAGCAGCATCAAAATAACAGAGTAGTCTGAAGGAAATCAAAAGAGAATTCAGGGCTCTGAGACAATTGGTTGAAGAAACAGGAGCACAGATATCCTTTAACAAGGAGTAATATTGATAGGAATAGGCAAATCCATCAGGTCAATGTGTGGCTCTGAGGCTGATGTAGGCAGAAAAATTTGGGGGTTTTTGACCATGGGATGATCTATTCAGTACCGGTCCACTGACATCATGTGGCTTTCTCAGAGGAGGAAAGGAGTTCTAGCACAAGAGTGGCAGAGCTCATTGACAGAGCTTGGGAGGGGGAAAGGGAAAATACCAGGCTTGCTAGTGGTGAAGAAAAGGATGATGTGCCAAACACCGAGGAATGAGCACTGCACAAGGTGCTGTCTACAAAGTACCATACCTGAAATGTTTCTACACTAATGCACACAGTATGAAGAACAAACAAGATGAGCTCAGAGCTTTGGCCCAGTCCTTGAGATTTGATGTCACTGATATAAGTGAAACCTGTGGGTTTTCACTTATGAGTCCAGTGACTAGATTTCCCTGTTGGATGGTTACAGGCACTTTAGGAGAGATAGACAGGGCAGAAGAGCTGGAGGGGTGGCATTGTATGGTAGAAGGGTTAGAGTATAGGGAGCTCACAATTGGCAATGGCGCAGTTGAGAGCCTCTAGGTAAGAATCAAGGGACAAACAACTAGTAATTTGGATGTCTTTGTGGGAGCCTACTACAGAATTCCTAGCCAGAACAATGACACTGAAAAATTAACCTTTGAGGAACTAAGGGACACTTCCAAGTCAACCACCCTTGTCCTTATGCTGGACTTTGGGTTTAGAGTCTTTCATTAGCAAATTTGCAGATGACACTAAGCTGGGAGCGTGTGTCGATCTGTTAGAGGGACGGAGGGCTTTGCAGAGGGACTTGGAACAGTTGGATGGATGGGCAGAATCTAATGGGATGAAGTTCAATAAGTCCAAGTGCTGAGTCCTGCACTTTGGCCACAATAACGCCCTGCAACGTTATAGGCTGGGGACGGTGTGGCTGGACAGTGCTCAGGGGGAAAGGGACCTGGGCGTGCTGGTTGACAGTCGGCTGAACATGAGCCAGCAGTGTGCCCAGGTGGCCAAGAAGGCCAATGGCATCCTGGCTAGTATCAGGAATAGTGTGGCCAGCAGGAGCAAGGAGGTCATTCTTCCCCTGTACTCAGCACTGGTGAGGTCACACCTTGAGTATTGCATCCAGTTCTGGGCCCCTCAGTTTAGGAGGGACGTTGAGATGCTTGAGCGTGTCCAAAGGAGAGCAACGAGGCTGGAGAGGGGCTTGGAACACAAGCCGTATGAAGAACGACTGAGGGAGCTGGGGTTGTTCAGCCTGGAGAAAAGGAGACTCAGAGGTGACCTTATCACGCTCTTCAGCTTCCTGAAGGGTGACTGTGGTGAGCTGGGGGTCGGTCTCTTTCTCCAGGCAAGAACAGACAGAACAAGAGGACACAGTCTCAAGCTGCACCAAGGGAGATACAGGCTAGAATTAAGGAGGAAGTTTTTCACAGAAAGAGTGGTCAAATACTGGAATCATCTACCCAGGGAAGTGGTGGAGTCACCATCCCTCGATGTGTTTAAAAAAAGACTGGATATGGCACTTGGTGCCATGATCTAGTTGAGGTGTTAGAATATGGGTTGTACTCGATGATCTTAAAGGTCTCTTCCAACCTAGAAATTCTGTGATTCTGTGATTCTGTGATTCTGTGATTCTGTGACTTGACATCAACTGGGAGCATCACACTGGCTGGTGCAACCCAGGCCAGAAAATGCTTAAAGAACTTAGATTACAGCTTTTTTGGAGAAGGTCCTAAAGGAGCCAGTTTGAAAAGATGTCCTTCTCAATCTGCTGCTTGTCAACAGAGAGGCTTTTGTGAGTGAAATGGTGGTCAGCAGCCATCTTGGCCACAAGGACCATTAAGTGAATGAGTTTAAAATCCTTGGTGAATGGAGGAAAAGTGCCAGAAAAAGTTCAACTCTGGACATGAGGAGAACCAACTTCAGGCTGATCAGGGAACTAGTGAGTAAAGTCCCTGGGATAATGTTTCTGGAATTCCTAGGGTTCATCAACAGTGGTTACTTTTTAAACATCTCCTTCTAGGGGCACAGGATCAGACTATTTCCAAATGTCAGAAGTCAAGCAGGCAAGGCAGAAGGCTGGCTTGGCTGAGCAGGAATCTTCTCTTGGAATTTAGATAGAAAAGGAAGATGTATGTCCAGTGAAAACAAGGTCAAGTGTGGGAAGAATACAGAGATACTGCTTGTCACTGTAAGGAGAAAATTTATGCAGCCAGAGCTCAAATAGGACATTAAGCTGGCCACAAATGTGAGGGACAATAAGAAGAATTTTTCATATATATTTATGCTGAAAGGCAGTGTAGAAATAACATCTGCCCATTACAGGATGAGGATGGGCATCTCACAAATAGGGACATAGACAAGGCAGAGGTGTCTAAGACGTTCTTTGCCTGTCTTCAACACAGATCCAAGACAACCAAGAGCATTTCTGTGCCTTGAGCTGAATGACCATGGTTGCAAGAATGACCAGCAAGCTAAACATGAGCCACCATGTGCCCAGGTGGCCAGGAAGGCCAATGGCATCTTGGCTTGTATCAGCAATAATGTGGCCAGCAGGACCAGGGCAGCAATTTTTCTCTGTACTTGGCACTTTGAATCTTGTGTTCAGTTCTGGCCCCCTCACTAGAAGAAAGACACTGAGGTGCAGGAGCATATCCAGAAGACAATAAAGTTGGTCAAAAGTCTGGAGGTAATATATGGAACAGTTGAGGGAACTGGGGTTCTTTAGCCTGGAAAAAAGTTGGCTGAGGGGAGACCTTATCAATCTCTACATCTACCTGAAAGGAGGTTGTAGCCAGGTGGGTTTTGGTCTCTTCTCCCAGGAAACCAGTGACAAACAAGAATAAATGGCCTCAAGAAATGGCCTGTGCATCATGGGGGGTTTAAGTCAGATATTAGGAAATTTCTTTGTGGAAAGGGTTTTCAGTCTTGAGAACAGGCTGCTAAAGAAAGTGGTTGAGTCACCAAAATAAGTGTAGATGTGTCACTTAGGTCATGGTTTAGTGGTGGACTTGGCAGTGTTATGTTAATGGCTGGACTAGATGTTCTTATAGATCTTCTTCAACTTAAAGAAATGTATTCTAAAGGATTCTAAATAATTCTATAATCATATACTAGTGTCTTTCCCATTTGGATTTTGGTTTTAGTTTTGTTTTTTGGTTTTTTTTTCTTTAACAGTGGCAGAAGAGTTATTTTGAGCATTCTACAACTTGAGCAAGTTTGTACTGGGTAGATTTTGTCAATTTTTCAGATTCATCTCTGATTTCTAGAGCTGACCTACTACAGTTTCTGAGTCATGGATATATTTTTATAGATCTTAATAGTAAGCCTATAGAGCTTTTGCTGAAATAACACAATCACCAGACATAACAGCTATATAATAGACCATTTCAGCTTAAATAACAAAATGTATCAAAGGCTATATGCCTCATAGTGGAACTGTTACTTAACCTCAGTCATAGGTATTGTTATAAGCTCTTTTCAGAATACAGTACAAAAACCCCAAACATCTGAAAGCTGATCCTTTTTTCCAGTTAGGAGAATTTGTACCTTACATAATTAATTCAGAGTTAACAGCAGTCTAACCTACCACCTGCCACGAGCAATTTCTAACTTTAAACATCTTACTTTTTGTGTTATGTTCTCAGCATTACACCCACATTTCCAACAAGCAGAAAAGCGAAATTAGATCATTACGTATTACTTCATCAACAGTTACTGAATCATGGAACATAAACTAAAAATATATACGAGAATGGCCAATAACATAAGAAATATATTCAAAAGACAAACTATGAGCTTATCTGAAGGTTTTCTGTAGAAATTATTTTTCAAAGATAAATGCACCTTCTAATACACAAGGATGCTTTTCTGCTTTTTCTAGGGCAGGAAAGCAGGTGGTTGAGCAGAAAAACTTCCTTCTCACTTTTCTGCTAGACAGGAATCCCTTCCACTTAACACCTTACACTAAACTATCTAAAAAATAGTGACTGCCAATCTCAACAGAAATTAGTGCAAATCAGAGTTTTGATGTTGGATCAGACAAATTTTATTTAATTATTTCATAAGTGAAAATTTATCCCTACTAAGCACACCACTAACAATTCCATTTTGATTCAGAAAAAAATCTTTTTTTACCACTTCTTGTAAGATAGTTATTCAAATTATCCTCAGCAATAAACAGTTATCTTCAGCTAAAATTATAGGGATAAAAAAAACACTCCATAATATTTCTTAAAATATGTTATCATGTGATATTTATAAAGAGATTGAAAAAAGGAAGGTTTTTAAAAATATTTCTTCTTCAAATAGACTTTTTTTTCTATCTGTTGGTATTTCTAATGACAGAAAGGAGACACTGTAACAAACCAAACTACACATAAAGACAATAAAGTACAGTTAGATCCTGCATTTTTGTCTTAAAAATTTCTGCTTCGGTACTGAAAGGTTAGATTTGAGGAGCTTAATACAAATTTCACTGAATAGTAAAAGAAAATCCCTTTGAAATGAACAGAGTTTAATCAGATTTTCTACCACTGACTTCTGTTACAGCTAAGTCATTGAAGTAGGCCATCAATGGGCAATAAAAAAGGAGCAATGCCATCATATTATATTTTGGATTACACCACAGTTTCCTAAGCCATTCTCTCAGAACAGTATCATTATCTATCTATCTATCTATCTATCTATCTATCTATCTATCTATCTATCTATCCATGGCTGTGAAATTAAATCTATATGAAACTGATTTGGGCTGGAAATCAGAAGACCTTGCTATGGAACCAGATGACATTACAGTGTTGCACAGGCACTGTGATGATTATCACTGGGGAGAAGACCCTTTTTACCATGGATATGCGGACCAGTGATCCTCAGATAGACTCCCTTGCTATTTGATGTATGCTGAAATGCAGATGTATGCTGAAAGCTTCAGTGTCCATGTTATAAGAAACTGGCCAGCACAAACAAGTGCTAACATGGAGTGCAAGAATCATGTAGGCTGGGAGACCTTTAAGATTAATGATCTTAAGACTTTTAAGACTGATGATCTGAACATGACCTGCTTCTTTCCACTTTGACTGGTCAAAAAGAAAAATGCCATCAAAGCCTTTTTCTGATCTTCTGTTGACTATACCAGGCAGGGTTCTGCAAGCAGAGAATGTCCACAAAAGCCCACTGCTGCAGGGAACACCAGTTCAAAGGCTGGTTGGTCCTTTCACAAGCCTCTGCCCCCAGATCCTGCTTGCTCCTGAGGACAGGAAGTACAGATGTGGTTAGGGGACATTGACTGGTTAGCATGTGCTGGACTGTCCTTATGCATATGTAAATTAAGTGAGCCCTAAAGAAAGTCTCAGCTATACAGTGAATTAAGATAACTATGGCACCCTTGGAGACACGTACTCTGATACTCTTTTGAGCCACAGGCACCTTGCAGCACAGCCAACATCATTGGCTGGGTTTTAAAAGTACCACAAAAGTTGCAAGTACTGCAAAAGGCATGTGTCTGGATATTCTTCCAAGTCTTACATCCTGTAATAAAAAAATATTTTCCTCTCTATATTTGCACCAATGAGTATTTCAACTCATGCTCTTCAAGGAGACGTTATTTGTCATAAAATGAATGGTACAAGATTCCTAGCAATCGATAAAAGATAGATAGTAATGCAGAGAAAACGTAAGGTAGATTAAAAAATCTTAAACCTAACATGAATTTAAAACTACTGCTACTTCTTAACCTATTTTTATGTTCTTACCATGTAGTACAGCCCTGTCGAAAATGAAATTTTTAGTTATAATTTAGAATCTTTTAAGTAAAATGGCTGACTTAGGAGAAAATGTAAAGGACATTTCGTTTTGATTTGTTATTCTGCTTCTACCTAGGAATATGTGTCAGCAGCTACATGAATCATTTTTAATTTCAAGGCCTTGAAATTCACCCTGAGGATTCCCATCAGAAAGGATCTTCAGAATGAAAAGAAGAAAAAATTTAAAATACCACAGCATTGTGGCTGTCATTTGGCATCATCTGTTAGTTGTATTATTAATTGAAAATGAATCAAGAAGAAAAAATCTTACTAGATTTTACAGGCAACCTAATGCAGTACTTGATGAATACAGTAGATAACCCACAAAAAAAGGTTTGTGGAGGTTAGGGCATTCCTAAAGTCTTGCCAGGTGGACAAAATTCCTGTGAAGCCAGAATAATCCACTTTCAAATGAAATATATTTGTGGGCATTTCACCTCTTGTGTGGTTAGCTGGTCAAGAAAAATAGTCAGTTCCATGTATCTCAGTGTTTGTTTTGGTGGTAACGTGTATCTGATATATAAACACTACCAAGTTCCCAAACAAGGGAACATATAAACCCAAACAAGTTCCTACACCAGGAGGACATTCCTATGAGAAGCCAGAATTTATAACTCTTCATATCTTTAAAGAACAATGCATCCTAAGATAAACACATGGATGGTAAATATGTATCACCCTCTTTTCATCCTGTAGCAAAAAGTCACAGACTAAGCAACTATATTTAAATTTTCTTTTTTTTTTTTTTAACTTATTTTATATCTGCTCTTCTCTGAAAAGAAGCAACACCAGAAATGGATGTTTCAAAATTTATTAAAATTAACAGATGCTGATTTTAGGTATATTTGCTTAATGTTTTTTCAGCACTCCAAATAAAAAATTCATTTGCAAGACCTTTAGCATGGAAAAACTATCAGCAAAAAAGAAGGTTCTACCTCAAGAAAAGCAGAAATACAGAATTTAAAAGAATGATAACTATCCAAAACCTATGTAAAGAAAAAGAATTTTTAAAACTGTTACACAAGTCAAATTAATTTGTACTACAAGTGCTTCATATTACATTTTACTCACTCTTAGTTTCCTGAATTAATGGGAACAAGAAGATGGTGTGATATGTGTTATTACATTTTTTAATGAATTGTATTATTTCTAATAGCTCAGCATACATTGTAACTGCTGTTTACCAGAGCATTTGAAACTCTTGGACAATGGACTGCAATATATAAATATGAGGTTAGAAGAAAAAAATTGAGTACTTTAAAAAAAAATTGATGTAAAATACATCATTTTTTTTTTTCAGAATCAGAAAATGCAATAGTTAATATATATTATCAGGATTATTGAGAATCTCTTGGAGACAGTATCAGATCTGAAACAAATCTAATCTATTTACTAGAAGAGAGGATTATAAGGAAAAATCCAGAAGCATGATTATATAGGAGTGCAAAGTTCTGTTGAAAAACTTAAAACTTTGTTTAATTTGCCTAATTTAAAGCAGTATTCTTTTTTGTATTCTCTTCAAAAGGGCAAAGTAAACCAGAAATTTACCATAACGGTGTCCCCTTTGAAAATAAAGGATTCCTCTTTAAAGCACAGAATGTTTTAGCAAATGTGAAGGATTACACAAATAAACACACTTATATGTATTTCACTGATGCAGTTATTTTTATAGATGATTTTTACAGATCCATTTTGCTATGAAAGTAATTTTTAATCAGAACTGATATTAATTGGATTAAAGCCTCGACTTGGGACATCCATTGAAGTGAAAGGTTCTATGCTGTGATATCCGCTGTTGCCATTTCAAGTTGAAGACAAAGAAAATCGAGAAAAAGAAAACCTCATCATAAGAGAGATTTCTGAGGAAGAAACAGCCTAACCTTCTGAAGTCCCTCACTGTATTTTCATCTTCAATTCAAGTAAAGTGAAGTCTAACTGACATAGTGGTTAGATATACAGGGAATTGTTGCATTTTCTGTTTGGACACTTTTAGATGCAATCTAT
Organism: Agelaius tricolor; assembly: GCF_023055355.1. Classification (NCBI taxonomy): domain Eukaryota; kingdom Metazoa; phylum Chordata; class Aves; order Passeriformes; family Icteridae; genus Agelaius; species Agelaius tricolor. Next base: position 19,625,636 of record NW_027269262.1, on the reverse strand, counting down.
TGATCTAAAATGTATTTCTTGGAAGAAGAGTTTGGAAGAGAATAAAATCTCATTTAATCTACTCGTTTCCCTTAGGATTGCTCCCACGATAGCTATATCTGCTTCTGGGACTGCAAGTGCTTCACCAAATTCCAGACAGGTTTTTACTCTTGCACCTTTCCTAGTGTTGCAGATAGAGTTGAACCTTTCCTTGAAAACATCATAAGCATGTTTTGAAAATTCTATGTAACAGAAATACTGAGACTTAGAAAAGGAAGGAAATAAGGGCCTGCTAAGAAAATAGAAAGAGGATCAGCAACTTTAGAATACTTTAACATTGAATCATGGTCATAAATATAATAAAAAATTTCATGCTTTAATCCTGAAGAGTGTACCAAGAGAAAAACAAGAAAAAACTATGTGAAAAGAAAAAAAATACATCCTCAGGGACCTAAATTATAGACTGCAGACAGAACTTTACTCCTCTGCAATGGGTAGTGAACACAGATCTGCTTCTGCCTCTTCTAGCATGAGAATTTTCAGGGGCTTTACCTAATGCTTAAAATATTTCATAAGGAATGTCCTGACTGCAAATTTGAAAAGCTTTGGGGTCTTTTTTTTTTTGGTTTCTTTTTTGACTGAGGGATGGATTTTAAAAATTATTTTTAAAATGCGAAGAAAAACATCTACCTTACAAAGGTTTGTCCTTACAAAAGTTTGTTGACAAGCAGCACTTGCAACACTGTCAGGGCACCAGAGGGGCTGGCAGCTTCTAGGGGCCAGGTGACAAGAGGGTCCTAGGATGGTGGTGGCAGGATCTGGCAGCCACAGCCTGTTCCACGCCCAAACAGGGGCACTGGAGCAGCCCCAGTCCCAGGCCTTGGCACCTCTTGGAGGCAAGGACCTGGGGACAGGCACAGACCACCGCAGCCAGGCTGATACATTATGACTAATCTAATTCTTATAAAAAACCAAACCAAACAACTAACTGTTACTATCATTTACAAATCAAGTTACAGTATGTAGGTGTAAGCAAAGATAAGTTAAAAAAAATTTAAAAAAATAATAAATAAACAGAATCCTCTACTGGAAATACAGTCCCAGAGTCACAGGAAGTCTGGTTATAGTCTCTCCTAAATTTTAATTTTAGAAATATGATGGCAACTCATAAAGGCAGTTACAAAGGAGTGAATTTGCCGGTTACTGAGTTTGATCAGAGCCTATCTTCAGTCTTAAAGACCAGGGAAAGCCTATTTTTACTACTTCTGCTGCTGCTCCTGGGCTTGACATAGTTGGCAAGGGAATGAAAGCACACTTCAGAGCACATTCAGAAAAGATGGACACCACCAAGGGAAACAGACTAAATTTATTGCAAGACTTCACGTTCCCCACTTGAACAGGCACTGATGGTGGGAAGGCAGCAAAGTTGAATATTCAAGAGAAAAATATGCAAATAGAGAAGACACAACTGGCAAATGTTGAATTTCCTGGATAGATCACAAGTTTCTTGGTGTTTTCTGAAAGTAATTTCTTTTTCCCTTACTTGTCAGATATGAACTGAATTATAACAGTCCCTAAATGTCATCTTGGTGGTTATCACTGTAAAACTGGTGTAAAATTGGTTTATATACATATTGTACTTCTTTGTTCATGTATATGGCCAATAGATATGGAGGTTTTGTTAATTTTATCAAGTTTTTGTGCAGTTTTTCTTGAGAGGCATCTCAACTGCAGAGGGATTATTTTTTTCTGTTTAAGATTTCTTGAGGAGCATTTTCTTTATACACATTCTTTGGCAAATCATTGTTATCATACTAGTTTTTTGTTCTGTATGGTTTATTACAAGACAAAGTATTATCAGACACATTTATTCAAATTGTCACTGAAAATGTATGCATTGTTCTAAGAGATGAGACTGATGGGAAACCAGATGCATATATATTTATTGACTTAATGTAGATTATTCATGAATTCTGAGAGTAATTATGTTTTTAAATCACAGGATTTGTAAGAATTAAAAAATAAAATAAACTTATTAATAAAAATTATATACAAGAAAACAATATCCTCAATCAGTTATATATTTATAATTTCCTTTTCACATGTCTACCACCACTGGTCTTGTCCACTCTAATGTGAATTAGTATAAAATATCAAATATGAATAGGAAAAATGTGACCTCACTGAAGCTTATTATTAAAACAATAACATTATTAACACAATATATCTGAAAAAATCCCAACTAATAAGCCAAAAAACTAAAACAACATAAATCAGAACTTCAAGAAATTAGGTCCTTTAAAAATATATTTAACCAGTGTATCACCAACCATAAGCAGACATTTTGACATTACCAAATCAGTAGATAACAGCCCCTGGAATTGAACCTCAATGACACTTTGTCTCATTTTCACTGCCACTGCAAAGTTCCATTGACACCTTTAACTGCATTTCTGAAATTGTTATCCTCAACTATAGCAATATCTGTAACAGTTTACAAAAGGGAAAACTAAGCTGGAAAAGGGAAATGTGGATCAAGAAGGAGAGATAAGTATGAATTAGGATGCCTGTGTGAAGTTCAACTTAATACCTGGTTCTATATCTTCATTTCATCTCCCTAGCCAAAATTTCAAGGGTGTGTGTGGGGAGAATTTTTTTCAATGCCTTGGTGATTCTTTCTTCTAGAGCTACATATGTAAATAATAACCCCTTGTCTAGAAAAAGGACAGCTGTTACCTGAATTAAAGACAATAAAGTCACCGCCTTTTTTTCACAACAAAAGATTGATCTGTGAAAGCATTGTCAACATGTGGACTGGGGCAGAACCTTTTAACAATCTACTGCATTAATCTTCTCAGTCAGTGTCCTGATTCTCATCCCAGTTGAGCTAAAAATTACAGTAATGTATATTTGCTTTAGGGTGAAATTTTATTCATTCCCTTTCCCTAAAGTTAAACACATTTTATCACACATGTAATTTTCATACTTTGTTTGGATGAATAAGCTTTCTATGTTTAAAAACAGAGAACTTAAATTATTGGCTAATATCTCCTGTGTGTGAAGTTCAAAGACACAGAGCTAAACATATGTTTATAAAAATAACTCTACTCTAGAAAAACAGACATTTTACAGGCACTTGAAATGTAATGTTTTCCTCATTTCAAGATCTTTAACTTTTTCTAATAGATACAGCATGGTATTTTAGACCTATAAAATAGAGCAAACTCCTTACATCCCTCAATGCCTCTGAAAATATGTGAATGCCTGGAAGTATGAAAAGCCAAGCCTAACAAACATTAAGATTAGGAAGCTTTTCCAATGTCTAATAGAAAGTAAAAGCCAAGATTTTAAATGGCGAACAAAGAGCAATTTTATATCTAAGAGAAAGACCGTAAAAGATGTGGTGACAGAATCTATCCTACATGATTATGGATGTCTCACTGCTTTCAGTTCTGGACTTGCAGTCTGGTAACACAAATAAAAACAGTGCTTCACCTGTGTGATGATCTTGATTGGGATAGATAATTTTCTCCATAGCAGGTCATATGGTGCTGTTTTGGATTTGTGACACAAACAGTGCTGATGACACAGGGATGTTTTAGCCTTGTTAAGGAGTGCTTACAGCAACGTGGACTTTTCTGCTTCTCACACCATTCCACCATTGACAAGGCTCAGGGTGCACAAGGAGCTCAGAAGGAATACAGCTGGAAGGGCTGACCCAAGGGACATCCCATATCACATGAAATCACAATCAGCAAGAAAAATGGGGAGAAGAAGGAGAAAGAAAGGGCACTCAGAGTTGTGGCATTTGTTGTCCCTGGCCACTGTAATGTGTGGTTATGTAATGAGCTCTGCTTTCCTGGGGAGAGCTGAACTACTGCCTGCCCATGGGAGGTGGTGAATCAACTCCTTGCTTTCCTTTGCTTGTGTACATTACTTTTACCTTCCCTATTAAAATGTCTTTATCTCAGTTACATCACTTCTTTTCTCTCTCCCATTGCATTGTGTGGGGAGAGAGTAAGAGGCTATGTGTGGCTGAGCTGTCTACTAGGCTTAGCCCAGATGAAGATATCATTACATTTTAAGTGGAAAAACATGTTTGTGTATTTACAGATGAAAGATTAAAAATATATACACATGTAAATAAAAGCATGTCTACCAACAAAACTACCAACTACCACAGTACAGTAGTCGAACTCAATCTCCAAAGCACATGGTTCATCTCACAGGAGAAGAAAAACAAGGTTAGAACATCAGGCAATCTTTTTTCCCAGTTTGCTGCCTCTTATACCCATCCTTTTAAACTATATGATGAATGCTGGGAGAGAAAGTATTGGTAGATATCAAACAAAGAAAATACAGTGCCAGAAAACTGCTCCTGATGAGTGACCGATCCATCTTGTGCCCTGCAAAGCCTGCTGCACAAAGTTTTCTGGAGGTGGATGCCAAAAATTGCATAAGGATATATAAGAGGGATGATATACCACCAAATATCAGTAATCCTAAGAGAAACTGAGCTAGACTGAACAGAACATTCTGCCCCTCCTCTTTGTACAACTTTGATTAGCAAAGGACTTTCTGCATTGTTTTCATGATAATGGAAAACAAGGTCTAAGCAACAAGGTTTTTAGTCATACCAATGCCCTCACAAAGTCTCTAACTGTACCAAAATGTTGTCCCCAGAAACCTAAAAGAAGCAGTAGATCGTTCTGCTGTCTGATGGCCTGAGTTATTCTCAAAATGACTCTTGGAAAAACAGTAAGAGTATATCAATATTTTGAACATAAAAGAAAACTGTGAGAATTAAGTCCATTGTTCAGAGAAGTTTTTTTTAAAGTGTCAAAACGGTAGGTGTAGAAAATCCAATATTTACTTTAAACTGAAAGCAAAAGACATTACAATATTTACTCTTAACTGAGAGCTGACAGATGACACTCTCAAACAAGTGTTCATGACAATATTTTTAGATGATGCACATATTTCTGTTCGTTCAGGAATGGAGGAGTGCACTGTACAGTACCTGGTGGAATTAGAAAAACAAGGTAAGACTCTTTCAAATTCTGAGTTTGAATTCCTAGTGATCCTCTTGTCAGTAAAGTGCAGACATTGGAAAAGGTCTACACTAGAGTTGTAATTTCTGTTAGAACATTTCAGAAATTCCTTGAGGGAAATCAAACCTATGAAAACCTGAATATGAAATACAGTTATTAGAACTTCAAGAAAAAAACTTCAGTACCTATGCACAAAATCATGTTATTTTAATCCTACACACTTTTAGAAAAATGTATCATTCATTACAATAACTAAACTTTCAAACTGATTCTTGACTGTGACCTCCCCTTGATATGAGTAGAAACCAATCACATATAACAGAGTTTTCATCAATAGCTATAAATAAGCGTTCTGCAATGCAAGCACATGTAAAATTCAGAAATTTCATCACAGGCATTTCTTTAGCTCAAGCAGAATGTGTCATTAGAAAATTTTATGCTTGACAACCCTTTTGGTGAAGAATTTTTTCCTAATATCTAACCTAAACCTTGCCTGGTCACTTTGTGGCCTTTTTTCTTGTCCTATGACTTGTTACTTGTGGGGAGAGACATACTTCCACCATGGTACATTCTACCTCCTTTTGGGCAGTTGCAGAGAGCAGTCAAATTTCTTTTGATTCTACTTTTCTCCAGACAGGACAACATAATCTCCATCAACTGCTCCTCACAAGACTTGTGCTCCAGGCCCTTCACCTGCTTTATTGTCCTTTACACACATGGTGTCCAATTACAGTTTAAAAGCCTATCTGCAAAAACTGTAGTTAGATGAGGCAAAGTACCCTATAAAATGTCTACAGGAGCCTGGGAAGTGGCTGTGGATTTTGGCATGGATTAGGCATGGATTAGGCATGGATTAGGCATGGATTTTGGGCGTTGTCATAAGATATTCCTTCAGAGCAGAAGCATTGAATTTATGTAAGATAATGCTTAAGCACTGTAAGGTCATTTAAAAATTATTGGAGCCTCTGAGCAGAAAGCAATGGGATTGCTAAACAAAATTCATTTTCACATTCACTTAGCAGTCCAATATGAACTAACCTGCATTTCAGCAGGGAATCACTAACTCCAGTAAACATGTTCATTAAAGAGATGTCACTAAGATATTTCAACTAAAAAAGTAAGAATTCTTCACAAGAAAAATAGGGATGCTTGTTCAAGAATGTGGCAGAAATTGATTTTTTTATAGTATTTTCTTGTGCTATGATTTTCTATGTATGCAGGGACATAGGGTCATGAAATATCATTATTTCAATTAGGACAGTAGATTCTTATCTGGAATACCATGACAGGCTGTTCTACTAAAGCATAAAAAGAGTGCTCTTCTTTTTTGAACTGGAAAGTTTATTCAATTTGTCTTTATATAAATTATCTTGTCTATTATAAGGAGATGCAGTGGACCTTAATTCATTAAATTAATTATTGATATCTCACCACTAAAAGAAATTTATTTCAATAGAATAATTAATTATATTTTTAAGTATTCGTGCTTATTTAGCAGTATTGAGCTTGAGAATAAGTTGATAAACAATATATTTTTCTTGTTTTGCCGAGGAGTGAACATGCAACTTTAAAATTACACTCTAATTATTACAATGCTATAAAACCTGCCATTCCCATATGAACCTTGACCAAGACCTTTAAAAAAAATGTAAAAGAATAGTTACAGATGTGAACAAAAATCTTGAATTTCCAGGATGGGTAATTGGTGTTTATGAGGCTCATCTCTATGTTTGATAGCATCTATTCAGCCATTGACTGTGTTTATTTGCATTTGTATTGTGCTCTCAGTCAGGAACCAAACTAGATAATCAGTGAATAGGTAATTTCTTGTAGGGATCCTTGAAGCTATTGTTCATATCTTGTGAAGACAGAAAGCAGAAGGAGATTGACACTCATCTCACACTTCATGATTACCCCAGACTAATTTGCAGTGACATTCTTTGATAAATAGAAATACATATTTCTTTACTATTTAACATCTTAAAGTAAAACAAAAAAACAGGCAAACAATCTTATACATGACTAAGATCTTTGTAATATTGTTGATGCAACAGCAGAACATTATAAATACAAATATCTGAGGTTTTTTCCATATTCAATTCAATGACAAATGAGTTATCTGTCCTGCCAATGTCTACACTTAAATTCAAAACTGCAATGAATGACGGTTTTATCCCTTATTTTATAACAGTTGCAGCAGAACTGCTGATTTGAAAAGACATCTGCCCTACACATTGCTTCACTCTGTATATGTGGTTCAGAAAGACACATGTACCTGCAAAGAGCTGGGTGGAACTGACATACTCCAAACACGATTTACTATGTAAGCAGTCAAATTAGACTACAGGTTTCTCTTTCATTCCCAAAGCATGTAGCAATAGAAAGTGTGCTGCTATAGCTGCAACTATAAGCCCATAGTCTAACTTGAGGTTTCCTCAGAAAACAAAGGAGCTCCCGGGGCTGGGTTACCAGTCAAATGTTGGCTGCTGCTGTTTGATGAGCCACACTTCACATGAGCAAAGAACAAGCAAGGATCGATCCTAGATCAAGTTTATGGATAGAAAGACCTCATGATTTGGGAAAGGTTGAATATTGAATTTGCAGTTCAAACTCCCCAGAAAAGACTTCATGTGTATTTAGGCATTTCAAAAGATGCTCAAAGTTTGAAGGCAGGTAGTGGAGGGGCTGCATATGTGAAAAGGTGGGAGTAGGAGAAGGGAGAACCATATTAAAACACTAAGTACCTGAATAAATTATTTGCTCCCCTGTTAACTAAAAACTTTGCTTTTTATTTTCTCTTTACAGAGAAGTTAATGATACTCTAAAAGTATAAGTATTTAATGTCTTCCAGGGTTCCCTAAATATTTTGATTTAAGAATAGATACAATCCTATATGTATAATCTTTGCAAATATACATAAGATCTAGACATTAACTCCTTCCCTCTCTTTTGCCATAATTACTAGAACATTCTTAGTTATAAAATTTCAGCAGAGTGCTTTTGCTGCAGATGGGGAGGAAAACAAATAGTAAACACTAGAGGGTATTGCAGGTAATTATTAATTACATAACTAGTCACTATTACACTCCACAGCTAATTACCAAAAGTAATTAATAAACACAAATACAGAGCAGTTAATAGAAAGCCATTCAATATCAAAGGATTTTGAAAGTCTTAAAAGTCTTTAGGTTATGCATGGAAAGTAGCTTTGACATTCACAGCCAAAATTACATAGTTGCAGCAAATTTCTATGCAGAGAATTCACAATTTTTTCCCAGAGGAAAACAAAACAAAACACAGGTCTTAGAGCAAATCAACTGATAAACTAGATTGTTGGCAGCCTGATGGAGATGAGGTTGCTGCACCTTCCTATTTTTAATCCATGATTAGAAGCAATGTGAGGTCAAGCGCTGTTCCCACAAGGCACATTCACAGATGCAACATGCAACGGGTGACACGCAAATGGGATGGCTCAGCACTCAAACACAAACAGCACAAACAGCCTCATTCTTCTCCAGCTGACCAGAAGGAAGGATGATTTACAATTGGAAATATACTCACAACTCAGCATGGATAGCTCCTGTAACTTGTCATATTTGGTCTATCCAGTAACCTTTGCACTCGGCACCATCTGGACATAAAACTCTGGGGCCTTCAACTGCCCTCCAGCTCCAGGTACAGATTCCCTTTTTATCCTCGGTATAGTCCGACATCTCCACTCAGCCCAGTACACTTATTGATCCCCCACAGCCTTACACACTGAGTACATCCAGTAGCAGTGCCTGGACCCCTTGGGCCCTCACTTCCCAATGCCATCCAGCTGACTCCTCGCTCCCTGGTCTCCCCTTGCCTCATGTACAGAGATACACAACTACAAACTGGACTACCAAACCACATACCACACAGTCACTCTAGGCTGGTTGTGGCTTCTCCAACAGCTGACTCCTGAGCTTTCTGGTCTGGACATTGGACCAAATGGATATCCATCACCCAAACCACTCATCCAGACTGCTGACCCTGTAGTAATACCATGCTGGCATAGACACCTGTGTAATTTACTTATGGTCTGCATTTTCCAGTTTCCTGACACCAGACACACACCAGACCCCTTTAACTCATTGTCCTGCTCCAGCTGCTAGCAATTAAATCTCCACTCACACATGCATGCGAGAGAGAGACCTTTTCCTCAGGAAATGGAGCGGGAAATGGAGCTGGAAATGGAGCATAAGAAAACACAGAACAGGCTGCTGATCCAGGGCAGGGCATGGCCAGATAATAGTGCTGAGCAAAGCCATATTGCATATGGCTGGTCCCTTTTATCCTCTTACCTCACCATTTTCTCTTGCTTTTCTCTCCCCACTCCATCTCAATCATCCCTTTCCCTGTCTATGGTCCTTCCTCCAAATATCCAGGAGTAAGTCTGCATGATTCCCATTATCTGCAACTCATAATGTGTCCCATAGCCCTGTAAGCAGTAGCTTTCTCAATTGAAAGGGTGATCAGGGCAGTGCCTTTTGATTTGTCATGATGGGTTTCAACCCTGGCCCATAGGGTGAGGCTGTCCTGGGTCAACCCTAGGAGGAGCTCAGGCTCCAGTCTATTTAGAGCAGGGGGTTTTACTCTCCCTGCACTGCTCCTCTGCCCCACTTTGTGTGGAGAAGAGCCTTTTATCAGGTAAGTTGACAAAGCTCTTCTGCCACGAACACACTTTTTTCCTGCTTCAGAGTTTGTAATTTGGTGCTGTTGCCTTATTATACTTTAAATGTAGGAATTTTATAGCCTTATTCTATAAAATTTAAACTATTTAAACTATTTTAAAAATTTAAACTATTTAAACTATTAAAAAAATTTAAACTATTTAAACTATTCTAACCTAAGCTTCTAAAAATCCATATCTTTAAAGTCTTCAGATATTAAGTTGTTTAAAACCAAGTATAGGCAGTACTAAGCTAGAAGTATCAGACTTTTTAAGATGAGTATTCACACTAGAGCTTGATATCTATTTCTGATAGCTTCAAGAAACTTTACTGATCATGATGCCAGATCCTTAGGCTGCATAAAAAACATTCAGTCATGAATGTTGGGACCTTTCTCTTTGCCACTTTTGGACCTCCTTTGTTTTAAAGGAAGTTTGTGCATGTAAATGTAAATTCAGAAGACTTCCAGATAAAGTATAGTTAAGCTGGAATTGAACAATTGAGGTGTTAGGAAAAAAGTCAAAGAAATGCTAGCAAATTCAGAAGAGTGATGCTTTAAAAACTGAGTCTTAAACCCCAAAAATTCAAAGTGAAATTTTATAGTGAAAAATGCTATTCATCAAGACTTTCCCATCTTTTCCAATATTCTTCTTCCCATTTCATCATGCCAAATTAAATTAACTGCTGTTCTGCAATTATAAAAAGGCAACATATAAAATCAAAAAGCTTCCTCCTGTTTTTTCACTGTCACACTATTTATCTCATTTTCACTTTTTCATAGAGTATGGTTTCAGAATAATTTTCATATTCTACACAAATATCAAAAAGACTTTAACTTCATAAAGTGTTATTAAATCCCTGTCAAAGCCTAAGGCTTGAGGAGTGAAAATAAACTACCATCTGTTGTTTCATTTTACATACAACAATACTATTTCTTGTGTGATATAGACTTGATACAGAGAATTTCCATTATGATTCTTCACTGACTGAATAGCAGCTCCAGACTACAAGTTCTCCACCATTATAAAAATAAAAAATGCAGGCTATTGCTTCAGAGTGCCTGAACAGTTTTAGAAATATGAACTAGTTATATTTCTAAGGGCAAGGAGAACGTGAGGACTGTACCATAGATTTTCTATTCCAGGCCTTTCTTACATGACCCCCCAAACTTATTGAAAATTTTAGGCTGAGACAGACCTTCCTCTGAGGATCATGGAGTTTGGTCTCCTGATTAAAGCAGCACTAACCTCAAAGCTCTCTGAGATGGCACAGATACACTTCTCTTGTAGCAAAACCAGGGTACATTTCCAGGTACCACAGAGACCAGTGTACAAAAGCCAAGAAACTTAAGTACAAAAACAGTAAAATGGAAACCATTTACACTATAGTTAATTCACTCCAGCACTCATTATTATTCCCTACAGTTAACTAGGGAAAACTACACTGTTCTGTGTGCTCTATTTTTTCCCTTCAGTATTAAAGCTTTGATATAGACAGGGAAAAACGGTCAAAAATTTAAATAAAAATATACTCTCTTACATTCTATTTACCAACTATTGAGGACTTTAAATACACACTTAAAATGTATAACCATGTTATTATCATTATCATAATGATGCTCTTCAAAAAATCACAAACTAATAACAATTCCCATCCCCAAAAGAGATTTTTCCTCTCTTTAAATACAACAGTTTGGATACGTTATACATGACTTACACTTTGTGGGAAAGAAAAAAAAAAAGGGTGATGCATAGAGTTTAAGCATAAATATTTCAGTTCATTCTACTTCTCAAGTCATAGAATGAATTTTCAGTTAAATGGCAGTCCTGAGGTTTTATAAAAAACACAAATTGTAACAATTTATATTGGCACGTGTTGAAACATACATCCAATAATCCTCCCAAGCCTATCCTACAGACAAAACAAAGCATTGAAAATTATGTGTTAGGCATACTTGAGTCACTTCCTAAACAGAGGCTTGAAAAGATGAAAGAGTGCTATTGCAGTTTGGCTGAATGGTTCACATCATGACATGATGCAGAATTAATTCTGTACACAGCAGGCTCATTTTAGTACTCAGCAAAACATAGCAACTTATAAATTTCATAGTGCTAAAGTAAGAAGCAGCCTACAAAAACACTGAGAAAAAAAGTCCACATATCACCATTGTGTACATTGCATTTCACCTACCAGACTTAATTAACTGCAACATAATAGCTAAATCATTTCAACAGAAATATAAAATACCCACCTGTTTTGGGGTCAACAGAGAAATATGGCTGTCCCTGAAGAATACTGTACACTACTCTGGCACTGTTTCCATATGTGGGGTCATCTGCATCTGTGGCTGTCACCTGTAGAACAGATGTACCTGTATATATAGGAAAATAAACATTAACTTGCAATAAATAAAATTTTCCAACAAATATTTTCAAATACATTTTAAAAAGCTCTAAAATCCTCACATTCTAAAAAATGAGAGATTAATATCATGCTATCATAATATAATTTTTAAGGAAAAATAGTTACACTAATTTGAAAAATAATTGTCTTTATATGTGTATGTGTAAATTGTTTACACACATACAAACTTAAACAGAAATTACAGAGATGTAAATATAAATAGTAAGTACATAGCATGCATATTTAAATATGTTCTGTACACATAGATCCCAAACTTGGATATTGACTTCTAAAAAACACAGATTAATGGACTTCAGGATTATCTTTATCCACAATACAAATTAACATTGAAGTATGAAAAGTAACTTGTATAAATGCTCCCAAATGAATAAAAGTTGCTAAATGAATATAAAAATCTAGCTATTGGAAGGCATCAAAGATCTGAAAATGAAATAACTTCTAGAACCTATTTGGGGATGCAAATTAGAAAGATGAGTTCAAAAGACAATTATTTTTTATGCTAGTAATAAAAACCACTAGAAGAATAAAATCACAGTTTCTAGCATATCACTAGGTGGGATAAGTTAAGAGTAACCCTTGAGAAAATGAAATGCATAAATACTGCACAGATAGAATGGAGACAAGTGATTTTTTTCATTTTAGTGTACTTTTCAAGGCATGTAATGATGAATCTTTGCTATCACTGCCAAACACTTCCCATAAGAAATCAGTGAGTGTAAGATTGTGAGTTAATAAAAGCTCAGATTGCATTCTATTTGTTTATCTTTATGCAGACACAGCTTTATACAGGCTCCTTGGTCCAGCATTAAAATACTGTAATAATAACAGAACAGGCTGCTCTCACATAACTCTGCATCTGAAAGCAGATTCTAATCTAAATTAACCACTGAGGTATCACATAAACTCTAAGGTGTTCAATTTCACATTTAGTGGAGAGGAGAAGTGTGTTTCTGAATTGAAACCCTTGATCTCCTTCATTTGTTGCACTTTCATTTTCCTTATAGAACTGTTTCAGAGCATGCTACCTAGATTTCTTCAGATGCAACTAAACCAGGAGATGTGCTTCAGCAGCACATCTGATTTATTCTGACTGCTAAAAGGCACATAATCTCAGAGACCAGGCAAGAGCTAATTTAAAACAAGATTTCACGAATATATGTGGCATGGACATCAGTTTCTCTGTTCCAGTTGTTCAGCCTCTTAGATCAATTTCCATTGCACAGAAACATTTGTTAATGTGCACACCCTCAGTATGCTCTTGACTTAGAAGGATGTAAAGTCATGGAGTCTCACTTCCGGTGCAGCAAACTAACCATGCAAACCTTCACAGACTTGCTTTCTACCCTCTTTGAGAAACTCTTAATTCACTTTTACCATGTTAAAAGTGAATACCAAGAGCTGCTGTTTGTATCTCTACTGCAGACCTAGTAAAACTGTATGTATATGCTCTGCATACTTAAATACAGTGTCTTCTGGTCTCTGAAAAGCCCAAGTGTATACAGTCTCACAGATTAATGTATTAAAAAACCAAGTATAAGGATCCTTGGATGACTTTGAAGTGGAATATTGTAAGAAAATCAAGCTGGAGTTAGTTGTATGTTCACAATTATCCAGATGTTAATGTTACAGGTAACTAAACTACTGTGTTTGTGTTCATGTGGAAAGGTAAACAAATTTGAATGAAAGTTCATGTATTTTTTCTTAAAATGTTCTAGAAATCAGTTCAGGCCTATTTATTTGCTATCTAAACACAGAAGAAGAGGTCACTTCTAGGAACAGATATTTCCCCCTGCTAGTCCATTACATTGGAATGCTGTAATGATATATTTCTGTAGCCCAGTTTGCAAATAATTTGGCTATGAAAGAATTTTGTCACTCCAGTTAGGAAATAAAAATGGCATTATTCCCCCGACTGGAGTCTCTGCTTATTCAGAGTACAACTAGCATTTCATATGCTCTCCAGCTACATTTCAGAGCTTACATTTTGGGCATTCTGTTTTCTTAGTTAATGCTTTATAAAGAGCTGTAAAAGATGTCTGTATGCTTTGAACATCACTTTGTATGTTTTGTCATTTTTTTTCCTAGTATTAAAAAAAAAAAAAAATTATTCAATTGGGGAACAAAATTGTATTTTATTTCAAAATATCTCCATTTGTTTTTTCTCTTTTTTTTTTTAATATATATAATTTGCAAAAAAAAATTTGTGAAGCTATATCTCAAAGAAAAGCTGAAAGAGAATATTGCAATTGCTCTCTCTGAAGACAAATTTTTAATTTTTATTGAGGCAGTTCCATAAAATACATCTGTTGAGAATGTAAATATTCATGCATTACTTTTCATAGTTGTCTATACTATTGAATCTCAAATGGATCAATATTTAACAAAAAAATTAAAAGAAATTATAAAAAGATGAAGTTTAATAAATGCAGGGATAGTCTGCCTAACTAAATGAATTCTTAGTACTGTCTCAAAACACTAACAAGTCAACAAAACGTGATTTATTTTCGTAATACAGGAAGTCAAATAGGCACTTCTAATAAAAATCATATTTATGAACAACATTGTCTTCCAGATTATCTGAAATTATGACTACACCACATTGGAATACTCTCAAAAGAAGTTTGGAAATGTCTACTGTGCCTATTAATTTCTTAAGCAGAATTTATTTGGAATACTCTTCTTATCAGAGAATCACAGAATTGTTAGGGTTGGAAGGGTCATGAGGAAGTCATCTAGTCTCACTTCTAAACTATCTCAGCACTAAAAATCTTGCATGGAGATTTTCACTCATTTTGCAGCTGACAATTAGCACATCTGCAAGTCTTTTACTGACTGAAAAATATTCCTATTTTCTTTTAATTTACATAAAGATGACTTTCATAAACCTTAAAGCAGACTACAGGGATCTCAGTGTAACTGAGTTTTTCATACTATAGAAGAAATAATTTCAGATATAAATTTTGGTTCTTGAGCCAAATTTTACAGAAAAGATTCATTGAAGGAAAGGAATAGACATTTTCTTTCATCTCTCCCAGAATTGCACATAAAGCACAAATAGTATGTTTATTTTGTGTCACAGTGAAAACTGTGGTCTAATGTTTGCCAAAAAAATTAACAAAACTTTTCTCTACTCACTTGTCCATGACTTGAAAAAGAAAAGCCATAAAGGTCCTACAGCTTTTACAACTAGATTCAGTTCAATTTGTGGGGAAAATACCAGCTAGGATCCTGAGGAGACAAACAAGAACCTACTGCTGAAACTAAGCAAAATAATGGAGATCAAAAATAATACCACTT
Source organism: Agelaius tricolor (assembly GCF_023055355.1). Lineage (NCBI taxonomy): Eukaryota > Metazoa > Chordata > Aves > Passeriformes > Icteridae > Agelaius > Agelaius tricolor. The sequence continues at coordinate 19,610,188 of NW_027269262.1, read as the reverse complement.
AGCGTGAGAACTGTTGCAGAGAGACAGTCTCTTTAAATGATAATATAAAAATCAGAAGAAATATTCAGAGTGAGACCTCCTTAGAAATTCACAGAATAACATCAACAAGTTCAGTTATGTATAGACTCCACAGCTAAATGTCAAAAAGTATGCTAATTATAGAAAGAATAAAAGTGACAGAGGTATCTCCATCATTTGACACAAAGACTGTATCCTGTGGAAGTAGTAATAGAATTAGTCTTCCTGAAATTGCAGACAATAAAAATGCTTTAAGAGAGGAGAAAAAAGAAAATTGATATAATAAATCCACAATGAAAATATATTGTATACCTAGAACAGAATGCCTGTATGCTAGGATATGAAAATTCAGGTTTATTCACACAACACAAAAGCCTTGTGGAATAGATATTTTAATGATTTGCCTCAGGTACAACCAGTAAAGTATTTTATTTATAATACATTGTAGTGGTTTTGCTTTGCTAATTTAAAATTTTATTAATTTTGAGGTTTCCTGGTTAATGTATTAATGAGTGTGGTGGTTTTCAGCATCAACATCAAAATCTTTTATGCAAAACAGAAGCATCAATTTTCTATTTTACTAGTAAAACTTCATTGGTTTACCATAACCCACTCTGTTTTACACCATAAAATACCATCCCAGATAATTCAAATCATTCTTTGGAAAACAGTACCATGTATGATGTAGTTGAATAGTAATACTAAATTCTGATTACTGCAGAATTAAGACTTACATTTATGGAAAAATTCTCAATATTGAGAAGACGAAAGAAGAATAAAACTTTCATGAATATAATGCAAATAAAAAATTATTACATCAGCTACTTTTGATTTTGAAGATAATATTGATCTCTCTTCCATTATCTTTCCTCCAATTCAGAAAATAAAATGCCTCTAAAGGTGAAGAAAATAATCAATTAAAATGGTTTCCATTAAAGACAAAGAAAACCAAAGAAATAGAAAGACGGAGTTACACATTTTTGGAAACAGTTGGTAAAGGAAATGAATTCCTCATTAAGAAAGCTTGTAGTGTAATGGGAGATAACTGAGATAAAAGCTTAGATGATACTGAAATGAACTGCAACTCTAGCAGCGAACTTTGTGCCACAGTGAATTATCAAAGACAGTTGAAGAGGTTTTGTACAGAGCCAGAATATTCTTACTGGAAGCTCTTTGCATTCACTGTGGTAATTCACACAAACATTTATTGTTTGCATTGTCCTGGATTTATGATATTACATTACACAGAAATGCTGCACTTTTGTCCTTGTAAAAAATACTGTTGGCAATTCTTCTATTAGAGGAAAATTTTATACTAACTTCAACACCAGAGAAGTCTTAAATAAAGAAAACTGATTGCATAAGGCAGCATATCATAGAATAAGAATATCTGAATGACGTAACAGAGAAAACCAAAGATTGGTATCTTTTTGAACTTCAGTTCACTTTATAAGAAACTTGATAAGTAAACATATGTCTAAAATAATCTAGGGAACTACTGTTCCTTTGTGTTTAATCCTGTGAATTATATAGGTGCTTATGTAAACCTAAGAGAATGCCCTAAAGTTTGCAGTTGAATGAGGATATATGAATACATCTTTTTTCTAGAATAGAAATTACAATTTGCCAAAGAATTTATGTTAAAACATACATTAAAACATATATGTTAAAACATTCAAGATTAATAGTGACTCTTCTCTTACAACCAGCATGTGTGTGTGCATACTGTTTCCTTACTGTGAATGTCACAAGTAACATATGGGTTGTATTTCATGTTTTCTTATCATCTCTTCTTCTCATCTCTTAACTCCAATGTATTTAACATACACTCAATGATGTGATGATAACTTTGACAAACAGTACGTGGCATTTGCACTTGTTAAAAGACTGTTGAATAGCACAGTTTGTTTTCCTTACCCATTTCAGACATCTCTGGCACAGTAACAATGTATGGTCCATCTGTAAATTTTGGTGCATTGTCGTTGATATCCTGCACTTTGATAATGAACTCAGATTCGGGCTCGAGTGGCTTGTTTGTCCGTCTGTCAATAGCTTGCGCATGAAGCACATAGTGTGTCTTCTGCTCTCGATCTAGGCTTTTGGTTGAATGGATGTCTCCAGTTGTGTCATCAATAATAAATATAGTCCCTGCCCCTTCTCCAGTAAGAATGTATTTGACTGATCCATCACCTTTGTCAGAATTGGAATGCAGCTGTAGAATAAAAACACATAAAACCATATAAAATTTATTAAATATTTCAGAAGATATAAAAATGATAATATTACAGTCAGAACACTTCTATTTTGTTTTTACCTTTCCCAATTCTTCCATAAATTCCCTATGATCTTTCTGGCAACGCAGTCACTTTGTTGAGGGTAATTTTCCACCCAGCATAGTTAATTTCTTAAACTGGGATTTCTTGGTTATGTATCCAATCTAGAAAACTTCCCTAAGTCAAGAATATTCTAGTAATTGTGATTTGTTTTATTTGGTTTTAGTCCTTCTGATCATTATTTTACAGCACTCATTGCTTGAAATCCTGTCCTAACCACTAAACCAGATGCATTTCCACTGAGAATTGCCTACTGCAATGATGGTAATTCAGTCCCACCTACATTTTCCTCTGTGGCCCCAAGGACAACATAATTTACTGTGAAAGGAAACTGCACACTGTGCCAGTGGCAGATGTCAGTCCAGAATTACTCTATTCCACAAGAAAATATTGGTATTTTCTTTGGATTTTGTTTATTTTTAGCTAGAAAGTTATCTAACTTGCTTGTATTTAAATTATTATTGTTAAATGATGATGTTTGACAGGGACTTTCAGCATTTTTGTTGTTCATAACACCTTGTGCTATGAAATATAAATTAAATATATTATACTCTTCTTTTGGTATAGTAAAGTTTTATTTCATTGGGGGAATGGAGGGTGGGTGGAAGGAAAACCCAATAAGTAGATTGGTATGTTAAAAGATAACATGAAATGGCTTCCCACTGCCTCACTGCTCCTAACCTGACTTTAAAGAATTGCCTGTTTATAACCAAATGAACATGTGTTCTTTGATAAGAAAGGTGATTTTTGCATAAACTGAGTTTTGCAAATTTGTTTTTTTTTTTTCCTTGGAAACAACTTTAAGAACATAATGTATTTATTGAGGAGCATTATAAGAACAAAGTGATAATGCAGAAATGAACAGCCTCAGGTATTGTGCAGTTATACTGTGATGGGAAATCAGAAGGGAAACTTTCTTATTTTAGTAAGATATTTTTATTCTTATCCTACTGCCCTGAATATTTTTTAATATCTGAAGTGTGTCATTACAAAATTTTGATATAGAACTTGAGCAAAATAGAAAGAAAATAACAGATATTTTTAATTCACAAGATGCAAGGTGTTACTTTCCTGTTTTCATTCTCAGTTCAAAAACCATAGAGGGTTGAATAGAAAGAAAATAAGATTTCTCTGGTAAAAAACATCTTTTTTTTTTAATTTAAAACACATGATACAGAAGTGATGGTATTTTCTCACACACAAGGTGTATCTTTTTTCTGAGTCTTCATCTTGCCTTTGAAACTACCTTCCTTTTGTAAAAGGAGTAAGCATAAGGTCCTTGATGAGATTTTTAATATTTTCTAATAAATTCATGAAATTATGGTGTTGCATATAATTTATATATTTTATGGGAGGGGGCTTGGAAAAGGGAAATTTAATAAATTGAAGGTTTTCAACTCATAAAAATTTCAGCACAACTTCAGTCAATGCACTATATACTTATCTGAGTCACATGAAGATCTGACTGAATAACCAACACAAAACTGGGTCACAACTGTGGACCCTTTTTATTCTTTTCTTAATCAAAAAAAGAAAGAAGTAGCAAAAGGGTCTATTTGTTTGGCATGCTTTTATAGGGCAGCAGAACAGTCTTACACATTTCATTTACTGTAGTCATTGTCAAAACTAATTTCTTCCTAGCTTTAGAATAATAACGCTGCATTAACAAAGGAATAATTCACTCTATATAAAATACCAAGAATCCAAACTTCCTACAGTATAAATGTTATTTGAAGTGATTTATTTCTAAAAGCAAGAGTAGTGGGTATTCTAGTATTCTAGAATAGCTTTACTGATACTTTAATTTCTCAAAAACAATTAGCATTGTAGGATTCTTTTGGGATAAAATGAGCCCTCAATGCTAGTGATTGCAAATGCCAACAGTAAAATGACAAATTTGATAAGTTTATAAGGAGCCCAAAACTAATCCAAACTGAAAAAGATCTGAAGGTTTTCCATCATACTTCTTTCCTTTTACCTCTATAGGGATATATGTAAAAGTATATTCAGGTATACCAAATAGATCCCAGAAAAAATCACTGCATCTATAACTGGAATTATGAACACATGAATCAATTAAAAAATTGCTAGGTAAGAAATACACAGAATAAGGAATTGCTGTACAATATAAAAAGTAGGTTCTTCAAAACACTAAATCCAATCCCATATGCAGAAAGGCACATTCAAAAATTCATTATGATGGCACAAAATGCATGGACTATTTAAAAAATTAATAACATTAGCTATTTTTTTATTGTGAAGAAATCACTCCTGTCATCAGTGAAGAAAATACAGATTTATTTTGAGTCAGAAGGTTTTTGCATCTAAAAGAAAAGTTAGGAAACACAAAAGATATTCAGCTGCTTTCATGGTCAACAATTTTTATGTTAATCCTGCCAAACATTGTGTTACTCAATAAACTTCAACTGAAAAATATAGGCAAGAGTCTCATCAGAAGAAAACTATCTGCATATTAATAATCACTGAAAGCCTTCCATTTACAACTAGGTATTTTAAACTGCAGTTGTAAGGCAACAACTGAAAAGGAGTAAAAGCCAAAAGAAGTTCCTGCTTCCTTACTTCCAGATATGTCTTATATTGTTTGAAATATAACACTTTGATTTATGCCTTTTAACTTTTAATGCTGAATTTTAAACTCACAAAGGAGGATTTTGCATAGCAAAATGGTATTTTCTTTGTCAGTTGTTTATATTTCAGTTTTCCTGCAAATTAAAGATTAAAGAACTGTTTGTCTTCTTTAATTCTTCCATCTTAGTACAAATTGGTCCAAGTGGAAAAATATCAAGACTTCTCTCAAATGCTTATTTGCAATATGTGTTGTGCTGAGAGAGCCCCTGGGAATCTCTGCTTCAGACAATGTTCACTAGATTAACTAGAGATTTATGTCCCTGAGCATGGTGCACTTCTCTCTTTTCCCTCTGTATTATGAAATCATCTCTACAACGAGAGGTTTACTCCACAAAAACATTTCCAATTAGAAGAAATGTTATTCACCTCTTAGGTTACAAATACATGGTTTGGGAGAGTGTATTTCTGCCGTGCTGCCCATAATAGTTTCTAAAAGACATTGAGGGGGCAAAATCCAGCTGAACAATAGTGGCCTTTCTCTCTGCTTGGAACTGCAATAGCTATTTCTCTTTCAGATTAATTTGGCACAGAGGAGAATGTCACTAAGCAATACAAATGCAAGCCAACCCATGTTTTGTTCAGACCTAACTTGTGTGACCTGGGGAATTCTTCTCAAACCAGATCCCTAGAAAGGGTGTGGCCCAGTTATGAACCACTGGGGGAGTCTCCAGTGTCCCAGTGCCAGGGAGCTTCCTGACTCTGCTGATCTCTGACAGCAATGTCTCCAATTCTCCAAACTGCAGTCAGTGCAGAATTCTGAATTCCCTGTGGAAATGTGAACTCTAGTCTAAGTGATGGGCTGGAAACATTCTGCAAATATTAGCACTGATTTGGTTATGCTTCCAACAAGAATATATCTGTTTAATATTCTGAATCTGTCCACAACCAGAAGCTGCCAGAAAGTATTCAACTTTCATCCCCTTCAGTCATTATTCCTGTCTTTATTTCTCTGATTTTTTTTAGGGAAAGAAGAAGCTGAAAATGAGAGCAAATGGACATATCTGGAATATCCCCTTTGTCAACCTGGTGGCCTACGCTTCGTGACATATTTAGTAGCAAGTTGCTTCCAGGAAGATTTATGATGGTTCCTCGGTCTTTAACTATCCCATATCAGCAGTGTATGACTGATTTTGCAGAACAGTAACCAAGGTGTTCCTGTTTTGCTAAGACTTTAACATTTTTCTTCCATCAGTCCATTTAAAAGCTCATTTTCTTTTTGAATTCCTGCAGAAACTGCAGAAGAGCTATATTAATCAAATTCATGATTTGCAGATAGATGCAAATATTTCAGTTAATAAGTATATTCTTTATATTCGTCTATTAATTTTGACACTATGAATCGTTAAATACTTTTTTTGATGCACTAGCATATTTACTGCTGTAAAATGAATTCACAGATTGAAGGCTAATTACCCACCTAGTAAAGTGTTGTTACTGTTTGTAACTGAAAAATGATCAAGTGGCTAAAGCCTAATCACAACCACAAATATCAGGTGACTGCTGCTTAGTCACTGGCCTTATTCACTACCAATCCAATTCATACATCTGCATTGTATTGGCTGATGCTTAGCCATTTCATACATCCAAATATTTAAACTTGTCAAGCAACAGACCACACATAGGCAGAAACTATTGGACAATAGGAAAGAGGTCTGATGGGAAAAAAACCACACCAATAGGTACTACAAAACCAAAACTCAATCCAAAAATTGAGGAGAAAGCCAACATCCCACTTCCCCTGGGAATGCGGAATGTTAACAATTCACAGTGACCACCATGCTCCCCTGCACTTGCCTCAGGAAAACAAGCTGCAACCAGGAAACCATGCATGACCAGAAGAGAAAAAAGCCTGGATAAGAGGGGCAATTGTAAAGCAGAAGTTGTCTTTTAGTGATTTAACTGCATGACTGCTTCCTCCTGTTTGCTTAGTTGAAAATGTGCATTCTTGGAGTGTAATGTGGGTGGCATTTTAAGTGGACTGCTTATGACTTTTACAGTGCCTTTAATTGGACTACCAATAAATTCCTGATATATGATCTGGATATATCTTGTTCCACAAGAAAAAAATATTATGAAGAGATTGCCTTATATGAACTAAATTAAAATCCAAGACTGATTTGAAAAAATCAAGAATTTGCGCTTATCTAACGAATTTAATCAGAGCAAAAGTGGTTATCTACATAAACACTTAAAGTATTTTGAAACAACTTCAGATAATTGAAATTATTGTTGCAAAATAACAAAAAATAAAATAATTTATACAGGATTCCAAAAGCAAGGCCTGAGTTATGGTAGTAACTCCCATAACTACCATTATGCCTTGAATAAATATTGTGTTCTGTTCAGAGAGCACCACATTCTTTCAAGGAAAGCAGCAGAATGTCCCCTTCTTAATTTTATTGTCCCTGTCAATAGTTTAACTTGACAAGAGGGATCCAGCACAACACTACTGCAGTAATGTCTACCAGTGAGTGCCCAGCCCAGAGGAATGACAAAATTAGCTGAACATGAGGTATGAGCTTTAACAAAACATAGAGGATTGTATCAAGTTACTTTGCTTTTGTTACATAGAACAGTTTATTGCCTCACTAAACATCAAAATGTAGAGAGATATATAAAGAATTAATGGCAGAGCACTAACACACTGAGTAAAATATTTTATTCTTCCCTCTAATAAGAGCTACAATCATACTGACTTCCTTTGATGTTTATGTAGACAAAACTTTTAATTTAAATGTTACAGTAACTTATTAGTAGTAAAAACTTCATTTAAAATTTTTCTTGATGGTACACAATACAAAAACAGAGTCTAGCTGATACTACTGAAATGTTCATTGTGTCTATGCAGTAAAAACATTTCAGATTTGCTGCTGACTTGCTTCCCTTGGTATGAGCTATAATATATATTTTAATGAAAGACACTGCTCTGGGCAATGTCACACATTTTGATGGAATTTTCAGAGGGAATCATTAGCCAAGGAGATAAGTGTACTATCCGTAGCAGTGTCCAAAAATTGACAAAAAGTTATTCCAAACCCTTGTCAAACAGAGGAAGAAAATAGAAAACCGCAATTTCCCCCATCTGCTGAATGAGTTTTCTGAGATAGAAGAAAAATAATTGGATTGCAATCATCCAAGAAAAACACAACTGAAACAATATTAACTTCACAATATAACACTATAGCACACAAACATCTGTTATTTCAAGATGTTTCTGTTTGCAAGCGGCTTCTCTGAAGTCTGCTCCTCTGCTGCAGCCATTAGGGAGACTGCAATGGCAGAAGTATGCAGGTGCATAAGCAATCACATTTGAAACAACATCAGGCATACTAAAGCAGACACAAGTGGTCAACATTAGCTTCTATTTTCTCTCTAAACAAAAGAACTCCAGGGAATGAAAAAGGAAAAAAAAAAGTAATTCTAAAACAACACAATAATTTTTTATATATAAAAAGCCTGTCATTTTGTTTTCAAAGAACACTAGATATTTTTAAGAAAAATAGAATCCCAAATTATTCTTTTAGTGTACTATGTGTCCATACTATGCATCTTCCATATGGAAGAAAAATAATTACACTCTGGTGAAGTTTTTATCTGAGCTCTCTTCACAGCAGTAAGCTTTCATTTCAGACAACTTTTACTGAGGCAAATGCTGTGATGGGCATAGAATCTATTTATTTTTCCCCAGGAAATATGATTTACATAGTATATGGATTTTAGAGTTTTTTAAGAGTTTCAAAGATTTGAACAGAAGCAAATTACCAAAAAATAAGAAAAAAAATCATATTTGGTCTTCACTTTTCAGTGCTCCTTCACAATCACTGTCACTAAATCTCACTTTAAAATCAATAAATCTGTAATCATGGTGATAACTTAGATTCCTAGATCCATTCAGGAGGACCATAAATGTGACGGCTTGAATCCAAGTGCCTTGATGATACATTGCTACTCAAATAGGCCTTGACCACACATCATCATCATCATTGTAAGAAGAATGTTTAGGTTCTGTTTGTGTTACTAAATCATAATAAGGTGATGATAGGCCAGCATAAAGCACTTCTAAAAATCTCACCATCCCTACAGATGGCCACAAGCAGTAATGGGAAATAGAAGCTTTTCAGTACATGGAAGTACTCTTGGGCACAGGTCCTGCAAACCTCTCACTTACTTAGACCATTGAAGCACTTTGTCTGTAAGTGCCTCAGCATTCATCTACACAGTCACAGATGCATTTAACCTCAAAGATGCCAAAAGCAGTCTAGGTACCAATTTCATAACTTGCATTACCTGCTCAAGTCAGCCTGCTTTCACATGAAAGGATGTTTGCCTAAGACATTGAAGAAGTCAAGGTCAGAAAAACAGTAAGTACAAAAAAAAACCAAAAAAAAAACAAACAACAAACTGTAAAATCCCAAGAGATGCAAGTTCGGGGCTTGGAATGTCACTGATGCAGTGAAAAGCTATTCTTCACTGAAAAACATTGTACATTTGTGACAATAATGGAGTAAATGCATGTATAAAAGCAGTGTGCTTCCACACACTCTTTCTGCAGACTTTCTATAGGTGATTTTGACCTTCATTTCTGGTGCTTCTTTTGTCAAGTTACTCTCATCGCACTTTTTTTTTTCATGTGTAAAGAAAATCAAACTCTTATTTTTCTATTTCCAATACAGAAGGCAAAAAGGGAAAAAAATGCCTTGTAATAGGGTCTTCCAAAAAGAAAAGATGCATATCTTTTACTGAACAGGAATGCCAACCTAAGGATTATTTAGGATTTTTCAATATGTGAGAAAGCTATTAGTTCTCTAAAACCCTGATCAATGAATTTTGTACTGTGTGTGATCTCCCTGCATAGAGATTCTCCTGATATTGAGAGTGACAGAAATAGCTCCCTGCAGCACATAGGTGTAAGTATAATAGTACTCAAACTCTTTTTGAAAGTACCATTTATTTGTTGGCTTGTTTGTTTGACAGTGCTACAGCTAATACTGTTTACTCTATGAAAGATCTGAAGACAGCACATTAATTTTTAAGCTGTGGGAAAACAACTCTGCTGTGTACTCATGTGATATTCTAAATTACTTCTTTTTACTTTGCTCCTCCTAAGAAATACTAATAAGAAGAGAAAAAAAAATAAATGTGTGATTTTCTGATGTAGTATTTGTGAGCCATGTAAAATCAGCTAGAAGAAATTTTTTTACCAGGGACCTGATTACTTGCTCAATTACAGAGTTTGATTAGGAAAAAAATATTATGTGGAAAAGATCAAGGAGAGATAATTAATTTACCAGCTTCCTTTTATCCCATTCTTCCACAAAACGTTCACACATTTTTGAGTTTGATGTCTTTGAAGCTAATTTGCTGAGAAATTTTTAAGATTGTGTAAAGAAAACAGGTTAGCAACTGTCCAATGGCTTCTATTTCAGGTGAAAAAGTTATTTCATTCTGAAGAAACTGAAAAGAATGCACTACCATGTGTCATCAAGGACTGCATATATCACTGTTTAAGAAGGATTTAATCTCCATATTAATCTCCATAGGCAGTTTTGTGAACTCCCTATCAAAGCATAATAATGCATTTCCAGGTAAAATATATACATGTTTTTATTATTGAGATTTTTTTTTCTTTTGATCACTTTAGTTGTTAAGACTTCTTTGTTATATACTGTTGAACTATTAGGAAGTAGTATCAGGATATTAACTTATTTCACTGCTTATGCAGTATCAAACCCTTAAAATCATGTTCTGGTTTTGCATCTGGAATGTTATTTCATCTCTTTCATGTGGTCTACAGCTTTTCTTCTTGTTAGGTGAAATTTATATTTGTAAATAAACTGCTTCTGTATAGAGTTTCCATTACAAGTCTCATATCTGATCACTCTTCTGCATCTCTCTTAGAAGAGGCTATCTATTTTTTTTTTCCGTTTACAGACACTTTTCTTCTTCCTCTAATGTAGAATGCTTCCTGTTTGCTAGAAACAAAAAGTACTACATGACACAGTAAAAAAAAAGATCCCCAACATCATGTTGATGCAACGTTTCCATAAATTTAAAAGATCACTTGTGCCTCAAAACCCATTGATAATGAAAAATCCCAGCACTGCTACTTTGAATATCTTTGTTGTGTAAGTCAGAGGGTTCATGATCGGAGCAGAAGCTTATCACCAGCCCTCTCCACAGATATGTCATGTAATGACTGCAATAACAAAGTGACAAAGTGATCCTGACTGTTACAAAGATGATTATAATTTCACCAGTAGGAATAAAAAAAAAAGAAACATATCAATGCCAGCGAACGGGGATGTAAAAAACTTTCCTTAATTTTACGAGGCTTTTTGTGGGCTGTTACAAAAACTTCTTGGATCCCATATGTATGTAAACTGGGGAAATTTAAGAATCTTTTCTGTGTATTTCCCTACTTCACACAAGCATTCCCAAGAATAAATACAATTTCTGAGCTCATGTTTTTTTAATCAGGTAATTCTTACTTTAGCACATTTTTCCAAAGTGTTACTGCTTCTTTTGTCTTTCTAAATTTACCATGACCCACCACAGTCCATAAAAACTCGAACTGCCACTAATGCAAGTTTTTGATTTTAAGATATAACAAACCCCTCATTTTCACATTTACTTCAGTACAACTTTCAGACTAGTAAAACACAAGTTCTTAAAAAGTTTTAAAACAGTTTTATATTACAGTTATTGGCTGACTAATATTTTGAAACAGCACTCGTGTAGGAGTGGCATGATGTGTAAAGTTTTGCTGCATTTTGCACTTGACAATACACTTGCAAGTTCTGCACGAAATTTTTTCAGCACAGTATGGACAATTTCCATCTTTTCATGGACAGCAGCCATTCTTCATTGTGACTGACAACACACAGTTTAACAATAAGAAAATATGCTAGACTTTTGAAATAGCAATCGAAGAGACCAAGCCATCCAAATTTCTAGAGACTCACTGTTAAATTTGGAATATACTTAATTTGTCCTGTGTTTAATCCATGAAATATATGTTTTTAAAAACAGCTGTAGTATATTTTTCTATAATGGGATGTATAAGAAGTATCTGCAGATGACATCATGATGTAAAATTGTGTAACATTTGGTATCCTAGTATTGCTCTAGTAAAAGCAATAACATTTACATTAACATTGTCCCATATGTTAAAAAACATGAAAAGTGTGCAGAAGAATTTATCTTACATATCTTTAGATAAATGGATATTTAAAAATGAAATAATACCTTCTCCTCAAAGTTCTAATTTTCTCACTAAAAAATACTTATGTTCTTTGCTGTCTATTGTAAAGTCACATATGTTTCATGCTTGAACTTGTTTTCCTTTTTCTGTAGGACAGCTATATCTGGACCATGGAATTGTCTTGAATTTAACACAAGAAAAATCTAGTTGAGAACTACTTTCTTCCAGTTACCCTTTGACAGTGTTTAACAGAAAGCATTTCAACAAAGTAAGTTAGAGGTTTATTGTTTTACTAAAATGAACAGCAATATAATCTATCTGCATATTACTTTTAACACAAAATCCATGTTTCTGATTAAGAAAGAACTAAACTATGCTCACTATCATCTAATTCCAATAGGTAGCACCAATGTTCTCTTTCTGTACATGTAAAGAATCCCAGACATGATGTTTCATTCACCACTATCACTTACTAAAGTAAGAGATGAAAAGACATCTGTTAAAATTTGATTTTTCTCCAGGACCAGTATTCAAACTGTATTAAAAGCCAGAACCATACTATTCACACTTCAAGGCAATATATTCCTCTCCTTAGTGTTTCTTATGGGTATGCTGGTACATCAATATAGATGTAATTTATCATGAACATTTTGATGATTTCTCTTTTCAGAGATGCTCTGACACCTTCTCCCTTCTCAGAAAACTGCTCAGGCAGAATAGGATTACAATCCCTAAAGCTATTGGCTGCCAACAACTCTTAGGTACAAATGATTCTTTGAAACAATATGTAAAATGACAGGGAAAGTAATATAAAAATAGTTCATTCTGGGAGGCCATTAAAATGACCATTTATAGATGTCACCACACATTTTTTACTACACATTCAATTACTACACATTCTTGCTGCCAGTACAAGAGAGTGCCAATTCAGAGCACATATAGTCTTCTTTGGATGTATGGTTTATTCACTAACACATTTCCCATAACAGACTGTTTTCTTTACATTTAAGTGCCTCAGGAGGAAGTGCCCATATGTCCCAGCAGAAGATCCAGGGCTATGATTGTGATGTTCCAGTGTCTTTTTTTTTCCTAACCTAATACTGTAAGGTCCAAAAATATTTATTCTTTTTCAGGAAAAAATGAAAATAATAAAACCATATTGCTTGATATTTCAAACACCCACTGAATACAAGTTTTCACTTAGTCATTCTAAAGTGAGTAAATATTACTCATATTGCTAAAATCCTATGTATTCCATGTAAGGAATAATCTAGCAGGTTGCTATGTTCAGTGGTGCTATATAGTCCTAACATAAGAATTCAGGGCAACAAAGATGACTACTATTTAGGCAGCAGAAATAAAAATCTTATTTTGACAAGAGTACAACTTTTTTCCCCCCCTCAAAATATAATTTTCAAATTACATAATCAACTGGAAATATGTTCCTTCTGACCCAAACAATGTTGTGCTCTTAGAACTAAAGAAAACCCAGACAAATGTTGGAAACATAGTAAATATCACTTTCTCTGAAGGCATGCTCAAGAAAACTCTGGGTAAAACCAGGAATGACTCCTGCTTCCCACCTCTTCTGTTAATATAAATAAAATTTTTGTTCAGACATAAATTCACATCTTGGAGAATTTCACATATGTGTGAGAGGAGCAAACTACAGAATAAGTATTCAACATCACAACAATACTGACAGTAGGAGTAAAACAAGAAAGATTGTATCAAAACAGTTCCTCTGTAAACACCAATGAAGTATTCTTTTTCTTTCCTAAGAAGGATAAATTCCTGACTTGATCTAACTTGTAGAGAGAAAAAAAAATCTTCATTCTGAAGAGCAGACACTTGTCATTTCCCTTAGAGATTAGTAATACTAGCACTGCAGTGGTTTTACTTGGGAGTAACTTTTTCATCTATCTGGCTCACAACTAATTCCAAAAGAAATTATACTAAAAAAACTGCATATGTCTTCTATGGCTTGTCATAATGGGTAGGAGATTGGCTTCAAAACTACATTTTTTTTCATTAGTTAATGCCTGACTTTTTTACAATACATAAAATCAGAAAAAATTGATGTGTTTTAAATATTTTGTCTATATAATCATCAAAAAGATGCACCTAAAAAATCATACTAAAAACTTATTCATACAAATATCCTGTAGTCTGAATTACAAAGGTCCTTTTGGCTTACATACAGGAGAAGAGTTGTTTCTTCTTTAGACCCAAGTTTAGATTCAAATTGTGTGAATATAAACAAAAAGAGATAATACACTCTATTCTGAAGATGAGGCCTATTGAGCCAACCAATGATACTCCTTCAGCTTCCAATGACATTTGCAGACATTACATAGTTAAAATACTACTTAGGCCATACCTAATACAAGTCTCCGAAGTTCTAATTCACACCAGGTCATGAATGGCAGGGTAAGATGGCTTTCAAAATGGTTATTATTTAATGAATTGCTCACTCAGGCTCAGCTGTCTGTGTAAGGTCAGGGCAGGAGCAGTGAGCACTCAGGCAAGCTGCAGATTACTCAGTGGTACAGGACATCAAAGGGAGAAGCTTTTTGAAGACTTCCAATTTTTCAGACCAGATTTATTTTTTGGTTTTTTTTTTAAATTTTATAAACTGGAGGTGGATTTTTTTATTGAACCTTTACTCCAAAGAGAGAAATCCCACTCCTCAGCCCAGAATATCACATCCTTATCTGATCAAGCTCTTTTCCTCAGGCTATCTTGCACCCCTCTATTTTTTAAAAAGTTCCACCATGCCTCTTCACTTTCCCTTTTTATGCTGTGTTCTTTTGTGAATCCTAACCTGTAACACCCTTGTTTGCATGCTCCATGGGCACTGCAGTTCCTACAATCCCACCTCCTGCAGCATTTACACTGAAAGCACTGATAGACTGTCATGTCAAGGACATGTGAAAATTTAAACATAAGATTTTGGCATTTAAATTTTTTGCTGAATGATATGGAGAATTTTGGAAGGATCATTGGGTGCAAAACTCTGCAGCGATAGAGAGTTATAAAACATACATATGTTTTCAAATAGAAAAAAGTCCAAAACTAAAGCTGTTTGTTTAAGAATTAGGGCAGCCAATGTGGAATTTTCATTAGAGTAAGTAATTCAAAGTTAAGGAGACCTCTGTTTCAGAATCATCTGTGTTTCAGCCTTTCCTAAACAAATCCAAAGGCTCCACAGGCAGGCAAAAAATGCATTTTCAGTTTAAAAACACAACCTGCCCCCTCCCACCAGAATATCCTCATTTAGATCTGTGAAGACAGGTGTACACATATTTATATATACAGCACACATAGAATCTCTGTGAAGTTGAGAAAGACAGCTTAGATATCCAAGCATTTTAGAATAATTCTCTCCCATTTTGTGGGGTTTTTTTTGAAAGGGGAATTAAGACATTTTCCACAATTCTACATAAATTCCTAATAGAAAGAAGACAGATTCCAGCAGTCATCCTAAAGCATTTGATATGGCTGTGATAACAGCTCTGCAGAAAAACACCAAGGACACATTCAGTAGGGCATGAGTTTGCCTGCCATTTATTTTCTCTCTGGAAGCGGTCCTTTCAGTATCATGCTGTTATTCAAATTAACATGTGAGGGGAATAGTTGCTTGCCAAATTCTGAAAATGCTCAAGGACAAGTGAAGTCTTGTGAAAGCATAATTTAATTAACGATAACAATCCAGAAAGTGGTTTCACAACCCACAGTTGGGATTAGTACACCTAGTTTCTGATTAATTCCATTTATATCTTACAGCAGTAACGCTGTTGCTCTACCTCTGTCTGTGTGGCTTTACCTCTTACACTACACAAAACTCGTGCTTTTTTTTGTGTGTTTTTAAATTTTTTTCCTTCTCATGCAAATAATTCTTTTTCAAGTTCCATTTGATCTTAAAACTTTTTCCAGGGAAAATTGAAGGCCTGTGAAATAGGAACACATTTCTACGTGATATTAAATCAGTAAATTTCTTTCTAGTAAATGTGAATTTTTCCCACTTTCTCCTGACCCACTGCAAGCACAGCTTACTGTATATGAATGCATCTAACAAAAGATTTCTCAGCTGGCCTTCAATGTCAGTTCCAGTATGTATATAATAAGCAATAAAAGATTTTTTCCAGACTAGTCTGATCATGAAAAATACCAATTCTGGACAATCTCTCCAATAATAATGACAATATTGACAATAAAAATACTATTCTTTATGGTAGAGGAATAATTTTTTTCACAGCTCTGTTCCCCTGACTCAAGCAAAAGGAGGAGAAAGGTGATATTTCAAAACCTTGGCTGGTGAGGTACCCAGGCTAGATTATCAGAAATACTCCCTACTAACCAAGTATTTAAAAGAACTATTTTTGGACACTCTTATAAAGGACTTCTCCAAGAAGCCTCTGCAAGGAAGAGGCACCTCTCTGTGCAAAAGATGCATTGGGACAGGGGCTCCAGAAAAAAAATCAAGTGGGCCCCGGAATGTCCAGCATTAATGTTACCACACCAGGGAATCTGTGACATTTTCTGATGTCCTAATAATAACTATACACCTAAAAATCATGCTAAGATAGACAAAAGTTTCAATCTGATTAGTTATTAATATGATTTCATTTTAGTTTCGACTAAAGATTCTACTTATTCCCCTAATAGATCCCCAACTTAATAACATAGTTTCAGTAGTTAATATACAAGAGACTCTGGCTTATGGACAATTGCCTTAGATGTAAAAAAACAAAAAAAGACAACCAAAAAATAAATCACAAAAAAAACAAACCCAAACAACCACCCAAAAGAAGAAAAAAATCACCAAACAATGACCCCAAAATAGAAGAAAAAGCAGAAAAACCCCAGCAGAACCCCACACCCCCCAAAAAAATCCCCACAAAAACACACACAAAAATGAAAACATGAGAGAAAAATGAATGAAAAAATGAATAAAGAAATGAACAAGATGATGGAAAAGATTACTGATTAAATGAGACAAAACTCTGTTAGGAAAGGTTTGGTCTTAGCTGGTCCCATAACAGGCTATCATTATGGAATGAATGGTCTTTTGATGTTTTTTCCTGACCTAAACTTCTGTTGCTTTCTAATTTTTAAAAAGCATTTTGGCTATTGTATGTATAAATCATCTCCTTTCAATCTGTTATCCTTCCTTGATTAGGGAAAGGTAAAGGTTCAATTCTATGAATAAATTAGACTCTAACTTTTAAAGGTAGCATTTATAAAGGGTAGAAAAGGGGTCTATTTTTTTCAGGGAATCATTATTTCATTACACATCAGCAACACTTAATTTATCTTGCAGACAGCAGTGCTGAAATACTACCACAACATATTTTTGTGAATCAAACAAAATCTGCAAAAAAAAAAAAACCAAGCATAGAAACAAGGTAGATAGTTTCTACTTCAAATTTCTAAAGAGGTGTAAGGCTTGAAAAGTAACAGACTTACTCATTTTCTTATAGTTGTTGAAACAGCTTTTTTATTAATAGAATATTTAAGTTTAGGATTAGCCCCATATGAATAAAGGACTTAAATACAAAAATAATGTGTGATCATACCACTAATATTAGAGAATTATCATGTGTTAGTTCTCAGTTAGAGAATTTATCATGTTAATTATTTGTCTTTCTGAATAATATATATGTATATATATACACACACATATAACAGGCAATATTCTGCTGTAGTCTGCAAACACACAATACAAGGTCATCAGAAGAAATTTATCACTTGTGGAAAAGACAAAAAAACTTTTTACTGAGGTGACAGTTATGGAGGAACTTTTAAATAAAATAGTATATTTTGAACTCATAGAGTTACATACTTGTTATATGTGTAATTTTATCTCCTGCCCATCATTTCAACAAAGTGGGGAAACTTTCCTAAATGCTTGGGGATCCTCCCATTTTGAGGAGTTTCATATTTTCTCATTTTTAAGCAAATCATAACAAAAGCTTCTTTCCCCTTTAGAGCTACAAAGCAGAACAGAAAGGAAAAAATCTAAAGCTCTTGGATCTTTGTACACTGCTTAATACCCTAAGCCCAGTATTTTGTATTTTTTTAATATAGGCAAATATTTTTTAACAAAGACAATATTAAAACTGTGAAAGGTAATGCCAGTCAGTAGAACTACTCAACTAATAGATACAATTGAAGATGTAACAGTACCGAGACTTAATTAATTAATAATCCTTTCCATTGTTCTGGAAATCCAAAGATCTCAGAGTCCTGACAGTGTAATTTAAATTATGGTTCAATTATGGTTAAATAATGGTTCAAAATTGCAGTGGGTAACTTAATGGTAAATAAATAGTGAAGCTAAAACTGACTTGAAGCCTTACTCTCCTTTCACAGTCCTCACGCTTCCAGTTCTGGCTTTTATTTCCGACTTGCCAAGTTATTTTGCACATAATTGTTCCTTGTTCTCTCTACCTGTCTTGTGCAATGACTCGCTATTGATCAGTGTGGTGTTGCTCTGGCTGCCCTGAGCTATGAGAGAATGCACTTTTGCACTGCTCCTCATGGAGTCTGCTTAGAGACTTAGCAGTTCCCTTTAGCAGTGCAATCTGCTGTTCCACCTTCTGACTCCAGTTGCTGCCCCCCTCCACTGCCACCCTGTACTCAGAATACTGTACAAATCCTCAAGGCAGAGGAAGAGGAAAAGTATTAACAGGTAGTTTAACTTATTTCAACACGATGAGCATTTGTGAAAACAAAGGAGGAAACAATAATAGTAAGCATCCAAAATTTAAAGACACTGAACAACAAAATAAAGTAGCTCTACAGAAGATAATCCAGTGTAAAAATGTCATGTCAGAATCTGACCCATAAAAATATTCTTCACACCTTTGATAGAATGAGAAACAAAAAGGAACAGTGAAACCTATGTAGAATGTGAAACTGGCCTTCTTGTCATACATGTCTGTTTAGTTTCAGCAGGAAAAGAAAAACTCTCCTCCTAAAATATGCATTTAATTTTGCAGTCATATAATTAAATACAGAGTAGAATGAGGGTTTATTTCTCCTCCCTCATGTAGAGATTCATAAACATGTATGAACAAATGTCCTTGGTTCTCAATTTACCTCCTTGTCAGGAAACAAAATTCACCATTAAAGGCCATAAATCAAGACATTTGCAACTCTCTTAATCAACAAACGTGATAGTTAATTAATTAATCAAGTTCTATTTGTTGTATGTATCACATGCACAATTAATCCAGCCACACAGCTTCTCAGCATGTCCTCTGCTGGGCATCCCACCTCTGCAGAATGGGTGAGAATTGTTCCTTTACACTCTGAAATTCCAAGTGTATGAATAACACAGATTCTTTTATCCATTACCTCATCCAGATCCTGCTACTGCCACATAACAAAGACCTATCGAACAAAAGTCAATTCCAAATTTAGCTTTTGACTGTCAGCTGAATGTTAACAAAAACCATAAAGCATTGATTCGATGCTTAGGAAATTTTCTGAAGTTAGTCAGGGTTCTGTGAAATTCTCAGAAATACTGATTACGATGAAGCCCAAAACTTTAATATTTAAATTTTATTATTTCAGAACTCTATTATCTCAGATTTGCAATTCTTTTGTTTTAACTTGAAAAGAAACAAGGAAAAAATAAATCTTAGTGATCTACAGATATGGGAACTTCAAAAGAATTACAAAAATTGTTCTCCAGAGATGTTAAATACAAGCCATCCATTTTATTCTCATAGGTAAACATTTTAATCTGTTTCAAAATTCAAACATCTCCTATAACTAATACAAAGCCTAAAGACATCTTCTGGCAAAAGAGACAGAACTTAAAGCACTGACCCAAAGCAGAAGGCATTCAAAAAAAGGGATGGAATATCTTAACCAAACAAATTCACTGTCATTTCATGCCTGAAATCTGGCTGATCTGAGATTACACTCTACAGACACTCCATAGTGACTCCTTGGGTCTTTCTACACTTGCACTTTGTCTTACTCCTGTAAGCTCTGTTCTGTATTTCCAATGCACTTTTGCTCCACATGTGATATTATTCAATGGCTAGCAGAAGAGAAACCAAACTCTACATGTCACCTTATAACCACATATGCTTCCATAAGACATCTTACTATACAAAGCTAAGTCATGTTTTCAGCTCTGGGAGAGCTTCACACACTTAATTAACAACTGGTTTCTGTCAAAAATTCTTCAGAGGGTGCATGAAACAAACACCAGTTAGGAGAGGAATTTCAACATACAATTACATTGTATACATTTCCCTACAAATGTGTCAAAATCATACAATGCAATTTAGTGAAAAAAATCCAATGATTTACATTGGCTCCAATGTCAAAATCATACAATGCACTTTAGCGAAAAAAATCCAACGATTTACATCAGCTGAGAAGCCAGTCTGTGAAATTCAGATTATTGTCACATTAGGGTAGATTGCTAGAGTGTTCTCAGAAGCTCAGTGTAACTGCATAAAATTCTATAATATGTTAATGCTACATTAGGTGTTATTAATTATCATAAGGGATGCTACACCTACTCTCTAGAAAGCTGCAGATCTCCAATACTTTAGTGCTTATGTTCTCTTAACAAGACAATAGAGATACATCTTTCTCTCTGCACAAAATCTTCACAAAGAAGAAGAAAACAAGGAAATGGGAGGTGCAGAGCTCCCTTTTATACTGCATGACTACCTATTAATTATAGGCTTCAGTGGAGTGATGAACACTTCAGGGTAAAACTCTGCTTGTTAAAGTCCCTTGTTTTGTGTTCTTGGTTTATGCCTTCAGACATATTAGAATAGACACAGGTAGCAAGTCTGCATCTGTCTGATGTAAAATACATTTGTCTGCTGTGGTGACAAAATCCAGGAAAACTGAAGCCACTTCATATGTACACATTTTTTTATTTTTTTTCCTTTTAATTAATAGATGCTGAAATGGGGAGAAGGGGTTTCTTGATATAGATGAACTAATCTTAAAATTAAGTTTCAGAAAAATGCTGTGAAGGTGAATTAATTGGTATCTCCCATGAATCTTTGGATGCAAGACTGTAGGCAATACAAACCAAAATCATTCCTTTACCTATTCCTTTAGCCATTCCTGCTCCCCTTTAGCAGTACACGTAGCTTTAATATATTAATGCAATATATAGTCTTGAAACATACATTATCTTCCTATTCAGTACTGTTCAGAATGAAAAAGATTTGAAGAAAGGTGCATTGAATAGCTTTCCTTCAGCTTCTAGTGCCCACATACATAATGCTCACATATTTATATAATCTTCCATAAAGTGCCACAGGAGCTGCAGTAATGTGAAGATTGAATCCTCTTAGCCTCCAAAGGGCCCACAAGAAGTTAGAGCAAGGTGATCTTTTGGAGTTACACATGAAACAAGGCAAAGAAAGATAAGAAGAAGGAAACTGGAAAATGGAAACTGCAATGGGAGAAGTTTTAAGTGAATGGAATCCAGCTGAATAATGAAGGCTGAGGACAAAGCATTTCTGCAGATTATGAACAGACTTTTAATTTTGCCTCCACTTTCTTGATAGTACTGACAATGGGGGAGGTATGCAGGTGTTAGAAAATAAAGTAACTGGCAACAATTCAACAGAGGGGAATACCATGAGAAATTAAAAGCATTTCAAAAGAAGTTTATTCAAGGTAAATCAGGAGGGCTGAAAAACTGGAACACTCTCCCACACAGAGAAGATTCCTTTTCTGCACTTGGTATTCAAGAACTGGAATATTACAGATAAATTTTTTGGAATAAGAGTATTGTCTTATTACAGTTGTAAATTGTCAGGCTGTTGGTTGTGTTTTGTTTTGTTGTGTTTTGTTTTGTTTGGTTTGTTCTGGAGTTTTTTTGGTGTGTTTTGTTGATTTTGGTTTTGGTTTCCTTTTTTTTTTTGCAGGGGTGGGAAGGAGGGGAGGAGGATGGGAAGGATATTTATTATAGATATCAGAAATGGGTCTATCAATTTTCAAGAAATTTAACTTACTCATTACCTACTGGGCCAGAAGGGAAACTTCTACATTCCCTCTGGGTTGCCTGTGTGGCTTGATACTTGCATCACAATTCTACCTAGGGCTTTTTAAATCATGGTTTGCAACAAAGGGCTGACAGAGAAAAATATTTCTACTTAATAACTTTTTTTTGTGAAGGAATCAGAAACATTACTCTAACCATCTGATTTCCACTCAAGTACACTTGTATATGCTGCCTAATTAGGTCTTATGCATACCTTCTGCACCTGGAACGGGGAAACCCTGGATGTTTAGACAGACTAGGGAATGAAATTCTGGAAATCAGTGCTGCAGAAAGAGACCTGGGGGTCCTGGTCGATGGCAAGTCGGACATGAACCACCAGTGTCCTGGCAGCCAGGAGGGCTGGGGGGCATCAGGCACAAGTGTGTCCTGGGGGGGCATCAGGCACAGCATGGACAGCTGGGCAAGGGAGAGAATTGTTCTGCTCTCCTCTGCACTGGGGCAACCTCATCTCGAGTGCTGGGGGCACTTTTGGGTGCTGCAATGTAAGAAAAACATTGAACTGTTAGAGAGTGTCCAAAGGAATTTACAAAGATGGTGAAGGGCCTTGAGGGGGAGCCGTATGAGGAGCAGCTGAGATCACCTGGTCTGTTCAGCCTGGAGAACAGGAGACTGAGGGGAGACCTCTTTGCAGTTACAACCTCCTTGAGGGGAAGAGGAGGGACCGATAGTGATCTCTTCTCTGTGGTGATCAGTATCAGGACCTGAGGGAATGGCCTGAAATTGTGTCAGGGGAGGTGTAGGCTGGATATTAGGAAAAGGTTCTTCACTCAGAGGGTGTTTGGGCACTGGAATTGTTCCTCAGGGAAGCGGTCACAGCACCAACCCTGACAGAGTTCAAGAAGTGTCTGAACAATGCTCTCAGGTACATGGTGTGACTCTTGGGATGTTGCTGTGCAGGAGCAGGAGTTGGACTTGGATGATCGTAGTGGGTCCCTTCCAACTCAGCATATTCTGTGATTCTGTGATTTTATTAACCACTGTAATAATTATCAATATCCCTACTGAAGTTAGAGAAGAATACTTGAGGGATGCAGAGGTGTCACTTTAACAAAAACTATCACTTTCTGCAGTTGATTCACCAAGAGAAAAGTAATACATAATAGATGAAAGACAGTATAGTCTAAGGTAAAAGTTAATAGCTCTATAAGTAAGAAGGTAGCCAAAGTGAAGAACAAATTACAGACTTTTCTCCTAAAAGTGTTTTTATTTTGAATAAATATATAGAAGGAAGTGGACTCTGGGTGCCACTGGTTTAGGTTCATATACAGAGGCTTCTCAGTGGCATCTGATTTTCTGACAGTACCGATACCCTAAAGTCAAAACTAGAAAGAAACAAATCAAACAAGATAACAATATGATTTAATTCCTAAACAATGCACTAAACTGGAGCTACTGAGTATCACTAGCACTTGTGAGACAGAAGAGTTTTTTTGGTTTGGGTTGGACTTTTTTTTTCCCCACACACTGTTGCCAATATTTAAAGAAATACTACCATATATTGCACATATTTCAGCTTTTACCTGTAACCTACATTAAAATTTTACATGATCTTTATGATTAATGATTTAAATAAACTTTGAGTGGGTAAATTGTCAGTTTTCTTTAACTATGAGAACTATTCTTTGTTCTTGGAAAGAATCATGTGACTATGTTTTCATGCAATGTAGATAGAAAATCGAGAAACTATTTCTTCCAAGTAAAATGTAAAACAAGACTTGCTAGCAGTCTTTTAGACATGTAGAGGAAAGGTTTTCTAAGAAAGGAGGATGGACTGGAAATTCTGAATTCATCACTGATATTCTCTGACACAGTCAAGCTTGGAATAATATTTAGTATCACAACAAACCCTTGTGATACAGGTGTGTGACAGGCAAAACTGCTTTTTGTTAACATTTATCTGAGCTATCTGAATTTGTGGACATACTGCTCTGATTTATTGAATGCATGGCCTTTCTGTCAACGTGCCATAATTTTTACGTGATGAATTGCCTCAATTCATTATTGAGAGACTAATTAGGAGCACTGATGTAGCATTAAATATCACATAATGCTATACTAAGCAGTTTCACCAATTTCATACATGAACAACTGCATTGTTTCCTTTATTTTTAGGCTGTCACCTTTCTTTTTTTTAGTTGGTCTTTTTTGGTTTAGTTTTTTTTTTTTTTTTTGCTTTTGGGTTTTATGATTTTGGCAGCTTAGTATGACTCTTACTGCTTGTTGGAGAGAAGGGAAAGAAAGTAAAAAAACCATTCCTGATTCATATTACTATATTACTTAAAACTGTCTAGGTCACTACCCAACCCACTTCATTTTATTTTAGCCAGAAGAGTCCTCCCCTATTCAGGTGTTTATTATACTACTTCCAAAGCCATAATTTCCCATAAAAAATCCTGTACCCAGAAAAACAACAGCTGTAAAAGAATATAAAAATTCCAGAAATTAAGCTGTTAATTGAAAATATGGATTTTATCAAATAATGTGCCTAATAATCTAATTAGTCTCTTCTCATATAGAGACTGTTCTATACTTTACATCAGCCTGGTATCTCTTCTCTGAAATATTTCTTTTGCTGTGGAAAGAGATAAGAATATGAAAACCACGATTTGCATTTGGGGTACAGGTGCACTGTGGTTTTAAAGAGTTACTGGTGGGGGATTTTTCACTTCCCAATGATTTCTAATATTCAGTTTGTTCATTGGATTGTTTCCAAGCACTTAGCTGATGGAGTTTTATCTGAGAGATCATGGAACCTCACAGTCCTTTTAATGAGTGGTAACTGTTAGTGCAGTTAAAACTACTCAACTCAGTTGCTGCTCATGTGCCTCCTTCTATCTTTATCTGTACTGAATTTCAGTCATTCTTGGAAGGTCTTTCTGCTAGACTTCATTATGGTTGGTCTTTCCCTTTTTCTTCTCAGCTTCAAATAATTAATAAAATTTGTCACCTAGCTATTTGTCACCTACCTGCTTCCCACAAATAGTTTAAAATGTTAAGTGGTATTGCTTTTACTCACATGAAAGTTTTGGGGATTATTTTGAGATTGTTTTGTTTGTTTACTGTGTTGCTATAACTGCACACTTTGGTCCTCAGGCACCAAAGTAATTTTACATATCTATATTCCAAAATTATTTGGTTAGGTATTTCTTCTTGGGTTACTGCAGCAGGTATGTGTGATAATTACTGTTCATTTGTTGATTTTCTCCAAAGTCTCTCCCACAATGCCTCAGTTTGAGACTTCACCTTTGATACATTCCTCATAAAATAACTGTTCAAGGTCTCCTAAAGAGATTAAAAAGCATTCTTTTAGCTATTCTGCAACAGTCTTGTTTTTTTTTCTTTAGGTGTTTTATGTCTCAGAAATGTCTTCTGTTACAGTAGCCTCTGGTAGGCTTCCAGATACTTATATTTCTAAAGAAGAATTTTTTTATTGCCAGTTTTTCCTCAAACTCACTTTAATGCATTTTTTTGCTTCACAATTAACATGTAACATTTCTCAATCCTTTCTAATTCTCTCATTTGGAAACAGATTTTTTTAAAGGCTACACCTTTATTTGCCCTCACTACTGTATGATTTGGTCATCCCAGCCTCCTTTAGCCCTTCATGTCTTTGTGTCATGGGTATTTTGCATCAGCTTCATGCATTGCTTAAATTTTGATTTAGTTCCTCGTTTTTAGATTGATGACTAGATAACTTCTGAGGCAGATATTTTTTATGCCTACAGCCTTTTGATATTAGGGTTCAAGCTCAATGTAAAATTCAACCTGTGTTCCAGGGAGTAAGTCTCCCATCATTGCTGCAATTTTCCTGTCTTAGAATCTATCTGAACACTCAACACATCATCAGCAACTTTGTTATTTCAGTCAGCAGGATAATGATGATGTTCTCACAGTTTTAATACTACATCTGAAACAACCATACAGATGTCAGATGCTGTTTAATTTGTTGAAAGTTATGTTGCCGTGATTTCCATCCAAGGTATTCAGATAGAAAGTATTCATATATCTAGAGTGTGCAAACATTGCTTCTGTAATAGTTCCAAATTCAGAATTATACTTCTTTAAGCCACTATTGACTTTTACTTTTACAATTAAGATTTATAGTTAATACTAAGTAGTATTTTATATATATATATATATATATAAATAAATATATTAAAAAATATATATATATAAATATATATAAACACTTATTAAAAAAGCTTACTAAAAAAAAGGTAAAAATCAACCATACATTTCAAAATGGATTTTTATTATGGCCATTTATATTTAATGGAAATTTATATTAGTTATAAACATTTCTATTTGCTTTGCAACCGTACACAGAAACCCTTTCCTGAACAGGCTTTCTTAATGTAAAGGAGGGTGTTTGTTTGTCGGATAGCACCTCCTTTATCAGTATCACAAGAATGTCTCAAGCGGGACCTTTGCATATTATGAAAAGATCTCTTCAGTAGAACTGTAGTTACTAGTATGTCTTTCATATGAAACCTTGAAAAGCTCTCCTTTTTTATACTGATAGCTTAAGTATCCATTATTAAAATTCACAGGAAGACAATAAAAAACCCCACACTTTGGCAACAGTTAAGGTTACACATATCTGACAACAAAACAGTCAAGGACATGCAATGATCTCATGCCACACAAATTAATTGTACACTAAGCCTGACTTAAATCCAAAGTGTAAGTTTACGAATACAAACTATTAACTCTGATGACTGGAATTTTTTTTGCTTGTAATCTGATGAAAAATTAAAAAATATTAGAAGAGCTAAAATGAAGACCTGACACAAAGATATTCCTGTAACAGTTCTATCTCCTGTCTTGAATAGCTCCATACAGGCAACAAATCTTTTAGAAAACCTCAACAAAATTCTGGAGAACAGACTTTTTAGCAAATGGTACCAAGATCATGAGAATACAAAGATGACTTTAAAATTATTCTGCTCTAATCTCAGATGTGAAGATTTATCACTGCTCAGGTTCTTGACTGTAAACCATTGTGCATAATCTAAATGCAGACCTCATCTCTGCACTTTCTTTCCAAACAAAGAAGCTTGAGTTTTTCTTATTGTTATTTAAAGTATATTTAAATTGCAGATGATAAACTTGAGGGAATAACTATTTAAATGAGAACCAACTGCTTTCCAAGGACCAACCAGAGCTAATCCAGCTAGGCAAAAAAAAAATTAAAAAAAAAACATTCTGAAATAGTGCTTTCATTTTTTTACAGGCTGGAGTTTTCCACTACAATAAAGATAAAAACCTAGAGTATTTTAGAAATTAAACATTTACAAAAACATTTGATCTCAATATTCATCACTGTGATTGTAGTTCCATAGACTGTGTGTTATATGATTAGAAATGACAGAGAACTTTTAGATTTAAACCTTAGTTCTCCTGCTTTACTTGTTATTATCTCACACATTTTTATTGCCATTAAAAAATGTGCATGTGTTGTAGAACAAAAGAAATTACAATTTGGCATTAGATACAAATTTTCTATGAGAATTGAAGGATAACATCTAGCCAGTGTAACTTCTAAGGCAAAGAAGCAATTGCTGAGAAGGCACCACATTCAAAATCAACAAAACTGAGTAATTATCTTTACAGCTGTACAGAATATGGCATACAAATCACCCTTGGCTACCTCCGCTGAGTCTAGGAATATTGCAGTCTCATAATTGTCTGCTTCTCAGACATTTTGAGAGTAAGTAATAAACTACTAGACCTGAAATTCTTATTCTGTTACAGCATCTTCATCTTAGGAAAGAGGACCAGAAAAGCATGTTCTGCATGGTTTCATTTGTCACATAGGTCTAGATGAAAAAAGACCTAATTTTGATGTTCAATTTACTTCACCTTTTTAAACTTTTTTAGCTTGTTATACAGTAAATGAAATTATTTAGACTACAGTTTGAATCATTCAACAGAAGTATTCCTGTCAGTGTTTAAACAAGTCACATCCAGATAATATGTATAATATATAAGATATAATATAATATATAATTTTACAAATATATCCTGAATGAGTTGATAAACTATATTGAATAGCAAATTGATGTAGCAGAATTTTTTAAAAGACAACAAGGCATGTGGGTGTTGAAAGTTACACAGACAATGAACATGAATGACCACCTCTCTTAAAATAAGGTCAAGAAGATACTTGAGAAGTAACTGGCATGCTAATGAACACTGGAGTTTATCAGCATACTTTCAGCTTCATATCTATTGATTTACAATTAGATGGTAAATGTCCTTTAAAAACAAAGTTACTAAGATCATAATTAATATTAAAATTGCTTGCTACAATTAATATAAAAATCCTTGCTACATCTGATAGATCTAATTGGTGTAAAACCTATTTTAAAAGTTTCTGTTTATTTGTTTGTACTTCTGTTTCTGGGATTTGGTTTGTTTTTTGTTTTTTTTGGTTTTTTTAACAGACACCAATTATATGGCTATTTTACATAGTTTTCATATAAAGACTGTCAGAGGTTAAGAGGCTATGCATTCAGAGTATGGCATGAGTTAAAGATGCAATTACAGAGCAGGCATGTTGTACCACATCAGCTTCATGGTGAGTCAGTCTTGGCTGACTCCTAATCACCAGCCCTGCTGCTCTCTCAGACCTCTTTCTTAATATCACAGAGGGAGAAAATGAGATGTAGCAAAGTTCATAGGCTGGGGAAAAAAACTGAGAGATCACTGACTAGTACCTATAACACGTTTAACACGGGAAAATTGAATTAAATTTCCCGGCAATTAAAATAAAGTTGCATGTTGAGGAAAAAAAATGCAAAAAAATTAGAAACAACTTCCCCCCACACCCGACTTTTTCACAAGTTTACGTTCAGTCCTGACTGGTCTCTCTCTTCTCCCCTGGGGGCACAGGAAGTTGGGGAATGGGGGGCAGCCCACAGCAGCTCCCCTCTGCATCCCCTCTCCTCACATTACCCCTGTTCCAACGCTGAGTCCATTCCCAGGGGCCGCAGGGCCAGCCCATTCCGGCCGGGCTCTCTCCCAGGCCGCAGGGCCGTCCCTGCCGGGTCTCTCCTGCCCCCGGCCCTGCTCCCGCTGTCCCCTCAGGGCTCGCAGGGCTGTTTCTCGCTCGCTTCCCCTGGCTCAGCCCTGGCTGCCGGGCCGCGTTTTGCCCTCCCTTGCCCAGGCTTTCCCCGGGGCTCAGGGGCTCAGCCGTGCCCTGCGCTGGGGCCGCTGCAGCCTCTGGCACCGCCTGGGGCCGGCCCGGGCAGCCCCGGCACAGACCCGGCGCTGCCAGCACTTCGAAATGTTAAACCAATTCATGACCAAAGTAAGGGGAAAAAAGAAAGGCGGGAACAAGGCCGGATTTTCTCTCAAAAAAATTACTGCTAAACCGTTTAAGTGAGAAGTGGCAGTTCCACAAAAAATATGTTGGTTTCATCAGCACCGTTGTTCAGTGTAAAGATTGGCTGCTGGTGTGGCAAATTCATGAAAGAATAGGAAGTAAAAAAGAAAAAAAAAAAAAAGTTCTTCAGTCCATAATAACTTCAGGGAAGATTAGATCACCTTGACAAATTTATTTTGAACCATTAATTTAAATAACAGTCTTCACATTGAGAGCTGATGTTTTGCAATATAGAACTGACAGACTCTATAAAGCTTCCTTGCAAAAACAGTTATTACTTTGACATATTAGACTTAATGTAGCTGTTTTGACTTAAAAGAGCCAGTTTCTTTTTGGTGCAATTTCATGTTGACTTAAATGAAGTTAAACAAGGTAAACACTTTATCCTATGTCTTTGGACTAGGACTGAACTTCAATATTTTCATGCTTTTCTGTTTCTTTGGTTGGTCTGTCAAGTCAAAAGGCCCCTGTCAGTGCCATGCTTCAGGAAACCTCAGATATAGCTGGGCACACTGGAAGAAAGTCAGACTGATCTGGCTGATGAAATGTGTCTGTTCTCTTGGATGTGATTTTCCCCCAGATGACCTTTAAATATTTAGAGATGCCACTTAAAAAAAGCCCAAACCCAAAAATGTAAAGGTCCACAGCATTTTGTGACTTGTAGAATTCAAGTAGTATGCCTTCAACTTTTAAATGTGAAACCTAATTAGATTTCTCAAATGAAAGTAGGAGGCAGCAAAGTTGCCTGTGCAAACAGAACTCCGGACAAAACAAGTACATACTCATGCCTTTTTATTTGGGAAAGCTTTGGGTTAGGAAAGAATATTAAGTTAGCTTTTTTGTAAAAATTACAATAAAAAAGGAGATGGCTAATGTGATGTAAGGCCATATAATGTTGTGCTATACTGACATTAGATTTCTTATTCATGTTGTCCTTGCTACTACATTTTCCCTAGGTATAGAGGAAAATTATTTTATATAAATACATTATTTGTGAAACTAGCAACCCAAAAGGTAGAAAGTGAGATGCATGTTATTTGAGAAGTTGTTTTTGTTGCTGATGACACTTGTCTACCTTACAGAGGCATGAAAATGGCTAAAAAATCATGTGCATATATTTAGACTATGTCATCCAAAATAACCTTTCAATTTTCTCTACTATAAAATAAATGTCCTTTTTATCAAAATAAATTTTGGAACTATGTGCTTGTGCTAAAAATGTTGGAGCGTCTGATATGTAAACCTCTAAAATGGAATAAAAATGTTTTAATTGTTAAACTCCAATTTTATTTTTTTCTTGGCACTTATTCTAAAACATACATGATGCCCCCTTACTGTCATTAAATCAGAGATGGGAAAATCTCTTGATCTAGTCAGGGAAGATTAGATTCACTGTCTTGTATCAGAACCAACTTATTGCAATAACACATCACATATTACTTTGAAAAAATAATTTTGAATGACAAGTCTGTTATGCTGAATTTATGTTTTCAAGAATAAAATGATTAATTAAAAGAATTGCTATCTTGTAAATCCAATATAACACCTGGGATTCCTTTCCTAATCTAACTTTCAGTAGAAACATTTCAAGACACATTAAAAATCGTTATTTTCTTCTCCCCTTTCCTATATTCACACTCATTTCCAACTGTTCCATACTTCCTTATTTCTATCAATATTAATCTGAAACTGTTTTTGCATTACAGGTAACCATGTAAGAACTAAGTGAAGTGTCATCCCCCAAACTAGGGAAGAAAAACACACTTGAAAACCAATGCAGATGTGAATTCCTGAACAGTCATTCTTATTTACTCTTCAGAAGTCATCTGAAGTGGATTAAGAGGTGGTGGTTTGGTATTTCAGAGATCCAAAGGGTTCACAGATAAATTTTCAGTCTTGTGCATCATATTCCTCTGCTATTCAGTCCTAATAGCATGACTCACTCAGCTCCAAATCCACAGTGACCTTCATTTTATCACTGCTTATTTACTTCCCTCTCCAAAGAAAAAGCGCAGCAAATGTGTAGTTATGACTTGCATTCAGTACAACTGATTTTTAGAGATATCCTTTTAAGAAGGAGCAGACCCTCTGGAGACAGAGGTGTGAAGGTTCTAAATGAAGAATGTTATGGACAGAAACACATAGTCTTCTTCATTTATTTCCTAAAATTCTTTTTTTACTATTTTTTCCAAATGTTGAGACATGAGTTATCTAACCTAGAAACATGCAGAAAATGCAAGAGAAATGTAAACTATATCAGCTAAGACAAATGAGAGATGTAAAAGCTTGCAGTACTATAAATTTTTCTAGATTTCTACAGGAAAATCTTCATTCCTCTGATCTGGTGCAGTAGGTACCTGACTCATCATCAGACCCTAGTGCATTCACTAACCTTGCCCCTTTCTGCACTCGTGGCTATAATTTCATTCGAAATTTACATCAGTGACACACAAAAGACAAGAAGTCTCATATAACTGAAAGCTCAGCCTGTGCATTCAAGTTACTTATCCGAGGCAATGATATTTTATCTTCCTTACTCAAATTTCCACAGATTCTGCATTGCAAACACACCCACCCACACACACACACATACTTTCACCTGCAGGTGAATAGTCTCTCTGAACTAACACTTCCAGATACCATGATCATTCAGAAGTTTTCCAGAAACCATCCACAAATAATTAAAAATTTTGGTAAAAGAAGTCACTGTGGTTTTAAACACTTTAAAGATACCTTTTTAAATACAAAACTATTTTTTTTTGGTTCTTTCATCAGTGAACATACTTTGAAACACTGCAGACTTACCCCATGTGCAACAGCAGGGAACCAGCTCAATAATCTGAGAACCTCGGACAATATCTACAGAAGGACCATTTTCCATTTCTACAATAAGCTAATCTTACCAGGACCCGTGTCTCACCATGTTGCTAGAAAAACCTGGTGAGTATGGTTAATAGGGATTAATTCTATACAGAATTCTCCAAATAACATTTTCTCGGAGAAAAGGAAAAATGACTGAGGAATGGGGGGATGTTTGATATTAAAGTATCGTGATAATTTGTTGTCCTAACCCTGTTTTTATGATGATGGCAGTGAATTAATCCGTCCTCTTGACAGTCATTTCACAGTAAGAATGAGAAATCTTACCATTTTCATTGCTGCTGGCCTACCTTATTCTTGTTCTCACTGTGCATTTCCATGACAATGACTGTGAGCATTATAACACCATTGTACATAATGACTCTGCTTTCTGTGATGTTACTCCCAAATTGGGTGTGAAATATGTGAAAGGACAGATCTGAAATGGAACAACTGTCACCAGTGAAGCAGAGTAGTCTACAGAATTAATAATTGACAGAATTGACAGCATGCTACCACCCAACAGAAATCTGGAATTGAGGAGCACTGACTTCCTTTATAACTGAGGGGCTTTGTGTGAAAATTACTTGTCAAATTAAAGGCATGTAAAATGAGACCTTGATGAGGTGTGTACAATTTAATGCAAAATTAGTAAAAAATATATTTTTCTAAAATGTCTGGTTTTTTGTGTTAAATGACCACTACTGAAATTTTGGTAACTATTGATATCATGACAGTCTCAGTTCAGGCTTTCACCCCCCCCCCCCTTTTCTTTTTTTTTTTTTCTTTTTAATTGAAAGTATATGCCTGAGCTAATATAATTGATCTTTTCTTCATATCAGGTCATCGGAATAATAAAACCAAACGAAAAATAGAGTACAGTTGCTTTCAAGTTCCACAAAGCTTTTGCAAAGACAAGCTTACTAATGTTGTGAAGTACTCACAGGAGAAAATTATGAGCACCAGAGGGAATTATTTGAGGAAAATGGGAGAAAAACTGGTAAGTATAGAGGGAGAAATGTTCTCAAACAAGACGTGCAGTCACATTTTGACCACAAAGGATTGAAAGAAATTCTACTCATTGATCTCTGTAAATGTGGCATTAATAGAGTGGTCAGAGGATGAAAGGAAATATATAATAGCTTCATAAGAACAAAAAATTGAAAGGGACCATGTTTAGCTCACTGAATCCAGGCTTCTGTTCTGGCATGCAATCATGTCTATAAATGCTTTCATAAAGACAAATATGCTGTACTTTGAAACACCTTCAGCTTTTATTTTTTTTCTTTTCCTGTTAGTAACCTCTTTCAGATTCTGACTTATTCTTGTTTTCATTCTAAATTTACTAAACGTGAATTCTAAATTAACTCACAGCCACCAAAACCTTATTTTTTCAAGTAAAATTGTAATCAACCTAAATAGCTTTCATTTTTCATTGTGGTTTATTCTGAGGTGTATTTATAGACTATCATGTGCCCACTTCTATTATTTATGGAAATAATTAAACAGACATATTTTGTTCTCCATTACTATCCCAGCCATAATGTTCAATTCTTTCTGTACAGCTTCACATATAAATCATTTTTCTTGGCTAAAAGTAACCAGAATAGCAAATAGGTCAACATTATTTTCCACAATGTCTTCAGTGCCCTTTATCCCTTTTTTCCTATATATCAGTTTTTGCAGCTTAATATTACATTCACCTTCTTTAAGACATGACACTAGATCTGGTAACCAGCTCTTTCTCTTCCTCTCTCAATTACAGTAAATCATTAGTGTATAACAGAAATTCATTACGTTGTTCTCTATTCCCAAGCTTTACTCTTTATTTCTATATCCAAAACATATTCATAATATCTAGCTCTTTCCAGACAATGTCTTCATTCCTCTGCAAAGCTTTGCATCAACAATATTTTTGCAAAATTTTTTTCTATTCCAAAATAATTTATGAAAATGTTAATCAGTGTAAAGCTGTCTGAAGGCATATCTCCTCATCCCCTTACCCCTTTTAAAAGCTTCTTTTTCAATGCAAATCATTATCTCCATTTAGAAAGGTCCTTTCTCAGTTTACATTTTCTTCACATAGCTCAATAATTTTTGGCATTCTGAAATACTTAATATTTTACAAAGTTTGGTATAACAGAACATTTTTTTCAGCCTTTGAGTTAACAGTCTCTTAAATAAAGTTGTTCCACTTCCTATTTTTAGTTCAGAAGATACTGTTCAAATTTGGAAGCCCTCACTACCAGACATGTGTGATTTCAGAGGCTACTGGTTCCCTTGCATCACTTTCTACAATATAAGTTTCAGAATTCTAATTTCAAGGGAAACTAAAATGAATTTTTTTTTCCATGCCCTCTTCCCCATTAACCATCTTACTTTACCCCTCATATTCTATGTATTTCACTGATTTCATTAAGACTCATGTAGATTGTCTAATAAAAAAATTCTATCATAATGCAGCAAGACAGTCTTCAAGGAGAGCAAAACTTCCTCTGTCATATATCATGGGTTAAAGTTATATAGAGAGTTGTGTGTTATTTAATGCAAGTTAAAACCCAAGCTCTACAGACAACATTACCTATGATGAATCAGACTTCAGCTGCCCAGGCTTCAGTTCAATTACATTAGTCTGAACATTATGTCTGAAGCTCACTCTATATATCAGAATATAAATGCAGAGCTTCTTCTTACAGACTTTTGAGAAACTCTAAGAAGTGACACACCTTGTATCTCCTAGTATGAAAAAAGCCACAGGGGATTTCTTTTTGGAGACCTTTTCCACCCTACACTCAGAGTGGAATGAATACCCTCTGGAGCTTAGACTGCATTTGCAATGTTCCCTGAAGCATAACTGAAAATACTTCTGAAATAGTCTGGAAAAGCCATTAGCAGTGACCCCATGCATTTAGGATTCTGGAAATTGATGTAACAGGATCAACTGCACACACTCTGTTTAGCTAAGCTCAGAATAAAAACTATTTTATCATATTTTAGATTCTTCATCCTATATACTTTTATTTATCTTTTTGATAATAAACAAAGTATTCACAGGCAACTGGCAAGTTCACTGTAAATCTATGTAGCAATCCAAGAGCTGTCTTCCCTTAAAAGAGGAGGTGCCATCTAAGGACATAAATGATCTGCCTCTTATCAGGGCCACATTTCTAGGAATGGAAAAAAACAAACCAAAGCCAAAAGAGAACAACCACCTTACCTTTCCTACATACTGAGGATCTGGTCCCATGTGTTCTTCTAAAACAAAGAACTGATTCCACACCCATCCACGCTTTGGACGATGATGCACTTCTGTTTCACCTTCTATGTGTTTGGTTTGGTTTCTGGTCACCTTGATGGAGCCATGGTGAGCAGCTCCATAACACCTCTGTACAAAACAGAGACAAACTAGGACTGGGCAGATACAAGATGTACTTGTAATTCTCATTGTAGGATAGGATTCCTTTTCAAGGTTTTCTTTCTCTTGTCCTTTTCAGCTGTAATTCTTCAATAAGTTCCCGAGAGAGAAGGTGAAGTCTGCTTCAGAAATACAGTCCAAATTAGGTTTTTCTGCTTGTTCATGGTTTAGCTGCCCATTTGGGAAAGCTCAAATTATATTTACATTATGAAAAGCTGACTGGAAAAATTGATATTTCTTCTGAGGTCTTCACAATAGAGTTCCACGGCCGACCATTTTCTATCTAATATGAAAAGGAAAGAAAGACACTTACTCATCACTAAAACCAGCAATTTTCAGTTTCTGACCTTAGATTACACTCAAAGTTGTACTAAGCACTCAGTCAAAGACTGACTGGAACTAAAATTTCATTTCAATGCTTCCTGTAAAAGCATTTCCTGATTGTTTATGTTAAAATACAGTAAGACAGCATGGCTCCCACAAGCTGTGAAAACACTCATAATTAAAACCTGGATGATTCAGAACAGTTCCTTTAGCTTTTACCTACAAATCATTGACCTGGTCTGGCAGTAGAACAAAATCACTGCTACAGTGTCATTAAATAGTGATTGCTAAATCATTTCACATGAGTTTCACATTTCACATTTCACATGTTCTATACACCACACAGATATCCAGCTCGATGAAAAATATCTAGTCTATAATGGGTTTTGAAAGAATGCCACCAAAATGGGCTTTTAAAATTCTCAGTAATACTAGAGCATACTGACAGGAAGCTTCAGTCAAAATGTGCATTTTTACACATTTTATATAAAGCACACCTTGTGCTCTATATAAATTCAAACCAATATCATCTAGGACATCATAAAATTATGTCATACTGACTGGAATTTCGTGTTGTTTTGATATCAGTATTTTCAGTATATTGGCAATATTTTCTCAGCCTCAAAAAGGAAAATGTAACCTATTTTATTACAATAATAAAATGTGAATATATGTGGAAGTTGATGTATGCTAAAGCCAAGTACCTTGAAAGTAAAATTTATCTTCAACCTTAGAGAAACAGTTACATTAAACTAACCATTTGTTCAGTTATCTGATGATGTCAAAGATTATCTCCATATCAGTCAGTCCATCAGGAGTCTGAAAGCATGCAATTGAAACTACAAAAATTGGACTCTTCCTATATTGGTCTTCTTTGAGTATCATAAAGCTACATAAACACAAACATAAACTACATAAACAGAAACAAAATTAAACTAATTTTCTTTCTTGGTTTCACAGGAACTCAACAGAATAAATTCAAAATCCCTAAAGAAGAACCAAAAAAGAATTTAGAAATCAGACAGAAAAAATACTGCAGTGGAAGAAAATGTATTAGGTGTCTTTTGGCTGCAATTTTTTTTTTAACTTCTGTTTCTCTCAAGTCCATAATAATAATGGAATCCCAAACCTCTTAGCTGAAAACAATTCCTCATCAGAACAATGGAAGAATATTTCAAGACCACTGTACATTAGAAATAGACAGAAAGGACATATTTTCCATTGCTAGTACTCAGTTCAGGATAGTGGGTATTGCTGAAGTGAAGAAAGAATTTCAGTCTCTTGTGGTTGTGCAGGAACTCGAAACTCTATACATCATTTTCAACTGAAGAAATAAGTTTTTAGACATCTAGCATTCTCCTACTTGTTTCCAAAGCACTTTAGTCTCCCCTCAATCCTTATGAAGTCCAAGACACCATTCCCTTAAAATTCTGTCATTCCATCTCTGAAAAGGTTTATGCAACATGAATAATTATTATCTCTCGTAAGTTCAAATGTGATTTAATAGGATTTTTTTTACACTTAAATGTTATATGATGTCTAAATTAGATCAGGGATAAAATCCAGCCTTTCTGGGTCTCACATTTGTTTCTGGGTATATTTCTTAGTTTCCTTGCCTTTCTGCATTCTTTGCTGATTCATGTTAGAAATAATTTTTTACCTTGAGGCATGCAGTTTGCTTGTATAGATTTCCATATATACAGATGATCTATTTAAATAGATTAGCCATCATTATACTTAAGATGTACATTAAAATTAAGAAGTGTCTCACAAAATATTAACTCTTTAGCTTTATCCATTCAAGTATTATTTTTCTTCCCTTTGTTTCCATCCTGAGAAATGCCTGGGAGCCATTCATAAGACCAGAAGCAGCGGGTAATAACTTACAATTGGTATGTAAAGTGCATTGAGATTTCTCAAAATAGAACATTTAAAATATATTTTAGATTATTACTACTAAAATTTCTTTTACAAAAATCTGTGGGAATAGTTGAGATGGAAAATTCTTGCCTCATAAATTGTGTGTATGAATACAGAAGCTACCAACAAATCAAGATTTACTAAACAGAACTTTGTTTCTCTTCCCTCTCAGAAGTCATCCTTAGGAAAAAAATAAAACAAACAAACCAAAACAATCAAGATGGAGCCTCCAAACTGTTATGCCACGGTCATATATGAGCCAGAACAAATATTAAGGACATATTATATTAATAGATACATAGATATAGATATATGTGTATATGTGTATAATATATATTGTAAATAATATATATTTATGCATTATAATATAAAAGATATTATTCAAATATATTGGAAAAATAATATAAAATCCTACTGCAAAATATGAAGGGCTTTTTTCATCTTTTGACTAAAAAATGTCTGTTGATCTTAGCATTAACATTAACAAGGAGGCAATACATTTTTATTTAGTAAAACCGCTATTTTATTAAATTCAATTAAGAGATTTAATTTTAAGCATCTGAACCCAAAATTAAAGTTTTAAAATAATTTATTCTGAACAAATATACTTAATAATAACAACAACAACAACAGCAACAATAACAATAACAATAATAACAATAATAATAACAATAACAGTAGCAGGAAAAAACATTGCAATATCTACTTCTTGTTATACTTAGAAGTTGATGCCTTCAAGACTTCCTGAATTGTACATGAAGCCTGAAGAATCATTTCCAAAAAGAAAAATTCAGCAATCAAAAGAGGAGGGGGTGTAAGTGTTGATTCTTTGAAGTGTTACACCTCTGGAAAACATCTTTAAAGCCAAAGCCTAATTAATACTCAGTACAAAGGTCCTTATTCAGCACTCTCCTACTAAAGGTCTAGAATAAGCATTTAATAAAGACCTGACACCCCCACCAAAAGAAGCCTCAAATCTACCTTGAAGACAGCAGTGTGTGTCTGCAGGGGAAAGTTCAGATGGAAACAGCTCACACAGTTAACACAGAGGAGACAGTAAAACAAAGACTAGGCAAGAAACAGAAGAAAAACTGAGGAGAAAAAAACCAGAAATGAACTTTCTGCAATCCTTTGAATCGAAGCTAACATACTGAGATGCTGCCTGCTCATTGCTCTTGTCTGCAGCTTCAGAGTCAGTGTCTTGATTTATGGCTTTTGTTATAAAGACTCATGCAGCTGCAGAGTAGACTTCTGTTATAGCCTTCTCCTGGGAGCCCTCATGAAAATGAGTTGTGTAGCTAAAGAGACTGTCAGAGTGAGTTAAAATTAAAATAAATAATTAAATAAGGTGAGGTGGGAAAGTTCCACTAACATTGCTGGAAATCATTACAGCACGGTAGTTACTGCTTAGTGTAAGAGCCTATAATGAATTCCCAGGAAACTAACAGGAGCATAGTGATGCAAAATGTGTATGTTTCACCACCATGAGGAGATGCATCTTTTGTAATGGATCTTGCCCTGAACCTCAGTGTCCTCTGTCTTCCATCAAATTGAATCCCATTTGAATTCTTCTGAACGATCGAGTTTTGCAGATGCACATTTAGCACAATTCCACATATCTTTTATACCTCCCTTTTAAGTTCCATGGTG
Source organism: Agelaius tricolor (assembly GCF_023055355.1). NCBI lineage: Eukaryota > Metazoa > Chordata > Aves > Passeriformes > Icteridae > Agelaius > Agelaius tricolor. The sequence goes on along the minus strand of NW_027269262.1, from coordinate 19,570,375 downwards.
ACAGAGTGACAATTAGCTATGGAGCTCATAATAATTAAAATTGTTTATATGCTTTCTGACTTCTCTCTATGCCCTCTGCCCTGTAAATCTCCTCCTATCAGAAAAAAAAATCAAAATCTGAACAGTTTCAAATCACTATCATTTTTATTTATATATATGAACACCTGAAAAAATCTTACGTCCTGGATTACCTCTGTTTATTGTTTATTGCCAATATTATATTCTTCAGCAGGGAAGAAAAAACTGTGTATTCACCTGGAGACCAAAGGCAGAATAATGCACTAGGGTCAGAAAGGAAAATTGAATGTGATTTTTTGTTACATCCCTTGAATAAGAGTTTGACAGATTGCCAAGAGAGCATCCAGTATTCCTGAAGATCTCAGGTAACTGGCAGAAAAAATAGTGACATTTCTAGGTAGATGAAGGAAAGTTGTTCATCTGTAGTTGATCTCCCTTCTCTATTCCCAAGGCTGGTAGAGCTGAGCTATGGGAAGTTACACGACAAACGGAAGCACCAAGTTCTTTGCAGCCTAGGTAATAGAGGTAATAGAATGACAATCCATAATTGTCTGTCTTCTGCACATGCTAGTCAGTCTGACAGAAGTAGTGACAAAACTGTCTTGGAATGCATTTAAAACTGTATTGCATGTGACTATGTTGCCTTTTTGTTGTTTTAGTTGTACCTATGTGTATGAGATTGAAAACTAAGAAAACTCTAATTAAGAATTAAAAAACTCTAATTAAAAAACTCTTAATTAAGCATTAAGAAAATGCTCTTGAAATAGTTAAATAGTGATTCCAGTAACCAAAAATGTTTTAACTATAGTTCTATATTGGCAGACCTTCTAGAAATGGGAAACTGGACTCCTTTTTTACTTCAATAGCATGAGGAAATTTCCATTAATTGGTAAGATAATTGCATGAGATATCAAACTCCTAAATTATTGCTAAATTTATTTGTAGGTATATCACTATTCTAAAACATAGACTTTATCACTCTGGAAATTGATCAGTTTCCTAAAGAAGCATAGAGAAAAAAGCATTGAATGACTCTCTCCTCACCTCTTTAGGCCAGCAAATCTAGCTGATGGCTGTGCGGTGTCAAGGGGGGTTATTTCTTGTACTACTCTTTCACATTTATACACAGCATTTGATAAAGAGTATATCTATTAGCAAAAACCCAAAAAGTGTCTGTAGTAATCTAATACCAACTATTAATTTACCTATTAAATTATTCTACATAAACTCCCCTTTACAAAATAAATAGAAACAACAACTACAATTAAAAAAAATAAAGGCACCTCCATGAAAAATAAAGACTGTTCTTTCATATATGGCAACAGAAATTCTCTTGTGTGAACAAAAGGGTGGATAGGGGAATAAAAAAAAAAAAAACAACAAAGAATCTGACATTATAAAAAAAAGAAAACAGCATGAGAAAAATTAAGCTATAAAAGAGACACTGAGAAATCACTGGAAAACAAATCAAGGCAGAGAAGCAGATTGGAAAGTTCAAGTGCAAACAGCTGAAGCTGTTAGTGAAGATGTAAAAAATCCAGCAGTACAATGTTTATGAAATGTAAGAAATATATTTAATGCAGTTCAAGAGAAAGAGTTGAGTTGAATAAAGGAAATATGAATTGGGAACAAAAATCATGGAACAAAATTCCACAAGGAATATGGATTTCTGGGAATTGGTATGCTGAAAATGGCAAGGGAAGTACAAAGCTCATATATTTTTCCCTAGCATTTTTACATTGCATACCCAAAAAGCTTCCACATTTTCACATATAATTCACAGATCAAGGCAACTGCTAACATGTTTGATATCAAAAAATTAAAAAATATATACCATATAAAGAAATGAAACAGTATAAGAATTAATGACTACAAATTGTTATGCAGTATGTGAAAAAAGCTGGGATATTCTTAGATTCAATTTACAATCAGAGAAACACATTATACAAAATTAATTACTTAGATGAGTACATCACTCTTGCTGACATTGCCCAAATGAAAAGCAAGAAGAGGAAAAGAAATGCCCTCCTCTTTTTTTATTTTCTTACCCGTTATCTCCTATCTACCTACAAGGAAAGAAACAGTTATACCAAAAGCTCAGGAAGAAACAAAAATCAGCAGACATATCCTGGAATACTGTTAAAGGGAAATCACATATTTTTGGGCATTCTAAAACGGCAAAAACAAAACAACAGAGAAATCTTTCTCATGGGTAAGCAAGCTAGCTGGTCCTCTGAAAAGAAGTTTACATGACAGAAAGACAATTTGGCATTACAGATGTGGGTTTTACATGCCCTAATGTTGTAATTAGATACCAAAAAATAGTCATTGCAAAGGTAAAAATAGTCATTGCAAAGGTAAAAATCCCATGGGATTTTTCAAAGGTAACAGCAGCATTTAGCTGCAGAGTTATCATTAAGTTGTTTTAAATTATTTCAGATAGCAAAGTGTGATGGATTTTTCAACACCATCCTGACTGACATACACACATCAAATTATCCACACTTGTGAGACTCCATTCCTCTTACTGCCTTGGAGCTCCAAGGAGACAATGTCAGAAGACTCCATTAATTCTACAGGTTGTAGCACCTAGGATTTCTTCCAAAAGTGTTCACAATCCAGGCTATTTTTTAAAGTGTAAAGCCTTTCTCTTTTTCTCTTTCCAATTTTTCTTCCATTTGAGGCATATACTGTTTTCAACTATTCATTTTACCTTCAGTTACATATTACATAAGGTTTATTGACAATTTTTTATAAATTAATATTTCTTGTTTAGTGACTCAGCTCCAGTACCTTTGAAGTAACAGAAACTGATATATTACTATTCTATAAAGACCACAGAAAATAAATCTTAGCCATCTTTTTGGATTAACAACTGCTGAAACTGCTGAATAAGTGAGTAGCTTATAATTATTTCAATAGTTTTCAGAGGCTTAATTGAAAGATAGTGGAATTGTTCATATTTGCACTATATGTTTGGTTTTAGACAGCTTGTACCTAAACCTTTAACCCAGCACAAGTATGGATTCTTCTTTATTTCTAGCACATAAGGTTAGTCAGATGTTTTCCTTTGCAAAAATATTATATTGTGTTAATAATATCTTGAGTCTGAAAAATGAAGAAGATAAGACCAGACATGACTTTTCATTCAGCATTAACACCCTGAACTTTCTAGGGTGTTTTTGTTGTTGGATTTTTTTTTAAGTTCTACTTCATCAAGTTGAAATACAAAATTTCAAACTTTACTTTAAAATCCTAGCTGCAGCCCTAGCAATCAACCAGCATTGGTTTGATTCAAGTCCTAGATAAAAGTTAATTTTCTTTTTCTTTTATTTTTATCTCAAGTATAAGAAATAATTACACTATTCAGAGTCTAGACTGCCTGTTAACTTAGTAAGCATTAAAAACTTGCCTGGTTGGCTGGAACAGGTTGCACCAATTAAAGCTGGGGTCACAAAAGAAAATAGACATCATATGAATAAGAGCTTTTGCAACTTCATTACTGTCTACAACTTCCTCACAAGAGGAAGCAGAGGGGCAGACACTGATCTCTTCTCTCTGCTGATCAGTGACCTGAGAAAATGACGTGTGCTTGTGTCAAGGAAGGTCACAATCACCTGAGGGATGGTTGGGCACTGGAACAGCCTCCCCAGAGAAGTGGTCACAGCATCAAGCCTGTCAGAGTTCCAAAAATATTTGGACCATGCTCTCAGGCACGTGGTGTGACACCTGGGGATGTCCTGTGCAGTGCCAGGAGTTGGAGTTTGATGGTCCTTTTCGGTCCCCTCAAACTCGAGATACTCCATGATTCTACAATTATTAGTAGAAGAAGTATCACATTCCTTACAGAAGGAGGCATGAACTGTAGTTCCAATTTTGTTATGAAGAGAATTTTAAGGACAGCCTAGCAGCACCTGCAATTAAAAGAGCACAGAAATGCTGAACCAGTGCAAGCAGTTCTGGCCAAACCACTTCCCACCTGGATTAAAGGAGATTAGTCATGTGTTTTATCTAGTTGGGCTTCACTGGGAAAGAAAACCCACTGGAATCCTACCTAGCTGTACCATGAAGATGAACGAAGTGCGAAAAGCCAAAAGAGGCTTAGAAGATAAATAGTCACCAAAAAAAAAAAAACCAACCATATTTGGAAGGTTTTTATGTTGGGAAAAGAAACTCCTGAATATTTACTGGGCTAGCATCTGATTTATCATTCGTTTTTTTGAAAAATAAGACAGTCAAGACTGTTGTTACCAATGTCTTAAAATAACAGATTTAATAGGAGTTCACTGAATTTGTAACAATAAATGTGGAGTCATGATCAGGGTACTTTCTTCTGGGACTGTGCATAGCTTATCACTAAACACAAGCTTTAATGGATTTCTTAATGGGTAGCATTAATTGAAGCACCACTCACAAAAAGGAAAACCAGCCACATTACACTAGGTGACTAATCCAGCACCTTACATGGCCAAGGAGATTCATTCTAAATAGTCCAAATAAAGGATACTAGGCACACAGACTCCCAATATAATACAAAAATTAAAAACCAAAACAAAACAACAAACAAAAACCACAAAACCCTCTAAATATTTCAAAAAATGTTATTCAAATAAAAATGGCTTTGTTTTATTCAACAACAGTAATAAAATTTTTTTAAAAGTTGCGGGGAGGGGGGGTTCTAGTGGTTTTTTTGTATACAAAAATATTAAATTTTTTATACAAACAATCAATGCTCCATAACAAAACACTATCAGTCCTTGAAATTTTCATTAGAAGCGGGTTTATCATTGTCAGACCCAAATAGATGGGTCACGTAAGATCCTCACCTGCTGAAAATATATCAGAACCACTATGCAATCAAAGTTGTATTGTCACAGCAGGATTTTTAAAAGTTTATCTAATTGATGCTTTGGTTAGATGATGAAAGACTTGCTTTGGAGCAAGATGAGCTGTGTTCTGCTGTGCTGTCTTTTACACTAAATGTGAATGGTTAACTCTAGAGATTATTTAAAACTCCTTTATTTTTGAAAAAAAATATTGAAGATGGCTATTAGAAAGCATTCTTATATTCATAAATAGGTACAGGAAATTATTAAACACTACTAAAAATCAATGGATTTGGTACCCTGATGACCAAAGACATTTTGCAAGAGTTAAATGAGTTATGAAACAGATCTTTCTTGAACAAAAAGGGATTTGAAAAGTTTGCAAACAAGACTGTAAAAGTTCTTAATCTGCAAACAGCACTGCATGTACACAGGCAGATAATGAGCACTGCATGTACACAGGCTACAATGAACAGATAATCTAAACATGACATTAAAACAATATTAAGGCATTCAGTGCCATCCTCACCTGTCATAAAAAAATATTTTGCCTATCATAAGCAGGGATATGGAAACTACAGGATAAAAGAAGTGAAATAGCATAACAAATGACTGAAGAAATATTTTTGCAACTCTACCCAAGTGATTTGCACTGAGAGTGACTGTCAGAAGCACAACACAGTAACAACACAATTAGTCAGATAAAATCCAGCCACTGTTTCTGTAAATATAATTGCACACACAGTCATGCTAGCCATTACCTGCTGTGAAAGGAACAACTGTGAAACACAGAGAGATAATTCATTAATCTGACTCATGTCTCTCTCTGTTCCTCAACCAGAGAGGAAACTTTCTACATTTATATCTAAGGTCCATGTACTAGTCAAGGGTAATATAGGGATGCAAGGTAGTGCAAAGGTCCCTTTATATTCCCAAAGCAGCAGAGGCTTTTCTTCTGTGCTATTTCTCTTCCCAAGGAACTTGCTAGCAGAAAAAGATCTCACTGATTTCTTGACTCATTCCTCCCATATATTAAGGTCAGGTCACCAATCAGGGAACAAAGCAAATACAAGAGACACTGATGAGCAATTACTTAGTTTAAATAGAAAGAACTTGCAATAACCCACTTGTGTATAGTCCACATGTACTGTTTGTCCTAACAAATTATTTCTCAAAAATGAATAGCAAGAGCTCCTCTGAGGAGTATGGTAGCATCCCATTGACTAGCAAAAAATAAATGGAAGAGAGATCTAATGCAGATGTTTCAGGCTTCAGAAGCAGTTAAAGGCATTTACCTCTTGTTCTTTGCTAGCAGTTCAGCACTGCACTTTAAACTTAAAATCATGTACACTATTAATAATAATCTTGTTACAGAAATCTTAATAATACATAACATACAGTGTTTTTGGGGGGTTTTCTAGGCTGCACACAACTTTTTAACTGCAGAGAAATTTGTTGTCTGGGTTCGGCTAACTGAATAAATGTTCAGAAAACAGCAAATATGGCAAAACAAGAGGCAACAGAGAAGTTAAAGACAGAGCCAAGAGGAATGGCTCAATTTCACAAAGACCTGTGAGAGAAGCAGATGAATTCCACAGATCATCCCAGAAGCATATGGGGGCTCTTTTGGACAGTGAAGACTTGCAAAGTCCACACCGCCCAGATGACTATCTGAGTACAACTCTTTAAAGCTGAGACTACCTAGGTGATGCTACCAGAGATACTGACCTTCAGTGTACTTGTAGAAAAACTAAGGCAAATAAGGAAAAGGTAATTATAGGCCCTGATTATCACATAACACTTTAACTCAGATGTCCTTAAGTCTGTGATTGCTCTTGTGAAATTTCTTCGGCCAAACATACTGGAATCAGAGTTAATCACACAACTTCACTACTCTGAGTCTCCACTAGATATGCATATTGTACCTATGTGAACAAAATTCCTACAAGCTCCCATCTTTCAGTAGTCACACTGGTCTGTTTAACTTTAGAAATAAATCTTCCCTGATTAATTAATTTTTGCCCAGTTTTCCATTTCCAGTACCCAGAGCTATGGACAGGAAAAAAAAAAAAAAAGAAAAGAAAAAAAAAAGAAAAAAGAGAAAAAAGAAAACCCCACAACCAAAAACCTCAATCATAAAAACTGTTTATAGGCACTATCAAGAAGAACTTCTTTATTGTGAGGGTGACCAAGCACTGGAATGAATTGCTGAGGAGCCTGTGTACTCTCCCTCCCTGGAGATATTAAAGAACCATCTGGAGAAAATCCTGTGCAATATTCTCCAGGATGACCTTGCTTGAGCTGGGAGGCTGGACCAGATGACCCACTGTGCTTCATTCCAACCTGGCCCAGTCTGTGGTTCTTTAATCTTGCATTTTTTCTATCAGAAAGTGAAAATTGTCTTGTATGCATGCTGGTTTGCATTGTATACATATATGCATATTTTTTTCTTTAAGTGGAGGGGATCCATAAGCAGGATGAATGGAATGTCTTTTCTGTCTTAAGAAACTGTGCATTAGACAACATGGTATTTGTAAAATAGGTAAAAATAACTATAAAAATGACAGTGTACTTGTTAAATAACAATGTTCAGTTATCAGTGGAAGTCAATATTGACATGAGGAAGACAGTGACATTTTCTTGTGTTTGTCTGACTATTTGATACCTTGTTTTTTCTAACATCTAAGCATATCATCACAACTTTTATTCTCAGGAAAGCAAGATGACATCAAAACAACAACAAAAAATTCAACTCTCAATTTTTATTAATGTAACAGTGTCTATGAACATGTACTATTTCATTATATTAATTAATGAATGCTGTTATATTAATCTTTAAGAAATTAGCTTTGTGCTAATACTAAAACACACAAAATCATGTTCATTCTCCCTCATCTTTTCAGAGCAGAAAGACTTTTTTTTTATTTCAGATTGTTTTTTACTGTTTTTCCTAAGCTTCTTTTCTGAGGCAGAGAGCCTGTTCTTCATTCCAGCAAGGTAGGCTTTTATAACTTTTGTGATTCTCCTTTTTTTTTCTAGATATACGTCACCTCAGTTCTTCCTTAAAAAGTTCTTTGTTATTCTAGAAAAGTTATTTTTAATTTAAACAAAATCAGACCTTACTAATGGTCTTAAGATTCATTTGAGTTTCACACAGTGGACAATTTTCACAAACTAGTTTAAGACTTAAATAGCAAACTGTGTTAAATATACTAATCCCACTGATGGCCACAGACTTTGTATATGCAACTTTATTTCATGCTTGTGAAAATTTTAGCTTTCATTCTTGTCCTGACTGCTTCACAGGAATGTATAAACAGGTAGATAAACAGAGATTTAATGTTCAAGCCACAACACCAGCAAATCCTCAGAAACAGAAGGGGAAGGAGAATCTAGGTTAATCAGTAGGATCATGTCTTAGGTTCTGATTGAGTAAACAAAAAAAGAGTTACTTACATCTAGGCCTATTAAAGAAAAGCTCATTCACATTAATTGGCTTGTCTGACTAAAACTTAGCTTAAAACGGAACATTTTAAAAATCACGTTATTGGTGTTTTATGGTGCTAGAAGAACAGCTTTTATAAACATAAGACTATATGCATAAATTCAGCAGGAAAACTTAAAAATGCAGAATTCAAATTTCAAAATATGTTTGTCTTCCATTGTCACAATAGTAGTCTAACAACAAGTGAAACCTTGTAAGATCATTTTGAAATTGTTCATAAAGGCATGATATGTTATACAAGACTTTCTACTGTGAATTGAAGACTTTCAAGAAATAATTTGCTTTCAGAGAGACCCTCAAACTGTAGCTTGCATGTTTTCTGGAGTTATCTTTGTTTCTGCAAGTGAGCAGGATGAGGGTTTAGTAATGTTGAGCATCACTAAGTGAGCACCAGAAAAAGAACTGAAGGACTAGCAAAATTGCACTCTCACTTAAAGATGGAAAGCATTTCACAGCAAGGATCCATATCTGAGCAAGGACTTGTATCTCATTTCCAGTTCTTATGCTGTGTTCATAGAACTCTATTCAAGCAAGTCCTGAAAATCGTAGACTAAGATGCCTAAATAAACATGAAAACTATCTTTGAGAAGTTGTAATTAGTTATATCCTACTTATGAAAGTAGTCATTCAGCTGAGTTACTAGAGAGAGAATAATTTAAAGAGAGATAGGACAATGAAAAAGAAATTTTAATGTGAAACAGCTTCCAGGTTTGGTTTTGATTTTTTGTCTTTTGTTGTTTTTTTTCTTTTTAATGAGGCTTGGAATATATAGAATGAAAACAATCAAGACAAATAATAACTAAAATTGTGCACCTATAATTTCATCTGTAACCTGCTACTTTTGATTAAAGGTAATAAATATTTCATTGTTAAGAGTACATGAATTTCCACATATTCTAACATAGAGCTACTGTTACTACATATGGATTGGGCTGTTTGTGAGAGTAGTAGCAAAAACTTACCAGCCTTTAAGAATAAAAAGGATTCAGTTATCAACAAGCAACAATCTTCAGCAGAAGACAGATCATTATTAAAAAAAAAAAAAAGCCAAAACCAAGCAAACCAAAAACTACCCAGAGTGATTAGAAAAGCTTAAAAAGCTAATAAAAGTTCATAATCCTGATCTGATGCAGATTGAATAGCATTAAGGAAGCTTTAAACCTCTTTCTTCTTCATAAAGAAATTGTTTGCACAGGAGGCTAAGGCGACTTAGCAAATAGGAGACTAAGGGGTCACTCTTTAACTCCAGCTGATCTTTAACCCCAGGTGATGGCTGATGGAATAAGACCCTGAATAGCAACTATCTTCCATCCCAAACCCCATCCTATACAGGAAAAACAGTCATGAAATATTTTGTTTGTTTGTTTTCTGCGGCAACATCACTTTTCAAGAAGCAGAACAAAGCTGCATTTTTTTTTCATAGTTATGAAATCACCTCCTACACACCATCCTCACCATCATCATCATGCAGCTTGCTGTAAATTTAAAACTTGAATATAAGTTTTGTTTCTAAAACTCTGAATTGTGAGGTGCTGACATTATTGGGTTTGTACACATCTTGATATTTAACAGTTTGTAAAAGATACCCGTGTCAGATTTAAGCAACACTGACAGGTGTTAAGCACTTGTGCCTGCCCCTTGCATGAAAATGAAGGGCTCTTATAGGATTATCGCAATAATGCAGATTTACACATGAGAAGGAAAAGAGACACATGAAAATATACACACTGAACAAAATATCCAGTAAAGAATATTACAGTAAAGAATATTCAGTGCTTAATCCAAAGGCAATGAAAATAAATAATACTGAAGAATTAAAACAATTCTGAATTGACACTGATGAATTATTAGAGTAATAACATTTTGTAGTATTTCCCCTAAATAACAGAAAGCAAAAAAGGAAGTCATCTGTTTTACCATTCCAAAGAATTAAATATTCTGGCTTTGTAATCTAGAGAACCTATTTCTATAAGGTATGAAATTTATAAAAGAGTGAGTTCTAAGTTTTTTAGATTACATTCGTTTTTGTAGTAATTTACTTAACACTTTCTACTACATTTCATGAAAACAGATATTCTTGACTTCCATTAGTTATATAGTTATATTTATATTAGTTATATAGTTATATAGTTATATTTATATTAGTTATATAAATAGAGAGAAAATAGTAAAAAGGAGTTCAATGTTATACTGCACTACAAACATTACTCTTAGAAAACACTGGGGAAAGGATTGAAATTCATTAAACTGCAGTCTTGTCTTCTACAAATGTTTTCATAATCAATTATATTGATCAGTTTGGACTCCAAATTTTAAATTAATAAAAAGTGTGTTGTGTGGGTTTTTTTTAGATTTTGTATTTCAAAATCTGAGCTTATTTTCTTTAGAAACATACAAAGCCCAGTTGAATCACATAATGTATATATAATTAAAAAGAAAAAGGGCAAAAAATAAAGAGGAAAAATGTAATCAGGATTCAAAATACGTCCAACATCACTTCTTGACGTTTACATTTCCAGTTATTCTGTCTGTAAACGGGAAATATGTACCAGAGCAATTCTTTTTGTGAACAGCTTCTCTCCAGCTCTGACAGCAAAGGACAGAGCTTGAGCTCCACAATATGACCAGGCATTTGGGTTAAAGGCCAGTGCTGCCTGCATTGTGCTCAGACACCACATGTACGCTCATACATGTGTAAGCCAATTTTCTAAGAACTCATCCCAGTGTATTTGCACTATACCAGGGATTTTGTCAGTCAGGGACATCTCCCTCTGTAAAAAAAGGTCAAGAACAGACCAATATATTATCAAGAGGCAGAGTTCAACCCTGTTCATTTCAGCATGGGTTCAAACAAATGTCTGAGAAATACAGCCTGCTATGAGGAAACAAGAGTTTATTGCATGAACAAGGACATTTGGTATGTAGTTTTCCCATTTAAAAGAGATTATTAAAGGATAAGTATATGCTATATATAGACTGTAAGATGCCCTTAACGTACCTTGGATAGAAAATCATTCAAATATGCCATGTTCATAGACTACTGAAAGAAATAATTAACTTATTTTAGCTAACAGATAAAAACAAATGCAAAGTACTCATATATGTCAATAATATTTGGTCCTGAACACTACCTAGCCATAACTTCTTCTAGTAAATATTCTATTAATTTTTACCATACCCTCCAAGTCTTTTGCCTTATATATACATGAAAGAAAACAAATTTTCTACTGTCAGTAACTAAATTTTACCAAAAACTCAATTATATAGTTAAACATCTTGTGGATTGTAGTGAGATTTTTTTCCTTCCTTTCATCTTCTACCCTTCACTGTTTTTATTATATGGACTGTAATAAATCAAAATTTTTTTATGCAATCTGGTTATATACATACACTATCTTATTCTAAATACAGGCATTCTAAGTACAGGGAAAAATCTCTCTGCATTTCTAGAATTCACTTTCTGATGCACATCTATTTTCTCTTGATAGCAAAGAAAAAAACCAAAACAACAACACCACCACTTCATAAGCAATATTTTAGAATAAAGAAGTTATAGACAGGAAGGGTTCCATCTCATCTACTACAGCTGCTCTTAGCAATGGTGTTATGAAAGTAAGACACTAGAGACCATGCTTTTTTCTAATCCATTTTTTACTGCATTTTCACCAGGGAGAAAGGAAATGAGACTCCAGGGAAGCTGACTACACGTGCTGGTGGTAAGACACAACCTACAAGATGTGGATCATTTGATATGTACAAAAAATAAATGACTGAAAGCAAACAATTTATGGTACAGCTCTACTTTTATCTATTTTAACATTCGACCATAAAATCCAATGCATCAAAAATTTACATGTCAAAATATCATGAATCACCAGAATAACATCAACACACAAAAAATCCAGCTCATTTTAGTTTATCAGTATTTCTTAAATAAACACGGTAACAGCTATGTACTACTGATGTCAATATACTCCCACTCTGCACAATTACAGACCATCAGAACAACTGTTCATCACTGACTGAACACTCTCAGTAATCATGAGCCTCCTCATATGCACAGACAAGGCCTCAAACAGCTAATGTCAAAGTAATCAGTCTTTATCCCTGACACAAACTCATCATACGTGTTGTGTCCTGAAAAATAGTCTTTAGGGAAATACAGGAGAAAATATTCTACAGGCCTATAACACAAGTACTTTGTAGCATCTCTTCAATTAAATTCTTTAATAAAAGCATAATTAGTGCCAGGTGCGTAGGAAAACCCTTAGATAGCAACTCCTCTGATCCTGCTAGGCAGGGCAAGATTTTTACAAGTAACCTAGCATCAGAATTTTGTTTCTGAAAATAAGATCATCAGCTATTTACTGCTCACAAAATTCTGGTAAAGGGATTATAAGCCTTGCAATTGTCATCATTTTCTCCAATATCTTACTGAAATCTTCTGGTTTCACTTCTACTATACTTGCAATTCAGTGACTGACTGCTGTGTGCAACACAGCCTTGACATTGATTACTAATACAGTATTGCAGCTACATCCCCATGGTAACTTGCTTTCAGATAATTTCTATAAGCCATATTTCTACCAACCACAGGAGATGTCCTATAATATCACAGTAATTCCTAAAATATGCAATATTTATTTAAAAAAAAAAAAAGCAAAACACGCCACGTATTGTTCCATTAAAATCCCACAAGCCTTCTAGCTTGTGTGATTTATCAATTTTCTCACTTTTTCAGTTCCGCCCTTCCTCTCTAGCAAACCAGTATTCATTACTCAGGAGCTGAAGTTAGCTTCCATCCAAAACCCGAGACAGCAGAGGAAGGTGTGCAATCCCTCAAAGGCAGAAGTATTGAAACTAAATTTTGTGGATGGAAAAAATTTGCAGCTAGATAAGACAGAGGATTTCTTTCAACACTCCGAAATGGTCAAATCTGTGGTCCACTTCCTCTGGTTTTCCTCTCATTTCCTGCCATCTCAATTCCATCTAGTTCACTTAATGGACAGAATACCCTTCATGTCTTTTAGCTGAATCAGTATTTCTCTGGCTATTGTGCTGCATATGACTTCCCAAGGAAATAAATGAGCGCCAGACATGGTACAAAAATGAGAGAGAAACATAGATGAGAGCCATAAATATACTAACAGTGAACAAGAAGATTGATTTGACTGGGTCTAATCTGCTTCCAAGGTACATCGACATTAAAAAAATGAAAATACTCTATGCTCTTTCCAGCTAGTCCTATTCCACTAAAACATGACACTGTTCTTTTTATTTCCCACACGCTGCTTGCTGCTGTAAAAGGATAAATATTTTGTGTATTCAAAAATATTCAGGGAGCAGTTTGTTCCACTGTCAGGGAGGTCTTATGGCATTCTCCTTCCCTGCACTTGTGTATAAACAAAATACACCAGAGTATATTAAAGCCATGTTCATATTTCCTCAGCTAACAGAAGTACAACCTAGTGCTATGAACTTCTGCCTCAGCTGCTGTAATATTTTCAATTGCAAGAAAAGCAAGAATTTAATTTTAAACTAATTTGTTCAATAATCAAATTTTTAATGTATTATAGACTAAGTGTAAGGTTTAAATATTTTTCTTGTATTACTATCCTCAAACAACAGTTTAAGTGCAGAATACACTCACAAATACGTTTAAATGCTTCTAAGGCCGAGCCTCACCGATTAGAGTTCATTAGGATAGCTCAGCTTCTCACATCCAAATCTATCCTGTAATATTCATTATTATATAGTGCTTTTTGCTACAGAGATAGTTTCTGCTGTGGAGAAACTGAAAGCAGTTAACACCTGCATTTTGAAATTGAAATTTTAATTTGACATGAATCAAAAAAGCATTAAAATTAACAGACAAGCATGCTGCAAACAAAGCTGACAGTCATTTTTAGTATATAGCAGAGCAGCGTTTTTAATAGCATGCAAATACTGTTGACAGGCATGTCTTTATTCAATTAGTTCCTAGTTTCCAAGGGCAGAGTAGTGTGCACACATCCAAACTGCATTTTCTAATTTTAGAGGCTTTGTATATTGAATATTTCAAACTACTTAGTATCCAAATCAATTTAACAGAATGCCACTTAAGGTACTTTTCAGTTTTGGCTTTCAATAATTTACATTGTATACCTCAACACTGCTCATGACCTGATCCATAATTACATCCAAGCAGATCTCTTGGCCTTCTTTTTGAAGTATTTCAGAGTAGTTACACTTATAGGTGTGCACATTTTTGTATGCCTCTCAGTATTATAAGTTTCGTGCCAATCCATCTGCATATCCTGTTTCCTTCTGTGGCTAAAATAGCAGGTAAAACTGGCACTTACTGTTCAATGGTTACAGGGCACTTCTCCACTCCTCCTTTTCCAAATGGTTTGCCAAATCAAACCTACTGCCTCCTTAGCTGCTGGGAAACAAAAACAAAAAACCCACACACACGTCAGAATTCAAGGAACTGAGGGAGAGGGCATTTTACTAAAAAAATCTCTTAGGGAAAGGAAAGAGCAGTGTAACAGTGGTATTAACACCAACTTTTTCTCATAACAGCTAACAAGAATGTGGACAAAAGATCCCTTCTCAGGAGAGCTGTGGTGGGACACAGTCAACATTTTTAGGCAAAAAGAACAAAAAAATACCAAAAAATTGTATTAAAAATATAAAAAAAGAAGCATAAGGCCAGCTTAATTGTTTGTCTTTTTAGCAAACTGTGAACTATCAATAACTCAACAATTAATTATATTTTTCTAATGCATTCTCCACTGGTCAACTGTATTAAAGGATTAGCCAAGGTTTGTCTACAACCATCAACCATATCAGTATCTTTTTTTTCATTTGCAAATGCAAATGTTTACATCTGGATACAAAATAAAGCTTCTTTGAAAACACTTTTGCTTTATTTTTTTTTATATAAAACCTGAAAATTTCCACTGGAGAAAATTCAAATAAAAAAAAAAGGCAATTGTAAGAAACATATTTTCTGAAGTACCTGAAAGCTGCTGATTGCTTAGCATTCCCCAGAGGTCTGAGTAAGCAATGCAGTGCAAACATTGGCTATTCAACAGAGTTATTAATAGCTGTGATTCTAGAACAAATAAATTGTGCTGGTATTATTCCTATAACACTAGTGTGATGCAGGACCTACAATTTACAGTAAGCCTCATTTACAAAACACCAGATAGCATCTTAAAAAATTAAAGTTTAAAGAGTCATTTCAAACATAATATATATTAGACATGCCACTGCGTTGAGCACAATTCTGTTTCACGAGGTATGTAAAATGCATCATGACTAAAACATGAAATAGGAACAATTTGCTTTCTAAAAGTCAGTATCATTCTCACACTTGTCAAGACCACACCAGCTACAAAATGTTTTTCTATTCACAGCAGCTGGTGGCAATACTGACAGACAACATGAAGACCCCTTCATGTGTTGCACTGCACAATCACTCCTTACACACTGCAAAGAGACAGCCTCTGTACTGCATAGGTGGAAATGTATTAAAAAATGTATTAAAATATGTATTTTTGAACAGAAACCTGCCCTGCATGAAAATGGCTATTATTTCCATATTATAAGCAGAAAAATGAGGCATGCCCAGTTTCATGGGGTAAAATCTAAATGCAAGCAGCAGTCAGATAAAATGAGATCTGAACCTCTACTCACTCTGCTTGAGTAACTTTACACAGGATAGAAACACAGATGAGCTGCTATCAACATCATATCCTTGCAAAGCTACAATTAAATTTTTATCAAGAAAATAATTTTTAATTTATTTTTTATTGACAGTAATACTTTTTTCAACTTTCTGTTATTCACATTTGTATTCTTGCACTGCAGGAAACCTGAATTTAGAGATGAGAGATCCTGTAAAAAAAAAAAAAAAAGCCTCTTTTCTGAAGATAGAGTACTTAATCAAGTGCTTAATTAATTTGCCTTCCTCACCTATTTCAATTTAATGTCATAATTCTCATCTCCAGAATGACACCTGCCAGTACAGGTGTTTTACTTGGCATTTCTGTGTGTGCTCCTGCAAAGTGAAAACAGAGTTGGAGTCGGGACAAAATGGAGGGGCACAAACCAGGATATTATTTGAGTTGTTCCATGCTCTGATTCCCAAGGCTAATCCAGGGAAAATAAAATATTATTGCTACAATATTTTAGAAGAGGCCTGGGAAAAAAGTCAAGGAATAGAAAGGGTGAAATACTTTCGTATCTTTTTTATCAGAACTCCTAAAGAGAAAAAGGCGAAGGAAGTTGCAAATCACCAACAGAAAAACAGAAGAGGCAAAGTAAGGCCATGGGGTTACTGACCAGTTTTGCCATTAGATCACAGGGAAAAGCACAAGTGAGATATGCTGCAAGACTCCTGTCTTCTACTGTAGATAACATTGGGTGATTATAAGAAAGGTGGTGACAAATCTTTTACTAGGGCCTGTTGATATCAAAAACGGGATGGTGATTTTAAACTAAAAGAAGGTAAATTTAGACTGGATGCAAGGAAGAAGCTTTTTACATTGATGTGGTGAAACACTGGAACAGGTTGTTCAGAGAGGTTGTGGACGCCCTACCTCTGGAAACATTCAAGGTCAGGTTGGATGGGACTAGTAAAAAAAAGCATGCCCATTCCATCAGTTAATGTAGCTATGCTTATTTCAATCATATAGAGAAACATTCACCTTCTCACAGTGACAGCAAGAGGTATGAGTTTATAACTTTGTTTACAAACAGTAGGGTAATTCTTGAAGGTTTTTTGGGTTCAGGTCAGTGATTTATCTGTTTGTTCTAAAATGAGAATGGGCTCCACAATTTCTACGAAACACTATTGCAGCATCAAGCATCATCTGTCTAGTTTTTAGAACAATCCACTAACTTTGCTTATTTCTCTCTGGTCTCCAGCTTGCCTTCCTCATCCTGCCTCCTTTCTTTGTTGTGTAAGAGTTTACTGATGTTACTGATATACTTACTAATCAAGACTAGACACTTGCCTTCCAGAAATGGCTTAGCTTTACCAGTGTATATTTTATTCTTGGGCAGAAATAAAAATCTTATTAAATTATTTCAGATACCAATTACTTTATTTGAAAACATCCATGTGTCGCATCTCTTAAAAGATGCTAAATGCTCTGTACTCCTACAGATGTCTTTCATAATCTTGCAATTTGTGTAATTCTTAATGAAGAATAAAGTTAGTGTGAACTGTCCATCTGCTTTGTATCATTATTAATATTTTCTCAATTGTTCTGTTGAAAATTACAGTGTAGCATCACAAATCCAGTTACAATACCCCTAATTATAATCTCTGCTGACAGAATGATCCAAAATGATCCTCTGGAAGTCTAAAATGTTTATAAAATTTGGGCACAGGAGAAAGGAAAACAGTTTAACTAACATATATTTTCAGTGCTTGCTGAGGAAAGACTGGTTATATATTCATCAGTCCTGCTAGTGACTGACAAAAGTAACTTTTAGGAAACAACTTCTGGGAACCAAATTTAACTGCTGAAATGTTGTTTCTGAAAAGGTTATTTAGATTATTTCTTAAGTCATGTCTCCCATGACATGACTTAAGAAATACAGAAGTTATTGTTACTAGGGAGAAACAAACACTGTATGTGCTTATTCCTTTCACTTATGATTAAATAAAAAAACAAGTGTCTGAAACAATTCAGTACAGCTTTTGACCAAGTGCTGGATAAAATAGGGTGCAATCAAAGCCTTGACTTGAACTGTGAGAGGCTTCATTCCTTGAGTGGCTTCAGTAATTGCAGCGGGCTTACTGGAGAAACAGGCTAAAGCTCATTGTACAGAGCAAAACACACAGCACTAAATTTTGTGGTCTGCTACACACCCCTGAGCAGAGCAAGGAGTTATATTTAACTCATATTCCAGTTGTGCCAAAAAAAAAAAGCTCCTGGCAGATTAAGAAAAGAAGTAAAGTTCAACACTACATTCTGTGTCTTGAAGAAAATACAAGATACAGATAACAATTTAAAATAATATGACATATATTATCAAGTAAGTTTGAAGTGAGCAAGACAAGGTTTTTCATTTTTCTCTAATTCTTGCCTGAGATACAGCAGAGTAAGATCACTAAGATCATTTTCCTTTAGCAGAGCTTAAGGTTGGAAGCTTTCAGGTCTCTGTTAGGTGCTTACATCCCCCAGTGTGATGTTCTTGTTTCTATACTTAGCTGGAATCCCACTGAGCAAATGGATTGCATGTGCAAGTGCGGAACAAAGTCAGGCTTTTAGTGTGACAACTTTTCTCCCTCCACTGGCTGGGAGAAAGGAAAAAAGATTTGAAGTATAAAAGAATAACTATAAATCATTTCAGGGAATATATTTACCATGCAAATGTGCAGCAGGTTTTAGAAAGCCATTATCTAAGGGTTACATATAATCAACATTAACTATACGCTTTCAACACATAAAACCATTAAATTTCAAGTACAGGAAATAAGCAAGTCACTTACAAGCTAAGTAAATCACTTAACTCTCTTTTCAGTGTAGTTTAGTCACTGTGAGAACAGAACAAATAAAATTAGCTACCATCTGACATCAGTATTTTTAAATTCTCAGAGCAAGGGAAAAAACCAAAGTACATTGATGTAAAGTAACCTCTGAAACCTCCAGGCTGTTTTTGCATTCCATGCACAGAAATATTTAAACCCAATGGTACTTTGGTGCCTTATGCTATGACACTGAGACATGAACACATGGCATAGGCAGACTTCTAACTCCATGGATATAACACCCACATGGCCTGGAAAACCTGTGATTTACAACACTCTAATAGAAATTCAGGCAATGGTCTACAAAAACTTTCTACGAAATGACTCAAACCAAACAAATTTCTGATTAAGTATTTTTCCTTGAGGCAAATATGACTTCTGCAGCTCTGTCTTTTTTGGAAAACTAGTCTTCAGGAATCATAGGCCTCTTTTTCCAATGGTAAAGTCTGGAGTAAGGAAGACATTGGTGGAAGAGAACCATATTAGGGAAATTTTAAATAATCTGAACATACATAAACCCATGAAGTCTGATAGAAAGCACCCCCAACTATGGTGGGAACTGACTGATGTTATTGTGTAGCAACCCGAAGAGGTTCTTGAAGACTGAAAGTAAGCAAATATCACTCCAAAATTCAAGAGGGACGAGGGGAGAGATCCAGGAATCCACAGGCTGATCAACCTCACTTCCACCACTGGGACGGAGCATCTAATACTGGAAAATATTTCCAGAAACATGAAAGACAAAAAATTATCTGGAGCAGTCAGCTGGATTTATGAAGTGGAAATTGTGGTTAACCATCCTGATTCCCTTCAATAAATGAGGAGACCAGCTTGGTGGCTGAGGGGGGAGCAGTGGGTGTTGATTACTTCATCCTCATCAGGGAGGCTTTTGACACTGCTGTAACATCTTCACAGACAAGCAGATGAAGTATGGGTTATGTAAGTGCAGTGAGGTGGATTGAAACCTGGCTGATGGGCCAGGCAGAGAGGGTTGTGGTGAGCAGCACAAAGTCCAGCTGGAAGCCAGTGCTGTACCCCAGGTGCCACAGCACTATTTAGATCTTCATAAATGACCTGAAAAATGGGACATAGTCCACTCTTCTGGAGATTGCAGATGATATAAAACCAGTGGTGGGTGTGGGGAGCCGAGATGAACCAGATGGTTGTACTGCCACTCAGTAGGATGTCAACAGGCAGGAGAAATTGATAGAGAGCAATGCCAGGAATTTCAGCAAGAAAAAACACCAAGTCCTGCAACTGGGGAGGAATATGTTCACACAAATGACAGATCATTCACAGAAGAAAAATATTTAATGCCCAATTCCCTTAGGTTGGTGTATAGAAGTATGGTATATGCTATAAATATGCTAGATCGTCTCTTGTACAGTCAACTGTTATGCTTGAATTCAAACACAGGAAAGTAATCTTGGTTTCTGCTGTTCTATGAGGGTTTTTTTGTCACATATTGAAAGTTTTCAAGTGACCAAAATCCCTCTGGCAATGAATGCTAATGAATATAATGATTCATGTAATGACATGACTTAGCTTTACCCTTCAAGAGCCAGTGCTGCTCTGTCTACAGACCAAACATATGCATTCTCCTGATACAGAAATTGTAAACTAAATGTGCAGCCTTGCAGGGAATGCCAGGGACTTATCCACAGGTAAAATCTTCTATATAGCTCTGATGATGCAAAGCCTTAGTGAAAAATAGACTATATGGCTGAACTGAATGATTTCTCTATATCATAGATTTTAAACCTTCAAGAAAATATTGTACCAAGAAAGGGATTGGTGAACAGTTCTGATATTAAGAGTACAGTTAGACAGTAATTCAATCAAAATGCTTCAGTTTCTCTGTGTAAGTTCTTCAGAATTAGACACCTAGCATGGTTCAGGCAGGCATTTTCAGCAGTATTGCCAATAAATAAGCAAAACTGGTAATTTCTTCATCAACTTTTTTGCACATTTTCATATATCATGAACACTTGTTGCTGTTTCTTGTGCTCTTGTGCTGTTAGTTTACTTTCACATTATATGTAGATAGAGATGATCTTAGCACATAATACATCTGATCCCAATTAAATATCATTCAGTTATTCTACAGAGATCTTTGCAACACACAGTTTTAAAGTACAGATTATAAAGTGTTAACTTATATGCAAAGAAATGTAAGAGGCCACCGAGTGTGCTTTGTAAATTACCTTACAAAACCTTTTGAGCAAGTGTAATTTGATGTTTAATACAAACAGAAATAGTGTAAGATTGCCTGCCATTTTGACATCATATATATAATTCAGCTCAAGGAGTGAGGAACAAACAATTTGATGCAAGGCTTGTGCAGCCAGGATAACTGCAATGCCTCTCACCTTAGCCTAATAAACTATGTGGTCTAGACTGTTTTGAATGCTATAGACAGATGCAAGCACTTGAATTTAACCTTAAGTTTGCTTTAGTTGGGTTTGATGAGTGGCAACTGAGTAACAGTAGCTTTAATGTGTCTAAAGTCTATGAACTGGGTCCTGGAACAGCCTAGCAAGAACTCCAGACACAGATTTCTTCCTCCTTCTCTGGGGCTGCAGTGAGGAGGATGGGTAAGGAAGGTTGATACTACAGGCCCAATGGAAACAGAAGCACCTCCTGGTGACTGCTCTTGACCTTGAGGAATCTCTGGGACACAGTAAGATTTTCTGGTAAACACTTCAGCCTCTACCTTTATAGAAGTATTACTGTAATAGATTTTACATTGAGGTTTGACATCTAGATGCTTTAGAGCAAATAATGGAATTATAAATGGCAGTAAAGTTTCAAATCGGCTGCAAATATTATTCTTTTACACTAATCTCTACTTTCCCTAAAACAGGATTTACATCAAAGAATTCAGAAAAAGGTAAGCAAAAACTTATTAATGAACATAGTCAAAGCTGGCTTTCTAAACTAATTTCAATCTCAAATGCACAATTGTTCTGTTGACGGAAGCATTTCTACAAAAAATGTCAATCTGATAGACAAAAATTAAATATTATAATTTTATATTAAATATTATAATAATTTAAAATATTATAATATTTTAAATATTATAATTTTTTTAAAGAAAAAATCTTTTAAAAATGTTCTTCAGTGGTGTAAAGTTTTCAAAGATCTTTGTGTAAATCCACAAACCATATACTTACAATCTCAAAGTTCTTAAATCCTACTTTTACAAGTGCTGTGATGCAGAAAGAAAGGACTACTCATATCAATTCAGGCTTGAATAATTAGGGGACAGGCTCTAAAATAATTCAAGATTATTTTAATAAAGATCGCTTAGATAATAACTAAATAACATTATATAAGGTAGAGCTAAAAAATGCTTTCCTGTTGCTAGAAAAGACCATCTGCAAGGATAATTAACTCACAAGGGTGGCTAACTGGGATAGTTAACTAAACACAATTATTCATTAAAGAGGTTAAGTTCTTTTAGTCCTGCTTTCTTATTTTTCCTTATTATTTTATATTGTTGCACATTTTTCCACCAAACAGTAATCTTCATTAATTTTCCAGTGTTTTCCATGCAGTCCTAAAATCACATGAAAAATAAAGATCTGCAAGGAAGATAATTCAGTGACTTGACATGGTGCTCTTCAATGGCACTCACCATCCTAATCTTGAGGATGTGGAAATAGCTATTGTTTTTGTGTTAGGAAACTGCCATTTCAAACAACAGATGAGTTTCCTTGTATATTCACTGTATTGCTTCCCTTTTCTTTGCTACAGTTATGACACAACCTGTTCCTATTTAAACAGTGTGCAAGTCAGATGGAGGAACCTGGTAATGAGTTTTCTTTTCAGCTGAACACAGAGTTGCAGTTGGGATGCAAACAAGATATTGGTTTGAATGCACACCTTGGAAGTTAACCTACCCTCCCTCCTAGTGTATATTCTAACACAGAGACAGCCCTCAAAAAAAGCAAATGCTTTTGCTCAAACAGTTTCACAAATAAGGAACTTTAGACATTATGTCCATAATTTATGATCAAAAAGAAGGGACAAAATGTTGACGAAAGACTTGAATAGCCAGTAACAAAATATGCTGGGGAAAAAAAAAAGAGAAAAAAGAAAATAGTTCCTTTTTTCAATACAACTTCTGTGGTGCTTAGAAGAGAGATATCTGCATAGGTACCCCAAATAACCAAAACCAAAACAAAACAAACCAAAAAAAACCCCAACAAAACACTACCCTGCAAAATGTATTCATTTACCTCTGTATTATGTACCAATTCACAATTGTTTAGTTGATTTTTAAGTTAACAGGCAGGGACTGCCATTCCTCTCTTGAGTATTTTAACTCCATCAACAATTTACCCCCAAGCCTGAAAAAAATAAAACACACAAAGCTTGCTCCAGCTTCTCTTGCTGTTTGGGTCTCTCCATAAAGTGATTCTCCATCACTGAAAATCATCATATATTCTAATGTCAGGTCCCAGAGCCTTATAGCTCAACACAGTAAAAAAATTTCAATCTTAATATCCCTCATAGGGCAGATTCTAAAGGCATTCCCTGTTTCTACCAAAAATTTAATTCTCTCTGATCCAGAAAACCATTCCTTGCCCTCAGCTTACATCCTTGTCAGAGCCGGACATTCCCATCTCTCAGTATAACTCAAAGATAAATGCCCTTGAATTGTACAGCCAAGTTTTTGCATCTGTGACTGAAATTGTTCAGGAAAAGATTTTGACATTCTTTTGCAAAAGCCAGAGAGGCTGCTGGTTCACACAGCATGAAGCTGACTTGAGCTCAATGAGAAAATCGCCTGCCAATTTCAAAATCTTCCCAACCATCAACTAACTCCTCACTCCACCCTCAATGATTACTGCAAAGTAGTTGAGTCAATCAATCAAGTTTACCATTTTGTAAGAAGTTATTAGAGGATTCTCAGGTACACTACACCCTGACTATCATGTCTGAAAGTCATTAGCCCGCAATTTTTTGAGCAAAATAGTGCAAACTGAAAATTGCAGAATACATAATAAAACTGTAAAAAAATAATTATCACATGCTTCTTGATGTTAGAATAGCCCTTCAATATGTATAATTTTAAGACTATTTCTTGTTTCATCTATCTTTAAATTATATTCATTCCACGGAGGGCATGTTCTTAGAAAATTTCCATTCACTTATGGAACTAAATTTCATTGGCTTCACAGTATTTATTTCCTCCCAACTCTATCATTACTTTCATGTAACTGTCAGCTGGATATGCTCAAATATGTAATTTTAGGCTGTACTATAAAGAAATCTGTAAATAGGACATCTTCCCAGCAGATTTTTTAACTGACAGCTAATGGGAAGTAAAATTATAGCTACAGTCTGATCCTCTGTCCTGCACAAAGTCTTACAATAAATCTCACAGTAAGGTCACCTCCCTCAGTCCATCTCAAGGTAGAAAACAACAACACCACAGCCATTAATGTGTCCCCGGCTATAATTTTGACAGTCAAGCCTCTAAGGTTTATCAAGATGCTGTTGAAGTTGCAGTTAACAACACATAAAAATTTGTATCTCCTCTACTTCAGTATCAAGAATTATCAATAAATTTCTATAAATACTTCTTTCTTTTAATTGGCATAAATAATGCTTATACTCCTTTACTGACATAATATAAATACATACGTGTACTTCACGCACATTGAAAGAAATTAAGTTTTATCTACAAAATTGTTAAAGGCTGGACACTAAGTACAGTACAATCATTAGAGTTAAAGAGAAACAAAAACTGTTTTGTTCTTCATAGAGAAATAAACCTCTGGCTATTATTTATGTATTTCCTTAGAGCCCAGAATTCCTGGCAAATTAGCAGCACTGGAATATTTTGTCCAGATAAGAGTATATTACTCAGTTCACTGGATTAAAAAAAAACCACAACAAACCAAACCAACAAAAAAACCTTAATGCCTCTGTTAAAATCCATGTCAGCCTTAATTACTACTGGGAGTTTATTTATTTATATCCTCAGATATTCAGATATTTTACTAGAAAGAAAATTTACTGCTAGAAAAATTAGTGACTAAGAATGCTTACTGGAAATTCATTTTCAAGTTAACCAGAAATATTTTTGTTATTTCTTTCTGTTTAAATTGTGCAGTGAAATGACAAAATGATATTAAAGTCCTGGGTCTACTTCCAATAAAGTCATAATTTTTTTTAATAAGAATGGAGGAAATGGTTTTCACTTAATGATGTTCTGATGTAACAAAAATATTTGTCATACAAAATGCTGTATTGATCTTTTAGCAACTGTGAAAAATCGAAATATGGTCAAAACCCGAGCACTGTATGATTAGTTTTCATTCCATTAATTTGTGGACCCATCATAAATAATTAGCAAATATTGAATTTTTTTGACAGTAGAGTGCAATTCAGATAAAGTCAGAAGCATCTTCAGTGTTTATCTTGATAGTTCTGCATACAGCATTTTTCTGAAAAAGTGAAGGTAAAAGTCAGGAGCTCCTAACAAGAGCTTTTCCATACCTCTTCTGTTAAAAACAAAGTGGCAGTGCTGCACTTCAGTTTCTATCTGGTTTCTCAGAAATACAGTACAGTTTCACATTCAAACAATAAAGCAAACTTTAAGATTAAAAGTTAGGTAGTTTAAATATTTATTTTATATTCATGACACTTTGCTTTGGGTTGTGTTTTTTTTACAGTCAATCTTATTTTAAGCAGTGTCCAAAGAGCAGTAGAGTTATGTAGTCTCATGGGACCTCTTTTCAAAGTAAGGACAAGGAGATCAGGTTATTCAGGTACTTGTCCAGTCAAGTTTAGCATATCTTTAATGTGGAGATTATACCACACTAGGAATCCCATTCCACTATTTGACTGTTCTCATTATATTTATGTTTTTTCTGACCAAAATTTCTCATGCACCAGCTGTACCCATTGTATTTTGCTATTTTGTCATGCACCATTAAGAATCTATCTCCATCTTTGTACACTTCTCTGTAATTTAGTATCTGAAGAGAGCAATAAGACCCTCCCTGCAGCTTATCTTCTTAGGACTGTACAAACCCAGCTCTCTTAACCTCTTCTCATTCATTCTGTACTCCAGTCACCCCCACCATCTCAGTAGCTTCTTCAGTTTGCTCCAAGACATCAATGTATTTTATGTAAATGGGGTGCTCAAACCACACACAGTACTCCAGATGCAGTCCCACAAGTGCTTAATGGAGGTAGAGGTTTACTCCCCTCAGCCTACTGGCTTCTTTCTTACTAATATTCTGCAGAATGCAATTGTCTTCTTTTCTTGGCTTTCTTTACCAAGACCTGCCCATGACCTTCTCTGCAAAGATGTTTTCTGCCCTGCTGGCACTAAGCCCATACTGCTGCATGGCAGATTATTCTAACCCAGATCCAAGACTCAGCATTCACCTTTGTTGAAATTCATGAACTTTTTGCCAGCTTGACCTTTTTCATGTCCTTTGTCATTAAATCCTCTGCCCCACTGCGCAATGGGCCCAATTTTTCTAGGCTGCCTTTTGCTGCCAATGTAGTCACAAAAGTCAGTCTTGTTTCTTTTATAGTTCTTGATCCAACTTAGCTGCTGCTTTCCTAAACTCACCTCTATACGCTTGGGCGACACATCTGTTGGAAATAACCAGGAGCCCATCCCAGATTCTACCTTCTGTGTACATTCTAGTTTTGCTCATCTTCAGTCAAGATTCTGCTGTTCACCCCTATAGGTCTTCTGCAATACCTGTGTGGCTTCTTTCTGCATGCTGGCATAGACCACTCTAACTGATGACATTGTCTTTAAAAGGTCAATCAGCTCCCCATGGTGCTTCTGTTCTCCAGTTCAGACTCTTACAGGATCCTGCCAAGAAGATTCCTGAACAAGCCAAAGGTGTTTCTCCCCAAGTCCATGTAATTCTATTTGCCTTGGTAATTTTGGTTTTTTTAGAATTTTAAACTTTGAAATCTTGTGGTCACTGCAATTAAGGACCCTTCCTATCTTTAAATGGCTTGCACTCTGTCATGCTATGTTTCCCTTCTAGCAGATACCAAATTTGGTAAGATTTTCCATTATTTTCCTAGTCACGGGAGTTCCTTAAGCTGGTCAGAGAATTTATCTACTCTCTCCTTTTGGGCATGTGGTTTGTCACAGATGCCTTCCACTACGTAACCAAGGCTGGTCTGTCCCATGACCATTACCGATGCCATGGCACAGCTCTTTACTGGCTTGTGACTGCACCAAGATGAAGCTCTGTGCAATCAAGCCACTCCTTAGCACAGATATTACTGCTACTGCTAACATAAAATGTCACAGTGCTCATTCATTATGAAAGGAACTATTTCTGCACTAATTAACTTGCCTGAACCTCAAAGACTGTTCTAGCTTCCAAACACTTCTGCAATTGAAACAATTCATTTTAATTCTACAACTCTATGGGAATAGAAACCTCAGGTGCTGAGTTTTTTCTTTCTTTTTGATCCACAGCTGAAATACCATGAAATCACATAGATCTTTTTCTTGTCTCTCAGTGGTTAAAAACATCAAAACTTTTAAACCTATTTCACATAGAATATGACAGGTAAAATTTTACTCAGAGGTGTCATATGGTTAAACACAAGTGACATTTGTATCTGCTTCTATGTATGACTAAAAGATACAGAGCCATTCATTTAATCTAAACTGGTTTGTTAAATCCTACCAGGTACATCACTTACCTAAACCATCTGTCTTTTTAAAATTTGTTATACCCCTTTATTTTATTTTATTCACTCAACCCCCTCAAGTGGCAGGCAGATGGGCAGCTAGAGAAATAAAAAGGATGATGGAGGTTTAGTTTTGGTGGTTTTCTTTTTTTTCAAATAAAATATTTTTCAGTATAAATATAATTGGGATGAAAAATTTGGATTTGTATAACACACGGGAATAAATAAAAGGCAATGTAAATGGCAATAAATAAATGCCCCTCTGTATCTTTATACTGTCTCATACACTGCATGTGCAGATATTCTCCCATGAGAAGTGCACATAGATACTTTTTTCCAGCTTCTCTTTCATTCCCTTTTGCACAGTAATTTAAAAATACTGATGCCTTTTGAATAGAAATATGGATTATCAAGATGGTTACTTTGGATGCCTGAATGTTTTTGTAACTCTTACAGAAGCTAAGCTAACCCAGAGCACTAAATTATCAGAGGTCAGCTTTGGGAGCAAAAAAAAAAAAAAAAAGACGACTACTTTTAATTTGGTTTCCGAGTCTGGAAAGTACAATGAAATAATGCTTTAGATCTTTCTTGCATGCTAAAGGAAATATCCTCTTGCTGTTATTTTTAAATTTAAGCTAGAATTCTAAAATAAATTTTTTGTTGCCAGAAACTGGAGCTTAAGAAAGCACACATAACAGGGGAAGGAAGCATTGATGGAATGTTTTTCTCTCATGCTTTCAGGAGCTGACTAGCCTATAGGC
Organism: Agelaius tricolor; assembly: GCF_023055355.1. Taxonomy (NCBI): domain Eukaryota; kingdom Metazoa; phylum Chordata; class Aves; order Passeriformes; family Icteridae; genus Agelaius; species Agelaius tricolor. The sequence goes on along the minus strand of NW_027269262.1, from coordinate 19,542,046 downwards.
CAACTGATTCTTCCAGAAATGATATTTTAAAATAAAAAATAAGAGGAACAGAGTGACAAAAGTGAAAAAATGTTTATAAAAAATGTATAAACATATTAGTTCCTCTTTTATTCTCAGGGTTGCCCCATATTTAATTTGCTGTTCATTCACCTGTGCAGCCTGGAACACATAGTCTCAGTCTTTGCTGTTTGCTTTCATTCTTTCTTGGATGACCAAGACCCCCTGCATATGGATCTGCAGCTTGCTGCCATATAAATATTTGGTCTGTGGACTGGACTTTGCAGCTGGGCTAAAGAGATAGTGACCATGGCCACAGTTTTAACTGCACCCAAAATACATGTTTAGAACAGACAAGTCTACTCTGAACTCTAAATCCAGAATTGGTGAACCCCACTAAGATCCTCCCTGGGGTTCTGCAGCATCTTCAGAGGCATGGTTAGTGGATAAGAAGCATGAAGATCACATTTGAGGAAGCTGGATTGATTCAGCTCAAAAATGTTAACTAGGGAGAGAAGGATCATTACAAGTTAGCTCAAATAAAGCTAGAACTGTAACCAAGGATGAAAGAAAAAATTATTTTGCATGCTCTTCAGTGCACTTTTTTACTGTATCTGCCAAAGACATAGCCATAAGCAAATCACCTCACAGTCACTTTTGAGTCCACTAGTCTTTTGATAGTCTTATTTATAATGAACATAACTTGCATGGCTTTAAATGTTCAGTAGAAAGCAGTGCACAATAATAAGCTCACAGAAGAAAATAAAATTATCTCGCATATACATTACTTGATGAAATACATTGACTTTTTCAAATAATAAGAAAGCTCATCAAATGTGAGATGCAAAGTGTAGCAACCATGCAGAGAGGTCAAATTATGTAGGTTTAGCCTTCTGTGTGTTTGCTTCTTTGGACTCACTCTAAATTACAGAAATAAAAATTAATAATTTATTGTACCTATACAGGAATACAAATTCTCATTCAGCTAAGCTAGCACACACTTCTTGTGGTTTGCTTTATTTTGAAAACGTTTATAAAATATTAACAAAGGCATCAAAATAAAATTTAAAAAAAAAACAGTGTTATTTTTAGGTCTTTGATATACTCACTTGAACACTCCACAATAAGTAAAGGGTAATGCTAACCATGTTTTCCCTACTTAGAAAAGATCCACGGTGACTTGGGCATAATCACATCCATACGAGTAAGAAAATTTTCTCTTGTTCTTAAGGCTCACCATTAAGGCAAATTTTAGAAACAACAGTGTTCATTTGTCCTTCTTTAAGGACAAATTTCACAATCTGCTGCTGCCATAATTCCTGAAACAAGGTATATGTAAAACAAAAAAATTCCTTCAAGAGATAAATGATATTTTTCTTTGCTTTAACTTTAGATTTTCCCTAGACTGTATCCCGTAACAGAAATAAATATTTGTTTTGTCATCATAATATCTCTTTAACATCTAAGTCTGCATAACAGCAAAGTAAATAGTCATGTTGCAGGACAACACCTGAAAATACAACAGCACACAAGATTCTGTTCATGTATTAAATCTAGCTCACAAAACGAGTTCAAGACAAAAATATCCTCCATCAGAGAATCCATCCCCTCTCTGCAGCTTTTCTTATGTGCATTCATCATATATGACTTTAATTTGGGTGACAGCTGCTGTGAAATGAGGTTATTAGAGAAATATTCTCAGAAGTGATGCTACTTGCTGAGAGAAAACAGAGTGGTATTTTGCTTATTTGGACAAAGCAAAGTATCTTGTGTGTGTAATACTAATCCACCAAAGTTACAAAACATAGATATAAATAACTATTTGTTTGGATTAATGTTAATAACTTAAATAGGCTGAAAGAGTCCTTCAGATTTGGCTGTACAGAACAGAGAATACTGAATCAAGCTAAAATTGGAATCTCTCTATGTACAACAGCACCTGTCTCTTTGTTGTCCACACACATATTAGTGGAAAACAAGGAAATGGGAAAAGGTCACAAGAGAAGGAAATAGTGTACATTTTTTAATAAGCCACTTATTTATATCTGAACATGCACAAGTTTCTATTCATCTATGGGTATCCATTATATATTCTACATCAATTTTATTCAGGTTTTGCCTTCAGACTGTATTTATATTCCTGAATATAAATAGCTTTTCTGTACCTTAGAGTACTATTCTCAGTGGTCTCTCTCCCATTTCTTCCATTCAAATAGAGCAAAAAATATAGGGGCACTCTGCATTTGAATTGGAGGGCTCAGTTACGGGAATATGTAATTGAATTAAAGATACACTTTTTACACTTAATTCTGATAAAGTTGGGACTGAAGCAGTGCATTTCATCCATAGTGAACCCTGCTGCACTTTTGGCAACAGAAAGTTCAGGACGGGGTTCATCCTGCTTCCTCAGGGAGTTGGGTCTTAAAACCAGAATCATGGATCAAAAGGGGTTCCTTCCACTGAGATCCACCTCAGGTCATTTAAAACCTGTCCATTGTTAGTCATTTCAGGAAGCTGAATGAGCAACACAGATCCTTAGCCTGCTTCAGCAGTGACCCTTTCTATGAGGGTGTGGGAGTCACTACTACAAAGGCCGCAGAGTGTGAGCAGACTGAAGCACAGACCTCTTTAGTGCAGAGAAGACTTTTCCAATGTTCTTTTCTCTCTGAAAACAAAGCCAGCTGTTTTCACACTGGCTTAAAAACAGAATGGCCTTTGAAATAGTTTATTATTACTGCAACTTTACCTTTTTTTTCTTTTTTTTCCTCCTGTGACAATATTTTAAGGGAATTAAAAAATTAGAACCCCTTTTATACATGTATACATCAAGGTCCAGTAGAAAAAGGTCTTTCTTCTCCTCAGGCCATTGAAGCGAACTCTTCATGTGTGAAACGCAAATGGAATCAACAAATTCAAGCATAGGATCAGTAAGTATCTGACATTGTCCTTATGAAAAAAGGATCAATATAAATCACATTCTATAAAAACATCTTTGATGATTTTGTGGGGTGAAGGTTTTGGGTTTTTTGATTTTTGCTTCTTTAAGTATCAAATCTAAAATACAATGAGATAATCACACAGGCAGCAACTAATCCTTCAGCTTTCCCTGTTTACAAATATGCATTCCAGTTTGTCTTTTTACGTGTGTTAGACATGTAAAAAGTAGCAGAGAGAAGAATGGAAAATGGTAATAAATAAGGGTCTGTGAAAATCACATTTCTACACAACATCAATAAGCCTCTTAATGCCTCAATGTCAGAGAATCACAGAGTGGGTTGGGTTGGAAGGTACCACAGTGGTCATCTGGTCCAACCCCACTGCTCAAGCAGGGTCATCCTAGAGCACATGGCACAGGATTGTGTTCAGACAGTTCTTGAATATCTCCATAACTTCCATAGTTTCTTGGATGGAATTATGGAACTGCAAACTCTGAACAATCAATTAAGTCAATATAGGGTAAATAGAATTCCAGTGATGGGGCTGCCAAAAGAGAAAAGCATTTCTTTAATGAAGGGGAACAGCAATCACAGACAGTCTGAGGTGACAGCTGTGGTTTTGATGCCTATAATACAGGGGGAAAAAGGTTGTTTTGGGCCAATTAGTTTACAGGGTATTTGTATGCCTAATCATTGTGATTGGTATAATTTAGGAAGCATCTTCTTTCATCTTTTTTCTATATAGCCTGTAACTCCAAAGAACTCGAGAAATTTTTCTATGAATATTATAATAAACATGCTGTAAAAAGAGAAAAAATCTATTAATTTGAATTTTATGAGCTGGTGGAGAAAACCAGGAGTAAATGCTTGTCATGTTGTAATCAGTTTTATTGGTATGATTGACTTCTGTAACATTAACTTAACATCCCTGTTTCTTGCAGGTTTTGTTGTCTTCCTCCCTCAAACAAATTCTGTAGAAATAGCTCACAGCTTTTTAAAAAATGGACGACAAAAGACACATCAGAGCAAAATAGGTTACTTGGTTAATAAAATCCTTGATTCCTTGAAGAAAAAAAAGAAGCCATGCAGATGAGGAGGACCCCTTACTTTGTGCTAGTGACTGTGAAAGAAATTTAATGTGAAACTCAGAAAATATAGTATAAGTGCAAATAGCCAGTGAAGTCCTAAACATTTCATGGGTATAAAAGGAAATATTTTTGAGATTTTGCACAGGTAAAATCTCCACTTTGTCTTTCAGTCATGCTCACACTTCCAGGTAGAGTATAGAGGTATAGGAATGGGAGGGAAGAAAAAGAGTAAAATCTGAGTAGAGAGGGTATAGGAATGGGAGGGAAGAAAAAGAGTAAAATCTGAGAAAACCCCACGTATTATAAGGTTCTTCAGAGTTCTAGGTTAAAGGAAACTGTTCCTGTGATGCCAGGAATCTTGGCTCAATATCCATTGGTCCCAGGAATTTTGGAAATTACTCTTGGCTGACAGATAAGAAGGAGCAAAACTCAAGCCCCACTATAGCCAAATTTCTGTTCATATTAACTAAGAAGGCAACCTGCTTAGATGTTTTCTTCTGTAACAGGTCCTGCAACTGCTTTATCACACAGTGTGTGATTTCAGAGAAAAGAGGAAATGTTCAATGAAGCCTACATTAATGAGCTCAGAGAACTTGCATAGAACTGAGCTGAGCAGATGGAATTTCAGCTCCTGGCTGAAGACAACATTTCAATTCAATGATCCTGTGTTCTTCAAATGTAAGTCTACAATATTTAATCTTGGGATTCCTTGAATTGCAAAGAAGGTACCTTAAAACACAAGTCTGCAGCATGCATAGAATTTTTGCACACACACATTAACAGACATTATATAGCAATGATTCATTACTTTTTAATTGTATTGTACATTCTCTTTTACTCTTATCTGCCTTGAAATATTTCTGATTCAATCTGGTTTATAGGGACACAAAATCCAGAAGAGAAGCTCAAAGCATTACTACATAAAACAGCAAAAAGTACCTAGCTTCCAAGACAAAAAGCTGTTTCATTTCAAACTTCTATTCATCCTTACAATTGCCTTATTTCTCACTAACACACTAACACTATTCTAAAATTAAAGAATATGGTCTTTTAGAAAGAGTGGAAAAAAACCCAAAATTAGGAATGCACATGTTTATATCAGTAGCAGTTTTATCATTCCATTATCCATTGATCCCTGTAATATTCTCTAATATTTAAAAAAAGAATTGTATTAAGTGGAGTCTGAAAAAAAAAAATTTACTTCTATGCCTGTGAAATTATAAAATTAAAGGATTTTAGTTTCCTCTTCATTTGGCCTGAATTCCCAATTTTTTCACCTTAATGTTTTTGGTGTTGTTTTGGTTTTTTTTAACTAAGCATTTGCATGGGGATACCATCAACCTTAATAGTTTTTAAATAAGCTTCTAATTTCTAAGGTTTTTTTACTAGTAATTAAATAAATGTTGTTCCATTTTATAATTTAAGATATTGAGGAGCAACAGCCTAAATAACCATGAAGGGTCATAGCCAAAGTAAATTCATGATCAGAACACTATGTATTTTGCCAAGGATAAAGATAAATCCACCATCTTCAAAAGAAAATTACTACAGAAAATGGGTCCCTGGTCACAATGGGTCCCAGGTCTTTCTGTTTTCCACTCACATAGCCACCAACTGCATCAGGTGAGAATGTTTTTGCTGTGGAATGCTTGAATTCTATAGAAAATTGCTGCTACATTAGAATTTTACCTTCTTATTTTCAATTTTTTTCCCAAAATATTTGAAAATATATTTTTAAGCAAAAATCAATAATCTGATTGTTTCAATTACTAGAAGCTACATTTTCCAGTTTTTATTTCATTCAAAAAAAAATTTTCCCATTTTGATCACCAAAAACAGAAAAAAAAATTAAAAATCTAATGGTTCTAATACCAGACTAGAAACCATGTCTAGTACCAGACATGGAAACTCAGAGTAAAGATTTGACAATTGATAATAAAAAGTAAAATCAGAAACTTTAAATAACCACAAAAAAAATATCTACTTCTGTATAACATTTCAAATCTCTTGTGCTTGGAAAGCCCTTCCTCATTGAAGTCTTATATTACCAAGTAGTTCTTTTGTCACAGACTAGCAGCAAGGTTATATTTATTTATTCAGTAATGCACAAGAAAGAGCAATAATTTTCAAAATAAATAGTTGTATTCTATTAGACCTTTGGAAGTCAGAGAAAAAGGCAATGTAATAATACAAGGTGGGAAAAATGTACTCCATTGTAGAAATAGCTAATCCTGCAAAACAAAACTCTATTATTAGGAGATGAATGATCAAAGAAAAAAATACTATCTACTTCCTTTGTTGTTTGTATTCAAAGCAAATATTTTATGGACATATATAAACTTAGAAAAAGAAATTATGTTCAAATATTTTTCCTATTGAGTGCTAAAATAGGAATGTAACATTATAAGAAATGTTCTAATTATATTGATGTTCTGATAAGAGAGAAAATTGGCTTCCATATGAAAATAATGCAGCTGTAGTTTTCTGTCAGGCTACAGGAAAACACCTATTTTTTCCATAAGTGACTCCACTGACGTTAGGCCCCTCTACTACAGCTTGGGATTTTGATGGTGATCAGAGCACCCTACCACAACCCACAGTGCTCCATGCTCCAGAACGAATGGCCCAGGCTGGATTAGTGCCCAGAGTTTAAGGTATCTGATTTCTATCTTCATGATTAGTGACAAGGAATAAATTGAATACTTAAAGGAGTGAAAATGTTCTCAGACTGATTCTTAGTATGCAAAAATCATCCTACTAAATTATCTTCTTGGCTGACATTGTGAAATGTATGATCTGGCAGAAAGTACAGCTTTAGCTTTGCTTAAATGAATGCATCAACTTTCACAATGTTGTAGGAATGGAACTACTACATTCTGTGATGGTTCTGAAGATAAAGTGTGTCAGTGTCACTATGAGTTATTTCATGCATAGGATGCAGAACAGAACAAGACATTTGTAGAAAATACTCAGGTAATCGCAGAAAAATTTCCACTGTCCAAAACAGAACAGATTATTTATTATTTATTATTTATTTCCACTGTCCAAAACAGAACAGATTATTTATTATTTATTATTTATTCTTTATTCTTTATTATTTATTATTTATTATTTATTATTTATTATATTTATTGAGGAGGAAGATCAATTTTACTGCTGTGAAATAATTCACAATTTCGCAAATAATAATTTTATAAAGGCATTATGCCTGTTTCTGCTCCCCCATTTTGCTTTGGAAGGAAACATACCTGTACAGAACCATGCATTTCCTATGATATACTAACAGTCATAGTAATTAATCAACTCAGCTATGGATAAAATTGAGTTGCACAATGAAGAGTTTACTTACAGTACTAAATGCATAGCCCAAACTATAACCTAGTTTAAACTTGAGAAGACTCAGAGATAGCATAAGGCTTTAGAAATACATATATACTTTAAAAACCAAAAGAAAAACAACAACAAAACAACAACAACAAACCAAAACAAAACAAAGGTAGAAAATGAAGCAAGTAAACCACTGGATATTTTGGCGCACATGATATGTTGGCTACTCTCTGCAGACGTTGTGGGTGAGAAGTCTTTATGAAAGCCTGAGAGAATGTTGTAGAAGTGATAACTACAAGTTAGCCCCTCATGTTCCTGAAAAGATGTGATATATAATATTAAAAAAAATCCACAAAGAAGAATATCCCCTTGTCGATATCCATCCTTGTCTTAAAAGTTTCCATTGCCACTACAAGATACACCATGCAGACTACATTTTTGACTTAGTGTTAGCTTGGCTACCCTGTTATTCAGTAGAAGAACAGTAAATTGATGACAGGGGCTTTTCAAAATTTGGTTGAAGTGTTACAAGTAAAGGCAGAGTATTGGATCTCAGAAATGTAGCTGAAACACTCCTTGTACTTAATTCTCCTCATTTTTCTATGTTTGTTTCTATTACACTTCATGTAATACAGGACTAGCACCATGACCTGTCTCTAGAATATCCTCTTCTCTCACTTTCAGTATCAAGGACAATAACTCATAGAAGTAGGAATAGTTTTCTCTTTCTACAATCCTGATAGTATTACAAAGAGCACTCAGGAAATGAATCTGTTTTGAAACACAGAAAAATACATTTTTTATATGTGTGCATTTTATAGAAAACCATGTTCATAGTAAGTATCTAGGATATGAGGATTTGTCTTACCTTTATTTTTTTTACTAAATGAAAATATTGAATTTGACCTTACAAGTTAAACTCATGATTTGCAATTACGTAAGACATACTGCAGGTAAACACTTGTTTTTATTGGTTGCTATGAAAATTAAGTAGCAGGCTTATTACATAGTCCTTTCTGATTGTTTGCTTCTTTGTTTTTTCTTCTTAATAGGAAAATTGGCCATAAATCACAATCGCTCTCTGCAAGCTATTTTTTTTCTTTGTGTGGTGACAACTTCTGGCTGACATAGAATTTGCCTATTTCCTTGTTCCAATATGTCCATTTAGTTATGCCGGACAAAAAACCCAGCAAATCCAGGACTATTCTTAAACTAATTTGTCCGAATAATAATTATTGTCGTGTCCTAGAAAGTGATATCCAACACGACTTATTCTCACACATATCCTCTGATCATACTCACTTGCTAAATCAGAAGTTCTCCTTATCCCCTTTTACTTACCTATTAAGACTTCACAGTAGCTTTCACCAATCTATCTTTAACATATCTTTAACTGTGTAAGTACAAATCCAACATCCATTTCTCACTTCCTGAAAAGGAGTCAATGATACTACTCAGTCTGGTCAAGTAGAACTATAAGTTCTTTAATAATGGCAAGGAGAGGAAACTGAGGGCTTTATAATACTTTGAAATGATGAGGAGAAAGAAATAGTCCAAGATTTACAAAAATTACCTTGCTTTCTGAAGAACAAGGAAGAGTCTCATAAGATCTACTGTAGCTGCAGATACAGAAACAATTTTTTGAGCAAGGGAAACACTTGCTTAAACTCCTTTCCTGTAACACCTTGCAGTCCATTGCAAATTTGCAGGGTACCTGTGTCAACAGTCTCAATGACAGGAGCTTAAACTTTGTGAGGCATTAAGCTCAACACTGTGGGATCCAGAAAGTATTTCATAAGTAGATTTAAATGCAAGTGTAATTTGGTTAATGATAGCTGGATATCATTCTGAAAGACTGGGGAATCACACATACACAATAATCCCTAACAGCCATAATGCTATCAGATAAAGTTTTCCATTAGTATGTTTTGGTGATAGTGCTATGTTATGCATGCTATCAAGACATTGTTAAGTAACTCTTGCCTATGTTAAGACAGAATATTTATAATTCATTGTCTTGAACAGAACCTTTTGTTTGTATCCAAGAAAAAAATATTTTTAAGCAATACCTCTGTAAATAATATGTTTAAATAGGTATTTGACTGCAAAATTGTGTTTCACATGATATAAATAATGTTTCCCTAACATTTTCCATAAGATATTAAAATTCTTTTTTTAACAGTCCATAAATTCTCATACCTCTGGCAGATACCTTCTCTTATGTCCACATTCACTCCCTTCACCCTATTCTCTGGTGTCAAAGAATAAAGCTTTTCTACTTTTGCTCAATTTTGAGGTTTGTTTTCTGTATTTAAAGCACATTTTCTTACTGTGTTCTCATATCAGAAGGTTCTAAACACTTTCCATATCTAGAATTTGATTTCAGTTATCAGTATTCCATTCAGAATTATATTTTACTTCAGCTTCTGGATGATAAATTCTAATTCATTCAAATTACAATTCTAAAATTTGCTACATAGCTTTTCCGCTACTTCTAATGTATAAACATACTGTAAGAGAAGAAGAAAATAATCACAATAATACTCCAGAAGTTTCAACAAAGTCCAATAAAGGCAATAACAAAATCTCCTTCCATATGTACTAGCATAATTGAGGAATAACTTTACCATTTTGTGGAAGCACTCTGGTATAACATTGAATGGCTTCTAGTCCAGGAATGAATAAGAAAGAAAATTCCTTTTACAATTTTTCACTGGCAAATTAAAAATAACAACAACAACAACAACAACAAAAGAAAAAAAAAACCAAAACCAAAAAACAAACAAAAAAAAAAACCCACAAAAAAACCCCCCAAACCCCCCCAAAAAAGAAACAAAAAAAACCAACCCCAGATATAGAAGATATTTATAAAATCATACTTTTACAGGAGGAATAGCAAAAATGCATCATTTGAAGTCCTTTTTAATTCCCAACCATCTTAACTTTGAAGACTGTCTCTTTGTGATGCAATTAACACCTTTTTTCACAGCAGCCCTGGAAAGATCAGAACTACATAGCTATATCATAATATATAGCTAAACCAAAATAACTCAAGTTTTTTCCCGATTGTGAGATATTTAGTAGAAGGTGTTATCACACAGCAATCTTTTCTCCTAGAAGTAGTACTTATTTTTGTAAACTGGATAGGATATTTTACATCTTTGAGCCTTCTAGCCATCTGTGAAACTTGGCAAGAACTGGCCAATGGTTTAAAAAGTTGTTAGCAGTGGAGGAGGGCAGGATAACAGATAGACATACAGACAGTATGTATTATTAGATTAGGTGTTAGACCATACCTGAATTAGACTATGGGTGTTAGCAATGGTTTTATTACTTGAGAATTTTCCATGTCTGTTAGAAATCATCTCCATATGCCAATAAATGTAATTTTAACTAAAATACAGCTTGCATCTCTTGCATCTGAGTGTCATTGTATGTGTGGTTCCCCTCCTTACAGAAGAAGCTCAAAATAAAATCCATAAAAGAAATTGAATTGTATTAGATTAACTCAGGTATCAACCAAACATATGGAGCATGCAGTCACATTGGCTGAATCAAAATTAGGTTTAGGTCTTTTGGATGCATTCCCTTTACTGATAAAACACGCTCCTGTGTGCAACTAACTCCTGTCTGATCATTACAACTGCAAAATAATCAGAGTATTGCTAAGAACTGCAATACTCAATGAGCACCAAGGATATCTGGTACCCAAAGCAGTCTGTTCCCTATCCAGTAAAGGACGTAATTATGATCTTTATTATGCACAAGCTGCTTCTAGTAAGTGACATTTGGAAGTGGGATTAACTAGGAAATATATATTCAGGTCCTTGCCAAGAAACAGGTTCTGCTGGTAGAAGAAATATCACCTGAAATCGTATTTCAATACTGCAATATAGTCAAACAAATGGTAATACTATCTGCCTCACTTTGTTCATTAACCAGTACAAACCTCATAAATTTTACACAGTTATTTGAGCAATCAGTACACACTATCTCAAGTTCTAATTACCCACTATAGATTAAAAGTTTCTCTGTTCCAGCCAATTTAATTGGTTGAATAATGTTGGCTCTCTTTCATAGTGAGGATTCACAAAATTTCATCAAAATACATTCAGACAAACTCTATTGTTCTTTAATGTCCAGGACAAAACGTAAGAACAAAGTATAAGGGGATTACTATTTTTCTGTTTCTTGGAAGTAACGTACAGAAACATGTTGTATATATGGGACACCATATTACTGACAGTACCTCTTTTTTTTTTTTTTTCTAAGAAAGATATCAAAAATGTATAAATGGAAAAATTTAAAAGTTATTAAGGAATAAGGAGGGTTAAGTATGTAAGGTGCTCCTCATAATTCAAGTCTGTATAAAGATGTACTACTGAATGACTTGAAGAAGATGCTAACAGAAGTTAGCACCAAGAGAGTAAGAAAAGGAGGAAGAGAGACAATCCATGCTGTATGGTTAGTCCAACAGCTCAGGTGCATAACCCCAATACAGATTTACACAGAGAACTTTAGTCTAATAAACTTTTTATGAGCTGTGGAAAAGGAAAAGCAGTGTTATAAAAGAAAATAGGTTTTTAAAAAGTGTCAGGATATGCCTAGCCTTCAAAATTTCTCCATACAAAGATATGTTGAATCCCAAGATTCTGTAGAGGTCAGGAACACTGACTTTAACTAGTGTCTGGAAAATGCATTAAATTTCCCTCTAAAGTGCCATTTCAACAATATTTTCTATCTACTATCAGTGAGAAAATATTCTTTGAAATAAACACTGTACAGGGTCATAGAGAAGAAATTTGCAGAAATAGCAACTACAGCAGAGCTAAGTTAATAAATTGGATGTTCCTGTAAATGATTTTTAAGTTTACACTTTCACTTTCCACCTCTGAAAACTGACATAATTTGCAAACTTTTTCTGCCAGGGAGCTTGTGGTCTAACTCTTTTCATATAGCAGCATTTGTCACAATCACAAGCTTTTCAGGCAAAAAACAAACAAACAAACAAACAAACAAACAAACAAAACCCCCAAAAAAACCCGAAAACCAAACTCCAGTCTGTGTGACAAATAGCAGGATATTTCTAGTGAAAAAACTGCAAATTACTTCCTTCCTGGATCTGATGACTCACAGGACACAACACAAAACCCTTTTCCCAAGCATAAGGGACACAGCAAATGGAGAATAGCAACTTTGAAAAGGTGCAAATTAAGTGTTTTCATTAAGATCTGCTTATCAGAAGTAGCACAGTACTAAATAGTAGCATAGATTCTGCATATCATTCACTCAGTGTCTTTTCAAAACTCACCAGTCTCTTTTTGAAGGTAACCAACAATGGATCAAGAGGAAATGGGCTCAGGTTGCACCTGGGGTGGTTTAGACTGGATAGTGGGAAGAAGCTTTTCACTGAAAGGGTAGTCAGACATTGTAACAGGCTGCCCAGGGGAGTCATCATCCCTGGCAGTGTCAGGGTAATGTTTTGAGTCAATGATCTTGAAGGTCTTTCCCAACATAAATGACACTTTGACCTTTCAAGCCTTTCTCTAAGAAGTTACACATGTACCATCTGTGACCAGAGGCAACACAATGAAGAAATATTTTCTATTAAATACAAAGAAAAACTAAACCAAAACATTTTCCCACAATCTTCTCAACTAATTCTCCCATTCACATATTACAAAATTCTTTAAGGTCTGTCTGACCAAGGCCAACCCTTCCAGAGACATTTCTATCCCTAGATCAGTAAAAGGCAGCCTGTTCCTTTCCTTTCACTGAAATTTTCATATTACTGCCATGCTACTAAGAGTGGCACCTTAAGGCATCATGCTGACAAATACATTCAATTTTCTGTTACTCCTGATTCTATTGACAAACATTTGTTTTCCACACCAACTATGCAGGTGATTTGGTCTCACTCATAAATTTTCTTTCATACTCAGAAAATTAGAGTTTAGATTCATTTTAACACTGTGCTGTAATTATGACAATAATATCATGTCCAAATGAAAGCACTAGCAAGAAGAAATTAATGGAGTTTTAAGTTTCCAATAGCATTTTATCTTTCTAGCAAAAGGAAAACTAGCAAATGATGCAATGTGGCACACAGAAATTAAATTATCAAGAAGCCACTATATGGCTTTCCATTAGTCATTTAACAAAGGATATGTTGGAAAGTTTCAGAGTTCTTATTAGCAGTAATGTGGCTGTTTATGAATATTGACATTATAAGCCATTCATTAGTCTCAGAACTAGGAGGGTGTGGGATCATATTACCTATAAACTTACTTAGACTGCAAAATTTTGCTAAGAATTTTGTATGAATTCATTCTAAATGGTGTCTTTCACAGCTTTATAAAAGAAATTATCTTCTTTCTTGACTCCATTGAAACATATTTACTGAGTTATGGACTCCACAGCATGAAAAATTTAACTGATTGAGTTAAAATTACTAACTATTGATTTCTCTTGACTTTGAAAACATGGTGACATCTGTTGGCAGACATTTCCAGCTTGATAATATTTAAAGTGGCTCTGCAAAAGGAAAGACAAAATCCTGCAATATCATATCCCTATTACAACTATGTCGTTGTGTTGCCAGTAATGTTGAACAAGGTGATCATTTCTCTCTACAGAACTGGAGTGACCACACCTGGACTTCTGGGTCCAATTCTGGGCTCCCCAGTACAAGAGAGACCTGGACATATTGGAGAGAGTTCAACATATTGAGAGACATAGAGAGAGTTCAACAAATGACCAAGAAGATTGTGAAGGGACTCGAGCATCTCTCCTACAAGAAAAAGATGAGAGAACCAGCACAGGCCAGCTTAGAGAAGAAAATGCTCAGATTGGATCCTACCAAGGAGTATAAATATCTGAAGGAAAAGAATGAATAAGAGGGAAACACTATTCTGAGTGCTGCCTGGTGACAGGGCAAGAGGCAACAGGCACAAACTGAAAAACAGGAAATTCCAAATGAACATGAGAAAACACATCTTCATCACAATAAGGCAGGCTGTGTAGTGAGGTAAAAAATCTTCTTCTGTGGAAATATTCACCATCCAACTGGACATGTTCTGGGCAAGATACTGTATCTGACCATGGTTGAGCTGGGGGAGCAGACTAGCTGATCTCAAGAGGTCCTTTCCAACCCACATGATTCTTTGACTCCCTAAATTTAAAAGGTCTTCTCTTAAAGGTATTTCCAGGTACCCATGCACACAGCACCACACTAAGAATTATATTTAAATAACAAATGCTTTAAAGAACTATGAGATGCAGCAAACAAAGGCTTTTAATTTCAATTTCAGCAGTACATTACCCCTCTCCTTGTATTGTACTAACAAGGGCCTGTAGGTGGTATCATAATGCAAACAATGTATAAAAGAAAATGTTAATGGCCAAAAGGTGAAATATTAAAAAAAAAAAAATCTTGGTCAGCTTACCATCTGTCTGTGCATGTATAGAGGCAAAAGTGTGTGAATGTAAGTTTTTACATTGTTTGAGTTTTCTAATTTTTTAAGAATATCTCTATAAAACTCTAGCAATAATGATCCAATGATTACGAGCATGTAGTATAGTGAAAGAAAAAAGTCTTTAAATTTCTTCAGTATTATCAGAATCCAGGTGAAATTTCTCTAAGCTTGGTTGGCATGTGCCAGCAGTCTTTCAAGCCATGCAAACACGGTTTAGAAGTATATACTTCTGCACAATACTTAACTGTACCACAGATAAAACATCAACAACAGCTCCTTACTGTGAGATCCAGGCAATTAATTAGATTGTGCCTTTGGTATAATTAGGCTGATAGACATTATAGAGCAGTTGCACTAAGACTAATGCATTCTATCCCTGCCTAACAGAACAGGAATAATCATTCTGATAAACCTGACTTTTCAGACAAAAAACATTCCTGAGGTAAAATAAAGCCTGCAGCCCCAAAGAATCTGTACATTTGAGAGTTAGACATAAAATTCTCCCAGTATAATCTGCTAGATTTCAGGCTCACATTTGCAGCTCTACTCCTATATCTCTAGAGGAAGACCTAGATTTCATTTTGATCAGGTGACTATAAAATATGATATATAGTTTTAGCAGTAAGTGATAAAACAAAAGAGAACAACATTTAAAATAAAGTGGGTGAACAGTGAAGATGCTTAGAGTTGTGTCTCGATATGTCTGTGATCTTTTGTGACTAAACAAACTTTTTTAGCATAAATATATCTCATTTGTATATACGTACATTGACATTTCCATATATGAAATTCCATGCAGTCGTTGACATAATTTAACACCTTTTGTCATACCAATCAAAAAAGACAAGAGATTCAGAAGCTGACACAAGATTCTATGCAAATATTTTACTCTTGAACGGGATAAATCTAATCATCTCAGACATTTCTGATCATGAACATACCCATTGTTTTTCAATTACAGTTTTACTAGACAGGAGGGATAAAAAAATCCACATAATTACCATAACTACACTTTCAATCTTGTGAATCTATAATTAAAGCTGTATGTTTATGCAGTTTTATTATAAAGCCACTTCAAACATTAGCAGGTTTTCCTCTTTGGTGGGGAAAAAGAATTAAGTAAAACAGACAACTTACTTAGGTTACCACTTCTATGCACACTCGCAAAAAGGCCACTTCCTGAATTATCAGAGTAGAGCAAGTTATGTACTTATTTTCTGGCTTTTTATGTGTACACAAACACTACATCTCAGACACCATTTTGTGACAAAAACAGATAAAGGATGACATGAAGTGTTGACACCTTTCCATATGGTATTTACCAAAAAAAGATATGCTTTTATAGATATGGAAAATATATCACATATACACAGACTAGATTGCTCTTCAGCACCAGCAATCAATGGGGCTAAGAAAATTATTCACTTTACATGTGCTTGCCATCCTAATCAGTAGTAAGTAAAAGATCTTGCTGACAACATATAAGATAATTGGGGAATGAGAAGAATGCAAGTTGTATTAAAAAAATTAAAAGTTTTAAGGCATAATAAAATGTACTTCAAAAGCCAAAACATGTAAACAAAAGTAGAGTGATTAGCAGAGATGACTTTGAACATTTGGTATAGACTGAATCATTTTGCACAAACTGGCCTTAAAGCAAAGTTTGTACAAATCTAATCTCGGTTTGTACATTAGAATACAACTTTGTTTTTATCTTAGTGTTTATCTAAACTCAGGAAACATACTTTTTTCAACTTGAGAAAAAGGAACAAAATGCAGGTTTCTGATATATGAGCACATCATTGCACTTTTGAGAAGACATAGTCAATTGTGAAGCTGTTAATGTGTTCTACAAGTTAGGTAAGAATGTATTAACAAACCACATAATTGGTTAAAAGGAAACAAATTGAATTTAGATAGACATCCTTTCCAAATGCCAACTAGTAAATCACATCAGGATATAATATTTTTTTTCACTCAGAAAATGAGAGCAAGGTGCACTTTTGAAATGTCTGTCTTTGGCTGTCCAGCATGTAATTCAAAAGAACTGTATTTATGACCTACATTCAAGTAGAGAGGTGAAAAACACCATAAATCATCACAATTCACAGTAGTATGTGTCAAACATCTGATTAACTTCATTACATAAATGCTGACTGCCTTTCTTTCAATATTCTGTTCATTTACTTGATAGAGTAAATCCCTGCAATAGATAAACACTACACAAGTTTACAGAAGCATTGACATATGCTACTGAATTGCATCACAGCTACATGACACCAACACCTGAGAGTGTTAAGCTAGGAGCTTGCCTCCTGTATCTCAGGCTTATCTGAAAAGCATATCTCCATCAGCTTTACCCGTCCTTTTATGCAATGGAAAAAATCTACACAAAATTTAAAAATCTGCAAGAATTTCCACAGCCAAGATAATTCATAATCAGTCATTATTAACCCCAAATTTAAGATCTGCTGACAATATATCTGTGACACAAAATGCACCTCTGATTTGAAAACCAAAATGTTGCAATCAATCATAAAAGGTGCAGTCACTTATTTAGATGTATCTAACAAATTTAGTATTAAATTATCCTTCTTTATTATCCTAATGAGAAATGTTAAATTTATTATGTTTTTAAACAATGGTGGGTGCTAGTTACTCAAAAATATACTTTGAAGACTTTTGAAAAAAATAATCAAATGATTAGGCTAAGTCTCCCAGTTCTAGATCCTTTCTAACACATTTCAAACAGTGCAATGGTCTGATTGACCAGCACAATAAAGGAAGAGATATTTAAATGAAGAATTATCCTTGTAATAGTCCAATGTGTAATAATTTCATTTATCATCAGTATAAAATATTAATTACTTTAAAAAAATAATAATTCAGAGTTATTTGGGGGATTGTTTTGTGGTTTTACTTTTGTTAAATGCAAGAAGTCCTTCACAGAGTTACAAGAAAACATATCATTCATTGGTATTTCCCCTGGAAGTGCCTTGCACAGCAGGTCCTAAGGCCTACTCCAAGACTGCAACTAAAATACTACAATTTCATAACAAAATTTTAATCCCTCTGACATAGGGTATTTATGATAAAACAAAAATAAATCAGAAATATACTGCAGCCAAATCCTGAAATAATTACTGATTTTAAAATACTACGAAAAATATTGTTCCATGTATTAAATTGCTTTTTTGCAGCAGTGAGAGAATACAACAAGATTCATTTTTCTCCCTTTCTCTTTTTTGATTACTTTGCTGCTCTTACTGACATAGTCTAATACATACTATATTAATGACCTAACCAAGAAAAATGTTCTACATTATTAGTTACTTTCAGATTTTGAGAAATACTTCTCCTTTTTTGCTCCTTACACAACATTAAGTTTCAAGAATTTGGGTAGTTTGAATTTCCTTCAGTGTTAACCTTAATCAAGACATTTGTTTTCCTTCAAAATATCCTATATCACAAAACAAGCAAAGTGTCCCTGACACAACCTATGTGCTAATGTAGTGAGTCACATTCCTTTTTCTTGACCACTTTGACCAAAAATTAAGACAATGGAAGTGGATAGTTGTTTAAACATTTGAAGATTCTGCAGAAATGTAAAAACTTTTTCCTATATCCTGAATACTCACACAGGTTGTTGCATGATTTGCACATATTTAGGTAGACTTAACAATCACTGCAAGACTCTTTTCTGCTGGTAAGGTTTTCATACAAGTTCTGAAAGCAGTCTACATGAAGTTTTTTACCTTTGAAAGCTGTAGAGAGATCTCTTCTTGGGGTAATCTGCAATCCTGAGCCAGGATAACACACTCAATAAATCCAGTTTCTTCTTTTTTGGTTTTACTTTTTTTAAATAAAACTTAAAGACAACAAAACCAAGAAACCAGTAACAATAAATCTAATTATAAAACTGTACTTGTAAAAGAAAAAATGCTTAACCTCTTTATGGCAAGCTGACTTGCTTTAGGCTCTTCTTACATTGCTGGTTGTTTTTCTCAGACAAAACCTTGTCACTGTATAAGCACTGCTGGTTTTCACAGCCAAACTGTACTTTGGACTTAGGTCCAAAGAACTCAATTTCTTTCCCTTTCAATATGTACTCTTGAAAATAGCTTCTAACCTATCCAGAAGACATGCTTGACATTTTGACATTTTTCACTCTTTGGCATTCCTTTATCATTGTTTCACCTCTTCAGATGTGACTTTGTTTGACAAGGTTATCCTACAACAATAATCAGCTACTTCGGGATTTGTGATAATAAAAAAGGAAAAAGAAAAGCCTTTCTTCTAAAAGATATAACAACAAAAAGATCTTCCATGGAAGAAAAAAAAAGAGCAAGATTTAAAAAATAAATATTTCTTTCACAAGTTTTAGTTGCTAAACCACCTATAGTCAAGGAACCATCCATTTGAGAAGAAAATATGACCTTCCACTCTGTGCCTTTTATCTTGGTCATGCTTTGTAGGTATTTTTATAGATCTAACAACTGAACCTTTCCATTTCATGTCAGCTGTGTCACATATATTGTAAGGAAAGAAGCTACAACATTGAGTCTTAGATGCTCTTTTAGCCTTTGTCACCTACTTGCCAGCAGGTTACCCAGTTCTGATTCTCTGCAGGTTTGTCTGGATGTCCAGCACCAGAGACTGACTTATTCCACCACTGGAACAGAATTAGACACGCTACATAAAGTTAAGAATCCGTGAAAGTAGAGATCAATGCCTAGATCTTTCTCTCTTTATGATTTTCAGTAAGTCTATAACACTTACCAAGTATGATCAGTAATCACTTTTACAAAGGGAATCTTTCAGAACTCTGGTACGAAACTAAACTTGATCTGTATGGTAAACTTTCTGTGATTACAGTGATTGTCAAACATTTGTGTTCTGAAAAACTGTGACCTGAGTGCAAACATAAACATTGCTGAATCTAACTAAGGCATAAAACAGATCGGAGCCAGGAAAGAAATCTCTTATGATTTTATCAGCTTCAACCAGTTACCTGTATCTACTGTTAAAATAAATGAAAATGTTACAGGCTCACAAAAGTGTACTTTTTTGAGCTATAACCTTTTTTTTCCTTTCCTTTAATAACTAGACTGGTACATGTAGCTACAATAACTTTTTCATTATTTAATGGGTCAGCTCTAGACCCATTAGAACATGGAAACTACACATACAGATTTAGTGAATTTAATTTAAAGGATTGTTGTATTTATTTAAAAAAACCAATCATTTGGTGATTATTTATTTAAAAAAACCAATCATTTGGTGAGATAAAGACACACAGCACCTGTGTCTTTCCATGTATTTTTTGTGAGAGTTTATCAGAAAGTCAGCCTCCATACGAGCACATACAAGCATTTGTCCACCAAGGTTTATACCCTCTTTTATCTTCAGTAAGCATGCATTTCTGGAAGACATGCCAATGAACATTTAACTATATTGCCACCACAACATCAGTGGAAGCAAACCATGACCAGTGCCTCAATAACTTCTAGGGTAATATCTGACTAAATATTTTTTTGAGGAGAAAAAAAAATAAATCTTCAGACTCAAAATTATTTCAACTGCCCTGTGACCTACAGATTCAACAATGACTTTTGAAAACAATTATGCAGAATTTCAGGTAACACCAGGAAGTACCCAAAAGTAATTTAAAAAAAATCTGAAGAGAGATTTCTGGCCATGTTTTCAAGCAATTTCCAAGTTACATTCTATGCAGCTGTTTTGACCTCACTGATGTTGCATCAGGAATTAATCAGCAAAATTTCTGGCTCATTATCTTCACAGTTAATTTTTGGGAGACCTGTTCATTAAGCAGGGTTTTTTCCTTAGTTCTCTAAATTTATTTAAAATAAAACCTAATCTTCTATTGAGGCATCACTGCTCACTTGCTTACGGGATAAAAATATAATGTTACAAGGAAGAAAACTTTCATTTGGATCCAATCACAGCAAGACAAAAAGCAAAAAAAGAAAATCTAGAAAGAAATATTTTTATCATCAAATCTATGACATATTTTGCTCATTTTCCACCCATCTTTTCACACTTCTAGAACTACACAGTTGTTGCTAGCTTTCTTTTTGGCTGACAAAGTCAAAAAGCAAAAAGTTACCATTCACAATATGCCCCAGTTGCTCATTAGCATCTCTCTTCTCATGGACCCTCAGGTCTACTAGCTTAACTTCATGCACAGTCAGAGCTGGTACTGATCAAAATGTTTAGTGTCAAATTAAACTTGGCTTTTCAGTTCAAGATATTTGACAGAAACACAGTAAGAGAGGCTACAAATACAATTCTACTGTCAGACAGGTGGCTATAATAATTTCTGGCAGGATGTAGTGAAGAGCAGCTGAGGTATGCTCAGAGCTGTAATCTTTCCACCAACCTCAGTAGCAACCAAGTCAGCATTTCAGACCACAACCTCAAAGTTTTGGAGACAGATGAGAGGAAGAAGTGGCAGATTATCACAAACAGAACCCTAAACCCTTTTAGAGATTGGCTATGACTTAAGAAAAATCTCTGTCTTATGAAACTAAAAAATGAGAACAAAAATCCTCAGTTTTCTATGTGAGCTTGCATTTATGGAATAATCAAAACCAGTAAAAATATGGAACCATGAGAATTCTCACAAGGCATGTAGCAGCATGTAAAACCTATATCCTTACAAGATAAGATTTTTTCCAGGACTGGCTACATTAATACAATGCTACAGGAAGTAGCTGATGTGAAGCATTTACTGGACCCAAGAGCATATAAAATTCACTTTGCAATTCTTCCCTTCCCTTGGTCATCCTATGGTTACAAGAGCCAGCTCCAGAGCTTATGCGTTGGGTACACACAAACCCTGTCTCTGGGAACCCAGGTGTTGTAAAGTCCCACAGACCCTGGGTAAAAGTTGGGCAGTGGTTCAGCCCCTTTGGACATTTATCTAACAAAGACCAATCATTAAACATGAGCAAATGTTGACTACAACACAAGCTAAAAATCTCTCTCTTGCAAGTAAGGAAACAGCAAATTCACATTCTTCTTGGGCTCCAGACCCATGGTTTAGCCAAAACTATGTGCTTCCTCTCTGCTTACTTCAAATAAAATTTATTCTCTGCTAATTTCACAACTAAAAATAAAAAAGATCTTACTGAGATAGCACTGGAAATATTCATTTGACATAGTCACTTTCCAGAAACTGGATTAGGAGATGTTTGTAGTCCTAGTTATGTACAAGAGATCATAAATTTCAGATGGGAATATCAAAGGCACTTGCAAATGTTAGCTCACTAGTTTTAACCCTTCAAGTTAGATAAAAGACAGGCTGTCATTAATTAACACCAGAGAAATACCATGTTTCCTTTCTCCATGGTCTGCAGTCTGTAATATGTTCAAAAATAAAACACACTGCTTCCATGGAAAAGAAAGAAAAAGGCAAGAGTGAAGCTTTTACTTTTATAATTTCCGTCTGGATTGAATACCCTCTGATTTTTATGCTGGGAAGAAAACAAAACTCTAAATTACCATTCTCACTCAAAAAAGTAGAAAAGAAGTTAGGTGTCTCTAAGAGGCACTTAGAGGCACAACACCAAAAATTATATACTCCTGAAGGTATGTGGTCCTTCCAAGAAATAGAAACATTTTATTATTTTGAAGTAGCTGGCCAGAGCTGGCAGTTGAACTCAATTATGATTCTATCAGGTGCCAGCTAATACATTCAATATTATTTGAGAGAAGATGAAATATAGTAGTCCACGCAAATCAGAATGGAAAGGCCTCTCACTAAGCTGACACTGAGTGGCACCTTGTCCATGAATAGGTCAAACATTCCAGATTAAAAAAATCTAATGCATTAAAACTAAAGGATAAAATCAATTTAGCAGAATTATTTAAAAGTCCTTTGTTTCAAAAACACACTCCTGCAGAACTTAAAGCAGAAAAACATATAACATACTATCATTCTTTTTGTAAAAGGTCACAAGTAGTTAAAAAGATTATATTAATGTAATGTCTGCATTGTTTTCTGTGTCCATCTGCGAGACCTATTTTCTCTACACTATTTAGCATATGCTGGGAAGAGATAATAATAAGGTTGTTTGAGATTTCTCCAAAGTTTGCACAATGTAGTACACATGTAACATTTATTTAGGATTATCAAAAGCTACAGTGAAAATTAGGAAATTATTAAATGTATAAAGAAATGGAGCACTAGAGTTGGTCCTTTAGGGCAGTTGATGCTTCCTTATGCTTAATGCCAGCTAGGCCCCAACCCACTAAAAAAAGCACTACAGATTAGTATTTTCTGCCAGGCCATGCTGTAAATTAACTCTCTTAATTGTACTGGCATGGTGCTCGAGGGGGAAAACTAATTCTAAACTCAGAGAAATCAGAAGAAGGACTTTAATTCTGCTCTACTAAGCAAGAGGGTTATCTTAGATAAGGAAATATTTTAAGCACACAAAGAATGTTCCTGTCATCATTATTTTCTAAAATGATCTGGTGTCTATCTGAGCAATTTTGTTTTAAGAGCTTAAACTTCATTCCTTCAGATAATACTCCAGTGCCAAACAAGTCTTTGATTGTCCTGCTCATCACTTTTTTTTTCTGTATCTTACCCCAAGATGATATAAATATTTTGTTTCACCTTCACAGGTTCATCTTTTCCTTTAGCCTTAATGATGTAAAACTCTATACATCAATTCTACTCTTGCCATTATGACAAACAAGATACTTATCCTTCTTTTGCTCCAAGTCTCGAATTCTTCCATTCACTTATGCTCTTGCCTCTCTACAAATACTCTTGCCTTACTCAAAACTATATTTTTTTGGAAGAGGGGTACTTGATTTAATAATCAGTGCACATAAAAAAATATCCTTTAAAAAATGGGTCTATTTCTCTAACCTGGTTTCTCCAATTACTGAAATTTGAAGTGAAGGTTCACATCCAAAGTGACTAGAAATGAGTACTTAATAGATTCAATACATTTCCAAGTCAGGCAAATATAGTCCTGAAGATTTAGAACTGAATTTATCCCTGTGAAATCACCAATAGCTCCACAGACCTCTAAAGATTGCTATTTCTAAAAAAATAGCAAATGATAAAGTCAACACTTACTGCAAATAAGACTGCAGAGTGAGCAATAAGAGTAAAAATGTAGGTAGAAAGGACTTTTGGAGATCAAAAAGTCCAGATTCCTCCCCAAGGCATGGCTAAGTTTGATTGGGTTGCTTTTGGGCCATGTCCAGATGAATTTTAAAAACCTCCAAGTCTGAAGGTCTCTCTCTGAGCAACTTGTCCCAGAGCTTAACCTTGCTCCCTGCGAAAAGTTACCTCTTCAAATTCAACAGGAATCTCCTTCATTGATACTTGTGGCCACTGTCCTCTGCCCTATTGCTGTGCACCTGCCAGAGGAGCCTGGCTCTGACTCCTCCACTGCTGCAACTAGCCCCCTGCAGTGCCCTTTCTCTTGTCTCCTGGCAATACAACCTCCAGAAACTCAAGGCCTCCCACTCATCACTGTATTTTCTTGACCTTCTTCTTCTTTTAGAGCCCTACAAATTTGGCACAGCTGCTCCAATGCAATAGAAGAGGAGAATTCTGTGCCTCAACTCTACTGCTGCGCCTGCCCTTCCTTGGTGTAAGGGCATTTTCCGCCTGTAACCCATATCCCACCAGATTCCCGTGCCTCTTTCCATGTAACTATTGGCAGCTAGGCTCTACCACTGCACAGGGAAATCCCAAATTAGATGCAGAACTTCTGCTGAGCTGTCTTTGTGAAGCATATTTATACAGTTTTAAGGAAATATTCCTGTCCTAAGAAACTTAAGCCTAAACTAGGTGAGACAGGATAAAAATTACCTGTTCAAGAAAGACTACTCATTAAAAAGAAGGCCGGTTAAAAGTTCTGAGATGGATTCTGAGGGACCATGAAGACAAACGAAAATTCAGGATCTTCTGTTCAAAGTGTGGGAGACAGATAACTGAGAAACTCGAATGCAAAAATGGGTGATAGAAATAAATAAAGCAATAATATTAGAAGGCTACCTGACTGTAAGGCATAAGAATAAAAGAAAGATTGAAAGCAAAATAAGATTATGTGCAACCTTAGGCCTGCCACTCATGTCTTCATTCAGCTATTTATTTTTTTCACTTCTGAGATTCCAATTAGGCAACATCAAAGATACCACAAGGCACTTGAGGTACAAAAAGGTCTTCAAAAGGAAAAGTAGTACTGCAGTGTGTCTGTACTATCTGTCAAGGAAGAGTTCAATAAGCCTCTACTGCACTTGAACAATGAGGAGTGAAAAGTATGACCTTAAAATATAAGTGATGGAAAGAAATAAGCATGTGCCTGAAAGGAAATCTCAAATTCATCATCCTAAGCTTTCAAAGACAAACTTTAAACAAAATGGAGAGAGCTGAAAATACCTATTCATTTTGCTTGTGAGAAAAACCAATCTCTCATGCCTTTAGGCAGTACAGAATTATGTGGTCTTTTGAGCTGAAAAAGTGCAAACTGTAGAGGATCAGACTGAATAAATGTTAAGATACCAGTCTCACAGGGCCTTTGGGAATCTATGCAATAACAATATTTTTGAGATGTCACACACAGGAATGGTGTATTTGTTGTAGTTATATACAACTTGCAGAGTAACCAAATAAAAATGAAAGGATGTGTATGCAACAAGGAATAGAGTCAAAGACAAAGGAAATATCTGCATGGGAACATGTAACACATATAAAAAGACCCATCATTTTAAGGTAAGTTTTAAAGAAAGAAGGCAAAACAAACAGGCAAGGAAAAAAAACACAAACCACCCAAAAAAAACCCACGCCAAACTGGTACCTTTCAACTGGGCTAGGCTATAAGAAATACTACATGGAAAAACATTAATCTATTTCAAGTGTTGAAAAGTTGGTCTGGTTAGTAGGGCTCTTTCCCCCAGTTTATGTAAAGATTTGACATGCAGAATTCATTTAGTCCTTATAGCAAGAAGAAATTTCCTTATCATAAATAAAGCAGACACTAGCAACTGGATGAGGAACAGTTTCCTAAATCTGTAAATTTTTATACAGCACTACTGTTACAGATGATACGGAGTTGTAGATATATATATATATATATATGTCTGAAGAAGGCTTTTTGAGTAAGTCCTCCAGTCGACCTTGTTGCAAAGACCTTCCTTCCTGAAGACAAATTTTTGGTGCAGTTTACTCAGGCTACAAAAATGGTGGCAGCTGTGCAGAAGCCCTTCGGTCTCTGTGATGGGAAGGTTAATACCAACAGAGTCCATCTCCATTGCAGAATTTCTTTCTGTGCTGTTAAGCAGAAGTATCAATAAAAAGCTGAAGCCCTTGGCTGAGGATCTCAGTACATCTCAAGGTACAGATTCAGCTCAGTATGCAAATATATTTTGCCCTGGTGGGTGAGCCAAAATTAGGCAGAAGATAGGTATAATTTTCAATATCTAGTATATTGCTTATAATATCATAAAAAAGTATTTACAAACCCTGATTATTTGGTCTAAGCCTGTAATCCTCTTTAGGAGTAAGATATCTACTGCATAAATACCTTCTTGAGGGGGAAAAAAATGAACTCCTTTATGAGGCAAACTGTAAAACTAACTACATCTTCTTGTGGAAAAAGAAGAGATAAGAAGGCATAAAGGAGCTGACTCTAATTGACACCTTTCCTACAATAATCTGGAACAATACTTCAAGAAGAGCAAAAAACAGGTTTAGTCATGCCCTTCTTTTTTTGTATCACATGCCAAAAAAAGGCTTCAATCTCTTTCTTTAATGGCATACTTTACTTCCTTATTGAATTCTTTATTTCATCTCTTTTATCCTTTACTTTTTTTAATCAATTGCTAAAATTGGTCAGCAGAATTGCACATCAGGTACACAACACTTCCTTTTATTGGCATGAGATACATGGGAGACCGGAGCTGAAAAGGCCAGTCATTATGTGCAGTCCAGAAGCTATCATTTCCTGCAGACAATGTATGTTCACAGTTATAGCAGGAATGAGGCCAAATTTGATTTAAACTATCCATTTGAAGTTCCTTTTTTCTGCAATTATTCAAAGTCCATCTTTGTTCCAAATATAATATTCTCTAATGTCCAGATTCTACAAAAAAGGAGCAAAAGAACTTGGACCTTTAATGTAGCTACAGCTAAAATAAAGGCAGAAGTAAAAACATAGAGCGGGCAGTAATTAAAAAGTCATTAAAAAGTGTAAACACATAATGGAAAAAGTGGGGAAGGGGGAAGATAAGAACTCAGCAGGAATAACAAATGCCCCATCCTCAGATGCCATGGAGGTTCACCATTACCTTACTAAGTGGTAGCTGTCTGGTGTTCAGGGACTCAGCAGGACCTCACTCAGAAGTAATCAGGCATTATAACAGGCATTATAAGCTACTCCCATACTACCTGGGAGTAGCTTACCTATCTAATGTTTCTATCAGAAAATAAATCATTGCTGTGTACTCATAAATTCAGTAAATTTCTGCTTGCAAGTCTTTGGGATGATAAGAGTTGTTCAAATAAAAGTGTCACAGTAGAGAAAGAGTATAGAAAAGAAAAGAATGGTTTGATTAAAGATTTATCTATCAGTTTGAATTTACTAACAC
Organism: Agelaius tricolor; assembly: GCF_023055355.1. Classification (NCBI taxonomy): domain Eukaryota; kingdom Metazoa; phylum Chordata; class Aves; order Passeriformes; family Icteridae; genus Agelaius; species Agelaius tricolor. The sequence goes on along the minus strand of NW_027269262.1, from coordinate 19,514,587 downwards.
TGCAGTTTTTAGAATAAGAAAATGAAGTTGACCTTCAGGTTTGCAAAAGATAAACAACTTTGCCAATTCAGAAAATCAGTTGATATTTTTAAGTCTCAATGTTGATAAAACAATATTTTTCAAACAGCCACCTCATTTTGAATCTGTCTTTTGTGGCAACGTCACAAAAGCATAGAGAAGAGCAAAGTGTTTCCTTTAGGGCTAACACTGCATATAGATATTACAGAAATGTCATTATAAAAAGTTTTGCTGCTACAACAAGATCACCAGCAATCTACAACGATTGACTAGACAGACTGACAGGCTAATTGACTTGTCTACAAGTCAATTTGTATGACATTCTTTTTCCAGTTCTTATTTTCCTAAACACAATGTTGACAATCTTCAGAACACAAAAAACAATTCTACATTGATGTGCCTCTAATTAGTTTGCAGATGCCATAAACCTACTTAAATATTAACTAATATTTTCCAAAAAACATAAGCCTGAATCTAAAAATTTACCAAGTTTACAAGCTGCAATTTAATACAAAATGTTTTAATGAAAACACTCATCTTTCACCTGATATAAAGTGTGAATGCTAAATATATAAGCACCTATATTTTGGGACTTCTCCAAAGTTAAGGAAAGTAATGTTCTGTTTTTAAAAGCAAAATTATAGCTGTATGTTGCAAAAAAGTATGTGCTCACAAGTCCCAAAACTTTTGACAAATCCACTTAAATGAACCATGTGCATGGGGACACTCTTCGAGTTTTGCTTTGTGGGGGAGTCACAACAGTCATTAAAATATATTAAGCTCCACAATAAATAGAGCAAGTGCTCATTATATTATAATGAGCAAATTATCACACAATGGTCCTGTGGAGGAAACTCACTGCATTTCAAGAATGTTTTAATTTAAAAAAATTTAAAAAACAAAAAAAACCCAAACAATCAAACAAAGAAAAATCCAAACAATCACAATTGGGGACATCTTCTGTCTCAGTTCAGAACTAGAAAACTTACAGGTATAGCCATGACATAGCATAGCAAACACACTACAATAGCGTAACAATATAATCCAACTGGCTTCAGTAGCACAGTAGGTATTAATAGCTTTAGGAAATCAGTCATCACCTGACCTATATAGTCTGAAAGAGCTCAAGTTCATTAGCCTTCAGGTCACAATGAAAGGCTACATAGTCAGTTGTCTTCCTGCTGGCTTTCCTTGTGAGGTATTGATAAACCTCCTGAAAAGGTTTTCATCTAGGAGGCTACTTTTCAAAGGTTCTTACAAAGGAACATCCCTCTGGTCATCTTTTCCATTCATCTGCCTCATGGCCAAAGAAAGATTATCAAAATAATGGTGCCCTATTTTTCTTTCCCTGCATCCAGGCTGTTGTTCCTCTGGCTTTCTCTGCTTTAGATCCAGAACGTGACAAACCTTCCTATAAAATGACATAGCTCTCTAATCTAGCAGAAAATTAACTCAGGAAAGAAAAAAATACTAGGGAAAAACAGCAGCTTGTTGGCTGAATAATTTTGCATACATTCTCCGTAAGCTCCTTTATGCTCTCTGACGATCAATTCTCTGGTAACACATATCCATCTACTAACTCCTCCTTAATAGAGCAAGAGGTATCCAACATTATGTTTTTCCCTAATAGTTAAAAGCATGGTATTAGAACGATTCTGTTGATTGAGTGGGATCTCAGAAATATAAAGACCTCCTCCAGGAAAATATTCATGTAACATGATCACTCCCCCTAAGTCCTCTAAACCTAATGTCCAATTTATAGCACACAAATGGCATGCACTGTCAAGCCAATGCATTTCTGCAGTCCCAGCAGAAAATTGGGGACTGAACCACAGCACTTGGCCACTGTGGAACCCACTCCCTATCTAAAAGCTTTGCACAGTCTGCATGCCCATGATGGGCCTGCTAAACACCTGGGAAAAGGTAGCTGCTGCTTGAAGGGACTTATGGCAGCAGGTCACATCACCTGTGCCAGGATCAGCAGCCAGCTTCCCACTCTGCTGCCTCTTGGCACAATTCTGGTGCACCCACTCTGTCAATGCACAGGGAACTGTATGCCTGGATAGCTGTCCTGAGAGTACACAACATAACACTGGAAGAAGCCCAACCAGCTAGAAATGTTGAGTTCCATTTGAAAACATGTTAGCTTGCTGGTTGTCTTGACATTTTCCAAAATCGCTTAGAAGGGTTTCTAGTACAAAGCTACACAGGATTTAAAAGTGTTAGTTACACATTCATTGAAAATGAATGAATATAAGAACAAACATTAAACTTTTCCACAACTTTTCTAGAAGAAATTTCTTAGATTATTCATAATGAAAAAAAAATACAAAAAACCAACTAAACATGCAATGATAAATGGACTGATTATTTTACACCTTCCCACCTGCAAATAGAAAAATATTTAAGATCTCTCTAGCCTGAATAGTCAAGATAATAACTCTGAGCTCAAATTCACTAATATGAATGCGAGAATTCATGCTTTAATGAACAGCAAATATATAACAAATTTTCTTCATCAGCAAAGTGTGTGGAAATTGCGTGTAATAAATGATGCGTAGCTTTTTTCTTGATTTTATTACTCCAGTAAGAAAGCTTATTATTTATAGAAAGACAAAATGTAAAGGATACAAGAAATAGTGATTGAGGACTGTAGTTCAGGCATCAATGACTTTTCCAGTATTTTTATATATTGGCAGTTGCCATGAGCAGTTAATGGCTAACATGCTACAGTACTCATGTGCCCTAGTTTTATTTCACCTCTGCTGAAAGCCAAGATTTTACATTTAGAGCAGTCAGCACTTCCCAGGTGCTAATACAATACATCAGTGTTAAAAATACCTTTTTACAGTCAAATTAAATCTTTCTCACCATTGAATGAGCTAAAGGAGCTACCTTCCTTATAGGAACTACTGTTTTCTTCAAATATGCACAAACACATGCATATGCACTCCAACACCCCAAAAAATAATAGCAGTATTATTGGCCCGACACCATCGCTAACCTACGAATTTTTCACTAATAATAGGAAGATTCTCTTCTGAAAGAACACTTGTATTTTACACCTAGAACAGGACTCACAGAGACAGTCTGAAACTTGCCTCTGAATATCTCAAATACTTGCCCTGCAATTATAGAGATTGTATTCATGTTGCTATTTTTCAAAATTATTTGTTCTATCACTTGTCATATCATCAACAGCAAAGCAGGACTTTTGAATTCAACAAAGCAGAAAGTTTGAATATTGAAGCTTGAGATATGGGCTTCAGTATTTAATTCACCCCAACATGAAGCATCATCTTAAATCTCCTTCAAAGAGCTTCCCAATACATAAAAGTTTACAAGTCAAAGACAAAACAAGATTATTTTCTCCAGGCAAAGTATAATTACTGAAAATGAAAGCAACCATAGTGTCTTGAACCAAAAGCTTTTCCTTTACAGCTTTCATACCACCCAGCAAGAACAAGATGTAAAATAAACAGAATTCAAATCCAAATGTATGACTTTTGTAGGACAATATATTACTGATTTGGTTATGTTGACTAATCATAGAATTCAAATAAATCATTTCATATAATAATGAAAATGCACATTCCTATCTGTGACCATAAGACATCTTGCGCCAAAAGATTGCTCAGTCTAGTGCCACACAATGTTACTCATAATTTTTACATGCCTTTTGAGTATCAAACATTGTACTTTTTTAAAGTTGATATTCATTTCTTTGTACCTTCTCAAAGAATATATGTATATACTCACCATATATACACCCATAATTGTGCTGTAAGAGCTTAATGGCAATTAATTACTAAACAACACAGTGCATGATGGAAACACTGGAACAGGCTGCCCAAGGAAGGTGTCAATGTCCCATCCCTTGCAATGTTCAAGGCTTTGAGTAACCTGGTCTAGTGAAAGATGGCTAAACCCATGGCAGGGCAGAGCAGGTTGGACTAGATGTTCTTCAAAGGTCTCTTGCAACCCAAACCATATCATGATTCTATGATACACCTGGAAATACCAAAATGAGGAGTCAATCAAATAGAGTTGGTTATTTTCAACAGGAATACTGCACAGGGAGAAGATGTGCTAGGAAGCATTTAGACCACCTATACTGAAGCATGTACTTCTATATAACTAGCAGGGAGAGGCAGATTTCTCCAAAGAATGGTTCAAAGCAATTGATGTACATGAAAACCTTGAAGATATCTGATAAGGAAAAGCCTGCTGGTCCCTACCACACCACTCATCCCATCTGCTAAGTCAAGACAATGTGGCTGATCCCTCTTGTAAAGTACTTTCAGGGTTCAACATTACAGTAGACTGTGCAGTACTACTGTACAAGGAGAAAAGAACAAAAAATCTCACAGATCCTTCCTACAGTCCTAGTGTAGAAATGCAGCTGGTGCCTCAGCTAGCTTGTGTATTTTTACACCCCACTTCACAAGCAGCCTTGAAAATTTGGCCTTGTAAGCACTGGATAAATTGTACTGAAACCTAGGTAAGGTGAAGTGAGAATGGAATAATTTGTCTGTGACCTAAATATACTACCTTTTGCAAGAAGATCTGCTTAAAAGAAGCAAACAATTTCACAAGGAGTAGGGAGTAAAGTAATGCTTTGTCTTTTCTATGATAACAAACCCAGCTTTACCTCTACCCAGGTTTGAATAAATTCCATAAAAATATAAATGACAATTGCCATCAAGCAAAACTGTATTTCTTACAGGCCTCAAGAAACTGCTGAATGTATTTTCATTATATAAGGACTGCAGATGTGCAAATGCTACCAAGTTGCCTGTCGATTACTTATAAAGCTTCATGATTATGTTATTCTGATTGTGTTCAATCCACAAAGATATTACTTAAAAAAAAAACCCAGTCCCCAAAAGAAACCCCTGAAACAACAACTTCCTCCACATAAGCACAATCCCTAAACAGGAGATCAGCCTTATTCACTCCTTTCAACCTCAAAATTTTTTATTTTAAATTCTGTTGATTCTTAAAACCGGTCAAAAAAAAAAAGTAATGGTACATTATTAAAACCATCTTTTAAAACATTTCAGCATTAACTGTTTTCTGGATAAAACCTGGTTTTGAAGGGAAAAAAAAAATCTTATCATGCCAATCTTTGTTGTCCCTTATACGATACATGATTTGTTTAGCCCTCAATTTAGAAGTTTCTTAAAAATTCCACTTCCTTTCTCTGACTTTCCAAATTCCATGTAGCTTCATTTGCTGGAAATGGATGGCAAAATTGTGTATAATTCAAAACAGAAGGAACAGAGTAATGGAGACAATACACGCAGTATTAGGTTCTGCAATTATTTTTTTTTAAACAGGATCATGTAATATTCATTGTTCATTCTACAGTTATTATGCAATGCTCATGTCATACATGAAGTTATAGAGTGCTTTAGGGACTTGTCCAAGTCTGCCAATCAAGTATATGATGAAGTTTAAGCACTTTGCCCTGATTTATCACCAGATTATACACATACTATTTAAACTGCAGCTCTACTGAAAATGGAAAATAAGTTTTCCACTATAATTATGCTAGTGAGATATATGTGCTGGCTTACATAGACTTGTGCAGGTTATGCTGGGGTTTTCATATGGAGTTTCTTCTCATGACCTTTGCACATGTATCATTGTCTTCTAAGAGAAGATGCATAGAATCTCTTCTATGAATGCAATCACTTTATGTTGTTGGGGGGGTTTTGCTACGTATTTTGTTTGCTTCCTGCCCTATCAGCTGCCACCTTTATTTTGCGTTGCTATCAGCAATGAAACTGTGCTCCATGGTGTCATGATGGCTGATTTAGGCCCCTTTGAAGGACAGGTCTGCCAGGGCTAACTAGCTGTTAGCTGTCCAAACAGGAACTCAGTTCATCTGCATGGAACAGATGACTCACTGGTATTTAGCTGGTTTTATTCAATCTGATAAGACTGAAAATTTTTAGCACTAATTGTATTAACAGAAATGCAGCTCTTAACCAGGAGCAGGAGCTATAGTTAACAGAATTTTTCATACCTTTCAAGTTTCATTTATCAGACAGAAATAAAGGTTGAAATCTTCCATATGACCATATTGAGAACTAGTAATTCAATTGCTCGTATTTTTAATGTTTAGAGCTCATAGAGCTTAAGAGTTCAGAGACAAAATTACAAAAAGAAAAAAAATTAAAGTCACTTTTAAGTACAGATTATTCCCTGAAGGGTATTATGTAAATTTTACGCACCACAGGAATGTCAGCTCTGGTGCAGTAACAACTGTGCCTCTCTGGCGTGCACACATGCACCCTCATACACTAATTTTGGATGTTGAAGACATTTATCCCCAGTTGTTTTATAACTTTGCATATGTTCACCAGAGTTACTACCATGAATTAGCAAAGCATGCACCAACAAAGTGGCTGAGTTACAGTCTCTGCATTGCAGGACAAAAACACTAAACAACATTTTTTAATGTAGGTAGTAAAGAACAATGCTCTCAAATTAAGCTACTTGAGGAATTAAACTAGGCAAAGTATAAAAAATTTTGACTGGCATTTCGTCCTAATAGCAGAGTCAACAATGCTATCCTAGAAAGTCTTTCAGGATCTTCAGTACCTGCAAGTTGAAGGCATTTAGTTTTGGATCTCATCTGTAAATGGTTCAGTCAGCAGCACAGTGCCCCCTAAGACATGCTTGTGCACTGAATTTGCTCCTATTTAAAGGAAAGTGCTGTCTGACACACTATTTCTCCAGTCAATTTTTAGAAAAAAGCAGGTAAAAGTGAATGTGTTGGTTTGGTTGTTTTCTTGATTCGTTTTGTAGGTTTTTTGTTGGATTATTTGCTTTCTGTTTGATTGACATTTTCTAAGCAGAAATGAAAAAAGTTATTTATTGTAGTTCTTAAGTAGGATGATTAGTAACTTTAACTACAAAAGTAAAATATTACATTGTTTCCATAGGTACACATAACAAAAAAAAGAGTCATACCATAATTTGCATTAGGTAACTATACCATACTATGTCTTCTTCAGAAAAATATGAAATGAAATAAAATGAAATATTCTGTCAAAGGCAGTTGAAGTAGGTTAAAGAAGTCTTTTGGTTATTTCTCTAAATCTTCTTACCTTTACAGTTAGGTAAAATGCCAAACATGGCAAACTTTTAAATTAATTTTATATTTGCCCTGAAAACTAACATTTACTATTATTCAGTAGAAGGACAATTTATGCAGAAGGAAGGCTTCAGTGTTTTCACACAACTGTGTATGGTTGACTGCAGCACAGAAGTAAAGATTTGGAAAGGAAGGAGCTATGCCTAGTGTCTTGGAATGAAAAATACATTCTGTACCTTGAATATAGGAAGTGATTTTATCACCTGTACTAACTGAAGTCATAATTTTACCTGTGTTTTCCATTGTATTTCCTTTGATTGTGAAAAACAAATGGGGCATTGATGCACATGAAATTGAATTTATCCCAATCCCTAATCTGAATGATAAACTACATTGAAATATAAGAAATGCTCATACTGTTTTACAGAGATCTAGTCAGAGAAATACATGCAGGCATCTGCGTTTGCCACATTTCATTGGCTTCTGTACCCTGTCCTCCTTGTATCTTGTCACTCATGTACACAAAACAGACTCACAGGCACACAGAGACGCATACACACACACACACAGGTTCAGGACTATGCTGTTTTCAGAGACACACATTAGCAAAGTCATCCTAGGGAACTCCTTGCTTGCCAAAACACTCAGCTCCAGACCACTGACAGTTCCATCAGTCAAAATGTGGTGTGAAGTAAAGGTACATGGTAGTTTTTGTTCATTAGGTGAGGTACTATTGGGGTGTGCTAGGAGGAGATGAAGAGAGGATTTATTTCTGCCTGTGCATTATTTACAGTGCCCTTTACCCAAAGTAAAGTTAGGTGACTGCTTAAGCTTTAACAAGCAGCTAAAGGCAAATCCGCAGGAGGTCTTCTTTTGCTGCAATTTCAATCCTCAGTTATCACACATAATGTTACAAACATGGGGGGGGAGGGGGGGGGGAAGGGGGGGAACCCAAACCCCTGAAATTGCTATTCAAATACCAAGCCTAATGTTCTTCACATATAGTTCAACATGGCATGCGGTTTTATTGTATAAAAAGGCTCACATATGTGAGTTGAGGCAAAGAATAATCTGTCTGCCGTCACCATTAAAATGCATCTGCACATTATCCCCATAAGTTAAGGAGCAGAACTGTAGGTATTACGAACACGGTCACACACAAACACATACACAGAGCGCCGCTACCTTTCTACGCCTGTATTTTGCAGGTCCCTTTGCAACTGCCTCGGATAAGCAAACACGCTCCTACAGCACCACAAGGGTAAGGCTTACGTACCAGCGGCAACTTTAACACAGACAAATTACAGGTTGTGCACCCACTACGACAGCATTATTGCACAAAATATTTTGCGCTACTTAGAAGTCTGTGTTAGCGGCACCGCTGTACAGAAATATCCATGTTGCCACATATTAAAGTGTCATTTTATTTAAGCCTTACCTTGGCTGACTTGCCCTAACTGGTGACAAGGCACTTTAATTTATAAGAAGCAAATGGGGACTTTTCGCAGTGCTGGCGGCACAGCCGCTCGCCGTCCTCAGAGAGGTACCGGGCCCCGGCTCCGCATCCCTCGGAGCCCCGAGCCCCGCGCCGCCGCTCCTGCAGCGCCGGCAGCCCGGGCGATTGGCCGCGCCGCCCGCCCGCCCCCGCCCCGCTCCGCGCCCGCCCGCCCGCCTCCCCTCCCTGCCCGCCCCCGCTCTTCTCCCCTCCCCGCCTTGTTTTCTCCCTTCCCAGCTCTTTGGGGATGCAAGCAGCCTCCTGCGCGCAATGGCAGAGCCGGGCTAGCCCCGGCTCTCGGGCAGATGCGCGATTCAGCCATCTACATACCGATCCATGCATGCATGCATGCATGCATGCATCCATCCATCCATCCATCCATGCATGCATGCATGCATCCATCCATCCATCCATCCGTCCGTCCGTCCGTCCTCCCGTACCGATATAACCGGTGTGTTCGGGCACAGGGATATCTTTGTCCGGTAACTGCGCGGCGGCTGCGAAACCCCCCTGTTCGTGCTTGAGGTGCAGAAGAAGGACGGCTCCAGCTTGGTGACAGCGAGCCCCTAAATTCGGTGCCGGGAAGGGGGGCCGGGAGCCGGGAGGGTTGGGCTGCCGAGCGGGGCGGGAGTGCACAGAAAGGGCGCACCACCGAAAGCGGGCAGTACGGTACTGCTGTGGCAAACCGGCGATAAATTTTCCTATTTCTGGGCAAAGTCGTCACAGCCTGCTAAACATTCCACTGCTGACTCGTTCATCAGCCGTCCACACGGTCCGGCTGTAAGATTCAGACTGAATGATTCCCTTTAATGCCTCCTTCCAATACTGGTGGGGCACAGGAGGTGCCACGTTAGCAACCCGTCCCCTACCAGATCAGTCCCACTCCTTTAAAGATTTCCTGCCCTCTGACATGCCTATATTCATATCACTACACCAGTGACTGTAAGCTGGTGGATAATTTGTGCCCTTTCAGGCTGGTCTGGATCAAGGCAGGCTGGTTGGTGCAAAAGTAATTCAAAAATCTGGACCTTGTATAACATCTTTACTCCAAACACACCTTATTCGGAATTAAGATTAATGGCATTCTCCTGATTCAGGGTTTCAGGAACGGGGCAACCGTGTCATACTCTGCTTACTCAACCTGCTAAAGCAGCATATTAAAAATGTAATTAACATATAAGTGAAAGCCCTGGCACATTCCCTGCTGGTGCAAAGGAGCTTTGCTTCCAGCCAGCAGGACATGTATCCTGGAGTGAGCCATGAAACCAGTGTGCCTGAGTCCCAAAGCTCCAGCAGGAAATGACAGGATGAAAGAAAAGAAAGCTACTGCCTTTTTTTTTTAAATTTTTTTTTTAATGTTTTACAGTCAGAAGCAGCATCTGAAGTATAAATGAGAGGTACCCCATGTAAAAATGATCTAGATTTGAAAAGCAGAGCTGAAAAGAGTAATTCTACAATTTAACATAACCAGAAGGAAAGCTGTTACACCAGATTAGATGGAAAGAACAACACTGCTCACTGAGATCACTTGGGCTGCTGGATTTTGAGAACTTTTCAAACAAAATCGCTCTGAGCTGCTCAGTGACATACATTAAAAATGATTTTGCTAGCAGGATAGGGAATTGAAGGCAAGAAGCAGCTAGTTGTTTGAATTTGGGGGATGTAAGCTCTTGGAGGGAATGAAATGGAAGCTGTTTCAATTTGCAATTTATATCTCCTCTGGCTTGCAGCTGCAGCACATATGAATCAATGCTTTAATACACAGTCTTCAGAGTGTTCTCTCTCATGCAACTTCTGTTAGGTTGTGCATAGCTCCAGATTCAGAGAGATCTCATGATCTGGGGGATGGGCTGCTTCTACCCAGATGCTTTCACTATTTTACTGCACTATGGCAGAAGCAAATTTTTAATCTCTTTGCCAGGGAAGTAGTTGTATTAGTAACAAGGAGGGGAAAAAAGGAGTCAAAAAAGGAGTGAAAAGACATGTTTCCTTTCATTCTCTTAAACTCCAGACAATATAACATGAAAACGAATTCATGTCAAACCATCTTCCAAAGATTCCCACCTCAGTGCATAAACTGAAAGGGATAAAATACAGGGTTACCTTTCAGCCTACCTACCCTTGGATGACATGCTGCTTAGGTGTAACAACCCAGGGATATGGCTAGAAGCAAAACATTTTATTTTAAGGTATTTTCTCAGTAATTTCCAGTGAATAAGACAAAATTATGAATATTCACCAGATACTCAGAACATGTGTCATCAAATAATTTGTTTCTGCAATAAGATGTTTGACAAGCAGAGGGAAGTCTTGATGCTTCGAAAAGCATTTAGAAGGTGAAAATCTGCAATTCTTTCTTCATATATACATATAAAATAAATACATGCACATGCACTTGTATTGACATATTTTAGAGACTTCTCAGAGGCAGGAGTAAAGAATATCTGTTTAAAGGGATTATATCCACTGTTGCAGGCTAATTTGATAGACAATGATCAAAGTTTTCTTAAGAATTCAAAATTATGCCATTTCAAGGAAAAAGCTGACAGTTTGAAAAAACTAGCCTCAATGAACTCTGACATTTCTTTTAAGCCTACATTTTAAGACTAAATACTGAGATTTGGTGTTACTGATGTTAGGTCAATCCTTTCATCAGTTTCAATGCTAAAAGATTTTGAATTTGTCATGGGGAAAAAAAGTGTGATGAAAAGAACCTCAAAATGAAGTTACTGTCTGGGACTCCAGCAGTATTCCCAAAGGGATTCCAGGGAAATTTGGATATAACCCTTGAAGTCCTTGTATGCATGGGTCTTGCCTAAGGAATCCAGCAAACTTACACAATTCTAGCAATATATCAAAATACAGAACTTCATCAATCACGTTAAATAAGTTCCCTTCCCAGACTGAAGAGCTCCTGACAATGATTGCAGGGGTAGAAGAGAAGAAGAGGCTCTTTTTGTCCCTTCTAACTTCGGGACTTGCTATATTTAAAAGCAGTACTGAAAAGGACATAGACTAGTTATGAAGGAAATATACAGCTGTACCAAAAGAAAACTAGTTTCTGCAGATTAAAAAAAATATTGTTTTGCAGCTCCAGTTAATAAGTAATAGAATATGCTCATAAAATCAGTCTCTCTTTGGGGGTGTTTAATATGCTAAACATGAATTGATTGTCTTGCAGGTAACTGCTAGAGAACTAATCATCCAGCTAACAGTCAACCAATTAGAAAAACACTAAGTGGTTCATTTATACAAAAAGTAATGAAGATTCCAGCTCGTTTATAGATTACAAAGTTTCTGTACGCAAGACAGATAGATGAGGAATGGCTAAGATCACATTGGGATAATGATGTTGCCAAGTTTAAGTCCAACTCTTTCTTAAACTTGTGTACTCTAATAGCTGCAGCTGAAGGAAATTTGCTCAGTTGCTGCCAGGTACCTCTGCTCACACACTGAGAGCAATTGCTCTGGGAATTTTCATATTCTTGTTCAAAAGCATCAGGGAATAACATAGTAACCCTTACTTCCAGCAGCGTCTTCTCAGTCTGCACAAAATTACAAACCCCTTCCCTTTTTCCTAGTTTTGAAAGAGTGAAAACAAAGGATTCTACCATTTCCTGCCACAAATTTCACATTCACTAATCATTATTTTTCTTCTCAGCTGCAGCACATAAGAGCTGGTCCCAAACATACGTCTAAGAACATATTTGACACTCTCCAGCAATATCTGTTTCTTGTCTTAGTAGATGAACATTTTAATTTGCTTTTATTAATAAATATTCTTACAGCTACTAATTTATGCAGAAATGAATTTTCTTAAAATTTGTGTGTGGTTTACTAATGACAGTTCTTTAGAAATGGTCATCCAAAAATATATCACCAAGTGGAATTAATATGGGGCCTCGAGTTAAAAAGCGTTAATATGTCAAGTTGAATATAAATATAATGTATATAGTTTGATGATGAATCACAATGAGACATAATTGACTCACCACACTACTGCTATTTCAATTTCGAAGAGGACTTAAATGTAGTAAAATATAAAAAGGCAAAAATAATTTTGATATCAAATTGTTACATTGTTACAATATTGTTACATTCCCATCTCTAGATAGCTAACAGAAAATCATACCAAAATAGATCATGGCAGTAAAAATTTTCATATTCTGATACATAACAGTGGGACAGAAATTTTTAACTTGTCTAGTAAATGAACATACAAATGAGCTATCTTCATGCTCCTAATGAAGACTCTCTGGAGGTTTCTCATATCATGCCTCCATATTTTTAGTTTTAATTTGGTAATGTGCACAATATTCAGAGGAAATAGGATTAAGACAATTTATTTTGCATATGGTCTCTGAATATTCTGTAAGGCATGCATTTCCTCTAGAAAATTTAAATAGTTGATTAGAAAAAGTAAATTTTTAATACAGGTTAGCAAATTCTACACTATACTAATTGCAGAGGGAATGACACTGCTGATACTGCCTTGGCTCCTTTCTACACTAAGCATCACTGGAGTATTTTCTAATAAAACAACAACAGCTGTTCCTAGATATATGATGCCAATAACAGTTGCCAGTCACAAAAACTTGTGATAATATAGTCACTTGCCTTTAGTATTCCATGAAACAGCAGGCAAAATATACTGACAGGACTTGGAGAAAACAACATAATGCCTGGCATTTTGCTACCTGTTACCATAAAACTCTGAGCTAATCAGTCCCTTTCTGAATGCAGGAAAGATGGAAAACAAAATAAAGGGCCACAAAAGAAGAGCATAGTGTGTCAATCTCTCAGTGTCTGCATGGAAACAGACAAGAAAGAAGGCTCAGCTGAAGGCAGTGAAGTACTTAACTTAGACATTAGTAGACCTTTCTGCCCATCCTGTGGAATTTCTCACTAATGTTTATAATAGACATTATTCAATCAAGAAACTTGCTTAATTGGGCTGTTTCCTGGGAAACTAATACAATTGTGTAATTGTGGATCATGCACTGACCAGTGTAAAATGGGATACATCTTGGTAACTGTATAATGTTCATGTGTAATGGGTGACATTTTTGTAAGTTTAAACCTGTCAATGAAATTATCTTGATGGCTTTGAAATTAATGTAGTCAAAAATAAACCTTTTTCATACACAGACCAGTATTAAATCCTCTCAAGTCAAGATTCCCTCTGAATTCTTGTGAATGGTTATTCAGGTACTCTTTACAAAACATCAGATACTAATATGCCCTATTTCAAATTATGAACATTATATTTGGTGGAGTTTGGCTTTTACAGCTGGTAGTGTGATACAACCTTCTTTCCTACTGTAATGATAGCTTTAATAAAGTATTGCTTAGTGGTAGGAAAATACTAACAAGCAAAGGTTTCTGCGATAATATAAAGACAGATTTTCATAATATAATCCAAAAGGACATTATTTCTGGGGCATATTATGTATTTTTTATCTTTACTAAGATAGAGAAATTGCTTCTCTTAGACTCAGCACACAGTATGCTAAAGCCAGATCAAAAAAAGGGGAAATGGAATATGTTACAAGATGATGATGCAACTTCTACTGAAGTTGGAATATCCTTTCCATTGAAACCATAATGCTGAATGATGCTGAAGATATGTGAAAGAAAAATTGGGTAATTTTTGATATAGAATCTTCACTGAAACTTAGCAGTCCTTCTGTACTGTACCCTATTTTCCCTGTACAATAGCTGTATGTTTTTCCAGTCATTCTTTTTTAGCACTTCTTCCAGTATGAAGATGTGTACAGATGTCGTTTTGCTCCTTCCAAAAAGGTGCATGACCAACAAAATACTTAAATATAGCAATATATGCTAATAGTTTCACACCCAGTCAGTGGGCGCCACTGAGAGGAGTCTCGTTTCCTCTTCCTTAGCTGCCCTGCTTCATCAGGTATTTTTTACATTTTGGTAATACCTCCCCAGAGCCTTCTTGTCTCCTGGCCAAACAGCACTACCTCTCTGCTTCACCTGATATGGTGAATATTCTGATCCATGAACGAGGTACATGACTGTTTGCTGCACTTGCTCTAGTACATGATCATGAGTTGGGCACTGAGGGGTTAAGAATGGGACTCAGCACTCCAAATGGTCTCACCAGCACCAGGGCAATGGACAACTCTCCTTAAGCTGCTGGTAATGCTTTTCTAGTACAGCCCAGGATTCTGTTGGCCTTCTTTATCACAAGGGGAAAAATTTGCACTATATTTTAGTAGCCATGTTTTGTAATTATACTGAGCACTAACATAGGACAAAATTGAATTTTGAAATTTGCTGAGCTTTGTAGCAGAGCTCCTAGTTGTTGAATCACCTATAATTTGTGGGACAACAGTGTTTAGTGCAGGGCTGTAGAGTCAGTTAATGTCTAATCCCAGTGGTTCTCTTAACTGGATTAAACTAATTTCCAATTAGAGTAGGAAAAAAGATTCATCTGTGTTTCTGAAAGAGGAAGAAGCAGTGGAAGTGAAACAAAGGATAAACTTCTTGGTCACTTCCAAATTCTGAAAGCTTGGGTTGACAACATTTTTATTTAGAAGTGTCAAATGAGAAAATAAGATTAAAAGCCATATAATGCTGTCCACATCAGCACCCTTCAGCACTGTGTCTGATGGAGATTCTTCCCCATAAAGGCTAATGTGTAGGTACAGCATCCTTCCTATTTTGCAGTGCCTAGCCTTGTGTGTCTATCCCTCTCCAGTGTGCTTAGCACAAGTGGTAGATCATAAGATTTTATTGAAGGTTTAAAAAGTCCAGTGGGGTTAAGTCTCTAGTATCACCAAAGTAAAAGCCCCTCCCTGCTGCCCCTCCATTTCATTTCCCTAGCCAGGCAGTATGACAACTGAAGAAATGGAAATGAGAGTCAAGAAGCAATTTGATTCTGACTCTCCTTATTTTTATGTAAAGAAATACTGCAGTTCCACAAGCCAACTACTTGCTTCCATATAGGTAATGTCATGGCTGCCATTTATTTAATAGAACCACCATCTACTGGAATGCTTCTCAGGATGTGCTTTTCTTTTGCTATTTACTTATTAGTGCCCACTGTAATTAGTTAGAATTAAGAAAAATCAAGTTTATGAATAGTATGATCTGTTTAATAGGCTAAATAAGCAACAAGAAATAACCTCGTGTTAGATGGTGACAAGCAATGAAGCAGAGACATATGTTTTTTCTATTCCCCAAGCATAAACAGAACACAGAGTTTCCCTGACTAATAGATTTACTTTCATTTTAATTAAAACAGAACATTTAGTTACATTTCCTCCATTCTGTCAAAGAATTAAATAGATAAATGGCTAGCAGGAGAAAAAATGGCAACATTTTCTTTAGTGCTCCGACTGCACTCATAACCGATTACTACCCATCTGTTCACTAAAGGTGTAGGAAAGGCACATCATATAAAGTGTTGTTCCCATAAAAAGGCTTACTAAAATACTTTGGTTTTGATCCCATATCTTCCAAAATGAAAAAAAGTTTTTGAAAAAGTAGAATTCGTCAATTCTGTTTTGATATAACATCTGATAAGCTGTTGTCATTGTTTTATTCTTCTGATTCTTTCTACCATTAAATCAAAGCTCATGGAGAGTGGCTCCCCTTGAGGAAATGATTGAAATGGCAATTCTATAGATTCTAGCCAAGAAGGAACCATTAAGTAGGCAGTCACATGCAAGACAAGACAAAAGACTCCACTCACTTTCTCTGGTAGTAAGCCTAACAACTGAGGTTTGATTGATGCATATAGTGCAGGAAGGTTCTAATTTTGCTTTAAGAAACTGAAGAACTGAAGAGCCACTTCTCTTGGTATTCTTCTTTTCTAATTCTAATGGTTAACAGCTCCTGTATTTGGTAACTCAATTTACTGGCTTCAGGAGTTTTTAAGAAAATATGTTCCATCTGCTGATAAAATGCCTCATTCTTTCAATCATTTTAGAGGTGTGGATGTAAACAGGAGAAATGCAAAATGGGACAGGATACATCCAGCAGTGTTGAATGGAGTGACTGTTGTCATTGGGGAGATACTCCCTGCTACAGAATAACTGAAAGGTTTGGTTTGGAAGAGACCTTTAAAGGTCATCTAGTTTAAACCCTCCTGCCATGGGCAGGCACACTTTCTGCTAGATCATGCTCCTCAAAGCACCATCCAAGATAGACTTGAACAATCCCAGAAGTGAGCATCCTCAACTTCTCTGAGGAACTTATGCCAGTGCCTCACCACCCTCCCAGTGAAGAAAAATCCAATCTAAACCTACCCTCTTTTCTCTTAAAGGCACTGTCCCTTGTCTTAGTACTACATGCCCTTGCCATAATCTGCAGGCATCTTTACATACTGGAGGAAGATTGCAGTAAAGTCTCTCCAGAGACTCCTCTCCTGGCTGAACAACCAAAACTCTCTCAGCCAATCTTCACAGGGGAGGTGTTTCAGCCCTTTGATCATCTTCATTTCCAAAAACAGTAAGAAGGAATATCCACAGAACCACAAGGCTGGTCAACCTTACTTGCATCCCTATATAATTTATAAAGCAAGTCCCCAAAAAGCTTTTCAGGACAGCAGCCTGAGTTGGACTGGCAAGTATGGATTTACCAAGAGGAAATCTTGCCTGATAAACTTGTCCTCTCTGATGAAACAAGTGGATGTAGACAGCAGGACAAATACTTTCCTTCAACCTGAGTCAAACTTTTGACACATTCTCTCCCAATATCCCCATAGTCATACTTAAGGACTTTATTGGTTGCATAGAACATAAGGTAGTGAAAGTCTGGCTGGACTGCAAGACTCTCAGAATCACATGGATCAAGAGTCAAGATTGGTCTAGACACTATTTAGCACCTTTGTCAACAACATGAGCAATAGGATAGTATGCAAGCTGACAGGTGAACCTGTATTGGAAGTTTCTTTGAAACTGCAAAACTAAGCTACATATTTTAAAAACAGACCAGTAGTTCCTTTTTCCTTTCCTATATTGACAATAGCAAAAGTATTTTGCACATTAGTCACCTATAATAGCTTTGCATGCCAGTCACCCAATGAACCAGCCAGTCTTATTTCTCAACGTGGTAAGAAATTATTGTCTCAGTCGGCTGTGCTAAAGACCATCAAGTCAAATTCTTATATTTATAGGATCTGCAATGAGAAAAAAAAAGCAGAAATTTTTATGTATTACTAAAAGGGCTAGACTTATCTGTATGGATGCAAATAACAGACTATGCAATAAGAAAACTACTGGGTTTACAATATTCATTTTTAGTGCAACAGAAAAGCATGATCTAATCCCATAACTATTTAAAATCATGATTGGCAAGGAAGAGTTAACCAGTTGTTCCTTAAAGAATTTTTAAGATAAAAATACTTAACACATTTTTCAAAGCTTAAAGTTTATTTATTCTCTCTTTCTAGCCCTTTATAATATAGGGCCTGATCCTTTCTAATTCTTCTGAATGACTCAATAGAAGTGGAGCTTTATTGCTGTAAATGAAAACTCAGTGTACACTATGCATAAATTTATGCATATAACATTTTACTGCCTGTGTTTTAACACTTACTGTATGTGGACTATTGTATATTCAGATGTTTTAAGCTTATACTAGGTAATATTAATTTCATTTAATAATAATTTGATTTTGACCTTTATTTGACCACAAAATTTTTTTGATGTTGTACCACATCTAAAAATATTTTTATCAGTGGCATTTAATGGAATCAGTACATCACCATAAGCACCTAAATGAGTAGGAAAAATCGATCTCCAGCACTATTCTTTTTTGTCCCAATGCAATATCAGTATTAATAAGCAGACATTATTAAATTCCAACACAGACATTATTAAATTTAAAGTTTTACTTCCATGTTCAAGACCTAAGTCCTTTAATATGCCTTTTAATTAATAATGTGTTTTCTAATTTCTTTGTTTCTGCTGTAGTTTTTTTTTAAGCCCATCTACTGTAAAAAGACTCTTAAGTATCACCAAAGTTGGAAGATAAACCACTCTTTATCTAATGTTAGTTATTAATGTGCCTTTGTTAATTTTATGGAAACCTACATTCAAAGAACCTGTTACAGAACATACATTTTCAAAACTAGTCAGGGGATAACTCAGACTTTTCTGCCTGGAAAGTGTTAAACTTTTCTGAAGTCCTCATATTACTAAGGGGAAAGAAGAAAGATCCAGAAGCAGAAACACTCCTTGAGAGCATCTGCCCTTCAAGGTTGTCCAAAACCTTTCCCATGCCTAGAGGGGGAAGCCAGATGATGTACAAAGTGCACCAGCCATCTGCACTGATGTGATCCTGAGGGGCGCTGCACACCTGAGGGCAGCAAGGCATGCAGCAATCACAAAAACTGCTGGCACTGCATGCATTACACCAACCACCACAAGCCAACCCAGGGGTAGGCACACGGGGGAAAGGTGCTTGAATACCTATAGACCATGTCAAGGGCTTTTACTTGCAAGACAGTAATTGATACACAGAAATTTTCTTCTACTTTTTTTCTCTTTTTTTTAACCTGGCCACCCTTCTACTTCCCATGAGTAGGGTTTGCTCCTTGTTTCTACAGTGGAAAACAACTCTTAAAACCTCCTGCTGGGCATTGCGTTCAGCAGTACAACAGAACAGGGAAACACACTGCCCTTAGCTTCTTTAAAGGGTGAGCAAGCACTGGGGAAAGATCTGGAAAGGAGAACACATCAGAAGACAAAACCATCTGGCTTTCAGACCAGCAAAAGCCAGCTCCAGAACTGATAGATGTGATAGCTTTAAACTGCTGATAGCAGGGAGAAGCATTCATATAAATGCATGAATTTAAATAGTATACAGTCAACTTAAAAAGCCTTGGTAGAACTTTGACAGGAGCTAGGAAAAGGGATTTTTTTTTTTTTCTCAAAAAAGTCGCATTTCTTTCACTATACTCTTCCCCCAAACAAAACCAATGATATATAATGCAAAAACTTATTAGATAAAACCAAACACTAGTGCCTGATACAGGTAAGAGAACCATTTTATTTATAAAGCTGCCATCATTTTAGCATTTTAAACAAATGCAACTAAAACAAAGTAATAAGTGTATAATAATCACACACATACAGGAAAATGTGAAAATAAAAACCGCCACTGAATAGTTTTAAAAAATTATTTGTTTTTCAACAAAAATTCACAGTAATTTCTGAAAACCAGGTTTTCTTCTTAGCTATACCTAAGACAAATCTTAGTTGTATTCTGCAATGGAAAGAAAGTCAATCATCTGTATACTGAAATTGGTTCTAGTTTGGAATGTCTCCTATGTTATATGGTTTATCAAAATAGGATCCCGTGTCTTCATTGCTGATGTGATTTTGTGAGTTTTCAAAAAAAAAATCTAATAAACCTAGCTATGAAAAGAATGAGCAAGAAATGATGTCTATTGATGCATAATATGCCAAAATTTAGGACTGTTAAATTGATGACTCATGTCAGTCTACTGTGACTAAAAAATGTTAATTGACTTGTAAAACAGATACTATTTCATAATGTCAAGGAAATACCAAGAACCAGTCATGACTGATTATTTTTAGAGATTCAAATCTTATTAGTGGCTCAGAGATACCACCATTTTTGTGCGCATGGAAGTTTCTTCCCATGCAGTTCTCAGGTAAACATAAAACATTTCCTGAAGACATTTCTGTCATACCTTAAAGTAGATAAAGTGTCTTTATAATATGGAAGGTATCAATATGCTTTAAGCACTGGTCTGTCTTTTCAGCTATCACATTTTCTTGAAGACTAGCATGTTGAACCGATGTTTTGAGTGAGAGGCTCTAGAGAAAAAATGAACAAAATGCTCTTCATTCACAATCTCTTAAAGAACAAAATTTTGTTGATGATTTCAGAGATTATACTCCTGGCTTGCCTGATAAGTTGGATATTACTGCCAGTATAAGAAAGTTTAGTCAGTGTCAATGATGACATCCTGAAAATTGAAGACTCTCTAGACACTCTCCCCCACGTTTCATAGCTGCCAGATGAAAGATGCATGATCATCAACAATACACTTTTGCTTCTTCCTATTGAGATTGTCTTCAGACAAATTCTAAAATCAGTTTATTTCTTTCCTCTGATTTAAGAAGCAGTCAAAACAGACTGTAAAGCCTCCAATTATGAAATTCTTTAGCTTCATTATGACCCTCTCCTTCTTTTGCCTTTTCCCACCATTTGTTTTCTGAGTATCAGAATGTGGGAAAATGGCTGGGGGGTTCAGAGAAAACTGGGAAGTTATATTCACACTCTAACAGGAGTTAGTGTAGAAATTTTCAGGTGAAATGCAGTTGCACTCCTGCATGGGACGCAGTCATCATGCCTGATTTACCCCCAGAAATCATGATAAGGGAAATGAAATGGAGGGTGGAGTAGAGAGGATACACTGCAGCCAGACTTTGTTAAAATCCTTTCAAGGGAGGGATCTCGGTAGCACCTTGTAGCTGATAATCCCTGTATGAGGATATGTTAGTCAAGGATACTGTTAATAACAGTATGAGGTGTTAATCAAGGGAGAAAAAAGATGCCTTGCTGTTGAACCAGCAGCCATGGTGAGATCACAGATGTCATACTGATGCACACTTCTATACCAAAGCTACCTGTCTCCAAGGTTACCACCACCCCTCACAGAGAAGCATTCTATATTTTATTGACTATATCTTAGAATTTTACACCAATCAGTGACAAACATATATAGTACTGGAGTTACTCCAGCTCCATCAAGACTTAGCAAAATAGTATAAAAGTAAGTTAAGAATGGGACAAAATTAGGGAAGACTCCATTGTAATTTTTGGAATCAGTTGATGGGCTGAACCTGTCTTCTTCTCCTTCTATCATGTAAGAACTGTACTCTTATGTGTGCTGAATGATTATCTCAAGCCAGTTTGTGTTAGGGATTAGAGATTCTCATTATATTACTTTGAATACATTTTTCAGTCAGACACTACCAATGGCAACTCGCGAGCCTTAACTTGTCACAATCTCATTAATAAAGAGTGTTCTGTAAACTGTTGGTGTGGGTGCTTCATGGGTGCTGGCAGTCACTGTCAGCAGGTAACATACTCAAATAAAGATGTGGAGACCTGGGAGGGGGGTCTCTCTGTTGGCTTGTGACCCTGATCAAATCAGTCCAATCACTCCCTGATCCAGAAGACTGTTCAGTGAAGGGTCCCCACAACTGCGTGCTGACAGACTGGTTGGGCACAGGATCTAGGCTTTCTTGGGATGCTGACTGTCTTTATCAACACAGAAGATTTGAGGAAATCCCTTTTCAGAGAATCTTTGGTATCTCCTGTATTCCATTGCTAGTAGCAAATGAGAGCTTCAATATCAATTTTTTCAATGGAACATGTGGTCATTATTTTTATCACTTTGTGAAATTTTAAATTTTTTTTATTTAAAATCCACTGATTTCAGGGCTATCATAAGCCACAAAAGAGACACTGGTGCTTTATACAGTTTTAGTTTTTGTCATCATTATACCAGATTAGCCCCTGGATTCTAAAAACTTCCATGTAGATGACCTAATTATTTGAGTGAGCAGCTTCTATGACTGCAGTGACTTTCCATGTGCTTGCAGGACCTCTAAAAGGTTTCTGCTGATCTGCTTGCAATAGTACACTTTTAGAACATTTATATAGTTTACATTTTACAAATGTTATCAAAAACTTCAACTTTCAGACACATACCACTATTTCCTAATTAGATAAAATAATGTTTTCATATTTTGCAGGAATCACTTGTGACAAATAACCTTTTTGTTGGAATCTGTGTATTTCCAACTATGCGAAAAGAAAAATCCCCAGAAACAAACTGGAGATCATTTTGTAGTGAACAGTAGAGATACACTAAAGTAATTTATGTTAAATGTTTTACAAATTCAAGATCAAGTCTAGTATGGTATTACACTGAGAAACCCCATAGCACATTCAATTCACTATTAACGTCACTGAATCTACAATAAGTGAGAGTTTGCCGACTCTTTACTTCTCAGCTAAGATTTAAATCATCTACTTTGAAGTGTGTCAACATGATTAATTACAGAAAGAACTCATTAGTGGGACCTCTTAAAAATACAGAGATTAATGGAATGGGAATTGGGAATTAAATTCTGCTACTGTTAACAAATTTCACTGTTGTTTCTACATGCCATTTAAAAATTTACATTATCATTGGTGTCCATCTAGCAGTTGGGTGACTATAGAAAGATGGAAATGTGTCAGCAGATTAAAGAGAGACAAAATAACACTTATATCTTCAGCATACAAATTAGAGATAAAATAGTCATACTGTGGGGATTTATTTTCTGTATGTGAAAAGTATTACAGTGTTCTAGAAGCAAACAACTGTCAGACAATGTTGCTCTACATGGATACATGTGTATACATCTGATGGCCAAATCAAGAAAAAAATACTTGGGATCACATCATGATAAAATGAAGATACTGAGATGCACTAAAAAAAGTGACTCACTGAAATGATTTAAGGTAACTTCTCTCTATATCTGCCAAAGGATCTTACGCAATAAAAAGTATTTAAGGTTTATTTCATTATTTCTGTCTTATTGCTAGGGTTGAAACAGAGATGTATTTTTATTTTATTCCCTTGAAAAATTATCCCATTCAATTTCCTAGTCTTTCCTATACAGGCTACTTTTTGACAGAAATAGTAAAACCTTATTGTTAAGCCTTTTTGTCTGCCACCAGCTCTTGCACAATTTCAGTGAACTCCATGTGCACTTAATATTAGAATTTCATCTTTATCTTTCAGTATTGATATTTTTAATAGGTGTTAAATAAAGTTAGGTTCAGAACTTTCAGATATTATTGTTATTCATACTATATCCTCTTTGCCTATTTTTAGTATCAATCTAAAAATTCTTCTCAATCACTGTTTTTCATTCTTCCCTCTTTGCATTTTTTCCCTTTGTTCTCTGTATAGGAAATGCAAACTTGAAAATATTTACTGGGTTTTGTTGTTTTGTTGTTTTTTTTTTTCCTGTGGATATTTCTTTCATTTGCTCTAAGATTTTGAAATTCACACAACTTCCTGCATGCATTTGTACTACTGGCACCTTTTTTTTTTTTTTTTGGCTGATTTAGGTTGCTACAGTGTTATTTTATTCCTTGAAGACCAAGAAAAGACCTCTTTTAGCAATAAAAGCTGTGTTGGAATAAAATTCATATTTTGGGCTCCTTACCTATGCTCTTTGTTTTCAAAGGAATGGTTAGATTAAAAAGTTAAAAGAAAAAAGTTCCATCCCTTTTCCCTCTTTGTAATTGTCACTTCAAACAATTGTTGCTGAATACCAAGATTCTTTAAAGTTGGCTGTACTGAAGAGGAGGAGAATGTGATTGACAACTTTAATCCCCAAACACAATGGCCCATTCTATTGCCAAAGTACAGCAAGTTCTTTGTGGTCTCTACAGAGCTTTCTTGAGAATTGATGGGGACCATAAAGTGAGCTACTGCTTTCATTACATTGCACTTCAAATGAAAGCAGCTTCAGCCCCATCTTCTCTGATATAAATACAAACCTAAATTTACTTGTGCAATTCTACACAAAGTAGTACGTCACACAAATGGTTGCAAGATAATGAGTGACAAAACAGCAAGAATGAGTGCTCTTTTTGGCATAAGTGAAGGCTAATGCCAACATAAATGCTTCTGAAATTAGCTTAGGGTGACTGGTCTTTGGGAAATGACCTAGCAGGAAGGCATAGAAAAATTCCATGAATTCAAAACACATTAAATAAAAATTCTCTAGGGAAATGACTGACTGATGAGGCAAGAATGGAATTTCTTTGTCTCACAAGAAGGAAAGAAAGTTTGTTTAGGATGATCTGAAGAGACAGAAACAGATGAAATCATCTCATATGAAACATTCTCTTAAAAAACCTAGAGAAACAAAGATCTCAGCCTCCTCAAATACTTTTTTAGTGCATCCATTTTTACTGAGCCTGACTGACCCCTCAGACTTGACTATCTGTTGCCCAATTTGCAGAGGTACAACAAAAAGGATAAAAAGCTTACAATATAACAAATCATTCTAATTTAAATTGAATAACTGAGAAATTTGACTTGTGATACTGTGGTATACCATGTTCTTCAGATGAAATGATGCAAATCAGATGTTTGGGATATTTATTATCTCTTATCCCTGTATATAATACTAAAGCTCATTCCTTGAAAAAAAGGGGATTTAAATATTTCTTTAAATTGTTTGATGAAAATGCATATCTTCTTTTTCAAAAATAAACCTAAGGGGGGAAAAAAGCAGGTAAGAAAAAGTAATTTACCAGAAGCTCCTTCATCAAAATGGGTGTTAATTCCCAACTAGTTGGACACAATAGGAGCTGATGAAACAGCAAAATTATACAGTGATGATGATACAGTCGTCCTTTGGTAAGTAGATCCCATTTTCTATGCTTCCAAAGCACTGGAGCACAAGGTTGTCTCACTAACATACATATACAGTCTTGAAGGGAGGGTGCAAAGGGGAGGGAGCCCAGTGGTGCCTGGTGGCAGGATCAGAGGCAATGGTCACAAACTGAAATGCAGGAGGTTCCCTCTGAATATCAGGAAACAGTTTGTCAGCTGTGAGTGCTGCGGTGCATGTCCAACCACCGGTGATCTCTGTGACACAGCTAGCAGCAGAGTGGCCAGAGATGGGCTGGCAACAATGCCCCAAGGGATCTGTGGGGCACACAGGGAAACCCTCTGGTCTTGGGAACACAGCGGTGGTGTGGTTGTGCGGCACAGCCACAAGGAAGGGATGGGTACAGCTGAAGTGCCAAAAGTGAAGGTACTTATTAAATAAATAAAAAGGGTACAAATACGGGTGCAAAACAAAACATAAAGAGGCTGCTTCAGAAGACTCTGAAGTGGAGCTGACACACACACACATATAAATACATATATATATATATATATACAGATAGATATAGATGTAGATATAGATATAGATGTAGATATAGATGTAGATATAGATATAGATAGATAGATATAGATAGATAGATATATATACACAGTCTCTCACAGAATGTTCTAGAAGCCTTCTGGCCAACCACAGGCTGTTGATCTTCATGGCCACCCCCAAATGGTCACAGAGTCATTTGCGAGTCCTTTGCTCCTCACTATAAGTTGCCTGGATGTCATTAATTGAGGCTTCTTATTTCTTGAGGCTTGCTGTTGGTCGGCTGTGGTGTGGCTGTATGGCCAGTCTCCAGCCCGTCCCCTCCAGGACAAGTTCCCACTTTGAGAATGGCCAAACAGTGGCAAAGTTTTGCCAGAGAGATGTGAAGTAGCCATCCCTGCTAATACACAAAAGTTGTCTGGACATGGTCTTGGAGAACAGGGTCCATGGATTTTGGATTGGGTGACCTTCAGAGGTCTCAGCAAGCTTGAGCTCTCCTAGGATTCTGTGATTCTGTTGCTTTGATTTAAAGTTGTTTCTGTGTGTCACATCTAATCAGTTTTCATGTTATATCAATTTATCAGATTTCAGCCATTAGCACATGAAAGGCTATCCTCATCTTGGACATTGCAGCCTCTGTGGTGTGTGGTGTGTGCCTGATTCCCCTCCTTGTTCTGATATTATCTCCCTCCCCAAAGTGTGAGGCAAACCTTCAGAAAGTATTCCACTAGAAATTGGTAACTGCTACTACTTCCTGTCATTCCAAAAGTCTTGAGTTTTTCACTATGTTTGTACACCACTGCTCTTTTTTCAGTATTTATTATTTTCCTTTTTTTTCCTTGTTAAATTTCCATCAGTAATTACCCATCAGTTTCCCTGTAAAATGCCTCTTCTCGAGTCATTTAAAAATAAGAGGAAAACCAGAAATTAAATCAAGTCCATGTATCTGTTCCCATACTGTAAGTGAAATGCCAATACAGAAGTTATTTTACAGGGGGAATCTATCAACTAGTGCACTAGTTACTGCACTGGGGCAAGGAGGGCACAAAAAAACAAGGCTCTTCATTTTAAGTCTGAGTAAGTCAAGCAAAAGTTTGAACCCGAATGTTAGAGGTGAAACCCTAACTGTGAGCTTTTTCCCCATATTCTGTCCTACTGACCTGATGTTAAGAAACTCTGGTAAAAGTTTCTGAGAAAGAGATGTGTTCTTAAAGTTTAAATTTGTTTCAAGGAGCAGACATTTCCCAGACTCTCAGGATTGCTACAGACAATTGAAGCTGTCAATTATCTTTCAATATTTAAATATAATCCATGGCCTTTTTCATACTTTATCCATCCAATTTTTGAAATTTCATGTATTTTAAATATAGTTCTATATGTTCTACACTATGATAGAACAAATATACTATACCAAAAATAAACAAGATTTAGGACAAAAGATTTAAAAGGGATTGTTTATTCAACAAATATTCAGTTGCAAACATTCCCTCTCATCCAGTTCTTGAACAATTCACATGTTGTGGAATCTGAAAGGTACACACAATCTGAAAGGTAACCTGAAAGATAGCACTGGATCTTTAGGAAAGCTACCCTGTCTTCTAGCAGATGGTTCAAATACTTTACCAATCAAAAAGCCTTTAGTGCAGAGAAAGCACAGAAAATTTAAAAGAACACAGTATTTTCATCACTACAGAAGTCACCAGTATTCTGTATTTTAGCAATGCTGATGTAGTGACTATAAAGTGCAAAAGCTGCAACCCATGGGCTCAAGGCAGTAAAGGAAAAAAATAAATACAGTGGGAAAAAAATAAACAAGTGATGACTGGTGCAGACAGGAAAGTGCACATAGATATGCAGACTCTGAGCATGCTATGGCTGCTCTGTAGATTTGCATTAACAAAGTCCAGCAGGAATCATTAGATCTGATTCTCTGCTGTAAACTACAGGCCTGTGAGTGTAGAACAAAGCTAATGAGATAAGTATTTTAAGGGAAAAAAAGGAAAAATACAAAATACCAACAAACAAAAAAACACCTAGAACTCTCCCCCAATGCCCCAAACTAAAAAACACACCAAGAAAAGGATTTAAAATTCTCTTTTTGAAATCTACTTCATCTTTACAATAGTGATATGCTTTCTATTTTCCTTGCCTTTATTAATTCAGTTTTATTAATTATCCTGACAGCTAGAATGTGCATAGAAGTAAAATGGTAATTTTGGACAACTTTCAATCACGCACATTGACACACTTTGTCACTAAGGCTGGTAAAACCTGTAATTTTGAGCTATCTTGTCTATTGACACTGTTCCTATATCTAAAGATCATGCTGGACTAAATTGAACTCTTCAACTCTCATTTCAAGGGACTTATTTTTCTCATCTTGGATAATTCTTTTACGTTCTTGTGTTGCATAGCTCTCTTCACATTGTTTTTGGCAATAAGTTGACCTGAGATATACATTATATTTTAATAGTGGCCTTTCTATGTATGCACAGAAATAATATCACTTTTTCCTTTCTTTTTTTGGTCCCATTCCTTCACAT
Organism: Agelaius tricolor; assembly: GCF_023055355.1. Lineage (NCBI taxonomy): Eukaryota > Metazoa > Chordata > Aves > Passeriformes > Icteridae > Agelaius > Agelaius tricolor. Next base: position 19,486,477 of record NW_027269262.1, on the reverse strand, counting down.
TCAAGGGCCAATTCAGGTTTTTTTCCTTTGTCATATTAGGGTATTGAAACTTATTTTTGAGGCAATTTTATGTGATGGTTCATTAGCAGTTTCCAAAGAGAGCAATTTTCAGAAAAAAATGTGCCATCATAAGAGAATACTGGATCATGAAAGAACTTAATTTTGGAGTATTAAATTTCCTTCTGTTGAATTGCTCTACTTTCATTAGGAGATAAATTAGAGGATCATTCTACTTGCTGTGTCTTGCCTTACTCATACTTTACTATATAACCAATATATATTTTCACCTGCATGATCTCCCAGTATTTATTTGACCTGCAATTTACCAATACAAGATTATGGATGAATCTTAATTACTCAGACTTCTACTAAACATGAAAAAGTTGCCTCAATTCCTAGGTAGATATTTTTCTTTTCCCTCAGGTAATCCCGAAGTTTAATGAACAATTTAACAATTTCATTTTTGAATCTGCCTAATATGAGATGATACATAAAACAAGTTTTCTTGAATCCAAGTACTGCTGATAAAGCAGATAATTTAGGGAATTTGAGTAGGCTGTATGAACTCAAACACATGTATCAATTAGATGTTTGACACAGATACCAGAATATCTTGTTTATAAACACATAATTTATGCAACTAAGGTGGGTTCATGTTGATGACAGACAGTATTTCCTAAACTCTATTATGACACTTAAATGATTTCCGGGGATCTACATCACAGTTACTAGTCTATACAGATCCCAAAGCTTTATCTTTTTCTATACTATCCCATCTTCTAAGAATTAAACTTCTTTAAAAAGTAATACTAGCAGTTTAAAATAATTCAAAACACTCTTGAAAGATGTCACCTCAAGTTTCTCAAGGGTTCCTGTTTGAATACCTTTAATTTCTGATGTTATGTCCTCCTTTACTACAGATGAAACTCTTCAGTCACTTGAGAAAGAGGGCATCTGTTCTTCTGTTTACAGAGGTTTCTGCCTAAGAGTAGTCTACATCTGGGGAGTAGTCTACATCTGGGGAGTAGTCTACATCTGACTACAGAATCTGCAAAAGAATTGCAAAACCAGAACAGACTCTGGGTTTCCCTAGGTCTGTCCAGTATCAGTGTAGTAAAGCAAAAATTAATTCTGGCCTTAAGGCAAGGAAGAAGACCAGCTGTCAGTACAGAGATGGAATAAGCATTTCTAAGCGGGAATCAGTTCCTCTTCTGCCTGAAGAAGGCTGCTATAAAAATATCCTAGTCAAATATATTTCTGTTCCAAGAATATATGGCATAAATTTTAAGAAGAGTCATCATATGAAATTGAGAACAGTTTTTTACAAATTTAGGTAGGCAAGAAAATAATGTAATTAGCATACACATTTAGGATAAATTTTATGAATGTTGCATTTGTTTTCAAAATATGTTGACACTTTGCACGTACAAATTACAAAATTGAATTACCCATATGTATAAAAAGTTACATTTAGGAAAAATATACTTCAATCCAGAATTCACTGTATAAAGTGTTTCTTTCATAGGCGCTGGAAGTAATGCACAAGATGTAAGAAACTGAAATAAAATTTACTGATGTCAAAAGTCTTCCCCCATGCCAATAACAGAAAACAAAATATTTTAATATGAAGAGTTCTGTCATTTTTTGAAGGAGAATTCAATTCAGTCTTCAGTCAATCAAATTATGTTTAAAGGCAGGCTATGCAGTAATTTAAAAATTATAATTAAGTTCCACCTAATAAAGACTGTATGCACCAATTTTGAAAGAAATGAAGTATTGATATTCGTCCTATAGCTACAGAAATACTACAAAAATTGAATGTGACAGATCAAACTCTCAGAGTTGGTCTTCTCCCTATTCAACCCCCATTAGGCCAATTTCTGCCTGCAAAATATAAAGCAACCAAATTCAAATAGTGACACATGCAGAGATCTCAAAAAGAATGCTGGCTTACATATACCTAAGTACAGACTCAGTTCTTATAGAAAATTAGACTTAAAAAAAAAAAAGTATGAACTTGGATTTTAGCTACAGATCTATTTTATTACAGCAATTCTTAAGACCTATTAGTCTCTTCCCATAATTTATTTTCTTGATAATATCTTATCTTATATTTTACCTTCACAATAATTTTGATATTCTCTGTGTTGTAAGGAATAGGTACTTTCAGGCTAATTTGTTTTATTCCACTTGGTAAGGTGTACCATTAACTGGAAGAAGGGTGTCAGTTCCTAATACTAACTCTCCAGCAGCTTGTGAGATTTCTTTTGGTAGATTCAGCTTTGATTTTTATGATCTGAATTGTCTTTACCTTTAATGCCTCTTGGGTGCCAGCATTTTTATTTCTAGTGAAGAACAGAAAACACAGCTATACTAGATGACTTTTTAGAGCTCTTTAAACCCTGTACTTTTGCATTGTACCAATCTAGTGGCTGAATGTTTATTATTATTATTAATGTGGAAAAGCAATAGAGGGCAGGCTAATTACCTCTCAGCACAGGTAAGGGTGGTTGTTATGTATTGTTAAGCACCAGATGGTAGATGACATTTATGTTTGTAGCCAAGTGAGAAGTTATTAGCAGGACTGGTTCACTAGGCAGCACAAGGACTGTCTATCACTGCACTGTCTACCTTCAGACAAGAAATAACACTACGATTCCAACTTTCCCATTTAGGCAGAAAAGGGAAAAGATATGATGAAATGTCCATAAGATCTGCAGAATGCTTTTTACTAAACTGTTCTGACCCAAGCAGAAGGAGATAGGGATATCTTTCTGGATAATGACATCAGGATTAAGAATAAAAAGAAAAAACAGAAAAAGAAAAAAAAAGAAGAAAGAGACAGAGACAGGGAAAGGTTAAATTCTTACCAACATAACACAGTCTTTCCAATTCTACACTCTGCATTTAAAAATATGGCTGTTACCACTTTTGCATTTTTTGTAACTTGCCAAAGAGAAATATATTGTAAAAGGATAAGGATCCAAACAATGAAATATTGCATATTGCAGAGTTGTCATAATACCAATGGGCGTTCATCATATCTCACACATGAATCTCTATACTACAAAGGAACAGGCTTACTAACATTCTTAATATAAGTTTATTTCTTCTCTTTTTCTTCCAAATTCCTGGATGCTCTTCCTTCTATTATCTTGAAAATGTAGCAAGAAGTGAGGAAAGAGTATAACATGTAGTCTCAAAGCAAGAATTGCTGCTAATATAACAGCAGCAAACACATGGTAATTTGGAAGAAGACTGACTGGCATCTGCTGTTTTTGATTATACTACTCTGGATTGAATTGGATTTTGTTCTCTGTCAAAAACCTGCTGAAAAATGAAGCATAGGTTCTTTGGTTTTGATCAGTTAATTACTAAAATGACAAAGGAAGTGTTTTGTTTGAAAGGGATTTTAATAGCACATTACAATTGTTACTCCCACTTTTTTATTATAAGCAAGATTTTTCTAATTTCCAAAATCTCAGCAGATACTCCCTTGGAAACAGTCAAAATCAAAGCACATCCAAAGTGAATAGGAGTTTAGGAGTTTAGAAATGAATCCAAACAGAAAATTCTTTTAGACATTCATTTAATCAAAAAACAAAGTTTGTACTACTTTTAGGCAAAGCAACTGTACGATTTCCTTAAGTTCTGGCTAAAGAGACACTGCACTGGTAGAGACGTCAAAAAGTAAAAACTAAAACCAAGGACTAAAGCTCAGCTAAACAGCACTAGTTCACAATTAAATAAAACAATCCTGCATATAACCCCAATTATCCAGACATCTGAAAAGACATAATAAGAAAACTTTAGACAATTAGAGAAGTCTGCTAGAAGGCCTATAAATTCCCTGATCCCAAACACAGAGTCCAAACTTGTTAACAGCCTCTCCTGCTTTTTTGCCAAGGCTCAGTGAAGGAAATTGCGTTTGACTCTGGAATGCATGCCTTGTAAAGAAGATCAAATTCTGATGTAATGACTCAAGTTCATAAACTCCTCTATGGTCATGTCTGACTAGTCCAGTCTTATGTTCTGGACTAAACATAAAAACCCAATTTTCTTCCTACAGATTCCTAACAATTGGGAAATTAGGAATTTGAAGAGGTCAGGAAATGAGAGAGTTTAGGAAAGCAAGAGGGTGACAACAAGTTACAGCCAAAATTATAGTGTTATTTGAATTGATGCTTTTTCTGACACAGACTCCGGTGGAACTGAAATTCCATTCCTGGCGATCACTACTACCATAACTGATTCACTACAATTAGATTTCCAGATGCGTCAGGTACCCACTCACGTCAAACACGCTGACCTGCACATGATCCCTATTTCCATGTGCTATCTACTATCCTTAGAGTACTCTGTGTACCCCATTTGTACAAGACTCCTTCAGCCTACAAAGCTTTGCCTGTTCAATTTGGTTTGGAGGGAATTAGATGGCAGAGGAGCGAAGGAAAGCAAAGCCCAAAGGTCAAAAATGAAACCTAAGGAGATACTGTTCTATCAATCCCCCAGCAAGCCCACGAGTCACCAGCTGTCCAGTTTTGAGCTGAGACCATTTGGCACCTCCTAAGGCAGATGGCTGCAGAAATGTTAGCTTAGACTTAAAGTTTCCTTCACAGTATAATCATCCCAAGCACTAACTTTCTGTTAAGTTTGGTAAATGTCCTCCATGTTTCAAAAAAAGCAGGCTCCTGTTAAAGAACAGAATTCTGCAAGCAAATGTTTTTCCCCTCCTGAAGAAAAGCCAGGGCTTTAGTGTTCCTCTGCTACTATCCAGAATCGATTTAACCTTAAGCCTCCCTTGCTCCGTCTGAATGATAACTTTTGATTTTTTCTTGAGAAGTAAAAAAAAAAACAAAAACCAAAATCAAAAAAAAAACCCAAAAAACCACCCAAATCAAATGTGATTGAGTGATTGATAGTTATGTAGATTATTTCATACCACTAAGTTAGGATGCGACTTTCAATCCTAATGATTTTATTGTATTAAAATACAAGGATGACAAGTTGCCATATGTACAGCACATTCAGTAAATGAAATATCAGTGGATGCTGATCTGTGCCACTCAGTGATGTAAATGTCGAGCACAAAATTCTCCCATTCACGTGAGGAAGATGCAGCCCCTATGCCTTGATACAGTTATGGTGCAGCTGAGACAGGCTGCATGTGACGTTTGGGATTGAGGAATTTAAAGAAGGCAGCTGAACTGTGTTGGGAATAAATGGGCTGATAATATATAGCTCAGAGGTAGAAGCAGGAGGTTAAATCCCTATAACTCCTTCCTAAATTACCTTGTCCAGTAAAGGTACATCTGCATACAAGATCAAACATGAGAAAATGAAGACTAAATTAATATCATATTACCTAGGTTTGCTCCTAAACACTCCTGGGATCAACACCAGACAACTGCCATATCCTTTCCCAAAAGAGTAGCAGACTTCAGCAAACCTATCACGTACAACTTAAATCCCTGTTCCTTTCCCACATTTTTTTTTTTCTTAAAGTGAATGAAAGCCATAAACAATGCCTGAATAAAGTGATTTTTGTAAGATTTCAAAAAAATTAATAGAAATTTCTAAGAATCTTAATCTGAAAAATTACAAGAATGTTTTTCCATCTTCTTGCTATTTTCTTGCTATTTTTGTAGTCCTGAAGTTGGTAGAAACAACCCACTTGATGTATTCATTGTGAAGTTCACACTCAGTACACTTGGGTACAACTAACACTTAGAATTACCACTGCCAGAAGATTTGTATCAAATAATAAAGAATGGTATGTGCAAGATGTGATGTCTCTGCTTGCACAGAAACTTCTTTACTGGACTAAGCCTGTTCCTGCTATCTCTAGAGAGAGCTGAAATTTAACCTGTGCCAAGTACTGGAGAGAACTACTTTAGCTTTTTTAAGGTGAACATCAAATACATTTTAAGATGCAAACTGTCTGAATCAAACCAGAAGCAATGATCTTTTTCTTGCTGCGTGACTGGGTCACTGTCAGTGTTAAGTGAATTAAATGCATAATTTATTAAATGGTCTCTCTGAGCACTGAAATCTGCCAGAATTTAAATAGATTCAGTTTGCCATCATTATATTATAAGGAGAGGATAATTTTAATTATTTTCTTCCTTTTTCTGTTTAATGCTGTCCACAGGATAATTTTTACAGACATCCTTCAACTGCTCTTTTATGAGTGGAAACTAGTGTGTTTATTCCCACAAGATCCAGGTTTTGCAAGTCCTACCTTATAGACACTTGAGGAAAGATCTCCCAAACACTTTGTGGGCATCATGTATTGATTGTCTCATTGATAAATGGTTATGTGCTGAAGGATGAGGTTCAGAATTTATCCCAAATCCTTATTCTATCCAATTCTCAAAATCAAATGATAGTCCTACTCCAAGACAAAAAAGGAAACTTCAGGGGAACAACTCCTGCAAAGCTATAGGTTTCACACTAAATACTATTGACTCTGACAGTGACAACATTCAAGAAAATGTCAGGCTGGCACAATGCACTAAGCCACAAATTGTTTTGATGTAAAAACCCCTCCATGAGATAAGTACTGGTCTTGCTGTTAGTAAGAAAATTAACATAAATGTTTATTGCTGGTTTTAAATTCTCTGAGATTACTTTTGTCTTGCTGTCATGTAAGTAGACTTGTTTTTCCAGAGAGAACTCCCTGTCCCTGCAGAGTTGACATGCTGGGATCAGCTGGGAAGAGAAAAAGAAAGAAGGGAAGCCCACTAATTCAATTAGTGGGGGCACCCAGGAGGACTGACACTGCCTTCCTTTGCTGAAATCTGTTTTTCTCCTGTTGGTCTTTTGCCACCTCATCTGTTGGAAAGCAAAATTATGACCTCAGATCATTCACCTGTTTTCTAATGTCTTAAAGAAATAAATTGATTTTTGATGTTTAATGCAGATGGTGAAAAAAGGCAGCCAGTTTGAAATTAAGTTTTGAGATTCCTAAGAGCAAGTTCCAGCTTTAAAGGGTATGCATACACCCATACATTCTTCCCATACAAATTTCAAGATAAAATTATTCTATATATGAAAAATGTATGTGAAGAGCATAAATGTGAACTTAATATTCAGTGTAAAGTTGAGAGATTACACAGCTCTGTTTTCCTCAGCACATTTTAAAGAAAAGGCCTTAAAGGCCGAAAGAAAAATAGAAGAGGAAGGAAGACCAGGGGCTGAGGAATGTGCCTTCAGAGGTTGTGTCTTTCTTTCTTTCTTTGGGCTTCTACATGGCTTTCTTCCATCATCTGCAGCACTTCTAAACATCCTTATTAATGCAACAGAGCCAGTTCTTCAGAGTGGGTAAAAAATGTACCTTGTCACCTACCTGCTCCTCTGAAGCTCTACAAATCTCTCTAAGGCCAACCCCCAGCCCCAACTTCACAGATGAAGAAATTTTTCTTGAAGATATGAAGTTTTTATGACTGAAGCCACATTATCTTGCTTTGCCATTTAGAAGAGCCACATATTTTGCTCCCATTGCAAGAACCCTAGCTTTCATGTTTTGTTCCTCTTAATATGATGAGAATAAAATTTGAAATTTCTTAGCATATTGTTATTGGAATCAAAGAAATCTCTACTAGAATTAATTGTTAAGAGGTGGCAAAAGAATTAGAATTTCCTCTTTTTAATTTTTTTACCCAAAGAGATGCAACTGTCTTCTCCCACACTTCTGCCCCCTTATAAACACCAAGACATTATCTGGCATTTTGCTGGGAGGGAGATTTTGTTTCTTCTGAGGGTAGCAGGAAAGCAGAATTGTGGGATTTCTTTTCATGTTGATAAACCAGAAATATATAGAGCTTTGGAAAAACCCAACAACCTTCACACTTGAAGATGAAAGCATCTCAGCTTTATGACAGCTTGCCAATATTATAGAAGGAGTAAAACAATATCACAAGGTTATATTTAATTGGCTAACATGTAGTATGTGTGCGCAAATAGTAAATAAAAAAAAAATATTGATATGAAGTAATTTTTCATTTAGGCAAATTGTAACTATTTATACCCTGTTTAATTCCTCTACAGAGGACAGCATCACATTTTCCGATCCTGTAAATCAAATTGAAGAAATTTTTTTTCAACAGACAAATAAATAACACTTGACCAACAAAGTATATGTAATAGCTCCTAAAAATAGGCATACAAATTGTAATATTTACACAGGATCTAGTCTTATCTCAATAAGAGTGAAAAATATGCTTCCTTTTAATTTTTTTTTTTTTTGTGATGAGCACTTTTATGTCATTAGGCACACATCTCTACCACCATTTTCACATTTATGCTCCAGATGCAGGCAAACGGTGTCACTGTGCTTAATTAGAACTGCAGCTGTAAAGTGATGGAGTATCCAAAAGTACAATTACTGTTAGAGCTAGAGGCTACAGTAGTCCGTGAAATTTTCATCCAGACACTGTAGCTGTTAATGAAGCTTCTGATTACCCATATTCTGAATTTTTGTTTGTGAGAAGCTGACTGCAGCAGGAATCAACATCTTTGCATGTCTCTATTGCTCATTTATTTTAATCCAAAGTTCCTTCCTTCTACCCCCTGCAGTCCTGTAGGTTTCTAAAACACCAAGACAATTGTGCTTTTTTCAGGCAAGGTTAACAATCTTTTCACAAATAGCATTACTATTATACTCTTCTGATATCATTATAGAAATGCAAATGCTATTATTCATTGCTACTAAGAGTGTCTTGCTGAACATGAGTAACTTTACAGGTGTTTTTCAGTTTGCAAAAGCAATATTGATTCACAATAGGGTTTAGATATCAGCAGTCTACTTCCAAGATTAATGAGAATATCAAGTTAAAAATGAACCCTATCTACCAGTTTAATTAAGCAAATCATGCTTGCTGATTTTCTTCTCCATTTCAGAGGAGAGCATGGTTGTCTTGCTTAATTTCACTTCTAGCAGCTATCCTCAGTCTGAATACTACTACTTCAATGGGATTGTCTCCAGCACACCACACCATGCTCTGATATGAGGTCCATTATATAACCCAATACAGTACAAAATAATTCAACTGCATTTACTGATTCTTTAGTAATTGTGAATGTATGAATACAGATACTACCAGTCCATCAATTGCCATGTGGGCCACACATTGCCTGCCCTCTCCACTCTAGATACAGAGCCCTGCACTGGCCATTGTAAAACCCCAAGTTAAGTGATAATTCCTATCACTTGCTTGTGATAAATCAAACCCCCAGTGCAGTGCTACTGAAACCTCTGAGAAAAACAACATCATGGCAGTTGCCTTTGACTTTTTAAATTTTTAAATATTTTAAGCTTAGTAGAAAGAGTTAATTATTGCTAGCTCCCTCCCCATCCGCAGCACTACCTTTGCTATCCATTTATACTGCATTACTATGACAACTATAATTCTTTACCTAGGAAAGGTGTGTCTACAACATAGAAAACAAAATTTAGCATTACTCATGTCAGACATCAGTAGAAAATGAAATCTGTAATAGCAAGCATTATCCTAAGAAATCTGCTCAAGAAGCCCTCCAAAAAAGAAATAGTGCTTTACCACACAATTTGTACAATGGATTAAAAAGTTTAATTCCACTCAATTGTCAAATAGCAGAAAATCTGAAAATTAGCCATCAGCAATTGGAAGTGAAGGAATTATTAACAAAAACAATTAATAGAATACAAATGATTCCCTGAACCTTCTGTGGTATTAGCATTAGATATACACTGACAACCTGAAAAATCATATTAAATGAAGATGAAAAAGTTGGCATGTTACATGATAAAATTACAGTGTAACTGAATCTCCATCCAGTGGATCAGTTTAGCTATTTTAATCACATTTAAATAAATTAATGAGATTTTGACCATAAGTCAGTGTTTCTATAAAAAGAGTCAGAAAGAATTACAAGAAACAGGAAACAACCAAATCCAGGCAATTATGTATTTCAAAAGCAAAATTTTGCAAAATATCTATTTTTAGAGTGTGGAGTGATTATCTTCTGTGTAATATGAATTCTGTAGTGGATAATGAAGATATTACACAATCAATTAATTAATTGTCCATTACATTTTTCTTGCTTGTGTGTTTATTTAACCCAATAAAACATTTTTGATGTGTAAAAATTGAATAATAATAAAAAATGTTAAAAAACAGTGTATGCCCTTTAAGATACAGCAATAATTTCCAGTATCAAATAAAGCAATGATATTGGCATGAATTTTCATAGACATTGATTCAATAAACAGCAGCATTCTGTATTCTGGATGCAGTGCCACAACTAAAAAATTAAGCAGTAGACATGAAATATGCTTTTAAATTTCCACATATAAAACCTATGGAATGTTCTTCAGAGATATCACACTATGAAGCTGTGCCCAGCAAAATTTGAACTTCAAATAGGAGTTGAGCCATTTCATTGCTTAGAGCTCTAAAGCAGCACCACAGTCTATCAATTTTCAACTCAGAAAACTAAATGCCTGCTCCAATCTAAGAAAATAGTGAAATAAATTCAAAGCAGCAATTTTGTAATTGAGCTAAAATATACTGATTATTACTCTAAGATGCCATTTGGCAGCTTAACATAAATGGTCAAGATTTAGTAAAGTCCTTTCCTGGCAGTCCATAATCACACAGGGGAATTTTTATTGCTGGCAAGGAAATTCTTATCTTTGGGCTGTTTCTGCTGCTGTTGGGTGGTTCCTACTATCCAGTTCTCTCTCTATTTTTGTATAACACCCAACAGCCACTACATGAAGTATTTTGACCTAGTTAACAGAAAATATCAAGGAAAAAAGAACAAAAGGGTGTGGGGAAGGGTGAGGGATGGGTGATAGGTTCTCATCTGTTTTCTGTTCAGCTTTTTAAACTAACCCATTGTGGTGCCAGAGGAATACCAATGCCAGCAATGAGGAAAGGAACGCTAGAGTGAGACAAGGAGAATAATAAACCACGCTTTTTCAGCAACATCCCACATTTCGCTCTCAGTTGTACTGTAAAAGTACACCAGAGAATGTTCAAGTACCAAGAGGCACATAAAGAGTAAGTGTGAAGAACTCTTTCATCTTAATTCCCTTGCTCTCAGTATTTCATTTTGCCATATTATGTTGCATATTTCTTTAAATTTTAATCACCAGAATGCCATATCTTTGCATTGGTAATTTAATTTTAAATAATCACAGTATTAAAACCATAAAATTATCTATATTACTGTTTAATTACTTCATGCTAAGTAAATTTTAAATACTCTGAGTACCAAGACACAAGTATAACTGGCTTGAAGATCTTGTATTACAGAGCTTTATATGAAACTAGATATGTCAATACTTCATTTTCCCTACTAATTGATTGATATGACATACAAAGAAGAAAAATTTCATGGTAAATAAGATGAAGAAACTGCCTTGTAAGAAAAGAGTTAACAAGCTATGACTGTTCAGCTTGCAGGGACTTGAGAGGGGCACAACCAGGGTTTACTAACTCTCACAGTGGTACGAAGAACATGCAGCTCTTACTTATCCTATCCTGACAAAACCAAAGTACATGGTGCCTGACAAACCATTTGGAGATTGCATAAAGAAAGGGAAGAATGTGCCACTCTACACAGCAAACACAGAATGGCTGAAATGTGGAGCTGTGGAAGGCTCTGAGAGAGAGCTGTATTGGCATGCTCAAAAGCAGATCTGACAGAACCGGCAGAGGAAGTCAAAAAGTGTTAACACTGAGAGGGCACTGGTCCACAAGAGATGGCCAAAGTCACCTGCTTTCCCCCTCTTCCCTTTCAAATATCTTCTCCTGCGACACTAGAAGAGCAGTGATGCAAATGCGGGAGAACATTTAGGCACTTCCAGCTTGTCATGGTCCCATCCTCAGAAGACAAAGCTCTGAATGAAAAGAGCACTGCTCAGACAAATCCCAGAAATCCTGCCTTCTCATCTTGTTCTGCAGTGCTTGCCACAGCACTGAATTACTCTTTAATTGTTAGTTTTTCATAATACTTGAATTTTTTAGATGTGACAGAGGAAAGGCAAAGATTGCTTCAATTATTTTTAAGTAGAAGAGAAAATCTAAACTTTTCATTGTGAAGTTAAGAACACATCTGCATGACATGTTTCCTATTTGCATTAATTTAAATGGTTTTTTGCTTTAATTCATTGGTAAGACAATCATACAGACTGATAAATTATGGACTGTTATACCTTTGTGTTTTTCACTGCAGTGCCATGCCCCAAACCGATATTCTTTTCCACTGCTTTAAGATAAGATAGCTCCTTCTAAAATGCAAACCTAGAATACCTTTACTGTTTTCAGACAGATATAATTTGCTTATTTTTCAAAGTTGATACATATTCTTGTACAGTACTATTCATTCACTAGTGGTTTTCTCTTAGACCATGATACGATGGAAAATATTTCCATGTTTACAGAATTATCTGCCTATTTATATATGTGGCAATTTTTAATGGAAAATTAGCTGCATTTGTTTTGTGGGACAGCATAGGCTGTTACATTCCAGAGTGGTGTACTTTAAAGTTATAGATACCTGTTCACTACTAAATTTAAAATTTGAATTGCCTTTGAAGGAATTGGTTTGGTAAAACTGGACGAATTGGTAGGTAATTCTAGTTTTTAAAAAGGAGGTATTTTCTCCTTCTAATTTTTGTCCTAGGAGTGATTCAATAAGCATACAAAGATAATGTGTAAGATCCCATTCTGATCCAAACATATTCTTCCAAATTCCTTCCATCTACAAACGTGGAGGTGTCAAATCTTCTTTCCATAGGATACTTTTTCTGGTCTTCCACAAATACTCAGAAAAGCGAACACTGTTTTCTATAGGCATGTTTATTTTTTTTCTCAGTTAAATTGATTTTATTTTTTAAAGCCAGGTACTTGTCAAAGCTAAACAGAATATGGAAAATTTAAAGTGCTACAAAAAAGCACTTGGAAATCTTCTTAGAATGATTCTAATATAATTGTTCCACTTATTTTATCTATGAAATTCTTAGCAACTGCAGGAGCTGACCATAGTGATTGAAACAGGGTGCTGTTCTGCAGTAGTCGCACCGATAAATGTGTTTAATTCTGACAAAAAAAGACAAGGAAAGGTGAAAGAGTTTTTTTAATCATGCTTTCCTCTAAGCCCCAGAGCCTAAAATATCTGGCCCAGGAGAACATGGGTGAATTTTTGTTTCCTAAAAGGAGTACTGCACATCGATTGTCTGCATACTTTTCAATTTAAAATATATTACAAAAGTAAAAATTCTGAAATATGATTTACATTCATCACAATAGAATGATTGCATTTTTGTGCCACAATTGACTCCTTTGAAAATAATTGAAATCTTTAATGCAATTTCATAAGGAGTATTTGGCTCAGCAATAGGAATATAGACTAGACAAACTAACCAGGAGAAGAGGAGGAAATCCAGTAGAAGAGAAGGAACTACAAGAATATAGTTTCTGTGCTTTCTGAAGTTTCTATACAATATGACCACTGAAAGCTGTGTTTTCCCCCTTCCTTATTTCCCAGTGGTATTTCTAAGGACTATCTATTTCCAAATCTGCATGACTCAAGGAGTCTGCCATAGGTTAAGAATTATTTCTGTAGTTAATTCTTGACACTGTTTTAGAGAGTACACTTGCATGAATTGCAGCATGCAAATTTCTATGAAACCATAGAAACTCTGACAAACTGTGTCATAAATAGAACTCATGAGATGGATGTCATCACCATAAATGATAGCTGAACATTTGAACTTGCTTTCTGTACATATTTTCTTTTCTCCCGTCTTTGTTCTGCAGTGAATTGTAGTACTCAAGAAGATAAGCTGGGAAACCATGAAGCCCAAAGATAAAGTTTAGAAAATATAATTGAAGCAGACTATATTCTTCTACATAAGGTTATCCCATATAGAAAAAACTGTCTCCCTTGCCCTATGTCCCATGACAACAACAACAACATCAATAGCTGCATAGTAGAAATGGAGGCATTCGTATCTGTCTTGCACCTCCAGGAGAGGGGGAAGGTGGGAAGGGAAAGGAGGAAATGGGGAGGGAAAGGAGGGAGCAACACACAATACAGAACAATATAAAGAAAATAAAATGAAACAATTTACTAGCAAGCTCAGCAACATGACTGACTATAGAGCAGATGCACTGATTTGACTGCACTGGTTTTAAACAAAATTAAAAAATAAAATTGCCAAAAGATACTCAATTATAATCCCACATGTTTAAAGAAATTACAGAAAACAGGTTTAATTACCACCACTCTCACTCTTTAATAACTATGCTTAAAGATGTCCAAAAAGATTTAGATATTAACATCAAAATAAAGAAGAGCTTTTTATTAACAAAATACCAACAAAATTGCCTCAAACCCCTGCAGACTTCTGGTTCCTTCTAAATAACTAACTAGATACATGCTAGTAATCTGACACAGTTAATGGCATAAAAATAAATGTGTTCAAAATTTTATAACATTTTTCTAAATCTTTCAATAAAACTAGGAGCACTGACTTCTGATGTACCAACCAAAGTCTGTTTTTGCTGAGCTCTAAAGGCAAGTATTTGATTTCCATCAATACAGTGATTCTGACTACCAAAGAAATTTAAACCACGCTAAAGGAGATCAGAAAAACTACTGTCAGTGGCATTTCTTTAAACTTGTATTGATGTAACAGGATTGATATATCCTTGGGGATATGATCACACCAGCTGTCTTTCACAAAAAAATATCCTACACAAAGCAATAAGCATAAATCTAATACCATCTGAAAGGACTGAGGTGTCCATTACTGTCCATTTTCTTCCACTTCTCCTGCCCAAATCACAAAACTGATTTCTAAGAGATGATTGCTAAAATACAATCTGCTGCAATGACAATCTTTCTCCCATGAAATTATATGAATATCACAGAAAACAGTATCCTGCATGCTTGAATGTAAAGCAGTTTGATGCCAGGAGCAATCCATGCCTTCATTGCCACCTTCCAATTCACAAAGCTGTTTTGGTTCACATCCTGTGCTTAAATTTCACCTGTAAATCTAGGGCTGAACGGTCTGTCTGATTGGTTTACATTTCCCCATCATCCTCTTGCCATGGGGGTCTCTGTGGAGTGGCATTCTCCATCAGAGGATTGAAATATTTCATTGCAACCAGTGCAGATACCTGCAGGCACCAACAGGCCTTAATTGCCCAGACCCATTTCAGCAGGGACCCTCATTAATGCATCCATGCACATGGGTCTGGGGCATCTAGACCAGAACTGAGCCAGGTGCACTTCTCAGAGGTACACCTTTTCACAGTCCTGCTCCTGCTTGTTCCTTCACTCTCATTAGGATTTTCCAGGCTGGCTTCAGGCCTGACTTGCTAACTCAGCTTTTTTTGGATTGCTGACTGCTAGATGGTCTTGCCTGTCCACCAGAGGGGATTCACTCCTGAATTCCCCACTCTTGTGGACCAGTCTCAAAACCCATTTTGGAGCAACATGAAGAGGGCTGTTCCTCCAGTAAATATAGTCTTATCACCCATCTCATTGTGAATGGGATCTTTCTTGATTTTCAGATCCTTATTCACCTTTACATGTAAAAAAAAAAAAAAATTGAGGAAAAGAAAGGAAAATATATATAATTTTCAAAGTCTTTAATTTGTTAAAATATGCTGTTTATCCTCATTTTATATAAAATACTGATGACATTATATGACAACAAAATATCATATTTAAGTCCTTTGAAATTGCAAAAGATATTTAAAGTTATTTTTACATAAATCCAAAATGAAAAGGTATTGTAAGTCATTAGTGACCTTGTGCAAATCTGCATTAAAAGATTTTCATACAATTGGCATAGATATTACAAAGAAATATATAATCTTGGAACTTTTTTTTTTATGTGGGCATGTTTATGGATAGCTTAGGAACATCTATATTCTACCTTCCAAATGAATCTTTTCATTAATAGAGTTCTAGGGAAAGAAAGAAAATGCTATTAATATTTGCTAGACTTGAAAACTGTTCATGTCCTACTTTCCGTTATTGCAAGTATTTAATGTTACCTTCCAAAACTTAGAAAGACAATACAGTCCATGTAAAGATTCAGAATGAATCAAATTTAACTTTTAAGAAAACCCACTAATTGTATACAGTTTACCAGAAACTGAAGGAGAAGAGAAAATACAGATAAAATTGCTGAAGACTGATGTCATTGTACTCTGTACAAATACTCCTAAAACCCCTCTATGGCTGTCTGGGTACTTTTATTGAAAGCAGAAAGCTGGGAACAATCTTTAGATGATGCTGTCTTCAACTTCACCGGGCAGTTTCTCAATGCAATCAGAATCACAGTAAACTTCCCACTGTGATTAGGGACAGACAGACAATATCTGTAAAGTTTTCATATCTGTAGAAAAAAGAGCATGGGCTGAGTAGGCAAAAGAAAGATCATATAAAATATGAATGCCCTTTGATGCTTACATTTCTTGGGAGGATGGGAGTGAAGCATATTCCCTATTTTTATCAACTAATGAAGGAATACATTTAAGACTCTAGGAAAATATGATGGTTTATGGTCTACTTATGTTTTCACAGATGTTCTAAATACCTTAAGGCTTTTTTATAAACATGCTTGCTTAGAATGCCAGGAGTTGTAAAAATCTGATAAGATTTAATTAGCATTTAAAAACATCCAGAGAGTTATTTGAACCAAATTTTACAGTAATGGTAAGGAACATCTCTGAAAGTATAGACAGCAAGTAGGTACCTAGTTCCTATTTATTGCCTTTGTAGATATGAGGAGTATGCTAGGAAACTAAAAAAAGAACATCACCATGCTGGGCTAAAAAATTCAAATTAAGTGATATCTATTACCATCCTATCACATTCTAGTAGCTTTATTGCTCTTCAATCAGAATTTCAGTAATAATTTGTTTGGAATCTCAACTAAAAATGAGAGAAAATGAGATGGTCGAAAGTGCCTGAGTAAACAGATTATCCTTTCTCAGGTCATGCCATATTTTCATGCTTAAAAAACATCAAACCGTAATTCTGCATGAAGACACAAAAGGTAACTGAACCTTTGAATAGAGAGTTTTTACTGGAACTCAGGTCAAAAAAAAGAGTTGCTGAGCTTTGAAAGAAAGAGCAGGAAAATGAGAACTACAGGGATGTCATGAAGGGGACAAAACATGTAGGGATAAAACTAAATACATAAATACCTAAAGGCCCTAAATAAAATTTTAAATAAATCTGTAAATTCTGTTAATACATCAGCAACAAAAAGGAGAGTTAAGGACAGTCTTCGTTCTTTAATGGATGCAGAGCGAACCATAATGACAAAGAATGAGGAAAAGGCCACCTTCTTTCTCTCAGTCTTTAAATATAAAATAGTTGTTCTTGGAATACTCAGTCCCCTAAACGGAAAGACAGGAACAGGGAGCAAAATGAAGCCTCCATAATCCAAGGGGAAATGATCAGCTACACCACTCAGACACAGATAAGTCTAAAGGGCTGGGTGGAATTCACCCAAAGGTACTCAGGAAGATGGTGGAACTGCTCACAGGGACACTTGCAATAATTTATCCTCCCTCTTGTCTAAATGGGGAGGTTCCAGTGGACTTGAGACTTGCCAGTGTGATGCCCATCCATAAGAAGGGTCAAAAACAGGATCTGGAGAGCTACAGGCCTTTCAGCCTGACCTCAGTGCCGGGAAAGATTACGAGCATCATCTAGAATGTCATCAGCATAGCATGCACAGGACAACCAGGGAACAAGGCCTAGCCAGCATGGATTTATGAAAAGCAGGTTGTGCTTGACCAACCTGTTCTCTTTCTGTGACAAAGTGAATGGATTAGTGGGTGTTCTTTACCTGAATTTAAGCAAAACTTCTGACACTGTTTCCTGCAATGTTCTGGAGAAACTGGGTTCTCATGGCTCATTACACTTCACTGGGAAAAAAAATACTGAATGGCCGGGCCTAAAGAGTGGTGGTGACTGTAATTAAGTCCAATTGGCAGCTGGTCAAAATTATTTTTCCTCGGGGTTCAGGTAAGGGGATAGGAAGTTTTAATACCTCTACCAATGATCTGGATGAAGGAATTGAGTTCATCCCAAATCAATTTGCAGACGACACCAAGCTGGGCTGGAGTGTCGATGTGTTGGAGAATAGGAAGGCTTTACACAGGCTGGATTGATGGGTTGAGGCTTCAACAAGGCCAAGTGCTGCACTTGGGGCACAACTCCAGGCAGCACTGCAGGCTGGGTGCAGAGTAGCTGAAAAACAGCCCAGTGGAAAAGGACCTGGGGACATTTAAAGGACACTCCAGTCTTAACTGGAGGTTTTGAGGGAGCTGGTGCTTCAGTTTCTTCATTATGTTCATATTTCTTCATCATTCATTAGATTTCTGAAACATGGCAAGGGGTAAGACACTGGTTCCCTTGCTGGTATCTCTCCAATCTCATTTCACTTACTGAAGAATTGCCTTCTGTTACTTGATAATGCACCTTAAAACAGTATCAAAAGTAAATTAAAATTCCATTTTTTAATGCAAAATCTTGAAGAAGTTCAGGGAAAAAAATAAGGTTTTTTAGAAAAATATTTAAGATTGCAAACTTTCATCGAGCACTATTTGCATTCCTCAGTATAATCAGGACACAGATTTTTTTTCCACAGATTTGTTTCTTGAAAATATATCCAATCCCAACTGCATGCAACATCAGAGTAAAATTGGAATATTGACAATTCCTGGTGGCCCAAACATTATTTGAGAAAATAAGAGGTAAGATCCCCAACCACGACCAACAAAAAAACCTCACCCAAGAGCACTTTGAAAATTTAATTGTGTGTTAGCAACAGGAGAAATTCAAAATATAAAATTTAAAATACATTATTAGTCTCCAGCAAATGAAAAATTATCACTTACAGTATAAACTTCATGGTTGCAAATTTATATAAAAATTATGCTTTGAAGAGAAAAACAGACAAACAATATTTGCAAGCAAATTAAAATTAATAGAACATGTCACTTTAGTTTGAAGTTAGTCTCTAGACAATGTTTCAACATAAAAATGGTTGAAGATCTTTTTGCTATTTAATGCAGAAGACTAACCAGATCTACTTGTAAATATTCTTGATAAAAATATTCCTCAAGTAATTACATAGCAGAGGGTCACTTTTACTGTAGCACAGACATAAGCATCTCTAGCTGAGGATCACAACTAATTTTTGATAGGGAAGAAGTATCAAAATAAAATTAATCACTCCAAAGATATTTACATGAAGAAGTACGCAAGCCTTTTAGATTTTTGTATGAAATGTTAAATAAATAAGCAAATCCAGAGAAATTTGGTCTGGACCAATTTATTATGATGCACTTGCACAATGCCCCTTGTCATTAGGAGATGGTCAAGGTCTACAAAATGTAGTTACCACAAGTGGTCCTTTTACAAAACAACATTACTATCTTGTTGCTTGAAGCTCAATGTCTTATCATGCTCAAATTCCTGTATCCAGGAAACAGGAATAAAACTATCTCAAACTGCACATACATTGTGATTATAGGGCACTTTGAGGTCTATAAATCCGAATAGTTTTCTACAGCAATTTGGAGATAAGGTGGCTATGGCAAGGAAACATGTGAATGTTGAGGCCAATGAAAATCCACAAGTGTTATGAGAAGGAAATAATCAGGTTTTGAGAGTTTGCAGCTTTATTTACAGACTGCATGCTGTGTTCTTAAGTTCTAAGCCCTCCTGCTTGCATGGCACACTAGCAAGAACTACAGATACTGGCTAGGAAGTGGAGTAGAAATAGATTACAAAGAGAAGCTATTAGTGTTGTGGACTCTATAACCACAATGTACATTTTTCATGGCATCTACTTCTGATTTCATCCTGTGATGAAGCACCACAAAACAGACACAAAATATGGGGCCAGGTGCTTCCAGGGAACACCTTTCAGTTTATTCTTCTCTAAAATGGAATAATGTTGAAAGTGCTCAGGTGATGCTAAACAAAAAGTGACAGTTGTTAAAGACAAACCTGCTTCAAACATACTCCCACAGATATTTTGCAAATAAACAACAGGTTAAATTTCAAATTGTTCAATTTGAATGTAAATATATGTATGAAAACCTCTTAAATTTCAGAACTTCTTGAACTCTTGTAAAAAGGTATAGGTGGATAAGAATATCACCTTCATTGACTAAATTCTGAATGTCTTTAAATAGAGCTCAAATTTTTGAAATGTAAACTGATGTCTACATTGAAAAATTTATCTAAAATTAGACAACTGAGTTCTGATATTTACTTAAGAACAAAAGACTTCCTCCCTAGAACAGATCAAGGATTACCAACCTATCAGTATATATGTACTTAAATTTAGACATCTGACAGTGAAATGATGAAATGTTATTTCAACTACTGCATCTACCGGGTGGAAGGTTTGCAGATTTTCTAGTCTATGCTGAGAATAATAATATAAGAAGTAAAAGCTGTCAATTTATTTAATAAATCCTAGAGAAAGATTATGAAATATTAAGAATTATCTTCCTGTATTGTGCTAGGTACATTAAGAGATGTATCTGGGTTTTCACAAAAACTGATAATTTGAATGTGACCTAAGATCAAAAATGTCTACAATAGGAAAAAAAAATTGAAACTATTCTATATAATTTTATGCTTTGTTTTGGTTTGGTTTTTTTTTTTTTTGATGAAAAGTTTAAAACTACATTAGAATTCAATACTCAATTAAAAAATTAAGTCCCCTACACAACAGGAAATTCTCATTTACTTTAGCACATACCTTTTGCTCTTTATGAGCTAACCTTAAAAGAAGAATCTAGAAACTGAGATGATATGCTTATTATGCATGTCAGAGGAGTCCAAAGAAGATCCAGGGGAACACAACCATTTGAAAGCTAAATTCCAAATTCTCCAGAATTCTTAGGAGAAGAATAAGTCACAGAGAATTTCAGCTCATATCTGGTTTCTAGTTCCTGAATCACTCAGTTTTGTCTACAGCAATTTCAGAGGCATTTTCACTTGTCACAAATTTATGCAGTCTTGCATCTGTATATCTTAGCTGGTCAATAATTAAAAAAAAACCCCAAAACTATCCAACTATGCAAATTTGCTTTCACTGCAATTATACAAAAATATAAAACCTACTGCACTTATATCAGGTTTTTTGCAGTTATTTGTGAAAAATAGGCATTTTCACAAGTGAAACAGTGCCATCTTGTGTATTGTGGACTTTTTTGCTTGTCAAATAAATATTTTTCCCAAGGGACATTCATATATTTTTTTATTTTCCCCTGAGAATGATACCAAGTCCCGTAGATAAATTTTGAAATTTACTTATGAAAATAATAGTTCGAGTTGTTCAGCAAGCCATATTAAAATATCTTCCATTGAAGCAAGTAAAATGAAAACCAGTTTTCAAATGAAACACCACATGGAAGTTAGATTCAATTCTTCACAAACATATTTTAAACATCCAATTTTCTTAGACTGCAGTCTCCCTGCATAATAGTTGAGATTCACTTTTAATTAACAACTTTTAACTTTAATTTATATCGGATGTATCTCCATTTATTTGATGTCCCTAAATACCTATGTAACTCCTTATCATACAATTTTGAAAGTATTCCTGGCGATCATTTAAATGACAAAGCTAGCCAAAAAAAAAAAATCTTATTTTCAGTTTACAGGTACTATCCTAAACTCTTATTGTTGTAGACAACTGGAAATATTATAACATTCATATATCATATAAAAATGAGCAAGTAATAATTTTAATTAATGGTTAACATTTGCATTCCTTTGAATGTAAAAAAAAACCTGAACCTCACAAACAAGCCCATTAAGAAAACTCTGTTTTAAAATATTAATATGGATTCAGAATATTAAATAATTCTAGAGCAGCTCTTGATGAATGCTTTCATAATTTTTAATTTTTGTGGTGACATGTACTGTCTATAATTTGGGTAGTCTTAACAGTTGACAATTCAATGCTTTTTTTAAATTTCAGTATTTCCTAAACATCTTGTAAATTGGAACAAATATTAGAAAACGTTCAAAACATAAACAGTTTTGTAATCACAGACAAACACACTGCATTATCCATACTTCAAATAAAAACAATTATTGTCTGAAAGGAAGATTTCCGGGGAATAAAACAATAGGCAAATGGAAAGATTGAATGTCATGAGTTGAAATGTACCCTAAAGGTAATTATGAACTGAATCATGTTTAGATTAGGAAATAAAAACTGTCTATCACAGGCACAATCTCTGGAGTACTCCATGTCACACTTCTAACTTGCTGTGCTGAAACTGCTATAAATGTAACCCTAGAAAAATTTGTGTTCAAAGACCAAATATAATTTGACACATTGCATATCAAGGAGTTTACTGATATTAAAGAATAAAGAATAGAAACCTTTATGTCTTCTCTCTGTTTCCCATGCACTGCATAATAGACACATTTCCAAACCAATGAAACTAAGGTAATCAAGACTCATTTTCTGTTCACACTTTACTTGCAAATCACAACCCTTAAGATATTCTAAAATTTTCAGAAAAGAAATCTAGCATCTCACTAAGGAAAGTAAGCTCTCAAAAGGTTCAAACTGATATTAACACATTTCCAAATATTAAATATGTCACTGAGCTCCTAGAAGCAATCCTGGTGATGGGAGTTCCAAGCCCCAGAACTGCAGAAGAGCCCTGACACAGAGATGAGATTTCAAGTATTACACCAACTAACTTAATCTTCTCTGGGCATAGCTTGACACAAGGGGTAATAGGTACTGAAGTAGAGTAACACTGAAATGAGCAGCAGTTGCAGTTAACAGGTGAGAGTGCTTGCTGTAGGTAAATAAAATTGCTCTGCATGGAGGTGATGATGAAAGCAAGTGTCTCTAGGTGAAAACTCTAGACCCATGGGCTTAGTTCTCATTTTTGCTAAATTTTTATCACTACAATTGACATACCCACTATATATTTCTACATATGCAAATGCATGTACACGCACACACATACATATACGTGTGTCTTCTGTGTATGCATATTAGGTCATAATGTAAAAATGTTACAACTTAAAGACTTTTCTTTTTCCAGCAGAGGTAATCCATTTAGGCAGAGAGCCACAGATCTTAGGGTCCAAAGTATTTTGAACAACTTGTTCAGTACTTTACCACACCCCTGTCCTACCTGTGCCTCTATTTTTCAAAAGTAGAAATAGGCTTACAAGTCCATATAAAGTTTATGATTTAAAAAGATGCAGTTTTAAAAGTTACTTCGGATATCACTAGACCAAATCAAAAAGTGGTCACTAAAAAAAGTATCCATTAAAAGAAAGCCAAAGCACACCTATAAGTTTGATTTTTCTTTTAAATCACATTCCAGTAATTTCCACACAGGTCATTTTGTTGTTGAAATACAAAAATAGATCTTTAAGGATCAAAAGTCAACTATAATATAGGTAAACAATATAGATTTTTCTAACTGTACTGCATGTACTAGAGGTCGCTACATGCTGATATACCCTAGCTTCTTTGCATAGAATAAAAAAAAAAAACCAACAAACCCTAAACTTTACAGTCACTCAGGATTAAAAACCATTTTGGTCATGTATATACGTTCAATATTAAATTGCATTTAAAATATATTATTAAAATATCTTGTGTAGTTTGCATATTACTGTTTGGAAGTTGCAGAAATAAGAGTAATTCAATTATCTGATTATCTGTGATGACTAACATGACACACAACAGGCATACTTTAGAAAGAAAATAGGTGTAACTCCATAAGCATATAGTGACTGCATTCAGATTTCAATCAAACTCACAAGAAAGTGAGAGCTCCATGTTATTATTATAACACACCCTGTTTTCTGCATCAGCTACCAAATAAGAACCCATCACGATAATAAGCAGTAAACTATATTTTAAGCTTTAAGAAGCATGAAAGTGTTACTACAACCTCAAAACACGAAATTCTAATATTTGCATAAATCATATTCAGCCTAGTGGTTGTGTACCTGGGATATTTGCAGTGACAGGCAACCTCTTAAGTAAAATTTTTAAAATGGATGTACAGGGACTATTAGGAAGCTCAAGAGCTGGTTTTACCTTTACAATTATATTATTTTCCTTTTATGTTTGTGTCTCATATAGTAAAGATTTCTGACCGTATAAATTAATTTTGCAGTTAGAGGAATTTGTATATTCTTGCATTACCAAGGATGACTTAGTAAAAATTCCTAGGTAAATCATTCACATATCTGCCTACTAGTCACAAAAAATCAATTTTGTCTAAGAAGATAGAGTTGATTTTCAAAGAGTTTTCAAAACATTGCTGATTATTTCTTTACTTTTCTTTAGCTTTATTTTACTTCTTTTTACATCTATGGCCTGAAAATTCAGGCAACTTGCAAATAACTTGTAATAACAAGGACATCTGTCTCTTTTCAAAAGTAAAAAATTATAAGACAAGAGGAAATGGTCTTAGATTGCACCAAGGGTGGTTTGGACTGGACGTTAGGAAAAAATTCTTCCCAAAAATGTTTTCAAGCACTGGAACAGGCCACCCAGGGAAGTGGTGGAGTCACTGTCCCTGGAAGTATTTAAAAACAGTGTAGATGTGGCACTCAGGACTTGGTTTAGTGATGAACTTGGTAGTGCTGGGTTAATGGCTGGACTTGATCTTAGAGGTCTTTTCCAATCCAAACAATTCCATGATTCTATGATACTAAGGTAAGATTGTGGTAATAGAGAAGCAAATGAGGCTTCACCAGCTAATAGATTATATCCTTTGTCTTAACTTGAGTAATAAATTATTGGAAAAATACAGTTTAAGTATAAGAACTATCAGGAGAAATTCTTTACTTCCAACTAATTTACTATCTACATAGATCCACTGTGTTCATTGCCTAAGGCAGACAGATGCTCTTTCACACATTTTCTAAGTCTAATCTCCAGTAAAAACAAATTTTTTAAAAGTCAGCTTTGGGCAGGAGGCTTTTAAGAGGGAACGGTAAAATAATTTTTCCATGTAATGGAAATGTAGTCTTTCAGTCACAGCAGGTAAGAGCTTGGTTAACAAAATAATACTGCAGATATTGTGAAAACAGATTTCAGTGCAGGCTGTCAATGAGCCACACACTTCAGAGGAAAAGGCATAATAACATTGAAACCCACTAGATTTAGAGGAGGGAGATATTGCCTGTAATCTCACCTGCCAGTAGATAAAGAAGTGGGTCATATCCTAGTGTGACTGATTAGTAAGCTTCAGCTTTAACTTGAAGATTTGGTTAATTATTTACTAATAACTTTTCTAATTATATTATTTACCAATATTGTGTATAAATCATGTCTTAAAACTATTTTGTAGCTTGTAAAATGAGAGCAACTCACATACTTGTAATAAATAATGCACATCTAATGAATATGCTCATTTATTATTTCAATATTTTGTCAGATAAAATAACCATTGAGAGGACTTCTAAAATGGCAATAGAACTGGAATCTAGCTTCTCATATATGTTTCTTCAATATTTACTTTTTCCCCCCCTTACATATCATAAAGCAGCAAGAAAGAATTAAACTCTTGCATGAGAACCTTATGTGAACTAATACTGTTGACTCAGTAATGATTGCTGCTGCACCAGATTATATCATTTTCCCCCATTTCATTACCAAACCTTAAAATGTGTCACCATCTCACAAAAAATCAGACCATAACACCCTTAAATTTAGTTCATCATTCAGAATTAATGTGTTTTTTTTTAAAATTAATAACAGAATCAGATGAGTTGGAAGGGATCCAGAACGATCACCAAGTCCAACTCCTGGCTCTGCACAGGACACTCCAAAAATCACACCTGAGAGCACCGTCCAAATACTGCTTGAATTCTGTGAGGCATGGTGCTGCGACCACTTCCCTAGGGGCCTGTTCCAGTACCCAGCCATCTCTAGGTGAAAAACTTTTCCCTGACATCAAACCTAAACCTCCTTCAACTCAGTTTCATGGTGTTTCTTCGAGTTCTGTCACGGGTCACAAGAGTGAAAAGATCAGTACCTGCTCCTCTTCTTCCCTCAGTCAGGCTGTTGAAGACCAGAGTGAGGTCTCCCCTCAGTCTCCTCTTCTCCAGGCTGAACAGACCAAGTGTCCTCAGCCACTCCTTGTACATCTTCCCCTGCAAGCTCTTCACTATCCTCACTGCCCTCCTTTGGAAGCTCCTTAGCAGCTTAATGTCATTTTGTATTGTGGCACCCAAAACTGCGCACAGAACTCAATGGGAGGCTGCTCCAGTGCAGAGCAGAGCAGAGCAGAGCAGAGAGGGACCAGTATTAGGTAGTTCTGTTCTCAGAAATGGTTCCTAAGAACTCTGCTTGAGTTGGGAAAAATTGTACAGGACAGTAATAATTCACCTACAGAAGTACCCAAAATAAACAAACAAACAAACATACATTCCAAGAAAACAAAATTCTAAGAAACCAAATAGAGATATTCTGGTTCGAATGAAAGTTCAGCCCTCAGATTTTGTGCTCTTTCATTTAATATTTTCCCTCAGGAATAATGATCAAATTGTTGTCACAACTCCAGTATAAACCAGTATAAACATTTTTTTATCAAAGTAAAATATGTAATAAGCTGTCTGTTCTCACTATGTTACTTGTCAATGAAGACTAAGTGTGTGAAAGCCAAGTGAACATGACACCTAAATACCGGGAAGCCCCACTTGAAGAATGATCAATCATTGTGATTTCTAGAGTGCAAGAGGGAAAGACTGGTAGCACTTGCAGTGCTTTGCTGGTGCAGGGACACGACTGGACCTTCACAGCCTTCCTAAAGAGCACTCACCTCAAGTAGTCCACTACATTTTGGTGAAGAGGACAACACTGAGTTTACGATAATGTCAAACTCCTCCTATATCTATTAGCGAGTTTTCCACATAAATATCTTTCAAAATGCTGAAGAATATGTATGTCAACCTAATTTTCTCTTTTTATCTGTGTTTTGATAACACAATTATCAGCCATTGCTATGGTGCGTTTGATCTGGCATTTTAAGGAGATTCTAATGAGATGCAATAAAGCTTAGACACTGCAGATGATAAACATAACTGAGCCCGTATTTCCAATCTCCTCATCTACCATTCACTACATATCATGTGCTAAGATTGCACAGCACTACACACATAAGTGAAATACTTGAGATCAAATTAGTTCTCATAACAAACACATACAATTAGGACAAATATGCTGATTATTGGAAGAACATCTGGAAAAAAAAAAGAAATAAAACTCTAGGCAATTAAATATTTAAAATATTCATGGCACAGGAAATAGAAAACATAAACACTAAGACCAGCATTGCTGTTGACTTGAAATATCTTCAACCCAGACTTGTGTGTTATGTCACTGAATATATATAGAAACAGTATATCATAGTTACTATCATTAATTTTGTATTTCATAAGGAAATTGCTGTTTAGATCTTAGAATTAAGATAATGACCTACTTATTTTAGAAACAGGATGAAGAGGGAGAAACCATAGCATCTCTAAATACATTTGTGAACACAATTTTTTTTTTGTCTCATATAAATATAACTGAACTAAACCCAAAGAATTTCTACTCTCACTGCCTAATCTATATCTTGTGCAATTATGAAACTGGTCCAGTTTCTCTAATCTCATGAAATTTGTTTCTCTACAAGCAGAGAATTCAAACTTAATTCTAGCCTCATCACTCATCACAACACATTTCTTGAAGAACAGTACCAGAGGAGTATCTTCTCAAAAGGTATTTTTTTAATGGAAAGACAGAAATGTGAACGACAAAACCTTAAGCAAGGTATTAAGGGGGGGGGGGGGGGGGAAGTGATTCAAATTTTACATTAGAATAAAAGAGACTGGAAGCTCCAAACTATAGACTGTAACAAAAGATGTAAAGAGCTAAATGTTCTTCCCAGTGATGTATTTAAACTACTCTCCTATTATACAATTTTATTCACTAAAGGAAAGCAAATTGGAGCTCTAGCTGATGTTCAAGTGCACCTCTAAAATGGGATTCATGCAGTGTTATCATTCCCATTTTTGTAAAGGTTCCAATGTCTTGTTCATCTCACTTTATCATCTTCACATAGGATTTTTTTCCTGTGTATTTTAGTGGATAATGTTAATAATATAGGCTTTTAATATACCATAAAATTCAAGTTCTAAAAACATATTGAAGAGCTTCAAATGTGCCATAAAACAAATTATCGGTCCAACTGTTCTACTTTCCAAGTAAAAGGGCTTCAATTATCTTACACACTATAGCAACCCCTGCTTTGGGGAAGTATTTCTTGGTATTTAGCTTTGTGTCTCCTATTTCTGCAGTGTGCCTCAGTAGTTAATGACAATTTATCATTTCAGGAGTCCTGAATGTTACATCTTTTATTCAAATTAGTGTTTGTTAACAGTCTGTTATCCGAATATAAATGCCTAAAATCATCCCTATTTATATCACTCATGCTTAAGACAATTGAGGCTGTCACTGGAAACACATAGTAGGTAGAGCTTTAATGAGACATGATAAAACAGGTCACCCATTCATTAGAATCCCTGAAAGTCAATTTTAAAATTCCCTGAAGTCTCTCACTATGTAACAGAATACAAGATCCACCAAATATGATGAAGACGGCTTCTCCAGAAGATTAAAAAATAAACTCCTCAGACATGTTCTGATGTAACTCATCCTTTACTATACATATATGTTTAGGTGTAATAATCAGAGTATAAGCACACTGATCAATTTTATGAACTAAATTTCTGAATATTTAATGGAATCTTTCATACCAGTATTTCAGGATTAGTTAAATTTTGAAAACACAGGCTTTATCACCATTTGAACTACGCAGTGTGTCCTACAGCAGCTACCAACAGGGGCACAATCACACACTGGACCTTGGGGTTCTTGGTATCTTCCTCCCCTTTGTCGAGGTGGACAATCAAGGGTGCCCTGAACAACACATATCAGTAGCTGAATGGAGTCCCAAGGGGTCAATGCACTTAAATACTGGTGAAGAGGGCAGTGAAGAAGCCTGCTCATCTCTGTGGTGCCCAGTGACAGGCCAGCAGATAATGGGCACAAATTAAATTGCAATAAAATATATTTAAATCTAAGAAATAACAAAATTTTTCACTATGGAGGTTATTAAACACTGTTACAGATTCTGAAAATATCAATATCCTTGGAGATATTCAGGACCTGAGTAGACATAGCCCCAGAAAAACCTGACTTAGGTAATCCAGCTCTACACTTTCTACTACACTATTTTCTCCTCCTTATCCTATCTATTCTTTATAGAAATCCAAATATCTCAAGAGATTTGGGAACCAGCAAATATAAAAAAAATTATAGGGAGGAAATTCCTTGCATAATAACAACGCCTGAAGCAGTAGGTTAACATTAGCCAGTTCAGTTACATTACCAAAGGACCTGGTCAAACTAGTGAAAAAATACTTTAGCACTTCTGCACAAATCTTCCAATACTGCTACCACATAATGTCCTTCAGATTGAAGAGCTTTACATTTAGACCTGGTGACAAAATTCTTTGAGAAATATGAAAAGTGCTCGTCAGTTAATAATTGCCTTTATTCTTCTTTTTCTTCTTAATACAAAAAGTCAAATGTCATTGTTTTGAACCCGAGTTACTAAGGTTTGTTACGAAGGCTATGGCTCAAAGAAAGGTGGATCTGTGAAAACAGCAATGTATCGTGTCAAAAGGATGTGTCTGTTGAGTGCTGCTGGGATGAGTGCTAGGTCATGTTTTAATTAAATTCCTCATTAACAATGTGAAAAAAAAAAAGTATAAAGACCATGCTAATGAGATTAACAGATCCAAAATGGAAGGTACCTTATGGACCAAGCAACACAGGAGAGTGTGGAATGCTGCAAAGGAAAATATCTTGTTGATTTGGAATATTTTCCATTTTCTGGCAGAAATTTGAAAAATCAAGAGCAGAAATAAAATTTTAACTCAATGGGGTTTTTTGGGGTTTTTTTTGAACCAATGTGAAAATGACCAAGGAAAAACAGTAATTGAATTGATAGATAATTGAGATGTATGAAGAGCATAAAAAAAGTATCCTAGATTTAAACTGGGATTATTGAACTAAGAAAGTTTATAGCACTCCAAGAGGAATTCTATTACAGATTTTCAACATACTTTTTCACTTACATCAGATATTTTAGGAATTAATTCTTGTCAATATGTGTTTGAATGCCTTAATGACAAAAATGCTATGGGAATAGTAAGAAAATACTTTCAGGGGTTAGGTGAAAAACATGTTTCTCTCATGCAGAGATGCATCTAAGTAAATATATAAACAAAAATAAAAATATTTTTAATTTTATGGAAGAAAACAGAACTTCCATGTTTCCTTATTATAATATCATTATATTACCCAAATATTACTAACACTTTTGTTGAATTTCATGTCTACTGAAGTTGAGGGCAAAGCTTACTGGCCCTTTGATTTTTAAAACTTTTTGAAAGTGACAGTTTGGATGAAATGCAAAATTTGGCACTAGAAGTAATAAAAGGCCACCAGTTTTTCCTGAAATACTGAGCAATTATCTTTAAATTTAGTTCACTTTTAGAATTTTCCTTCAAAAAATAAAATTTGAATCAAAGTCCATGACAGTTTCATAAGTGTTTGAAATAATATTAACTGTTATACCAAATAAAAGAAAATACTTAACAAAATGCATGAAAGTCATATAAACTGTATTGATTTATTAAATCTTTCTTTTGCTATTGGTGTGCACAGATGATGAAAATGAATTTTGAATTTTCTTGTCAGTTACAGTTAAAGCAATCTGATTCATGTTACAGGAATGTGGTTTGTGCTTAATTTACCTTAAGCAGAGGCCAAATTCCTATAACCTTTGCAGTTCTGTTAACACTTTTTCTTACTCAGGAACCTTAATGAATTCCTCTTTCTATCACTAAATTACATGGATCTGCATTTAATTATGAGAACACTTACTAATTGAAATAGAGGATAAATGAACTCTCATTTAACCTTAACACCACTTGAAAACCATAGATGTCAAAGATGAATAATAAGTGTTCAAAGCTTAAACCTTCTTCCTCTGTAACTGCTAGAGTCACTCTATCAAGAAGAAACACAATTAGACTGTGAGGATTTGGCAGACTATGCAGCTATGACCAAGTTACTTCTTGTTCCATAGATCATTGATCATGTAATGTAACAAAGTGTAAATTATAGAGGCAATTGAGAAGTATCACATCAGAGAATTTTCAGATCACCTGAGGAAGACCTTGTGGAAGGATAATTTTAATTTGATCCATGAAATGGAAGCCTGGACTTTATATGCTAATTAGAAAACTCTCCATCAAGAGAATAACACAGAATTTTTAAGATGTGATTTCACTAAGTTGATTTAACCTTCAGAGGCTGTCCTTAGTACACATGCATTTCCTCTTTTACTTGCCTTAGCAGTAAATATAGCAAAAGACAGAATTTAAGAAATTCAATGTACCCCAGAAAAGGCAGAATGAAACAATGCTGCTCAATACCAGGGTTTTCATTATTTGATTTATTTTATCTTCTTTAAGATATTTATTTAGCTCTGTATCATGTTCTGATTGCAATTTATAGGCATTCCAGTCTTCAAACAAAACAAAACAAAACAAAACAAAAAACAAAAAGCCACAAACAAAAAAAAAAGCAAAGACCAAATCAGACACCCCGACTTGTTACAAAAAAAAAAGGTCAAATCTCATTCAGTGAAACATCATACTCACTGTCAAATTCTAAACCAAATGACCTTTTAAAGAAAAACTTCCTGAAATACACAAACACTAACAAAAAGGTTTCAGTACAATATATCTGTTGTATTTCTCAAGTAGAAGCTATTTATACACATAACATTCCACACACTTCCAATTTAATATAGAAAAACATATGGCAACATGTTTCCTTCAAATTCTGATCCTTTCTAAATGAAATACCATTCTGCAATTTTTGGGGAAATGGGACTAGGAAGGACTTTGTGTCATGCCTAGAATATTACCAAACCACATGTTCTCAAACTAAAGGAAAAAAAAAAAAAAAAAACAAAACAAAAAAAAAAAAAAACACCCAACAAAAACCAATGGAGTTATAAATGACTCTCTCTTCTCAACCATCACTCACTGGAAGGAAACTTACCTATAATATATTGTCACTTTAAAAGAGTTAGTTCAATGTTAGTTGGAAACAGGAATTAATATATTAGTGAAAGATTTCTGGGATGGATGGGTTTTCCCCCCTTTACATGCTTTAGCTACAACGTTCAGTCCTCTGTCAATTATATATTATTAAAAATATAAGCTAGCTTGATTGCAGAAAGAATTTAGGTATATTTCAACAGCAAAGTCACGTGCATACAGAGCCTTGAGTGGGTGCTTGTCTGAAAATGTTTACATTCTACCCTCATCTGCACCAGTGACCTTCTCTTTCTCAATTCCTGTCTGTCTATTTTTCAAACTTCTAGCAAAGCGTTGCTATTATCAGTACTTTTTATTTTAGAAACTTACTCCTTTATTACCTTTTAAAATTAAGATTAGTCAGTCTCCCCAAAAATAGTCACTCAACCTTTGTCCCACAATGGTTACAATTGTAAGATGATATATGAATCACCTTGGACAATAAATAAAACACATCTGCTTTAGTCATTAATAAATTGCATTAATTTTATTTTTTTAATTTACTGCAAACATTCAGTGTAAAAAAAAAATTGCATCACATTAGGAAAGATCCTGAGAATAATTATGTATTGTGAAACTTGGCAATTCAGAAACTTAGCAATTTACACTAAAGGATCATATCCACTGCCAATGTTCAGTATAAATTTTTTTACCAGGGATTATTCATATCTATCAATTATTAAACCCTTCATGTATAATGCATTTCTTTTCAAATTTGGATGATGTATAAGCCTGCTTTTGAAAAAGTTACTTTTGTGTATCCACTTATTTGTGTATATTGAAACATGAGGTCCAGTTGAATTCAGTGGGACTAAGAGGGGCTAAAATCTATGCAGTTCTGTTCTATTTTCCAGGTATCAATAATTATTTCACTAGTGTAATATAGCACATTGCAGGGATGCACAAAGCCTCTTAATTCAGACACCATGAGGAATTTTGGGATCTAAATCATGAAGAACTAAAATCCTCCATATATTCTGAAAAAGTTTGATATTAATGAAAATAAAAAGCTTGTTACTGCAACTATGTGCACAAAATGTAAACCAAACTGTTTATGAATAGATCACTGGTTTAATTCAATTAGAAAAATTACTAAAATATTCAGTGAAAAGTTGGCATGTAATTTTTTCAACTTAAAATTCTTCATTGCATCAAGGAGAAATGGATTAACCTATAGCAGAAACTCAATAGAAACAAGTCCTGAGGAGTCACATAACTATTTCAAGATAAACCCTTACAAGTAAAAAAAAAAAGAAAACAAAACCAGCATGAAGAACTTGTCACAACCATTGCAAAGCAGTCTGCCAGTCAAGGATAGTCTAGAAAAGCTAAAGATTTCTAAGAAAATAAAACTCTCCTGGGACTTGCTCTTTGGAGAGCTGTACTGATACCAGCCAAAGTTAGTGATGAAAAGTCATTGGGATCCCTTTAACAAAACTTTAGGCACTGCTATAGAAAGTGGGTTTAAAAATAACAAGCCTATACAGACAAAGACCCACCTATATGAGACTGCAGCGAACCTAAAAGTAACTGCTTAATTTATTTCTGAAATGTTGGTACAAGTTGTCCTGAATAAAAGGTTTTAAGTAGACAAATAAAAGCTTGCAGTAGATGACCAGCAGAAATTTATTGGTAATTTTCAAAGACCAATGATTTTCTCTTAGCTGACACATGTGCTTCAGGAGTGGAGGAAGGTGAGAAAGGAGAGTGAGAAATCTCCTGTCCACATGTTTTAAAAAATTGAGGAAAACCATGGAAATTTCTTTTTTTCATTTGTTTTGTTTTGTTTTTGAAGGTGGTGAGGTGGTTTTGTTCTTAGATTTTTTTTTTTTTGCTGTTGTTGGTTAGTTGGTTGGGGTTTTTTTTATTTTTGTTAAGGTGATCCTACATACTTCTAAAAGCCACAGGAACAGAACTAATGATGACATAGACTTATCTAGCTCTCATGTGAATATGTCTTCACAGCATAAAATAGAAATGTCCAAATATTTATATTCATCTCATTAAACTGCATGAAGTATCAAGCTTATCTCTCTTTTTTCCATTCAAAACACTGTATGGCTGGAAATTTTGGACAGCAGCTGTGTTTTCACTCACCCCTCAATTTTTGCTCACAATTTTAACTCTGGAAGAAAATGAGATAAAACCCCTGGCTAATGACTATTAAGATGATCTTTGAAGGGTTGTTAGCATACAGTAGTTTTCCTTTTTAAATTATAACTCATTTCTAGAGACACAAGTTGCAAAGAAACACAAGCAATTTTAGAAGAGACTATTTTTTGAAGCATGGGTGTTTACCTAAATTAATTTCTTCTTTCTCTCCCTCTACTTGATGAAAATGGCAGCTCACGAGATTTGATTAATTCAGCTCTAAAACTGAGCCACAAACTAACAAAGAATTCAGTCTTACATTAGAGTTGAGCACAAAAGAAGGCACTTAGGAAAAAAAAATATTCCAATCATTCTAGCCTTAAAAATCAAATGGATGCAGGTATTAAAAGAAACCCCAAAACTTTGAGACATGCATTGTATCTAATTTCTCCTTCTTCCCCTGTCAGATCCGGTGCCAGTAAGCCATTCATCTTGCTCATTACAGCTTCTGTATAATTTTGGATTAGAGCTTTTAGACTTGGATTAAGCCTATTCTTAGTGCTTCTAAATCAGTGTATTTGATTTTCTTTTTGTCAGGAGCAATACTGTAGCAGAATTTCATAGGGTATCCCTACTATTTTTTACATGTCATCAAACATGACACTAAGACCTCTCAACAGAAAGAACTTCAAAACTTACACAGGCATTAATTTGTCAGTGCATTTTATGATACTAAGAACTTACAAATGGCAAATAGGAGATGAAAACCTCTATGTATGGAACAGCATCAAAATGTTATTTACACAGTGTTTCCTAATTTATTTGAAAGCAAATATATATATATATGTGTATGTATGTGTGTATTTATATATATGTGTGTGTATATATATATAACAGTCAATTTTTACTTCTTGCATATGTATGTCTGAGGACTCTTGCAGGATATCAAAAGGATAAGCAAATTTTTATACGTGGCACACATGAACTAAGTTCTTACTCACAATTGTAATATAAATCTCTGGGATTAATCTCATTCATAAGTATCACCAAAAAATTTTACAAATCTTTATTCTATTCTCACACCCAGGTATTTATTTTCATGCTGCAGCCTGGTGCTATGATCGGGTATGAGTTCTTACAGCCTTGTTTAACCTTTCTCCTTGTAGTCCTCTCAAGAGTAAAGGTAATCTTATATCACTCAGCGGTCTCTCTCAAACACAAATATATCTTAAGACATAATGCTAAGAAAAATATACTTCCTTGTTTTTTCATTCTTAACAACAAAATTCCTTAAATCTCAAAAGTCATGTTTTAAATGTTTCATCATTTAAATTTAAATCAATTTTGAGTAATTACTGTCTCCAAAAAGTAAAAGGAAATAAAAAAAAAAAGGAAGAGACTCCCTAGCAACAAAATAATAAAAATCATTAATGATTGCATCAATCTCTTTCAGCTGCAACATACAGCACCTCAATCATAATAGATTTTATAAGGATGAGTGAAAGGTTCTTGCTGTGTTTTGCAGTGTTACACAGAGGTAGCCTTGTATGTTCAGTTTAAATCACAGTAGATATTTTTAAATAAAGGACCATTCTAAGCTGTGTCCTTTGCTGGATTTTTGAGCTTTCTATGTATAGATATATAAGGAACTTATCTCATTATTTCTTTCTGTCGATGTCTTTGAATCACATGCTCTTTGGATCATGCCAAGATCTCTGTCCTTTTGACCATAACATCTCTCTTCTTGCTTAATCTCAAAGTATCTTGTCAGTATTTAGACTTAGTTTTTCTGCCTAAAAATTTTAAATGCACCATCATTTTACTCACAATGAGTCTTGTTCCAGACTAGTTCTAAAATAGTTTCTTTAAATTAGACACATGGACTGCAAGCATATCTGTTTCCTTATGTGCTCTGTGTTCTTCCTTCCTATTAGTCTCCAGTTGGAGATATATTTATGTGGGTATATTGGTAAATAATTCAGACAGTGTCAAGTCTACAGCTTGTTTAATTAGTTTCTTTTCCCAGTCCAGGAAGCAGAATTTTCTATGTGTCAACATCTTAATCTCCATTAAGTAATGAAGCTGAGGGTGATGTAACCTAGGAAGCTAAGTTCTGATATCAATCAGTCCTGTGACCTAATTACAGACCCATTAAAACTGACATAGAATACAGAACATAAAGAGATGCTCTGTGTCTAGCATATATTTCCTTTCTGGTTTTCCCTCTTTTGCCTCAAGTTAATTGTGTGCTATCTATAGATGGCTGGAACATAATCTCAAGAGCAGGGACTGATCAGCTTCAGCATTCAAAATTGATCCATTAAAAATAAATAGAAAAAATTCCCCAGAGCATGGGCCAAATCTGGGCACTGTGATTTTAGAGTATTAGAAAAAAATAAAGCTAGTCCATATTTCTTTTCAGGCAACCTTACAACTTAATTTAAACAGTTTTGTTTGAACTTGAATGTCTTTAAGAATTAAATTCGCTTCACTGTAAGAGAAGGACAAACTACTCTTTCCATCAGAAGAGACATTCTTTCTAAAAGAATTTCAGATTTTGATAGAGTTATACCACACTATTTAGCTGTTTGGTAAGAAAACAGTGTAAGAAACCCCAACCATAACTGTAAGAAGAAAGCATCAAAAACCACAAGCAATTATTTGCTGGGAAAAAATCATATTGCTAGTAAATCCATAAAACTAGAACGCAGAAGTAATAAAAATTTTGGGTAAAATGGATGTTTGTGGTTTTGTATATACTAGAATTCAAGTGCTGTTAGTGGCACTTGCTAAGCAGCTCTTATATATTCTGAAAGAAAAAAATCCCATATCTGCAGTTTTTTCTCTCCCTGCAATTTCCCTGGAGCAGCTGAAAACCAATAAACACTTTGAGTTATATAGGTCAAGAAAAAACTGGTAATAGAAATCTGAATGTCTGTGTCTTTTTGGATTTGTTTAAATAAATTTTAAATAAATTAAATTAATAAAAAAATAGATTTTAAATAAATTCTTTAAACCAAAGACTGTGAAAGCACAGACAGCAGATCAGCATGTGGCAGTGGTAGCCAATTAGAATCAAACTCCTGTATACAAACTGACCCCTGCAGATCAGATCAGATCACACCCAGTGCACACTTTGCAGGTGAGAAACAAGCCTGCCTTTCAGTCTCAAGCTGCTCCCAAGGGTACAGCTTCTGCAGCAGAGCCCAGCCAAAGCCATTACCAAGGGCCAGGATGGGACCCTGGATCACCACTGGCTGCCCTTGGCAGTGTGGTGGAGCTGCAGCCCTCTGCCTCTGCTGGAAGATACACCTCTTCTACATAGGCAGGTTGACATCCTGGCCATTTCAGGTGGGAATCATATGCTACTTACATTAACTGAAGAAATAATACAATTAATTCTTCCCCTTCTTCCTGATTCCTCCTGCTGTTAACACTTCACGCGCAATTCTCACCTGCACTTCTGCTTCTTTAGTCCTAGAGTGGAAATACCTGGCACTACATTTACAGAGGAAAGCTATCTGATGAGTATATAATGATTTTCTTTATGACTCCAAAAGGGAGCACACAGGCAACTTTGAGCTGTGACTGATTTCACAAAATACCTAGCTTTTCTACTTTTAAACAAGAATGGTTGCAAAAAAGAAAACTGCAGACAGGTTCCAAATAATCCAGCTTCTTGTTCAGACCAGTCATAGTAATGACTGACTTTTCACTAAGTTGTGATCTAGTGTTTAGAAATTTGCCTTGAAATCCTTCTCACATATTTGGATGAGATGGCTGAATATCTACTATTTTAATGATTTTTCAAGAACACTTGCATATTGTGGTTGTTACACAACCAAATTAATAATATTTTCTGACGCACATAAGCAATATGAAATGGTCTCAAAATATTTTTTCTTTTCTCAAGACATACACCGTGAAAATTTTTTAATAATTCCTCTGCCTTTTACATTATTATCTCAAGTGAAATCAAGTCCTTTTAAACCTGAGAATAATATGGATCAATTTATACTGATTTTGAAGCCAAAAAGAAGATTTTGAAGAGAGACAGAAATTTTTTTGTAACACAATTTCAGTTTTTAAATTACTTTCAGAGTGGAAAACCTTGAAAAGCTCATATAGTCAAAATTGAGGTTGGCAGTTTTTTGTACACTTCAGTAAACTTCTCATTTAAAATATTTTTCAACTGCATTTCACAAAAGACTCAAAACATTTTGCAATATTTATGAATTTTCTGGGAAGTAATATACCAATCAGTCTTGCAGTAAGCTAAAATCCAAGGTTGACGCAAAGTACATTACTCTAGGCAATTAATTTCTTCATTTA
This sequence comes from Agelaius tricolor, assembly GCF_023055355.1. Lineage (NCBI taxonomy): Eukaryota > Metazoa > Chordata > Aves > Passeriformes > Icteridae > Agelaius > Agelaius tricolor. Next base: position 19,447,783 of record NW_027269262.1, on the reverse strand, counting down.
TATCTTGAAAAGGAAGGCAAACATCTAGCAACACCTGCAAGAAGGCTGAGTTCCTTTAGCCCCATCATAATTACACATCTGTCACAAGGTAGCTCTGAAACTTTTGTTTGCATTTATCAAGTCAGGCTTTTAAACAAACATGAAAATATAGGCTGCTCCATGTATAAACTACTTTCATGTAGTAATTTTGAAAGGTAAATATATCAAAAGAATACAGTAGGCATTCAGTACTTTAGCAAAATTGTACATGTGTTTATAACCATATAAAAAGGCAACATATGCATAAGAGCAATGGGAAGATCAGGTAACTTCGTTCTAAATCAGAGAAGTAAAATTAGATATCTGGGTTTGGAAAAGACAAATCTAAGTTGGACTATTAGGCATGGAGCAACATAACTGATATGTATAAGCTACAAACAGAAATATCAGTCGCCTGGTAGAGAGCCTCTGTGGCATTTGCAAGTTTCTATTTACTGAGATCATTAAGGTTTATTAAATCAGTAAGGCTGACACTTTCAAAAGGTCCAGTATGAACTTTGTTAGCAGTTCCTTACACTTCTTGTCTTCTTGTTCAATGCCTGTATCACCAGGAGAAGATTTGAAATTATAGCTTCAGATAACCATAAACTCATTTTTTAAACTCTAACATGGTGTCTCAGAGAAAGATTTTATATATATACTTATATATATATATATATATATATATATATATATATATATATACACACACACATATGTACACCAATTGTTTGCTACTAAAACTACCTCTCCTTTATTCTGAATATTATACACAGAAAGACTCTCACATGGGAAAGTCAGAGACTTCTCTGCCACTGAGGATAATGTTTACGCTTCTATAAAGAGTCAGAAATATTGAACTGCAGATTAAATAATCCACTCAAAATCCATTTGAAATCAGATGGTAACCTGTCCATCACATAATATCTAAAATGACAGAAATACTAAACTGAGTAAGATTAAATAATCTGGCAGATGGAATGAGAAAGGGCAGACATGATTTGCTTCTTTTGTTTTCGCTCATACTGTACTATTTTTTGTCTGTTGTTTTACAATTATTTCTCTATAACTGAGAGAAAGTGAAGATTCTATAAAGGCTTAACAAACATATGATAACAAACACTGTATGCATGGGAACACTCAGGGATCAGACTAGACAAAAACATAAATATCACAAATAGATCTGAAGCTAAAGTAGACTGATTAAAAATTATTAAATATTTTTCTTGGTATCTTGTTTCAGACAGACCTAGTGAAGTGAGATCAATTTTTTTTTACACATTTTTCCTCATGACTCAATACAAAAATATTGCCTTACCATGCTTCTGAAAGCTACAAGTATTTAACACAGATATGATGAGCTTCTATCCTTAGACTACAAATCAAATACTATCTGCAAGACAAATTGTGCCCTGAGGAACAAGTATGTATCTCAATGGGAGTCAGGAAAAGGCCAAGGAGATTTTTCATTTATTAAAAAACACTTTTCTTAGATGTCACTGGCACATGTGTAGAGTCTCATCAAATTTTAACAACAGTTTTAAATTTCTTTCTCCGATACACAATTTAGGTGTGCTGAGAGATAAAAGAATAGTAGGGTAAAATACGTGAATATTTGCTGATTTCCCTCCTGCCGTATATTACTGTACTTCAAATATTGTTTCTCCAGGAAAAAAACCTGACAATAAAAGTGAGGTATTTGTGGTTACAAATGCTAGGAGGCAAAAAAAACGGAATCTATTCACTGTGAATGATGTTACAGAAAGATAGTGTACAGAATTCAACTTCTCAATTCCAAAGGCTTCAAACCTGTTATTGAACATCTAAACATCTAAAGCAAAGAAAAAGAAAATAATCCTAGAGGTCAACATTCCAGCAGGCATGTGGTTTTAAAGGGAGCTGAAATAAATATTGTCTTTGAGGGAAGAGGAAACTGAGTTCGTGTTTGTTTTTTTGGGTTTTCTTTTGGGTTTTCTTTAGTAGAAAATTATTTTTGTACAAAATCTGTGCATCACACTATAGGCTTGCAGAACTTAACAACCATGAGATGTTTGTCTCACTAGCCAAACTTCTACATGCTCCTTCTAAGAGGTCGAATGTGAACAAAATTACACATATCTGGTGGGAATGTAGAAGAGACAAGAGTCTATGCTGGTGAAATATATCTCCTGCAAAACAAAGAAGCTTCAGATGAGGATTGAAGTAACAAAAGTTAGAGGAATTGTGGTTTTACTGTTATGAGAAAATACCTCTCTTGGTCAAAAAAAAAAAATCCTTTGAAATGTAATATATTGAATGAAAGAGAAAACTAGGGATGGAAGGCAGTCCAAAAAAATAAACTACAAAAGAATATTTCCCAAATGTAATAGAAGTAATGCTTTCCAGGCCCTAGTACTTTCTGAATGTATGAAGACTGCAATTTTCTCTGTTTAAGCTCCTGAACATGCTAAGTGATAACTAAACCTAAAATGAAATTAGCATCAGCTCCATTTCCTTAGTTCCCTGCAAGCTTTGCTGGTACATTTACAAAATTGGAATCCAATTTACTGAGTTCAAACATTTTGCAACTGAAAAACAGTGTTAAATAGGCTATTTTTAAACTTGTGAAAAGGCAGTGATGAATTTCTTCAGTTTATCTTCCATTAATCTGTCCACTTACGGATGACTTTCTATTGCCTCCCTTATGGAGTTACTCATAATTTCTTTCTCTACAATCTCTTTAACATCTAACTGATGGAAATGTTTATTGTAGCTATTTAAAACAGAGTAATATGTTTTGCATATAACATTTTTACAACTTTTTCCTAAACATTCTTATTTGGAAATTTTTCTCAGTACCTATGGCACATAAAGAAAGCAGCAATTGTTAAGTCAGAAAGAACATAGAAAGCTTCTAGATTTTTAACTTTGCAGGTAGGTATATCTAATTTTCATGACAGAAAGATAGTGTCAGGTAAAACAGAAGCACATTTACAACTAATTTCCCATACTTATTAAAAAAAACTATATATATATATATATATTTATGTATTTTGGAGTTTCCTTTCAAATGAACTACATTGGAAGATGTGAAATAGTCACTAATGTTCAAAAGCACCATTATTCTCATACATAGAGTCAAGATTAATAAATAATTAGCAACTTTTCCAAAATAAACATACCTCAAAGACACCAGTGTCTTAATTCTTCAGGAGAATTACTACCTCAGCTGCCTTTTTGTCTTCTTGCCTTGAATTTGTTTTGTAGCCTAGAAAAAAAAAAATCTCAGCTTATTTTCAAACTGAAAGCATAAGGCTAGACCCAAGGAAAAAAAAAACAACACTTAATAGCATTGCAGTTAATTCTGCTGTAATCCTACCTCATTATCTTAAGCAAATAAATCTCTAAAAAGGATTACCTTTTTAAAAGCAAATTAGAAAACTGAATGTCATCTGTGCAGGGAGACATTCTTTTAAAATGCAATCAGCAAGGAAGCTCATAAATAGGCCACTATATAAAAATACTCATATCAGGCAATCCTTAGCAGATTTTCAACAGATGTGTATGTAACTATGATTTCACAAATTCCTAAAATAAAATGTGTCGACATCGTTTACCACAAACATTCAAGAGGCTAAAAAAAATGTACTCATTTAGATTCTAGAGAAAGAACAGTATCATAAAGATATGTTCTTTATGTATCTTCAACTGCAAGTGCTCTTGCCGCTCCACCCATGTCAAGAACGGTAAATGCAGGGACTGACTGGGAGAATGAAAATCCTAAACCCACTGTAGAAGAGGATCAGATTCAAGACCAAGGGACCTCAATGTTCACAAGTCCATGGGATACAATGAGATTAATTTTCAGGTCCTGAGGGAGCTGGCAGACAAAGCTGCTAAGCCATTATCCATTATTCTGAAAAAAAAGTGGCAGTCAGATTTGTGCTTACAGCCCACAAACTCAATGGAATCTTTGACTGCATCAAAGGGAGTGTTGCCAGTGGACCGAAGCAGGTGATTCTAACCCCCTACTCTGCTCTTGGGACATTTCTTGGGACACCATGTGTACAGTTCTGGTGTTCCCATATTAGGAAGGACATGCAACTGTTGGATCCAGTCTAGAGGAGGGCCACCAAGAGGACTGGAGAACCTCCTCTATGATGCTAGGATGAGAAAGCTGGGGCTGTTCAGCCTGGAGAACAGAAAATTATGTGGAAACCTCATAGCAACATTCCAATATCTTCCCTTCCAGTGAAGCTGGAGAGGGACTCTTCATCAGGAACTGTAGTGATGGGATAAGGGGTAATAGGTACAAAATGAAAGAGGTGAAATTTAGATTAGATATTAGGAAGAAATTTTTTACTGTGAGGCTGGTGAGACACTGGAACATGTTGCCCAGGGAGGTTGTGGATATCCCAACACTGGCAACATTCAAAGTCAGGTTGGACAAGGCCTGGAGCAGCCTGGTGTAGTGGGAGTTATTGGGACTTGATGATCTTTAAGGCGCCTCCCAACCCTTTAACAATCTATGATTCTATGCAAAACATAGCAAGAGCAGCTATTTAACTGTCACACTTCCCACTCCTGCACACAATTATAATTTCTGATTTACTGAGGAGAATTATAAAAAACTCAAATAACAAGCAGGGTTGTTATGTTTTTACTTTATTTCAAGAGCCATGTAAAATTCAGGAAGCGTAGCCACTAGGTGCATCTTAATACTCATTACACATTTTTAGAAATGCACATGGAGTATATAAGCAGCAAAGAAGCAGCAGACACTATCAAGAGAAATCAAACTACTGAAGTCATTGTCATTGTTAGAATGTTTTAAGTATTCTCAGAAAAAAATTACCAATTTTAAGGTATTTTTGATATATTTAAGTCAGAAATAGAAATCATGGGTTATCGTAGTCCTAAGAAAAAACATCAATACCATTACAAAATAAATTTTTCATTAAGAAGAAAACAGTTTGTGATTGCTTTATTACTAAGTTAAAAGAAAACAACAGACATTAATAAAATAAAATTGCCATTTGCATTTTTAGCTTAATTTGTATTGAACTTCTCAGTTTCACTTTAAAATACTGCTCTTATCTTGATCATCCTGAGAGTTACTCCTTTCTTCAAATGATTTCATTTATCTGTACTAATACAAACAAGTTATGTTAAATAAAAACAACACAGAACACGGCTTGCTTGAAGGAAATGTGTATATAACAAATCTAAGTGAACTCAGCTGTGGAGGTTGACTGTGGTATATGTGGAAGAAACGAATGAAGAAAGTATTTAAATGAAAGTAATAAAAGATAAAACAAAAGCCAAGACAGAAATGAAAAACAACTAAAAAGGGTTAATAAGGCTTTCTTTTGTACCCACAAGCCAGCAATGAAGTTAGGCAGAAAGAAGTCAGGAAACTATTTTCTGTCAATAGCTGCTTCAAAGTCTTTTACTTCAGTATTTCTTAAGAACAAAATATGTAGTCACACATTCATTTGAATGCATGAAAGCCAGTGCATGATACAGAAGGTAAAACAAGGTATCCAGCATTCACAATAATAGAAATAGTGTATATTATGCTGTAATTCAAGATTCTCTAAGGGCTAGGAACTATGTACTTATAGTTTTCAAAATTAAATAATCACACTGTTACCATTAAAGCAAATCTTGATTTATAACTATTTTTTGTCAGAGTGGCCATGACTTGAGGGTTTTTGTATTACTTTTTCAGTGGTAATATAGTGGAGTCTCATACATTTTTTCTTATTCCTCCTTTGATGACAATTTTTGAATTTTGCAACTTTCAAGATTAACTGATGTCTCTTCAATCAAAGTCTATTTTCATCTGAGTGCTAGAACATTTCTATGATACATTGAAAACAAGATAATGGAGGGACAGTGGGAAAAATAATGCTTGCTTGAAGGACGAATATTGCCTGAATATTGCTTTTAATCAATATTTAGGTGAAAAATGTCAACAAAGCAGATTTCTTCATACTTATATCTTTATTTTTTAAATACTAAAAGGATTCAAAAGAGTTGTTTCATGGAACAAGAGCATGTATTTTAAAGCAGTTTCTAGTCTCATAAAAATCCTTCTATCTTTGTATTGTTACAGTAGTTGGAGCATTTTCATCAGATTTATATGTTTTATGGTGTTTGCTGAGATTTGATGTTTGTAATGCCTCTGTGATTACATATTTAAGAAGAAAATCAAACCGAAGTGCATACAGTTTTTGTTCTACTAGTCAGAGAAGAGGAGGAGGAGGTGAGAATATGTGAGGGAAACCACATGGAGACACCAAGGTCAGTGAAGAATGAGAGGGTGGAGGTGTTCCAGGCACCAGAGCTGAGATTCCTCTGCAGGCTGTGGTGAGACCATGGTGAAGCAGCTGTGCCCCTGCAGCCCCTGGGGATCCATGGGGGATGCAGAGATCCACCCACAGCCCGTGGGGGAGTTGTCCATGCCAGAGTGGGTGGATGTCTGGAGGAGGCTGTGATCCAGTGGGAGACCCAGTGGAGAGAGGGGGCCCTGCTTCCAGCCTGGAGCAGCACATCCTTGGAGGACTGCACTCTGTAGAAGAGTGACCCACACCATAGCAGCTTTGGGAAGACTCTGTGTCTGTAGGAGGGACTCACGTTGCAGCAATTTTGGCAGTACTGCTGCTCATGAGGTTGGAACCATGTGGGAGAAGAAGAACCATCTCCCATGGGAGGGACACCACGGTCTCACAGGGGACGGACTCCTCTTCCTGGGCAGTGAAAGAAAACCTCAGGCGATGAACTGACCAAAACCCCCACGCGCTGTCTCCCTGGCAGGAAGGAGGGAAGGTTTGGGGAAAAAACATGGGTTTTTATTTCACTTCTCATTTTCATCCTCTGATTCTGTTAGTAATTCACTTTGTACCTTTAAGTTAAGCCTGTTTTATAGGAAATGTGCCCTCTGTTGACAGAGTGATAAAACTATCCTTTGTCCCCTCAAAAAGGAAAGAAGCCCAGAAGTTTCCCTCCTCAATTAGGTGAGACGACATCCCATAGGGTCTTCACCTCAAACTTAAGGATAACTAATTGGACAGGAGCCAAAAAGTCTCACCTGGGCAATTTACTAGAAAAAGAAGAGAACAAAGAAACTAATTGCTTTTGTGAGGTGTTACCAGGAGCAAGAACCTCTTGCACCTAGCTCAGTTTTTCTCTGTTTGTTACTTTGCCTTTTATTAAACCCTTTTGTTTCCAACACTGCAACAGAAGCCATCCTGCTGATTTTTATGCCTCCAAGGGTAGCTGAGCTATCTTGGGTGTGTTATAGACCTCCAAGAGCTTATGAGACCTGGCTTGAGGAGGCAACTATTACACTGTTTTACCCTTGAAGTGTTTGCTTCTAGTCCTTCATGAACGCTTCATGAAACTTTTTTTTCTCCTCTGTCCAGCTGTGGAAGTGGAGGGTGAGTGACTAGCTTTCATGAGTGCCTGGCATTTGGCCAGTGTCAAATCACTGCATTCGGTCAAAATTTTAAAAGCTGATATTTTGTACCTGCTGTGCTTTCAGAGATACAACTTCAGTACTACATGCATCTGTATTAGCCAAACATTTAAAGATAAATATAAAGTAATTATTAATGATATTAGATTTTAAGAAACCCATGGATTTAATCTAGTCACTCTTGACATTTGAAGATCCATATTTATTGTCAGAAAGGTTTTACCCTTACAAAACCTTTTGGTTTCCTTTCTCCAGTCATTTTATTGCTGTAGTGCACAATTGTGTGCAAGGTTAAAATAAAGAATTACTGATCAATTTGTACCCTAACATTTAGAAAACTTGAATTTTAGTGACATCCGGAGTTCCCCTAAGGGAAATTTCTGCCAAATACACATACTAAGTGAAATGATTAAAAAAAAAAAAAGGAAAAAAAAAGAAAAAACCAACAAAAATACAGAACTGGGTCAGTTGTGTTATGAAGTACAGAAACATAATTTCAAGCATCATTGTGGTACTATGTTCTTGGAAAACATCATTTATTGGTTTCAGTAAAAAGAAAAATGAAGTACTTTCCTTTACAAATTCTCCAATGTCTTGAATCATGTGAAATGTCAAGTTATGGCTTCTAAGTTAGAAAAAACACTATGAGTAAAAACAGACTGATTAAACTCACAATGAATTTATGTCTACAAAGCAAAAAAAACCCCTCCAAACAAAACAGCCAGAAGGTAACAATGTTAATCAGACTATGGGAGTAAATTTACTATTTCTTTTATTGTCCAGATTGTGAGATCTTACTAGCTAGTAGTGTCATCCACCCTTTCTTTAAAGCTCAGTTTGTTTAACCACTGTGAATGTGTAGCATTGCAGTACACAGATGAAAAGGATATCCTCAAACCAACAAAAACTAGGAAAGACAGCTTTAAAATCTCATTTTTATCTTGGTGCTCCTAAAGAGATCAAAAGTCATAAATATCTTGGCATATCTTTACCTACAGAAAAAAGCAAACTTAGAAATAACAGAGACAATAACTAAAGTCTTCAGCTATTGCTTATCTATAAACTAAAATCAATAATCAATTACTTCTTCTCAAACAATTCAAGGTACAATTAAAATCACAAGAAAATTCACTTTCTTGAGGCAAGAAGCTAAATAATTTTGCTGCCAAATATTTGGTTTATTATCACCTGGCAAAGGAAAGAGAAGAAGACCTTAAGCACCAACACAGAAGAACTATGTTTACATGATGGCATTGACATCACTTAGATGTCTATATAACAAAACAAAACGAAACTAACCAAAAAAAGGGCAAATATCTTAAAAAAACAGTTTGATGTCATTAAAGGCAAAATAATAATAAAAAAAGAATGAAAATCCCTTCGAATAACTCTTGATCAGTAACATGTGCTAACCAAGACAATGACAGAGATAGTTTGCACACTTTATCAATCTAAATGCATTTACAGGATAATCTCCTGAACTATAGCCTATGTTCAAAACAGTACCCTCACAGATCTGTAAAGGATTTTAAGCTGAAGTGATGTGAAATATGCAATGGTTGACTATGTATATGGGGTTTTTCTTAGTTTCTGACATTATTTTTCCTTTACATCTGTTAAATAGATAGATTTCTAGTTGAACTCTTAAATTCTTTTATTAATGCCAGAGAAAGCACAGTTCATATGAAAATGTTCCCTGTGAAAATGAGGATAAAGGTTCTTCATACCTATATTTTTACTGCTATCAGCATAATTTTCCTTCTCTTATTTTCCCTTATAATTTGCTTTTCACTAAACACAGAGCTGAATTAGACACAAATGAGTGTGAAGCAACTTAAAATCCTTCATTTTCCAAAGTTCAGGGAGGTGCAACAGATTCTTTCCATTTGTTTCCACTTATAGCAAAGAGTAATTTGATGCTGTTAGAAGGACTTCAAGAATATTTCAATTTTCACTCTAGATGCATATTTTCAGCCAACCTAATGAACACTTTTTTACACTCAAATGCACAATGAGGTGGCAGGTACCTGAGATCCTGAGCAGTGAGTTCTGAGCTTTGCTTGCCACTTTTCAGCAGGTATGTTCAGTTTAATTCCCACTATAATGAAACATCTAAACATACCTAAGATAAAAACTTGCCAGATTTTAAACTTTATTTTACTAATCTGCTTGACAATAAAAGAACTAATGAACACAAATTTAGAAAAAAAAAAAAAAAACAACAAAACACAGTATAGAGTATTTGAGTTGGAAGGGACCAGCAATGATCAAGCCCAACTACCTGACCACTTTATAGCTGGCCAAATGTTAAAGCATATTAACAAGGGCATTGCCCAAACATTTCTTCAACACTGACAGTCTTGGGGTATCAACCACTTTTCTACGAAGCCTGTTCCTGTGGTTGACCACCACCTAAGTAAAGAAATGTTTCCCAATGTCCAGAGCAAACCTACCCTGACCTTCCCATGAGTCCCAGGGAGAAGAGATCAGCACTTCCTTCTTCTATTTCCCACCTCAGGAAGCTGGAAAGAGCCACTCAGCCTTCTTTTCTCCAAACTGGACAAGTCCAAAGTTCTCAGCAGTTCCTTTCTTCCATCCCTTTCACCAGATTTTGTGCATTCTTCTGAATACATTCAAGGCCCTTCGAAAATTTCCTAAATTGTGGGGCCCAGAACTGCACGCATTACTCAAGGGGAGACTGCACCAATGCTGAATACAATGAACTAATCACTTCTTTTGATCTAAGAACACATTTACAGTTAGTTCTTACAATGCTAGTTCCACAGAGCATTACTAACTATAAAACATAAGCTTATTTTATACTTATCTTTCCTGATGAAAGTTCCTCTCTTGCTGCAAGTTAAATAACCTATGATGTATTTTTTTTAAATTTCCCTCTTATTTTAGAAAATTTTATTAAATAGAAATTATTAAAAATATTATAGCTATTATATAATTGACAATATAATATTTATGTTATAAATATAAACTTCCTTTCTATTAATAACATGTTATTTAGATTTTATAATTAAGGACATGCATTTAATAGGGAAAATCCTACCTGTCTATCATTTGATATCCATAAGGCATTAACATCTGTGTGGGTATGGAAGCATCTACAACGGAATACTGACATTAATTTTATTTCTTTACTGAAAAGGAATGAGGCATTCAGAATTTTTACTTAGAACTTCTAATCAATCATTGAACATTTAGCAGGCTTCTCATCATTAAGAAAAACAAATGAAGCAAAGGAGTACTCTTGTTTTACGATATCTAATCTTTGTATTCACTTCTGAAAAAGCATTCTTGAAAATTTTTTCTCCTATGTCTACTTCTCTAAAGATGCATAGAAATACTCATAAAATATGGAAATTAACTCTACCATTTCACCAATTAAGTTTTACTATATGAGATCAGGGACAAAATGTTGATGGATATAAATGCAACTGTATCACTGAAATGGATATGTGAGCATAAGAGGTTCTTGAAAATCATGTGTAGAGCAGTTCAAGAGAAAAGCTGTGTGGAAGTCAAGTGGACCAATAAAATAAAAGCATTTTGAGTAGAAATTAGATCCTGAAAGTATTAAAAGTATTAATTTTAATGTATTGAGTTTAAGGCTCTACAGCCGTACATATTGATTCACAGAAATTAGAGAAGTGCTACAACACTAAGGTGTTCTTTTCAGCTAAATTTTTAGAACCCAGATCTTTTCTTGTCAAGAACATAGCCTTGCTTTTTCTCAAATTTTTGATATAATTATTTCTCTTCATATTGTATTAATATATGATCTCACTTATTTGGAACCAGTGTAGCATCAGAAAATCTTCCTTGACTAAAGAGCAATTCAGTTATTTAGTGAAAGGAGAACAGATTCCTGCCAGAATTCTCTCTCTGCCACCACTGTGGGGAGGACAGCAGCATTGATTTTTCTATTTTGTTTCTATGCATAAACTCAAATTTATATTCAGAGGTGTGCAAAGGAGAAAGGAATTGAAAGGTGAAGGCAGTAATTGCAAATGAATTGTTGAGTCACCGTCCCTGGAGATATTTAAGAGATGTGTAGATATGATACTCAGGGATATGTAGATATGATACTCAGAGGTGCATTTGATTCTCCTAATGATTCTATTACTCTATGAAGATAGAAATTAAACATGACTGTTACAATGTTTTTCCTTCTAAGCAAACATCTGCTTAAATTTTTAGTGCTTAGTAGCATTTTACTGTTTACACATTAATTCTCAACATTGAATGTAAAATGCCACCTACAGATTTAAATACATCTGTATTATGCTTTGTTCATCATTTGATATGATTTCAAGACCTTAATGAAATATCCAATTTTCACTTAAACACTTTGCTTAGAAAAGCAATTAACCATTGAAGTCCATACTATCAAAAACAACTCCTCATGGTCTATGCAAACATGCCCTGGAAGTGAAAAACTAGAAGCATAATGTGGGCATAGACACCAGGGTTCTGGTGTCTGTAACGATGACAAAATTTACTAGAACAAGGTCATTTTCACTAGTACTTACTCATATATAAACTGAAAAACAGCATTTAGAGATCACATTAGAATTCCATTGGAAAATGTGACCCTTCACTTACTAAAGCTTTACATCTAATTTACAAGGAAGCCATACTAAATTAGTTATCTAAATCTCTGGCTGAAATAGATCATAGCTGTGTCTTACCAATTAACCTTTCAATGTACAAAACCCCAAGTGATTTTGAACAATTTTGTTTCCAGCTCATTGTAAATGGAAAGTGTTCTCAAACATTCAGTATAACTCAACTAGTGATCTCAATTCATTTAAAAAAATTCTTCCCTTAATGAGATGGAAAAGAGAAAAAAGAAAACAGATTTTACTAATTTAAATCTAATTTCACTCACACATGTACAGATAACCACCATCATTTTTACATACCTTAAGTCCTTTATAACAAAATCAGATCAAAGTAAAAACATTCAATAGTGCTATTATCAGAACATTGAACAGCTTCCCAAAACAAAATTTGATCAAATTCAGTGAAGCTTACATACAGAAAATTACATTTTCTCAAATGCACAAACAAATATACTCTGTTGTTAAAATTCAAGATTTGCTTACTCCCAGTTCAGTCTAAGACTTCTGTCTGCAGTGACATTTTAATTTACAGTACCAAAAGGATACAACTAAATATCTAGCATGAACAGAAAACCAGACTTACTAAAAGTCAAATACACAAGAAAGTGGAATATAATTGTATTATGCAGAAACACAACAAAATAGAAAGCAAAGGAGCAGCTTTAGGTTCACCATATCAGCACCATAAATTTTCTTCAGATAATGGTAATGAAAGCAAAAACTGGTATGGGCTTATATTCCTGTCAAACAATCAAGACTTATAGCATATAATTTCCCTTGGATATATAGAGGCAAAAGCTCTTCTTACCTTCACACTGCTTGAAGTCTGATAATGTTCATTGCATAGAAAGAAACATCCCAAGATAAAGGAAGAAAACACTTTTTTTAAGCCATGACTTAGAAGATAATTTCTGAGCTCACAGGAGGTCTCACAGCATATTTTAAATTACACACTGACATACATTTCATTTTCATAAAGTGTAATTGGGTCTTGGTCTGTTCAGTGAGGTTAAAAACCAATTTTTGATTTCCCACAAATTGACTTGAGGCTGAAAACAATCTGTGACTTGAAGGAAAGGAAACAGCTTTGAACTTTGAACTTGAAACAGCTGAAGACTTTATTTAGTGTATGGTGCTGACTGTAGTTGTCTGCATATCAGGAGAGCATAGCAGCCTGTGCCTGTCTTAGGAGCAAAAGCAAAAAGATTCAAATACAGCAATCCTTGTACTAGGAGAACATTAAAAAAAAGTTTTGTTTTCCTCAGGCAGGTTTTTTAAATTTCAAAAATATAGTAGAGCAAAAATTAAAACTGTAAAGAAAAAATCTAGACTTCTCTGTCAGCTGGAACAAAATTTTGAGGTGAGAAAACTCAAGGATGAGTAGCCTATTAATAATTTACTGCTGTATGATCATTAGTAGTTTTGGTAGACTTTGCTTCAGTTTTCTAACCTATCACATGTGAATAGAAATTTCTTTTTCCCTTGTCTTGTATTCCCTTTTTTTGGCTCATGAGGTGCTCGGACTCTTGCTGGGGCTTGCATAGGATGATACTAAAAGACTGTCCTTGGGATTTCAGCATACCACAGTCAGAAATGTAACAAACAAAAGATGATTGCTTATTGTGGCAGATAAAAAGACTGTACTCAAGGCTTAAATGTTTATTAAGTCAAATATGAAAATTGGTTAAAAGTAATGTTCTCCTTCAATCTGACATATTCAAAGAAGAAAAGAACTGCAAGCCTGAGGCAAGACATTGTTCCATTAGAGACATCGCATAATGCCTAAAAATGTGAGAAATAGAATCAGACACAGAGATTCTTGTATTATATAATAGGCATGCCATCCCACCTATATTGGGAAGTGCTCTTGTCTTATTTGGAAAAAAAAAAATCAGGTGAAAGACAAAATATCCTCTAAGAAAGTACAAACTCACTTGCTTCACTTATTTTGCTTGGAATTTTCTCTCCTCTACAGCAAATGAGACATACACTATTCAGAAAATCTGAATGGTCTTGGATTGTTTCTGATTTCTAAAGTTTACAAATGCATCCTTCAATAAACCTGGAACTTTCTCACTGAAGAACACACACCTGAGAAGAAAGATTTCTCCATTTTCTGCTAATATTATTGAACGTTGTTATTTCTCCAACTGACCAAGAAAATGGAAAAGATACTAAAGCTCTGCATGTTCTAGCCTATTATTTCTCTTTTTAGTTTGGGACAGTACATATAAGTATCTATACACACAAAATCAGACTTTGTCCTGAGTTCTTGTCAAAAAAAAATTACATTGATTGTCAAGAGAGTGCTCTCAATACCACTATGAACATTTTAGAGCAGTCAGAAATATAAGAAGAAAGATTTAATGTTTAGGAGACTACTAGTTTTATACCAATAGAAAAAGGTATGTCTATACAAGTAAACTATTAAAACAAAGTCACTTAAATCAATGTAAAAAAAAAAAAAAAAACCACTCCCAAACTATTAAATACTTTTAAGAGAAAAAATTCTTAATTTTATATTTAAGACAGTTTTGTATTTACTCCTAATGAAACATTCCATTATTCTATGCTTCTGTCACCAGTGGAATCTTCTGTGTGCTCCTTTCTCCGAGATAGGTTCTATCTGTTAGCTCTGAATCCTTTCATCTGCTGGCTTTGTACTGCTTTTTATCTATTTGTACACAGTTCTTTTTATTGATCTGTTTATTTGGGTTGTCCAACTCTGCTGAGCAGGTTACACCATTTATCTATAACAACCCTCCTAAAACAGCCCAGGGCACCTTCGGCCTTTGTGTTTCACTTTATATCCACCTGTAGTTCCTTCCAACCTGCTTTCCAGCTAATCAGCCCCCTCACATAGTCTTCCTCACTAAACTGCCTTGGTTTATTCCTTCCCCTGTGCATGACCTCACATTTTCCCTTGTTGAACTTAATGAGGTTCCTGTCAGGCCGTTTCTCCAGGTTCCTCCGGGAGTCATCACTGCCTCTGGTCATCCACTGCTCCCTGTGTTGTGACATCAACAAACCAGCTGAGGATGCACTTTGCCCCATCATCCAGATCTTTAATGAAATTATAAGAACAGCTGAACCCAGTGTTGACCTCTGGGGTCCACTGCCAGCAACTGACCCCCAGCTAGACTTAATACCACTGGCCACTACAGTCTGGGCCTTTAGGCAGTTTACAGTCCATCTCAATGTCTGTTCATCCAATCCATTCTTTGTCAGCTTCCCTATGAGGATCTTACAGGAAAGAGTGTAAAAAACCTTGTTGACACCTAGGTAGCCTTAATGACCACCAGTGCTCTACGCTCATTTTCTCATGTAAGGTTATCAGTTTGGTCAAACAGGACCTCCCATCACAGCCCATGGACTTATGTATGTCCATTTGCTTAATCATTCCCTGACCTGATCATCTTCCATGAGTACATTTTCCTTGCACCAGGGTTTTCCTCGACTTCAGTAATTAAGATTTCTGGAGAATGATTTTGCCAGTTAAAACTAAGAGGAATTCAGAACCTCAGCCTTTTCCATGTCCTGTGTCAGCAGGTTCATTCAGCAGTGGGCCCACATATTCCCTATTCTTCATTTCATCACCTATGTACACATTGCAATCCTTCTTATTGTCTTTTGATATCCCTGACCAGATTCTGTTCAGTCCAGGCTTTGTCCCTCCTAACTGCATTTCTGCTCAAATGTTGCCTCTATACTCCTCCCAGATCATCTGCCCCCGCTTCTACCTTCTGTGTGCTTCTTTTTGTGTTTGAGTTTGCTCAGGAGATTCTAGCTCATTTATGAACTGTTGCTGATATTTTTGGCTGACCTTCTGATTTAGGTCTGGAGTGAGAACAATGAAATCTAAAACAGATAAAGCATTTATCAAATGGGTAATGAAATCTAAAACAGATAAAGCATTTATCACCTATGGGTTACACTCAGCAGTGTAACCCATAGGTGATAAATTCACAAAACTATGCAGACACCTTTTAATATTATTTAAGTAAAATATGCAGGAAATCAACATAGGCAGAAGGTAGACTCTACCAGTAGCACCATCTTAATTTTATTCTCAAGTCACTGTCAGAGCGAAAAAACAAAATAAAAAAAAATTAAAAAAGGGAGTGCAGCTGCTGAAGAGATAAGGGAAATTTAATGTTCTGTGAAATACTATTGAAGTATTTCCTCTTGTGTCTTCCAAAAGCCTTTATCATGGTACTTCTCTGTCACTTTTTTCCTGAAAATTCTTAAAAAGATCTCTCCAAGGACTGGTAGAGTCCAAATTGTGAAGCTTCCACAACTGCTGTACAATCCTTCTACCCAAACAGCTAAGAGCTTTCAAAAAACACATACTGAAAAAACTCTCTTATTAGTAATTCACCTTTGCTTAAGAGCACAACTTACTGCTTTTCAGACTGCAGGTAGTTACTTCAATTCCTGATAAAGTGAGACTTTATGTACATTCAAGAAGTACTTAAACTAAAGCAAGTGATTTAATGCTGCTGTCTGAATCATTAGTGTGCTTGCAGGGGACTCCCAAATCACTAGTTCAAGAACTACTACTCAGTCATTAAGGAATTTTTCAAAGTGCTGCACCAGCACTCAGGGAACTTCAAAGCATAAAAAACTTTTTCTGTACCCAGCAAGCTTCTGACACTTTTCAATTACTGTGACATTTTACTCATATTTTTCAAAACTGTGAGAACTGAACAATGTAAGGAAGAAATAAACCACCAAAGCTTCAGTACTCATGTAGTATTTTTGATTATGTATTAAGTTTTTCAACAACTGCAGTTACCCATAATATTATTCAGTTGTGAGCAGAGTTTGTGACCCCCTCGTCAGGGATATTCAATATAGCAGTAGAGCAATGAATTATTACCCCAGCCAGAGTACTAAGTCTGATTTGTGAAAGATGTGTACAAGAGGGGCACAGAATGGTGCCAGTGATTGTTTTCTGACAGAGGAAACTTTTCTCATTTTACTATTTCCTCTCTTGAAATCACATTACAAACATGAAAAATCCAAACAAACTGTTTTCTGTTTGCATCCACACACATTTTAAAACATATACTCCCACACTACATAGACAGCATGCTGATAATTTTGAATGAAATGGTTATGTTCTTAGCATCCTTTCATTTCTGTAGGTAGCATGGGTCTGGCATCCATTTTCACTAAAAATCTTTTATAAAATAAAAATCATTTAAGCTTGGGAAAAAGCATGGCAAAAAAAATTCATCACCACCACCTGCTACATTGAACTCTCCCACTTAAAAAATGATGCCTTCAAACAGACATTCAAATGAATATTACACCTTTTCTATCTAGTTCCAAATTTATATGCTATTTGTATAGCATATAAACATCCCAAAGGCCATTTTTGCAAAGTCTCCCTAAAATCCTTATGCACTCTGGAAGCTGGTCTTATCTTTTCGAAGATCTTACAAATTCCAAGCACAATGATTCCAAATAATTCTGCAGGTATGATGACTGTAGAGAGAGAACATATTTAGTTATCTTTTTTTTTTTTTTTTTAATTAGCAGTCTGAGTTATTGTAAGAACTGCTATTTAGGATATCTCCTGTATTTCTACACTTGTGCTTCTGGAATACCCCTAGCAAGTAGGAATAAAGATTAGGTTAGTTATTAATCACAATATTCTTGCTGAAAACTTCTTAATTTTCTATGGAAGAATGCAAAAATTGTAGGCCAAGAACTTGCTACTGTTTTGCTGGGGTTTTTTTTATAATGGAGTAAGAACTTATTGAGAAAAATACAGCAATGCAGTGTAACTTTCATCTGCATGGTAAATGGGATGCTTTTCATCTTAAGGACTGTCAAGATAGTGAACACCATATGAAAACTAGTAACATAAGTCCTTCTCTTACCCCATGACACTGAAAACTATCAAAAGAGAATGTGAGAACTATCAAAGGAGAATGTAAACAAAAAGTACATGAGAACTCAAAAAATATTGTGCATCTGTTAAAAAAAAGCAAGATCAAAGTCTAAATTCATTCTGGTTTTACTAAGGGTGTAGAACTCCTAGGCTACATTACAGTATCCCCTGTGAGTTCACATAACTCAGCACCATAAAGATTTATTAGAGTCCACGTCTCAAAATTCTCACTGGCACTGAAACAATGGAAAATATCTATACAAATCTTAACAAAAAAATTAGAGTGAATTTTTCTAGTGATTGATTTTCTTGCCATTACAGCACCGACATTTTGTACTGTGTTAATCTTGGTAAGGCACTTCTTAAATATAACCTTACTAAGTACCTGCATTTACTCATAACATTCTTATAATTACTAGCACATTCAAAGGGTTTGGAAAATAGAATCTGATAAGGGTTATGTTTACACACACTCTTTCAGTCTCCCTGAAGTAGCTGAATAGATTAAAGATGGATTAATCTGACAAAATTTAGATCTTTAAAATGCCTTAAGCAGCTAGTCATTTTGACCCCCCCCCCCCCCCCTTTATGTTCAGCAGAGGGAAACAGATATCTCTAACAGGTCAGAAAAACTGTTTACATCTTTCCATCAAATATAAGAGCTCAGCCTCTCCAGCAAAAATGGTTTTTAGGTAAACATTCTAAACATCCTCATAGTGGACCCTGAGCACCTTTTTAACTTGTGAAGCTGAAGTTCTAGCTCTGCCTCCCAGGAATTTCAGAAGAGTGTTACTCCTACAGTTCTGATATTCTGTATTGCCTCACAACAGGTGGAAAGGTTCCAGAACTGAATAGCTGAGGCATATTCTCTCAAATGTGCTTTACTGCAGCTGAATTCAGTCTTGGAAGGCAAACCATACATAGACAAATTCCTCCCCTAATATCACATATCTTTCCCTGCCTCTGAATGACACATATTTATAGAGGTTTTCACTAGGTAGTGATTCCCCTATTTTTAATTTTTCTTTCCCTAGAATTATATTGTGTTATGTAAATTTTCAGGTTTTTTACAAAACACATCTCATTCTAAAACTCTGCATGCAGACTTAAAAGATCTTTCAGAAGAAAATTTAGGTCACCTGCCCATTATTTAAGATAGAAATAAAAATTTGTTATAGCATGCCAATTCTGTAGGTCTGTTTTCTTTAAAAATTATGTGGTGCATCCAGTGAAAGCAGAAGAGCTTTTTGATACCTGTACATTAGCAGTCATCACTAAAAACACAGCATGAACAAGTTGTTTCACAGAGAAAAACATCTAAATTATTCTCCCTTCAGATTTGTATTTGTTCTTATTTTTATGACAATGCCATCAGCTCCCCAACATGCCTACTACATCCCTTCTAAACAAAAGATTGCATATGCTGTGCCTGCAGCTATTTGTGCACTGAAAGGGTAGTTAGAAAAACTACAGTGACCGGTTGATTAGCTGCTACAAATACAAAGTGTGATGCTCAGGTCCTGTCCTGTCTGTCCTCCCCTCAAGGGAACAGCAAAACTACTCCCACATTCAACCCATTAATGAGTTTCCCCACAAACCATGTACAAACCTAATGACCCTCGAGACTTCCTTACTTTGACCTTCACTACATACTGGCAAATCAATTCACCAGGGACTGGCAGGCAGAAGCAGGCAGCCTTACTAAGCCACATTAGGGAAGGAAAACAGGCCAGGAGCGAACGAGGCATGCAGTGGAAGTGTGGATGAAGAATTCATTTTCTACAGAAGTTGTAAAATAGTCGTCACAAACTGTAGGACAATGCACACTGATGGCGTATAATCGCTATGCAGATCCTGTTCTGCCACTCTGCCGAGATGGTGCTGATTGACTGAGCCCAGCACAGCACTGTGCATGAGAAACAGTTACAAAAATTGTTCTTCACACTATGCTTGCCATATGTGCATGCCTTTTGCTTAAATAAGCTATATGAGGTGTCAGTACAATTTTAGCACTCTTGAAAACAGAATGAAAATTCAAAGCCTACGATTGCATCCGTATGACCATATGGCCACAACTATAGAATTTATAGGGGGTGAATGCAATAGGTAATTCAAAATTTTTCCCAGAACTCTGACATAAGTTTAAAAAAAATAAGCTTAATAATTTCTCACTTTAATTTTTATCATTCAGTGTCTTTTTAATGAAATGGCATATGAGTAACAAAAAAATCAATACAGTGTGTCTTAAGTAACAGAGAAAAAAACTAAAAAATAAAACTACAGATCTCAGCATTGCTCAAAGAAAATCTAATAAATCACAAAAGTTTAAAAGAAAAAAACTTCACTTTTCTACTTAAGAACTCATTACAATTCTTCTTAGATCATCTCTTTAAAATTTATTTTTCCCCAACACCAACTGAAGCTGAATTTTATTCTGTCATAAACATTTAAGGCAAAATAAGTTATTTCAAATAATCTAAGATTAATTTTTTGGAACAGCATTCTCATTTTATAATTTAATGTACAAGGTAATAAAAATATATCAATTAGTAACTGAAATGATTTTCTTTCACTTGAAGAGTTTACAAATTATTTTCCTATTGAAGCCAATATGAAGTGCACATTTTTAACTGATTGCAGGTATACCTGTTCTGAATTCTTCAATAATTAATATATATCACTTTTTTTTTCCTAGCAATAAAAAAGTTTTTTATATATTTGACCCATCCTTGCAAAAAACTGGGCAAAATCTAAATAATGGAGTTGGAAGTTGAGCTTTTAATTAAAAATTAATAAACAAAAATATGCTAATTATATTTGATAATATGCTAATTTATTCAGAGAAGATAATTATCATCACAAGCTTACAATAATAACACTGAAATTAAAGAACTGGCTCACTGAAAAAAAATAGAAATATAGGAAGAAATATCTTGAACAGCATACCAGAGTATAAGATGTATAAATGCAAAAATACATTTCTAACACATATTAGAAACTTTAAAACAACATGCTTTTATAATATATTTCTGAATTAAAAAATACCACTTTTGAGATCAATACAAATATATCAATTCATAGCAATCAAATAAATTCCAATTAATTGTCAATATCATTTGCAGACTGTGGGAACATCCTACCAAAATATATTAAAAACTGTACGCAATTAAAAATGTAGTGGTTTCTTTCCTTAAAGAGTTTATATAAATAAAAAATTTATAACAGATAATGAAAATTACTCTTCAAAACCACTGAGTAATCAGCTTGTTTTAGAAAACACTAAGAACATAGATTGCATTTCTGTATGATGGCAGCAGTCCTACTCTGGAAAAATAAGGCAGCTCTGCATTTGCTTCTTCTTGGTCTCTTCTTGTAGGAGGAAATTTCTCCAAACTGTCTCCAACATCTTGTCATTAGACCAAAGGTGAAATACTGACTTATTTTCTTCTTCTTTGAGTTTACAGCGCTTCTGAAAGATAGCTGTTTACCTTTCTAAACTGATTAATCAATTCATTGAAACAAACAAAACATCCCAGGTAGCTAGGATAGCTCCTGATGCTATAAGAAGAATATGTTTATGCTTATAGCTATGTAGCTATATGTAAATGCTTATAGCTTCTGATGCTATAAGAAGAAAAATACAGTTTGCCAAACAGTCTTGATATTCTTGACTTTATAAGCTAAGCAGATTTTCTCTTCCAATTCCAAACACACTTATATCAACTTGTTAGACATCACTACTGCAGCATCCTTCAAACTTCAGGTGTTTCTTGGTCAAAGATAATTACCTTTTCTGTTGGGAGGAGTACTTCATACACCATTATCTCACAACCTTAAAATAAATAAGCAATTCACAGTGGTGAAGGGAAAATTAAGTAAAAGAAGGAGCACAGCTATTAAGAATGAGAGAAGATCAAAGAAACCCCACCAAACACAAACACACAAAGAAAACTCACTTGTGTCTTGAAACCAATCCAGAAAACTGAGTAGTGCTTTCCCCAGAGACAAACTATGAATAGGATAATGAATACAATTAAACCAATTCATTTTCCAGGCAAGTACTCCATTTTCTAAGATGTGATACACGTGTCAATTCAAGTCTAGACTGAACTTCAAATCTATGGCTTAGGTAAATAACTTCATTCAAGGTGTGGAAAGCACACCCTCAATTATGCTACAAACGATACACAGCTGGCAATAGGATTAGTAACAGCTGCAACCAAACTGGTACAGACGATGATTTTATTTTATCTTCCAAATGAATCATACTGATAGTCTAACCAGCTGCACAGTTAGATTCCTTATTTTGTAATACCACCTAAATCTCAGTTTCTAAAGTTTTTAGTTAAGAGTACGTGTTCCTGTATGCTTGGCTGAAATTTATCAGCATAAAATACAACAATAATTAAGTGAATGAAGCCAGGGCATTAACATCAATAGCTTGCATTCTACATTCGTAGTCTCATGAAGGAAACATTAATGATTGTAGTTAGTGAATGATTGGAACTCAAATAACATCATGGCCTTTGAAAAAGAAAAACATTCTCATCAATACCTATGGTTCATCTGATAAATATAAGGCTGAGTCAGAGCAGTACTAATGGATTACTTTCCATGGATCAGTACTTGGTAAAAAGGTAGTGTGCCAGACAAGATACTTTTTTATAAAACATGTTCTTCATTAGAAAACACAATTAAAAAAATATATAAAACAAAGAAAATCCAAAAACTTCTTAAGAAATTAAATGGAATAGCATCAAACTCTCCCTTTTTCCTCAATAACAGCAAAAATTGCTTTTGCATTTCTTGCTGTTGCTCTGCTCAGTTCTGATCACTTTTAAATTTAGTAACATATCACTGAAGAATATTTTTTGAGAATTAGTAATTTATGCTTATTCTTGTATTTTATTCCCAATTTTGAGACAAGGGGGGGAAACCCCAAATGCCAAGTTTTGGTGAGTATTTCTATTCTTAACTTCCAATTAACAGGTTTCACTGGCGGGTTTTAGCTGCTTGACTAAACATAGAACTAGTTTGTACATACAGCTGATTATTGTCACTCAAAAGCTCCTCAGACCCAAGATTTAGATGGGTAAAAATTCTTCATATAATCTTATGTAACAAATACTGGCTATTGCACAGTTAAATCAATTGATAACTTTGATTTTTACTAATTTATTTGTCCTCTTAGAAAACTAAGAAATAAACAAACAATCCCATGTAGCTTACTGAAATCCTTTATACCCAAGATGGATTTAAAAAAAATATATAATCCTAAACCTGTTTTTGGAGCTATGACTTCAGTTTCTTAATATCTGCTTTCTAACTGAAGCTTAGCTTAACATTCTACTTACCTAAGAAAATTCTTACCTCTCCAGCTAAAATCTCAAGGTTTGAAGAAACAACATGTGCTTGACATTGTTATGTGGTCCCAAATTCATATCTTTTTTGTCATTAATTTTTCTCTAGTTATAAAATTGTATACCTCACAAACTTGGCATTATAGAATGGCCTGTGTTTAATATCAAAATTTCTTACCCAAATTCAAAGATACTGGGAGTCTACCTCTCCAGGCTAATTTGAAGACAGTATATTCTTTCCTGCTCGCCATAGATACCAAGTTATTTTAATAAATATCCATAACCCCATCCAGCAAGCAGAAAGCAAACACAGAATTCTCCCAGAAGCCAGGGCATCTCCAAAACAAGAAACACTCCTGAACTGCACTTTTTGATGCTTTCTGTGTGGGATGAAAGGGAGGGGATGTTGTAGCAGCTTGTTTTGCTATCACAGGACACTGGGGCTGGGGAAGGCAGGCCAAGGGGAGTGTGCCACTGTACCAACATTGCTCCCTCCAAACCTTTCTCATCTGGGCCACCCACAGGAACTTGGCCTCAATGCACCTCAATCTTGCATCCAAGCTGCCATTACAGTTAAGAATCCACCAACTCTACAGCTCCAGGGACTCCAGGGCTGAAGGCTTTTGCCCTAGTATCCCCGAATCTGTAGGTTTTGTGACTTTATGAACCCCAAACCTAGTGCATTTTAAATTACAGGTTAATTTACATGGCTGATAAACAATCTTTGAAATAACCTAGACAATAATTTTAAAATGTAAAGAAAGATAAAACTAAGAAAAAAACTATAATATGACCCATTTTATGAACCTAAATTAATTCCCTGCCAAGTAAATTAGTAAAATATCCATTTTACACATTCATAGATATTTGAAGACAACATGAGTGTGAAAAAAATTATTACTATAGCCAAAATAAACATGACATCTCCTCCCAATCTTCGAGTTACTCTCACTTGACAGTTAATTACACCTAAAGGTCTTTTTCTAAGTATTTTAGGGACCAAAATTTTAAAGCTGGTAAAAGTAACTTGTGAACCAGAACAGAATTAGATTAGTTATCATTTGATTAGAAAAAAAATCCAAATAATTTCTTTAGATATTAGTTCACACTTTAATTCTAAATTTACCACTTGTAGACTTTTTGAAGATGCCCTAAGCAATCTGTTCAATTCATTAGTTCCCATTTCTCTTCAAATAGCTGTTTGCTTATTGCAGCTGCTTCATTTTCTGAAGGCAGTGACACTGAAATTCTTTTAAATCTACAGTGCTGTACCACACAAGTTTCTGGTGGGACAAGCATTCCTCCTCCTCCAATTTTTCCTGTCACATTACAAGTAAGCAACTATTAACAGAAAGAGAGGAGACACAGTTAAACTTTACAAGGTTCATAGAACAGATTGGCATGGATTTCAAAGGATCCGGATTTCTTTTCTTAAAAGAAATGCCACTATTGAAAGAGAAGGAAGGGTCTCTATTTTGTTCAAAAACTCCACAAAACTGCCAAATTGAAACAAAAGGTTACATAACAGAGCCAGGACCAAGACTTTGAATAAATTTATAGGTCTGTTATTTAGACAGAAAAAAAAAATTGACTTGCATGACTCTCCTTAACCAAATACAGAGGTTTTTGCAGTTCATATACAGTCAGACAAAGTAGTCTAGAAATTTCTGAGAAAAGAGCAAAAATCATGAAAATAGAGCTTAAAGCTTTCCACTTCCTTCTATATGCAGACTTTCAGACATAATTATTCAAACACTTCTGAATATTTAAGTGTATGTATAAAGTAACCTAGTGGTCTGACTGTAGAAAACAAATCCTTTGCTGAAATGATTAATCTTCTCTCAAGCTGATACACATTATTTTGATTCACAACAAACTGTCTCTTGAAATCTACTCTTTTGAGATTCACATATGCAAAGCTGTTGTAATGACAACACAGAGCTGTGTATCAGCAGAGCATCAAATCAGTAATCACATTGCTTGCCCTGATGAATAAGCTGAAGTTCTGCAGAAATGAGCTGGATACACAAAAGCAGAGAGACAGAAAATTAAGCCAAAACCAGCTATTCCAGTGAAGGTCATTCTTTACTGATATAAATGAAAAAACACCACTGAATATCTAGAATTATTTCAAGACATATTTTAGTAATGATTTGGAAGAAAAGCAAAAATGTATCATTTTCACTGTGTATAAAGGAATAACATATTATTCTACTTGAGCATAACCTGACAGTACTCTCACTAGTCAGTTTGCAATATCATTCTACTGGGCTCATGATCAGTTCTCATCTTATGTGCAGCTTTTTTTAGAAGAAATTTGCTTTATTTTATTCAAAGATACTTTTCCTTAAAGAAAGAACAAAGCATACCAGCAAAAAGAAAAAAGGGTGAAAATTCTTTTTTCTCTATGCAAAACACTGTTGATCTTTCACCAGTGTTTTGTCTAGAATAACCTATAAAATGTTGGTCTAGCTGTCCAATGCATTTGAACTCAAGGAAAAGCCTAGAAAAACTAGTAACATATTGATGGAATTGCAGGGAATTTTCATAGAAGAAAACTAAAAGAACTTAACAAAATCAAGGCCAAGAGGCCTTGATTGCTCTCCAGAATTGCCTTATTGCTCTCCAGAAATTTGTTAAATGTTACAGATTTGGGACAGCAGAAAATTACTCAAAGTAAAAGAAATTAAAGATAGTTAAAGTTAACTTTAAATATAGATTTTAAAACTCCCAATCTCTCACAAACAATCTTCCATTTCTGGCCAGCAGCCATAGTCCATAATGCTAGGGATGTCACCATTAAAATACACTTCCAGTAATCCACTGGCTAGGTAAACTCCTTGGACACCTACAGACAACTTATTAGTGTTCTTGATTAAACTGATATATTCCCATATCCATCTGAAGCCACATCTAGTTCAGACTTGAATATTGACTTCGCAGTTCTCACTGTGTGTTGCTCACCCATTGGCAACTTGCCCATGTCTGTACAATAATGAAAAACACTTTTCCTTGGCATTTCTGCTCTCTCTTCCTTCTTTTCCCACCGGCCTTGGCATACAAAGATTACTGTGTGCTGCCTCCAGCTCCACAGTCAAACACCTGCCCTGCCTTGCCGTGCATGAAGTGCACTGGGATAACTGTGGAATCCACCCAGTGTGCTTAAGGCAAGGCCTTAAGCCTCTCCAAGGCTGCCCACAAGAGCCTTGGACACAGATCGGCAGAAAAGACAAAAGAGAGATAGGTCTTGCAATCATCTTCAAAAAACGTCAAAAAGAACAATCCTTGAAACCTATGAGTTCATGAACCCCAATCTCATGCCTGGGAGAAATCACAAAGGGTGTCCTCTTGATCTGCAGTCCTTCTTCAGCCCTGCAGAGTGAGCCTTGGGACACCAAAGGGCAGGGCAAGGACAATGAGAACATCAGAAAAAGGGATATATTCTTGCAAATTTTGTATGTATCTCATTTTAACAGAATATACTGAACCACAAGTTTTAGCATTTTCATAATTGGAATAATAATAATAATAATAATAATATTGTTAGATTAAAAATTATAATACTCAACAATACTGTCTCCAATTGATGGAAATTGAAGCTTGGATTGGCAACAATTTTATACTCATCATTTTCACTTCCCACTCAATTGTCTTCTTACAGAGATAAAAAAATAATTAAACTAAGTAATAACATGATGATACTGAAATGCTTTATCTATATCTGATAACTTCTCTTTTTGTCTTACATTACTGCCCTATATCAATGCTATTCTAATGAAGACACTTTCCTACTGATAAGCTAAGGACATAGTTGATTTGTAATAGCTTGAAATAAGCAATTAATTTAAATACTTCTATAATGTTGATCATTACTAACTGTCTTATCATACAGTCACTCCTGCATATTTGTTCCTATGCTGCTCCAATCTCTTAGGGAACTAAATATCTGGTTATGCTGGGAGGTGGAGAAAGTCAGGGTTCCATTTCAAAACTCGTTCTCATAGGGGAAGGATACCACTAATAAGCTGAATGATAGAAATTGAAGCAAAAGCTTGAAAATGGGGTAGAGGCATCCAAACATTTCTGTATTCAGAAATCATCTGGGCAATGTGCTGCCAAGGACCACTTCCTGACAGATGCAAGAAATTCTTAGTGAGGTGACTGCATTTTCAGGAACTTTGTGGAAGCAACACTTCAAATTTTTCATGGTCACAATGACTGAACAATTTTCCATTGTGGAAAGGAATAAAATCACACACAACCACTTTCCAGTCATTGTCACAACAAAAAAAAAATCCAAAAAACCTCAAAAAAAGCCCCCCACCAAAACAAAGAAATCAAACCCCAAAACTAGAAAACAAACACACACAAAGCAAAAACTTGGGAAGAAAGATGATGTGGCCAAAGTTCAAATACTGTAAGGATGAACACATATATACTACATATATAGTCAACTTTCTTTTCATCTGTTGTTATTATATTTTAAAAAGTCAAGAATGAGAGTTCACTGAGATTGAACTTTTTATCTGGCATCTGGTATATCTTGTTTCATTTACCTCATAACTCCATATAAGCAAAAAATCTCTCTTTGTTTTTTTATATTCAGAAACAATAAGACTACTGTAAAGAGACAATTTTTTCTCAATAAATGTCATAATTTTTCACTGGGAGAGATTCCTGTATCTTCATACTAATTAAAAAACCCCAAACTAACTCAGCAATATCTAACAGCAAAAACACCAAACACATTGTTTCAAATGAAATTATGGAAATGCTCATGAATATTTCAGGCAAATTTCAGTGTCAAGGGATAAAAGTTCATAAAATTTCACAGCCTGAAGACATGATTAACTTTTAGAAATAGCTCCTCTTTACTAAAACACAAGAGATTAATTCAGTGCTGCAAAGTAAGGAACTTTAATGTGAGAACTGGGCTGTTCAAATTACAGAAAGGTACCCCTCTGAGATCACTAACAAAGGCAGTTGAAGCCAATGGACGTGTCATGTCAATAGTTAATCCTTCACTAACAGCAGTTATTGAGAGACTCTACTGAGGATATAGGTTTTCCACCCTTAGTCCCCATCTCTATGTTGAAAAACCCAGATGTTAACCAGGTGTTTATCTCAAATCCTCTAAAACTACTTTTAAAATTTAAAAGGAAAACTATTTAAGCAACAGAAAACCATCGCACCAAGGCAACACTGAGTTTTAGGTTTGCAAGGCAGTATTAAAGGTTATCTTCAAATAGAATTTGTAATGGTTGCACTCTGTATGAACAGGGACACAATGAAGATTGTGCAACCTGCTTCTTTGGCAGCAAATGCTGCAGCCCCTTGAAATAATAACATGATAAGGAGTTTGGCTGCTGCAAACTCAGAAAATCAGACTTTTTCATAGTGGAATAAAATTTGCTGGTTTCCTGTTATGGATTGAAAACATCCCTAAAAAACCCCAACGTGAAAAACAACTAATATTTTCTTACATATTCTACTCAATGAAACCTTATATGTCTAAGCATCTTCAAAATTGGTACACCATAATGCTTCTTTTTCCACTTAAGATTGGCCTCTCATCAGAAACTTCAATAAATCTGCAACTAAAGAAATGATCAGTACCTCTGAAGAACTGTGACACATCTGTTGAACAAGGCAATAATATTTTATTATATGCACATGTAGGCATAAGATTTAAAAGAAGTTTGGGTTGCAATGTTGGTTTTCCCCCTATCCCAATAGAAATATGTTTCTCATTTAAGTGTTGCGTGATTTCTTTTCTTCAGGGATGTACTTCTGCCCTGTGAAATTCCTTTAACAGATTTAAATAATTGGGTTCTAAAGTTTAGATTTTGACTCTTCCTTGACTGTGTGTGTGAAACGTACAAAGCTAAATTGAGTGTGCTCAAATCCAAAGTTTCTTTTTTTTTTTACTTTTGAAGTATACATGTTTTAAAGGGAGATTGTATTATTGATCAGAACAGATGGCAGTTTATTTTGCCTTTTTAATGTATTAATATTTTTATTACAATTATAAAGTCAGATTTGCTCCATAACTCTTATAAAGAGAACAAATGAGTTTTAGGCACAGAAGTTCACAATTTGTAGGAAAAAACAAAAATAAATTTAGCAATAAAAATATGATTTTTTTTAAAAAACCCATTTCCAGTAAATTATGTGTAGATACATTTAAAATAAGTACTTTAAAACCTACATGTTTAGTATAAAACAATTGCTTCTACAATTAAATTTAGCTTTTAGAAAATAAGTGCAAACCTTATTTATTTAGAGAGGTTGTTTTCAGTAAAATTCCTTAAAAAACTTTTCAGTATTTTTTTTGCAACATGCCATAACTATTTTAGTTTTATTCCTTGTTCCAAACTCTCAGGAATATGTTTGAATGCCCTAATGGAGTTAGTTAAAAAGGAATGCATGCAGTTTTGGGAATTAATCTTTAAAATGGCCTATCCTGCTTGAAGTGTCATAAGTAATAGGTACTTTTATGGTTAATGATATTCCCATTGTTCTCCATTTATGGTTCCATTGAAATAGTCTTTGGGTTGTTTTCTGTACTGGAAAACAATAGTGCTTATTACATTTTCTCTGCTCCAGAGAAGAGACATTCTGTGATATGAGCTAGTTCAGATGAAAGTTCTTTTCTTTATAGTGGTTTCATTTTAGGATAATTTAGTATTAGAATTTTATTGGGTTTTTTGATAGGAACGTATTCAATCAACAACTCTCCATGTTAAAAGTATATCTGCAAGAGTAAAAAGCAAAAGATAAAGAACACATAAAATGCAGAAAAAACCCCCTAATTGTTGAAAATAGCATCCACAGAGTGGCATTGCAGCCATTTAATGACTTATATATGTTTAAAAAAATGGAAAGTGAAGCACAGCTCGATTGTGCTTCTGCTGTGCTTGTTTTGTTTTCCTACACACTGACTCACGTTCCACAAGAATTCCTATCCAATATGCAGTGCCAGTACATAAGTACAGTAAGACATGAAATAAGACAGTACATAAGACATGAAATCAAAACTCACATTTCATTGAGCTTAAGTATTCTTTTGAGCCTGTGCCAAGATGGTTTTCAGTCTAAATTGATAGGATGCCAAAGAGCCTGATGAGAGGTGGACAAAATATTTTTTCTATGACAGCAATCATGTCCTTTATATGACAGAATATTTTACAGGTATTTTGAAAGCTATTTAAAGTTAAATATTAATTTTAAAAGATCTTGTCTTTACTGGGAAAACAAAAAAGCACCCATTCTGTGTTGAAATTAATATTTTATCTCTCTTTGAACCACTCACTCATTTAAATGGCTTTCCATTTAAAAGTCTGAAAATCTGTCCTAAAAGCAATAAAATCAGGAATTGTTCCAATTCTTCTCTTGTTGCAATCTCTAACTATAATCACAATCTAAATGTAATAAAAACTATGATGATACATTCCAGGAACACAAAACACAGCACTGATCTGTGAAACACTCAGGGAGGAGTAAATGAACATAGGCATGAGCATGAAGTCCTAAACACTTTTTTGATAAATTCCTCCCTGAACTGACTAGATGAAGTTTTATGCTTTCATTGTATGAGTCCGCAGGAAGCTCTCTAAACACTTTCCTTATTCATCTATTATGATTCAATATCCAAGAAAGGTGTTTGGTAGAAACACACTAATTATAAGAGAAAGACCAAGTACTAGAGCTGATGTATTTTATATGCTTTGTTTGAAATTCAGAGTAAGATAGTGTTACACACATACACATTGATGTTTTATGAAAATGTTCCCTTGTGCAGAGCCAGGTACACATTTGACAAGCTGAACTGCATTTCTTCTGTTCACAATGAAAGCAGATAACTCAAGAATTGGGGTAGGTGCCCTGCTGTCCCATTAAACTCACTGTGAAATAAAACTAACCACATAATCAAGAGAGTCAATTTAACCTAAAATACATGTGCCAGACCCTTAAGGATGTGTCCACATATTCTGGATTTATTTACTCCCTGCAAGGGCACGTATACAGCATACAGTTGCTGTATGACAAAAGCAATGCAATTTTACAAATTCTTAATTAAAAGACAATGAAAAATATTTTTTTTTTCTTTTCAGTATGAAACCTTGAATGAAAGAATTTAGATGGATTCATCTAAATTCATCTAGATTTCTTGTCTCTCTTTTAACCAATATTTACTTTAAGATGTAAGACATTCTTTTCCTCCGATTTGTTTTCATTCAGTAACACCTTTCCAGTCATACAGCATGGAAGTTATGCAATACTCTACCAATTTTCGTCCCTTTTTTTTTTCATACATACTCATTAAATCTTCATTCCTTCGAACTATTTATCTAAAACTGAAAGTATATACAAATTATGTAAGGTGCTCATAGAACACATATTTATGTCAAGAACTAGAAGCAGCACTTTATGAGAATCTAAAATCCTAAGCCCTACACCTGTTTTAAAACTATTCCCTTGTTGTTTTAATGATTTTTCAACCTCAGAATATTTATTTTATGCCTCTGTTTCATTAAGTATGAAATCATCCCAAATTATTGTGATATTTTATAACCCATATTCTAAAACATACATATCAAATCCTGGAATTTACCAAATGTATTTGACAATCTCATACTGGGTTTATTCTAGTTATCAAGCTGCAACAGAAGGCACTGAAACAACGAAGCAGCTCCAGAAGAAACAGATTAAATCTGAGATTGCTAATATAGGTTATCATTGCCACAAGATATTTAGGAGGTCAAAAGCACAGATGTGTGCAGCTTCATAAGGACAAGATTATCCTAAAGGGGTAGATCTTTTTCATACAAGCCTAAGCCTAAGCATGTATGAACTAAAGAAGTTAGTAGAAGCTAATTAGTAGAAGAATATATGAGGAAGATCCCTTAATCCATGTTCTTTTCTTATATTCCATAATCACTAGGAACTTGTCACTGCCAGAGATATGATAGCTGCTCACATGTAGTATTAGTTTGACAGTGTCTGACAAATAGTAAGCTGCATTTCTACTCCTGTGCTCATGTCATGTCACTTTCTTACAAATGTTATTCAGCAAAATCACAGCCTCAGACACTTTTAACTTTTCAAATGGGAGACCAACACAGCCACATTTCAATATAAACCAGTTTAGCTCCTCCCCAGGTTAGTAAGTTTGTGTATCACCAGCATTTCAGAGCTCTTCAAAGGAAGCTCAGGATGGACATGCCAAAATCATATTTTAACTTTGCAGAAGGACACATTTACAGGGAGTCAGACTATGATTCAATCAAGAAATACATGTTTTTTCCCTGAAAAACCCTCTTCAGTACTCATCAACAATATTGAAAAGTTAATCATAATCAAACTATAAAAATAGGATTTTCAGTCTATAAAAATTGTCAGCCTTAGATGTTTTGTGATCAGTAGGTGTCCTCATTATTAAAGTAACTAAAGTTTCTGGAATAAAGCCACAGATTTTGTCAGCAGAACAGAAAAGTTAATATTACTTCTGAAATACTCAATCCATATACTTTAAAATGGATATCTAAAGAGGCTTCTAAAACTTCCCATTACAGAGAGAAAATAACAATATTATTTGAAGTTTCTAGTCTATCCTGTCAGAGCAGTTAGCAATTAAAATCAAATTAGATTTGACAATCAGGATTTCAACTGCAAACTCATTTTGGGTAATTAATGTAATTAACAGTCTGAAACACAGAAAACAATGTATTAGCATCATGAACATATTGTTTGCTCAGATGAAGCATTTTCACTGTGCTGTTTAAATGCTGTGGCTTTTGCTTAATATACACTACAATAACTGTGTCATGTTACTGATAGAGCAGGGGGAGGAAAATGTCTAGATTACTGTCAATTTTTTTAAAGAACAAAAACTTAATTAACAGTTATACACATTCAGTGCTTACTATTGTGAAGAGCTACACACAAAGGTTGACCATCTACATCTAAAACTCTCTCATTGCAGTATGGAAATACCAAAGCTTGATTATATGCCAAACAACCCTTATTGTAGACAGTAAAACCTCAAAGATTGGCAAGGACAATCACCCTTTTGGAGAAAGAGCATTTCCTAAGAGAAAAGTTCTTTTAAGAGACATATGATTCAGAAAAATGGAACAAGAACTCTGGAGCAATGTATTGATACATTACAAAAATATATATTGCATTAATTATAAAGGCATAACAAAAGTTGTTGCCACCTCATTGTTAGTCAGTACAAACTCCCAGAAGTGTGGTAACTTAAAAATGTAATGCAATGTCTAAAAAAATACCTGTATCTCATAACACATTCTTTTTGTTTCCCTTTTGTTTCCTCAAGAAAAGAACAAAGTACAAGCTGAATCATATGAGGAACACGAGTAAGATTTGCTTCGGCAAACTTTCAGAATACTGTGTCTGTTTTTACTACCACTTACTCCACAAATGATCACTGGGAATAAGTCAGTCATTGTCACAAAACACTAAATATCTACAGTTCAAGCTAAAGAAGTTATGTGTCAAGATCCAGTATTATATCATGAGAAAGGGCCAGGAGACAACATAATCAAATGAAATTAATTAGCTCTGTCTAAAAACCAGCTTTGTTTTCTAAGCAAAGGTCATGAAAGGTATTGGCAGTCTACTGGAAGAAAAGGAGATTGCAAAACTGAATGGAAAGTTTTTCTTCTGAAGGAAAAACCTCCAGTATTACTATTTCAGTGGTTCCTAAAAAGTGTAAATGCTTTTTCCAAACATGGATAAAAACAACATTTATGTCAAAAACATTGCCTTTTTTTCCCCTCCCCACTTCTTTTCTTTAGTTACCTTGGCTGGTGTAGAAAACATAGACGACAGCAAAAATCCAGCAAAACAAATCCATTAAATACATATATACCTTTTTTTCTTTTTTTTTTGGACAAGGAATGGTGAACACTCTAGGTATTTTTCATTAAATTTCAGAGAATGTACAAGCTTTTGTTCTAAATCCAAGTGCACTATAGAGAGTATCTTCTGCCTGGTTTATATACGGATTCTTTCAGCATTTCAGGGATCTGTGTTGCTTTGAAAGTCTACTTATGTGAGCTTGAGTGTTTCTAATAGCTAGCAAACTGCGTCAACGCTAACTCAAGGGAACACTGATATGTTTAAACATGATACTATTATTTTCATGAAGCCCTGAATTTCACAATACTTCCCTTTATAGAAGTAATCCTGCATACTGCTACAACACACCATCACTCTACAACAGTCTCCTGAATGGCCTTCATTGGCTTTTAATTCCATTACTACGAACAGGAAGCTGAAATTAGTTATACAAGCAGCTATCTTCTTTCAGCTCTACAACATGTACCCTGGTGACCTTGATTGATCACTCAGCCCCAGAATTGTGCAAAATCTGCCCTCATTTCATGCAGCAGGAACCCACCCTCAGGAGGCTGCACTGGAGCAGCTTACAGGAACTTCTCAATTTCCTTGCAGAGTTATTTGCTATCACAGCCCTCCATGTTACTGACGTGTTCCACTCAGAGCAGAGATCCCCTCAGTGTGCCCAGCTAGTTCTGCATATTGATGATGATGATGATTTCAACCATCCCAATCTTTGATCTCTGTTCTGATAGTAAATTCCATTTAGAGATTAAATGTTTTGCTGGTCTGAGTGAACAGGTACAAAATGAACGCTTAAAAGCTACTTTGAGCTATTTGAATTAAAAAATGCAAAGAGCAGTGCAGATGAGGCAGGATGCAAGACAATGATATAAAATGGTTTTATATTAGTTTTAGTAGCAGATCAAGCATTGCAGAAAGTAAAAATTAAAAAAAAATAATTCAGTAGCTTAAAATCAACAACTACAAAACCATCTATGATATTACAGAAAGACTGGGGCTTTACAGCAACAGCAAAATGAAACACCCTACAGGAACTGGAGAGATGAAACACTAAATTGGCTTTTCCCAATGTTGGCAGAAGCTGATTTTCATCTCTTCATTTTACTGATAAAGAAAGAGTAGAAATGCCTATTGTTTTCCACCCACAGCTTGGAAAACAAGGCAATTTGAGACTCTGAACTCAGTGATTTTTCTTCCTATCACAAATGATCTATAAGTTTCATTACTCTATGATCTTTGAATCCTCAGGCAGAAGTTCTGTTACATAAAATAAGCCTCCTGGAAACTGAAACAAAGCCAGACATGCACAGAATTCCAAGAAAACATAAACATCTCAATAGAAAGCCTTATTGAATTTTTTTCTACTTATCTGAGCTCTGCCTGTAGAGCTGCTACCCATTGTCAGCTTGCCAGCAGGTTCTATAGTCATACAATTTGTTCATTCTCAAGCGCAAGTACTTTCCGTAAAAGCAAAACAAAACAAAACTCAAGCAAAAAATCCCCAGCTCTTCACAGTGAAGAACCAAGCAATCCAAACAATTCCCCCTGGCAGTGTAAACCATTCTCTTTTCAGTGTCTGTTGTGCTGGAAGCTGGTTTTCATGTTCCTCATATGCTTGTTTTCTTACTTCACTGGAGGGCAGGCACAATGATGTAACTTAATGAGGATTAAGGTAAAAAAATTCTAATATTTGTTGTTCTCATTATTGAAGGGTCATAATAAAAAAAAGGAAATGTCTAAAACCTTGAGATGAGCTGATTATTAGCAGAGACTTATGTCACTGAGGCCTCATTTGCAGGTCATAGTCATGATTAGTAAAGTAGCTAATTTATTGTTCTTTGCTCTTTAGGGATGAATAAAATAATTCAGTAGTTAGAAACATATAGATGGTAAGCGTGGCACAACTGTCGAGTTACAGCAGAACCACATGGAAGCTGTGATTGCTCCTACAATGGTTTTGTTTTCACAGTCTTTGTGAAGTATACTGCGCAAGTCAGAGAAGAAGTTCTTTTAAAGAAAAGTATGAGAAGATAAAAATATTGGGAAGGAAGGGTTCCTAGTGACTCAGATTACAGTTTTAGACATATTTCCATTATAATACAGAAAACCTTCCATGTAGCAAGAGCAATTTTTGCTAGACAGGAAGACGACTCAAAATAGGCACACAGGGTTTGGTGCTTTTTTTCTGTTTAAAGTACAATATGTTGTAACATAAAGCTTATGACCACAGCAAGCAACTAGTACATCCAATTGTTGGCCATATCCTGAGGTAGCTCTAAAATTTAAGCTTTTTTTTTTTTTTTTTTCAAAAAAGGGGAAATAAAACACAAAACAAACAAAAAACCCAAGAAACTTCTAAATTTTATATTTGCAATAAGTACAAAAGTGAAGCAATTCCAGAAACTGACAGGGGTTGAGTCAGTAAAGTGTCCTGCAAAGGACTTTGATTTCAAACAGTTGCCTGCCTCTTTTGGTATGCCAAATTCAGTAGGCATCTTGATTACTTTGGGAATTTCTTAATCACTGGAACATAAAGTTGTGTCTTTTTGCTGACTATTGCTCGGTATAATTATTATAATGCATAACAGAATGAAAAGACCAGAAGCAAAATCAACTTTTATGGAAAGAGCACACATAGTCTTGTATGAAAACAAGACTATGAAAACCAAAATTGATAAGAAGTTGAAAAAAACTCAGGTTCTGATCCTCATTCTCACTGACTCAGTACAGAACTTGAGACTCTCTCTGAGATTCCTGCCTTGATTACTGACTGGTTTTGTGTCTCTGTGCCTTCCATCTGCAACCTGAAAGGTTATGCCCAACAAAACCATTTTTATCTCTCTGCTTTTTCATACTTTTAAATACCTTTTTACATCTATTTATTTTATCTGCCTTTCCCCCCCCAAATTTTCCTACTGAAGAAAGGAGAAAAGGAAAAAGAAAACAAAAACAAACAAACAAACAAAAATACAAATGTCAAACCCACAATGTTAGGAATAATGTAAAACAAAATACATTTAGGTTTTTTTAAAGACAAATTTTAAAGAAGAATTCTTGCAATAAGATACAGGTTATAATTCTAAATATCTAATTGTTCATCTGAAAAATTTTAAAACCCCACCCAATCAACCAAGTTTCAAATGACTTTAAACATTACACTGAATTGAAAGGTAATATCTATACTGCAGAAATAGTAATATAGAAAAAAATTTTGACTATATTACATTCTCTTTCTATTGGTATATAGGAAAGAAAAGGGAACATGAACACAGATTATGTAAATTAGAATTCTGTCTCTATATTAAGTTTTATCATGTATTTTACACAGGACTTAATATCGAATCTAGAGCTACTTTCTTATTTTAGCTGAAGGGTAAATCAACTGAACTTGTGTTTCAATACTTCTGTTTTAAAGGTGGCTTTGTCCTGGCCCTCCACACAATCACTTGAGAGGTTTTCCTTTTAACACTATAATTATCATTTTAAACAAGGCTGTAAAAATGTTAATAATCAGACAGAACAATATACAGTTATGACACCAATACCAACCCTCTAATTAAAAAAAAGAAATTGCTTTTCTGTCTATCAAAAGCTTCACGATGACTTTCAGGCTTGGCATGCTCACTGTGAATATACTGCTCTCTTTATTACTATACTATAATAATGGCGAACAAAATGATTTCATAATTTCATAATAAAAAATACTAACATCACAAATTGTTTTAAAGTCTTACATTCATATTTTAAATTATAAGTATTTGAAGCTCTGAGCAAAGTCCTTTGAAGTCTAATAAAATAAACTTCTGGTATTACTATTCTGGTATTAATTTTGGTATTACTTTTATTAAGCAAAATAAGTGAAAATTTTGGTATTACTTTTATTAAGCAAAATAAGTGAAAATTTAACTTTTTTTTGTTAAATGTAATAAAATGCAGTTATGAAAAGAATATGTTGGAATAATATTGCATTGTGATATTGAGAAATACATTCATTACTCAGTTTATGTTTCAAAAATTAATTCAGAACATAGCACACTCTCAAAGATCTCCGAAAAATTAGTAACGATAATATTTCCAAATGTTCATATCCATAAAAATTTTCCTTGGCCAAATGGCATGTATGGTGCAAGCAGGTCATGGTCCATAGAGACAGTACTCTTTTGTAAAGTGAGAGCAGCTAACTGCATAAGTGAGGAAAACCATGTCCAGCTGCAGACAGGCGGGCAGGCAGTGCTGGAGAATGAGGGCAACAGCAAATGGAAATGTTCATCTAGAGACATCATAAGGCCAACATTTGTCTGCTCTGGAAGAGCAGACAAATCCCACAGCAGTGAAAACTGAACTGTTGGGAGAGCTGTTTCACCAGAAGACAGTCAGGTACACACTGAACTTCCACGATAAACACCTAGAGATTAACTTTCTTCCATTTTTTAAGAGTTTTTTTTATTTGTCTACCACTCTATTACTGAATGAAAGAGAAGGACCACAGACATGAAAATCAAGCTATACATCATAGTGTTGAATCTAGAAGAAACAAGACTTTTCACAAATTTTCAACTGAAATAGTAATAGGATTGAAGCAGACCACATTTTTATCCATAAACTGGTAATGTCTCACAATCTCTAGTCTATGAATATTCAGAGGAGATTTGAGAATCCTATTTCCTATAGGAGCTATAAGGAGAACTGCAATCAAGCCTTTTGTACTCAGTACTGCCAGATAGTCCCTACATTTCACATAGCTGCAGACCAAAAAAAAAAAGGATGCCTCAAAAGCTGGAGAGTGCAAAATTTTATCTAACAAACTATTTATGTCCTCTTCAGTGCAACCTCAACCATTAAATGAAATCAACTAATCAGGTGTCCTATACATCTTTCAGTTAGATAAATTAATGATGGGCAGGGAGCAAATCTTTCCAAAACAAACTAACTATACAGACCTATTTGGTAAATATATCTCTTTTAATCAAGTGTAGACCTCAAATTCACTAAATATCAATCCAATATTCAAAAAGTCATCCATTTTGGTAATTTACAACCATATGGGATGAAGTAAATTCTGCATCTTTTTGAGTTTCTGCATCTGACAAACTTCAAAACAAGGACAAAGATGAAAATATGATGTAGAATTCTTAAAATACAAAATATATACTCCAATATTTTATGTATCATATTGTGTTGAACTCTCATTCTTAAATTTTCTGTTGTGACCATCAAATTATCAGTTACAAAGCAAAAATTAGATAATCCTCTAAAAAATATCATTATGTTTTACATTTGTGGAACAATAGGGCAAGGAAAAGCCAGCATCAGATGTGCAAAGTCTGGTTTAGGAGGCATTTTCTGTTCTATTTATAAGAATATCAATCTATTAATAAACCAACAGAGCAACAACCCATTTCATATAAGATATCATCTAACTCAGTCAGTAGTTACACCAATCCTAACACTTATTTCCATAATTTCCATAAAAGCTGGGATGTGAGATGTGCAGTATGGGAAAAATCAATAATGCATATAAGTACTGAAAAAGTTAATAATACAGAATAGTTTCAGAAGGTAATTCCAGGAAGGAGCCCATAATGCATTCGACAACCACACATAGTTCTACGGCTGTAATCTCTTCCAGCTATCAGTGATGCACAAATTTATCACTCTCCACACAAAGACTAGCAGAGCTTTTTTTGATTTCACTCACACAGGTCCTCCTATCTACTTAGAAATCTACTAGGTGTTATCACCTGTGACAGTGACCCACCCACACGGACCAGTTTATAGGCTGCCTAATTAAACACTTTCATTTACTTGAAATATGATATATTTATTGGAAAGTACCCTGCCAATAAAGCATAAAAAGAGGGCTTGCTTTGTGGAGGGTTTTTTTGGTAACAAGTGACCTTTTGAAACATGACTATAACCTCTGTATGAAACCCACAGTATTTAATATTTCAGTAATAACTGCAAAAGTAAAATTTTCCTAATTTTAAAAGTCAGGAAAATAAATAAAAAGAAGAAAAGTATTTAATTGCCAAAAGAGTTTATGTGCAAGTACCTTTCCATGAAAGAATACAACTTCTATTACATGAGTTATAGTTTAAGATATCTTCATCTCCAAAGTATAACCATCGTGTAGGGGCATGTCTCATTATTTTGTGGCATTCAATGCTTTCAAAATGAAATATCTCCTGTAAGTTTGTAACTGTTTAATCAGGAGGGGAAAAATGATTGAAAACTTTGATTACACAACCTTCAAGATCAAATGATGAATCTCTTGTACTTCCCTCTATTGTGTATTATAGAAATTGAGCAATTAACTGTAAGCAAATATTCATTATAGTTGTCTGGTAATTTATATATGGAGTAATTTCTCAGAAAGTCAAACATATCAGTTTTAGGCTATTATCACAAATCTTATTCATATTCTCTCTGTGTTCTCATTGCTGGTTTGAAATTTTTAACCTGTATTTCAACATAAAACAGTCTCTAACATTTCGATAGGTTTTTAGGAAACATCAGTGACATGAAACAAAATTATGCCCTTTTTCAGTCAGATCTGTCATACCTTTTTGTAACTAAAAGAGGTGCTAAGATTCTGTTGGTAATACACAAAGCCATTTCTTTCACAACCAGCACGACCATTTTTCATAGGTAAATATCAGCAAAAAAACCTAGTTGTCTTTCCACCTTAAACAACTTGTGTGGCTCTGTGACCATGGATCACACTGTTGTATGGTTTAATTGTGTCTGCAGAAGACACATTTTCTTCATTTTCACATTTCTTTGAAACAACTGTAGCTTTTACCATTGTTCAATTTTAAAGATACACCAGAATTATTTTTATTACGTA
Source organism: Agelaius tricolor (assembly GCF_023055355.1). Taxonomy (NCBI): domain Eukaryota; kingdom Metazoa; phylum Chordata; class Aves; order Passeriformes; family Icteridae; genus Agelaius; species Agelaius tricolor. The sequence continues at coordinate 19,406,676 of NW_027269262.1, read as the reverse complement.
ATGCCATCTTAGAGTCCAAAATGCTGACTTCTTCAGGACAAAGCACAGAAAAAAGCCTTAAAGAAACTATTGTTTTCTTAACTGATCTACTTTTCCATTTTTTTTATGGTTCAGTTTTGGGATTTTTTTCCTTTTTTTAAAAGAAAGTTTCCCATTGCTACATTTTAGGCGATAGAAGTAGATGAAAGAGTGGGAAAACAGGTGGAAAGGAAGATGAGGGTGGAATGTTTCACGTGGAAATGCAACTTAACCAACTAAAAATGAATAAATTTTAGTCTCAACTTCAGCTTAGGATCACAGCACTAAACATCTTTCATGTAGGAGGATAATACAAAGCATTTTATTTGTTTGCATTCCACCACACAAATACTTATCTGTGAAAAACATGCAGTATAAAATAAAAAGCCTGATCATAAAAAGCAATGCTAATTACTATTCTTCTAGATGGAATAAATTTACTGGAAAATTCACTTCAAATTAATTTTTCATTTCATTTAAAGATTGAAAACACTTCCTCTTGAAGTTTCTGATGATACAAAGGAATTTTTGGTTTTAAAACTACTTTGTAATCACTGTTTGAGGTCTAAGACAGAAGGTGATCTAAACATCAGCAAGAAGTTCTTGGAAAAGAGCAAAGTGTCTCATACTCATTTATTCAAAAGTCCTCCAGAAGTGGTAAAAAATTGCAGCATTTTTCTTCAGTATTCCTATTTCTTTACATCACAATATAGCTTTTTTCAGTTTACAAGCAATGTGTCCTATTTAGAGCATGAATCAATCTCTACCAGTCTTTGAGAGCGTCCTTCAACTCATTCTTTCATGTTTTAAGCAATTCTTAAGCTGAAAGCAAGGTAACTTATTTTCCCAGTTCTACTCTGTGGCTTTAACCCCCTCCTATGTAAAAAACCCAGAAAACATTCAGATCACGTAAGAGTGATACAGGGTAACATCCTTCTGCATTGATATTCTGCTGAACCTGAAAGAAATTTCACAAAGAACTCTGATAAGACCTTCACCTGGAAAATTCCAGGGTCTGCTATGAAAAGTTGAGTTGCTACCCACATTAAAAATTCCACTCATGAGCACTCTACTCACTTAGCTTAGTGTCCTTATGTAGAAAAGTATTTATTGATTACAAATTAATTAATTTTAAAAAAGAATTTTTTTGGCATGCCACGTGCTTCTCAAGCAAAATAAGGTACTCAGAGGAAAACATACATATTAAGAGACAAAGAATAAAACATGAAGCCACTGCCACAATTTTATTTGCAATACAAAAAAATTTTTGGTTTTGGGAATATTAAATGAGAACATTCTCTCCCTTTTTTTCCCTCTTTGCACTTTGTGAATTGTATGTTTTGTTAAAAAGCAGTTACTTCAGACATAATTACATGCAGAAAACCTTTTTCAGTCAACAATTACAGTGTTCACTGTCACTCTTCAAAGATTTGATAATCAATACAGCTTTCCCTTATTTTTGAAATGGATGAAGTAAGTTTTTTTCTAAAATGAAAGACGCCTAACAGAACTGAAGAATTTAGCACCCATCCCAGATACCAGGAAAAAAAGTATTCTTTCAGCAGATCTTAGATCTGGCATGAAAGGAAAATATAAGAACGTGTTCCTCAGTTCATTAATAGAAGAAAACAAAAAAAATTACTCAGCTCTTCATTTTTTTCTGTCTTCTCATGTATAAAGCCTTACACTGGTGTTCTCATTTAAAAAATTATACTTAAGTTCTCAGTTTTTCTTCTTCCCAGTTCACCCAACTTATTGATGGCATTTAGAGTTCTGTATCATTTCCCAAATATATCAGATGCAACTCCTTTTCTGATGACAGTTTTGTCCAATACAAATTATTTCTTCTTTTCCAAAAGCCAGCAGGCCAGATATTCTCACCTCACTATGCCATGTCTTATTTATGCCCATATTTTCTTTTATTGATTTTGTATTCTTTTGTGTGAATTGGGATTTGACCAGATTCTTTCAGAATATTCTTTCTCCTCAACAATTAGAGCTGACAGCTAAATAAAATGTAACTCTTTCAGGGTTGAAATTATGGCAAGAGATATTTTTTTGCTGCTTGCTACAATACAAAGAAATATGAATAGAAAAGGAAAATGTGGACTTTTTAAAAAGTGTTTACATTATTTTAAAGTGAAAAATGCCCCAAAACCAGTTTTGTTACACTATCCTTGTAAGGATATGCTTGTACAGATGTAGTGCATTGGGTGTTTACAGGGCAAGTCTGCTACAGGACTTAGTATGCAAAGTAACTCTTTTTGAATAAAAAGGGAATTTATGTGTAAAAATATTCATTAAATAGTAATTAAAGCAATCCTAGAATTAGGCAATGGTTTGGATTGGAAGGAACCTTAAAGATTATCTAGTTCCAACGGCCCTACCATGGACAGGGACACCTTCCACTAGACCAGGTCACTCAGAGACCCATCCAAGCTGGCATTGAACACTGCCAGGGGTGGGGGATCCACAGCTTCTCCAGTGTAACCTGCTCCAGTGCCTCACCACTTTCACATGAAAGAATCTATTTCTGATATTTAATTTAAATCTATCCTGTTTCAGTTTAAAGACATTGTCCTTTGTCCTAGCATACACACCATTGTCAAAAGTCCCTCCTCAGCTCTCCTGCAGAGTTCCTATAAGTACTGGAAGGGTGCTGTAAGGTTTCCGTGGAGCCTTCTCTTCTCCAGGCTGTACAAGCCCAGCTCTCTCAGCCTGTCCTCATAGGAGGGGTGCTCCAGTCCTCTGCTTATCTTCATGGCCCCCCTCTGCACTCACTCCAATGGGTCCATGCCCTTCTTGTGTAACAGTAGGTTATGATACATCTCAGTCAATGTGGACATATTGCTTGCAAAGTTCTTTCAGCCTTTGACTAAAGCATTTTCATAAAACAGGAGTAAAATCACATAGCAAGTCATGAGTACTGCTGCATTCCTTCTGCTTACTTAAAGCAAAGAATAGTATCTCTATTCTCGTTTGTATAAACTTGTCATCTTCAGGATTAACTTCTGTCCTCTGTAAAAGCTAGTCTGAATTCATTTCTACTCAAAGAGAATTACCTAGGACATATCAGAGGTCATAACTGTTGCTTGTTCCCTCTTATGTGAACAGTCTTTTGTTATTTATGTATAAATGCCATTTCTAATTAGCAGATTCCCACACACCTTTTCTCCTTGGTGGCAAAGCTACAATACACCATTCAGATAAACTAGAAAAACCAGCAGAGATTACAAACTGGCAGCTGTCATATAGACAGCTGTGCAGCACCGCTTCACTCAGCAGACTTTCCAGGGGTTCACAATCAGTTATTCACTCTATTTTCTTTAGAAAGAGCAACTTCTGAAGTTATGTGCTATTCTCAGACAAATATGTTGTAAAAGGCAGGAAGATTTAATACACTCTGTCATCATTAGTATTGATAAAGATTTAAGAGGCTGAGTTTCAGAGAAAAAGGTAGCTGGAAGAAACTAAAACAACTGTTGTGCTTCCTTCAATTGAACAAAGAGGAACAAATTCTAACTTTGGTGGTCATTAAAGGTATCACAGTGCCAAGTATTTAAGTTTCTCCTGAATACTTATATTTATGCAATATATATATATTACTGAATTTAATTGTATTTGAAAGTATTGCCAAAGTTGCAATCAAAATCAGTATTTTTCGAGCTTGATGGCCTGTGATAGAGTGACCTTGGCTAGCTACCAGACACTCACCCAGTCACTCTCTCACTCCCCCTGCTCAACAGAACAGGGAGAAAAAATAAACATGAGAAATAGTTGGTTACACTCAAGGTATCAAAGGAGAGCAAATATTTTGACCCTTTGCCATCATTTTTCTATGCTGAATAATATAAGACTCAAATGGAAAGACAGAAGTTCAATTAATCTGACAATCATTTTACAATGGAATATAGAGGTAGTAACACCTAACTTGGACAGGAAGGTAAGCACTGTCTTTCTCTACCTTTTCTGCTGATATGGCTGACTTTTTAAAAATGTGATTGTTTCTGCTTATAAAAAGCAGAACTTTTTTTTCTCCTATTCATTCCACTGGAGTTGTTTCAAACTCCAGGGCTGGGCTATCACTTTTCAAATTATATCCCAGGCCACACTTCTAGGCAAAATATCTGAAAATACTTTACAAACATTTGTTCACACTTCTTGTTTTGGAGGCAGTCATTAAATATTAATGATCTCCTAAAAAAGGAACAGTACTATTAACTTCATTCCAGAGTAGTTATTCTTAAAGCATTTTGCCTCACTGTTATCCACTTCTATCTATTTTATAACATTATGATTTTTTTTCCTACTAATTGTTTCCCACGGTACATTGCATCAAGTGCATTGCTGACGTAGAGACATAAATCTCTAGAATTTCCTTTTAGGTATCAGAAAAGAAGTCAACATCATGTAAATCCTTGCTGCATTTAACCTGAAATAGGATTTATGCCAACTTGCCAACCAATAGTTCATTTTATTGCTCCCAGTTATATCTGATGTTTCAGAGTATATTAATATTTAGGGAAATGTGAAAATTTTTAACTTTATGAAGCACGTCTTTGTGAACAGTTGGAAAATAATATTTTCTTCCCATTACCTTTTAAATTTTGTCACAGAAGGACAGTGGACTACTAAATAGAAATTAAAATGTTTTCATATTGAGAATCTGACATTTATAGTAATAAATTTCATGACAAGAGCTAAAATTGCATTCAGTTCTTTCATTATTTGGTCTAACAAGGCCTTAATTTTTTTTTCTCTTAATGAGCGTGGTTTTTTTGCAAATGAAAGTATCAAATTCAAGTCCAACTTAGAGGTAAAATGTTTAAGAGCATAAATTTAGATCTGTAAGTTAACTTTGTCTGTGTCACATAAAAGCATATTTGGGCTTGACTAAGGACTGTCCAATAGTGATTATTAGATAGCAATTGGGAATTGCATTAAAACTTGGCACAGACACAAGTTGCTCAGAAAGAGTCTGAAGAAGTAATAGGTAATTTGCAGGAATATGTATCCATTTGGTTTCCCTTAGAATTTCCACAGCTGATAGCAAAACCATTGAGTTCAAAACCAACATCACTTAAACTGGAAGATGAAAGTAAGCAAATGTAAGCTGATGGATCAAAGTGTTGTCTTCAGCTGCTTTTGTTTTTCATTCTTGTTATCCTTTACAGACATTACTGAACAGCAAAAATATGTTTTCTTTTGATGGGATTTTCTGGAATAGACAGCATTAAAATAATCTTGCACTAGAATTAGAGCGAAATATTTATTTCAAAACAAAAACTAATTTGCATTCAAAAATAGTTACTTTTAAATTATGAATGAATTTGGCTAATTTTTCTCAATTCTGAGAAAAGGTTTGAATAAGCTTTGGCATAATTCTGAGTCAATACTAATTAAGTTATTGCTTTATTTAAAAAATCCAACCAAAGAAACAAAATGATGAAGGAACAGGTAAGTACATGATACCTTTTTTGACAGTGATCCCACCATCATCAGAGAAGCTGACAAAATAATCATAGGTCTATAAATCAGAAAAAAAGAAAACAAAATCTCACTTCCTTGCAGAGGAATGGCTTACTCATTTATTTTTAAGTCAAAACATTCAAACAAATAACCAAAATTTCTACAATAAGTTGTGAAATGGCCTAACAAAGTGTCCAGAGCAAAAAGGTCTAAAATGATCAACTTACCAAAAGATAATTGGTAAAATACTTCAAACAGCACTTTGAGTTTTGTAATTGATATCTTTGACAATGTATGCTGAAATAAATACAATGAGTTGATGTAGTGAGATATTTTTGCTTGATTTCACCCCATTGTCTCAGAAGCACTTGAAAATCAAAAAAGCGAAGAAATTATCAGAAAATACCAGATCTAGCAGACATAAACTATTGCCATTCAGAGAATGTAGCATTGACAGAACTGATACACAAGATCTAAGATCAGCATTATAAATATTTCAAAAGAAAAATAGACTCAACATTAAAACTAACAATCAAACCCCTGCTAACTAATGACCATTCAGAAAAGAAGCATTCATTCAGCACCTGACAGTGTTGGAGGTCTTTAAAATCAGAACAAGATGTAATTTTCTCTCAATTTTGCCAAGGCAAACTCCATCTAAGACTTGAAAAAATATTCAATTACTTCTAGCAACAGTAGAGGAGTATAGCTAATCTTTGTCTTCCAAGGGAAAGACCAAACAGTAAAATGGTATAAAAGCTAGAACAAAATTAATTCCATGTATATAATTCAAGTGCAAATGTTATCACTATCTAGAGCTACAAATCACTGTAAAACAGCATAAAACCCATGAATTTTGAATAAGTGAAGATAAATACTTGACTCGAATAAAACAAAATATAAAATTCATCAACATTGAGTGGATACATCTTGAAAGTATGTACTGATGTCTTTATGATAATAAATTACCTTTCCAGTAATTAATTACAAATTTGTCCATGTAAATGAAACAAGGGAAAAAAAAAACTTCAGTGAACAGGAATTCCACAGTCTGAAGCAATGGAAACTGTAATAATGCAAGAAAGTTCATCTGCTGTTACTGACTTCCTGTAGTATTTGCAAAATATGATCTTCATAACAGAGAGATTTAACTACAGGAGAGACTGTAAATAAACTTTTTTTCCTATCATGGACCTGGTATATCAAGGCAGCATTCCAGAAACGAGGCATATTATCTGAATTACCCCTAAATGGGATCTGAATGTCTGTTGTCAAATAATGCCTGGAGTCATGAAGACTGCAGTGATTGCAAAATGGTCTTGTTGCTTCTGGTATTTATTAGTATTTATTTCGTGTGGTCATGAAAATCTGTCTTTAGTACTCCCAATGTATTTTTAATAAATTAGTGGTCCCAATCACTTCACTTTCTCCTATTTGTAGGATGTACTACTGCTTCTATATAACCACAGATATTCTTATCCGTTTGAAAAAAGTGAAGTTGTGTCTGCATTTGATTTTAAAGACCAGACAGTTTTAACAATTTTACAGCTTTTATACAGTCACTGACCCACTGCAACCAACTTTCTTCTGTATGTTGCAATCACACATTGAAATGAAATGTGTGGAATTGACTCTTTCCAGTCATATTGCCATCCTACTCACTATGGGAACAGTATCATTTTCACTCATTTTCTTATGATTACATACCAGTCTCAATACTCAGAAAAGGCCAATTGATATTGTTGGGTGCATGTTTACAGATGAAAAAGGAGTATCATTAATCTTTTTCTTAAAGAAAAAGTCACTTTTTTTTGTTATACACCTGCAACCACTACAATTTAATATTAATGAATGCACACATATAAATGGAGACCCCAATGAATACTTAGGGGTTTTTTTTGCTCTGCCTGACATTTCAGAATTGGATTGAAAGATACACTTCTGACATAAATAATAACCATATCTGGCAACATTCTGTAGCCACAGAATACAAAACTAAAGGGGGTAAGAATCCCTGAAAGCAGAGATGTACCAAAAGCATATTTTATTTTTAAATTCGTCATATATCTCATAATAATTTTTACAGAAATAACTTCTTTATATTAAAAAAAAAATCAGCCATCCTTAAAAAAATTACTCAGTAATTCTATAATACACACCCATTTATATTTTTCCTAAATTTAGTTAATAAGGAATTTATCTATTCTGTTGATCTGATTCTCATCTACCTTCTCCCCATAGCATATTGGTACTTTTGGCTAAAAACACGCAACAAAATATGAATTTAGACTAAAGTTTTAACTTAAACAAAATGAGAAAATTTTGAATTAATGGTGTGGTTGATTTTCAAGCATGGTGATAGTGTCAGTTTATGTGGGTTTAATTTTGTTTTCAACAAAATGTACTTCTTTCTGGGCAAGATACATTGTCCATATGTATCAATCAGATCAATCAATGATTAGTTACTGGAATACTTTTTTACTGGAATCTTACAGAATTTCTGAAGAAACAGCCTCTTTATAATTTGTTCAAGAACAAGCATAAAAACAACATATAATTTAAACATTCATTCATATCCTCTCTATATATTTAACCCTATGCATAAATTTCTCATTTTTTACCCAACAAAGTTTATTTAAACTTGGTGCTTTCATTTGTAGAAATAGATCCTTGGTATATATCACAGTTGGACCCTAAGTGCTGGGAATAATCAGCTTTTATTTTGGATAAAGTCTCCCCCCACCCACATCTTACAGGAAGGTTTTCAGCCATTTCAGAAATACACATGGAAGATTTCACAGTATCAAAGAATCTTGATCCACCACAGCATGTCTCAAGAGGTAACAATATCAGGAAGAACATTAATACTTATGAAGAGGAACAAAAGTTCAGATAAATAATTAAAAGAGAGAACTTTCAGGGACTAAAAAGAGAAATATTTTATATATATATATATATACATTGCACACAGTTTTCTCCCTGTCTCAGAACACAATCTTAATAAAAAAGTGACAATTCAATGTGACATGAATTCTGACATTTCTATGTAGCAGGTTTTTTTTTTTTTTTAAAAGCAACACAAGCAAGTCTAAAAAACTACTGTGTGGGAGTTGATGCATGCCTCTGGTGCAAACTCTATGTAAGTCTGTCTGCCACAGACAGCTATGTGAGAAGCCAAAGCTGTGAAAGAAATATTTTTACTTTTTGTAAAAGAATGGGTGATAACTTTTAGTTCAAAATTTTATTCAAATATGCATAAATTATTCAAACCACATACACAGCAAGAAAGGAAGCAAAGCATAAACTAGGTTTACTGACACACAATATAATCATATGTATAAAAGAGTTAGACAGTGACCACTTCATTCTCCCACACTTGAACTAACCTATTCTACTTATGATGTGTATTTCTCTATAATTTCTGTCTTGTAACTGCACAAACCTCTCTGATAGTATGAATACTGTGATGAGTCACTACCCATTTTTATGAAAAAAAACCAAACAAAAAACCCACCAAAAAAAAAAACCAAACAAAACAAATCTCAAAATAAGAAAACCTTTTAAAGCATCAGAACAACTCAACTCTGTCCATGTGAATTTTGCCACTGTAATTTTATTGTGTCATTCAATGAGACCACTGGACACCACTGGTAAGTTTTTCATGTTCTGATGCTGTATTTCTTTTTGCTTACATTTTAAAAACTACTGTGTTTAAACAGATCAGAACATAACAGAATACTTATGCTGCATAGTACCTTTGGTTTTCAATAGAAATTAAAAAAACATCATCTACATTAAGAAAAAGTTAAGTTGAACTTTTGTCAGCAGAAATAAATAATTCTGGCAAATATAGAAAAAGGAAAAAACTGACTAAGAAGACGACAAAAGTTCTTTGGAGGCATATTAGTGGGGAAAGTGAAGCCCAAATGCTCAAACATGCACATATATGGCAATATTTCACATAATTCTGAAGTTTTTCACCTGATAGATATTGAATTACATAATGTTCTATGTAGTTGTGTAACAAGCTGTTTTGAAAACTTATGTACCAACAGGAAATTCTTGAACAGACTTCAGGAGTGGATTACAGAACAGTCTGAAAGATCTGAATTCATGAACAGAATTAACCAGCTTGACTTCGAATCACATTGAAGACGGTAGAAAAAATAATGATTTTCTTTCCTTTTTTCCTCAGGTAAGCAGAGCTCAACAGTGGACTGTTTTGAAAATATTACTGCCTCAGGCAGTATTATCTGTGTTCATAAGTTGACTTATTGAAAGATAAGGTTATAGGGGAAAGATAAATTTTATTTTTTGAGGTTCCACAGATCTGCAAATTACAAGTAAGTTAAAGCATATGAACGTCTGCCACCATGTCTTGGGTTACAATGTAAGATGCAACCAAAAGTATGGATCATCCCACTGGCTCTTAAAACCAGGTGGTGCAGTGTTCTTTGTCTCTTCTATGACCCATCACTCATAACTCCCTCCGAAAGAGTATCTTCTGTTAATGGGCTCTTAATGAAGCCTCACTGCATGACTCCAAAATTACATCATCCCATCATGAGATGTGCTACTCAGGGGAGGAACCAAGACTTCCTACCTGAATATAGTCTGAGGTTTAGAACACCACAAGCAACCTTATCCACTGAAGTTGCAGAGGACAAGAGCTCTATAACCACCACTGGATCTTCAGAGGAAGATCAAAACCTTCTACAGGCTCACTGTTTCAAGAGAACCATATCTGTCACTCCAGGAGGGCTTCAGCCACCATTTAGTCAGACTGCTACTGACCCTGACCAACAGGGTATCAGGGTGTATTCTGCCCCTGTCAGTGTTTCTGCATTACTGCACTTATTTTAATTTCCCTATTAAATTGTATTTCTGATTTGAGATCTCCCACTTGTTTGCTTTCAAACTAGTACACACAAGAAATTAATAATCAAATAATAAAAAGAAAAAGAAACATTTTTACTGGTTACCTAAATGCTCATCTGATTTGAGTTTTAAATTTCTTTCCCAAGAAGACCTAGATACTGTCTGTAAAAGCAACATCTTGAATAACAACAAAAAACAAGTCTAATATTTAAAATACTTTTTAAAAGCAAAGTGCCCATATATAGCCCTAACATTACTTGTAATCAACTATAAAATTTAATGAAACTGATACAAAAGAGATGCATCCATTAAACTTAAAAAACATATTATCAGAAGTGAATTCAAGCAGCTGCCATGCTACTTAGGACAAGACGACCTACTGGGTAGATTTTGATCTCCAGCAAAGAGGATTCCAGCCAGCTTCTAGATAATGTGAGTGAATGTTCATTATTATCACACTGAAAAATAATTTTTTCCCTTGAAATTTTAGTTCATTTTCTCTTGTTCTGTTATCAGTAAATATGTAGATTACTGATAATTAATTTTTTTGTACCAGCAGTTCTCAGTAGGTTGCTGTGCACTAACATGCTGTGACTACCAGAAACACCAACAGTGGAAATATTAATTTCATACCTACATTTCTAAACATCCCTATTATGTTCAGTTTTAAAGGCTTTTTTGCTTTACATTGAACAAATGCAGGTCATCCAACTTTTTCTTATCAACTGATTGGTATTTAAAAACTTTCTCACTGTGTTCAGGTGTATAATGTCTAAATTGCTTCCAGCTCTTTAAAGTACGATGTTTTGTTTTATATAAATTTTATGGTCTAACTTTCCTGCTTTCTGCAGATTTATTACACTGACTTTTGCAGTGTATGTGGGCCAAAGAAATCCACTTCCTGTGAAAGGAAGAATTTAATAGCGGATGAATTTAAACCTTAAGACTGACCAAGTAACTATGATTACCCCAGATTTTATTATTATTATGCAGAAAAGACTGCTGTTACATAAAAAGACCCCTAAATAATGAAATAGTGACACAGTGAAACTTCATATGCAGATACTTCCTTGCATTCTATCCCTTAGTCTTTGACATTAAGATCATTCTTCCTCTGGTCCTTTTGAAATTATGAAAATGGCTTCTTCCTCCTCACTGTAGGACCCTCTAGGGATTATTTCTGTATAACTCCTAATTCTATACACCTTGACTTATTCACTGATCCACATTTCTCTATGACATCCAAATGTACACTTTAAAGCATATTTTACATACACTCATTACTTCCCCACATTACATTTCTGGTTTCCAAACCTGTTTTTTTCCAAGGCTACATTCCTTAAATGGTACTTAATGGCCCACTGGTGAGTGTTTCATAGCTTTGGACACTCAATTTCATATCTATATTCCTTTATCCTGAATTTTTATTCACAGGTCATAGAAAAAATGTTTGTCATGAAGTAACTTTTGTTACTATTACCTATCAACTATAGAAATCTAACTACTTTATTTACAGTACATACTACATTATTAGCAGTACATTTTACACCATATGAACATTTAAGGCTTAGTTAAAAGTGAAAAAATTAGTACAGTTTCCTGACTATTAGACAATATCTAACATAGTAAACCAATATTCAGGAAAGCCTATAGCAAGTCTAGGCAAAGCAAGCTTGCAATTCCTAGCCTAGAGACCTTGCAGACAACACAAAAGGCTGTAATCCAACTATTAGCAATAGTAATCCCTGTGTCTTCATAACACTCCACATAAAATATTATTAGAAATAAGAAAAGTCAAATGATCATCACTTAGGTGTATGAAATAACTATCACATTGTATTAAAGAAGAGAATAACTAATGAGTGACACTCACTGTCAATCTGAGAGTTTTTAACCCACAATGATGTAAATTACTCCTCCCTAGAATGCATAACTCATAAAGGAGAACTCTCACCTCTAGAAAGGTGTCTCTGTCTCTCTTCAAGCCTCTCAGGAACCCTGGGCCAGTCCCGAGCCGGCAGACACCGGGGGGAGCAGCCTCAACACGGCCGACAGTGGGGAGACACTCTCTGTGTGTGCCCCGAGGGTACTGAGGGCACCTGGGCTGGCAGGGAGACACTGTCTGTGTGTGCCCCGAGGGTACTGAGGGCACCTGGGCTGGGGGGAGACACTGTCTGTGTGTGCCCCGAGGGTGCTGAGGGCACCTGGGCTGGGGGGAGACACTCTCTGTGCCCCGAGGGTGCTGAGGGCACCTGGGCTGGGGGGAGACACTCTCTGTGCGTGCCCCAAGGGTGCTGAGGGCACCTGGGCTGGCAGGGAGACACTGTCTGTGTGTGCCCCGAGGGTGCTGAGGGCACCTGGGCTGGCAGGGAGACACTGTCTGTGTGTGCCCCGAGGGTGCTGAGGGCACCTGGGCTGGCAGGGAGACACTCTCTGTGTGTGCCCCGAGGGTACTGAGGGCACCTGGGCTGACAGCAGGGAGACACTCTCTGTGTGTGCCCCGAGGGTACTGAGGGCACCTGGGCTGACAGCAGGGAGACACTGTCTGTGTGTGCCCCGAGGGTGCTGAGGGCACCTGGGCTGACAGCAGGGAGACACTGTCTGTGTGTGCCCCGAGGGTGCTGAGGGCACCTGGGCTGGCAGGGAGACACTGTCTGTGTGTGCCCCGAGGGTACTGAGGGCACCTGGGCTGGCAGGGAGACACTGTCTGTGTGTGCCCCGAGGGTACTGAGGGCACCTGGGCTGGCAGGGAGACACTCTCTGTGCCCCGAGGGTGCTGAGGGCACCTGGGCTGGCGCCTTTGCAGCACAAGAGACACCAGAGACATCGGTAGAAGAGAAAGGGCCGACTCCGAGCAGGGGTTAATCCAAGGTTTTATTAGGATCCCAAAGGAGCTCCTGCACCTCAGGGGCCTCCTGCCGAGAGCCCCGGGAGATGTGCCAAGGTCACATTTAAAGGGAGGTGGAAACCCAAAGTAGATAACATTTTACCAACCAATGAGTGACCCTAAGGGATGGGTGCTGGGGGACAGACATTTAGGACAGTGAATGGGGCAAGGCTTGGGGGGCTGATCCCTGGCCTCTGGCTGATCACTCAACAACTTGGACCGAAACTTCTGGATGGAGGGATGGGATGCTGAGTGATTGACAGAGAGCCAGGGTGGGGGTTTGGGGATGATCTCATCCCAGGAGAGGGATAACACAGGTAAAGGGAGGGGGGTACAGTCTGGGATAAACCATTTGGGAAAAATATGGGAATACAAAACAAAACTACTTCAAAGTATTACAAAGTATAAAAACGCACTACAACAGAAAGGAATGACATTAGGTTTAAGTAATATATATGCTAGAAAAAATTGCATCACACACTGGCTACAACAATCTTCTCATGCAAAAAATATGCCAAAAATGCGGGTATAACTTTCAATAAGGATAGAATTTCTCACCGAGTACTTTTAGGATTATCATTGAGAGATCTTTTAACTAGGGATTCTCACCATTGTGGAAAAAAAAAAGTCACAAGCAGTTGCCCTCCCCTGCCAAAAGCATATAAAACCCCACCTGAAATTTGTTTGCTTATTTTTTTATCTTCACCAATATGCCTAAATAAACATAGATGTGAATTTCAGGTAAATTGTATCTGATCATTAGAATGAAAATAAACAGGTGAACACTATCTTAATGAGGTTCAAATTGTATTATTCACCTACCAAAAACTTAAGGGGGAAAAAATTGTCCAATTGTTAAATTTAATGTTGTAAAAAATATTCTGTATTAAAGAAAAATGCCAAGCTTCTATCACTCTATCTTTTAATCTAGAATGAATTTTACTCTCTAATTAGTCAATTTAGCTCCTAATGGTACTGTTAACAACAAATAAACAGTGTTTTGTTCCCACATTTCTTTCCTCCTAAAGTTAAACATCAACTCTGACAACTGGATGTTAGAAAAGTATTTATCTTGCAGATGCAACTTGTAAAAATGTGTGGATGACTTTTACTTTGTCTTACATTTAACAAATCTAGCAGTGCATGATGTTTGTGCATTCAGGTCCATTCATGATCTCTTCAGCCCTTGTTGCTTTCTTTCTGTACCACAAAATACCCATGACTTTTGTTGTTTTATTACAGGTCTTATGTGGCTAACAAAATTCCATAGTGCTATCATTAGAGTGTATTTTATGTTCTGTGGATGGTGTTCAAGTGACCTGGTAACTTTGCTGAGTTAAACCCTTAATGTGTGTCTGCTGAAGATTGGACTTAAAAGGCCATTCAGTTATTAAGTTTCTCATATTATTTACAGATACTTCTGTTCTTATTTTTACATTTTAAGCCCAAATTACTTAACACAAACATAATTTATGCTTATTTAAATGCTGTCCTTAAATAAATAATGAAATAAAAAAACTAAACAAATAACACATATAAATAGAAGCCAGCTACCATAGGAAAATCTAGTGCCAGATTTTAAGTTTATTGAAAATATTATTAAGAATTATTTCAGAATTATCTATGCACTTTTAAAATTTATATCTGTTTATGCTACTAAAATTCATATTGCTTTAAAGAAGCTATAAATGCTGCACAAAGTCCAGACTCAAAACAAAGGGCAATATGGAGAAAAAGCAACCAAAAAACCAAATAAAAAAAATTTGGACACTCGGCAAATAAAGAGTGGCAAACAAATAAGAAGAACCTGTAAATATTTTCATTAGTAAAAAGAGTTTGCTACCTTTATGTACAAGAAAAAGGGTAAAAGATCTACAATGCCTTTATTAGATTTTACCCTAGGTTTTACCCAATACTGCCAAATTATAGAATCAGAGAATCATTAAGGTTCGAAAAGACTACTAAAATCATCAAGTCCAACCATTAACAAACCATTAAATTATTAATAACCAGTAGAGCCGAGCTAGGTAATGGATAACCTGCATCCTCAGGCTAACTTCTGTCCTCTCTACAGCTGCATTTTGCACGTAGTCAGATGCTTTTTTTTCTAGCATCTTCCTGAGAGCTGCTATTCCTTCATCATGGCATGAGGCTGAGTCAGGGCAGGTTTAAGCTGGATACCAGGAAAAAGTTTGTCCTGCAGAGGGTGGCAGATCAGGCTCCCCAGGGAAGTGGTCCCAGCACCAAGCCTGACAGAGCTCTATCTGTACCTAGCTCTATCTCTATCTAGTGTTTGAACAACTCTCTCGGTCACGTGGTGTGACTCTTGGGGATGTTCTGTGTTGGACCAGGAGTTGGACTCAATCCTGATGGGTCCATTCCAACTCTATAATTCTATGATCTTTTTTGGCAGAAGTTCCAGGTAACTGCATATATTAAAAATCATACTGTTTTATGTCAAGTAAACTTTACTTATATTATTACTAAGTAAACATAAATTTAACCTTTAATTGTTTTTTAAACAATGGAGCATTATGGGTTCAAATCTGCCTCAAACTGTATGGAATTGACAGATTTTTCACTGTTAAAACACACAGGACTGAGCTATAATAACCTAACTGTAATAACCTGAAATATAAGTTTAAGTTTAAAAAACTAGTGCTGCTTTGGTACTCCTCTTTGAGAGGCATATACCTAAAGGGGCCAAAAAATCCAACATGGCTGCTCTCTACATAAACATAGTTTGAATTCAAAAGCATGTTTAGAAGATAAAAGGAAAACTACTCATTTAAAGGAAAGTAATGGGTAAAGTGTTATTTTTATCCAAATAAAACCAAAACAAAACACCTTGAAGAAAAATATATTTCATGAATAATCACAGACTAATTTTCACACCAGGGAAAAAACAGTCTACTGACTAATTACCAAAAGGAAGAAGAGTCATCCTTCCCTAAGCAATGGAGACTTTGGGGATTCACAAAAATCCTGGGGTGCGATGCAAGTCCCAAGGCCTTTGACACTTGACATGTTGTGTTACTCAGAGCCAAATGGGCTCAGATACATGGGGGATGAAGTGCTTTTGGAAAGTAGGACCAGGAAGAATGGAGCTATGTGTGACTTTTCATCACTTGATACCAGTAAACTTTTATCACAATGATGAAATTGAAATCACAGAGTGTGTAAAAATTTTTCCCATGATCAGTAAGTGTTGGAAGACAGCACAGACATCAATAGCAAATTTAGTTAGCATTTATATGTCCTTTATTTAAAAGTAAACTGTTAAAAATCTGGCAGAGAGAAGCATTTTCTTGTCATCTTTATGGCCCCCCCACAATTCTTGGTTATCTAGTAAGAGTTTTTTTTCGAAGGAATAAAAGTCCTAAAGCAATGCACACAATTCATCATCTCAATGGGCAGTCATAAAGAAAATACTCAGCGAAACATTAATATGAGCTATACTTCTGTGTTGTATGTGACAATTAAAACAAGTGGCTTAAGGAAAACATATTACATTTCCAATGAACATTCACCTGTAGAGAAGATAAATTATTTTATTAGAGCTGTGTGATTTTCATTTTTTCTGCTACAATACTTGACTGATATTCTGTACGTAAACTGACTACCACTGGATCATTCATTGTCCTCTTTATTAATTCTTCTAATTATCAATTAACTACTAAGCATGTGAATTAAAATTGTTTACTGTTATGGAACAGACAGCATAACCTCCTTAGAAAAATAACTGAATTGCAGCATGTGTTTCACTGGAAATAATTGTTTTCAACAGGGACAAAACATTCAGGAAAAACAAAATGATGAATGTAGTACATTTGTGATACAACAATGTAATTACTTAGCAAAACATTACAAGAAGATTTACTTTTTCCTTCTGAATTAAATATCCAAATGAAGTTATATTTTACTCTAAGCACTTCATTAATTTTGGTAATTATTTACTTTATTAAATTCCTTCAATACTCCTGTTTGATTCTGCCTGTTCAGTAGTGTTTGCTACTTAAATATCACACAGTAATAAATCTTAAAGGCCAACTACAAAGTAGAAAAACATTAAGACTCTTGAGTGTATTAAGCTTGTCATAGACCATAGAGTTCAACATTATCTTATGTTAGTTATGCTCAGCTAGACATACCCACATTGTGATTGTGTTACATTCACAGTTCCCAAAAACAATCCCAGTCCAGATAATTTCAAAAGCACCACAAGAAATGAAGATCCCTCAATTTCATCCTTTACTATTCAATATTGGACATTTGTAGCCATACAAATCCATTCGGATTGTGGATATTTGTAGATCAAATGTGTTTCTTCCCTCAAATAGTATTAATAATGGAAGAGCAAAATAGGACAATGATATAAAAACTGGTAGAAATCCTCACTTCTTTAGATTAGGTGCAGAACAAAAAGGATAGAGAAGGGTATTTTGTCATTTATATCTGAGATTATATTTGACAACATGCTTCTCAGTTTTCTCAACAGAAAACTGCTCAACCTTCATAATTTTAAGAAAAGTCAAATTATGGATACTGTGAAAAATATATAAAAAAAGGTTTTACTTTGAATGGCAAACTGAAGAAGATGTAAGATTCTGGACTACCAATATATAAAATTTCTTAATATTTTTTGTGTTTCTCATATGAATGAAACACTATTAATTCCAAATATCTCTGCTAAGAACCAGCTGATTATGAATACTCACAAAATGCTGTCATGTGTAACTATGAATACACAGTATATAATCATGAATAGTGAATTATACCATTTAGCCATGAAGAGCTATGGTTGTGTGAACTAATCAAAAAAAGAAATTCCATGTTAACCTACCCACCATGACTATTCTAGTATCACAACATGCAGAAGAAGCATTTGCACTGTATTATAGGTTTTTAGCCTTAAAGAACTTACTCTTTCACACCTGGGAGATACTTCCTATTCCAGCAAAGAGATTATTCTCTCTTTCTTCAAGTTTGTAAAGAGTATGAACTTTTCCCCTTTCCTCCTCATCTCCTCTGCCCATCACATTTTCCTTCATCTCCAGAAAGTAAAAGATGTTCATCTTTCTTTCAGGTAGGACAATGCTCTTTCTCCTCTCCCCTCACCCTCATCCCCACTCTGGCTCTGGTGCAGGTTCTGCTGTAACATTTTAGTGGTCTATCTACTCCACTTGATTTTCAGACACAGACCAGAACAGCACACAATAGTTATAGCTTTAAACTGCCAAAATCTGAAATAGATGTGAAATGATGTTGCCTTGCTCCCAGACATGCTCCTACCTCATGCTTCTGTTATCTTCCTTGACGATGTCCCAGATTTTGTTTCCTTCATTTCTACTTGATTAATGATAATCATCTAGATGTATTTTCTCTCTACTAAGTACCTCAAAGTATTCATAAAAATCTAGTAAAAGCAGTTTTGGCAAAGTGTTATTTTCTACATAACAACCCTAATAAATCATAATCATTACTAGTCTTACATATATTTTATCTTTATTTTTGTGGTGGTAAACTACAGCATTTAAATTCTGAAAGTATATACTTTCCTTTGTTTCCTACAGATTTAACCAAAAATACTTAAATTTTCATGTTGCTACTGGGATGAAAGTAAATGTTCATCTGTCATTTCCCATATGGAGAAAATATGGCGACTTGAATAATTTATAGAAGGTGAGATCCCATTAATTCCTTTCTTTCTGCCCTGAGGTAAAAGAAACCAAAAAAACCCCATGTATTTAATTACTCCATAAATGTGTATGCATTTTTCACCACAGTATGATGCAGTAACATAGATGCTCCTGACATCAGTAGCTTTAAATGTGTTTTATTTTTGAACCCAAATATTTTTAAAGCTACTGTCAGTATTCTCTGAATTGTTTCCCCTCACATTTAACCTTGCAATAGCCAAAATTTTAATCTTTAATTTTGTTTAAAGGAAAAAGGTCTGACAAAAATCTTCATTTTTAAATACAACCAGAGGCCTTCTAGATAAAAGAACAACAACCTTTAATCTCTGTTATTCCCATCTTTGCTGTTGAGGGAAGGAGCTGCATGCACACATCTGTGCACATATTTTCGAATGGAAACTTGCTTTCTGCTCAACACAACAAAATTTGTGGGCATATTCAGTATTACAGCAGCCCCAAGCCTTTGAGAAACTCCTTGATTCATATAGATGAATCCTCCTTGATTCATATAGACAAGGTTGAAGCCATGCTTAAAAACAACAAAAAACCCACCTAAAATAAAAAAAAGTAAAACAAACCAAACAAAACCAAAAAAACAATCAATGAATCAAACAATCCTGAACAAAACAACCACTAACACTCCATTTATTGGAACATCACCTCTTCTGTGCAGAAACCAGACACCAGAAATATTATTTTTCAGGCATATTTTAAAAGCCATGCTAAGAAATAGAAGGAAATTCTGGATAGCTGGTTATTTCATTCTGCAGATGGCCTAGAATGATGTCACCAGTGGTCTACTCCATGTATCCTAATATTTGTTTTGTATTTATTTATTATTTTAATTCTTGAATGTACTAATTGGTACTGATTTGAACATAAAATCCATTTCTATGGAGCTTTCATTCTTTAGGCTTCACTGGATACTAAAACTCTATATTTGCCAGCTTTTAATTTTCCCTTTCTCTGCAGTTCCCACAAACAAGTTAAAAATTGTCAACACAAAACTCAATTGCACAATAAAAATTGAGATGATTAATTTAAAAACAAATAAAAAATTAAAACAAATCTGCCTTTAGTAGAATATTCTGGGCAGGTTTCTTTTAGCAAAGAGTCAAAACCTAATTTTAAAAGGCCACAGAGGCTGATACTTTTATTCTGTAAGACAATTTACACACATATAATTCCAAACATGGTTCAAACCAGTACTAACATCACATCTTCAATGTAGGCTATTATACCATGCAAGGCACTAAAATATTATGGCAGTGTAGAAAGACCCAGATTTTGAGGTGAAAGTTCAGACATTATTTATCTGTGCTCCCTTCACACCCTGTGTTTTTTTACAACAGAAACTTGAAAATAATAATGAAATCACAATCTTTTTATTTCAAAAGCATCATTACAACTGTAGAAAGTGTTTCAGATGTAAAATTAAGAAAAGGGTTTATATATATATACATGCATCTTTGTGTCATACAATCAACAGTATTAACTGATCATGAATCAGTAATGAAACTATATTATAATTCAAAGAGTCCTCCAATGAATTCTCATAAATGAACACATGAATAGTGAGCACATCACTGTACAATCCTTTGGGACCCCCGACCACATTTATGCCCCTGGTTGCAGTCTGCCACTCTGCTGGAATTGTACCTGGAATGCAAGTTACCAAAGAGGAGTAGGCCGCACACTGAAGCTGGTGACTGTTTCTCTCTTGATTAAAATCCTGCATCCCTCTGTCATGAGACTTTGGAAGAGAGGGCTCTTTGTGTCATCATGCAAAGTTAGGTGAGTTCTCTTGAGTGCGGAGAGAACACACTACAGCATCACACACGAGCTCGTAGATACACGCTTCACAAGCCTACACTGTCATCTGCTTTCACAGCAGATCAACATGTCCCTGTGGGTTTGTCAGACAAATCTCTAAACTGTTTCCATTTGCAGTTTGTGCTTTTTCAGACCCTGAGTTTTGACTTTTTACAATGCATAAGTGAGGTAAAGACAGCACTTATTTTGACTTTTCTCAGAGTATAGGTCTTCTTTAAAATTATAATAAGCATTTGAAGTAACCAGCATTTCAAGCAGCAAATAAATTAAGACACTTATGAGGTTAAACAGTCCTATTTCAGTATAGAAAGACATGTCTGAATTAATCCCAGGTGGCTTTTTGAGACTGACAAAATTGTACCTAAAAGGACTTGATACTTCACCTCCACTTCCATATCTTCCTTTAAATAACTCTTATAGAGTTTTCTTTAACATTTTCAGAATAATATCAGAGAGAACATTCCAAAACACTATTAGAATCATTATGCATAATCCTCTCACCTTAAAAGAAACCAAACAAAATAAACCCAAGTCAAAATATACTTATGTAGATCTTTAATTGCTGTCATGATATTGCAAAGCTCCCTTACCTTCTTAGTGATTTCTCATGGGTATCCCCTTGCAGTATTAACTCATTTTTCCTCACAGCAACAAACTCCAACTCCCTCATAAACTGCCTAACCCACTCTTTTATAGCTCTCATCCTCATTGGACATAGCTGTGGCCTGTTAAGGGCAGGCCTGTTCCTAATCTTTGGTGATTAGTACAGCAGCAACTCTTCAGGGGTGAGATTGCCTTCTGCATTATCTTTATTTTCTTACATTCTATGCCCCCACACTTAATCATAGCTGTTTTATTCCTTACAATATAACATGTCATAGTTCTTTCAATCCAACTGTCAGTGTATTGGAAAACAATTTAAAACAAGGAATTGGATTGCCCAAAGGAAGATGTTATATTTTCTACTGTAGACAATAATGAGGATCATAGCAGCAGTTACTATAATCTATTGTCTGACTGGAATCATTACTTGGAAGACAAAGGTCAAAGAGGCATTTAAAAATATAAATTAAGAAGCATAAAGGTTTTTTTCTTTAGCAAACTATTTGCAACTTCAGAAACACTATTACAATAGAGTGGTGGTTCTATGCTAGGTAAGGTTGTTGCAATATAGAAAACAATAACTGACTCAGAAAATATGTCATTTTTCTTTTATAAGTGACCCTTTAGTGGTGTGAGTATTCAGGAAAGTGCAAGCAAAAAAAGGTCCACTAAACAGTTTAATAATTTCCAAAGACTAAGAGGAATGCCTAGTATTGTCCATTAAGCCATGTGACAATCCTGCAGTAATTATTCTTGCACAACTAAGATGCTTGGAGAAAACTAGCCATAAAAATTAAATAAAATAAGAATATTTCCTTAAACACAAAAGAAAACTGAAATGGCTGCCGAAGGCTGGTTGTTCCTGGCTTCCAATATAATGAATACCACAGGGACATGAATGCACAGTTTCACAATCAATCTTACATTTTTCTGGGAATCAAAAGAATGAGGAGTTCTGCCCTTTACTTTGTTAGTTCTTAACTGTCCCTAATGCAGAGGACACTGTGGCAGCAGAACCAAAAAAAACCCTTTTCTGAATTAAAAAAATATAAATATAAAAGTTCAAATCAAATAAACATCATTAATGAAAACCTACTTGAAAGAATTTTGATTCTTAAAAATTTCTACTGCATCGCAAAAATCTATTTGCTAGGGAAGACCATCATGCACAATGTCATAAAGATCTCAAGCACACAGTTACTCCACCATTCACATTTCTTTTCATGTATTTGATATAGAGAAGCCAATTTTGCACTCATCAATTTTAAATCAGAAACTTTGGGAAGTATAATAATTACATCAGGTTCTGAAACAAAGTCCCTGGACATCTGGAACAAGAATTAGGGCACTTACTGTCAGCTGGCTATTCACATGCTGATGTTTTAGAAAAGAACAACTTTTGAAAGGCCACTCTTTCTCTGAGCTATGTTAAGTTCAGGATGTTATTCAGCCAGTCTCTCCTCCACCTCCTTCTTCAACCACTATCAAAATAAAGGATCAGTTTTTGGGAATGGCAGCCCCTCTCATTCAGCTGTACAGTGGCAGTAGTGCTGGTCAGGAAGGAGGCAGAATAACAGTTGAGAGCAGGGAATATCCCTCTAGGTTATGTTTATCTTAAAATTTAAACTAGACATAGAAACTTACAGAAGATGATTTATTTTTAGGCAGTTAAAAGGGAGTCCAAATTCTGCTGTATCCAGGATGTCATTATTGATTGCTCATTGCTATTATTTAAACAATTGTCTTGTAAATGTCAGGATGGGAAACCTTTGGAGTGATGCAGAAGTTTGCCAAAGAGTTATCAGAGAAAATAATTTTAAAAAATGTAAGACTGAAATGCTTAATTGATTTTGCTTGATTAATGGCAAACACTTCAGAAAGATTCAAAGTGATTTTAGAAGCTATCTTTACAGGACATACATGATCCATTTTGAAGTTCCTCAGCAGATACATTGATTTCATAAAACTAGCATGATTTTGTAGCAAAAAGAAAGTATTTCTTGCAAATAACCTATTACTATTTTTGCTATTTTTTAATTGCAGTCATAATTTTATTCAGTATTCAATACTGACAGCTGTGAGGTTCCAGAAATACAGGACAGCTTTAAGTTAAAATATAAGATTTTAGACAAAGGCACCTAATTTCTCTTGAACTCTGTTTTTTATTAACTAGTATTAGTTCATATTTTCAGTCAGCCAGAATCTAAGACCTTTTATCTTAAATATAAGTAAAATGGGCCTAGGATCTGAAATTTAAAAATGTCATGTTGAGGGACTCATGATTACCCTTGAAAGTTGAATGGAAGATCAAAACTGCAGTACTAAGATGTGTATTTACTTTGCAATGAACAGAAATACCCAAACAAACCAAAACTGTTTTGCAGTTTTATGTAACACCTTATGATAAAAACAAAACAAAAAAATCCCCATGCGCATGTAACTCTGAAGAATCAAAGTGCTTTAAAATTAATTGCATAAAAATATGAGTATCTCTGTAGCAATTATTACCAAGTTCACTGACATTGCACACATGGCACAGAAGAGGGCAAAAAAATTATTTTCCTTCCCATGGAAACCTAGAACTAGTAAGACTTGTCCAACATTTCATATTAATTGCATGTTTGTGAGAAAATCAAGAAAATCTACAAGAGTTACATGGCTAAAAGTCATGCTTCTAAATAATTAATATTAATGCATGATTAAATAATCTATCATTCAATTTTAAATTCAGTAAAGAAAAGTCTGATGAAGCTGTATATGACAGGCTTGTAAAAGTCAAATAGTTTCCCATAGGACTGGTGTACTCTCTCAATTTTTTTTTTTTGTTTGCTTTCCCAGTGCAACAGTTGCAACAGGAATGTGAGGGAAAAAGTGTCAATTGAAGACAAATTATGTAACAAAGAAATGTTTTCACATGCTATAAAATCAGTGACTGACAACTGAAAAGTAGTCACAAGTTGCATGGTACATAACCAGAATCACAGTCTCTTCCACCAGTCTTCCTTGGCTGGAACAGGGAATAATATAATAACTCGCAATAATAAAAGTAATTTTTATATCTTAACTGTTTTACATCTGTGCTCAGCCACACTTTTTAAAGTATTCAATACTACAGTGTTCAGATCCTGCTACTATAGATTTAATAGAGAAAAGAATGGGGGGAAAAGGCTTATTCATTGCAGAAGGATGTACTTTTTTCACTTAGAATTTGTCATGTGTATTTGCCAGTAATTTTAGTAATGAATTTGGGAATGCAAGGTCTGTTCAGAATGTATTTTACCTTAAAAAGAACACTAAGCACTTGTTCTTCAATCAATGTTTAAAGAAAAATATCCAAAATGTATTGTTTTATAATAATGAAAATATAAACTGTATCACTAAATTACATGAACTGGTAAATGAGACAGAAAAGAAAATACACAGCAAAGTGTGAAAGTCTGCTGTTGACACTGTTACCCACATAATTAGGACTAAAATTGACTGCAGAGAAGTGCAGAAAGACTGTACAAATCCACATGATTATCATAGAACCAAAAGTGAATGAGGATAAATTTAAAATGTAAGTTTAAAAAAAAAAATCAATCCCAGCTTCACAAATAAAATAATCTATGCTGAGTTACTCATTAAAAATTTAAGACCAAGTTCATGAGTTTTTAATAGAAAACTTCCCAGGAAAAAGTTTTCTTTTTAACAATAATTCACAATTCTACTCAAATATCAAGAAATACAATGATGTTATAGGAGAGGGAAAAAAGAAAAAAAAAACAAGAATAATATGATTCCTTGGAAATCCTTGGAATGGGAATTGTGGATTTCGTAAAACTATGCTGTTCAGTTGTGGTCCCTATCTTAAAAGAATGTAGTATAACAAGAGAGAAAAATGAAAAAGATTATCAAATTATATAAAACTTTATACAGAAAGAATTAGTTTAGACAGATATTCACACTATGTAATAAATGTATGGCCTTTAGGGGATAGAAAATGACAGATTACGTAGTCTTTCAGGAATGAAGGTTTATGAAATGAGGCTTTTAAGGACCATACTCCAAAAATATAAAAGTAGATGCTACATGGAGTTGACTTTAAAAAAAAAGTAAAAAAATTGCTATAGATACATAAAATTTACAATAGAGGAAATAGCAGAGACTTACACTGATGGTAACAAGGTACCTAGATACCACGTCTAGTAACTGAGAACATCTTAAGGATGAGATAATAATAGAAAAAATTAATATAGGCCAAATATTTATGTATTCCCTCCTTACACATTTGTTTACAGGTAGTTTTAGACACAGAACATTGAGCTCTTGGAACTTTGAGGTGTTGTCAGAAGTAAAAACTACAAGAATTTTTTTTTTTCATGTTGAAAAAAATAGCATCTGCTGAACTCTAAACATACTTACAATTATTACCTTCTTTGACTATATGCCCAAGGCCAGCTTTGGAAAAAATATATTCTGCTTTGGGTCTACTTAGTTCAGAAGTTATATGAAAAAGTTGGTAATCATTGTTTTCTCCTCAGTAATTGTAATAACTTTCTTAAATTATTTGAATAGAAAATGAAATCAGATAAAAAACCACAAGGTATTAATAAGAAATGTCAGGAAAACAGGTGTCTGCTGTAAAACCTTAAATTGACTCTAAATTTTACTGTATCAAAGCATTTTTATTCATTAGCTCTGCAAAAATTCTCAGACATCAAGAACGATGATGTTCTGCAAAGTCTTAACTTACTACATGTGAGAAATTACTGATTTCTCAGCCTAGTTTTTGTTTTATGTTATCAAGTACCAGATTTTCTGGTCTTAAGCCAAGATACAACAGAAATACATTGATGCAGTCAATATATTTCCACAGAGCATTTTAACTTTGTAGAATGAGTTGTTAATCATTATAAATAGCCAGGAATTTTTGTCCTGACCTTTCTCAAGCTATTACCTACGTGGTTGGATAAATACTTTGCAATACATAATTAAATTGTTGTAAGATACTATAGACTAACATGATCAATTGAAAGTCACATAAATACTGAAAATAAATATAAAATTAATATTTGCCCAGTCTCATTTCTTTCTTAACTTTTTGCACAGTACTTTGGTCAGAATATGAAAAGCCTTTATGCTATTAAAAATAGACCCTCATAGACATACCTAACATTTCTTAATATTTGCTAACTAAGATAAGAGGTTTTGTGGTTCTCTGCTATAGAAACTTATTCCAGGCCATTTTTGTAAAAGTACAGACTTCCATCATTTATACTTGGATCTAGTCACTTTGAAAAAATAAGGCTTGATGTTTTTAATTCAATAATATATAAAAGGTAATAAAACCAAAACAAACCAATCTAGAGTAAAATCAAAAGTTTCTCAATAGGAGAAAGTGGATTAGATGAAAAATTGGTTGCCACTGGAATTATGTATCTTTTAATAGATGGCACCCAGCCTAAAAAGTCAGCTTACACTTTCATCATGGTGCCATAGTTGGATTACATTGAATACTTCATAGTCATAATTTTATATAACATACACAGTGTAATATACACTTCTAACATGGAAGCAATTTGAACTGTTCAAGGAAAAATTTCTGAAGAAAGAATACTCGAGAAAAAGTTAACATCAGGCACTTAGCCCTATTCATTTACTATATTTTTCAACAGATAATATTCAGCCACTTTTAGTGACTCTACATATATCACAATGGCCTTGAAAACATATGGTATCCTTTACTATAAAAATTATTAACACTGTCAAGGACACAGTAATATATTTAAAAGTCTAACAGGCCCTACACAAAACATACTAGGCCTCTTTTTTATTTCCTTTAGAACAAAACAAAAAAAAAGCCCAAAAGAAGCTATCAAAAACACACATCCCTTAATAATCATGCTAACTTTAAATGTATCTATATTGACAGAAGAGATTTTAATTTCATTAATGTCTTTAATTATAGATTAGATAATTACCCAATGTAATTCAAGTGTACAACTTCATGAGCTATTCTATCAGCTACAAACTCTCTCCCCACAAATTTTCCCAAACAAGACTTTTCCATGCATCCCATAACTGAAAAACAAATAGAACTAATTCTTTTCATAGGAATGTCTGATGAGTCATGGTTAGGAAACTGTAGCTAAACCTCCTCTTTTTAAAATATTGTCTTGTATGTGATATATAGTACACATGAGGGAAACAAATTGACTCTAAGGAAATTTAAAGTATAAAAGATCATAGATATTGTAGCTTGGGTTGGGAAATAATACTACATGCAAAGAAAGTGCTATGGTGCAAATGGAGGCTCTGGTTGATGCATAAGGTGGAGTAGAAGTCTTTTAAGAATGACTGTAAAACAAACAAAAAATATGATAATATTAATTTATAATTAGAATATTAATATTGCAATTAGAACAATACCTGTGTTACTGAGGCACAAGCACTGATGATATTTTTAGAAATGTTCCACTGTGTGTAATCAGGGAAAATTATTTTCTTCATACTTGTTTGCAAATCACAGCCACTTTTTTTCTTTTGCAGAGACTTACAGGTGTTCCCCAGAAAGAACCACATTTTCAGCATAATGGTTCCTGTCACAGTCTATTACTCTCACCATGACATGTCTGGTAGTTCCATTTGATGCACCTCCACCAATCACTCCTCTCTGGCAGGAAAAGGATACAGCATTAAGCTGTTACTGAGATGGTTGTACTTAACAGGACTCCTTCACTTTTCCCTGGAATGCATGTACACACTCACAGACACAATGTGGCATGCATGTACACACTCACACACACTGTGGGATACCTGTACACACTCATACACACTGTGGGATACATGTACACACTCACCCTGTGGGATGCATGTGCACACTCACACACTCTGTGGGATACCTGTACACACTCACACACACTGTGGGACACATACACACTCACACACGCTCTGTGGGATACATGTACACCCTGTGGGATACCTGTACACAGTCACACACTCTGTGGGATGCATGTACACAGTCACACACCCTGTGGGATACATGTACACACTCACACATGCTCTGTGGGATACATGTACACCCTGTGGGATACATGTACACACTCACACACTCTGTGGGACACATGCACACACTCACACACACTGTGGGATACATGCACACATGAACACACACTGTGGGATACCTGTACACACTCACACACACTGTGGGATACATGTACACACTCACACACTGTGGGATACCTGTACACACTCACACACTCTGTGGGATGCATGTACACACTCACATACATTGTGAGATACGTGTGCACACTGTGGGACACATGCACACTCATACACACTGTGGGATACATGTACACCCTGTGGGATACATGTACACACTCACACACTCTGTGGGACACATGCACACACTCACACACACTGTGGGATACATGCACACATGAACACACCCTGTGGGATACCTGTACACACTCACACACACTGTGGGATACATGTACACACTCACCCTGTGGGATGTATGTGCACACTCACACACTCTGTGGGATACCTGTACACACTCACACACTGTGGGATACCTGTACACACTCACACACTCTGTGGGACACATGCACACACTCACACACTCTGTGGGATACCTGTACACACTCACACACTGTGGGATACCTGTACACACTCACACACTCTGTGGGACACATGTACTCACTCACACGGTGGGATACGTGTGAACAGTCACGCTCTCCCCACCTGGCTCAGCACAGCTGAAAGAGAGATTCTAGGAGCATATAATGCCAGTTCCTTGATAACATTTTACCTGATCTTCATAGCTTTTATCCCATGAGTCAGTGCTTGGAAGATGGAGAATGAAAATCAAAGGTCTGAATCACACAGTTCAGAATCATTAAAATAAAACTTTCTAAAGCCTGGTATGCATTCCTATTTTTTTTTTCACTCTGTGTTAATGCATTATATAACATGAGCCATTATCTGACTGGCACAAAATTTCTTTATTTGGGTTTCCATTAGCAGAAGATGATGATTGAACAATATTGGTCTGGCTCTTCCTCTGTCTCAGTGAATATGTTAAGTCATTTTCATTAAAGATTTTCTTTATATCTTTTTGCAAAGAGGCATGTTCTGAACCGTATTCATTGAAATCTTTTTCATAAATAAGATTACGATAATACCTTTTTCTTTTTTTCCCAAAAAACCCCTACACTTAAGAGTTGAAGTGCTCATGAAATATAATTACTTCATATTTTACAGAGAAACTAGAATGCAATATGGCAGTTAGATGAAATAAAATGAAATATAGAAACATTTTTGCATTCCTAATATTCAAATCTATTCTGTGCAAAGCAATAGTCTTTCCTTTTCATTTCTTAATATTGCATAGTATTAGATGAAAGCATTTTATTGCTGCTCCTCTTTTTTTCTTGCAAACTTCTTTCCAAGAAAGTCTAAAATTTAACAATGGATGAGCATTCAGTTTTTAATAAAAGAGAAGTCAGAGTAAGTTATGAGAGATATAGTATATATATTTGTTTAAAACAACACTGATTTCCTGGTTTGTATGATAACATAAATTTTTATTTGAAACCAACAGCCATTTACATGCAAAACTCTACTTGCCACAGAGAAACATTTTGCTGGTTTTCACAGGCAAATACATTTTTGCTACATAAATATGTTTAGTCTGAAATTCTGAATAGGTATCTCAGCCTTCATTTTTAAACAAGAGGAAAATGTGGATCCTTGGCAGCTGTAGTTCATGCAAGAGGGACAAACAAAAACTAATTTACCTGAATTTTAATCTATTGAAAACCCATTTCAGTACATAGACTTTTCTCTTGTGAGACCTCTCACTTTATAACTGTTTCAAACTAAATCAGACACCTAAGGTTTTAATTAACTCAGAACATTATATAACAAAGTACTTCAGAAGAAACCAGACGTTATTTTATGAATTAATAAAGCTTAATTATCTATAAATGTGTGTTCTACATCTCCACAGTCCCTTACATTTCCAAGATCAACTGGTTTTCTGACTCCCTTCAGACTGTTCTTTCTCCACTAGCCATTCCTCTACATAAGAATTCCTTGACTGCAGGCCCTGGCTTCATTACATTCGTCTGTCATACTGGGGTTTTGAGTTCATTCTGGAAGGTACAAGAGTGGGGAGAAAAGTTTGAAAATCAGTATTACTGCGATTTCATAAGTATTTTTAGAAAACTGAGGTAAAATGCGACTCAAGTACACCAAAACCCCCCAAAAATTACAAAATATACCTATGAAAGCAGAATGGTAAGTGTTGTACCACTAATTTTCATTAAGTGTATGAATCATTGCATATGTGTTAAAAAAACCTTTATTGGGAGGGATGCTAATGTGGGCATCTGAAATATTCACACATCATTTTTAGTGTCTGATTCTCACATAATCTATATAAATTAGGATTTTAAATAGCAAAAAACTAAACATGCTTAGTTTATAACTATGGTAATTTATCTAGGTTTGCAAAGTAAATGACTGAATAACTTCAGGTAATAGGACTCATTCTTGTTAATGGACACTAAATCAGATTTTAATTATGATACTTAAAATGTCAATATCATTAACCTTGTTAATTCTTTCACTGTCAAAGGAGGGGTAAAAGCCAGTATGTATCATACTAAGAATAACAAAAGCTACTCTTGCAGACTGCTCTTTAGGGACAGATTTTATAGTAGATGGTAGGGCTGAAGAAGCAGGTACCACATTTTAATCACCCATCCTTAATTTTCAAACAGTCTTAAAATATTACTATTGAATTTAAAGTTAAAATAAATTTGTATCCAGAATTCTAATTAGAAATCTTACTAATTGACTTGTTTATTAAGGGGACAAGTAGACTCATTCAAGGAAAATTGTGTTAGTCCCAAAGACAGCAAAGTAATCCCGCTGTAAGCAACGATCAGGTTCATGACCACCTGAGGAACCTGAACATACATAAGTCTATGATGAGATGCCTCTCAGAGTCCTGATGAAATTGGTTGATGTAGCTGCCAAGCCACTCTCCATGATATTTGAAAAGTCATGGCAGTCAGGTAGAGTCCCAGGGGACTGGAAAAAGGGAAGATTTGCACCCATCTTTAAAAAGAGTAGAAAGGAGAACCCTGGGAAGCCAGCAGCACCACCACTGTGCCTGGGAAGATCATGGAACAGATCCTCTGAGGAGCTTTGCTATGACACATGGAGAACAGAGAGGTGATTCAGGACAGCCAGCGTGTCTTCATCCAGGGCAAGTCTTGCCTGACCCAACCCAGTGGCCATCTGTGAAGGAGTTGACTACCTCAGTGGACAAGGAACAGTTTACAGATGTCATTTACCTGGACTTCTGTAAAGTCAATAATATCCTTCTCTCTAAATTGGCAAGAAATGGGGTTGATGGGTGGATAAGCTTTGTTTGGTGGATAAGGAATTTGTAGGACAGTCACATCCAGAGGGTAGTCGTCAATGGCTCAGAGTCCCAGCTGACACCAGTGACAACACAGGGGCCCATACTGGGACCAGTGTAATTTAATAGCCTAATCAATGACAAACCAATGGCATCAGGTGCACCCTCAGCAAATTGGCAGATGACACCAAGCTGAGTGGTGCAGTTAACCCACCTGAAGGACAAGATGGCATCCACAGGGAGCTGAACAAGCTCATGTTCACTGAGAACATGGGAATCTCATGAAGTTTAGCAAGACTAAGTGTGAGGTGATTAACATGGCTTGGGGCAACCTCCTAGTATCAATCCAGACTGGGAGATGAGCAGCTGGAGACCAGTTCTACTGAGAAGGACTTTGGGGTGCTGGTGGGTGAGAGGCTCGACATGACCCAGCCATGGGTACTCCCTTAGCCCAGAAAGCCAAACAAGTCCTGGGCTGCATCCAAAGCAGCGTGGGCAGCAGGGCCAGGGAGGGGACTCTGCCCCTCTGTTCTGCTCTGGTGAGACCCCACTGCAGTGCTGCATCCAGCTCTGGGGTCCCAGCACAGGAAGGCATCAACCTGTCAGAGCAAGTCCTGAAGAGGGACACCAAGATGGTAAGAGGGATGGAGAACCTCTCCTACAATGAAAGGCTGAAAGAACTGGGATTGTTATGTCTGGAAAAGAGAAGACTTTGGGGTTACCTAATTGCAGCCCTACAGTACCTGAAGAGAGCCTACAAGAAAGCTGGAAATGGACTTCTAACACAGGCATGTAGTGACAGGACAAGGCTTGAGAGTACAGTTGCAAAGACTGATCTTCTGAAATGAGAGTGGAGAAAGCAGAGTTGTCTTTTTCTTTGGATCTTGATCAGTGGACCTAGTCAAGACACAATGGAGGCAGAATAAAACCAGAAAATGCTTGAAAGACTATAAAAGATGGAATGTGAGGAACGCTAGCCTCTCCATGAACTGTGAGGCTCCCAGTCAATCTCAAAATTCAAATCTGAAAGCCCTAAATCTCAAGTAAAGTACTTTTTTTGACATTTGTCTGGGAGAAGCATGTCATGCTCTGGGTCAACAACAGTACAAGATCAGCTATAGTGGTAATGCTGCAGTGCTAGCCTTGAAAAAGTACTCCACAATTTTCTATGGCATTGACACTTTATGTACTGTTGGAGCTACAAGTAAAAGTTACTTTCCAGTTTTGGAAAGTAACTGAGCCTAGAAAGAGACACCTTTCGTTCTGTGAAGAATAAAGAACGACAATGCACAGTTTTACAAGGGAAAGGCGGTATTATTCTCCGTTCCTAATTTTCAGGGGAAAAAAATTTAAAGTATTACAAAGTTGCTCACACTCATAGAATACATATCTAACACCTCTATTCTCTGTGCCAACTCCTTATCACCAGGTATTCCAATAGGAAGTAAAGAAAATAAATAACCTCTCAGGATTCTCAAATCTACTATTATTAAATATAGGTTTAAAAACAATCAATCAGATGAAGAAAAACCCCACACCACCCAGGTGATTACAGGTATACTGCCACAATGCATTTTTTTTTTATTTATTTATATATATGGGATTAATTTTGAGATCAGATTTATTGTAGTCACAGCTATACATATAACTGTTCTTAAGAGATCTGCAAAAAAACCTGTTTTCATTCATTACTGCAAGTGACTTGACTCTGTAACTGTGCAGAACTGTCCGTGAACAACATTTAATGTTGAGAAGAATCAGTATCTACCTATCTATCTAGATAGGTCTATCAACATATCTGTCTCAGCAAAAAATACTTCATGGATGAATTCCAGAATTACTAGAAATATCATGATCAAAATATATTGTGTAAACTTCTTATTCTGACTAGATCCAGGATATATCTTGGAGTCCCACTAAACCAAAATCAATTCACTTTCCAGAAAAAATAACCAAAAAACCCCCCACAAAAAGCCTAGTAGTGTGTAGGTCAGATGTCAATTCTATGAATTTCAAAAGAAATAGGCATGACAGTTGAACATTAGTATGTACAACATTAAAACAAACACAATTACAGAAAGACAATCTTATCAGATTCCTCAAAGTCTTAGAGGAAATACTACATCCACATATAGTTTAGATTATCATTGAGTAAAATTATGCATAAACATGCACAGGACATATATTTGTGAGTTTGCATTTTGTAATGCTTGCTTCTCTCTATTGGTCTACACTTGGACTAGGTCTGTCCAAAAAACAAAACAAATCTGAGTGCACAGAAAAAGAGATAATATCTGTTCATTCTTCACTAGCTGTGGGTCATGATGGAGAGCCAGAGTATCAAGCTAATGTCAAATCTGCTAAAAAAAAAAAATCTATATCTGAGTTATTCACAATACCTGAACTAACGGTTCATCACACTTTAAGAATCCTGCCTTCTTCCTCATCCAGTAATAAAATTAGTAGGAGGCTTTTAAAGCTATAGGTAGCACTGCATGCACTGTTTGTTAAAATGGTACAATAATTAAGGCTTTCATTCGTTATTACTCTTTGAGGAGTCATTCAAGTGTTACAAGAATTTTTTAGTCAAAGTGTTTAAAAGTCACAAATTGTGCAATATGCTTCTGGACATTTTATCTAAAAAATCACCATTCTCAGCAATCCAACCAGCATCACACTAATGATCCCCACAGCTTACAAATGAAGCGGCTATGCCAACAGAAACTTTTGAGTGAATGTGGTGTTCTTTTGTAGGAATGCAGAGTAATTAATCTTAGAAATCCAAAAATTTAAATTAAACCAAGCCTTTGGTTAGAATTCTTTGACTTAATTGAATACTACTTTGTTATTAAAGAGAAATAGCCCAGCTATCAAGAAAACAAAGTGGAGAGAATTAACTAAAGAAAAGAAAAAGACCTTCAGTTATTTTCCATTTACAATAAAAAAAAAATTCTATTTACAAAATGAGAATAATAAAATTTCAAGGCAATATTCTCTGCTACTTAATGAAAAAAAAATTCTTCCACATTCTCCTTTATTTTTGAGACTGTTCCCAGCACTGAAACATGGGATCACCAGAACCCAACTACTTGAACACAGGAAGTCATGTGAGGAGACAAAGGTTACTAGAAATCCTTGCTGTGTATTCTTGGAGAAAAATATACCCAACTGAAATCTTATAGATCCTGAAATAACTATACCAAACAGGTCCTTCATTGAGGAAAGAAGAAAAATATTAGGAGAATAAAATAAACAAAAAAATTACAACAAATTCCAGGTGGCTGTCCTTTACCTGAAATTGTTTACTAAATTTCTAAAAAGAAATAACTGACCTAAATTTAGTAAATATAATGCCACAAAAAGCATCCTCATTAAATAATTTTAGCATGATCGCTGTATAGATAAGATTGAATTGACAAATGATGAATTTTATTTGCTTCCTTTTCAACATACATATGTGCATTAATTCTTACTTTTATTTAATCAAAAGCCATTAAAGGTGTGAAGCAAAAGAATACTTTGTATTTTGGAAAAACTGAAACAAAACATTGAAACATGGTCCAAGAATATTGACTTCTATTGACTTCAGTGATTTGGAGAGTGACTACCTAATGTCTTGCTTGTTTTGCAACCAATGTGCATAGAAAATGGAAATTAATGTAAAAAACCAGGAATGCACCCCTACCAAAATGTAAAATGCTTATATGAAGAGACACTGATTTTTTTCCCCTTTGGAAAGAGATTAATTAAAAAAAAGCCTGATAAATTAAGTAGCAATTGGTGTATAGATGAAAGATAAGAACCTTCTCTTCTCAAGGTCTCTCAACTCAATGAAAAAAAGACATTTAGGTTCAACTCATGAGAAATTTACTTATTGGATGGCTTGAATTTTTTCACTTTTTCATATGTATGCATATATTTGCTTTGCCTTAATTACTATAACAAAGTGTTCGTACACAAGAGTATTATGCACTTTCATATCCTAAAAAGATACAATCTCTTCTGTAATTGTGTATATAGTAAAATCTTTCCAGAAAGCCTTAATAAAATCTACAATTAAAAAAATTAGGGGTTTTTTTTCTGAATATTTTTGTTATAACACTGAAATTCCAAATATGCTCTATATTAAGTTATGACTGACATCAAATGCTAAATTATTCACTCAAAATATTTTAATATGTACCATCAGTTCTAATTTACATTTTTCATTTACCTGGATGATTCACTTAATTGTGATTACAATCAACAGAAAGCTACCTGAATTATTCTCTTTTTACAGTAGTTTTTTAGCTCTGTCTGGATCATTCTTTATACAGATGACATAAAGGTAGAATGTCCAATGGCATCAAGATTGAAAAAAAGAACGTTCCTATTTTGGGAATAAAAACCATGATGTATGAAGTTATTTAGCAAAATGTCCATATGCAATTCAGCCCTTAAAATTTGATTATCTGGTCTACTGGAATTTATTCAAGTGCAGCCTAATGCTGTTACTAATCTATGTAATTTTGATTCAATTTACTTTGTTTATTTTAAGTTTGGTAATATACTGTCCTAATTTTATCTTTGCATTCTCAACTAGTTTTTTCCTAGTTTTTATGTCACTAGTCAGACCCATCTTGAAAATTTTCAAGTGGTTGTATAGTTTGGTCTTTTCTGTATCTACACCCACTTTCAGAAGGTCTTAACTTTAGTTACTCATTATAAATAAAAAAAAGAAATAAATCAAAATAATGAAAATATGAAAACAATTCACATACAATATAATGCCAGCATACACAAGAAAACAACTTTGAAGAATCTTAATGGTAAACAATAAAGTCAGAAAACTAAGTGAGAGAAAACAGATGTCATTGCAAAAAAAAAGACGCCCATTTTGCTCCATTGCATGAGGAAAAAAGAGTGAAAGGAGGTAGCAGAAGAAAAAGTGGAGACACAAGTGAGATGCTGCAATTTTCCCACACCAGATTTTCAGAACATTTAATTCCCCTTAATCTGATCCATGCCATAATCTTTGGTTGCTGTTAAAAGTGATGCTAGTACCTATAATGTGTCAATCTTTGGGTTTGTCTAATCTACAACTTCACGGTCACAGCTGTTCTCAGGAACTGTCAGTGTAGTAATAAGTGGTCCAAACTAATAACAACATATCCTAATATTCAACCTTGTGATTTTTCTGCCCCCAAGTAAGTTTAATTCTAGTGATACATTCTTACAGCAGTTGATTGGCTGTCTTATACTCCAATGAGGAAGCAAGCACTAGACACTACTTCTGTAATAAGCCAGAGAACTTGCAGCCTTATGTAAGTTAAGTGTCTCATTCATAATAATTTATTTAAATACAAATATGTCTGTGAAATCATGATTTGTGGTACACATTACAACTATTGACTGTGGAGCCTTTCAATTTAATCAAGGATTATTTGTCTTCCAGCTCTTCTTAACACCATGTCCAAAATTCAAGAAGTCTTTTCAATCAAAAGGAGAATGGAACTAATCTAAGCCCTCACAGTATTTCTGCTGCATCTCATTACTTCAGATACAGCACCAGTGTTCAGGCTCTCTGGCAAAGGGGCAAGAAATTACATGTTCTTCAGTGCCTTTTGTGTCTCCACAGAAGACAGCTCACTCCGATGCTGCAGCACCCACCTGGAGCCACCCTATATTGCTAACAACTTTACACAGTGACATCCTTCTTTCTATGTGCTTCCTCTGTTAAGACTGACCAGCAGCCACAATATTCCCTCTTGCTGGGTATGATCCATAGATAATCTGAGGGAAGTCAAAGTATAAGAATGGAAGTTTCCATAGTTGCTTGTAACCCAAACTGCCTGCTATAGACAGGGATTTGTTGCTTCTGCTACACTTCTGCACCCTCCTAACCAGGAGTTACAGGCCCACTCACACTATTCCTGTGCCAGTGGGAATAACAATGAGCACAAATCCCCTTACTAAATTCTAGTCTGCATTACAGCTTAAGAGTGGGAGAGAGAATGGAAACAAAGCTGTTAAATATGTGTGGTTTGCAAACAAGCAGGCTGCTGGAAGAGGACAGTCTCTGCTAAGACAGCTGTTTACTATTTAAAATGTAGAAAACAAAAGAATATATAATGAAAAATTCTTTCAGAAAAGACTTTGTTATTAGACAGTTCAAACTCTGCCACCATACATAATTTCTTCTATTAATTTGTAGCCAAATCACTTGCTAATATAGTTAAGTTATGCAAAGCTCTTGAAAAGCAGCGCTACTAGCGACTTCAAAAGCTAAATCATGAAATTTCTTGTGTAGTGATGATGAAAACATAACCATTTTCCACTGAGAAATTGAAGTAATGCAAACATGACAATCAATTCCCTTTCTTATACAGTTCCAGTATTATGGAATCAGAGAATGGTTTAGGTTGGAAGGAACCTCTGGAGGTCATCTGATCCAACTCTCTTCTCAATTTGACACACTTGGAGAAGATTGCTTAGCATTGTGTCCAGTCAGTTTTTGGTTGTTTCCAAGGATGGAGAATCTACAATGTCTCTGGTCAACATTTGCCAGTACTTGGTCACCTTCACAATAAATAAGCTTTTCCTCGTGTTCAGATAGAATCCCCAGTGAATAGAAAAATAATGATATGGTAATATATTTTCATAGATTAATTTGAATTATTTGCTATAAAAGAAAAAAGAAAAAGACACTGGAAGTTAAACAATTTGCAAATTACCTATCATTAAGGAATTTCCCCCAGGAGATATAAGCATGATGGCCAGAGGAGATGATAATCTACACTTATGTTATTCACTAAAGCTTCCCTTGTGTGTATTCAACAATAATGAAATCTAATTAACTATACACAATCCAAGGTTTACTTAAGGTTTAAAAGAAATAATATTCTCTTGAGTAAGATTTATTCCTGTTGAAATTTCCAAATCAAGCTCAGACTACCACAACATATCCAAACATTGAACAGTAAGAGTTCATAACTAAAATAACTTGCAAGAACTCATTTGACACATAAGCAGCTAAAGACTTATCACAAAGAGTAGCACTAAGTAAAATTCTGGAGAGCAAGGGCTGTTATCAAGCTTTTCCTATGTGTCTAATAGAATCGTGCAGAATGTAGAACACACTGTCCCAGGATGGATCTTGTCTTCTCTTCCACATTTGTTATATAGCCACAGTTGCTATTTAGGTTTCCTGCCAGCTTAAATTGAATACTAAAAATAATTCTTGGTTATTAAAGGCCTCTCTTCCAATGTCTTAGCTAGACATATGCAACAGAAAAAGGTTTGCTTACTGATCAGAAACACTATTAAGTCACTTTTTTTTCTAATTCTAGAAGTAAGACATAACTTTTGAGAAGATTGCTTTTACATTTAAAACAATGTAGATATGTAGATAAGGCTCTTGGAATATGATCTAAGTTTATCACTCCCATTTGCAAAGGAAGAAAAAATGTTGGTCTTCTACTGTAGCTGTTACAGTCATGGTGTATTTCTTCAGCACAAAACAAAGCACTGCAAAATAATGATGTG
Source organism: Agelaius tricolor (assembly GCF_023055355.1). NCBI lineage: Eukaryota > Metazoa > Chordata > Aves > Passeriformes > Icteridae > Agelaius > Agelaius tricolor. The sequence goes on along the minus strand of NW_027269262.1, from coordinate 19,367,351 downwards.
TACCTCATGTATGCTCAGCAGAACTGTAAGATGAAGAGTGGTGAAGGTGAGATAAAATATAGTTACCTTGTGAACAGTGAGAGCAGGTAGTTTTACAGGCTGAAATATTTAATCCACTAAGAGCAGTCCCTCCATTAACTGCACCAAAGAAGGCTTTACTAAGGCTCATAATGCAAATAAACACTTTGAAATGGGTGTTACCTGTTAAAGAGTGAATATATCTCCAAAAGAATTGCTATCCACTAAAATATTCACACTGGTAAAATGCCATTAGCCTACACTTAATATCTGTATGCCTGTATTTTACAGGATAATTTACATATTTCAAGGACACTCATTCCATAGCCAATAACACTGATTAGGAGAAATTAACTTATTTGAAACTGTGTTACAAAAGAAATCCCAACTCATTAATTACATCAAGAATGACCTTGGTATTAAAGATTTATTCACTATCCTCTGTGACATTCAGATAAAGTTGACTGCACTATACATCAAGCACTGTGATACTCTGAAGTGCAGAGTCATAAATCTGTACCTGTTTATGTATTTACTGACTCATATGCTAGAAAACCCAAGTGCTTATTACTTCCAACACTGCTATGCATAAACAGACTCTGAGGAGAATGCATTTATGGTGGACTGCAGCTAGTCAGCAAGAAGTCACAAAGGAGAAACAAAACGTTGCCAGAAATCATCCTGACTGCTCTACAGGACACAAAAGTAATTTTCTTGTGGACAAAACAGCATTTTATGCAGACCATATATTCCCTATAAATTCTTTCACAGGCAAAAAGTAGTGTTTTATATGCAAGATTTGAAAGTCATTCTGCAGAAAAAAACCCAAGAAACAAAAAACAAAACACTGAATTATGTTCTAACAACATAGTGGTAAAGGTTGTTGTTAAATCTGTATTAAAATGTTTTCAGTCCCCCCTGAATTCTTCAAAAACAGAGGCAAAAAAAAAGTCAAGAAAATCAAGACAAGAACAAAGCATAGCAGTGGTAAGACAGTTAAGGTAACAGCAAAGGTAGAAGAAGACTATTACCTTACATAGACTGGGCAGATAGTATGAAGTTCTGAAAAGGCAACATATTCAACAGACAAGTAACCTAAAACAAATAATGTTGAAAGCTATGACACACATCTGCATATATGAGTTGTTTGTTATTTCTCAGCAACCTACAATAAGGAGCCAAGAGGCAGAAAAAGATTATAATTATTACACTAGTCCCAAAAATCCATCTTTTCTGACATAATTTGTTAATGAATATGAATGAAGGTCATTGGGCTCCCTTTATGATTCTCCTTAGGATACAAAACAAAAGAAAATCTCCCAACACAACTTTTTTTCTGAAGAGCTAAAACTTGACCAGTTTAGAAATGTCACCACTGCTATATGGATAAAGTATACAAGATTTTTATTTGAGTTCCACAGACATGTGGAGATATCTTCCACACAGCAGAACTCCATCAAGCAGTAGCTGCACGGTTTTTGACATTAGACTTATTATTAATTTGTAAAACTGTCTATCTGTAAAAGATTCACAATCAGGCATAGTTTATAAATCTCAGAGCTATTAACTCACACGAACTACATGTGTATTCCCAGAGATGTTGGTTAATTTTCTTAAAGAAAGCAGGGCAAAAATTTGCCTAAGTTTCTGCCAGTTTAATGTTGGAAACAAGGCTGTAGGAAGCAGGAGAGTCTTATTTTGGAATTGAAGAAACATCTGAGATAGAAAAAAGATCTTCCAGGATGCACTTCTATTTGTTTCAGCATTACATCACATAATTTCCACAAAAGAATGATTTGATCTTCACTGTAAACAACCAGGTTTTGTGTCCCTCATTATTCTAAAAGCTTAATCAAAGTAAGGACACAGAGAAGAGAAGTAAATGAATGAAATAAAATCATGGCCATCTAACAAATGTGTTCAATTTAAAAGTGCCAAAATATATATCTAAAGAATGAAAATTTACGGCAGAGTTGGACCAATCTCCAACTCTTCATATGCATGCAAAAATGTGCATATATGTGTATGTACACATATATGCATAAATGTACACAGACACAGACACAAATATATGTCATAGTGATATGGAGGCATGTTTTTCTATTATCCAAAACACCTGAAATGCAGAAAACAACCTGGTTCCATATCCTCTTTCTCAAAAGCAACTCATGCAGTTTTCTGAATATGCTCTGCTACCGTTCATGTTCAGAAAAAAAAAAAACAAAAACAAAAACAAAACCTTCTGTTACATAACTCTGTACATTTACCTATTCAGGTATGAATATTTTAGTCCTGTGTTCTACTTCTGTCATCTGCCAGAAGCTCACCTGTCTGTTCTGTTGCTACATACTTGTTGTTCCTCTGTTTCCATTTATCTTACCATTGTCATTGTTATTTTATTCCTTCCCTCCCAAGTTCTGCTCTTCTACATAGGTTGTTGAGCAAATTTAAGGAACAATGCAGTTGTTTTTAGAGATTTTCACATTTAATTCTTCATTGTTTCCAGTCAATAACCACTAACATATTTTCCTACATTCTGTCTTTTAAAGTAGTAAGTCGTCTCCCTCTCTTTCTTCTTCTTGCCCTTCCTTTTTTGCAGTCTAAAATGCAAATATCCTCCTTTATTACTTGGACTTGAGAGCTGTTACTTCTTATATTTTTAAGGCTTTTGCCCTGACTCTTCCCACTGTCAGTGGTAAATGAGATCAGTACATATTTCTCATGCCTTCAGCACTAATGCTCTGTCTATGTATATATAACACAGATTCCCTGTAAAACAGTGCCTAAACTTTAAGCTATAACCAAGCTGAGCATGATCAGAGTTACTTCTGGAGGGAGACGACTTGCTGCTATTTCCTCAAGGGCAAAGGTCTGACACCTGCAGTTCAGAATTTACTGCACTAATCTTCATATGCATAACCTCCAATGTTTTGACAGTGAAATAATAATCATTATAATAGTAAAGATAATAATAATAAATAAAGCATCCAAGAAATTGTTACAGCATGCATGCTGCCTTTTAAGACCTTGCAGCAGTTGTATGGCAAATAGAGACAACTTTCTCCACTAGCTTGTCTGAGGATTCTTTTACTGATCAGTCTTCTTCTCTGGGTGCATACTAAATAGAACACCAAGATCTGATCACCTTTGTAAGCAGAGAGATCCAAAGCTTAACATTAGAGCTTTACTTCCTTTATTAAGCTCTAGGACAAAATTATATTTTTAGCAATTGATTAGAATTATAGAATCATTTACGTTGAAAAAGACCCTTAAGATTTAGTCTAATTGTTAACATTACCAACCTAGTCTTACAGTAGCCTGCTCTTCTGCATGATATAAAATTATATTAAAAAAAACAAACCAAAACAAAACCAAACCACAGTCCTTTCTTCTTGTTGTACTTGTAAGATATAACCTTAGTAATTGTCAGGTAATTTTGTTCCTTGCCTTACAGTAAATTATATCCTCCTCCTGCTGCTGCTAAGTTGCATGATCCCTGCAGTGCGGGTGATTACTCTCTGTGTGCTATTACAATGTACGATGTAGAGAAACATTGAGAGAAATCATAGGAAATGCAAGCTCTTTTTCAATAGAGTTTATTATCAAATTTGTTAGTGTGGTTGAAAACAGACAGAAATGGGATTTAGCCACTGTGGAACAGATTGCTATAGGAAATCTGAGATGCCAACTATAACAAAATTTCCAATTTACAGTAAACACACATGAGGAGATCGAATGGGACTCTGGGACACTTCAAATAATGTGATTATTACACTCTATTGGAAGAACAATTCATTCACTGGACAACAACTTATCTCTTTCTTTACAACAGATATAAAGCAGTATTACACGTTTGCATTAGCACCTCTGAAATGATAATGCAGCAGCAAGATCAGATTATTCTCCACAAATTTTTCATTAGTCAGTAGAAGAAAAGAATTAAAATAACTTTAGGTGTTCTTTTCATAACTAGAAACATCAATCTTTCCTCTCACATGAAAACCATCTCTCTTATGCATGTGTTTTTTCCATTTAGTTGTGAAATTAGTAAATAAATATGTGCATAATATTATCTAAACACATATTTTTTGAAATGAAGACTAAGGCGAGACAAGGGATATGATGATGTTTAAGCATCTCTGAAAATGCCTAGGAGAATTTCTGTTGGCACACTACTGTAAATACTGGCATTTCAATTATCATGCTAAAATTTACATGTCCCCTGGAAAAATTCACTTAAATGGTCTAAGTTTACTTTGAATACATTTAAACATTTAGAACAGAACCATTCTGAGAAGTTTTCTTCTCTTTATTCCCCTAAAGTAGTTCTGATGTAAGTCTTGTGACAGTAGCTAGAATTTACTACAACTAGCATAACGCATCCAAGCAGCTGAAGTGGTAGATTAGATAAAGTTCAACTTCTAAGCCACATGATGATTAAAGTGAGATGGTTAAAGAAGCTGATTGAGTATGTGAGATTACTTTTATCATAGAATAAAATCATGGAATGGTTTGGGCTGAGAGAGAGCTTTAAAAGTTGTCTAGGCCAACCCTCCTACCATGGTCAGGGACATCTGCAATTAGATGAGGTTGACCTTGAATGTTTGCTCGGATGAAGAATCTACCATGTTTCTGGATAGCCTGTTCACGTCCTTCACCACCCTCATCATAAAAAAATGTCTTCCTTACATCTAGTCTGAATCTAGTATTATTTAATTTAAAACAATTAACCCTTGTTCTTTCACAACCAGCTCTGCTGAAAAGTTAATCTCTGTCTTCCTTATAAGATCCCTTTAGGTACAGAAAGGCTGCAACAAAGTCTGCCTGAAGTTTTCTCAAGGCTGAACAAACTCAGATCTCTCAGCCTATCCTCACAGCAGAGGTGCTTCATTCTCTGTGATCATTTTTGTGGCCCTCCTCTGGCCCCACTCCAACAGGTGCATATCTTCCTCTTGCTGGGGGCCCCACAGCTGGATGCAGTAGTCCATGTGGAATCTTATGAGGGCAAAGTAGACAGGAACAATCTCCTCCCTAGACCTGCTGGTCACACTTTGTTCTCTACAGCCCAGGATGCTGTTGGCTCTCTGGGCTGAGAGTGCACATGGCCAGCTCATGTTCAGCTTCTCACCCACCAACCACTCCAAGCCTGTGTCTGCAGGGCTGCTCTCAATCTGTTCATCCCCAGCCTGCATCAGCAGTGCAGTTTGCCCTGACCTGGGTGCAGCGCCTTGTACTTGGCCTTCTTGAACATTATGAGATTTCCCACTTCTCAGGCTTGTCCAGTCCCCTCTGGATAGCCCATTCTTCAGGTATCTAATATTCCCCACTCAGCTTGGGGTCATTCAGCTTGGTTTTCTACAGGCAAATAATTGTGATAGCTATTGTTTGTCATTGTATAAAACAGTAAGCATGGTATACAAATGGGGGTTTTTCCATCTATTTTTAACATTTTACTAACCTTTCATTAAAGTGTCATGTCCTAGTTTAAATGTGCTATTTTAAGAGACAGTCTAGGTTTCTGTCTGGTTTGAATTCCCCTTACCCCCCAGTTTATACTTGGCTCTCTTTTTTCCCCCCTCTGTTGAGTATTTTCTTCTGAAGTTTTCATCAGACCTTCAAGATCACTATGGCAGGTTACCGAATCTGCATCTTCTTTAAACTAAATATTTTATCACAATCTTTTCTAATCACAGCAAAAGTCAAAGAAAGAAAGCTGAAAAATTAGTAGATTGAAACTGTAATCCCTTGAGCTAAATTCTCAACATCTTCAGTGGAAAGAAGGAATGCTCTGTCATTTCCACACCTGCTTTCATCTGCTCTCTCAGGTTCTTCCTGCTGTGAACACCCTAAAGGCTATTTCTCCTCTGAGTACATAGATCTCTTTTTAAGCTGCCATTTTATACACTTAACATTCTGTGCACTTGAGTGCACTTACCATTTGCTTTTTGCTGCAGCTATAAATAATACTACGAGAATAACAGTGTCGAGGTGCCTTATCCACACATATGCAATGGGATCAGCAGGTTTTACAAAACATTTATCAACATAACATTTGGAGTTTTCACTCTGCTTTCATTTGAAAAAACAAGTGCTGCTACGAAGGGTTTGCTCTAGACAAAGTGGTATTCCATTATTCAAATTACTTTAGGCTATATTAATTGTACTAAGCATTGTTCATTTTATTAATGTTGAACACTGTTAACATCTAAACAGCAATAATTCACTGCCTAGACAAAGATTTGTGAGTAAATATAATAAAGTAAACAAGAAGATACAGCTAATTTATTGGACAAATAATATACATGGCTTGCTAAACTGCTAAAGTCCTACTTGAAGTGAAATAATTCTTTTGTAGTCCAGACCACACATTGTATAATATAATTAGATGCTAGTGATTAGTGTTTTTAGTGATGCTAAAAACAACAAAAAAAGTAACTGGCAAAATCCTTTTAAAACAAATAGTTTCTGTAGGGGAGAGGAGGATGGAACCAGTTATTGCAAGCAGAAGAAGGGAAGAAATTTGAAAATTAAGTCAGGGGTTCTGTATCCTGCCTAAAATGGAATTTCTACATATCTGAAGTCATACCCCTCCTACCCTTCAAGATGCCATGGACTTTTCTGCAAAATTCAAACAATGAGGATGTTTTTTACTATCAAAGCTTAATTAAGGTTATGGAAAACCCTATCTTGAAGAAAATAATTCATTTCTTAAGGTAGTTTAAGTTATCTAAGCTTTGGATTTTACTATATTTACTCAGATGGCAGTACCTTATGCCCAGATACCTGGCTTCTGAAGTCTCCCAATTTCTGCTGTTGTTTTAACAGACCCAAACCCCAGCTTTAATTAAATGTTTTGCTTGATGGAACATTTTCAGATCTTTCTGTAATTCAAAATAAAATCGGTCTGTGATTTGAATGGGGTTTTCAAAAAATGCCTCCCACAGATTATAATTATTTATACAATAGAGTAATCTCCTGGAAGATACCAAGCTTTTTTTGACTGTCCATATTACTACTCGAGTCTTTTGCAAGAATATAAGACTTAAAGAAGCAATGAAACTCCCATTTCCCCAAAAGATTACATTCACACCAGTATAAAGAAGAGTGAAGATGGATAATAGTATATAAGAAAGTAGCTGACACTGCCTCCTCTTCCCAAAGGAATAAATGAGCATCATATTTTCATTTTTTCTTTAGACTATAACCTATCAAACAGAGGCTTGCAGCCTTCAATATCTAATCTTTTGAATAACAATATTAAATATATTTAAGTATACATTTAAAAATTGCCACAATCCAAGTTGAAATAGCTCTGAAACACAGAACAGGTGATTAACAGAAATCAAATTGTTGAGAAATATTTATTTCTATTGTGTGTGCTAATACTAAAAATATGTTAATAATGCTTTCAATAATGCAGCTAGTCAAATAGTGTGTATCCTTGACTGCAGTAATAACCTGATATTAAATTTCAGTTAATCATCCTAGCTGTACTTACCATGTAGTTTAAAGTGTAATGGGTCTACTCATTAAAAAAAGAGAAAAAGCCCCAAACCCGAAAAGCAATATTCTGTACTCATTCAAACATAATAGACATTTTCCATCATTTTTCTTGTACTGAAGTTGTTTAAGACTACCTATTGATTATTTCACTTCACCAGGATCATAAGTAGATTTTTTATCTGTATTTATTCTGAATCATACAATCATGTGTAGCTGGTACAAAAAATGTGATTCAAGGACAAGTATCTAGAAGAGATTTCCCTGGAGTTGTTTGCTGATTTTATCAATAGACACAGTGGTATTATGAAATAAATGACAATGATAAGTGTGTCCCATAAGAAGCAACAGATGAATAAAGTTTAAGAAGAAAATCAGTGGTGACATTCAACAATTGTATCTATGTGAGGAAGTTCCTCTACAGTAATATAATGATACAGATAAGCTTTGTAGAATCTGATAATAAAATATTTTTTCAACAGAAAAAAAATTTAAAAATCTGGGGAACCAATATATCTCACTCTAAGCTATTAATGCTATGATAATTTGGGATAAACAGCTGTGTTAATTTTATTTAATAATTCATCTTCTGTTCAACAATATACATTTAATTGTCTTTGATTTTATTTAAAATTTTCACATACAGTTTTAAAAAGAAAATTTTAAAATTGTTGTTAATCCCATATGAAAAATAAAATGTTTCCTTTGTCTTCATGGAAGACTTCTTATGCAGATCTTTATGCAGAAAAATGTAATTTCTCCAAGTTAGACTTCTTTAGGAAATGACTAACAGTAGCATATCCTCTCAATCCCTGGCACAAGAGTTGCATATACATGAAATTTCAGCCTGGGAAGTCTGCCCTCAGTAAATGTATTTAATGTGTGGTCATGGTCTTCTCTATGCTTTCACTCATAGCCATCTGCTAGGTGGGCACTGTTCCCATTCACAAGTGAATTGGAAATTTTCCTTGGAGTATTCATGGCAAGAAACAGGAATAATAAGCCAAGGCTTTCCCCTTCTACCAGAATCACTTTTTTTCCTGTTTATAAACCACTGTCATAAAGGCCTCAGCAGACTGAGAAAGTATGTCTCAGAAAACAATTTCTGAAAAGTAGAAAAGCATGTAATGAGAACCAAAAGTCCTGCTACCAGAAGGTTTTGTTGCAATTGCACTGTAGGGAATAACAATAACCAGTTATGGTGAGAAAAGATATAAATAAGAAAGTATCAATATGATAGGACATTCTTCACAAATAAAATTCTATGGCAGGAAATCATTGGAAAATAAGCTTTATTCTAGAGATAAGGGATGTTCTTCTAGAGATAAGGGACATTCTTCATTTATGGAAACACTGTATGAGTACCAGTGTTTCCATAAATTAATTTGCTATTCTGAACTCCTTCATATCTGTGTAATTAGACATCAGTGTAATTAGATACTGTGTAATTAGACCAGCAAATAGATTCCCAAACACCTTTGAATGCAGGGTCTCAAACTAAGCTGAGTAAAATAAAACTATGGAAAACAAAATTAGTAGGGATCTGCTTGTGAAGATTTTGGTTACAGTGCTAACAAACCAATAGGTCTGAATTCACCAGTGAAGTTACAAGGAGGAAAGTTGACGTTTCAGTGAGTATATGGTAAAAAAAGGAGCTTATGGGAGAGCCATGTACCTTTCTTCCTCACATACAAAATTGCTATTTTCTTTGCTGTGAACTATTTGATTCTGTAAGAGGGTGATGATGACAAATCTTCTAAACTATTTCCACAGCTTTTGTCTTGATATCTTCCAGGCAAAACAGAGAATGAAGTGAATTAGTGTAACTGTGATTAACTTAAGGGGGCAAAACTGAATCTTCTTTTTTTGTAAAGAGCAAAAAGAGGTTAAATTACCTTTTGATAATGAAGGAGTACACAACTGAGGCAAAACCAAATTATAAAAGCAGTGATGGCTAGGAAAAAAACATGAATAAACCTTCTAAAATGGTGTTGTGGGAATTGGTTCTCCAACCATGATTTGATGCCATAACATTTTCATTGCCTAAGAATACATACTGCCTTCAACACTGTTCTACTTTATTGCATTTTATATTCAAAAGCCAAGCAACTTATTCTCAGAGCACTGAAGAAGAAAGCATTACTAATGTTAATACTAGGACAGATTATTTAACTCAATTTCTGCTTCTGGGAGTCAGAATGGACTCACAGGTTTTGGGAAGCTCTACATTTCCAAAATGAACTACCCCACACAGCACCTTGTGAAATGAAATGCAACCATGTAAATGGAAAACAAAATGCTATAATTTTCCTTCCTTCCTTCCTTCCTTCCTTCCTTCCTTCCTTCCTTCCTTCCTTCCTTCCTTCCTTCCTTCCTTCCTTCCTTCCTTCCTTCCTTCCTTCCTTCCTCCCTCCCTCCCTCCCTCCCTCCCTCTCCTCTTTCTTTCACCCTACCCCTTTTTTAGATTCCACTGCTTTGGGTTGATACTATAAGAAAAGGGACTGGTTTATACCAATTTCCATATTGTGTGTATATGTTTTAATAAAATTTTTTAAGTATTTGTGGACCCTCTGACTTTTGCCATTGCTTTTTGACTATGGACATCTGCAAGTCTTGGGTTCTCCCTTCCCCTACTGGCTGAAATGCTCCACTGCCTACTGCTCATTACCATACAGCATCTCTTAAAGCATACTACTGAAAACACAGAAAAAAAAACATTTTAACATGCATTTGGGAGAAACCAAATATAGAAGGCTAATGAAAATATGTTTGAAATTAGGTCACAGCCTTAATGTTGTGTTCAAAAGGCAGTCTCTGCCGAGAAACAGGGCTCTAAAGAAAAATATATATCCAATGACTTTTTCAAGAAGGCTCTGCTTAGGAACTGTTCTTACACATAGGCTTGTGCATGCAGCCTGGAGTGAGTCTCTCTCAGTAAATCTCATCTCATTTAAAAAACATTTTGCATGGGGTATACATCTCTAAGCAAAGCATACCAACATAATGAAATAATTCTGGAACTTCTGTCCCTTTTTTCTCTGTCCCAGAACTTTTCAAGAACCAGAATGCTTCTTATTCTAAATCAGAAAAGTGATTTCATCCGATATATGTTGCAATTATTGTCCACAGAGAAAAGCTAGATTATTTATTCAAATCTTCATTCTGTATCTAGATGTTGGATGGTACCAATTTACCTTTCGGAAGCATAATATCTTTATTATGTTGTCCTGGGGTGACTTTAAGATGCTGAATTGTGTCCCTATTCATCTGTTTAGCCCAGAAATAAGTTTTGCACCTTTAAAACTAGATCTGAGAGTGAAAGGAGAGAGAAGGAGAAGCAATGGATTGTCTGAGGCGGCTGTATTCAAAAACATAAAAATAAGAGCTTTAGCTTTCCTTCTTACAGTCTGTGTTGCCTGCAGCATGGACAGCAGGAAAGAGCTGTCCTTTGCTTTTAGTTATTTTTTTCAGCTAGATGAGGCAGAGAAGTTCCCTGGACTGTGGCTTTTCTTTTTGCTTGGAACTGGTCAGTCCTGTTCTGCACCCAAACCCAAAAAAATCACCGTGAGCTCACGGCTGTGGCCCACTGGGGCCTGGGACACGGCATTTTCCAGCGCAGTAGGAACTGATAAGAGATTGGGTGAGCTGAGCTACACCCCATTAAAAGGACTTTCTGAGTTTGCCATCTCTGCAGAACAGCAAGAGGTTTTATTGTTTAATACGATTCATTTTTTATTCTTGTGAATACTTTGCTTGTTAAATAAACAGGTTTTTTCCACTTTTTCTCCAAGGAAATATTTTCCTGAACCAACTGGAGGATGGGCTGCTTGAATCTGCTTTCTAGAGGGACCCCTTTGGAGATTTCCTCCCAAATTTGTCCTAAACTATAACTTATGTATATTTATATGACTAAGGATTAATTATTTTCTTGTCACAATGTTTAGACAAGGCTAAGCACATATCACAGTGAGCTGTAACAATCTCACAAGAATATTTTCAGCAATTATCATAACTAGATTCAACTCAGGAGTCCATCAAGGGATACTTAATTGGTCTGAAATAATTATCTAATCATAAAGACTGTGCATAATTAATAACAAACAAAATCTGCAAATAGTCAGCTGTCTCCCATTAATCAGTACTGTGCAAATCATCTGTATCATCTACATAAAGATTGTGTGAAGAGCCTGAGGAAATAACAGAATTTTACAATGATATCTTGTGTTAAGTACTCCTTCAGAAGCAATAAACATTGAAAAAAAATCCATGATGATATGATAGTGGAAATGGATAGCCCTCTTTCAATAGCAGGCAGGTAGAGTAACCTAGCTCACTTCCATTCCTCTCATTGGACTCTTCCTGATTGTCCAAAAGACTGAGCCAGGATCAGTGTTAGGAGGGAAAACAGTGGTCCTTCTTTGCCTGAAATTCTGTTAAACTCTGCCTGGAATACAAAGACTCACAAGGCCAGAAAAAGCATGAAAGAGCAAAAATGACATGAAAAATATCCTGACTTAAATTTGGGGTAATAAATTGAATTTTATCCTTCTGTGATTTTTTTAAATGTTTCTCATGGCATTAGAAAAAGTAAGATCAAAAGAGGCAGATATTCCTTAGAAACATAAAAACTACAGGACCTGACTTTCTATCATATTCGCTTACTTTGCTCCTCTATTTTTTCTAACTGCTGTAATTCCTCCTCTCCTGATTATACATTCTAACAAGAACATTCCATTTTTAACCTCATTTAAAAACCAAACAAAACAACTCCCCCAAAAACCCTAGAAATTTGCTTTCTGTAACTCTAGCTGAAAAGCCAATAGAGTTATCATGCTTTAAGAAGCACACAGATTCCCACTAATCCATTTCTAACAATTGTTTAAAAATATAGAGTATTCTTCACATTCCTGTAGGAATACATAGCGCAGACAGATTTTTTGTCAGTAAAGACAGAGGGAATGTTTTAAATAATCAAAACTAAGCTTCTTCTGAAATGCATTATTTTCCCACTCCCAACACACATTGCAAATCAATATTCATTCTGTGTGTTTTTCCCAGTACATCCTCTGCACAGTGTTCAAACAATCTTTAATGAATCCTGTACTCTATACTTATTCACTATGGCTTTCTTTGTGCATCCAGAAAGGGACACACAACTGAAAATTACAGCAGACAGAAATATAAGGTGTGTTAGGAAGAGATAAGTTATTTTCAGAAAAGTAATTTCAATTATTACTAACAATCTGTGCCAGTGTCGCTCTGTAGGCTTCAAAGAGTTCTTGTAAGAGCAAAGACAATGTTTTACTCACTGTCAGCAACCATAGTTATGCAGGAATTAGCTGATATGAACCACCATATAGATGAAAATAGCATTTATACTGGGAGTGTAAAAGAAAATGAGATGCTCTGTTACCTAAATTAGTTGAATTAAATTTTCATTGCCCTCACTGAATATTAATCACTCACACAGTTTGTCTTCATATTGCACCCAAAATCTTCTCCAGTTCTTATACATGTGTACCTCAAATCCCTTTCCTTTTACATATATAAAGAATCATATATCACAGAATGACAGAGTAAACTAGGTTGGAAGGAACCCCCAGGTGAGTTCATCTCCTGGCCCTGCACAGCAGCAGCCCCAAGAGTCACACCATGTTCCTGAGAGAATTGTCCAAATGCTTCTTGAGCTCTGCCAGGCTGGTGCTGTGACCACTTCCCTGGGCAGCCTGTTCCAGGGCCCAAACCCCCTCTGGGGTGAAGAAACCTCTTCTAATATCCAACCTGAACCTCCCCTGACACAAAGTTCAGGCCATTCCCTCGGGTACTATCACTGGTCACTAGAGTGAAGACTTCTCTTTATCTTCCCCTCAAAAGAAAATTGCAGACTGCAATGAGGTCTCCCCTCAGTCTCCTCATTTCCAGGTTGAACAGACCAAGTGACCTCAGCTACCCCTCAAAGGGCTTCCTCTAAAGGCCTTTCAACATCCTTGTTGCCCTCCATTGGACATTCTCTAATAGTTCAATATAAACTGCATGTATTATTCAAGGTGAGGCTGCCCTTGAGTTTAAGCTTAAACACAATACATTCTAAAGGAAGAAGGAATGATACTGTCAAAGAGAATACTATTGTACATATTATTGCAGTTTACAATTCTAACAGTCCTTGTACATTACAGTATTACAGAATGTGTAAACTCGAAGCATGAAAGTGTTTTCCTAAATACAGACTTTTATTTTTTTCTGTTCAAGCCAAAAAAGCTAACCCTGAACAAGCCAACCCCTAATCTAAACAACACATCCTTAGTGGTCAAAAAAGATTGCAATTTCTGAAGAGTGCACCTTATGGTGGAGAAATACAATGTTATTTACTTTTTAAAAAATTATTAACTGATAATTCTTAGGCGCTAAAAGGTAGAGTTGCCTGTCTCAAACACTGTTAAGGCCACAGAAGGGAGGAATTTATGATAGGAAAGTACCAATTCCAGGCCTGGCAGAAGCTTGGCAGAGACCTGGCTAGCTCATCCTGTTCAAGGAAATCAGACAAAATTCCCCCATTGACGGACTGTGAGAAGAAGCGACTGCTCATATGCATGTCATTGGTCAAACAAAGGTCCCCCGAGTTATGGGAGAGATGGCATCTGTGACCACCAATGCCCACAACAGACCCCCAGACTGGCCTCTGTGGATACATGGAACTTGGGCTGTATAAAGGTGGTACTGTTGTCCAAGGGCTCAGAAGACAAATTAAATTATCTAAGACCCAGGGGGAGGTTAACAAAGCTTGGAAAGAGGGATACGTGACTGACAATGGGTACAGAGAATGCAAAATTGAAGGATCACAAGGATATTTGGCATAACTCCCAAGATAAGAAAGAAACTAATAAAACCATCTCAGCAACTGTGCTGAAATCAATTCCAGCTGGGTAAAAGGTAATTCCAGCAGGGGAAGATTGCAACCGCTGAGTCAGGGACCACCGACCCAAGAAACCCACTGACTCAAAAGAAGAGCAAGACTGAGCATGCAGATTAATTACATAAGGAATGAGGGAATAATTTAACCAATAGAAGATAGAATACTAGTTAATAAGGAAACTGTGTAACATGTAGCCAACAAACATTACTTTCTCTGTTTGCTAAAATTTATAAATAGTAAAAAGATTTGATAGTGGTGGATTCTGTGGACTCAGCACCTCTTTCTGCAGAGAACGTACCAGCAGAAGACTGAGCTGAGTCCCTTGTCTCACCACCAAGAACCCCAAAGGAATGGAGAACACCACTCACCTCTCTCTCCCCATCCCTCTTTTCCCCATTTCTGTGCCTCATCTCCAGCTCTCCCTCTGCTCTCTCTCCCTCCCCCACACCCTGCCAGGTCTTCTGCCTCTCCCTCTCCCTTTTCTAGTTCTTTCTGACTCTCTATCTCACATTTATTGTTAAAAAAACTCCATATGGTTGATTTTGGCATATGGTCTCGTTTGCACCTTAATTTGAGCAGAGGCATCTCCTGCTTGTTGTATCTTAGGATTAGTGAGAAGAAAAATTCACTCTGTCATTTTTTATGCCTAGAGGTTTGCAAATGATAATATTTAGCATCCTAGTCAGTTGCTTTATAAATGCTTATGGACAAAATCCAAAACTGTACAAAATTATTTCTCATTATGACTCCTAAGAAAGTGGAAAAGTTTCATGGATGCCAAGCATGAGAGTTGCTATCCATTATTTCTGTGGAGGAGATTATATCCAAAATGTAGAGCATAGGGTCCTAATGTTGATCAGAAACTATGTTAAGTCTTCTTATTTTTTTAACCAACTGAAAAAGAGGTTAATGGGTATATTTCTTCAAAGCTTAAATACATTTCTACTAACTACTTTTCTTCATAAGTTCATTTGCTGAATATACTTTGTAAAGTCAACTGATGAGTTTTGGACTGTTCCTGGCTCTTGCAGTTCATCATCAGAAAGAAGGAAATTAGAAAATCTCTGCCTGCATTCCTTTAATTCAAACTGGTGATGCAGTCTGGATAGGAACAATTGTCTTCTGTCTCTGTTACATATATCATTCAATTAAGTATTCACTATGTTTCTGTGGAACTTCTATGTCTTTAAAGACATATTTATTTCTAGACATAAGATTCTTTGCCTCATTTGTTTTCATACACAACAAGGTACTAGTTCCTAATGTAGCATCCTATGACACTCCTGTGACAATTCAATTGAATTGAAAACACATATTAAAAGTGCTTCCATGCATTCACAATTCACCCATTGCATTTTTTAAATGCATCTTGCTTTTTAGACCATTCACATTTCTTCAGGATGCATCAGAGCAGCTGAGCTACGCACCAGTTCATGGCAAGATGTCCTAAAGAATCTCAAATTATCTGAATCAATACCAAAAAGCCAAAATAGCTGTCCACAGACTAACTCAACCTTCCTGGCCAAAGGTCCTTCAAACAGAGGTGATATAACATTTTTTATAACCATAACAATTCTTCTGAAGGTACGAGAAACCTACACCATAAAAAGTTGTCTTCATTTCATTCATGGCCCATTTGCCTTCAAACCAAAATGAGGGAATGGTGGCCAACAACTACTTTTCCTTTAAGTTCAGGAATTTAAAGTACTACGGTAGTGCAGCTAATGCTTTATTTTCTCATATTTTAGTATAATCTTTTATTTAAATGTAAGAATGTTTTTACTAAAAAAGAAAATATTTGTGAGAGATGGATTATTTATTTCTTTCCTAAAAACACTATGACAGGTATTTACTGAGCATTTACAACCAACTTTTTGTTCACTGAGTATCATATCTGTAAAACTATGTACTAAAATTAATAACGTCAATAGAACTAGTAATTCAAGGTCACAAATCCAAATTTTCTCATTTTCTTCTAAGTAAAAGGAACAGAAAATATGGACCACAGACAAAGTAGTATCAAAGATATATTGAAAACTTTTATTAAGTGTTCAGGGACTCAAATAGAGAAAAAAATTTATAGATGAAAATGAGACTGCTAAGACAATATGAAAGCTTATACTGATTACTTATTACATGCTTCATTACTTAATTAATCTACTACTTGCCTAAACATACTTTCAGAATACATAGCACATCATAATAAAAGTGATCAGGGTCTGTTTTGCTCAGTAAAAAAAGTATGTGAAAGGAAGCCAGCTAAATCTTATTACAGCAAAGCTTGTCTCCTGCTGACATGAAAGGGAACTGCACAGCTAAAGCTCTTCAAAGGTTTTGAAGATGTACAGCATTGTAATAGTAGTCAAAGAGATCGTGAATTTGGGAATGTGTCATCTGATGAGTCCCTCACATCTGAATGCTTTATTCCACCTCTCTGTGTTACACTTTAACCTACTCAAAGAGATCATGCCAGTGTCACACCACTCAAGCAGCAACATCTTTAACCATGAGTCACTGACATCAATCACTCTTGTTTTTTAGCACACCAGAAAAAAAAACAACTGGCTTTGTTCCCTATAAGAGATTTTTCACTTTTATGTTAATGTGATAAAAGAAAATACAAAAGCAAACGAAAATTATTCAACATTTAAAAGAGTATAAAAAAACTTCTTGACATTCAATGACATTGAAAAAGACACCTGTAACATTCATATCCTTAAAACAGTCTTCTCTAATTTGGCCATATATAACTGACACAATGAACACTGCCACTATTTAGACACAGTATAAACAAAATAATGGGATATAGTAAGAAAAAATTAATATTATCTATATTAGATTTCTCAGTCTATAAGCAGGTGTGTGACTGAATGTGTTCCTTTTTTTGTACGTTTGAAGATGGGGCATATGTAAGCATTTTGTGCAACCTTTTGAATGACACAGATGTGCACTCTAATATAATAATTCTGAACTTGTAAATTGATTTAACTTGTTACAAAGCAAGAAAAAATATGTAACTTTTAAATCTATACATTCAGACTGCATTTAAAGCCTTAGAGGCATAAAAAATCCCAAGAATCCCAAATTAATCCAGGGCAAGACTAGCTGTGCAAAATTTTCTAGATAGGTCAGCTGGTTAAAAAACTTAAATTCTATTTCTGTGGTTTCTAGTACTTGAATCCCATTTTATTTTTTTCACTGAGTTAAAGGTAAATTTTGCTTCCAACTTTAGGTTAGATACTGCCTTCAATGAGTGCTAACCAAATTAAACATCTGAGTTTCATCATTCTTCCTCATAATTCAACCAGTTCAATCAACATCTATTTTTGTTAGGTTAAATTCATAAAAGAGCATTAAAATGAGGACATAATTCTCACTCTTGTATTTTATAAGTTAGGCAGCAATGAATGACACAGTCAGTCAGAGCTATCAAATTCTAAAATAAATAAACTTGGTACTTGTTCCTTATAGAGGAATACTTCTTTATTTTTGATACAGTCAAGTGGTAAAATAAGATTATGTTTTTGGACTGACTAATTGGAAATTTTTTCCATCACAAATATTTAATTTTCTGTTTCATCAAAGAGCAAATAAATAAATAAGCATTGCTGGTTTTCATGGACTATGATTTTTTTAAAGCACAGAATATTTTGTAAATGGATTCAAATGCATAATTTTGAGACAAGTTCAAGCATTGCCACTCAGACTGAAGCAATTTTTAACTGAAAATTAAAATAACATTTATGCATTCTTTGAGAAAAATCAAAATCAAAATCACTACATTCTGGTGAGAAGTGACATAAAGAGTACATTAATTCTCTAATCTCCATCAGTATAATTTTTAAAACGTTAAGTCTGTAATCTGAGTAGAATATGTAAGTATAATTTAAATGTTACACTTAGCTTCCCCCTATTTTGCAGTTTTACAGTTTGTGGTTTTTATTATAGCTTTCCTATTTAAAATGCTTTCCCACCAACTCAATTTTTTTCTTTAGGTTTAGAAATGAAGTGAAAGAATAGATATGAAAAACCATTATGCCAGACAACAGGAATAAGAAGATGTAAGAGGATCTGCTTTAACTGAGTCTCTTACTCTTCATCTAATTGAATTAAAAATACTTAAGACTATATGTATGGAGAACAAAGTATGTGATATAGTAAGAATAATGAGACAATCAAAAAGTCAGTCAGGTGGATGATAATAATAGAACCTGACTGTTTGAATACCATTTAACTGGCTTTATCTACTTTAGTAATTGATTGCCAGACACCATTCTTGAGCACTTTTACCAGGCTAATAGCACAACATATTTAGATAATCCAACCAATTCTTAGTTCTCCTTATGCTTCATAGTCTGCAGTAATACAGATCTCTGAATAGCATTCTGAGAGATACTGAAAAGAATACCAAGAAAATGTTCCTTTGGGTTTTGGTTTTTTTTGCTAAAATACTTATAAACACTGACTTAAATGGTTATGGACTGCAAAGGAGCATCAGGCATTAGAGAAAAATGGTTTTTATAGAAAAGAAAGTCAAAATTATGGTGAAATAATTTTTGTTATTTACCTAAGACAGGACAAACACTTCATTGGACCTGAATGAACAAAATATATATACGAAAATACAAGATACTTACTTGATGACTAACCAAGACCTTAGAAATATGTTTTCCACCGAACAGTCTTGCAAGCCTCCACTGAAGACACCAAAATCCTGATAATTCAGTAGCTTTCACTGAAACAGAACAACAAAGTTTTAAATATGGTCAGAAAATATTGTTTTCCTTGGCATGATACTGTAGCAAACAGAAAACAATATAGACATTGGACTTTCCTTTGCAGAAGAACATATAGATGTTAAGATGTTTATCCTGGTAAACCCATAGAGTCTGAATTACAGTAATGCATGGATTTTTATTCTTAAGCAGGTGTTCAAAACTGGAACTCTAATTGAAATAATTAAATGTACAGCAACGGTATTTTCAAGGTTTGTAAGTAGCTTGAGAGTAATACACAAATTCATATTTCATGCCAAATAACAGAAAATGAGTTAATTTGAAAACCTTTTGAATACATCAAATTAATTACTGTCTTAGAGAAATAAAGAGGAATTGCTTCTGAAACTTCAGAAACCACTAAAAGTACTCAAACAATAAAAATAATCTAGTCCTGATTTTGGAAAAATTTAGAACTAAATCTGTTATAGAGATTCTTTTTCTTCATTTATATATGTTGCTTACCAGGCCTCCTCGAATATGCCCTATATCAATGTAATCTCATTAAACATTTTTCTTAGTTATTGTCACTTAACTAATCTCACAGTACATTATGCGAATAATAATGAATACATCATCCAAGAAAAAGATAAATAAAGATCTATTAAATCACCAAGAAATTATTTGGCATTGTTTCTGTAAGGACCCTATCAGAACATCCAATGATATGTATGTACATTCCTAGTTAATGTGAATCCATAATTGGAATCTAGTTATACAATATAAGAACTGAAATAAACTTACCTTTTTTTTTTTTTCACTTGATAAGCTTTAGTGTCTATGGATGTATGACACTGAAACAATCTGCTTCACATGGAGGACAAGTCAGTTTTAAAAAAGCATGTGAGACAGAGAATTACTCACTGTACTGTCAATTCTACCAGTAAAATATGTGAACTTCCTTTACCAGGAAGCTTTGTTAGCTTTATTAAAATGCAGTGCTTGCTTTAAAATACTCATGAATCATTCATAAGAAATAGGAAAACTACAGGCAAGCCTAACCCTTGGTTTCATATGCAGGTGTTTTGTTTTGCCCCCCAACAAGGTATCATTTTTCAAGTCAAGAAACCTTGCTACTGACAAACAAGTTTTCAAATATACCCTAAAGTCTGTGAACAAATGTTCAGGTCAAGGTATCATCAGAAATTGCAAAAATGACTCCACAATAATGTCACTTTTACTGCCTCTCATTTGCCTCCTTGTAATATAACTGGTAAGTATCAGAAATCTGTAGCTATCCCAGAGAAACTACGAATCGTAACAGCCAGAAAACCAGCAGCACCTACATTGCACAGTGTAAACCATTTATAGATAAAGTGCCAACTGTCCTAGAAAAAGACTGCTGATACTTGGTTATAACTGAAATGTGTTACCAGTGACATGGCTTAATTGCACGAGAGCCTGTAATTCTTTCATACAAGAGAAAAAGTATCAGTTTGGAATAGTTTTTCCTTTTAAAGTATTATAAAATTTGCAGTCCTATCTGGGTTTTTTCCATATTCTCTTCAGAATTTGTAAATTCGTTCATTGCTAAATTCGTTTTTAACCTTTGCTGTCGTTTTCTGTCTTACTTCCACTGATCTCTCCCTTAATATTTCTTTCAATATTTTACTGGGATAATTGATCTCTGGCTAGGGTTAATCTTACAGGAACTGTTATCAATATCTTTATGAATTATAATTCTATTAAGAATGACCGCTGAGTTGTTCTTTGATCCTGATGTGTTTCCTATGACTATTAAGGTTCTGTTGAAACACTGGGATATGTATAATTCATCATATCATTATTAATGATATATTAAGTTCATGTGATTGCCATTGTGATTTCAAGCAAATAATACATTGTAGTTATTATTAATATTAATATTATTAACATTAATTTTATTGTCAATACTAATCATCAATTGCTGTTGTCATTATTAATTAGTTTTAGAGCTTTTTTCCTCTAAGCTACAGTATTCACAGTGACTGGAACCCAATACATTAAGCCATTGTGATGTATTTATTTTTTTACTTCTATTAGTGTGCTTTCTTAAGATCCCAAATTTTTCCAAGAGTTTTTCTTCCTGCTCTACACTATTTCTGGGAATTCACAACCAATTTTTTTTCCTTTTGATGTGACGTGTAATTAACTATCTGGTATTAGACTGGTAATGATATGCAAAATTCTATTTTTTTTTTCTGGGTTTGCAAATGTTCTGCTCAATGGCATAATAAATAAGCCTAATATGCATTATAAATACTGAAATGTATCATAATAGGGGAAAAAAAAGCTCTTGGTATATTGGAAATTACAAAGTTTTGGTTCAAAGGGCAAATGGACATTAGTGGTCAGCTACCAACGTCTTTTAGACAAACATTCAGAGTGAGAACACATTATAGGTGAGATTGGCTAAATATGGATGCCTAATGATATCCAAATGGGACAGTCAGATATAAAAGTGGATTCTACTAGCTGACCTTTTGAGGTGGTCATCTGGCCATGATTAAATATCACAAGACATCTAACACGACATTAAGGCAGCTAAATCCCACTCAGCTATGCCGTGATGTTTTGAAACCAGATTTGAGATGAGTCCTGAGTATGCCAAGAGCAGTGAAATGAAATCACTAGAAAAAATATCTGTCCCTTTTAGAGGACAACTCCAGGAGGTGGAGTGTCACAGATTCTCAAGAGGAGATTAAAAACTGGCAGTGAAATGCTTGTGATTTTGAGACAATAGAAAAAAAAAAGAAAAAACAGGAATAAATAACCCCAAAACTCAAAAAAAACCAAAACCAAACCACCACCACCAAAAAACAACTAAGGGACGTTATTAACACAGCAAGCGTGCTTTCCCAGACTAATTTCCCCTTGATTACTCAACTGAATAATATGCTGAGCCCTACTGCTAGCTCTGCACTCTGCCGCCCAAACCTGGTGAAGAATGCAAATCTCCAGCTTCAGGGTGAGATGTTCCTGCCCTTTAGAGCATGGGATACAAAAAGATAATCTTAGATATGTCAGAGTTTGGCAGCATACACAAAACAACTGGTGACCTGAGAGGATGTATACAACCACAGACTTTGTAACTCCTCCCTCTTCATTTGCTTTGAAGTGCTATATATTTGAAGATACTTTTTCTTCTAGAGTTCTTAATATTAAAGGGGGTACTTATCTAGAGAAGACAGCTTAATTACAGAGAATTCATATTCCAGGATTATTCAACATTATTCTCAAAGTAAGTGAGATTAATACTAAGGAACACACAATAGGTTTTTTTTTTAGTTCTGCAAAACACCTACCAGACTTTCAAAGAAAAATTACCTCAACTCTTACCTCTCAGAAGCAAAGCAATCCTCATTGTTTTGTGAAATTCCTCATCAAGCAACACCATATGATATGCTCAAAATTGTTAATTAACTAAGGTAACAAAAAATTATGTAGTCAATTTCAGTTGCACACTTCAGTCTATAAAGTTTATTTACACTCAGTGAATTTCAAGTCTAAGTACATGGCCCTGTAATGCAGTGCTGTCATTGCCACTAAGCAAATAACAAGCCATTACCTCTCCACAGAGCCTGTGCAATCTCCATCCCTAGAATTTTTCAAAACCCTGGTTTTTTTGAGGGGCTCAGCCATCTGCTGTCAACCAAGTGATTTGAGAAACCCATTGGTCTACATGACCTCCAAATTTCATTGATATTAATACAAATAAAATGTACACGCACACCAGGCCATATATTGTCTCTCTGTCTATATTTCCTTATAAGGGATGATAATAATGAAGTGGTAAATATTTTCCTTTTCCTTGTTTTATGAATTTTTTTGGCTGAATTCTGAATTCCATGAAACTGGATGGGCAAATTCCCAGTGAATTTCATGTGAAGAATTTTTATCCTGTTTGCATTAGACAAAGCACAAGTTGAAATCAGGATTTTTAGGTTTTGTTCATATAAGTTCATGTGATTGCCACTGTGATTTGAAGCAAATGTTTCCATATGCACCAAGGCATGTACAGGCATGCCTAAACTGAAGCACGCCGCGTACCTGAACTTTAGTAAGGCCTTTAAAATTATCTCCCACAACATTCCCCTTCAATACAAATCTGTGAGGAATGGCCAGTACTCCAGAGTCCTGTGGAGCTTTTCAGACGTAGCTTGCAAGTTGGAGACATGGGCAGAGAAGAACTATCTGAAGTTCAACAAAAAGAATTGCAGGTCCCTCACTTGGAGGACACGTGGACCAGGACAGGCTGGGACCTGACCTGCTGGAAAGCAGTTCTTTGGAGAAGGACCTGAGTGCTGATAAACAACAAACTGTCCATGAGCCAGCAGTGTGTCTTTATGGCTAAGAAGGCCAATGGTATCCTGGGGTGCATTAGGAATAGCATTATGGGTCAAGGGAGATGATCCTGAATCTCTACTCAGCCCTGGTGAAGCCACTTCTGGAGTGCTGTGCCCTATTCTGAGCTCCCCAGTACCAGTGAGACATGGGGCTCCTGGAGCAGGTCCAGCAGAAGGCTATGAAGATGATTAAGAGATGGGAATATCTCTATTGTGAGGAAAGGCTGAGGGTATCAGGCCAGTTCAGCCTCAAGAAGAAAAAACAGATGGGACCATATACATGTCTGTAAGTATCTGAAGGGAGGGTGCTGAGAGGATGAAGCCAGGCTCTTCTCTGTGGGGCCAAGCAATAGGGCAAGAGGCAGAAATGGATGCATAGGAAGTTCCACTGGAATAAGAGGAAAAACTTCTTTATTGTACAGATGACTGTGCACAGGAGCAGATGGCCTAGAGAGGTGGTGGAGTCTCCCTCACTGGAGATTCTCAAGAACAGTCTGGATGCAACCTTGTGCAATGTGCTCTAGGATCACACTGCTTGAGCAGGGAGGTTGTATCCCATAGGACCCACTGTGGTCTCTTCCAACCTGTCTCATTTTGTGCTTCTGAAAAACTGGATACTTGTGGCTCTGACAGAGGCATTCATCCCTGGGTAAAAAGCTGGCTGAATGACTGGGAGCAGAGAGAGGTGGTGAATGGAGTTGCATCCAGCTGGTAGTTGATCACAAGGGCTCTGTACTCAGACCAGTTCTGTTTAATACCTTTATTGATGATCTGAACAAGGAGATTGAGTGTACCCTCAGTATGCAGATGACACCAAGTTGGACAGGAATGTTGATCTGCTTGAGGGCAGGAAAGCTTTGTAGATGGATCTGGAGAAAATGGCCTCAAGTTGCACCAGGGGAGGTTTAGATTAGATATTAGGAAAAAATTATTCTCTGAAAGATTGGTCAGGACAAGGCCTGGCAGGAATAGGCTACCCAGGAAGGTAGAATCAGCATCCCAGGAAGTGTTCAAATGATGTGTGGCTGTGGCATTTGGGGAGATGGTTTAATGGTGCACAAAGTAGTGCCAGATCCTAAGGGTATTTTCCAACCTTAATAACTCTATGAATCTGTGTGGATGCCTAATACAAGAGAGGGTGTTAACATGCTCAGCATTAGCTTTGGGATGAACTTGGATTCAACAGCAGATGATTCAGAAGTTTTATGTTTAAATAAAGTTCATATTAGGAGATCTGATAGAAAGCAGAGGCGTCACCTTCTGACTAATACAACAAAAGATTTCAAATGCTTCTGATTTCAATTCTATTTAATGTGAAACTATGAAAAAGTCAGTGCAGACAAAAAAAGAGAAGTTATTGACAGCTGTATCTAGTATTTCTTTGCTTAAGCTTTTGTTTCTACTGTCTCAAAAGTGAGTCATCTATTAAGTCAACATTAGAACTCAGATCTCATTTGTATCTGCCTTTCTTTAAGACTTGAAATCTGAACAGGCCAGTATAAGCTGCTCTATCTGCAGGGCATCAGAAGGAATTCTTAGTATGTCTTTAGCATTAACATTTCTTACAAAGCATCTACTGACATCTTACAAATCTTCAGTGCTAAAGGTTTCCTAAAATAAAAACCGTAATGGATTTTTATACACATTACCTTTTAACTCTTCTTTTGTGTGGGAAATACTGTCTGCTTGACAGAAGAAATGGAACATTGAAGAAATGGTGCAGTGGAGAGCATTCGACAACTCAACAATCAAAACAGGTCAAAACAGTAGTGCTCAGAAAGCTCGCTGAAATATCTGAATGTGTTGTTGTTGTTTTGTTTGTTTTTAGTATTGTTCGAGATGTCTTATCAGAACAGAGAAAAAAGACTGATTGACAGAAAAAATGGCCCTAAAATGGAGGCAATGGCAAAAGTTAGAACAGGCTTTCTATACATCTACAATACATACAATTCTCCTTCAGTAGAAGCCTGATAAATATTTTTTAGGAATGGAATTAAACCTGAGCTTACATATTGGATATGATTATAACAGCTTTTTCATGGTGTTATTTCAGATAGGGGTCTGAGAACTGAGGAGAAGAAAGGAAGAACTTATCTCAAAAAAGGCTGGGAAAAAATGGCTCCAACACAGGACCAGAATAGTGTAAAAGAACATCACTTACAATCATTTACACAGATTCAGAAAGGTGATGTTGACAGATTCCCAGCAGTTCCAAAAAAAGTAAGTCCTGTTTAAAAGGTCTCAATTGGACAATCTGCAGAGTAAATCCAGAGAGCAGAAGGGCACTTGATCTACTAGGAATGTGTGGGGAAAAAAAAATTCTAGCAGCTTTAAATTGTCCTTTAAATTGTCCTTTTAATTGTAAGTGTATTAAACAAACAAAAAAAAAAACTGCTGTAAACTGGAATATAGACATAGTTGAACAATACAAACAACAGCGCGTTTATATGTTTCAACACTGTGATAGCACAACCACAGAATAGGCAAGCATTTTGCTTAAGTGACTAATTTGTGTAGAGAGTAACTTACTAACAATTACTTACACAAATTAGGAGGAGAAGCTAAGGGAGTTGGGGTTGTTTATCCTGGAAAAAAGGAGGGTCACAAGAGACCTTACTGCTGTCTGGCAAGGTGGGGATTGGCCTTTTCTCCCACAGAACTAATGACAGGATGAGAGGGCATTGATGCAAGTTGCTCTGGGAGGGGAGGTACAGCTTAGAAATTAGGAGGAATTTCTTCATGGAATGGGTTGTTAAGCATTGGAATGGACTGCCTAGGAGAGAGGTGGTGGAGTCACCACCCTGGGAGTGTTAAAGAAATGATTGGACACAGCACATAGCACTTTGGTCTAGTTGACAAACTGCAGATCAGCCACAGGTTGGATTTGATGATCTTGGCATCCCTTTCCAGCCTTAATGATTCTGTACAACACTGAAATCAAAAATCAATTTATCTACCTAAAGAAGGAGCTAAAGAAATAAAAGTGAACTTTGATGGCATTCTAGTACTTTCTAGAAAAATGAGGCACACTATATAATAAAGAAGCAAAATGTCATCTATAGGAGAATATCTAAAATTCATCACAAAACCAGAAAGTTATCACAAAAAGGGTACTTTTCCAGACAGATTCTAGCAAAGATTGAAACAGGTATGAGTAGTAAAAATATTAAATCAACAAATAGAAATAAAAATTTTTCTGGAGTCTAAAATTATATCAACATCAAACGTTAATCACTAGAAGGAGAAAGGGAGTTTAGCAAGCTTAATGAGAAAATAAATGGATCTAGACCTGGATTAACTGCCAGCAGCGAAGAGCAAATTAGTATTACAGAAAGAGGGATTTAGGCCACTGGTACACTTAGGGAAAACATTGAAGTGATCTCTCTAAGAAAAAAGATATTGTCAAGAAAAATAGCACATAATGTCAAGAGTTGTTTATACCAGAAACCTAGACAATGTAACATAAACGCTTTAAATATTAGTGCAAAACAAACACACAAAGGGCCAGAAAAGGAGGAAAGAAGGAAAGAAAGCAAGAATATAAAAAAACATGGTGCAATGGCAATGTTACTACAGAATTGTTATTGAATAATAAATAACTTTAAAAAATGAAAACCAAATATAAATAATTACTATAAAATAAGAAGAGATCATGTCAAAATATGGATTATGAAACTCAGAACAGTTCATATGGACAGAAGAATCAAGTGAATCAAAATAACTTCAGAAGGAAAAAACAGGGTTTTACCGACAGCTGTATTGTTGAAACCTTCCCTGTCACACTTTTGCTTTGGATGACTGAGTGTTCTCCCCATGCCTTCCTCCTGCATTGTGTAGGAAGCAGGGTAGCTCCACAGAGATGCAGCCCCACACACTCTGGAGGCTGAGACAACTGCACAAAGTCATCTTGCCAAAGCAAGCAGGGCTCAAGCATTGGACCCAGCACTCATTAGCTCACAAGGATGGCTTTAGACTGTACTGCAGCTTAAATGGTTACTCTTTTAAGCTGCAGTAAAGTCTAAAGCCATCCTTGTGAGCTAATGGATGTATGTCTTTAGCTCATACATACATGAGTGAGCTAAACACTGTTGAAATTTTTCCAGTAAGTTGACACTAACCTTTCCCAGGAAATGGAATTTCTTGAAATAAATCACAAAGTTCCTTCAACTCTGAAAACACCAGCTAACATTTTATTATTCTGTAAATCACTGAATCAGTAGGAAATTTTTTCATAAATGGTTTTGAAGAGGACACTAAGGAAGACTTGATTATAGAAAATCCTTCCACAGCTGCCTTGAAAGCTTGAAGGGACTTGCACTGTGAGGGATGTTGTCAAGGACATAGTCTCAGTGTCAAGTCAAACATCCTTACATCTCATCAACATATAAAATATACATCAAAAGTATGTGTCAGAAGGATGGTTCCAGACATTTTCAGTGGTGCCCAGTGACAGGAAAAGGAGTAATGACCATAAACTAAACCACAAATAGTTCCCCCTAAACACAAGGAGGAACTTTACATTGAGGGGTGGCAAAGTACTGCCAGGTAGCCCAGAGAGGTTGAGGAGTCTCCCTCTCCTGAGATATTCCAAACCTGCCAGGTGACCCATTCCTGTGTCACCTGCTCAAAGTGAACCTGCCTTGGCATATGCTTTGGACTAGATGGTTTGGACTAGATGACTTCCAACATTAGGTACCTTCCAACACTAATGATTCTGTGATTTTGTGATCTCAAGCAACAGAGAGAGAGAGACTGAATGAACTACAGCTTAACTGTATATCAAAATTGAAAATAAAAATCATCTCTGGCATCAGAAACCATAGGTCTAATGAAAGCACTTTCAAAACCAGCGATAAATTTTGCAGCTGAAATAAAGGCAAAAAGATTCAGAGCAAAAACTTGAGCGTCATCAATAATGACAGTGGAGTACCAATTAAAAGCCATCTATGTGGTCTGAAAACTAGATTGCACCTGGTCTGTTTGAATGCAATTAATGAAGCAGACTACTATAAGTAGCAGGAAGCAGCAGAAACTTTGCAAGATGAAATGAGTACTAAAATTATCAAGGTTCTCCTTTTCTCATTTCAGAATTCTGAAAGAAATACTATATTAATAAACCCAAATTAGACTCTATTATTTTATCTCAATAGTTTCCTTTGATAAGGCAATTGATTTTTTAATTGGAAAAAATACAATTGGTCTCACCTATCTAGATTTTGGTGATTAGAGTGATAAAATGTTGTTAGGAGTTGCTACCTAAATCTAAGAATATGTGTATCAGTGAAAGAATACTAAGAAGATGGTAAACAGAGAATATTAGGTTAGTGGTTAAAATTAAGGTTAGAGAAGAATTCCTACTCTGCTACCTAAAGGGCTTCTAATGGGACTTGTCTTTTTCATTAACCTTGCCTGAAAAATCAGGATTTTTGAATAAAATGCAGTTTAAAGAAAAGTGCAAGCAACATATTTAGGATTTACTGTCAGATGACTGGAATATCATAACTGGAGAATTTTACAATTTAAAAAGATATTTTTCATCCTGAAAAAGACATTTGCCTTCTTTCTTCTACAGACTTTCTAGTTTCTTTCATTGTTTTACAACAGTTTATATTTGTTTTTACAGTTACACTTATATTTTATTTACAGTTTTTATTTGTTCTGATGCAGTTTTACATTCCTGCATCAGAACAGAGAAAAAAACTGAAGAACTGCCTTACAATGTGTCTACAAATCCTATCTCCATTTCTGGCATATATCCCCCAGAGGTTATTTGCATTTTGTAGTATCTATATGCCAGAACTGTGCTGGGTTTTGTCCAGCAATTAAATGACTTGAGAGTTATGACACTTTATCCACAAAACTACACAAACTGCAGAGGTTTGTTAATAGTTAATAGATAGTTAATATTTCAGGTATGTTTTCTTGGGGAGACCTGTCAATGGCATTTTTCTCTTCATTTCACTGCTGTTGCTACACTAAACAAACTTGAGCAAAACTCTTCAAAAGGGATAGTATAAAAACATGACATCACTCTTCTATGTAAATTCTGCCATTGTGTTGCCTTTTTCCCAGCCTGGAAATGAAACTCGAGACAATTTTAGTAAAGAGGTAATAATACAAGAGCAGATCTTTATTTGAAGGCCTTCAGGGGCAGTTATGAAAAGATGTCCACAAAAGGCCACCCCTACAAGGGTGAGTACATTCTTATCGGTTTTAGGAAATTATCATAATTGATAAAAAGCACCAATTAGGAGGACAAGCAGTGATGCAATTCCCTCCCAGATCAAGCTCCTTCTCTGGAGCCCCCCTCAGCTCTAGCTGTACTTTGTCCATGAAATGTGTCTCGAAGAGTTGTTCTTGGCCTTGGTTCCCAGGAAGAACAAAGATAGCGCTCGGGCCTTGTACCCTCTGGGGCTTGGAGCTCTGGAAATTTTCTCTTTCTGCTTAGGGAAAGGCCATGGAAAATTACTGGGAAAACTAGGCACTTATACAAAACGCTACAGAGCTACAAATATATGTGTGAATGATACAGAGAACATATAAAAGGAAAAAGAGGCAAAAAACAAACGGCACCAATTGCAGGTTTAAATTACTTGGGGAAACCAAACATTTGGTCAGTCATGATGCTTTTATTTTAATATGGCAATGAAATGTTCCTGCTAAAATTTTTAGTTATGAGTAATGGCAAAGCCGGTTTATGATTAATTTTCATTACCATATTATTTAGCTGTATGCTGCAAAAAATTGTACCTAATTTTATATCTAAAATCAATATTCATCTCAACTAGAAAGGAAAAGCAATAAACACCTGCAGCACTTGCTCAAGGACAAATGAGGCAAATCAAACTTATTTCTTTTAACATGATTCAGACTCAATTTTTATCAGAAAGCAGCATCAATATATCTTACAAGCAAACACATCCTCTGAACAAGTACAGGAGAACCTTCTTAAAAATCTAATACAATTTGGAGTTTTTACAGTTTTTGGTAATAAGGGCTCACACTGTTATATAATGACTTTCAGTAGCCAACAAAAGGTCATAATTTAAGATGAAAAATATATTTATGTAGGCCTACATCATCTGAATCTATGTATTTCTATGTGCATGGAAATATTTAGGTTTTAGAAAGTACCCAGAAGAATTGTGTCCTGAACGATCTAAGATTTAGCCTCCTTATTGAACAAACAACAGACAAAAAAACCAAAACAAAACCAAACATCCACCCCAGCGTATCTGAACAACACAGTATTTTATTTCTTTGGTCATTTAATAGGAAATCTAACCTCTTCCCCATGAAAAGCTCTTAAGAGCAAAAGACAGGAATCTCATTATTTGGACTGTATACAGAAAGAAAGGAATAGTTAAAAATGTGATGAGGCTTCGTGTTATTCAAAAACAAAAGCACTGTTCTCCAAGAACATTTTTCATTGTATAACTAGATTGTTGTTTGCTGCAATGACTATATAGTAACATATGAGAGAGTAAGTGCTTTCCAAGCTGTTATTTTATAGAAACAAAGCATTAATATTGATTCCTACATGAAACACCAGCTTATTTACAGAAGAGTGCCAAGAGATTGGTTTTCTCTTTCTCCCTATCTCTGTTTCTCCTTCTTTCTTGGTGTTGTGATCACTGTATATTTTTATGCAAAAACAAGAAAGAATAGAAAGTGAGTTGATACAATTACCAGAAAATTCTGCTTTGTACAAGTACTCAGGAGAAGCAGCTGTTTCTAATAGGCAGGTGGATAAACTATAATACTTTTTTGTCAGGAGTAAATTGTAGCAATGAGAATCTGAGTGGAGACTCCTTGTTCAGACAATGCTCATTTTAATCATAATGCCAGCAGGCCTTATAAGAAATTAGGCAAATGAGTATGCTTGAGTGCCTTGTGAATAAATTACTTATGTAATTCACTTATGTGATAATATAGTGAAGCTGAAGTCACCTAAACTGCTGAAGACTATGGAAGATTAGAGAGTCCTTTCTACTGGAAAGAGTATGATCCTTCCTTTGATTTACCATGCAAGGAAAATAGTTTTGTGCCTGTGAATTGAAAAACAGAAACTGGCTGCCCTCCATATTTTAACATATCAAGTAGTATTTTCTGACTAAGCAATTACCAATTGTTCCAAAAGAAAAAGAAAAAATATCTTTGAAATTAAATTACCAGTATATATCCTTGCTGAGTGTCAAGGAAATTTCAAGTTTGCACTGTAATAAAAATACGGCTTCATTTTCAGTTCCCTAGGTGCAACCATTTACTTTATAGCTCTTACAAATTCTTTGGAGCACCAAAAAGAATTGTCATGGATTAATCAAAACACTAGGTAGAACAACTCATTAGAATGGCATACAGAAGAAAACCCAGCAAAACCAAAACATGAAGAGGTGTTATTGCAGTGTAATGGCTCAAATGAAGAAAGGAAAAAGCTTCATTTTGGCAGTATGGGTTGAAAACTGAGTTCTTCAGTAAGGTCTCCTTTCTTTCAGTCTAACGAGATTCTTAACACTGATTTCAGTGCTACAAGCATGCCAAAAGAGAATGCTGTACATTCAGGGATCATATTGTTTGGTATGTACTATATTTTTCCATACCATAGAGATGAAAAAACAAATCGAATCAGTAGTTTTCCACACTGTTATTATTGCACTATCAAATACTTTTAATGAGAAAGTTTATTTATCATTTATTAAACTTTCATAAAATATTATTAACTGGAAAAAAAAAAAGTCCTGTAGCCCTTGGTGAACTAACCTTTCCTAGACAAAAGGGTATTTGCAATGCTGCTTTAGAATTATTATATTACACTTAGTAAGTGTAGCTGAAAGATTACAGTCCTATTGTCTGAAGCATGCATACATGTGTAATCCTGAAAGAATATGGAGAAGGGTTCACTTAAATGAGAAAGCATATAATTGTTATGTCACATGACACAAACCTGTTTAGGTAAATCAAAAATAGTACTGTTTAGATATAAAGACTCAGTAAAACAAAATGACACTAAATTTTATTTAAAAACTCACAGAGCAAAAAGTGACCTAAGTAATTCTACACTGAATTTACACAAAATGCAAAGAGAAGATACCCCACCATTCTTTTCCAAGTTATCACCTCCTTGGTGCCCCAGAGAAGGGTCTCCTTACCTTTCTTTTGCACAAAACAAAGGTGTTGATAAGGAGAAAAGCAAGCACATCATATCCAGACTATCTTCTCTGCTTTTGAAGACTCAGGTTTAGTAGAAAACAAAAGCAATTGCATTTTTGTGCGCCAGTGCTATCTTTATAAGAATACATGATAAAACCATGCACGTTTTTAAGAGAAACACTTTATATAAAATCAAAACTGTGTAGTTAACTAGACTTTTACAAATTATCATTTAATAACAAAATATTTCATTTAAACTGCACTGACAGTAATGTGAGATCTTGCTTTTCCTCATTTGTTCCCATGCTGGCTATGACAATTATCTTAAGGAGTTTCAGGTAAAGTTACAGTTTTACTGGATTTGTTAAAATTGTATGTTAACCTGTAACATCCTTTGTAATTTATATATTTCTTTATCTAATTGGTAATGTTTCATTATCTTACTTTGCAAATGATCAATTCACTGCTACACAGAAAACAGTCCCTTTGTGTAGCAAGCAGTCAAATCTATCAGCATAGAGTATTATAAGCAAAAGAATTAAACAACTAAACTGTAACTATGAAAATTATTTGAAAATTTGATTAAGAAGATTGTCTCGCAGTACTGATACTCTCCTCATGTTAGAAGGGGGGTGTGACTCAAGCTGACTTCAATGGGAGCTACCATCATTGAGTTCCATGTGCAATTAGACAAATTAAATTTAAACGTGGCCTCAATTTTAATACTATAAATTTTAAAATACTTCAGAAAATATGTGTTGCACTTTCACAGAGAAAAATGCTAACGCATCTCTACAACAACTGCAGAGCCATCTGGAAGATCGTGTTCGTGCTGTAAGCATGCACATCTACTGCACATCTACTGCCTGATCTTTCCTTATATAGAGCTGCAGCTGCTTCACAGCTGCTGAGGCAGCAGCTTCATCAGCACACACAAGGTCCCCAGAGGTCTTCACCTGGTCTAATGTGTGGCATGTTCTATTTTAAAGCCTAGGGAGAATGCTGTTGCCACCAAACTCTATGTCACCCACAGAGTGTTTTCAGACTGTCTTGGCTTCTTCTTTCCATTACGGTGATCAGAATGGAAAACCTCCTGGGCCTTTCTGCTACACAGCTGTAAAGAAGCCTTTTGACTGCTGAGGCCATAATCTGCTGATAACAAGGCTTGCATCCTGCTAGCAATCCTCCTGAAATTGCACCATTTATTCTCCTCCCTGCATCAACATTAACTTTAAAATATGAGGTATCTTGAGTGCCTATGCCTTGATAACAAGTTTATCAAATGTATTTTCCAAATCAAAAAAGGAAAAAGAAAACAGAAGCAATTTATTGACACACATACATATAGGGGATAGGTTTTAGTGTACATGCTGGCTGCATTTCCTACCTATTATATCACACCAGGAAACACATCTGTATCCTCAGGTTTTTTCACTGCATGGCTCTTACTTGCCTAAGGAGGCCATATGTTATATATGGTATTCCAAATAACCACTGCTAATGGGAGGTTCAGGTCTGGGACAGGAAGCCAAGTGAACTAAGCTGCACTGGAAACCTTCCCAAATGCCAGGATGCTCACATATAAGCCATCATTTCCCAGTATTAACCATGTAATTTTCATTCAGTTAAACAAAGTGAATGCATATACTACATTTAATAATTTTCTTTTCCATTAATAAATATAAAGAAACCACTTACAAAATAATTCTCATTCTTTAGAAAGGAAATACTGCAGCAGGTAAAGTCTTTATGATGCCTGATTTCTTTCCAAAATGTGAAACTCTCATCCACCACCCACCATCCTGTAGACTTCTCTTCCCCCTCAAAACCACCTTTTTCATTCTTGCCTGGGATTCTTATAGAGCTCAGCTAAAAATCCATACTGGCAATCTTCTGCTGAGAATAACCTATGTATTTACCATCTGTGATCTCTACAAGTGTCATACCAATATGACAGCAAAGTCTAAGTCTAGATGCAGTGCCTGTTTCTAAACTGGATAGTAAAAGGTTTATGTCTAAACTCTGCAATTCCTTATTATATAAGGGGCTGTGAAGTCATTTCCTGTTCACTTCTCTTTCAAGAAACCATCATGCCACCTTACAGTAAGATACTCAATACGAATATTAGTGTTTGGACTCAAAATATCTCTGGAATAAAATGATTAAACTTTTAATTAGACATGAAAATCATAATCAGCTCCTGAATTATTATTTATTATTATACATTACTTAGTGTTCTAACAAACTACATCATTATATTTTCCATCTGCTTTTCTGCCTTATATTAGAGGGAGCACATAAAGTAACACCTTTATGTGACAGTTTTGGGATCCATTGTTATGAAAGGTACTCCCTAGAGACCTGCAGTATCAGGAAAATACTTTATTGAAATGTACTTTATCACAGTATTTGATTCGTTTAAACTGATGTTTCGATCAGGCAGCATGACTGCCTTTCTTTTTCCTGTCTCAATCTGGATTTTAGAGTGCTGCCTATGGTGCTCTATCATTTAAGCTAAAGTAATGGAAGTGTGTGTAATACACATGATAAATCAGATTGGGCAGGTTTTAGACAAAATTTGTTTTAAAATTGATATGGAAATGTTTTCTCTAATCTTCCTATTAAGTGAAGGGAAAAAACCAGTTTATCTAAACTCCTGCTAGTTAATTCCAATTTAGTTCATTGAGCAGTAATGTGAATGAGTAGATTGGCTCACAAAACAAAGAAGAAAAGAAAAAATCATCAGAAGAGATTAAAGAACAGGAACGTCTCATGGTATTGTTGCAAATAGGTAAAACCTTACAAAAAAAGGTCTTGTAAAATCGTAGGTCAGGCCTGCTACTTTGGCCTGCTAACAGCTGGCCTGACAAGTACCCAGGAGAAAAGGAATTTGTACCTGTGGGAATCATTCTTTACCCATGAAAAAATAATGCAAACATCTTAAGGGAAAAAAGTTTTTGGTGAGCATGTATTCTAGCAACAACTACCCAATGAACTCGGTAGCAACAAGGAACTAATTAGAATGAAACATAATACGTTTAGAAAACAGATAAATATAGCTGTGAACAAGAAAGATGGGCTATTGTTGCATGAAGGAAAGGTGTCTTATCCTGGAATAATGCTATCACAACAACAAATTAGACTTGTATATACAATGGAAAATTTCAAAGATTACAAATGATCAAGTTTATCCCAATTTTTCCCTGAAAATGCGAGAATGGAAAATGAGTTGAATTGCCAGGTCGATTTCCAGAATTAATACTATAAAACCTGACTTAATTTAAAAATAAAAAATGAAAAATTTACAGGCCTTCAAAACTTTTAATGTTTAGGTAAAATATTAGTACAGAAAGGAGAATACTAAGCCCTGGCACAAATTAAAAGAGACAATTAGTGGTTATAAAAATGAATTTTAATTATACTTTGAACAGGTATAGAAGAAAACATGAAGAAGACTGCATTTAGTTCATGAAATAAAATCATATATGTAGAGTAAAAATACCTGTAGAAGTCTGTTGATAACATACTTTGAAGCTAAGCACATTAAAGACTGCACTATATTGAAATTAAATCATCACAAAAAAATTTAAAAACTTGGAACTTGAGCAATGAAGTCCTAATTGTTATAAAAATCTTGTTGTATGATACTGAAGTATGATAATATACTAACAGCCAGAGAGTGTTGAGCAGCATCAGCTAACAAACATGAAGTAAAATATTTCAAGCACTTACTGGAGACCTTTCCAATTTTGCCAACATAACAAATCTGTGCAATCTCTTTGACCTGACAGACTGTTGATGAGTTATTACTAAAATAAACCAAACCAAACCTAACAAAAAAACCCAACCCAAACCTAAACACCTACACAAAAGCAACACATAAATGTCAGGAAAGAACACAGCACAACTTCCCTAATCAAATAAATCTACTTTCCTATTAAACTTGATAGTTACAAAAGACTGATTCTAGTTACATCAGACAAAGTGAAGAGCCTATTCTTTCACAGAATCACAAAACTGAATAGGTTGGAAAATACCTTTGAGATAATTGAATTCCACCCATGAACTAACACCACTTTGTCAAATAGACCATGGCACTGGCTGCATCAAGTCTTTTCTTAAATAGCTCCAGGGACAGCGACTCTACCACCTCCCCAAGCAACCCATTCCAATGCCCAATCACCCTTTCTTTGTGAAGAACAAACATACACACAAAGCTCAGCTAAGTTTGGATTGTCTTACACAATGAGACATCTTCCATATGCAGAAGGAAAGAGAATGAAAAATTCTTCTGCTGTTACAGATTATATGTTGCACAGACCTCTGAAAAGAGACTAAATTTCACAGCGATTCCTAATGCTCCCAAATCTGAATAAATTCCCCATCAACAAAACCAAATGTCACAGGATATAATCAATTCATCTTTTGAATCTGTGACTTGTCAGCTACAACTAACTTGTCATGAAATCCATAACCAAGATAATGAGAAATGATTTTGGGAACAAACTGGAGGTATATCCTAAGGATAGGTATTCTCTCAAGACAGTATCAAATGAAACAAATCTCAGAGATGTACCCAAGACTCAATTCATTGAGTTTGGAAAACCAAAAAGCAACTGTGTCAGATAAATTTATTAACAGCTGAACTGAAAACCAGTTGTAGCTCTTGTACCTATCTCCCCATTTACCTGTATACTACCAGAAGCATGCTATAAGAGCCTTCTACAGAAACCTAAAAACGCCTGGTTTTACAACACAACAAACAAGAGAATCTGTGACAGATTGAGAGTGTGAACAGTCTTCTTTCTTTTTACTTCAGCCTGCTCTCCTGGTCTGCCTTTGAGCCAAGGAGAGCTGTTAGGAAGGCCTTGTACCTGCCTGAAAGACTATTTCCTTTACTGATCTTGGCATTGAGATGAGCTAAAGAGCTCATAATCTGAAGTGTCAAGTTTGAAATATTGCAGGCCATTTTCATTGCAAAGACCTTAATTATGTTTCTTCTTGGAGGTATGAATTAGTCTAAATCACTATCTTTTTTCCAATTTATTTTCTTTTATTCTGTAGGATGTAGATAAACCTGACATAATAATTCTTGTAGAGATTTGAAATAAGACATAAGGTACAAGAAAGGCACATTTAATTGCAGGCATAGTGAACACAAAAAATTGAACCATCAGATTATATGTGGGGACCAAAGAAGAAGCATTATGTAAATCTCTGGATAAATAAGGGGCACCAAATAGAGTAGAAAATAACACACAGTTTATGAAACACTGGAACAGTTCGAACACTAAAATAAATAAGGCAATAAACTTTTTCAGAGGACAATCTAGCTTAGAGATAATTCCCTCTTGCTGTGAACCCTTTACAAGAAATTTAAAACTAAGCAAGGTGAAGTAAAAGGCAGAGCAAGATCAATTTCATTTAATTTCATTTCCACAAAGTGAAGCAACATTTCAAATTGTCATAAACCGCTTGTTGTTAATTGCCATTATTGATCACTTTAGTTGTGTGGCTGTGTTCCAGATAGTCTCTGCTACTCAGTTGGGCTGTAACATGAGACATGTTTTGATTCATGCATTCTTAAATTGAAATTGAGCTCCACATTTTCAATATCTGTGTACCATACCTAGCCCACAGTTAAGGTCTTAGCCCAGCTGTTTAGCTGCTTTGAACCCATCCTGAGCAAATGTTACCTTCTCTATTTAGAATAACCCACCAGTGAAAACAAACAAGCCACATTTGGTTCTCCCTTTCTCGGGGACATTCTGAAACACCCTGAAGATTGATGCCTACAGAAAAACAAGGTGACAAGTCAGTAATGACATTCATTTAAGAATGTTTTTCTTCATGGAAAGTTGCTTTGAATTTTTTGAATGATTTCACTTATTAATATAGAGTGGTGGAACTGGAAGGCTGCAATACATTTTTTCTACTTGATTTCTAGAAGCAAAATAGACTTGGAGATGTCAGAAGTGCTGCACATTTTCATGATCTTTCTGAATACATTAGCACAAAGCTAAGGCAAAGCCTGAGTTTTCAAGATCTTTAAAAAATCATTCTGACAAAAAAGAACTTACTGAATTGAAATTTAGATATGCATTCAAAGCTTAAACCTCCAACAAACATCCAGTATAAGCAAACAGAAAAGACAGGGTTCTTATGATTGAAGCAAAATTCACATCAGGTGAATCATTATACAGAACATGCTTGTGCAAACAGAGCACATTGCGCTGACAGTTATGAAGGCATTTAAATACATGCTGAGATACTTGGGCAGAAATTCTGTCTTGGATTGCCAACAAAAAGCAGGGCAAAGCCTATAAAAAGAGGCATTGACACATGAGTAAAGGACCAGTTCCTAGGTGAGGTACACATCCAATGTGGTTACAAAGAAAATGCATTACCTTTAGATCAGATTCTGCAAAACAAGAAAATGTCCCTTGAACTAGCACTCAATAGAACACAAATGACTGAATATGTTTTTCCTACCTAAAAGTTAAAAATGAGCATAATTTTTGGTGATAAGATTGAAGCTACATAGAAAACAGGAAAAAAAATTCATATATCTCACTAAAAATATTGAGAATTAGGCTGCTCTCCAATTTTGACATTCCAGAGTATCTGAGGAGGAAAACACACATTTTGGGTTGAGGACTTAAAACCATTTTTAACAGTGGAAAAAATGTTTTCTTTTCAAATATTTGTGTAAAAATTGTTTCATATTTCTCCAAACTACAAGAAAACATGCAACTGCCACATAAATCTAAGTGTGTAAGGCATTTTTATTTTGGGGTGGGTTGACTTCATGGCAAAGTCAGGTATGTTTTGGTATAACTTTCCAGAGTGGTTAAAAACACTACTAACCCTAACAATATTTCTCTTAGAATTTCTCACCAAGTCATATGACTGTTGCACACTAATAAGTGAAGAAAGATTAGAGATTAACACTGACATGCTGGTGTACAAGGACAGCTTCTACTTTTTGTCTGTACCGAATGGCAAACAGCTCACCGTGCTGAGTTAGAGATGAGTTTAAGTTGGATATTTTGTACTAAAATCATCAAAATTGCTTTTGCCATGAGTAGCTGTACAGACCTAAGAGCCCAATGTCTCATCTCCAGCCTAATCTGTAACATAGAAGTGGAGGATTTCAGCTCATGATTCCAGAAATAACCAGAAATGCACGGCTATGTGAAGCAGAAACCAGACAAAATGGAAGGACATCTCTTCAGTAAAGTTATGATTTCATGCAGAGGA
The DNA here is from genome assembly GCF_023055355.1 of Agelaius tricolor. Taxonomy (NCBI): domain Eukaryota; kingdom Metazoa; phylum Chordata; class Aves; order Passeriformes; family Icteridae; genus Agelaius; species Agelaius tricolor. Next base: position 19,327,410 of record NW_027269262.1, on the reverse strand, counting down.
CTTTGCCAGGACTAGATTAACCTACCCATACTTTGCTTAACTATCCTATCACCATGCATGGAAAGAATACTGTTGAATAATGGTTATTAGTCTTCATCAGTTTTACCTCAGCATCCAAAAACCCTGAAAATCAAGTGTGGGCTTTAAACTTTAAATGTAAATGAACAAATGTTGCTTACAGATGTATGAGTCCCAACTTATATAAATAACTCGAATTAAGTCATACATGAAGCATTTCTTTCTCACCTTTCCATCTTTAACATGAAAGACTGTGTGAGCATGTGTTCAGATTGTCTTCATCAGGAATCAGGACATACAGACATACATTTTTTGGAATTTAATAACCTCAGGGTGGCATTTTCTCTTCTGCTTTCACTGTGTCACAGAGAAAGCTGTGTATGCAATGTACTGCCACACAGCTAATCCAGAATCTTTAAACCAGCATGTCATTTTAATTCATAAATATACTCCACAGACTGAATGACTGCAGCTGTCTTCTCAACACCTTCTCTTTTTTTGATATCTAATGCACAAATACTTAATTTAATTTTTGATAATAATAAGAACAAAATGTCATTGTTACATTTACTTTTCCAGAGTAGAGGGAAATGTTGCCATACGACCAGTATAGATGAGTACATATATTTAGGGCTGTCAAATAGCTGCAGAGGTAAAGGAACTCTTTGCAACACCGCTATGAGGACACCATTTACATGCAAGGGAAAATGCAGTTTTCAAGTTAGTCAGTGTCAAACTAGTTTTTAAATTTAGTCATCTAAATCCAGTGTTCCTCTAGTCTATGAGGATGTAGGAAATGTATCTTTTACTGGTAGCAGTGAATTTCAGAGCTTGTTTTGCAGGATTTGGCGTTTTTCTTACACATAAAAACAACCATGTCTCCCATTTTAAGAAGAAAATGAATTTTCATTCATGCTTCATGTGTAAGAATTTTTTTCTAAAATTTCTATTTTTAATGAGGACATATCAATTACCAGACATTGAGCTGTAATCCATGTACTGAACTGAGTTCTAGCTTTTCAAAGAATAAGAAATATAAATTTTTTTCCCTAGTTTCCTGCTGTATTACAAGTTCTCTTAAGAGCTGATCCCTAATAGGGAAGAACAAGGTTAAATTTCTCATTAAACATTAATTCAAGATTTAGGTCCTGAATAAAATAATTCTTTATTCTTTAGCAAATTTGTGCATTGCCCCTGAGGTATCACAGCCCATTTAAACTAGAACTAGTACTAATAGCTTTATGTGTATATCTGCCTATCTATATTATTACATTAAGGGCAAATTACAGTATATCAAGTGCTGTTAGTAATTAACTGTGGTCCTGATCCAGCTCCTCTGAAGTAAATGCAAGTCTTTGATGATTTAAACAGGAAGTTGAGTGAAGTAAAAAGTTTAGGATAAATGTACAAAAATACACAAAAATCATTGTGCTTGAATGGATATAGGGATAGATTTTCACTGTAGTTACTTTGTAGATACTGTGTGAGTTTTCCTAAAATGTATTATTATTCAAATACAAAAGGGTCTACTTTTCATTTTCAAATTAGGAACTAGAACTATCATACCACAACTATCAAAGGTACTTTAAGTCCCTATTTCAGTTTATAGCTGTTTACTCAGCCTCAGCTGCAAAACACAACATAAAACTACTCTTCATATGCATCCTTATTTAAACTGCCTTGTTCTCTGGGGACTGTTCAATTTATGTTACCCATATGATGTATTGAAAAGCCTCTATGTTCACAGTGAGTTTAAAATATAAAGATGGGAATTAAGTGGAAAAATAATGTATGTATGCATCTGTTTCCTGTCTACAGACATAATTGGTGACATTTATGTATACTTTTTTCAAAGATGATCTTAAATGTCATGAAGTTGTGCTGTGTCCCCCATATATGAACCTACAGGAATCAACATAATTTTAGTTTTATAAATACCGGCAAGTAGGTACATACCATAAACCCACTCCAATAAGTGACAATAAGGAGAAAACATTGTTAATGATGGGCTGAAGAAATTAAAATCCTATATTGAAAAGGCACAGGAAACACCCCGTTATGCACATAAAAAAAAATAAATTACTACCTATTTATATATAAAAAGAATTGTTGCCCATCTTCCCAACTATCTGGTCTTCCATTTTATTCCTCAGACCCTGTAGAACAGATACAGTATCTCTTCAGACAGGAGTGAGACACTTGTAATTCCTATAAAACAGCATAAGACTTTACTGTTTAACATACATAACTTCAAGATAATGATTTCTCACCTATTACAATTTAAACAGGTCACAGTAAATTCCATACCTTTGCATAAATATGACCCATTGCCATTTTAGCAGTCATATATTCCAACCTCTAGCAAACTGTCTCATATGAATTTCATTATATTCACTCATCCTGTGGGCATACTAAATGCAGTAGGTGTGTTGTAAATGTACTAATCATTGTCTCAATAAAGCATAAATGATAGCAGACAAGTGTGAATGCAGTCAGGTGCTAGTTCTCTCCTTGTGTCAGCCATTCCTACATTTTTTTTTGACACTGAAGATGCTGGTGAGCCAAGACAATGCCTGAATCCATCATCCAGGCACTTTGCAAAATTCCTGGTCTGGTTCACTCAAATGTTGTTTCACAATAATACTTGCTGCCCATTCTCATTTTACATGTGTGGGAGCACAATACCACAGAAGCACAGAAAGTGGGGGATAATATCAGGCAGCCTTACAGGCATCCCAGAAAAAGACCAGTTAGCACACTTAGTCTGCTTTTTGAAGTTCCAAATCAAGAGCATCCCAGGTCTTCAATGACTTGGAAGGAATTCAACCTCTGTAACAGTTATGAGACTGTGCATTGTATTTTCATTACTAACCACACTGAGAAATTGTGCACTTCAGCACTTACATTTTTACAGAACTTCAAAGATTCAGGTTCTTAATATAGAAAGTATTCAAGCTTAATTACTAATTTTAGTGTGTTTAGCTTAAACACAGTTAATTTTGGGGTCATTCTGAGAGGTTTGGTAAAGATAAAGAATTTTTGAGGCTTTCTAGCCTCAAAACCTTTTCCAGAAGACTCTAATGTTGTGGGGGTTTTGGTTTAGATTTGGGGGTTGGTTTTGGGGGTTGGTTTTGGTTTCTTTTGTGATACAAGCTAGTTTAAGAGAAAATTTTAAAAAATGAATGGACAAAAAGAAAAACAAAAAAGAAATAGATACCACATTCTACTCCATACTCTGTTTTGAAGTGTTTGTGGCTTGTGAGAACTTATGGTTGTGTGTTGTGAGAGTTAAGAACTTATTTAAGTGTACTGTATACATTTAAGGCTCATTAGCCAATACTCTGTGAGTCTAAAGCAGTGGGCTGGCTGATGGGGTTATGGAGACTGTACACTAAAAGACTAACACATGTCTGGTGTCTTTGTTCAGCCTGAGAAGAATCCATAACAAACATCACATCCTCTACCAGTGAGTTGTGACAAATAGTAATAAATGAGATAGGCTTCCTTATTTTCTTAAAGGGAACCAAATTTACATCTCAGACTAGCATTCTCTAATCAATTTATTACAAGTAATTTCAGGGTCATCAGATTAAAAGATTTCATATAGAAGCTCTTCCTGTTTGGCATTATATCTTTGTATACCATAAAGGAAGAGTATAAAGATATTTATGTGTCTAGAGATGCAAAAAAATAAATACAGGCTACAAGAAATACCATTTTGTAGCTCAGATTGTGTGCAATGCCATATACAGAGAGAGAGAGATGACCGAATGTTAGATTCTAGAGACCAGTGGCAGTGAGGTGCAGGTCTGAGTCCAACCCCTTTTCTTCGTCCTTCTTAAGGGACCAAGACAGAACAAGCAGTTACAGCATCTCAGATTTGATGAGTTGGGTGTGGATTTAAAGTCTATTAGGGACAAAAAATAAACTAGTTTTCACTACTTACTAAGATTCTAAATCTGAAAATTAAATAAAAAGCGACAATAGGAAAAAAACCCCAACCAACCAAAACAACAAACCAAAACTCCTTCCTTCCCATTCTCACAGGTAGTATACAAACATAACTCTTCACCCTGTTTCCTTTCAATAAAACTCTTAAATTAGGAATGGCAAAAATTAGTTCAGCTTGCTTTTCCTTCAATTCAGCAGACATTGCAAAGAAGAGTAACTGGCCTGCACTGAGTTGAAACTTATTTGATTCTTTAAATAGACCTTAGTTATTACTCATATTGAGCAAAGTAAAATTAAGCTTGTGTTAATACAGAAGGCTAAAATTTATTAATTATATGTTATGGAACAAATCTTTCTTTTTATCTGCTAAAAATTATCTACAGCCATAATTTTTGTTAGTGACTTCTCTCTGCAATAATTCCTTGACTAAAACTCATTTGGAACACTGACTTTAATTCAAGGGGTTTTTGTCTGGATAGAAGTCCACATGGGAGGTCTGTTCTCTGACTGAATCACAGTAGCTCTGAGAATTGCAATCCCAGCGTGACTACTCCAATTGAGAATGAGAAGATAATTTGTGAGAAAACATTGAATTACTTTTCTTTATTCACTGTGTTTAAAAACAACCCAAATAAAACAAAACCAAAAATCTAAAACTAACAAAAAAGGAAACCCAAAATAAGTTAATGTGCATAGCACATTCTAATTTTAGAGCATGTGTCTGGAACATACACTGTGTCTTATTTTGTTTCTTTAGCTTTTCCTAAAGAAAACAACTTCCTAAAGTCTACAGCTTCAGAATACCTCGGGAAAAAATTCAGTTGGATGCAAACAGTCAATAATTTATTAAGGTACTTCAGCCCTATACTGTGAATGCTACAAATCTACAGCAGTACAAAAAAAATAAACAAAACAAAACAAACAAACAAAAAAAAAGAAAAGAAAAGAAAACAAAACAAAAAAAAAACAACCTCAAGACTCTTGGAAAAATTACTATTTTTCTGCCCATCAACTCTCTGCACAGAGACTAGATTTTTTTAACATATATTTTTCATCCCTGCATTGTATGTTGCTCTAAAAATACAGTTCAAGTTCACACTGAACTTTGTGAATCACCCATATCTATATAGCCCATTAAAACTACAGTTGAAATGATGCTACAAAATATCCTTTGCTAACGAACAGCTAACACATTGAATTAATCTAATAAGGGAAAAGCAGGTGAACACTAGTAGATGGGATCCATGAATGAGGGAGGAATTAATGTGCTTTTGTGATGGGAGCATACCTCTGCCCCACAGCCAACACCTGTAGGTGGGACCTTCTCCCACGTCCGGAAGGGCCAGTGCCAGCCAGCTCCAAGATGGGTCTGCCACTGGCCAAGGCTGAGCTCATCAGTGACAGTGGTACTGGGAAAACATATTTAAGAAAGGGAAGGAAGTTACTGGGCAGAAGCAGTTGCAGCCAAAGAGTGGAGTGAGAACATTTGGGAGAAGGACCTCTGCAGACACCAGGGTCAGGGGGGAATGAGGGGGAGAAGGCTCTCCAGGTGTTGGAGCAGATTTCCGTGAATCTTGTAGTGAAGACTGTGGTGGGACCCGTTGTGCTCCTGCAGCCCACAGAGGTCCACAGTGGAGCAGAGATCCTACAGACCCTGGAGGAGCCCACAGTGGCACAGATGGATGCCCAAAGGCAGCTGTGATCCTGTGAGCAGCCAGTGTTAGAGCAGGCTCCTGGCAGGAGCTGCAGACCAATGGAAAAAGGAGCCCATGCTGAAGAAGCTTTGCTGGGAAGATTTCTCCATGGGTTCCCATGCAGAAGCAGTCTCTTCCTGAAGGACTGCGCCCTGTGGAAGAGATAAATGCTGGAGCAGTTTGGGAGGAACTGCAGCTCACGGGAAGGACTCATGCTGGAGAAGTAAATAGAGGACTGCCTTCTGTGGGAGGGACCCCTTGCTGAAACTGTTGATTGATTAATTGTTGATATCCTTGTCTTCTCCTTTGCCAGGAAAGAAAAAAAAAAAGCCAGACACATTCTTTTTATTTTTCCTGTACTGTTGAATTTTCTCAGAATTGTTTTGTCAGGTGTTTGCATGATAGTGCTACCTACACATTAAATTTTCAGCTTCATTAGCTACTAACCAAACTCATACAAAATACATTTCCTACCTCAGGACAATACTCATGAAAAATGAAAAGCATTGGCTTGAGGTAATACCAGCTAAACTATTCTTCATAATTAGAGTTAAAATTGGCTTATGCTGTGTAAAGTACTACAATAGAATATTTTCACCAGAAGTTATTTGACCATGCAATCACAGGGAAAAAAAATCTTATTTTCAATTTTTAAGAGTACATGTGTAAACAAATTGGAGATGTTTCCTTATGATTTTTTAAATAATTGTTTTCATACTAAATAAAGTGAGGTCTTTATACAGTCAAAGGTAGTCAATCTCCTGAAAACAACACAGGAAGGAAGAAACTACTGCTATGAATATAGGGTAGTTAGAATTCTGAGCCAAGCACCTCATAAATGACTGTAGTAGCAATGGTGATCCCTCCATAGTAGCACCGGCTTTGGCATTGACATAGATTTAGACTGGCACAAAAAGCATTAAATTACAGTGTTCCTTATGTAATTTTGGCACCAGTGACTGAAAAATTTAGCCACCGCCAGCCTTAGGATAGAGGAGATGGGTATGACCCTATCTGTTTCCATAGAGGACAAGTCTTTTTCCTCTGAAGGAAAATGTTTGGTTTAGGTCATTGTGTAATATACAAAACAGCTACAGTAATTGAATATAGTACACAATTCTTGTAAAATACAGTTTAATTTGAAAATGTGTTACTTTAAAAAACAAAAAAGTGTTATTCTTTTGTTGGCAAATGTGTTGGCTCCTGGAGCTTGGTACAAAATGACCTGGTAATGTTTCCTGAAAGGTATTTAAAGCAGATATAACTTTGAAAACAGTTTTGCTTAGCTGAGACATTTCAGTCAGATCAAGTCATCAGTACTGAAAAATGAGACTGGCATGAGGATGCTTTGGTAAACATTGTCATATGTATGATATAATGGTCAGTAATGGCCAGTAATTTCCATGAGCTAAGTTACAGGACAATGATACCGTGTTATTTAATATCCGTACTTGTATAAAAGAACTGGATACCTATTGTGCATGTATTAATATTCTGCAAATTAATAGAGAAAAGAGAATATACTGGATAAAAGAACACTTGCATAAAGGCTTGAAAATATATTACCATTAATAGTATTTCATGGGGAGATATCAGGTTTGTGCTTTTAAGGAATGGAACCCAACAGGGAATTTTATTTACCCCTCTTAGTGTACTTTTCACCGTGTTTAATTACATTTGCATGTAGTGCTTTATTATTCATGATAATCAAAGTGTAGCGTAAAAACTTATGAGTTAAAGTAATAATTACAGATCTAATCAAGCTCCAGTGGTCAAGTAAAGGGAAAAAATGTAAAATGAACTTTGATAAGGACGAGCAGTGGTGATGCCAAAAGGCATCATTGGTGTGAATGTCCTATGAATAGGTTCCTAGATATTTGGATGGAAAAGCCTTTCTGGAAATATATTCTGGAAAGGTATTTAGCCAATGACTGATAAATTCTGCAGGGTAGTGGCTGGAGAGCAGTACTGCAGAAAGGGAGCTGAGGGTCCTGGTTAATCACAAGCTGAACGTGGGTCAGCAGTGCCCTGGCAGCCAGGAGGGTCAGCCCTGTCCTGGGGGGCATCAGGCACTACATGGCCAGCTGGGCAAGGGAGGGGATTGTCCTGCTCTGCTCTGCACTGGGACAGCCTCACCTCAAGTGCTGAGAGCATTGTCCAAATGCTTCTTGAGCTCTGCCAGGCTTGGTGCTCTGACCAAGGAGTTTGTTCTGGTGCTCTGACCCTGGGGAGCTTGCTCTGGTGCCCAACCACCCTCTGGGTAAAGAACCCTTTCCTAATATACAGCCTAAACCTCCTGTGACACAACTTCAGGTCACTCCCTTGGGTCCTGTCACCAGCCACTACAGAGAAGAAATCAATGTCTGCTCATCCCCTTCCCCTCATAAGAAAATTGTTGACTGTATTGAGGTTGCCCCTCAGTCTCCTCTTCTCCAGGCTGAACAGATCAAGTGACCTCACTGCTCCCCTTATGGCTTCCTGTCAATGCCCTTCACCATCCTTATTGCCTTCCTTGGTACAGTCTCTAATAGTTTAATGTTTTTCTTATATTGTGGCACCCAAAACTGCCGCCAGCACTTGAGATGAGGCTGCCCCAGCTCAGAGCAGGGCAGGACAATCCCTTGCCTTGCCTGGCTGTGATGCTGTGCCTGATGAGCCTCAGGACAGAGTTGGCCCTCCTGGTTGCCAGGGCATGCTGACACACATTTAACTTGTGATTGACCAGGACCCTCAGGTCCCTTTCTGCAGTACTGCTCTCCAACCTCTCATTCCCTAGTCTATATATGTGTCCCATTGGTTACCTCATTCTGGGTTCAGGATCCCTTGTTGAATTGTCTCACTCATGGCACAGAGTGAGAGGTGGAGGACAGGGCAAAAGGGAAGCAGGGAGAAGACAAAACTAGTAGCTTTGCTAAATTTTCCAGTTAGCCACAGGCTAAATAAAATTAATAGAAGCAATATGTTCAAAAAAATAAGCCAAAGGAAGATACTCATTCCCTGTATTAAGGGATAAACTAGAGACTGAATAGGATCAAATCTCTGTTGTCCAGTTTATTTCTGCCCTTTAAACAGGATTATCTGGTTTTATGTATTTTAGCCATTTACATGACCAATTCTTTGGTACTTGAGCACCTCATAGCAATAATTAAGCATGCACAAAAGTGATATAAATGTGGCAGTACTAGTAACTGTGCTTCACAATTTGAAAATTGTGGTTTATGCAAATTCCTACAGACTCTGTGCAGGCAGAAAGGAGAGCTGACCTCTAAATGCCACATAACAGGCTGATCAGTAGGTCACCCATCCTCTGTATATTGCTAGAGACACACCTCTAAGTGAATAAATATTTAAAAGCTAGTCTAAAGTGTCAATGACCTGTAGTCACTATCAATCTGATCCTATGCTTCATGTACTTGAAAAGGCCTTAACACAGTCACAGTCCCCTGAGAAAACCCAAATCTTATTTCCTTTCATTCCAGCTGGCATACAGGTTAGACACATCTCTATACTTCCACCAAGCATACACAGAGCAAGCCTCCAAGCATGGAACAATGGCATGTGTATTCCATCCACAGCCAATTTAACTGTACTACCTTCATTTAAACATCTGTTTCCTTCTAATTAGAAGTAAAGAAAATTCCATCAAGAATGAAAATATCCAAAACATTTCATTAGATCCGAAAGGGCTTCTAACCTCCATCAAGCATGTCAGAGACACTTTCCATTTATCTTTTATGCAAAATGACTTGCAGGTAATTACATTCTCTTCAACTAATATAAAAGTATTTTCACTAGAACGATCTATAGTGACAAGGGCATCATTCTCAAAAATTATTTTTGACAGCAATTCAACATCACTTTGAGAAAGAAAATTTAAAATATTCCAGAGGCACTGGTAGAAAGACAGAGTTAGAAACACTTAATATGAAGCAGTCTAACATTCAACTATGAAGTATATACACAGGAAAGACACATGGAACTGATTCACATTTATTGTTTAAATATAGTGACAATTTCTTCTTGACTTCAGTGAAAGAAAAGCCAGATCAAAACCAGAGTCTTCAGCAGCAATTTATTTGTACTGTGCAAAAACAAGTCCCATAAATCAGAAGCACATAGAGAACCAAAAAGAAAGCAACATTTCAAGGACTTTTGAGAAAGAGATGATAAAGCTGTCTGATCATGAACCAATAGATTCTAATACACAAATTCACCCTACGTGAGGGTACCTCCAGTAGGACCCTGCCCTGGGATACAAGAGATTACTTGAGAATCACTGTTAAAACATCAGTCTTGGCTTCATTATTCAGCAGATAGATAGTGTGTCATTGTTGTATGTCAGTAAATTTCAACACTGGCCAAAAATGTTTAACAAATATTTAACAAATTCATCCTGTATTTTTTTTTTTTAAGAGCAATGAAGCTATGCCTGCTTCAAAGTCTTCTCCAGGTACTGGGAAACAGCAAAAAAGCTAGGGAGATATTTTCCATGGACCTACTCTGCCCCTATCATCCTACTACAAATTCTCAGTATATTAAACCACATTCTCAAGTGTTTTAGGGTCCCTGTTACCCTACTGAAGTGTCTCTGCTTTATAATCCTCAGACTCAACTTCATACAAAAGCATGGAAATGATGTATTTTTTTTCCTGATAGCTCTGAGAAGGAGCTGCATTACATAGTAGGAATTAAAAAAGATTTGATTTGGATTGAGAGAGACAGAATTGGCAAACACTCTAGGTTAGGAATATTCTTACAAGAAGACTAAATTTTAAAATATCTATTAGTCCATTTAAGTTACAGTGAAATCCAGCTGAGGTCAATAGAAATACTCTTGCGGATTCCAAGCCTTTGGCTTGGATTCACAGCATTTTTCTAATTTCTGAACTATACACTACTGTTTGGTTAAAATAAATAACTAAATAAATCTTAGGGAAAAATGGAATATTTTTCCTCTTTTTATAGAAAGATAATTTCTCAATTTTGGTTTCACTGTTAACACATAAAAAGCCTGATTCACGTAAAAATAATCAATACTTTTACTGTCAGCTTAGAAAAAGCCACAAAGTACAGCTACTTAACATGTAATTTCTTAGTTTCAGACTAACAATTCATGTAAAAAGATACACTGCAAAGCAAATAAGGTGGTGAAGTAAAATATAATATAATACTAGGAATATATTTTTTCAATTCAACTAAATAATCATGTAATTCCTTTAAAATATTTTTCCTGTTTCACCTGAAGACTCCCTGATTGGTTTTAAGTCAAGATACTTTGACACTGTGTATGAGCAGCTACCTCATTAGAGTGCAGTGGGAGCAAAAGTGTTCATGTTTCAGTCTTCTCAATTGATCCCTTGACTGGCTTCCATTCCATTTATTTCAAATCTAACACTGACATTTTACAGGTAAACTTCAAATCAGGATATTCTACTTTTTGAATCCCATGCACACAACTATTTAGTGTTCTTATCACACATGATTCTTTCCACCTTGGCTAGATTAGATATGTTTTAGGGATTTTTTGGTTGGTTTGTCAGTTGGTTGGTTTGCAAGGATTTCTTGAGTCAGATCTGTGGAAACTACAGTTGTACAGTCCTTAAAATAATGCAATTATCATAGTTTTTTTGAAAAATTACCATCTTACATGTTTCAAAGATGCAAGCCTATTCCTCAGTTTCTCTTGTAATTTGAAAGAGTGGAAAGAGACAATACCTTGCTAACATTTTCCTGAAAATAGGAAAAAATGACAGAAGTTAACACCTGTCTAAGAATTTAGGAGATTTTCTAGATTAGTGTGACCTTTCATTCTTGTTCTATGCATTTTCCTCTTTATTCCACTCCAGAATCAATAATTTTTTGTTGCATTTTATCTGTCCTCAAAGTGTGTGATGTCTTTCAGGGTGAAGATATGAAGGCATAACAAAGACTATAATACATTTCAATGTGCCTTCATTTTATACAGCACAGAAATTTCTCATAGACATATTTCTGTCTTATTAGAAGAAATACTAGATTCACTTAACTGCAGCTACTAGAACTACTTAATTTTATGAGGCAGACATTTCCGTGGAGGAAAAAAATCTGTGAGGTTCTTAGGAGCAGCAATATAATATCTGGTACACCCCTAACAGATCGGGCTTTCAACAGAGCTAAATTTAAGCCCTTCAAGGCTCTTCTTGGAAGAATCCCATGGTAACAGGCCCTGCAGGGAAGAGGGATCCAAGAAAGTTGGTTGATATTCAAGGATGACTTCCTCCAGACTCAAAAGGATGTGTCCCAATGAGCTCAATACAAGAGAGACATGGAACTCCTCTAACAGGTCCAGTGTAGGGTGACAAAGACATTTGAGAGATTGCAACATCTCTGGTATAATGAAAGGTTGAGGCAGCCTGTTCAGCCCTGAGGAGCCACAACAGAGAGAAGAGCTTATAAATTACTATAAGAATCTGAAGGGACAGTGTCAAGAGGATGAAGCCAGCCTCTTCTTGGTGCAGACAAGCAATAGCATGAGAATCAACAGGCAGAAACTGATGAGGAGGAGATTCCACTGGAATAAGAAAAAGATCTTCGTTACTGTGCAGGTACCTGTGTGCTGGAGCAGATTGCCCAGAGAGGTTGTGGAGTCTCTCTCACTGGAGATATTCAAGAGCCGTCTGGACACAGTCCTGTGCCATGTGCTCTAGGATGAACCTGCTTGAGCAGGGAGGTTGGATCAGATGACCCAGAGGAGTCCCTTCCAATCTTACCCAGTCTCATCAGAACTTTTTCCAGATGTCAGTTTTCACACACACATGGGAAAATACTTCTTTGACATAGTTTGCATTCTGGATATAGCTGTACATTATGGTAATTTACTTAGAAAATACAAAAATCAAAACTAAACTAAATTATCCCGCAACAGAAAAAAATGCTCATTTTATCCCAAGGAACAAACAACACCCTAAAAACATTATTACAGCTTCCAGACTTTTTGGAAGTTTGGATTTTTTGCCCATCTCAATATTAGCACTGGGTATGATATTTACTTTTTGATGGGAATGGCCACAATTTATCTTCAACAAGAAAATCAATGTTAACTTTTTCATAGTAAAAGGAAATCAGATAGAAAAGAACATAGAGGAGAAGAGATTTCTCCCTTCAGGCAGTTCAGAGTAGAACCATCTACCAGTCTGTTACTGTGACAGAAGAAATACGATTAGCTTTTCAGGCTCTGCTTGGATTTTATGTCAAGTACTAAATTTACGTCTGGTATACACTTGAATAGAAGGCAAAAAGAATAATGCTTTGTCTTCTGTTTTAGTTTTTTTTACTCTCCTGTCCATAAAACTGGACCAGTTAACTATTCTGTAATATCACCTGAGGGAGAATAAACTAATCTGAATTTCCAACAGAAATCTTCTTTATTTCTGCTCAAAATTGCAAGTGCTCTTAGACTTAGATTTTAAATGTTCTATCAGAATGAAGATTGAATGAATGCCTATTCCTTGCATTCTCCTCCATTGCACAGTAATGATATCAAACTGGTATTTACTACAGCACTGTATGCTACATATTTCTTTCCTAATGAAGGGTTCTTTTCTGTTATCATGGAAAATCTTGTAGACTTACCCTTTTAAAGCCAAACATTTCATCCAGGTTCAGTATCAATAACACTGGGCATGGTTTTGTCTTGTGACATTGAATTCACTATGGAGGGATGTGCTGCTTTTTGTAATTTTCATCCTTGTAACTAGTGAAACATTTTTAGAAGGTATTTGCTAACCTTTAGGATCAATGATGCTTAAAGGAGCACAGATTAAAAATCAGCTGCATTTCAACCCTTTGTAAAACATCATAACATCCTTTCTGTTCTTCCTAAATATTCACATGAAAAGTCCAACCATTTTGAGAAATATAAGCTTTACTATTTCTACTTTATCTTTTGCAGACTTATTTTTGAATTATAAGAATTGGGGTTTCCCCTGTATAGAGGTGTTACTGACTTTAAAATTTGACTTTTGGGGAAAAAAGTCCTCTATTATATTTTCCACTTCTTCCAACAAGCAAAAAACTAAAAAGCCAAAACAAACAAAAAAACAAAACAAAAAAAACCAACAAACACACTAAAACCCAAAACAAGCAAAAAATCTTTCTCTTTTAAGATAACTGTTTAATTTTATGATTGATATTTTGCAGAGAGCAGTTTTATCGCAGTCTTAACCATTTAAAAAAAATCATATATGCTGAATGACCATAAATATTTGCATAAGTATTTAAAAAATTTTGACTTTTCTCTTTCATTCAAAAGTATTTGCAACTTTGAGAATCCCCATTGCATGTTGCTCACAAATCAGTATTACTTATAAGATACCTGGACATTGTCAGTACAATGTTAATACAATGAAAGTTTAACTTTGGAATCCTGCTGAATTCATCTCTTTTGTAATAGACTTCTTGAACTGAGTCAGCAGAAGTTGGTTAATTGTAATAATTAACAAGCTGTGACCCTCAGCTCTCAGCATGGACTTAGTTGGGTCTCCAGAGAAAGTAAGGAATGAAGAAAAAAAAAGAAAGCAGATAACCTCTGAACAAGCACAATTCTCAGGAATGTGAGGTCAGAGTGAGAGTTATCATTTTTTGCTGGAGCACTACTATATGGCAACAGTGAACTGTAAGAACAAATATTTTTATCTGTCAACAAGCATAAGTATCTTTTGAAATTTTGATATGAAGTCAGAACCCACTGTCTCAAGTCTACTTCATTATTAATTTAGATTCTCCTCCTAATTTTAAAAACTGCCTAAAATAGATAATTTGGATTATCACTCAAGTAACCACTATTGGGTTCTCTTATAAAAAGAATATCTTATGTTTAATTTGTTTTAATTATATTTATTTAGATAGGGTTGTGGAGAAGAAAGCTCATTTTGTTATTTATTACATTAATAGTGCGTAAATGCTCCCCCAGGACAACAGCTTCTAGGTAAGTGGGAATGCTGCAGTCATCCTGAGCATCTTTCTTTTTGAGCAGCACAGTGACCATGGCTGGAAGACTATTGTGCACCAAGGAGTCATGATCAAGATACCATTTGAGTCATCCCTGGCTCATGCTGTGCCACATGCACAGCCTGGCATTGAGGTGATATCTCATGGGCACAATATAAACTTCAGCTCCTTGTTAGTACCAGTGATTCCATTTCCAGAAGGGAAGCCCTTTCAAGGCAGTACACGTTAGGGTTACCAGCATCAGAAGGGATGTAATGTTATTGATACTATTCTGTCTTTATAGTTTTATCTCTTAATGGCATTTTAGCAATACTTTACAGAGGCTGAATGTCTTTCTCACTTGGATGACCTCTCGAGATTATCTAGTTCAATCCCTTTGCCAAGGCAGGGTCACTAACAGCAGGTTACAGACAGAAGCATCCAGGTGGGTTTTCAATGTCTCCAGAGAGGGAGATCTCATCAAAAGTCTGTGTGCTAATGGTACTAGACATGGTATGAAGGAGGGAAAAGAAGGGCTAAGAGTCCTTTTTATTCTTTCTCTTCATTTAGAACAAGAAAACTCTAAGTATGACAGCTTCATGTATGGGCCAGGTTGTTTCTATTTTTGGAGGCATCTGGGAAAAAGTCACATGAGAGAAGTCAGAATGATAAAAGATACAGTCATACTAACAGTATAATGAGGCTTAAAAAAAAAGGAAGAAATCACATGTTACCATGAAATTAATGATCACTAAGGATGGGACAGTGAAGACAAATAAGATTGCAGTTTCAGATTCTTTAATAACAGCAGCAACAGGGGGAAAATGCACCAACAAACACCTCCTCCTCCGAACTTTGATATATGAGATTGAATTTGTCAGCAAAATTCCTCTTGCTGTTTATGTCACACAAACTCCCTCTTCCCTCCTATGAACACAATATCTGATTTCTCATTACCATTTTTCAACAGAAAGCCTAATCCAAGTGCCTTTCCCAGGGGCTGGAATGACCACTGCTCCTTTCTCCGCTATGTAGTGTGCCATAAGGCTATTACAGGCAGCCCTGAGAGCAGACCTCATTGCCCCCAGGCTTTCAGCAGGTAACCCGGCTGTTCAGAATTGATTTTTAGTGACTAACACCAATGACCTCTGATATAATGTTATTCATAAGTCTCAGATACTACAGTTCATAGACTGAATGGAAAATTAGGATTAAAATGCAAAACAACCCCAAAACCCAACATGAATGTCTGCTAAGAAAGTGTTATCAACAAGACTTCAATGTGTGTTGTCAATATTAGTGTTCCAAGGGATTTATTAGCTATTATATTGCTAAAAAATATTATAAATTATAATTTTTTTTCTGGTATTTCATAAAGCTGACAAAGTTTTATGATCAGTTTTGGAAAACTATTTACATGTGTTTTCTCTTTTAGAAAACCCAGCACACATTTGCAAACAAGGCAATTGCAAGTACAAAACCATCAAGTAAATTATTATTTTTATTCAAGAATTGAAATACCTGAATAAAAATTAATTCTTCCAAATATATTTAAATTCAAGATTAATTAAATACATGCACAAAGGCTATTTAGCAGGACACATATTTTTCACCTCACAAGCATAGTGATATTCATAGAACCACTGAATATTGGAATGGCCTAAGTTAATCAAATATTCTTGTCAGGATCCTACATGCCGTATCCATTCACCAGTGCAGATCTTGGGTCTTTGAAGATGCTCTCTTCCTCTCTAGCTAGCCTGGCCTGAAATTTGTTAGCAGGTCCTATCTGTGCTAGATACAGAAGGGAGAACAAGGGCACATAGAACACAGACAGGAAAAAAATTAGTAAGAAGGGAGGACAGACTACAGTAGTCAGGCACAGGACTTGGCCTCACAAGCAGACTGATCAGCAGCTTATATGCAGCTGCAACTTTTTCTCTCATCACCTCTTTTTTGCTCATTCCTCTCTGATCCAACTCAGTTTCTACCTTTCCCTGCCTTTTCCCTTTACCTTCTCCTAAAGATCCTGTAATAGTTCTCCACATGTACACAATGCCCTCAGAATATCTATAGAAGTTTTATAAAATCCCTCAAACATCCTCAAAATTCCAATAAAAACAAACTCTTCCCCAATAATTATCTTGTTTCTCTAGTTACTTCTCAACTACAAAGTTCTGATTGAACTTCTTCAAAGGCCTAAGTGGTTTCTTCAGTTTTCCCTTGATCAGTGACCAGAGATATGATTTTTGTTACTTTCTCTGTTATCTCATCTCCCTTTTGGCTTACCTGTCTGGGTATCTTATTTATTACTTATTCTGTCTCTTGTCCTTGCCTCTTACACTGATGAGCTATCAACTATGTACTGATAAATCCCATATCCTTATGTTATCTTCAACAGACTAAGTTATTCATCTTCATGGAGTCAGACTTGCACTATAAATATCACTACAAGACTATGCATTACAAAGTTTTTCTGACATAAAAAATGGAAGTGATATACATATCAATAAAGTGCAAATCTGTGGGAATCAATTAAGTTTCACTTATGAGAGTATAATAGAATACTTCTGCTTTACACCAAACATGCAAATGAAAGGTGCAGTCTACTGTTTTGTCAAACCTTGCTTTACTGATATGATAAATCATTGTCAGTGCCAGGACAGGTGTAATGAAAGATGAAAAAAAATCTGTTATTTCTATTGTGCAGCTGTGTGAGAAGGCAGAATGTTATCTTGCTCTTAGTCTAGATTCGCAAATAAATTAAATATACAGGATTTTTAAGTTAATCAATAGTTTTTGATCCTTCAGGTTATTATCAGTCAACTTTAAGGGTGGGTAGATAATTCAAATCCCAGAATTTGTTTGAAAAACTTCTTAGTAGTTACATATTGAAGAGAGATACAAATCACTGTCCTTACTGAGTAAAGGTAGGAAAACCACAACTGTTTAATACTCTTAGTACCTGGCTACTGAGTTAACCTGTGGCTAACAGTCAACCTGTCATAAAATACCTGGCTTAGCTCCCCAGAAGTCTCAGCTTGTATATTTTCCCTTGTGAGAACATCAAAAGACACATGGGCGATTTTGGAGTTGATACAGCAAAGGATAGAGGTAAAAGGAAGCCAATTTATACCCAAAGAAGTTCCACTAACTTTGGAGATCATGGAATTCATTTATAGTTAACAATCATACTGAGAAAAGGCCAAACAAAAAGCAAACAAACAAACAAACAACAACAACAAAAAAACCATACAAGGAAAAAAAACCCAAAACCCACAAAACCCAGCACAAAATCAAAACAAAAAAAATCCCAACCAAAAAACCTCAATAAACCAAACCACAAAGGAAAATAAAAAATAAAACCCCCCAAAATACTTCTTCCTTTGCACATTTATCTCGAGGGTTTGTTTGTTTTAGCTTGGGAGGTAGGATGGAATTTGTTTGTAAGTGGTTAAATCACTCAGTGTAAGTTATTGAGTAGATTATCCACGACAAATTAATAAAAGACAACATAAGATCCATTTCCATCAACTTCATTATTACTCAGCCTCCAACATTCTGAGACTAATTCAACCATATAACCCATCTGTGTAGATCTACAAAGGCCTTTTTCTGTTGTAGCATTATTGCCTCTTTGCCTTCAGCTACAGAAAGGGTAGAGGAAAATAAAATTACTTCTCACCATTACAAATACAGTTGTTTCTTCTCTGTATTTGTACTGAGATATAGACAAGGTGACACAAAAAATTCACTTATGTAGCTGGCACAATAAAAAATGCATTGTCTGGAATGTCTAAACACTAAAGAAATCAAACTTTAATTTTCCTTTTATCACCTGGAAAAAGAAAAAAGGGCTTGCTGTCATGAAGTATAAAATTCATTATCTGATATGATCTAGGTTTTAAAAAACCCAACAACACATTTCACAGTACAGCACTTGGTTTATTCAGGAAAATCAGGATTAGAATATGTAATATTTGCTTGAGTGCATGCCCTGTCTCTTTTGGTTACAATGATGAAATGAGATCTAGATCTCTTCAGCAAATTTCCTTTTCCTGTTTAAACTGCCAATTTATAATGAAATGTAGAAGCTTAAGCACAAAGTTTGCTGTAAAGAAACAAATCAGTGTATTTTCTCTAAGTACACCAAGTTGAGACACTCTAGGGTAAAATATGGCCCCACACAGAATTATTCAGGAAAACAAAGACATTTGAAATAGTACAATTTATTACAGTTCTGCAGTTACATGTCCTGAAGCTGTATTATACCAAATTGTGGTTTTAAAAAGTGCTGGTTTAAGCAGCATTTGAAGAGGTTCTGTTGATCATGTTTTGCAAGATCTTAAGGTACCTAATAAGGCATCCTCTTCTAGCTAGTGAGAATTCTTTGGTACGGCTTGTATATTTTGGGAATAAGACTTTGAAGCATTTTGCTGTGTTTTATGAAGTACACATATACTGAAATATAATTCAGTACAGAAATAAAAAGAAATTGTGAATTATTCCTCTGAAATTTATTAGGTGATAGATGTTAAGTGTTTTCAGCTGTTGTGGCACTGAGTCTAACAGACCTACAGGAAATCCAAATCACCTCATAAGTTACTTTGTTCTGCATGGATTTATAGCACACAATTATAGCAATGCAATTTGTAGTTTTGTGGCATTTCTCTCACCATGTTAAGCTCTCTCTCAAGAGGCCTGAGACATGATCCACATTATGTCCTACATATTATATCTCCCTAGCTGGCCTTTTCCAGACAAGCCCTTAGTACTCATAGTGCCAATTCACCCAAAGCAGAAGCCACATCAGGGCACACAACAAGCCAGTGGTATCTGTTCTATTTATTGACACAAACTTACCCATATTATGCTATATTGTAATTAATCACAGATGCTGTATGGGCAGAAAGATGAAATGAAAGTGCACAATAGAAGAAAAATAATGTTGCTTAGAAATTTGAAGCATTAAAGAGAAAAGTTAACCAGGGAATATAGAAAAGTTTCAGTCAAAGCTGCAGGTTACAGTAAAGCTCAGAACAGAAGGCAAAAATCATCCTCACACAGCCAGCAATTTGTAAGTGATGCCTTTCATCAAATCAAATGACCGTGTTCTGAAAATATTAACATTTAATTAGCAAAAAAAAAAAAAAAAAAAAAAACAACACCAAAAAAACCCCAAAAAACCAAAAAAAAAAACAAAAAAAACCAACCATAACAGAAATGGTAACATCCTAAAACTGCTATATTTTTAAGTTGAAGGAAGTCCTAGATTTTGCAAGAAAACATTCTTCATTGACATTCAATTTCAAAGGAGTTCCATTTGCACATTGCTTTTTGTCCAGTCTCAGTCCCTTGGAACCTCTTTGTAACCAAAATTGTTCAATGAACACTCAACTAAAGAACAGGACCTGTTGCCACTATAATAATTCATGGGGTAGTACAGCAACTTAGTTCTTCTTTTCATCCTTCCCAGGAGAAAAAAAGTGTCATCTTCTATTTCCTGTATTTTTCTAAGTGAAAGAGACTTACATGAGGTTGGACTGATCTTGCCAGTTACCTGTATACAGGCTTAGGACTGCCTGTTGCACTGTGTTATTTTGATGGATGTTGTAGCGCAGACAGAAAACAAAACAATTACCAGGCAGTACCAAAGAAATCCATTACAGTTCACAGAGAGGGACAGAAGCAGCATAACTCAAGCTAAAATTGTAAAGCAACTTCAAGCCTGTAACACCATGTCTTGGGCACACCACCCCCAGAGCAGACTGAGAAGACCTCCTTAAAAACACAGGAGGGATATATTGAAAATCAGATCCTGTAGCAGCAAGGGGAGATTAGCAGCTCAGGCCATATGTGGGTGCTGCAGGCAGCAAGGGAGGATGTCTGTGCATGAGGAAGAGAACAGCTGCATAGTGACCTGAAACAGAGCACTTTGGCAAATGTCAAGGTGAAATTTCAGCACGATAGCACACGACTGAGCTCAGCAAGGAGGAAAAGATATGTGGCACACGGAAGAGCACGAGCAAGGCACCCTGTCAAATGGTGGGTGGTATGTTATGCTCAAATGAGTACAGTAAGCAGCAGACCATGCTCTGTAAAGAAGACTCATTTCTGATGTTTCTACCACATTTGTAAGAGAACCTTGCTTAATTTCAAGACACAGCTTACTGTTTCACACACTTTGACAAAAGCATATAAATGACATAACTTACACAGGATAAATATGGAGAGAGGGAGATTTTTCTCTCATTTTGTCTCTCTTTCTCCAAACACCTATTAAAACTAAGAAAGATAACTCCTTATGTCTAATTATTTAATATTTTGTTGATTAAAATATATGAGATTGAATTACCATATGTGCAAATGTGCAGATAGAAATGTTCCAACTGATCAAATTGAATAGTCAGAATGGTGTTTGGAGATCTAGGCTAGTTTGGAATAAACCCTAAATATTTAGAAAATAAAAACCTATGAGTAAATTTCTCTTGCTATTGAGAGCCTACTGTATCTAAAACATATTGCTATACTCCTGTTGCCAATGTCTTCATTGAATGTTCTGTGTTTTGTGGCCCTCCCCATCTTTAACTGGTATTACAGAAAGTAAATTACATTCTTTATATTATATTTCACTCTCTGTTTTACAGTCATCTTCTCCAGTGGTTTTGAAGTTCTTTTGCATAATATGTATTATAACTCATATCCATACTACTTAAAATTTAAAAATCCAGCTATCCAGCTATGCAGTTTTTTAAAGCACTACAAAATTTTTTAAAAATATCTGTCAGTACTTCTGTATTTAGAAAACTGATAAATACACCACATGCAAAGGAAAATTTAAAAAAAACAAAACAAAGCAAAACAAAAAAGCAACAAAACCCAAAAGGGCACATGCATATACACTTTCAAGTTCTATAAAAGATCTGCAGGATTCATTCAAGTAGTTTCTGCTCTTAATTCCTCTTTGTATCAGCTATTAAACAAAAGGTAAAAAGTTATCTGTTATTAATTACAGTATAAGTGTGTATTAAAAAAATTATACTCGTAATATATTGTAAATGCATTAAAAATCTGAATGTTCAGATATTTAAACTGCCTTTAAATATGAATTTAATAAAAAACAAAACAGATTTTCTCACTCATAAAAATATGAAAACGTTGCAGTAAGTTGGCAGAACCCAATGAATTTACCTAACTGTGCAGCTATCAAAACCAGAAGAAATTAGTCAGCCAAAGGAAGTCTATATATGTTTTATACAGAGACAAAATTCTGTGAGGAGCACGCATGACCTCTTGCACCTTCAGTGCAGATAGCTTGGAGTACAGCTGCAGTAGGAGCAGCAAGCTGAGCTCTGGGTGGGAGCCCCAGGCAAGGAGCTGAGAAGGGCTGACCCTGGGCCTGGGGACACTTGGCCCAGCCAGGGCACTGGACACTGAGAGATATCAGGAGCTGAAGACCCAAAGAATTTTCTACCCTTGAACTATAAGGGTAGAAAAGCCCAGGAGATCCTTTGTTCTAGGTCCTTCCTCAGAGACACCAGATCAAGCTGTTATTTGCTATTTTGTTATTTAGTTTTTGGACCAAGATTAAATCATCTGAAGGATCTGGATGTCTGAGACTCTGCTCTTGACACGTGGGGCTGAGCCAGTGAGGAGACCTGGTGTGCCACTGAGTGTGGGCTGTGTAGCTGTGAAGGGACCTCAGTCCCAACTCAGCTGGTGTGAGTGTGTCTGCCAGAGGGGCTCCTGGATGGTCAGACAGGAAAATTTCCCTAACACTCACTAAAGTCTAAGGGAAAAATCCTACAGCCAGCATTTTATGGTCAGAATTTCTTTTTAATCCAGGAAAAGCTACCTCCTTGGTGTCACACTCAATTTTCTAAATAGTCACCAATAAAAGCTCAAGGATATTCCATGATTTTTGTGTAACAGTAAGGGTACAAACTTTGCTTGAGATTTCCAGAAAAAAAAACAAAACAATTCCTCCACACATAAAAACAAACAAACAATGAAAACCCAGCAATAACCCAAAGGGTGTACTGATTATCATTTAATCAAAATTGAAAAAACAGTGTTTTATGTAATATAAAAGCATTTATTTCAAGGCCAGTAAAATTCAGCTAGCAATTCTGTCTCAAGTGTGGATACCTTTCTGGCTACACAGAGACAATTATGTCAAAGAGAGAGCAGAGACCATTCTGCTGTAATCATGTTAGTTCCCCACAGCAGTGTGATTTTTGCAGACTGCATGGACTGAATACCAAGTGAGCCCTGATGCTCTAGATACCACCAGTGTGGAACCAGAAATGGATTAGAATAACAAAGGAAAACCTTCTGGCATTCAGTGCAAAATTTATTTTGCTCATGTTGCCACATACCGCTCTGCCACTGAATAAGAAAGGGAAGTCAATTCAATAATAATGTTAAAATTACTGTCATGCATTCTACTTATTAGGTAGGAATAATATATCCAATTTAAAGTTCTGGTGTTTTCTGACCAAATTAATCCTCTTTGTACTCTAGGACCAGTGAAATAAGGGGCATAAAAATGAGACAAACATTGCTAGACATACTAGCAATTCTGACCAGAACATGCATTACACTGCCTACAACATGCACGCCTTACTAGGAGTAGTATAAGCACACTAAAAGTGAGTGATACCCTTGTTTTGTGCCCAGTAGGATGAAATATGTCCTTTGCAATATTTTGCAAGAGGTAAATCCCAGAGCTGTAAAATTGTACTGCCAGACTTCACTTTGGGTGAAATTCCTGCTTGGAAGAAATAATTATAAATAATTTCAGTAGATTTTTAAACTCCTTCCCAATCCTTGTG
Source organism: Agelaius tricolor (assembly GCF_023055355.1). Classification (NCBI taxonomy): domain Eukaryota; kingdom Metazoa; phylum Chordata; class Aves; order Passeriformes; family Icteridae; genus Agelaius; species Agelaius tricolor. The sequence goes on along the minus strand of NW_027269262.1, from coordinate 19,303,946 downwards.
AATGATAAGGAAACAAAAGCATTATCACTAGGTCAGGGGGGATATTTTAGATTGCCACTTAATAATACAATACATATTAAAAGTTTGGAAATAAATATATTATTTTGGAAGAATATATATATTTCAGGTACTTCTTGCTTATGGATGCAATTTTGGGTGGCAGAGGTAAAATAAAATGTTAGGAACAAATTATTTCAGTTAAAATTACTCTGAAGTCATTACAGTGGCATGAGTGCATGAGATGTTGAAACGGTAACGCCAACAATGATTTAAAGCCTTCTAGTGGTGAGCTGAGGTTGCTCCAGGACTAAACATTTTGATAATTTGCATCCTTTGAATTTTAAAGATGTAATAACTTTGAAATAGATCAACAAGATAAAGGTAAAACATTATGTCATGGAATTTTTTACCAGTTGGATCATGTTTGAGCAAATTCCTCTGTTTTGCAAGGCAGGATTTTTCCCTTACTATTACTGAGATATGGCAGCTATTCATGCTGATAAACACATTATGAAAGATGAGTCTCCTCCAGAAATGATTGCTAATTTTCAGAAGAGTTCTCCAACTCTCAAGGCTAAGTACTTCTTAAAATATAAAATATTGTGAAATGTCTCTTTTCCTGTTTCACAGATATTTTTTAAGTGTTCACTAAAAACTGGAGAAGTCAGAAGTGGGGTGGAGGGGCACAAGCGCAGATTAGTGAGGTAAATCCCTGTTAGACTTTGAACTGCCTTTAAGGAAGCTCACTGAATAGTCCTCACCTGGTCCAAAATAGTCCTTTTGAAACTTTTCACTTGAGAGAACATCTTGCTCAGTCAGAGCTAGAGGTTTCCAATCATTATGCTGTTAAGTTTTGCTGAATGTTGCATCATCATTCCTTGGAAATAATTTCATTCAATTAAGCATAAATTGAACAACATTCTCATCCAGACTAACAGCCAAACTAGTTTTAGTTAAAATTGCAGAAGCTCTACTTCCTGCTCTTCTCTCTCGTTTGCAAAATAGTATGAAAGATGAATTAATATTCCCTAAAAAACTTGCTTCATTTCTTGAGCCTTTGTGTTGTGTTGCATCTGTACAAGTTGGACTGATCTGTTCTCCCTATCATGTAATGGTTCTGCCCTGGTTATCTTCTCCCTCCCTTGTGCTGCCAGTTATCCCAACTCCTCCCAGTTGCCTTGGAGACTAATGTATCCTTTCTCAAATCCCTCCCCGGTGCCCTGTCTGTCACTCAGTGCTCCCACCCTTCTCTCTAGAAACTTCCAGCTAGAGCATCGAGTGATTGGCTCAGGGGCCAGGGCCCCACCCTCAAGTTACCCCCATTGGTGTTTTCCCTAAGTCAATCTTTTGTGTCCCACTCCCCTCTAAAACTCTATTCATCAGAGGACTCCTCCCCGATCTCCCTCCCTCCTTATAAGCTGTTGCAACCTCTCTGACCTCTGTCTTCAGCTGTCAGTTTCTCTTGGATCCAATAAATCTGGATTCACCACAGCTGGAGAGCGCTCTCCTATTTCTGCTGACTGTAGCCATAAGCCAAGCCACATCCTACCTCAAGGTCACGCTGCTGTCACAAGACAGAGCGTTTGCCTTAGGTGCTGTCCCAAACCACGGAGATAGGGATAGTGCCCCACTACTGCTGGATAGCTGGCCGGGATGTCCAAGAAGGACAATCTTTCTCCAGCTGGACTGCTTCACCTTTGTATTATTTATTCTTCAATATGGGTGACAACCTGCATGTATATAGCGGATGTAGCAGAGAAGACCAAGTAAACAAACTGCTTTAGATGTCCTTGAGAACACATGTATCCTGTAAACTCTGCAGTGAGGCCTTGCCTTCCATGATGCTCTCCAGTTTTCATGCTCACAATTTTTCCAAACACAGATGGTGGGGAACAGGGGCAGGATGTGAATGCTTTTCAGCTCTTTTCCCAATGTGCTGCGACAAAGTCAAACTTGGCAGCTGGAGTGTACTCCCCAGTCTGAGTCCAGATACAGACACAGTCTGAGACTGCAACACAGAAAGCTGCTAATGACTTCTGGAAAACCATCATGTTGCCTTCTTCTACAAACTTATCTAAAAAATAGGTGTCATTTTTCATGAGGTAACTGTAAGGTTAGTGAGGTATTCATTATATATTTATAGGAAAGAAGTGTAATCACCAAACACCATACCTAAACCTGTCATTATTTTTTTTATTATTGTGTTGATAATATTTTACTAAGGGCTTGGATGAAGCAAATATGGTCCTTATGATTTTGCTGAGGTCTCCAAATTGTATGAATATCATGTGTATACAGAGTACAGAGCACACTTTCTCTAACTACTTATCTTTCATTCAGTATCAGACAATGGGCCAAGAGGGAATGTACATAGAAAGTGCCTAAGCACAACTGTGCATTCTTCTTGCAAGGAGTATAATCATTCATTAACAAGTGACAGGGCTACTCCTTGTCTAACCATATAACAGACATTTGTTCCATATAGTTTATTGCAGATGAGTGATTAAACAGCAAAAAACCATGATTTTTTAATATCTATGTTGGAGAATTTTTATTGGTAGTCTGAAATTTTTCACTATCTCAAAGTTCTTCAAGTACAATCTTTTTGAAAGATTAGCCACAGTTATTTTAAACAGCAGCTGTGGTATTTAGCTGCATTTGGTTTACTGAGTCACATGGTATTGGTTCTCTTTCCTAATTCATCAAGGCACTTAGAGTTTTCACTTCAATGACAAGACTCATTTGCTAAAGTAGTCAAGTTGTTAACTGCTAAATATTCAGCTTTTGATGCAATATAAAATGTATGAATGTGCATTTTTTATATATATATTATACTGACATGAGAAGAAGGAAGATCCCAAAAAGGTGACCCTGTTACTACTGGAGGAGGGTAACCGCATGGAAGAGGCTGAGGTACTCAATGCTTTCTTTAGCCCAGTGTTCAAAGATCCATATTCCTCGCATCCCTCAGGACACTATACCAGAACACTGAGTTCTGGTATAGTGTAAAGAAAAAAGTTGAGCAAGCTAGCTAGCCTTTTGAGGTTCCTTCCTACCTAGATTATTCTGTGATTAGAAATTTCTGTCATTATAATGCACAGGGCTTTAAAGTATACATCCAAACTCTGAAAGGAAATCCATAAGAGTTCTGGTAACTGTATGAACAGCTTCTGTTAAAAATGACCATGGTATAAATTGTAGTATTTATTATGAATTAGAAGAGTATTCTTAGTGAAAGAGCTGAGCTTTCGTTAATGTCGGTCTGACATTTGCAAAATTGATTTGTTTTGACATTTAGAGCACTTCTGTTGTAGTGTGGGCTCATGTCTGACATTAGGCAAACTAAATTATGGCGGTTTTGCATAAAAGCTTCCCATAAAACACTGTTATTATACAATGCAGGTGACATCTGTTCTAGCAGAAGCAGTTGTGTTTTACAAGAACATAGCAGGTATACTGACTTACGTGAAAACAAAATCCTCATGTGAAGAATATTCAAAGCATTAAATGTTGGTCACTGAAAAGAGATGAATATTCACACAACTTGAAGGTTTAGTCATAAAACTTGGAATTCAATTAAAAGTTTGAGGTAATATGTCAGAAACTTTATCTGAAATTTTATCTTAAGAGAAAAAAGTTGGTTTTATTTTAAGAAGAAATGGGAATAACCTCAGAGGGTGTGGAATAGAGTAGTCCAGATATTGGAATTCTTATTTTAGCAGTATGCAGGTCTTTCACTCACATTGGTTTATATTTGTAATACATAAACAGATCAAGTTAAAAGAGATGGCTGAATTCCTTCTGAGTGAATCACATCTAAATACTTACTGATTATTAATTTTTTCTGATGGTTTATATTAATTTAAATGTTATTTTGGATTCAGTTTTCTATTACATAACCACAGTCTATAACAAATCATGGGGTTCTTCTGGGAGTTGTATTTAAAAGGTACACAACACAGGATCTAAAATGGTAAATCTCAGTGTTCCATGCTTTTTTTTTTAACAGATTAAAACTCCATAAAAAATGTTCAAGTAATCTTTATCATTAATCATACATGCATGGAAAATTCAAACAAAAAAGAACTAGCATGCCTTCTTTTCTACCTACTTTTTCTCCTTCCATGGTAAAGCTGGACGATGGCAGAGAAGCACAATTGCTCCTAAGAGTAACCATACGGGAATTCCCCACCCCTGGGTGGGGACCACGGCGGTACTGGGTACGACGGCAGGGCACACTCTCTATCCATATGAACCAGCACACTCCATCCTACCTTTCTGTCAGCTCAGGTGTGACAACAAAGCCCAGTGGAGCCTTTTACCTCCTTTGCTTTTGGTATTCCCTCCCACGTTATGGTACTTGGCTTGTTTGTCAGTTACCTGGGATTTACAGGTGGTCTCCCAGTACTCTGCTAGACAGATCCAAAATTGTTTCATTTCCAAGATCTGTTGAAATCAAACCAATGTGGCAAATATAGATAGTGCACATGCAGATGTGAAATGTCTTCACTTGCTCCTTTCTTAATGTTTTGGCTCAACAACGTCAATATCACAGAACTCCATGAAGAATTGTGCCAAGCTGGAAATGTACTTTGGTCTTTGTTTTCCAAGCTAAACATTGCAGTGAGTGCCTGTGTGCATGTTATTCTATCACATAATGATCTTTTTCATGTCTTATAACTTATCTCTGTTACAAAGTGCACTCATTTTATATCTCAAAATGGGTTTCAACATTAACATGATATTCAAGGTGAAGTCCTGTAATCAGCTCCATGACATTTACTTTCACCACTGCTTTCCAAAATGTTGTCTTCAGTATTTATCTGCTACATTAATGAACTGTCTGCTTTGACATACAGCTCTTTTGCAGAATTACTGCAATTAAATTTAAGTAACAATTTAAATATAAATATAATTAACTGAAATTATTTTTTCTGGAGCAAACTGCATACTACTGTCAATCATATACACTACCACCACCAGCTTGTTCTCTTTCCTGGATCATCTTTTCCCTTAATCTTTTCCAAATTTAGTGAAATCAGTGTACTTTTTTGAAAGTTATGACTTCTTCCCCCTTAGCCTATTCTCTTTTTGTTTGCAATCTCATAAAAGGATATCTAATATTAAGCTTGTGAGAACACAAATGTCATTTGTTTTATTCTGATGGACATTTCTGGAACCTACATTATCTATAGCCTTGCACCTTTAATACCCTTGGTAAATGAAACAGAAAGATCCTAGCAGTTTATCCTCATCTAGCAGCCTCACCTTATTTTTGTGTCAGTACATTTGCAGTAGTGTACTTGTATTTTAAAAGTGCATGCACAAAAAGATAAAATTAAAAATAAAAGATGAAAGACCTGTCCTATTAAAAATTGAAGTTAAGCCCACAATTAAATTATTTTTCCCATTACATTTACTTAAATAAAATCATGGTTTAATCTCTGAAATATACATTAAAAGAATTACATTTTAAGCACTGTTAAACTTGAAAATCAAGCAAGATAATCAGATTATTCTTAGATGATGGAGGAACAGTTTTCATATCTGGTAGACTATTAAGATTTGATTATGATTATTATTATTATTATTATTTATTTTAGGGATGGAATGAAACAGTTCAATGGCTGAAATACATGAATTTGCATTTTAATGCATTTCTGCAGATTGATATGTCAAGCCAAGGACATGGTATGTTTACTCAGGCGGAGTGAACCAACATTTATTTATGAAATTTCAGTTTTAGAGGGAAAGGACTTCTATCAAAGATGTTTCATGTACTGCTCTTATTTGATATTTTTCACTACTAGTGACATGACAATAACTGAAGTTCAGGGACAGTTGAAAACTCAAAGCAACATTATGAAATATCATTCAAAAACTCTATTAAATTTACAATTACCTTGTCAAGAGTAGCTTAATAAAAGACTTGGTTTTTGTTCTTTTTAACCTGCAGTTTTCATCTTACACTAATGGAGACACAAGAAATCAGTAGTCTCAGCATCATTTCCAACTGTGTTAAATCATTGTCCTCAGGAAGACAATTATTGTAGTAATTAATATGTGCCTTTACTGATCTGAAAGAGTAATACCACTTACATTTTCTAACCATGCTAAGAAATCCATAAACATTCAAAATGTTCCAGATGACGCACTATTGGTTTCCTTGCCATTTTCGCTTCCAGTGACTAATGAACATCTAAAAGCAAAGTGATAATTTGAAAGTCCACAGGTAATTACTGGAAAGTAAACTGAAATATTATTCTATGACTTCTACACCACTCACTATATGATTCTCATTGTTACTCAACACCTGTAGTTGCTTTTTCACAGAACCAATAAGAATATGCAATCTATCAAAATGAGAAAATTTTGGTAGCCTGATACCATATAAAATGTGTATCAGTATTCTAGAAATTACATTTTGTCTAGTGAAGTAGCGCATTTACATTCTCTTAAAAGTTTTGTAAAGAATGAAATGTTAATGGCACTAGATCTTAAAAAATCAAAAAACCCCACAACACCCCCCCAAAACAAAAAAAACCCAACCAACAAACCAAACAAACAAATGAGGACAAAGGATCTTTTAAGTACTTGCTGCTCCCTAAATTCAAACATTTCTAGGAAGTGTCTCAAATCTGCTGGTGCAAATGCTCTGAAGTGAACTTCCTATCAGCAGATTTTGTAGCAAACACTTCCCAGAAAGGAACATCTGTGGTGCTTCCAGTAAACAAACAGAAAAGCTGAGTTTAGCCTTTGCTTATACTTGCCATCACGTTGCTAGTAATTTCTGTTCTCTTTCTCCCACCACAGATTTTAAAAATTCCAGTATTACTTAATTCAAGAGAAACTGAAAATCAACTGACAGTGTGGATACCCATGATAAAATTCCACTTGAAAGTATCTTTCTGTTGAAAAGCAGAAGTTTGAAAAGATTAATTTACCAAATTCAGAATGTGGGGAAATCTCAATTAGCTTTGACACAAATAAAAGTTTGTTATTATTCCATATCATATAATCATCATATTAACATATTATATTTTCATTTCTTCATTTCCCTATTACCATTGCGAAAAGGTATACTTGCCTGTAATAGATTAACTTCCAAACATCTAGAGCTGCTAATTTTTCAGCTAAAACACCTCTGTAACGAGATGCCACTCTAAATATTGTTTTAGAGAGATTACCACAAGTTAGTAATCTCTGAATGCACAGAGCAGAGGCACACATGGATCAACACAGGCTCCATACATATATCCTGCTTGAGTTCCTGGCCTTCTTTTCAATTTGTTTAGGAAAAGGAAGGTAAATTGAAGTATCTCCAAGTAAAGAATCATAAAAGAAAACAGGCCCCCAAATCACTACCCATGCTACCAGTCACAATATTGCCTCTGGAAAATGCTAATAGGTCTCTCAGCTGTCCCCATGCACAGTGGCAGTATTCATACTAAGTTACTTCTTACCAAATCATAGCTTATTCACAAAATGACAGCTTGGTATCTAGAAAAATCACACAGTCAATAGAGTCAATTTAATGTCAAAAAGAAGTTCCAAAATTGTTGTATAAATTGCTCTAGACACACACTAATAGAATACAGGAAGAGAAGACTGGCAAGCTCACATTGTCATCATATGAGCAGGTCATCCACTAAATATATGTATAGATAAAGCAAGAATTTTTAGTGTTATAAAAGCTGAATGTAAATGATTATAGAATTCAGAAGGATTAGTACTTTTTCTTTACATAGTTTCAAAAATAACCATTTTTCTTAATAGTTCTTCTAAATGCACAAGCAGTAACATCTTATGTGCCATGGGAGAAGTTCACTACAAAAAGGAAGAGGAGACATGAGAAATCAGCAACCAGATGTACTTCACAATGATCTATTTTGCTCTGTATTATGAAACCTAGAGTCAGGACTGCAAATCCCAATAGAAGAAAAAAATATTTTAAAAAATATAATTAAAACCCACTTTGGAACGAAATTTTATTCTATTCCACTGGGATTATTTCTTAATAGAAACAAAGGGAATGGTTTTAAATACAACAAAATTTATAATAAAACCACAACTCTTGATTCTTCTGTACTTTACTTTGACAATTGTGTGAACCATTAAAACTGTCACTCAAAAGCTTTCAAGAAAAGCTGCTGATTATCATTACTGGGATTTATACAAACACCAGGCATGTATAAATGAAGTGCATGGAATAAAAAAAGTAGACAGAAAAAGATCTTCTGGCTTGTCCAACTGAAAAGTAGTGGCAGCTGCTATTTCCAAGAAGACAGTTAGTACAAAATATAACAAGTACTTCAATAAAGCAATAGAGAAGCCATAGTCAGCACCTTTCTGACAGCTGGAGGGTTTGGGTTTATTGTCAGCTTTGTGGGACATACAGTCCTAATAGAATTCAGGTATGGCTTCTCACAACCAACACCACCTTCTTTTTTCATTGATGGGCTTCAACAAGTTAAAAACAGAAGCAAAGAAACAAAACCTGCAAAACCAAACAAAAGCAAAAAAAAAAATCAGAAAACCCTCTATCACCCTGCACATTACACTGCTATTACATTTCTAAAAACAAGGCAAAAGTATTCTCCTGCATTTTGACTCCATCAGATAATATCTGCTTCTTTCTTGGCATGAGAATGGCAATCAGAATAAAATAACCCTATCAATTCCATATGACCAATCTGGTGTTGAACTTCAGATTCAGCAAAATCAAGACAATGAAATCCAATTCCCATATTAATTTCATGCTTGTTTTCTTGCCTGAAAATGTCTGCTAAGATGGCAACTAATGAGTATCTCATACTGAATTTTATCATAAAGACACTTTTTTTTTCTAGAGGGTACCTTAAGATAACAGAGAGGTTATTTTTTACTTGATGGACATGTATGGAGAGGAAAGTAAATTTTTTTTTCCCTAGAGAAAGAGAGTAGAATAAATCAATATTACAATAGGTGAAACTATTATAATGATTTATAAAATGTTGATACTTTGTACAATTCCGCATAAGAACTGACAGTTAAATGCATTACTGAAAAGGAGGATATACTGATATGTACATAATGTGCTGGGGGAGAAAATTGACCTATATTTAAAATGTGCACATTCGGTTTCTAGGAATTTGGAAAATCAAGTGAAGTAAAAAGTTTTCACATTACTATGTACATGCAGAATCAAAACCTTTGGAATAAACTGATCTGATCTAAGCCTATAGAGTTTTTCATCCTACTCTAAATTAATACAAATGCTTTTAATTTAATACATTATATTAGATGAGCACTAAAAATACAGGCTACTCGGTCAGAAAAACAATGACCAAAATATGGAACCAAGGAATTGATCCTAATGGCTTGCTGTGCACTGATACTAAAATAAAATAAAGATATGGAAAAAAATAATCTATACACAAAGAAGCAGGACTGGTTCAAAACACATGGAAACAGAGAAATTACTATTATGGAAATCCTTGTTTGGCCCATAAGGAATTCACTCTTAAGTGCAACTTTTTTTCAGTACATTTCCTGAATAAATCTACCTTCTGAAAATCAGCTTAGGACTTCTTCCACAATCTCACTTATTTGCTGACTTTTCACACTCAGCACTTCACTACAACATAATTTACATTTTTATTTACATTTCAGGAATTCTAAAAGATGGACAGATATTTTAAAAGTCAGTCAAGAAAATAGTATAGTCTTTAATGAAGAGTAAGGTTGCTCTAGAATCAATGTAAAATGACTGACACAATGGGCCAGATTCAAAGCCCATTGATGTCAAAGAAAGGTCAGTCTTTTAAATCTTTTTTTTATCACTTTAAACCTCAAAATACAGATATCTCATAATATCTGACTAAATATATAAGGTTTCAATTCACTTAGCAAAATTAAAGTGAAACATTTTGATGAAGATGATTAAACAGCAGAAAAAAATCACTTTGCTAAGATATTTATGTATGTAAATTTTTAAAAATAGTTATATAAACAGCTGAGACATGATTTTCTAGAGATGTAGGAGTGGTTCAAAGAGCCAAAGAAGCTCTAGACTTGTCTCAGTTTAGTGAATGAAATCTGAGTGACCACTGAGTAAGAAAACAACAAAGAAAAACCAGCATCCCTTTGAGACCCTTCAGGAGGGCTGCAGAGCTGTCTTCTCAGACTCTTAGGAAGATAAGTGTATTTTTCTCTGCTCACATTCCAAACTAGCAGGAAGGACACCAGCCAACCCTCCTCTAAAAAAGATGTACACAAAGCTACTGAGACATCAAGACACAGAAAATACAGTTTCTCTTACAAGCACAGTGGCATAGCTCCAGTAATCTTTCACATCAGATAAGTCTAAGCAAACATGATAGCTGCTTCTCTTAAGCCAGTGGGCTCAAATTCCAAGTATATATGAATAGACTGTGATGTAGCTGATATCTCATTATGTATCCCTTTCCTAAGCCAGTACAAATTCTTTATTGCAAACTGTGTGGCAGACTGGGATTTTGAAAACTGATTTGATTATAATGTGAAAATTCCTCACCACCAAAGGCAAGCTTGCCCTACACAGACGGAAACTTCATGATCTCCTAATAGCTAAACACAAATCTGTTGAACTTTTCACCATGTAAGCAGGTCTTCTGCAGCTCATTAAATTGGAATTCCTACAGAGAGCAACCTCTGGGTATGTTGGGTAAACTGTATAGGTTTTAACTGTGTTTCTTTCTGAAGTGTCAAAAGTTACTTACATAACACTCCTATTACCTAAAAAAAAAAAAACAAACCATAAAACAAACTATTAAAAATCACAATCCCAAATAAGCAAACAAAAAATGAAAGCCAAAACACAAACAAAAAAGGAAGCCACTGTAGCCTCAGCAGAACAGATAGCTTTTTTTGCCTTCCCTGTATGCATCATGCATCCTCTCAGAATAATGGATGCACTCGGAGCTGCTGGTGTTAGGACACATTGTTAACCATTGCCAATTATCTTCATTTCCACTAGAGGGAATGGGAGTTGAAAGCAGCTGACACTGCAAAAGACTGAATCTTTAAATTAGGCATAAATTGCAATGCAGTAGGCAGAAATTGCAGTCGTAACAGTCTTAATAAATACTGGCATGTGTTGAAGTGCATGCTACCCACTGCCTTCCACAGTGCAAACAGCCTGGCACTCCCTGGTCACCATGGAAACCACAAGATGCTCCCATTTTAAATTCTGCTGCAGTGCTGAGGCATCATTTCCACTGCACAACAACACGTGCTTATTATCGAAGAATTCTGCTACCACATCATCATATTGCAAGGTCACAAAAATAAGGAAATTTACAGCACACAAAAATTCTGTTCAATTTTCAAGTGTCTGCCTCATGGATACTAATGCTAGACACAGAGTACTATGAATAGAAAATGTGCCACCAACATTCTGGAGTAAAAAAACCCACATGCCATTCCTTCTTTGCTTTTCTGTGGGGAAAGAAAAGATATTTTCTGTTGTTTAATACATAAGATTCTATGAACTGAAATGTTCTATACTGCCCTGTACAGTGTCATTCTTGCACACTTGGAAGAAAACCAACAATCTTTCTTGGTTTTCTTTGCAGAATATTACTAAATACTTTGCAGAAAGTTATTAAAAGTGGTATTGCAAAAATAGAATATATGCTTACTCTCTGAGATCCATGAGACCCACATATGCAATAGCCAGCTTGTCACATATTCTGTGGTTGTGAACTGCTGTGCCTGTGACTGCTTGAACAGAAAGGTTGAGCTCCAAACATAATATTATCTTAGCATGCCAAAACAGAGATCTTTGGTCAGCATACACCTTCCTGTACACACCCGTGTGCATAATCTTGACAATGTACACCATTCATTCATACAGCTCAGAATTTATGATTTTCTTAGCAAATTCAGGCCGCATCCAATTGCAATAATGATTGTGCATGAAAAAAAACATGCCTTTGTCTGGAAGTATTTCTAAAGTTTCATGCATTGCTATTTCCATTCTTACATAATTCTAAAACTACTTCTGCTACTGAGGGCTAAAGTCTCCCTTGGTCTGTCAGACAAAAACATAAATATGTGTGAGGATATGATTATAGTTTTATCAGGGCTTTAAATTTCTTGAATGAATAGACTGCAATATGTAGCATGAATACAAACTTGGATAACAAAAACACTGCGGCTATTCGTAGTTCTTCTCAACAATTTTATTTTTCAACACTTCAACATATACATTAGATGCATAAAATGCTTATTTACTTTTTCCAATCTATCCCTCCACTTCTAATGGGACTTTAACTCCCCAAAACAGTATAGTTGAGCTCAGAACATCAAACATTACTAATATTTACCAATTTGACATGTTTTATCGTCCCTGCACTCCCAGGATACCTTAGATGCTTGCTGCTTCTCTTAACTTCATGTGATGTTTGATGTTAGAAGCCACTTTACATTATAACTCTTTGATGATGTTTCTCAGAGATAAGGAAAAAATTCCCAGACAGTCTCTAGTTAAGCCACCTCAATGAAAAAATCTAATACAAATCATTTATACCAAAAATGCAGCATACTTTTTAAAAATTGACAAAAAAATGGCTAATTTTGATTGATTACCTTCTTGGTGTGAAAATAACTAAATTCCTCAGAAGACCAATCCAAAAAACAAACAAACAAAAAAAAGGGGGATCCTACTTTCACATAACTAGTAAAGCATGAAAAGCATGAAGAAAACATGTGAGTCCTAAAAGTCTCATCTTCAGAATCTTGTTGCCTCCAAACAAAGACTTAAATCCTCCATTTTAAAAAGATATTTTAAAATTCATTCAGAAGCTGTCACACAGAGGTTCAGATGCTTATTCAAATGGTAAAAATTCTGGATTTGGATCCATTCTTCAAAGAGATTTTAACCAAGTAGATATTCTACCCCCATATCTAAGGGAGTATGATATTTGCTATGGTGAGAATTCTTTTTACTCCTGCTTCATTTCTATGTGACAGAGGTAGAATTTTTTGAGTAGTACTCTCTAAACAGAGGTCTTACAGCATTGCTAGTATTCAGTTGCACAAAATTATTTATTTTATATAAATAATATATAAATATTATATAATATTCATTTGCTGTAAATTAAAGCATAATCCAGAGACAACCATTTTTACACAAGCAATGATTCAAAGCAAATTTTTAAAAAAAAAGTTGAGTCTTGCCTGTCCTAGTTTCTAAAGGGGCATAAATGCTGAAGCAAAGAAATAAGATCTCCCATCTTCTGTGGAGGTGACTGATAGGACAGAACACTCTATCACAAGTTCAAATATTGGATTTGTTGCTAATCCCTGCAATATACAGGGACTGCCCCAGCTCAATCAAATGCAGTTTCAAATGTCATTGAAACTTCTCACCCATCAGAGAATGACTCACCAGATGCCAAGGCTCTGAAAACCTGTCTGCAATCAGCAAAAGATTAAGTCCAAAGATTCACCTTTTACACATACAAGGGGGACAGAAGGGTCTCCCAGGATAATGGCTCAATTATCCTCACTATCCTCTTCCCAATACACTCCCTCACACCAAAGCAATCTGGCCATTTGTCAGGTAAGTGTTAAGAAAAAGCTGGTTTCAGAGTAGAAAAGCCTCACTTGTTTCTCCAATGTGGAAGACTGAAAATTATGGTACAAAATTGTCCATTCCTATCACTGTGAGACTGAATACTGAGTATTAAAAAAATAAGGGTAATTTCTTTTAAAAAGTAGCTTAAATAAACATGGAAGAATAGCCTCCTAATGTCCTTGAATACATTCTTTTTTTTTTTGATGAATTACTATATCCTTAGTCTGCTACATCATTTTTTATTAATAAAAAACATGCTAGAACATGAAAAATTGTTCCAACAATAGTTGTGTACTGACACCCAAGATACAGTATTTTCCCTGTCATTTTCTGAAGCAAACAACAGTAAGAGTGATTCTGTAGTCACTGCTTATGGGATAATTTCTATAAAAGAACTAGTAAAAGATTATGTTCTTTTATGACTGTAAATGCATTTGGTTATGTATGCCCTAATTATTTTTAAAATGCTGCTTAGGAAAGTGATGTTCACAGCTTTAAATGGGAAAAAAAAAGCCACTCAAAAATTATTATGCATTCAGAGTTGGCTGTTCACTAAAAGAAGAAGGTGTCCCTGCTAATCTCAAACTTTGTGTCAAAACTTTAGGAATTACCTTTGACATGTAAAACATTCACTAATACAAAACTAACATCTCAGTTTGTGGTCCAATTGATCACTGCTTTTATTGTGAGACTTCAACTGTAAATAATTAACTTAAACGCCAACTACAGGTTTCCTTTTTCTACATGTTTTGGTCTGTATGGATAAAATTCAAACAAATTGAAAACTGAATACATTTCAGAGTGCCTTCTGAAGGCCTCTATCTTCAATAATTAAATAGTGATGCAAAGGCCAAAAAAAATACATATCTGTGCAAGTGAAAGTGTCCTACTGAACTATTCCTCCAATGTATATATGGTTCCAAGAGTTAGAAACCAGTTATCTAATTAGGTAATCACCAATGCAGCAGTTTATCTTAAGGTATCATAATTTCAAGATGCTCTTTTTCAACCTTTTAAATTTACATTCCTTCAAGAATTTCCACATATAAAGCACATCATAATTGCAGAGACTCTGCAAAAGCTGCCCACTAGCAAGACATCAATAAGAACAATTTTGCATGTGTTTCCAACTATTTGAGAAACAGTACAATGACTTCAAAGTTTAGGAAAGTCAGAGTAAATATATCTAGTATTTGTAGATGAGACAATAGGCATTGGCCAGAATTTGCAGGTTTTATTCCTGTCTTTCAAAAATGTTCATCCTCACACTAGAGTTTCTATAGCATCATCATTATCACACAATAGAGAGTAAATATCCTTTGCTCCCTTAAATCACTGCTCCATATATTCTTCTGCAGGACAGAGTGAAGGAAGCAGACACAAAGAATTTTTTTATTTATCCTTAGCTTCTTCTCCAAAGGAAGAGTATGTTTGTCTAAAAGTGCCAGATACACAGAAAATCCTGCTATGATCATGGGCCACTGTGGAAGATTTCAAGCAGAACAGACTATGACAGCTTTCATTTACCCCGACTCTCAGCCCTCAGAACTGTATCAGACTCGACAGGCATGCTCACAGACAGAAACTTAATCTGAAGTAAACTTTAATACCTTCAACTTCTCAATTTTAATTCATCTGATTTTAGTTCAGCAAAACCCTGCATGAGCTACCAAAATATAGGCCATAACATTGGCCTAGGGCTGGTTAGCTTCACAGGCCCCTTCTGCCTCTGAAATCTGTGCACACTCTCCATCTCATTGTAATATTGGCTAACTGTACCTCTCTGTTACTATATCTGCTTTCCTCAACCACAATATCCTATCTCTACTGTCCAGAAAGAGGGGAAATCTGAAAAAAAAACCACTTCCTGGAAGATCTTTTATTCCCAGAACAAGCAGATGGATCTAGACGTGAACTGTGATAATTGTAACAAAGTGTTCAGTTTCGTTATGCAGAATCCTGCACAGAATTTACAAGTCTCCATAGATCAAATGGTTTTATAGGAGCTGTACACATATTTCCACTCACAAATAAAGAAATAATCTTCCGTATCTCCTGTTTCCAGAAAAAAAGATTTCTTCCCTCAGCTGTGTAGGTGACCTGAAAGCCAACAACACAGGTCAAATAGTACCATGAAGTCTCAACTGCATAGTCACCTCCCACCTGAAGAACTAGCTTAATTTATCCAGTGAAACGAAATTAACTAATAAATTTTCAAATGATATTTAGAAATTATGTATTCTTAGAGATTATGTATGTAATCATATTTCAAATGTACTACAATGGCTGACATTATATATTCAAGAAAGAAACAAAACAAATGGCACACTTCATAGCTAAAAAAAAGGCATCAGGTTCCAGCAGTTTTGCAAAAATATCAAAGAATTCTGATGTAATTAATTTTTTATAAGATGGTAAAAAATGTGCTTCTGTTCTTGTTATGATTTATTCTGCCCTCCTGCTGTTGTCTCCTCTTACACATTTCTCTCACATCTTCTTTACAACTCTTTATCCTTTTCTTCCCCCATGGTTTATTTCAAGCTATTTAGAGTGTCCTACTCCTCCTGTATCACCACTGACAGCTCTTGTAAAGTCTTCAATTATTACATTATTGTAAAAGGTCTGAAATATTTTAACAAGAATTTAGATTTTCCTGTTTAATTATTTATCTCTGATAAACTCAAAAATAATGCAAGACATTATACTTCAAGAATACAAAAGCTTTCTATGAATTTTAGTTCTTATTTGGAGTTTATCTTAAGTAAAATTGTCCTTAAGAAGCCCTTTTTACTTCTACGTAAGTGACTTAAAAGTCACTAGAGATATGACTTCCAAAATCAGCAATGAATGACTGAATGATTGACAAACATTTGGAAGTTAAATTGGGAGGCCGTTTTTATCTGCTTTAGGCAGCAGCAAGCATGCTGGAAGGTGAACACACTTGCTAAAGGAGTTTCAGTATTACAACATCAAATTTCAGTCTTCCTGAAAACAAACTTGTCATTTGGATATTAAAAAAACCTGACCAAACAAAAAATCCCAGCAGTTTATAAAAGAAGCAAAGACAAAAAAAAAAAAAACCAAAAACAAAAACAATTAAACTTAGAAAAGCACCTGATGTGCTTTTTTTTTTGCTGAGGTTTATTTTCTTCACAGTAGCTTTTATGGGGTCCCATTGTACTGAACACAGGGTTGATATTACAGAGGTGTTTTTGTTATTTCTGAGCTGAGCTTACACAAAACCAAGGCCTTTTCTGCCCCTCACACCATTCCACCATCAGGGAGACTGGGGGACCACAAGAACTTGGGAGAGGGACACAGCCTGGACAGCTGACCCCAAATGACAAAAGGGATATTTCTGAGTACACGGGTGTCATGCTGAGTATGAAAAGCTGGAGAAAAGAAGGAGGAAGGGGGACATTTAGCATGATGCTGTCTTGCCAAGTAGCTTCTACCTGTGACAGGGCCCTGATCCCCTGGAAATGGCTGAACACTTGCCTGCCCATGGAAATGGTAGCCCATGGCTTTTCACTTATTTATTAAACTGGCTTTAGAAGTGGAAAAACCTGTGGGTTGAGTTACTGTTCTGATTCTCTCCCTGATGCTGCTCATGGGGGAGTAAGCAAGCAGCTGAGTGGTGCTTAGTTGCTGTCTGGGGTTAAATCATGATAACTGATCAATTGCTTCATTATTTATTAAAGGTCCCAGTGCAATATTTACCTTGAGTTGAACAGGGCTGTTTTTCCCCTGAAAGTCACATGTAAAATTTAACACATATAAAATTTGAGAATAGGAAATCTAAATCCATTGAATCTGATAGCTATGACCTCACACTTTTGTAGCTAACCTTTCTTGTACATTTGTAGCTCTGCACAAAAATAGGCCTTTTCTTGCCCAGGGAAGCCTCAACTAACTTAAAAAAAAGCCAACGAAACAAAAAAAAACCCAAAGAAACCTCAAAAACAAAGGAACAAATCAACAAAAAGATACAAATTTTTTGATTAATCAGACTCTTTTAACAGAAAACAACATAATGATAAACTGCATTGTTCTTTATCATAATGTGGTGAAAACTACTGTATCCTTTTGGGAACTATGCACAGACCTACAATATAAATAAGGAGAGGTTTTCTGCAGTAAAATAATGGAACATACCATAATGTACTTCATCCTTCATCTTAATAAAGATCTTTCTTAACTCTTTTTGGTCACAAAAACACCAATACGTTCAGAAACAAGCCCCTCTGGAGATACATCAAACACATTAGCATGTGACAACCATCCAGCATCTTTCATCCAAGGCCCTCATTACTGATGCCCACGTGAAACAGAGAATTTAGTTATTCCCATCCACCTGATGCATTCAAAATCCATCATCTGAGTGATGGGAGAGAACCCAGAAACCCTGACAAGCATTTGTGGAAGTTAATCAAAAGACATTCTTCTTTAAAATCAGTTATTCTTTACATAGTTTCTCACATTCTTTATACATCAAGTAACAAAAAAAATTAATTTCAAAAATAAATAAATATTTAAAACATAAAGAAAACATAAGTGGAAAAGAAATTTCTTTTTTACATTTCTTACATTTCTGGGTTTTAACCCATAAATTTAAGTTTCAAGTGTTTTTCCAACTTTTTTCTCAAACAAAAGCAAAACTACTTTTTATCTAATTACACCACAGCTATTCAAAAGAAAAAAAAAAACAACCCTTCAAATATAAAAATATACATTTTATTGTTGGTTTAAAAAAAAAGAAAATACAAAAAAAACGAAAACTTGTTAGTTTAAATTACTCAAAGATGTAACATTATACTGACAGGTCTAATGGCACACTGTGGTGGCAGAAGATCAAGAGTATAATACGTCTTCATAGTCAATAATTTAAAACAGTTAAGCTGATTTCTTATTTCTCATTTCCTTGAATCTTTTTGTCTAATTTTTAAAATTCTGTACGGAGACAATGTAAGGGATAGGAGGAAGAAAAGGCTGCTCCAGCTTTAGACTGCAAAGCATAACACATACTTTTATTTAGAAAACAGGTTTCCATATCCTTATTTCATAAATATAGTATAGTAATTGTCCATTCCATCTAAAATACTACCAACCTTTTACAGTCTATACTGAAGATTATTCCTTTGAACTCTGGACTATATTATTTGCTCTTAAAACTTCACTTTTACAAACAGTCACAGTGGTTATCACATAACAGTAAATATAAATATTCAATTATGCCCTTAGAATTGATAGAATTAAAGTAAATATTTCCACCCTTCAGCTAAATCTTCCAGGCTTAAATAGATTTATATACTTCATCTGTTTCTTTTTAAGCAGATTTCACTTGAAAACATTTAGGGAAAAAAAGTCACGCAATGATGACTTGATATGTCTAAACTTTTTTCTCTATTCAGAGAATTGATACTTGACAGCATTAGTGAAACCTCTCAACACAAACAAGCAAACCCCAATCCTTGGGCTGAGTTAATGGTGGCTGTTAATGGTTTCCAAACACATTAGAGGACATGATGATATTTTAATGCAGCAGGGGCTGAAGTAAGCCTTCCCTAAGTTGTTTTCACTGGGTAATGTTGCGCTTGACCTTTTCTGTCCTAATACATCAAACCTTTACTTGTATTCCTTCAAATTTTACAGATTTTTTTTCTTTTTCACATTATTAGACCATTACAAAAATCCTTTTATAGTGAACTTGAGAATTTATCCTTTATGGTCATTAAAAATACAGATATTCTTAAAGCACACATCTACATATGCAAGGAGTCACATTTCTGCCTTCTGGTGTAGTGATTTAGGCAGTGCCCACAAGAAGTAGAGAATATTTTTTATTATGCAGAAAATTGCACTGCATATCAATTGTATAAGTAATTTCTTTTGAATTGACATTTCATTATAAAATCTTTATTTTTCAAGAGTTCCAAAAACATTTGAAATTATCATTTCAAATCATTGAAATGGATGTTTCAATGTTGGACATTGAAACATCATTGTTCGACTACACAATCTATTCATAAAGCAGGAAAGTTTAGGAAAAAAAAGGGTTTCAAATTCCACGTGAACTGGAAGAAACAGCTTTTTGTACAACACTCTCAGAATTCTGAAAGATCATGACATATGGGTTACTGTCATGTACAATATTAAGAACTGGTAACAGGTTATGTAGCAGCTGGATCTATGTCGAAGATATCTATTGTCATTTGTCAAAATCTCTAAGCCATCATAATTCAGTTAATGTCAACAAATATATATCCAATATCAAACAACTAACAAAATCTACTTCCTAATATTTGCATAATGGATATTTTCATTATTAAAAACATTTTTAATATATTATGATCCAAAAATAAAGAATAAATAAACAAAGCAATACACAACCTAGAGACCACAATGGATACCAAATACCTCAGCATTTCTTTGATTTAATAAGCTGTATTAACAGGATGTACACAATTTACTGGGGAGTTCCGAAAGAGAACAACACATGCAGAAAAAGTTCTTATTCACTAGCAGGAGATTGCTAGGGCTTCCAAAACAGTTCTATACAGGAATAGTATTTGATCTTTAATGGGCAAAATAAATTTATACTGGGTCTTCTATTATCCTACCTCTGAAGAGACAAGAAGGTGACCAATGGGGAAAAAGGGTTGGAAGAAGGCAAATCACTCAGAGACAAAAAAGTACAAACCAGGGTTGAACTTCATGTTTTTTGACTACCTCTAATTAGAACAAAACATCTTTGAAGACTTTTCTTTCTTCCTAGAATTAAACCCTTGGAAAGGGACATCAGTTTTGTGCTGAACTGTTATTACAGCTTTTTGGCCTTATTGCCAGCAAAACTTAAACTAAAATCCAACTCCCAGTAATGGTATCTTAATTTTGGAGCTGTGGCCCACCTCACATGGTAAACTCATTGCTCAGTGTGCAATTATATAAGGCGGGGTCTTCAAAGTATTCACATTCCTGGAAAATAATCTGGATAAATAATTTTGTCTTATTTCAAATGTGAAAATTGATAGAATTATAATTTTGTTGCTTTTCTTCCAAGGTATAATAACAAAAAACAGTGAATTCTTCCAGTGTGATATGGTCTACATTTCTCTCATCTCTTCTTTCATTCTATTGCTGCTGCTTACAATGAAAATAACTATAATGAAATGGTGTCTGGAAACTTCAGGATGCACAAACAACTGCAATCACTTTTTTACAAGTCGTTTTTTTACAATTTTCCTTGGTTCAAGTTAATGAACTCACTATGGAAAATGAGATGCAGAGGAATGAACCATGCAGAAGTTTAAAAATTTGATGAAATAAATGGAGAAATTAGTTTTCATAAATTACAAAGATGACAGACATGCTTTACCTCAGAAGACTGCTAGGTTGCTAGTTTCATATAATTGGAAAATACTTCACAACCATTTTGAAAATAGGCAACTAACTATTTGTAAAATGTTGTAAGACAAAAATAGCATCTTTGAGCAGAATGATTGGCCAGGAGATTATTTTTTCCATTTTGGCATATGCATTAATATGCTCTTAAAAATATAACAATGAAACAAATAAATATAGGATTATAATAAAGGATTGCTTCCTTTGCTCCCCAAGATAGCATTGGCCAGCTAAGTCACAGAAAACCACCTCACAGATACATTAGAAACCAAAGACAGTCTTACAATTAAGCATTAAATTAGCTGAATTTAAGAAATTGTAAGAAAATAGAGATAACAGTGAGAAAGACTCTAACATTGACAAATTGTCCTTTAGATATTTGCTGACAAGCTTCAACAGCCAAAAAATCTCCTTGGTTCTTGTAAAAATGTCAACTGTATTTGTATGCTTCCTGCCTCCAACCCAATTAACAATACCACCTGTGATTTATCTGTATAGGGGTAAACTCAGCCCAAGGGTTCAATTTTCTTTGTTGTGGGATTCTGTTTTATTTTTAAAGGGTTTTCAGTTGGGCATAAAGGGTTTTTGGTTGGAGGGGGGGAGAGGGTGCTGGCGGTGGTGATTATCAAGTACCATTACTAGCACAACAGGTTTTTTAGTATTTACATGTATATTTAAGGACATATACATATTTAATGACCTATATATTTTTCCCTCCAATATGCAGAAAATTGCTTCTTTGAGAAGTTCTGCTACTCATTGATGTAAGTTCCACATCGTAAAATAACTCTTAGGTCAAAGCTTAATTCAGTTATGTAAAGCAAATTAAAAAAATAAGAACAGCAGCCTTTCCAAATGAATGAATAACAAGACCAGAATGGATTCTGTCATCTAGAGAAAAGTATAAAATTCTATTTGTCTTCAAACTTACACATTGCATACAAAGAATAATTTATGCAACTTAATAATTTACAGCATAATAATGATTTGTAAAACTGAATCATTGATGAAAGAATGCTAGTCTTTAAAGGAATACTAAATGAGAACATTCGCTCCTGCATACAGCAATTTCACCTTATTTACAGAATTAATACTAGAATCAAACCTCCCTCTTAGAACAGTAATTACCCCAGGAGAAGGCTCTTCTCAATAAATAAGGCCCTGTAGCTGCCTGTAAAATAATGTCTACTTACACAACAAAATATATAATACACTATATTTGTTTTCTTTTTCCTACTCCCCAGTGTTCACCTACTTCCATTTTTGTCATTGATGTTTCTTGTTCAGATTGGCTCTTTACACTTCACTCCATGCATTCAGACAGCCCCTAATGAAAGTATAATTTACCCTACTCTAGAAAACTAAGTTTTCTTATAGATTAATTGTGATTCACTTCACCACAAGATTGTATGCTTCAGAAGCAGCAGAATATAAAAATTCCCTTGGGAGCATTGGCAAAATGTACATGTTGGCATATACAGTCATGTCACCATGAACTTTATCTTTGATAAACAGACAAAAAAGTAGAAAACATGCCCCGTTCTGGAATCACCATCCCTGAGACCATTCAAAAAATGTGTGTACATGGCACTTGGGGATATTGTTTATTGGCTAACAGGACTGTTCTGGGCTAATGGTTGGACTTAATAATCATAGAGGTCTTTTCCACCTCAACAAATCTATGGTTCTATGATTCAAAACTAATTTACTGGTTTGGAAATTTCTCTTAGGTCTTGCTATGTATTCATTTATATGGATGAGGAAATGACAATGCAATCATGACCTGATGCATCTCCCCATATCCAAGGAATGGAAAGACATAAACAAGCAAAAAACTTTCAGAACAGGACCTCTGTGTTTCCTCCATCCTGTCCATTCTGTTTGGTTTTGTTTGTTAATCTGAGAGAAGCCTACAAAAGGAAATAAATGTAATATTCACAGATTTCCCAACACTGTCAAGTCACAAAAAATGAAAAATAGGATGATACATTTTCTGCATGTGCAACCTTTCTTGGTCCCAGCAGTTAGGGCTCACAACATGCTTGCAGAACTACATTAAAGTGAATATGCACTGGCCATTTTTCTGGCATTTTTCAGGAAAGAATCTATGTGCTAACAAAAAGATAAATGAGGGAGTGTGGTATAATCCGGTTAAAACAACATATAAATGCAAAACTAAGTACTGAATCTTTAACAAGGTTGTAGCAGAAAAGGTGTCTGAGGTCAGGGATGTGCTAATTAAGGCATTTATTTAAAAAAATATTCATTAGGTAGATGGAAACAAATAAAGGATATTTACTTCCCTTCCCACATGCCATCATATGGTGTCCAATCACAGCAACTAAAACATAAACCAGATTGTTGAATTCTATTTTATGACAACACTGAAGTTTAATTTTATCCTCTTACCCTCTTACCCTTCTTACTGAGCAAAGATAGTCCAGCTAATGAAAATATATGGAAAAATTGTCCTCATGTTACCAAAACTTACATTTATAGTAAACTGAAAAAGGAATTCTAAAATGTTTTATATTTATGTAACTCCTTCATTTCTGCTTTTAAGTAAATACATTAATTTCATCTTTAATACAGCAGGATGAGGATGTTAGCTCCAAATGATTCCTGATTTAATATTTTTCTCTCCCAGAGTGAAAATCCTTGGCAACTGGGCCAGCGGAACATAAACTATTGTTCAGTTCCCCAGTATATAATTTGAGCATCCAGAGAATACACAGCATAGTCCACTAAAAATCAGACCGCTTTGAAAACTGACATCAAGCAGGCTCCAAAAGGAAAAAGAATATTTCAGGAAGATATCACTTGGAGTGACTTGTCCTTCATCATTTCTATTACTGAGCTCCTACTTAGCATTGAAGAACCGAGTAGGAATGAAACAGAATTAACACTTGAAAGAATAGCTTAGTCATTATTTCATCATAAATATCATCACAAAAATGTCGACATGAAAACACATCTCCACAAAATTATACTTTCAAATGCATTTTTTTGACTAAATATTTTCCCACAAAGGATTCTTGACTGAAACAACCAGTTACAGCCAACCATAAAAAGAGTGAAGTTACAGCCTTTCTTTATGCTCTCACCACTCATTTTCCCCTGAAGCATGCATCCCTGAGTGCATCAAGCCCAGGGAAGCAGTGCCACACATCAGCCTATTATATCATGTAAACATAAGAAAGCTAATGATTAAACAGCATGTCCTCTAACAATTCAATTACATGAAAGAGTAGAATAAGCATAATATTTTCTCTGCCTGAATGATTTATAATTGGAAGCAAAAGAAAGAGAAACTTCATTTTGTAACCATTATTTGGTAGTTTACAGAAGTGTCGCACTACACAGGCAAAATTGATCTGCAATTTTCTATGAAAAGACATCTTTCCAAGTGGTTCTGAGCAAGGTGATAATACATAGTATAATGAGGAACAAATGATTTCATGTAGTTCTGGAGGGGCAAGCACTCTTCTCCCCCTTCCTAAATCAGTTACACCATTCGAAGTATGTTAAAACCAAAATGATATAAGCACCCTTTTTAGCTGCTGATTTCATCATGGAGATGGAGGATATACTAGAAGATATTGGTGAATTTTAACACATCGATCTGTTATACAGTTTGAAAAAAAGGTGTAATACTTATGAGAACACACATTGTGAGCATCATGTCCCATCTCCACAACACAAATTCAAAAGTAAAAGGAACTAACCATAACTGAATACATTTGCAGGTTTCACAGTATTGTAGAATCATAGAAAGTCTTGGGTTGGAAGGGATCTTAAAGATTGTCTTGTTCCAACGCCACTGCCATGGTAGCTCAGGGTGGCATCTCAGCTGGATGGCATAATTTGGTTTAGAAAGAAAATAAGAAAATGGAGACGCAAGGGGTGAGACATGGCTGACTCTTCTGATGGCATTGTCTGCTTTAATACATTTACTTAGAATGTTAGTTAGTAACTAACCATTTACATACACAATTAGATTATGGGTATTCTTGGGAAAGATAATAAACTGAAGTTGCACAGAAAACCATTTGGTAAGCACAGAGTTTAAAATTCTGACATTTTATAAGTTATTTTAAAACCCTGCTCTTAAAATTGACACATCAAAATCTGCTCAAGATGACCAACCAGAAAATAGATTAAGAAAGTGAGCATTACAAATTTTGAGACCCGAATCTGGCATATTACAACTACTCTGTCAATTCAATTGTAACCAGGCTTTTTATTTAAGCAATGTTTATAATCTACTCACAATAATGTCTCTAATTTTCTTAACATCATTTCCAACATACAAATGAAGACCCACTGTCACATGAATTTCCAGATGGCTGGTAATCACCCAAAACAGAGAGGTGTGACTGATAGACCAGAGATTGTGTTGCTATCCTAAGGGACTTGGACAGGCTAGAGAAATGGGCTGACAGGAACCAAATGAAGTTCAACAAAAGAAAGTTCAAGAAGACATTCATCTGGAGAAGACCAGCACAAGCTGAGGGACATCAAACTGGAAAGTAGCTTGGAAGGAAGGACCTGAAAATGTTTTCAGACATACAAAATGAACAAGAGCTAGCAGTATGTCCTTTTAGCTAAGCAGGCCAGTAGTATCCTGGGCTGCATCAGGACGAATGTTGTTCCTAGGTTAAGGAAGTTGATGCTTCACTTCTACTCTGCACTGGTGAGGATGCGCCTGGAGTACTCTGTCCATTTAATAGAATCATAGAATGTTCTGGGTTACAAGGGACCTCCAGGGTCTCCCAGTGCAGCAAGAACTTGGACAAACTGGAAAGAATCAAATTAAGGTTCACAGATGACAAAGGAATTGGAACATCTCACCACAAAGATAAGCTGAATGGACTTCCCAAGGTCTTAACTTCAAATGTTAACTGGTACTGAAAATAAGCAGCAAATATTTTCTACAGGAGTTTCAAATTCAGAATCACCATCATGGAAGAAGCAGAGGACTTTTGCTCTGAGAGGCCAAGACTAAAACTTTCCAGGGACATCAAAACTATCAAAACACTTGCCAGAGACCTCTTTTCAACCACCTTATCTTTTAGTGGCCAGTCAGCCTTCTACCCAGTTTCTATGGGATAGCCTCTCACTCAATAGAAATGTTAGGTGTCTTTCTTCTTCATTACTTATACACACCATACGTCCTCTGCAAAAATTTGGAAGGGGTTTGAGCAACATGTAATAATTATGCCTAATAACTTTAAGACTACTGAAAAGCATAATAAATATCTTAATATTTAGAAGTAAAATAAGCATTAACTACATTATAAATATGTTTAATAGATTTTCATGCAATTGCAGATATTTATGTCTTGATTATGTACAAAAAACTTGTATTAAATGGCAGATAAGCTTCAAATGTAGTATAAGCTGCCAAAAAATGGAAAAAACCCGACCGGTATTAATCTTGTTTCTAACTACAAGTGACTTGCTATTTTGCTCAGAATAGCTTGTCTTGTCTAAAAACACATCAGGTATTCCAGATGCAGACAGCAAGACAGAGTTGATACATTTTTGAGGATACATTCTTCTTACAGTCCTTAATCTTGTGAAAAGGTGCTGTCATTTCCCAATCTATGACTAGCCAAGAGCTTCCATGTCTGCAGCAGAAAGAATACTCTCCTAGTGCCTCATAGAGAGTTGTTTAGATTCATTGTTTTCACATTTCATCCTTTTCCTTTAAGATTTGAAACACAAAAAAGAAAAATTGATCATGGTATGCAATTTATGTAAGTAATTTGACATGATCTTAATAGATACAATGATGTCCCTGAAGTTGCTTGTTAAACAAAGTCATAGGCTCTTAACATGGAAGACTTCTTTCCCGAAGAGATTCCTTCACAATTCAGGAAACACTTAGGCAAATTTTACTCTGTTTTAATACCAAAAATTTCTGTAATCTAAAGCTACAATGAAAATCAGAATTTATGAGCACTCTTTTTTTTATTTTTTCACCTCAGGGGTGGTCATATAACTATGGCATTCGCATGTGGTCTTTGATCACAGGATAACAGAAACTGCATACTGTGCTAAGAAAATGCATCAGAAAGAACCAGTGTTCTGTTTCCTCCAGCTCTTTGATCATTTTGATAGATTTCAGAATTTTTAAAAAAAGACCTTTGGAAAGACTCATTTCTAACTCCAAATACATTTAGCTGACTTCATTAGCCAAATAATGACTATTAAAGAAAACACATTAAAAACATGAACAGGAACAAACCAGAAAACAAAATTCTATCAAAAACCCCTGAAAACTATAAGAAACGTAGAAAAGACAAAAGAAAATTCCTGTTTGCTTGGGTTTTGGGCTGTCTTTCCTTTTTGGTGCTATTTTGTCAGGTTTTTTGCTTGTTTTAACTTGAACTATGATTTAATACCTTTATCACCTGAGAGTATTGCAATTCATTATTTCTGTTAATGGTTAAATTTAATGAATAAAACATATGGCTATACAGGAAGAAAAAAGATTTAACACTACATTATAAAATAGTAATCCTTAATAGTTTCTCTTAAGAATTGTTGTTCTTTACAAGTTTTCTTTAATCTACTTGAAATGGAAAGACAGAGAAACCAAGATCATGTATGTTACTTTTTTTAATGCCAGTATTGCAAGGATCCTATTTTTCACATACCCTATCCTAAAACGCATCAGGTTTTATATGAGGAACTTGCAATTAATTAATCCAAACAATTGTTTAATCTATTTGTACCTATACTTTGAGACAACAGATTATTTTATCAGAGACGTACACATATGTATGCATACACATTCACAGACACACAGACATGCACACACACAATATCAAAAAGGTCTCTTTGGATTGTATATGCTTTAAACCCAGAAATATGCACTGCTGCCATTTTTGAAAACAGCAACTTATTTCTAGGTATGTTCAGAGTCAACATCTTCACACAATTCCCTAAATATTTTATCAAAAACTCTTTTGCTATTACCTCTACCCACCTGAGTGACTTCTGAGCTTTTTCTTTCCCAACTTCTTGATTAGGAATGAGCTCAAAGAAACAGATTGCTATTCATGATCTAGGTAAGGTCCAGGTATGGTTCAAGTGTTTACAAAATGCATGCAATCTTGTGAAAGGCAGTATTTTCTTTTGTGTAGTATCTTTTACTGTTTCCTAAAGGAAACTTTAGGCTACTTCTTTCTGAGACATAATGCACAGCAGTTACAGCAGCTGTATTTCAGATGCTACTGGTGAAAATACCTGTTCTAATATTTCCCATATTCAACTTAATACTAAAAGAATTTAAACTATTTATTTGAGATTCATTGGACCTTTTGTATTGAAGCACTGCACCTTTTATTTCACAGACCTGAAACATGAAAAATCCTAATTTGTACATGAGTTAAGAATATATTCTTACATAGAAGTCTACCTAAGTGAATCTCTTATAAAACAATTTGAGTTCACAGTTCTACTCATATTGACTAAGGCAACTGATTTTCACCAACACTAATATACAATTATTTAGACTTTATAACTTTCATGTTTTCATCTCATAACAGGCTTCAGAAGTCAGTGAAACAATCACATATATATATACACACACATATATATATACACACACATACATATATATATATATATATATATAAAAACACCTTAGTTGGCGTCACATTTTCTTCTGAGTACAGGGCATGGTATTTCCTCTACTCCATGTCACTCCAAAACTACATGTTCAAACACCATAAACTTTGATTCCTTATTTGCTTTCTAGACACCTTTATAAGGTGCAGGCTGGCATTCCTGGGTTTGGTGTTTCTCTTTTCAGCAATAGAAAAACCTGCTCCCTTACATTATGCTAGGAGTGTAGGTGACCTATAAGTTTTGGTATTTCTTGTCTAAGTAAATTTGGTGTTGGATAAAACAGAAATTAACCCAGACTCCTACAGTAAAATTTTACAGTGTAAATGTTGCAGTGCTTAATGTTCTAGACAAGTAATCCACTGTTTCCACAGTACTCCTTCTTTTAACTCCCCTAGAAAGATATTTTGTAATAGAATCAAGTTAAACTTCAGTTTAGTTTTAATATCAGTGCCTATAACATTTGCCACCAAATGTGGTAGTTATTGATAACTACATGTTGGAAAAACAAAGAAAAGATGACTGTCTTTTACTAAAAGTTTTGCATCCCTAATTATATTTATTCAATTACTTGTAATAAGGAAAACAATCTCTTTTTAACGAACAAAAAAAAGCTTCAGAACTTTCAGTTGTAGAGTTTGTGCAATGCAGTAACAAAGATTTAGACTTTTAAATTAGGCATTTTGTGTCACCATAACTCTGAGCACATGTTACATTTCTTTAATAATAAATTACTACAGCTTGGTGACATGAAATTTGTTCTTTATAGTCAATTTCACAACCTTTTCTTACTATCATAGAAATCAATAGATTGGGCTTAACATGGCCCAGACAGACAGAAGACTGGGAGATAGAGAAAATGAAAGTTGAACTTGGGTAAAGAAGAAAAAAATTAGGATCAGGAAGAGGAAGGAATAAAAACAGTGTGGGGAGGAAGAAGAAATAAGGCTATGCTCATTTCTGATATTCATTCTTATCTTTACCTTGTAAACTTTTAGTTATTTATTTTATAAAAATATATAGGTTGGATCAATTTGCTCCATCTATTACATGTAAAGTAACCCAATGTGAACCTCAAATTTGGTTGATTTATGTTTTTGGGGGGTTTTGTTTGTTTGTTTGCTTTGTTTGTTTTATGTTTGTTTTGTTTTACTTGTTTTGGTTTGTTTTTTTTTGGCACAACATGAATGTTTCAGGGAAAGTTTTGCTATAGTTAGCATAAATTCAAGAGGAACAAAGCAGGACAAATAAATACTTCAGCAAACAGCCACTCACCAAGCACCCAGGGTATTGACACAGTTGATAGAACTGGTGTTGTCTCAAGCCAAAATTAGGACAGGTGCCAATTAATAATTTTGAGCCAACAAAGTCCAGTAATCCAACAGTTTACCTTTCCTCCTTGAAAAACATGAGAAGTTGTACCATCCTAATAGTTTACACAATATCTGGAAATTCATGGCACTTCTGTAAAGTAGAAGAAGAATTCTCAGTCTTGAAATGTTTTTATTCCTCAAGACCAACTCAATCAAGTACACCTAAGAGATGCAAATGGACTTGGAAAGTAAAGCCATATCTTTATCCCTAGCTCTCTTTGCTTTGTCATGTCTGCTGACATTCACTACGCTTTTCTTAGTGAATAGTTTATCAAACACAACCAAATTTGGGAAAAAAAAAGAAAAAATCAAACTACTTTCACTGGTAGACATTGACTTTGAGCAGTCTACAGGCTTTGAGGGGTATAAATGATAGTATCATTTAACTTCATTTTCCAGAGGAACAGCAGATTGCTAGTATTACAATTCAAAACTGGAAAATTCTACACTACCCAATTTTTAGTTCATATTAAATACTTTATCATTTCTGCCATGCTTAATATGTGGGGTGTTGCAAAAATGAAACCTTTCCCAATCATCACTGAAAACCCTGGCTCATCTGCTTTTTTTAGTCATAAATAATGAGCCAGTTCGCATGATTAATACAGGAAGAAGACTTTGTACAAGCTGCATAGTTTAATTGAAGCATAAATCATGCAGCTGGTTATAACTTAGAACTATTATAATAATAAATGATTATATTTTCTCTACTTGCTTTGCATGCTTAATGTAAAACTAAATTAATGCTCGTCTGGTAGCCTCTACATAACGGTGGTTGTAATCAGCTGCCAAGATGCCATTAATCTAGCTGACAGGTGGTTCAGAAAGTTGAGGTACCTATGCTTTTTAGAAATAATTATTAGTCAAAATCCACAGAGAATCTCATGTTCACTGAATAATTTCAAATCTGTGGTTAATTCTGAACATAAAGGTACTCCTACTGTTTCAGCATTGACTCAGACACACAAATAACTCCCTCCCTCCTAATGCTTAGAACAGCTATTTAATGATGTGGTAAAAAAACCAAACAGTTACTTAGTCTCGAAATTCAGTTTTTGGAATCAACTATATTCAATTCCAATCTCTATTCTTAATCCAAAAGCTATCACAAGGTATGTTTCAATATAGGCCCTACTTTCTGACAGTTTAATGGGGCTTTTTTAGCAATTAAAAAAAAAACCAAAACACAAAAACAAACCAAACCACAAACAAACCCATAGCAAATTGTTTCCTCTGGGAATTGTTAAATGTTAAAGGAGAAAATTCTTGAAATTCACCCACTGTAGTGCCCAGTCACTTAGTAACTTTTTTCTAAATACAGGCATATCATACAGAGGAAAAATCACTACCTTTGGCAGTGTGAAAATTTTCCTTTCTAGCACAGATAAGCTTCCATAACCATGCAAAAATCTCTCTTAGAAAACTGTTAAGAATAATTTTTACATGTTACACTCACTCTTTACGTGGGAGTTACATTCATGTTTCACACAAGAAACCCCAAACCAAGAAAATTTTTTCTCCAAAACATTTCAAATTTTCATACATGCTTATTAGTATCTGTAACACTCCTGCAGCCAATCTTCCAAGTTAATTTTTTGCCTTCATCAAAGTAACACCAAAGATCTTGAACTGGAAAAACCTGAGAATTTTAGAAGAATTCTCCAACTTTTCCTCTTTTAAGAGAAAACCTCTTGTGGATTAAGATAAAGACAGTTTACTAAACAAAAGCAATGGTTACATGTATGCAAGAAAATAAAAAAATAAATCTCCATTTCCCACCAGCAAGGAATGCTTGTCTATTTGCTGGCAAGCACAGCTTCAGGATGTGTAGCAGTTGGTCTGGAAGGAAAATATTGTAAGTATTGAATGCCCCACTTCTGCCTCCTTTTTCTTAACTTTTGTATTTGAGCTGACATCATGTAATGTGGAATATCCTCTCTGGTCTGACTGGGTCAGCTGACCTGGCTGTGTCCTTTCCCAAAATCTTGTCCACTATCTGAACTGACTGGTGAAGAAACAGTGCTGGTGCTGTGCCAGACTACTCAACAGAAGCCAAAACAGTGCCATTCATCAAAACATTTCTAGCTATTAACACACAGCATTCTGAGGGATCCCATATACCAGTAAAAATACCCAATTGAATTAAAAGTTTGAAGTCCTATTTAAATGGCACAGGAAGAAATTCAAAATTCTACAACTACTAAAACAAAGAAACACACTACATTAATTTTGAGGACTTGCTCTCCTTTCTTAAGACTCAAGTTAGGCTGGACTGCAAAGGTTAAGTAAGACCAATTCAAACTTAAACACCATGACTTATTAATTCCATTAACACCTATCTTGATCAGCTTGGCAATATTTTGCATTATTTCTGCAGAGCTCATTCCTCATTTTTTGTCCAGTGCTCATAAAAATAAGCTGAGAAAGATTGGGTGGCTATGCCTACTTTCTAGCATTTTGATTAAGGTATTTCAGACAAAAATCTGCTCCTTTAAAGAGAGCATCCTGTTATTTCAAGAAGCATCAAGAAATTCCAAAGTTTGCCTTAGGATGCTTTGCAAGGATACCGCTGCTAGCTAATACTGAGTTGTCAAACATTGTTCTGCATATACCCTTCCTTTCAAGGAAAAGAAAATAAAAATTAAGCCCCCAAAACATTAAAAATCTAGAGTATGTGTACTGCACAGGAATCTTACTAAGTCAGAGATGAAAAAGGTTGTCCTTCCAATATTTTTAGCATCAAACACAAGCTTCCCAGTGACATTTCTCACATTTCTGTCAAGGTTAAGAGCTTCTGTTACTATCCCTTTTACAGGATCACTAAAGACCATTCGCAGGGTACCTGACTGCAAGGAGCAAGCAAACCTTATAACTCTCACTTGGAGACTTCTTTCCTCATAAGTCTAATGCACATAAATCTTAAATAAAACAGACTTCTTTGACCTTCACAAGTCCTTTCTAACCTCATCTCCAGGTTATTATTACATGAGAAGTGCTATTGAGTAAAAGAACTATCTAACTTAAGCTTAGTGATGCAAGACTACAAAGAAAAAAAATCCCCAGCAATTAAAACAAACAGACCAACAGAGTTGTTTTCTAAATATTCCTATGACTACAATTTCTTTGATGAAGGTTTCTTTGGTGAGCTATAAGGACTTGATTCAACTGATTTTTTTTTTTTTTACTCAAAGTTGAATAAAATAGTAACATCAAATTGCTAAAATAAACTAAGATTCAAGCATGGGACAAATAACACTCTACACACAGGTCAAAAATATCTACTAAATGATAGCATAACAATTGGCTAGAACTAAAATTACTTTTTCAAAGTCACATCTGTCAGATATCAGGATTATAATGTTGCCTTCAATCCACTTTCTAGATTATTATATCATTTAAATGTGAGAGACAAAAAGAAATATTTGATATGGATTGCAATACTAATAGAAATAGTATAGACTTTTTAATGCACTTATAAAATAGAGCCAACAACCAAAAGGATGATTTCATAAATTAAGTCATTATCATGACTAACATATCAACTTCTAGAAACACTGAAATTGATGAATGTGGGAAGTTCCCAGAACATATTTCCAGAATATATTACTTCCTACAACTACCTTCAGCTGTAGGGGCAAGAAAATCTAGGACAATCACTTCCAATTTTCATCCAATTTTGTCTGAACTTCCTCATGTCATATATCTATTGACTGAATAATATCTAAATTGTAATTACAAATTTTCAGCCTTCAAAGTCAACTTTTCCACAACATTCTCTGTCATAATATCAATCAAATATATATATATATATATAAATATATATATATATATATATATATATATATATATTTAACCATACTTTCTTCAGAAAACTAAAAGAATTTCTGCAAGTAATCCCTGCAAGTTTTTAAAAGTATCTGTGACTAGAATAGACTAGAATAAACTTATATCCAGTTTATGTTCATGGAATTGTCCACAGTGCATAATAAAGAATGTCACCACGTTCTCAAAACTTAATTTATTGAGCTATGGATAAAATTTATTGAACTTGCAAGTGAATGTTGCATATATAAACCTTCATATAGAGTTTGTGTGCATTAACTTTTTCATTTATTGTCACTAGAGGCATCCTTCCTAAGCATCCTTCACAAGGTACATGGCAACATTTTCAAAGCACCTATCATTTTATCAGCTTGCATATATATTGCAGATAAGTGAGATTTCTCCAAATTAGCTAGTGACCAAGTTGTGATATATCTAGAATATTCCCTCAGAAAGTAATTAATTTGATTTTACTATTTCCAGAGCCATAGCATTTACTGTAAATTGTCCCAGTCTTCATTGACACAGGTAGTCCAGATGAACTCCATGGGCACTACCATGTTATATTGTAACCACCAAGTGCATTTAATAGAACCAGGCAGGGTTCAACAGAGTTCATATTATATCCTAATCATCACAGCAATGTGAAACATGCATAAGTTATGTCACACATCAAGTTGCATTGATTGTCTAATCCTGTGCCAAATGCATGTTAACAAATTATTGTCAAAAAGGTCAATCTTGTATAGCAAATTAGGTGATGTTCCCTGTAAGTGGCGCTACTTAACTAAATTCACTTGGATGGATATATATCTACAGGCTTGTGTATTAGGAAACTAAGTGATCTAATTTTTATTGAGTCCCTAGAAGATGATGACTTGTGCAATCAGATAGCTTCTTTAAACAATTAAACTTGAACTTGAATGTTAACTTTTGGAATGTTGCTTTGAAACATCCTCATTTGCATGCAACATCATATTGGGCCTACTCAAATTTGGAGGTCATCAGGTAATGAAAAGAAATGGAATTCTAGAAATAGACTTTATCTTTTCAAAAGTTTATCTATGCTCCCAGATCTTTTTCTAAGGATGCCAGCATTGGCAACAACCTCATTTTCCTTCTGGGTAACAAAGCCTGAATAATTTTCTGACACATAAGGCTCTGCAAACACTGAATGGTGTTTCTAACTTCCAAGAAGAAAGAAAGGGGATTCAGAATTGCTAAAAAAATATTTTCAAAATATTAGCAAGATGTGGTAGAATTTACTAACATGAAATAACTGGGGGAGGTAGTAGGAGAAAAAAGGTTCCCCTTATAATATAGAGAAAAAGGAAACAAAAACAAAAGGCAATACAATAAATAAAAGTTTTCTTTATAAAAATTAATTTTTTAATCATTAATTTTATAAAAATTAATGATTAATGGAAGCTCTGATGCTCGAAGGACATATTTCAAAAACAAATTTCCACTGGAGGATTAAATCTGCATTCACTGATATAATAGTTTTTATAAAATTTCTTCTAAAAGTGCATGTATTAAAAAAGTAGGAATTATAATAATAATTATACAGTTGGATAATATCTTTATGCAATTCATTTAAATATTAAAAGTCTTGATCATTTAAATATTAAAAGTCTTGATCAATACTATATGAAGGAAAAAAAAAAAATTAAAAAGTATTGTCTTTAGGATAAGAGACAAGGCTGTACCAAAACATTACCACTCCTAAACCCCATTTGCTCCTGAAAAATGGTGGCATCAATATGTTAGAAATAAGGATAGTTCAATGTATGTTTAAGGTTCAAGGAAGATCTTGGTAACCTTATTAAAAGTACATGAAATCATCTTTTTCAAGTGCAGAAATCAATGTCTGCTTTTCAAGGAAAGAGTCTGTATCAGCATAAACCCAAATTTTGTGAAGCACTATCTGTAATAGACAATACATTTTTAATGGAATTGCAAATTGTTTATTTCCAAAAATGTATCCAGGTATTTAAATAGTTATTATTTGTATAATTAAAAGCACACTTTGTTTTGTAATAAAAGCTGCAAAAATAACCAGTGTATTAATAAAAAAAAATAATGTAATAATTGTAATAACATCGCAGAGAAGGGCAAGAATAAATTTTCCCCATAATTTGATTGTGTAAGTAAATTAAATTAGCATATAAAATGTACTTGCAGGCAGAAAAATGCTCTGCCAAAGAAACCAAGGTATTTGGTTGTTGGTTGGGGCAACTCTCCTATGAAGAAAGGCTGAGAGAAGTGGAAAAAGTCAGTTCAGAAAAGAGAAGGCCTCAGGGAAACCTTATTGTGACCTTTCAGTACATATAAGTTGGGCTTATGATAAAGGCACAGGCACATTTTATCAAAGACTTTAGTGACAGTACAAAAAGCAACAGTTTTAATCCATTTATATTGAACATGAGGATGAAAATCTTTTAAGATAAAGGTGCTGGTAACCTATGGAGGGTTGCCCAGAGAAACTGTGTTCAAGACCGGGGTGGATGGGGCTTTGAGCAAACTGGTCTAGCAGAAAGTGTCCTTGCCCATGGCAGGGAGTTGGAACTTTACAGGTCTGTTCTCACTCAAATCATTCAACCATACTATGACTTCTTGTACTAAAGAAGTGATTTATTTGATTTTCAGAGCTAAAGACTGAAAGAATATGAAAAATGAGCTTTCTTCAACAGAGTAACTTAAACAGATAGTCTTTTAATGAGTTCCCTATTAAGGAAGCATCAAGGAAATTTGTAACATATATAGGGTTACACACAGGACTTCATAACTTTCAAGATTATTTTCCTTCTTTAGTCCTAAAACATGATTAATTTAAAAAAATCATAATCATTTTTCTAGACATATTCTGTGGCAATTGGTATGTGAATCACAGTTCTGTTTTTCCTGTCAATATACACTAATTGATTTTTAAAAATTAGAAATGTAATAAACTATAATCAAGCTAAAAGGTTTTATTTCTATTTATGTCTGTGGTGGATTGACTTTGGCAGACCAGCAGGCTCAACCCAACTACTCTCTTATTCTTCCACTTCAGCAGAGGAGGGGAAAAAATAAAACAAAAAAAATCTTGTGGTTCACAATAAAAACAGAAAAATCACCATAACACCCAAAATCAAGGAAACTTGAGGGAAAACAATTTAATTTACTAGCAACTAAAAATAAAGCAGAATGCTGAGAAACAAAACAAAAACTAAACCACATTTTTTCCTCCTTCTCTCATTTTCCCCAACAAGGATTGAGAAAAACCTGGATGACTGAAGCTGGAAGGGACCTCCTGAGATCATTTGGTACAGCCCTACTCTGCTCAGACAGGGACACACATTGCTGGTTGCTCAGGATAATGTCCAGGCAGCATTGAAAATGTCCAGTGGTCGATGCCACACAGCCTCCCTGGGAAACCTGTGCTCACTCATCCTCACAGTGAAAAATGTTTCCTGATGTTCAGAAGAAACCTTCTGTGTTGTATATTTTGCACATTGCCTCTGGTCAACACTGAAGAGGGAACTGGCCTCTGCTGCCTTTGTAGCCTCACTTCAGGTGTTTTATGCACATTGATGAGGTCTCATGGAGTTTTCTCTTCTTCATCCTCAACAATCTCAGCCCTCTCAACCTTTCTTTGTAGGCAAGATGCTCCAGTCCTTTCATCAACCTTGTGAACCTTTCCAATTAGTTCATGTCCTTGCTGTTCTCGGGAGCACTGAAGTGAACAAAGAACTCCAGGTGCAGTCCCCCCAGTGCTGAGTAGAGGGGAAAGATCACCTCCTTTAATCCAGGGACAGTACTCCTCTTACTTCAGCCCAGGATGCACAAGTTACACATTCGGCATTTGAAGTGCATTTGTGAAAAAATAAAAAGCTAAAGGTCAGCCTCTAGGTTTTTAGCAAGCCATATGGATGAAGGCATATGTGCTTAATGTAGCATCTTATCCAGAGTAATGACAGAAGAATCATTGGGGCATGAAGCCATAACCTCTAGACAGTTAATCACAATCATTAATCA
The DNA here is from genome assembly GCF_023055355.1 of Agelaius tricolor. NCBI lineage: Eukaryota > Metazoa > Chordata > Aves > Passeriformes > Icteridae > Agelaius > Agelaius tricolor. Next base: position 19,266,095 of record NW_027269262.1, on the reverse strand, counting down.
CTGTACCACATTCTTTTTTGTTTTCTGTCTTCCAAGATGGAAGTGCTGGCAGAAACAGATTTCATTGTTTGTTTACTGCATAAATTAAATTCAAAATACCATCACACCTTGCTGGTGATGGGGGAAGAAAAGCTAAATAGTTGATTTTTCTTAAAGAGTGAATGTCTCACAAATCTGTTTCACAAGATAAAAGAGCATCTCAACTCAAGGTTGCTGGTTGACAGTCAGATTAGACCAGCTAGCACCAAATTTATCATTATTCCACACTTCTAAAGTAAGACTGGTGATGAATATCCAGGTCATAACAGAAAGATGTTCTAGTTGACAAACACATCCTTTAACTTGCTTAGTATTCTTACAATCAGCAGCAGAGGACAAGGAAGAATAAAAATGGAAGCCTCAACATTCTCCTTGACAGAGGTGAACTGACTGTACAGAGACACTAAATTGTCATTAATCTTGCTATCCTGTTTTCTGAATAACGAAAGGAATCAACTGCATGCTATCTTTGCATGGAAAAAAAAACCCAACCCAAATTTGCAATTTCTCATCTCTGCCAATAACCTCTTAAACCAAAAATTTACTTGGAAAAAAAGAAAAATATGCATAATTCTAAGTAGTAATAAGAGCTGTCTTTGCATAACTAATTAAAAAAAGATAATGCAATATTGTAATGACTATGCAGTTTTAAAAATATGTTCCCTTTTAATTTAAACTTTAAAAGTTTCTATTTTGTGCAGCACGCAGTTATAAAACAGGAGAAGGGGAGATTTATTTTCTTTTACAAATAACTAGGATTGTTAATTGCATTGCATGAATGGTGGTAGCTGCAAGCTTTAGATGGGCTGTGAACACCTTCAGAAAAGGGCTGTGGGTGTGTGCGTGCAGGGATTAAGCGGCGTGTTAATTGTTTGGTTTGTGGGGGGGTTTTCCCAGACAATGCAGAGAGACAAATAACCAAATAACCATCTAGATACATTTTATAAGCTAAGAAAATATGCTTGGTAATGGCTTCGCCAAGAAGCATGTCCTCAGTCCACCAGTGTGCCTGTGTTTCAGATAAATAAATGAATTTCAGGCCAAGCCTAGGAATCAGCAGCACTGATCTTTTTAAGCAAAGAATGAGATACTGCAGTACCAATTAGATCACTTTTCTTCCTCTCAAAGTGTCACAAATATTTCACTCCCAAATTCCACTTGTCTTGATAAAGCCCTCTGTCTCTATGTTCCTAAAGTTACAGCACACTTTCTTAGTAGATCAACTTGGTCTGACTATTGTTTCCTTACTAAGCAGCATCCTTAAGACAATAGCTGAAGGAGGATTCAAAATAATTTTTCAAGGTGAATTTAAGCACTGGTTCTGTTGATAACTAGCTAGGAAGAAAAAACTCCTTTGTTTAGATGTTCAAAAGTGGACCTAAAGCTTTTGCCTTTTAGGAAAGTAAACTGCAGGCACTCATTACTACTTCTTTAATATGGTTTAACAGACTTTTGGCACTAGACAGCACTTTTCTTCTCCCAGTACATAATGGTCATTCATGAATTGGTTCAATATACTGCAATACTAAGATGACTGCAGCCCTCCTCTCTTTGTTAGACCTTTCTTAAAGGTCAACTATAGAGGAAGGACAAAACACTTCTCAGATCTATAGTTTCTATGAAGTTCGAGCCATCATATAAATCAATAAAGATTTACACCTCTTAGTATCAAAAGTCATGCATTAATTATGACATCTTCAATATATTTAGTTTTTTTCAATGTTTATGTGAGGTTTGAAGAGAGATTACAATTTTGAAAACATGTTACTCCTGTGGCTAATTTTTCACTAAATACTCAGAATAAAAATCAGATGATTTTAAACTGTTTCCTCCAGTTCCTTAATGGTTATTTAAATTTCTAATTTTTTTTCCTTCGTAAACTTTAAAAAATATTTAACATCTTTTCCTCAATGCTGAGTTATGCTGCTCCATTTTGAGACTGTTTCAGTCTCAGCTGGGGAGTGGAGAAAGGAAGATATGTGGGGGAAAGAAAAACAAATAAAAAATTTGGAATTCCTGCTACATCACTGAAATCTTAGTCTAATTAATGTGTAAAGCATATACAGAGGATAAAAAAGGACATACATGATTAAAGGAAGATGAAATGCAGGCTGTTTGAGATGTCAATGATATCTGTTTCCAATTGTGAAGGACTTTATCAGAAATAGGAAATTTTATATTATTTAAAAATGCATGTTTAAGTTTCCCACATGGAAATATTTGTCAGTTGAACATTCTACTGAGCAACAGGTAAACATGAGCTTAAAAGAATTGTTTTGCACTTTATTTCAAATTTAAAAGTGACATCAAGATATCACAGAACCTGCAAAAAAAAAAAAAAAAAGAATTCTGCAATGGGTTTCTTAGGACTTTTCACTAACTGCGTGTGTTACAAAGCAATTCCCGAAAACAATATCGTGATTATTAATCATATTCTTTCTCAAAAGATTCAAAATTGACCAGGCTTTCTGTTTCTTTGAAATTATCTTAAACCTACACAGTACCACTGGACATTTGGAAAGGTAGGGCATAGATGTGGGTCCAATGCACAACACATCAATAATTTGGGCACTAAATGCTTTTCCAAACCATTTCCCAACATTTTCCAGATTACAGTAACTAGAGACCAGATGAGGACAATGTAAGAGCATGCAATTGCCAAAGAAATATTAAACTGCTATCTAAGTTTATGCATAAAAATATAAATGTTTATGATTAGACTTGTCATCAGATTTATCATTAGGAAGAAATACTCTCCCAAAATCTAACAGCATGTTATAAGCATTTTTAGTTTTCTTCTGTACCACAAATTTCCTGCAGTTATTGAAGATTTTCACCCAAGACAGGCACATGCTATGTTTGAGCTCTGCTGCAAAGTGCAACAGCTGCCTTTTACAGTATCTCTCTTTTGACTTCTAATTTGCTGCAGAGGATTCCAAAGTATTCTTGGATCATTCGTAAACTCTGTTAGATTGAGCATCTCTTGCCTTCTTGCTTGTGGTACCACAGGACAGGATGAGACAGCAAGGTCCATATGACAGCTAAGATGTGATCAGAAGCTCCAGAGGACTAGTTCATAACAAGGAAACAAGCCATCTGAGGATCTCCCAGTTTTCTGTCTTCTCTATCCTTCTATGTTGGATCTATGTCAAGCTCTAAGTGATACATTTTTTGAGAAAAACTGAAACAATGCCTTGTAATTTTTCATGTTTATCTACTTATTAAGGCAGAAGTGTAAACAATAAATTATTGCAAAGCTCCTTGTCACTAGAACACAATTAATTGATATTCACATTAGCCACTTTCAACACTTCAGGCACCATCCATGGGGTTCAGAATGACTTGCTCTGAAAAATGAAACCCCTGCACCTTAATACTGATTTTGCAACAATGAAATTAGTTTCAGCAAACGTTTTAATTAAACACAAATAGGAAATTGTATTCAGTTTCAGGAAATTACAGTTCTTATTTTACTGTCCATCTTCTGCTTTCCTTAATATGTAGAATGAGAGGAAGCAACTGCACAGGGTCTGCAAGTGAAAGCTGAAAAAGTAGGCTATAAGGTACAGGTACGCAGCACTTTTCATACCCCCTCCCTGTAATTCTCATCTCCTAGCCATGCTAGATGTTGCCCTGACACCACAAGTCATCTTTATATACATGTACATGTGCATGAAGCATTTATCAAGCCATTTCTAGTAAAAATTCCACCTTAAACAAGAGAGGTCAAGATTCACAGACACATGGGGGTAGAGAAACAACTATTGCAGCTGGCCCTCTGCAGCAATAGGACTCTATTTATTTTCTATTTCTTCTTTTGTCTTCCAATTTCCTTTTGTCAACTGGGGCCAGCTTTCCTCTAACAATTTTGTGCATTTCCAGAATTTTGATATCTCAAGATTTGTCCCTATGAAAAGAAAACTGTCCAGGGAATATGTAATCCCAGACTTGTAAAAGCTGCAACTGTTACTTTATGGTGTAGACACAATTTGCTGTACAAAAGTAGTAAAATGTCTTTGAAATGGAAGCAAATAAAACCTGTGGAATGAGTCAGGGATCATAAACACAGGGACAGCTTTACTCACCCACCGTGCATGATTCATTTTGTTGAGAACTGACAACATAACCTGAAAAGAAACCTTTTTCCTTGCAGCAGTTGCTGTAGCATACCTGTTACATTCCTAAGATATAAAAATGCTTGGTTATACTCTTACAGTAGTTACAGCACAAAGCCAAACAGATAATTTTAAGCTTTTGTTTCTTTGTGCACAGCTCTTCTGTTTGCTCTTAATTACTTCTGATGGTGCAAGTGTTCACAGCCATAAAAAATATCAGGCATGAAACGCACAATATCACATTTATTGGGCTGCTGCACTCGAATGCATCTTGCAAGTTTTCCTCCATGTGTTGTCATTTCTGGTGGCATAAACAGGCCTGAGAGTGAAAAGTACTTCAAAGAAAGCCTGTTGAGTCTACCAAGGGCATCTGGTACAACTGAGGTTCTCCTTCGCCCTAAAAATTAATATAGGACATCATCCTGTCTTCCTTCTATATGATTATAAATATTTTTTTGCCTGCCTCTTAATGATCACCTTAAATTTGCCACCAGTAAAATTCATGTCTAGTTTAATAGCTGAAAACCCCCATATTTTCTCATTGAAAACATATATAAACCAGTTTCTTCAATGGTACATGTCAAAGAGAAAAATAGTTATTTTATGGTGCACTCTCAGAATTTGTCTAGTTTTGAAAAACTCCTGAAAGACAAAGCAGCTCAATATATTTTTTTCTGGGTAAAACACTTTTTTCCCCCTGGTAAATTATGCATTTCTTTTCCTGTCAAATACTTGATGTCTGATGATGTTAAACTCCATAAAAGTATCTTTTTAAATTACAATTTTCACAAGAAGTCCTTCAAACACCAGGAGACAGTATTTCTCAAATATTCTCATTATTTAGAAGAAAATCTGAATAAAAATTTTGCAAATCAGATTAAAGAATTCATTTAAAATACAAAGAAGTCTGCCTTCAGAAAGGACTCAATGTTCCTTGTGATACCCTTCCAAATCAGAATATTCTGTGATTCTGTGAAGGTACTTTTGCACATGTCTTCAATTGCCTTCCACCTTCAAGAAAATGGTATGACATAATAATATTGCAAGTACATTGCATTACCTACCTTCTATGAAAACAGAACTCATGGGAAACTGAATAACAGTTGTGTTTTTACTGTCCACAGTCTATTCTAGGAAAGTATTTTAAGGCTTTAATAAGCTAGAATATTTATCTTCATACCCCATACCCCAACATTTTGGAGTGTTAAAGGCACAGTGTAGACTTATGTTTATTTTCCTCACACAGAAAAGCAGACATGATAAAGAAAAATCAACATTTGACAGAGACTCTGAGCTACCAATTCAGAGTCCCCACTCCAGCTTCCTGATTTTGAAATATGTACTTCATTTGCTGATAATATATCTTGTTTTGCCATAAAGCACTGATACAAGCAGCTGAACAGTAGTAAAATAACAGTGAAATTTTTTATCTGATCCAATGATGCTTTTAAAAAAACTCCTGACTGACACAGGGCTGAGCATAAAAAAACATTAAAAAATCACAGGATCTGATCTATGAAGACATGAGAGTAACTATATTTTAGTCAAAAAATTTGTGAGTTAAGAGTAAGACAGAGAAGATCATCATGATTAACTTGACTGATCCTCTTGCATAGCATAGAACCAAAAATCCCAAACCAACCAAAGAACCAAACAAAAAAATCAGAGAATTTAATCTATTATTTCTGCACATATCTCCCAATATTTATATAAACTGTAATATTAAACTCGAAATGTACTCAGTCTTTATATAAAATTGCCATGTGATGAATAATCCTTCACCATAGAAAAGTGATTTAATTTTAACTAATTGTAATTAGTGTTATAATTTCAGTATCAGTACTTGCTTCCATATTTGTATTCTACACATAACTCAGACAAGGTTTGAGCCTAAGGATTAATGTGACTGTAATGTCACTAATGCTGATACCAGTGACACAATAGTGCAGTTTTGCCTCAGAATCTGCTGTTACTTTGTCAAATTTTCAATCCTCCTGATAAAGGGAAATTTGGCAATGCAAACTGGCAAATGTTAAAAGCTTAACATATCAAAATAATTAAAAACCAGCATCTCCTCAAGATCCCCTCATTCATGTAGCATAATTCATAAATTATATTACACTCTGATATAGATTAGAATTTAAATACTAGGTCTACACCATTTTGGAGTTTGTACTATATCAGAATAACTCCACTAGTTGTAGGAAATTGTAGGCTATTATCTTATGCATGTCCAATAGAATATTCCCAGGCACAGACAGAAAGTTTTAAGAGCATGTAAAAAAAAAAAGCCAGATTCACTGTGGGAATTTTTCTAATAGCAACTGCTCTTCCTTATACGCATTCATATGTCCTACTAACTTGCAAAGAAACCCTTTGTTCATAATCCATAAATTTTGCTATGCATACAATTCAGGATTCTCTCTTGTAGGCTGCCACGTGTATCCCAGACTGGAAAACAACACCTGGGTTGCACTGTTACCAAAATATGCAGAGATTTAGCTGGAAAGAAAAAAGAAAGTATTCTACAACAACACAAATATATGGGCAAGACTTCAGTCCAGAAGAAAATTATAACAACAGGCAGCTGTATAAAATAAGACATAATATGGGTAAGTAACAGCTCCTACACTGACCATGGCCCACTTGCCATTTTGATGGCAGAGCTCTATATATTCCACCAGCATTTGGAAATAATTCACAAGGTAATTTAAAAAATTATCATTTGAGTGCTTGGTAATTATATTAAAATCCAGTAGGAAAATTAAATGCTCTTAAGAATAAAGTCCTTTATCATTTAGCTCACAAAAACCTCCTAGACTGCTGGCTTTTTGAATTCAGTGAATAATAGCACTTGTTAGTGAAAAAAAAATCCAAATCCATATAAATATTTTGACAGCCTGTAAACAACACCACAATGAAGTAAAAGCTCTGCTCTCACTTGTCAAATAAAAACCTAAGAGTCACAATTTATATTTAAGTTATGGACCCTTTGCTATATGAAGTTGAAATGAAGAAATATGAAAAACTGAAGAAGTTGATCTTCAGATAGCTGACTTTTCATTTGGCCCAAGGTAAGAGATGACACAAAGTCTGAAATTTCAGTTGGTTTTTGGTGTGGGGTATTGTTTCTTCGATTAGGTTTGGATTTTTTGTCTTTAGAACAAAGAAAGGAATTTATCTTCTTTGATTTACCTAAATCAGGTGCTTTCTACTAATATTGAGTCCATCTGTGATACAACAATTATAGAAAGTTATCCATTTGCATGTATACTTGAAGAAACATACAAAACATACATTTTAATGGCAGCAGAGCAAAGAGATTGAGTTTTTTTTTCTAGAAATCTTGTTTCACTGTCCCACCACAGATAATATTTTTTTTTACAGATTGCTTTATAAGGCTCTGTTGAAAAAAAAATTGAGAACTTTAGTGAACCAGAAAAATATTTAGGGATTTAAAGTCTTATATATATTTGTAGGTGACTCAATAAAGACAGAAATCAAGGAGAACCAGCATATATTTTGAGTGCCTTTTAAGTGGTTTCATCACCTGTCCACAAATCTCCAGTTAGAGGAAAACATGACAAAACTGTATTTTCCCAATCAAATAATCCTAAATAATCCACTGAGATTTAACCCTGGCTATTTCTTTTTTTCAGTTTAATATTCAATAAAGAAGAGGGTAAGTTTGTACCATGTGTAAAGCTTATGTCTAATATAGGTTTGTTCTTTTTTTTTCCCAGTTATCACAGCTGATGTCACTCAGTATTACTAAACAATCATTTGAACAAAACACAGAATTTAATTAATCACTTAAATGTGAGTCTTAGGCACTAGATTTAGGGAGGGAGAACAAAGAATAATGTTTTCACTCCCATTATACAATTTTGTAAACAGTATTTTCAAAACAGTTCAAATGGCATCAGTTGAGTCCATTAATTCATTATCAACCTTCCTGGATCCTTCCCCCTGAACCTGGGAATTGCAGGAAAGCTCTTTCTCTAGTATAGGATAACCTTTTTTTCAATCAATATGACATATTGTGCTTGAGAGATGGGGCAAAATTAATCTCTGAATGTGAGCCTATGCCATAAAGTCATTGTCATTTCATGAATTGCCCATCATTTTTCTACATTTTTGTAAGAGACTGACAGCTTGAATAAAAAATACAAACAATTTTGGAAAACCAAAGACTTCTGAAACGAGGAGGTCATGGATAGTTACCAAAGTGCAATGGGAATTGCTGGCACCAGGTCTGGCAGCAATGAGGAATGACAGCTTGTCCAAGGCTACTCTGGCCACTGTCAACGGGATGGCAAGATTAAGTAAGGCAAAGGCCAGAGACTCCCTACGTCTGCCAGAAGCCTTGCTGAATTAACTCAGCACATGAGTCTGTGAAACATACATCAGCTGCACATCTCTCTGAGGCTCTCTTGATGTTGTTTCCTTTGGATTTGCACACTGAACAAATAGCACTCCAAGCCTGAAACACTCAGATTAGACAGGTTTACCAGCAGCATAGGAGTGCCATTCAACGTGATTTAGTATTTTGGTAAAAAGAGGAAAGGGAAATGGAACAGAATCACCACAACTCCAGCCTTCAGAGCTGGATACTTTTTACTTCCTTATCATCACCCAGAAGTGTCCAAGATACAGCACAGGTCTCAAGCCAAGAATGCACAACATGGCCTTATTTAGCAAATAGTATTGGTACTTGCAACTCTTATGCTACAAGTCTGGTCCTCTAGCACTCCTGCATTCACCACCTCCAGGGTCTGCCCCTACCTCTTCCCCTTTTCTCCTAAATTAGTTCTTATCTAAAATAAGTTAACCTTAGTGACTGGCATCTCATCCACCACAAACAGGTGATGGTTGCAGTTTCTCAGGAAAGTTTCCCTGAGAGACTGCAAAAACCTCACTCTTTGCCCATCCAAGGCTGGCTGTCCCCTCAGCAAGTGCAGCCAGGACCACCAAAATACTCTTCCTACAGAAAACCCATCAGCAAACCAAGACCCGCACCCTGGCACCAGGGCAGGGGGATACAAACAGCAAGGTACACGGCCACAGCACAGTCCTCTCAAGGGAGGGCCCCACAAGAGACTGGAAAGCAAACCAGGCAACTCACAGGGCTCTCCCCACCTCCTCACAGCCCCCTCTTTGCCACTCCTTTCCCTCACAGGACAGGAGATTGCTCCCACAGCCATGCTGTGGCACAAGACTGCCCTCCATCACCCTGGCCCCTGCCCAGCTGCCCTGTGCATGGCATGAGTAGCTCCTTCCCACACCAGCAGCAATGTTCCAGAAGGTTCTAGAGGCAGCCCCAGCCTCGACCTCTGTCCCTCAGCCATGTCAGGGTGTTACTCTCCCCACAGAGAGCCTTCGCAGAAGGCTGAAACAAAGCAACCCTTTGCACCCCTGCAGGGGACATTCAGCTACAGTCAGTGAGATGAGATAAGCATGGGAGACAAAGCTGTATTTTGCTCTCTGCTTCAGTAGAATGCTGGCCCTCAGTTCGTGCATTGCTTCCAACACGTTTAAGGGAAGTAGTTTTCCCTAACTTGAAGCCATCCTAACAGCAGCTTCTTGTATCATTAAACCAATTATGTTATTGATGAACACATCTATCAGAGTCTTGTAGGTTAAAAAGAGATGCTTCTAGTTATTAAGCTCTATTCAAGCAAAATCAGTTTCAACTACAGCCTCTCACTTCTCTGTGAATAGAAAATGTTAGAGAGACTGGTGGATTTTCTCTTTGGTGAATATTTACCAACAGGGGAACAGATTTCCTCAGCTAGAAGAAAACAGTATAGACTAGTTCCTCCCCTGGTTTGCCCAGAAGGGTCATCTTTATAAATTACCTTATTGACTGATGGCTCTGCACAGCACCCCGTGTGCTTCAGTGGTCTGAGTAATCAACATGCTAAATGAGGTAAGGGGGTCATTTGCAGCAAAATGTTACTGCTGGACAGGCAAACTGTTTTATCCAAATGCAGAGTTTGTTTCCATTTCAGTTTTCTTGGTGGATAAATTTTAATTTTTAGAATCCTGGGGCATTGGGACTTTTCAATTTTCAAACAGAAGCTTCTGAGACATGGTTCTGTCTTCTGACATCTACAACTGTAGATATCTATATACACTTGTGTGATTACTTGTAAATAAATTGTAGCTGTAATTCCCACGGAAGTTATATCTTTGCATGTCAAATGCAATTTTCAGGCTAGACAATACATAGGAAAATAGGCAAAGTTTAAATTGAGGCATCTAAAAAACTTAATGGAATTTGATTAAGATTTTATTTTTTCAATACATTAAGGGCAGTATTACCTAGGTAATTTTAAAACTATCCCTGAATCATTCATTCTGTAATTGGCAAAATCACCAACATTCAAAGGAAATTTAAAATGAGTCTTTAGGTTTTGCTCTAAGTAATTTTTAATGTATGTCACTATGTTGAGAAACCAATGCTGTATGATAAAAAAGGAGCATTCCAAAGCTCAAATTTAGGCCTTGAATTTTTTGTTGGTTGATTTACTCCATACTTTGTAGTATGGCAAAAATCTTACATCTCTGATGACATGGAGACATTAAATATTATTTCACATCCTGAAAGTTTTATGCTGTTGTAGAACATTTTTAAGAGTGGGCTTTTTTAGAACAGAACAGAACATTTTTTAACAGGGGCTTCCTGAATTTCATGAGTTGTATCTAGAAGAATTATATTTACATCTATTCTCTAAAAGCATAATACCTCTAGCACTGTTTTCTACCAGAGAAGAGAATAGGAGAAAGAGAGTAGAAATGTCCATTAATACAAAAGGATAGCATGCAGACTTGTAAGAAAATGTAATAGGGATGGTGGCATTATTTCTGTGGTCCTTGTCAAGATTAACAATCCTATGTATTAAAGAATTGATTTATTGTTTGAGAAACAATTGTAAGGTCAAACAACAATAAAAACTAGGGCCTTCTTTACATCTTCCTTTCCATTTCCTAAACAAGGAGCTTTATAGAGAGATATTTTTTAAAATTATTTCTTAAAACTGTGTACAAAATTTTTAAAAATATATATCTTTTTATATCTAATAGTGTGAATAGTGCACAGTATTAGGCACAAGGTACAGCACTTGTGCTCATGATTATAAAAAGACAGTGCAAACACCTCAGTGTGGTACAAAATCACAAAATTAAATTACTGCTGGCTTCAATACTTTAAAATATTATGAACTTAGAATAATTAAAAGTCATGGAAATTATTATGACAAAATATCATCTGACATATAGTACACTAGCCAAAATTTCTATGCCACTTTATGCCAGAAATGTTTTCCTAGCTCAGAGGAATCAACCATTCTGATTCTTGGAACACTTAAACAAATGATTTTTAGGATCTGATTTCAAGAGAAGTAGATTGTCTCTGAGAATTAGGGACTTATTTAGGTAATTTAATAAATTACTTTGATTATTCATGCTAATTTTTGGAGGATATGGATGAAATTTCCAGTGTACTCTGCATTTTATCTGAAATAAAACTAAGAGTGGTGGATCTAATGATTGTTTGACATCTCAAAAGAAAATTTTGTAGTGACTCCGTGCAAACATATGCATCTAAAATAAAAAGAGAGATTTTAAAAATGTCATATAAAACAGCTCTATATCTTATTTAGGTTCAAGATAATACTACCAAGACATTATTTGTGAAATGTGTTATAATTTTGCTTACTATTGTCTTTATTAAAAGGTAACTTAATTTTAATTTTTTAAGTAGACATTATAGTGTCCCAGTTCATCCACTAGCTATAGTTTTGAACATAGTTGTGTTTTTTTATTCCCAAAAGATTATACCTTAATGTTTTTAAGACTTCACGTACTGTATTTCCAAATGTTATCATTACTGAGAGTAGAGCGCATTGGTCATGTTGAATTTTCATTGCTGACACATAATGAGAAAGCACAAAAGTGCAGCTCGATCCAGAGTGGTTCGCACATCATCTACAATAAAAGCATGCTACAGGGTGACCTAATTATATTTCATTTTATACCCAAGTTGATAATTTATTGAAGGGTGTGGAAATTAAACAAACTCATTAATAAAATAAAGCTTATTCAAAAGGCAGAACAGCATATTCTGCCCTCATGAAATATTTACCTAAGTGTAGAGCACCTATCATTTTAGTGACTAGAGACTCATCAGCTAAAAAAGCAATTAAAAAAAAAAACAAAAAAAAAAACCCACCACAAACAAATATAACCAAACCCCTCATATTCTTTCAACATTCTTATCCTCCCAAAATTAGAAATTCCAAATAGCTACAGACTGCAATGGCTGACCTTATGTACTTTTCCTAATAAAAGATAGTGTTTCCTGCCCTGCCCACTTTGGCCCACCATGTTCCCCCAAAAAGAGAAAGGAAAAAAAAATCCTCTCAAAAGAGGGGAAAACTGGAAAAACTAGAGAAAAGTGATGCAGACTTTGATAAACAAATTTCCCAGGGAAGGGATGGGAAGGGACGGGAAGGGAAGGGAAGGGAAGGGAAGGGAAGGGAAGGGAAGGGAAGGGAAGGGAAGGGAAGGGAAGGGAAGGGAAGGGAAGGGAATGTTATACAGCTTTCTAGTCCTGGATACAGGAGACTTGCAAAGGAGTTTTAGTTTTACAATAGGCATCTTTGGCACGGAACATTTGAAACTGCCATCCAAGAAAATACCAATTCTTTTTAGCACAAGTTCTCCACTTGCAAAATTGTGTAAAATCAATGGCAAAAGTATTAGGGACCCATAACCTCTCCAAATACAAAGGTGCAGTGCTGGCACATCCCTCCTATATGGACGCAGCACCGCATCCTGCTGCAGCTGGGTTAGAAGAGGTCAGGCTGAAAGAGTTGGTGCTGTCAGTGTCAGGTAGGGGTTTTTTTACTTTACATATCCATTTTCTACAGGGAATACTTTCCCATACTGTACAGAATTTCTCTCTGGATTTTAGCATAAATCTAAAACATCTGCAGCTATCTTATGGAAGTGAAGATGATGAATAGTTATAGAAGTTGGAAAAACTGATATTCCTGATATATGCATAGATAGAAAGATTGGTCCACGAATCACTGTCTGAAAAATGTTCATGGCTAAAGTAATTTTGGTTCCTCTTGAGGATGTTAATCTATGACAGAGTCAAAGAAAATACATGATGGTAAGCCAGAATGGAGATTCACAGTATATAATTTATTTCTTAGTAAATATCTATTGGCATTCTCTTATGCCAAGATTTATTCAAAGTAATGAAAGATACCTCTCCTTGATGAAAAGAATTTGAACTGTTTTGCATGATAAAAGCTTGTGGATGAGTTAATCTTGACGTCCTGTAAATCTTGACATTCATTCCTCCAACACTCTAGTGTAGATCAACCACACAAAGTGACAGCAGTTCTTGCAGTAGGCTTCTATAAAACTTTTAGGCAGGAATACTTAGTTATAAAAACAGGTGAAGAAGTTAATGAGTTTCAGATACATGTATATATATATATATATATATATATAGATGTACAACAACAAAAAAAAGTAGAAATCTAGATGCCTAAGAGAATTATAGAATCATCAGACAGGATTTTGGTTTAGATTGATATGTAATATTGTTGGACAGGTTTTATGCATGTTTTTTTCTCTGTGTAGTATAATTTCATTTCATTCTTTAAAGTTACTAAGAAGTTTGATATGTCCCAGGCATGCTGCATTTGCTGCACTTGGGCAAGTTATTGAAAAGATGAGCTAGAGTGAGGTTGAGATTGAACCTCACATTGGAGGCAGGGATGTATAATTATTTAGTTGGTCCCCTGGAAAGAAACCCACTAAAGTGTGTGATTTCAGAGTAAGGTACAACTCCATTTTGAACAATTTTCCTAAACAGTACAAAAATTGTGACAGGAACTATTGTATAATTGTATATCTGTATCAATTCAATAATGTTGTCTTCCTGATCCCATCCATCCCAAAGATCTGTAAGCTTTTTACCAAGGTCTTAAAGATATTGTGGCAGCCAAACAGTATATGGATACAGAGTGCAAAAGAAACATCTTTTCCCAAATTGTTCTCCCTGATCTTCAGAATAATGTCAGATGTCTGACACATCTGCTTGATCATGCTCCTGATCATGCAATTCAGGGACAATTTTCCATTTTTGATGGACACTGTAGAGCTTTCATACTTTGCTCCATCTTTGCTGGTAATAAACCACCTCATAATAGCTGTAATCCCAGGCATTGATATTTGTTTTATTGGCATAAGGTAATAAAGAGCAGGTACTGATGACATTGCTGTAATTTTGCTGGTTAGATTCTGTACATATAGACAGATGTATGACAGTGCCTAGAATTAATGGGCAAACATCCAAGACTCAGTCCCTTGAATATCATCCAAGCTCACCTGAAGCTGCCTCCTATTTCCTGTGTCTCCAAATAGGGCAGGGAACTTGAAAGTATGTTTCCCCTTCAGAAGTTACTCATGATTTTATTTAAGAAGATAGGTTCAAATTCTGGTTCTACACACAGTATTAAAAAGTTATAGTCTGTTATAAGTTAATTTTAAAAAGCCCCAATGTGTTTATATTATTTAATCCAGTTCAATAAAATGCATCAGCAGCAGGATTTTTCAGATGAGCTTGTTCTTATTTACACATTAATTTCAGAATTGCCCTTACACATCAGTAGAGCTCTGATGCATAGAATTAGGAACTATTAATGCATCTTAAGAAGCTTGGAAGAGCAAAACACTACAATTTATTTTCAGAAGTTTTTAGAAGTTGGAGAAGTCCATGTACCCCTATGAAGTAGACTTCTAGAACTGAAATTTACAGAATTTAAAGAATATTATATATTTTTACTTTCTGGTATAGATAATTTCCATATGCTGCAAAATATTTATACTGTCATTGTTAAGTATTCTGGGACACAAAGAGTTTCTACCTTCTGATCATTACATAGTATTAAGAACAAAACTATTGTTTCACTATGTTCAACAAAAAAAAATAAAATATCATCATATACTAATTTTTGACAGTTCATTTTGTTTACCTTAACAGCTTGTCCAAAAGTGAATTTGACTGGGGTTTTGATATGGGATATTTTTTGGTGTTTTTTTTGTTGTGGTTATTTAGTTTGTTTGTTTGTTTGGTTTGGCTTGTTTTTCTGTTTAATATCTGATAATTGGAGGGAAGGAACAAAACCTTCAGTTGTACATCTAAATCAGTCACAAAACGTTCTGAGGGTAAAAAAGGTGTATAAATATCAAGGTGTTACCATAGCTTTGTCTCTGCTGTAATATGCTGTAAGCACAATAATTCTCAGTGTTACACATCCACCAGAGGACAATGAATTACTTCTCTCTATCAGCTGCTCTGCAGAACTTTGTTCACTCACTTGATGATCCACAGACCATTGTTAATAGTCACTGATCAGACCAGGATTTGTTCATGTCTTTTTCCAGAGCCAAACGTAATCAGTGTTTTGCAAAGCAACAACATTTTTTGTTCACTTCAAAATATTTTGAAATTCAAACAAACCAAAAAATTTAGAGTTTTTGTCAAAACTGTACCATGTGTTTTAATGATAGTTTGTTGCATGCTGCTCAGCAAAGCCATTCTGTTATCACATCACAGCATTCAAGCAGATTATGTGAAACAAAGTGTTTTCAATATCAGGGAAAACAGTATTTTGTTAGGATCCTGGTATCTGATGATCTGCATTTCTTGGTGACACCTGTCTTATAACTTCTACTTTCAAGTGGCTTCCCAACCAACAAACCCTTTTCTTTTATGGTACTAAAGGAATATGTTTGGGTTTTACATGACTGTATTCCTAAAAATTACAAATTTTCTCTAACAGGGAAACTATATACTTCTGTACATACTTATATAAACTATATATTTCTGTGTGGAATACAGACAGTAAAAGATAGGATTAAATACAGGTACATGCACACATGTATGCAAATATATAATAGACTCATTTAATTTAATGACTTAGGTTGGAAGTGACCCTAAAGATCATCTAGTTCCAGCACCCCTGCCATAGGCAGGGATGCCATCATCTATATATAAATAAATATATGTATATAGGATTGTATATAAATTTGAGGAAGCTGCAGGTGCTGTTTCAGTGCAATTTCATTTGCTCTGTCATTTTTTTTCCAGTAAAAAAATTAAAAACAAACTAAAGATTCTGCTTTTCATTGTATTATGAAGTGTATTTTAAATTACATTGTTATTGCTTCTCTTTGAAATATTTTGACAGTACATGTAATAATTGTTTTTGCAAACTTCTCTACTTCTAAAATCTAGTAATTTGAATTACTGCTTCATATATTATAGAAAACATAAAATAGGAAAAACACCGAAGTATTTCTTATTTGACTACATGTCTGAAGAACTGTTGTTTCTGTCTTTAAACTTTCATCAGAGATTAATTATTTGTTCATGCTTAATAAAGCACACCAGACTCTTGCAGTTTTCATTAGCTGAGGTGACTTCTGTCAACTTTGAGTAACTTCTGTTTGCCATGATAATACTTTACATTTATATAACAGTTTTCATTCAAAAGTATTTCAAACTGCTTTGCTTAGTGTGTTTATATAAGGGATAAATTAACCAACCAGTAAATTAGAGTTACCTCTGTAGTGAAGCTCTGCAGAAA
Organism: Agelaius tricolor; assembly: GCF_023055355.1. Taxonomy (NCBI): domain Eukaryota; kingdom Metazoa; phylum Chordata; class Aves; order Passeriformes; family Icteridae; genus Agelaius; species Agelaius tricolor. Next base: position 19,249,267 of record NW_027269262.1, on the reverse strand, counting down.
CTTTGTGCGAGACTCTTACATGGGTTTAATTTTTTATCTTTTACATAAAATTTCACTGATTTCAAGGAAGCAAAGCATACAATTAAATTAAACTGTGTTTTATAGAGGAGAAAAGAGTCTTGCTACTAGGGTGCTTGGCTCCAGCCAAGAAGTGGTCTCTGCTCCTTGCTTCTGCTATACACATCCTGTCATTCCTCCAGCAATTTGTTTGGTATCATTTGAGCCTTTAAAATGTCACATGATCATAGAATGGCTTGAGTTGGAAGAGAACCAAAAGAATCATCAAAGTTCAACTCCTGGTCCTGCACAGGACAACTTAAGAATCACACCATGTGCCTGAGAGCATTGTCCAAATGCTTCTTGAGCTCTGTCAGGCTTGGTGCTGTGACCACTTCCCTGGGGAGCCTGTTCTGGTCTCCAACCACCCTCTAGGTCAAAAACTTTTTCCTAATATCCAACCTAAACCTCCCTTGAGAAGACTTCATGTCATTCCCTCAAGTCCTGTCACTGGTGACCACAAAGAAGAGTTCAGAGTCTGCCTCTCCTCCTCCTCTCACAAGGAAGTTGCATCTTCAGTAAGGTGTCCCCTCAGTCTCCTCCAGGCTGAACAGACCAAGTGACCTTAGCCACTCTTTGTGTGCCCTCCCCACCCATCCACCTTTCACCATCTTTGTGGCTCTCCTTTGGATGCTCCCTAGTGACTTTATAACTTTTTTTACATTATGGTACCCAAAAATGCACACGATACTCCAGGTAAGACCACCCCAGTGCAGAATAGAGTGGAACAATCACCTCCTTTGACTGACTGGCAATGTTGTGCCTGAGGAATTACTATTAATAATAATGCCATCTCAGCTTTGATGACTGTTCATGTGTACATAATTAATTACTTGAAATGCAAGCAAATCATAGTTAACTTTAGCCACCTTTTAGTAATGAATAAGCCCTCTTCTACAAACAGAAAGATAATTTGTACGATGCTGAATTTGCAATGTGCTAATAATATATCTAATGAAGATCATCTTAGAGTTTGAAGCATCAATTATCTATCTAAGAAATAATGCTTGATTTATTCCATATTGTTAGCAATTTCATTATATTGGATGAACTCCTGTTTATGTACATGTCATGGTTTGACACTGGCACAATGCCAGGGCCTCCATGAGAATACCCTCTCCCTGGTTTCTGCTGTGAGATGTGACCAGGAATAAGCAAAGCAGGCTCCCACTTAGGGAAAAAAAAAAGAATTTATTAACTAAACTACAAGGAAAAGGAGAGAAAAAAAAAAAAAACACACAAGGAAAATGAAAACTTCACAAATACATCTCCTCCTCCTCCCTATCAAATTCCCAATACAATGCATCCCCCAAATCATCAACTCTTGGTCCGGCACCACCCTTCAGAATACTCAATTACTCAATCCTCAGTTCATCAAGAGGAGAAGGAGTCCTTCTTGTGCCAATGGTGACCTCTTCCTTTCATGTCCAGTGCTCTCACCACTGAACATGGACCAGAGCTGCTTCTAGGGTCGACTTTTAAGGATGCTTCATCCCACTCCAAAAAGGCACAGTCTCAACTTTGGGACATCTGTCCCCCCCATATTTTTCACCCCCTGGGGCCGAGGGGTACCCACACTGAACCCTCTTGGTCCTGAGGCATTGCCTCCCCCTAGAATGCAGTCCCTGTATCACAAGGGAACAAGGCTCTGTCCATGGCTACACAAAAAGAGTCCAGCATAAGCTACTCCATCATCTCTTCCACCTGAGTTCTTCTCTATTTCTCTCGTGGCCCATTCCCTCTTATCTCCTCTATATCAGTCTTCTCATTCAGCTCCAGGAGGATTAGCATTTGTAAGGTTTCCATCATCCCAGAAAAGGGTTAAAAATCTGAGGCTCTGTCTGTCCAGAACTCCCACGGCTGCCCAGCCTGGCACCTTCTCGCCACCCCCCCTTCCCCTTCTCGGCCGGCCAAGCACAGGCACAGGCTCTCTCTCTGTCTCTCCTGGGTGGGGGGTGGCTGCCCGATGCCTCTCAGTGCTCCTCCTCCACCCTTCCATCCTGCAGGGGCCTTCCCCTCCCTTCTGTCCAGGGCCCGGCCTACCTCACCCGGCCCCATGGCTGCCCCTGCCCCGCCCAGCCCGCAGCCGGGCAGGGGAGCTCTGAGCCTTTCCCTGACCGGAACCCAAGAGAGCCTCCCAGGGGAGAGCCCTGCTTTAACCCCGTGTGCTCAGAGGCGGAGCCAATGTCCCAATGGCCACATTAGGTGCCAATATTAAAATCTGAGCATCCGTTGGCCTAACCACAGCATCCCAGAAAACATATTTACTGTCAAACCACCACAGTACAGCAATAAACAAAGTATCTTGAGGTTCTGGCTGGAATTTCTAGATGCTGTTTAGTAGAACAAAGTTCTTCATTGATATATCATAAGATAGTTGCTATAAGAGGATGCAAAACTAGGTAAAACCCAGAAATAACTTTTTTTTTTTTCATTTCAACTTGGCTGGATCATACTTCTTCATTGTGAATGTCAAACATCACAAAGTGTGTCAGTCCTTTTTATTTTATTTTATTTTTTTTTTTTCTTGAATGGAGTTGGTAGTATTGGAATCTCCCTAAGCTAAACAATTTAAAGTAGCAAGTTGGTTTAGGGTGGTAAAAAAATTTACCAATGTGGGATTTTTTTCATTCAAGGATGGCAGGAGTAAGAAAATTCTTCAAAACTGGAACAGGGGGACAATTATTTTGCTTGCCTTTTGACATTCATGTTTCTCCTGGCCTCACCTCAGCATGACATTGCAGTGTAAATGTCTTTTTAAATGTAAATGTCTTTAGTACAGAAACTACCTTTCTGTACTTTAGAACAAATTAAATTATTTTCCTTAGCCTGCAGTAGACTATTCTATGGTCCTTTCTGAAGAACCCCAAGTATCACAAGTAATTGTACAAAGTTTACAACCCACAAGAAATAGTACAAACTTCTCAACTGGTTTCATGTCCAGTGATGCAATGAATTTACAGAAACTGAAGGGTAATAGGCAGAACAAAGATGTTGAATTTGGCCCACAGTAACTTCAGTGTAGTTGCTCATATGAGTAAATGTTTTCAGAATTGGAAACTTTTTCACTTTGTGAAATAAAGAGTGATTCAAAAACACTGGTCACAAAACAAGCTGTGTAAGGGAAGATTTTGTCACTTCTAGATACTCTATATATGTATAAGAACCTATGTACTCTAGGTTCTTTTTGGTCCAATATAACAGCGCCCAACAGAATTTTATTTTTTTTTAAGCTACTTGCACCATTATTCACAGTTATTTGGATAAATAGACTTTGGCTTCTTGGACATAAGTGATGATTCATATTCATATTAGTAATCCCAGGGATTACTTCAAAATTTTTGCTGAATGTGTTTCCTGCTTCTCCTTTATGGGACATAAAGTAACTTCTACACATAACCATTAATTGATAGTAAAAGTTTTCAATTATGTGCAATAAAAATACACAAAACAAATAGAACACTCTCCAACAAATGAACAAAAAAATAGAGAGATTGTTAGTTGCTCTGTATTACTAAAATAATCTACACTCAAAATAGATTAATTCAAGAATAATTTATTTTGGTAAAAAAATCTAGGAACTAGCTGTATCTTTGTGTTGCAGCTTGCTGTGTGATAGCATAGGAGGAAAGAGCCCCCTAATGGCTTTAAGTTAGCTAGGAAAATAAAAACAAATTTTGCATTCTGTGACTTCAAGCTGGAAAGGAATACAACATTAATTTCCAAAAGATCAAATTAATCTTTTGAGAAAAAGGTGACATAACTGAATCAGTTTAAAGTGTTGCAAAAAGTCCAGATTAACACTAACAACATCAAAGACCTGAAAGAAAATGCACAGTTTGTAATATACAAACTCTTAACTCATTCTCATTTGTGTATTTTTCATGTAGTTTTTCTGGATCTGACAAAAGAAGATGATTAAAATATTTAATGTGGAAATGAATAACGTATCTTGTGAGAAGAAAAATATGAATGTAAGCTTAACTAATTGTTTGGGTTTCTGATTCTCTTTTGAGCTTTAAATAAATAAATTTAAGGTTCAAATTAAATATTACCATTACCGTTGCAAAAAAACCCGACTTTTTAGTGTTATTTGGAGTTTCATGGCTTAGATGTAACCTGACTAATAACAGACATTAATCTTGAGGGAAAAAAATTGCTGTCTTGGAAATCACAGAATTACCATGATTTTTTTTTCTAATCAGAAAATCCTAAGGTATATTTAAAAAGAACAGTATAGTGAACAAAACTTTTCAGAGAAAAAAGAGAGATATTATAAGAGCTGTAGGAAAGCTTTTGAGCATAAAGGACTTCTTTTGCTAGTAAAACTGCACATGAAATATACCGAGGCAGGCCTTGAGCTTTGTAAGAATACAAAGTGAATTAGACATTCAATTATCTTAGCTCTTTATAAAATACTGTCTATGCTTGGTAAATCTAGCTTTCAATACCCATATCTTTGTCTCAGTGTTACGATTTGCAGTCAGATAATTAAAATATAAAGAGTTTCCTTCCATTATTTATGGTCAGATTCTGCACTCTGACTCCATAGTCAATGTAGGGAGTGCTCACCTTTGGCAGTATTTTATGGAGTAAAATACCACACAATAAAGCTATGGTGGCAAAATGTGCCCCCAAGAGAATGTCTGGCTACCTGGAAAGAGTTTCAGAAGGAAACATCAAAATTGCTGACATTTGTGTATATAAGAAATAACATAAACCCTATTCATTATAGACGATACAAGGTATTAAAATAGTACCAGTGCTATAGTTTAAGTAAGCCTTTAGTTTGGGGTCATCAGTTTAGTTCCTGTTTTGCCAATGCTTATTCATATGATACATTATAGCAGACAAAACTTTCTCTTAAGCATTGTGTATTTTTATCCTTGTGGTCACTTAGATACCCCTTGAACTAATTTTTAGTTTGTAAAAAATCTTTACATATCAAAGGTCCTCAATTCTTATATGTCTTTTAAGAATGATAAATAATCATTTTGACAACTCCACTTCTCATTTGGGTTTTTGAGAAGACATTAATTATTTCAGTATGGTGTTTTATGGAAATTTATTAAAAATTTCTTGGTAAAGGAAGTGAAGAAAGTGTTTTTGTGTAGTTGTGATTCTTTAGTCATTGGATAAATTGGATTACACATAGGTCCACCTCCTAGCAGCAAGACCTTGCTATAGGCAGTTTCCTAACTGGCCAAAGCATTGGAACACTGTACTTGGCTGGGTCAAAGTTTACTTAAATGCTTGCATAAATAGATTGATGCCTCTACTTCACCCAGAGGGAATAATCACAATATCTGGCATATGAAAATCTCTGCAGTATGGAACAAGGAGCAGAGTGCACAAACTGATGAGGAAGGTGGTGCACGTTGTCACAGCTGGAAGCAATGTGCTGCTAATGAAGGAGCTGTCTTAGCGTTATGCTCCTGTGGCCTGTAAACACCCAGTCAATCAACTTCCTGACATACTTCAAATCCAAAAGCTGGGTTATTTCAGATATAGTCTATCACCTTCAAAATCTCAGCAATCTATCAGAACCTATCACCTATGACAGCAAAACCACTTAAAACACAGCTGAAGGAAATAAATAGAAACTTTATGTGGAGCTCTGCAGTTACAAGACAGTAGAGTCAATGTCATAGCAAAACAGGCAATCAGTCCATGGGATGGCTGCTTCAAACATACAGTACAGTGTAACAGAACATCCTAGGTTTCATATTTCAAGTCATAAGCCTTGATCTTTGCTTTGCAGGCAGAATGATAGCAATGAGTACTATATAGATAAAAAATGGCAGTCTAATGATAAATTATTTAAGGCTGACCATATTTGCTCAGCAGTGGCATGTTTGCAGTGAAAAGACAGATACTATTTCAAACTGCTGACAAGCACTGAGAAATCCTTCAGGTAAATTCTTTCTACCTGGCATCACAATATGTACACTAATGGATCAATAATATGGGAGAGCTTGTGTGCCATTATTACTCCAGACTGTTTAGCATGTGTGGGACAAGTTACATTAAAACATCATCCAAGTAGTTAGAAATGATCTTTTCTGTTTCATTCCATTCACCTTAAGGGTTAAGCATGATAAATGCAATGCACAAACCATGTCCTGTGAATTGTCTTTAGGGGTACATAACAATTGTTACATACAGTCTGAAAGTGAAAGAAATACAAGTGCAAAAATGCATTCTGAGAATAAATGCCAAAGCTTGTATTTAACATGCAAGATACAAAAAGAATAATTCCTTTCTTATCTGCTCAGAAAAGCAAATGATATTATCCTTACCTGGAAGATCAAACTCTGTATATCATCAATAATATGTGAGGTAAGGGGAGAGAATGAATTTTTGTCTTCCGTAATAAGCCTTTCTTCAGAGAAGCAGAACATGAGAGATGTAATTGTAAGTGAAACGAACTATTCCAAGATCCAGTCTGTCATCAGTTGCACTGGCTTAGAGCTGGCATCCTCTTGCAAATGAAAAAAGGGTAGCTCAGCAAGTTCTCCACTGAAGGAGCTCAATATCAGTGTTATCAGGCACCAGCTGTCACACGCTGATGCTACAGTGGGTACGGTCTCCCTCTATTGCACGCTTTCTCTCGCTTGCTCTCCCTCTCTCTCACCCTGACGTTCACTCAGCTCTGAATCTGAGCTCCTTCTGCTGCTGTATAATCAATCTAGCCTGTCTCAATCTAATAGGCCTCTCTTTAACCAGCCAATCAATAGCACAGATTCCGCTGCTGCTCCCCAGGGTCTTTACCAGGAGCAGTACAAACAATAAGAGTTTGGCCAGCAGTTTAACTAAGTATTTTTTCTTTATTTTATCTCTGTTAAAGAAAAATTGTTTAGGAGAGCCCAGATCCAAAGCTATCTTTCTCTGTGTTTTTCGTGATAGTTATATAAAACATGCACATTGCATGCAGTAGCATTCTGAACACTTTAAAATTTTTACCCATTTTACATGTTTTAGAATGCATATTTAAAAAGAAAGAAAATAAACACACACTCCCCCCACAGTGCAGTCTAGAAATGAATCTGCACGCCGAGCCTCAGGCTTTGTGGTCGGAAAAACCCAGTTGTGTGTTTTGCAACTGGAATTGTTTATGGCAATTGTGGAAATTTAACATAAACTAAGAATCAGGAGAATTGGGCTTCACAGACTGTGTTCCTAACCCCTGTCAGCTTGAACTAACTTCATCCCTACACTATCTGTGTTTCACCTTGTGTGTCTTGTAGGAGGTTATGTGGGTTTTGTTCTTTGTTTGTTTGGGGGTTTTGTTTATTTCTTTGTTTGCTTGGAGGTTTGTTGTTGTTTGGGGTCTTTTTTTTAAGAATTTGTATGGAAACATCATAAATTCAGATACAGGAGGTGAAGATACAGTATCTATTCAGCAGATTCACATGGGACTGCTAGAATAGTGGTCAGAGTTAACTGATAGCAGCAAATATCTGCAGTATGCTACAAGCACGCCTTATCTTACTCTGCATTTTACTCCCCACATATGCAAGAAGTATAGTATCACAAAATTTCAGGAAGGATATTGTGCAAAGTAAGTATTTTTATGCAATAGACTTGCATGCTTTTTCCATTTTTTAAAATTTAATTTTATTTCATAATTCAGGGACACTAAATCATCAGGACTTGATTTAAGGCCCACTCACTCAGGTTGCAGGTGAAAATTATGAACCAAATCTCATGCTCAAGCAAACTGTGGGAGAATACCAACCATCCTCTGAAGTCCAGAAGGTAGGTTACATCAGTCACAGGTGTTTCTGCATGGCAGAACATTGACACTATTGTGTCACAAAAACATGAGTTCAATGCATTCAGTGATTTTCCAGAGAACATACTGTCCCATCTTTGCTGGTTCCCTCATATATGATTCTTGCAGAAATTCATCTGAATGTGGAAACAAAATGACAGCTTTGATTTTCTACCTTTTCAGTGTTTGGATTATCCATCAGTCTTAGGATCTCTCAATAGTTTTATTGCATTAGGACTTTGTCACTGTGGTCCTGTCCTGAGAACAGAAACTTGCAATCCTGATGTTTATTCCGTGGCTAAAATTGCCTCCTTAGAGAGCTAGCATACGTCAAACCTTTTACCGAAGTATGAACACTGTAGCCTAACATCAGAGTCTGGCATAAGCATAAGCAGGTAAATGTACTCATAATTAAATAAGATTTTCTTGTGACAACCTTGTTGATAGGCATTTCCACTTAACTCATGGGATTTCTTGTACAATCTTTCAGGAACGGTCAAAAAGGGTTTCTTCTTTCCAGTCCCTTTATCAAAAAATCTCTTACTAAACTCGTATCAGGTAGTTTCTGCCTTATATAACCTACCTAGCAGACTATCCAGACTTCTTTGATAAACAAAAACTGGTGCTATTAAGTCATCAATTTTCTGTAAGTGTCTTGAATTACTAGTCAAAGACTGAAGAGGAAAAACAGCAAGAAGAAAGAGACCAGCTATTAAACTGGAGTTTGCAATACAAGAAGGGAATATATGGTGCTCATAAACAACAAGAGGTATCTCTAAGCCCATTCAGAGAAATGGAGCTACCAGGAAAAAATTCCATTTATTCTGAGTGTTTACACAAGAGTGTGTGTAGGGTAATGTGATGACAGAAAATATCAATACATTTATGCACTTGAATCTCTTTCAATGCACATACCAAAAAAAAAAAAAAAAAAAAGGAAACAACCAATGAAGTCGTATTACTCAAAGCAAGTTCAACTCATCCATTCTTCATGTGAAATATCACAGTATCAACTAACAATCTCTGATTTCCCAGATGCATATGGAATACCTCATTAATTGCAGCCTACAAAACACATTTAACAGATGTCTCAAGTGTTTTGAGTGCTCTGGATCAGCTAAGTGATTTTCATGGATAGAGAAAAAGATTGACATGAGAAAATAAAATGAAGATCAATAGAATTGTATGAATGTAGATGTGGTGGTGAAAGTGTGAGAGTCTGTACAGGCCTGCAGGATGGAAAAGGGACAAATAGGGTGTTCTGCCCTTGAAGGGAGGGTAGGAACAGGGAGGTGTAGGACAGGACTAAGTTTTTTGTGGGTCTCAGGGAAAAAGGTCCAATAACACATGATGTAATGGAATAGCTGTTTAAATAGGAGATTATGAAGAAGACTATAGATCCTTGCATTCCTTGAGTCCTGACAACCCTCCTTTCATACAGCACAGACCAAGGGCAGACTTTCCTACAGCACCATGTGCCAATTCCATTCATTGAGAGGTCCTTTTTTCCCTTCCATGTTGGAGAACCCTTTATTTTGCATAACAAAGACAGCCACATACCATCTCCTGATATTTTGTAGTGATATCTCTGTCTGTCCTAACACTCACCTGCACAGCAAAAACTGGTGGGGGAGATGCCAACAGGGGACAATCCCTTAAAACAGCTGCTCACATTAGCATTAGGGCTGCTCAAGCTCTAAGCCTGGGGCCCAACAGAGCAGGCAAGGACTATCCAGAGCCACTGTGTACAATGCAGTGTTATCCACAGGGCTCCCAATACAGATGGGAGGAGCACTGTTGCATGTATTGGAGTAGGAGTTCACTTTCCAAGTGAGCTGATATTCTTTCTGACTCCTTTCTGCAGCTAATCAAATCTACTGCATGCAAACCAAACAGCAATTATATGTGAGCTAGGTACTACTGCAAAATTGTGCATTGTGCAGTTTGATATTTTAGTGTCTGGTTTTTGTTTTCAGGCAAAGGCAGGATTGTCAGGGTCACATTTTTAGAGGATGACTGGGAATCTCAGCAACTGGACTTTTATATAAATAATAAATTAATGATTTAAAAACTATTTACTGAAATATTAATTGCATTTTAAGAATACAAATGTTATCACAGAGTTGTCCAAAGGTAGCTTTAGATTCTACATAGCTCTGTGGAACTTTCATTTGTACTGAATGTATGTGGAAATACCTCTTTGGCCTTCATGTATGTTGTGAAGTATGATAAATTGTTTCAAGAATGAATTGATTCAACAGATCACATCACGATGATTCCAGAACTGCACTTATTTATTTTCAGTGGATAAAAGAAATGGTTGTTATCTAGTTAATATATGTTTAATACTGAAGGGATTCATGTTGAGAAGCATGTGAAACATTGAGCTAAACAATGTCAAAGTAGCCTAGAAAAAAAGGCACACTTTATAAACTTTATTAATAAGCTCTGGGCATCCATCTGGTTTTCATTTTATTTTGCTTGTTCTGGGGAAAAGTAAGAAGCAATTATGTCATAGAACACTTCTATTTGCAATCACCATCTTATCAAGTATAATTCTGTATGAGAAATTGTTTTTTCACTATTTCAGATTCAACTAGCAAGAGGAAATAAATGTGGTTCCTACAGCATGATTCCAAAAATAATCAAAGTAGTTCTTCTCTCTCCAATGATCAAAGGAAAGTCAGAATATTGAATATGCAGCTTCACGAGACTGCATCTTGTGAACATCTAATAACAAGTAGCAGATTTGCCTATAAATAGAGATGCCTTTGATAAATTCCCTCAAAGAAAATAAAAAGTCAGGATTCAATATTTTGCACCTTTCACAGGAAAGAATTAAACGGGCTTCCTAGATTGCACATAAACACTGATTCTATTGATTCTATTGCTGAGTGCAGCATTCAGGTTTCAAGTTCTGCCAAGCTTTAACACATTCTTTAAGTTCTCAGGCTACTCACAGGCTGGAAATTAGGCACTGCATATTCAGCTATTCAATGTAGAAACCTAAAGTATTATTCATTTTTACTGATGCTTAAGAAAAGTCTTTTTCTGACAGTAGAGGGAAAAAATACTTGTTTCAAATTTTTAAATGTAAAGGTACAAGTGCTGAAAGACAAATAAGATAATGATGCTTAATTCTTTGTGTTCTTTATAGTATTTGTCAGTATTCCTCAGTGATGCCAAGCAATAGGACAAGAGACAACGGGCAGAAACTAATGAAACCTGAACATGAGGAAAAACTTCTTTATTGTGAGAGTGATCGAGCACTGGAACAGGTTGCCCTGAGAGGTTGTAGACTCTCTCAAAGTAGAGATATTCAAGAACTCTCTGGACACAATCCTGTGCCATGTGCTCTAGGACAACCTTGCCTGAGCAGGGAGGTTGGACCAGATGACCTACTGTGGTCCTTTTCTTCATAGAATAGGAAACTGTTACAATTTAATTAGATTCTTTTTTTTTCTATTTTAAGATATCGAAGCTAGTATTTAAGTTTTAGAGATACTCAATTCGGTTTTGGTAAATGTGCTGGTGAATTAGGGAAGGCAAATATCCATTTATTAAAGACTTTGACTTCAGCCATGAAAGTTATGTATATCAACATGATATAATGTAATGCATGTCCATAAATCACAATATACCTTATTTTCTATCTGAATGCTTTAGTGAACTTCAGGGTGAGCATTGTTATAAAAGTGCAAACCAATTTAAATGAAATTTTTTGTAGTCATCACTGTTAATATTTATAATATCATTGTTTTCTTGGTCAGACAAATAATTCACTAAAATATGATGCAAAACTAAGTATGTAACATTTCTAGGACTATATTTGCCTTCTCTGTGTAAAGGTCTTCTACTCCAAATTTTTGAACACTTCTCTGGGAATTTACCAGACTTACTTTAAATTGATGTCTCTCTATGATCTATTTAAGACAACAGAAATTGATCTTTTTCACAGAATTCAGAATCTTCAAAGGGCCTCACTGATGTTAGTGAATGAAATGGGCTGTGCTATTCTCAAAGCCTGCTGAAATGGAAAAGCCCATAACCAAACACCTAGGGGTGTTTCTTCCTCAGCAAACATCTAAAATTTTTTCTTCCTCTGAACACCATGTCCATATCTAATCTACTTCTTGGAATGTTTGTAATAATTTCTTAATGTTGCATAAGCATTGCTTGGAAGAGTTAGCCTAGGTCAAGACTTTCTTAGACATTTAAAATACTGGCAATTGTTGAATTCACCTATGTAAAAACTCCTGAGTCCCAGCACAATAGAATTAAATTTCTCTGAGCTTTACAGTAAAACACAGAAAAAATAATTACTGTATTTAAAAATAAAAGGATCTTCATGAAAATTTACAGTTGCTGTAGGGCCTGTAGCGTCAGAAATTAAATATTTGCATGGAGACCTAATTCTCATTGGAAGTAGTTTCTGTTCCCTAAAACACAGATAATAGTGAAGTCAGAAAGTGACTTATATATAGAGAGAGTAACCTTTATAAATTACTAGTATACATTAAATCTCCCAGTACAACCTTCAGCCACTGACTGAAGTTTTCAGCATGACAACTGATTTTTGTTTGTTATTTTTTTTTCAAGTTCAGGATGTTGTTCAAGGGCAAGAATTAAATGCTCTCTCTTCACGTCAGTCTTCGTCCCATCTCTTGGTGTCCCGTGCCCATATTTTGGAGCCTCCTAGGTGTCCACTTCTCTAGGCTCTCTTGAGCTATCTTGCATCATCCTGACTTGATCAAAAATACCTAAGTCTAAACAAAATAACTATTTGAGGCTACTGTGCCTATCAAACTAAGCTTGCCCTATAAAAAGGTAAGTCAAAGAAATTATCTGGGGAAGGAAAATTTCTGCAGTAGTTAACCTAATTAAAACAAAGCTGAGGTTCAAAGTCACACAAACCTAAGTTCTGAGGAGCAACAGGTTGATATAAAATCTGAGACCTGCCTCTAGCAATAGCCACAGTATATGATGGGACTGCCAATTACATAATTTTTCTCACAACCCATATTCTGTAGTTTTATTGTTCTTGATACTGAAGTTTTGCAAAATATAGGCAAATTAAATGTGCTGTTATTATATACAAGACCAGCTCCCCAGTGCAAGAGACACACAGTGAAAGACCTTTGCCTAACACAAAGTATCATGCAGCAGCCTCAGAAAATTGTAAACTTCTGACCCTTAATTTTCATTAAGGGTCAAAAGATGGAGGGTCTTTCAGTAGCATTTTGCTAAGTAACATTGTCCTGCAAGTCTTAAATGGACCAAGCTGGGAAAAAATTGAAAGGACAAATGCAATAGTACAAATGTTGAGTTTGCCAGGAATTTTGAATGTTGCTTTTCCTGAAGTCGTATTCACTATTGGACTGTGTCCTATGTCATCTTGAGTCATTGATGACGTTTGCCGGCACACACTCAATTCTCCCCTATTATGGGCTGTGCTGTCAAAGAAGATTTATGTATTTTTAATTATTAAATTCTTGTTATTTGGAGCTTGATAAGAACTATTATTTTGTTTTGAGTAGTGTATTATGTACATGTTCATACCTTTTCACAACAAATTCTTAAAAGCAATGTGTTTATAGACTGCGCGGCTGTCAGTGTTCAACTTTTTCTGTTTTTAAAAAGTATATTATAGTTTCTTCTTGGTAATGTATAAACATTAAATTTCAGAAGAAAATCTCTATGGAGGAAAATTATTTAAATTTCCTTATTTTTTATTATCATTAGTGGCACTGCAATAATGGTAGTCAAAATGCTATGCACTGTACAATGCATAGAACAGTCTAAATGATGATTTTAAGTTGAAAATGTACTTACTGCACAAGGAGGACCAAAATGTAATTAGTGTTATAGCACAAATAATATCTCTCCCTATGCTTCTGTGAAGTATTTATTGCAATTTGTCATTGCATTAGGCCCACAGAATTTTGCCTATGTGCATCAAAAAAACAGATACCCTAAAAGTTTTTTTTGTTGGGCTTTCAAATTCTGGCAAACAGGCCTATCAAAAAGATTTAACTTTAGCCTGTGATATTCCTGTCATCCAATATTTAAACTCACAATATCCAAATATTTATCTATTGAACAATGCAGAATAGAAAATGCTCCAGGCACAAAGAGCAAGAGAAGCTGATAAAACACAGCTAATACTCAGAACTGAGCTCCGTATTATGTCATCAATTTGAATAGGATATATTATTTTTCCAGTGTATGTCAAATAAAATTTAGAGGAGCTAAATAGAAACTATAAACCAATTTAATTCTTTAAAACAGATTTTGAGTTTATTTCTCTTGCTTGCACAGAGAAAGCCCAGGGAAACATTACCCTGAATTGCTTACTGTTGAAGTCAGGGTTCAACATGTGAATGCCACACTAGTAGTGAAGAAAAAAGATAATGTGCACCGAGTCTCAGTGTACTTCCTAGTGCAGAAAATTATGTGTCCTGTTTAGCAGAGAAGGCTCTAAATGGCATGAGAGAAACTTATCCTCTGTCATGCTTCATTGCAAGTACTCACTGATTTTTTTACTTCTTGGAGTCATATTCATAATCTTTCAGATTTAAGGCAGTTTAAGTTTTCCTCAGAAGTTCACAGGCAAAAAACCACCAAACTAAAACAAATAAAAAACCATAACCAAAACAAATTAAAAAAAAAACCAGGAAAAACTCCAAAAATCCATAGCATGCCAGTCATCTTTAAAATAGAATCACCTGCCAAATAGAGTAGAAATTACCTAGCAAAGAGGTCAGATGATAATATATTTCAATATATTTGCAAATACTTATTTTAATGTACTTAATACAGAGAAGCTTACAAATGTAAGGTGGCAAATACATCTAAACCACATCCAGTGATTGCTGTCATTGAACCTGAAATACAATTAAGAGTAGTGAGAACAAGGTTAACAGGATTTTGATTAACAGAATTATTTTCAATCTTAATTAGTCATCATGTATATTTATTGTCAAAAATACCTATTTTTACATAATCAGGAATATTCAGCACAAGATTAACAACTGCCCATCAAGAAAGTTGATTGAAGTTTGGTAGAGTTTCTGGGCTGCCTAGATGTCTCTCCAGGATCTTAACCCTACTCAGTTATGATGGATTTAGATTTTGATATAAAGAGAGATACAAATGCTTCTTCTTGTGCAGTGAAGGGCAGACTAGCAATTAACCCAAATGAGTAATAGGAAATAAATAAAAATGGAAGAGCAGCGTAAAATATGTCAAGTTCTCTGTTTCTTCCTTGGAGACAAAGAAAACAACTAAACTTGCTTGTATTTGGTTTTGAGTCTGTCTCATCAAATTCTGCTCAGCTGTCTACATTTTTCTCTCAGAAGGTTAGAATATGTTTTCTTGGAGAGTTCTCTCCTTGACTGAAGAATCATTACCTTAATGGGAATTCCTATGTTATGTGTCAGGATCTGGAGTTCACTTCCCTCCTTCTAGGAATTTAGCTGACTGCCAGGCTGACATGTAGAAAGAGCTGCTGTGGAGCTCTGGAAGAAGCCTCAGCAGATGTTCCCTTCCACCACCTTTGCTTGGGACCTGCTGCAAGATCTCCTGTAAGCTGCACTGTGCCTTCTCTGCTTCAGATGCTTTTATGCCTCCCTGATCCTATTCTGAAGGCTTGATTTACTTTTAAATCTTGAGCTTTTCTTCTTACTTTGATCTTACTGAGTGATTGCTAATCCTGCATATTGTCTCAGAATCATTTTCCTTGCTCGGGCACTGTGGACTGTGGACTGTTGGTGTGGTCACTGTCCTGCTGGTTGTGAGAGGGTTCTCTGTGCCTGGCTCACCTTGCTTTGAAGATCAGTCCCTTCCTATTGCTCTGTGACAGATAGTTCAGGTGGGAGACAGGAGCAAAGACATCAGCCTAAAAACAGCAGAGCTGAGCCCCAATTGAGGTTTGTTCTGGCTTTTTGCAATAACTTTAATAATCAAGCTGACCCTGAGTCCAGCAAGGTAATCTTGCTGAAGGGGAAAGTGCACTTCTGGACCTGGCAGTATGTTACCCCAGCTTTTCACTGGAGACAGTAGCAAACAAATACTCTGTTTAAGATTATTTTTAAGTTTCTTTCTTTTTTCCCCAAATTTATTTTTTTTATTTTCAACTTTCCTTACAGTTACAAAGGGCGTGTTGTTTGCTATCTGATTTTTTATTTCTTTTTCTTCATGGAGACTGGTAAAAGGTTTTTTCTGTTCTCCTAGTCAAGGTCATTTAAAGGTATTAAGGTTCCATCCTTGGTGAGGTTTATTTTGGTTTGTTACTTTGGTTTGTTGCGTTAGGGTTTTAGGTTTTGCTCCCAAAATGAGAAAAGCAGAAAAGCAAGGAATAAAATTACTGTAATAGCCTTATCATCTCTTTATTTCATTCTTCTCCCTCTCCAGCTCTCCAAGGCTCATCCTCTGCAGGCAGAGTTGTCCCATCTCTTTCAGCCTCTCATGCAGCCCTTTAACAATTTTTATGGTCCCTTACCAGACACACTCCAGTGTGTCCATATTTTCTTTCATGCTGTGAAGTCCAGGAATGGACCCAGAACTCTAGGTGTGACCTTATCAGTAAACTGGAACAGTCACCTCCCCTTGACCAGCTGACAGTACTCCTGTAGTACAGTTCCAAATGCTGTTGACCTTCTTGCTACTGGAAACATCACTGGAACATGTTAAATTTATCATCTTCCTGGATCCCGATGTTATTTTCTCAAGGCTGATTTCCAGCCTATTGTCCTCCAGCACGTACTGCTTCAGGGTCTGAATTGCCCATCTGAATGGCAGCACAACCATGGTGCATGAAGAGCTCCCTAAAGTTTTGAATCATCCATAGACTTGATCATCACCCAGGTCATGAATAAAGATCTTTAACTTATTGTCCCCTTTATTAGTCCCTGAGCCACACTGTCTCTTCTAACCTAATCCCTGCAAGCTTTGAAAATGTCTTTATATTTATCCTAACTCACGTCCCTGCCTCCATATATGCTTAATTTTTACATTTGTGTTTTGTTGAGACCCCCTTGTTTGTAAACATAGGCATATCGTTTATATGATTGTGAAGGTAAAATCTTGGCCTGCCAATTGTGTCTTGTGTTTATTTTTCGTGTCTCCTCTGATGGAGATGGTACTTATAGGAGAGGGGTATTTGACAGTGCTGAAATGCATTTTATCCTAGGGTGAAGCAGTTGATCCCTGGGCAAGAAGCAATGTAGTAGTTATTTGGAATTCATTGAGAAGGATATAGTGCAAAACATTAATTTACTACTTTGCCTGGAGTTTGGAGATAAAAAGTCAGTGCCTTAACATTAAAAAAGGCTTAGCAAGCTTCAGGGGGAATGGGGGAAAGAATGCTTGAGGTTCACTTGCAAGAACATCTCCTTTTCTAAATTGTGATTCTGCAGGACTGCATAGAAAAGGGCTGTTAAGTCACTCTGACTGATAACCTGGTCTGTTAGGGAAGGAAAGGACACATCTTTATCTGATATATGCTCAGTCTCACAGAATAGTCCCTTTTCTTTATTGCCAAAGGCAACTTAATGATTTCCCTTTTTCTTGTCTTACTGTAGGAAACAAACAACACATTTCTTGCCCTTCTCCTAGCTCTCTACTTTTTCAAGATGATACACAAAATGTCTCCTATGTGAGGTCCATGACAGTACATTTTTGTTTTGTAAGGGACATGTTTCTTCATAATATTTTAATAAAATATGAAGCATTGCCAAAAGAAAGTAAACATGACACTTCAAAACTAATTTGTTTCTTCTTTTAGCTAAAGTGGTGATACTCTGCAATGACTATTATGGTTTAATGCAGATACAGTTGTGACATACAAAAATTGGCAATAGGTCTGCACTGTGAAAGAATTATCAGACACATGATGGCTACACTGTATTGTTCTCTGATTGTGTCCTGGAGTTCCTTGTACCATTTCTATCAAATGTTTCCCTGTGTTGTATCAGGTCATATAATACTGAACCTCAAAATTAGAGAACACTGTCTCAGTTTAGAAACACATTTAGGAGAAGACACTCTGGAAGGAGTTGTGTCCTCTAAAAGGGTTCCACAATCCCTTTCCACCAATAGGAAATGAGTACTAATAGTGAAAGTGAAAAAAAACCCCACCCAAAATAGTTTATTAACAGAACACCCACAAGGCAAGGGGCGAAAAAGTAATTAAATGCTAGATATTAAACTGTCAGATATTAAACCTAATAGCCATGCACACCGGAACAAAACCCCAGAATTCCAGGGATTAAAACTGGCTTATGCCATGTGGTGGAAGATGGCACCAGTGTCTCTTTCAGGGAAAAAAAAACAAACAGGAGTTTCACGCAGCAGTTCGGGCAACAGATGAAAATCTGGTGGGTCTCTGGCATCAACCTCCTCTCCACAGCAGATGAAGCAGAGGGGCTAGAACCTCTGGGTGTGCTTTTGCTCCCTGGCTTGTCTTTCATGAGGTTTGGGGGTGGAATGGAGTGGTCCTTCTCCTGCTGATCCTGACTGACTCCTCACCTGCAGGTCCTGTTTTCTCTGGACTAACAAGCTCTTACCTCAAAAAATTGCAGAAGAATTACTGCTGGAAAGGGAAAAAAAAAAAAAAAAAAACAAACAGGAAAGGAATAAAGCTTCTTGCCTGGGCTAACAAAACCAAGGAAAATCCAGACCACACCACATCCCTGAAGCCTGGCAAGTGAGGTTTTGGGAAAGCCGCCAAAGAGCTTAAATCTCCCCTCTCCCCCAGCCACACCTAAAAGATACAGCAGTCATTTTCAGGCATAAAGCAGAGGACCAGGTAATAGACTAAACATCATAAATCACCCCAAACAAACACATAGACAAAGTTGACAGCCACAAGTTCATAGGCCTTGAGGGGATGCATACACGACTGCAGAGAAAGCTGGTGAACATCACAGATTAGTGACAGTGGTCTTGCAATGTCACCAGCCAGCTTCCTCAGCACTCATAGCTGCACCCCATCAGGGTACATGGACTTATGTATATCAAATTTGCCTAAATATTCCCTGACATGATCTTCCACCAAGGCTACATCTTGGGGTTTGGGTGAGAAAGATGTATGAATTTCACCTTTTTTATATTTAAGTAATTTTGGCGTCTTGGTTTTGGCTTTTTGGGGTTTTTTTTTTTTTGGTTTTTTTGGTTTTTCTTATGGATACACTTTAGATAAAGAAATTCTACCAGGAGCTGCTTCTTGTCTAAGTATTGGATGCAATATGCATGTGTTCTAACTTTCAAAGTTACCTCCAGAATCCTGCGAATTATTGGAAAAATGGCAATATTTTCATCTCTTAAGGAAAATGCCTATTTACTTGAGAACCTGTGAAGACCAGGGTCAAAAACTCCAATATTGTAAAATCTACACTACTATTTCTCTTGAGTGTATGTCTTGAAAGAGAGCTGCATCTTCCAAGACAATTTCTCAAAGTATTTCCACTATTTAAATGTATTGAAACAAGATTGTTAGAGAAAGGATTCTGTTGCTGTTTACCATAAATGAAGAGGAAAAAAGTATTACTGTATATTTACAAATTATGGTACTCTCTCTCTATACATTTGACAAAAATAGCATCACAGTACTATTGAAAATTCTTCACTGGCTTTCATGCTCCAGTGTTCATACAACTATTTTTATGCTGGTATCATTAGATCAGCATTTTCTCAGCTCAGTTTAGGCTAGTCAAAACTTGTCTTCCTTATTGTTCTTTACTGCAATAATTGCTTTCCCCTTTGGGTCATTTACTTTAGAGTCATGTCATATTGCTGACAACATAAAGCATGTATATAACAACATTCCAAGTGTTGTTTATTCATTTATTTATTACATTGCATTCATGAACATTACTCTGCCTTACCATTGTGTTTTAATTGCTGAACAGTGTATTTTAAAGAATAAATAGGAGGTTTTTTTGCAGGATCTTTCCATGTGTTGTCACTGCCGTCTGTATTTCGCAAATATATGCAAACACTTCATATAAGAAAATTTATATTCTCCAATCTACAGTTTAAAAAAATCCTATTTCTGAAATCAAAGAAAGCAACAAAAGTATAAAGTGCCAAAATGTATTAGAAGAGATGAGAAAAAACTGTGATTTAGTTTTTGCTTAGAAAAATCAAGAATATTTTATCTTTGAACACTGTCTTTCAAGGATTATTGAAAATATCAAAACCTGTTAGGAATAAAGATTAGATTTTTTTAAATCTAAAATAACCTTCACACATTAGGAAGATACCAGTTTTTTACTGGAACAAGAGACTAAGTGAGGAAGAGGGAGGGAGAGAGCAGTTAATTTAAGAACAAGAAAAGAATTCTCTGTCTTCAATTTATACAATGAATGGGAAAAGTAATCAGAAAGAAAGTAAAAGTTTCTGCTATTGAGATTATGAGAATTTTGTATAATATTACATTAATGACAATTTACAATAATTTGATTATGGTTAGGCAGATGGTGCTTCTAGTACCATGTGAAAGAACCACATGTTGTTCAGGTTGGGAAGGATAGAAATAATAACATACTTGTAAGGATATTTGAACTATTCCTGTGACTGTGTATCTTTGAAATTACTTAATATTTCCTGTATTCTCAGGAAAAAAATAAATCTGTAGAGAGTTCATCTTAAAATTGGATCAGAGTAGCAGTCTTAGACCTGAGCCCTGTTAAATGTTTACTAAGTTCTTTACACATAAGGCAATAATATTGTCCCAGTTTTCATAGGAGATGGAGATGAGACAGCAGCAATGCACAAACTCAACTGCAGAATTCTATTCTTATAGAAAAAAAGGTTAATGCATTTTAATGTGTTTCTCTGGCAAATGGCACGGAAGTAGTGATAGGAATCTATCCTTTTTATTTTCTGAAAAATGTGTGACGTGGAATATTGACAAGGACTTTTGAAAAAAAGTGTCTATATGAGTGGTATGAGGAAAGAAAGAAAGGTGGAAAAGAACATCTTTGAAAGATACTCTGAGAATTGAAAAAAAATTTTGCAGAATCTTCCTAAGGTGTGGTTAGGATAGCGGGAATTTCTAAGGTTTTTTTAAGTTTCTTGAGGAGTTATTGGATGGTCATAGTTCACATGTTTTTATCAGGCAATTTTTTACACTATCTGCTGCAGGAAGAGGGAGCAGCAGAGAGTCTGTAATGAAAAGACCTTGAGGATATCAAGAATTTCCTCTGAAAATAATAGACATAGAGGGCAGAGTGCTGCTGACATTCCTCACTGGAGTAAATTGTCAAAGGACCAGACACTGTAGAAATTGTACATATCCTCAAAAGTAACAGCACCATCAGGATCAACAACTGGAGAATTAGAAGTGTTCACAGGTTTTTAAGAAAAAGAACGAGAATGGTTTTTGTTGTGATTGTTCTTGTTTAAGAAAAACTTCAGCATGTTGAAGTTTTCCTAATGGCTTCTCTGAGAGAATGATGAACACTAGAGCAATGCTGATGTCTTCCAGTCTGAAAAGGAAGAGGCACTTGATATTTGAAAAGAGCATTCTTCTGTATCAAGGAGAATAGAGAAATCACCCTTCATTCTTTCAAGAGAAAAAAAAAAAAAAAAAAGAAAAAAAGAATAAAGGATAAAAGTACAAATTTTCAGTTCAAAGTGAATGTTTGCAAGAATTACCATATAAACACATTTACTATTTTGTTGCCATATGGTCACTCTGTGTTTCTGGTGATTCTGGATTCTGTGCTAAATTCAAATTCTCCCTCAGAAACATATAAAAAAATCAAATGTCATAACTCCCCAGAAAAATGTGAGATAAATTCTTAGTCACCTAACAGGGTGGGTTTATTTAATTTATCTATTCTGGAGCATATTACACTTTCATTTCCTGAACTATCACCTCTTCATTGGAATGAGTTTTTATTGTCCAGCTCTTCTTGACCATTAGATTAAATACTAACTGTTAGAAACAAAACGCACTTTCACGATTGATCTCCTAGGCACCCTCTCATACATAGTTCCACTCCAGGTAACTGAACTGTGGAAATAGAGGACTGCACAAATTCAAGAGTCATTACTTCATCGTGTTTTTTTCAGCAAGCAAAAAGTAACTCAGTTATAGAAGTGGGTTTGTTACAGGTTGTGCAGCAAAGCCCATCCAATAAAAATCTGACTTAGAAATTTGATTAACACTGTGTAAGCTGTTCTGAGGGTAATATTAAATGCAGGCTTATGTGAACTATGCAGTATAAATTGCTTTAATGTGACAGTGGAACTGACCATCTCTCTCTGAATTACAGTTGTGTTTGAACCTTTTTACTTTTAAATTAATTCTTTTAGTAACTCTGAACACAGGAAACATCTTTCACTTCATACTCTCTCGTAGAACTTGCTTCAGGAGCTTGGCAAAGAGGAGGGATTTTCAAAGCCTTTTAAATATATTGCATACTTTCTAGATACACTGTATCATTTTTTGGCTCATTTCAATTGGATTAGACTTCTCACAGTTCTTTGATGGGACAGTACTGACACAAGAATGTATTGATAAAAATATTTTGATGTTGATTGATAGAACAGTGGAGCTGAAGAGAGAAGCAGTTGACCTATTTTCATAAACAGACACTGGAACAGTTTCTCACATTCTTTGTTCAAGTGTTTCAGGAAAGGTATATGAAGTAGAAAATGGAGGCAATACAAGTTTTAAGCATTCATAACATATTTGTCCTTGAAAGGAGCCAGGCAGAGGTTCTGCAGTATAATGCTGGCTGAACCCCTGGGTACAGCTGCTGCACTGCAGAGAGGAGTGCAGCAACAGCAAAGCCTGTAAAAATAAACACATGTGAAGCCTAAACTGATGAGTGCTCTAAAGATGACAGCAAATTTTATGTGGCAGATATAACCTTTGCCTTGAAGCTGTTCAAAAGAGGAATGTCTAGCAACATCACATGCCTTTGCAAGTTATTTGGAAGGCCAGAGATGGAAATACAGCAATTTAGATAAATTCTTTTCTAGCTCAAATGAATGGTGGTAAAATGCATAATTAGTACATCCTCCTGAGACAAAATATGATCAGAACCCATTGAGACAACTAAAAGCTCTTTTCCTGTCAAATGAAAAACATTGACTTTGATTACAAGTGTTATTTTCATATTTGTATACTAAGTCATTAGTACTATTTAGCATTTTTTACTATTTGCTTTTGTCTGGATTCCCAAACACTGGAATGAAAGAATGGCCCTGGAACCCCTTTTTCCTGATTAAAAAAAAAATCCACTGAATGAGTGTGTGTAGTCTCTTCATCTGTTGAGTGATAAAAATTTCTGATACAACAGTGGAAAGACACGTTTTCAAGAAGACATCAATTAAAAAGACACACTTGGGTTTTTTTCTCAAATAATTATTAATTCCTTTTTTTATGTTACCTTGTAGTATTGGTGCAGATTTAGTTTGCTATTTATCAGAGTTTTTTTACAAGACCAGAATAGAAAAGTAGAAAATTAAAATTTCTGTATGTTAATAGTACTTTAATTTTTTACTACTTCCCTCTCTAGCTGTCTGGATTTCAAGTTGCTACACCCCACAAATCAGAGTAGTATGCACTTTAAAGGAAATGTCTTTGAAACAGCAATTAATTTGTACAGCAGTAGGCCTTCCAAAAGACTAAATTACTCATACTAATAGATTTTAAAGGGGGTTTTATGTAATTGTTTTTGAGGGTTTTATTAAAACGTGAAAAATTTTTAAAGTTAGTCATAATTCTTCATTTTAATCAGAAAAACTTGCAGCAATTTGGCATCTCTATACCAGATATATCCAGATAACTTGAAGACTTTTAGGAATAATAGAAAAGGTATTTAGTTGCATAGATATGACTCCTGATTATTCTTTCCATGTTCTTGACAGAACTGAGTTTAAATATTGTTGATAATCTACTTGCCAATATGGTGTGATGGCAAAAGACATGGCCTGAAGAGGAAAAGGGACCAAAAAATTGCCACATTCACAACCTGAAAAATCTGAGTCTAGTATTTTTTATAGTGATGCAAACCTAAGTATATTATTTACTTTTCTTAGACTTTCAGTTCAGACTAGAATCCTTCAATACTCTTAATATCTTTCTCAATGTAAACTTTTTCTGCTTAACGGTGAGCATATGTCAGAATGATAGCATAAATTCAATCTGAATTTCTCTCTGTTTTTCTCTGTTTCTGGTAATTGAATGAATATTTTTGAATTTTAATGAACATTAGAATATCAACACAATAACCAGAGTGATTAATAAAAACAACTTTTAAGTAGATTTTAAAGAAATCACCAAACTTAAGAGTACTTCCAAAGTTATGACTATAAAATATAGGAGGTTTTATCTGGAAAAAAAATAGTAACAAATATAAAACTTTTTTTTTAAACTTACTTTTTATCAGACAAGATGAGCATCATAGGATTGGAAATGAGTCATTTTTTCAACTGAGAGAAAAAAATACCAGCCATCATCCATTTTCTAGTTACAATCTGAAAATCTATAGTAATTTTTTAGACAGAGGAAGACGCCCTAAAATGTTAAAAATATGCTTTCAGATTTGAGGACTATATTTTGAAATTTCAGGTATTGGTTTTTGGTCAATAGCCTTTTCTACAAAAATTGCAATGGATTAAATTACTATCTAAATTTAAAAGGGGAGATGGGCAAGGCCATCTTATTCATTTGTGGAAAACATTTATAAGACATCAATTTCACCAACAACAGATTAAAAAATCTGGTCATGTAGTGTAGCATCATGCTCTGTGTTCAAGTTCACAGAGTCATTTCATTGTAGATGAATTAGAAATTTTTGTTGTTGTTATCAACTATCATCATGAAAAAAAGTCTTGAACACATGATAATTACAAAACTCAGGCTCTCTGCTTGCCAGCAAACTAAGAAATTTTTGTCCCCATGCTGAAGGCAGCCAGCAGTGTGCTGAGGAACTTCTAGAGGAGTATCTGCCAGGCTGGTGCTGTGACACTTCCCTGGGAAGCATGTTCCAGCTCCCTGTCACTCTCTGGGTGAAAAACCTTTTCCTGATATCTGACCTAAACCTCCCTGATACAATGTCAGGCCCTTCCCTTGGTAACCACAGAGAAGAGATTTGTACCTTTGTAGCTGCCTTTCCTCTTCCCCTCACAAGGAAATTGTAACTTCAATGAGGTCTGCCCTCAGTCTCCTCTTCTCCAGGCTCAACAGACCAAGTGACCTCAGTTGCTCCTCATACAACTTCCCCTCAAGGCCTCTCACCTTTCTCATTGTCTTCCTTTGGACACTCTCTAATACTTTAATGTCATTTTCATATTGTGCAACCCAAAACTGCCCCCAGCATTCTGCCCCAGTGCAGAGCAGAGCAGGACAATCCTGTCTCTTGCCCAGCTGGTCATTCTGTGCCTAATGCCCCCCAAAACAGGGTTGGCCCTCCTGGCTGCCAGGGCCCTGCTAACTCATATTCAACTTTCCATGGACCAGGACTCCCAGGCCCCTTTCCATGGCACTGATTTCCCCAGCTTCTCATTCCCCAGTCAGTACGTACATCCAGAGTTACACCATCCCAGGTTCAGAATCCAGTACTTGTTTTTATTAAACTTCCTATAGTTGATGATTGCTCAGCCCTCTAGCTTGTCCAGGTCTCTCTGCACAATCTCTCCACCCTCAAGGGAGTTTTTAGAAATATAGTATCATCAGCAAATTTAGTATAAAATTTAGTATAATTACTTATTATATAAACATTTGTTTTCTCTTTTAGTTTCTCTTCCTCTTGAACAGGGGTTAGTCTGTTCTTAATGCAGCAGAATAGTGACTAAAAAGTGTTTACAAGTTCCATTAAATGATGCTCACACTTTCTCATGGTTTGTTTTGGAGGATAAGTATGTCCAAGTGTTCTTTGTTTTCAGCTCCTTTTTTATGCCCGCTATTTGGAAGTCATGTTTCTGTTAGTGGATTAAAATACCTTCTCTTTAGTTGCACACCTCATTAAATTTATTTCCTTCTTCTCTCTACAGATCTCTTTCTCTCTACCTACCATTCAGTTTCTCATGGGGGAAAGCCAATTACCTTACACTGAATATTGGCAGGATAAAAACTGTTTTCATACCCTCTGATTCTTTGTCTTTTATACTGACTTTTGAGTTCAAGAACACGTGGTCTTTTTTCATGTTTTAAGAGCATCAACTGATTAGGAGTCTGACAGCTGCGTTGAAATCCTAACTGCATTAAAATCTATGTCAAATGCCTCTACAATTTAAAAGATGGCAAGATTTCTCCAATATGTTGCAGAAGTATATGTCTTGTGAAAGGCCACTGCATTATCCTTTGTTGTCCTGAGCATTACTCATGACTTCATCTGTTTCCAAAGAGTACTGCAATCTCCTAAATTCTATTCCCAAGTAAAATTCCTATAGTAGGAGATACAGTGTGCTATTGAATTTTTAATGCATGCTTATGGCATTTAATAACCTTATTTCAGGTTAAAATAAAGTATTCAAAACAATAATGGTTTACACAATACTTTACACATATTTCTGGTTTTATTGGAACTTATCAGATTATTTGTATTCTACAATATTCAGCTGATATCAATGTTTCCAGCAGCAAGAAAATATAGGGGAAAAATTTCAATGACACCACATATTATTGAGGTAAAGATATATGGGAGAACCTTCAGCTTTGCAGTCCTGCAGAACAGTGGCTCTACAGTCGGCCTTGAGTCATTAAAGGGAGGAGCATTCAGCCTCAAAATCTATGAAATTTCTTTATCTTTCTTTACATGGATATGTTATACACAATATTTTTTAAAAGTTAAACAATCAAAAAAAATTGATTCTGCGGTTACTCTTGGGTACTCACTAGTAACTGCAGCCTGATAAAGTACATGCTAAATGTCAACTATTAAAATGAAAGGCTGTGTGTTTTTCTTTGGTACAATGTCTAAATAAATAAATAAGAAGTTTACATTCAGCTGTGCTTTATGAGGCAACTGTTTTATATTCTGTGATGATATGTTGAAACACCATGAACACAGAAAACTTAATTAAATACCAAAGTAAAATTAAAAGCAAAAGAAACATTGAGAAAATTTAAAATAAAAGGGAAATGCATTCTAAATAATATCAAGTGATACCAATTTTCTCAGAGGTATGTACAGTGCAAGGAGGGATTTGTCCTCTTTTTTTTTCTTTTTTTTTTTTTTTCACTTGTCCTCTAAGGGGAGTCAAGAACAAAGGACAAAAACTGAAAGTAGTTGACATCACTTTCCTGCTCTGTACTTTTTGATATTTAAGCTTAATATTTTTAATTACAGGTTTAATTACAGATTCTCCTTGCTGCTGATGTAAAAATACATATTTTCTGTAGAACTAAGTAAAAATGCACATAAGCATTAAATAACCACTATGTTTCTCAAACCAAAAGTGAAATATTAGGACTATGTGGAATACGTTTGCTACATCTAGTTCCCATCAGACTTTATTTTTGCAGGTGTCACTGCAACAACTGATTATCTACTAGATGGGAAATCATTAATGTCTCATTTTCTAATTCATTTCCTGATTTGGATAATTTATTGCATTTTCATCTACCTCCTGCTTATCTTCCTTGTACTCAGAATGTTAATTTCTGTTTCAAATCAACTTCCGTTGAAGTCAGCACATTCATAAGTAAATATCATTCTTTTAACAATTGTGTTTCCTCTAGAATTGGTTCTGATTTTCCTGAAATGTTAAGACAGTAAATTTCTTCATCTATGTATGTTCTAATGCATTTTTATTGACGACTTTTGCTTCAATATATGAGCAGGGTCATTGCTATCCAAAAACAAGAGAAAATTTTATCTGTAACTACTGACACAAATTTTTTCCTTTAGATTTTCAAAGTTCTTCAAGAGAATCGAAACTAGAATGATGCTTTAATTATTATTCTGTGCTTCTTTTCTTTCTAAAAAGATTGCTAACGTAATACTCATTTCTTTTGACTAAGCCAAAAGTCATCATTCAAAGTCCCTTTGTAATGAAGACAGGAAATGTGCCTACATTAACTTTTATTGGTACAACAATTTTTTTCATTAAATTTCAAAACTATATTCTTAGTTCAATTAAGGATCCCAAAAGCACATGAACATATCTTTCTTAATGGTATTAGTTAGCAAAATTATATTTATAGAAAGCTTGGATTTTGATAAACAGAAATAACAATTGGTGCATGTTTCATATTCTAGGCTTGATTCTTATTTCATCTTTTTCTTTTTCTCACAGTAAATAATGATGTCTGAAATTAAGCCTCATGCAAGGTTTAATTTCAGATGTGTCTGGATGTTTTTCCCTGTTTGCTTTTTGATGCTTATTTAAAATGCTCATCACACTGCAGAGAAGCTGCAAAAGGAAATGTTTGTTCCTCAAAGCTTTATGTTTTACTAAAAAGAAAAATGAATCTGCTTTTTTTTTCCAGCATTCTGATAATGGCATTACAGAAGGAAAACCATGCAAAACCAGATTTTAAGATTAATCCCTATAGATCCACAGTGTTGAAACACCATACCCCATCATCTTACTCCCTAAAATTAAATGGCAGGCTCTCAGCAAATTCAGAGCTGTGCTTTGTCATTTTTGACATTCCGGCATATAACATAACCTTCCAAAATAAGGTTTGCATATACATAAATCTTGTATTTGTCATCAGCTTCCAATAGCTATTGCTCCTCAAATTTACCTTCATCATTTTTGGCATACTGTTAATTTTGTAGTCTTTAAGATAGTCATTGTACTGTGTTACTTTGAGAAATAATTTTAGTTGCAACTATTTGTACACATCTCAAGTAGGATTTCATTTCCCAGGTGTTTCAGTTTCTATAAATGATAAATGGACATTCATACATCGTGTTCTTCTTTGGACAGACAGCTGCCATTTTCAAAATATCTTAATGCTACTTTCTCACAGTCTTTGCTTTTACTTTGTGCATTGTGGCTGTTGCCAGTGTCTTGCATTATTTCACAGGGCAAATATAGCCTAACTGGAATAGCTGAAAAGAGTTTACATTTATAGATTTTGCTTGCGTTTCCTGATAAAAATGTAATCAGTATTTTTTTTTAAATTAGAAATTCTTTGTTTTCTTTGGGTTTTTTGTAGCAACACAATATGTCCTTGATTCCTTGTGGCCTTTGTGTCTCCCTCCTCACTGTGCATATAATAAAAATAAAGCAGTCATAGTAATTTTAAAGAGAGTAATATATATATTTAAGATAGAGCTAACATGCTTTAAATTAATACCAAAAAAATTGAAATACTAACATATTGTTCCTTTTTCACATTTTCAGAATACATTTCAGCTTTATCATGAGAAATTTTATCTGTCTTAAAACCTTCCCCAAAAGTTTTCTTGATTCAATCAGACTTTTTTTTTCTTTTTTTTGGTCAACATGGATATTCTGGAAGTCCAAGTCAAATTCTTGAGAAAGTGGTGAAACAACAGCAATGGGTGAAGATAAACTCTGGGGTTTTGTTCATGGTAAAAGGGAGAAAAAAATAGAAAGAGCAACAAAACTAGTAGAAGGGTATATGCAGAAGATTGTTCTTGATATGTGAAATCGGACATAGGCCTGAACTGCCCGGCTTGCATTCAGACTGGAATTATACAAAATACTGTTTAAGGTAAGCTCTGCTCTAGTACATGATTTTCTAGTTTTATCATGCATTTTTCTTAGACAAGTTGTCTCGAGATTTTTAGCATTCAAATTATTTAAACAACAGAAAAATATTTTAAAAGTATTTCAGTAAATAGATATATTTTCTCTAGTTTAATAATGATTTTTTTAAAGAGAACTGCTTACAAGATATCTAAATCCACTTCCTCTGGTTGAATTTTTTAGAGAAAATATAGCATGACACATAATTCAGCTCTGCACACTCATGCATATAGTGCCTAATGCTAAAGACATTTAGCAGAGGAAGACTCTTTCAGGTTCTGTTCCTGAACCCACAGAACTGTCAAAGCCAATCTTTTACATAATAGGATTGCCCTGCAGTATTTCAAGGCACTACTACTTTCTTCTGGTAACTTGACATTGATTTTTAAGACATACAATATTATTTTATTTCTTAAAGCTGTGGCATTAATGGGCTACAACCAAGGCGCTATTAGTTTAAGCACAAGATTCATTAATGAGTTTGTACTAGTCTCTAATCCTTTAAGATATTTATACTGCTCTCATTTCATTGCACTTCAATTTATTTGCAGCATTTATGAAACAATTCTCAAAATCTGTACAATTTTAAGAAATAAGTCACAGTGATATGGAGCAAAAGAGGACACAAGATGCAAAGAAATGAAGACTTCCAAAAGTTTTCTCTACTAAACAAATAGCCAAATCTTCACTTGGGATTTTTGGGTTTTTTTGTTTTTTTGTGGTTTTGTGGTTTTTTTGGTTTTTTTTGTTTGTTTGTTTTTGTTTTTGTTTTTGTTTTGTTTTGGTTTTGGTGGTTTTTATTGGTTTTGGTAGGGGTTTTTTTGCTGGTTTTTTTTTTTTTTTTTGGTCTGGTTTGGGATTTTTTTTTGGCAGTGGGTTTTGTTTTTTCATTTCTTTTTTTTTTCCCTTCAAAGAATCAAAGCTGGCTAGGGACCTAAATATACTTCAGATCTGATTAGCAGCTTCATGTTCTCCATAACCACAAGACAATTAGCACCATTGACTTGAATGCTCACTGCAAACTCACAGTGCATATTTGCTTGGTATTAATAAGCCTGGTGGTGGAGTCTTTAAAAATTAATCCCTTGACTGCTAAGAAGGAATGTTTTTCAAACCTGGCTGAGAAATAAAGAAGTGAACAAGAGTATAGACCTTAAACCTGCTCAGTTAACACTGGACATTTGTAATTATGCATCATAAATTTATATTTAAAAAGTAGTTCTGCCATAAAGTACAGAACAATATCTAGCTCAGACAGTACACAAAATTGGGGAAAATATATCTAAGCATGTCTGACCTGAAAGGTACCCAAATCATAGGAATTAGTATAAAAAGGAGGCTAAAGCCATTGATTCTATGATTTTGAGGGCAGAGGAGATGAGCCATTAAAAAAGACAATTTTTAAAAAACCCTAAAACATGACGGGCAACAATGTTTTCTATTCTGTTTACTGTTACTAAAACCCAAAAGAAACCACAAGTAGCAGCCAGTGATTTGTGGTGATTAGGCAGAGCCGGTAGTGGAGCAGAAGTAGCTGTTCTTCCTGCGGCATGAAGATTTTGCTGCTGGGCAAAAGTATTTAAATATTTTTTAAACAATTCTAAGTAAATTTTTCTGTTGTACATTATGGAATGAATAATTACATATTGGTCTGTACATTTCAATTTTTATCTTTTTCTTTTCTTCTGAAGTTCTGATTTAATCATGCCTGCAAAGACCAGTCTTTGTGATTTATGAGTTGAATTAGTAATATTCTAGGCAGCATTACAGTATGCAATGGTGTATTGTGAAGTTTCTCTCATGACTGTGCTACACCTTATTTGTCAGCTGTCCTGACCAGCTCTGTTCATAGAATTTAAAGCCTACAGACAGCACAAGCATGTCAAGGTTGATATGGAGCCTTTCCTTAAATTTACCTGCAACCACTGATTTCTCACAGCAAGTGGCCAACACTTGGTGTTTGTCTGTAACACAAAGGAATTCCTGTTGTTTCATCCAGTAAAGTCACTTTACTGGGGCCACAACTCAAGGCCTCTATGCAAAAGCATGCAGCATAAGGTACAAGTAAAACCAGTTAGAGATGTGCACACACCTACAGGGTTGTGATCTTACTGGCATCACAGGGACATGGTTGGGTGGCTCCTGTTACTGGAATGCTGGAATGGAAGAACACCAGCTTTTCAGAAAGGACAGGCAGGGAAGATGAGGAAGTTGTGTTGCCCTCTCTATCAATGACCAGCTGGAATGCATGGAGCTTTGCTTGGATGTAGATAAGGAGCCAGCCTAGATCTTATGGGTCAGGATTAAAGCAAGAACAGGGACAGGTGACATTATGGTGGGGAAGAACTACAGGCTCAATGTCAGGATGGCTAAGTGGGTGGGGCCCTCTATCGAGTGATAAGAACAGCCTTGTGTTCACATGGTCCTTCTAGTCCACATGGGGGACTTGCACTACCCAAATTATCTGTTGGAGGTGCAATACAGCAGGGCTTAAGCAATCCAGAACGTTCCTGGAATGCATTGAGGATAAATTCCTTCTCCAGATGATAAAGAAACCAATGAGGAGAGGTGCTGGAACACAAGAAGAGACTGGTGAAGAATGCAAAGCTCAAGGACAGCTCAAGGGCTGCAGTGACCATGGAATGGCACTAATATCCTTAGGGCAACCAGGAGGGTTCACAGTAAACTCATTATGCTGGACTTGGGAGTGTAGACTGTGGCCTCTTCAGGTCTCTGCTTGCCAGAGTATCATGGGATAGAACCCTGGAGGGAAGAAGAGCGCACTAAAGGCATTTAATATTTAACGGTCACCTCCTCCAAGCTCATGATGAAGAAGTCATATCCAGGAGGCCTGCACGGATATGTAAGGAGCTCCTAGACAAACTCTCAAGAGGAAAGCCTACAGGGGTAGAAGCAAGGACAGGCAGGCTGGCAGGAATATGAACAGCCAGAACCTTGTTAGAAAAGCTGAAGCCCTGCTAGAATTAAATCTGTTCAAGGACATCAAGGATAACATGATAAACAACTATAGATACATTGGTGATAACAAGAAGACCAGGGAAATGTGACCCCTCTCCTGATGGAAACAGAAAACTTGATTACTTGAGGTAATCAAGAGCTTCTTTGTCTCTGTCTTCCATGGCTCCAGCCATGCCACTCAAGCCCAAGAAGGCAAAGGCAGGGACTGAGAGAATGAAGAAGCACCTGCTGTAAGAGACCAGTTTCGGGACCCTCTAAGGAAACAGAAGGTGCACAAGTCCACAGAACCTCATGAGATGTACCCCCAGGTCCTGAGGGAACTAGTGGAGAAACTGGCTAAGCTACTATTCATCATATTTGAGAAGCTGTGGCAGTTGAGTGAAGTTCCCATCCTGTGGAAAAGGAAAACATAACCCAGTTTTTTAAAAGGGAAAGGAGAAAGACCCATGGAACTACAGGTCTGTAAGTCTCATCTCTTTTCCTGGCAAGGTAATGGAGCAGACCCTCCCATAAATTATGCTCAGACATATGTAAAATAACCAACTGCATCCTGGACTGCACAAAAGAAGTGTCACCAGGAGGTCGAGTGAGGTGATTCTCCCCATCTACTATTCTCTCATGAAATCCCACCTGGAATACAGCATTGATGTCTGGTGGTCCCAACAAAAGAAGGATGTGGACCTTTTGGAGTGCATGCAGAGGAGGACCACAAAGATGATCAAAAGGCTGAAGCACCTCTATTATAAGGACAGGCTGAGACAGTTGGGGTTTTTCATCCTGGAGAAGAGACGGCTTCAAGGAGACCTTTGTAGCAGCTTTCAGTTTCCTGAAGGGGGCCTACAAGAAAGCTGGAGACAGACTATTTACAAAAGCATGTGGTCTTCTGATAAGGGGAAATGGCTTTAAACTGAAAGACAGTCAATTTAGATTGGATATTAGGAAGAAATTCTTCACTGTGAGGGTGATGAGGCACTGGAAGGTGTTGCCCAGTGAAACTGTGGATGCTCTACAATGGAAGTTTTCAAGGCCAGGTTGGATGACCTCTGAACAACCTGGTGTAGTGAAAGGTGTCCCTGTCCATGGCAGAGGTGGTGGAAGCATATAATCATTAAAGTCCCTTCCAATTCATGCCATTCTGTGATTCAATCAAGTTTTGATTTGACCTAGGCACAAAGAAGGAATTAATTGACAGCAAATTTAACTGGTTTTGCAACCATAATTTCTCCCCTAGATAATATTGCTTTTCTGCTTGTAATTCATGGAGAAGCAAGCTCTTTCAAATAGCAATCTGTTGTGTCAGCAGCTATAAAGGAAGAAAGCTGCCACACATGTGCAACAAATTGTTTCATTTTCAATTAGCTTTGATCAAAAACTCTGAGATAGACTTTTCTTAGTTCACAATTATAAAGTTTCCATCTGCTTAATAAGAATTTGGAGAAAATGACAGTCACAGGAGAAGTCACTATCTACTAAGTGTGTCATCATCCCAGTTACTCTGTGTACAATAGATTAATTTTAATTCTACCAGACTTGCAATCAGCAGTAGTTTGTTTTCAGTTTTACAGAAATCTGCGCCTGAATGCAGTGTTGTAAGTTAGAGAAGAGTTTCCAGGGGAATAATATTTTGACTTCATCATGTTTTCCTTAACAGTCTGCTAACAAATGTTAAATCATATTTGCTACTTCTTTATGGCCAACTCCAATCTAAGTTGACATCTGAAGTGTTGGGCTTCTTTGGTTTTGTTTTGTTTCCCCCCCTCCATCATCCTAAATTCCATTCTTAAATTCCATTTCATATAATGTCAACCCATTATGGTATTATGTATAAGGGTTGTAACCTGAAACTTGAAGTGGCAGTGGTGTTGTTAGAAGTGCAATACTTAACATCTGAAATGCAGTCTGTTGCTACTGAACATGAGCAGCCTGCATTGAAAAGATACCATACTTTAAGCCTAATCTGGTTCATATGCTTAAATTCTAGTTAATAAATATGGGAGTCACATATGCATGATTAATAAAGTGGTAGATTTTACTGGACAGATAGGAGTACTCCTATGAAGTTTCTTATTAAAAAAAAATCTAATTATGATATTTCCTATAAAGCAGTGTTATGCAACACTTCCTGGAGATTTTGCCATGGACAGAAGAGTGATTCTCAATTTGCTGAACTATGTGGACAAATATATGCAGGCAATGAATTTTCAGAGGTAACATAGTATATCTCAAACATATCTCAGCACAAACTGGCAATGTGAAAACATTTATCACTTAATTTTTTCTAAAAAATCTAAAAAACACTATGCACTCCCAGTGATTTGCCTGTGCAGGCATCCTTTGTTTTCTTGCTTTATGCTTTTAGGTCTTGTGGTTCTGTTTGAGGATGATTGACATAACAAATAATGCACAATGAGGTATATATAATCTTTTACATTACAACTATTCCACATGTCAGTTCTCAGCACTTCCAGTTCAAACAGTACACTTATCTGTTGGTCTTCATGGATTTGTGTGTCATAATGGATTTTGTTTTGACAAAACAGTTAATAATACAGTTAATAATTGAAATGTCTTGAACTTAAGTATTCTATCAGCCATAGTGGAACTTTACCAGCATGCACCAAAAGCATAACAAACATAAATAGTGCTCATTTGTGGATATTTTTATTGTTATTATATTTTGGATTTGCAAAGAAATAGAAGAAAGAGTGTAGGACAAAAAAGACATTACATTCATAGGCCCAGGAAAGTAACAAAAGATATCAGGAGCAAGCACTGTATCAACATTTATCAATAAGATCTAAGCTGGAGGCTTATTTCTTGAGCTTGATATACAATGAATCACTTTCTTGAAAATAGTTACTTACATGGCCTCAAATCTTGTTATAATACATGTCACATCTTGCTGGTAACATAACAGCTAAACCCATAGAATAATACAAAGCCTTCTGAAGTCATAATGTTTGGCTGTACAGTGAAGCAAAAATACCACAGGAGAAAGGTATGAAGGGAAGACTTAATGCAGGCTGGCAAGCACATTCCTCAGCCCTTGAAGGATTCTAGTATTAGCCTTTCAGAATCTTTCCAAGGGCCTTGCCTGTATTATGTACAAAAAAATTCCGCTAAACCCAAATAATCTCTGTAGACTATTACTAATTTAGTCATAAAAAAAGAGATAATTTTCGTCACAAAAAAAGAGATTAATTCTTCCTATGTTATCTTTACTATGTTTCAGGTAATTATGACAGTTTTGGTTATGTTAATTGCTTTGGGAGTTAACTATTTAATCATAGAATCATAGAATGGTTTGGTTTGGAAGTGACATAGAAAGGGATGCTTTTCACTACACCAGGTTGCTCAGAGCTCCATCCAGCCTGGCCTTGAACACTTGGGGATCAGGCATCCACAGCTTCTCTGGGACATCATGTTCCTGTTCCTCACCACCCTCACAGTAAAAAATTCCTTCCTAACAACCAATCTAAACCTACCATCTTTCAGCTTAAAGACATTAACACTTGTTTTAGAAATACATGTCCTTTCGAAGAGTTCCTCTCTTTCTTGTAGGCCCCATTCAGGAACTGAAAGGATGCTATAATGTCTCCCCAGAGCATTCTCTTCTCTAGGGTAAAATATCCTGACTCTCTCAGCTTTTCCTCATAGGAAAGGTCCTCCAGCACTCTGATCATCCCCATGGTCCTCCTCTGAGCTCCCTCCAGCAGGTTCCTGCACTTATGTTGAGGGCTGCAGTCCTGGATACAGCACTCCACCTGGGGCTCCATTAGGGCAGAAGGGCAGAATCACCTCCCCCACCTGTTGGTCACACTTCTTTGTGTGATGCAGTTCAGGATTCAATTAGCCTTCTGAGATGCAGCCACACTTTGATTGCTCATGTCCAAGGCAAGGTAATATTAATTACATTATGCTTAGTAAGTTTCTATTTCATGGGTACAACAGATCAATGCATTCTCTACAATTTACACACATTATCTCTGTCCTCTCTTCCAAATACACTAATTCTTTTCCTAAAATTCTGATCAGTATAGATTTTTCTGTAATGCTTCTCTTTAAAGACTTTTCTAATGATCCTAATAAGTTCAGAAAAACATGGATTTTCCTCTGCAAAATCCAGCTTATATATATATATATATATATATGTATGTTTCTCATGGTTTTATGCTTTAATTGCAGTTGCTCTCAAAAGTAGCAGTGACTCCAGTACTTGGATTTCAGTGTTATGATTTTACTAAGGCTCTGAGTGCCAATTTTCAATTATTGAAATATTTTTAAAAATTAACAGGTAATTTTCATAATTATTCTATAAACTTCAGCAGGTAATTAATTTTACTGTCATAATCTATTTGTGATAATCTTGTGATATCATCTTACACTTCTAAGAATCAAAAGCACTAGACCAGTCCCCAGCTTGCTTACAATAAGTCAGACTCCAGCCAAATTCACAGAATTCGATTCCCAAAGGGAATCAGACCTGGTTCACAGACTTGGAATTCATAGTGCCGCAGTTCCCTGGTGCTCTTCTGCACAATTTGTGTAAAACTTTTTGTTAATACATAGTTTTTAAACCAGTCATGATGCTAGTTACAGTTTGATGGATTAGGCTTTGAGGACACATTCATTAAATGACTGCTAAGCACTAATTAAAGTCTAACTAAGGTTTTTTCCCATAACACTAGGGATTTTATGATTTTTTCCACCTCTCTCATATATGAATAATTTTTAAAGCAAATAGGTTTATACCACTGGTGTTTGAAGACTAGCTTACTGAATACTAATTGCTAATTCTGTTACATAGATAAAATATTTCTTAAAAACTCCAGCAGCAGAGAATATTTCTGAACATCTGGCTTCCTCTCAAGTGGCAAATAATTTACTACTAAGACCCTGCGCTTCCCCCAGTAGAAGAAACTACAAGTCAAATATCTTCTCAAATGCTGAGTATTTCAAAGATATTTGTAACAAATTGTTTTCAGAAAGAATATTTACTTTCACCAGCTTAAGGGAAAATTACAGATGTTCAATTCTGCCTTTTCTGAATCTATATAAATGAAAGCCTTGCTAGGAAAGGAAAAATTATATTTTACTTTGTATCTACTTGGCTATAAATATTTGGCTATAAAAGTAGCATGATGACAAAATATACTTTAAAGGATAAAGAATTAATGGAAAATTTCCTCCCTTCATAACATACACAAGTATAAGCATAAAAAGAAATGATAATTATTTTTTGTAATGGCATAAAATAAATCAAATTAAATTCTCCCTGTTTCAGATGTTTATAATTGGGGCAAAAGACACTCTCTGGCAAGAAACAGATTTTCATTGTAAATATAAAAAGAGAGTTTTTCATAGATCTCAGAATGAAGAAAGACATTATATTCTGACAAATTACATAAGTGGCTATATAGATTTTTAACCCTGTACAGAGGCATTCTGCAGACAAGAATTTCAGTTGAACGTACAAGGTCAGAAGCATTTCACTATCTTTGGATTGATGAAGATATAGCTTAAATGATTTGTCTAAGTTCACACAGTAACAAATCAATGAATTAGCATAGAACTCCTGAACATTTCATCATTTAAATATTTTTTCTAAATATGTAACTTTTGCCTAACTGTATATTGTTGATGTAACTTCTGAAATCAAATTCCTTTTGGTGCAAATCAAACATACATTGTTTTCTTTTTTTCCTTCAACATCTTAGAAATACATGCAATGCCTTGGACAGTGTCCACACAAAAATGAAAGCCTTGCTCTCTTACAGAAAAGTTTCATGTACATGAAATACAAAACTTTTAAGAAGAATGTTTTAAATGTATTATTTTAAACCTTTTGAAATGGTTCCTTGTGCAGTATAGGAAGATGTTCACTGTTGCTAAGATTGATTCTTACTCCTCTCATATGATGATGATTCACCAAAATTTGATGGATTATAGGGGAGTTAAGGGATTTAATGTAAGATTCTTTGTGGGGTGGTCCTTTATTTCCAGGTTTTTCTTCAGTCAATTCAATGGCTTCCTAAATTCCATCTAAACCTGTAGAAGCTTCTCTGGTGGCTAGGAGGAATGTTAGCCAAGCCTGGCCATCTGCTGCCCTCAGAAGACTGTGCCTGCAGAAGATTGTGCTTGTATGGAAACTCTCAGATCTTCTGAGACTTTCGTCTTTTTACCAGATTTCTGGCCAAGTGCATTTGACTGAACTTGAGACATCTGACTCCCTCCCTTTAACTGGCAGACCTTAGGACTCCTAGAAATTTCTTTGCTTGAAATAGATAAATTTCAAAGCAGGGAATGATGATTTTCCTCTCCTTTCAGGGATACCACATGACCCAGCATTTCCTTAACAGAAATGACCATTTATGACATATACAGCTAGGAACAATACCTAAATATATTTTGTTTACTAAGTGGATGATTTCTTATTTAGAAGTGAAATAATTAGGTTAATTCATCTTCTGAAAGACAGTGTGTAAAGTGTTGTCATTTCAAAGTTAAATTGAAATCTGCACAGTACAAAAGGTGGGAGACTGTGAAGCAATACTACACATGCTTCTTTTACTTCCAGATAAGAAATGCACTTTCTGTTTTGAGGTTTGCATGAACTACATGGTAGAGTTGGTATGGACAGCATCAATTTCATGTTTGTTCCTTTTCGATTTTGGTGAAGATATTTCTAGTATCATTACAAAAATCTGTTGGTTGAAGCAAAATGTTGTGGGTTTTTTGGTTGGTGTTTTTTTGTTTTAGTGTTCTTTTTTGATTGCACCTGTGTGGATGATTCCAACAAAGACATTCCAGTGCTCTGTGTTATCTAATAGTAACACAACTTTTGAGGGAACCTAACTGCTTGTGGAAGATGAGTGAGCCCTTGGACTTCCCCAGAATGATTCTGATCAGTATGGGTTACCAAAGGGCTCTGCAGATCTTAGGATAAGTCCAGTTTTCAGAGGTTAAAAACCTATTTCCTGTGGGATTTTTTCAGAAAATCTTATCCTAAGATTTCAGAAGTTACATCAACAATATACAGTTAGGCAAAAGTTACATATTGGTGGTACTGTAGAGACAGAAATGTCAAGAATATCTGGCTAGTACCAGCTAAGATGTGCAATCTAGTTCTAAATGCACTAATTTGGATGTAAGAAGTAGTACAGCTAAAATGGTTCCTAAAATAAACTTGTTCTTTCAAAAAACAAAAGAAGGCACTTTCCGAGTACAAGAGAGAAAGGTTGCCTGTCTCTGTGGCCATTAACTCATCATGAGACTACTCTGTTGTGATGATAGATTAACCCTTTAAATACAGGTTTTGCCTCTGATCTTTTCCTGATACATTTGTGCAATCTGATTATAGTTAATTGGGAGCCTTGTCCCTGGATTTTCTTCCCCTTTGATAGCAGTATGAAAACTTAACTTATTTGAGACAGAGAGATATTTTGTCCTAGGGCTGGTGAGCCTATGAGTTTACCTTAGTTTCACAGTCTTCCATTTGATATGAGATTAATAAAAACACCTTATGTGTAAGTCAATTAATATTAATTTTAGTTCACTCCAAATCAGCTCCATTTACTCAAGCCTCCTGTATTCCATGGCCTTCATTTCTTGAACTTTCATGGCTTACCAAAATAACCATAAATAAAATAACATCAATATTGTTGAATTTTATTGTCTGGTCAAGTAATGTAGGTAATCATGTTTAATATTTGACCCTATTATTATTATAAGTATTTCTTCCTATATTTTCATCTGAGTTTATAGAGATTTAGAAAATTACATTGTTTTCAGTCTTATTGAGGGTCAACATATGGTTTTACTATGGTTGCCTTTTAAATTCATGGCCCAATTCTAACTTAAAAACATAATGTTGATGTTGTTTTTTTTTTTTTTCTTCTGAAAATCAATATTTTATTTTATATTTATGATTCAATTATGATTTTATTATTTGATCTGGTGAATGATTGGTGATTTTTTATTTACTGATACACTTCATCAGTAACTCTAACTGTTTTATTGACCCAAGATCCTGGTTTTAGCATTCAGAAATTTTATTTCCTTTTTTTCCTGATCACTGCATCTTATTTCCATAAGAGTTTGAAATACCATATTACTACCAACTATATCACCAACCTCAGTACTAGATACACTGAAATGGCACATTTCTTCACCTTCATTACCTCTGGGACACATTTTTGAAGCATGGTCCTGCTTAATGTGGATTCAGACCCTTCTATGACTGTCTTCCACAGTATCAAATTTTACCCTTGATCCCTTCCACTGGCAATCTGATAATGAAGTTTGCTGTAACATGCAGAAATCTAGGTGGATTATCTTCCATCCTTTTGGTGTTTTTTCTTTTTTTCCATTTTCACTTTCAGCTTGGATTTCTTCATGTCATCAGGTATGTCTCCATATACCTGTTGAGATACAGGTCTCAAAGTGTTTCCAGTGACTCACTTAATATAATCCTGTAGCTGCTAGCAAATTTTGAGAAACACAGAGATCTTCAACAACTTTTCAGAAGGTAGCAGGCTTGGGTAATCATGTAGATTCTGCAAGTACGGTGTCTAATAACAATATTTTAGGTGGAATTTGGCTGCAGGCTTGATGTAGAAGACATTCTGTCTAGAATTTTTTTTTTTTCTAAAGATATACAAGTATAAGAAATACAACTGCTTTTTAGTACTTTGCAGTGTTTCTTTTTTGTTTTGATTTGTTTTAATTTGGTTTTGTTTTTTGTTGAATCAGTCCAAGTAGAACGAGAATTCTGCAAGCTGTTTTTAGCAGTTTACTTAGTTACTAGAATGGTTGGTATTTCTCAAATTTTCAAAGGTAACAGATGGATTTATAGGTGTATGATTCAATCCTGATCCTTTGGCAGGCCTGAGAACAGTAGATACTGTGAATTTTCATAAAAAATTTAAATTGAAACCTGATGTCCAATTACCTCCATGCTTTCTGCTAATGAAAATGTTTCCATTTGCAGAATCCCAAATTCTTGAAAATTAGAATCTTAAATCTGGTAATATTTCTAGCTTGATAAATAATCTGCCTATTTTTTTTCCCTTTGAAAGAATCATCATTCCATAGATTTGCATAATATTTCTTTACATTATCATTCTTTAGTTACATAATCATCACATATATAAGTTTCCTAAATAGGTCTGTAAAAAAAGAAATTGCCATGTCATATGGGGTTTGCAAAGTTCTTTGGGGTTTTTGGTGCCATTTGCCTATAAAGTAAATTCTTCCTATTCATTATCATGAAATCCTGGTCTAATTGTGTTGGATACCTTGAATTTCTATGAATTCCCTACTAATACACGAGTTCAACAGTGTTCATACAAGAATAAACACAGCATGCTTTACACAGTCCATTTTTGTTCATATAGAAGCCATGACATTGCTGAAGAAATGTCTTGATGATCAGAAAAATGCACCAAAATATTATTTTTCCCAAATTTTGCAATTTTATTACAGTTCTTTTCATCCTCTGTACTAAAACACTACACTTT
The DNA here is from genome assembly GCF_023055355.1 of Agelaius tricolor. Classification (NCBI taxonomy): domain Eukaryota; kingdom Metazoa; phylum Chordata; class Aves; order Passeriformes; family Icteridae; genus Agelaius; species Agelaius tricolor. Next base: position 19,207,252 of record NW_027269262.1, on the reverse strand, counting down.
TCTATGGGATATTCTGAGGTTATGCTTCTGTTGGTCACAGGTCTTCTAAGAAGTTTCTGGTTTGAACTAGATATTTAATTTCAAATTTACAACTTTAAATATCATCTGAAAGTAACCTGGTAGTTTAAAGTGGACATCCCAATTTCAAGTTGTTGGCATAGCTAATATCATAATTTTTCCTTACAAATGTGTAAATTCACTTCTTTTACCTGGTATAAAATGACAGTATTTGTCTTTCAATCCTGCATAATGGTCAAAACAGATATTAAAATACCTGAATATTTAGGTAATATATATGTAATTTCCTGATTTTTTTTTTTACTCAGTATTTTGGGAACTTTTTTATTCTATTTGGAAAAAGAAAACAACCAAAAACAAATGGGTATGATGGACAGGTACAGGGAAAATAAGTGTTACCCAAACAAAATGAATGACCAGATCAAAGTTTATTTCAATTACATCAATGAAGGAGCTGAGTATTTCCCATTTTGTAATGGGAAACACCTGTTCTGAAACATCTACAGCCTAGATATAATGAGTAGGTGTGTGAATTGACACATTCAGGTAGCCAGGACAACCACCAAGCCACAGCTGCAAAGAGCAGATTTATTTCATTACCTTGCCAGCAACACTGGGCATCAGAGACACGTGGGGTCACAGGCTCCATTAGGTTTAGTTCATCCTAAAGTCTGGGGCAGGGAAGTCCACTGCCTGCCCCAATACAACAAAAGGCATCTGCAGCTAAACACAAGGCTGTGCTTTTGTGATTCCTCTCTCCCAGCAGAAGGCTCACACATGTCTGAGAGAGTGTGTTGTCTCTACAGAAGAATTCTACCTCTCAAAATAGGCAGAGGATGAGCAACATTGGGCATAATAAATAGAATTTTCCCACACCAATATTATTAGCATTGCCAGCTGCAAGGTCACTATGAGCTAAAAGTATTCATCCCCCCTCCCTCCCCCCAAGAAATTTTCTGGTTTTAACCCTTTCCTTCCAACAGTAGAGAAACAGAGAAAACTGTAGGTTAACTTGGAAAAGTGGTGCAGAGCTGTGGAGGCATCATAGAGGGACAGATGTAATGAAGACTAATGGACTCAGAAAGTAAGAACCATCCCTTGGAACTGGCTGAGAGTCTGTAGATGCAGGCTTTGTTTTTTGAATCAGGGGACATAGCTGAAACACAAAGGGAAAGCTGCACCTATATTTTTCTGCCTTTCCTTCTGCAGAAATGCAAATCAGAGTTCTTCATGGAAGGGTTTAAGGGCACATTAACCTACACAGGGAAAATGCTTCCTCATAGCATACAATCTTCTAAACCTTGAGCTTTACTTAAGCTCTGTTGAGTATGAAGTTGGAGACCTAAACTGACAACAATGAAAAAATATAAGCAGGGATGATGGACTATCAAGCCTAAACAAAGTGAGTGCTCTCTGCTACCATTATAAACTGAAACAAATCTTTTGTAGGTCTTTGTGTCTTCCAGTATCTAGGGACTGCAGGGCATCCATAGGTCAAAGCAGCAGTCCACTGCTTTTCAAAGCACTTTATGTTGAAACCTGTTTTATCTGCACTACTAAGGGAAACTGAAGACAACTGACAGGGGTAGTGCTTCCACAGAGAGTACATGTCAACTATAAAATGCACCACTGGTTTAAAATGAAAGCCTATATTGTTCTATATCAATAAATTGATATGTTTATCGGGGCTCCATTCATCACAGATGGGGCAAAAATGATAAAGTGTCTGTCAAACTGTTACAACTCAGGGCTTGAACAAAAGCAAACACAAAAGGTAATGGCAGAAGAGGTGTGAAAATAGAAACTCAGAAAAGAAGCATTAAAGTGACTCAGACAATAGAAAAAAGATCCAGTTACTAAGACTGCTGGAAGGTTAACAAAATAGTGTATATCAATTAATGATTAAAGCATGTGAAATCAGAAGACTGTAAGAAAACAACAGGAGTAATTTCTCTGACCACTGATAACCCTACTTTGTTTTGATAATAGTATGTAAAAGAAAGTAAGTGCAAAGGGTACAGAGTTGATGTAGCCTGAGGGAGAAGATATATTCCTGTCTTTAAAATATTGATCAAACTCATAAATTCAACTGCTTTACATTCACTGTAAATCTGCTGGTTTTCATAGGTTTTAAGGAAGTTTTATTTAATTTTAACAGATAAAATTCTATATAAACATGAAAAACATCATTGTAATTTAGTCAAAGAGAAAAGCGAAAGTTAATTAAAAAGATTTCCAAAATATGTGTTTTGACAAAAAAGAGAAATAATTATCTTCTGTATAGAAAGAAAAAGAGCTTAAAATGTGGAACAATGTAGTACATAGAACACCTACTAAAAATCTGACTTTTGCAGGAATTTTGAAACAAGGAACATTACTTTGCTTCACGCACACAATTTAACCAACAGAACAATGACTGTGATGGCAAAAAAAGGCCTCACTTGTTCTCTGTTTCAGCAGAAAATGAGTTCCAAGGTTACAGATGAATGAAGTATAACCTATGACATTCTTAGAAATTTACTTTGACTACAAAGTAGTAATTAGCTGATACAGTCCACACATCAAAGAATGAAAACATGCATTTTACTTTAATAGAGCTTTATATGTTTTAAAAAAAAAATTAGCAAGAATGTAAGACTCATGTCTAAAAGCAATAAAACATTCTGTCATGTGTTCTCTCTATTACTCAGGCAAAATGAAAAGCCAAAAATTGTAAGCAATTCATTCATGCCTCTAGGGAAATAAAAGAAACTAAAGTGAATAGGGGTTTTAAATGAGTTTATGTCCTGCCTGACCTTTACAAAAAACTCTTAATAATATCAGCAGAGATGATTATCAAATAAATTAGATTTTTCCAAACACAGGTGCACAGTTTTGAGTTCCATGTAATTATAAATATAAGATTCATTGTTACTAGAGACTGGTAGTAGTGACGTTTAGTCTGAATTAAATCCTCTACCTTAGGCAAATGCGCACCTTATCAAGAGAGCATTCTTGCCTTGAACTGTTTACAGTCTAAGACCTACATCCCAGAAACACTCATGTGGGAGATTAGCTGCAAGTGTCTGTGTGGTGCCATTGCTCTTCTCATTTTGCACTTGGTGTCATTGCAATCAGACATATTTGCACTTACAAGATATGGGTTCACATAGGCAAGGAAGACAAAGAACAAGGAGAAAAATGTATTTTCTTCCTTATGTAAAGAAGTAGCTGAGAAACCACTCAAGGCATTAGATTATGGTTTGGCTGTAATCATATTGCCAGGAAATTCTTGGAAATCATAACTGGAAGCCAAATGAAATTAACGCATGTAACAGCCTGCATCTGTTTTGTGTATTCAGGTTTACTTTTTAAGCCTGAAGCAAAAAAAATAGCTGTGTCATGTCTGTTACAGAAAGGGGACCAAGCACCTGGATTCCAAGGTTCTCAGAAAACTTTTGGGTATGGTAATTCAAATATATCCTCTAGTAACTGAGGAAGGAATATGAGTCGCAGCCTCACCAAATGTCTCTCTATATTTTGTGCTCTGGTGTTTAGACCCTGGGAATTCAGAAACTGGATTTAGTTATGGAATTCTGCAAACAGTGAAGTATACATAGTACAATAATTCTGTTCTGCAATTTTTTGGGGTTGGTTTGTGGAGTTTTGTAGTTTTCTGGTGTTCGGTTGTTATTTTTTCTTTCTTTTTTTCTTTCTTTTTTTTCATCTTTACAAATGTTGCACAAAAAGAAGTACCAATTCAATAAACTCTGGAGTCGAGAGAAATGTAAGGGATCCAGTTCAACTAGTAGAAATCAAATGCTGAAAGCTTTGGAAAAAAATGGAATTTTTACCTAAGACAAACTTGCTTCTTAGATATGATTAAATACACCTTCTGTCTTATTGCAGACAAAGAGGAATGGGATAAAATGAAAAAAAAAGGCATCTTTATGTCTGTTTTAATTGCCTCTAGTAAAAGTAGAAGACAGATTCTGCTGCATATTGGAGAGAATTTGGCCTTGAAAATACCCTCTGAAAACATCCTTTAGAGAAGGAGCTGCTTCTGGTGAGCTCAGGTTTCTTGAAATTGCTTCATAGGAACTGTGGGTGCAATGATGTTAACACAGCTTTCAAGGAAATCAAATAGAAATCAAATCTCTAAGCAGAAGTGCACTGAGGTCCAGATTCCACTCCAGCTGCAATGCCCTTCTATTGACTTGCTCCAGACTTTTAGAAGTACTAAACGAGTAGAAGACTGCTGGAAAAATCCCCAAGTGGAAATTAGGCCATCTGAGTCTGCACCACAGACTGCAGATGACTGCGTCACAGCTGGTGATTAATTCACTGTCAAAACCCAGCAGCAAACAGACAAAAAGCAAGAGCTTGCTGACAAAGGAGAAAGTGAGTGGAAAGAGTACTAAAGATAAAATATTTTCTTTTGTTATATGTGTGTAAGGTACATCACTTGCTGTGGAAATATTATTGGAAACCTTATTTCAGGGCATTATGTCCGTAATGAGCTTTTATCTTTTCCATCATCACAGATTTATATTTGGCCCTTTTGTCTCCATCTCATCAAGTGCTCACTCAGTGAATAGAAGAAAGAAAGAGAAATATTTTTGCAGGTTTTTTTGGATGTTTGATATTTCTGTGGTGCACTCACTATAAGATCCAAGGAACTCCAGGGAAAGAAATTGTGACAAATTTAATGCTGAGGACTAAAACATGCAGTTGTGACTAATTCATATAATTTGCCTATAACCAAACCTGAATAGTATCTTTACCTTTTCAATTTTCCTTCCTTTTCCAGTATTCTTAAGCCTTTGAAAGAATGTGAGTCAATTTTGAAATATTCTAAAACAGAAGTATGAAATCATAGCTCACAGAATTAAAGGGTTTGGAAAATGCTTCCAGAGGTAATCTGTTATGATAAAAGCTGCACCAATACATAGAGGTTTTCTCAGTGTCAGCTGAGCTTTTTTTATCTTTTTCTTTTCCCCCAGTATACCACTATATATACTATATACCAATATTTCTGTCTGTCAGAGAGTTTATGGTTGCAGTATACAAGAAGAAATGCTAACTGGATATTAATATCAGGAAAACAGTGACAGACAGGCTAACCCAAATGGAACACAAACCTGTGCATCATCAATATACAAAGAATTATTACAATTCATATCTGTGTTTCTGAGGCTTGAACAGGGTCTCTGTCCTTTCTGAGATGAAATATGTGAGGGTAAGAATGGAATACAATAAAGTTTAAACAATTAAATTTGCTAATTTAAACTAGTAATTTTCTTGTAATTACAGGATAATTCTTTCCTCTTTCTGTTTTAGTGCTTTAAGAAATTATTTATAATGTACTGGGGAAAGAGGTGTGGGAAAACAATTTTGTTTTATTCACACCACTGACTTGTAGATTCTTAAAAATTGTTATTGCTATGGAATATTAGTGTTAGTTGCCTAATTCTTCAGGTGAATTGAAAGCTTCAACATGAGGACATGTTTGAATGCAGCAATACCATGGCTTTTGCTGACTGATATGCACATGGAAAAAGAACTGTTTCAAAAGTAAAATATTCTTAGAGAACATCTGCCTTTTGAATGGAAGGTAGCAAGGCTTGTCACCACTAAAATACTGGACATCTTGTTATCCATGTATTTCAGTTCCAGCATCAAGGAGGATATAACAGAGAAGCTCTCACCTTTGCTACAGAGGAGTAGCAGGTGATATATATGAAGGTATTAGGAAGGAACTGAATGAATAAGCTGAATAAACTATCTTCAAGCTGTTCCCTTAAATGTAAATTATGACATTTACATTTACAAAAACTTTCAAGTTTCTTGTGATCCTCGTGAGCTATCATAACAGCTGGTAAATAATAAGATACTGAACAAGTTTTATGTCCCTTACTTCTCGCAGTAAGCAGTATTTCCCAATCTGCCACAATCTGCCATAGTCCATGGGCAACCTTGTTGAAAAGGTATCATACTGGGTGCAATACAGTATTTTGGTCCTCATTTGCCGTTTATTTCCTTCTTGTTACTCTTCTTTGGCTCTTGAAGCTAGCTTGTTGAGCTAGCTTGTTGTTTATAGTCTTGGAGACAGGGAACACATTGTTCTGGAAGTTTCTCTCTTCTTTTTCTCTACTGTTTCAGCTAGATTTGTTGAGATTGGTATTTCTGTTCAGCAAGGTCTGCCGGAGGGCTAATATGAAGTAGTGGTGCAGTGCTAAATTGAAGCCTACAGCCAAACAGCAGTGACAAAAAAAACCCCAGAAAATAACTGTCTCTACATTCTTAAAAAATAAAAATAATTAAAAAAACAAACCAAAATAAAACCAAACCAAACAAACAAAAAAAAAAAGTGGAAAAATAAATATATTTGACAAGAAATTAAGGTTTGTTCTCAGCTTCCATAAAAATTTGTCCTTGTTCCCTGCTTGATGTCACTTCTTTACACTGATCTCTGAAAAAAAACTGCAAGGGACTGCCTACTGATTATTTATCCGTACATTGGTATATTCTCTATATGCAAACTGTATATAGATAGAAACAGGCTGTTACACAAATATTTATCAATAGTTTACAAACATACTTTGAGGAACACTTGAATGGTTGCACGCAATCCTCTAGTGGTAAAATATTTGTTTTAAAAGACTTTTCATCTGTAGAAACAAGATTAACTGTTCACCAACCTACAGTAATAATTTACATCTCTCAAACACCACAAATTGTTATGGGATCTAATTAAGCCACCATTACCCTACAGAAATCTTCTAAGGAGTGTCATGGTTTGATCTGGTTGGACATCATGTGCCCACCAAAGCCACTCTAAAGTATACTCTAAATTCCACAGGGAAGAGAAAATACAATTAAAAGCTCAGTGGTTGAGATAAGGACAAGGAGAGATCACTCAGCAATTACTGTCATGGGCAAAACAAACTCAAGGAAATTAATTTAGTTTATTATCAAGCAAATCAAAGCAGAACAATAAGGAGTAAAATCAAATCTTAAAACGCTTTCCTCCCACCCTTCCCTTCTTCCTGGGTTCAGCTTCATGTCTGACTTCTCCACCATTATCCCCCAAGTGGCACATGTGCATGGGAAATCGAGGTTGTGGTCAGTTCATTACATGCTCTCTAATGCACTCCCCCTTCTGCATACTCTCCCCATGCTCCAGCATGAGGTCCCTCTTGTGGGACACGTTTCTACCTGAGTTTCCCTAATGGGGATCCTTCCCACTGGCTGCAGTTCTTCACAAACTGATCCAGTGTGGGTTCCCACAGGGTCACAACTCCTGACAGCAAACTTGCTCCAGTTTGAGATTCTATCTCTCCACCAGGCCACAGGTCCTGTCAGGAATCTGCTCCATCATGGACTTCCCATGGCTTCCTTCATTCATCCACCTGCTCCAACATGGGTTCCTCCAGGGGCTGCAGCTGGATACCTGCTCCACCATTAACCTGCATGGGACAGCCCTCCTCACCATGATCTTTACCACATGCTCTCTTTTGTGTTTGGCAGTTTTGTAACTTTTTTTGTAGTTGCAGCAGCTTCATAATTAAGTCAAGCAAAAAATGCTTCCTTAAATACCCATGTTTTCTGAGAAGCTGAAACTACTTTACAGATGTAAAAGGAAAGAAAGACAAAAGGCTAGCATTGACCTTTGTTTAAAAAAAAAAAAAGATTACTAGTCTTGTACCCATCTATTCAACTTACTGTGAATTCAGTTGTAAAAAGAATTTAGAAGTGTTCATACTTATTCCATATGGTCAGAACAGAAAAGTCCCACTAACGTGTTTTGAAACACTAACAAAAATCAAACTAGGTATTTTCCACCATATTGAAGAAAGACAGGAAAGATTCCTTGGAAATTTTCAATTAAGAAAAGAAATATTTAATCATGATGAAAATGTCTGTAGTAGAAGAAGCAGACTTTTTTTTTTGGTACATCCCTGCAAATTACACTCCAGTCTATTTCAATATTTCATATTTGGAATTCTTAATAAGCCAAGGTAGCTTACCATGCTTTGCTTTCCAGTAGAGGAGACATTCTAATTACTTTACAATTATTGAATTAGTTCCAAAGACTGTGTATCCCATAGATCCTCTTCTTTCATTTCCTTTTAGATTTTTAATTCATGCTAGAATTTCAGCTTTTATAATGACAATTTGGAAATTACTTCCATACACATAGAAGTTTTGAAATATTTATGCCCAGAATTGTTTCCATGTTATTTCCATGTTATGCTTAGCTTAGAAGAATAGACTTGCCCTTTCATTCAAAAAAATATTTTTATTGACTAACAATCAATATTAGCTTATATGAGATAGTTAAAGCACTTTTTCTCAATTTTTCAGACAAAATTTCTTCTGAAGATGGTGACTTTTGAGCAAGGGTAGGCACACTCATTTGCTCCAATTTGCTCACAAACAAAAAAAAAGGGTGTAAAACATTACTAAATGTGTTAGGACTTTTGGCTTACTGTAGAAGAACTCTAATGATATTTTATTATGAGGGGCTTTTTATCTACATTTATATGAAGCTATCTAGAATTGCTAAACTGTGGCAACAGGTGGTAAAATTCTATTATTACTGAGCTGTCCATTAGGTTTACCCATCAAACACAAATAAAGTTAAGAAAGATGTGTTAAAGTACTTTTTCTCAGGAAAAAAAAACAAACATGGGGGCATGGAAGTTAAAAGCTTTTAGAATCCTGTGGAATAGGTATGTCCAGGTGAGGCCTCAAGCAGGTTGATGCTGACTTAAATCAGTAGGAGACATTTTGGCTGGTGTGGCTGGGGCAGGGCCAAAGCCACTTTTTGTTGCAGCATTCAAAAACGAAGTTTAAGTATTGTCTATTGATATTTTGTGTCTTACAGACACAAATCTGGTGATTTAGTCTTACAGCTAGGACAAATAAGAGTTCCTTGTGCTTGGTCTAAGCAAACTTTCAGAAACTGCAGCGGGATACTATGCCTCATACAGTCTTAAAAACACTAAAGTAGAATCACTTTAATATATTTCCATGCATATCTCCTATAAGGTACAACATTGCATACACCAGGTGTACACATCAGTCGTATTTAAGCATAGTTCAAATTCAAAGAAAGTGCTTTTGGAATTTTACCTGTTTCACCTAATTCAATATATAGAATGACCAGAAAAAGAGAATAGCAAACTTAAGAGGTCATTATAGAGCAGAGAAGCTTTAAGAAACGTGGTGGTCACTGCAGCCAGTGATTTAGTCCTTTCAAAGACCTGCAACCTTCCATCTGAGTAGCTGAATGCATTATTTTTTTCTTGAGACTAGACTACAAGAAGGCACAAATTGTGATTTTTGTAGAAGCAGATCCAGGTTTTCTAATTTGTAGGCCTGCAGGCATCTGCCACTTTTGAGAGCCCCATAAAGAATTCAAACAACATCACCTCAGGGCTGTTTCATCTTGAGTAATTTGTGTGAATCGGAACTACTTGACTGCTCTTGCTGACTCCAACTGTGCTTTTCCTGTTTGCATTCAAGCTGTATAATACCTGAAGTAGAAGCTAAACACCTGTGTGATTCCATGTTAAATATAAACTGTATGGGAAACCCCTCAAAGCACCTAGTCTTACAAAACCAGTAAGAAGATGAATACTACTGAAAATTAATTAGATTAACACTACTGAAAATGAGATTAACATGGAGAATTAGTGGAAGAAGGCAAACTACTTTCACCATATATAACATGGCTGGTAGAATTTTAAAATTCTAGGAGATTCTTCAGTTCAATTAAGGCACTGAAAATATTGAAAGTGAATTGCTTGTGGGTATTATGTTCAATACATTTGCAAAAGTACTTTCATAATTTCTACCAAGCTAAAGATCTTTTTAGTATGTAAGTTTCCCAGCCTTGCAGCAAGGGAAAGAATTGCAAATCAAAATAAGAGGTTCAGAATCATAATATAATCCAAGGTGGCCCAAACTGCCCTTCAGACATAACAGCCAAGTTAACAGCCAAGTGCTAAGCATTCCTTAGAGCTACGGCTCAACTTTATGAAATAAACAGTCATAAAAATAATTTCATTCTTTTTGACTGTCTTGTGCTAAAAGTCCCTGTAAGTCAAAATGTATATTTGCCTAAAAATGTAAATAATAATAATCTGATTTTGTTATTAAGGATTGTTTTTTTTTCTTTTGTTTTTGTTTCAAACTTTCATTTTAAATATAATTACTCCCTCTTATAGTTTAATTGGACTTTTATTATCCCTACATATTCCCAAATGAGAGTTTCTCATTTGTTGCCATTGAATTGGTGCTGTAGCTCTTAGAGCATTGCTGACTTGAGATGTTAAGCTTTACATGAAACAAACAATACACTTTATTTCCAAAAGTGTGATCATTGTTAAATTGATAAAATAGAATATATGGTGCTGAAAACATTTCTGAGTAATACAATTCCTGGTTCATATTCATGGCATAAAAATAAAATACCTGTGTGATGACCTGATGGAACATAATAGATTGTAATAATAAGGATGGATAACTTCATGCTTTTTCAAAATAAACTAAATACATGTTAGTGCTATGTAGTTGGAATTCTAAACCAGTTTTCTCTTTGGAAGGAATGCAACAATGCTCTGAAAATACTACGAAACACATAATAGTGCACTTGAATAGTGTATGTGGGAAATGGTGCTCAAGTACTAGTCAGTGAATATGCTGAGATGAATGCTTTTTTATAAACTACCTGTGAATGACACTTTCATGTATGATACTTTTTTATAAGCTGCCTTTGAATGATACATGATTATGATACTTTAATCTGGGTCCATATATTGTATAATTCCAGAGTAAATATAAATGTCTTATAAAGAATTGATCATTGAAAATAAGCCTCACACTTGTATTCGTAATTTGGCCTTTTAACTGCCTTAGTTGTTTTAAGCATCACATGACATCTTTTCTTCCTGTCTCAGAACCTAATTCATATGTCTGATATCCCATCGAAGTCCGTATTGTTTACGTTATGTTTATCTAAAAGCAGTTGTTGCATCTCCTTGATCTACAGAGTGATTTAAGCAGATACTGGAAGATTAATAACAAGTGTGAGATTAAATTAAATTATCCAGTAGGGTCAACACAAGACTTGTACCTATTGGAATGAGTCCAGAGGAGGCCCACCAAGTTGATCCTAGGGGTGCAAGCACCCCTCCTCTAAAGACAGGCTGAAAACATTGGGGTTGTTCAGGAAAAGAGGCTTCAAAGACTTCAGAGTGACTTTATAGCAGCCCCCCAAGAAATGTGTAGAGGGAATTTTTCACAAGGGCATGTAGTCATAGAACAGGAGGCAATGACTTTAAGATGAAGGAAGATAGTTTGAGATTAGATATTATTAATTATTTTTTTACTGTAAGGGTGATGATGCACTGAAACAGATTACCAGGGAAGTTGTGGACTCCTCATCCCTGGAGGCATTCAAGACCAGGCTGGATGGGGTTCTCAGTAATGTGGTCTAATGGAAGGCTTTCTGTTTGTGGCAGGGGATTTGGAACTAGATGATTTTTGGTTGCTAGATTTTGGAACTAGATGATTTTTGTCCTGCCTTGGTCTCTTCCAATGCAGGACATTCTATGATTCTATGATATATAATTAAGGTTCACATTTAGTCTGTTAGAACTATATATATATCTGTTAGAACAGATAAATATTAAAGGCCTCTCCAGATTTTTTTTATAAGAATTAAAAGACTTAAATAAGAATCTTAAAATTTACAGCATGCTGAGGAGGGTACAGCATGGGGAAGAGGCATTCCTAATAGTGTTCTGAAACACTATTAAAATTTCTTGTTTAATTTTAAATTATGTGTCAATATCTATCATCTGAAAAAACCTGGTTTTATTGCTTCCATTCAGTTTGAATTTATAATACAGAAAGACTGACATTCAAAAAGAATACAAATTGTCTTAATACACACTAATTATGGCTTAACCAGGTTTAAATGCATTCAGCTCTATTTTGATCACACAGTGCTTTATTATCTCATGTGAATACTGTTCTTGTGTAGAAACCATTTCACCATGGCATCACTGCTTTCTCTTAATGTAGAAATCAGTCTGCTTCCTACTCACCTGGGAATTATTACCAGCAATCTGGTAGCTGCTTCAGGAAAATAAGCATTCTCCTTATGAATTGCTGTGCTGTAAACAAGTGAAGAAATTTCCTACTTTGCCTCTTTTAAACATATTTTCAACTTTCTCTGAATCTTTTCCATTTTCTCAATTCTCATTTTTGTTAAAGGACCTCACATAATTGTCAGTAACCTTCCTATGCTTAAACAGCCAATGTTTGTCATATTTTTATGTTTCCTCCTGAAGAAGGTCCTCTATCACAGAATCATTTAATGTTTTGGTTTGAAAGAGACTATAAAGATTGTTTAGTTTCAACATCCCTGCTATGGGCAGGGACTCCTCCCATTAGACCTGTTTGCTCAAAGCTCCATCTAACCTGTCCTTTAATGCTTCCATGGATGGGGCATCCACAGCTTTTCTAGGCAACTTCTGCTTCACCATCCAAGTGAAGAATTTCTTCCTGATATCCCATGTGTCATGGTTTGACACTGGACAATGCCAGTGCCCCCATGAGAATACTCTCTCCCTGGTTTCTGCTGTGAGATGTGACCAGGAATAAGCAAGTAGGCTCCCACTTTGGAAAGAAAAAAAAAAAAAATTAGTAACTAAACTACAAGGGAAAGGAAAAAAAAAAAAAAGAAACACACAAGGAAAATGAAAATCTCCTCCTCCTCCCCACCAAATTCCCAATACAATGCATCCCCCAAATCATCGACTCTCGGTCCGGCACCACCCTTCAGAATACTCAATCCTCAGTTCATCAAGAGGAGAAGGAGTCCTTCTTGTGCCAATGGTGACCTCCTCTTCCTTTCATGTCCAGCGCTCTCACCACTGAAAATGGACCAGAGCTGCTTCTAGGGTTGACTTTTAAGGATTCTTTGTCCCACTCCAAAAAGGCACAGTCTCTCCTTTGGGACATCTGTCCCCCCCATATTTTTCACCCCCTGGGGCCGAGGGGTACCCACACTGAACCCTCTTGGTCCTGAGGCATTGCCTCCCCCTAGAATGCAGTCCCTGTATCACAAGGAAACATGGCTCTGTCCATGACTACACAAAGAGTCCAGCATAAGCTACTCCATCATCTCTTCCACCTGAGTTCTTCTCTATTTCTCTCGTGGCCCATTTCCTCTTATCTCATCTATATCGCTCTTCTCATTCAGCTCCAGGAGGATTGGCATTCGCAAGGTTTCCATCATCCAAGAAAAGGGTTAAAAATCTGAAGCTCTGTCTGTCCAGAACTCCCACGGCTGCCCAGCCTGGCACCTTCTCGCACCCCCCCTTCCCCTTCTCGGCCGGCCAAGCACAGGCACAGGCTCTCTCTCTGTCTCTCCTGGGTGGGGGGTGGCTGCCCGATGCCTCTCAGTGCTCCTCCTCCACCCTTCCATCCTGCAGGGGCCTTCCTCTCCCTTCTGTCCAGGGCCCGGCCTACCTCACTCGGCCCCATGGCTGCCCCTGGGCCTACCTCACTCGGCCCCATGGCTGCCCCTGGGCCTACCTCACCCGGCCCCATGGCTGCCCCTGCCCCGCCCAGCCCGCAGCCGGGCAGGGGAGCTCTGAGCCTTTCCCTGACCAGAACCCAAGAGAGGCTCCCAGGGGAGAGCCCTGCTTTAACCCCGTGTGCTCAGAGGCGGAGCCAATGTCTCAATGGCCACATTAGGTGCCAATGTTAAAATCTGAACATCCATTGGCCTAACTCCAGCATCCCAGAAAACATATTTCCTGTCAAACCACCACACCATGTGAATCTACCCTCTTTTGAATCTACCCTTTGTCCTATTGCTATAGGACACCTTTGCGAAGTTTCCATCTTGTTTTGTAATGTCTCTTCAGTTACTGGAAGGGTGATATGAGGTTTCCCCAGAACCTTCTATTCTCCAGGCTGAATAACTTCAATTCTCTCTGCCTCTCCTCAAAGGAGAGGTGGTCCAGCCTGTTGGTCATCTTTGCCACACTCTTCTGGACTCAGTCAAACAGATCTATGTCCCTCCCCTGTTGGGGACCCCAGAGCTGGATGCAGCACTCCAGGTAGGGTCTCACAACTGCAGAGTAGAGGGGCCATTCCTCCCCCTTGCCCTGCTGGGCACTCTGCTCTTGATGCAGCCCAGGATGCAGTTGGCTCTCTGGGCTGCAGGTGCACATTGCTATGTCATGTTGAGCTTCTCATCCATGAACATTCCAAAGTCCTTCTCCTCAGGGCTGCTCCCCATCCACTTTCTGCCCAGGAAGGATCTGTGCTTGGGGTTGTCCTGACCCAGGATCATGGCCTTACACTTGACCTCATTGAGCTTTGTGAGATTTTCACAGGTTAGCCTCTCAAACCTGTTAAGGTCCCTCTGGATTTTGCATCCCTTCATTCCACTGTGTGGACTGCACCACACAGCTTGGTGTCATCAGCAAATTTGCTGAGAATGAACTCGATCCCACTGTATATGTCACTGACAAAGATGTTAAATGGTGCTGATCCTAATATCAATGCCCAAGGAATGTCACTTATTGTTGGTCTCTACTTGGATATCAAGCCATTGACTGCAAATCTTTGAGGCAACCAATTTCTTATCTACCGTGTGTCCCATCTATCAAATCCATGTGTCTTCACTTTAGGGACAAGGATGGCAAGCAGGACAGCATCAAATGCTTTGCTTGAGACCAGATAAATTAGGTCAATTTCTCTTTTCTCATCCACCAGTGTTCCAGTCCCATTGTAGAAAGCCACCAAATTTATCAGGTGTGACTTTTCCTTGCTGAAGCCACACTGACTGTCCCCAGTCACTTCCTTGTTTTCCATGTGCCTTCATTTTCTGTTGTAATATGTACAAAGCAGTGACAAATCTTCCAAAATGCCCATTAACAAACTCTCTATCTTGAGCTTTTTTGAACTGGGGGCACTGCAGAACTCGGCAGAACTTGTTGATACAGTAGAACTGCAGAGACTTTGGAAATTTAGAGTTCTGTCACTGGAAACCCATTTCCTTTGGTATTTTCAATTAATAGTGAGTGAACTAATTAAGTTTTTGGACATTCTATGCTTGCTACAAATCTACTCTGATTTAGTACCACTGACATGAAAGCTAATTCTCAACTTCATATCACAGAGGAAGAGTTATGTTTGCAACATATTTAATGGGGAAACAGTGGCAGTATACTTTATCACAGCAGTATTACAGATATTTTTTCCCCTTTGGGTCTGACAGAATGTTGTCCTTAATCATGGACTTATCAAAGTGAATAAGGAAGGATTTCTCATATATTTCAACAAAATTGCATTTGGGTTCTTTTTTTGTCCTTCCTGTGCTGCTTTTTGTAGGAGAGATTTCATCCCAACTATATCAACAGTGAGAATTTTTTAGAAGTCTTGATGGGCTGAGAGTGTGAATTTTGCAGTCAATGCAATTTATGATATCCCATTTTGACATATTTTTTCAATAAAAATGAATTTTATTTAAGGCAATTTATTTTAACCATCTGGGGAGAGGGATTAGAATTTCTCTTTCCAGGTTTTGATACAACATGCTAAACATTTTTGCTTTTATTTTCTTTCTTGTGTGTTGATTAGGTAATGGTATTATTCACTGAAAAACATTCCTGTGTAAATTATGATACTTTTCATGCTCTTCCAGTGATGAAATAACCATAATTTTATTCCAATATCAGATATTTTCATGTACTTTATGAGTACTTTCCTAATTTACTTGACTAAAATCTTTTACTATATACTTTTTACAGTCTCTAGTTTGCTGAATTAACTGAGTCGCTTTCATTGCATGGCTTCTCTGTGTCATCAGCACATCATGATTATAGAAGTGTGGATGTCTGTTGACTCTCTTGTTTTCTCAATACAACTGTATGAATGATTATCAGCCTGGAAAGACAACAGAGACATTTCAACACAATAGAGACAAATGGGAAAATAATACAGTTGGTATTATAAAACAGTAAACTGGAGTAATTTTAGATAGCACTATTAATGTAAGTGAAAAGAAGTAGGATATGTGACTGAAGAAACACTGTATTAGTAATTCATAAAGTTTATTCACCAAAGTACACATCAGTATATTAACATAACTAGGGAAAAAAATAGAGGGTTGATATACAAATATATGTGCTACCCAGCCTTCATTTTCTGCTGTAATATGTACAGAGCAATCAGTGATTAACCTTTCAAAATGCCCACTAAGGAACCAACAACATATCAATAGTTAAGAAGAAGCTGGATGAAACCCACAGTAATATGGGATGAAGAATTAAATTTCAGTCAGAGTAATATTCAGAGCAGGTTCTTGGGAATATATTGCCTAACTACTGCAAAACATGCATAGAGTTTCTATTTCTTCTGCTGGTACACCTCAGCAGAGCAGGCTTCCCTAGATCTATTGAGGTTCTGCTGGAATGTCATTAAATCGCAGCAATTTCCAAACCTGGCAACACCGCTTTAGCTTTCATACCCTATTTGTTACTGGGTTACTCTTCTATTCTACTGTTCTTAGCTTTAAAGATCAATTTTTTTGTCAAATACAGTATAATTTATATAGTTGTTTAAGAGTGCTTCTTTACTTTTTATTTCAAAGCTTTTTTCCTTAAGCTTCTTCGAATCTATAAATATTTTGTTAGCCTTGCTCATCTCTGAATATAGGCTACATTTTCCTTCAGCTTCTTCAAATCTATAAATGCTTTGTTAGCCTTGTTCATGTCTGAATATAGGCTACATTTTTAGTCATTCCATGCCTTCTATTTACCTTCAAATGTACTGAAGCTGTATTCAGTATAAATGAAAATATTTGTATTCCTGATAAATATCAGGTTTATGAATTTATGCCATGGAATGGAGAATTGACAAATTTGAATTTATCTCTGAATGGCCAAGATGCTGTTTTGGAGTTTTCACAAATGGGAATAAGTGGTCTTAAAGGAAATGGTCAATAAGTGATGAAGAAGAAAAACAAAAAAACAAGCAAAAAACCAAAAAAAGAAATACCAACACCAACAAAAAAGAGCTACTGGCATGTATAGGATTTTTCCTTCTCTTTTGAAGTGCCTGTTTCTCTGAAAAAAATTAGGAAGTGTGCTGAAAGTAAATCACAGTAACTCTTCTTGAAGTATTTTCATATTAAATCTGAAGATTTTTGTAACATTACCACCACTCCTTCAAAGATGCACTATATTTTCTTTGAAGGTTTAGCTTTTGGACTCCTTTAAGTATGTGTAAGTTTTATCTTTTCTGAGGAAAAATACAATCTAAATATCTTTTTGCTAGCAGACAGAGTCATGACCCGAAGCCTTTGATGCAATGGCAACCTTGTGTTCCAGACTTTCTCTAATAGAAAAAGTTTCTACTAAAAGAACAAACAGTCAGACAGAAAAACTTTGACTGCACATTAAATAAGTTTGAATTAATGGATTTTTAAAAACCTATGGATCAAATCTTCATCCAGAGGTGAAATGTGGTGCCCGAAAGTGAAAAGCAATAAGCAGGATTAATGCTTTGATTTGTCAAAGTATTTCTGACAGCAACCCAAAACCAGCTATTCTACCAACCCTCTTTTTTTTATGGTCCTATCGTACCGAATGAAAACCTCAGTTACTTTCCTGGGGCTGTTCCCAGGGTTAGTATGGAGCAAGGGTAATTAACTCAGTTTGTAGCATGCAATTTCATTAGTCAGACAGAAGATGAATGGAGTCTGAAGAATGTTGTATTTATTCACATAACAAATGTGTTGAAGTAATGAATGCACTACATAGAGATTTTCTTCTGAAACCTAGTTTAGTCTGCCTCTGTTTATTTGTAGACATTTAATTAGCTTGTGGATTTAGTTTCTTTTTGATGTGTTTAGTGACAGTCTGTGTATCCTCTCCCTCTTTAGAGATCAGTAGGTTATTGCTTCTTGTTTAACAAGCAGGCTTTTGTGAATCCTAGGAAGACTCTGAAGGATCATCCTATAGCATGAATAAATAATAAAAGCTTTAAATATGTTGTGTATTAAGAAAGCCATACCAGTTCAGAGAACAAAGCTCAAAATTAAAAAATGACGTGTTCTTTAATGACTTCCCTCTAGCTTCAGTATGCTTTTGTAGTCACTTTGTTAGGTTTTTTTCCTAGAATAATCCATGAAGACATCATATATTCCAAAACATTGTTTTACTACTTATTGATAACTGCTGCAAGAAATAGGTCTTTAGTTTTGGCCAATCCCTCTGCCTGCATTGTTTTTCCTGGATAACACATTACTGTCATTTTACTGTTCTTAAAAGTTATTACCACTCCCTAATAAAGCAATTGTCCTGGTTGTAGTAAAAGCAGTATCTTTGAATCTGTCAGAAAGTGACAGTAAACATGGAAAAATAATACCCGTTTGATAGCTGGAGAATGAAGGATAGGGTAGGCATGAGCAAAGGATAGGGGTCAGAGGTTTTATATGCCAGTATGCAGAGCAATATCATTCCTCATCATTTGCTTTGCCAGTTCACAGAGAGTGAAATAAGCAGAGGCATGGAAGAAAGAACATATATAACAAGGTCCTCTTCCACATTATCACTTTGAGAAATAACAGATGCATGAAACTTGCCACATTCCCTTATAGAGTAAGCTATAATTATTTTACTGCGCTCAGACTACCTTATATTTTAGCAATGTGGTTTCCTTATAAGTTAACACTGCCACTTTTGACACTGATACTAAACCTCAGAAGGACTTTACCATTAAATGTGGTAATAATTGCCTGCTAAGGCCACAGAGAGATGTTTTTTGTCAGAGCTGGTACTCCTAATTTAGAATTTAGGGGTTGCATTTAATATGTTCGTTTTCACATAAAAGTTTCCATTAGGGAAACCTAGACCATCTACATTTACATTAAATAGACTGGCCTTTGGAAATAACAGAAAATTTTATCAATTTTACTAGCTTGACATTGGATCAAATAGTCATACAAACTACATTCCATGGATCATTTTGCTGTATGAGAAGGTTTAGTATCTTTCAGTTAAGAATCTTGTAAAGAAACTGTATGGTGTGGGCTTTTATTACCAGGTGATATAAGATAGAAGTAGAATCACATTTTGTGATCTGCTGCTCTGCACTGAAATTGCCTTCTGGCTAGTGTGAAACCCAAGAGCACCAGAATTTGAAAGAAACTTCACTGTAATGCAACATTTAGATAACAGTATATTCCCCAGTAGCTGTAGGCATTTTGCAGTGAATTGTAGTCACAATAGAGGTGATAATTTTTTAAAGAAAATAACATGCCCAAATATTTTTAGCAACAGAATGTATTGCTTCTGTTGAAAGTTGCAATGCATTTGAAGTCTATCCATCCCCATGTGTAAAATAATTTTATTTGCTTGTATATCTCTTTTCATATGGATATCATTCAGTGGAGCAGAATCTATATGTCAGTTATATATTTATATATGAGTTGAAGGGAATAAAAAATAGAAACCAATGCCAAAATCAAAATCCCTTTTACCAATGGGCAGTAGATTGGGAAAATAAGCTTTTTCCTTGTTTATTTGTTTAGTCTGTGATTGTGCTTTTTATAAGATCTCTCTGAGGCATAGAATTCTTATTTTCTTATCACTCCATGGAGGATGTAAATGCTTGATAAGGTCATTCAAGTCTTGGGAGGCAAGATATGTTCTAATGATCAGAGTGAACTGCATGTGTAACAGATGGTTCCTTTCTTTATAGAATCTTTTAATCTCAGTTTTGCTTTGTTTCTAGGTTCTATGTTTTCTGGTTTTTTTCTTTATTTTATTTTTATGATGGGGTTAAAATGAAAAAAGAAATGCAGGTTGGGGAGGCAATTAAATGCCATGGTGAAAACTGGGGAAAAGAAATGCTATTCATCAGGGGGTTTCTTTTGTTGTTTTTTTTTTCTACTTTTGCTTACATTGATTTTGTTTTTCTGAAACACTGAAGGAAAGGAGGCAAATTACTCTTAAAAAACATGTTGGGCAAAGCCAAAACACAGATGAAATTCATGACATTGTGTGCTGGTTTTGACACTAGAGCTCATTTTCTTCAGAGTAGCTGGTATGGGGCCATGTTTTGGATTTTTGCTGGGAATAGTCATGATAATTCAAGGATGTTTTAGATACTGCTTAACAGTGCTTGCACAATAGCAAGTCCCTTTTTCTTTCCCGTGCTTCCACACTGGTGAGGAGGCTGGGGTTGTGTGGAAACGTGGGAGGAGACATCTAGAGTACTGTATATAGTTCTGGGCTCCAGCATTTCAGGCAGATGTAAAGGTTTGGAACAAAGAGCAGCAAAGCTGGTGATAGGGCTGAACAGAATGTCCTGCAGGAAGCAGTTGAGGACTTTGGATTCACTCAGTTTGGAGAAAAGGAGGCTCAGGCATCACCTTATTGCATCTTACTGAGGATGGGATGTAGAGATGGAGGCTCTGATCTCTTCTCCCTCATATCCAGAGACAGGATGTGTGGAAATAGAAATGGTTCAAAGGTGCACCAGGCATGGTTTTGACTGAACCTTAGAAAGCATTTTTTTACTAAGAGGGTAATGCCCCAGACGTGGTGGTGGTCAATGCCCCAGAGAGAGGTGGTCAATGCCCCAGACGTGTCAGTGTTGAACTGGCATTTGGATAATGACCTTTATAACATGCTCTAGATTTTGGTCAGCCCTAAAATGGTCAGGAAATTGGACTAAATGATCATTTTAGGTCCCTTCCAAATGAAACTATCCTATCCTTTTCTATTATATTCCATTCCATTCCATTCCATTCCATTCCATTCCATCCCACTCCATGTTATTCTCTTCTACAGGACTGGAAACAGGTATTGCTTCTTTTATGCTTTCATGTACTTTTTTCAAAATTTTGGGGGAGAAAAAATTGTAGAATTTCAGTCATAAATATTTACTTTTCACCTTACTACTGTTTTCTGCATTAATGCAACTTGTTAAAAAAAGTTGAATGCAAAGCCTGTCCTAGGAGACAAATATTAAAATCTTTTCTTGGATTGGAACTGGAGGGAGCTTATACTAAATGGCATCCAGAGGAAAACCCAGTGTAGCTAGGAATGCAAACCGATCTCAAAACCAAACTGAACAGATAATGGTCAGTTCTGAGAATAAAATCCCTTCAAATAAATATACAGTAATTGAAATAAAAATATTTCTGCAAAGCAATACACCAGCTATGAAAATGCAGTATATATTTTTTTCTTTCCTCATAGGAGATAAAAAATGGTGACTCAAACTCTCATAAAATGGCACAAGAATCCATATTTATTACTCAGTGAAACTAATTATAGCTAAATCCTTTCTTTATTTTCCATGGTTGTGAACCCAAAAGTTACAGAGGAAAAAAAAAACTGTGTCTTTTGAAGTTAGGTACTCTGAAGCCAAAGTAGCTCTGCTGATTTTTTCAAACATCTGATTGTTTCAAACAAGACAGAAGCATATATTTTTAATTCTTACTTTTGGTCCAGACATAGTCTTATCCCGTTATCACTGCTATAACCTTTGAGTCATTTTTTACAATGCATTAAATGGTAAGACTAAAGCTTTGCCATATATGGTTTGATCTTTTCTTTTTTTATGACATGTGTTTTTTTCATATGCTCCACTGATGTCACAAGATGATTTCCTTTCCAAATTTTTCGGCATTCTATTTCTCAGGACTCCACAAAAATAGAGTAGTTTTGAAGTTAATTCCATATTAATTTCATATGGCTATTTTGGATGAAAATGTTGAGTTTTTCAACAAAAAATTATGTTTGGTCTTTTGGTTTTCAGTGGTGTGGGTTTCTTTTGTCTGTTTGGTTGGTTGGTTGGTTTGTTTTTTGGTTTGTTTTGCTTTGTTAATGGTTTTTATTTTTTTGGTTTTTGACAGCAGGTTGGAGTCACACAGTCACAAAGTCATAAACTGTTCTGATGGGTTTTTTTTGTAATACAAACATGAAGTTTTTGAGCACTGAAGAGTAATTATAAATTTACATTAGAATGGGGAAAAATAGCTTTCTGAAGATATTGTTAACAACAGTAGTCCAAATAAAACCTTAAAAAAACTCTATGGAATTAGATACATCTGAGAAATCTGCATCCTGTCAAGGCCATTAACCTTCTCTGAGTGCACCAGCTCAGGCCTGTATGAAGTTGCCACCTCTATCCTACATGCCTACTATGCTATCATCTCTCCAAAGAAACTTGCAAAATCATCCTTCCCCTTCAGGGAAGGTTTGTCCCCAGGTGAGTGCCTGTGAGTGTTTGAGGCATTTTTCTTTTTGAATCATCCCCTTGATCCACAGTGCACTAATGACTGTGAGATTTAAACTGGAGCGTATAGGGTGCTCTTCAGGAAACACTGAGTTATTGTCTGAGGAAACAAATTTTAAAGCTGAGAAAAATCATTAACCTGTTTTCATAGTGTATCAGAAGCATTATATTTTACCCAGCTAGCCCCTAATAGATTTCTGAGATTAAACATTGATAAAAGGCAAAGAAGCCCCGCTGTTCCAGTTGCAAAGATCTTTTTAATACAGATAGTCTCTGCATGGTCCTATTCAACTTCTCAGTTAGGAGGACTAGTTTTTACAGCATGGATCGAAGTTCTAGTTCAAACAGAGCAGGCATCCATAGATGCTAATTAAAACATGAATGAACATAATTAAGCTGACATCTCCTTTAAACTGTCAGTAGTTTTTATATAAACAATATATCCTATCTTAATTAGAAGTTGCAATAGTTCGACTATTACTAGCTGAACATTTTCTGTGTTATGTGGAATATCCTATTAAATTATCATAATAGTTTCTTTGGCTGTAAAAATAGCAGAAGCTGCAACTTCTGTTACTGTTACTAGGAGAAATCAAGATGTAGCTTCTGTTCATTCTCCAGGACAAAAATTTAAATATAGTCTAATTAAGCTGTAATCATTTTTATCTCCAATCACTTTGGTAGCAAGATAGTAATGTTAAACCATAAACTGTGAACCATATGTTCACAGTTAGGATGTTCAGGAAGGGAGCTGCCTCTATCAGCAGTTTGTACATCAGCTGTACTTGTGCCATGTTTTGCCACCTTGCCGGGTGAAGAGAATGAATGCAAAGAAGAGTCATCTGAAGATAGTGAGCAGCTGACTAAGCATCAAGTTTAATGAGAACATTGAGAGGAGCAGTTGGAAGGGAAAAATGGCACAGATGAACTCATCCACTTGATAGTGGGGCCCTGGAAAAAGATAGACTCTGAAAATGTTAGGCTTTGTGTTTTGCCAGATCATTGCACCTGCGTAAGCAGTATGATAAATGATATAATTGTTAGATGTGATGATTGTTCAGTAATTAAATATAATTATTGTATAATCATAAGAAGAATCATGAGAAACTATGTTAGAAATTTAAGGGGGAGCCACAAGGAGCCATGCTTGGCTGGAATCTATGTATACAATAGAACAATATAAGTTTAATAATTAACATGAAAGTTATATAACGATAGAATATAAAAACATGTTCATCTCGGATGTATGGTTGGAGTCAGATTTGGGTTGAATACCCCTGACACCCAGAGCTCTTAATAAAAGCACCGACATATAATCATTTTTGTGATTATGTGTTTCTGAACTAATACACTTACCTCCAAAATAACTGTGACAGTAAATCAGAAAGAAAGATGGAAAATGTTTAGACTATATACCTAGAAATGGATGAAAAAATGATAAGACTAAATTCTTTAGTCTAGAGATCTGAAAGCCAAGGTGAATTATTTTACTTTCTGGTATGCCTTTCACAGTAAATCAAGACAAAACATGATAGTGTTGTGGTAGACTTAATATTCTTCATGGAAACTAATATTAGACTATGTTGTGAAATTGTACTGGAAAACCATGTATAATACAGAGATGTTTTTGTTACTGCTGAACATGGCTTACATAGAGCCACAGCCTTTTGCTTCTTGTGTTGCCCTCCCAGTGTAGAGGCTGGTGGTGCATAGAAAGATGGAAGAGGACACAGCTGGTACAGCTGGCTCCAAAGGATCAAAAGGATATTCCACACCATATGGAATCATACTCTGCATGTAAGCCTGAGGGAAGAAAGAGCAATAGGGAATTATTTGGCATGATGGCATTTGTCTTCTCAAGTAACTGTTACTTGTGACCGAGTCCTTGGGTGATGGCTGAATACCTGCCTGCCAGTGGGAAGTAGGGAATGAATCCCTTGTTTTACTTTATTTGTGTGCATGGCTTTTTTTTCCCCATTAAACTATCTTAATCTCAATCCACGAGTTTTTCCACTTTTTCTTCTCCAATTCCCTTCTACATTGAACCAGTGGAGGGGAAGTGAATGAGAAGCTTGATTGCTAGCTGGGTTTAAAACATGACACAGAGGTCTGTATTTGTGGTTATAAATATAGATGGTATTTAAAAAGTAATGAAATAAGGCTATAATTCTATATTTTCATTTATAATAAAGTCTTTAGAAAGCATTTGGTTTCCAGTTTTCCCTTTCTCCTAATGTCCTTCCCTTTATCTTACCTGAAAACTTCATCATGTGGAACCCTACTGCTGAAATAGGGGATTAACTCTGCAAAATGCTGCAATTTGTATTCATGAAGTCACAGAGACTTTTAGTTTGTTGAGTTTTTGGCTTTTGTGGGTTTGTTTGTTTGTTTTTTGTGGTTTTTTGTTTGTTGGTTTGTTTTTTTGTTTTTTACTTAAAGCGTGGGAAAGAAAATGTGTGCCGATGAATGTAAGATTCCTCCTATGTTACCTTGATATGCTCCTTTTCCAAATGGTTTCCATCTGGTCTCTTTTCAGCTATAGTTCTTACCTCAGGGTCATACTCCTTGCCTCAGTAATTTTCAGACTGGATATCTCATTTTGCTTCCTCCAACTTCTTGTCTGTTTTTTTACTCACATAGGCTAGTTTGAGCATATTTGACATATTTTCCTTCTCCCATAATCCATGTAAACTTTCCTCTAAATTTCTCATGTAATTGTTAATTGATATAGTTTCTATCTTCCTTATTCTGGTCTCATCAAAAAAATATTTTTTTTTGCTTTCTGCATGTCTTAATACCCAGGTTCTTTGTACAGCCAGTCCAATCCAGCTCCCAGCACTAACTTCTTTTTCCCAGTGATGTGCTCTGATGTAGCCTAAGACCTTTTCATCAATTTACCCTTGCCCTCTTTTTATTCACAGTAGTTATTCCAGATACCTTCTTTGGCATGTTCCTTAGTCCTGAGAGAGGAAAGTCTTCTTAGTGTTTTTGAAGTATTCAGACTGTTCACAAAATGTATCATTTCAGTGCTTAAAAGGAGATTTTAAGTGGTCATGTCCTTGAGCATGTTCCTGTGCAGCAAATATACAGGAGGATAGTGTGAAATACAGATAAATTTAGCAAAGCATCAATCTTCCACTTTTTTTTTTTTACTTTCCTCTATGCAGTCTGACACTATGTCTTACAATAGGCGGTGGGAGAAAATGTTATATTCTTGTCTGAATCAAAATTAGGCAAAAAGATGCATTGTAATTTCTGTGTAAAACATTTCTGTCATGTTATGTGGGAGTGAAAATTTAAGTTTTGTTTCAAATGTATTCTAATAATGAAACAATCATTTATTTTAAAAGCTGATTTGAAAGTTATTGTGTTCAATGCCTCTAACTGGGGTTTAGTTTTTCTTTTCTGTGTTCCCTGTTAATCTTAGTATCGCAATCTATATATTTATGATATCCTGAAAACTTTGTCTATGTATGTGTGTGTGTGTGTGTGTGTGTGTGTGTGTGTGTGTGTGTGCGTGTGTGTGGTAAAGTATACTGGTGCCAGTTTGTGATAAGACAAATTCTCACTAAATTCATTTCAGCTAAACTTGTATCATATATTCTAAATTAATAATTTTTTTATGCTCTTCATTATGTTATAGTTCATGAAAGGAATGGAATGATCTTTCTCAGAAATTAGAAATTAAGAACAATATAAGTGATTACTGAGGCTGGTTATCTTAGAAGTGGTTTGTGGAAATCACAGGGCAAAATAAGAAAAAGTAAAGTAATCCCCTAAACTGAACTATGTGAGGCAAGTCAGAAGGATCCTTTAATAAAATTCTTGCTGTCTTTGTAGTCTTTGCTTGCCCCTTATTCCAAAGGTGGTAAACTGTCTTCAATTGTGACGTTCTAGCCAAAACTCTTTGTGGATCCAGGATGGTTTTCTTCCCTGCCAGCTTGTTTCTCAGCACAGGGAGAATACCTGCTCCTGTGACATTAAGATTTCCTCCATGAAGGATATTCAGCTTTTCTGAACTCCTTTGCTCTTCAGGAATGCTTCTCAATGGGCATTTTCTCCTAAACAGTTTGCCCTCTTGAAGTCCAAGGTAGCAGTTCTATTAACCAACATCTAACCCTCCTACTTAGATTTTCATGGTTTTTCTTCTATTGCATTCTATTGATCTACAGAATTGCTTATTTATTTTGAAAAAATGTTGTTCAACAGATATTCTGAAATAAGATATATATTTTATATATTTATAAAATTTCTGAGAGTAAGGGATAGATATAAAAATATGTAAAATTTCCTGATGTGAACCTGTATCTTCAATGGCTGTTAAATACATCAGGGAGACAGTAGCTTCTTCCTGGCAATTTTTTTGTTTAATTCACTCATTGTTCTGTGATGGTTGACTATCACACGTACATGTTAATTGCTATTGTTACTGCTCAATTATTGTAACTACAAAATCTATTTTTTTAATCATACTTATTATAAATACGCTAGGAAATTAATTCCTTAGATAGAGTAAGTTCTACTTTGAGTTGAAATGACTTTCACTCCTGTAAAATAGGCTTACTCAGTTTCTATAAAACATGTGTTAAAAGAATGAACATGCCTGCTAAGACTGCCTAATGCTTAAGGACACTATTGTTTCATGTTTTTCTTTAGAGATAATACAGAATAATATAACTAATATTAAAAATTACTTATTTGAAGGAAAAACTGCAAAGACACTTATTAGCTGTAGACTTAGCCTTCATTTCCTATTAAAAGTAACTTCAAATTATAAATTTATTTTTTAGCTAAAAAAAGCCAAACAAAAATGTTTCTTTTAACTTGTTGCTAAGAGAGCAGAGACAACATGCCTTATAGCTTACAATATTATATTCTGCTAAAAGTCTGTGGCTGAGATTTCTCCCTCTTCCTTCTCCATAATGTTATTGCCTAATATTTAAGTTCTGCTTGCAGATATGAGCAAAGACTATTCTGCTGTTGGGTGAGTTGATGAGGACAGACTACTTTAACTGTGCATATGTTTTGTGTAGAGAGGGCTGGAAGATCTGATGAATAGCCCACAATGTAACTTGTTGTGGGAGAGAGTTTGCTCTGAAGAGTAGGATCTTGGCATAGTCAGGCTATGAAAAGAAAGGAGAATATTCAGGAAATCCAGTGGTCTGTGAGGATAAAAGATATGATGTAGCAAATGAGGTCACAGCAGGGTAATTTTCAATTCCATTATTTTTTTCTGTCTGATAAGAATGGAGATGTACATTTTTAAAAGTTTGGGGTTTTTTTCAGTTATAAGTGATGAACCTAGTTCCACAAGCTCTGTCATGATTTTTTGGTGGGTTGGCTCAGTTATGAAGCTCCAACTTGTTCAAAGTTTATTACTAAACCTAAACTTTTGTAGGTGCTGTGTATTTCACTTTCATGTCTTGTCTTGTATTGCTTGCTCCCTAATAGGATGCTGTATTGTCTGTTGATATTTGTTCTCTGTGAGCTGAAAATTTATTTTCTTTAGTAGAGCAGCAGGTATGGTTTTTCAAGCTGAGTTTGACTTTTGGCTGTTAACAGGAAAACATTTTCCTCTTCATCCATTTCTCTTCAACAAAAAAAAAAAGGAAAAAAGGGAAAAAATATAAAAAAGTTTGATTAAAAAGAGATGTGAAAATGAAAGGTTTAACATCTATAAATAAAAAACAATTATACCTTTTGTATTTACTCACACTAGCAGTGTACAATTTCTCAGTCTTGTGTGACTGCTTTTGTTCCCTCTGGCAAAAGGAAAAGACTTGAGTTCTGCATGGATTAGAGGGCTGAGTCTCATCTGTTTTAGAGGGACTTTGTGCAATACTGAGAATCTGTCTTTATAAAAATGTTTTATAGAACTGAAATCTCAGGTCAAGGAGAGGCTCCATTCAGTACCCTTCACAGAGATGCTCTTACTGCTATTAGCTGATTTCAAGTCCTCTTAGATATGAATTCAATATTCTGTCACTAATTATATCTAAAAACTGTGTTACAGTTTAATTTGTTGGTGGAGTCATGTTGTAAGAAATGCCAAGGACAGTAAGGTCAAATATAATGTGCCTTACTATGACAAGAAATTACTTGTTTGGGAGATGGGCAGCTCTATTACAGAATCACAGAATATGCTGGCTTGCAAGAGACTTGCAAGGATCATTGAGTCCAACTTCTGGACCTTTACAAGGCAACCCAAATATAACATCATGTGCCTGATAGCATTGTCCAAATGCTCCTTGAGCTCTGCCAGGTTTGGTGCTGTGACCACTTCCCTAGACAGCCGGTTCCGGTGCCCAACCACCCTCTGGGGTGAAGAACTTCTTAATATCCAACCTAAACCTTCCCTGGAACAACTTCAGGCCATTCCTTCAGGTCCTGGTCAACATAGAGAGGAGTTCAGAGTCTGCCCTCCTCTCCCCCTCATAAGGAAATTATTGAGTGCAGAAAGATCTCCCCTCAGTCTCCTCTTCTCCAGGTTGAACAGACCAAGTGACCTCAGCTGCTCCCCATACAGCTTCCCTTCTACACTCTTCACCATCTTTGTTGCCCTCCTTTTGACATTCTCTAGCAGCTCAATGTCTTTTATACTGTGTCACCCAGAACTGCCCCCAGCACTGGAGCTGAGGCTGCCCCAGTGCAGAGCAGAGCAGGACAATCCCCTCCCTTGCCTGGCTGGCCATGCTGTGACTGATGCCCCCCAGGACAGGGCTGGCATTCCTGGCTGCCAGGGTAATGCTAACCCATGTTCAACTTTGTGTTGACCAGGACCCCCAGGTCCCTTTCCACAGCACTACTTTCCAGCATCTTATTCCCCATGTTATGCAATGGTTAGTTGTTTCTATCTTCTGTGGTGGACTTAGCTTGTGCCATAGTATGGATTTACAGAATGTGTTTACAAACATCCACAAGTCTGTTAAAAGACAACATAACCTAAAATGAAAATAAAAGTAATATGAACAATTTATTACCAGAAAGCATCAATACAAATAAAGATGTTATCATAACTATTCATATCATGCAAAGCCTATTCCTCCATCCATTTGATTTCTGCTCAGGGATAAGGATCAGGCTTTAAGAGGATGGATTCCTGGTCTCTTTAAAAAAAAAATAATCCATTAAAAGACTCCATCTCAGTTGACGTCAGAGTAATCAGGCATGGCCTGAATTACACTCTAGTTGTGCCATGGTCTTATCCTGTCTCAAGCTCTCCCTGAGGAGTCACTGAACTTTAATGGATTAACCTCAGTCCTGAATTGTTGACCTTGCCTTTGGTTGAAGATCACAGGACTGTTGTTGGAACCTGTTGTTTTTGCCACCTGACATTACTTATCCTTCTCAGGGGCTGCAAGATGATGCCCTGGCAGGGAGGGTATTGCCTGTGCTGTCAGAGTTGGCTCCTGCCTTGTGATTCTTTGAAATGCAACCTCACTCTTGCAGCCCTCTAACAGAAGTTACCAAAACCAGATCCCAAGTACCCACCTCTGCAATGAAATCATTAGCTAAAGCTCATGAAAGTCAACACCAGAAGCAGGAAAAGGCATGGGCAACAGTCTGTGACCAGTTAGAGCTTTATGATTGCACATACTGCTCCTCCTGTGAATAACTTACCATTAGAGTGGTACAGCACTGCACCTGTCAGATAGCCACAAATTGAAGTGAGAGGCAGTGTAGGAGTCTCATATCCTCTGATAAGGTCCTTTTAGATACTCCATGCATGGAGGATAAAA
The DNA here is from genome assembly GCF_023055355.1 of Agelaius tricolor. Classification (NCBI taxonomy): domain Eukaryota; kingdom Metazoa; phylum Chordata; class Aves; order Passeriformes; family Icteridae; genus Agelaius; species Agelaius tricolor. The sequence continues at coordinate 19,177,172 of NW_027269262.1, read as the reverse complement.
TGCTTATTCAAAGTCAATGCTAAACAGTGAATTTTTGAAACTCAGACCAAAAGTGATAGTTAATTTTTTGAATGCATACAGAATTTATAGGGTGAAATTTTGGTTAAGAAGAATTTTGAAACAGGAAAGAAAGAAGGTAGAGGCAGGCAGTGTCCAGGTTTACTGAAATTAAACACAGAATGGACATCTTTCACCTGGTGTTCCTCATAGAAGTTAATTACATCAGTGTCTCATGTCTTGGTATCTTGTCCTGGCGATCTTCCATGCTGAATGACTGATATTTGAATAATTCTGAAGCCTGCAGTTCTGACACTACTCTTCAGAGGCAGGCTCTGGCCCTGCTCTTTCTGGAGTCCTGCTCACAGAACGGTCTGAAAAGGATGGCCATGAGGAGTTCAGTATTTCTCGTCTGTTTGATTTGGACTTCTCAGTGCAAGAAATACAGCAATGTTCTGGGGTTGGTCAAGAAGAGGGCCACAAATATGGTAGTGGGCTGTAGTATGACATGAAATTGGAGACTAAGAAAAATGGATTTGTCCAATTTAAAGAAGTGAAAGTGAGGAGGAAATTTTAAATCTAACTACAACTCTCCAACTCTCTTTATTGAGAGACCATGTTGAAAACAGGGTCAGATTTTCTGTGGATTTTCACAGTAGAAGGACGAGATACCAAAAATACATGTTGCAGAAAGAAGCTATACCTGCTTGATGTAAGGAACTTTTTACCATGAGGATGTTCAAACACTGGAACAAGTACCTCAGGAGGTTGTGAGATCTTTAAAATTCCACTGAACATAGCCCTGAACCACATGCTCTGACTGGTCTGACTTTTAGCAATGTCTTGGACAACAGGAATTCTGGAGGTCCCTTCCAATCTGTGAGATTCTAATCCCATTTCCTTTCTTGGATAAATGTTACATTTCAGAGGTTTAGTTGATGTAAATTACAAACAACATTATTCTTAAAAGGAAGAACTTTGAAGATTTGACATTAGGAAAGGATTTGCCTATTTGATAAATTGTGTGATTTGTGAAGATTTTTAGTCTCAATAATGGAAAAAGAGACAGAGTTTTAGGGGGAGTATTCATCTAAGATGAATGCATTGAATATTTAATATAAATATTTAAAACCTGCAAATTTTAGTTTTAGTAACAGTAAGATGTAATAAAAACAAACTACAATATCTGTGCTGGGTAAAAATATTATGGTTTTCTTCAAGATGCACTCATAATATTAGTCTCCACAAGCTCCTTATAATTTTACATCAGCTGAATTTATTCTTCACTACTCTATTTACTATATACAAACCTTAGTTTACATAGAATGCTTTTACCTGCTTTTTTTTGAAAAAAATGTGTGAACAGAGCTTTTGTAGGGCCTTATGCTTCAAGAATGATGATGAAAGTAAAGAACTCTGTCAGTTATGAATAGTAAGAAACAGTCATGTCTTATATCAAGTAAATAATTTACTGCAATATGAATATTCTTTTGATCATGTACTTCTGATAATGTACTCCATTACTGACTTGCATTATATCAAACCCAGCTCTCAGGAAATAATTTGTTTTACTATTGAGAACATTTGGGTATGCAATAGTAACTAAGATAGAAATACTACATTTTTGTGAAGAAACTCATGCATGAGATCTTAAGAATTTTGTCCTGAGGTACTTTACAACTTTTTGTGACAGTACTAAAAAAGGAAACAGCCACTTTTTTAGGGAGAGGAAGTGCAGACTAGACAAAACATTTAAAAAATAACAGCTTTTGCACAATTATCTCTGCTGCAATGTCTTGAATGTCTCATTATGTCAAGTGCAGTGATTTACTGAACAAATATTTACATTTTTTCCATCTCTTTGCTAACAACAACATATTAAGTTCTGATTAGCTATTCTCTATTGTAACAGCTGAGAGATGTTCTATTTCCACTATTTTCATGTTTCAATGGTTAGACTATGTAAGTCAAGAAAAAAGAGAAATAATGATTAATTTATGAGTCTGCATATTTCTCAGAAGGAAAATTTCAGGCACCTTATGCAGAGTTTTTATTGTTTAAGTTTGAAATATACATAAGAACAAATTATTCAGGTATCATTTCAAAGCAAAATTATCAATGGAATTGATATTTGTACAGTTGTATTTCATTTAGAATCCTGACTACTTTACTTAAGGCTCCAGTTCTTTACCTAAGTACCTCACCTGCCTACCAAAACTGTGAGGCACAATGGAGTATTGTAAGCAAAATGTTGATATTTCTCAGTTACTGAATGCTATCACAGGCCTGAAGAGGCTTAGAATACTTACTTTCAATCTTCAGTCTAACTCTGAAGATCCTGTCTCTGAATTTTTTTTGAAGAACAGAGGTGATAAAGTATTGTTGTGTTTTCATCTAGCTTTTTTACAACCTCCTTCTGGTATTTTCTCTCTGAAGTAATCATTGTAAGTACCAAAGAGGGAAAATTAGTCATGCAGTAAAATGTGACTGAAATGGGAACAATACTTAGTGAAAATTAGAATAGCAAGCTACTAGTGGACTTATAATCTACTGTAAACAATATATCTACATGTTGTAATGGCTTGGATTCTATATATTTCTCAAAAAAAAAAAAAAAAGCCTGTATATATGTCTTGATTTGAAGGACAGAGGCCTGTCAAGGAAGGTGTGAATCTCCCTTGGAATGGACATGTCACCCCCTTCCCTCCACATCATTATAACTTTAAAATTAGGAGGTTTTCCGGCAAAGACTATGGGAAAACGAGTAACAGTCCTTTACTAGTATCTCTACCTGGAAAACTGTCAGAACCCAGGACATTGCTCTGACTGCCCTGGAGGACTTGAGACCCTGGCAGGGGTCTCAGAGACCTTGGCACAGAGTCAAAAACATCTGTGCCTTCAATCTTAGCCCATGGAAACAATTACCAAATTTGTGTGAAGAGTTACAAGCCACAAGGGTTTGAATAGAATGATAGTGAATTCAGCACAGGGTGGAAATGTAGAATTTTGGGGTTTTTAGAATGGAGGTTCAAGAGCAAGATGGAGGAATCTGGGAGTATTCTGTCTTCTTCTTCTTCTTAGCCTCCATCTTCTGCTGTGATGGTGGCACTTTTGGATTGATTTAGAGTAGAGACAAAGTGTCTAATATAGGTGATAGGTATTGGAAAATTATTGTAAATAAAGTACACGTAGTTTTTAGCATAAAAAGATAACACCACCCTGTCAGTGTGCCAGTCAGTGTGCCTCAACCCGACCTGCCAGACAGACCTCAGCAGGTCAGAAAGACAATGTATTAGATAAGAGCAAATAAACAACCTTGAGAATGAGAGCCAAGGAATCCCCTCTTCTTCTTCTGTCTCGGGGCTGGGAAAAAAAGACTTACTAACATCTTGGTGTCATCTCAACACCAGAGACCTCGTCAGCAAACAAACAATGGCAGCAAAAACAAAGAAAGCACAAACCCAGCCCCAGCCTTCTCTCGGCCGCAGGCACTCACCCGTGGGTGCAGTTCTGGTCACAACCAGCAGGGGTGCTGGCGGCTCCTGGTGGGCAGGGTGGGTGCAATGATTCGTCCGCGGCTGCAGGGGGCGCTGTGGCACGAGTTCAGCCATCTCGCTCACATGGACAATGGTGGGGGGGCAGCAGAAGAGATGGAAAAGTGGCTTCTGTTAGAAACCCACAGGGGCAGCTGGTCCCAGTGCCCCTCCTGCTAGAGCCGAATGGGCTGTGGCAGGAACCTCGGAGCAGCATCCAGAACGGCATAAGGGAGCAGATCCCAGGGTCGCAAACAAAATGCAGTGGAAGTTCCACAGCCATATCAGGAGCTGCGAGGATCGGGCAGACACAGGATATCAGGTTGAAGTATAGCAAAAAACCTGAAGCAGAGGCAACAAACAGCAGGGCTTTGCAGCAGCCATGCAAACAGCTGGGAGATACTCCCTGGGAGGAGGGAGACGATCCGGGTCCCAGGTTGTCCCCTGGTGCACCTGAGTAGATGCTGAGGGTCCTTTCCAGTGCGAGCAGGTGATCTATAAAGCCCCAGTTCAACGACCGCTCTTCCAAGCAAAGCCTCACTCACAGTAAGAGAATCAGTAAAAGGGCTGAACTTCACACTGGGAGGGAATTCTCCCCACAGCAGCAACAGCACCATCTCCTCCTCAGTGCTGAGAGAGACAGAGAGAGAGGAACCGAGACCAGCCCTCTTACTCACCCAGCCAAAATCTCACAGTATGTCTACCCTTCACAAGAGAAAATCCCCCAGCCAAGATAGTGCAGCCAGCTGCACCCCTTCCCCCTATCTTGGCCACTTTTGTCTCTTAAGTATTGGTTCTTCCCATGTCTTAGGCAACAAATGAAAGAAAATTCCCTGAGAGAAAGAAAAGGGGAAAAAAACCCAGAGAAAATCCTAATCTCCAACAATACAGTGATATGAATATTGTGGCAGACATTAGTGTACTTCTCTTTCTCCCTATAACTGTGTAATGATGATCATCAGCATCCAGACTCCTTCACCAGGAGGAAAGTGGGTGTGTTACATAGATGTTGAGTACTTTTGGGAGGTTTGCTACCCTGGAAACTGTTTTTGCCTACTCCCATGATTACATTCCCTTAATGAGCAGTGAAGGACCATTGATGGCTTGTTAACAGCCATTGAGTCTCCTGTGTTTATCTGTCTTGCATTAGATTTTAGGGTCATAATAGAGATTTCATCCTACACCATTTAATTAAGCTATTGTCACACCCCTAGCACAACCTCTTCTCTTCACCTTCCATGGCTTTTGCAATCTGGGCTCAGGGCCAGGTTTTGGTGCTATTGTGAGGTTTAGCACCTGTCTAATGGTGATAGGACTAATTGTGCAAATGTTCTGGGAGAAATTTGTACTGAGGAACCATGTCAGACCCCCAGCCCATGGCCCACCAGGGCTGCCTCGACACTTGTTACTATAGTTAGTTGTACATGCAACAACATAATTGATAAAGCCAAGAAAAAGCTGGATGTATAGAAGGGTGAATTAATGAAGCAGTGGTTTGATGACTGCTGTTACATTTAGAAAAGCAAAGACTTGGCTACAGACAGGCCAAGATGAGTACAAGTGTGTCCTGACACCACCTGAGGGCCATGAGCCTGACAAAAGCCTTGTGGTCTCTTACTGGCAGTCATCGCCATCTCTTGTGGGCATCTCAGCTACACTACTTTGCTCATCTTTCAACACTTTCCCATTTATTGATCTTTACTATAGTCTGTGACTCTTCTGTTAACCAGATAAAAAACATAGAAAACTGCTGGGATGAAAAAAAGGCTGTGTTTGGGGACTGCTAGAAGAGTGACTACCTTTTCTTTCTGCATGAAGACTAGAATTATAGTACATTTTGACCTTTAGAAATAATACTCCCTTGTTAGAAAAGGAAAATAAAAGAACTACACTGTCATGTCTATCCTTAAATGACTAGGAAGACTTCTATTTAGATTGGTCTCAACAGAAGCCTAGGGCTCATTTCATATATTTTATACATTTTCCAATGTTCTGTCCAAATAACTTTGGTAATCTTTCCCTCAAGTTGATATAGTTTTTTTACCTTTTTTCTCAGTATCAATATTGTTGACGAGTGATTTTTTTCTCTACAGCTCATGCTGTACTCTCTCATATCCTTCCTTTTTTTTCAGGATTAAATCTAAAAGGCAGAAATCCCAGGTAAATACATCTTGTGGCTTCACAGGGATGATTCTCTTAATTCTGATTTGCAATGCATCATTTTCCTGAGGGTGACTATCAAATAACAAGAATGGTAAAGGTACACTTTAAATTTGGCATGTTAATTCTCTTATTTCTTACAGGTATTTTAAAACCTTTCCGAAGAACAACGAATGCCCTGACCTACTGAAATTTTAGGTAGGTGAGTAAACATCCTAGCTGGTGCACAGCTATAATTACTTAGGGAATACTAGTTATTATAGGTAGAGTTTTTGAAACATGGGTATGGATGCGCTCAGGTGGACTATGGCATCTGGTCAGCAAGCCACTTGTACCTTTCAAGACCATTCATCACAACTCTGTTGTTACCGGATCTGAAAATCAGTTTAAGCTATGGTTTATCAATTTCTAGGAGTACTTTGATAAAAAGGTTTTGGGTACCAGTACATGGAAGTCTGTATGATCTGTATGATCTGATGATAGTGCACTCTGAATGTGTATTCTTCCTTTTCTCTCGTCAGCAGCCACGCACATATCTGAATGTGAACATGTTTTCTCCTGCATGTCCACCACAGTCTTCACTACAAAAGGCTACTTCATCCAGTTTTTCTTCAGTGGCAGTTCTGAGAAACATTCTTCTATTGATGCTTTTCAAACAGGTTTATCTTACTCAAAATTTAGATTTTAAAAGTATTCAAAGTATTATACCTAGGATTGAATGAGATACATTACTGTTTATTTTCCCAGTCTTGCATCTATCTTGGTTAGAACACTGAGGCAATACTGATTGCAGTTGATCTCATGTCTTGCTCTCATTCATAGCTTCACTTTCCTGAACAGCTGCATCCTAGGATATTGTTCTTTATCCTATAATCATGCAGTTGATTGTTCCTGCTTCAATACAGTATTTTGCAGTTTAAATTAATTTTATATAGTTTTTTTCTCCTCAGAAATCTGAAAAAAAACCCTTCTAGAGTCACATATGTAGTCATATATGGGGAATTAGACCAAGTTATTTTGTATTGTGCTCTGTGCCCAGTCTGACATGCTTGAATTTTCAAGACTACCAAGTACATCTTAACAAGTTGTGTTCTCTTGGGAATGCCTATTCCCGTAACAACTTGATAAGCTTCCCATGAGGTTATCTTCTTTCTATTTCTGAAGAATATATTCACCTGATATTGCAGTGATTCCTTAAGTCCTCTTTTGCTTTGGCTGCAAAAATTTGAGGTTCTATAGGTTTTATACATGCTTAAATCGCATATAGGCAAAACACAAGACAAATCTGCAATCAATTCAAAGCAGTTGCTAATTTCCTTTGTTTTCAGTTTGAGATTAAGAATGTCAAGTGTTACATGCAAGTGGGTTTTTGCCTCTTTTCTCTGAATACAGCTTCTCAGTCTTTCTGAGATCCTATTGGTTTTTTTATTCTAGGCTTTTAGGTAGACATAAGAAAAAACCTTTCAGCCTATGCTCAGTGCCAATTTCCAGAGGTTTAATTTTTTTTTTCCTTGTCCCAGTCATATAACTGTAAAAAGTTCCAACAGCAGTGAATGCAATGTTTTCTCACCACAAATCTGCTAAATAGCAGTTGCCAATCAAGTCTTTGCTATATGAGAAATTTTTGGTTGGTTATAACACAATTTCTTTTACAGTTATCCAGTATTAATGTTTAACAAGGGTACTCTTTTTTGTTTCAAGAATTAAATTCATTTATGTTCAGTGTCTTCTGTATATAGCCAGAAGCCTTGACATTTCATTTAGAAAAGGTTTCCTGCTATACAACCTACTAAAATAACTAGTTTTGTTTTTATTATAGGTTATTCAGTATCCTTTCCAAACCTAATTCTGTTCTCTGAACAGACTTTTGGGAAGGTACCACACACAAAAGTTTAGATTGATCTAATGCACATCAGTTAATTATGAGACCAATTATAATTATATTCTTAAAACCAAATAATTCCAGTAAGGCATGAGCCATTGAAAGCATATTATCACCACCGAAGCAAAGTCAAGCCTATTCTGTATATAATTCTCTTCTTGATTGTGGTTACTGTACAAATCTTTCAAAACTGCTGATTTAGTGTTTCTCTCTCTTACTGCAGTGAACTATTTTTTCCTAAAAATATCAACAACTGTCTACCCATACATTTTAGCTGAGCCTATTGCTTTATTTATTGCTCAGCTTCATTCATATAAGGCATTGTCAAATCTCTTTAATTTCGGAACTGATCAACTCGATTTCAAAGAGAATATTGAATTGTGGTTATTTTGTGCCTGATTAGCTGCAATTCCTTCAAGAAAGTTGCATAGTATTTCTCCTATTTCTTGAATTGAGTTTCCTCCTTTGTAACGTTTGGAAGACTTGTGACCATTTGGCCTATGAACCTCTGAGAAAGGAGTAATTTGAACACAACTGATAATTTTATGTACTTTTAAGTTTTTCCTTTCAGAGCCTAAAAAGTTGTCTCTCCTAGAGAAAAACAAAGGAGTGTCTTAAAGAGGAAGTTGTCAAAATCAGAAGTAGATTTCTACACCTTTATTTACAGATCACCTCCTTTATTTCAGTCGGTAGTAGGTCACAATAGCTGCTTTACCTAGCCATGAGATGGAGGTATAATTGCATGCACTTGATCAAAGTACATGTAGAAGTAGGAATATGGATATTACTCACATTTTATTGCTACTCTGCCTGGTTTTGAGTGCTTGGTTTTGACCAAATCTGTGGGATACACATGCTTTTTTACCTGGACAGCTGTGAAAACTTTGGCAAGTAATGCCAGAATCTTGGTAACTCTACTATGTTAGTTGGTACCCTCTGCCCTACTTGACTTCTGCAGAAAATAAGTTCATGAGGCCTCAATGAAACTGGGCAACTTCATGATTTTAATAGTTTATGGAAAGGTGGTTCAGTAATACAGTCCTGAAGATGGTTGAGCTAAATATTGAGGAAGCTGAGCCTTCCAAAGAAATCCATGTCCTTCACATGATCTACAATTAGTTGTTCATGTCTGGAAGAACGAAAAACTTCAGTTTTTCTCAAAGACAACTCCCTTTGCAATTTATATATATTTCATTTTGCCATGGAGCAATAGTTACTGCTGTTAGTGGAAGTTAAACAAAATACTGTTGTTAGTCTCCCAGGTGTGAAGAAGTGGCTGTGGAGATATTATATGCACTAGGTGTCTTGTGTCTAGAACTCACAGTGAAGTGCTTGGAATACTTTTGAGAGAGTGTCCTGGCTTAGGGCAAATTTTGTGAGGAAACTTCTGACGTGGCCTTTTGTAGAGAGCAAAGTCAAGCAGCCCTTCTTCCAGTCAGTTTGGGAGGTAAACCTCTTTCAAGAAAAGTAGACTAAAACTGTTTATTTAACAAGCAAAGTATTCACAAACATGAAAAAATGAATAAATTATAAAAAATAAAATCTCTTGCTATTCTGAAGAGACAGTAAATTCAGAAAGTCCTTGTAATGGGCTGTAGCTTGGCTTCTCATTCTCTTATCTGTCCCTCATGCACTGGAAAATGCTACATCCTAGGCCCTGGTGGGCCAGAGGTCCCAGTGAGCTCCCAGTGTTTTTTCAGGTTTTTAGTCCAGAGCAGGACTGATCAGTTCCAAGAAGAATAAAAAGCCACAATCTGGGGAACTTTTCTGCCTCAGCTAGTTAAAAAAACTAACTAAAAGCAAAGGAGAGCTCTCTCCCACTGTCTGTGCTGCAAACAACGCACACCAAGAGAAAAGGAATTCAGGGGAGTGAAAATGAAGTTTCTGCACACACAAAACTGCGTGCCACTGGTTCCTCCTCCCTCTGCTCTTGGATCCAGTTTTACAGGTGCAGAACTTATTTCTGGGCTAAACAGACAAATGGGGATTCAATTCAGCATCATAGTCACCCCAGGACAGAGAGAAAAACAGGAAATCAAGGATCTCCTAGAAGAGCAGTGATGACACAGTTTTAATCAGCCATTGAGGGACCAATGCATAATTCCTTCATTTTCAGGACTGACATTGGATGTAGTCTTTCCATAGTTGTGTAGTGTTTAAACATTCTGAGAATAAGGAAAAACTGCAGTTAACCCCAATCATGTTTGAGGAAACAAAACTTTGCAAAAAAGCCACCTTTTTTTCCTGTATTGTTGAAGTGCATATACATGGTGCAATGAAATTTAGCAAGTGCTAAGAGAATATTTCTCCATCTATTTGACATGAGAATGACTTGCTTTGGATACAAGAGAGGCGTTAATATCAACTACTTGAATTTGAGCAAATGGCAGAAAGAATACTTAAGGCTGCATTCTGAATAGAAACACTGAAAATAGAGCCACACTTTGTGAAAAACCTGAATGAACTGAAAATAAAGAGGAAAATCCTACTGGCTTCTGATAGCTATATATTGAACTAATCATTCCAGGTATTAGAATAACTCAGCAGTCTGTGTAGCTTCAAAACTTCTACACAACTAAAATTGGATCCATGGGGTTGTTGAGATTGAAGTGCAGGACCTGAAACTTCACCTTATTGAACCTCGTACCACTGGCCTTGTCCCATTAATCCAACCCATCCAGAACCTTCTTACCTTCCAGCAGATTAACACTCTTGCCCAGCTTAGTGTTGTCTGCAAACTCACCAAGGGTACAGTCAATCCCCTGGTCCAGATCATTCACAAAGATGTTAAACAGGACTGGAACCAATACCGAGCCTTGGGCGGCACCACTGGTAACCACCCACCAGCTGGATTTAACCTCTTTCACCAGCACTCTTTGAGCCTGACCATCCAGCCAGGTTTTTACTCAGCAATGAATCTGCTAATCGAAGCCATGAGCAGCCAGCTTGTCCAGGAGATAGCTGTGAGAAATGGCTTTTACTAAAGTCTGTGTAGCCAAGATTCCAAGCCTTCCTCTCCTGGAGGATTTTCTTCTCTCACCTCTTCCTGTACAATCTTCTTAGCCCTTTCAACTTCTTATACTTCACTGTGCCTATTTTGTACATATGCCCTACATATAAGCAGACAGTGTTAGAAGGTCCTTCAGTTTGTAGCCATCTGGGAGCATTGTGGCAGTACTTCCCCTGAGCATTTTTTATTACTGAAACCAAATGGTTGTATGCTCTTCTTTTTACTTCCTGACAATGCTCCTGGGTTTTGGAGAAGGAAAAATGGAGATAAAAACTATGTAGCAGAAAGGTTTGCAAAGAAAAAAATAGATATTAAAAAAATATAGAGAAAAAGAAAGCCTTCAAAAGAAAATTCAGTTGACTTATGGTGGTAGCAAATGTAATATATATCTTAGAGTTTATGCAAGATGGTGAAAAGCAGCTAAATAGAGTGTGTGTCTGAAGATTCAGCTAATCAGAATGAAGGTTTTGGAGTTTAGATACACAATGTTTTTATTGAAAGACAAGATTTAATAAAGTCTGAAAAAAATTTATACAGCATGAATCAAAATAGAAGATAAAGGTATTTTGTATCTTTATATGTGCAAATGATAATCTCAATTAATATTCTGAAATGCTTTGGATTTACTCCATTCAGTTGCTCTGTCAATTTTGCTATTCACCTTTCCTAAAGAACTGAGATTAAAAAAAAAACCCTCTAATAGTACTCTCAGATGTATGACCATCGTATCACCTTTGGGAACTTCAGAATCTACAATTTCGCTACCTGTAAGTATATTGCATATACTGTCCTTGTGTGTACTCCTCTGGGGTTTTCTGAGAGGGAGGATGTGCTCATTGAACTTTATGGTATTTCTTGTTTGTTATTTAAGAAATTTAGTACTGATAATATTATCCCAGTTTTGTTAAGCATAGAAATACACATACCCATGATTTTTACCTGCAAAAGGAATTCATCCAAGTCAGGCAGGTAAATTTTAAAAATACAATAATACTCTTATAGCTGTATTTATCTTTACCTCTAAGGATTAAATGTCAACATTTTTAATGGGTATTTTTAATAAAATTGTGAGCAAGGTATATCGAGCAGAAGGGTTGAAGAAAGTTATTCTCCTCTTTTATTCAGAATTCATGAAACCACCTGGAGTACTGCATCTGGCTCTAGGGCCCTCAACATAAGGAGGAGATGGACCTGTTGGAGAAAGTCCAGAGGAGAGACACTGATCAGACATCTGGAACATCTCTCCTATGAAGACAAGCTGAGTTGGGGTTCTTCTACATGGAGAAATGAGACCTTTTAGCAGCTTTACGTTACCTAAAGGGTCTACAAGAGATCTGGAGAGAGACTTTCAACAAGGCCATGTTGTGATATGGCAAGGAGGAATGTCTTTAAACTGAAAGACTGTAGATTTAGATGAGATATTGGGAGGAAATTATTCACTGTGAGGGTGGTGAGGTACTGGAACAGGTTTCCCAGAGATGTTGAGGATGCTCCATCTGTGGAAGTGTTCAAGGCTAGGATGGATGGAGCTTTGAGCAACCTGATCAATTTGACACCTTGTAAGGTCTCATCTAGACTAAGTTCTCAAAAAAGTAGAGCGACTGGCTTTCTTATCTTCCTTCTCTCTCATCTGAAGCTCCTAGCTGAAGAACACAGGAGCACTAGGCTATCAAGTTCTTGTTACAGAAGAGATATGTAAGAGGAACAGCCTATTTTCATCTGTAGGAAGTAAAAAAAAAAAAAAAAATAGACAAATAGACATTGTCATTTCACCGGTGCTTCTGTAAGAGCTCTTCTACTGCTGACTCTCTAAAAAGGGGTCAGGGAGATATTTCTGGTTTTGCTTTACCCAGTTGCTGCATCTTGTTGCTGGCTGTTGCTGAGCTGCAAAGATCAGAGTTAGGTGATTTCTGTACATTGTTAGTGTTGGTCCCATTAACAGACAATCCCTGTTCTACATCCTTCATCTCTTGTTTAATTGAAGTTCCTAAATGTTTGTCTTGTTATGTGAACCATAGATGTCTTCATCACACTAGCTCTTTTTATTTGTATTACTTTTGTGCTTTTGCATGATTTACATATAAAATCTGTGACATTTTTGTACTTCAACAGCCATAAACCAATGTTACAATAATAGAAAATAAATCTATACTTGCTGAATGCTGATTTAAGCATACTTTAAAAAATTTCATAAACCACTGGTGTGCTGATTTGTTGTATCAGACTGTTGATATATTCAAAGCACACAGAAGATGAAGTGAAGGTGAAAAGAAGAAATTATTTTTTCTTGAACTCAGCATGACAGGCATAATTTTTCTGTTACTCTTTCAGTGAGCTACTGACACAGTTGGTCACTAAAAACTTTGAGCCTGAATCCAAATAATAAAAGCATTGACTTTGAAAAGACCTAAGCATGCAAATAACTTTCATCTCATGAATACTACTATTGATTTTGATGAGACTTTAAAAGTTCATAAAGTCCTGTGGCAGCATAAGCTTTAGGATCCAAGCCCCAGGCCGGAAATGATCTCATTATTTTTGTGTCAGAGATTCTATAAGACAACAAAGAACATATCTCACAATTCAGTTCACATTTGTCAATGGTACTTTCTTTTTATTATTTTTCTTTCCATGTATAGAATTTCATTTTTAGCACAGATAGAATGAAAACTGGCAAAGGACCTAATTGTGCCTTTGGCTAAAAAATATAATGAAAATTAAAAAAGCTCTTAGTCATGTCAATACAAATATGCACATAATGAATATGTCAGAATATATTAATTGTGTGCTACTTAGAGAATTGATAATAACATTACTAATCCTATGATCACAACCTATGGAAAAAAAGATGTGAATATCTTTTCAAGTACTAGGTATTTTTGAAGTAAAACTAAGCTGTCTTATGCTGTTTCTTAATAATTGAAGTATCTGTGAAGGCAATTGTGTCAAAATCTGGTGAGTTACACCACTTTTTGACCCTGATAGATCATAATCTGAAACATATCCATGTACTGTGTAACTCAGTAATAGCTGTCTGGAGGACTTCATCTTGTTCCTCAATCATAAAATATAAATGAGAGAGGGAAGGCACAGGGTTCCTTGACCTTAGTCAGGTTTTGTAAGAATCCAAGGGACTGTGTATGTCTAACAGCCATATGTCACAGTCTCTAACTCAGACTTAATGGCTGACAGGTCATATTTATTTATAATATCTAAAAATACTGTACTAGCTGAAAACAGGCACACTACCAAAGCATACCTTAAGTCATGAAACCTTGATATATATTTCTTATTTTTGTCTTTGCTGCATCAATATCACAGTAGTCTGTACGTTTAGACTGTCTAAAATATGGAAAGGGAAAACAGAGCCATTTTTCATGTACTTCATACGGCTTCCTTGTGTAATAAATGAGTCCAGGAGACCAGCTCCTTTAAAAGGCCTTTATTAAAGACAGCTCTGGGTGGGGAACCCAAGGGGTCGCGCACACTGCCACCGCTGCTGCTCCCACTGGACCATGCTGAGGAGTGCAGCTTTGTCTCTCAGCAGAGCTGGGGCTTCTGTCCTCACCAGAGTCCTTAGGAAAGCCATATTGGCTCGTAGCCCAGGGGTATCCTCCAAGCTGGGTCCTATCTAAGTTATGGTGACAGGACAGAATCTGGCTCTGGTCAAGAGTGGGTGACTTAGTGTGGTTCTGGTGGGTTAAAGTCAAAGTTCATATGCTGGTTTGTTGTTTTAGAGGGTTCATATAGTTCCCACAGCCTCTCATTTGAATTCAGTCCAGGTGCAAGGCCTCCTGGGAGCAGGGGAGCGGGGGAAGTTGTTCCTGAAGGGAATGGATACAAATCCGGGGTGAGATGGAAAGGGGTACAAATACAGAGTATGACGGGGAGAGATACAAATACAAGGCAAAATAGTAACACCTAACAGCGGCAACTAAAGGCAAGTCCTAGAATTCTAACATTCCATGTTCAACAACAGACTAACATGGGGTACAAATTAAGACCTTATCAACTTCATTAACATCAACTACCAATTACTACTCTGAAAAAGAGCTCTCATGTCCAGGATTTCATTCCTCACACCCTGATGGTTGGTTCATTGTGTCAGTTTCCAGTATAAAATCAGGTAATGTAAAATCTGAAGTGTATTTGGAAAACACAGCTGGGCAACTACGCCAGTTGACCATCTGTAAATGTCAGCATTAATTTAAACTGGCCTTGGTCATAACTAGGTGAAGGTGATGCAACTTAGGGAACTTGTTTCTCCTCCAGAAAGGAAAGAAATTCTTGAAAGTACTGCCACAAAAAGTCTCACATCCAATCTTATACCTTCATGAATGGTAATCAGAGGAGATTGTTTTGTCTGAGCTCAACTAAAAGAGAGTTGTTTTCTTACAAACCAATCAAATTCTTTATTTGCTTGTCTTTTTTACTGGAATAACTTGATGCTGTTGATATAAAAGCTCTTTATGTGAGTTTGTTCTTTTTTTTTAATGAATGGTCTTTTAGTAAAAAGAGAACACTATAAAAGCTGGCAGAATTATAGGACTGAAAGACAAAATTTTGAATTTTTCAAAATTCTGTTCTTCTGTTTAACTCCCTATTTGATAAAAATGGGTCTATTGCATTCTTAGCAGCAACATTTACTAGTTAGAACACAAATTCTTCATATTTCTTCTATAAACTGACCTCAAAATATTAAAGTAGTTGCCAAAACCACTCTTAATTCTTCTTGTACTGAAACCTTGGATTCCAATGTATCCTTGTTTTGCTTAGTTTCAATGATTATCAGAGTTTTCAAGAATCATGGTGGAAATCTTTTAACAAACTGTTTTGCTTCCTCTTTTTCTACATTGCTTCTATTTTTAAAAACACTATTAATATTTCACTTGTTGAGAATTCCTATTTCCAATAGACTTTGAGTAAAACCATCAAGCACATTTCAAATTGGTGAATGAAAATTAATACCTTAATCCCATAATTGATAAGTACATTAAAATGCTACAAAAAAGTTGGATACAACAAGTACTGCATTTTTCAATTTGAATACTTATCTTTCTTTGTCACCTAGTGTGGGGAACTTAGTCTTACAGCTTTTTTTTTAGTTTGCTTTCAAGCGCTTACTGCAGATTTTTACTGATCTGAAAGCTGATTTCAAATTTGATGGGTAACATTTAGTCACACTTTTTATTATCACAAACCTTAACTGTGCCTTTCAATGGAGACCACGCCCTTTCGTCAGATGATCTTTTGCTGTCATATCGTTCAAATAGGTTGTTGCTTCCAGATGGAATTTGAGTCAATGCAACCACCTGGTGTTTAGTAATGATAGCTTTTATACTGGTTCAGATACACATTCCTAAGAAAATAACTTCTCCACATGACAGGTCACAAAAAGTGATCACTGCAGTCCTTGATTTTAATGCCTCAGGTACCTAGAACTGCCAGAATGCATGTTGAATGTGTATTGAGTACAGGGAGCTAGACCACAAATGGAATGAGAAACTAACTTCTTTCATAGAAGCAAAATAAGAGAAAATTATCAAGTTTTACCAAAACAAATCAAGCAGTCTTCCTACTGAAAATCCTAAGGGTTTGTATGAAAGTATTGTAAACCCTAAAAAGGAATCACTAAGATTGTTTTCATGAAGTGCAGTATCAAAAGGAATGCTATCAGCAGGCACAGACAGTACACATAGACATGTGCATCTGCATTAATTGACCAACTCTTTCTGCTGAAGTAGGATCAGGCAATTAAAAGATTAATTACAACAGAGAAGGGTAATGTATTCAAAAGTCCTATAATAAGAGCCCCACATGGATGCTGAATTCTATGGATGCAAATTGTTAAGCAGCACAAAGAAATAGTAACAATAAGTAGAAGGCATGCTGCTGACCTTGTAGAATATTAAAAATATATCACATTTGACAATGACCTATTACAATATGAAAAAGAGTGTGCAGGAATTAGTTTGACTTCATAAAATTATTTTTTAAGTACTTTTGTGTGTCCTCTTCACCCAGTATCCCTCTCCTTAAGGTGGACTTATCAACTTGGTGTTTATTAGTTCTAGTTTTGGACTTCAATTTAATGTACCTTATTAAGAAACATTCAGTAGCTAGAGAACATGAATTTGCCAGTGTAGTTCAGTTCAGATTCAGTTCATATATTTTACATGTTTTATTTTCTTCATTATTTTAACTGTTTGGGGTTTTTTAATACTACTTCTATTTTCTTCATAATACTCATGTATTGGAATATGACCCCAATATTACTGGGTTGAACATGCCTGGGCTCTTCTGGCCCTTGCTGCTTGACCAGAGGCGGCAGCTGTGGTGTTTTCACCTCAGAGACACCCCTGGCTGGCTGTATGTCACAGCTGGCACTTGGAACAAGTCCAGGCAAGCAGGAATTCAGTTTTTACCTCTAATGGAAAGGTTTTAGGCGAGGTGAAGAGGAAAAGGGGATGGATTCTGCTGGAGGGTTAATCCAGAGTTTTATTCCATGGTCACAGATCTCCCAGTCTTGGTAACAGCTGCAACAGAATGCAGACCGCATGGTCCCGTGTCTTTTTAAGCCCGGGCAAAGAGGGAGGGGAAGGGGTAGGTGTGCCACCAACCAGGTGGGAGGGGGGGGTCTCAGGGGACAGTGACACCTGGACTGGCCAATGACCCCAGGGCTGAGGGGCATCTTTGGAACTGCACCAACCAGACGACGCCCTTGCTGGAATGTTAAGATTGAAGGACAGCACTTAGCAAGGGGGCAATGGGGAGGGGAAGGGAGAGGTTGGCACACCTGGGGGACTGGGATAACTAAAACAGGATATTGCTTCACTGCAACACTCATGTTATGCAATTCTTTTTAGCATTTTATTATTATCATTGTAACATAGCTGGGAAAAAAATTCCTAAAGTTTTATATGGATGAATTGACTTTAGAACAATGCATAGTACATTTTTAATTTCCAAGACTTACCTTTTACTTCAGGACCTTTAAAATGTCTTATACGTGTCTACCACTATTTTTTTATAAAGATATTTAAATTTGCATGACTTGATGTTAATTAAAATCCATTTGTAGTGAAGTTGTCTATTGGTTTTGGCTGGGGTGAGAACTATTTTTTCTTCATAGCAGCTGCTGTGGAGCTCTGTTTTGGATTTGTGACCAAAACAGCATTGATAACCTAGTGATGTTTGAGTTGTTGCTGAGCTGGGCTTACACAGCATTTCTGCTCTTCCCAACACCCACAGTGAGGAGACAGAGGAACACAAGAGTTTCTGAAGTTTAATGTCTCAAAACATTTGCCCGTTTGTGGAGGCACCAGGGTGATTTGCTGAGGCCAGGTTTAAACCTCCCAGGGGTAGGAGGTGAGTTTTTGGGTGTGTAATGGCTAGTGTACCTATGAACCAAGGAGCTGAACTGGCACTGACTGGAGGCTACAAGGCACGCTTTGAGGCACATGAGAGGCAAATCATGCAAGTCAAGATGGTGCCTCTTATCATGCTACCTGCCCTCCCTTATACAACTCAGTTGTAAAATTCCCCCCTCCTATCTTCAGGGAAGGTCTGATGGGGCATAACGGACCCATAACATGAGAGGCAGCTGCCATGTTTTTGAAGGTGTCAAAAACCATCAAAGACCCCCAAAGCATCTCCAGACTCATTTCTGAGTCCTTACACCAGAGGGGTGAAAGCTTCTGACTTCTAGAGGAGGCACCAGAATGTTCTCAACTTAGCCTGAATGTAATTTAACTTGCCAGACTTTGTATTTTGTGAGCTTCTTACCCAGTCCTGATGGACCACCACTCTGACCAAGGGAAAGCTAAGCTGCAACAGTCAAGTCTCATCAGAAGATCAATGGTGATTGTGTATCTTTCCACTCATATCCTTTCTCTCTCTTCCTTATATATTTTCCTAGGTAATATTTTTATGCTTCATATTGCTATATTACTATAGATAATAGTAACCAAAAGGCTACATCACTACTTTTCATTGCAACTAAATTGTTCTAGAATAAACCCTACATATATATATAGGTATATACACATATATTTTTATATATATATATATGTACAAATACTGATCATTCAGTGTATTTCACTTTAATACACCCCAAGGGATCTATTAATAAAAATCTGGGTTGCTGTCACCACTGTGGGGACAACTTATAGCAGTAAGATGGTTGTCCAAAGTGATGGCATTTATTTCCCAAGTCATTGTTTCATGTGTGATGGCTCCCTGCTCTCCCATGGATGGCTGAAGGCCTGTCTGGTGAGTCAATTCCTTGCTCTGCTTTACTTGTGCACTTGGCCTTTACTTTCCCTATATCTCCATCCACGAGTTTTCTCACCATTACTCTTCCACTTCACTTCCACATCCCACCAGGATTGAGTGCATGAGTTGCAATTTGGGGCTGAGCTGCCAGCTGAGGTTAAGACAAGACAAGCTCTAAAGGAAGGATGAACATTTCAGGCTTTGATTCTTGAATATTTACTAAAAATTATGTACAAAACCATCCTTCTCTCTACTACTTCTATTCATACTATCCATTTTTATGAATTCAATGAATTTTGCTTCAAAGAAACAATAATAATTAAAAAAAAAGCCTAAGCCAGTGGTATGATAAAATGTTTTTATTTTTCTTATGAATATGAATGTTATGACATAGGAACAACCTAAGAGTTTCACACAACTATGAAGTATGTCTCAGAACCTTTAGATTGAATCCAGTCTCTGCAACTTTATAACCATCATCAAATGAAGGCATAGACATGTCCTATCTTTAACTGTCAGTGGAAGTCAATAAGTTCATAAACCATGCCTAAAAAATCCTAAATAGTAATAAAAAAATAATAAATAGTTCTCTGAACTATTCAATAAATTACTGTCAATGAATTGTAGAGATTTCTTCAGCTTCATAGCACATCAACTCATGGTTGTTTAAAGCTGTGGAATAGCTAAATCAAAAAAATTAATAGCTTTGCATATTAATGTCATTTCTTATCCTCATTTTTACATACCTGCATTAATTGAAGTTGTTCATTTAGTCTATGAGAAGATAAACACTAGGTAGTGTTCATCTCAGGTCATGACAGCTTTTTAATTACTTGAAAAATTTAAAACAGGGAGACCTGCACAATTAAGATCTGCATAAACCTTTTTCCAAATAAGCAGAATAAACCTAACTAAATTTAAATCCTAACCAATATTTCTTTAGATGAAGTTGTTCTGTTGTGTCCCTTACATACATGTTCAACACATCTAATGACCCCTTACCAACATGCAGGTGCCTCAAAAAGCTAGACCTATGGATGAAATTATCTTCAGTTTTGTTTATCCTCAGTCCTTCAGGTGTTTACATCACAACAAAAATAAATAAATTAAATTAGGTTGAACACTTTAATAAAAAAAAACTGGCTTAGTAGCAAACAAAATCTAGACTAATTTTGCTGATATAATGCAAGTATATAGCATCAGGTAAAACTTCTTTTTTTCAGTGTGCTAGTCAGTCTTGTCACTTCTCTTTGTTGATTATTGGTGAGGAAAAGTAAACCAAGTAATATTTAACTGGTGAGAACCTTGGAGTAATGTATGCTTTGTACACAGATGTATATGTGACCACTGCATCTCTTGGCTGTGATAGCAATATCTCCTGTCAAGTCACTGTGTTGTTGGGAGTGGCATGTCCTATCTCGAGGAAGATACAGTTGGTGAGTTTATACTTCTGGTCCTTATTTCTTTCACATAGGTGACCTTAGTGGTTACTGCTTCTCTTCTGCCTGTGATTCCAGAAAACACCTGAAGTGCAGCATATCTTGTATCTTTATTAGATATTTTTAGTTTAAATGTTCTTTTCATTAATGTTTGGGTTTTTTTGTTCATACATTCTTCCCTACTACTAGAACCTTAAACAGAATAAATGGCAATGGATCTCAAGGGTCCAAACATGTTTTCACTAGACTCTCAAAATTTCACGTCTGTACTAGGCAGTTCATAACAAATAAAATCATTACCTCTTTTTAAAAACAAACTAAGGGGGAAAATTTCTCTGCTTTGTTTCTTAATGACATGTTCAATATAGAAGATGAGATATGTATTAAAAGCTATGCCTCTGAAATTCTGATATCATATGCCAGAATCTGATAAATTTAATCATCAAGTCCTTTTGCAGAAGCATACTTTCACATGGCAAATCAAAAATATGCTTTAGAAATTGTAGAAAAAGGCAAGTTAAGAAAGATATCTGGTGCTCATGATTCATATTATTGCAGGGAAAATGTATTGCTTGGGTGAAGCAGTTTAATAACTTCATTTAACTCATTAAAGTTCTTTAGCATCTGTCCTCCAGATGTAAGACTTATGTTTTTTTTCTGTGATTTGAACTTTCTGTAGCATTCAGGCTTGAATCCAGCTTGGTTTTACCATGGTCCAGGCTTTGGCAGTATGTCCTGGAATTCTGTACTGAACAAAAATAAAAATTATGTCTCAGTAGAAAAGTAAATTTTCTATACTGGTACATTGTGCTGAAGCATACTTTATTTCATTTTTTTCTCTTTGCATCAGCACAGATCCAAGAAAGAGATGGATTCCAAACTCTCACCCCCCCAAAAAAGCTTTCTATGACCCACTTAAGATGGTACAACTTAGCCATGAACTATCTGGAAACCTGTTTATGACTTCTGTACCATACACATTACTGAAAAACAAGACTCTTTTTTAAAAAGTTGCTATGAAAGCCAAAATGATTGTTCCTTTTAACCTCTTATATTTTAAGGAAACTATGATAATTTTTCATTCACTACTGTTAAGATTGCTACTTGCTACAGCCTGTCTGTATGATTAGTCAGCTTAGCAAATTGCCTTTCTAGCTGGTATATGGTGGTTTACTTCAAGCCTGACTCAGAAACAATTAGCTGACTTGGGGTTTTATTTAATCTCACCAAGTAACCTGCTTAGAAAATGTGTTCAAATTCAAAGAATTTCTCAACACAAGCAGAACAGCCACTCACAATATGTTTGAAGGCGTCAGAGAAACTAGGCATTCAGTTGCCTGCTTTTTTAATTTCAGTTGCCTGCTCTCTGATTTTGTAATTGTGGAGGCAGTTCAGCTTTCAGGAGGACAAATGAATTATGTCTTCACCCTTCAGCATGTCTTATCTTCCTCTGAGCCAAAATAACTGTAAGTAAAACAGTTTGTTGCTGAAATGGCAGACAGAAAGTGAAAACCCAAATATGGTTATTTTGATAAAAGAAACTGCATGAAAATAGAGTGCAACTTTATTTTCATACTTCTAAGTTCCTTATCTAATAGAAGATAATAACAATATGTTCCTGCCTTTTTCAAAATCATGCATAATAAATAATTAAAAATAGTTAATATAAATAATTACTTTTAAAGTTTGGGAATGAAACATCTAGGGATTTCATTTCCTGCTGGACTATTTGCAAGAAGCATTTTGATACCATTTTAAGAGGAACTTGACAAGAGGAGCTTGACATAACCGATCTGGACTATTAGATGTCCAGAACAGATTCAAATGTAGATCTAAGTAATTATGAAAATTTGTATAAGTTATGGAAAGGTAATTTAGATCAAGAAGTTAACATGTATCTGGATTCCAGCAGTACTATCACATTTTTTCCCTGCCAAATTGATACTTGAGATTTAAAGCTGCCACTTCTTATTGTATATCAAATTCAATAATTATCATTAAAGGTTTCTCTATTTCAAAGTTTTACTAAAACATGTTTTTCCTTATGAAGAGAAAGGATGGTACAGAGAAAACATTCTTTAAACTTTAAAAAGTATGAGTTTCAAAATTATCTGTGATCTCTCTGCAAGAACTTGCATGAAGGAGCAGAATATTTCATTGTGGGCAGTATTTCTCTTTCTTGAAGTCAGTCTTCTTCCAGTTTATTATTCCTGTTTTATAGAAAACTATTGAGAGATAAAGTAAAAGAATGCAAGTTCCTTGGCTTTCTGTGCAGATGGCATTCCTGTTTGTCCCTTAGACAAAGTGTATATCTTATCCCAGTTTTCACAATGTCATACTAGAATCTGAAATTTCGCCAAAACTGAATGCAGGGGAGGGTTATGATCATGGTATTTGGAGGGAAGAAGCAATTAGACACAAGATCACTACATCAAAACCCTCCTGTTTCTCTATGGTGATTACATGCTGATAGTCTAGACTGCACAATGTTTTTTTGATATCCGTTCTTAACAGATTTTAGACTGTGCTCGTATAGATAGATGGTTGGTTTGGTGGCTGAAATAAAAAAACTATTTTTTCCTTTTCTTTAAGTCACCCAGATTATCTGAATTGACCCAAATTAAATGTGTCATTTTCAAATATTATACATCTGTATTTCTTCTGTGAGTAAATCACTCTCAGACACAGTTCAGATGACTTTCATTTTGGACAAAGAAATTATTAATCTGAAAATTTTCTCCCAATTCTGACTAGCATTGCAGAATATTAGACTCCTGAAGTCCAAACATACTGATTTCTTTGATTCATACCTAGTGAATAATATATATTCCTGGGAAACTGCTGGGTAGAAACACCACATCCCCATTTTTTCACAAGTAGGGTTAAAATGGCATTTAAAGTTCTTTTTTCTATACTTTGGTGTCTCTCACAGACCCTGTAGAGAATTCTCCCTTCAATATTCAAAGCCCTTTATAGGACTACACTGTGCCATTTCAGACTGGATAACATTTTCTTTCCTTCAGGTTAACCCTGATTATTGGTGTGACCTGATGATAGATGGGTAGAAAATTGCAGAAATAATGTAATGAATGTTAATTTTGGCCTTTCTTCTCTACTGCAATAGTCTGTCTATTTTATCAAGCAGAACTTGTGAAGGTTGAACAGCTTTTAGTGGCTGTAAAGAATAAATGCACGTTATTTGTTTGATTTTGCATATGATATGCAGCTAGTGCTTACAACATCTCTGACAAGCATCAGATTTTGACAACAATTTGTCAAAATATTAGGGGGAAGAAGGTAGTAAAATATGTTCTAATTTGACTACTTAGGTATCCTGATGTGTTGTCTGGGAATCCAAGCAAGAATTCAGTAATTTTGTCTTTCCTTGGAATAACAGATCTATTAGAAAACAATAGGAGTCAGCTGCATTCCCTGAGGCTTCTCACGCATCCGATTTCCCTCTCAGTAACCTTTCAAAATCAGTCACAGATGGTCTTATTCTAGATTATACTGGCATCTAACCTTTGTAAACTTGGACACTGGAGAGAATTAAAAAAGCAAAGTGTAAAAAGAGATACAATCTTCCATTTCAAAATGTTATCATTTCTGAAAGCAGCAACGATTTCATGACCTATAAAGTTCAAAGTTGTTCTAGCTTACTTTGCCCTTCACTTCTCTAATCTTTTAACCTTGATCGTTGTTTATGCTTGTCCATATTTTTTCTTAATATCTTACTTTTTTTTTTATGTGGAATACATATTTAAATGTAGCTTGAGACGTTATGAGTTCATGGACTAAGAATTCAACAATATTAGTTAGGGATATAAAGCCCTGTTGAAATACACTGAACTACTCTAATTAAGTGCAGAGGGCTATGTGGCCCCTTACTACAGAGTTCAACTTGAATCTGGTAGATTTGGTCACCATAACAGAGTTCCAACTCTGATTCTAAAATCACAGCCTTCCTTAAGCAAATGATCATAATAACATATCATATTTAGCAGATAGCCAAAAAGAGAAAAGTTGAGAAAACCTTCTGTGTATTCTTAAAGATGTTAACCTGTGATAAACTGCTTATCTCAAGCTGAGCGTTTTTTCCACTTTCACCCTTTCCATTCTCTTTCCCATCCCACTGAGAGGCAGTGAATGAGCAGCTGAGTGGGGCTGAGCTGCCTACATTTGGACAGTAGTCCACAGCACAAGCCAGAGCTGCTACCATAACTAGCAAAAGGACAGAATAGCCAAAACATTGTCTAGATGTCAAAAAACCAAAACCCTCAAAACCCAAAACCAATGAAAACCTGCTATAACTGTTAGGTGCTAATATAAGCATCTCAAAGACAAAGGTCTAAAAAAAAAATATGCCTTCAGAATCCAGCAGAATTGTAATTTTCCCAGATATTTATCACTTGATATATATTTTAAAGTAGAACCATCCACAAAAAAAAAAAAAAAAAACAAACAAACAAAAAAAAACCACCAAAAAAAACCCACTAAAAAACAAACAACCCCTCCCCACCAAGCAAATAAACAATTCCAAACCACAGGCTCATTTCTGTTTAAAATTTTGCTTGTAAAATAGGAGAGGAACACAGGACAGATGGAAAAAACTGCTTTTTTTCTTTTGACTGGTTTCCATTGTGAGCAGATTCATCATCTCTTCCTGGTACCATGGTCAGCACATCTAGAGAGTTATAAAGTAGAAGGAGCTCACGTGAGAGTGAGATTATTTCCTTGGGAAGAGACTTTCTGAGCTTCAGGTATTCTTGTTGCACTGTGTTACCTGACTTTAAAGGTCTCCCTGTCACCTTACAGCTATACTGGTGCTCTGTTCTATTTCATACAGTAATAAAATGGGGAAAGAAAATTACTCAATTGCTGTTATGATCTCATGAATAGGGGTTGGTCCAGACAGAGGACAAAGATCGACCCAGTAGCTATCTTTTATCTCTGTTTTCATTCTCCTTTCTATGGCTTTTCTGTAGTTTTCATTCCAAAGTTTAATTCCATAGTGTATGGATCATGATGAGGAGAGGTGGAAAGAACTGGTAGAAGGTAATCTTACACATACATCATGCATCCACTGCTGCTTCTAAACTTTCACTTTAGAATTCATTTGCAGTATCTTCTGCAATTCCTATAGAAGTGGTAAATGATGTATGAAATGAAATATTTTTGTTGACTGATTGTACTGAGAATTCAGAGAATAGTGTTATAGCCACTGCTGAGGCATATTTATCTTATTTGCAATAATACTTGATATTAAGACAAGCTGTCAAGAATTTACTTGGCTAAAAAGTTCTATAAAATTAGGGCAAGGCAGTTTTAAAGCAAATAGACTGTTCTCAGGAAAATCAAGAGAAAATAAAAGCAGTATTGTCACTGAATAACCCAATTGTTAGGCTTCATCTTGGAAGTAGGTCACTTTTTCTGAGGGAAGATGAGATTGCCCTAGAGATGGAGTAATGTAAGGTTAAGGGAATGATTCAGGTATTAAAAATCCTTATTAGAGGTAATCTTGCACCTATTATGAGAGGCAGAGATCAGGGACTATATTACCATGTAATAATTATTATGATTACAAGAGAAATAGAATTCAACCAGATGAAGAATCAAATATTTATTTCTTATATGTAAATCTGTGTTCTATGATTTACCTGTTTTTCTTGAATAGACTCTTAAAAGGTTTTCTTTCGAAGTACTGAGAGAAGAAGACTCAAAGTAGCCTATTAGATATAGGTTAGCATGACTTCATCAGCTTGTGTGAACTGGTAGGGCTAGAGTGTATGAAGAGTAGGTTTAAAATAATTACTTTTCAGTAGTCTGTCTTAGTCTTAAATAGCAACAAGAATAGCAAAGTGTTTTCTGTTAAGGTGAGTGAATACGCACACGTGCACAAATACTGAGATCTACAATTTTGTGATGTAATCTGCTCACTTTATCTACTCAGATTTGCTTTCATCTTCACAGCTGCTGTGACCTGTGTCACTGCTGTTGAGGTCCTTAACTTACTGGTCTAACTAGTGCTCTCTGGTGCTGCTCTTTTGACCTCTGCACTTGAAACTGTCAGTGCTGAGAACTGACAGGTTTTTGCAGAACTAAAGTCAAGCACTTATTTCTCTGCTTTAGAGGTGCACACCTTGTTTCACCTGCTTTTCTAATCTCTAATTTAGAGATTATAAGAAGAAACAATTACATCACAAACACTGATGCTGGGGTTTTTTATTCCCTTTCCTGAAGATTTTCAGTAGAACTTCAGTGACTTCACTTTTGTGTCCTTAAAGCAGTCAATACATCTTACCATGTTTTAATGATACCTTGAATGCTTACCGTGGTAATTGCCTACCTAGTTCCTTGAGTTCATGAGAAAGATCTAATTATAGGATAACAAATATTGTAAAACATAGAAATGTGGAAATGTTCCCAAATTTCTTCCAAACTGTAATTTTTTGGGGGGTTGGCTTTCTGGAAAACGCTCATTGCCCATCCTACATATTTTCTGGAGTCTCAGAGTATAAACTGAAATCTACCATCAAAGACATGGTGTATCACCCAGAATATGGTTTCCAATTTAATTTTTTTTTGGTAGCTTTTCACAAAAAAGTAAAAATATATATATAGACACCTACTCTTAATTGTTCTTAATCATACTAGTCAGAACTAAAAGGAAAAATACTTTATAAATTCCTAATTTCTCTTGTGTAATAAAGCAAATTTTTTAAAATACAGTACTCACCTTTCCAAGTAATGAGACCATGACACTTAAACTTATATCTTTTTTATCTGTGATGAAGACATAATTACTTAACACCAGAAAAGAAATTTTAAATAAAATGTTTATAGTTGAATTCTTCTTGTTGTCCCACAGCTTCATCTGGTTTTTCCCTCTCTTTTCATTTTAAGGCCTATTTTTCCTGTTCTTCACTTGGTAATAGCTGATGCTGTACTTTGATAAACTTGGTCTCATTAAATGTTAGTGTCTGGTACAACCCCAGTAGCCCTCAACAAGACTCATCGGAGGCACAGAGCAGATCGAAAAGCAATTAGCATTCTGGCTTGTGATAATTACCCACAGTATGGGAGGCTTATCCAAGATGTAGTTTCCACTGTGTCTAATAATAGGATTCTTTAAACACTGATATATTTTCATGGAGACACCAATGCTCTCATTTCAATTCTGTCACTTATCTCAGATAGGGGAAATAAACATCCCTCACACATTTTTTTTCATCATAAAGAAAAGTACACTGCTGCTCTGACAACTTGTAGTGTCACCTAAAAGTCACCTTGAATCATGTTTTAATCAACTGGAACAAGGCAACATCTCATTTATTTCTGCAGTTTCCTTGCTCTGCAATGCACTGATTGCCGAGACAGAGAAATCCAAATTGAGCTCTGATTAAAATGGAATGAGGATGCAGATGCTGCCGTTGGTTCAGAGGGGCACTCTGCTCTGTACTAGGAAAGGTCAAGGTGATTCGAGTTCCAATTAAAACAAAAAGATTTACTGCAGTTTGTGAATATGTTGCATTGAAGCAACTTCGTGCCGTGACAGGTTGAATAATTTCTGAATCATTTGCCTTTGATCTATTATCTTTTATTATCACAAGAGCTTGCTTAAAAACAAAGTCAGTATTTTTACATTCTTCAGTAAGATCCAATCCTGTTCTCATGAAAGTATTGTTTCAGAATCTTGCAATCATCCATCACTTCTCATTTGTAATCTGTACTTTAAAGTGGTTTGACATTTTTGTCAATTTTAATTTACTGTTGATTTTTAACATCTGTATAAATAAATAGTTCAAATGCTTTTATTTTTAACTTAATCAAATGATACAATATATAAATGAATCAGTAGTTGTCTAGATGGGCTAGAGATGACACACCCATGTTGTCTTCAATTCCTAGCTAAATATAGCTAAAGACCAAGTGATTACAATAATAATTCACATCACACAGAGATTTTAAAAATAGACATTGATGGTTGAATTGCAGTATACTGAAATTATAAGTAATTTTTACACCTGGGCTGTGTCAGTTACGTGACAATCCATTTATTGGTAACATTTTACAATGGATGAAGTTTCCTATTAATTCAAGTGCACTACAGTAAACCCTATGCCCATAAATATGAAAGAAACAACATGATATTATTCCTAGGTACAGAAAGAATGTTTAGAGTTTTGGGAGAACAGTTCTGCCATATTATTGAGCTAGAAAGTGTAATACTGTCTGTAACCTTCCAGGAAGTAGACAGGAAAAGACTGAGGACTGAGCCAATTTAAATACTGCTTCTACCTGGACACTAATCTGAACACTCTGGAAGAACACGGTAGTTACTTTTTTTGTTTGTTTTTTTTTTTTTTTTTCTGAGAATATTGACAATACTGACAATATTGTGATGAGACATTTTTCTGAATTAGTAACTGATATGAACAACAACACAGTCTCAGTGTGAGACTCCCTTACAGTCTCAGTTCTTGCCCTTACACCAGAGGAAACTGCGCCTGACCGACCTTCATAAACTGAGCATGAGATTGGAAGTTTGATGACATAAGAAAAGTGTGAGAGTTACTCCATTTGTGAACCTATGCAAAAGTACTAAGCAGGAAATTGTTGGGACCAAAGAAAAGGTCTTGTTGGAGAAACCCGGGGGGATGGATTTTGGAATAGTACTACTTACTGAAAATGGCACAGTGACCCGGTTACAGCCAGTGACCTCTGAAGGAAGGGGAGTTTGCATGCAGGGGCAGAAAGAGCCATGGCATGTTCCCACAGACTCTTTTCTCCAGGCAGCCAGGGAATCCTGGCTTTCTGACAGCCTAGCAGTATAACCACAGACAGTCACGTGCACCCCTGTCCTTGGGAGGTGCAGGGAGACTGCTTACTGGAAGAATGAATCGAGGCCCTGTTAACCTCACTTACTCTAAGGATGCATCATAAAATATTTCTTTTCTCCCACTCCTTTTGCTCATTTGCTGTTTTCTTTCTGACAACATGGTAAATCAAAGGTTCAGTCTTTCTGTATGACTTTGCTTGTTACGTAGCTTTGCTTCTATAGACTAGGTGTGATGAGATTGCAGACTTTGGCTCACTTGTAGTTTCAGTCCTTGACCTAGACTGTTATTCAAAGAAAACAGTATTTATGCTGTGTTAGAAAATTAGGCTTATCAATCAGGCATTTGTCGAGTGGTCTGTCATTGACACAAACTGCCGTCCCCAAATAACATAAATAAGCTCTGATCTCCAACGACTTGGGAAGATACATTAATTTAAGTGGTGGAGGTACATGAAGGTAACAAGTGTTCTAATGCCCATTGTGCCTCTGAAAATCTTTCCCTTATACTAAAACTACTTTTTTACTTTATAACCCATTTAAAATTTCCTGTTGAAATATTTGAGGATGTTACATTATATCTCATTTTTCCAGAGGTCGATATAGATTGAAATGGATTGCTTGAGTCTACTGACATTAGCAAGAGGAAGTCCACCCATTTTTAAAATAGAGGTTTTCTTATGCTCTACTCAAAATTTAAAATATTTCTCAGCCCAGTTTTACAAATTCAGTGGAAAATATTTACCATACAGGCATTAGTATTACATATTTCTATCCATATTAAAATATTACTAATGAAAAAATGAGAAATGAAATGTATTGAATATAGTGACTTAATCATATAATCCAAAAATTGACTAGCATGATACCTGATATTTTAATTCTATTTAGGGGCTTTAATTTTGAGGCTGACTTAATACTCTTTGTAATTCAATAGATATAGGTTTTTAGCCAGGTATTTCAATGGTTTTTCACTTTACTGAGGCTACAATTCTGTTAGTTAATGAAATTGTCAAGAATTTATTTTTTGTTCTGGCAGCAAGGGACATGCTACCATTTTGGTGTGCCCCCTTTCTGTGATGCATTACTTTAGGTTCATATATGCACCCTCATATCTTATTGCATGCAAAGTTCTTTCCATGTTACAAAAGATGCTGGGGGATGTGTCTGCTTCCCGTAGCCCCAGTGCCATCACCTCTTCACCTGTCCTATTCAGCTTAAATTCAGCTACCTTTTGGATGCTTTGAGTTATAGGAAGCCCTAGCTCTTTGGGACAGTAAAATATTCCAGAGTCTTAGTTTGTACATTTGGCATGCCTTTGAGGAAGAAATGTATTGGTACTAACCAGGCATCTTAAATCACTCTTGGACTAACCTAATTCAAAATGCTGTTGACAGCATATAAAACCAGGCAGAAGATACAAATACCTGATATAGGAAGAAAAAAAAAGAAAGAAGAAACTATGTTTGATCTACTTGCACTAAGAAAGATTTCTCTCCTCCTTCTTCTGATCAATTTCTGTTTCTCTGTCTTAACTGAGACAGACCTTGCTGCTAGTGAGCCGCTCTGAGCAGTGGGGGCTTTTGAGGAGCCTTTCTAAACAACTTATTTTTCAGGGAAATCATAAAAGTTTAACTCACTTCCCTTAGAAAATCAGGTAATGTCCTCCAGGTAGGCTGCTTCAAGAGCCCCTAGCCTGTCGCTATAGGACACAAAAGAACACACGCTCACACCGTTCTCAAGGTGAAAGAGAAAAAAGGGCCGTTTATTTTCTGACTCCAACATTTATAGTTTTCCAAAAGTGACAGTGGATTGGAGGGTGACAGTGGCACCTCTCCAATGCCACTGGTTAAACCAACAGTCTATCAACTCTCTCTTCTTCCATAAAAGAATACAAAACAATGAGTTATTTACAGAAAGTGTGTGAGAAAATTCACTACAAGAATGTCAACATTAGAAAGCTTAGAAAATCTTAAAAACTCAGGGTGACATTAGCCCATGCCATTTCCCAGTCTTTGTACAAGTGTTGCCTGGGAAGGTGCTCATTTGGTGTGCTCCATGCCAAGGCATAGAAAAATATATACAAATATAATGTCAGCACTCAAAGTTAGGACCTGGCCAGGTATACTTTACTAGCAAAAGCAAAGCCTCAGGGTACAAAAAATGTAATTATTTTTTTATCATCATGGAAAAGTAATAGCGTTACACTTGGAAACTCAAAAATCTCGTGGTTGTTGGTGTTTTTTTCTTAAATGCCTTTGAAACGTTTATTTTATTAAAAGGATTTATAATAATCTACCTCATAGCCTGGGACAAAATCCATTGTCCCTCAAATACTGTCATTATCATTGGCTATTATCAAGGAGGGATTATATGGACCAATGTCACACGGAGTTTCCTCAATATGCTTGTGAAAAGTGTGTTTAAAAAAGAATACTTAATTCTGTAGTAAACATTTTGTGCTTTATTAGCTAGTGGGAAAAGGAGGACATGAAAAGGCTGACTTCAATTTTATTGAAATTCAATTTTATTTGAGTTTATTTTAATTTATAAGTCTGGATAATCTACTTTAATGTTGGTTGTACTAACAATTAGTACAGATGGTGCAGTCCTCCTCTGCTACAGAAAGGACCTATATCTGAAGAATTAACAGAAGCATTGATTACTTATATGCTGAATATTCAAAGTTTCAGTTACTTAAGTAAAAAAAAAAGCCTAAAATTTTTAAATTGCCTAAAAATATTGCCTCATCTACCACTCTGCACTAGTTGCTATTTTATTTGCAAAAGCTGAATTGCATCTTATAAATTAGGAAGCATAATTTTACTTCCTACAAAAAAGGTTGTGAACTAAGAGCTAGGTTAAAGTGTGTGTTCAATTACAGATTTTGGATATTACAGATTTTGGATATTACAGATTTGGGGTTAGGAAGAACTTCAGATTCTCAGATGATTTTTTGTGAACATCCACTGGTAGAAGTTAAATTTGTTATGCACTTTTTATTATAGGCCTTAGCCTCATCAGATATTTTTAGGATATTGCTTAAAATGTGTGTCTTAAAACTGAATACTGGTGTAAGAAATTAAACGCTGAGATCTGCTGTAGTTTTGTTTTTCTTTCCAACCTGCTGGAACATTAGCCCTGTTGTATTTGAGTTCAAAGTGTCTTTGCTGCAGAGAAGCCCAGATGAGCTTCTGATGCTTGTTTCTGCTGGAGTTTATTTTGTGTGCCCTTGGCTATTGTGCAGGTTCCACAAAAGGTGCAGTCTTACACACTGAGGGTGATAATGATTTTCTATGGTGAAAAAATATGGCTCATGACTCTCCAGTGCATATCCTTGTAGGTAAATGGATGCTGAGCACTTGTTGTCTCTTAAAATATCTGTAATTTTATTTTGCCAAAGATTCAGGCCCAGATTCTGCACCTCACAGCATACTTGCCTTTTGCTGAAGCAGAAAAGTTTCTACCTCCTTACATTACACATAAGGGTCTTTCCTATTTGAAGGGAAAATGTGTCCTTTTGTGAAAATTTGTGCTGTATAAATGCTGTAATTTTTTTTTTTCTTTACAGGAGAAAATTGTTTCATACTGTCTTGGAAACTGTGAACTGATGATTTAATACATATGACTGCTGCTGTAATTTTTTCTTTCTTCTTTGACACTACTCTAATATAAGAAAGGGCTAGATATCTGGTTCTTTTATATTTCTTTTAGGCTGTCAGGAGCTTTAAGATAGAGCTTCAGTAATTTAGTAAGACTAGATTGATGTGAAGCAAATCTTAACTTTGATTACTTCAGCCTTGCACACTGTCCACAGTAACTACATATTTCTGTCTTTC
The DNA here is from genome assembly GCF_023055355.1 of Agelaius tricolor. Classification (NCBI taxonomy): domain Eukaryota; kingdom Metazoa; phylum Chordata; class Aves; order Passeriformes; family Icteridae; genus Agelaius; species Agelaius tricolor. The sequence continues at coordinate 19,144,202 of NW_027269262.1, read as the reverse complement.
CTTTGAACATTGATAAAGTACAGAGAATATAGAACAAGTTTCTACTTGCAAAGATGATTGTTAGCTAATTCAGTGTGTAAATTACATGATGACTGAAATATTTCAGCGGGATGCTTTGAGTAAAATAATAAACTGCCGCCAATAATGTCAAATATCTGCTCTTGTAAGACTCAGACTTTTACTTTATTCTTCTAAAGATTCAGAGAGAACAAAGACGTATTGTTGGTATGTTTACTGGGTAAACATAAAAAATAAGGCTATAGATCACCAGCTGATATAAAGTAATAAAGACCTATTTACCTTGAAATTTTAGAATGCATTTAAACTTAGTTGAGACTCTGACCCTGTAACTTTTTCTGCTTTCCAGTATCATACAGTATGACCTTGCATAAATTTGTTCTCATGAACCTTCCTTGAATGAATTAAAAAGGAAATCTGATTATGTGTTGAATACACTGAGATGAATGTGTAGAATTTACTTCTTTACAGAAAATCTATACCTCTTAAAAGTCTCTTTTCCTTTTCCTTTTCCTTTTCCTTTTCCTTTTCCTTTTCCTTTTCCTTTTCCTTTTCCTTTTCCTTTTCCTGGAACACTCAGTTATGGCATAACTTTACTCCCGTCCTATGGTCAGTGGCTTGAGTTGGAACAGAAATAGTTTAGTATTACATGCCTTGGAAATTTTGTGTAATGTATCTAGTTATGCTTTTATTATTGTCAAAAACTTTTCTAAAGTCCCTAAATTTCCAAAACTGCTTTTATCTAACAGACTTTTTGCCTGGGAATATATCTGCACTTCTACTACTCCTACAGAGAAAACAGAATTATCTAGGGTTATTTAAAAAACACAAAATCATTATTTCTAGCCATATGTTTCTTTCTTTCAGACACAATTAGTTGTTCAGTAATGTACCTAATTATTCTCTCACTTTTAAGAAGTATCAGTTTTAAAATGTGACATGACCCAGAGAAATGGAAATAATTTTAAACTAAAGTTTTAGATAAAATTTGGGGTAATTAGATATTACAAAATTAAAAAATCAGAAACAACTTACTTAGACATGCAGAATTACTAAGTTTATAGTGATTTGCTTTGGCAAATCCTTTATATTTTCATGCATCAGAAAAGAACAAAGGATGTTGAAACAAATGGACAGCTGGGGGAGGGAAAGGAGAAAATTTTCTTCTTTGTAGTATATGTATATCAGCCTGTGATGGATAGACTTGATGTCTAACATCACAAATTCAATATAGGAAAGTTCACGCTTCATATCACAAAATGATCACCTTCTAGGGTAAGAAAGCTTTTCCCCTTGTGTAGCCTTGTAAAAATTGGCTAGCTGGACACCTGGGAAGAATTAAATCACTAATTACCCTTCAAGTATAAAAACATGGATTTTCTCCTTATTATGCTGTTCTCAAAGAATGAATACCTTGAATTGTTTAAAACCTCCAGAAGATCTACAGTGAATCATGGTTTTAGGAGAAGGATGTAAGTGGTGGACATAACCTTTACCTCTGGTCTAAAACTTATCTTCATAACAGATCATCTGAGTCTCGTGGGATAGGTCAAAATGTGATCTCACATTTGTGATGCAGTACTACTTATTAAATAATGTCTTGGGTCAAAGCTGGGTTTCTCATCTTCTTTGGGGTTTTAACGATGTTATAAAAGTTTCTGACAAGAAATCTCGGTTTATAAACAGCAGATGTCAAGATCCATTTTTGGCTACAATGCTGCAATATTTTCTGGTAGCATAGAAATATGTTTTAAAATATCTTCAAGCAATGTTACAGGAATTCAGAATGACATGCCAAAAATAGCATTTCTGTGAAGAAAATTGGTTTTTAAACCAAAGCATTGCATAGAAAGCTTTCTGGTCTCCAAGATATTTGATAAATTGTTGTTGCATATTTGGTGAGTCAGTCAATAAATACCATTGTTGAGAACAGTCATATATTCTACATCTTGTCATTTTGTAGCCTATTTTTTTATTTGATAGCTTTGTTTCTTGAAACTCATTGTAAACCTCTTTAAAAAAGAGTCATCTCTTTATCAGCTGGAAATTGGGAAACTGCCATATATTTTTTCATATCCTTTGCTATCACCAGATCAAGTTCCCATTAGAAACACTTCCAGTTGTTTATTCATATGTATGAAAACTAGAAAATGAGCAGAAAAAAAAGTCAGTATTAGTTTTCATGTTCCCAATGGATATTCAGCTGATATACAAATAAATATATATATCTAAAGACATGCAGGTATCTAAATGTGTGCTTATGTGTTTGGGTTTTTTCCTTTCTTTCTTTAGGAGAAATTCTTTCCAAAGCTCTTGGTTTCTTGGTTTTGTTTCCTTCAAAAATTGCAGCATTGACTAAGGTAATCTTCAGTCACACTGAACTACAATTTATTTCTATATATAAAGCCTTAATTAGGGAGAGAATGCAAGATATTTTTTCTGATGATAAAAATCATTACAATTTTTTTAGTCTTATCATTTGCAACTATCATGTTTTTATGCACCAGAATTAGGATATGTTTTTTTGAGTAGTTGTTTAATTTGACTTGCTCACATGGTATTGTTTTATGCCAAACCACGCCACTGAAAACACCTCTGTAGTTTAGAGATGCTTAAAGAAAGCCATATTTAACACCAGGGTGTGATGAGATATTCAAATGATGGTCTTTTAATTTAAAACTGAAATTTCATTTCTTTCCTCAGTGTCAGCATTTTCAACTCGGAAGTAGAAATTTCAGAGTACAAATTTACCAATTTACATACAAGAGCAAGATAATCCAATGCTTATTAAACTGAATGGAGATATTCTTCCTGAATTTAGTAGAAAGCACTGAGACTAGAACCAGTAGAAAAGTCAGTTGATGGGAGAAAAGTACAAACCCCCTTGTTTATTGGAAAGTAACTGGTGAGCTAGTGATCAGTGCTGCAACATGGAAAGGTTATTTCACCATAGCTTTCCTTATTGCCACCAACTCAACAGTACATGAGTGAGAGAAAAATGTTTAAGAAGAACATTCCATCACCATCTGGCCTATAAATCCCAAGCCATATCTCTGAAAATTGTCTAGTCACAGCACACACTTTCTTGACAAGGCTTCTATAAATTTTTATATTTGCTCCTATTATCTACCTCTGCATAGGTTCCTCTGAGTAAACTACAGATGAAAGAATTTTCCTGACTCCAGCTGGAAAAGACACTTTGTAAGAGGGCAACTGATATAAAGAGCTGCTGGCTACTGAGGCTATTTGTCTTCTAGGCTGAATGCAGCTAAGATCAGAAATCAATACAGATAACAAAGCCAAGTGAGAAAACTTTATTGGGGTCTATATGGTTCCAGAGGAGATTCTGGTTCTTCCTTCAGTGATATATTAAGGGTCTTGATGTAAATAGTTTTAAAGAAGCATTTATAAATGCTTCCCCTGCCAAATAAAAGTAGATTTAAATGCCAGCATAGCTAGTTTGCCTTCCTGGAGACAACCTTCTTGTTGTTATTTTTTTGTCTATTATTTCATGAAAATAATGACTAGAAAAGAGAAGGTAGCTGGGGTCAGGGGCAAAAGCTAAACAGTGAATAGGGATCACTTGGAACAGTATTTCTAAATGAAAGAGAATATAATGTTCTATAAAGAATTATAGAATATTAAAAGTGTCATTGGGATAAATAGAAAAAAAATTACTCAAGAAAGTGACTTTCTTTTCAATTCATGGAAGATGAGGTCTGAAACATAACAGAATGTTGCTAACACAGAAGAAGCCTACGAGTGTTTGCTACTTACTGTAGTAATTACTCTCTACTTTCTCTAAGATTTCTTTTAAAGTAATTGAAATCAGGATCTTAACACTTCTATGTGTCAGTAAATGAAAATTCTTCCTTTTCCTTTGTTGTTCCTGATCTTCACAAGATGTTCTTCACTTTTCCCTCTGTTGAATATCAAAAGCAGCAGCTTAAATTTTGGCTGTGAAATAAAGCAGTATTAAAAATGGCTTGTCTTGACATATATGTGTATCAGCACATTTAGATAATTTCTTTTCCCTACCAGACTGTTTTTACTGTTGCTTTCAACTAGCCTGAATGAAAGGAAAATATTTGGGCATAAGCAGCTGGTGTTGGCTGGTGAGAACTACTTACAGTGATAACGTAATGTTAACAAGCTGAATGTCTCAGTACATGGAAATTGGAGTAAATATTTTTAATATGAACTATTTTTAGTGTAGTGAGCACTTTATGCTGAAGTAACTGAAGTCGGTGGCTATCCCACTCTTGGCAATGAAGCACTGATTCTTTGTAACTGTGGGTGTGCATGCATAATTAGTTCCATCAAGATAGTGACTAAGTCTTAACTAATGATGGAAATTCTGTCATTTTATCTAGTTATACTTGGAGACATGCCTTACCCTGAGAGTTTACAGCTTTAAAGAGACAGACAATCTCACAGATGACAGAGAAAAAAAGAGAATTACATAATTACGTACATTTTAGAGATAAAAGAGAGTTTGTTTTGAGTTAATCATAGATACAGAGTTATTGTGTGTTTTAAACCCAGCTAGCAACGAAACCTGACACAGACACTTGCTCGTTCCCCCTCAGTTGAATGCAGAAAAGCATCAAAAGGGTAAAAGTGAGAGAACTTGTGAGTTGAGATAATGACGGTTTAATAAGTAAAGCAAAAGCCACACACACAAACAAAGCAAAATAAGAAAAAACAAGGAATTCCTTCACAACTGCCCATGGGCAGGGAGGTGTTCAGCCAGAAAAGTTATCAGAGCTCCATCATGTGTAACAGTGACTTGGGAAGACAAAAGCCAACACTTCAAATGTCCCCTTTCCTTGTTCCCTTTCCTTCTTCTTCCCCCAAATTTATATGCTGAGCATGATACCACATAGTGTGGAATATCCCTTGGGTCACTTGAGTTCAGGTGTCCCAGATTTGTCTCCTCCCAACTTCCTGTGCACCCCTGGCCTCCTCACTGTCAGGGCAACATAAGATGCAGAAAAGATTCTGTGCAAACACTACTCAAAAATATTGGAAATATGTGCATTTTCAACCTTGTTTCCAGCACAAATCCAAAGACTCATATTAGCTACTATGAAGAAAATTATCTCTTCCAAAACCTGCACAACTAGATTTATAGCTTAGTTGTGAATGGCACATAAGCTTCATACATTCCAGTGGCATCTACAGTTCCATCTGAAGCTCTCATGAAGTCCTTACAGAGAGAAATGGATTGGATTTCCTGTGGGTCTGCCTTAGTAGACCTTTGCTATAGATTTTCATGCATTCATTTTTGAATGAATAATTAGAAAGGTCAGAGCTCAACAGAGACCTTAGGCAATGTTCAATATCTTGCCAGTAGTGGACCTAAAACGTTCCTGTGAATGCAGAATGTGTATCTGAACTATTTTGAAGAAAGTAGGTCAAACAGTAAGCTGTTACCTCAAGACACTTGAATTGAGAAAATTTTATTGAATTCTAAATCATTCCAAGTGCTGACTGAAAGAAAGGCTGACAATTGCTTTAGAAAGGCTGACAATTGCATAGGATACTTCCTGTGTGTATGACTAGATTAGTGAGACATGCCTTTTCCTGAATTAAGGTGCAAATGAGACCACATGCCTAAGTCAATAGCATGGATTTTATTTAACAGTAAATGTGAGGTGGGAGGAGAGATGTGCTTATCTTAAGTTCCCCCTGTGGTGGTTTATCCTATGGCAATTTCCTTCTGTACTGACAGGGCACACTGCAGTCTCACACTGAGAGCTGCTGACCAGCATTCCCAGATCCCTTTTTGCAGGGCTGACCTCCAGCCACTCCTCTCTCAGTCTGTAAATATGTACAGTGTTGCTCCAACCTAGATGCAAATCCATCACTTGGACCTGACAGACTTTTATCCCTTATTGCTGTTATCTCCTTCATAATTGGTGAGTCCTTGATTTTTTGTCAGTTTTCTGATTGTTGGGTTGCTGTGTAGAAGGGGCCTACATGTGTATGACAGGTAGAGGCTCTCAGCCTGGCTGGTATGAACACCTGGAGACAACAGGCAGCAGCATCTGGAGGCTGCTCCAGACTATGTAGGAGTTCAGGTGGCGATGCCCCAGAGAGCATGGTGTCCTGTCTGGGCATGATACCTAGGCACATCAGAGGCTCTGACCCAGATGAGGATCATGAGAAGATGATCTGGATCTGGAGCAGCTAGGACTGCCTGTGGAGCACAGTGGTCTCACTTGCAGGAAATGAGTGGTGGTAAAAGCCCTGCATTGTTGGGTGGAAATTTGTCACCCACTTGGGTCATGACAACCCCAAGCAATGCTACAGACTTGGGAAAGAGTGGCTGGAAAGGTGACCAGCAATAAAAAGACCTGGAGGTGCTGGTAAACAGCCAGCTGAATGTGAGCAGCATGCCCAGGTGGCCAAGAAGGCAAATGACATCCTGGCCTCTATCAGCAGTAGTGTAGCCAGCAGGAGCAAGGCAGTGATTTTCCCCCTGTACTCTGTACTCGTAAGGCTGCACTTCAAATCCTGTGTTCAGTTCTGGGCCCCTCACAGCAAGAAAGACAGTGAGGTGCTGGAGTGTGTCCAGAGAAGGGCAATGGAGCTCATGAAGGATCTAGGGGGTAAGTCTCCTTAGGAACAGCAGACAGAACTGGGATTGTTTATCCTGGAACAAAGGAGCCTCAGGGAAGACCTTATTGCTCTCTAGTACTACCTGAAAGAGTGAGGTGGGATGATCTTAAAAGTCTTTTCTAATCTAAATGATTATATGATTCTGTGAAATATTACAAGGGGCAGATGAGTAGGCTGTGTGCTATTAGAAAGGAAAAACCAGGGTTAACTGAGGCTTCATAGAAACCTCAGAGAGAAGACCCTAAGTTCTTCCCTCACTGGGAAGATCTTTTCCTAGAGAAGGAAAAATATATAGAGAGGCTATGTTTGAATGATTCATGGATGGAGACCTGCAAGATGAGACAGGCTTGAAGCTTTTGATTTTCTGGAGTAAGAGAAAGGCTTCTCTGATGTCAGATCTGCTCTTATTGACATGGATACTGCACCACAATAGCCATACAGAGGAACATGCTCTCCTAATGAGGATCTATGGGAGAGCTGGACCTTAATAGACTATCAGCACCAAGATGGAGATCCTCTTTTGATGGGAACAGAAGCCCTTAGCTGCTCAGCAGACACACCATCACAAAAAGTTTACTGCTTGCCATAGATTTAAAGTCCATGTTTTTGGTGTGGCAGAGACACTGCAGAGGACCTGAGACTATTGTTAATGAGAAAGTCACAGACATAACTTGTGTCATTGTGAGGCTGTTTGCTATCATCTACAGCTGGTCATGGAACCAGGAGAGGCCCTTGATGACTGGAAACAGACAGAGAGACGTTGCACTTGTTTTAAAGAGTGAGTGGGAATGTCAGTGGAACTCCAGGCAGGGGCTGATGAGCCACACTTCACCCCTTGTAAAACTATTGTGTGACTAAAACACACACTGGCTGTGTGAAGGTGGTGGGTATGCATGAGTTTACCAAGGGTAAATAAATCTTCACTAACCTGACTACCCTTTAATACAATTTAGCATTTGCAAATGAGTTTATGGATGTCAGAAAGTGGTGCTTTTAACCCTGTTCATCAGAGCATCTCTGTGTTTCAGAGAAGGATGTTACAGTGTAGAAGGGTGGATTAGTAGCTTGTTAAAGTGCTGGCTGTGGATGAATCTGAAGAAAAGGGGTTAACAGTGTGTATTCTGCCTGGAAGTTAGTTGCAAGTGGAGCTCCTCTGAGTATTATCTTGAGGGCTATCCTATTATATGTTTTCATCAATAGTCTAGACAAGGTGAGAAAATTCACCTTTATCAAGTTTGTGCATGATATCAAACTGGTTCACAGCTTGTGTACTCCAGGGCTGGGATCTGAATGCCATCTCTGAATGATTGAATATAATTATCGAAGGTGTAAGCGGGTTGACTTGGCATGGGGACCAATGCAGTTCTCTGTTGTACTCTGAAACTTTTTTCTTCTGTGGCAGTTAGTCCAAGGAAATTTGCATAAAATCTGGACTGAGCTTAAGGTAACTTCTGATGAAAAGCTTTTATGATCATGACTGTGAGTGTTGTTCATGGAACATTTGTACTTTGATCTATAGTTTAGCTGTATGTACACTTACACAGATATACATTTCGACATAAAGTGGTGTGTCACTCTAAATCATAACAGTTTAGTGATATCTGCTCTAGTTTTTCATTGCATCAGTCAGTATTTCCAGTTAACCAAGCTGTGCTGATCAACCCTGTTTTGATAACCTGGGCTTGTTAGGTGAAGAACTGAGTATGGCATAAAGCTGTCTGAACTACTGTTCAGTGCGTTGCTTCATCCATAGAGTTCAGGGCAACAGTGTGGATGTTGCATTAAATTCCAGAAACAGTGCAAACATGTTAGCATGATTTCTGCATGCTAGTCTGGATTTTCAGTGCTGTCCTGAAGTAAATCCATTGCTTTCAGTTCCAACATGAGCATAGGCATTAATTGCCATTGTGATGACACTATGAATTTCCCATTATATAGATGTGATGAGCTAAGCATGAGAGAGTAAGGCTGCTAATTCTGTTCAGAGCTTTACAGTGGCATGACTTAGAACACTGCAAAATCTGGTTGGAGATCTGAAGTTGGTTTTCAATTCCATTACTATTTTTTCAAAATAGCTCTGTATAATTATCTCTGTAGAAAAGAAACTTTCTACACAATTAAAAACCTAAGCTGATGACTGCTATAAGGGATTTTTTAAATTGCTTTCATCAAGCTGGGCAAATTTCACATTACATTTTTAAAGTCACTGTTTACAAAAATCTCATAATTAAAAGCACTTGGAAAAATGTTAGTACTCTTTGAACCAAGGAGTAAAGTGCATGCAATTTTTTAATAAGTGTTGAAGCTACACTTCCAATCTGGAAAAAGCTGTTACATTTGTAGGATAGGACTCATGCTGATTTTCATAAGCACTTATGTTAGACATGTATTCAGTGGTTCTTAAAAATCAAATCACGTGAGCTGGATAGAGTGCTGTGCTGTAAACTGTAATGATTAAGTGCCTGTAACTTATTTATTGCCTGGTTACAGATACCTGGCATCATATGAGATGACAAAGTTATTCAGACAGGGTTCTGGAGACTGTTCAAAAAGAGCCTAGGTCTGCTGCAAGTCCTGAAAAATACTAGGTAAAATAACTTGGTCAAATGCTCTGCTGATTTATTTTGGCTGTGGTAAGAGTAAATGTTTTTCATTGCTGCTCATATGGTACTGTGTTTTGGATTTGTGACCAAAGCAGTCTTGATAATACAGGGAAGTTTTAGGCATTGCTGAAGTGCTTTCCTCCTTCTTCCCTCTTCCCACCAGAAAGTATTCTGTGGGTGCACAAGGACTTAGAATATTCCCTCAGCTGCATGTGCTGCCTATGATTTCATATAGCATGGAATATCCCTTGGGTCAGTTGGGGTCAGCTGTCCCAGCTGTGTCCCCTTCTTAGTGATGGTGTTAGACTTCACAAGTAACTCCTAGGCTTGATGAAGCCTGACGTTCCTCGGGATAGCTAAACACCTACCTGCCAATGGAAAGTGTTGGATGAATGCCTCATTTTGCTTTGTTTGTGCATGGCTTTTGCTTTCCCTACTAAAGTGTCTTTGTCTCAATCCAGAAATTTTCTTGTTGCTATCCGTCCCCTTCTCTCCAATGCCACTGCGGGAAATGAGTGAGCAGCTCTGTGGGGCTGAGCTGCATGCTGAGCTTAATTCACGAAGAATTATTATTGTTTAACACCCAAATTAAGTGTGCATGTCCATTTACTGTGAAACAGATAGATGGGGGAGGTGATCTGAGTCACAATCTCAAGCAAAATTTCCTATCTTCAGGAAAACCCTGGAGAATATTCAAAGTTCACAGGCCAACTTATACCCTCCTTAATAGATGATTCTTAAAATTAACATGAGTAGAAATTTAAAATCCAAAACACTTACCTTTAATTACAGCTATGAGGCATCTAATCAAATTTGATAAATAATTATTAATTTTCCTTGTTGACTGCATATAAATTGTAAATTATAAGTAGTAATTTATATCACTTTAATGGGATTTATTTGATTCATTCTACCATATTTTTATTGAATTCCAGTTCAATTGAAAATTAAAAGGATAACTTACACGTATAACAATGCAATGAATGTCACTGTATGTAGAAATAGGAGTGTTAAAAACATCAATATGATTTAATGTTTGTTTGTGCATGTGGTTTGAAACCTCAGATTGAAAATCTGAGGAAAATGTAGAAGCAGCTTCTGCTTTAATCTTTTTGTCAGAATGCAAGTCCAACTGGGCAAACACTGGTATGCAGAGGAGCCAGCAAAGCTGCTGACAGTGTTGAAACGAATCGTAGCAAGAGAGACAAGCCCTGAAGTCAACTGAGAAGAAGTGGGAACCATGTAAAAGGCCCAGGGTTGCTGCAGTAAAGTTTCAGTGTCTGGTCACAGTCTGAAGAGATCAGAGATATCTGCTTCCAGTTCTCTTTTGTGACCTTTTGGAGTCCAGGTGTTTGGGCTCTATGGCAGATTTCTCTGTGAAAGGGCAGAAAGGCAGATACAGCTGTAGGGGAGACTAGGAATGAAAAAAAAAAGCAAGGGAGGATGTCTGTTCTGCTGCTCTTAGGGCTGAGCTGAATAAAGGGATTATACACTGGGAAGCAAAACCCTGAGGCTGGGCTTTTGGCACACAGGGTCCTGCAGTGTGACTGTCCAGAGCCTCCACTGCAGGTTATTTAAAGTGAGGGAGAAAAGAATGTGACATGGTAGAAAGGCTCCATTGTTGCCAGCAAGGGAAGGGTCAGGGGGAAGGGTTGAAACAAAGGACAATAAGTGCCCTTGATACAGTAAATGCTGCTGAGTGCAATGGAACAGAACTTTGCAAATCAGGAGACACGGCAAATGTTATTGCCATTGATTATTGGCATCAACCTGTATTAAGGACTGTGAACTCTTAGGCTGTGAGTGAATCAACCGTACTAGCAGTAGGTTTTTGGAGTCAGAGGCATCAGAGGTACACTTTGCCTATACAAGGACTCTACTTTTGGAAGTTAGGGAAGAATGAAGAATAATATTACAAGTGTATTCAGCACAGGAAATCATAATTTCAGTCTGTAGCTCTCTACCAGCAACACAAATTAATTGTGCTGTTGGTATCCTGCTCTTCCCAATGATCTTACTTCAAATTCTAATTGTTCTTGTGGATATCAGGTGTGTTAGAGGGTTAGTTTTGCCATGTTTCCCTTCCAAGTAGGATGCAGGAACTTTAGTGAGGTGTAGCATAGATTTTCACAACTGAAATGCCTGGATTCTCTTTATAGGATCTGCATGTACAAATAATTAAAAAGTAATTAATCAGTTTGGGATGTTTTCTGGGTTATGTGGCTAAATATGTTATGTGACATTTGTCTCAAAAAGTAGTTTGGGCAGCTGTCTGCAGTGTATACACTGAAACTAGAATATCAGCCACATTCCTGATGTCTTTGGATTTTTATCTGATATTGCCAGATCAAAAGTTCTCCTGTATTTCATTTTTTATGTCCTGTGCAAATTGCAGTAAGTCAGTTTAAATCGGGTACCCATCCCATCTCTTACTGACACCACATCATTAATTTCATTAAAAAAAAAAGATAAAAGTCAGGATGAAAAGAACATGTTTGTTTGGTTATTTTACAAGGACACTTCAAGAAATGGGTATAGTAGAAAATTTTGAAGTCATACCTGCTCTGTCTTAAAAATTATGACCTTAAGCTTTATTTGACATGTAATATATTAGCAAAGATCAGCTTGCACTGAAGTCCCAATCTAAGTCCAGAACTATAGCCTTATTCCATAATGTGCACATTCCTAAAATTACAGTAATTGCTATGTTATATTAATTTCTAGATTTGCTTCAGTACAAATTCACTCTGAGCCAGAGGAAAATTCTTCTCTTGGTGGAATCCAGATTGGAGATCTTTAGTTTTGGAGGACACTAAATATACAAATTTGAGTGTGCATGAATGTGAAGACTGAAACATCATGTGGGTGGAGGGTTGTGTGATATAGGGATAAGCTGTCAGATGTTGGGTGTATCAGGTGCAATGAGGCAGGAGGAAAAAAATCTGGATGTTGGATAGTTTTTACCCATGGTTTCACCAAAGCAAGTGAAATCTTAGGCCACAACTAATCTGATGAATTGGCTACTCACAGTAGGTAGTTTGATATAAAAAACATGTGACAATAGTTATTTCTTACTATGATAGTTTCAGTAGGTCTCAAATAATTTGGAGTTCTGTTCTCATGCAGCAGAGCCCATGAGACAGACTTCAGTGGCAGCAAATTTCTCATGCATTTACTATAACAATCTGCTTCCATCCTGATGCAAAAGAGATTTTCCTCTTTACTGACCATCTGCTTCATGTTTGGAGACAATGCATCTCCATCTATGTATCTTGTTAAAAAAACCCAATCCCATTGTGACTTTGAATATGACAGTAAGTGAATCTTAGAAAAAACAAGAGAAACATACATACCAAATAAAATAAGTGTTTCTTTACAATATGTTTAAAGAAACTGTGCAGCTTCTTGCTGCAGAATATTCTGATTAGCTAAAAGTGAGGTCAGGGAAGTGATCAAAATCATGGAAGAAAAAGCATTTAAGTTATAGAATGTAGAGGTTTTCTACATCTGACTTATTTCAAAGTTCTTCTTTGAAAGAAGAAGAGACAGAATTATGAACCCTTTTATCCAGGACAGCCTGAATTTCATGAAGAAATGAGGTGACTTATTTAAATCCATGAGCACTTGGAACTAAAAAATTAATCTAGTCCCAGTGGTCTTTGTAGTATATCTTTGTTTTGTCTATGTTATATCTTATATCATCTAAATCAGACATAATCTGAGTGGTCATTCATGTTGTCCCTACATATGTATTGGTCATAGGGCACCTCATAATTATTCCCCTTCCCAATATTAGAACTGTTAAGGGTATTGTTTCCAACGTTTGTTTACACTGCTATGCTATACTCATAAGCAAGTATTCAGTTTATAATTCAAGAACACATATGGTGTGCAACCCAAAAAAAGGAGTTTGGCCTGTCAAATCTCAGGGTTATTTAAGATTAATTTCTGGACCCTGTCTTTCTGTTATCCAATCCAGATTCCTCAGCCAGATGATTGTGGTTCAATTTGAATGGTGAGAGGGAGCCAGCAGTAGTTGTCTGTGTCCAAGCCTTAACATAATTGGAAGCTGGCTGATGATGTTTTAATTTGTCCATTTGCTTGCTAAAACCTCCTGTCATCATCACTATGTCTCTTCATAATGGGAAGTCAGAAAGTCTATAAAGTGCTGAGGTTTCCATTTCAAAAACTGCAGCTTTTGTCATGCACATGTAAAACTTAACACTAAAAATGGCACATTAAGTTCTTAGCTGAGGAAGGATAATATATCTTCTTTAATTCTTTTCATTAGGGTTTCTGCCCATTGGTGTATTTATTTAGACATACATACATAAGACACATCAAGTTTAAATTTGAATGGACAAAATTATGAAGGTAAATAAAATCAGTAAATTACTTTTACTGAAATTCCTCTCTTGCTTAAGGAAGAAATTGAGCTCATTAAAAATCAATTGTATATGCATATTGGCAGTCAAAGAAACCCCAGTCTTTCATTCATATTGACCTTGAAAGTCAAAGATTAATTTTTGAAATGCCAAGGATTTTGTGGGTTAATAATTTTGATAAAACATCACAACATTGGGGTAAATCTCCCAATTAGATAGAGCAACTTACCAGAATCTTCAATTGACTCTGTGGTGCCAAGCCAAATTCTCATGCAACTTATTATGAGTGGCCTTGAACAGATGCCAAGGGAGGAGGAAAAGGATTATTTTCAAATTCTCTTGACTCAGGGAATAGGAGCATGTAACCTTTACCATAGAATATAGAAATATTTTGAGTAAGTTAATTTCTAGATCTAGCATTCAGCATAGAGACTGATGCTGTTTGGTTTTTGTTTTTGTTTTTGTTTTGTTTTTCCAATATGTTCTCTGTATTCTTCACACATATATGTATAGCTCTTTAGCCTATTGTATTACTGACTAATTTTCTCAGTAATTTTCCATGGCCTTTCCCTAGGCAGAAAGACCAAGCAAATTCCAGAGCTCCAAGCCCCAGGGGCTACAAGGCCCCAGCTCTGTCTTGTTTCTTCCAGGGATAAAAAGGCCAAGAACAACTCTTTGAGACACATTTCATGGACAAAGTACAGCTAGTGCTGAGGGGGACCTCCAGAGAAGGAGCTTGACCTGGGGGAGGAATTGCATCACTATTTGTCCTCCTAACTGGTGCTTTTTATCAATTACGATAATTTCTTTATTCCCTGGAGGGGGTGGGCTTTTGTGGACATCTTTCCATAACTGTCTGTGAAGGTCTTCAAATAAAAGACCCCCTTTTATATTACCTCCTCACTAAAATTATCTTGAGTTTCATTTCCAGGTTGGAAAAAAGCAACAAGGTGTTAAAAGAAAAATTGCTTAAAATTTTGATTTACTAACTGAAAGTGATATTTTGAAATCACTCAAAATAGAAATGTGAATAGGGAAATATGAAGCCTAATTTCTCTTAAAATGCTTAAGCTTTCAAATACAGTTTCACAATTTTCCTTTATCCTTCTTTAGTTTAAATTACTGGTTTTGTTTCAGGTAGGGAATTGTTTCTGTGAATAGTTATTAATAGTGTAAAAATACCCTGATACTATTGCTTGTACTGTTTGTGCTTAAAGGAACCCACTGAGAATGTTTGCACTACTCTGCAATACCAAAAAAGATGGCTACTGCTCTTCAAATACCTTCTAGTTCGACAAGAACTGTTATAAATTCATATTAAAATGACATCATAGAGTATGTGCACTATGACACTTGAAATGTTAGAAATAGTATAATATAAAGTATGTGAGCATCTTAGTCCTTGGGTGACTTTTACAGCCTTTGTCAAGTGGATTGACTAGTTTTTATGTAAAGAAAGATATTTTTTTAAAGTAAGACTCTAACCACAATTTTAGTAAACAAGTCAATAAAGTTCAACTTTTTCAAAATTAGTTGTGACCTGTTTTCTTAGAAGATTTCATTAAACTGTTGAATTGACTATATTAGAACATTTTATTTCACTGCCCCTCCATCCTACTGTTTGCATTCTTAAGACTCATGGGAAGCCTGAGTATCACAGAATTTTGATGAGTCACACCCCACTTTTACTGTGACTCATGTAAACTGTGATATCCTCCTGGGATTAATGCTACACTTTCACACCTGGTTTTATTTTTCTTCTGATCATTTTGACAATGATCTCCACGTAACTGTAGTGGATACCTGATATTAGCTTGTTCTTGGAACACATTTCCATGTTGGTGCAGATTCTTAAAAGAACCATAGTCTAGTCTGTGTGCAAACCTTAAACCTTAGTTCCCATTTGTTGCAGACAGTTTACTTGGAAGTCTCAGTCTTTTTCCAACTATTTCCACCAGACAGACTGTTTCTACCAGATATCCTACTAGTAATGCTTGCAATTTGCCCTCAGTTAACTTTTCTGATTTCTAGGATTGGCTCAGCTTACTCTTATTTAATGAAACGTGTTAGTTCGTGCTACCAGTCCCCCTGTGAATTCTTTCAGAACTTCAAGGGAACATTTCCTTCTGAAGTTTAATCTTTTCTGTCCTACTGTAAGAGACAGCCTGGTTATTTTAAATTGTTTCTCTTAAGTATGCAGATTCATCTTTGTTACAGAAGGAGCCAGTTACTCAAGTTACTAGGCTAACACTGAGCTTCCATCCTGAAATGCCTTTCTTCTCTCCCACTGGGAGATTACCTCACAGTGGGGAATGTGTCTTAAGCTTGCATGAAGCTTTTCATTCTATATCAGTCTGGTAAGTTTACTTAGCTTATAAATGGGATAAATATGTGTACCTACCACTGGCTCTTGACAGAACACAGACATGGTTATAATTAATCACTCTGGGGTAGCACTGGATTAAGGAATATTGATCCCTAATGTCTTTGGAAGGATGTTATACATGCATGGCATTGCCTCCTTGACTGTAAGTTTTATAATTAAAGGATTATGAAATAAGATTACAGTTAGAGTTAATAAGAAAAGGTTTGAATGACAATGTACTTATCTCCTAAGCAATAATACTGAATTCTTCTTGCTTGAGACATTTAAAAACAGACAAGGCAGCTGACCTTTTCATCCATGACTCCTGGTTTGATTTCAAACAGCCTCATCAAGCATTTGTCTTCGATATTTTTATTTTGAGAGATGATTTTTTCTATGTGTTAGAACTGACTTTGCAGAGAATACACAAAGAAAAATTTTTAACAATCTAAATTTAATCAGGATCCCTTTTGGTTGAGGGCATTATACATTTAATACATGTATCCTGAATCAGAAGGGGCAGTTAATTGAATTGAAAAGACTGATAACTTAGTATCAATATTTTTATTTCCATACTGTTGCCTTTCCTCCAACCTGGAAATGAAACTCAAGATAATTTTAGTAAGGAGGTAATATAAAAGGGGATAAGGGGATCTTTAATGATTTAAAGGCCTTCAGGAGCTGTTATTGAAAGATGTCCGCAAAAGCCCGTGCCCCCAGGGGTGAGTGCATTTTATAGATTTTAGGAAATTATTGTAATTGATAAAAAGCACCAGTTAGGAGGACAAGCGGTGATGCAATTCCCCCTTAGGTCAAGCTCCTTCTCTGGAGCCCCCCCTCAGCTCTAGCTGTACTTTGTCCATGAAATGTATCTCAAAGAGTTGTTCTTGGCCTTTTTATCCCAGGAAGAACCAAGATAGCACTGCAGCCTTGTGGGCCCTGAGGCTTGGAGCTCTGGAATTTGCTTGGTCTTTCTACCCAGGGAAAGGCCATGGAAAATTACTGAGAAAATTAGTCAGTAATACAATAGGCTAAAGAGCTACACATATATGTGTGAAGAATATAGAGAACATATAAAAGAAACAAAAGGCAAAACCCAAAAGTATACACCTGTTTTTATTTATGGCATCCTAAAATTCACAGTTTACAATAGAAAATAGATCTATAGCCTTTAATTGCTTTCAGCTTCTAACTGCAAAATTTATCATGAGAGAACTACCTCGTGGGGAAGTATAAAGCAAAAAAAATGTATATGTTCGAGAATGGATTCTAGAAGAATTGCTTCTGAGTAACATCTTTCACAGAACAAGTAATTCTTCTATTTTGGGTGGGCTCAAGTAAGCAGGGAGGACTATTAAAAATCCCCACATTTGCAACATCGTGGTATATTATCTTAAGATGTCATTTTTTGCAAACTGAGATTAGTGGTTTAAGAAGAGAATTTTTGAGTATGTTTTTAACAGAGGAAAATATTGCCATATAGAAGGTAAGAATTTCTATAAAATGCAGTGAATTAAACTGTTAAGTTACAACTGTAGAAACTGTAGAACTCTTAGAAACACACATAATAAATGAGATTCTTTGTTATCTGTTGAAGAGTAGATAACAAAAGTATCAGCAAGAAGTTTAATAGTCTTTTTTGCAATTGTTATCCCTCCTGTCTCCTGTGCATTTGCAAAGATCTGCCCAATTAACTCCATGTTTCAATAATGAATAACCCCAAGCCTATGAAATGTCTCAAAGTTCATATTAAACATGTGTGCAGATTAAGAGGGCTCATGAACTTGATGAGCAAGGATGAGTGTCTGTCAACAGAATCTGCTGAGAATTAAGTATGAATAGCTGAACAGACATCTTAAAGAGATTACAAGTGGGATCGATGACTGTACAGTGTAAGGACAGATTGTTTAGGGACCCTTTCTTCCCTGAATAAATTAATCAAAAGCAACAGTGCTCCAGCTTGCCAAATGAATTTAAACTATAAAGTTGGTTATAGCCACAAAGTCAGCAATAAAGCAGAATGACATCCTGGAAAGTGTTGCCAGGTATTTTGTGAAATAGGAAATCCCTAGACTGACTTTCAGCTCTCCAATTATCCAGAAACATAAAATGTATCACAAAAGGTGCCTCTGCAGCCCCCTCTTTTGTGGGCACCCTGCCATGCAAATTCAAGGTAGAGGATCATTGAAGTCTACTAAGGCTTGAAAACTTTAGAGTGTGGCAACTGCATGAATATTCCAGCTATGCTATTACAGGATGAAAAAACTTAGATGTCTCCTTGTTTTTCTTGTTACTCACTTATGAGCAGAGTCTACCCATGAGAAGCTCCTTATTTGGGCAATCATCTCCCAGGCTCCAAAGCAGAAAAGCTCCAAATCTGATAACTCACAGAGCTTTTGAAGGAAAAGTGTGTCATGTGCTCTTAGATGCCCTTAAATTATCACCTGGGTGAAATTTATCCTCTTGTAGGAGCTACAAATGTGGACAAGAAAAGGGATAGAAATTCTAAGTGCTCAACAGCCTGAATAGAAGTCTGCAGGCTAATGTAAGCTTGCACAGAGACAGAATGTCCAGCAGCAAGAAAGGGCTAAAACTTGAAAGAAAGATGTTGAAATAAAATCAACTGCAATGTGCTGAAAATATAACTGATCAATTCCCAGGGCCCTAGTCCTCCAAAGAAAGAACCTGAGAAGTGTGGCACTTGGTGTACATTTAGGGTACCTCTGTTACTTTTATATAAGAGTTACTCTGCATTGTTCGTATGTGTCAGAAATAAGAGGTTAAACAAATGACAACTACTCTGGGGTTGGAAAACATAGATTAAATGATAAGATTATTAAAACACTGAGGACAGAAGGTCTTCAAAAATTTCAGCTTCAGTTTCAAAAGTATTAAAAAGCTTAAATTTTAAGAAACCACATGTGGTAACTTTCCTTCCCTCCTTCCATCCTTCCCTCCTTCCCTCCCTTTTTTGATTTGTTACGTGGTGTGATGTTTTTATGCTGTTGAAAGCATGAGCAGTGAATACATCTGCATTTATCTTGCATATAAATGGGGACCTTAAATGTCCCAATTACATGGTAGGATGATATGAGTGGGGGGAATTACCAAAAGGATTTCCTTCATACCTTTTAGGAACTTTCAAGCCTCAGTAGAAAATAATGGGTCTGGTTTCATTTCTGTGATTAAGTATGTCCACAACCACTGTTATATTTAAAAGTGTTGCATGTCAACTCCGACTCATTCCTTCTATTAATCACCTGCAGCTGAAATTTCTTCTTACTGTAAAATTAATGACTGGCAAAATAGTCCTTTTCCACTTGTTTCCAACTGAAGGTAATAGAAAATGTAAATAAATAAGTGAAGAGAGAGATGAAGTCTCTGACTAATGTGGACAAGAAAAGTTCTGCTGAATTTGGTGGAATAGTTGCCAAGGGTGGAATTTGGGATGCACCTGTGAGATGCAGTCAGACTTCTGTTATGTCTGAGCAAGTAGCCTGCAAAGTAGTTTTACCACATTGTGTTTCCTTCTCAATAATTTTTTCATTTATAAAAAGGTCCAATTCACAGCAATTCTTGCCATGCAGGTTAATTGTGAAATTATTGTACATCTTACATGAAAAAATCCTGTCTGACTTTATTTCCTAGGTAAATCTTAAAAAAAAAAAAAGAATTTACATTAGAGATATTAGTGATTGCTGAGGAGTCAGATTAATTTATTCTGCTGTAACGTGACTGAAGCCAAAAGAGTCAAGTAAGAGATTAAATTCACCCACAATGTTGCTATTTTTTCCCTATTGCATGCTGTGGCTTGCCATGCAGCTAAAGAACATAATTTAATCACAGTCTTTGGGTATCCTTATGCATTTTTTTTTCTGGGGGGGAAGTGCACACTTCATGCTTATTCTTGTGGCATTGTTACTCTTAACCTATACACAACCTTGTTCTTTAAACAGATAAAATAACTTGTTGCCTTTCCATATGAAAAAACTTTCATTCTGCCCAACAGTATCAGTTCTACTTGGTCAGGGTTTTTGAGTCAAAATAAAAATCTCTTCAAACACAAAAAAGGCCTGTGTGATTTAGCTTGAATTTGTGGAGAGAGAGAGGGAAGAGGAAAAAAGAATGCCCATGATTTCCTATTCCCAATGAGACATGGAAATAAAAAATAAAAACAAAAACACCAACTTTTTAAGTGCATCATCCCAGCAAGATGAAGGAGAGAAAAATACAGGGAAAAAAAAAAGAAAAGCTTAGCAATCACCACTGTCCCACAGGAGACATATAATCTTGAGTGCCACTTTGGATTTGCTCCTCAAAAGAACTGTGTCCCTGTGGCAGTTCTGAAGCTTGAAAAGCTTTATTCTCAGCTGGAGTGACAGACTTGGCTTTATTATTGATGTTCAAATACTTCTTTGCAACTTGAGAGAATGATTCCTTAAGAATGTTTGTGGGGGCTTGCTGCTTCTTGAGAGATGTATCAAAAATGGCAGTCACACAAAAGTCTTCAGTCAAGTTTCTTTTGTCATTTAAAATTTGAGAACTGTATAATTATGAATCTCCCTGTATTTTGAAAATGTAAACAAAGCCTCTGTCAATATAATTGTGGTTGAAATTCTTGAGATGCAATTGCAGATTTTCAGACAAGAGCAAGTTTTTTTCCTTAAAGATCTAAAGAGAGAGAAAAGCAATGTTGATATATTTTACTGTGCCTTTACAATAAGACAAGTACTCTTTTTCTTTATCTCTTACAATAATATGAATTTATTAAGCCCTTTAAAAATCATGCCATATAAATAAGCAGCTGGACAACAGGAGAGTTGGGAAAAAGCTCAACATTGTTCCCAGCTCTTTGTGTTTTGAAAGAGTGATTCCTTATGTTTCCATACTCTTTTTTATGTAGAGAGTTGCAAAAAGCAAATATTTACTTTGATGAAGGTTTGTGATACTTGTAATGGTTGAAAGTTTAAACTTCACATTCTAACAGTACTGTGTGCTTTAATTTTTACCGAACTCTTTGAAATTATATCTCTTAATATGTTTAAAGGTAATAAATCTTATTAGGTTTGAAATTTATTTTGAATTTTGCAATCTGTCCCTTGAGTGGAAAAAATGCATTTCTGTGATCTGACCACTACAAATGAATAACTTGTACTCAAGTGTTTTAAAATAATCCATTATACCAAAAGCAGAAGTTGTTGGCACACTGCCCAGAAAAGCAGTGGGTGACACATCCCTGAAATTTCAAGAGTGGGTCAGATGGGGCTCAGAGCAACCTGGTCTAGTGAAAGGTATCCCTGCCCATGGCAGGGGAGTTGGAATTAGATTATCTTTAATGTCCCTTCCAAGCCAAACCATTCTGTGATTTTATGACTTCAGAAGATAAGTAGGCAATGCTCACATAATGCATTACATTGTTGTGCTGTTTTTTGCTGGGATGGAGTTAGTTTTCTTCATAGTATCTAGAAGGGGGATGTTTTAAATTTTTGCTGGAAACAGGGTCGATAACAAAGATATGTTTTTGTTATTGCAGAGCAGGGCTTACACAGAATCAAGGCCTTCTCTGTTTCTTGTACTACCCTGCCAGTGAGGAAGTTCACTGTGAACAACAATCTGAGAGGGGACATGGGCAGGACACCTGACCCCAGCTGACCCAAGGGTTATTGCAGACCTGTCATGTTCAGTATATAAGGCTGGGGGAGAGGAAGAAAGTGTGGGATGTATGGAGTGATGATGTTTGCCTTCCCAAGTTACAGCTGTTTGTTAGGGACCCTGCTCTCCTGGAGATGGCTGAACACACACCTGCCTATAGTAAAGGGTGAATAATTTCATCACTTCACTGTGCTTGTGTTTGTGGCTTTTGCTTTACTATTTAAACTGTCTTTAAATCAGCTCACAAGTTTGTTCATCTGTATCCTTCTTATTCTTTCCCTCACATAGGTGGAGGGAGAGTGAGCAAACAGCTCCATGGGGTTTGTTTTCTAGTTGGGGTTAAGCCACAAAATTTGTATAGGTGTTACATTGTTTTGTTCCAGTAAAATGGGGTTCCATCTGTAACTTTGCTCTTCAGTCATAAATGACATTTCATGAGACTAACAAAAAGTTCTGGTGGTTTTCTTAATAAATTTTCTGAAATAAGCCTTCATGTTCAGCAATTGTACATTTTATTCTGTGCTATTTTATATAGTCTGTTTTCACACAGATTTCAGTCTTTTCTGTTGTATCTTGTTCTTCTGTTACAGACTCAAGAAGCAGAGAGAAAAAGAAAAGAATTCTGTCCTTGGGCTGTACCAGACTTATGGATATAACCACTTTTATTTTTTAGCAAAAAAAGCAAAATAATCTAAAGTCTCAAGTGTTTAAAGTCCATATTTTAGGAAAATAATCTCAAGTAGCGTTCTTAAGTGTGTGTTCTGTTCTTTAATTCAGCTTGTATGTGTCCTTCCGTGACATTTAAATTATACTTTAATTCAACTTAAGATAAGTATGTTGAAAATTATGCATATATAAAATGAAAGGGTCTAACACTTTCAGTTGTGTCCAAAGGGTTATTTTCAGCTATTTCAGGAGGTAAATATTAACATGATAATTTTGAAATAGGTTAGGTATAAATGCTTGTATTTTTTTTAGCTGTTTTTATCTTAGAGGGTGCACTTGATGCTCTCATTCATATAATTGATAAGGATATTAGATAGGAATGGCCCTAAGCATTACACTGGGCCTGGTCATCCAGTCAGTTTTTTACCCACTGAAGAACATGCACCTCTAATAAATGAGCAGACAGTTTCTCCTGAAGAATGATGTGGGATCATTTAACTAAATGGCTTTCAAGCAGCATTTTCAGGCTTGCCAAAAAAAAATAAATTGTTATTTTACTTCACAATCTTGACCATTGTAGGAAACAGCAACAAAATGCTGGTACAAGGGATGGTACATTAATAAATTAGAGGAACTTTAAACTTTTCTTCTGTACAGCAGGTAAAACTCAACAAAAGTAGTATACTTTTAATATATAGATAAATTAAAAAAAAAATTAGCCAGAATTCTATAGCACATCAGTTTTCTAAAGCAAGGGATAGTTCTGTCAGTACAGCTGACTGCTGTAGAGGATTTGAATCCTGCAACAGACCATTCAACCTCAATATCTCTGCAGCTATAGCAGTTGTCATTAACATTCTACTAGAATGAAGTAGACTTGATTTTGCAGTGTGCATAAGCTAGAAGCAGTGAATATTGGACAATCAGTGCTTTCTCAGCATAGCTTGGCACATTTTCTCTTAAGTTAGGATATTTGAATAGAAATTCTTCAAACCAAATTTAAAGGAACAAAACCAAAATACATTTCAGATTTTATCTACAATTGCAAAGAATGAAAGCTGAAATTTTCTAAAAGGTTTGTAACTTTTCTCATGCTATTACTTTAAAAATTAATATTATTGCTTCAAATATTTGTTATACATAAATAGTTTGAAAGAAGAATGGAGATATTTTCTCTACATTTCCATGTGTGCTTTTCATAAAACAAGGAGAGGTGCATGGACATGAATTAACCTGTTCAGTCTTAGAGGGTTCAGGCACATGATAGGTTACCAGAGGTTGTAGAATGGCGAAGCACTAACTCTCCATGGTGACTGCATAATTTGGGTGTCAGGTAAGACATTCAGGATCAAACTTTTTACCACAGTAATGATTTGTACTGTATTGGGCTTGCATGGCAAGGTTTTGATAGTGTATGGGTGCAGGGGTTGCTTCTGTGAGAAGATGCCAAAACCTTCCCATGTCCAGTTCCAGCTGGTTCCATGACAGACCTGGCACATCAGTGATGCTAGTAGCCCCTCTGTGATTTAAGAAGAGGGGAAAAAAAAATCTGCACAACAGCAGCTGGAAGAGTGAGAATATGTGAGAGAAATAGCTCTGCAGACACCCAGATCAGTAGAGAAGGAGGGGAAAAGGTGCTCCAGCCACCAGAGCTGAGCAAGTGGTGCAGCAAGTGGTGCAGCTCCTGCAGTCCATGGAGGTCCATGAGGGAGCAGGGATCCACCTGCAGCCTGTGAAGAACTCCACACAGAAGGAGGTGGAAGTGCCTGAAAGACACTGTGACCCTGTGGAAAGCTTGTGCTTCACCTGGCTCATGTCAGGACATGTGAGCCAGTGGAGAGGAGCCCATGCTGTAACACGTGTTACTGCAGGACCTGCAACCCTGTGGGGGACCCACACTGGAGCATTCTATTCCTGAAGGGCTGCACCCTGTGGAAGGGATCCACACTGGAGCAGACTGTCTCCCATGGGAGGGAAGTGGGCAAGGCAATGTGTGATGCACTGACTGCAGCCCCCATTCCCTGCCCCCCTGCATCGCTTGGGAAAAGGAGGTACAGAGATTCAGGAGTGAAACTGGGCCTGAGAAGAGAGGGGGGGATGGAATGTGTTTTAAGGTCTATTTATATTTCTATTATTCTGCTCTGATTTGATTGCTGATAAATTCAATTAATTTCCCCAAGTAGAGTCAGTTCTGCCCATGACAGTAATTGGTGAGTGATCACTCCCTGTCCTTATCTCAATCCACAAGCCTTTAATTATATTTTCCCTTTTCAGTTGAGGAGAAAGAGATTTTGAATGGTTTAGTGGGTTAACCTTCCCACTAAAGGTTAACCCACTAAAGGTTAACCTACCTCACATACCCACAGTTCTTTCCTGCATAGGAAACATTCTGTCTCACTCTTATAGAAACAGAACCAGGAGAATAAAGCCCAGGCTGAGTACACAGTCTGAAGGTTTTCTTGTCTTAAAGAGTTAGTTATTCTCTTGCTATTTTATGCATTAAAAAACGAACGAAAATATTGTGTCAAATTGAAAAGTATTTCAATTCAGCATTTTCTGTGGATAGAGAAGCCCTGAAGAAGGTCTGAATGCACCCCATTAGTTTTCTCTGTCCAATAAAGTATAACAAAACTTTGTGGACTTATGCTATAGAGATTGAAGGTAGCAGCCTTTCAAAATTAAAAGAGGACAATAATTGTTCCAGAGTATTGTGAATACTACAACATTAATGTCTCTCTTTCTTAATCTTCTTTCTTACTGCAAAAAGAAGTAACTGGGATAATACATGTCTGAAGAATGTGGTAGGAGAATTTTCCTAAACCAGCTGTTCAGTAGCCAGTGACTGGGGTTTGCTATATCTTCAAGACTGAAGGAACAAAGGTTTTTTTTCTTTAGGTCTTTTCTGCTTTCTCCTTGAATTTCCAAGAGCTTAGCAGAATCAACTCCTTGATCCTTTTTGCTTAAAACAATTTTACTATAGGTTTCTTCACTCTGATGAAGGAAAAAGTATGATCTGTTTTTAAGTACTCTAAAAAGCATTTTACAAATGGTTAATGTGGAATTAATAGTTTTCTGCTTTCGTGTGGTGCTGTGTTTATACTACAAGAACTCATGACACTGCCAAGGAAGAAATAGAATAAGTACAAGAAAATTTTTACAAATTTTAGAGATAAAGATTATTTTATATTTATATAAAGTTTATTTTTTTTCCTTTCATAAAGAAGGCAAGCCTAGTGGGAGAGATCCAGCTTTACCTAAGTCCACCTGTCCACACTTGTGTTTTAAGTGTTTCTTCTCCTTTGTTGTTCATTGATAGCCATGCAGTGGGAAAAATCACATGATAAATAGCATCAGGATCAGCTTTTCAAATTATCAAAAACAGTAATTCTATTTTTTCCCAGAAACTATTTATTAATCTATTTACTTCTTTCTGAAGATTGTTCATAACCTTTAATTCTATTGATAATGACTTAGAAGTATCTCTTTTGAAAAGTGATGTTCATGTATAAATTGTACATTAACCTTGGAGTACAGTAGGGAAAGTAATAATAATGTCATCCTCTGAACCTACTATTATTCCTCACAAATATGAAAACATATTTGTGCATTCACTGTAAAGCCTGGCTGGAGGCCATCACTCATTTCAGGACAACTGTAATTCTGTTGCTCTGTATGGCTGTCTGAAACTTTACTGTGCCATTTTTCTGACTTTTGTTCAACCACTTTGTTTTGAAACTTAGACTGCTGTGCTTTGCCTACCTTTTTTCCCAAATTCATGGCGAGAGACTAGGCAGCAAAAATGGAGTTCACAGTCATTAGATTTGCTCCAACATAGCTCCAATACAGCTACCCAGACTTGTGCAATCACTTGTGCTGTACAGAAAGTATTTCACAGCTGTCTGCTTTCCATAGCCATGAAGAATGTACCATCTCTTGGGATGTTCACAGGCCTACCTGGAGCAATAGCTAAACATAAAAGCTTTTCATAATGCTGTTATGAGCAAGCACAATGGGAATATGTTTGGCTGTTAAGGCAGTACAACTGAGCAACTTTTAGGTTTTTTCCTTTAAGAAATGTGTACCAACTGCTTTCAATGCATGGCCTTCTCATTGGACCTCACCAAGTTCCCATGCATTATATCAGCTTTAGTGTGTTTTCATGTTTTAGATCAGTTCTTTGATATGAAATTTAGATTTTGTTTCCTTGTGTGGATTTACCAGAAATAATAGTATAATTGAGCATATTTTTCATATGAAATAAACATGTGATATTTTACTATTCAGGTGTTGAAGGTACTTGTAATTATCCAGTTGACTTTTGCTATAATAAGCCTTTTTTTAGCTGATAGATAGTTGAGTTCTGTGAAGAAAAGCATCGCCAGTCCTTGCCTTTTCCTCTGCATTGTAATTAGGGATAGTGAAATAACTCTGCAGTTCCCTGATTTTGTGTATTGTCTTGCAAATCTCTTTCACAGCCCGCTTGTCAAAACCAGCAAAGCAGGAAAACTAGCTTTGAATAGTGTTTCATGGTGCAGAAAGAATAGTTGTTCTACCAGCTACAAATATTATAAAAGCTCTCAGTGTAGAGCCATTTGTGCAGTAGTTTGGAAGCCATTGAAATTGGTTTTAGAATTATATTCACTGTTGGCAAGAACAATGAGACTTTTACTCGTATTTATTCTTTTTAATAAACATTCTTATTCAGTGAAAAACTTTTTATTAGGTATTTCATTCAGGAATGATTCATTATGGAAGTATATTCAATGCAAAAGTATCAATTAATGGGTCATGCTATAAACCTTTTAGTGATTGAAGTCTGAATGTACACATTTTTTTTTTTTCAAAACAATGTAGATATATATATATATATAAAATATATATATATATTTTATATATATAAAAATATATATGTGTGCACAGCTTTCTGAACTTTGGTTGCTGTTGTTGCTGTTTGTGTGAGGGATAAGCTGGAATGCACGAGGCTCTCCCTGGCAACTGGGGATGAGTCAGACAAGAACAGGTAGGTCAGGATTAAAGGGTAGACTAATGTGTAAGGCTGTAAAATCACCAGATTAGGAAGTTATGTATGAGACCTTCTTCAGAAAAAAAATGGAAGTAACCTTGTGTTTGTAAACCTTTGGGCCTTATGAGGATTTTCCTGTCACAGGTGATAAAGGAGTTCATGGGGCAGATGCTCTGCTGTACCTGACACCTTCTGATCAGAGAATGGATTGAGAGCAGCCCTGTGCAGAAGGACTTAGGCAATCTCATGGATGAGAAACTGTACATGAGCAAGCAATATTCGCTTGTAGCCCAGAAAGCCAACTGTATTCCAGGCTGCATTAAAGGAATCATGGCCAGCAGGTTGATGGAGGTGATTCTGCCCCTGTACTTTGCTCTTGTGAGATCTCGAGTGCTGTATCCAGCTCTGGGAGCCAAAATATGCGGCCATGGACCTGTTGGAGTGCATCCAGAGGAGGACACAAAGATGATGAGAAGGCTGAAGCACCTCTCCTCTGAGCACAAGCTAAGACAGCTGGGGTTTACAGCCTGGGGAACTGAAGGCTCTGGGGAGGCCTTATAGAACTTTCCAGCGCCAAAAGAGAGCCTACAAGAAAGGTGGAGCAGGACATTTTTACAAGAGCATGTAGTGATAAGACAAGGGGGAATGTTTTTTATCTGAACGACAAAAAGGGGTAGGTTTATGTTTGGTATTAGTAAGAAATTCTTTCCTGTCGGGGTGGTGACACTAGAACATGTTGCCAACAGAGATTGTGGATGCCCCATTCCTAGAAATGTTAAAAGTCAGGCTGGGGAGGTCTTTGAGCAACTTGGCCTGGTGAAAACTGTCCCTGCCCATGGCAAGTGCTTTGGAACTTTTTCATCTTTAAGGTCCCTTCTAACCAAAGCCTTTCTATGATTCTACGATTTTGGGTAGTCCCACACTTAGAGACTTTTGTACGTACAGTTTCTCAGAAGTTCTGCACTGGTCTGGAACCTCAGTATGTACAGAGTTTATCTCCCTATTTTTTATTCTTCTCTGGAAACAGTGTGTCTTCCATGGTATATGGACTTTGAGGCCAAAAATTCCTTGTCTACAGATTTTTTCAAAGTTTGCTAGCACCATGTATAAAACTTGAGATTTCAAGGGTTTCAATTTTGCCCTTTAAACTACTCATTCTTTTAAAGTGAACACAGAAAAGTTTTGTTTGAGACCTTCAAAACAAGAGTGGAGGAGTGTTCTTAGTTGGCAGAAGACTGCGCTTCAGGTGAGACACTCAGTCTGGTGGAGGCTTACAGGATGCCATGGCATAGAAACCAGGATGTTTCAGGAAGGAAAGTTTGAAGAGACGTTCCACTTAAATGACAGTATTAAATAGACAGGCCATTGCAGAAAATCAGGCATTGCACTGAAGTATATTGCAAGTGTATTGAATGAAAATAATTTCATGTGTAACTTTTAAAATAAGGTCTGTTTTTAAGACTTTACAGACTTTGGGGTTTTTTGTGTTTTATTCCTTCTAAAAAGATACATAAACACAGAGTCTGACTTTTGTTTTTGTTACTGTATTTATTTTGACAACCTATTAGTAGACTCTGAGTAGTCAGTGAAATGTGACTTTCAGAGATTTGGAGGTTGCAGGAGATAATGAAATGTGAAGGAAGTTGTCCATGACAATCAGTTATGTGTGCCTGTTTTGAAAACTAATACAAAGAAAACCTTCTGGTCATCCAGGACACACAAGTTTCATTGGGCACATATAACAGCATACGCCTTCACTGCAAAAATCAAAAAACAGACACAGACATAGGTTACAGAGCACAGAATGTATATTCCTTACACAGGTTGGTATAACTCTTGAAACTTGTCCAGTGCTTAGTATTGTTGCCATGTTAATCAACTAGTTGAAAGGAGTTCTTCTGGGAAAAGATACAAGAGAATATCTGTTAGATGAGGAAGCTGTCAAAATAATGACTCAATGGGCTCTCTTATAAAGGCTAAGTCTAAATTTCAAAGCAGGTGCCCTCTGTGCTGTGCCCTGCATATTTAGTGTGAGTAGGATGTGGACATGCTCTTTTTCATGTCTTGATTCACTGATTATTTAAAACTGCTGTTGTTATATTTCCAAGCCTTAAAATCTATTATAAGTTTAACTTGTCTTTATTTAGTATGGTCCACATGTCAATCCATACCCACTGAAGCTCTCCTTCATCAATGCCAATATGTAATGCCATTGGCACATTTTTAAAGAGTAAATATTTGTTGTCATGCTTACTGGAAGGTACACATCAATATACTGTTCTGCCTGAAAAATAGCTCATTTCAATTGCCTAAAAAGAACTTTACTTCTTTTGTCTTACTGTTTGGTTTTCTTTTCCAATTTGGATCACTGTTTTGGTGCCCACCAAGTGAGAGTGTTCTATTGCTCCCTGGCTTCTTTCTGCAGTCTTGCAGACAGGTTTCTTCCCAGAAAAGGGAAGCATCAGTTATAAAAACATATGTATATCAGGTATCTATGTAGCCTTATCATTATGGTGTGTTAAAAAACGATTTATAGGTTGTATTTGTTCAATACTTTTAGAGTTTGCATAAGGCTCAGAAGAGTGGTAGCTCTTGCTGCAGTCTACCTCAAGATGGGTTGTAGCAGAGAAATATTTGCCTTCACAATACTGCCTTATTCTCTGTAAGCAAACGAATATCATGCTTAAAGTTGTAGTGTAACAGAGCAATCTAGAAAAATAAAAAACGGCTAAAAATCCCACTTGTTAATAGCCATCATAAAGTGCCCTGATCACATTGAAATAAAGGGAAAGTAAATGTGCTGTATAGGATGTGCTGATTTGTCAAATAAGTTTTGCGTACTGCATTTGAAGTATGCCTTTCTTTATCTGACAATACTAACATCAGAAGGGACAGTTGTGACATAAAACAATGTAAATAAGTCCATGTATTTCCCATGTAAACTGATTCAATTTCACCTAAAATTCTGACATCATGAGACCACCTATATGCCTGGGGACAATAGTATATGCAAGTGAGTTAGAGATGGATGAATAGGACTTCAAATAGGGGATTTCTAAGACTTGCTAAGTACAGAGAGTAAGAAAGACCTCATGGAAACAGGAAAGGTAATGTTTGAATAATAAATCAAATATTAGTGATTCTTTGCAGTGTTGGAAAATAAGAAAGAAATTAGGGGAATCAAAAAATAAATGGAAGACTTAACCAAAGTAAAAAGGAATGAGGTGTGTAGGTAAGGTAAAATGTTCAGTAAAGAGAGAGTGTGGGAATGCACAAACTAAATTATACCAAATTATACTTTGAAAAGGCTAACTCACAGTGAAATGTTTTCTCGTCAATAGTTTGTTCAGTGTGGCCTATATTAGGTTTCAAAAAAGGGGAACTGAATCACTATCTTAATGTCCTACTGCAAGAAGTCAGTCCCTTTTCTGGGTAATGTTAATTTATTGATTTATTTTATTCTTAAAAACTGTTTGAAAGAATGGATTTTTGAGGTTTTGATAGATTATGTCAGTAAAACAGCTGATTTTTTTCCCCATTACATATAACATATGCCAAAATGCTCACAGATATTTGAAGTTCTTTTCTGTAGTTACTCCTTTTTCAAGATATTACTGAAATCATAAAAACTTTTGAAATTCTTTGGAAAAGAACCAAGATCGAGGGAATAAAGTTTTCTTACTGAGAGTTTGTATTTATTTATTCATTCCATTAAAATTACACCTCACAGTATATTAATTTTTAGTGTGTGTGTTTCATTATACCTCAAAGATATAATATAATAATACTTGATATGTAGCAATGGGACATGACTAACACTATTGGTTCCTGTTACCATGAAAATGAGACTACTTCAGATAATAGAGCTTTGCTTAAATAACCTAGAAATAGTTCCAGTTTATGTTACCTTCCTAGCTGCCTTTGGCAAATAGCAGACTTCAAATATTAATCTTTGCAAATGAATGCAAACCAAAAATAAAATATTTTAAATGTAACATAAATCATGATTGGCAACTTTAAAATTTATAAATGAGAACATTGAAAAATTGCAAGTGTTTCTAAGGCCAGTAGATTTAGGTCAAATGCAACTTTCATACAAATTATCTTATTATTTACCTATGTCTACCTTCACATCTGCTAAAGCAGCTGTTTGAGTGACAAAAAGGATTTAAAACCATGTACTTCAAATGAAATAACCACTTACACAGTCAGTCTTTTTTTTAGTTATCAGATGAGACTCTAACAGTGTTTTACTGAAGGTGATATAGTGATTTTGTTTTCAAAAAATAACAATTTGCCTCTATCCAGTAATGTTAAATGGTACATGAAAGTTACCTAATCTGAAAATAAACTGAACTTCCACCTATCCAAGATTTGTTTTGCTGCCCATTCTGTGATGACTGTGTACTTAGAAAAACTAAAGACATTTAGAATATTTTCCATCAACAGGCTAAAAAACAGTGACTTAGTGAGCATTGTAAAGAATTATTCAACTACTGGAAGCAGACTTCATGCAGTAACACTAATATCCTACATATTTCTTGGGTATAGTTTGGTGTCATTGAAAATTACAAGGGACTAAAACAACAAAAAAAACCCCAAAACCCAATGTCTACTGAAAATTTTAGGATTGCAGATAGCATATATTTTTGTATGCATGTTTAAGTAACTTTGATTGAAACTTCTCCTTTTAATAAGTATGGTGGGGATTTTCATTTCTACTGTCAGTGCAATTTTCTCATCAGTTTTCCAGAAGCCAGCTTCACCTCATACACCACTTTGGCTTTCAACAGCATTAAAGAGGCAAATAGCTCCTGGTAATCTTTTCCAGTTTGTATTTCTGTGCTTATATATTCAAACTGTGCTCATTTAGATTTTTATGTTCCTTAGACCTCTGGGTATCCTGGAGAAGGATCCATCTTCAGATTGCAAAGCAGTCTTCGCCTCTTGGGCAATCTACAGACTGAACATTGAATAAAAAAGTGAGTATCTAGAGGTTTTATCTCCTGCATTGCTTTCATTTATGGAATATCACATCCATTGTGACACATAGCTAAATTCGGTTGTCTCAGCAGAGATGAACGACTTCCTCACTGCTATACGAAATGCAAAAAAGCTGAAAACCACATTTTCTCCCTTTGTCATTTAAGTGGTTTTATGGCCAAACCCCTCTTTGTTAGAATAAGAGAACATTTAGTGCAATTTTGTGGTGCAACAAAGTTGTAGGGGAATTTTTCATTTCTCCTAGCACCTTACTGTGACTAAATTACAATCTGTTACCTCAGATGTGGGGTAGGGGAGAGCGCAAATCTATCAAATGGAGGGCAACATTCCTCCTCTGGAGATAAATGTGATATAATCTCTTTCAGATTTTTCTGTATGAGAATGATAGAACACTGAAATAACTGAAGACCTATTCTGAAAAAATTGAAGTAGGTCAATGTTTGTAATATATAGGCCCTGTTAGTTTTTGTTTAACAGAAAGTTAATGCTATAGTTATGGTCATGTTTCTGTCATTCAAAAGTAGCCTTTTAGAAACTCAATATTTCATTATTGGTTATTAACAATTTACATAATAATATTTTTTCCTATTAAACATGTTAAAAATTACTTCCTGCTAACAGAAAAACAACCTATTTCAGTTTGAAAATGTTTGCATTTTTAAAATGTGTGAGATTTTAAATGAGCTTTTAATTATGGTTTTGAAAGTTTGTTGGGGTTTTTTTTAATAGATTTTGCAATATTCTGTTGTGAAAATCTGTCATGGTTTCAACCCAGCCATCACCTAAGAATTGCACAGATTCTTATTCTCCCTACCCTCACCCTAGTGGGAAGGAAAATAGAAGGAAAAAAGTATACCTCATGGCTTGAGATAAAACCAGTTTAATAATTGAAACTTTATAAAACATAACAAAAACAATGATAATGAAAATAATATTAATAATAAAAACAGCAACAACAATAACAATAAAAGTAACAAAAAATTGTAATGAAATGGGGAGAGAGAGAGAGAGAGATAAAGAGAAAGAGAGAAATAAACCACAAAGAAATAAGAAATTCACAGTACAATTGCTCACTAACCCTTGAACAATGCCCAGCCCATCACCAAGCAGAAATCAGCAGATTCTGGCCAACTCCCCCCGGTTTAGGTACTGTACATGACATTCTGTGGTATGGAATGGAATGGAATATCCCTTTGGCCAGCTCTTTTCAGCTGGCTGTGCTCCCTCCTGGCCTGTGCACCTGCTCACTGGCAGAGCCTGAGACACTGAGAAGTCCTTGAATTAGGGTAAGGAGTACTCAGCAACAACAGAAACATCAGTTTTTTATCATCATTGCTTTCATACTAAATCCAGAACACAGCACTGCATCAGCTACTAAGAGGAAAATTAACTCTATCCCAATGGAAACAAGACAAAATCTTTTCAAAACAATTGCAAACATTCATTGAAGCTTGTTGGCTGGTTCACGTCTCTTCTACATGACTAGAGTTCGTTAAAACAAGAATTCATCCCATTTGTAGCTCAAGGCTATGGGAACTAGGTTTTGCCCCCAAAACCAGCTTAGTGTAGCTGATTTAGGCTTTCTAGATGACTCCATCACTTCCATTGTGCAACTTTTCCTAACTAAAAAAAAAAAAATAAAAGAAAATTTAAGGAAGATAATTGTCTTGGGAGAAGGAAGAGTGAACCTACAAACACGTTCATGAAGTTTAAACTAGGAGCACATTGCAAAAAGAGGTTGACAATATATTTTTTAATAATCTCTCAATTTTTTTTTATCCAAAGAAAAGAGAACCTCTGTGAACTGTCTGGTGAAATACATAAGCTTCATACAATCTGTAATTTAATGCAATACTAAGCAGAAGCTAATGCTTTTGCTGAGAGACAAACTATAGCAGTTACAAGTATAGAGCCTGGAAGCACTTGTTTATACAACTAGGAAGAAATGTTTGTTGGAACTATTTCAGAATTTAGGGGTTTTCGGGCTCTGCAATTTTGTGAAATAATGAGGAAAGATCAAGAATTGAGCTATACTACATTTCTCGGATCCCTTGTAACCATGCTTTGAATAAAATTACAAAAGAATGAAAATGGTAAAGGAAATAACTGTTATACTTAGTTACAAGTGAAGGTTATCAACAGTAATGCAGTCAAAAGTAAACAAGAGTCTAATGGATGTTTTTTAAGTTATTATTTTAAAATAAATTGCTTGCAATAAACCCTCTTGCAGGCAGTGTTAATGGATTGCATTTACACAGTGGTCTATTCAGAGCAATTTTTATGCCATAATATGTGTGTTTCTGTAGTTCATACAGAATACAGAATGAGCCCTAGCCAAGCTATCCTCCAACAACACTGTATTTAATAGCTCTGTTCATTATTCTACTTTGGCATTTGCTGTAATGCATTACCTGCCTGAGCTATAGCTGCTTTATCATTCAACCAGCAATCTTTAGGGAAGAATCAAGCATCTTGAAATGTGTACAGTAACATGTATTACAGCAAGAGATTTACAACTTTCTGTTTCACTAGAAGCCATTCAAGCAGCAGAACCCTTTAGCCTACTGGAGATGAGTGCTCATGCCACTAACAAATGCAGAAGTTAGTTGAACCATTTAATACCTTAAAATGCTTCCTTTTTGATTTCTGTACAAAAATTGTTTAAAGCAAAAATCCTCAGCAACCTTGTACTGCTGGTTTATGAAACTAATGCCATAATACATGAGTGCTAGGATGCTAAAGACTGCATTTATTCTAAGTATAAGGATTGGCTTTGAACAGAAGTATAGGACTTGGTATTTTAAGTCACTTGCACTTAGGGGCTCCTTCTGTGGTCATATCATTACACTATGGCTGCACAGCTCTCTCTGACAGCTTCAAAAAGCCAAAAGGAAATACACATATATGTTTTTTCTGGTTTCTTAAAAGATTGGCTACCTCACTGCTGATGTTCATGTCAGTAATGCCATCGGCTCATGGAAGTAAAATTCATGTTGTTATTTCTGTTGTGAGGTTATTTTCCCCCTCATTTTTATGAGTTCAAAATTGTACGTGTAGCAGGATGCTCCAGGAAGGTTTTAGAAACTATTCATGACATAGTTAGCTTCAGTGAACTGCTTGTTTCATAATGTACATGTAGGTTTTTTTTGGCATAGCTGCAGTCAATTATTTTCATAAATTCTGTGTAGTAGCATAACCACCAAATACTCTTTTGAGCTCAAATGATCACAGAGTTTGTTTAATTTATATGTCACTCTATATAATCTGACTGACACTCTTTTTATCATGTATTTTTATGATTCCATTATGAACTACATGACAGTCTAATTGCATTTAATCTTTTAATGACAATGCTTAGGACTGCCTATCAGAAGCATGAGCTTTTTATAATTCTAAATCTATTCTAAATCAATCACAAAATAAAATAATATTTAAAAATTCTTAGTGATTCTGAAAAAACAGGTTAGGCCATCAGCTGTACAGAACACAAAATTCTGAGAACACCTATGTTCTAAAGTGAGATCGAGCAACTGTCAGAATAATGTGGATTTCATGCTATGGTATTTAGGACCCTGATAAGCACACCGTAATTCTAAAATATCAGGCATCTCTGTTATAAGTAGAGATTTGTAATACAAGAGAAAGAGAAATTTGTTAAATTGATCTGAATGGAGAAAGAAGGGATATGTCTAGTTGTACAATCATCAGATAGACAAAATTTCAGGAATGTTTGGATTTTGATGGTACCTGGATAAGCAGAAGTGGATAGCTCTTGTCACTTGTTATAACTGTAATTTTTAATCTTTACTAGACCACAGGGTATATGTTTCAGTGCTGTAGACCGGACTACTTGGACTCAATTATTTTGGTGGTTGATGGTGATGTAACAGTATGAGTGTAAGTGAATGTTTTGTGCTAAAACAAACTCATCTTTCCCTCTTGTTGGATCTTACATAGAGTTTTGCTACATCTGTTAGTCTCACAATATTTTTATGGGTATCAAATTACTTATGCCTCTTAGATTTTCTGCACTTAAATTTCTTTTCAAATGAGAAAGTCTCCATATCTGCAGAAGGCTCTTATGACAACTGGATAGGTGTGTGAATTGCTCTCTTCCTTAGGAACTGTTAAAAAACCTAGAGTTCTAAATTATTAGAATTGTTGGGAATTAAACTAATTTTAGTCTGTAATAATCCTAAACATGTTGAGGTTGTAATTTACCATAAGCCAGCATTTGATGTAGCTGGATACAGACTCCACATGAAATACTTCACCTTGACGTGGGTGCTGCGTTTTTGGCTTGTCTTTGTAAATATCCATCTGTTAGACTGTCTGTATGCTTGGTCACCAGGTGATAAAGAAATTAAAGTGTTGCCATGTGTTCATGAGGATCCCCTTGGTGGCAAGCAGTCTTAAACGAGGAGCACATTTGTGACGAATGAAGACATTCTGCTGCCAAAATCTTGTTGTTCCTCCCAGCTCACACTCTCTCACTGGTGTATCATTTCTGAGAAAAGAGCACAAAGGGGAAATAGATTTTAAATGTTCCCTTTGAGAGAACCATATGATTTTTAAACTCTTTTGAGGCTTTGCACTTTCCTACAACTTCCCTAGCAGAAGTTTTAGATTCATTTGTGCTTAAATCACAGAGCCTTGTGACTTTGATCTGATTTAGAGTTTAAAATGTTCATTTCTGTTAAGTGTGCATTTATGTTGCAAAGTTAATGTGCAGGTGAAGACTTGAGAATACTTGTTATTAGGTGAAGCAGAAAAAGAAATTTATTTTTTTTTACCAACCTTGTGCTTGTAAGCCATAGAGGAGTGTATTATTCTTCAAACTCTTTTCATTAAATGAATCAGTTTCCTAGGAAGATAACATAGGTCCATAAAAAGCAGCAGAAATTGAACTATTTTATGGAATTTTATTGTTAGAAATAATAGGTTCTGGATGAGATGCAATTGAATCATACAGTGGTACATCATTAATTACTAAATAATGCACTTTTAATTTAATTTATTTGTCCATGTCCCTTTGTTTCTTTTTTGATAGAGATGTTATATGACAGTTCTTCAATGATATCAAAGACTTCATATTTGTGACATTTAACCGAAAAAAGCTTATTCATTTAAGTTAATGACAAAAGGTTTTATTGGACCAATATTATTCAAGGTTGAGAATAGGTGTATATTAGCAAGAGAAAGACTCCTAGCTGGTCACAGAACTCTGGTAATGGTGTGAGTATGCCAGATGTATGCTCTTATTCCCCCTTCCTTTCTTAAATACATTTTTAAGATACTGTACTTAAAAATCTCACTCCCACATGAAATGTACCTTCATATCCTTAAGTACAGAAGTCTCCCTGTTTTCCCCAGTGTTTGCACAGAATTATGCAGCTGAGAGAGGTAACTATCTAAGAGTCATTGAAAAGTCTGCCTTCTTTTAGGAAAGTAGATATGCAGAGATTATATGCCTAATATTAAACCATCTTTTTAGAAAAAAATACTTTCCAGATGCCTCACTCACATCTAAACATATCTAGAAATGATGACAGGATAGCTTGGAAGCTGTGTAGAGACAAAGCTACACAGCTACTTGATCCTCTGATCCTTGCCTCCTGATATTTACAGTAATCTGAAGAGCTGGTAATCGAAATAATTTCTACACTGTTTCCATTGTGACATTTTTATTGAGATAGATCTCAGGAAAAGAATATAAATGAGCAGTGGTAAAAATAAAACAACCATCACATCAATTAAATAAATACCACTTGTAGATATTTTCAAAATGCTAAGTTTCAAAACTATGTCAAATTACTTCTTTTATACAAAAGTATGCCTTTGTTTTTTCTAGGGGAAAGGAAGGTGGAGAGAGTGGGAAGAGGGGAAAAAACAGAACATAACAAAACAAACAAGAAAATCCAAATACAAATCTTTTATAATGGCTTTCTAGACTGCATGCAAAGTCCCAAGTGATACAAAACTTACAAGAGGAATGTATTTTAAGAACATGAAAAGCTAAGACCACAAAAAACCAGTCATAATGGTTGTTGCATAACTTGAATAAAATTTTGGATAATTCTCTGATGAGTTAAAAAAAATCAACTAAAAGAGAAACTATAATCATAAGATGAAACAGGAGATTTCTAGTGGAGGGAAGAAAACGTTCAAGTTGTAAAGACAATTGAAATGGCATTACAAATGCTCAGCTTGATACTGGCATAAATTAATGTCCTTACATTCTATTTGTTGGCTAAGAACTTCAATAGCAGAGAACGTATTAGAAAGCTACGTGAAAACTTCCAGTTCAGAGACCTTTGGTGAATAAGATCAAGAGAAACCTTTGTACTTGCATGTCTGTATTTTATTTCTTTTTGCATTTATATTTCCAAAATCTTGTTCTAGCATCCAAGATTTATTAAGTTTAAGTTTTTCTTAAATGTAAATCTTTACTGAACCCAGAATGGTAGAACATTTAGGTCACAATACCAAAAATAGATACAGAAAATTAAAAAAGTCTCTTAGTTAAGTGTCAGAAATCAGAGTGCACCATGCCACATTAACTGTCCTGAGTAGTGTCCCTTGGATTCTGACTGAGGGTCCAGGACCACATTTCAGGCCAGATGGCCCCTCCTTGTCAGAACCGTGCTGGAGGTGTGCTTTCTCAAGTTCTGTCTCTGGATGAATAGTTTCCAATCATGTTTCCAATTATGTTTCTGGCCCCATCTCCTGACTAGATTCACCAGGTGGACTCTGAACTCAGTTGAGTGTTTTAATTTGTCTGGGACAGGCAGCGCAGCCTGTCGCCTTGCCCTGCTCACAGCTTTCAGGTTTGTGCTGGTGAGCTGGGATCACTCATGGCTTCCACCTCATCCTCCCTCCCACGTGAATGGGTCCCACTCACTGACATTTAAATTATAATTATTATGTCAGCATTTTAGCATTAAAATATGTGCAATATTTTAAGTATATAGTTTAGTTATTGAAGATTTTAATATAATGTACCATACAGCAACTTTGGGTTTTTTTTTAATCTATAACCTACTTGGAGTTCTATTTGGAGGAAAAAAAGGTGAAATGCAAAAGGTTTTTCTTTTTAATTATGGAGTGAGGACTTCAATATCACCTTCAAAAAAAGGTGAAATGCAAAAGGTTTTTCTTTTTAATTATGGAGTGAGGACTTCAATATCAGAGAAGGCTTACAACCCATATGATACTAAGACCAGTGAATGTTAGTCAACAGCAGTCATCAAGGTTTATTTATGGATTTTTTTCCTCATCTAGGTATACAGCCTCTGGGATGAGAGGCAGAATAAGTGAAAAATGTGTAGATTTAGAGAAGACAGAGTTATAGTAACTTAATTTGGAGCTGAAAATAAAGAGAGAAATTTCTTTAACATCAAGTGCCTGTACATTGTCAGGTCTAAAAAACTATTTCTAATGTGACGTCCATAAAATTATATTCAGAAAATTATTTTGTTTGTACTGAGCATCAGGGATAGCAGACTGAAAGCTAACCTGCATCCTTACTCTGTCCAGATCTCAAAAGAGAGTAGATTATTGCCAAAAGTAATTTGTTTTCCTTATGATCTGTTTCAGGACTAATATGAAGGTGTGAGTGATGTAAGTGATGTGGATTTTTTCCCAGAGAAAACTGATGGAAGTATTTTGGGCGTGATATGGATATTTAAATTTTCACTAAGGAAAATGAGCAGTTTATAAAGGTTTGGCATTCTTTCTACTTTGAGTTTTCAGTTGTGGTGGTTTCAGTTTGTATCTGGGCAGAAACACCAATTATTTGTAGTGGTTTTGGTTTTCCAATCTGAGCTTTCCCACTCAATGGACCAATTTTTGTAGTGGGTTTATTGATGGCTAAACACCAGTGCATCCACTTGAATATATTTACTCATTTTCTGCTGTGAGATCAGATTAGGAAAAGAGCAAAGCAGGCTCAAAACTTTAAAGGGTATTAAGACAATTTCATTAACAGAACTAAAAGAAAGAATAGTAAGAATCAGAATAAAACCTTCAGAACACTTCTCCTTCCCCCAAACCTTATTTTCTCTCTCACTGACAAGGTAAAGAGAGAAAACGTGGGATTTTCAGTTTACCACCTTTAGAGCAGTCTTTTTTCATTTCACTTAGGGAGAGGAGTCTCTCTTGCAATTCCATGGAGACTTCTCCACAAGAAACAGTTCTCTCGTGGCTTCAATGAAATGGCTAATCAGCTGTCCAGGAGATGGATATCTGTTCTCTATGGAACATCTTGACTTACAGCCTTCCCCACAACAATAGTTTTTAAGGTCTCAATCTTTGGCTAATGGGGTAGACTTTTAAGGATGAGCTTCCATAAGTAAGGTTTCTCATCATCTGTCTCTGAGATCATCTTCATCTCTGGGAACAGAGGTCGTCTTCTTCCTTCTCTGAGGGCAAAGGGTCTTCATCACTCTTATCTCTCTCTCTGTTCAAATTTCTCATTTGGATCACAACTACTTCAACATCTGCTATGCTTCAGCATAGGTGTCTTTGCTCAAGTCTACAGTTTGAACTCACCCCCATGGTTTTTTTTCATTAATTACAGGGATATTCCATTGTGTCATGGTCCATCACCATGGCCTTACAAAAGATTTTCAGCCCAAGACTAAGGCATCTCGTCATTCTCCTCCCATCTCGGATTTGATTCCTTCTTTATTGACCTTGGTGTCTTCATATTGTCTTCTACGTGTCTTCACTGTCCTTTTCTCTCACAAGAGAGAGGACTGAAGGTCTGCAAGTCCCATCTGTGCAGTAAGAGAGTTAATATCTCACCCAGGCTTGTGCATGGCTGTGTGATCCCTGCCGGGCAGCCAGAGATATTTACAGTGGCCACACTGGGAGAGGTGGAAGAAGTGGCTGGGATCTCAGCAGCCCTCACTGTGGCCCAGCCCAGCCTGGAGCTGCTCCCAGGGACCAGCATACCCCAATTTGTCCTGG
Source organism: Agelaius tricolor (assembly GCF_023055355.1). NCBI lineage: Eukaryota > Metazoa > Chordata > Aves > Passeriformes > Icteridae > Agelaius > Agelaius tricolor. Next base: position 19,102,892 of record NW_027269262.1, on the reverse strand, counting down.
GCTGGCAGCAGGGCAGGGCTCAGTGTTGGCAAGATGTTAATGGCCACTGCCTGGCCCTGCCTCAGCTGGGGCCCTGCAGCCTCCCCTCTCCAGCCCGGCCACCAGGCTGGGAAGGGTGGTGGGGGCAACTTCTCTCTTCAGAATCAGAAAGCAAGAGAGCTTTCCTGGGCTTCTTCATTTTAAAATGTGAATGTCACAGAGGTGTGTTCAGCTCTTTATTGGTTTATCAGCATGCCTATTCTCTGAGCCAGTCAGCTATTGGCTTTACCAGGCACGAAGGAAGCTCTTAGCAGTTTCTCTCAGAACATCACCTCCTTCCCTCCTCACCAAAAATCAATTAATGCAAAACCAGCACATCAGTTTACCTACAGGTCAAACTTGCCTACATACAACTTCACCATTTTTATTGTATTTTTTTGTGACTGTAGAGCTGCTCTTGAAGGAAAGAGTGAACTCCAACTGTAAGAATCAACAACTTTTTTCAAAAAGTTAATACATGAAAACTAGGTAAAAATAGCACTGGCAGTGATTAAGTGCATCAATATCAGTTTTGTTTGTTGGTGCATTAAGCTGAAATGGATTACATAAAAGGTTAAATTCTGAATATTCAATATCTCTTCACTGCCTCCTGAAGTGAAAATAAGAAAATGAATCTTATGCATTTTGCTGGCATAGATTAATACTGACAATAATGATAACATGGAAAGAAATTGAACTGCATTACCTGCAGAAATTTTTTCAGTCAGTGCAGTGACTCACTTTTATGCTTCCTTTGGCCAATTATGCAACACTAAGGTACTAAAAGGGACAAAGCATCAAAGGATAACAAAATTCATACAGAGGACTATTTTAAAAGCTTGGAACAACTAAAATGGAAAATATTTCTTTCTTTTTCCATTAGAAAGGGGGAATTAATGCTTTAAGGTGCTTTTCTTTTAATCTTGTGTTTAGTGTATAATACAGGATGATTCACATTGAAGTAGGATATGGCATTATAGATTTTATACCACAATTCTGCACTATTAGGATGTTACTGGATTGGCTGAAGCATATAAATTCAACCTCAAATTTGAAAGGATTTGGAAAGAAATGGTACAAATCAAATATACCAGAGACATAATTTCAGATTCTCCTCTTCTGCTGCTTCTTCTGGTTTTGACCAAGCTACATTAAACACATGCAATCCCATAATTTATAAAACATCTGGTATAGTGTCAAATGAAACGTACTGGATTAAAGTGAGGAATTATTACTTACTCAATTGCTGTGTGAATGCCAGTTTGAAGAACTGCTTATATGAGACAACAAGAGTTTGTACTTAAATGGAAAATAATAGGGAAAGCTCTTACTAAATGTGGTTTTTTTTAAATTTACTCCTTGGGAAATGTATTTTCTGTTTAAAATCATCACAGTAGGAAAAGTAGAAGTGGGCTAAAGATACCTGCAGGCACAAAGGTAAGAAGTTTTAAGGAAGAAGGGAAATAATAGTATCAGTGAGGAAGAACTAAGGAGCCTGAATGTTTATAACAGTACAAGTGGCATAACACTGAGCATTATAGCACTTAGAGAGGAATAACAATAATATTGACTCCACACTGGGACCCTGAGATGTGTATTAAGGAGGAAAACATCTGTGTTCTTGTGTACCACATCATAGGTCTAGGTCATTAATATGATTAGGTTATGAAGAGAGTAAGATTCATCAAGTTTTATCCTGATTTAGAAGGACCCACGAGGATCATTGAGTCCAACTCGTGGCCCTGCATCTCCCTAAGAATCACACCATGCGCCTGAGAGCATTGTCCAAACATTTGAACTCTGTCATGTTTGGTGCCGTGATCACTTCCCTGGGGAGCCCATTTCATGTGTTTGAGCACCCTCTGAGTGAAGAACTTTTTCCTAGTATTCCACCTAGACCATACCTGACAGCTTCATGCTGTTCTTATCACAGGTGATCAGAGAGAACAGCACTCACCCCTCTGCTTCCCCTGATAAGGAAGCTGTGACAACAATGAGGTCTCCCCTCAGTGTCCTCTGCAAGAATGAAACCTTAGTCTGTGTAAAACATTTACATACAACACAAGGAAATATTAATACAAGAAGGCACTAGAATATCTTGGTGTGAAATAGCATGAAGGATTTCTGCCATGTAAACTCTTAACATAAGACAGTACATAAGTGTGTGTGTGTATATATATATGCATATATGTATGTATGAACAAAAATTCTACTGGGTAATGCCAATGATCTTGTCCCATGTTTTTACTTATGTCAGCAGAATGAGATTAAAAATGCATGTTTAGTTAGCACACCAGACTGTGACATATCACACCAGTAATGAATCTGACTATGAGAACAGCTCCATCATTAAATCACTGGTGAAAAGTAAGGGAGTGGAATGTCAGAGGGAAAAACAGTTTAACCAGAGCAAAAGAGTAGCATGCAAACTGACATGGATACTCCAGAGAAAGTTCAAATGTATTTGACTGTTTTCTTCCCTTCTAATGGAATTTTCTGCTCGGAACTTTGAAGTACACAGTGAATGCACAAGGACTGTAAAATGATTTTGGTAGATTGATTCAGTGTGTTTTCTTTTGCCACAGTGTCAATGCATATATGCAAATGTCTAGGGAAGAGCTGACAGAATTTAAATAAAGGTTTGGATTGAAAATTCTAGTTCACACAGCCATCCAGCCCCCCTCTAGACAAAATGAAGGAGCAGGGAGAGTTTGTTGAAAGGGGTTTTTTGACTTGTTTCTGGATAAATTGAAATAGGGTAATGTAATAAACCCTAAACAAAACAAAAATCTAAAGACAGATTCCATATTCTGAGATGGAATATAAATATTTTGAAAACAATAAAAGTACAATTGTTATGCAAGTGAAGAAAAGAGGATATATACAAGCAGAGATTGTGCTAGAAGAAAAAAATAGACCACATAAATAATCCTTGTACTGTTCATTTCTGTGTGAACAACACATATATTCTAAGCTAAAAAACACACTTGAAGCTAAGACAAAACAGTGGCTTTATTCAGAGTATGAATCTCTCTTAAAATATTTAGTTTAGATTCCTCCTAAAAAGAACATGATGGGTTACACCATAAGACAAAAGTATGTCAGTTTTACTGAATGGAAAGTTTTAAACCTACTTCTGCTTGAAAGTGTTGTGTTTTACATTTTAATCACTCCATCCTTCTGGAACTAAAATTCTGCCTCCTTTCCTTATTATATTCTAAACCCAAAAATTACACTGTAGTGCAATTTGCAGGCAAAGAAATTGAGATAGTTGCTTCAGGCCTTTGTTTTTCATTAGCTGAAAGATCATAAATTGTCAGTGTGACAACTGCCTCTGCCTGTCTTGCCATGCTTAACTCCTCATCTCTCCCAGAACCCACCTGCCCTTGTTGCTGCCTGATATTTTATGCCTGATGGTATATGGCTCCTTATATTTCAAGCTAAGGAAAAGTACATATGAGATTATTCAGAATGATTCCTTTATGATCCAAAAAAGGAAATGAGCCTCCCTTATGTTGGGTAGACTATAGGACTAAGAAAGTTACTAGTAAATTCAAAACACCTTATTTTTGTTGAAGACTGGAATTCTTCAGGCTCAAGAAGCTCTGAACTTACATAATATAGCAGTGTAAGATTCAGTTCCAGGAAAAAAGATCTTATCAGAGTTGAGTTACCACCATAAAATCATTCATGCAATTTATAATTCCAGGAAGTTAGGCCTACATGTTGTACTGCTGGGATCACAGAACCAGCCCTAGGCAGGACTTGGCTTTCTGATACATCAACAGAGGAGATTGCAGAGCAATGGGTAGGATACTCTGAGTGTCTCTAAAAGAAACAAACAAGAACTCCTTAGGTTTTTTCCTTCTTAAGTAGTTGCTTTGCAGCTTTACATGAAATATGGGAAAATATCAGGCAAATCAAAGTAATTCTCCAGTGTGGCACATACAGATGTTGGAAGGGAAACAAAAGAGCAGAGTGACATCTAAAAGGCTTAAGGGAGTTGGTAAGATATAGTGGCCTGATAGATAAAAGTGATATTTAGGAAGAAAAAAAGGGAAAAAAGGGCTGCTTTCTGTTAACTATATTTCAATTGCTATTGACAGTTGACACTGTTGACTTTAACAACAGAATGATTTGATAAAATCTGGAAAATTACTTTCAGAACCTTTCAGGAATAAAAGGAATCTCACATAACTACTTGAATACAGAAGGCTTAATGAAGAGGAAAAAAATTGCTTAGTATAATCCCTAATAATCTAAAATAAAGATATCAAGAAAATAAATAAAAGAATTCAGGTGAGAGATGCCTATGGAGAGCTACTATGACCAGGCAAGTAAATACAGTTGCTTAGTACTTTACTTCCTTGTTCTTAATATCCAATCTCTTGAAATACCCGAAATTGTGCAAAATGACAGTTAAAATATATTTATAATCAAAATAAATTAATCATTAAGTTTCTGCAATCATTCTTCTATAAATGAATTGTAAATATATTTGTTTTTAATTAAAAGAGTTCACTATTTTTATTAAAATATATGAATTTGTATATATAATAGGAACAAAAAAATCTGTATATATAGTAGGAACAAGAAATACTTCTGAAAGCCACTTTTTTTTGAGAAAGATCTTCAAGGGATTGTTGATTTTTTGAGGGAGATCTGTTCAGTTTGAGACTATTAAATACTTAATTTAATATTTTGGTCATTCACTAGTGAGAATAAACAGTATGTTAATGGAATTCAGAGACTAAACTAAATTTATGATGCTGAAATTACAATAAATAGTATTAAAAATGAAAAGAAAAAAATCTAAACCATAGTTTTTAAATGGCTGTGGTAACATGGTCAACAGATTGAACATGAGATGCAATGAAATAAGGTCAATACAATGACCAGTATCATTGACTCTGCTTTACTACTCAGCTGAAACAATATTTATGGTCCCATTTAGCATAGGAATTGTAGCGTGTGATTAATATTTATTGAGTAGTCCATTTGATACTATGTAAAATAATTCTACTAAGGTCTTTGATATGCTAAGTTGTAATCATTAATAAACACTACAAAGAAAATACAAAATTATTACCTACTCCAAATTTCTTGAAAATTATGCTTGTCCTTTCAAGTTTTGCATATGCTGCAGTTGCTTGAGCAAAAATCAGAACCCTCATGAGACAGATTAGATTACAAATTTCAATAAATGTAGTGTAGGTACACAGTTTGTGGTAATTAGGAGTGGGGCTGTGGCTGAGCCTCATCCCTAATGGGCTACAGCTGTGAAAAGCAGGTGAGCAGCATTGAAAGCAATGAGACATGGAGTGACCAGGTGCACTGACCAATCACAAAAAAGAACAGAAGGCACACAGGTGTAAGGCATGTAGATAGAGTTTATATCTATAAAAGTTTGGGTGGGTTAAGGAAAAAGGAGAGCTGGTACTTGGAGCCTTATGGAGTTGTATGGTGATACTCTCTATGGGGATACTCTGAGTATTGTGGGTGTCTTGACTGCAACGTGTGCTGTGACAATATAGTGTTTATAATACTCCAGAGTTTAAACACTGGAAACATATTAGGAATAACTTTGATCGGAAGGTTTAAATGTTACAGCAATGTCATTTAATAAAATGGTTCTATCTCATCTACGGCAACATCCACAATGATCTTGTTCTGGAAACATTTCTTCTCCTTTTCTTATAGAGCTTTCTGTATCTGATAGCAACAGTGTTACCTTTTTGTAGAAAAATCATACTTTCAGTAAAAATAGTGCTGGTGTATTAGATGGCTAACTGATTCTACCAGAAGGAACACTTCTTAGCAAATGTAACGACCCTCTTTACATAGAACTTTTCATAATTAAGTGAATACAGCCTTTCTTCAAGTTTAAGCAGCACCTAGAAATGTGCTTGTGTGTTAAGAGTTTGGATAAAGTCATGCAGCCCAGAATAACTCTTCAAACTGTGTGAGATCCAGAGCATTTAAAAGGTTCTAGCTAGATCCTGAGACCAAAAAATTACATGGAATCCAGGGAAAAATCCTTCTGAGGTCTTTTGTAGGTTTTCCAAATAACCGCTTCTTATTGTAAGAAGCTTAATTTCAGGAACTTTTCTCCCATTGTTAGAATCCTTCTGCTTGCAGTCCAGGAAATGGCTCGAGGTTGAGTGAAAAAGTAGCTTCAACCTTCACACCCACCCCACCCCCTCCTCCCCATCCCAATTAGTAGTCTGGAGGTGAACAAGATCCTGGCAGGGGACAGAGCCAGGCCAGTTGTCCCAGATTAATGAAATAGATATTCCATACCCCATGACATCAACTCAGACGTAAAATGTTGAGGAAAAGAGGGCATTTGCTATTTACAATGTTTGCCTTCCCAAGCAAACACTATGCTTGCTGGAACCCTGCTTTCCAGCCAGCCAGTGGCTGGACATCATTTCCTGGTGGGAAGTGGAACACAAAATTTTTGCATTTTTTCTTTGCTTGTTCTTTGATAAACTGCCTTATCAGAGACTAGGAGACTTTTTCATTTTAGTTTCTCTCCCCTGTCCAGCTGAGAAGGGGGAGTGATTGAGCTGCTTGGTTGGCACCTGGCCTCCAGCTAAGGTCAACCTACCACAAGTGTGTAGTTAGTTACTCAAGATTAGAATTGTAGTCGTAAAGTTAGATTTTATGCTCTTCTATTACTAAGTCCATGTTTCTAAAATTAGTCTGTCCATGTAGATTAGCTAAAAGCATTGGAGGTCAAAGTAATTTCACAGAGATTACATCTTCCAAGATTTTTTTTTATCCACATCAATACGAATAAGTGTTGTTAGCTTCTTTTATTAATAGTGTCGTTTGGTAATTCACTTTATAAATCAGCATTAATTTTCCACTTATTTTTTCCCAGAAGTCTGCTTATTGTAAAAGCTTTGCTTTTTTTTTTTGCCTTTTTTTAATTTTTTTTTTTAATGAAAGAGCACTTCCATGTTTGGGGAATAGTATTTACAAAAAGATTTTTTTCCCCATAAATTTTAATGATAAAATTTTAAATGTCCCATTCCATATCACTTGACATAACAATTATCTAAAAAAAAAAATTTTCCTGCTGGAACTGTCTTCTGTTGTACAGCAAATTGTTTAAATTGAATTTTTCTATTCCCAGGATAGAGTTTTCATATGTCAACTCTCAGGTTATTTCTGACAGCATTTTGAATTTTGAAATAATACTGTACTTCATGCCTATTGATGCCTAAAGGAATACTTTTTATATTGTTTTGTAATTTTCTAGATATTGTCTGTTACTGTAACTATGGTCATCAAATCTATAATGTAGGTAAAACATTGTCCAATACAATAATTAATAACCAAAACTTCTTTACCTTCATGACATAAATACGCAATTAATGTGAGAGACAACTTTTTTTATTCTCTATTCTGTCTGGATTACTGACACATATTTCTTTATAACAGTATTGGTTTCAGCTTAAATTTGGGTTTATGCTTGCATATAGACTTTTGACACAACAGATAAATGCTGTTTTTGTGATTTCAAATTCAGGTGGAAACTTCTATATCTATGGTAATCAACATTTAGCTGAATATGCAGTTCTGTGTCTTCCTTCTGCCCTTTGCATGTTCTTATCTAATCTTGCATGAATTGATTCAAAGTATTTTGAACTTTGCAACAAATATTCTAGGTTACTTGATATATGTAGATTTGTCTTAACCAATAATGTGACCATTCAGAAGGTCAAAATTATATATTCCTATCTGCAAAGGTACTAATGCAATTAAACAGATGTACTTGACATTTTAAAATGTTAACTGGTGTACAATATTATCCAGTGTAATGAATTATCCTGCCAAGAAATATAAGTAGATTTTATTTTTGTTTGTTTAAGTGTGAATAGGACTGTATTATCTTAGAATCATACAATATCAGCTGGAAGGGGACTTCAGGGATCATGTGGTCCAACCTTTCTTGGCAAGAGCATGATCCAGACAAGATGGCCCAGCTGAATCTCCCAATGTTCTTCATTGCGGAATCCACCACTTCCCTGGGAAGATTATTCCAATGGACCATTGTCTCATTGTGAAAAAAATTTCCTTTTTTGTCCACTAGAATCATCCCAGGAGTAACTTGTACCTGTGACTTCTTGTCAAAAGGGAGTCTCCATCTCTTCTGTAGCTACGCTTTGAACACTGGAACATGCTATGAAGGATTTCTTAAACCTTCTTTTTCCAGGTTGTACAAATCAGGTTCTCACAGTCTTTCCTTATAAGGCATGTTTCCCAGACATTTGATTATCTCTAATGCCCTTCTCTGGACCCTCTCCAGACTGCCCATATCTCTTTTGAATGTTAGGTACCTAAACTGAACACAATATTTCAGGTCTCCTGACAGGGGAATTAATAGAGCCATAGGCAAATTTATTCACACGTGTTCCCTTGTTCTAAGGTCATTAATAGTTCAGTCTAAGTATCTACTATTTATGGTGATGTCACTGCTATGTTCTCAAAATGTACATATTTTACATAAATGTATAAGGATGTATCATTCCCAGAATTCTCCCACTGATTATATATCAAACTTCAATATGCTTCTTTCGCTCCACTGCAGAACCAGCTCTTGCATTATTCTCTCTCAGATTAATTTCAGTATTTGCCCCACTCTCACCTTTCTGTCTTTTCTTATTTTTCTAATGTTAAAATAATTTATTGGAATCTGTTTTGTAACCCCTTAGCGTTTTAGTTTCCCAGTAAAAAAGATGGTTTCAAAGCCTACATCTACTGCATCTCAGTTACACCTGGATTTCCTTCTCTGTTTCCCCAGCAATTGTTTTTATATATATAGATGAGAGCACACTTTTTTTTTCTAATTGTTTATTAATTTTTCCAGTGATTGTTTTTTCCCTCTCTTCTTTAATTTCTAACATTCTCATACCCCTTTATTATTGTGCTTGTTTTGTATTTTGCCTTGGTTTTAGATTACCTTTTAAATTACAACATCATATAAGTATCACTTTTTATGTGGCTGGATTTTTTATTTTGGGGTTTTTTCTTTCATATAAATGGATCTTTTACCAAGCTTTTCAAAGAAACTTTAGTCAGCATGATATTTACAGGCGTTTAATTCACAAATAAATTTGCTTTATTAATCACATCATGAATCAAATTAAACCTTTTATTCAGTAAAACAGGTTTTATAAATTCTGTTTAAGTCCTTTACTAAAATTACATGTTTATGTATTTTTCCTGATTTTAATGTAACACACCGTCTTAATATGGAAACTTTGTAACATGTGAAGAGTACATCTCATCCTCTAAATCAGTTTCTCATTTGAACAGCCTGAAGACAATACATATGCTTTGTCCAACATTTCATACAACTAAAGCTGCAATTATTATTAAATGCAAAGATTCTTAAACTTTGAAGTGTTATTAAAAAATGTACCTCTGTGTCCCTATCACTAAAACCAAGAAAAACTGAATTCCTGGGCATACTCTCCTGGAAAGTGAAGACAGTATATTATGTTCTATCTCTTAACATTTCCACATTTCATATTTGCTTCTGACTGTCAAACTAAATGAAATTTGCAATGATAAATGTTTTAACTTCTATCTTCATAAGTCAGTTCTAAATCTCTGACCAGTTTCCTTATTGAGCCCTGGAGACTTATAGCAATTATTGCTATCATATTTTTTTCTTGTCAGTTTGATCTATCCTCACAGTTTGGGCAGACTCTGCCTTTCTGGTCATTTTGTAGAACAGATACTCTAGTTTTTTTTTTTTTTGTATTGTTTTTCTCATCAGAACTGTACATTGGGCTAAACTGTATCTCTTACAAACAGCTTCCTGTTAGGAGTGGCTTCTAGAAACAGCTCATCTCATGAAGCTTTTTTGAGTTCACACACAGGCTACCCACTCCAACTTACTGAGAATGCAACAAAATTCATACTGGGCCAGACAAGCAAAACAGTTTCCCAAGTACTTTTTCTCTACACATCACCAAACTTCCCCAGTTTCAATTGCTGTGAGGATTGGGTACACAAACGGAGACACTTCAAAATTTCAGTGCAACACGGACTTGCCAACAGTGAAGAAAACAAGGTGTAAAATGTATCAGGAAATACATAAAATTACTCCAAATAGATCCAGAGTGAGGAGGAAGAAACCATCAATATGATAAATAAACTTTAACTTCCCAGGAAAAGATGAAAGAAATACTGTGTTTTAGTCCAGACTTCAGTCTTCCAGACTGAAGACAGCCTTAGGGTCTGGAGAGCAGAGGAATGACTATAACACTAAAAAGATGCAGTTTTTGGGAAATGTGAATAATTTAAACTATATTACTATTAATTTTATCAATATTTTTTATAGAATAGCATTATTTTCTTTGAGATTTTCTTCCTCTATAATTAGATCTGGAGTTCTCTAATTCACGGATAAATTAGGATTTCAGAACTAAATCTTAAGATAAGTGGGGATGGGCTTTTTTCCAAAGAGCAGTCCATAACAGTGTTTTAAGTCTTATGTTAGTTTCTTTCTGTTATTACAGAACAATTTCAGATTTGACCAACCTGAACCACATGTTCTGAAAAATTCAGTTGAAGCATACTGACTTGGTGGGGATAATCCTCTTGTTCAAGAAAAAAAAAAGGCTGATTCTCATTTCTCAAACTGAAGATTTTTTCCCAGTCTTTACCAGTTCTTTGTACTCTAAATGGCTTAGATTCACAATAGCCCAGGATCATTATCCATTCTTGCTTCTGGCCTTTGGTTTTCACATGGCACTGAATGTATTTAATGAGCAGGTGTTCAATGACATTCCCAGTTGCAGTGACAGCAAGCTGTAACCTTCAGCCTGTCACTTCAGACCTCATTTGGCACAACACAGTGGTGTGATCTTGATTCAATTTTATTATGAAGTCTGTTGCTAAGGAATGAGAAAGGACATGAGCTAAAGCCGTGTATGACAATAAAAGGGAGAATGTAGAAACGAAATTGCTGAGATGGTGACAGCAGCTCATGGATTCAAGAGGAAATAAGAATCTATGAGATACAAAGGAAAAGGCAGTCAGCCTGCAGATAGCAATTTGGTTAACATGGGATTTGCCCATTATGAGAAGAGGTGGAGATGGCCTTTTCCTATTTTGTCAGGCTGGCTGGCCAGCAGGGACACTTATAACCTGATAGCAGAGTTTTGCTGCAGGATGTGAAAAATGCCTGAATAAATTGATACACTGGTAAAGGCTCTGATTCCTAACTGTCAGATCCATGTCTTGGTGACTGACTGGTAAAGGATGACTCTTTTTTTTTTTTTTTTCCTCCAAACAGCTAATTGCATGAACAAAACCACAGGAATTCTCTGTTCTCCAGCACCTAGCATGGTCAGCAGATAGAACTCCTAAGAGCACTATCGAAGTCCACAGCAGCAAGGATTTTGATCAGACTCATCTCCTCTTTATACAACAGCCACCATATACTGAAAAAACACCCTTTTGTTTCTTGTTGGTATGAGAGTATCCATTCTCATCACCTGTTGGCGCAGGAAGTTGATGTTCAAATCTGGTACTATGTAGACATTATCTTGTTAGATGTTTGCTCCCTAGAGATGTGAATCCATGCATAAGTCTATACACTGGAAAAAAAGACCTGAACAGTGGATAGAAAGTATGTCCTTTCATGGAATTTCTTCCAGTCACAGGCTCATCTCCCATTCATCCATACTTGGGCAGGGAGCACAGTTAGAATATGTTGCCCAAGGTGTCTTTATTGTGAAGACTTGGCAATCATATGCTGGTAACATTCAGAAACTCAGGCTGGTCAGGGAGATGTATCCCACCTTTCCTCCAGACATTGCAATTTCAAGTACTCATGAGAATTAGTACTACTGTTTTCTGTTACTGGAACAGTGCATGAGCTATCCCCTTATTTTTCAGCTGAAGAGCCACTGTTTAGAATTGGTGTGTGGGCCAGATAATCCATCATCCAAATCTACCTCTTGAACAGCACAAATCAGCTATTGCAGACTCCAATATAATGATACATGGACAAATGTCCTGACTCCAATAGATGAGGATATCACTGAAATCACACTCTTCACATCAGAGTCCATAAAGGAGCATTATATATTTTCTGAATCTAAAATGCATTTGGAATGGATCGTTGCTTCGAATACATATTGATAATGATTGATAATGAATAGGAACTATGCACTGTCAACATGTATTTCTGTTGAAAATCAGTCTAGTAGGTATTTTGAAGCATGGAAATAATCTGATTGTTCAGTTTCCTAAACACTGACATAAATGTCTAAGTCTGTAACAGATAAATATCTTTTTAACTGCATTCATTTGTGACACCAGCAAAACAATTCACTAGAATTTCAATGATCATCATCCAAGTTCCAGGATGCTGATGTTTCTTGGGATTAGACAGTTGATCTTCCTGATTAGAAAGGAACCCTTTTTAATATGAAAAAACTGTTTATCACATTGATCTGGAAAAGTGAATGAAAGACATTTCTGCTAGGAATTTCTCTTGGTTTAAGTTCCTCAGGATCAAGTTCTTCCCTTCTTCTAGATTAAAGAAATATGGCTTTTCTGTTTGTTCTGTAAGCAGTATTTCAATCCTGTTTTTCCAATGAAATGTTACAGAACACCATTCTGTTGTCTTCATCAAAGGTGACTTAAGACTAACTAGAATTCACACTTTGGGATCCTCTTCCTTAGCAGCACTTGCATATCTTTGCTGGTAAGCATAGCCTTTACACTTATGGATACTTTTTTTCCTGTCATATTTTTCTCTGTATTTATTCCTGTATTTATTATTCCTGCAAGACATCTTTTTTTAAGATTCAGACTTACCTCCAAAATGCTTTACATAACATCATCCATTTTTGAGTTCAATTAGACCATGAAATTGACTTTACTTCTTCCCCCACCCCTAAATCTGTTATTTTTTAAGTTTTGGTGTGGCATACTAGATGCTAGCAATTTACTATATTGCTGTATGGTACATTGAAGAGAAATTATATGAATTGGGTTTGCAATTTAATTATAACTATTCAGTTTTATTTCAGAGCCCTTGGGGGAAAATAAATAAACAGAAAAGAAAGCACAATTTCAATTAGAATTTTGAAGCCTCTTAAATATTCTCAGTGAATTATTTTATTCTCTTAATCTGAAGGTTATGTTGATTGTCTATGCTTGAATTTTTTAAAAAATATTATCTATTTAATAACGATAATAAACTGTATTTTCAGCTATTTGGTCATTAGTTATCCATTAGCATTTATCTGGTTAGGATAACTTATGTAATTGTTGTCACTTATGTTTGTTATTTGTCAATGATGTATCCTGGAAAAACCACATTCAGAACTTCCATCATCTCATTGCTGATACCTTTGTGTGTACATTCAGTACAATTTAATGCTTAGAGAAATAAGAGTCCTCTCAGATTTTAAGTTTTAACCTAATAGAAAAAGCTTGATACTTGTCATCTCAGTTTTGCATAGTCAGTGTGTTTGAATAGTGACTGAGTGCCTCTTAACTCATTAATTTATTTGTTCATGTTCAGCAGCGCTACGGATTAAACAGTGGGCTGAAGAAAGCTTGATTTTTTGAAAAAAAATATTTTTAAACCTTGCAAATATAAACACAGCTGGGACCTACATGTCTTTCACCAATGAGATGAAAGAAAACTAGGAAAAGAGTTCAGAAATGTATCTTGATTTTAATAATGGTATTTGTTGGTTTTAGGTATTTATGTTAGTAAATCTCATTAATTTAAATAGTGTGTTATAAAAAACAGTGTTACCAGCTTGTAAACTTTAATATGTGTTATTGGTACAGGCATGAGCGTATATCATCATATTTGCTCTATATACTTATTTTTACTTTCTCATCTAAAAGTATTCAGTTCTTGACTTTTTTTTAGGGGAAGCTTATTATCCATCATTGCCCTGAGGTGAAGCATAGCCAAAGCTCAGCATCTCTTGAAGAGAATGAAGACTGTAGGCATGATATTACCGATTCTAGCCTGAATTCACAACAGGAATGGTTCCCAAGTACACCAGTGTGCTTTCCTCCTGCATCTGACCTGGAACAGCAAAGCTTGACATCTCATCTGTACAGCAAGGCTCAACAGAAGCATTCTCTGCAAGAAGCTGTGAGTTAGCAGGAGTTTCTCCATGTGCTTTATAAGAGATGCTCCAGCCTGAGGATCATCTGCCATCTGTGTCTTCTGAGGATGAAGCAGTTTCTTCTGGTTTGAATTTCATTTGTGGAAAAGCACTTGATTAAGCTAAGGTTTTTCAATCTTGTTTGGCTTGATTTTACAGGCTGAATATTTGTTTCTGAAAATGTTCCTTTCTAAGTTAAATTCTTAGGCTTGCCTTTTTTTCCTTTTTCACTCTATTCTCCCTCTGGCTTTGCTTATTTTGTATGTGAGTGTTTGTTTCTAACTGTAAGCAGGGCTATATTCCAGACCTTAAAGAACTTTTCTTCTCAAAACCTTACATTTTTATCTGCAGCAGTGACAGGAAGCCTGGTTGTAAGGTTGGGATGGAAAAGAACTGAATGTGTTATGTAGTCTGACATAGTTTTCTGTGGATCTGGAGAAAACCTCTGTAATTCCTTATTTCTTCCTTCCTTATCTTTAAAATAGAGAGGTGGACCTGGAGTTATTTTGAAGATAACCATAGCTTATATACAACAGTTTGAAAGTGGTAATCACTTTCATAAAGCTAAATCTGTCTGTGACTTGGTAATAATGTCCAAAACCATATTATAAATTAGAAATCCATACCTAGGTGCAGAGATATGAACACATTCTTGCAAGTTGAGCTGCTGAGTAACAGTATGTGCTACTTTAATAAATGAAGACTAAAACCAGCAAGATTATTGTAGAGTTCCATAATGTCTCTTGAAGAAAATTACTTTGGGAGATAGAAGACAATGCAGAAGAAATACAAACATTGCAAGTTTTTTTTAATCGTGGTTATTTCAGAAGAAGTTTCATCACTAATCTAGACATATATTAGATTTCTCCTTTATTCTACTAATGGATAAAGAAATAGAGTGCCATTATATGCAACTAAAAAGATATTGATTGAGCTTGTTAAATACAGAGTAGGGATATTGCATTTTCTGTGCTATTGGATCAACAAAGCCTAGATGCATTCAAAGTGTGAACATTCTAAATTGCATTAATTAATGAAAACTTTGTGCAAATTTTTTTCCACTGATATAAAGGTCTATAGAGTTTTAAAAATATAATATTTTATATTTGAGAGTGGTGATTACTGAGTAGAACAAAGAAGTTCCAGCCAAAGTTTCAATTAGATTTCTAAACTGCTAAGACAGTGCAAAGAAAAAAAACCACAAACATTTAGCATACTCTTTCATAACAACAACAACTTTTACTTAGATTTTTTTTTTATTTATAAGGACAACACTTTAAAAAAAATTTCAAGGAATCTAGGGGAATGTTGAAAAAACTCCCCAACCTGGGTATGTAAGCTGATGATAAAACAGTCTGTTATAATTGCTTTTAAAAAATATTATTTAAAATAAATGCAATACTCTTAGCAAGGCCTTAAGAAGTTCCCATGCTGTCTTGAGCAACAGAAATTCTTTATATAGTCTGTTCTTTGCATCATAATATGTGTATAATTGTTCACAATGAAATGGAGATGATTAAGAACCGTCATCAAAACTTATGCAGACTTTATTTTTAAGAAACTTTGTAAGGGCCGATATATTTATTTGTTTGATTACTTTGTTGTGCTCCTACACAATAGATAATCACTCTCTTATGCTAACAGCATATGTATTTTTGACTGTTTTATTCATGAGCACTGCAGCCAGCAGCATTACTTTTAAGTTATGTATTGTAAGTAGAGTGTGCCTTTGTAGAGACAGTGAAAAACAACAGCATTTCACTATTTCAGCTGTGAAATGCTGGCTGTGTGACAGCACTGCTGTGGAGGACATGACAGAACAGGGGGAGATTTTAACTTATATTTATTTCTTGAAATATGGAGTGTTAGTCTGTGACACTTTGTATGTAGGTAAAAATATGCAGCAATAGGGTTTTTTTCATTCAAAGGGTGAAGTAGAATATAGTGGAAGAGAAAAAGTATTGGGTTTTCTAGATGGAAACCAAAAGTTTTTCATGGTGCATGAACAAATTGGAGGGGAAAGTGTTAATTTTCTACTTGAAATAAAATATTGAACTTCTTTCAAATATCCAGGCTGAATATTTGTTATTTGTTTAATTGTTGCCCTTAAAAACTTAAATGATATCAAACATAAACAATTTCAGAATCAATTTTCTTTTTGAAGAAATATATTTGCAAAATATCCTAATACAGGTGTTTTCAGTTTTTCATTTAAATAGAATTAATCAAAAATTATTTAGCTAACTTTTCATATAGGTATGAAACATCACATTTAGCTAGTAATGTATTTGCCCAATCTTACTGAGAAGGGAGATTTTTTTCATCAAGTGTATGTCTATTAGTGAGAAAAAAACCAAACCAAAACAAAAAAAACTGGGTATGTCCACAGTTCTAGAAACTGTCCTTTCTTACACAAAATGTCACATGAAAATCTGACTCAAAACCAAAATGCAGCCGTAAGGTAAGAGGAGGACCTTCCAAAAACCTAAAGGTGTGGGAAGGGTTATTCTCAAGTCTGCAATTTGCTGCCAGTTGTGCTCTGAGTTTGCTCCAGTTGCTCAGCCTCCCAAGGGTGCTGTAGCTGAAGGAAAATTCCTGTTAGGAGGTTAGATGGGTCTTTAGGCTATTTGCACTAAGAATTCTTCTGGGAATGGTTGCACCAAAACTGTTTGCAGCTGGCTATTGACCAATCCATGTTTTATAAGGCAAGCCCAGAGGACTCAAGATGCACTTGTGAGAGAGCTGCTGGCGATAGTCAGCCTGTTCACAATGGAGAATATGTGATTCGAACATGAAATAGGAGAAATACTTGATTTTATTTCTCTCTTGTGACACTGCATTTCAGTGAGAGAAAATCAGTTTGTTTGTGTTCCTGTGACCAATAGCACTTTATTCTGTAATGCTGCCATATCTAGAGTCCATCAGTAAAATTATTTTAATTTTGTCTTTTAATCGTCTACGTTTTTTGTAACTTTTTTCAAAATAACATGCCATCCAGATCATCCAAAAGATAGAAGCATAACAAGTTGTGTTTCTAATACTATTGAAAATACTTATTTTATATAACACAAGATATGATAGATAATCTATGTTGTACTGTGCAGGTTTATTGTGAAACTGCAAGTGCTGCTGAATTGAATACTTTATCACAGCTTGAAATTACAGTGGGACCATGTACAGTAGCTACATATTAGTACCTACTTTGTAGCAGCTAAAACTAAACATGATTTATTAGTAATATAATAAACAGGAAAATAGATGTGATTAACAGCTGGGGAAAGTGGGGGAGGTTCAGCAAACAAATGCTACAGTATGTAAAATAATTCCTAAAGGTCTGCTTTACTAGTCTTGGAGTTTTTACTTACCAAAAAGATTTTGGTGAAAGCCTTGGAGGTACTTTGTTGCGAACATTTTTATCAGAAAAGAAGACAGATAACCTGTCAAATGGGCAGCATCAAACTGACAAGTAAGTACAGCTGTGTGCTTGGTCCCTAAAACAGTGTAAAACTCAAAAGGGATTTTTAGAGTGTGCCATGGAAAAATACCCAGGCAGTAGAAGGGTTCAGTAAAGCATTCTACTGTGTTTTAAAATCCTTGAAAATCTAACAATATCTCTTTTTCATAATGTCTCTTTACATTTTAAAATATGACTGTAGCTAGTAGAAATTTACAGAAGCAAGAACACATATTTTCAAATCAGCAAATTTTAAAACTAGAAAAAGAACTTCCTCTCATTTAGTCCAATGCTACTGAGATAATTGAGTCTTTCTATAGTAGAAGATTAACACAATTTAAGTTTTATCAACATAATCATTTACCAGCAACAAGATAATTAAATGATCAATAAATCTGAACACAGTCATGGCATAAAAAATGATAATCAAATCAAATATTCCAACAATAAAAAACAAAGCAGTTTTTTTTCAAAGTGATTGAACTGCATGATGTTAGTATAAGATGTCATATATTGATCATGTTGCTAGAGGATTATTTTTCTAATTACTTTATTGAAATTTTATTGAAATTTTAAAGAAGGGTTCAAATTATACCTTTTTTTCCTAGAAAGCATTAGAGTGAGGAAAGATTCAAATGAAAAACAGGAAATAGTAGGTAGCATCAGGAATGAAAACGACAATCACACAAAAGTAAACACAATTCAAATAATTAAAGGGTAAGAGAAAAAGATCCAAGAAAAGCAGATATGACAACACTTATTTAAATAGCCAAGCAAGTTTCTTCCTTTTGTATTCTCTTTTCTCCTTTTTCACATTCATTAAGAGAGCAGGTTTGCCAGACTTGAACAATTGCAGTGAATTATGCTTAGTTGTGGTCAAATCCTTTGGATTCAGTGTAGAATCCAGTATAGTATAAAGTGGAATTTCACTCGTTCCAAACTTCCAGTTGGTGTACAAAACATTGTCCATGATTCTCTGATTCTAATCATTCACCTTTTACTTGTTCATCTTACAGTTCAACCATCCAGACCTTAATGTGGGAGTTGTTGAAAGACAACGTTGAAAGACTTGTTACTGTCAAGATAGTTGCCATCCATAGCTCTTCCCCTTCTCTACAATTCATTTGACAAGTCATTTTATTATGGAAGCACAATGTGAGCTTTTAAGGAAGACACTTGAAGACCAGGACACCTGTAGTATCATTCTCTTAAGTTCTCATAGTAGTCAGTGCTGTTTTGGAAATCCTAAGGAAGGCAGATTTTTTAGTGTCTGGTTTTGAAGGGAAGGAAGCAGGAATTCACGTTCTTCAGAGACTTGAAATTCCTCTATTCTATAGAGGGCCTATACAACAGAGGTGCACTTAATTTGATTTAAGAGATGGAGCTTTTGATTTTGAAGCTTAACTAGCATATATATTAATTTATGAACAATGTAAAGTCAGCCACACTGAGAAACAATTGCTCAGTGTGGAGGTATCTGTTGATGCTGAAATCACAGAAATTCTTTATCCTTAAGAAAAGATGCAACAGGTTTGAATTTTTTAGTTATACGGCCTCTCCACAAGAAAAAAAGCATGAAGAGTTTATATTCAATGTCCCTGTAGATTCAATCAGAAATTACTGCATCTCTGCTCAGTTTTAAAAAGGGAAACTGCATGAAAATAAGATAGGCAAAAAATCTCTACAACAACAGTGAGTAGCTATTCCAATCTGATATTCCATGACAATCCCAAATACAAATACAATGACTTGTCATGTCACTAGTCACCTAATGTGCAATTTATTACCAGCAGCTACTGAATATACTACATATATCAAAATAAAATCTGTTACAAATAACAGTGTGGTTAGATAAGGTCTAATCCAATTTATACAACATGCAGGGTACTGAAAACTTTTGTCATTTCTTGAGCTCTGGAGGTTCTTCCCAAATACAAATAGATCAAAACATTTGAATACTTTCTCCACTCTGCTAACTCCATGAAGACTTTTTATAAGTTAATGTGTGCTTTCTAAATGACATGAGATAGGATACCTGTGGTGTTTTTGATGCTGAAGGACTCTGTGAATAATGCCATATCCCTTAGATTATGTCAAGTACATTGCAACTTGTGGTGTGCACTGAAGACTCTTGTGAATCTGTCTAAAATGAAACCTTGGTTGTGTGACGAGGACCAACTGTGATGAATTTTAAAAACTCTTACAAGAGTAAGTGACCAGCTAATAGCATGGAATTCAGTGTAGATAAATTTGAAGTGATACTGATGGCAAAGGGAGTGGACAAACCTTAAACTGCCATTTAAAATAGATCTGCAGTCATTGTAGCCAGATGGTAGATTTAAATTACAAATGAGGGAGCCTCAAAAATGTAAGCTTCCTCATCACTGGCAGTCACAAAAGAATTGTTAGGTTTTATTAGGAAGGCAGTAGAGATCAGAGCAAAGAAAATCAGCAAACCATAGTCTATTGCATGCTTTTCTGGAGGATGTATAGTTTGTACAGTTTTCCTTTAGCTTGAGAGCAAAGTGAGAAAGTTTAGGGAAGTACAACAGTGGTAATAAAAGATATGGAAAAAGTTTCCACCTGAGAGATATGTAGGCTACACTAGACTAGACTACTCTTTTCAAGATTCTTCAGTCTTGAAAAATTATGTCTCAGAAAGGATATGACCAAGAGGTTTATTGAGTTTTTGTATGGGTTACATGGGAAGACTAGAAAGGAATGAAAGATATCAGAAGCTCTTTCTTCTGATATAAGAGCTTGGCTACCATTCTAAACTAATTAGAGTCACATTTGCAGTAAATGAAACTGCTCTTCTTGTATTGGTTAGTCTGACATTGTAACTGGCAGCCACAGTACATTGGGGCTCCTAAAAATATAGAAAGATTTGGGGCAAGACCAAAACAATTACAAAACTTTTCCTAATGCAGTTTTTACTTTCTGGCATCCAAACTGAATTGAATGATTTTAAAAGAAGCTAAACATTTTTAACCCATTGACTATTCAGGGTGCTTCGAGTATTGAACTCTGATTTGAAATGTACAGTTAATTTTCTAAATATGATGCAAAGTAGGCATTGAGAATAAACCTTTGGAAATTGTTTGTTTTGAAAATTATTTATGATAAACTTCTGTAAATTATTAGGCACTCTAAGGCAACCAAACATTTTTTTTCCCCTGCTAGCTTCTCCTTCAAAGACCACAGGCAGAAAAGCCAATGCAATTATCTGGCTGCATTTTGCATCTTTTGACAATTCTGGTCATCTGAATTGCCAGATAACTAAATTTAAATATAGTACAGAAACCATTGTTATTACCTATTTCAATTGCCTAATAAATATAGTGACAAATTTCAATTTGGGCTTCCCTTGAAAAAAAAGAATGTTCTGAGGTCTTAGTTTTTCATTTTTTGTGTATTGAAGTCTTTCTTCATAATCCCGCTCAAACACAATAAGATTGCAAAAAATCTGAGTAAGAACTCTGATGAATGTTGAGTAAAATAAACCTTGCTTGCAAACTTTTCAAGTTCAGCATATAGAAGGAGGAAGGAAATACAACACAAATAGAACCATTTAAAGAAACAGTCAGGGAAGTATGGATTTACTAGGGAGAGAAGTTTTGTTTATTTATTTAATCCAAATCCTTCTTTTTCTTTGTTCATTCAAAGACATGACAGCATTTTTAATTTAAAAACAAGAGGCTATTTTAAATAACACAATGGTTTAGAAAGTCATTATGATGCACTGGTAATTCAGAGCAATATAAAAATTTTAATAAATTATTCCTTCAAACATATTGTTTTGTTTAGTAAGTTCTTCTGGTAAAGGTCTAAAAATTCATTTTATGCTTTCTCCATCATTCATGCTTCTGTGTTTTATCCTCAGAGTTCAGTAAGAATTTAATCTAATTGAAAATTATTAAAAATTATATGTAAAGTAAATTGAAATCCTAAATTTTGCAACTGTTTTTCAAAACCATTAAGAGGACAGTTTGAAAGAAATAATGATTGCTGTTCTGACTGATGAGTCATGCTCTCTAATGTAAAGGTTATGATTTAAAATTACCAGAAATTATTTAATTAAAGCCATATTCAGAGTTGTATGTATCCATAATAACATTGCATTCAGACAAGAGTCTATTTATACTTTTTCATTAATAATATCAGTGTCAAACATTGAGCTGTATCTCAGTAATAATATTTTCCCTGAAAGTCTAAATTCAAGAGCTTCTGTTTAATAAATATTTTTAATATACTACCTTTTCTTGCCTGTCATTAGTAAGATTGGTAAGTTATCTGGCAATATGCAAATTTAAAAAATATTAAAATCTGTTGGTCTTTCCGTGGGGGCTTTTTTTTGTTTGTTTTGGCTTGGAGATGGTTGGTGGGTTGGTTGGTTGGTTGGTTGGTTGGTTGGTTGGTTGGTTGGTTTGTTGATGTTTTTTATGCAGCAGAGAAGAGAATTGAGAAGGCAGAAATTAAAAAGAAAAAAAAAAGATGTTTAGTACTACAGGCATTTTAATGTTACATTATGAAATTATTTTACAGGCATTTATTTTAATAATTATTGGTACTTGGTTTATGTATTGTGGTATAAATCAAAGAAAAATATTTAATTAGCGGGAATAGATGTATTCATATAAAAACACTGTTTCTGAAACTTAGAATATTGGCAAATTTCATATGATATCTGCTTTTATGATTCAGTATAAGATCCAAGGTGAAACAGAATTTCTTGGTAAGTAAAATTTCTTGTGTCTAGCCTGATTAATCATAAAAATACTAAAGATGTAAATGCTACAAGCCCATCCAATTTCCCCAAGGAGTCAAAATTGGACTATCACTTGTCTCTCCTATTTAGTCTTTGAGTATATGTGCAACTAAGGCTATCATGTAGTATCAAGCTTTAACAGCTTTTATTTATGGTAAGAAAGGAGCAGTTATTTATCCAGTATTCTCTGCCTGTTTATATCCTCACCTATTTTGAGATAGGTCAGCCAGAATATGGTTTGACTTAATTTTGCACATTTGGTTGTGCTAAAATAGCCTGTTTCTGTGCTAATATTGTGGTGGGGTCCTGAAGCATTTTTATTGCTTTCTTGGATTTGTTCTTCCCAGAAACTTTTGTGTTGACATTTCAGGTGCCAGTCAGGTCTACTGAGCATTAAGGTGTTTTGTTATTTGCTCTGCTAGTTGGGGGGGGAGCTGCTGCTTCTGCTTAGTCTGGAGGAAAGTATTGCATGTGTGAACAGATACACATGGGTGGATTGTGCTTTCATTTTAGTTTAGTTCTTGGTTCTGTCATCCTTTGAAGTGGAAAGCATGCTTGATATCTCATTGAGGTGACTTGTGAAGCTGAATATCCCTTTTCTCAGTTGCTCAGCTTTGGAAATTGGTGTGATACTAGCCTGCAACAGATATTGCTTGAGTTCTTATTCACATCAAGTATTTATTCCTAGAAATGCAAATTTAGGATTGATATGAAGGATTTGTTCCAATCACATTAGCCTGTAATTAAAACTGGAACTTAGGTTTCACTCTGTGGTGGGTTGACCTTGGCTGGAGTCAATGTCCAACAAGCTGCTGTGTCTCTCCCCATCTCACTTGTGAGAGGGAAGAAGATATGATGAAAGTCCTGGAGAATGAAATAAAGACAGGGAGAGATCTCATCACCATCATGGGCAAAACAGA
The DNA here is from genome assembly GCF_023055355.1 of Agelaius tricolor. Classification (NCBI taxonomy): domain Eukaryota; kingdom Metazoa; phylum Chordata; class Aves; order Passeriformes; family Icteridae; genus Agelaius; species Agelaius tricolor. Next base: position 19,079,567 of record NW_027269262.1, on the reverse strand, counting down.
CTTGACTCAGACAAAATAATTTAGATTATTGCAAATTAAATGACAGATAATGAGATATAAACCCGACTCTTGGGATACCTTCTCCCCACCCTCCCTCCCTTCTTCCCAAACTTAATTTTCCTCTGGATTTTCTCTATGTCCTTGCCAGGTGGTGGTGCAGGTAGAAGGGAAATGGGGGTTGTAACCACTCCACATGTTGTCTCTGCCATGTTTCCTCCTCACACTCCCCACCTGCTCCAGTGTGAGTCTCCTGTAGGGTCACAAGCCCTACCATAAAACCTGCTCCATCACTGACTTCTCTACCCTCAGGTCTACAAGCCTTTCCAGAGGCCTGCTCAAGCATTGGTTTCCCTCAGAGTCACAGTTTCCCCTCTCCAGCTGTAAATGCTCTTGTGCAGTTTTTTCCTGCTTTCTGAAATACTTTATCCTGGGCTTGCTACCACCATCACTGATGGGCATAGTCTTGGCCAGCAGCAGGTCCATGCTGGAGCTGGCTGGCATTGGCCCTGTTGGAAATGTAGGAAGCTTCTGGAAGCTTCTCAGAGAAACCACCCCTGCTCCCCCCCTGTTACCAAAACCTGGCCACTCAGACCCAATACACACTCCTTGGACATAATTATTCTTGCTTATGTGAGAGATTTTTGTAGTTTTTAGATAAAGGATTGATGGTGGGGGAAGCAAAATGAATGTGGACGCTGTCTTTTTGTTTCTTGCAGGGTTCTGTTTGATTTTCTGTTACTCTGTGACTTAATAGAAAGCTTGTAAAATGATGAGTGAGGACATGTATTATCCCAGCAGTTTCACCTTCTAGCACTCTGGAGAGTGTTGTCTTGGATAAATCAAGACTGAACAATGAGACTTTTTGTAATATCTGAAGCCTGGGGGATGTTCATCTATTTATTTTTTTTTAAATGCATTTGTCAATTAAGTGCTTATGCAGCAAGAATGAGTGGCATTCTTTCACTCATATTTTTTGTTGATTTCAAGGATCACAAAGTAATTTTAAATATTATTGCTAATGCGTATATATCATGATGGATATCTTTACATGCAGTAATTCTGTAAGCATTTCCAAGGTAGTGTCCAAATTTAAAATATAAATTATATCACTTTTAAGGAGTAATGCAATATTTTCTTCTGACATTCTATTTGATATATCCTCAGGTTTGCATTAACTTCCATAAGAGATATCTGAATGTTTTTCTTCATCTTTTACAGAATTATTAATTTCTTGTAGGTATTTTGATAGGTTTTAATAGTGGTATTCAAATGTTGCTAATTTTATGTCAGGATTGGTTTTTGGACTTAAGTGCACAGGGTTAGGCAATGCTACACTCCCATTTTTCTCTCTAAAGATTGTTGAGTTACAGGTACAAAGCACAGGCAATGTAGTAGGACCCATCTCCTCAATTACAGATGTATGTGTTGAAAATCCAGGCATACATTTTAACCAGTAAGTGATGAAGAATGGTTTTTGTGGGATTTTTTGTTTTTTTTACTCCAAGATAATTCTCCAGATAAACTGCAGATTTAATAGGGATGGGGGAAGAAAGTGTGGTCAGAGTGAGCAGGAAGCATCTGTACTGTCCCTCTTCTGGACAGTGAAACTGGTTAATCTGGCAAGATCTTCAGTGAAGGCTCAGCCCCAGTTCTTCACACATGAGCTTCTTGTTGCCTTGCTTCTTTTTTTTCTGTAAGCAAGAAGTAAGTCTTGAATGCTGCCTGCTGAGACTGAGGCATGGTGTGTCTGAGCTGGTTGTGATATTAACCCTCAGGTTATCTGACTCTGTTCCATGGAGGCTGCAGAATAGTCTGTATGTCTTATGGAAAGGAATCCTTCCTTTATTCTGGCTAATCCACATGATAACTGTGATTGTTCAGGTCCCTACAATGGGCTTCCCTGTGGGTGTGTAAAATGGAAATTCCTTCCTCATCTTGGTGTGAGGGAGACATTGCAGCCTCAGGACCATCTTCCTCATCAGGTGTATCTGCCTCCTGTCACCCAGCAGGACAATACCAGCTTCCTCTGAGCTGGGGGCAGAATACGAACTTCATGATGATCCCCACTGGTACCCCTCCCTGTGGCTTTATTAGCTTTAAAGTTTATCCATTCGACTTACAGTTGAAGGAGCTGACATCTATTAAATATTCAATTTGTATTTCATTATTTTATTAATTTCTGCAGATTATTGTCTATAGAACACAGATTAGTAATTCTATAAAGAAGTGGTAAAACCACACATGCTTCTATACAAAATAATATTTCTCTCTTGGTTTTAAAAAATTCTCTCTATTTTTAGCACATAGAAACTTTTATGTAACATTTTTCAAATGCTTATGTAATATTTTTTGATTTAGGATGCCTATCATTTTTGCTCTTTTGAATTGTGAATGATTGCTTTGTAGTTGGCTGATTCTTTAATAGAAGTCTGTTTCATTTAGGGTGCTAAATGATGATCACTACAGTTCAAACGAAATATAACTGGATTAGATTCCAGGTCTTGTGCATGTAACAGCTCAGATGATCTTACAAGTTCCTTCTCAATTTAGATATGATGTAACTTTGTTAAAATTATTAAAAATCACAGTGTGATTAGTGTGTCACTCACTGTCCCCTTTCACATCAGCACTGGTACAGTGCTGTGCAAACCAGCTCCCTATGCCTGATGCAGGAGTAGTTGCACATCATCATCCCCTTTGCAGTTGTTTGTTTCCTTATTCCCTGTATGGTGCTCTTCCTTAGGTTTTGCTGTCTTGAATATTTTCATTTAGAAGCTTTATTAGATTGTAAAGTTTGTAGTGTTTCCTTTTTTGGTGTTATTAAGGGAAGCCAGTAAGAAACTAGTAAAATGTAAATAATTTATGCATTCTGATGAGCAAGTTCCTTAAGGGTTAAAAGGAGCTTCAGCTTCTATTCATTGTAGCACTGTGACAATGAATCATTAGTAATGCCCAGTTTGCCGAAGTCCCAGGTATGTAGCTTCCAAAAGCAACAGACACAAAAGCAGCAGTGGGTTTGTTTTTGTTTTTTTTTTTCATTCATCAATTTTGTAAAGTCAAATTGTCTTTCTGGAATCCCCACAGCAATTTACAAATGATGCATGAAATCAAATGTTCCTACCTGCAAAGTGCACAGGGAAAAAAGAAAAAAGAAATAGCTTTCCAATCAGTGCTTTGACATGCTATTTCACTTATACTTGATATCCAGTCAGACAATGCCAAAAATAAGATATTATTTCCAGATGCTGGGAAAAATCCCACTTACAAAAAATCTTTGTCACACTTTTCTTCTTCAGCTTTCCTGTTTGTTCTCTCAGAACTATAATCTTGATAGCTTTTTCTTTTAGAAAACATATTTGTTAATTCAAGACTTGTTGCAGTGTGATTCCATTTCCAGTTTCACCTATCCCAACCCCCCAGGTGTGCCAACCTCTCCTTTCCCCTCCCCCTTTGCCCTCCTGCTGAGAGCTGTCCATCAATCTTAACATTCCAGCAGGGTCGTGGTGTGATTGGCAGAAGTTCAAAAGATGCCCCTCAGGTCTGGGCTCATTGGCCTGTCCAAGCATCTGTATCCCTTGAGCCTTCCCCTCCTCACACCTGGTTGGTGCCTCACCTGTCCCTTCCCCTCCCCCTGTCCCCGGGGCTTAAAAGGAGACGGGGCCATGCGGTCTGAATTTCTGTTGGGAGCTGTTACAAGATTCAGAGGTCTGTCATCCTGGAATAAAACTCTGGATTAAGACTCTACGGCAGAATCCTCTCCTGTTTCTCTTCACCGTCGCCTGAACCTTTTCCACCAGAGGTAAACTGAGTTCCTACTTTGCCTGGATTTGTTCCGAGTGCCCAGCTGCAGCATCCAGCCAGCCAAAGGTATCTCTGGGGTGAAACACCACAGCTGCTGCCTTTGGTCCAGCAGCAAGGGTCAGACTCAGCCAGGCACGCCCCACCCAGAAATATTTGGATTAATATTCCATAAAGATTGTTTTCAGAAATTTTGAAGTGATTTTTCTCTTATTTTTCTCACTGATCATAGCTTGGGGAAGTGTTGGATGATCTCTCAAGGTATATTTCTCTACTCAGTAATTCATTAAGATTACCTATGCATTTTTTCTCCCCTGTTTTGCTTTCATTGTATTTAGTATCCTAGATATTTTTCATTTTTCTCTGTAAGCAGAATAAAAACCTTTTTCAGTGTTAACTTGTCTTGTTTCCATTGTTCTTTTAATTTAAATAGAAAATTTACAGGTTTTCTTTATATTTGATATGGAATACTTAATACAGAGAGGGTATTATTGGTATACTGTCTTAGGTTATATAAAACTCTGCATTTTATGACTCTCTTTTTTAGTTAAGAAAATAATTCTGTTTTGCTCAATAGGATCAAAGGTGAGCTGGTAGACTGAAATAGGTGATATGTTAATTAACTTATGATAGGTTTCCAGAATTTAATATCTGTTTAGATGCTCTTAATACAGACTGTTTATTTTGAATTAAGATATGGAAACAAACAAACAGATAAAAACACCAATAAACAATAAAAGACCAGGAAAAGAATATGGTAAATGCTATGTGTTCATCATAGAATCACACAATAGTTTGGCTTGGAAGAGACCTTTACAGGTGGAATGACATCAAATGAAGCACATTTTTTTTCATTTGAGGTTTAAAAGGAATTCCTTTATAACATGGTAAGACCCTTATCTTCAGATTTCTGTGCACCAGATCCCTGAGAACTATGAACACCTTTGGAAAGACATGCCAACATAATGTACTAATGAATGAGGTAATTCCTACAGCTCACAAAATTGTGAAAGTCATTGGACTTTCATTGGACAAGTGGGTGTCTTCTTTCTTTCCAAACAGTTGGGAAACACTCTCTGGAGTGATTGACCCCACTATCCGCTCTCTGGTGCATAGTGGGGTCAATAACCTGCTAAGGCAGATATTTCTTCCTGTCACCAGCTCTATACAGCCAAGCCAGAAACATGGTGAAGTTAATGTGCAGATCTCCACACAAGCATAGCTATGCTGTTGTATAACTTCTGATACCTGAGGAAGGATGTCTTAACATTTCTCAGATAACTCTTCATAGCACCACATCATACAGTGCAATAGGAAAAAAAAAAAAAAGGACTGATAATATTCTTCTTGGAAAGTCCCTGTCAACCCTTTAGTATATTTATCCACTTTTTTTTTTTTTTTTTAATATTCAGCACTGAGGGAGATAAACATCTTTGAGAAGGAAAAATATTCTTGTCTCTCCTTTTTCTTCAGGGTTAAAGATATTTACTTACCCTAAGGTTTTAATGACAGAACTGTTTTTCATCAGGATTTTATAATTTTATACCAAGAATTTCAAAACGTGACAAAGAATATCTATAAGTAAAAAACTCTATTGATGAGGTTTGTTAGACCCACTATTATCCTATCGAAATAAAGCATGATTAGTTATTCTGATGCCTGATAAGGTGTAATGCTGTCCTAAACGTGTTCTGGGGCACTTCTACTCTTTCCTGACTAGGTATTTGATGTCTGAAGAAAACTGGCATATGAGTTCAGCCATTTTCTGAGTATAGGCAGCTGTATATCCTCTCTTTTCTGCCAGGCTTCCTGGTTGCATGCAGCTGCTAGGAACATAAAGTGTGTGAGATCCCAGCGCTTTTGGCAAATAGTCAATTTTTCCATAGGAAAACCAGCTAAAAATGTTTGCAGGTCAAACTTTGGTTAGAAGTTATCAAAAAATACCTTGTGACAGATATTTATGCCTTTTTTTTCCCCCAAACTCCTTCTTTTCTGCTTCTTTTGAGACTCTGGTTATCCATGCCCATGCAAAAGTAGGCATCCCTTTAAACTGAATCCTTAAATGGATATTCAATTTGATCTCAGTCAACCATAGTGCAATTTAGTTTATCTTCCTGGTAGTAAACTTCCTTTTCCACTGCATGTATCAGTAATGGTCTTTATTTAAGGTAAGATTCCATGTATCTGACAGATCAATAACTCAGATCAAATTAACCATGTACCTTGAAATTCGATTTCCAACAACTAGAGTATCTTTTTTAATCAAAGTCACAAAGGCATTTCTGAAACACTCTGTATGTTATAACTCACTTACATGGCACCCTGAGACAGTACAAGGGACAATGGGCAGAATTGAAACACAGACAGATCCATCTGAATATGAGGTATAACTTCTGTACTCTGAGGATGACAGAATAGGGGCACAGGCTGCCCAGAGAGGTTGAGGGATGTCCTTCTTTGTAGGTATTTGAAACCTACAAAGTATTTATATAAAATTCATCAAATTGAACCCCATCTGGATGCAATCCTGTGCAACTTGCTCTAGGTAAAACTGCCTTGCATGAGTGGTTTGACAGGATGGTCTCCAGAAGTCCCTTCCACCCCCAACAATTCTGTCATTCTCACTCATCCCAAATACACAATGCCTGTTTGTGCACTCTCTGCACTAAGAAAACTGCAAACAAAGCTGTAAAAACAATGAATGTGTGGTCTCAATACATTATTTATTTTCAGATCACCCATTATGCTGGGAAAAATCTTGGCTCTATTTATATTCTCAAACTCTACTCTCCATCCCTTCTGGGGGCAGATAGAGAAAAATCTGCTGAGAATTAATCCACTTAGATTCAGATTTTACTTTATGTGGTCTGTGTAGCCCACATAGGAAAAAGGATAGTTTGGGATTTGACTGTCTATAGCATGGATTGAATGGGTTCAGGAAACATATTGTTATCATAAAGAAATTTATTTGCCACAGATAAGAAAATTAGCTCCTGCTGTGATTTTCATGATGAAGTAAACGTTAGAAGCCATAGATAGATGAATTTATATAAAATTCCTCATAGATTAACCTCATACACCCCTTGGGGAGAAGAAAGAAAATAAAAAAGATCTCTTTATATGCCACAATGGCTTGAAGTTGCATCTAGAGATAGTTTCAGCTTGATTAGCTCATCTGCTTTGTAATACATTAGATCCTGTGTTCTCTATGTGCTTTCTATATCTACCCAGATAGACATTTCTCTTATGTAGTTACCCACACCTGCTGCATAACTTCTGTCAGCTGGCAAACCCTTTCACATAAGGAACTATCCTTTAGTATATATACACATATTATATAGTAAAATGGGATTACATTGTGCTTGAGTAAGAAAAAATTAATGGTTCAAAAAGCATGCTGTGTCAATCCCACACTCATTAGGTAGTGTATCTAGTAAAACAGTAACTTTTGTCCTGTGAATATGGGGGGATTTCTTGTTTCATTTCATTAATGAAAGGTACAGAGAAGAAATTTTCATATGGCAGATGTAATATGAACTTTGATTTGTCAATGTTGATTTTGTTTGACTACAATTTAAGAGCACAAAGGAGATGCATTACCTAAGGTTCAGAAAAGGGCATTATTATAAGAGAAAAATGATTGTTGTGGGTCAGACCAAAGATTTATCTGTCCCACTAACCTGTGCCTGCCAGAGCTTATAGATCAAATGTCTAATAATAAGGACAGGGCAAATAAGGGTTTTCATTTGAACTGTTTTCAATTTTGAAGTAGTTTTTTCTCACAGGACATTGTGAACCAAATGTGGTTTCACAGTGTTTTGCTTCCATGTAATGTAACCAGCCTCCAGTTTACCCTGGGGGCTTTGTAAACTCAGCATTTGCAACATCTTGTGGCACTCTTGCTTTGCCTGAGCCACTGCCTCCTTTGTTTTGAAACTAGCTTATACTAGTTTCATTTTATGCTCCCAGTTCTTATATTGGAAGAGACAGTGTGCAATTTCTTCATGTCTACTGTGTCTATGTCTGTTTGATTTTATGGTCCTCTGTTATCTCTATCTCTCTTTTCAAGAGACAAGAGTCTTTTGAAGATGCCAAGCCAGTCTGTTGCTTTTCATGTGGGAATAGTCCAGCGCCACTGAACGTTCTCACCAACATGCTCAGGACCTTTTCCTGTCTTATCAGATATTACTTTGAAGGACTTAAAAAGCAGCATAATAACATTTCTGTTTCATTCGTTGTGCCTTTCCTAATAATTTCTCTTTGGGTTTTCGACTACTACTGAGTACTGAGCAGTGAGCTGCTGATTTAACAGAGCTGTGATAAGCCCACAGTGCCCAGCTAGTCAGCTCAGGGCTCATCATACGTACATCACTTGCATATGCACACTTCCCTTGTGCTTCACTTTACATTTACCTATTCCCTTGTATTTCTGCTGCTGCTCTCTCTGTTCCAGGTGAGCTTACTTGTCATGTTACAATAGAGCAGAGAAATCACAAACCTGGATAGCTTGCTTGTTCTTTTCCTCTCCTGACAGGCAGTTAGAATTCCTAGGATTTGAAAATGTTGATTTAAATGTTTAAATGTTAAAATATTGCCTGTAAACAGACAATGTATAAATAACTGATGCTGAAACTTGAAGGTTGTTATTTCTAAAAATACAGGCGTCAGATGCCTTGCCTAGTATTTCTTCCATCAATCCTTTCCTGTCTTTGGAAAATCCACAGAGAAACATCATGCGCTATACACGGCCCCTACCTGGCTCCTGAGTGTATGCTCCAAAGTATGCTTAAAGCAATATACACTTGGCTCACTCTGCATTTGATGGATTGTCTTTCAACTACAGATATTTTTCCATGTTGCTATGATGTATATATATAAAATTAATATCTTTAGTAAGATTTAATAAATTATTTCCTCTGTGATACTTTATTTTACCTTTTTTTCGCCTATTTTTTATTTTCTTCTTTTCTTTTGGAATACTTTGCCACTAATATTGTGCAAGGAATTCTGGCCAGTTTCATTGAGACTTTCATCACTTTCATTCTAGCACTTCTTTTACAAATTGGTGTTATTAGTAAAAATTATTTAGGTGCTCCTAACAGCTCACCATCAGTGCTTTTTAAGCTGATATTTACGGCTTTGCCTGAAGGCATAGAAAGGTTTTAGTGCTGTTTAAAATACTATTAAATTTCTCAATTGGCACAATACTATGTGAATTGTACAATGTCTGCAGGGAGAAGAAAAGAATGATTTATCTAGGTCAGGTCTTATAGTCATTGATTGATTTTTAGCTTGAGTATTAGAAAAATTATATCTGTTTGAGGAAGTAGGTGCTTTGGTGATTCAAAAGTCTCTGATTGAAAAACAGATCTATTATAAAAACTGTGCTCACCTCATATAAGTTGTTCACAAGCTATTTATTATAGCTATTGAACTTTAAAAAATGTTTACCACAACTCTAAATATTATGTGCAATCATTCACTTTCTCCCACTTAAGCTCATAAATTACTTTGAAAGGTATATCTTTAGAGCTCAGAATCTTCAGCTTTCATTTTTTTCCCAGCTGTGGAGTGGATCAGAACTCCTTTCATCTAGGAGTGCACATACAAAGTTTTAAAATAAAGAAAGCAGTTTTATTTGCACAGTGTTCTATCTGTTGTGTTGTAAAGTTTTCATCAAACTTATTTCTTTCTATAAGATAGTTGCAGAATAATTTAGGCTGGAAAGGATTAAAGAGTTCTCTAGTCCAACTTCCCATGCAAAGCTGGGCCTGCTACAACATCAGATGATGATGCTCAGGACTTTATGCAGTGGAGTCTTGAAAACCTCTAAGGACAGAGACTACACAGACTCTCTGGTCAACTACTCCACTTTCCTCAGGTGACTTTTTTTCCTTATGTCCACATTTTACCTGCCATGATTCATGTGCTTCTGCCAGGTGCGGGTATGAAGAGGCAACTTCCATCTTCTCAGTAATCAGCACACAGGTATGGGCAGGCTACCATTGCAAGCAAGGCAAGTAATTCAGCCTTATTTTTGTCTGCTCTCATTTCAGCCAACAGCCCCATAGAATAATACAGCCATGTTTTCTCTTGATGGGTTTTTCCTGCTAATAGAGCACTTGAAGCTCTAGTTGTGTTTGACATCACTTGCAAGAATCAGCTCTAGGAGAGCCTTGTGTTTCCTCACTCTGTCCTTGCTTGTCTGAGCAATAGTCTCCCTTGTAAACTGTTCCTGCTTCCCCATTCTGTGAACTGTGCCTTTGCTTTGAAACAGTCATGAGTTCCTTGTTAAACTGATCTACTAATCTGTTTCTTTTCCTGATTATTGTGAGGGACCTTTCCTGAACTATGAGATTGCTCTTAAAGATTTGCCAGCTTTTACAAGCTCTTTTTCCCTCCAGAGCTGCCTCTTTTAGGGTCACTCATACCAATCACTTTATTAAGCCAAATTTTTCACTTCTAGAACCCTGAATTTATAGTGTGGTACTTGTTACCTTCTCTTCCCTCCCCTGGGGATCTTGAACTTTTCCATTTCACGGTCACCACAGACAAAGCTCCCATAGATCATTGTGTTCCAAATCAGTCTGTCCCTGTTAGTGAATATCAGACCCACCGTGCATTTGCCTGTATCAAGGAATTATCCCTGATACCTCCCCAGCAATTCAATTACTTGGTTCTAGCTGTGTTGTCCTTCCAATAGATTGCAGAAAGGTGAAAATCCATCCTAAGAATCTGGCTCTATGATTTAGAGATCTTCTTAAAATGTTTAAAAAAAGACATGTTCTGATGGAAGGTGGTCTATTTCTATCTCCTGCCACTAGAGCACCCATACTGGTACCTGCTTTGATCCTGACCTAATTCTCCTTTGAAGCTGATCATTATAAAGAAGGGTAGAAAAAGTCTTTGGAAAAAAACAGAATCAGTAGACTGCCTAATTATCATTTGTATAATTTGACAGTCAATCTTTGAAGACTAACCACATACACTAACAGTTTGTAAAGTTTTTTCACACTTCACAGTATATATTACCAGCAGACCTTAAACTTTTAATAACATATTTTATCTGTCTATGAAGTAAAACTCATATACCTTTATAGCCTGTGCCTAACATGGTTTTGGAGGAAATTCTGAAAAACCTGGTCTAAGCATCTGCCTTAAAATATAGGCATGCTTAAGTATTTTATTCATTTTAGGCTTTCTTGCCTCTCTTTCAAAAGCATCTTTCTTTTCCAACAGCTTTCTTTACGTTTCTCTTCCATAATTCCTCTTAAAAATTCACAGAAAGACACATTGAGCATTATTTGGAATAGTCATTGTTGTAGGATGACTCCTTCTACGTCCTTTTCCTATATATTTTAAAATAGTTAAAGAGCAATTGGGTTTTTTGTTAAGTACCAGTGACTAACAGATAGTGGCATAACTGAATTTTTCAATTAATAATAGTGAAATGTTTTTGATAGTCTGAAGTTATTTGAAGATAACTTGAAGAAGCACTGTGTAGATTTTTCGCATTTTTGCTTATGCAGAATTGTTCTTTTGATTCTCAATACTGTCAAATCATCTAATTCACACAATACAGCGATCATCATGCCTTGCTATTTCTATTTGAATTTGTCATCACTTAGTTATAATTCACATTTTAGCTCATCTTTTCTTGACAGTCTTTCTAAAATTGAAGAGGACAGTTATTTGCAGGGAGGATTTTCACATGACATCTTTGTGTTCTCTTCCATACATGGGGGGAAAGAAGAATTAATAGTTGTGGTAGTTTTCCTCTATATGACAGAAGAAGCTAATATATTTAGAGATCTAGGTTCTGCTTATAGCAGTGAATTACCTTTTATTTTTTTATGCAGTTCAATTTAAACTCACTTTTCTGTAATTCTCCATTTTATGTTTGCAGATAAGTGCTATGTGAAAAATGAACACATAGTGGAGAATTGTTAAATAAGCAATCTAATCATGCATACAAAAGGTCTACACTATATTCTGGTGTATACCCTGGGATGCTAGAAATCTACTGGCATCCATTTATTTAGTTTATTTAGTTTCTCTATTAATTTTAGCAGACCTTGGTGTTTCATAAGTATGTAAGCTTTCTGTTTAATCTGAAGAACTTGATTGCCCAACACCTTGATGTTTAGCCATTCCATAGCTGAGGAAATGAGAGTTGCTAACCTTCCTCTTGAAACAAACAGCCTGAAACTGTAACTTTCAGGAACAGTAGACAAGTAGTAGATAATAGAGGTCTGAAACTGATCTGCTGTTAGTAGTCTTAACAGAAGTGTAGTGCTGAAAAATACATGTATTTTTCAGCATTATACAAAAAGTACAGAGGCATGTAATTAGCTATTTGCTGGATTTCTTTTATTTTTTTTAATAGACCTTTAGTGTCAAAATACATTGAGTAAACAACAAAGTAAAATTTGGCTGGGAGAGGTAAGTCTGCAGGGGTAAAGTTCTGTTGGATATTGCAGAATTCTGCAGGAAAATAATTCTTTATAAAGAGAAACCTGTAACTAGCATTATCATGTTTCATTTTGAGTTACCAACATTATTAAGGAATCTTAATTATGACACAGTTTAATATCTGTGTGAGATATTAAGCCTGTGGCTTTATCTCTGCTGAATCTTCTGGTGTTTCTTGTACAGAAAAACCTTTTGTCAAGAAACAGAGAAATGTTATTTTAATGAATATACAAGGTTGTGATATTGTAAAATTCATTTTCATAAGGAGAGCTGCTTTTTCTGAAAGACCAGCTTCTCAGAGTTTTGAGGATTTTTTTTTTGAGAACCCAGCTGGGCCTTCACATTTGTGGTTGCTTTTCAAATTAGCGACACTAATAAAGTGATAGCATTTTTAACAAACCAGGAAATTTAAAATTAATCCAATATACCCAAATGCATGTAATAAGCAGAACAAAAGATATTTAAGCTTCTTCCTAATATCTGCTGCTACATTCTATATGTGCTTTACTAAAGCAGGATTGAGGTAAAAGAATTGCTACTATTTCTGTTAATTTTTCTAGAACTAATGACTGCATCAGAATTAGACAGAAGACTACCAGATGTGATTTATACTTCATTTTAGAAAAAAATAAAACAATTTTTTGTTTGGTTGTTTTTTAAATATAAGAGTATAATATTTTAGTTCAGTACTGATTTTTCATTTATGTGCTTATTTGGAGACATTTAATATATTATTTTGTGGTCATCAATATATTGTGTTCAGAAAAAAATGTTGGATTTTTAATTAAAATTGCCTGATTCTTTCTAGGTCACATATACCAAAGTAGTACAAAAGAACTGGTCAGTCCTTGATCCTCACCATTTGCACTTCTAGATGATGGGAAGAGGGAATTTCACCTCTGAGGCTCAAGAAAAAAAAAGTATTTACTTGTAAGTTGAGGATATTTTGTTATTGTTGTTGCTTTGTTGCTGCTGTTTATTGCTGTTGTTGTTGTTTCCCCCAAACACCCTTTCTTTCCACTGCTAGAGAAAGAGAATTATTTCTGGCTAACATAACTACATGTGGATTCTGAATATGTTGTTTCTAGAGTGGAAGAAGCTCAAAAAGAGATTTCAAGCTACAAAGATTTACCAAGATTCTGAATAGTTTTAGTCTTTTATCTTGAAATGCTAAGTGCAGTAAAAGCAACAAGAATTTAAGTTTCTTTATTTCAGAGGAGGGTTTCCTGTAGTTTGGGTTTATTGGGCTTTTGTACCCTTTTTTGTTTTAGATATGGTGTTGTGAAAAGCTGTATATTTAAAAATGACCTATGCACTGGTTGTTAATGCTTCACTATATTTGAGTAGCTCTAGAGATAACTTCCTTTCCCTAGAGTAATACCATATTCTCTAGTTCCACTTTCCTTTAGCAAAATATGCTTAGACTATGCATTCACTAAAAGAAACAGAAACCAGCTATTTTTTTGTTCTGAATACTAGAATAATTGGCTCAGTCACTATTTTGATTTGCATCTTATATTTAATAAACTAGGAGGCATCAAAAAGATAGTCATTACAGGCACATCAGTCTATACTCCAGTTCTACACCACAAATGAGAATGACACAACCTTTTCAGAATTTTTTTAATTTAAATAATTGTATTCAATTATCATATTTATTTTATTCAAAAATGTCTTATACTTTTGAAATGTTTTATTTATTCATATATTTTGGATAAATACTATGTTTTCATGCACAGAACTGCTGTTTCTTCAACCTTAACATGGACATTATATACACCTTTAGAAGCCAATGAAATAGTCTTGGGATTTTGTGTAAGATTTTGTTCTTTGATATTACTGCTCTTCAGGATTTTGTGGTAGTGTTTTGGTGTTTGAATCTGAGTTGTTTTTCACTGATTTTAATTACATTTTCCTACAGCTCCTTTCTTCAGTAGATCTTAGCAAATATCTTTATTTTGCTAGAGAAATAATTTTTTCCTCTTTTTCTTTATATTTCCTATTTTCCTCTTAACTTCGTTCCAGTGGATTTTTCAAACACAGAAATGACACAGATATATTAAGTCACTTTAAGTTATTAAAAAAATCTTGAATAAAACAGGTCCATTCAATTTTCTTGCTTGTTTGGTTTTGCTATGTAAAGAGAAGATATTTATGTTTTATTGTTCATTTGGTTTAAGTGTACTACTGCAAAGATTAAAATAAAATAACTTAAACCTCTTACCAACAACTCTCTGAAGTCCCACTTCCAGTTATTCATGAAATCAATAAAGTTACAGCTCCTGAATATGTCAAACTTCATCTTGAATTTTACTTTTAATTTTGTCTGAAAGGGTAATGTGGTGGAACTGTGCTGTGTTTTTGGTCTTCTCACATATATTAAATCTGCATAGTTTATGCCTTTTAAGTATAGCATTAACCTTGTGATGCAATGAAACCTCTGAATATCTGAATATTTTGTACTCTTGTACAAAAGAAAAATTAAAGGGATCACTTACTGTCATAAACCAACTGTAACACACCATTGAGCTTTTATAGCAAATTTTTTCATGGTTGGATCTCCAGCTCTGTGTTAGACTGAGCTATGCAGAAAGCATATTCTTACTCCACTCACAAAGTGCTTGGTTCTTTTCTTAGGTTCACATAGGCCAATATCAGTTAAAGGGGAAGATAAAGAATAGTGACAGCTCAACAAAAAAGTTTTTATTTCTTCAATAATCTCTGGATTATCCTAGATTCATTAGGATGCTGGGAAGGTAATCCATGGGGGTGGGTTGAATGTCTGACCTTCAAGAGATAGCCACTTTCATTTGGACACCAGCAAGGAAGAGTAGTCTAGGCAAGAAAAGCATAAACTCATATAAATCTACCTTTGTTGAACTGACATAGGGGAATCATAGACTAGTTTAGACTGGAAGAGGCCTTAAATATCATTTAGTTCCAAAGCCTCAGCCATGGGCTGAGACATCTTCCACTGGACCAGGTTCCGTCCAATCTGTTCTTGATCACTTACAGGGAGAAGGCATCCACAACTGCTCTGGGAAATCTATATCAGTGTCTAACCACCCTCAAAATAAAGAATTTCTTCCTAATGTTTAATCTAAATCTCTCATTCAGTTTAACCCATTCCTCTTGATCTTGTCACTACATGTCTTTATAAATGTGGGAATGTGAGAAGCTGTTTTGAGACATCCTGAGCCCCTTCTCTAGGAGTGTTTAAAGCAAGGTTTGATAAGTACAGTATTACATACACCTCTAATGTTGAAATAGCAGATGAAGGAGTCTTACTCTACTTGCTGTGGGGAGACATCCCATTCATCTTGGCATTTTGTCTAAGCATATGTTAACTAGAGACATGAAGTAAGTTGTGAACATGTTTAAGTCCAGGGCTCTGTATATCTACATGTACAGAAAAGACATTTTAAGGTGTATTTTAAAATTATTAAAAAATTGCCAAAACAAACTTAGAAAAATTCTGTTTCTTCTGTGTTTGCAGTTAACTTGCTTTATTAGATTACAACAAAGAATGTGTGTGCGTGTGAGTTTATTAATTACTGCTTGTTAAGTGTTTTGCACATAAATGCATATTATAAGTAGATTTAAGATACTCCTTTCAGGAAGTAGAAATATAAAAAAGCATAATCAAGTTAGAAAAAACGATTTAGCATTTGAAAAATGCTTGGTCATGTCAGTGAGCAATGAATGAACTTGAACTACCCCTTCCAATGACTTCAGAAGTTTGCCTGTGGAGTTTTCACAAATTTCTGTAAGCTAACAACTAAGGAGTTACCTGAACTTTTTTTTTAATATGGATATGAAAATTGTATATAAGATAAAAGGTACACAAGTCAAATGATACCTCTGTCAGAAATTTAGTAATTGCTTAAACAATGTTGAAACAGGGACTTACAACATGTTGCAATAGGCTCTGTTAAGGAGTCTTGAATACTGAAGAGAAATATAGTAAACCTGTGCAAAATAGCATGGATGACCTTGGTAACAATCTTCGTTGTAGTTCTATCCTTTCATGGTGTTTACTGCACACTACTTGTGTTCCTCAAGTTTGCAGCAATTTAGCAACGCTTACCTATTGCTACTGGTGTAACTCAATTTTGGATATTGAAAATCTCTTTGTGGTGATCATAAGCTTCTCCTTCAAATGGCAGATGATACTGTATTAGGTATTAGAAGTTTCTTAAGTTAATCTGATTTAAGAAGTGCTTTTGCTTCTTTTTGTGAAAGAGCAATTTAATGTTTCTGACATTTTTTCTCTCTGCCTATAAATTACATGATATGGGAGAAGAAAATGAGTAGTCATATTGCTCTCAAATGGAAAATATTTCGTGTTCTGTGATGGAGTCATCAAATCTAAATATGTAACCTTTCTGCTAACCTAGCTTTCAATGATAATTGTCTGACATACAGGTGAATCACACTGTCTTAAAATAGAATTAATGAGCATCTCCACTGAGGGTGCAATCTACTACATTATTAAAGAGCATCTGTGTTCTTTCAATTATGGTAATTTCGCTGTTTTAAATAGTGTTTTACATTTCCTGATGGGGATGTAACTATACCCAGCATATGTTTATTAAGCCGCTTAGCAAACAAAGTTGTATTAGCAAAATCCAAGGTGTGTAGTTTCTTCCCAAATTTTCAAAACCTGCAAAATATAAGTTCCATGTACAGGAACAAAATCCCAGATACAGTGCACACTGTTCACAACAAGTAACCTCCAACTACTTGGAAGTCTACATGAGTGTTTTTCACCCTGTATTTCACAGCATGCCTTCCAGGGATTCACAAACAGTAGCCAAGGATGAGTGTATATGTATGTATAAAGCTTTTTCTCTGTATGTGAAATTTTAAAACGGCTCTAGCTAGTCATTAAAAATCATTACAAAACTATGTATCTTTTGGTTTGCAGTTGTATTTACTAGAGGTGAGCAGTAGTTATTCTATTATTTTCAGGTTTACTGGCTTCCCTTGACTCACAAGGATTTGGAAAGTTCTTCAATACCTTGAAAGCCAGTAGTGTTTCAGAAAAAAAGTTAAGGGATCTGTCCCAAGAAGCCTGGGCCTATGACAAAGTCTCTTTTCTAGTTGAAATCATGGGATAGAAATCTATCTGTATCTAACAAATGGCATCTGGAGCTTGGTAGAGTTGGAGACTGAAAAGGAGGATGTAGTCTCTTGAGTAAAGGAAATAACCCATCTTTTTATATGATACTTAGAGGCTGTGAAGAAGATCTGCATAGTAAAATTTGAAAATGAAGAAAGGTCATTTATTTTCTAGTTAAGTCATCCTATTACTGATGGTATTTAAATGGATCCTGACAGCTTATTATAGAAGGGTGTTCATATCATTGGTGCCTGGGACTAAAAGATATTAGGGTATGGCAAACTACATTGTTTGGAGTGTTTGTTTATTTGTTTGTTTGCTTGACATGCATTCCTGAATGGTAGAAATTTGCTTTAAAATACCCCATAGATTGGTTATTCAAAACAAAATTAATTGTAACATTCAAGGAAGGAAGCTGCAATAAAGAATCATAGCAATATGTGAAATATAGGCAGTTATTCTGTATATCCTTGTGGAACTGTATTGCTTTGAAAATGTATATCCTAAATAACTTTTTTCTAAATTATAACAAAGAATAAACATAGTGATTTGATTTTTCAAATATCTTACTAGAAAAATTGAAGTGCCTCAGCTACTATTACATGGTCTGGACAGCTTAACATCTTACTTGAAGAAGCAGTATTCATTTCTTAGTGGAATGTAGAAAAACTGCAGGACCCAAAGATTTTATTAAGTAATGTTCTAATTGCAAGAACACTCAAAGTTTTGTCTATTTTTTTTTCATGTCTTCAGAGATACAAACCATCCTTTTACTTGATATGCGCAGTTCAGTATTAAAGTCTATGATAAGATACTCAACTTGTAGAGATAAACAATTCACTTCAGATTTATGGGTATGATAAGAAATGTTAAAGTGGCCGCTGAAGCCAAACAAGTGAAAGAAAGTGTTCTCTTTGATGAAGAGCCACAAGTTCCTATCACAGTAGTCTGTATCATGAAAGGTACTAATATAGTCCCTCTGACCTTCAATGAACCTGACATATTAATTTCACTTTCAAGAATACACTAAATGTTGTCCCTTTTATCCTGAGCTTCATAAAACTAAATATGACTTCATAATAATTATCAAAATATTTTTAATTTTTGTAGATATATTTAATCAGTATATAACTGGATTTCAGTTTCTACTGAAACTCTGAGTCATCAGAGCATAGTATGACAGCTCTTTATTTAACATAGGAAGATTCAATGGCATTCACAAAATTATAGGAGATGTCATCATAGATATGACACTAGATCTTTTAAAAATCATTTGGGTTTGTCTATTAACAAAAGGATTCTGTATATAATATCTCAGTTCTTGCTGTTTTCATTTGATGTAAATCCAAGGAAATAATTTAGAGTTCTTGTGTATGATAGAAACCAAACTTTACCAGACCTCCCACATTATTGACTCAGAATAATAAATTCATCACAGAGCATCAATAAGTTTCCTTTAAATAAAAAATACAAACTCTACTGCTGTGGTGTGGGTAGTTTTTTGAAAGCTTTAAATATTTACACCATATAGGGAAAATATGATACCATGAAGAAGCCTTTCCAGTCTATTGAATAAGAACTTGTGTATAGTTTTAGGCCACATCTTTCTCTGATTTAATTAATTAAAAATAATCATGACACCTATGTCACTTTAACGTAAAATTGAATGAAGATGAATACAGACTTTTTCTTGTGATACACTTGATATAACTTCATAGTCTTCTATTGGGGATATTTCTGTTGTTCACAGTTCATTTGAACAAGGTTATCAAGCAGCTTTGAAATGTATAGCTGATTGTATGAAAATTTATGAAATACATCTATTAGATAAAATTTTTTACTTCTACAGTGTGGATAAAATCTTTCAGTAACTAGAAAAAAAATGGTTACCACATTTTATTCAGGAGTATTTTTCTATGTTCTGGTCAACTGTTTAGTTTAAGCAGATAGAGTACTGTCAGTGCATGATGCAACAAATTTTAATCCAAAATTCTTTAAATAGCCTGGCAGTGCCAGAATGGTTTTCAACAGGCATTGTCATTTCTACAGCCATAAGTCTCCACTCTGTATTTGGGTGACCTGAAAATAGATTTAACCCTTGTAACCTCACCTACCAAATATTTGAACCTATAGCAAGCCCTCGGTACACATTGGATTTTTCTTCAAAAGAAAGGAAATATCTGCTAAGTATTTTAAGTTAGATTTATAAAAAATAGTCATCCATATGGAGGAAGGAAGGTCATCTTAGGTAGTTCAGCAAGGGCTCATTATAACTTGTCTTGCTGTAAACATACACCAGATATCCAAGTATATGCTTAACAAAATCTGTCCCTCTTTTGCCTTACTGCATTGTTATGTCATCATAATGTTAGTGCTGTGATTGTTTCTATCATGGAAACACAGTTAAAACTGTTTCCCTTGGGAGGAGAAGGGTTTTTGAATCAGAAGATCAAACATGGAAGTTAGAAAAACTGGTGGAAGGACTTGTTGGGAAATACTGGCAAGGTGTAAAATGTGATAAACAGGTGATTGAAGTGTTGTAGCTAAACCTGGAATCAAAATATAGATACTATCCCAAAAAAAAGAAGCGAGGAAAGTTAAAGGTCTCTCTTAAGTGGGTGATGCTGTTGGAATATGACTTGTCTGCCTCTGAATATCTACCATTTAAAGGTAATATGAATTTTTACAGAATTTTGCTAATGCTTTATATAGTTTGCCTAATCATCATTCCTCTAGTAAAAGTGTTCTGGTTTTTTTTTATTCTTTGTCTTCTTGTAGCTATAAGGTATAGTATTAGCAAGGTTCCTGATTTAATAAGTACTCCTTGGTGACTACTGTGAGGTGGATGGCCAGCTGTCCTAAGACAAAAAGATTTTTAATATCAATATTATTATATATTGATATTAATATCAATAGATTTGACATGTTAGATATTCATTGGTTTACAGGTATTCAAGCATTCTTTCTCATCCTTCTCTCATTGTTCTTGGAATGCTGGAAAAATAAGGATAAAAGCAGAGCAAAGCAACATGCTATCTCTAACTAGCAAATTAACAATCCCAATGAAATTCAGGACTACAAACCCTTTTCAGAATAAGGAATAGGAAATTGTTAACATTCAAGTTCTGTTTGCATTAACTATAGCTGTTTAAATTTTATATAATTTAAGATAAAATTTTATATAGCTGTAACTAGTTTCTTGCAGAGTAAAACAAATAGAGGCTTGGTCTCCTGGATTAATATTTAACAATATAAGTGCAGTATATGGTTAATGAAAAGTAAGAACCAAATACATTGCTTAGAATTTTTCATGGACAGTTGGACAAACATAATCTTATAACCTACAAGACAACATAATTTATTATTTCTATTTTACAGCTGATTAAATTAAAACATTGGGGAGTGATATTAGGGTTGTTACATGAATTGCTTCACCCACAGAATACTGGAAACAATAAATCACTGTTATTAGTGATAAAATGCTGAAGATTTTATAATCACAAAAGCAGTACTACGCAAGGATAGTTTATTGCTATAAATATCTTACTATGCGTTAATGTAAAAAAAAGGATGAAAAATTAGAGGTGGTTGTTCAGAATGCTGAGGAGCTAAAAATCTGTTTAGTTGTTTTGTTGATCTTTTCTTCAGAGTGGCATGGTAAATATTAAATGAATGCTTGTTATGAGCAAGACCACAAGGGTATAGCAAACCTACATTAGAACAATTGAAAAGAGGAAACAAACTTTCTCAGCATTTCTCAACAGAGCCACAAGTTTTGAATTTGGCCCCAAATAATTCATCAATGGGCTTTTTGTTACAGAGTTCATATGTAACTCATAATCCATTATAGAATAATAGAATATTCTGAATGGAAAGAAATCCATAGAGATCAGAATACAACTCCTGGCTCTGCACAGGACAGCCCAAAGATTGCACAACGTGCCTCACAGTGCTGTCCAAGTGCCCCTTGTACTGGTGCTGTGACCACTGCAGGTTAAAACATTGAAGAGACCCGTCTCTAAAGTAGAGCCCTGTAGAACCTCACTAGTGGCCAACCTGATTTAAAGCCGTTTACTGTAATGTTTTGTCCAGAAGAATGCTGTGAGACACAGTACAGAAAACTTTACTGAAATCCAAAAGAAGTTTTAACTTAACTTTTTCAATATATAATCTTTGTAATTTTCTTCCTATTTTTGAAAACTATCTTAGTGACTTTAACCTCATTATGATAAGGTTCCTCTTAGAAGATTAAATACAATACCAAACTCTTCAAAGTGCAATTTTTAAAATTTTTCTTCATGAGTTGTACAAGTACTATGATTTTTTGAGTTGTGAATGATTTTGTATATTCCTGTGCCATAAAAAACACTTATACACAAACAAATAAACAAACACCAACTACAAACACGCAAACACTTCTCTTAATATCAGGAAGATAAGATTTTCATTTTTTAAGTTTTTTTAGCTACAGCAATTTCATATATTGTTTATTTTCAGAAACTCATGCATGCCATCTGGTATGCAGTCCATAATGAAAATTTTACTCAATACTTTTGGAGGCAAATGCTGTGGGAGTATTTATTTCACAGCATTTATATCGGAAAGAAAATTAGTTTAAAAAATAGGAAGAGTCAGCATGGGAAGGAAATTGGGCAGGAAATTTTGATGACTAATTGAGGAACTAAGAGATTAAGAATGTGAAAATCTGCTGCTAATGACTACACACTGGAAAACTGAAAAATGAGGGGATAATATGTTTCCAACAAACTGACACTGTCTTCAATACTATTAAGACTTTTTTGAAATTTTGTGAAGATTGTTTCCAGTAAATCTAGGTATGCATGACAAATGGATCTTTGTCATATATACTTAGATTTAGTGTAAATTATATCCAATCCAATCATAGCCTTCCTTTCTTGTTTGATCAATGTTATTAAGCTTTGAAGATATTTTTTTAAATATGTACTAAACCTTTTGAGGCCTACATTGTAAACTGATTGCAAAGTTTCATTACATCCAGTCAAATTTGGAAACCTCTAAATGTTGTATTGTGTCTGATGGTTGCTTAAGTGCCACTTCAGAAGGTCCTAAAAGAAATAAGGTTTTGTATGGTTTTTCAAAACATAGTGCTATGTTTTGAAATATTTTATTTGATGCAAATTTGCCTTTGATCATCTCATAAACTACATTACAATAGTTTAATTTTCAGTGATTCGGCGCACAGTGAGACCACTGAATAAAGTAGTCCTCCAGAAACTTCAGCTGTTATTTCCTTGTTTTTCAGCTTTTGATAAACATTATTATGTATTTCCTCAGATTAATCAAGCATTTAAAACACTCAAAATTCTTTTCTGTAAAAAGCAAAAAAATCAGTATCAGAAATTTTAAGTACAAATAAATCCACTAGCCATATTTATTTTAGGTCCTTCCATATATTACAAGAGTCATGAAATTTTTCTTGAAAGTTTGTGGTAGTGAAAAGCTGTTACGACAGGTGCAGCTCTCCAAGAGAGACTTCTTTACTGTGAATCAAGTCCTGTATCCTATAGTATCTAATACATCATTTTCTAATGACAGCACAGTTGCAAGTTGAACGAGAAGAACATAAAAAAAGAGTTAAAATTACAAGTTGAAGACATGAAAGTTTTCTCAAGTAGGGGAATGACTGAAATCAGCTCATCGATTGGTCTTTTCTTTCTATAGCAGTCAATTCTGTAAAGCAAGTCGGCACTGGGAGTGGAAGGGAAAATGAAGGATTCTGTGGAGGCCATGCTCCACCTTCACTGCTTCTGTGATCATATCCATCACAGCAGCATGTTCACTTTGGGGAAAATGACATATACTACCTGATTATTTTACTCTTACGCAGAAATGTAGGTGCTTTTTGTTCTTCACGGAACTGCATTTGGCCTTTTACATATTTGTAAAAAATACTTTTACATATTTCTTCACAGAACTGTATTTCACCTCTTATCTGACAAATTGAAGAGATTAAATGTACTTGATATCATAATGAAGGAGGGAATTAACTTTTCTGGGAAAAATGGAGAATATTTGGTTTAATTCCATACCATGTCATGGTTTGGTTCATTTGTATAATATGTAGCTCAAACTTGAAACTAAATCCTTTAAGTGGGTAAAAGCTAAGTTATATGGGAACATATTGGGTATTCTTCTGTCTAAACATGTAAATTTCCATAAAATCAAAACCTATAAGCAACATGAATCCAAAAAACTTTTGTTAAAAATCTTTTTTTTCTTGAGCACTATCAGCTACAGCATTACTTTCCTCTGTTTTCCTCTTCCAGTAGCAGGCTGAAGAAGAGGAAGAATGGGGTCTATTTTAAACTAAGATAGGAAGAAACTAACACAATATAATACTATTTCAAATAGTATTATTTTAATTGTGCCAGTTGTTATGCAATTAGAAAACAACTATTCAAGTTAGATGAATGAAAGACATTAATCTTGGAAAATTAGTGTTATTTGTTTGGTTTGAATTATTGCTTAAATTGGATTTTCAGATTGTGAAAAAGAACAACCTTTGTATTATTTTTTCCTTTACCAGAAAACCTAGAAGCCATAAACTAGACCATTTATTGAATTTATTTTGTATTTAAAGTAAAGCAGTAGTATCTTGGAAGACAGGGATTTGATTTAAGGCAAGAGATTAACAAGAAGCATAAAACTATTAGTAGATATTTCATGCTACATTGATATTTCTTTCTTGTTATGGAGGCTATTAAATTGCAAATTTCTTTAAAAGAACAACTCAGAACTTTATCCCTTTGCTCCTGCAAATATAAGATATTTTTGATGTTATTAACAAATACAATAATATTCTTATTTAAAAATGCAGGTTATTTTCCTTTCTTTGTCTCTAATGTTACAGACTTTGGCTGTTGTAAATTAAATTTGTTTCACTAAATTCAAAAACTGAGGAAAAAACAAAAGGAGAAGAAAGTCTTTGAGAATTTTGTCTCAAGTCAAATATTGCTTCATTTAGACTGAAATAAAATTAATGGTTTAAGAGACCACCTCTATTTCACAGAAGTCTCTTGAGATGTGTATCAAAAAACATAGTGGTTGTAGTATCATATATCATCTTCAAATACATTAATCTCTAACACACTAGGAAGCATAGTGCTGCCATGCTTTGCAGGCTGTATTCCCTATTTCATCAGAGAAATGTCCTTCTCCTTTGCACCAATCCAAGTAATTGATCACTACATGGGCAATACCTTCCATAAACTCTTGTGAAATAGTCTATATTGCTTCATAACGAACCAATTTTTTTTCCAAAACTCTTGAAGGGACGTTTTCAGTTCAAATTTAAGTTCAGGAGATGGCTGAATGGTGCCTAGAAATGGACATCCCTTAGTTTATCTAAAAGGACTTTTTGAGCTTTGGTAGATTTGGTACTTTCAAGATATCTGACTTCTCAGGTAACTTAAAAGTACCAAATTCTTTCAAGGTATTTTCAAGTACCTCATTTTGGCTTCCTAGGAGGTACTTGAAAGGAGGCAGCACAACTCCTTGTGGTGTCATTGGTGAAGGAGGTAGTTTTCTGAATGCCATACAGCAAAAACTATCTTAATTTATCTTAATTATGAAATTTTGAAACTGGCAGTCTCTTACTGAATTGCTCTCCTATTGTAAGTGACTGGGAATCTGTTACCGTTAATTTGTGATGGAAAAATTTTACTTAAAAATATTTTTATTGCTAGTTAATATGATCTGATTCTCCAGTTAGTACTGGAATTAACCAATTATTTTTGTTCTTTTATTCACATGTTAGAAGGATGCAAAGAATTAAATATAAAGGGGTTTAGCTACTTGCATTTTAATGGGTAAATAACTGTTTCTCTGAACATTTTTGACTGTCAAATAGTCTAGTGATTACCAGACTTCTACATATATTGTATGTAACCAGGGTTACATATGCTAAACAGTAAAATTGAACATTTATGGAGTGCTGTTTTTCTATAAATACAGAAAACTTGTTATTATCACTAAAGACACGTGTTAAAGATACTTGCTATTCAGAAATGAATAAATCAATAGTAGCTTATATATAGATATTTTCTATGTTGTTTTTTTTTTTTTACTTTTTAGTTAATTCTGGTGAGGACCTGACCTAGGCTGAGTCTGACTCACCTAGAAATCCCATCTCTCTTTACAGCAAGCCATAAAGGGACTAGTACTTGTAAGGCCTTACCCAATCCTGTCTTTCTCATATGATGTAAAATAGTGCTAGCATATAGGTGGCTGTGCTGGACCTGGCCCAGGCTGTCAAGTTCTCCAGTGCAGAGTGTACATCCATAGGGATCATGCTCATGTCCCCATTTCATTATAACCATATTAAATTCAGCTCTGCCTTTTCTCCTGCCCAGGTGCTGGTATGAATGGATGGTAAGTTTGGCCTCCAGCCTAAACCAGGAACTATTCCTTCAAAGCAGTGCAAATGAATCCACTAAACTTCTTCAATTTATCCTGATTTTATTTGTTTGGTTTTTGTTTTCTTTGTTTTGTTTTTTTTCCCTGTTACATAAGTGATACTTAATTTAGCTATGTAATTCATATTTATGTTATATCTTTTCATAGTGAAAAATGTATTTAGAATTAAATCTTATGTTCATTATTAACTGCATAGGAGGCAGCTCACAGAAAAATTGAAATTCAAAACAAGCTTAGAGTTTTACATGTGAAACAAGAAAATTCCTAATTTTCTTTTCACTTGATTCTAGGGTATACTGTTAGTTGTCTCAATTAATTTGGGAGTTTATGTCATGAAAATGTCCATCCATCTGTTTTTTACAGTCGAATTCAAGAAAACTTGTGTTAATTCATTTATATATATATATATAAATATTAGAGCATTTATTCTGGAGTGATACTCTGAAGTAAAGGTTAAACTGTTAGTGCTGTCAGTTAAAGAAAGACTTTATGAACAATGTTTGAGTTAAAATATTTTAGAGTCTTAATTGTTCATTCCCATTGCTTTTTAATAAAGTCATGTAAATTATTTTTTGCATCTTTTTATTTCTATCCTCAAAAAGGTTTTTATTTGTAACAAAACTTTGCATCTTACAACCTGAGAAATTTTGATGCTAATAACAGTCCATTATTGATTCATACAGAGGGATTAGTGATTAATGTTAACAGAGATAAAAATGAAATGTAAGTAATTTTCTGTACATGCACTAGTCTCTGTAATATAGGAAATATATCATACATTTTGACAGAAACTAGTAAAGTTGGAATAAACTCTGTGCTGTTTATTAAGGGTTTTCTGCTAGTTTTGGGTGAATATTAGGGTTTTCCTCAGAAAATGTGCTGGCAAACTTCTAGCTTAAATGATAGGCAAAATTTTTAAGATTTTGTTCATTGTTTCTTCAGGAAAAGAAAAAATAATGGTGAAGAATTTCACTTCTCCCTTCCTCACCAAGTTATGTTTTCTGCAATAAAAAGTAGCTACTTTTTCTGCAGTCTGGTATACAGAAGGAATTATATATAGTGTCAAACAAAGCCATTATTTGTATTTTCAAAATGGTTTCCGTATGCTCTCTCCTGGTTTTTCATCTCACTAATTTAAGAGGGTCTCATGGAAGCACTTCCCTCATTTTCAGTAAGCAACATCATTCTTCTAATTATGTGTGTGTTTGTGCCCACGTGCATGCACAGGAGAAGCTAGTTAGTGCTCTGACCTTGGGTTTGCTAATCTTCAACAGACCTTTTCAATTGCATGGCCAGAGCTTGCTTACAGCTTTATTCTGTGAAGGTGTGTGTTTGTTTTTTGCCTCTTTTTTTTTTTTCTTTCTAATTTTGTAGCGCTCATTAAATAAAGGTTCTGTTAATTGTTTATCATCGGCTCCCCAGGCAGGCAGCTTTCCAGATCAGCAGTTTAGAAAAACTGAGTGACCATTAAGTCTTTGTACTTTGCTGCTGAAATCTTATGAGCCAGAAATAGTAAGTGTCTATTAATCACTGAAAGTTGTGCATTAGTGCATCCTTCCCCTGTGGTGACCTTTCCCAACTGGAGAAGATGCAAAGGTGACCAATAATATTGTCATTGACACTTGCAATTCCTGTGGAGTGTGGTGTGTTGATCCTGTAAGCTGTTCTGTCTTAAATTCCTGATGAATTTAGTGGATCCTTATCTCTCACTTTTAGGTCCTTCTTATCCTACCTTAAATATTTCAGCAATGCAAACTTCTATCATCAAGGCCCATGCTTCTGTGATTGATACAGGCACAAGTTGCATCTGTAATTCTCTTGACAAGTTACCTGAAACTAAAATTATATTCTGTTCATGGAGAAAGAACTTAGTTTTTCCT
Source organism: Agelaius tricolor (assembly GCF_023055355.1). Taxonomy (NCBI): domain Eukaryota; kingdom Metazoa; phylum Chordata; class Aves; order Passeriformes; family Icteridae; genus Agelaius; species Agelaius tricolor. The sequence continues at coordinate 19,051,838 of NW_027269262.1, read as the reverse complement.
ATGTTTTTTTCCCCATTAAGAGAAACCCAGGAAAAAAAACAAACCTCTATTCTCTTCCTGTAAAATAGTTATATTTGGCACATTTTTATTCAGGTTTCAAGGTAAGATTTAGCAAATCAGGTGTTCTCCATTAACTGGGAAAAACTGTTGGGGTGGGAAAGTCTTACTATTAGACTTTAGATGCTGTTTTGTATATTTCAAGTACAGCCTGTGCTTGTGTGTGATGATGTAGGGTGGCTATTTGTGCTATTTTGAAAAACAGCAACAGACAGCAGCGTATGATTGGTAGCAATTTGACCAGGATGTCCTTGCAGAGAATAAATGTCAGCATCTAATACAATACAAAACTTCTACTCCTTTTCCAAGCACAGTATCTGATGCAGATATATCTGGTTTAGAGACAACCTAAGGGATGAATTGAAGTTCAGCCTCATATCCTGGCGTTGTTCATGCATCTTGTTTTAGTGGGCATCCTTTTGCTCTTTTGGCTTTTTTATTCCCAAGAGACAAATCCTAGGCCATTCCCATTTAGAATAACTTGGAGTGGAATAGTCTTTTGAGGTGCTTTTCATGAAGCAAACTCAAAGTTTATGGTCTTCCATTCTACAACACACAAGGTTAGTGTTTCCTATTCATATTCAATCTCAGTAGTATCCCAAGCATTTTGTAATAGATGTATAGTTTTTGAAGGAAAAAAAGGAATAAAATATGTGTTTAAATTAGTAGTGGCTGTAGCAGAACATGCTACACAACACCTAACTCTATAAGAAATACTGTAACATCATTTGTCTCCCAAAAGGGTAAGACATGCACAAAACACTACTTACAAGATCCAGTGATCTAGGAAGCAGAAATGTATAATTTAAACTTCCCTCATATGCATTTAGATTTTACTAAATTCTGTGCTGTATGATAACTTGCTGCAGTTAATGCTAATATTAATTAATACCAATACTAATACATATTAGTACTAAAACATACCAATACCAATAATAATACTAGTAGTAGTATTATAATGATAAAAATACTCGCCCCCAAAAAAACCCACAAATCAAAAAGGCAGGTGAAACACAGCTTTATTTTCCTTAAGTTCCAGAATTGTTAAATATTTGGGTAGTTTGAGTCTTGGGATACACAAAAGCCCTTAAACTACATTTTCTTTTTTCTGCCTTATCTCAAATTGAGCTTCTGATACAATCCATAGTGAGCATATGTTATTGACAACTTGTGAGCCAGGTGCCTGACAATTTGGGCATACCCATAAAAAACTTCTAATGCATTCAAATGGGACTGTTTAAAACATGTTCTTCTCTTTCCCATGTTTTAGTTGTTTTGAACTAAATGATGTTAAGGTGAGAAATAATTATGAGCCCGATCTCTTGGGGCACTCAGTGTACTTAATTTACGCTGACTTCAGGCCATATTGCCTGGAAAAAAAGCCAAAGCAGCAAAATCTAATGAGATCTGAAAACACTAATTAAACATCCCAAGCCAAAGGGTTGATATTTATAAACAACTGTTATATTTGAAGCAACTCTATTTTACTATTGTTTTTCTAAGTATTTCTCTATATTCCTTAGTGGCTTTCAAGTCACCTTTTAGTTCTGTGCTCTCAATAATGCTTTTTGAGGGGAAAATTCTTGGGCTATTGTTGCCCTTTTTCATGGGTAATGATACAATTAACCTGTGCTGAAACAACCTTCAAACTTTTAAAGATGTTTTTTTTTCTTATCAGGTCTAGTAATTCACTTCTATGGAACCTTGATCTATGTGCTTGATATTTTCAATAAAATGGCAAGTCCATGTGGAAACAGATGCAGTGAAGCATCCAGTCATGAACTTGACCTTTTTTTTATTCTTCTGGTTTGATAACATTTTTACAATACTGGAAATCATTTTTAACTTAGCCAAAGTGACATTTTTACTTTTTCCATGTACAAACAAAGGTAGAAATGTAATTTCATTTTGCCTTACTTTTCCCACTGAACTGGCTAGACCTTTTCAAATACCTTTTTGGATTATCAAAAGAAAACAAACATTGTTTTCTTCATTGCTGGGCTGTATTTCTGTACTCTTACATAGATGGTGGTTCTATAATTTAAGAAGGTACATAAAAATGTGACTGGCCAGCTCTTTCTCCCAACACAATTGTGACAATGACCAAAGTAATACCTTTTTGTATTATGAAATATTTATTAAGCATATTTCGGAGCATATTGAACATATTTTTGACAGGAAAATACAGAAAAGTATGATATTATACTAGCCTTCTGCAAACTAAATTTATTTGGTTTGTTTTTCCTTTTTGAGTTGCTCCTCTGGGAACACCTTCAAACACATTTTGCAAAGTCACAAAACAGCTGAGGTATGCAGTGATCTTTGGAAGACTCTTTCCCCTGCTCCAAGGAAGGGTCAGCTAGAGTGAGTTGTTCAGAATTTTGTCGACTCAGGTTTTTAATATCTCTAAGGATTGGGATGGCACAAATTCTCTGGGAAACGTGTTCCAGTATTTGATCATCATCATCATGACAAAAGGTGTTTCTTTCTTTTTATTCTTTTGTTTTTAGATGCAGTTCTCTATTATTTCAGTTTGTGTCTGTTACATCTTGTCCTTTCACTGGGTATCAATGAGACAAATCAGTCTCTCTCCATTCTGGGGTGTATAAATAAACAGAAATCCTTCTTTAACCTTCTATTTCACATGCTAAGTAGTCCCAGATCTCTCAGCCTCTCCCTGTTTGATAGAGGCTCCAAAACTTTAATTGACTTCATGGCCTTAACTCATGCTGATGCCATTTTGGGTTTTGTCTTTTTTTCTATTATATGATCCCTGTATTCTTTGCACATATATTTATAGCTCTATAGCCTATTGTATTAGTTGCTAGTTTTCCCTGCAATTTTCCATGGCCTTTCCCTAAGCAGAAAGACCTAGCAAATTCCATAACTCCAAGCTCCAGGGGCAACAAGGCTCCAATGTTATCTTGGTTCTTCCTGGGAACCAAGGCCAAGCACAACTCTCAAGACACATTTCATGGACAAAGTACAGCTAGAGCTGAGGGGGGGCTCCAGAGAAGGAGCTTGATCTGAGGGGGAATTGCATCACCACTTGTCCTCCTAATTGGTGTTTTTTATCAATTATGCTAATTTCCTAAAAATATACATTTTATAAAAATGTACTCACCCCTGGAGGAGGTGGGCTTTTGTGGACATCTTTCCATAACTGCCCCTGAAGGGGCAGTTAAAGATCCTCATTTATTATACCTCCTTACTAGAATTATCTTGAATTTCATTTCTAGGTTGGGAAAAAGGCAAAAAATTCCATAGAAAAGAAAGCTCTTTCTAGGGCACAGGTGCAAAAAATTCATACTTCCTAGAGGACAATATATCTCTTATATGTATTTTGTTCACTTATGTTCCTGCACTATCTACAGAACTTTGTTACTTCTAGTTAAAGCAAGAAATCTGGATCTGGAGTCTCTATATGGAATGCCTAAGTGTTGTAGATTTAGTTCTTATTGTGTATAAATAATCATAATTTGTGGTGTAAGGAGTTCCTATCATGTTCATAGGTAGAGGTTAAAGCATTATGCCTAAAGTGCTACCAGTGTTCCCTTTGGGCTTTGGGGGATGCATCAGCAAATATTTTTGCTGGTGATCCAGCAAAACTTGCTTCCAAGTGCTTTAATCAGCAGGGTTAAAACACAGCCCAATAGCCAGTGATATGCACGGCTCTTAATGCAGACTTTTGCTGTGAGTGTACAGCATTGATTAAGAGGCTGTAATGACTTTGTTTTGTTAAAAATATTTGTAAATACTTATGAGACTAAGTGCCAGCACAGTAATAAATCTGAATATCACAAAACTATCTTTTATTCAGAAATATTTAGCAGTTTTAACATTTATTACTGTTACTGCATTAGTTCATATGTTCCTACTGCCTAGTAAGTATAAATTCCATGTTGCAATAGAAATTTCACATCAGAATACTGACACTTCTCTTAAAATTTCTCAAAGGATGCAAAAAATAAATAGAAAAATAGAAATATTGAAATTAACACTTTCTATCTCACAGGACTTTATTTTAGAGAATATCAATTGACATGTAAATTTTACCTCTACTATTTAGAGTTTGTGCATTCATATGCTGATTAAAATCAGAATTTTAGGTTTTATATGGAGAGATATAATAAGAACTGGTTTGGCTTTAGTATTTCTCAGTGTTTTATTTCAATGAAGACGTCTAGTTTATTGGAAAGTTTCTGCTGTTGAGAACTTCCTTGTCCAAGATCTTTGCCAAAATTGCATATAGGTTTATTGTAAAAATATTGAAATGACAGATTAAAATCTATAAAGGTGAGGAGAGAAATGTGCTTTACTTTTTCTTACACATCTTTTTGTGATTATGTTTTTCTCTTTAGCCTCTGCTTTTCAAGGAGTTAACAGCTACTTTCTACCATAATCTCATTCTTTTATTTCTGTTATCTTTTTTTTAACTGCAATGTGTGTCTTTAGTACTAGTGCAAAAGGTACTTGGTGTAGATTTTTAGTCAACTCAGTGATATATCTGGCCACAGCTCTCTAGAGCTGCTTCTATTAATTTTCTAATAAATTAGCATGTCACGTAAGTTCTAATAGACTTATATCTGTTTAATTAGATGTCAGATGGTTACAGATGCCACTTACAGCTCCTCATGTTTCTGAAGATGAAACAGCAGAGTTAGATATGGGCTTGTGAGAATTTCCTTATTAGGATTAGTTTTTGGCACTCCAGCTTGAATCAGGGAAAATGGATTGTTTGCAGCTCTCACAAAAGGTTAACAAGGCTTGGGACACAACTTGAACAGAGGGCTAGTAGGTGCTTTTTTTGAAGTTATTTCAGTAGATATCATACAGATCACTTGATCAGCATTTGAAGGGGTGTATAGCAAGCCATATTTTAAAATTATTTCCTTTTCTCTTTCAATAATTCCTTTCACCATTATTTCCATATCCCTTTTGAGATACAGCAGCATATATCTTCTCTGCTTAAAATAAATTTACCCAGTATATACTACATTACACAAGATGTCTGTAGTTAGTCTGAAAGAATATTACATTCAGCCATGATTTGCATTACACCAGTTTTTAATTATCCAACTCTTCTAGTATATTCTGACCCTTTTAACACCTATAATCCCATTTAAACACATTTATTTTCAGCTGACCAACTGAAAAGAGTTGTGACTGTTTTTAAGGAGATACAGATTTCTAATACACAGGCAAAAATAATCAGAAATGTGAAATTTGATCTGGTTTTCTCTCAAATCACTTTCAGTTATTGAACTTTTCTGTAAAATTCCAAATTTAATAAAATGTCTTAAGGCCAACATTTTAAAATTTATATATAATTTATACATTTTAGCAGAAGAGTATGCAAAACCTTTTATAAATTAGCTAATTTCAGAGATTTTGATCTTTTGTTTTATTATCATTTTGAGTTTTGTTCAGTCTGAACGATTTGTATATGAGAATACTAAATTCACTGCTTAGAATTCACGGCTGCTTCCTTTTTGGTTTTTGGGGGGGGGGGGGGGTGGAGGGGAGTGGGAGGAGGAAGGGAATCCAGATCGTCACATTTCTAAAAGCATTGTAAATACCAATGCCTTAATTGCCATATTTGAATCTTCCTCTTAAAGAGAAAAAAAAAAAAACACCTCACTCTTTCTTGTGCAGATTCTGAACAATAGAAAAATCCATGTTTTGATAGCACTTCTGATGGAGAAAGTCTAAGGTTTAATGTGAATATTACCTAGCTGGTTTGCAACTGCAGAGGGTAGCACTGCATTTTAAAAGAAAATACGCATAAGATTCAGCAAACACCTAAACTTGTTTAGGAATAGTATGACCCTATGCCATTTATTGCAGACAAAAAGCATTAGGAAACTCATAAATAAACATGTCCTCAAAAGATTGCTTGTCCATTTGAAATGACTTAGTTCTTAATTTTGCAGAAAAAGAGACTGAATAGTCTACAAAATGGTAGAGCATAGGGGAGCCTCTGGATTATTATATATGTTTTGTGACCACATGAAGGTAGGGCCTGTGTTTCTGAACCATTTTCTGTCTTGGGCTTGCAGTACCAGAGAATCCACAAAACTCCAGGAAACAGCTCCAAGGATTTATTGTAACCTGTAAAGACAAAAAGATGACATAGATAAGGGTATCATTGATGACACGGCTGAGGATATTGTCATTAGCAAATTTGCAGATGTCACTAAACTGGGAGAGTGTGTCCATCTGCTGGAAGGAGGGCTCTGCAGAGAGACCTGGAATAGTTGGATAGATAGGCAGAGTCCAATAAGATGAAGTCTAGTAAGTCCAAGTGCCAAGTCCTGCACTTTGGCCACAATAACCTCCTGCAATGTTATAGGCTGGGGACGGTGTGGCTGGACAGTGCTCAGGGGGAAAGGGACCTGGGCGTGCTGGTTGACAGTCGGCTGAACATGAGCCAGCAGTGTGCCCAGGTGGCCAAGAAGGCCAATGGCATCCTGGCCTGTATGAGGAATAGTGTGGCCAGCAGGAGCAAGGAGGTCATTCTTCCCCTGTACTTGGCACTGGTGAGGCCACACCTTGAGTGCTGTGTCCAGTTCTGGGCCCCTCAGTTTGGGAAGGACGTTGAGATGCTGCACATCCAGAGGAGGGCAACGAGGCTGATGAGGGGCTTGGAACACAAGCCCTGTGAGGAACGACTGAGGGAGCTGGGGTTGTTTAGCCTGGACAAAAGGAGACTCAGAGGCAATCTTATCACTCTCTACAACTTCCTGGAGAGTGGCTTTTTCCAGGTGGGATTTGGTCTCTTTCTCCAGGCAACAACTGACACAACCTGAGGACACAGTCTCAAGCTGCACCAAGGGAAATTTAGGCTGGACGTTAAGAAAAAGTATTTACAGAAAAAAGTGATAAAGTACTGGAATGGTCTGCCCAGGAAGGTGCTGGAGTCACCATCCCTGGATGTGTTTAAAAAAAGATTGGATGTGGTACTCAGTGCCATGGCTTAGTTGAGGTGTTAGGGCTGGGTTGGACTCGTTGATCTTGTAGGTCTCTTCCATCCTAGTGATTCTCTGTGATTCTGAGTGAAATTTATGTACTTTTATGTAATAGCTTTCTGTTGCTGTGTCGCATTACGTCTTCATCTGTTCAATTATGTGATCCTCTATTGAAGTAATCACATGTAAATTTGGGCTGGGAAACCATCTTTACAAAAATGAACAGATTTTTATTTTTGTCTTTCCAGAGATTAGCTGTTTCAAATAATTACCAATTCTTCCAGCTTGCTTCTGAAACGAATCCAGGATTTTCTTAGAACCTTTCAAATAAAGATCCCAGAAATTCTGTATGTGATAACTGATAAAGTTGGTCATCAACTTTTACTTGAGATTCTGACATTTATAGGCATGTTACATTTTGGTTTCAAACTTAATGTTCTGTTTAAAGCTAATACTGAGTTATTTCTGAACACCCATGAGGTTATTCTGAATTAACACCTAAAATATGTGGAGTTGGAACCATCAAATCACTGGTGAGATATCCATATTATGCGATCACTGATCTGTATATACCCATTATTTTAATCTTTCTGATTGAAGTATCCTTATTAGCCAACACTAACTTAAAGTTTGGAAAACACTTTGACAATTTTCAATATGAGGTTTGTATTTTGCCTAAATGAGAATTTTATAGGAAAATTCAAAAGCATTACATAATTATTCTTAAAATGCTTACCCAAAAACACAAACCAAAAAAAAAGTTGGAGATTTAATTCTTGTGCAGACATGCACAATAGCTGACACAATTCTTTTCACCAAGTAGTTTATTCTCTTAGAAATGTAATATCATTCCATCTGTTAGAATGGGGATGCCTTCATATGGTAGTACCCAAAATCAGACCATGTTGAATGGTTGCAAGCAAATCCTCTTGGCTTTGAAAGTTACTAGTCAGTGGTCCTGTGCTAAGTAATGCCATTGCCCACTTCAGGGCTGTAGTTCACATCTATTATTCCTGCTGATGAGTATTTGTTTATAGAGGAATTATTAACTTCTATATTTTATTTAGAAAATAACTGTGATGGCAACTTGATCACTTAGAATTGAATTCTGGAAATAGCTTCTCAAATAAGCAAGACCAGAAGAACTGGAGTCCCATCAGTAAAGATTTATTTGTTTACTTGCATTTGAATAAAGGACTCTTCAGCCCCAAATTTACAGTTGGATACTTGTCATCTAAGCTGCTTTTTCTATGACTTTTCTCTATGGAATTGTGTATCTTCCCTCCTCTGCTCATGTAGCAACAAAAATAACCACAGGCAGTGACTTTGAAGTAAGAAAACAAAGCAGCAAGAGGCAATCCTTTCCTATAATGTTTATATGCAGGAGGTATGTAGCTGTGCTAATTCACTTGTTGAAACTGCGTGACTTAAGACAGAGTCAGAGTGGTAAAGATTTGCAAAGCATGGCAGGGACAAACTGATTTCTCTTGCAAAAAACCCACCACCTTTAAACCCTTGAACCCCAAACCCCCAAATTCTGAGTGTCAATTGGGTACTTTTAAACAACTCCAACTATAGTAAGATCTACAAAATGCAGAGTACAATTGGATTTGAATATGTTAAACAGATATTTCAGTTGTGTCATTCTGGATAGTTAAAAAGGAAGATTTTTTTCTTATTTTTAGCTCAGTTTTTCTTTGTGTAGATTGGAATAGGATAAGATTTGGAGCAAGTTATGAGGGATATCCTGACTACACAACTTGCCACAACATAATAATTTATTGTGGTATCAAGGATTGCATATTTGTACTACAGAATAAACCAGCAAAAATAATAAAGATTAGAACAGACAAAATGCCTACTAGTGATATAGCAAATCCAAAAATTCTTTATCTACTTTGCTTTCTTTAAATTTGTTTTATTAACTTATCCTTTTAAGTTATGCCTAGGTTAAGTTCAAGAGGTTAAGTTCACCTCTTGGTGAAGAGATGCTTTAGAATAGATATAAGAGATGAGATTGATGATCTTAAACCAAGAAAAAGACAGAATGAAGTAAAAGTTGTAGGAAATTCCATCAAAAATCTGTGATTTTCCTATGCTTTCAGACTTTTTGTTATTTATTTTCCTAACTTAAATTTCTAGTTATCTTTTGAAATCATATCACAAGCATGGGAATAACTGCAAGCAAGGAAAAAACTGCACATTTATGGGCTTATGCATGTTTTTTCTGACTAATAGAAGCATGCACTGAAGATGTTTGTATGAATATTTCACATTGCTTTATTAAAGTACTGGAATTTTTCATAAATATAAAGTCCTCAGCAATCAGATCTATTAGTTTGGTCTTCGTTCCACTCTCTTTTATATTTCCTCATGAAATTACATTTTAAACACTTTATATTTAATAATTGTAATTGTCTATCCTGTGTTTTATTAAAATTTGGTTATCAAGTCTATTTAAAAACTTCAGGTGCTCTTTGTGAAAGAGACTTTACTGAAACCCTTTTCTCATACAAGAAACCATCTGGAAAATTGTGCAATACAAAAAAAATATAAAATTGGTAGTCCCTCACTACACCTAGTTTTTAAACAGATATAATATTTTAATTGGCATATGGAAGTAAAAATTGAGAGGCAATTTGAATATAGTTGTCAAGAAAAAAATATTGACGCTCCTGGGATGTGAGCATGAGAGATGTACTTTTGTCCTGTGTGCTCAATCAAAGCTCTGGCTGAAAGCATTGACCGTTCATGTGGAAGGAGAAGCAAAAATAATGGTGAAGGAGTGTGGGAAGTCAGCTATCAAGAGATTTATGACTTTGCACAACAATTTAAGATAATAAACTCTTTTTCTATTTTCTCCCCCACACACACTTCTGTTGTTCACCATGTTTATGCAACGGCATGAGAGCTGCCAGGTGTACAAAGTCGCAGCTGAAATAAACTTATAGAACTCAGTGTGAATGCATATGTTTTCACTGGTGGTGTTTCTACTTTTTCTTCTGTTTTTTTTTTTTTATTTAGAAATCTTTGTCATAGGCTGTAGGGTGGAAGATATCCAGTTTTCTCCCTTCACTTAATAATGACCTGGCGCTAAGTATCACAGGATGAAGTAATATCTGTATAGTACCAGACTACCTCTTGCAGTAAATTAAGCCAAAAGCAGTTCTTTGCATAGTATTACTTATATTTTGAAATCTTATCAATTATGAAATTATTTATCTGGATGTTGAAGTTTGTCTCAATGGCTTAGAGATAGAAGTTCTGTCCCCCAGCCATCTTTTTTAGAGGGATTGCTAGCTAATAAGTACAAGAGGAGTGACCTTTAGGGTCACCTGTGCTCCTGTGAAGTATTGAAGTGGCAATAAGAAGTATTGCCACTTTGCTGCATCTCACACCCAGACTAAGTTAAAATGCAATGTTCAACCCATTGGAGGATAGAGAATTCCACTCAGTCCTGTGCTTTTTCCTAATGGCTGTCATTGCTTTTCCACCTTTGGGGAAGATATGGTATGGATATAGTCAGTGGTAGCTCAGCATGAAGGAGCAGCAATCCCTGCCCAGCTGTTGGTGTCTGTGCTGCCTGGGTGTGCAAGAGGGAGGCCCACTGGCACTGTAAACCACTCCAGTGGTTGAAATCTTGGGTCACAGTGGTTTAAATCTTGGGTTAGGTAATAAGACCCCCCTTTTTAGTTGAGCTGATTCAATTTTCATGTTTGAATGAATAAATGAATGAATGAATGAATGAATGAATGAGTGAATGAATGAATGAATACTGTTTTCCTTCCTTGGCTATCACTTCATTCCATTTTTACACCCCAAACAAGCTCCAGCTCTCAAGAATTCATGCCTTTAGCCACTGGTAATTTGTCTTTGGAGGGTTGTTTGCAGCCCTGTTTTTTTGTGCCTGTTTCAAAATCACTGCTGTCATCCCATCCTTCACATTGTATTTTTATTTCTCAGAGATTAGTTTATTCTACAAAGAACTTGTTACTATTGCTGATCAGAATATACATTATATGCATTTCACCCTGTAAATGAATTGCTGACTTCCAACTGCATTGCATCAAATGTAAGAAAGCAATAAATAATTATATTCCTCTAAGTGAAATAATCCTAGAATTGTGTTCTTCTTCCCTTAAGTGTGCACTTCAGTGTGCATCCATGTTTCTTTTATTCTTTTGTTTTGAGGGGCAAAAATATTGTGTAAAGAAAGAATGAGTTGAAGGTTGCCAGACGGTACAATAACAAAAAAGGTCCCTTTCCATGTTTCCTTCCTCTCCTGCAGGCAGCATTTGCAGACACCAGGAGGGGACTTTTAACAATATCTATTCTTCCTACAGGTTTAACAAACAAATCATCCCCCCTCCTTTCATAGTCACAATATTATGGTGACTACAAATTCCAGCAGAGAATTCAGAGCCAAATAATTGCATTCAGCTGGGGAGGCAGCAGTGTGACTTTGTAGGTAGTTAGACTAAAGAACTGAGCTGGTTTGCTGTTGATCTCCTATATCCCTGAGCAGTCCAGAGGCTATTCCATGGCAGTAGGAGTAGGATAGGCTGAAGTATCCTGATTGCTAATGGCTACAGTGCAAGCAAATTAAATTACTAACCAATTAAACTGCCAGGATCTATCTTTTAACCTTTTGAATGGTTCCTCTGTCAATACTGAGGGTCTGTTTAACTACTCTGGAACAATTTGGTGGAAGTTTAAAATTTTTCTATAATAGCCCAGGGGCTTGTGCGAGGCTTGCCTGGAATAGAGTTAATTTACTTCAATTTACTTCATAGTAGCTGCAATTGTTCCATGTTTTGGATTTGTAGTTAAAACAGTACCATTAACATAGGAATGCAAATACTATGAAAAGTGCTTAGATGGTGTCAAGGCCTTTTCTGTTTCTCACCTGGCAGCTCTCAGTGCCCCACCAGCAAGCAGAGGGTGTGCAAGAAGCTGTGAAAGGACACGAACAGGACAGTTTACCTCAGCTGAACAAAGGGATATTTCACATCATATGATGTCATGCTCAGAAATAAAATCTGATGGAAAGGTGGAGCATGGCACACTCATAGAATTATAGCATGTGTCTTACCAAGTAACATTATTAGTGATGGAGCCCTGTTTTCATGGAGATCACCAAACTCCTGCCAGCCACCAAGAATTAGTGGATCAATTCCTTATGTTGCTTTGCTTTTGTGTGCAGCTTTTGTTTTAATCTCAATTTACAGGTTTCTCACTGTATCCTTCCCATTCTCTTCCTAATCCAGCTTGAGTGAGCAGCAGAATGGAGCTCAGTGGGGTGTTGGGGTCAGCTCACAACAGTGCTACAGCATGAAAATAAAGAAAAATCTATCTATATAAATATATGTTAGATTAAAGTAATGATTTGTAATATACATACATCTTTCTCTCCAGGATGAACATTAGAGCAGGTTACAAAATGGTCAGATTTTTCACACAATAATTAGTAAGGAACTGCCACTTTCTCAGCCACTCTACAGCACTTTTAGGTTTTTAATTTGCTTAAGTGTGGAAAGTTTTCTGCAATTTGTTCACTACATACTTCAAAGTGGACAGGAGTTTTTTTTGGTTAAAGGCTTGCAAATTAACTATTGGGCTCTTGTCACTCACTTCCCTTCAGACTTGAGTGTGAGACTGGAGTATTAAAAAGATTTAGATGTGAGATTTGTTCATTACTGATGAAAATGAATGTCTTGTTAAACAAATCTTTGCAGAAAAAAACCCAAGCAAAACATTCATATTTCTCTATATGCTTAAATCTCTAGCTAAGTAGAGATCTTCTTTTTTAATGATAGCTGTTGGGGAAAGTGGGGTGGACACTAAAGCAAAATCCACAAAGACAGGAAAACAGAACAAAGTGCATATGATGTTAGAATACACTTTTTTTTTCAGAAATTTTTTAAGCCCTGTGAGTTTTTTCTGACTATGCCTAGAACGGTGTTCTACAAATTCAACTTCCCTTATTTTACCCTCTACTGTGTTGGTATTACTTTATGCAGAAATGTGGGTGTAAAGGTTAATAGAATTGCTCAGTTGGTGATAACACTCAAATCAGAAACTGCCTCTGGATCCTGAACAGTACTGAAATTATACTACTGACATCAGCTTTAATGCTTACTTCAGCAGTGGTCATATTTTTCCCCTAGAGAAATAATCAGCAGAAGAACAAATTGGAGATGTATTTGCAGATTTAAAGGCTTACCCCCTACAAATCCCATAACCAGCTGAATTGTGGTCAGGTGGAAGAAACTGTGTTGCCTTTTGAGAACCATCAGGCAGTATTTCCAGGTCTGATCCGAAATTTCTAAATTTGTTTTTGTACTTTGGAGTTTTTTCCTTAGGAATCCAGTCCTGCTTTATGGAGGAGTGAAAAACAAGTCAGGTTCTCTGCCATATTTGCTGCATTTTCCTTTTGCATTTATTTGTTTAGGAGCTAAACAATGCCTGACCATTGATAAAAAGGGCAGTACAGACTGTTTCTGTTCTTGGAGTTCTTTCCTGAAAAAGTAATTGGAATTCTGCAGTAAAACAGACTGCACAACATCCTTGTTTTTTCTAACTCATTTGCATACCTTCCTGAAAAGAAAAATTCCTGAATCTCTAAAAGCTTTATTTGAGCAAAATTTTAGCAGTCATTGACAATTTGAAATTTGAAGAATGGTTTAATCAATGCTCTGATATCAAATACATAACAAGGATATTCATTGTAACAATTGTGATTGGAGCTAGACTTCTTATTTTTGGCTTTAATTTTGGCAGTGAAATCCTGGTCCAGTTGGATACAGTGACAAAATTTCCATTAACCTCAGTAATGCAGAACTTTGCCTGAGGAGTCTCTATTGCCATTACTAATAGAGGTATAAGCTTCCAATAATGCAATCAAGGTCTATCGAGATCAGATTCTGTGTTGTGCTAAACTAATAAAATTCAGGAAGTAGATCACAATATATAAAACAGTGTAATGTGCTAAGGCTTTTATTCTTTTCACATCTCCATTAAATTAGAACAGTAATACGTGCTTGTTCAGTATGGTAATCCCATTCTTCAGTGACAACATGCAGCTTCACCTTTCAGGAGGCTCAGAATGACTGCATGATCACTCCAAAGACTCAGTATTGCAGTGTGAAACCATGGCAGTGCTTTTCCCGCATTCAGGTTACGTTCTCACTCCTAACTAATCTAGCTGTGTTCATCAAATAGCAATCTGTTTCTGCATCTGAGTGCTGTGGAAGTAAAATCTGTCCTTCAAAATGGAGAATTAGTCTCATTTCTCTACCAGCCACTAGAATGCTCATAATAAAGCTAAAACTAACTCACCCTTGACTATATGCACTAATCAAAAGTGATGTCATTCCAGGCAATTGAGATATATGAGACTGATTTTAAAGCAGGTGTTCCTGTCTTCAAAATAACCACTGTGTTGCTATTTGCTGGCTTTTTCTTTCTGAATTAGTGTTCTAATAGGGAGTAGAGAATGTACTGAAAGATAAAGTAACTAGCTCCAAGCAGTAAATTAAAACAGAAGATCTGTGTTTTGGATTAACATTTTCGTGGTTATTTCCTTAAATTCCTACCACTCGCATTTAAGTATATTAAATCACTACAGCATCTTACTCTGCAATATGTTGACAAAAGGGGTCACAAACCTTATTCTGTAATTGCAAAGAATCCTGCCATAGTACCTCTAAATCTGCAAAATCATCAAGGGCAGTACATGGTAGATGAGTAAGCAAGCAGAAAACAAATAGTACTGAAAATTGAGTATGACCTGATTGAATTTTTTTTTTTTTTGAGACAGTATCTACAAGCAAGATGTGAACAGAAAACACAGCATCATTCTAGAGCTTGAAATGAAAGGCAGAGAATTACCTGTTTTTATTAGAATAAATCATCAGATAGGGTAAAGGTAAGCACAAGCTACCAACAAAATATTTGGTGTCAGATAGCAACAGATTTTAATTTATATAATAGAAACAATATAAACTTGGCCAGCACAACAAGTTCATTTTCCACAACAACAGCTTTTATGTAGAGTGAGATTTAGTAGAGATCTCATTTTTTTAGCACATCTGAGACTCCTGGCTGAAGGGTCCAAACCCACACGACTGAATACATTTCTCATTGAGCAGAGAGTCTGTACAGATTTTGATCTGCATGGAGATTAAATAATGAGAGGAGATTGTGCTTGCAACTGACTGCCATATGGGTCTGTGTATTGGGTTTGCATGGCCAGATTTTGGTAGTGAGGGGGACTACAGGTCTGACTTCTGAGTGAGAAACTGCTGGAAACTTCCCCTATGTCCCACAAAACCCATGCCAGGCAGCTCCAAGACAGACCCTCTGCTGGCCAAAGCGAAGCCCTTTAGAGACTGTGGTAACACCTTTGGGATAAAGGTATTTTAAGAAGGGGTAAAAAAAATATACTGCACATCAGCAGCTGGGAGAGAGGAGTGAGAGGAACAGTTTTACAGGCACTAAGATCATGAAGAAGGAGAGGGAGGAGGTGCTCTGAATGCTAAAGCAGAGATGCCTCAGCAGCTCATGGGGAGGAAAACTGTCCCACTGTGACTCATGGAGGTCCATGGTTGAGCAGAGATCCACCTGCAGCCCATGGTGGTCCCCACACTTTAGCAGGTTGGCATGCTCAGGGTAGACTGTGATCCTATGGGAAGCCCATGCTGGAGCAGGCTTCTGGCAGGACCTGAGGCTCTGTGGAGAGAGCAACCCACTCTGGAGTAGCATATTCCTGAAAGTAGCACATTCCTGAAAGTAGCATATTCCAGGACAGGCCGGAGCACTTTGTGAAGAACTGCAGCCCACTGGAAGCATTCACATTCCAGAAGTTCATGGAGAGCTCCCATAGGAGACACCCCATGGCAGAGCGAGGCAAGAGTGTGCAGAGGTGTCCTTCTGAGGAATAAAGTCAGGCTGAGACAATGCATGTTGAAATGACTGCAGCCTCCATTCCTTGACACTAGTTACAGGGGGAGGAGGTAATGAATTCTGGAGTGAAGGTAAGCCCAGAAATGATGGAGCAGTGGGCAGAAGATGCTTTTAAGATGTGGGTTTATTTCTCATTATTCTCCTCTGATTTGATTGGTGATAAGTCAAACTAATTTCCTCAAGCTGAATCTGTTTTGCCTGTCACAGTAGCTTTTAAATGATCTCTCCCCCTCTATCTTCACCCATGAGGTTTTTGTTACATTTTTGATTCCCTGCTCAGCTAAGGGGAGTGATAGAACAGCTTTGGAGGGTACCTGGCCTCCAGTCAGGGTCACCGCAATATAATATGACACAATGTATTCCCTAGGTAAATGCCGGGAGTCCTATCTCTCTCCAGTTGATGTGATAAATGGAGAGCAAAGCTACAGAGCAAAATAGGATGCCTCTGAAAGAAAAGCAGTGTCCA
The DNA here is from genome assembly GCF_023055355.1 of Agelaius tricolor. Lineage (NCBI taxonomy): Eukaryota > Metazoa > Chordata > Aves > Passeriformes > Icteridae > Agelaius > Agelaius tricolor. The sequence continues at coordinate 19,035,383 of NW_027269262.1, read as the reverse complement.
TAATATCTCTCACAGAGCCAGTTTCCTTTTTCATCTTGTTTTAATTTTAAGGGAAGAGAAAAACGCTGATACAAAACTGAATTAATAACTTCATTGCTGTGGGTTTTTACTTGCAAATCGTCTGATATGGCTCAAAGAACAGTAGGAGGGTTTCAACCCTAAAAGACTACATAGGTAACAGACATTTTCCAGTATCTTCCTTAGAATATTCTTGCCTTAGGACAGAAAGCAATTTTTTCTCTACCACCTATATAGTCTTTTGGAATGCTCTAGGCAGGTATTTCCTGCCCCCTCCATTCTTTGAAGTGAATTTTCTGCCTCCTCTGTTCGTGTCTTCTGTCCTTCTTGGTAGCCAGAGGTGAACAGCCAATATTTTTGTCATTATTTTTTCCATTCAGACTCTGTTCCCTCATGCAATTCCATTCACATTCTTGTGTTCTTTAATGTTTCATTCTCAGCAGTCAGAATAAGTTTTGTGACCATCAGCCTTTTAATACCCATTAGACCCAGAGAGGAAATATAAAAAGTGCTTGGAAGGCATTGATGGTGTGAGTATCTACAAAGGGAATTTCTCCATCGAAGGCTTATCTGAGCTAATTAGCACTGGGATCAGAGTGTTCCAGTTAGCCTAACCTGAGTATAAGAATTCCCACAGCAAGGCCTTCTGTGCGTTGCTGTCCCTGAACCGATGTACGTGTGTGCCCAGGAGAGCAAAGCCCTGCTGCTTTGTGCTGCTGGGCTCTGGGATTTGTTCCTATGCAGCTGAAAAAAAAAACTGAGAAAAGGTTTTGCTTTGGAAAGGACAGTGCTGCGGCAATCCATGCCACTCTTGTTGCTGAAGACAGGTTCTGTGCTAAACTAAAGGACACAGTAGCTGTTAGTTCATACAAATAGCTGAAATCCAGTGTGCCTAGGGTCAAATAAGCATATAGTAAGGTTGTTAATAGATAAAATTAGGGGGGTTTTAAGATTAAAATCAAGTTCTGTAGTGGATATATTCTGGTTTACATAATTTATAATCTGGTATCTGGTCATGTACATGACCAAATAAAAATGCCTTCATGTAGTTGAACCGTCCACCTTTACACTAAAGAAAACCAAGTAAACATCTACATAAGAATCTATTCTATTGCTATATGCACCAAATCTTATGGAAAGCCTAGTAAATGATATTGGTTTTATTTATATTTTTTCATTTATAATAATGAAGAAAGTTCAGGGTAATATTTAGTGAAAGCTGATAGGTATTTGGAAAAAAATTAAATATGATGATGCTGATATACTAATTTATTGACTGGTGAAACTTTTTAATAAGCTGATAGTTTCTAGTCACTGGCAATTAATCATCACTTATAATGCTAAATCCCTTAAGATTTGTTTGTTTGTTTGCTCTCAAAATCTAGACAAAAAAATTCACTGATCTCCTATCTCCAAATGAAATTGTAGAATAGTTGTGTTTGGAAGGGTACTCTGGGGGTTATCTGGTCCAATCCCTTCCTGCTCAAGCAGAGTTACAAATACCTGGATACCTAGGATCATGTCCAGACATCTTTTGACTGCCAGTCCAGTTACTCTTCAAGGAAGGAGACTCCATAGCCTGCCTGGGAAAACTGTGCCAGGGTACACTCATCTTCACAATAGCAAGGTGTCTCCAGATGTTCATAAGGAACCTCCTGTGTTTCAGTTTATTACTGCTGATTCAGATCCTGGGCACCACTGAAAATAGCCTGATTCCATTCCATTTCTGCCCTTGCTTCACTGACATACAGTGAAAAGATCCCTCCAGAGACATCTCTTCTCCAGCCTGGACAGTCCCAACTCTTTTAGCCTCTCCTCATACGGGAAATGTTTCAGACCATCACCTTCCTGACTCCTTGCTGTATCAGTGTGTCCATGTCCCTCTGGTGCTGAGGAGCCCAGAGCTGGACACTTCCCCACCAGAGCTGAGTAGAAGGGAATTATCCCATCCCTCAGTCTTCTGGCAGCACCTCTACTCATGCAGCTGATGACACCGCCAGCCTTCTTTGATAGAACAGCATATTACTGACTTGCATTCAACTTGGGTGTCCACCAGGAATTTTCTGCTAAGCTGCTTCCTAGCTGGATATCCCTTCACATCTCTTGGTGCATGGGTTTGTTCCTTCTCAGGTACAGATTCCATACTCTCCTTTGTTGAATTTCATGTGCCTCCTGTCAGCCCATATCTTCAGCCTGACCATGTCCTTCTGGATGCCAGCAAAATCTTCTGGTGTATGAACCAGATGCCAGCACAATCTTCTGTTGTATGAATTCCCTCAGTTTTATGTGATCAGCACAAATGCAGTTAATGAAATTGCATTAATTAACCAAAAAGAACTATATAAGTCTTACCAAGCATATCCCTAATGAGAACAATAAGATATAAGGGCTATCTTCTCATAATGATGAATGTGGTCAGTAATTGTACATTTTTTTTCCTTCACTTAGAATAGGATATTAGACCCAATAGAAAAGTCCCAGTTTTACCTGCAACTATATGAGCCATTATTTTTGTCAGCATTGGGAGTTTTCTGTATGATGAAACATGAGCAGAAAGGAAAGAAAAAATAATACATGTGTAATAGAAAGATTACATTAGTAGAAGTTGCTCAAAAGGCCTTATGATAATAAGTGAAAAATGAGCTTTGCTATCATGAAAGGAAATACCAGATAGGAGTTTCTAGTTATTACCCTATTAGAAAATACCATTGAAATGAGAAGCTGGAAAAATGGTGGAAATGTCCATTCTTACAATGACAAAGGCATCAGCTTTTAATTCTAACTGCTTATCATTAAAAGAAAAATCTGAAGAAGCTAACTGCCCTGCCTGTAGCTTCCATGCAAAATGGTGTTTAATGCAATACAGATAACATTTCAGTTGACAATACTTATATTAAAAACTCTCAAAAACTGCAGATGACTTGTGATCCAGTTTGAAAATGTCATATTTGATAGCAGAAAGATTGCTGTCAGGTTTCTTTGCTTGGAACAGGAGCTTGCTCCTGATATGTAGGTGGATGGCTCTAGGCACAGGCTCATATTCCCAAACCTCCTTATATTTGGACAGGCAAGCCTTCTCCTCAAATAGCAATGATGTTCATCTAGAAGATTTAATTATAATAATTATATCTATGGGTTACTTAAAAATGGGAAAGTTTCTCACGTTACAGTCAAATGGTCAGCTAATTTAGGGCTCAATTTGAAATTAGAAGGCAATGCAAATAAAGCCTAACACCAATTTGAAATTTTCTATCAACCCCCTATCATGTTCAGGATAAGAACTGAATTTAAGGCTATACTTTTTAAAACGCTTTGAGTGCTTGAGGATTTATGCAGTAACCAAAACTTACAGCAACCTCAAGTTTAATGGAATGACTTATAAAATATAATTTTTGTCTAACCAAAATTGCATTTGAGAAAAAAACATGGTGCAAAAGAGGGTACTCCAAATTTATCACTTCTGAGAATGATATACAGTTAACTTTTTTGGAGTCATTAGGCAATAAAATGTCTGTAAAATATCACATTATTATTTTAGGATAAAAAAAAATAAAGGCTGGGAAAAAAGGGTTTATTCACATATGCTCTGGGTTTAACAAAAAGGAAGCAATGGGTCTTAGTGCTTGTCTCAGTCTACCAGAGAGCTTGACATCCTCAGACTGAGATGAGTGAAAAAGGTAAAAAAAGTGTAGAAAGTAGGGGAAAAGAAGATATTTCATGGAAAAATTAAAAATACTTGTCAATCAGTAATTCTAAATTTTACCATATTCTGCAAAATTCAGAGTATAATGATTTAAATATAATACTACATTTTAGACATATCTTACACATACATGGCATACATTGTAACATACATCATAATACCATGTTTACTATATGAACAAAATATTGAAATCAAAAGCTCTCTTTAGACAAAGGCGAAAAGATTAGATTTTATATTGGTTTTTGTAGCCATATGATAAGAAAATCCACTAAACTATATTCTTCAAATGCATACAGGTTGAATTTCTTCAGTCATTCTTCATGTCCCGTAACAGTTTATGGATTTTTTTAACATATGAATTCGTTATTTTATCTCATGAACCTTTTTTTTTATCTGAACCTTGAAATTGTCTAAGTAATCTGCAGTCTGTAACATTTCCATCCCACAGTGTTAGTGGCTGAATGTGTTTCAAGAATGGTTTTCAACCTCATCATTACTGCATTTAAGAACACATTTTGTGTAGAAGTGATTGACAACAGCAAAAGGTAATAAAGTTTTGGAGAGAGAAGGGTGTTCACACATTTGGCCTCTAAACAGACCCATATCTCAGGATATTTAAAAAAGAACCTGAAACCCTTATGGGTTCGTCTCTGGTTTAAGATGTCAGTTTTAAGGTTTCAGATCAAGAAAGGATCAAAATGAAATATTTCTAAAATGTATAGTGATGCTAACTTGTTCATTTTCAGGACATAGTAGACAAATATTACAGCAGATAATTTTTATAAAATCCACAAAGGGGAGGCCTAATTGATATTTTTTTCAGAAATTTCTTGATGGGATATCTCTGCATGAATCTCAGCTACAACTTCACATGTCATTAATTTAATCCCTTCCCCTCCCTCTCCCTTTTTCCATAATTTTTCACCATTAACTCCACAAGTCACTGGGTCTTAGACATAGGTAAACAAAGATACCCAGTGCTTTCACAAGTTGTGGTTTATGTTGCGAAATAATGCAGTGTTTTCCAAAGGGGAAAAAATGTTCTCTCTTTAAAGGCACACTGTGAAATTCAAAAGTCTTCATAGTGGGTATTAAAGCTATTAAACAGCCTATAGCAAGTACTGTTATGTAATCTTATAAACCACCATTTGTGGCAAGCTGGTTTTCCCTAGGGTGCATAGATAAATAGGTTTCTTTAATGCTCTCATGCAGGAAGAAAAAAAAAAAAAACACCTTATAATCTGCAGATATAAAGCCAGGAAAACTTTTTTTTTTTAAGCAGTAGAGAGAGAATGTTTGGTAAGGTGGGAAGGCTTCACACATCTGATGATATAGTTCTTCAGAAATCCTAGATATGCCTCTTGACTTTAAATTACCAGTCTGGATAAAAAGGTCATTTATAAAATTCATGTTTTGAAATATTTTTTAACTTACTAATGAACATTATACTTTCCCAGCTGTAGTTCATGGTGGCCATCAATATTATTAGGAGAAAATCTGAGCTACTTGGTCTTGTTGTGGTATTTTGAGTTATTTTTGTTTTGTTTTAGGGTGGGGTTTTTGTTGTTGGGTTCTTTTTTTTTTGGGTTTTTTTGTTTGGTTGTTTTTTTTTGTTGTTTTTCCTCCATTAATTTAGGAGTATTTTAATGAAGAGCACTATTCTAATGAAGAGATATCAGATACCATTTTATATCCAGTATAAAACTCTTCTTTAAAGGAAGAAAGCAGCTTCCTGGTCTATCGTGTCTGTCTAGATGTTTTCTAAGAATACTTGTACAAATTCTGTACCATACCTCAACTTTTTATGCATCAGGATATCTGAAAGTAGCTGTAAAGATTTCATCATATAACACAGAGCATGCAAACTAGAACTTTCATGGAGTACCATGCTGTCATTTTCAAACAGAAATATTTGAATTTTATAGAAGAAAAATGCATGCTCTTGAGTTCCGAAAATTGATTTGTTAACTTTACACAAGTGGGGTTTTTGGGAAAAAATATTTATTCCAAATAAAGGATGAATAAAATTATATATTTGATCAAATAAAAAAACCTCTGATTTCTGAGGGAGTGGGATAAAGAAAGATACCAATTGATGTCCAGGTGTGTTTGCCCTCTATTGGTTTTATGCATTTAAATATGCTTCCCTAGAATATGCTTGGTGCATTCCCAAGTGTAAGGATGCCATTTTTTCTGCAGCTATTTCTTTCTGATGTTACTTAACACTGACAATCTGGACTATACTGACTCAGGGAAAAAAATATATTCTTGCTGTAAGTACAGATGGACTGTCAGACAGTGAGTGTGAAAGTTTGTTATATAAATGCTTACACTGTGGTAATTTCTGTCAGCTGATTTTTCAATTGCTTTTTGTTGTTTTGATTTTTGGGGTTTTTTGATGTCTAGCTCATTATGGCTCTGTTGGTTTTGTTCATAGTTGCTTTCTTCTCCCTAAATACCAATTTTCCACTTTCCTTCGATTAATATATCACAGTTGTCTCTTTTTTAATGTGTTCTTCTCTCTCAGTTTCAAAGAGGAAAATGATAATCAGCTGAGGGATAATCAACTCTCTCTGCCTTTGCTAGTGGAGAGCATGATGGAGAAGAAATGGGATAAATCTTTTTCTCCTTCAGTGTAAAGCAGAGGTTACCCTAGGGCTGAACAGAAACTATGCAGAAAAATATTGTATTTTTTGTGTTGGGAATTAAAGGGAAATATAAGTTCGTTTTATGCCAGATTCTTCTTCCACAAAATGTTTGGTTTAGGTTTTTTTTTTTTTAATTATTTTGGTTTAAAATGGTAGCAATAATAGAAAATAAAGGTTTACCTGTACGTTTATGCTAAGGCCTTAACTCTTTAATGTTGTGCTTCAAACTATTAATGTTTCTGAGGTTGTAAACAGAAAAAACCTTTTTACTGTTTGCCATTTTGGTGTTGGGGGGAGGGTAAGTTAGCCCTTTCTGACACTTTATTATGAATCTATAATGGATTGATCTCATGATTCCATCCTTGGTAAATAACGAGGCTTATTCCTCCTAAATTAACAGTTTGTATTTCAAACACAATACAATTTGGCTTTTGGGAATATATGTCATTATTTAATGATGTATGAAATGAGTAATAACAACAAAGGTATTATTCAATCTCACACTTTTACTATAAGCATTTTTTTAAGAATAGCATATAAAATGCCAATAGGCAAAAATCCAAAATAGTCTTTTTTGGACAGAAAATAAACCAAATTTCCACTTTACTTTCCAAAAAAATTGTTTTTGAGAGACAGAAAAATTATGAACAATTAGCAGTACAGTGTGTCAATCTCTTCTAGATCCCGCATATGCCCCAAATAGAGAGTTTGGGTGTGTAAATCCTGCTGGAACACCAGAGTAGAGGTATGTATATATATGCTGTAGGAACCAGATCTTAGTGGAATACTGCTGGTGGCTCAGTCTAGCAATAGAACTATTCTCTATACCTTATGTAGGCTTTGTCTTGGAGGGCGTGGGAAGATGACCGAGGGTAAAGAAAGATAATGGTGTGGAAATTATTGGGGAAAATTGATTGCTACTCCCTGGATGGAACACAGTCAACATATGCAGCCTCCCACACATTATACTAAAGGAGACAAGATGGAGAGTGGAGGGGAGTGGAGACACCACAGACAGGTGTGACCGTGTTCACAGGGGTTTTCAGGTGAGGGAAGAGATGAGAATGTTGACTCCATGTTCAGAAGGCTTGATTTATTATTTTATGATATATATTACATTAAGACTATACTAAAAAGAATAGAAGGAAAAGTTTCATCTCAGAAGGCTAGCTAAGCCAAGAATAGAAAGGAATGAATAATAAAGGTTTGCGTCTCGGACAGAGAGTCCAAGCTAACTGGGCTGTGGTTGGCCATTAATTGTAAACATCCAAGATGGGCCAATCACAGATGCACCTGTTGCATTCCACAGCAGCAGATAACCATTGTTTACATTTTGTCACTGAAGCCTCTCAGTTTCTCAGGAAGAAAAATCCTAAGAAAGGATTTTTAATGAAAAGGTGTCTGCGACAGACAGGCTCTGTCAAAACCCTTGCAGAGGAGGGAACTCAGTGGTGCTTCATAGTTGATAAACTTCACAGCAGCTGACAACCAAGGGAGATAAAGGAAAATGCCCTGCTGCTGAATCAGCAGCTGTAGTGAAATCACTCTCCTTGGACTGATGCATGTTCTCATCCTAAGGTTACCTCAGGTATTATCCTGAGATACCCACCCCAAGGTACAATGACCCTGCACTAAGATGTATGACTAAAGTAACTCAAGCTCCTCCTAAACACAAATAAAGAGTATAAAAGTGAATTAGGAATGGGGAAGAGTTGGAGAAGGGTCCATTGTAACCTTTGGGACCAGTCAACAGGCTAAACCTGTCTTTTCCCTGGTTGAGAGCCTATTGGATAAGATCTACACTCTGTAAGACCTGAATTATGACCTCATTCCAGATTTTTGGGGGATTAGAGCTTGTCTGTATAGTGCTCTGAATTAATATATTGCTTTGAACATGTTTTAGAAGTCAGACATGATCATAGCAATCCTTTACCCTTAACTCATCAAAAATTTATTGCGTTTCATTCTGTAAACTGTTAATGTGCATCCTTCAAGAGCACTGACAGTCGCTGGCAGTAGGTAAAGGTGTGGAGACCCAGTAGGGGGTCTCTTCTGGCTGGAGTGTGACCCTGAAAAAGCTGGTCAAGCTACCCTCCAATGCAGTGAACCACTCAGTGAAGGCTCCCCATAACAGGCTGCTGACAGATTGACTGGGCAGAAGGGTCTCAGCCTTCCAGGGGCTCTGACAGACAAATCAAACATGAAGGGTTTGTGTAAATCTCCCCCTTTGATGTAACAGAGGGGCAGGAATTTACTTCACTTGGACAGAAGCAAAGACTGAGCTAACTAATGTGCATTATATTTTATATGGAATTGATATTTAGGAGAGAACAGAAAAAAAGAGGTGCTTTTCTGTGTACATGTAAACAGAATATATCTTTCAGAATCATAAGTAGTTGCTCACTGTTCTTTTAGGCAGTCTTCTTTAAGGGGAAAGAAGACAGAATCTGATTGTTTGAAATCCATGAAGAATTAGTTGAACTAGACGTAATTATTTTCCATATAGATGGAGATTTTGTGCTGTCAAGTGTTCAAGCAGTAGCTGTGACAGATGCTATTACATATAAAAAATACATTTTTGTAGAAGTACACTTAGGACACATCTTGAAGTTGCACTCAAAGATTTTAGCATTGTGAAAAGTCACTAACTTAAACTTATTCCACATACATACAACCTTCGTAATCAGGAAGGTTTCAAAATCTTTTTAGCAAACTTGTCTGAGATTCTTTTTTTTTTCCTTCAGTGATGAATGAGATGCTTAAATATTTTCCTTAGAAAAGTTAAGATCTGTTACTATACTCCTGGTTTTTAACAACATAGCAAGTGTAACATATCTTTGCAAAATGACGTAAAGTAGAAATCCATATAGCCAATATATTTAAGGTGGAATTTACTTTTGTCACATTTAATTATTTAACATATGTGAACTTTCATCTCAGTTACTGACTTAAATGGTCTCCAAAGCACTCTAAGTGTTGTCTTATTTTTTACTTTAAAAGTAATCTTTCTGTCATAAACTGAAGCAGGGAAAAACTTGTACTAAATCCAGAAACTGGCTTTTTTAAAAATAATTTGCTAAAGTTTCAAGGCCTTTCTTTTTTCATTTTCACTTTCTGATTTTCATTTTCTGGTGAGCAAAGCTCTCTTTGTAGCTAAAAACGACTGTCAGAAGTCTTCTGTGTTTCTAGTAAACCTGTGGCTTATTTTTAAATTGAATGACTGACTTGCTTTCCAGATTATTATGGCTCTTTGTTAGTTCTGTGATGTAAATCAACTTAGCAAAAGGGAACTGTCATGATTTGTGAAAGAATATTTCACTTCAAGGGCTTTGCTTCTTATTGATTATTTCACTATTGGGATTTCCAGATTTTTTTTTAATAATGAGTATGTAATATTTAGGTCCAATATGTTATCCTTTTATCTGTTTATCCTCAATATCAACTTCTGCTTTCTGCAGAGCTCTCTTGTATAGTTGCACACATTTTTCCATAAGTGTTGCTCCTTCCCTTGCAGGTCAATTCTCCCTGTGAAGTCCCTGGTCCCAGTGATGTCAGTAGGACTTGAATTAAAAAAAAAAAAAAAAAAAATTAGAAGCAGAAAATTAATTTGCATTAATTTGCGTGCTTGTGATGTTTTCCTGGAACTATCTGTGTAAGAAATATGAAATCAATATTCATTTCACTACCTATACCAGCTGCAGGGACTAAATACAGCCATTGCAAAAATTAGTAACAGACATGTTATTTTGTTTGAACCAGGTTATCTGAAGGTCAGTGTATATAATTACTGTATTTCTTTATAAATTGTTGCTGTGAAGAAACACCATGGTATGGTACAGGAGAAAAGGAAAAACGAGATTTCTAAATTCACTGACTCAGATGAAAAGTTAGTTATAATGGAATTGAATTCCTCTTTCCTAACACAGACATTTCAAGTCATAGATGATAAGTGTTTCCACAGGATATTCTTCTGATTATACGGAATTTTATTTGAAAAGTACAAGGAAGAGAATGTTTTAGTTTAGTCTACTGTTTCCATTTAAATAGCCTAGCAAGTGGTGCAGGACCTTATGAAGGGAGTGTTAATATGTAAGTGTGAATTTTCACCCATGCAGATCAGCCAGCTGACTTTCTCTGATTCCTATCCAGTGCTTCCATTCCAGTGCATGTTTCTACTTTTAAATATGTCCACGGAATGGACACATTCAAAGCCATGTGTTTGTCAGCCATGGTCTGTGGAGTCTGTGCTGGAGCCTGGGAGCTGTGTTTTAGCATGGCCAGTTGGAGCTGAGGTGAGTCTACCTGTACTGGAAATGACTCTTCTTATCTTTAGATCAAGTACTTTTCCCTGCAGCTCATATTCTCCCTTTCACTTAACATTCTGTGAAGACAATTTGCTAACATTATGTTTTTATTGCTGGTAAATGAGGAGCTTCCTAACACATTGATTGCTTTAATTTCAGCCCAGTGATACGTAACAATATATTGTAATGCTTTGTTCCTCTAGATTCTCTTTTACAATTCATTTTCAGTAATTCCGTGTGAATATCAAACTTTCATTACAATACCTAAGCACATCTCAGACCATGGCAGTCAAATCTTGTAAGGACAGCAGTGCACTTGTTCCCTGGATGTCACAAAAACTTTATGGCTTTTTTGTTGTATCTTCTATGTCTGTCTAAGTTTGATATACAATAAGAGCTATTAGGTCCACAGAACAGGAAAATGAAGATAAATGTTCAAATTGTCCCTTCCTTTAGTTTGATAAGTAGCCTACTGTAGGGGCACTGCAGAAAGCTATGGAAAGAGTATGATCAAGACTTTACAGGTCAGGCTTCCTCTCTTACTTGGTGAATGTCCTTACAAACCATTTTGATGGGCAGCATTGTTAACTGAAGGCAGCCCAGCAAGGAATGATGAAGTATTCTAAATTTAGGGATAACTACGTATCTCACTTTTTCATACTGCATAGCATACCAGTACAATTCATCTTGAATTTTATGTTAATTGCTACGTATTGCTTTAGCTCTTTCTATCCATAATTCCAGTCCGGGGTGAGGCACCTGCCTGTGGCTGAGGGGCACAACCATGCCCTGCACTGGGGACACTGGAGCCACTGGGATCAGCTGTGCTTGGGCATCCCACAGAGAGACAGCCCCTGCAGACCTCCCAGTGCTGCTGATGGTGCCTTGTCAGGTAAACCCAGTACAAATTAGTATTTTTATTTAAAAGTCTGAATCCAATTTTATCCTCTGTGAGACAAAGAAAAGGGGAGCAACATCTTTCCCCTGGCACTCTGTTAAAAGCCTCTGTCCATAGAATAAGTGCGTTGCTTCGGTGCGCTCATGGTCCAAAGGAAATTCTCATCAGAAGGAGGGCATTAGGAAGGTGTATCCCTAAATGGTGGGAGAGGGAGGGCAGTACTGACTGAGCTGTGTTGTTTGTGTAATTCTATGTAACCTATCATCAACCAAATGCCTTATCACGCATAGCAGCTATGCTACCTCCAAATGTTCAGTGAGATGGTTCTCTAGGTGTCATTACTGTGAAGTACAAAATCACACAACAGTAGAGCTACAGATCACAGTGAGACATGTACATTTAACTTGGTCTGCTCTTTTTGCATTTGTGGATTTACTAGACAGAAGCCTCAGAAATCTTAGTATTACTAAAATGCTGATTCTCTGTACTAGAAAAATCATTAGGCAATGTTCAAGTATCTCTGATGCTCCTAAATATCAAAATATCTGCTTTGCATTGTTGCATAGATGGGCTTTTTTAGCTTCACTTTTCAGCTGTTGGGTTTAATAAACTCTTCTGTACTCTGCAATCAAACTTCTTTTCCCTTGGAGGCTTTTCCCACTTGTAAAAGAATTATCTTTTTATTCTTTCTGACATATTAAATAGATTGAGCTCCTGAAAGACTATAAAGCATGTTCTTCAGCCCTTTAGTTATTCTTTTCATAATGATTTTGTTCTAGTTTGCCAGCAGACTTTTTGAAAAAAGTATCCTCTGTCATACTCCAAGATTCCTTTGTAATAACTTCTTGTTTGAGTTTGATATGTCCTGATTTCTTACCTAAGGGCAGATAGTTAGACTTGAAATACTTTATAAACAGATTTTTTATAATTATTATTATTTGAAGTCTTACAGAGTTTTTCTTCTCTAATGTAGGATTTTTAGATTTTTTTAATCTGAAGCTGTGAGATGATGCAGTAGGCATAAAAAAACCCAGTACAAACATCTCTCAAAATACCCCCAATAACTGAAAAACCCCTCCCAAAAGCTCTTCACATTGCCAGATTTGCCTGCAGGTATCCTCTATTATAGACCCCAAAAAGCATCCCTTTGTCATATGTGATCTTTCTGCTCCCAAGTGCATCTTGAATTGAGGAACCCAGAACTGAACACAGGATTTGAGTTGTGGCCTCATGAGTGCTGAGTAAAGAGGGAAAATCACAGCCCTGTCCTGCTGGACACACTATTGCTGATACAGGCCAGGATGCTCTTGGCCCTCTTGGCCGCCTGGGCTGGCTGGCTCATGTTCAGCTGGCTGTGACCAGCATTCCCAGGTCCTTTTCCACTGGGTCACTCTCCAGCCACTCTGTCCCCAGTCTGTAGCACTGCATGGGGCTGTTGTTGTCAAAGTACAGGCTACAACTTGCACTTGGCACTTGGCCTTGTTGAACCTCATACCACTGGGCTTGGCCCATCAATCCAGCCTGTCCAGATCTCTGCAGTGGCTTGCCTTCCAAGAACTGGGGAGGTCATAAAGGAAGCATTGCCACAGTGTAACACTGTAACACTGCTAGTCGGAATCCTACCATCATGGTATTATTCTTCAGCTGCAAATTTCTTGTAGACTGGAGAGCAAATAGTTGCATAAAGACTCTTTACAAATTCTAAGCTGATATCTTGAATCTACTTTCAAACTAAATTGGCAAAATTCTGTATGGAAAAGTGTGTTTACTGTTTCATGATAAATATCTTATATTGCCCGTCTGTGCCTTAAGTTGGATCCTTTGATACTTGCTGAATGGAGAGAACATAAAAAGAAAGTAACACTTTTTCAGATAGAGACAAAATCAGTGTAATGACAAAAAATGCTTGCACACACAAAGTTGTGCATTTATGCAAGGATGTCAAATAGTTGTGGGCATAATTACCGCTTTACATTTATGGTTGCCAGGTTTCTGTGGACATTTCTGGATTCTGATGTCCAAAGTGGGAACTCATACAATATCTAGATTTACACTTTGTCTGAAGGAGTCAGAGTGATCTGAAACACGCTGTCATCCTCTACAATGCTCCCCACACTGCTGGAGCTGGTCAAAGCGCATTATACACAATGTACTTCTTGCAAAGCATGATCGCTTTTTAAGAAGAAACGTCCTTTTCAGAAATGTAAAAAAAAACACCAAAGGAAATCCAAGAAAACAAAGAAAACCAAAACCAAAACAAAACAAACAAAACCAAAACCAAACCAAACCACCCAAAACCCCCCAAATCCAGCAGGTGGAGGAAAGGATAGTCTTGTCATAAACTTTTAAACAAATCATGCTGAGCATCATTTAAGTAGCAGAAACCATTAAAAAAATTGTGCTGTATCTTATTCCCCTCCATTCACTGATTTTAGTACAGAAAATAAATTGCAAAAAAAATTCAAACATAGGTAAATTGGATAATACCCTTGAGTTTTAATAGATTATTTTGGTTTGGTTGTTTTTTTGGGTTGGATGTGGAGATTTGTTTTGTTGTTGTTTTTTGCATGGGGTATTGATAGCCTATCATTAGTGCTGAAGACTGAGGTGAAGAAAGCATTAAACTGCTTTGCTTTGTCTGTCACCCTGTTGCTGAGGTGACCATTCTTATTTCTGGTCTCCTTTTTGCTATAACTTAAAATTTCCTTTTTTTCTTGTCCCCAAATATAGCATGCACTGCTATAATGAAAATTCATGACAGCAGTGCATGGTCATGGCTTTTCTTTTGAAAGTTTCAGTAACTTAATGCCAAATAAATCAGATAATTCTCAAATTGGATAAAAGACTGATAAAGTTGCGTTATCCAGACAAACTGCTACTGGCAATTGGGGGTTTTTGCCAGTTACTGATAGCTAGAAGTGGTTTAAAAATGGAGATAGGTAAATTACATGAAATGTGGTAGCAACTCTTACTTCAGGGAATTATGCTCTGAAGTGCTTTGGAGATTTCTCCCCCTGCAAACAATTTGGGAATGTTTGCTTGAGAAACTAAAAAACAGAAAAGTAAATATTTCAAACACTTGACAGAAAAAAAAAGGAATGTTACCATGCCAACAAGATAAGACCCAAAGAGGGTCTTGCAGAGGCAGGATAGCATTTTTCTGGGGTCAGCTTCCTTATCCTGGATAACAACTATCTCCAAACCCAAGTCTGAGACAGCATTACACTTGTATGTCTGACAGAGAGAGTGGGATTGAAAATAAAAGACTCCCCCTGTCCACTTCTGAAAAATTTGAAAATAACAAATTGTGCATATGCAAGGGCTAACCTATAAATAGCACAAGTGAGAGGGGCTGGATGTTCACTCACCATCCAAAGGAAATGAACCAGAGATGTCTCTGGAACCCTGCCTAGTGATCCTGATCTTTTCCTCTATTTTCTTATCTTTCATTCTTCTTCTCTTCCTCTCCTTATAAGTATAAATTGCTTCTGTGGTGGGTTGTTCAGCCTGGCATAAGGTTAAAAGTATAAAACACTGCTACTATGGGCTGATCAGAAATTGTTGTCATGTGCTATCACGAAAAGTTAAAGTCAGAAAAGTTGGAATTGCCCTTCTGCTCAGGAAAGTTTAAATCATTGCCACCACGGGCTATTCAAACTACCTTAATGTTTAAGGTTTAAATAATTTCTGTTGTAAATAAAACTTTCTAATTGATCATTGGACATTGTTTTGCCTTAAATTAGCACAAGAGTTTCCCATGCCTTTGGGACTGAACACATCACTGTATGTCTAATCTGCAATATTTTGAAAATTATTGTTTTAATCTCACAAGTAAGAGTTTGGAGGATGGGACATCAAGTCATGTACAACCCATTCTGTATTTGTAATGATCTATGTTCTGTTTACGGATTCTGCAGGACTATAAGAGGCTTTTTTTCTGCATTCAGTAATAAAGAAACACAAATATATTCCTGACAGAAGAGCACTCATTTCAACAAAGCCATCGCATCCCTCCCCCAGGAAAACCAGGGTAAATCATCCAAATTTCTCATAAAACAAAAAACAATGTCATATTGCGAGACCATTTTATAGTTGTTTATATTGAGGAATACCTTCTCTGATATGTGAAAATGTGTGGGGCACATCTGAGTATTATTTCTTTCTATTTAAGACTGTTAATCAAAGTGTCAAAATAAATCCTCTATTTTTGGAAGCTTTTTTTAAGCTTAATATGTTTAACACAGATTTCTGCATATGCTTAATCATATTCTAAGTATTCAGCAAGGCCATAATTTCAAAGAAGTCCCACTACTATTTGTGGCATATGATCTGTCATGCTCTGACAGTTTTTTATGACAAATACATTGTCCTTTCTCTTGGAAGAATGTTGGGTACCCCGGGGATAGATGTGAATATAGGGATTTGAGGCTTTTAAAATTTAGAAATTAAACAGCATCACTGAATTTAGTGACTTACTGGTGAACATCATGATAAGCATATTTTTGCATGTAAGTTTCTTAAATAATTTTTATAACCAAATTTTACTTTTAAGCTTGACAAGCATCCATGAAAATGCTAATAAAATTTAGGGCTCTTAAATAACACGTCTTCTCTTAGAATGTATATCTTTGGTATGAATCACACAGAACTCTTCTTAGAAGATGCTGGAAATGTGCAGCTGCGTGCATATTCCCAGTCTTCGATAAAGGTTTGAAAGAATTTGAAACTGCAAAAAAATTTTGTGACTCAAAAGTCAGAGTTTGTACATGAAACACAGATATAAGCTGGAAGTCTGCAGATGCATAACCTCTTTTGGAAACATCCAAGTGGTTCTGGAAGCATGTGCATTTTTGTCATTTTGTTCAAATTCGACTTTCTCTGTCATTATAGGAAGCCAATAAATTTAATCTGTATTTAAACAATGAAGATCTGAACATAAATTCTGTATAAAGCTTTTCTGGAAAGACAGAATCTCTTAGTCTTTCCTTCAGAGGATGAAGCTTATTGAGTGAGAATATTTCTTAGAAAACAACAGAAAAACACAATTAGAAAAACCACAAAACACTGGGTCCTTTTTCCAAATTTCTAAAGCATATTTTGAAGGATGGAAAATTCTTAAGGTAATAAGTGCTCAACGTGTTTCTCTAATTCTACAGATGGAAACTGGACAGTTGTTTCAGTGGCCAAAATGAAAAAAAAAAAAAACAAACAACAAAAGAGTGAGTGAAAGGTGAAAGAATATCTTGGGCATTTACAGTAGAATCACTTTGAAATTGGCACATATTTATTTTATTTTATTTTTAACTGAGCTGGGAAATAGCAAAATTAGTGAAACCTCTTTGCTCTGTGGATTGAAAAACATTTGGATTTTCACGGGGAGGACAGACCAGTGTTGTATACATTTGTAATTTCTTTTCATAATTGTTGGAAAAAATGAAATCCTGCTGAGTCACTTCATTAAAATAATAAAAATACACATCTGAATTTCCTCTTTAGCCAAATCAGGATGAATCCTGCTGCCATTATTTTGAAGTAATGCACCTCACCTTGAAAGTGTTCCATGGGAATCAGAGGAAAAAAGTGTAAAGCAACCTTAAAGCAATGTCAAGCAATAATTCAGATGCTAGGAATGAATTTATTTCTTGAACAGTACTGCATTCAGGTTTTAACTTTTTCTAGAATGAGTTTAGCAGAACCTGGTTCTTGGCAGTAAAATTAAATGGGGGCAAAATATCCGAAGCCTGTTTTCTGTAGTATCAGATGCTCTTGGAGTTGGACTCAGTGGTTCTTGTGGATCCCTTCAAATCAGCATATTCTACAGTTCTATGATTCTACAGATTCTACTTAATTATTCCGGCTTTTTTCATGCTGTCATGCATTATTTTTGTACTTTGTATTCAGCCCTTACTGATATTGACAATCTATATTTCATTGCCAAAACCACTTGTTTATTTTTTAATACACCAAAAGATATCTCCTCACACACGTGCATTTTATGTGTTGTGATAATATGGTAAGAAAATAATTAAAAATTGTTACTTACTGGTAGAACGTCCTATTTGAACTTTTGAACTTCTGGAATGGGTGCTGTATACCATGTTGGAATAGAAATATATGATGCTATTTTCTGAGGCTATCCAGTATATGCTTCCCACACATAAACAAACTGAATTGAATTTTAGCAAATTTCCTTCTAAATTGACTTTGTTGAATAGGTACAACTCCAATTATTCTGAATTAGAGTGCATTCATTTAACTTGTTAGAGAATTAAACTAAATCAATATAATTCACTTATACTGATTTAAGAGAGTTAAATTAATGCAATTCCTTGGTGTGTGGCTTTTTTCAAGTATTGAGAAGAAATGTATAGAAGTTCATGTCATTTTTATGTGTTTATGAGCTTATAATTAGTTTTTTCACACCTTTAATTGGAAGAAAACCAGCTAAAATGGGGAACTGTCTTAGAATAAAGTAAGAAAGAGAGAAGAAAAGAAAGCATGTACTATATTCATGTTTAATATGGGAAATTCAAGCCACTTTCTTAGGGCTGGTGTCTAGTCTTAGCCCATGGCAATCATAACTTACTCAGTATTTCTCAGATAAGCTGTTTCACTATCCCAAGGAGCCCCACCACTTGCAGAGTGTTAGTAATCATAATCTATGTTCATCTTAGATAATACAGTTTCAGTTGTCTGTTGATAAATTTCAGTGTGGGTTACAGAAGGCAGAGGAATTTACTGAAATAATCTAGCATTTGGGCATAAGATGAAATAATATGAAGGTATTCCATCCTTCATAATACTCTCATGATTTATATGGTGTGTGAAAATTTAAACCTAGTAAACTTGGATGTTTAGTGAAGCACTACAAGTTATCAGCTTATTTCTTCACTACCTCTCTTGTAGTTCTATTAAGGATTTGGTATGCTTTCTGAATTTAGGCTCTTACTTGTAATTTGCCTTGCAGGATAACAGAATTGTAATCATCAAGACAAATTACCATTACATTCCTTTAAAATAATGATAATTTTCGCCTTTTATTTGATTTCTGATCAAAAGTATACTTGACCAGCAAAACTAAAATATTTAAAGCAACCTTGATGGCATCATTTTTATCTTTGAATTTTGTCAATCACAAGACTTTCTCTAAACAGCTGCAAAGAATATTTGTTCAAAACTTGTATTTCAGATTTAGGACAATTATTTTCATAACAGGGTGGTATAAATAGATGTTTTTCTACTAAATAATTTAAAGAATATTTAAATAAAGCAAATTATATTAATTTCATAGAAAATTTAAGTGAACTCAGGGTTTTTGGCCTCTACTCCATGTTAATTTAAGAAAAGAGGACATTCTTTAATGGATTAGCCACTTAACTGTTTTCAGTTTCTTTATTGTTCTTTTGACGGTTGGCTTTGGACTCTAATTCATGGTTTCCTCCAGCTTCAGCAAATTATTGCAGAACAACACAGGAAAATATGTTAGATATTCATCTATTGTAGCTAGATGTCTGAAAATTATAGTATTTTACAAGATGAAGAGACATTTCATTTTTTGTCCGTACTAATGCCTACTTATAAAGTGGATGAAGTAAATTGAATTTTTAAGCACATTAGTTAGGAGGGACTCATTTGACCCTTCCAGCTCCTGATTTGGCAAAATCTAGACGTCACTTAGGGGACAATGAAGCAATGATCTGGTTGATCTCAACAATATAAAAGAAATGGATCATATTAGTAATATTACCTATCTTTTTTATATTGTGCATACTTCTACTACTTCCAAAATTAATTCACTTGATATCTCCATTCCTATAATTAGGGCCTAAAATAAGGTAAAATCATATTACCTGAACGATGCATTGTTGGTGCACAGTGACATGCCTCACTTACAGTTCCTTGCAAAGATGAAAAACATTCAGCACATTCATTTTTTTGACAGCAACAAGTACATGTTCTTGAAAAAAAAAAAAAAAAGGCAAAAACCCAAAACCCAAATCCCACCTGAAATAGGTAAAAGGATCCTGTTGAGTAAATAATACTTGATATACTTGATTTTGTTACAGAGCATGGCTGCTTTCCCTTTCTTCATATTCTTTTCTAAATATTGCAGGTATAAATGTTGCTGTTCCTGGCATAATAAAAGAACATTCCTGGAGTTTCTTTGCTCTGCAGTGACATTTAGATCATTAAAGCTTCTTTGATGGATGCTTCCTAGTGGGCAAATCTGTTGTACCGAAAACTCTGATCATAGGGTTTCTACAGCATATATTATTATCCTTTATGATGTTTAGAAACTTCACTTAAGCATGCATTTCAACAATAGTTATTTTTGTCTCAAGAGCAAACACATTTACTCTCCATTCAATTTTCAGGCTTCCTTTAAGTAACTTCTCCCCTCCCCACTCTCGACTTCCCTCTCAATCAGGAAAGTACTTCTGCCTTATAAACTGAAAATAATGTTCTTCCTTGCTGACTTCTGGGGAGATGTGCATCCAAACCTAATTTTGTGGCATCAGACAAAATCCATGCTGAAATCAAAGGAGAGGCATAGGACTTATGCTTGAACATTAAGAAAAATACTTTATAAGCTTAAATCCACTTTAGCTGAGATTTAGTTTCTATCTTCTGTGTAAGTGCCATGAATAGTGCAAGCCAGGTGGAATGATTCTCTGGTTAATTAACTGCAGTTTCCAGAAGAACAAGCATTCATTTTATTTCAGCTTCAGCACAGGGTGTTTTGCCAAGACTCATACATTGTAAATACTTGGCTCTTCTGGTAATACAGAATTTCTGATTTGTGTTTGCTGATTGAACAGTGAGCAGACTTGGCTGTGAGCCCTCCATCTTGAAGGGACTGTGAGCTCTTTTCCTATCCTTAAAGGAATACCTAGTGTTATTACAGGTAAGTGAGATGTTTTGTTTGGCCACTGCCTTTACACTCTCAGGACTGTCTGAAGGACCCCTTGGGTTGCAGCGTTTCATTGCTACCTCCCATGTTTATCCTCCTACACATCTGTACACTCCACACCTGGAGTACACTCCATGTTCTCAAGGACTGTTCATCCCCTCCACCTCAAGGATATTTAACATAGCTACTCACTGGCTTTTGCTAACATGATTCATGAGAGATAAAATGAAATTTTCTGTGATTTCTTGATGCAAATAGGAAGCTTAGAACAGTTGATCTCAATGGCAGAGGGAGTGATTTACACCCCCACCCCCAAAGGCTAACAGAGCCATATCACTTGATTTAAAATAAAGATTTAAAAGAAAAGAAAGCAATGCATCCTTCAACCCTCTTGGAGAAAATAATAAAATTATTTCAGTCACACAGTTAAGTAGTATGTTGAAAATCATACTACTTAAACTGAAACAGATTAAACTCATACATTTCTCAGCTGTTATACAGGATAATGTAGCATGAAGAAGGATGATGGTTATGACACAGGTAACCATGATGCTTGTTTTGAGAATCCACTATACTGCATCTCTTTAATTCTATTTGTCAAATTCTAATTACAGAAAAAAGAAATAAAGGAGCCAGAGGAATGGAAGGGTGAGGGAGGATAATCCCCTGTGGTACTGGTATACACAGAGCATAAAGAAAACCTCAGGGCTTTTTCCCTTGTCTACCATCAGACATCTGGAACACGACAAGCATGTGTTCTGACTGTTTGTAGTGAGGGTGGTGGGGCACTGGAACAGGTTGCTTAGGGAACTTGTGGACACATCATCCCTGGAAGAGTTCAAGACTAGGTTGGATGGTACCCTGAGCAATCTGATCTACTGGAAGTAGTCCCTGACTATGGCAGGGACTTGGAACAAGATGGTCCTTAGGGTCACCTCCAGCCCGAATCACTCTATGATTCTAATATGCTGGCCAAAACCATTTCTGTGCCCATGTTCTTAGTTTAGTTGGAGATGTTTCTCTTAAGCTGGTTGTGCTTTGGGAGAGTTAAGTTACTGGATAAATAGAGCTTAGGTAGACTTTCAATGTTTTAATATCTAATTACTAAAGAACCTCAGTAGTCTGATTCACACCTTAGCAAGTCTCTTGCTAAGTGAGTCCCCCTGTTCTTAATGCTGAATTCTCCAGTACTCCCTACAAGGCATCTGTTATATAAAGGCATGATGATTTTATCAGGCTGTGCTGCTTAAGTGATGGAGTGATTGATGTAGTGTGGTGGCCTCAGGCAGGAAAGTCCATTTCTTTTTGTGACATGAGAACTTATGCTGGTCATTATGCAAATAAAAGCATAAAAGCTTAAACTCCCTGCAGCTCTTAATTCACAGAAGTTTATTAGGGCGTTCATCTATCTGGCTTTCTTCATCTTCCACAAGGAACTACCAAGTTGTCTTCTGCTGGGCTTATGTTCTCAGTCTCTGGGAACACAGCTGCCTGCTGGCACTTGCTGTTGCTAGAGCAGCAGGAGTTTGTGAGAAGGAATTCTGACAAGCTTAATTGCTAAAAGTATTGGGACTGCCTGCTGCTGAAGATGGTCACAATATCCCCAGGCTTTTTTCTTTCACTTCTTTTTTCCCTTCCCCTTCAAAGGAAGAGCTTTCCTCTTCTAAAAAAACTGTTGGAACTGTAATTTACAGTTCAGTTGCTCATATATCAGTATTCTCACATAAATTTAAAGTATAATTACCTAAAAGCACTAAAAGAAAATTTTCAATTTGGTTTAAAAACCTGTATGCCAGGTCTCTGACATCCTTGCTTGTAACAACCAAGATTAGTAGAGGGGGAGCTGCTTGTAGGGAAAGGAGAGATACTGACTTTTTTTTAATCTTCCATCACACTATCTGCAGATAGCCGTATGCAAGAAAAATGCCTTTTCAGATAAGCCTAAAACTTATTTAACAGATTAGAATCTTTTCCAAAATAGCATATGTTAAATGCCAAACATGTCTGAATGGTTATGAGCAAAAAGTAATACCAGGCTAATATGATAAGATAAAATAAACAGAACCATTTTTCAAGTTGTGCTCAGAAGTAGTACAGACTAAAACACTGGAAATAGGTAACTTAGGCTATTGCTTTCTGTACAAGGTTTGTAATATCAATGAAAAATTATGTTTCCCTTTTCTTTATGGTATTGTAAGCTAAAACCAATTCTATATTATTAACTGTCTACATGTGATAGGCCAGCTAGAGCAAGATCAGCAGGCTGGAAGGAGAAGGCCCACATGGGTTTTGCATGATGCATTGAAGTATGGTCTTTAATCTGTAAATAATGACAAATGATAAGTCCACATAACTAAAATAGCTACAACAGTACCTTGGCCTTTTCTGGCATTTTCCCTGCCAAGATTTTTACATGGGGAGATGGTGGGTGCTGGTATTTATTAAGCTTGTTTGGTCTCGTTGGAGGTTTCTCTTAAAAAATGAGGGTCTGCTGCTGGAATCCCTATGGTTTCTGGTAGTTTCCTTGGTGATGAAAGTAGCCTGGGGCATCATTCTACACAGTAAATATGGAAGTTTTAATTGAGTGGAATAAGAAGCTGTGCAGTGGCAGGCCAGTAAGAAGTTTTTGTAATATTAAATCTCAAAAATTTTTATCATGATGGTAGTGCACACTAAAGCATTGTTGATTGCTTTGTGGAAGGCATGCTTAGCTGTTTATTTATTGTATTTAATTTTTGGTTTTGTATCCATTCCCTTCCAAGCCAGCCCTATGGTACAGTATTTGGGAATATATAACAAAGGATCAGCCAGTGAGCAGAGGCTCTGAGTTAACTCCTGCAAGCAACTAAGCACCACATAGCCACTTTTCTTTCCCTGACCAGTAGGATGGGGGAAAGAATTGGAGGAGTAAAGTGGGTTGATAAAAATCCTTAAATAGAGGGAAAAAAAGAGATATGTGCTTGCAAGCAGATCAAAAGAAATTGCTGCTTCCTGACATTAGGCAGGTGTTTGGCCACCTCCAGGCAAGCAGTGCTCCACCATGTATGACAGTGACTTGGGAAAATGACTGCCATTACTCCAAACATCTCACCTTTCTTCCTTCCTCCAGCTTTATGTGCTGAGCACGATGCCATACATAGGGAGCCTCCCCTTTGGTCAGTTGGAGTCAGCTGTCCTGGCTGTGCTCTCTCCTGATTTCTTGTCATTCCAGTGTGCTCACTGGCAGAGTATCTGAAGCAGAAAAGACCTTGGCACTGTGTAAATACTGCTCAGCAACGGCTAAAACAGCCCTCAAAGCAAGCCCAAAGAGTAGCACAATAGCAGGTGCTGTAAAGAAAATTACTTCTATCTCAAAAAATCAGTACATCAGACAAGAGAAAACCTGGACGTTCTCAGACAAAGATTTAATCCTACCTGTATGAGCAGGGAGCAAGATGGATGTGTCCTGTGAAGTGCACAGACACATTGCATAGGGTTCATATACTGTAATTCAGTAAATGACCAAGCTTGACAGCACTGGTTGGCTTGTGTTCCACTGTGCCTCTTGAGAAGCTGTTTTAGACCCTCACATCATATATGATTGGGAGCTTTCCTCTAGTCACCAGCTTGATTTATTCAGCTCTTGTTCTTCTGCCAGCCTCCTTGTTTAGCCGAATTATCTCTTTCTCCCCAGTATTTGCATTCTGATTTATTTGCAGGGAATGCTTCCATTCCATCTTAGCCTTTGGTATGGTTAATCAAGCCAAGTTGCCAAGTTTCTTTAATTCATTTATGTCAATATAAATTTGAGAAAGATTAACATGTGTGACAGAATTACACTCAGCATTCTAAACAGGATTTTTCCTACAGCAGTCATATGATCTTGGCAGGTGTAAATCCTCAATAAGAGCTTTTCTAGATAGATACAAATTTTTTTTTTTTTTACATAAATAAATCACAGATTCCAGGACTGAAATAAACAAAACAAGCAATTCCCTTGGGCATTAGAATGTTACAGCAAATAAAGAGGCATGGCTTTCTGTTAATTTTGTACATTTTTTTGTCTAAATTCTGAACAAATCTTGAACTGAATTACTTTGTGGTCAAATAACATACATAGAGTTTTCTATTTTTGAGGAGCTTGGTTAAAAAAAATCCTTCTTACTTCCTAATGATGCTATTTAATTCTGGGTGATGTCTGTTCATCCTGGCCAAAAAGTGGTACTTTGGTCTTCTATATTAAGGTGCCACTCACATTTCGATCAGACTTGAATACTTTTCTGCCTTTTTCGTGTGCCTTTTGGTCATTTCAGATAGCATGACCTACAGTCATCCACATATGTATACACTTTTAATGAGATTCTTGAATGTTCCCATACCAAACCTTCTGAGTCTAGGTGTCTTGCAACAATCCTAGGAGAAAATTTTCTGATGTTTTTTCATAAGGTTTTCCAATTTTTGCTGCTTTATTGGGAGGGGCTTTTTAAGCTAAGAATGGCAGTGATTCTTTTACTGTACTGAGAGACTTCTTAATTTTATCATTGTATAAGAAAATACAGTTTCTTTGGTTTCTTTGTATGGACAAGCCATTGCTGTAAAAAGCACTGCACTTAAACCAGAATGTGAAATGCATTAAGTTGATTAGCTCTTGCAATTTAGCAGATTGACAAGGAAGGGTGAAGATACTAGAACAGTAACTTTTCTATAAAGATCACTTTCATGGTATAACAAAATGGAAGAGGTTGGAGATCAGTCACAAACAGAAAAAAAAAATGTAATTACTATAGCATCTTCTCTTCATCTTTAAAGAGCTACACAGAATTATTTCATTTAGGTATTTGACTCCTGCATATTTTTTTGATACAAAGATTGATATAGGATGCAATTTGCAGTGAAAAACGCTTTATGCAGTGAAGTATATTATGCAGCTATGAAAAGTAAATAAAATTGCTAATAAACACAATTTTATTTAATGGAAATAGAAAAGCTCAGAACAGTAAGCACAGTACTTGATATCAAACTAGACCAATATAATTTTCCTGTGTTTTCTTCAGGGGAAGTAGCTGCTAGGTCAGCTTGTTGTTTTTTTCTCCTGTAATAACTAACACTCACTGTTCAAGGTTTTTGAAGCCTTGATGGGGGGTAAGGCTGCATTTAAGCCGAGTAGGTGCATTGATCTCACCTGGATCGGATTTTGTTGTGTCTCACGCTGTCAACCCCTGTTCTTGCTGTTCTGCGCTACCCATTGCTCTGCTTCTCATCCCATTAGACATGCTTCACACAACCTCTCCCCCGCCCTCCTGCTCTCCCTCCCTCTGCTTTCTATCAGTTCTCTTGCTAGATGTGCTTCAGAGTGCTATTTTCTCTCTTCATTTTATACACTAGCCTATCTAGCCAACTTCAGAGCTTTACTGGTGTGGTGGTTTGACCTCAGGCAGCAACTGAGCACTCAGCAGCCATCCCATCACAATGTAAGGGAGATAATTTGAAGATTATCAATAAAACCTTGTGAGTCACTATAGTTTAATGAGTGAAGGAGGCAGCATGGGTGTGGAGAAAAGAAAAAAAAAGTGGAAGAAAACCCCAAATTAAACTCCAAGTTATGCTAATGTAATCCCTCATCACCAGCAGGAGGATGCCCAGCTATGCTCTGAGCAGTGGCTTCTTTGGAATAACTCCCTCACAGTTATTGTTGAGCATGATACATGGTGTGATGCAGGTCTCTGTGCTCAGTTCAGTCACTTGTCCCAGCAGTATTCCCTCACAGACTCCTGCCCACCCTCAGCCTATTTGTGGCTGTAGGATTAGGGGTGACACAGAATGATGGACAGTAGGTCTGGATGCTGTTTGGTAACACCTAAAATACCATCATCAGCTCCCTCCCAGTCACCACCCTATAGAACAGCACCATATGGCCTAGCACTACAGCCCTTGCTTGACAAGCAATTCTTAAAGTCAGAATTTTTCTTCTTCTAACATCTTGCTTTGTTTTTAGATTTCTGTTGCAACACTGTAAACTATTAACAAGTATTGCTTTTACAATTATTCCAAATATTCCTGTGGCTTAGAACTGTATATTACTGTAAACTCAGAACTTGTGTACCCTCCTTCTAAACAAAATGCCTCTCAAATATTGCATGACATACAAATCAATTATGCTTTAGGCTTGCTCATTGATCCTTCCAGCTTAGCTTTCTTTTCCTTGCCTAATTGTCAAGAATAGGCCTCTTCACTCCTCAGCATACTCTCCTCCAGGCTTCTTGAAGCTGAGGGAAGGAAATTTTCTTCTACTTCAGTCCTCAACACTTTTTCCTAAGGATAGAAAACAGTCTTTGTTTAACTAAGGGATTGACTGAACTCTCCTTGAATAAGCATGAGGCTGAAATAGAATTGCAGATGAAAGATGAAGCCTGCGAGGATGGTCTCAAAATAATCTTGAAGGGAATATTTACCACAGGAGTTAACATTCTTCACCATGAGACAATTGAAGGACACCACTATTACTGGAGGTGTCATCTAAGGGTCGTGCTCCAGGAGATGCTTTTTTTTTTCCCTATGGCTGAGCTTTCTGACAGGCTTTGTGGCAGCTATAGCTGATACAAAGCTTGAAACATTTTACCACATTTTCAGAAGAAAGGAGGAGAAACAGGGAACACAGCAAGGTAGCTGAATGAGGAATAGGAAGGTGGTTTTGAGGTAACTCAGGAGTTAAAATTTTAGGAATAGTTCTGCTTTCATTCCTTCACTTGTATCCTTTATGCACATTTATATATTTTAATTGATGTGGATTTCATAGAAAAATGCTTGTTACATTTCATATTAGTTAATTTTAAGTTGATGATGCTGAATTTCTGTAGATGCTGCTTGAAGGAGCAACCTATGAGCTCCAGGTGCCCACCACAGCTTCTGCCATATGAACCAGATGGATGTCAAGAAAACAGGGGCATCAGGAACGTGGTCCAGCAGCTGCCGATGACAGCTCAGAGCTTTGTGGAGCTGGCAGGGCATGGGGAAATAAGTTAAAATCCTGTGGGTTGTAGAAAGCCTGAAAGAGTCACAGGGTATCGTTGGATGTAAGAAATAGCTTTTTCTCTCTATGCCTAGAGGTTTTAAGATACATCTATCAGGAACAGCAAGGCACACATATTTTATAGCAGGCAGCACAGTTAAGTACTATGGAATATATGTTCGGAGCAAGGATCCACCAGGGATGTATACAGTATGACTTATTTATACTTTATTCATACTTCTAAGTAAATTTACCATAAGAGATTCTTATGCTAATGACTGCTATAGATTATTGACTTGCTGGTACTTGCTTGACATCACTACTTACAATGGAAAAGATTATTTTATTTATTCAGTCCTCAAAATGAAATGTTGTGAAGGTTATATAACGGAAAGGTTAAATTTGGAGCCTTGAATTTACATCACCTGTATGTGTCTTAGGAGCAAATCATATCATCTGAACAAAAAGAAAACATAGAGGCATATTAAAAAATCTTCATATTTTTGAATGGTCTTGGGGAAGTAGCAGATGGATGTTAGACAGTAAATGCAGAAATTTGAGGATTAGATTCTTCTTTGCAGAAGGTCAGTCAGGATAAAACTCAAAGTCCTTGTTGGTGTTAGGAGCTATAATTCCTGTCATTAATAAGGTAGAACTTTGTGTTACGTGCCTAGACTATTCTGGACCGTGAGGGTTGTCCATTTTCTGATAATAAAATTTCTTTCTCTTTTATGCATATCTGCCATTTTTAAATTTTTAAAATTAAAAATAACTTATTAAAAAATTTAAAACCTTCCTTACAAAAATAGTTTTATACATTTTAATGTAATTAAGTGAATTAATGGACTGTCTAAACTGTTTACTGGAGATCCTAAGTAATATTCTACCACAGCCCACTACCCTATTAGTTTTGTATCTTAGCAGCTCAGAGTTCTAGACTACTACAATTTCTTCTGTGAAATTAAGAGTATGTAACATGCTAAAAAAATCCTGGAAGTATATTCACTTTTAAGAAGTTATTGTATCTTCACCTCAACCATAGAATTCTTGGCATAATAGTCCACCTACACATGGCACTAATAAATATATACTCAGGGAGGAACAAATGAACTGTCATTTTTGGGTCCTAGGTAAGAGAAAAATCCAGCTGCTTTTCAGTAATTTTCATCTTGCTTAGCTGGAAATAGATTATTTCTATATTAATTATTTTCACTTTTTAAATAAGAAATAAAAACTTCACACAACAATTTTGCTGCATGTCAAGATGCAATATGCATACCTTAGAAAATATTAGGTAAGCCACTTCCTCAAAAGTAGTGAAGATGATGACTTAGGAATGTTACTCTAATTCTGTAGTATTCTGCAGGGCAATTAGATGCACATGGATTTGTTCCATGACCAGATTAATCAGCCTCTTCATGCTCAGTCTGGTGAAAAGGCAATTATATTTCAGAAGGCCTTGTATGACTGTTTCTCCCTCTAGTGGGGGTGAGGATGAGGCCATAATCAGAGAAATCCATGTAGAAATCACTATTTTCTGGTGTTTGAACATCACATATGGACTCTATGCAAACTCAGTGGCAAGTAGAATGTTTTAAAGGCAAAGGTTTAGAAGTCCAGTTTGGTGCATCATAGTATGTATAAGCTTTTTTAATATAGAACACTGAAGAGGCTACATAAACAAGCTATTTACTTGAGGTCTCAATTTGGGGAATTATGTATTTTGGGAAACCAGGAAAAATCAAGGTCCTTTACTAACAAAAATATTTATTATCTCTGTTAAAAATATAGCCCATCTTTTGAAAGGAGAATCTTTTTCTGATACCTCAAACCAACAGCTATACGTCTTCCTTTCTGACAGAAAAGAAATCAACTTTTCATCAAGTACTTTTGCCATGTACCAGAAAAAAGCACACATGTATTGCTTTTTTACTATCTTGATTAGTGCATTGGATGTGGTACTTGTAGCAGCCTTTCTCTTTTTCCCCTATAACTAGTGTTCAGAGTGGGATTCAGAATGGTGTTTTAGCACATGAGGCCCATAACACTCTGCTCTTTTCCAGTCTTCTGAGCCCTCTGTACCCATGAAAGCACTACTGTGGGAGTGGACTCTCCCTGAGAATATGTAGCAAATGTCAGGTTTAGAAATTGAGGTGTCTGAGACCAGACTGATATACTTGGGGAACTTTCTCTTTATAGAAGTATATGATTCCAGCTGGACACCTCGACTGAACGTGCTGCACAGTGCAGTGGGCTTGTCCTTAGCTGTGCACACTTCAGAAGGACCTATCAATCACAGGGTTAGTCAGCAAGTTCACTGGAATCCTCAAAATCCCCTGAATTTGTATAAATTAAGCTCTTCATTCAGCATCTCCCTCTGATGGCATCTGGAACAGGACATAACATTTAGCCTTCAAATGAAAACACATTGAGGGGTGGGGGCAGGCTGAAACAACAAACACAAGTGAGGGACAGAGAAAAATGGAAGCCAGCACATGCTTCAGTGAGGTTTAAGAAATGTGCTGAGTTCAAGAGGATGTTTGAAATTGTGCTGCACCTTAAGAAAACTTTAGAAAACCTTAAACCACTGTGATATTTCTATTAGTAACAGCTCTGCTAAGCAGTGGAAGTGGCTTTTAAAAACCCACAAAAATGAATTACAGGAAGGCTTTTCAGGTGGTTATTGTAAAGCTGTTTTCTGCATTCTTTTTGGGTGGTAGGTGAAATCTTTATTACATTGAAAAGAATATATTTCAAAGTTTGTCTTTACATTGACTACTACAAAAAAAATACCAGTGCTAACCTGAGAGTCATTCAACTATGTCCCCTCTTTAGTAGAAATGTGATTCATTGCTACAAACCTGAACTTGTGCATATGCGCGTCATCTCTGCTCTTCTAGGACTAATCCAAATTCCTCTCTACTGAGACACATTCTCATTGTGGCCAAATATTGTAGTTGTTTTTAATAATGTACTGTGGTAAACCAGACAGAGCAGCAAAAATTTACATTAGCCAAAGTCAAGGGATTTCTAAGGCCTTTGCTCTCTACAATAAATGGTCACTCAAATCCTGACACCCTTTATCCTTTTGTGATATATGATTTTTGAGTAATTTGCCCCATTGCAGCAGGCTAGAGGAGTAAATCTATTGTCTTCTATATTCTTCTGAAGAATTAAGGTAGCACAACAAACATTCTTGCTCAGAATATCTCCATTTTGTGATTGTACTGGATGTCTTCTCTCATTTTTACTTCCCAGACTTGACACAAGAAATGTTCTGTACAGTCCACATAAAGTTTGTTTGAGTCCTTTTTTTTTCCCAAACATCTAGCTCAAGTCAGATGGCTGGGGGAAACACTGAATGACATTTCCAGTGAAAACTGAGTCAGTTGGTGGTACCAGGACTGTCTGAGAAGGTGTTCTCTCAAAGAAGGAAGTGTTTCTGAAATATCACATTATATATATGGTGCAGTTTAGTTGTTTTGGGAATGGTAAATTTAGGAAAATATCTATGGGGGGAAAGAATCAACCTTCCTACGACTGTAGGTTCTTGAAGCAGTTGAAGAGGCATCGGAAATTCTCAGTACTATAATTGCTTTTAATTTTTAGGATAAACTTTTGAGGTTGTATTGAGTTTTTGGTTTTTCTGGTTGATTTGTGTCTTCAGAGAATATTTTTCAGTATTTTTACTTCTCCCTTCTGAAACACTTCCTAAAAGTCTTTTTTTGATCACCAATCCACTACTTTCTGCTTTCTTACAGTCATGATTTTCTCCTCCTGTGCTATATTTCATGTCTTAATCTAAGTCACTTCGTGCAATGAAATATATTAACAGGTTTTTGTCCCTAAAATATTCACAGTTCATATTAATCTTCTTTTCTAAATCCCTTTATTTTTTTCCTTCTTTTTATTTTTTCCCCTGTTCTATGCATATCCTTACTCATCTTTGCCTTATTTGAATTTTAAAATATTTCAGGAAAGGGCTTTGTCCTTCTGCAATCTCATTCAAAGATCATGCAAAGTTAATAGGCTGTATGAATGTTTCATAATAATAATAATAATAATAATAGTATTCATGGAGAGATGGTTTTTTAAATTAATGAGAATTCTGTAGCTGTGTTAATAGTCTATGATATTGCTGGTTTCAATACTGACATTCAGGATCAAACTTTCTGAAATAATACACTTTTCCCCACTTATCTGTATGACCAATATGTTGTCTAAATATATGCCTGGCACTGACTATACTGTGTAATGTGTGCAGGCAGACTCCTAAATCTGTATGGTAGCTACCTACATAAATCTTGCTGATACTTCTGTCAGCAGAAGGGCTTATATGTGTGTTACAGGAGTCTGCAAATCAGGCACATAAATACTTGTCTACCCAGGAGTCTTCTTGCAAAATTAGAGATACAGAAATGGAAGTTTGGATTAATCTGCCATGTTGCAGTAGAGTTGTAAACAAGGAAGACATACAGCTGCTCTCTGAAGCAGGCAAAATTTTTGTTCCTATCAGACTATGTGTTGTGTACAAGCAATGACAGTCTTGTTGATGACTTTAATCTTAAGCAATTTAACATTTGCTGGCAAGTTTATTGCATTCAACTGACAAAGAAATTTGCAACTAACAATTACCTAATTTGGAAAATTTGAGTAGCAACCCCTGTCCATTCAGCTTCCCTTCAGTTAGGCATCCAAAACACAAGGATTTCTAGCTCCCCAGTTTCCTTTCAGTCCAGGTAATAAGGCTGAGGGCGGCAGACTGTAACTGACTCCTTGCTTTTGAAGATTTGATGTTACTATCTTCTAAATGGCCAGCTGTGTGAAAACCCTGGTTGCAGTATCACTGGCTTCCAACTGGCTCATGGGTAGTTGGATTTGTTGCCATGTGAGCAAGCTGAAAAAATTACTGTTCTGCCTTGATGAGCTGCTAGAAAAAAATCATATAAATTTTTTTACATCTCTTTTCATGAGAAGCAAGGTTGAAGTAGATAGAAACATATATAGGAAGCAGTAACAGAAAGTTAAAATGCAGCAGAGACTGTAAACTGAGGAGAACACACTGTGCAGACTTGTAAAGATTATTTAAGGAAGGCATTTTAGCAGTCTCTCAGAAAGTCATACTCCACACTTGCAGGTGCACTGGCAGTCAGATTTCATGTTTGTCTGCTGTGAAGAACACTGTCATCACCAGTTTCTAGTATGCATCTCATCCTTTTCAGTTTTGTTACTTAGGTACTAAGTATAAAATAATATTTCTGACTTCCTAGCTCTTTCAATAAGCTGTTGGCACTCTCGTTAGTATTTTGGGGTTTTTTGGGGGGTGAATCTTTCCTGTATTATCACTTGAATGTGTTTTTCTTTACACAGATATTACTAATTTTCATTTTGAGGAGATCAGATGACTCATTACCCGACTTTCATTTTTATTGCAAGAACACTTCCTTTTTAAGTAGCATAGTGTCCAACAGTCTTGTGTTTCTTTTGACAGATTTCTAGAAGGTTTTATTTATGTCTACTTTAAATGTATATTTTGTAGGTGTTTAAACAATAAGTTATGTAAATAGCACATGGGTATGTACATGTTTGTTAAACACACACATATATGTTTTTCATGGGCTTACTGTTGTCCAGCTGTAGTTCCCATGGACACTGTTAGAGTCTACTGTTAGTTTGAGACATTTCTTTGAAGAAATCTGGTTTATGAAATTGTCAGTAAGATGAAGATAACATTTTTCTCATTCTCACTTAAATTGTCTAAACTGAACAACAGCATTTACAGAAAAGAAACTGAAGTTGAGTGTTATGCTTCAACACTGGTAATTGATCTTTACCATCACTGGTATTGATCTTTCTCCTGCTCTCTTAACCATTGAAGATAGACCTTTAAATATACATTTAACATCATAAGCATTAGATGCCTTTCTTTTCATATTTGTTCCAGTTAGCCACCATTGCTTGTAATTTAGATTTCTCTGATAATCCTGACTACTCTTTTCATACCTCTTCATTTACCACCCCTCTAGCAGTGTCTGTGTAAATTACCATGCCATTCCATTCTACTGTTCCTTAGCTGAGAATGACATCCTGACCCCCAGAGAAATCAGTGGCAAGTACATCAGCTTTGCTAAGCACACAGGTACATCCTACCAATTCTGTATCCTGCCATCCCTTGATTTGACACACAATGTCCTATGTCAGGACTTTAGACCAGAACATTTATTATTAAAAGCAAGAAATCTGCCATTTGCTCTCTGATTCTATAAAAACTTTCATAGAATTTGAATCAAATTTTATTGTACAACTGAAGAAAAGTCAAATTACTGTATTTTCCAGAAAGGGAAGCCAGCAAAGATGACTCTTTTTTGTGTTAATCAGAACTTGAATGGCACTAGGCAACATGCACACAAACCCTGCAGACCTCAGCTACCAGAATTCACTTGTTAATTGTTTTTGTCCTGCTATGATGTCAGACTGAATTGTAAGTATACATCTTTTCCATTCTTGTTCTTGGTTTTTCAGACAACTCCTGAGAAAGATAAAACTCGTATATGAACAGAGCTTGAAAGTATAACATTTTACCAATAAAAAGTACTGCAGCACGTTTTATGTGTCGTGCAAGCTCCAGAGACGTGTGCCACATTGTTAAGGGGTCATAGGTTTTTGAGTGGATACTTTCATAGTAAGATAAAAATAGGACATTGAGTATATTTAGAAAAGGATCGAATATTCTTGACTACTAATTAACATTCTCAGTTTGGTAACACCTTTTTAATATAATGAAGCTTCTTATGTCAATGAGACAGCTTTTAAAATAAACGGTTACTCAGCATAATCAGTAATAGAGAGAACACTGTCAGAGTCTGGCCCATAATTACTGTTTACAATGAAGAAAAGCAAGTCTTTCATTTGCAGTTTTGAAAAAAGTACAAATTTTCAATATTCTGTAGTATTTTGTTGCTTTATTTTCTGAAATGTGTCATAATGTATCACTGTATAGTTTCTTCCCTATGTTTCTTACATGATTCTGGCCTTACAAGAATCATGTAAGAAATCATGATTCTTACATGATTTCTTACATGAAGAAAAAGGTAGTTTTCTTCTAACTTCGTCATTTATTATTCCAATTTAAAAAAAACCCTCTAAACAACTATCAGACCTTCTATGCATAATAATGATATCAGAACTTTATTTTTTCTTTAATAGTGCAGTCACTTACTAGTCCTTCTTTTTAGCATTGAAACAAGTAAGTTATAGGAGTAGATTCAATTAGATGCTCTTTGCTGTTAAAAGAATGATTAAATACCTTCTTATACCTTTAATAGAATGATTAAAGGTGTAAGTACAAAAAGGAAGTAAAAGGCAGCTGACTTTCATGAATTCCAGCTAGCAGTTCTGAGAGTTATGTTGTATGTGGATGGATTCTCATTCCTCGTGTTTCAGTCTGAAGAGATAGACAATATATGTATTTATTGTATACATTAGTACATAAGTGTGTTTTATGTCTGCATCTGCCTATCTGTTGATCTGACTCTTTTCTTTCTACTTTCTGCAGCCCTGCACTAACCACCTACAGTTTTAATGGTACTCTGTTGAAGATTTAATTACCTGTATGTAGTTGCTGTTTCTCAGACTGTTTCAGGCTATAATTACCTGAAACTTAAATAACATTGCTCTGTGTGTGTGCCTGTGGTGTGTGTGCACATATTTAATGGAGGATCTCAACCAAGAGCAATATAATGATTATCAGCTAGGTCTGATCTTTACCTACCTCTGTAGCTATTCAAAAAAAAATATGGCAGAAATGTAAGATTAATTACTATTTACTTTGCTAATGTCTGCTTTATATACTTTATATCTGTCATCTGCAACCATGAAAAATGTTGGACTTTGTCAAGTCTAATTGAATTATTGTCTAGAAGTTTTCTGAAGAAGAGGATAATGATAGAATTGCTTTAAAATAGATAATCAAATTATGTAGTCATTGTAATACCCTACTTATTTAATAATACAAATATTGTGTCAGAATCATGCAAGTTTTTTTTTTTTTTTTTTTTTACAAGGGTGGGGGAATAATTAATCATCTGACAGTTTTGTAGTGAGAAAGTCTCTGTGTTTATGAAGTGATTAGATGACTTCCATCAAGCAGTCATTAAAATTTGAAGGAACATCTAGAGATCACCTAGTTGCTGCAGTTACTTGAGAATTTTTCTTGTTAGGTTTTGCCCAACTTCAGAGAAAAAAACGTCTGCATAGCATCCTTCTTGTGTTTGACCACTTCAGGGTTAAAAAAAAAAAAATAGCTGATTTTTTTTGCAAGAGTTGAGTGGAATTTTGTGTATTTCATTTTGCACCTATTGCTGCTTGTATAGTGTGCTGTTTTCAGCTGGGACAGAGCTTTTCTCAGAGTAGCTGGTAGAGTCCTGTGGCTTAAGAGTTTAGAATTTGAATGTTGATTACACACTGGTGTTCTCCTAGGCATCACTGAGAAGAGTCTGACTCTACCATCTTTACTCCTTTCATCAGGTACTTATACACATTGATCATATTCCCTTGATACTTTGATCCTTCAGGCTGAAGAGTCCCAGTTCTCTCAGTCTTCCCTCACATGAAAAAAATGAGAGTTTCCTAATCATTGGGGTTGGTCATTTGCTGCGCTTACACCAGTAACTGTGCTATGACCCTTTTGTTCAGAGCTACCCATCATGCCTTAAGCTTTAGCTTTCATATTGTCCAAATTCTGTACTGCATTAGTATATAACTCTGAACTTCATATAAAGTTCTAGCAAGTCCTCTTCACAGTTTAGTTAAAGCAAACAATCCTTTTCCAGCCCGGGAACCAAAGACGCTGTTGCAGCCTCAGGCCCAAAAAGTACAAACAACAATGAATTGAGGAGACCAATCTGGGAGGATGGCACTTCATAACCTGAAGCTGTAATTGGACAATTAACCCCAATATGTAAATGGACCAAAACATATAAAAGTGTGAAAACTTGTGAGCCAGCATCCATCTTTGGTGTGGCCTTGGCCAGGCTCTTGTACTGCCCAAGGTGTATCCTTTGAAGGCCTTTTCAATAAATACCTACTTTATTCCTTTAACACTGTCTAGCCTCTGCTCTAGATAGCCCCTCAAGGCTATCCAGACCATAACACAATAACACAGGTTTTAAGATGTGTCTCCCAAGAGCTGAGCAGAGAGAAGGGTTCACCTCCCTCAGCCTGCTGATGATACTCCCATTGATGGAGCGAAGGATGGATGCTATTGATGGTCTTTGTTGCAAAGGGATATCACCAGGTCATGTTCTGCTTGGTGTCCGCCAGGATATCCAGAACTATTTCTACTAGCTTGGTTTCCAACCAGTCAGCCCCAGCCTGTAGTGTTTTGTGGAGTTATTTGTCCCCAGGTGCTGGCTATTCTGTCACCAGGTCATTGCACATCTCTTTGTTAACTGTGTGAGGTTCCAGTTAGCCCATTTCTCCAGCCTGTTGAGGTTCCAAATGGCAGCACACCCACCTGATGCTATTCTTCCCAGTTATTTTTATCATCATCAAAATTGCTGAGAGTGCCTTCTGACCAATCATTTGGGTCATTATGAAGAGGTTAGACAGTAGTAGATGCCATATCAATGCCCAGTGACACCACTAGTGACTGGCTTCCAGATGAATCATACGCCATTTGACAAAATCCTTTGAGCCCAGAAGTTTAGAGAGCAGTCAGCCCTCCCTCCTTGCTGTCCATTTATCTGGTATGAACTTAATCAGCTTGTCTGTGAGGATGTTATGGGAGATTTTACTGAAAGTTTTGCTAAAATCAGGATAAATTATATCCACTGCTCTTCTTTATTCCACTGATCCAGTTCTGTCGTCAAAGAAGGTTATCAGATGGTTAAGCATGATTTTCCCTTTGTAAATCCATTCTCCTGTATGCTATTCCATTTCCAGACATGGTGCTTACTCCACCACATATATACAAGGATGGAGGAGAGGACCACTGGCCAGTGATTCCCTGGATTTTTATTTTTTTTTCTTTACCTTCCTGCTGATACCTGTGACATTTGCTTTCTCCCTGTCTCTGGCTATGTCCCCCAGTTGTCATGACATTTTCAACACATCTGAGAGTGGCCCCACAGTAACATCAGCCAACTCTCAGCATTAGGGGGTGCATTCTATTGGGTCCCACAGCCCTGCCTACCTCCAATTTGTTTAAACATACCTTAATCGGATACTGGATCCCTGGGGGTAAACCTTCCTTGCTCTAGACTTTCCCAAGGGTCACCACCTAATGTAACTTGTTGCAAGTGTTGCTGTGGTCGAATTTTCATGATGGTGAGATGGTTTCAGACCATTCCTGGGTGGAAGGTTTCCCTACACACTGGGTCATAATATTATTGCCCCATTTCCTGATGGTGTTAATTGAATTTAACTATGCAAATATGTCCTTTAAAACCTCATACAGATTGATAATAATGATTGCAACATTTCTTTCTAATTGGAACTATGGCTAACCCCTGGAAGGAGCATTTGGAAATACTAAAGAAGTGGTAAAATGTCACATATCACACTTCCTGGACAGATTTGTCTGATTCCTGCTCACATTTAAGATGAAATAAAAAAAAAAATTGCAGATGCTTTCATGTATCCATTTATTACAAGTTGGTAAAACAAATTTATTGTGGAAACAGGATTCATTTTTTAATAAGTTTCAGCAAAGGGCTGATTTACAGT
Source organism: Agelaius tricolor (assembly GCF_023055355.1). NCBI lineage: Eukaryota > Metazoa > Chordata > Aves > Passeriformes > Icteridae > Agelaius > Agelaius tricolor. Next base: position 18,997,188 of record NW_027269262.1, on the reverse strand, counting down.
AATCTGATAAAAATAATTATGGAAGAGGAGACTTTAGGTAAAACACTCAGCAGGAATACTTGTCTCCTTCTTAGTAGTTTGCAGACCCTTCAGTGTGAGGTGGCTAACTTGATACTCCAGGTGTTGTGATTTATGTTAATCATGCTGTGCATCTTTGGGAATTGAAATATTCATCCATGTCACTGAACCAACAGAGATGGATTTTTCTCATTAACTGAATCCCAACAAGATAATCATTGTAGACTTGAAATGGATCTGTATATTTGAAGTCTATTATTCATTGCACCTAGGAAAAGCCTTTAGCTAATCATATTTTAATGACCTAAGAGACTTCAAGGGAATTATAATTAATATTCAGAAAGTAGCTGCATTTTTTTCTGGAATGTGCAGTTTAATTAAAGGGAGCAAGCTGAAAAACAAAACAGTTTTAACAAGGTTATTTTCTATTGAAATAGAAAATAACTCTCTTCACTCTCTAGTGAAGTTATTTCCATTAAAAAAAACTTCTAAAAGTTGAATAAAGACCAATCAGTAAAAATCAGTAAAACCTGGAAATAATTTTTTATATGTTTTTTCCATAGTCCGAATGTTTTTAAGTTAAAGGATTAGAAAATGTCGTACTGCTTTTCATTTGGTTTGTAAGGAAATAATTTACAATTATAAAGATTTTAATAAAGAACACTTTTCTTTTACATGAGTCTTTAATGGGGTTGTGAAAGGTATTCTTCCTATATAGTTTATAGCCTAAACATACCTTTTTTTGGAGCAGATGTTTCCTGAATCTTGTCTCCCTGTAGGTTTGTATTCCTACAGTGGAGCATATCTTCACTTTATCATATCATGAAATGGACCCAACCTCTGAACTCTTGGCATGAACTGCATTTGTAATTTGAAGTTCCAATCTCCATTATGCTGGGCCTTATTTGATTAACTGGGAGTGGAAGGTACAGCTAGTCCAGGACTGATGCCATGCCAATAGAGCTGCAATTCTATAGGAATAGGAGGTTTTATTTATTTTCCCAGTTCACTGGACTATGTAGACTCCACCAGCTTGAATTTATGTTACATTGGATTTAATTTGTGTTCTGCAGTTCAATACAAAAATGAGTAAGAGGGTAAATTGTTGACTACAGTGGATACTCAGCTCAGTGAAATTAGAATGATGATCTGACTTTAGCTGATGTACATATAAAATATGACAACTTTTAGCTACCTGATATATATTTATTATATATATTCATTATTTATTTTGGTATTATATATTCATGATGGTATAGAAGGATTCTGAGAAATTTCACCAAATATCTGGTCTCCTTTCTGGCTATGAAATAATTTTCATCTAATGTTGAAATGGCTGGAGGGAGGAAATATTAGCTAATCCTAGGCTACTGAGGGCTTTTATCCTAAATTTTAGGGGGATAAAAAAGAAGAAAAATATACAGTTGGTAGAAATTAGATTTACCCAAAAAAAGCTCCCTATAGTTTTCACAATATAATTTGCATTCTGGGAAAGATGATTGCAAATGTACCAGTCGTTGAAGTTCCTGATAATTCACTATAATAAAAAAACAATTGAATATTTCAAGTAACATATAATTTTAGAAGATTCAATGTAGTTTTCTCTTGAGATTTTCACTTTAATACCCACTTTTTCCTTACATCACCTTCAGGAGTGTCTCATGGAGTGATTTTCTGAGTGATGTATGAAGTTAAAAAACCTGATTAGACAAACATATTTAAAATAGAATAAAAAATGTTTCTGAGGTGTAAGTTGAGATACCAGAACCACTTTGATACATATATAGCTGGAGATGCTCAAGACAACACTTAAATCTTGCAGATAGCTCTGCCAACTCTTCCTGACTTTTAAATATGTGTATATTCAAATGAATTTAATACCTGTTGTAACTTTCTTTACATTCTTTCCACTAATTTTTCAGGGTGTATAGATAACTTTGCAGCAATTGTAAAGTAGATGGGTTTTTTGTTTTGAGATGAGTTTTGTACTCTATCCCATACCCATTATAACTTTCCCTGCAAATGAAAAAGGCGGGAAAGAAAAGGTGGAACAAAATATTGGAAGGAAGATTAGAGCTCAGACCCCTGAGGCGATTGCTTAGTTTCTGCGCGTGTAATTCTTGATGCATTATTTCAGAGCGAAGGTGAAACCTAAAAGCCTAAAATCTTCTCTGAGCAAATAGCTTTCACTTCATACATTTTTAGATGGTAACTTGGGGATATTTTGAAATAATAAGAAATTGACCAATCCTGGAACACAACTCCAGTGGTTGTCTCTCTTTCAGATTTGCAAAGACACTATACCACTGCTAAAACCATCTCCTGTGGCTTTGTTGACATCATTCAAAACCTGGGAGTTCTTCTGGCTATCCCAGAAGGTAATTCAATTGGTATTAGATAAATTTAGTGATGTCTAGTTGACAATATAGTTGAAGTATTTTACTAAATTAGTTATCTAGCTGTTTTATAGACACTATCAATTGTTCCCACAGATTATCTGCTTGAGCTTGCAGTTGATCATTCAGATCAGGGAGATACAGAATACAGAATTCTCCACTTCTTTATCTTTCAGTTTGTTTTGTGCTTACTAAAACATTATGCATGGCATGAGTGTTCTTACAGCTACACCTTCAGAGTATTTCATTTCCTACCAATATATTGCAGAGTCTCAACTTCTCGTGCTTTTCAAATGAATGATACTAACTTCAGCTAGTTTTCACTGTAGCATACTCTGGCTCAAGTGAATATTGCAAGTAATTCCAAAGAGGTTTAGAGTATAGTTAAGTTTACAGAGAGTTGTGGTAGGCCCAGTAGTCCTTCACAGAATTTAAAAGAACTCAAAGAGTTGTGTTACTGCATACTGTGGAAATCACATCTAGGAAAGTGCACACATAACTAAGTTACATGTCTTGAATTACCTTTTTTTTTCTCAGTCTGTGAGAGTTTTCTCACAACTTCCCTAGTGTGAAACCACTCTTTCTTGCCAAAACCAATTTTTCTTGCTGTACAGGATTTTCTTATTTAAAAAAAATAATTAGTACAATTTTTTTCTCCCTGTGATTTTTTTTAAAAGTATATGCATTATTTAAATTACTATAAGTCATATTCATATACAGCATAGAACACTCAGGACTTTGAATGATGAAGTGAACAATTTTAGAATTAATTTCTGTGGTATCTATTCTATCCTTTCCTACCTTTTAGCTTTTTTCTTTCCACAACTTTTTCAAGTTTAGCAAGAATAAGATTGTGTCACCTGAATGCCTCAGGATATGTCACAGTTAGAGGGGACTAGATGATCTTTAAGATCAACTTCTTAAAGATGAACTTTAAGAATTGAATTTGACCTTTCAATCCTTAATTCTATTTTTCTATAATTTTTTCAGGTTTTCCTGTTTACTACCAAAAGCCCAGAAATATTTCAAATGAATATTTTAATTTCATAAACTATTTCATTTGTTTATTACTTTACAGTATTAAAAGATACATAATGTCAATATAATGGTATGCTGACATATTATTCTTTTAAAAATTTTCAAAGTATATCCATCAGCATGAGAATTCTAATTTCCTACCAGCTTAAAAGAGCTGGTAGAAAATAACTTTATTTCACATAGAATGGGTAAAGTTGTAAGGGACCACAGTGGGTCCTCTGGTGCAGCCTCCCTGGCCAGGTGGGACCACCCTAGAGCACAATGAACAGAATTATGTCTTGGTGGTTCTTGAATACCTCTGGTGAGGGAGACTCCACAACCTCTCTGGGTACAGAGAGCTGCACAGTAGAGTTCTTCCTCACATGTGGAAGATTCTGTGCCTGTTTCTGCCTGTGTCCTTCCCATTGCTCAGCATCACTGAGAAGAATCTGGCTTCACCTTCTAGGCAGCCTCCCTTCAGACACTAATTTACACTGATAAGACCTCCTCTCAGTCATCACTTCTCAAGACTGAAAAGGCTCATTTTTGTTATCCTCTGCTGGGCTTACTCCACAGCTCCATGTCCTTCTTGTACTGAGGAGCCCAGAACTGGACACAGCACTCTGGATGTTGGCTCATCAGGGCTGAGCTGAGGGTCAGGATCACCTCCCTCGGCCTGTTTGCAATATTATTCCTGATGCATCCCAGGACACCATTGGTCTTTCTAACAAGAAGAACACACTTCTGGCTCATGGACAGCTTGTTGTCCACAAGGACCCCCAGGGCCCTCCTTGCAGAGCTGCTTTCCAGCCCTCAGCCTGTCCTGGTTCATGGGGTTCTTATTCCTCAGGGGCAGAATCCTGCACTTTCTTTTGTTAAATTTCAAAAAGTTATTCTCTGCTCATCTCTCCAACCTCTTGAGGTCCTTCTGAAAGGCTGCATAGCCCTCTGGGGTATTGGCCATTCCTCCCACCTTTCTTTACCTTTTGTTTTGTATTGTATTTAGACTATGAATTATTCATATATTGTTTTGTTCCTCATTATGATTTTCATTTATACATTTGATCTTATTTTCCATCACTGTGATTTGTGAATTGAGAAAAAAGCGTGACTAGATTTGATTATTAACATTATGCAAGTCCACTGTCCTCATAAAAAAATCTTTATCTTGCAGATATCTTTGTGCATAAGCCTCCTGATTAAAAAAAAGCACTATCTCACCAAAGTTATTTAAAATCAACTTCCTGATAATCATGTATACTCCCATTTGATGAGGTAAAGGAAACCTGGAGATGCACAAATCTTTCTAAACAGCATAGATGCATGCACTTTAATTTAAACCAAACCAATGAACAAACAAATAAACAAAAATTCAACACCTCAAAGTCCTCTCCTGCTGTCATATCTGACAGAGTAAAAATGAATATTGGAAAAATGTTTATTCATTTGCTTTTTCCAGATGACAATTCTTTTCTGAAACGAAAGAATTGAGAAACTGTATGTTGAAGGCTTACTAATATTTTTGTAGCTGCCGAAAGACAAGCAGGTTGCAGCTATTTGAACAGCCCCTCTTTCTATTTAAGGTCTTAGCTGATCACTGATCTGGAGATATGGCTGAATGCAGTAATGGTCTATTACACTTTTACATGCTTCATTAAGGTGTGTGTTATGAAAGTGCTGCACTGAACCATCAAATGATAATATTTGAGAAAGCACCTCCCTATTATATAATGCTATGAAAGGCTGGCCTCTGCAATTATATAGAGAATATGACCTTGAGGGGGAGAGCATTTTTATTTGCATGTGTACAGAAACCCAGTGTAAGGGAATAGATTTCAGCATCCAGTGCTATTGTCTAATGAAAGATGGCTCTAACAGCTGCTGTATGTAAGGAAGCACAAAGTTAATTTTTTATCCACTTCCACAAAGATGAACAGCAAGCTGTAGCAAGACATTAATTGTTTTTTTACTACTTCAACACCGGCTTAATTTCAGAACATTTTTTCTATTACTTGGGAAGAAAAAAAAAAGGAAACACCAAATCCTGAAAGACATGAAACACATAATTAGGGTGTAGACTTCATGGGTTCTCAGGAACTAATACCTAACTGTAACCTTGTTATTCAAAATAAACAAAAACTATACAGTTGTAAAAGTCATTAGGTTACATTGGTTAGTAATTAAATCACAGATTTGGATTTTTTTTTTTTATTTTGAGCGATTGTCACAAAAGGTGTGAAAAATGATGCTCAGTGCTTGAAAGAATAATAATGGATGCATGAATCCTCATATGCTCAGAAGTATCTAATAAATCAACAAGCACCAAAGCAAGTAGCCAGAATTCTATAGAAGGTGGGGAGTAAAAAACTAATATTAACTTTTGGTTTATTTTTTTTTTATTTTTTCAAAAATATCATGTATAAATGGGAGATTTGCTTAAAACCTTTGTGTTTGATTAGTCTGTCAGAGCCCCAGGAAATCTGAGACCCTTCTGCCCTACCAGTCTGTCAATGCCTTGTTATGGGGAGCCTTCACTGAGCAGTTCACTAGATTGGAGGGCAGTTCGAGTGACTTGTTCAGGGTCACACTCCAAACAGAGAGACTCCCTATAGGGGTTTCCTCCTGGGTCTCCACACCTTTACCCAATGCCAGAGACAGACAGCATTCTTGAAGGACTCACATTAACAGTTTACAGAACAACACAATTAATAAAATTGTGACAGGTTAAGGCTCAAAGACTGCTGATGATAGTACCTGACCTCAAAAATGTATTCAAAGTGTAATAGTAACAGGATCTAATCCCTAAGAAAAGCTAGCACAAGATAATTCAGCACACAAATAGTACTACTCTTGTTCTCATGGGGGAAAAAAACAGGTTCAGCCCATTCTTAATTTACTTTTTTACTCTTTATTTGTGTTTAAGGGGAGCTTGAGTTACTTTAGTCATACATTTTACTCAGTGAGGGATGGCTGTACCTTGGGGGTGGGTATCTCAGAATGGTATCTGAGATAACACTGGGGTGGGGACATGCGTCACTCCAAGGAGAGTGATTTCACCACAGTTGCTGATTCAGCAGCAGGACATTTCCTTTTATCTCCCTTGGTTTTTAGCTGCTGTGCAGCTTATCAGCTGAAAGGTACCATTGTATTCCCTCCTCTGCAAGGGTTTCAACAGAGTCTGGACATGGTGTTTCCATGCCATTCTACCCTCTGTTTAATTGTCCTTAGATTGTATTGTGTGGGGGAGGTCAGATATGTTGACCATGTCCCATCTAGGGAGTAGCAACTATAATTGTTGTACAGGTCTCTTTTACCCCCAGTTATTTTTCCACAAAAGACCTCTCAAAAGACTTCTCCAAAATGCTAGTGCTTGTATATTCAATATCATAATCAGGTAAGGGAAAAAAAACCCAAAACAAACAGATAGGCTAGCAATCTGACTCCAGTCACAATGACCTTTAAATTACTTGGGATAGATAAGCTAGAACACAGACATTACTGGTTTCAAACAACCAGTAATGAAGCCTTATGAAACTTCATTTTGGTTATTTTTAATGGCAATTAAGAAAGTAAATCTTACACCATCGGTTTACATCAGGAAGTTTGCTTAATATTTATTGACATCACCTTCTCTCATATAGAATGATGTAATACACCAGTGATTTACACAAAATTCAGTAATTTTGTTGACAAGCATTAACTATGATATTTTCTCTTTTTTCATAGTCTGAATTAAGTTGTTAATCAAAAAAATTGCAAGGAAGGGAAGGGAAAGGGAAAATAAGAGGCTACAGGCTCCTTCTGAGCTTTCTTTTATTTCATAGTACTTGACAAATGGGAATTAGAGATTTAATATTCTATAAAGTTCCCAAAGGATAAAAATGAAACTCAGATTTTGACCCAGCTCTGATTTCTAAGTGCTTGCAAAAGGAAGAGAGATGTTATAAAAATCTGTTCAAAAAGAAGCATTTCTAGACAGAGAAGCATCTGCAAGTGTTCATTATAATCATTTTATCATCTTTCATTATGGTGTAAAGGGGTAGACCAAAAAGCATAAATCATAAACTATTAGTAGGTGTAAGAGGCTGAACTGAGCTCTGAGTTACTGTATAGTGAAATTATGGGTTTGTGACACATATACGGATTCAGAGCTTAATGTCAAAATGAAGATGATGATTTTGAAGTTTCATGATAGCCATTTGCTAAACGTTGGCTGTTTATGGACAGTGATTTTGTACAAAGCCTCTGCTTTGAGGAGGAAAAATTTGTGTACTCAGATTTTCTTCATTCAGGTGCAAGTTTTCCTGCTTTGGGATGCTACTTGTAGCTATCTGTTGCAGATATCTTTTCACTAAAAATCCTTTCTTTAGGATTTTTCCTTCTGAGAAGCTAAGAGGCCTCAGAGGCAGAATGTAAACAATGGTTATCTGCTGCTGTGGAATGCAACAGGTGCACCTGTGATTGGCCCATCTTGGATGTTTATAATTAATGGACAATCAAGGACCGAGCTATCTCGGACAGAGTCCAAGAGGCCTGCCTTTGTTATCATTCTTTTTTTCTATTCTTAGCTTAGTTAGCATCTGGGAAAACGTGTCCTTCTTTTTATTTTTAGTATAGTCATAATGTAATATATATATATATATATCATAAAATAATAAATCAAGCCTTCTGAACATGGAGTCAACATTCTCGTCTCTTCCCTCATCCAAAAACCCCTGTGAACACGGTCACAGCTATCCTCTCTGAAAGAAACAGTCATGAGATACAGTAATGGTTTTTGCTGGTTTTGTTGTTTTTGTTTTTGGTTTTTTTTTTAATTTATCCTGGCTTTTATTTTTCATTCAAGTGAACACCTTATCCAGTAGATTGTGTTCAATACCTGACAGTAACAAACGTGATCCACACTCAAGGAATCCTGGTAACACCAGCAGCAAGGCAACAGTCTTGATGGGATCATGGTGGTGTGGTGGGATGACTCCCACAATTAGAGTGTTGAATGGAGTGATACAAGAGCTTTAGGAAGGACAGGCCAGAAGGGGCCTAGAAGTCAAGGCTGTGTCCAGTCCTGCTTAATGTCGTTGTTACTGATCTGGATGCTGGTGCAGAGTGTATTCTCAGCCAGTTGTTGATGACACAAAACTGGGAGGAGTGGCTAACAGGCTGCAGGTTGTGATCACATCCAGGCAGACCTAGACAAACTGGAGAAATTGGGTGGAAGGAACCACATGAAGTTCAGCTTGGGGGAAGAACAACCCTGCACATCAGTAGATACTGGAGACAGCCCATCTGTAAAGCATCTTGTCAGAGAGAAGGACCTGGGGGTCCTGGTAATCACCCAAGATGAACAGGAGCTGGTAATATGCCCTTGCCACAATGGTACCCTGCACTGCATTAGACAAAGTATTGCCAGCAGGCTGAGGGAGGAGATCCTTCCCTTCTACTCAGCACTGGAAAGACCACATCTGGAAAGCTGTGTCCAGTTCTGGGCTCTTCAGAACAGGAAGAGCATGGACATACTGGAGAAAGTCCAGCAAAAGGCTGCAAAATTATTAAAGGATCTCTCCCATCAGTAAAGATCATCTCTCCCATGAGTAAAGACTCAGAGCTGAGACTGTACAGCTGGAGAAGAGAAGGCTCAGGGGATCTTATTAATGTATACAAATATCTGAAGGGAGGGCACAAAGAAGAGTGAGCAGGGCTCTTTCCTGAGGTTCCCAGTGGCAGGACCAGAGGAAGTGGGCACAAACTGAAACACTGGAGTTTTCCTCTGAGCATCAGGACACACTTTCATACTGGTGGTCAGTGAGCACTGCACAGGTTACCCAGAGAGGCAGTGGAGACTCTCTCCCTAGAGGCATTGAAAATCCACTTGGATGTGATCCTGGTCAGCCAGGTCTAGGTGTCCCTTCTTGAACACAAGGGGTTGCACTGAGTCACCTCAAGGGCTCCCTTCCACCCTCACAAATTTTGTGATTCTGTGATACCAATAGGCATTAACCTTTTTCCTAAAAACATACCTCAGAGCTTATCCTAAGCTTACTTTTTTATTCTGCTGTTATGTTAGCAGTATCAATATCTTAGTTTGGGAGATATTCAATGTTCAGGGGTTTTTTATAGCTAGAGTAAAAGTGCAGAGAAAGTGTGAAACTATCTAAACTATTCACTGACAAAACACTTTGGCATTAGGAAGTTCACAGCTATGTTTTTTTCGAGCAGCAGAAGTTGTCTTGATGAACCAAATATTTTAAAATAATTACACCATTAAAATTATTTTCAAACTTTGTACCTTCTGCTTTTGCTAAGTGTAAAATTGGAGACTAAGAGAAATGAAGCCATTCTCCTCCATAAGAATTTGTCCCTGAATCTTTTGTAAAAATGCCTCCTAAAATGCTGGTGAAATTTGAGGTCTAGTGTACATTCAGGCATTGATGTGCATATAGGTCATATGTAACTATGGAGAAACCTATAGGTTTCTGTCATTTGAGACTTAAAATTTGAGCTTTGAACAGATGATTTGTATGCATCCTGTAGTCTTTGCATTTCTTAAATTTTGGGGTGTGTTTCCCATTTTTGATATAAAAACCTTTGCTTTCATTGCCATTCAGTAGTGACTGTAGCCAAATACATGAGGCAGAATTAAGGTTGACTCAGTTGTGTTTCACAGTTATTTTTAAGCTGATTTGTACAATTAGTTTTAATTTTCTTTTTTTTAACTTGAGCTATTGAGTCAGTTTTGAACTACATTAAGGATAAATTTAATTTAATTTTAATTTAATTTTAATTTTAATTTAATTTCATATTGTTATACAGACCAGGTGTTATATTTTGTATGCTTCTATTGTTCAAGATCAGATCAGCAACCAGCAGAAATAATAACTTGCAGATGCTTAAGTTCACCATTAAAAGTTAAGGGAGTTTTATCTGTCATCCTTATATGATAATTGCCTCATGACTTCAGAGACTGAATTTCTAGAAAAACCATGAGAAGTCACCCTAAAATCATAGCATGGACAGTATTGTGCTAATGTGAAACAGATTCTGGGCCATGACAGTAAGTGAAGAATTCAAAATTTATTTTTTTTCTCTGATACTGTTATGAATTGTATTATTTATGTAAGTTTATTTTAAATAAATGATAGAAGACAATGCACGAGAGGAAATACTGAAGGTATTGGTAAATAGAGATTCTGCTTTTATGACTGCAAATAATCTTTTTGGAAAGAATCAGTCACTATCCTGATTTTGATATGGATTTTCTGTCTTGTATCAAATGACTGATATTATTGCATTGATATAGGATTGGAAATTTCTCCCACATCTTCCAGGCACGCATACATCTTTAGGGCTACTGAGACATTTTTCTTTCCCATATGTACCTCAGCAGCTGTGTGCAGAAACAGACTCCTCCATCCACACTAAGAACCATTCAGGTGTGTCAGCTCTCATGTGAACTGGACAATCACATACAAGGGCACTTCCCACTGCAATGCTGCTGCTGGTCTGAAAGGGAAGGCAAGGGCTTGGAATATTTCCCAGCTTTTGTATCTGCACAGTTTCTAATTTTCTACATGTTTTTCTGTCACGTCAAGAACTTCTCAGTATTACTTGGGAACTACAGAGGCTTAGAGCCTATTAGATACAAACCCACAATACACAATAATCCACTGCCATCTTAAATATACCAATGATTCATTTTCTTAAAATTTCATGCTGGAAGATTAGTTACTTAGTCTCAAATTCTCCCTTTACTCTTTACTCTTCATGAACTTGTAAAATCCAATCTCAAAATGATTAACCTCTGATGGTTATAATACTACTAATACCCCATATAACCACACTAACAATGGTATGTTACATTATCACCCAAGAAGATTCTCAGTGCAGCTCTTTGAATAGGATAATTACAGCTACAGTGAGCAGGAGGAGCTGGCTCCTAATGAATACAAAAAAGCTTGGTTCTCCTAAGTAACATAAATAGATCTCATATCCTGGCCAGTAACTGAATGTCATTACAGCTTTTGTATTCCTAACATGAAAAATGAGACTGTTTTAATGTCATGTTTTTACTCAGATTATCCTAGAAACTCTTCTCCAAACCAAACTACTTTAAATAAACCTTGTATTTTTAAATATCTATCAGATGTCTGTAAAGTATTATCCAGGAGGTTCTTTCAGTGCTTTGTAGATAAGTACACCTAGTTCCCCATTGCTGAATGCCTCTCAGTTCTTGCATGTTAGAAATTAATTTGGATATCTTTCAGTCAAGTCATGATAATCACCTACAATAGTAGAATCAACCAATACTGCCTTTCTCATCTTAGGACATGCATTCTTCTTCTTAGTCTCCAAGTACATGAAATTTTCTGTTGGAGGTTTGGGATTTTTTGTGGGTGAGTTTGGTTTTTTTTTGTTTGTATGTTTGTTTGGTTTTATCTACAGAGAAATCTAATTTCTCCTGAAGGACTATAATGTAGCCTTCAGTAGTGATACTGCCTTAGAAACTGCCTCTGAAACTTGCTAGAATTCCTCATATTGCTGTCACCAGTGAAAATAATAAATGGGATCTGTATCAAGGTCTGTTATTAAAGAATATCTTTGACATCTCTTGTGCGATAACCTACCTTTCAACGTAAGTCTTTTTTTCTGTTGTTGGGGTTTTTTGGTGGGTTTAGAGGTTTTACCTGCTGTCATTTTCCTGTTTATGTAAAATTTATTGCTGTAAGTCAGTTCTATAAAACCTGACCTTCCATGAATTAAAAAGTAATTTCCCATGAGGCATTTCCATCAGAGATTCTGCTTAAATTTAGATAAATTAATATGGATGATTTCAATCGTCTGACAAGAGTGATAAAACAACAAAAGTACATTTTCATGTTTGAAAAAATGTTGATTTTAATTCACTTCCCTCCATGAACAATTACTTTTTCTTTGTAATTTCCTTTCTGAGTTATTTCTGAACAGTAGTCAAGGAGGATTGTAGTAGTTGAGGCATTTTTCTTTCCTTTTTTGCCCCCCAAACATACTTCTGACAGTAAGAAGAGTAGTAAGCATTCTATTTGTTAGTCTTTGTTTACAACCTCTACATGAATTATTAATTGAATATTTGGTACCAGAAATCTATAAATATCCCAGTTACGGATTTTAATTCCCTTCAGTTTTTACAAAGAAAGCTTGCTTCTACAACTGATGCAGTCACTTTGTTTACCCTACCTCTGGATAACTAATTTTATGTTATTTTAAATTCCTTACAAAACTGAAGTTCAAATGTGCTTATGGATATTTGCATTTCTGACTTTCACTTGTGTAACTCATTGATCCTTTATCTATATTTTCATATGTAAAGTTCTGGCTTTTATGTTTACTTATCCAAGCAGACTGTCCTACTTTCAATTTTTTCTTTTCTTTGTGAGGACTCCAGATACTGTATTTCTATTTAAATTCAGTACCTCTACCTCCACATTCAAATCTTTCTATTCTTCTGTTGACTTTATTTATCATCCTCCTAATTTTTCTGTCTGCCATACTAATAAACCCAGTTCCTTAGGTTTTTATCTGTTTATTTCTTTGATTTCAATTTGAAACAAAATGAATTATCTTGAGATTTCTCGACCAAAAGATGAGTGTTTCTCTTTGCAGCATCTTGAGTGTTTACCAGGGCAGCACAGGTGAATTGACTTAGGAATTTATTATTTATTTATATCAAAGCATGCCTGAGAATTACTATTGTGAATTGATACAGTTTGGAAAAGAAATGCTAAGAAATCAGTAGGAAGCATAAAAATAACACTACTTTATATATCTCACATAAATTACAAAACCAAATTAAACATTTTCCAGCCCTGATGCAGGAGAAGTATTAGCATATACCTGAGAAGTCTTCCCCAAAAAAGTGTGGGCTTTTCAAAATTTATGGGGAATATTATCTTTATTTAATCATTTTGGTGAGTACACAGTACTGAACCACCACTTTTAATTTTAATTCTGCCCCTTCTAAAGAGTTAATTCTTTCATCCAGCTCTATCCCAGTTACAAATGGTCTTGTTTTGTTTTCCTGTTATGATTCCAGTGAATGGTTTCATATCTTTCACAGATATCTTTGAAAGAAGTTGTTTAACAATGCCAAACTCAATGTGCTGGGAAACAGCTGTTTGAGCTGTTTCCCTTTGGCCTCATCATTGTTTTCATCTGGATGTAGAGTTAATTTGCTGGCTGAAATTTCTTACAGAGTTATGCTCAAAATAACAGAAGGTTTATCCTTTTCTTCAGTGTTTCTTTTTCAATTGCCACGTTCTTTTTCAAGGGAATTTATGTTCAGCTTTGAAATTTTAGCATTCTTTCAAATTCTTCCCCTGCTTCCAGCTGCAACCCCACACAGCAATGTTTTATTTTGAATTTATTTGGCATTCAGACTGTGTTTGGTATCTCTCCCGCAGTGCATTCCCAAAGCTCCACCTGAGAAGCAGCATAGTCTTCAGCTGCAACTTTGGTTCCCAGTTGGTCTCTTTTGTGAGGTTTTCCAGTAGTAGTTTCTGCAGCTTACACTAATCACTTCACATCACTATATTTATAGTTTTATGATGTTTGATTTACTTCCAGTCTTCTTTCTAATTACTATTGCCACAGTGTTCCTCATCCAGGACAAGAGGTAATGGTTTCAGACTGAAGGAGGGTAGATGTACTTGAGCTGATTAAATATGAGTGCATTTTTTTGCAATGAGGGTTATGGAACATGATAACAGGTAGCCCAGAGATGCCCCGTCCCTGGAAACATTCAAGGTCCAGTTGGATGGGACTCTGAGCAACCCCATAAAGTTGAAGATGTCCCTGTTCACATCAGGCAAGTTGGACCAGATGACTTTTATATGTCCCCTCCAGCCCAAACTGTTCTGTGATTTTATTATTCTATTAAAAAGAAGGAGGAGAGGGGAAGAAAAAAAATAGAAGAGGCCACCCAACCATATATTTTCTAAATATGTCTAAATATTGGAATTCCTAGGAAGTAGAAAACAGTTGTGTAAATATGCAAAAGTGAAAATGTTCAGGATTTAAATTTCCACTTCTAATTCTACGATTTTAACTTTGCATTGGCTTACCAGTTAGGTCTTTCTTATCGCCTTATCATTGTTGAGGTTCTCTCTTAAGACACAAATATGCAAAACCTAAGGGTTTTGCAAAATAATATACATATTCTTAATAAGCTTATTTTTTATTTTTAAAGCAGGTAGTTGATATGTAACACCTGACACATTCCTTTCTTGAGTTGCTCACTAGACTTTAAAAAAAGAGCTGATTTTGTTAAGATTTGCGAATCTGTTAAAATGAATACTATAAACTATTTTCCTATTTATAGTGATTATGGTTCCTCTATCTTATTAATAAGTGCAACTATTATATCTCAGTAGAGGATATTATTGCTACTGTAATAAGTGATTTATTGGTTATCATTTCTAGACTACGTGAATAGTTACCAGTACTTTTTGCACCTGCAGTGAGATTAGCAAATCTCTTCAAGACACTTCTAGGAGAATTGTAAAAGGCCTGTAACAAGGAATTGATTTTTGAATAAGTTGTAACAGCTGTGGCTTTATCATTGTGCCAGTAGGTACAGAGTCAAATCTGTCCTTATGATGTGTAACTAATACACCCACTCTCTGCATTCTGTCTTTTCACTGGGGGCTACATAGTAAGGATTTTTCTGCTGGGAAGAAAAGTAAAGCAGCCTTTTTCTACTACTTGTTAATTTGAATCAATGCATTTTGTATTAACTTCTTTACCTTCCTAGGTACTTGTGGTGCAGAATTACATAAATAGTGTCTCTATGGAAATCTCTGAATCTTAAAAATAAAAAACAAACCATCAAAATTTGCTTTTTGCAGTGTGTTAGTTATCTTGCATAACAACTAGCACTTTTGTGATAATTAAATGCTACCTGTCATTTAGCTAGACATTTTAGCTGTGGTAGATTTGCAGCTTCAAGTGAGTTTTCTCATTGCACTGTTTCATATGCTCTTCACATAATCTTCTGTTATCAGTAGAATGTGAGTTGGTGGAAAGATTTTTCTTTTGGCTTTCAGTAGTTAAAATCAATATATTGTTACTAGAAAAGCAGATTTGATCTAGAAAAGCAGATTTGATCTTAATCTTGTTATCTAAGGGACACCGGGTAATTTGTCTACATTGTGAAACTAATCCTTACCATAAACATTTCCTAAATAAAAGGAAAATTTCCAAAGGAACTGTATGACATGATTTAGTAAATTCATGAGCTTAAGCAGCTCTAGTCTTACTTACTTCAAATCAAATATAAAATAAATAAATTTCATCTTAGTATTTTTTAATATAAATCAGGCAGGTTTGCATAGCTTTTATTGTTACCTTTTGTTTGTAATAATATATACTGGGTAACTTCAAATGAGTTATTTTGTGTCTCAAAAATTGCATCAAAACAAAAAAACTTTATTATGTATTGAACTATTAATGGTTTTGTGTGTGCAGACCACATATAGTAATGTATAATCATGTACTAATAAAGTTATATCCTCCTGCCGTCTCTGTCCTCTAGCCAAACATACAGACTGCTATATGGACTGAAGATTTATTTATACCTCTATTTCATTTGATCATGGTTTACTACGAAAACATTATCTGAATAGTATTGAAAATTTTATCACACAAAGTAACTATGTAAAAAAAGAATTATTTTCTTTGTAAGCAAGCTGTGTACTCAGATTTTATTCCAAGATTTTTTACTGGATAATAGGCAATAAAATATTTGTATAATCTACTTTGCAGCCTATGCCAAAATCAATACTGCTGACCTCTCTGTGAACTGACAGAAACCATCTTTGCCTGCCTGACTGCCAAAGAAACCAAGATAAATCTGTAAATTATCAAGTTGCAAATTTAGTTTATGTCTCAATGTTTAAGTGATTAAGACTCTGCTCCTGTACACACTAAGTATATCAGTTGACTTCCATGTGCATGAAGAGCCATGTTTACTCTGAATATTTGCATACATGCATTTAAATACATGTTCCATCTTTGTCAGAAGCTGTGTGCAGTGGACCACAAATTCTGATGAAAAAAGTCAGCATTATACTTCAATTCTCTTCAGTTGCCACTGTTTAAATGTAGACTCACCTTTTAGTCTATATCTTTCATCCTTAAGCTGTTGACTGAATAACCCTAGCATAACATTCTAACTCAAAAGTTGGTACAAAGTGGATTCTCAGGTTATTTCCCAAGAAATAAAAAAGTTGTCTGGATATGTTCTACTAAAGCATAATAGTTTTCAATACAAATACTCTGTTCTGCAAGTTAGATGCTTTAGAGTGTGGTGTCAAGATGGTTTGTTGCTAATATTTCATTTGGAAGAACTGAGGATAGAGCTACAAGTTGAGATCAAACAAATTTCTCCTACTTTCTATGACCAACAGTCATAATTTTTACTTAGTTATTACATTGAAGAGGCTCCTAGAAAAATGGTAAGATCTAAGTCTGTGACCTCTGGATTTAAATTCAAGCAAGATTCATCAGCTCAGTGTTCCTGTGAGATTGCTGCCTGAAGAGAGCCCTCACTGGGGTCAAAGTACCAGGCTCTGCACTGGTTCATTCATCAGAACTTGGTCCTGTTCTTTGATGTAGCATGCAGTTCATATTAGTCTGTAAGCATCCACTTGTGCACAAGTGTGCAGTGAAGGATTGAACATACTGTGCAATGATAGGCTACCATGTCTTTGAGAGGACTACAGGATGAAAAAAGAAGAACTGATTGTACAGGGAAGGCTATGTCCAAGGAGTCATTGAAACTAGGCATTAAGTACACTATATTAGCTAAAGAGAAGTTGTAACATTGGGGTTTTTTTCTATTTTAAAAGGTCTTTTTTATACATTCTAGCACCTGACTCAATAAGTAATGCTATGTTTTAAAAAAATGAAACTGCTATCTAATATTATATTTTTATGATAGTGTTATTTCACTTAGTGTTTGCAGAAATATTAACTTATACTTTTCCCTGGCCTATTAAAAATCCATTAATATGGAGTCATTAAGTTCCACTGAAAAATTACCAGACATTTTCCCATGTCATTTCAGGTCAAAACAACTGAAGTAACAAAGACTGGTTACCAAATTTAGCAAACTAAAAGCTATTCATTCAAAAGTTTGTGATAGTTCACTGATTTAAATATAAAGACTCCTAAATGAGTAAAGCAAGTCCTACTTGATATACTTGGTCACTTCCTGTGTTTTGGTTTTGCTGGCTCACTTATCTTTACTAGCAGAACCTTTGAATTGGAACATTTTTAGTCAGCACTCTCTGTCCTGAATTATCCTGTCAGAACATTAAAGACAAAGATTCTGCCAGGATTTCAAAAGTGAGTATGTTTTTCTTCTGTGCATCCTGGATTTATACAATCTATCTGGAATATATCTCAAATATAAGAAAGAAAAATCTGTGTTGATGATGATTTTTCTTACCACTTACTTTTAGACACATGGATGTGGGGAAATGGAGCAGTGAACATTAGAACAGTCTTTGGGGAAGGTATTATTTGTGGAGACGTGGGGCACCACAGAATGGAAGATAAATTACACTTCAGAATAGTAATGTACCCAAGAGGTATCTGAGATACTTCATCATCTTCAAATTCCTAAGCACAGAAAACAGCCTTGTGCTGAGGCTAACCTGAATTTATACCATAGTGTACAATAGCATTACTTTAATTGTATTTTGCAGAGTGGGTATGTTCCCTGCAAGTCAGAAAACTGCTTGAAAAGAACCATGTTTCTATAAATTTTTGGGTCTAAATATCTATATTACATAGAAATACTTATTCCAAATGGAAATTTTTTTTTTGAAATTGTATTTATATATTTCTTTCTCTAAAATGAGATACTTTCCTGATTTGAACTTGGATATTCAAGTGTTTTCTTGTTTGAAACTTAGTAAAACAATCTATAAATCAGAACATTTAGAAATGCATATTTAGAATAAATGATTTTTGCATAGTTCCATTCTTTTATGGTTGCGGTAGCCTGTCTGTCTAAAATCAGGACTGCCAAAAGGTTGTGCCACTAGAGAGTGATGAAAACTGTGTGTTGGTCTGATGTGCTGAAGATTTGCTTGCACTGAGAAAGACATAGTTCTGGCTACACTTCTCTATTATTCAATTCAATAAATACATTTCATATTTTCTCACAGAATTCTGTCAGGAATGTTTATACCAATTTATATTATTTGCTCCTCACAATGAAAAGGTCTGTACCCAGTAGTCTGGAAGTCATTGGTCACTCTCAATCATCTTTACAAGGTCATGGTGATGAGGAGACATGCCTGAGGACTAAAAGAGAGCAAATGTCACCCCAATGTACAAAAAAGTCAAGAATGAGGACTTGGGGAACTACCAGCCTTTCAGCCTCTTCTCAATCCCTGGAAAAGTGATGGAGCAGCTAATCCTAGAGGTCATCTTGAAGGGCATGGAAGACTGTATCATCAGGAGCAGTCAACATGTAGGCCTCAAAATGAAATCATGCTTAGCCAATTATATTGCCTCCTATGATGGGGCAGCTAGCTGGATAGATGAGGAGAGAATAGTGAATGTTGTCTACCTAAACTTCAACATCTCTTATAATATCCTCATATGTAAACCAGGAAGTGTGGGCTGGATAATTGGACAGTGAGTTGGACAGTGATTGAGAATTGTCAGAATGGTCATGCCTCAGAGAGTTGTGATCAGTGCCATGGAGTCTGGTTGGAGATCTGTCACTAGTGGTGTCCCCCAAGGCTCAATATTGGGTCCAATATTGTTTAACTTCTTCACCAATTGCTTGGATGAAGGGGCACCAGCCTGTTCAGCAAGGTCACTGGTGGCACAAAGCGGTGAGGAGTGGCCAATATGGCCAATACCCCAGAGGGCTGTGCAGCCCTTCAGAGGGACCCTGGCAGGGTGGAGAGATGGACAGAGCAGAACATTCTGAAATGCAACAAGGGCAAACACAGAATCCTGCCCCTCAGGAAGAATCACCCTGTGGACCTGGATAGGCTAGGGGCTGACCTGCTGGAAAGCAGTTCTGTGCAGAACTGCTGGGAGCCCTGCGAGCCCCGATGGAAAAGTTTTCCATGAACCAGCAATGTGTCCTGGTGGCCAAGAAGGTCAATGGATACCCTGGGGTGCATTAATAACAGCATTCCCAGCAGATTGAGGGAGGTGATCCTACCCTTTTTCTCAGCTTGGGTGAGGCCATGCCTGGGGTGCTGTGTCCAGTTCTAGGGTCCTCAGTGCAAGAGAGTCACGGAGCTCCTGGAACAAGTCCAGCAGAGGTCCAAAGATAATTGAGGGACTAGAGCCCCTCTCTTGTGAGGAAAAGCTGAGGGAGCTGGATTTTTTAGCCTAGAGAAGATTGAGACAGGATCTTATCAATGCTTGTGAGTATTGGAAAGGCAGATGTCAAGAGGGTGGAACTGGACTCTTCTCAGTGCTGCTGAGCAATAAGATGAGAGGCAATGTGCAGAAGCTGATGAGCAGGGAGTTCCACCTGAACTGAGGAAGAACCTGTTAAATGAGAGGATGACAGAACACTGGAACAACCTCCCAAGCAGTTGTGGAGTCTGGTCTCAGAGATATTCAAAAGCAGTCTGGACACAATCCATGTCAGAGTGATGTGATATGCTGTGCTGCAAGGTAGATGGCTTGAGCAGGCGGGTTGGACTAGATGACTTCCAAGGGTCCCTTCCAACATTACCTATCCCAAGATCTCGTGACTCTGTCAGAAATTTAAATTTGGGCTAACATTTTGAATTCTTTTGCTATGTAGCTATACCGTTCTATCAGAGACTTGCACGAATCCAAAAAGTTCAGTTTGTTTCTGTTTTCTTTTATACATGCTGTAGTGTAACCTGAAAGTGCTAACTTTTACAAGGTTCAGAGAAGGTGATTTTAGACCTCCTGTGTCTAAGACTGATTAGTTTCAGAAATTTCCTTTTGCTCTAGTAGATTAGGTTGCTCTAAAGATTCTGGCAATTTTGCTGTTGAGTTACCTTGTAATTTAGAGTTATATGTGTTTTCATCTTGTCTATCCTTTCCTTGAATTTCTGATATCACCAGTGCCAACACAAAAAGAACTGAGATTGGGAGTCAGAATTGCCAGAGATAATATTTGGGTTCAGTCAAGAAGAATGTTGGATAAAAACTATGGTACTTCGGATAGGAATTCTGTCTTTAGGATGTCAATAAATGAATTCTAACTTCAAATCTCTTTGAGCTGAAGTATTCCTATAACTGGCAATGGAATTCAAAAAGAAAAAAAAATAGGAAGAAAGAAAACTTCAGTTTTTTTCCTCCTTCCCCCTGTTCCCTTTGCATGCCAGAAGAGTTCTAACACTTGCACATGAGGGAACACTTCATCACTTTTGATGTCATGGGATGTGCTTCATAAAGTGGCAGGGAACACACATGAAGAAAACAGCTCCATCACTATTTTACACCAATACATAAAACAAACCAGAGGACTACAAGATAAGTTGTTTTCCATTCACAGTAAGTCACGCTCCACAGCAGGTGGTCCTGCTTAGTGTGGATAGAAAAGAAAAGAGATGTTTCTAGTGAAATGAGGAACAATTGTGCCTATTAGTATCCTATTGAGAGACTGGATCTTTTCTACTATCCAAATCAAAACTACGTCATTGATAATATTGAAACAGTGAATATGTGCTCAAAGCATCAGAAGTTTGTTTTTTTTTTATCTTATACAATAGTTTTGAATGAGAGAAAAAATTTCACTAGATTTTTCTTTTTTATTCCTATTCACTCTAAACAAGAACTTGTGCCATGGACAATCACACCTTAGGGCATATAATTTGTCTGCAGTGCAGAGGTCACTTATTCCTCTGCTTTCCCAGTTTCCCTTTCCCTTCTGCTAGCCATTTTTAAAACACAGGCACATTGTAGGGTCAAGAAAAGTATCAAGATGGGGTCCTGAGGTGTCACAGACTAAATGAGAAAAAAATATTAACCTATCATTCTAAGATTATTTATGTTATTAATCTTTATATCAAGCAATTCTGTTCTTTATAACAAGTAATTCTGTCTTCGAAATAAATAGTTGGTTTGTATTTTCTTAAACCAACACTTTACATTAATAAGCTAGTACACTGAATTTTCACAGATGTTATTGCATCTATATGGCAATGAAAAGATGTTTTCAGAAAGTTCATTTTCATTGTCCTTTCTTATGGGAACCTTAAAATAGTTACCTTCAAGATGCTTTCACTATCTGTATTGGGTAGAGAGAGAAATCAACCTAAATCATAGAAGAATATTTTCTTCAAGTTATTTTTCCACCCAGAGTAGAGCATATGAATATCCTGGAAAATAAGCATGAAATTGTTCATCCTGAGAACTTATATATCCATCCAATTTTTGATGTTAGGTCTAAATTCCAATACATATAAAGCTGTCTGGGTAAAAGAGTAATATCTAAAAATAGAGACAAAAAATATGTCTCCTGCAATTGTTCAATTTCTACTTGCCCAGTTATTTGTATCACCAGAATGAGAGAAGAGAAACAGCAAGCCAGCTTTAGGATATAAGCATTATCTTACTCCTCTGTTGAGTAGGACATATCATTAAAAAATCCAAAATCCTTGTGAGTGTTTTGGGAATATCTCCACAAGAAGTACATTTTTAATTATGTTTTGTATCACTATTCCCTCCTAAACTTGTTTTTTAAGAACTTCAGCAGCATGAAAGATCTAATAACTGCTATTGTGAATGAATAATAGAGCTAATTGTATTTTGATTCCCAGCCAGACACCACAGCCATGAAGACAGAATAAAACTGTTCTTTTGGATTATTGGAATTTGTTTGAGCAAGAATGTGAAGTTTCGGAAGAATAGTTTGTACATAGCATCAACCTGAAGAGTGTGGAACATGCTAGAGGAGCCACTGGAACTTTCTCTGGCACAAGTTCCTAACCAGCACATGGACCTACATAGCTCCACTGCCGTAGAGCCTAAAAAAATAACAATAAGTTAGAAATGTTTCAATTTCTTTTGCATGGCTATGCTGAGAACCTGTACCTAAATAAGGGCTTCAGTATATGCATTAGACATTCTGTGCAATTTTCCAAATTCTGCCATGCAACACAGGCAGATAAAAGTCTGTGATGGTCTAGGAGGAACTCTTGCTCAAGCAAGGAACATAGTACAAGTCTTTTATTACATGTTACTGAAGCTTAGAGGAATTTCTAACTGCTGTTTGTGTGGCAACCTTTGGAAGTCCACACTTCTCTTGGAAGGATTCAGCTTCTAAGTAGAGTGAAAACATGGAAATAATGCATAATGTCTTCCTATAAATTTCTCTGTACTGCTTAGAGCAACAGCTGAAAGTGTTGTTCTTCTGTGCATAACTGTGAACATGAAAGTCTTTCTCATATTTCCAAATAGTTTAAATATGCAGAAGCAAACTCTAGAGCAGTGGCAAGTTTTAAGAAAAATAAGTAGTTCTATGACAAACTGACTACTCCCCCAAATCAATGAACAAAAATATTGGTCTAGCCAATATTAAATGAGGTATGATAATAAGGAGGTACCACAATCATGGCTGCTTGAGCAGAAAAGCATCTGGTTCCCACAGAGAAGTGAGACCAGCTGAGCCACAGGATTATGTGATCTTTTTGAAAGTACTGTGGGCAGATTACCTGAAAAGATTTCACTGAAATCCATCAGTAAAACTACAACATAATTATCTTGCTCTGAAATGGTTAAATTTACCAAACAAAACTCTTTCCTTTTTCTGCATACACTTTTTGGTTCTGGTTTCAATTCTTCAGATTCAGGGCACAAATAATGCCCCTTTATTTTAGACCAGTCTTGGTAAATCTCTTTTCTTATCATGGTTGATGCAATACTCAGTTTTGTATGTTGGGATTCACAAATTCCTCTGGGAATGATAATTATTTGGCAAGGACTATGTGCACAGCAATTGCAGTGACATTATGTTTTGTTAGCATAGGAAAAAGTAAGGAAAGGATCTGTGTCTGTATAATTTGAGGTTATAATGTGAAGGGGAACTGAGAATGTGGAAAAGTTATTACTAGAAGAGGAAAACACTAAAAAATATAGAAAAGTAAACCTGAAGTTTCTGGGGGAGATGGAAGGTAAAATTATCCTTATGGGATGAAAAAAAGATATTTTGAAATCTTAAGCAGAGTCAAGTTTTTAAAATATGGTTTTAATTATAGTGCTGTCTTTAAACCACTCATAAGGAGAAGAAAGGAATGAAAATGGAGTGAGAAGATAATGGAAAAAGGAAAGAAAACATATACAGTCTAGAAGAATCCAGATAGATTGCACTGTTTTAAGGCTGACTAAATTGAATACAGAGCCTGTTGCCTTTCTGTTTGCAGTAAAGCAAATATTTAGTATGATTGTATAAGGTCCAAATTAAGCCAGCTCTGCCCAGTTTCTTGATTATTACTGGTCCCGTTGGTTTCAGTACATGTAGAGTAAAATATTGTATATGTATGATGGACTGACCCCAAGATATTAAAAAGGGTATTTTCAGAGTAAAAATGTCTAAAATAACTTTTAATTAAAAATACACGATCTGGAATATATTTGAGTATATTAGACAAATCGCAATCTTGTTCTTGCTCAAGCACATGCATCTCTAATTCTATACAATAACAATTAATAGAGGACAAGGAATGGGACTGATCATTACCCTGAACACAAATACATTGAGCTATATACTTGGTTTATTGTGTCCAGTGCTCCCTGAAGCAGAATGCTGCTGAGTCAGTAAAATCTCTCAACTCTGTGGAAGCAGGCAGGTTTTGTGTTTGTTTGGTTTGGTTGGGTTTGGTTTGTTTGTTGTTGTTGTTGTTATTGTTGTTGTTATTTTTTAAAAGCCTGAAATACCTGTCTAGAAGTCTTTGATCAGGATTTTAGTAAAAGGAGATAAACCTTTCCATTCCCCTGGTTTAAATATCCAGGTGTGGACCATGCAATAGGCTGAGGTGAATTAAGTATGATTCACATCAGAGTCTTTCTGATGTCATCATTAATACAATGTACATTTTCAATAATATGGCTTTAATTTATTTTACTGTGTTTTTTTTTTTAATCTAACGTAAGAGATAAAATTTTGGGTGCAAATGTTAAGTTTCTCTATTTAGTGTCTTTGAAATTACTTGTTGCTTTTAGTTCAGCTCCTAGCAGACTCAGCTGCCATCAGTAACATGATCAGTTACTGTTATCCATTATTAAATCTCTGTCTGGATATCATGAATTGAAAAGTGAAAGACAGGATTACTCTTAGTCCTTGAAGAATCTCCCTTGCCTCAGAATTGAGGAATAGTAGTGAAAAAGAACAGAGTAAAATGATTTGACCTATTTCCCAGCCTGATGTTTGCAGGATAAATAGAACTGCTACAGCTAAACATCAAACTTTTATGTTCTTTATGTGTTTGAGCCACAGGTCAGATTTGTTCAGCAGTTTTGGTGAAAGAATTGGAAATCTTAACTTCAAACCCCAACAGCCTCCTTCCTCACATCTATTACCCATGAGACTTTTTCTGTCTATCCAGTTAGAATAACCCACGCTAAAATTAGCTCTGCAAGAAACTTCATTGTATATAAGTATTTTTCATTCCACATACTCTTCTTTATTAACTGCAAAAAATTTTAGATAGACAGAAGTATCCAAAGCTTCTGAAGTGAAACATTCTCTATCCCAAGAGAATGTTTTGTGAAGAGAAAATTGTGAGCCAAGATTAGATAGGTGAAATGAAGCATCTGCTTCTGCTTGGATTTGCAGAGCCTGAAATAAAGCAAGCACAGGTCTAATCTCTGTGCAAACAGAGGTGACAGGGAAGTCAGTAGAGGCTTACACTCTTGCCAATTATAAAACATGGGTTCTATCTGCTCAGAAACATCAAAAAATATAAATCTGCTGATAGAAGGAGTTAATCCAATAGGAAAAGTTGCAATGCTCTTCCAGTCAACTGCCTAGATTTGAGATCCCAGGGGAAGCTGATAGTTACCTTTTTAAAAATCATTTATGTCAGTGAAAATAAATAAACAACTAATTATTTAATCACCTAAGGACACAGCAACAGAGAAGCAACTTTCTTGCTGCTGGAAAAGAGGAGGAATCTGGGAATTAATTGAGATGCCTTCATGTAGGTTCTGCTGTCTTACATTTTGAATCATGCCTGGGGCCCTTGTATATCATATTATTCATGTTTAATGTGATAGAGAGCGCCAGGAGCTAATGTGAAATGTAACAGATAGGGTTCAAAATTTTCTATATGACTCATATCACTCCTATGCTGACCTTGCACATTTCAGTAGGTGCATAAATTATTGGCATATTTGACTTTTTACAGAGGCTAGTTAATAGAATTACTGACTGCTTAATGCTGCTTGCTTGATAAGGTACTGTTTTCATATTATTCCTGGTAAAAGGCTTTTAAAATAAATTTCATTTCAG
Source organism: Agelaius tricolor (assembly GCF_023055355.1). Classification (NCBI taxonomy): domain Eukaryota; kingdom Metazoa; phylum Chordata; class Aves; order Passeriformes; family Icteridae; genus Agelaius; species Agelaius tricolor. The sequence continues at coordinate 18,971,262 of NW_027269262.1, read as the reverse complement.
AAAAATGGAGTGCTTATAAATGGTGAGTGCCTAAATGGCCTTGCTTATATATGCTACATTTATTTTTTATCTCTGGAAAGGTGAGATGGATGAGTCACAGCTCCTCTTCTCCTGCTCTGCAGTGGTGCAACAAACTGGACTTAGAGGAACATAGGTTATGTGCAGCACATGAAAGGGGTTCTCATAATCCCTAAGATTACTCTCTAATGTTTGGGAGCCATTGAAGAATTTTTTCTCTATTTCTGGACATGGAGCAGTTTGTGCAAGAAGACAAATCGTCCCCTCTCACTCAGTATCTTTGGCAGGATCCCTAACTGCTGGGCTCAGGTTTGAGAAGCTTAGAGTGAAAACTGGCAGAGTAATGGTAAGACCCAGAAGGAAATTTGCAAGAGCTGATTTCAGAGAAAAAAATGGGGTGTATTTTTGTGTTCTCCCTAAATTTCTCTAACACAAAAAGAAACGTTTTTTTATCCTAATACTTGCATGATGCAGACATGTATGGCATGCAGTAGTTACATGAGTGAATGTATTTCTCTACCTTTTTTTTACTGCTGACCTTCAGTTTTGCACAGCTCCTTCATGGTATGGATTATAAAAATGAATGTCAGAAGCTTTCCATAAAACCTTTATTTCTGTGACTGATTATTCATTCTTTCCTGTAGAAGGAAGAGAAGGCTGTTGGGTGACCTAATTGTGGCCTTCCAGTACTGAAGAGAGCCCACAAGAAAGAGAGAGAGAGAGAGAGAGAGAGAGAGAGAGACTTTTACAAGAGCATGTAGTGACAGGACAAAAGGGAATGGGTTTAGACTGAATGAGTACAGGTTTAGGTGAGCTATTAGGAAGAAATTCCTTACTCTAAGGGTGGTGAGACACAGGAACAGGTGGCCCAGAGAAGCTGTGGATGCCCCATCTCTGGAAGTGTTCAAGGCCAGGTTAGATGGGAGTCTGAGCAACCTGGTATAGTAGGTGTCCCTGATCATGTCACGGGCTCTCAAAATAGGTGATCTTTAAGGTCCCATCCAACAAAAACCATTTAATGATTCTATGATACGATGAAAAATGACTGATTATGTTACCACAGAAAATATCTACATTAATAGCTCTTCTGCCCAGAAGTGAGAAAGAGAAATTAGGTCTAAACTATGCCAGGGTTTGCCAAATTTCTGTTGTTTGTACTTAGAGAAGTAGAAAAGATTATTTTATGCTAATAAATCTTCTGTTAGAATTTGATATTTATTGCTCTTTTTGAGTTCTTAGATTTAATTCTCTCTGGAGGATCAAGCAAAAAGCAGCATGTTTGATTTTTAAATTTAGCAATTCATCAGGCAAGATAAGAAGATAGAAAGAATAACTTTTGGATACCAATGTTCAGACTGGTATCACAGGGGAGCACAGGGGAGTAAGGACAAGGGTCTCAGTCCAGTTCTTTGTAGAGAGAAGCTAACCTAAGCAGACTGTAACAATATCCATTTCTGTTGTGAGGCTTACTGCATGTCTTAGGTAAAAACCAGAATTCACAATTTGTTATGTTTAAGTGAATTAAAACATGCAAAGGCAGCAGAATTATTTCACCATTAATAACATTTTTGTGAGTCTCAACTCTATGAAAGTTACTTTTATTTTACTTTTTTCAAGAACACAGGACTTTTTCCTTTTAAAAATATTCTGGATTAAAGGCTTTCCAGAAAGCTGGAAAGCTTGTTTGACTGTTATTTGAAGTTTTCCAATGAACCTCAGTAGGAGCAAAATCAGAGCTTTCAGATTACCAAATGTTTGTGACTGGAAAAGCTTAGAGAAATAATGTTCCTAGGATAAAAGGAGCAGGGAGAGTCCGTGATGTTTTGTGCTGGAATTTCTATTACACAAAAATGTCAGAGGGCATGAAGTATTTGAAGAAAGAAAAGAAAGAAATATAATGTCAGGTAACATTGGATCTAAAAGCCAAATAGAAAGTGTGCACGATGTAAGGACACGTTTAAATCCTAAATTATTCTAGAGTTTTAATGAATTGCCCTGTTAACATTCTTTATAGTCTAGGTAAATCTTCTTAGAATTCTTCACAAATCTCAGCTACTTTTAAAAAATTACTTTCTTTTGACAGCTATTTTAACATATGGCTCTGCATAAAGGAGTCATTTTGAATATGTGCAATGTAATATTGGGATATACATTATAAAAAAAAGAGATGAGAGGACCCAGAAATATAATCTTCTTCTTGTAATCCTGTATTAATCCATTCTGTACTGCTAAAGTTTTTCATTTGAATGTGGAGCTCTGGCAGAAGCAAAAAAAAAGAAAAAGAAAATGAAAAGTCTTCTGTATATAAATCCCCAGAGCTACACCTATAAAGAATTTTTTCAATCTGCAAAGAAAGGAATAGCCCCGGGAAGTAATCTCTTATTGCACGGATTTCTCTCTTTGTGTCCTGACCTTGACTCTTCCTCAGCCCCAGTAAGTTCTGCCTGGTGATGAACTCGCTGCTGCTACTCCCATCTCTCAGGGCACGCCTTTGCAGCATCAACTTGCTGGTTAACTAATCCCACGCTGACATCACTCCAACACTTAAAAGGGGCTCAGTTTCACTAACAGATACACCTGCAGAGATAACAAATCAATTGATTTCATGCCACGTGATGAAAATGCTAATGTTTAATTATCAATGCAGTTAGTAAACTTCAGACTGGGGTCTGATCTCAGCAGAAAGTTGATCACACGCAGCATTTGCTTGGAGCTGCAGCCCACTTTAAAACCTAAGAACACCAAGAAGATGTTTGCCTCTAGCATTTCTGTAAACACCAGCTTAAGGAAGGTTAGCAAGGGAGAAAAATCTGTTTCTTCTTCTGAAGTTTGAATCAACAACTTCAGTACTAGAAATGAACCAGGTTTAAATCTCATAAAGTGATAAGTCTGAGAAGTTGTTCCTAAGGGTAGGTAACATTCTAATTCTTATTTTCACAGTCTTTCTTTCCAGTTGTCATGCACTGTAAGGTTAACTACTACTATTGCTATTATTTATAGTCTTTTTATAAACAAATCATCTTTTTATTTGACCAGAGTGCAAAACACATCTGCAAACTGAAGCACATGGACTCCTTGCCCAAAGCAGGTATTACAGCAGACCTAAATCTGAAGCATTTATATATTATTCTTACATGTCTTACACTGCTCATTCACATTTCTGGTTTTTCACAATTTTAGATTTCATCAAAGGTATTTCTTGAATATATTTTTTTCTCTCAAACATGTAAATAATTATTTCCTCTCTGGGAAACCAGGACCATATCAGTTCTTGGGACACTCTTCCATCTTGTCAGAGCAGCCTGCTGCTTTGAGTTTTGCTTTGGGACTGTGTTGATAAACCCCTTGCATTTCCTGTGTGGTTCTGACAACAGCTTCTCTCCATCCCCCTTTTTATTGCTATTCTATATTTGTTCAAGAAGACTGCAGAGAAATTCTGCTTGTATCAGCCAGTATCTTGTCATATTTCTGGTTTCACAAATGACTTTTCTTCCAATGTTCTGGGTAATTTTGATCATCTCACAAACTGTCTTCCTTTTGTTAGACTATGATCCACTCACCAGAGGCATTTGCCACAGCGTACTGTGGCACACCAAAAGTGACGTGCTTTTGTGTTATCAGTTAAAAAGGAAACATCAGTTAAAAAGGAAATTTTACATCCAAACCCACATTAAATGTGCAGATTTACATATTGTATTTTTGCGCCTTTGCTCTTCCTGACAAGATTGTATTTAAACAATCTCTGTATTTGTTGATAATATTTTCATATTAACACTGGCTCCTCCTAATTTCTTAGTATCAGGTTTCAATGTTTGCTGAAGAGCACTGCTTCACATTATTCCCCAGGTTTCACAAGTGAAGACTCACGATGGTTTCTCAGCTACTACTTTTCTCCTACTTTCAGCCCTATCTTTCAATTTTCTGAGAGTGGGAACTATACATTAACAGTTTTGATATTTTTAGGACAAATTTTCTTGACATTCATTTTTAGAATTTGGCAAACAATTCTGCATTTCTAACATTATCCTTATGCTGCTTGCTGTTCATGGGCTGATCCTTTTGTTTTGTTTTTTTTTTTGAGTACCTTTCTTTGTCTGATATTTGCACTTTATGCTCCTTTCATAAGATGCTTTGTATTCTATGACTTTTTTTGGTTACTAGGATTTAGCTGACCCTACAAATGTAGAACTTTAATGAATAATTTAATCCTACTGTGAACTTTATATATATTAATAGGAGTAAGTATGCACATTATTTTCCAGAATTGAGTCATTGCTGGTGCATAAAATAGAGATGAGGTACATAGCTTGAATCATAAAAATCCTTCTAATCTATGCTGCAACTTACTTACGTAGAATCCACTGTATTTTGTTTGCTTATTAACTTGAAAGTGCTGAATAAGAAAACAAAGTTTGGCCTTACAGTCACAACACTTTTTATGAAAAGTAACAGTGGGAACATTTTCTCATTTATCTAATTTTAGAAGGTCAGAAATTTCCAGCTGTATTTATGCAGCATGTGTGATTCTTAGTTGAGTAATATTACTTCATTTCGGTAACTGTATTTACAAATTTATTATTTGCAAGACTACATGAAATATGCTAGAAGTTAACAACAACAAAAAAAAACCAAACAACAAAAAAAAAAACAAACCAAAAAACCCCAAACCAAACAACATAAAAAACCAACCAAAAACCCAAATCCTGTAATATACTTCTCTATCCACCCTGTTGCTGAAGAAAACTACCTTATATATATAATTTGTATGTATAATACATATATGCATGTATACATGTATATATGTATATATACATGTATACATAATTTTGTTTTTAATAATTATTCTTTATAATTATTAACAGAAAAATCCAGTATAATGAGGAAAAAAATAGTATGTATTTAAAAAATAACTTGACTTCATTCAGTTTTGGTTTATCTTCATCCCAACAATGACTTTATTAAAACAGTGACTTCTCATAAAGGAGAAGATATGAACAGATGGGCTTAATAAAGATTCTGCAGGATATCTGCCACAAATGGTTGAGCACTGCTACTAAAGCAGGACTAAGATATGACTGAGAATAAAGAACTTTCAGAAGGTTTGAGCTCTCAGTGAAGGAGTTTTAGATTAAAAAAAAAGGTTGTGATGTAAATGAACATAACTCTAAGAAGACACAGAATATTGTTATAAAAGGAATATCCACTTTCTTCTAAAACAATAAAACTTCAGTGCGCTGCAATGGGAAAGCAGCAAATCCTGCACTGTTCTGGGTTTGGTCTTGGTTTTATTTAATTTATTGCCACTCCTAGTTGAGATATGTTTTCTCCTCTTTTGTATAGAATAATTTCAAAAAACACAGATGGTTTACAGTATCACTCAAAAATAATGCTGTTGAAGCTTTAAACTTTCATAGGTAATCCCTCTTATGAATCTTTGTGCAAGGACAGAAGAAGTTACTGCTATCATTCTTTCTCTGCTATAGATCTTTTTGTTCCCAATAATGCATGAAAAAATAAAAGAAGAATTTACAACATCATATTTGGAAGGACAAATCACTTCAAATATGTAGTTATTTGTATATGTAGAATAAAAGGTGTCACAATGAAGACAGGTTTTTTTTCACTTTCCACAACATGCTGATAAATCTAAACTGATTTATTGATGTTTGTTTTACGTTGGACCCTGTAGAGAATAGGGGAAACCCTCCTGTAGCAGTTCTGTGCTAGGAAAAAGGAGATGCATGACACTTTTTTGGTCTTCAGCTTCTTGTTCATTGTTATCTTATCTAAAGTTTTGCATGCTGTCCACACCAGGCTCAGCATGCTGGAAAAGCACTGCAAAATGGCCCCAAAATGTACAATTTCAAGGTCTTTAAAGTTGTCTCATGCAATTAACTCTTAAAAAGTACATTATTTCTGCTTATCTACCCATAACTCATCCCTTGACTGTACACATAACCTCTGCACTGTGCTTTCCTTGAGCGATCACCCTGCGCCACCAACGCTGCAGAAAATGGAACAGATGAAGAAGAAGACAGGGACTACACCCAAATTCCTCCATTTTGCTTCTTATCTACACCATACTAAAAATCCCTAAAGCTAAATTTCTCCCCCAAGTGGCATACTGTACTACTGTCTACTATCTATTTCACACTTTGGTAGACTCCAGTCTATCTCAAAGCCATGGAAGCCCTCTCCATGGGCAAAGGTTAAAGGCAGTGTTTCTCTGAGGGTCAGAACCCCCTAGAGCAGAGAGAGAAATATTCTCTGTGCCCTGAGTTCCCACACTGATTAAATCTAAACTGTGCTGTTTCCTAAAATCTAGTGAAAGATGACATTCAGCTCATCTGCACATTTAAACATTAATAGTTAGGGAATTAGACAAGAAACGTCATGTAGTTTTTCTCTCTATACTTCGTGAAGAGTTCTCTGCCCAGGAGAATTAAAAAACAGTACCTCAGCATATCTCTGACTTGGCTTTCATTCCAGGTAAAACTGAGTAGCATTGGGGGTTTCTTTGTGTTGAATGTTGAGATGTAACTTGAACTGTTTCCTTCCACAAAAACACCTGTTTCCTCTGTATGCAAAAATGTCCATTGTGGTCACACCTTCATCATTTGTAACAAAGCTTTGCTTTATCTAGAGAAAAAGGTTCTACTGAAATTCAGAATACTTTGTGAATAACTTTGGAGCAGGTCTCGCTTTTAGCTATTCCAGTACTTCTGCTTAGAACACTCCTACTAAAGAACCTGGCCTAAAAGTTTAACCTTTTTATTCTTAAAATATATTCAGGATGAGTTTTGTTGTTTCCTCAAATACAGACATTTCATTAAATATTGAGTTTAAATCTTCTGGAGATATGATAAATAACTGCCTAGTCTCAGTTAACATTTATTGATGTATTTTTGCTGTTTATTTTGTTTTACACAAATTTAAATCTAACAGTTTTACAGCAACAGAAAAATGCTGCTGCCTTGTTCAAAACAGGTAAATATGCAGATGCCCATCTGTTGCACCTTGTATTTGCATGGAGTGCAGTGCACAAAACTTGTTGACTTTACTACAGCAACGCTCCACTTTTAGAAAAGTCTGTTTGGCCTTTATATTTTAATTAACGTACCTGCTGCCCACAAAACCTGAAAAGAGATATGGAAATGAGTATTCTTTCTCTATGATCTTATACCTCATGCAGTTCTGTGATTCTTGAAGTGTATTTTAGAGTATGGTTCCCTTCTCCCCTGTATGACTTTATCTGATTTTTGGAGGCCGTCTCATTGAAAAGACCTCTTGTGAAGGAGCAGTCAGAAGAAGCCTTAGCAGCAGCTTCCACCTGTGCTTGGGGCAGTAACCAAGATCAGAGAGTACTTGATCCCTATCCGAGCTAGCCTGTGGACACAATGATGTTCTATCTGTGCCCCATCTCATTCCCCCCTTGTCCCATCCTTCATCCCAGCCTGGTGACTTGGCTTTCTGGTTTGACCTTGGGCTGTCGGGTCCGGCTGTCTGTCTCTGCCCCGACACGGGTAGAGTGGTTCTTTGGTGGGCGCGATGCAAAGGACGAGTCTGGACTCTTCAGCTTTCGGTCTTCAGGTTGTTTATTATTTCTTATCTACAAAATTTTTCTGTCTGCCCAACAGAGGTCTGATCTGCAGGCAGTCACAGGCACTCTCTGACCACCCACGGGGCGGTCATGTCTTTTTATACTAAAACCTACGTATACAATATTTACCTTTATTTCCCAATGCTTTTCACCCATGTTAGCAAGTGCACCTTCACTAGAAACCAATCTCTAAGTGCCAACATCATCACAGGAGATGGAGGACAAGAAGAAGAAAGAAGAAGGACAAGACACGCCCCGATCCCTCCATCTTGTCTCCATAACCCCCCTGTACCAAAAACCTTAAAGTCTATATCTCACCCTCTAAATGTGTCTCTTTTACACCTTGTACTCTAAAGTGATTCTCTTGTCCTCAGACTCTTGTTACTTCTGTGGATGGATCAAAATCAAGCCACCAAGCACTCTTGGCAACATTCCAGGGTTTTCGAGACCCCCAAGGGTTCTCCTGGCATCTCTGGACATCGGGAACGATGTGCTGAGATCCCACATTGGGCCTTTCTCCTGGCTATGGACTTGATGGGTATTTGCTGGACTCTTGGCTGATCCTGGTTACTATCACTGGTCCTGATCTCGACCCTGGCTTACTGGCTTGTTTTCCTGTCTCCATTTAAGGGAGACTGCTGCCTGTGCCTGCCTTGTGATGCTCAACTCCTGACTTGCCTTCTACAGGGCAACCTGCCCTTGTTGCTTCCTGGCAGGACTACAGGAAAAGGGCCACAGTACTCTCTAAACCCCACTATGTGTATTATTTTGCCTAATTTTCTTCTCCTTGCTGCTGTCACCCAATCACTGAATCTGTCCGCTTGTAAGTGACCTTGGAGCTGCATGAGCCAATACTTATGGGTATTCATGTTCTCCCTGTTCCCTGCTTCCCACATTTAAATCACTGCATCCATCATGCAAGTGCATGTCACTTCACACTAATGGTTATTTGATTAGCAGCAAATTGAAATTATCTGGATGAATTGTCAGTGGCAATGATTTAGGTATAAATCAGTGTTAACACCAGGGTGAAAGATAAGGGGGATGGAGCACCAAGGCTGCAGTGGGCTCTTGAAGAAAGATCAGAATCAAGGGTATGACCATTAGTCTCAACTTCCCAGCACCTTTATTGGAATGAGGCAGACACAGTTTAACTGGTTTGGTGCCTGCTATCATTTTGGATGCTGCATGCTTAATTTAAAAATGGTCATTAAGAATTAGGCAGCTAGTCCAGTTGCAGTGATTCTCCTAGGAGGAGGCTTTATTATCTGAATTACTGTGCAGGAAAATTAAAAATTAAATGTTCTCGTGCAATTAAAAATGCAAATGTTCTCGTGCTCTTGGTTCATTTGAGTATTTCTAGTGAAGACATAGTGCTGCTTATAAAGAAGTAGACAAGAAAAAAGAAAGTATGTTTATAAATAAAACATAGAGGAAGAAATAGCTTCATTCCTTCCAAGCTCAGATAGTCTATTCCCTCAGACATTTAAAATAAGCAACTTTGAGACAGGAGATATAAGTAAGAAAAGGACATATGTCTACACTATTAAGATATTAGATTTTAAATGTTTTTTTCTTTGCTATGAATATCTATGCCATATGTCTTCTTAATAGCTCTTTAAAACATTTATTGAATTCAAGGACAGGGAAATAATTTGTATTCAGTCTACAAGGTAGAGAGATTACATGTATTTATTTGCATAATACAGAAGCATAAAAACCAAGACCATATTCTGTCATAAACAAAATAAGATTGTACAGCTATTAGTAACGGATGAATACCAGACCACAGCATGTACAAGTACTTTATGGAGGAGGAATTATTATATGCTTGATTGTAGCTGAATGGAATAATAAAAGGGAGTTTCTGCTCGTATTATACCTACAAATGGGTCTTTTTAGCTGTCAGCTTAGGTGTAGAGAAAAAAAATAGAAAGAAAAAAAATCTAAAGAGTTTTATCCAGTGTGATTTCAAACACAGCTGAATAGGGGTAAGGATTGCTTGTTTTAAGAAGTAGCAGTCTGGTACTCTTGAAACCTCATGTGGTCCCTGTGAATTCTGCCCACAAGTGCATACCCTAGTCCTATCAATGGGTGATGCCAAAGGCAGTTGGGTGAGCAGGGCAGAGAGCAGGGCAGCAAAAAGAATTCTAGGAGGAAAGCAAGGATTTAGAAAGTCTTCCTATGGCGTTGATCAGCAGAGAGGAGATGATGTCTGATAGCCCAGCATTTCAAGCATGAATTTCAGCTAAGTAACAGAGAATCCCTGGTTTTGCTGGCACTGCAGAGTGCAGCTGTGGCTTAATGCACACAGAAAGATAACACTACTGAAAGCAAGATCAAAGGGTCTGTCTATTTGTTGACATTTCCAGTTGCCACAGGATAAAGCATACATGTGTCTAAAAGATAAATGAAATTTACTTAAATAAAAATGATAAGGAAGAGATGGAAAGTGCCTATTTAAATCCAGGAAAAATCAAGGAAGAAAGTGAATACAACAAGACCTGTAGTAACCCAGATCCAAATTCACCTGGCAACCTTCAGAAATGTGAAGCAATCTCCTTCTCTTTGTTTATGATTTCTGCATCCTGTTTGTTCAAACACCATCTCTCTGATTTAATCTGCTGTAAGATCCATGTTCCGTGGTAAGTTCATGTGCTACAGGATATGGGATGCAAGTTAAGTAATTCATAAAACTTATTTAGCAAAATCTTCCTTCAAAATGTTGAGAGGAACACATTTCTGTTTTAAGGATGGATAATAGAGCCTGAAGACAGGTGTTAGAACAACAATATGTCAACTATGTGATGAGGATAAGCAGATTCAAATAGATCAGAGAAGGTCCTGCAATTCAGAGAAGTTATTGAAAGAGGAGTCTGAAAGAGCTTACTGTCTTATCCATATTCTTCCTAAACATTTGACTTTATTAGGACAAGGGAGAAAACACAGAATTCTGTTCATTTATCAAGGTCTTACATGTGTTTATCTTAAACAATTTTGTAGGAATTAAGCTAGTGACATAGTGATGTTGACCTGATCACAAACTATTTAACTATAACTCTGTAAAAGGACTAGACATAGCTAAGTTTAAAGCAATTAACTAGACATGTATTATATACTAATTTATTTAGTGTTTACTGAATACATCAGCCTGCTCAACTTTTGAGAAAAGGTGCTAAAGTTTTGAGAAAATTGTGAATACAAGAATTAGGCAAATGGTTGCACAAAAGAATGTTATATTATGCAAAAAAAAAAAAAAAAATTCTTTTTCATGGAAAAGAAAGGCTTTGATGAGTCATAGGACTGTTCAAACAAAGCATATGTTTTTCAGGTAATGGGCCAGTGATCTCAAGTATTAAAGACTGCTCTTCTTTCTTGGAGTCCTCAATCAGTGTGAATGTGTTCTTTGTACATGACTGTAGACAGAAAGAAAAAGCTACATAAATATAAGAATACAGAGTTGTGTTTGGTTGTTTTTTGTTTTTCTTTTCGTGAAGAGGTATTAGTAATTGCTTTTGCTAACCCTGTTTTTGTGCTGGAATCTGTGTAAAGTATGATCTCATCAAAGCAAAGAAATTGAGAAGGAAAACTCATTTCTAAAGCCAGAGTGAGCAGACATTTGCCTTTGAAGATTACTCAAGATATAAAATTTAGGTGCCCGTTAAGGAAGAATTAATTATAATTGTAAATGAAGAGGGCAAATAGAATAAATCTTACTATAAATGTCAATTACTGCAAAACATATATATGTATCTCAATGCTTCTAGATAGATTAAACCTGAGGAAATCACACAGCTAATACAGACACAGTGACAACATCCGAGCTAAAGGCAGAGTCATTTGCTTTGTCAGAAATTCAGTAACATTCCATACTTTTTTTTTTGTGGGAAAACATATGAGATCTTTATTGGACATGGGGAAGTGATGATACATATATTTTTAAAAGAGCTGATTTAGATTTCTTTTTTTCCAAGCACTTACAAGAGCTTTTTGTCATCATAAATTATATCTGAAGCAAACACTAACAAAGATATCTGGTAATATCAGAGTTCATTTCAGCTTTTTTTTTCAGTTCTGCTCATTTTAGACATTAGAGTGAGGTTCTCAGACTTTCTGACTAACAGGTGAGCTAGCTACTCTCTTTCTAGAGAAAAAAAAAATCTCTGATGTTTTTGGTGGTGTTGGGATTTGAAAGCTTTACCGATGAGCTCGTTTTGTTTTGAGACCTTGAAGAAACCAGAGATTAATATAATTTTAACAGGATATTAAGCTTCAATATATGTGGTTAAATCAAAGTCTGGTCTTGATTTCAACTATATTGTATTCATTCATGTATCAAATTGCAGATAGAATTAGTTCTTTTTGACAGAGTTAAATTTATTTTACTAAAAGATTACTTCATTGTATTATATACATGACCTAGAACAGGGCAAAAATATTTATTTATTAACAGAAACAACTTATTATACATTTCCCAGATTGATCAGTTTTCTAAATAAATAAGGTCTGAGAAACATAATTTTTTTTTGATAGAACTCGAGGATTTTGCTGAAATATAGTAAAGATTCAAGTAAATATGTTTAGAATTTATATTTTGGTAGCCATAATTTGGCAGCTTGAAGTAATTAAAGTTGTAAACATTTATACAACCCTCTGAAAGAATTTAGTTACTGAATGTCAAGTGTAGGGATAGCTGAACTAAAGTAATATTGGCCATTAGTTGCTCAACTTTGATTTTGTTGTTAGTGCCCTTACTGTATGAGAAGATAAATATACTGAACAAGTGTGTACTCAAACATGTAAACTCTTTCTTTTCCAGCAGTCTGCAGGAGTGGGGACCACCTTAATTGTTCTGTGTTTCTCTGTGTGTGTGCATATGTGAAAGAAAATCTGTTAAAATTTAAATTTTAGCATCATAATAAGAAATATTTCTCCTATTTCTCCTGTTTCTCCTTCAACTCAAAAAGACGTCTTAAGGGTTTTCCAATACTAAATATTCTGTTGCCATATGATTTTACAACAGTTGGGGGATTTTTTGTGGAAGTTTGATTACTCTTTGGGTCTAAGGAACAAAGGGAAAGAAGGGGAAATCTATATAAAATTATAATATAATATCATAATACTTTAATTTACATAATATTATATTATTAATATAATATTATGTATATTATAATATGACTTAAAAAGCAAAATAACTGGTCAAATTTTGGTCAGGAAGAGCTCAAACAATACTAAATCACAACAAAAATAATGTTGATTTGTTAATAACTGCCAAATGTTAATCTTAGTTGTTCTTAACAGTTGTGTTCCACCAATATATACAGAATAATTTTTGTTCTGCTATGTGACAATACAGATTATGCATATATGTGCTGTAAAGGTACTTTGAAATATGGTTATTCTAAGGCTGTGATGCATTTTTTCAATGCCTGAGATGTGAACAATGTGAACTAGATAAATCAGTATAAAAACTCTATATTCACCTTCCCACCTCTGACTACTCTGTGCTGTGTTGCCTTGTGGACAGCTCACACTGTAGTGGAAAAGTAGTCTTTGGATCTTCAGCCTCACAAATGCCATGTATGGCGCTTACCTGTGGAATACTGTTCTAATTAACGACCTGGACTTTGCATTTTAAAGTTTTTAAATAAATTCCTCATCTATCTTACTGAGAGATCTTTATTTCTTTGCTTTCTTGAACTGTGTTCATATGTCACAGCCAGACATATGCAGTGTAATCTTAGAGCTTTGGAGCTGCTCCTGGTAATTTTTTTCCTGTGAAGACACTCATCTTATGTGTCTATTACTAAGAATTTCTCTTTTACAGTATTGATGATATTGGCCTAGAGCTGCAGGTTTCAGAGTTATCTGCCACTTATCCTTTGCCCTGATACCATGGCAAAGAACAACCAATTGCTTTAAACCTTTTGAAGAGATGGTAATTCAAGCATTAGAACTTGGAAACTGTGAAAAAACGTTCCTTGTTATTGACCTCCCTCTATATTTTTTCCTTTACCCTGTGACAAATTTTGTAGCGTAAACCTTCTCAGTTACTTTTAGTTAATGTTAAGCCTTTAAGTTTTCTTCTAGGTCAGGGAAGATGATGAAGTGTATTAGAGATGTTACATGTGTCTGAAGCTGTATCTTCAGAAGGGACAACAGCAGATATGAACATTTGCCTATTGCTAGAAATAGAACTATAAATTGCATTTTCAGTATATCACACTTGGAATATATAGAAATCTAGTCAAATGAGTTGTATAAAGCATCAGTTTTGTTGCCTTGCAAGTTCAGACTGGTGATTTTGTTTGAAACTTAACTGGTTAAGGCAGGCTATAGCCAAACAAAATGACAGAGCTGGAAGAATTTCAAATGGATGGCATCAAAAAGTGATTATAAAAATGAGCTCCTCCTACACACATCCAAGTTAAATTAAGGATTTTAGAAAAGAATTATGACCAGAAAAAGTAATTTTCTTTTGTTTTATGCAGCAAAATTCCCTTGCACTGAATTTTCTTTCTCAGTTTCAAACTGCAATCCTGTAGTCTTCAACAGCACTCTATTATGGTATTGCTTCATCTTTGTGTTCAATTCAGTCTCTCTAATTTTTTTTATATAGTTTATGAAACAAACAGTGATATTTTCTTCTCACAATGAAATTTTAGGCCTCTGCAAGGGTCTTAAGTCTACTAATGTCTTTTCTTTATGACTTCTGCAATTTTTTTTTATTTCCTACACACCTAAAAATCCTCTAATCTCCCTGAAGATTCTCTGATCCATTGTACAATAGCCTATTTTATTGCCCAAAATATGAACAGAATGATGCAACACTTCACTGCATGTAAGCAGAGATTTATATGTTCTTGTAGGAATAAAGGTCAATTCACTTCTGAACCTGAATGACAGGGTTATATCAACTAGTGAACTTGTTTATACCTGCTTCTGGTTAGCTAAGGAATTCTAGCTAAAGTGATGAAGGTTTCTGGACTCTGCATGTGAAGTACTTGATTGTCTCCTCTTTCATGAAGCTCACACCTCAGGTAGGGAACTAACCTGTTTCAATAGCTCAGACTGAGTCAGATGGAGGGTTCATAGACCTGATCTGAGAGAACAGAGCTCTTTGGGATATTTTTCATTAACATTCTTCATTAACTAAGATTGATTTCCAGATTAAAACAACTAGCCAGCAGCTAAAGTCTCTCAGAATCAATTTACTTTGTAACAATTGCAGAAGCCGCCTCCCCAGAGTCCATTTTTAGTTCAGAAATGATGTTACATGGAATTATGAAGAATAAGATCTAGAACTGATGTAAAGCTGTTTTGTTCTAATGAATCAGGAAAGCAGATGCTCTACAAAAAGTATTCATGCACAATTTGGGCTTGATTCTAATGTCTGGAATCAGGACAGTTGGGCACCTATGTGCCCATCTAGGACTACAGCTACCTTAATGTTTTAGGTATCTTTGGAAGTTTTCTAGATAAGATATATTTAAATCTCTTGTTCTAAATATTTCCATATGCTCTGAAACGATGTACATGTATTTTCTGCTTGACAATTCAATTTTCAGTAGGAAAATAAAAAGGTAACAAGATAATAAATATATTCTTCTTCAGTGTCTGTATTAGAATTAAGCTGAGAGGGACAGCTTTCTTCCAAAGAATATTGATTTTCTAAAACTCAAAGGTACTTATGCCTTTATTTCTACCTACAGTTCACAAGAAATCTCCAGACTAAATTTCAAGTCCATATCTATTGCAGCTATCTTGGAGCTATCCTCCAAGCCCAGGTGGGCACCATAGGCAGGCAGGATATTGCCTGGCTGTACTGGGAAGTCCTCAGGACAAAGGCTCCATCACCTGTCCCAATGCCCCAATGCTCCCCACAAGGAGGCACTTCTGGCACCTCTGCAGGTGCGTTGGAAAGAAAAGGGTTTTTTTTCAGAGAAATGCTGAACAAATATGACTTCAGATGCTTGAAATGTGTATATTTTATGTAGCATGCCAGCACTTTGAGTTAACAAGTTGTCAAAAAAACCCAATGTCTGTTTATAAAAATATTCGTCCTGAGGTTCATCATTGACAAGCACTGACTGAAATAGGTGTAGAAGGTAATATTTCAAGCCTGATTTATTACTAAAGTTACCTTAAGACTTACTCTCTTGAACTATGTAAGTATTTAAGACATAGCTTTTTTTTGTATTAAAAATTTGCAGATTACCATCATTCACCTCAGATTTGTTGGCTATAATTTTAAGCTTATTTAAATTCTGATTTAAAATGAAGACTTTTAAACAAATCTAATGCAACATCAGAAATATTTTTGAGTTCTGCATGCTTATAATGTATGTCAAGAAAGAAGTATGGTAAATAAAAAAATTGGTAAATAAAGTTATCTTCCAGACATATTTTTGATTAAACTTTTTCAGGTATATCTTATCTGGTATTTTACTTCTGTTTGCTCCCTCAGGTGTTTTTTTCCCTAAGAAATGCCCATATGTGTTTTCTTTTATTACAAACTGTGAAGGTGGAAAAGAATAAAAATTGCTTGTTGACTGGCTTCAGCAAAAGGTCTTTTGATACAAACACACAAAACCATTTCTTCTAAATATGGGAGATAACAGAAGGAAACAAGGATCTTTCTAGTTCATTTATTGAATGTTTGTATTTCAAAATGAATGTAAATATTTTTTATGAAAAAAATATTTTGTTTGTGTGTGTTTGCACAAAAAACCAACCCTTTAAAGATTATATGAATTTATTATTAAGGTCATAAGAAGATTGGAAGAGATCTCTGGTAATTAATTTTAAAATCATGATTTTTTAATATTACTTCTCTAATACCTTCAGCTTCCCTCATTTTAAAGCACTGCTCTATTCAGTTGTTGAAATACAAAACATGAAACAGCACAACATGTTTCTAGTAATCCGAAATTGTCTCTTACAGGTAATCAAAATATAGCAAGTGTCTCTTAAGTCTCAGTGTCCATGAATTGTGCCTTTCTGCTTTCCACTGTTCTTGTATCTGGACTAAAGGATTGATTCAGGAGCCAGGATTTGGTGTTTAGTCTGCAAACTCAGCCTCCAATTTGTGTCTGTAAAAACTGTACAACACTTCATTTCTTTGGTATATCTTTCTAGTCTTTACGTCAATGTCTTTAAGGCAGAACTTAATAAACTATGGACCTTCTCTTTATTTTATGGTTTTTTAATGTTTTCTGACTTCCAGTGTATTAATCATTAAAAGTACTACGCTCACTTTTTACAATGTCTTCAATTCCTGGTGATATAAAAGTGAAACTTTACTTTTCTGTCAAAAGTACGTGAAAGTGAACACCTCTGACAAAGTTTTCAGTGGAAATAAAAAAAAACAGCTAAAAGAAAAGCCAGAAAACATTAGCTGTTTAGGGAAAAACTTCATGAGATATAATTTGAAAAGCCAAGTGAGTGAGCAGGGTGAGTTTCAGAAAAGGTTCCATCTTGTTATGAACATAAGCAATATTTACACATCTCATCTTACAAAGAGGAATAAAGTTTGTGATTCGTTGTCCTGCTCCCTGGAAGGGTAATAGAGGCAGAATTTTTATCTTTTGTGGAAAACTCTTTCCCAAACTTTGAAAAAATGTGCCCAGCAGACTGAACTTCTCTATACCTCACTATTATGATTACTTATTTACTGTTTAATAAAATTTTCAAAAGCAAAAAAAAAGTGGGCTTTATGTTTATTGGTCTCTTTTTGTTGAAAAAACTCCAGTTATTGAAACATTAATTAGGTTTTGGAGATTGAAGCAATGTATTCCCAACAGTCATGATTCTAAACAGAAGCAATTGAATTGTAAAATTCCAAAACTTTCTGTGCATCCAAAATAAAGACACAATTAAAACATCCAAGGAGACTTCAGAATTCTATGATTATGGGAATTCAATCTCATTTTTATTGTTATTGTGGTGTTTTGTTTTGTTTTGTTTGTAGATTTTGATTTCTTTTTAGTGTCTGAATGCAGATTTAGGAAGCTTTATATTGACAAAAAAAAAAAAAAGAAGCTGGACAGTTTCATGGGAAAGCTATGTATATAAGACAGAAATCTATATTAACATTAGTTATATATAAGAGCAAAGCAGTGAAAGTAGACTCTGACCTCAGTCTCAGACTGACATTCTTGTTTAACTTCTCTTGTTCTATTCATTTCTTGTTTTCACAAAGAAAAATGCTAAAACATAAGAGGCATGAAGAGTTGAGGAATCATATTCCCAGTATAAATCAGCAATTCTCACTGACATTGTACAGAATTTGGTTATTCAAATTAGGTTTGCCTTAATGTGACATATGTTTCTGCTAACCATATGTCAAACTGACAATGACCTTTTTTTTAATAAGATAATATATAATATAAGGATAGATTGTTCTTGCAGGTGATAGGAATAGTAGCACAAACAGGATGCTGTCAATGTCACCCCTTTCTGAGGCACTTGAAAAATCTCTCTTCCTGTATTTGATCCCTCTCCAAATTCACCAGCTGCTAATGTGAATTCTCAGAGATGGAATCAGTTACTATTTCATAAAACAGCTAGAGAGTAATTTATATGTTTGTTAGTAATTTGCACACAGATTGCCCGCAGCAGAAAAATGCCACTTGTAGACTTTACAAAGTTTTAAGTACAGTAGTGACAGTTCTGAACAGTTAAAACAGAAGAGTGTACACATCTTATTTTCATCCTTTGAATATTAATTTTTCCTTGAGCTCATACGGATTCAGTAGGAAGAAATGAATTTCTCTAGAAAGGAAATTCAGAGCCATTATCTAGCTATTATCTTCTATAGGAGTTTGCTGTTCTTTTATACCACTGTCTAGTGATATTAGATTTCCTTTTCTCAGGAGAAATTTGGCTGAGTATAGGTATGAGTTGCCATTTAGAATCTGAAGTATCATGTGGCCATTGCCAGCTTAGTAGAAAATTTGATTACAAATAAGAATTTGACCCCAAAATACAGTTCTAATGGTCTAAAGTAAGAATTCTTTTGCATATAGGTATATTTAAATCATATATTCACACAGGTTGGGAGTTTCAGAGCCAAAAATGCATTTAGCATCTACTCTTTTGAGGCATCTTCATTGATGTGGAATGCACAGCTTTCACTGCTATCCAAGCTGATGTGCTACATCCAGGTTTGTCAGGCACTCCTATAGTTAAAATCTCTCATTGCAGACTACACACAAAAACCTTCACATGAAAAATGTATTTACTGGAGGGTATAAACAAATGAGAAAGAGCTGGAAAAAACTAAAAAAGGTTTGTTACTGTGTAAATGTGTATAGCCTAAGATTCCTGGAGAAAGAAAAATGCAAAAATATTGCATAAAACAAAGAAGAAACTGTGAAGTTTGAATGAGCCATGTTGTATGGATTATTTAAATATTTGTTTCACTAGAGAAAGATAATTAATCTATAATTTCAGATGTACAAACATTTCTGACAGATGAGAAACCTAATATCCATAAAAAATGAACTAGAGTTTTCTGTCTCAATGCACCTAAACAACCATTCTGTGGAGGCATTTTCTCCAGTTTATATAATATATAAGTAGTCCATCCATTGTTGTGAAAGCACAGGAGAGAAATCTAAATCCACAAGAGCTTAATATGCAATAGCATGATGCTGTTTCATTCATGTAGTGTATCAAAACCTGGTTTCATTTGGAGGTACAAATTCAAACCTGAAAATACTTCCTTTATTTCTCCTCCTAGTTTAGTTGTTGTTTCATTTACCTTGTGAAAGCTCCTGGTTCAGCCCTTTCTGTGTGGTGTGTTATCCTGAGGTATTTCACATACAGTATTACTAACATTACTAACATGGAAAATATTTTGCAGTTTTCATTTATTCTATTTTATGGTACATGCTACATCACAAAATATATCAGAATTAGCAAAAGTAAAATTTAAAAGTATTTTATATTCATAATTTCAACTGAAACTACTTAGTCAGCTTTGACACAAATTTTGGAGGGCTTTTCCGTGATCTTTAAGTTCAGGTCTGTGATCTTCTTTCTGCATCTGTCTGTCAAGGATGTCCCTTGACAGTTGGAATTAACCCTGGCAACAAAGTGCTCAGCCTGGAGAAAGGTTTAACCTGCTTGAGCATACTCTTTTTTGCTGCCTCTCCATCTCTGTCATTTGAGTTAAGCTCCAAGAAACTGTAATTGTGACCCAGGGTGGCATCAAGTGGTACTCATTTGAGCCCTTCTTCCTGCAGTCTTGACTTAATACAGCTGGGGCCCCTCACTCTGGCCACAAGGCCGGTGGTCAGGATTA
Source organism: Agelaius tricolor (assembly GCF_023055355.1). Lineage (NCBI taxonomy): Eukaryota > Metazoa > Chordata > Aves > Passeriformes > Icteridae > Agelaius > Agelaius tricolor. The sequence continues at coordinate 18,951,337 of NW_027269262.1, read as the reverse complement.
AGTTCAGGATTATGTCTACATCATGCACACAGACACAGGAAAGGAAAAGCAGCGCATGATGCCTCCTATCCTCTTCCTCATTCTTCTGAATTAAGATAGTTCCTTGCAGCCTCAAGGCAGGAGCAGAGGAGCTGAGGGCTCACTCTGCTCTATTTAATATCAGGTATTCAGTGTGTGGGAGGAGAGATACCTGGGATCTAGCTCTGCAGGGATGATTCTGTGTATAACATTAAGACAGCCTGCCTGCCACACAGCGCTTCCATCCAAGGCTGTGCAGGTCTGTATTCACTTGGTTACATGTAAAAAGGTTTGAATGTAGGACAAAAAAGTTGTTGGTCTCCTAATGAATACACAAAAGGATTCAATGATTCAACTGGAACAACATTTAGGAGTTTAGCTTTCCAAATGTGTCTGAATATACAGACACCTGAAGCCTAAGAATGACACAATTATACATGGGAGTATAGTGTTTTGTGTGGTTGCAATGAGCTATCTCCCAACAGAGAGAGATGTGGACTGTCTAAACAGGTAATCAGAGATTTAGTCATTTGCTGAGCAACTACTTTGAATCTTACATTCGTTATTTACAGACAGAAGCATATGGTACAGGAATTATATTATCCAGCATTGCCAGTGTTTTTAGTGAGGCTTCTTATTAACCTGGAGTTTAAGAGACCACAGAGTAAGTATTTATAGCTGTAAAAAGTCATGTCCTTCAAATGTAATTAATGTGTATTTATTTTGTTTTAAAATGCTGGATTTATTGCCAGTAATTTATTGTTAGTAATAAAGCCAATTTTACTACCTCTACCAATAAAGGTTATTGATTGCAATAATTTTTCCTTTTTCCTTCCTCAGCCATCCACACTGGGCCACTTATTAAAAGGCACAAACAACATTAGGATAAATATTTTTGTCACCAGTTTTGCACAGACAACACATAACTTCATGTCCATCAGTTTATTGGTGGCAGAAGCATAGTGCCACTCCTTTAGTGGTATTGCCACAAAGAAGCAAGCTGAGAACATCACTAGAAGCAGTAGGATAGTGTCCATTCTCCTGTCTCTCTTTCTAATTCATATTAGCTACACCATGTGCTGACTTTATTAAGAAATTCAACACAGGTCATGCAGATAAAAGTCTTGTTCTTTATAATTCCCTTGGCTTTTCCTAGGCTATCCTCCCTTCTGCTCCACCTTGTGGCAAGGATTCTGGGCATAAACTTCTATGTGAGCACAGCTGAATTATCAAGAGAAGTCGTAGATGTGAGGTGTCTTAGAAGGGTCTTACTAATTACCAAGCTATGATCAGAGGTTATTGAATCAATGGCTGAAAGGAAGTCAAACGGTGGTTATGCAATAATTGATTTTTAGCCAAACAATGATTTAACAAAAATATGACAATTATTTAAATTATAATTTAGGCAGTAACTCGATGATGACAGACAATGATTTGGACAGCTGTCAAAGTACTGCTTCCTCCACTTCTAATAGTTAAGTTTATCTCTGCTATATAAAAATGTCAGTAACATAAAATCTACATTTAGGCCTAATGCAAATTGTCACTTTCTTCATTATAGATATCAGATGTTAGGTAAAGCATCCTTCAGTCTCAAGGGGCAGCCTTGAGAGAGTTCTTCATCAATGGGGAGTTCACCAGCATGCAGCCTGCTGCCACATGGGATAGCCTGATGAGTTCACAAAGGCTGCAGATTTTGTAGCATGAAGGTGATGAACTGGTAGTCAACCTTCCCATTTTGGTGTGTGTCCAGGGGTACAGCTGTATGTACCAGCTGTATGTAATGCTCCAGCTTGCATTCATATTGTTGGCTGCTGATAAGACACAACTTAAATTCCTTAGTTCCTGAGAAGAGGCAGACTGGTGCAACTCTCATGGTTTACACAGCTGGGCTGATTTCAGTCAGGATTGCCTGTCAGTGAGGACTGAACCACAGCACCAGGCACTTGCTCAGGCTGGGTGGATCTGTCACATTGGTCATGTAATTAGAAACCCTGTAAAAGGGCTCAGTCAAGGTTAACTATGCAACCTTAGGGTGACTTTTGATATATAACTTATAAACCCAGTAACAGGAGAACTTTGTGCTTCTGAAATAACTAATTTTATTGCCAGTGTCAACTGATATGCAAAGGCTTTTGGTACATCATCACTATAACAGTACAATATTTACTTTATATTTCATTATGGCTGTGGTAAATATACAGGGATGAAGTTGGCCTCAGTGCATGCGGACATGACATTACTGACATATAAAGATGCATTATTGGCTTCAGTAGAGCTGTGCTGTCTTACCACTACATCTGATTATTGCTACTTCTGTAGTATCTGTATGGGCCAACATTGTTATACTAGTGTGATTTAATTTAAAAACACAATACTCTAGTGATTGCCCCCTTTAAAATGATCACCACAGAACATTTCTCCAATTAAACATTATTTTAGACAATAACGTGCTTAACACTACTGGAAATAAAATTCAAAGTTTAATTAATAAATAACTTTGAAGCTAAGCTTCTTTATATTCAAGTATCTTTTTGTTTATTAAAAAAAGAGAAAAAAGTAGAAGATGAAAAACATTACTCCAATATTCATTAACTTTATAGAGTGGCATTTTAATATTGAAATTTTGTGTACAATACAATCTATAAGGTGCACCCCTATTAGAATGGTATATTCTTACCTATGAATAAATACTATACAAAAGCTTGATTTAGTGAAATATTTGGTTATTTTGAAAAGGTTCTTCATAAGCTATGAACTGTACATATTCCCTAAGATACCACAATTAACTATGTTCTTAGAAAACCTTGACATTATCATACATATAAAGAGTATAATTTTTGTTTTGAAGCTCTTAAAGTTTTCTCAAAAGTAGTAGTGTAACCTCTCTTAATTAAACTCTATTGCTTATATTCACCAGATCCTTCTCTTTTAAAAAAGAAAGAGAATATTTTGATTTCCCCAGGAAGAAAACTCAAACAAACTTTCTATAGAATAACTTTACATGGGACACCTCATCTGAAGTTTTTGCTGGAGAATATTCTTTCCTCCTTTAAGAACTGACTTCAAAATGAATGCTCTGTGAGCTCAATTTCCTTGTTTCCATCTAGTTTTCACTTCTAGTTCTGGTCAGGAACTGGAATTGTATCTCTTGGAATTTGCAAGTTATTGGAGCAGTTCTGTGATATGAACAGGCTGATCAAATAGGTGGCCAAATATATTCTTTTATAGTTTTGTTTTGTTTTAGAGGCATTTCTTAGCAAGCAGCTTTGCAAGAGAAAACACGTTAAAAAGAAATTGTAAAACACTGCAGGTTTTTTTCCCTAGCAATTTCTTCACTCTCGGCAATAATAATGCCAAGAACAAAGTGACATAATTTTTTTTAATAGGAAATGCACAAGGGATGGTTGCCCTTTGGCTTTTTTCCTTTGTAACATTTATCTTCTGCATATATATTTTTAAAACAAAGCACAAACAACCAACATTTCCTGAAATCATAACCCCAGGAGGATTTGAAGCAGTGATACAGTAAATTTTGTCTTCTATGATTGTTTCTATACTAAGAAAAAATATTTCCTCCAAGTGAACAGTGAATGGCTTTCCAATGAACTTTAGAACCCTTCTTAAGTAAAAAACTTTCCAGAAAATATGGCACTACTGAAAGAAAATTATTCAGACGTCTTTTCTGATACTAAGGTCCTAATTATTTTGTAGTCATTGCCTCATTTGTGAAGTAATCCAATTTATTTCTGGTTTAGCCATTAATGTTCTCTTTATTAATATTCCAAAGATTTGCTGAAGACCACAAAAATCCCCCAATGCATAGTTTTATTCCTGCCTATAAAATCTTTTATATAAAAATGAAATGATGCCAAGACTTCAAATTTTTGGTGCCAGATATTCTGACTATAGTAAGTCTATTTGCATTTTTTATTTCTACTCTAAAAAATGTATTTAATGATACTCCAAGTTTTTATGTGAAACCTGGCATGTTTTGAGGCTTTTAGTTGCCTGCATTGCCTTTACACTTATGATGATATTATTTTTTCTCTGTCTGCTATTAGAATATAATTCCCTATTGAACATATTTGCTTAAAATGTTTGCTGGAGATGTTTTTCATTTAATGTGCCAGTTTTTCCAGGGCTCTGGAGACTGTCTTTTTTAAATTTACCTTCGTTATCTTCCCCTAATTTTTCCAGGATAAGCACTTTCAGTTTTTATTCCAGTTTGGATATGAAATTCACATACACAGGTTTCTGTAGTTACTCTGCCTTTCCTCTAGTGTTAAATACTGTTGTTTAGAGAAAAAAAAAGATTGATTTTGGAGTCATATGTAGAGATCTCTCATCTTTAATGTATTAATCTCACAAAACAATTCAAGTCTAAGTTTTATGCTTCTTTCTATAATCAAAGGGCTTTGCAGGAAAGAAAAAAGACATAGAGGAAAAACTTGTTCTTAGGAGTTCAACCTCCATTTTGATAGATGTCCTTCTTATTTGAATACAATTTTTATTAATTAATAAAATATATCCTTCTCCATTTCATATAAGCTCTATGGTTGTTCTGAGGTTGTGATTAATACACCTTACATATTTATCAAATCTTTTCCTCCCCTTTTCCTTTCTATCTGAATTTTATTCAGGTTTCCTGATTTTAATGTAAAGATGTTAAAAACCTATTTCACATACATATATAATATATCTGGTTTGTCTCTTTCAGTGCTGAATATTTGCTGTTTGGAAGATTTGAACCCTAGGCAGATTCAGTTTTGATGTCTTTCAATCACAGGTTTTTGAGATTATGTGTCGGGACTTCAAAGGATGGTTCACTTTCCATGTACTTAGGATAATAAAAGGCTTCTGATACAATGTGTGGACCTCTGTTTGTGTTAGAAATCACACAAGTAACTGAGCTTTCAGTTTATCCTGCCATCCTTTCCTTCCTCGTGTCTTCCCTTCTTGGACCTTTCCTAACTCCATGGAATATGAGCAGCTTGAACAGATCCAGAGGTTGACTGCAGTAGAAACCAGACAAGTCACTGTTATCTCTTTCCTCAATATCTCTAAAATCTAAAATTTTTTTCTCTACATACTAGATATGATAATTGCATTGTCTTTCTCTTTTTTCTTTTTTTTTTTTAATTAAGATACAATGATCCAAATATTTCTTAGCTAAAAAGGTAGAGAAAACAATTTGAAATACTTATAGAACATAAAGAATTAAATAAATAAATACTAGGAGCCACTAGAGCCATTCTGGATAGGAAGAGTGTGGAGAAATTAATTTTAAAAAGAATAATAACAGAACCAGAGGATAAAAATAATAATAAAAAATGTACCTGGATCTTTAGGAATCCTATGACATCATTTCCAGAGTGAAATTCAAACAAAGTTGTTGTGTAAAACACAATAAATGCACATTAGTGCTGATTTAAAATATATGTCAAATGATTACAATATTGAAGAGAGGCCTTTTTGTTTGTACAACACTCAAAAAGTGCTTTAATAAGGACTGTTGCACTCTCTTTCTTAGGTGTAACACCTAAATGGACATTTAACAAGAGTATAGTACAAAGAGTTTGTTTTCTTTGCTCTTGAGCACAGTAGTAATAATCCATGTGACAACTCTTACTCTGCACATATAAATTGAGAAAGCTAAGCAAGCAGAATTTTATTTTTTTTTTTAATTTTAAGTGATCTGCTTGGTAGTTTCTCTGTCAAAATTCTAGTTATGCACATTCAGGTCGCATACAATACTCAGCTGAATTCTGCAAAACAAACAAACCACCAAAACCCTCACAATTCATTAGCAACATGTACAAAGCAATATGTACAGAGACATCATTACCAGACATTGTAGAAATACGTCCTGGACACAACTACGGTGTGCTATTCAAATGGATTACAACAAAATTAGCAAAAGAAGTTATTTAATTAAAAAGCAGCGTAACTTCTAGTCTGGTATCATTTTTTCCATCAATGACAAGGGCTGAGATTTTCTGCTGACACTGTATATGAACAGAACTCAAATAATTCCACTTTTATTTTACACTTAACATCCAGAGTGATTTCTTAGAGTTTTCCATACATGATTCAAAGGATTTTTGAAAATCTAAAGCCACCATCATAAAATATGCAGTAACCAAGGGTCCTCTAAATGAATTATCGCCGTTTATTATTTTCAAAAATTAAAAGAATCAAACAAGCAAACCAAAAGTGTGCATTCCCAATGTACAATGCAGGCTTCTGTTTTTCTGAAGTCAGAAACTTCTAAAAAGACTTCTAAGACCATAGAAAGAATATTGCCATGATTTAATAATTAATTGATGGAACAACCTGTGGGAGTTTTGTTGTTGTTGTTTTGTTTGTTTGTGGTTTATTTTCTTCCATTTGGGTTGTGTTGTTTTGGGGGTTTTTTTTGTTTTGTTTTTGGGTTTTTTTTTTTTCTTTTCTTTTCTTTTCTTTTCTTTTCTTTTCTTTTCTTTTCTTTTCTTTTCTTTTCTTTTCTTTTCTTTTCTTTTCTTTTTAACAACCTACAATAAAAGCCTTTTCTTGGGAGGAGAAGGAAAAAACTCTGCTGGATGGTGCCCTGTGTGGGGGGATTGTATAAGACCCACTTAAATAGTTTTGACATTAGATGCTTTATCCTTTCTGGCATTTAGGCCCAAGGACTAAGAGGAACACAGTAGTTTCATGGATGTCTTCATGCATAGCAGCATAACTGATTTAATTACAAGATATGCTACACTCTAATCTTTTGGGGTGATGTGGTATGCTTAACACAATGTAGACATTAATGGGACACAGCTCATAATAAAAAGAAAAACCTAATGAAAACCGAAAGGTAGAATTTCTGTTTATGGAAATTAGCTTGCCAGTTGTTACCTAAAAGTACTTTTGTCTCTGCAGAAAAATAGACATTTTAGTGCCAGGTTCATCTAGCCTATTTTATCTGTCTACTTTATTATGAGGTGAATCATGTCTAGAGTGTTCAATGCCTTATGGAAGAACCTCATAAGACAGGTCAGATGTGTGCATACATATTTTGTCAGATCAAATTGTAATGAGAGCAGACAGACAAACCTGAATTGGTTGAGTTTGTGTTGAAGTTATTCTTACTTGTGCGGGAATAACAGGGAAGAAGAGTGGGAGGTGGTGGACAGCAGTGACACAACATATAGGTGGAATTTTAGTGTTGCATAAAAGGATTTAACAAAAATAGCCCTTACAAGCCAACACAGAAACTAAATATGGCAATTTTCCCAACGTAGCATTCAGCAGACACTGAGTGACCCTTCAAAGGCAGTGACCATAGATGCCCTGAGTGAAATAGGGGTCTGTTTTAGAGTGAAGCAAGTTCACTGATAACTTCTATAAAGAAGGAGATGAGTATCAGAGCTCCAGAGGCCTGAGGAATATAAAGGTATCATCATGTGTTGTGAAAGTTAATGCTCTACTCAATCAGACCTGCTGAGCATGAAGCTCATATCTTTATCTGCTACTTGGAGAAATGGATGTTATTTACCCCAACATAGTGTTTGCGGTGGTGAACCTTCACGTTGCCTTGGTGGGAGGCAATGGTGGATGTTGTTATCCAGGAGGTTACAACCCTTAGACACCTGGGTTTATTTGCCCTTTGAAGGAAGACTGCCTGTTGCTACTTTCTGACATTGTAGCCCCCTGTCAGAGGTCTGACTAAAGCTATTTCTTTACTTAGGTAACAGTAAATGTGTTGCTGAGCTGAGGCACATTTCTGGAGAACATGGCTGACCAAGGAAAACTAGAAATGCAACGATGTTATTAAAGCTACTACAGTTTAAATTGTTATAATTTTCCATCTTTTCCTGCTGTTATTTCCCTCTTATGCACCTGAAAAAAAATTTGTAGAATCTCTGAAAGGGTAGGAAAAAAGCCATTCACAGGAGCTGGCAGGAAATATTTGAAAGAAAAATAATCAAATATTTAAACCTGCAAGAGTGAAAATTACACTGTGTCTCACTGACCATGGGGTAACAAGTAATTTGCAGAGTACCGACTCTTTTTCACAGCAGATTTCAAAATTTCTCTTAGGTCCAGATGAGAGTGAAAATAGAATGTTTCAAATTCACTACTGCTCATGGTTTAATCTCTGCTGGCAGCTGAGCCCCATGCAGCTGCTCACTCAGTTCCTTCTGCTGAGATGGGGGAAAGAATTGGAGGCTAAAAGGAAGAAAACTTGTGGGTTGAGATAGACTGTCAATGGGGAAAGCAAAAGCTCTGCACACAAGCAAAGCAAAACAAGGAATTAATTATCTGCTTTGCATGGAGTGCTGGTTTTTGCTGGGATAGAATCAATTTTCTTCACAGTGGCTGGTGTGGGGCTAAGTTTTGGATTTGTGCTGAACACAGGGTTGATAATAGAGAGATGTTTCTGTTATTCCTGAGCAGGGCTCACACAGAACCAAAGCCTTGTCTGATTTCTGTACTTCCACAACTGTGAGGAAGTTGGGGGTCCATGGGAGGCTGGAAGGAGACACAGCCAGAACTGGTGACCCAAACTGACTAAAGGCATATTCCAGAACCTGTGACACCATGCTCCGTGTATAAAGTGGGAAGAAGAAGGAAGAAGGCGGGAATGTTTGGAATGATAGTGTTTGTCTCCCCAAGTAGTGGTAACATGCTGTGGGGCCCTGTTTTCCTGGAGGTAGTTGATATTGTTAGTTAAAAACCCTAATAATTCTTGGACATAATCCATTTAATTTTAGTATTTCTTCTTCTGTCAGGTTAATAACCAAAGCTATTCTTTCTCAGACCTATGCCCATAATTTTTTCTCATGTTATTATGTTCTTACTTTAAATGAATGGGATAATACTTCTATTTGCCATTTTCATTATATGGTGCTACCTATTATTAATTATGAGAAAATTGATCTTTTGGCTTAAAAGAGGTATCATTATTATTATTCTACTCAGACATTATGATGACCACAAAGCCAAAAAATATTTAACAATGGTCCATTAAACCTGTACCTCGACTGACTGACATGAGTTTTCCCTCTGGTTTTTTGACCACAGAGACCTCATGAATATCTGAGTCCCAAGGAAAGACATATTTTAGTGGACTTCAGCATACTGTATAGGCATATGTGTTTGCCTAGCTCTGCTTAGCAAAGTAATAAAGCTTTCACTCTTCCATAGAGGAAAGTGTACATTTTAATGGCTAATAACATTAAAACAGAATTTTAGTTCTCACTGGATACAGAGATAGTCTGAAGAATGACATTACATATCTTTGGCATTTAAGCACTGTTTCATTACCTTTCATTTTATGCAGTGAATACTTAAAATGTCCATTCAAATGACAATATAACACAATTTAATGGATGTCAAATGCATCCTTTTCCAATATAGTGAATATTATAGTCAGTAGCTCTAAAGTACTGCCATCCATTTAAACATGATTTTATTCAAGATGAAATTGAGTAATTTGCATCTAAATGCAGTATAATAAAAAAGCTTACCAACTGGATTCTGCATTCACTTGCATGGGTGTGATGTCTTGCATCGGTGTGATGCCCATCGGATCATTAGTGCTCACACTTTTCTTTAAATGCAGTTTTTTCAGAAAAGATAATGAAATTAAAAAAAAAAAAAACAAAAACACAAAAATGCACACAATATTTGGTAGTGACCATAGACTCTAAAATTTTATATCAGCTGAAATCTCTGGCCCTTTTTATATTTAGTGTTTACATTCTGAAGTCATGTCATTGCCAACCACTTCATAAGCTCTTTAGCAAAGTTATTAATTTTCAAAATGTCAAAAGCTCTTTTTATTATCAGTAATGAAATTTCAAAAGTGAACTTCAGAGTGCAACCGTTTTCAAAATCATTACTAATTCAAAATATTTTCCCCAGGATTATGATATAAACATTGCTAATATGACATCTGTTGAAAACAAATTTAGAAATCATACTAACTGTCCCTAGCATTTCCAATTTTTATATCTTTAAAAGAATTTATCATTAGGTTAAACTTTAAAAATAAAATTATTTAACTCTACTGTTATGGCCAGAAGAAATGATGTCTGAAATCAAAATTCAAAGACCTATCACAGCTACCACTCAATGAAGTAAATTCATTAAAAGGACTTCCATTTTCTCTATTCTCTTTCCTATAGTTTTTACCCAGTTTTTACGGGTGCAAACCCCACAGTATTACCTATAATGAGAATATCTGAAGTAAGGTTTGAGCTGCAACACCACTACTCCTTTATTAACCCTGAACACTCATCAATACTTCTTCAATATTTATATTTTTAAAAATGTAGCTCACAACATACTTTTGCTGTTTTAAATGCTGAACCATCAAAAAACATTTTGCTTATTATCTTGTTCCTAAGGTTCAAAGTAAAGCTGGAGGAATAATGGCTCTCTTTCAAGTTGATGGTTTAACTGCAAAACTATGTCAAAATTAGTTCAAATGGAACCAAATTATTTTTAGTATTAACTTTGACAAGTGAAAAACCCTGCCAAAAAACAATGCTATTTTTTTAGTCAACTTTATCATTTTTTCCTAGTTGCTATAGTAAATATGCAGGACCTGTTAGTAAATAAATAAAAAATGACAGGGGAGAAAATATGACTTTCAAAAGAAATGTAGAAAAGTTTATATAAAATTGTTTTGATGCTTCCAAATGAGCATTTTTTTTCTCCTTCAAAATCTATTTTAATGATTTCCTGGTTTTCTTCTGCCTACCACTACTCAAAAACCCCCAAATTTGTAATGATTAAGATCTCAAATGTCAAAATTTTGGGAGAAAGAACCCTTATCTTGCCTAGTGCTAGCAAAGCTTTCAAACTCTGATGTAATATCAATGGTTTCTAATCCTGTGGAAGCTTGAGCTTTTTATATAGTGAATAAGAATTTATGGGAGATTTCAATGTTCTTCCTGAAAAAAATTTTACCGAGTAATTTTCATATAAGATTTAGTATATGAACTCTCAAAGTTTTCATATGATGAAAGACAATAAAGAAAACATGCAGCAAAATTAAGTTGGCTACAATCTATGTACAAAACAACTGTGGAAATTCCTACAAAATAATCAAAGTCTCCACATTAATTTAGCTGCAGAAAATATCAACACCAAGAGGGCTACTAGGAATTTTTCTTAGGACTATTAAAAAAAATATCACAAGAACTTACCTTAGTATTCAAACTAAATTGAAAGCTTTCCACAAAAAAATTCCCATTTTCACAAAATTTTTCCCTGGGCAAAATCTTTGGTTCTGATTCAGAACTTAGGAATGCAAAACCCACCATTTTTTTGGGGGGGGGGGGGGGGGGTAGAAAGGGAATGTTAAGGATGTGTAAGACTGGGAGACACAGGTTGGCAATATTTCAAAAGAGGAGCACTAAATAAAGAAATAAATTAACAAACACAAAAAACCTTCAAAAATAAAAGCACTTATACTGACATCCTATTTATATTCATCACCTGACAGCTTTAAGGAACTCTGAATTTGAACAATAAATTTAAGATTTTTTTGCTGTCTGGACTATACTCCACTTATACCAAAGGCCATGAAGTACTCTTGGTTGCTAAGTATCATAAGTAGCTTAATATATTAAGTAATTGTTGTAGTCTCCAAAATTGTCTTTAAAAAAGAATATATATTTTTTCTGATAACATTTCTGATTAAATTTAAAGTTCTTGAAGCTTTATCTTAACTTTCTAAACTTGCTCTTTCACCTTCTCTCTGTGATTGGGAGTACGTGTGTTTGTATGTGTGCATGTGTGCAGATATCTTCATGTCTTCTGTTTGTGAGGAAATCTAGATCTCTGCAACAATAAACCCACAACTGACCTGACTTCTTATGCCAAATCCCTCCCTGTAACCTTCCTCACAGCTTAGATGCCACAGACACTCTGCCATGAGTTCCTGAATTTTGCCTTTTGGCTCATGTGCTGTCTTATTTCATTGACAGTCTTGACTGAGATGATTTTTCTTTGGGAGCCAAAGACTAGTCTGTTACAAATTCTAGTCTGTGCAAATTACATGAATTCTCTGAACTAATTATAGATTATTTATACATGTCCTGATGCTAGATAAGCTAATCATGATAGTTTGATTAAAATATTTTAATTACTATATTGAATTGTGTAAATTAAAATTCACCTGGAAGTACAGAGATGGAGAATAACTCTTTGTTACAACTCACATCACCAGTATATCCATCTTTTTTCATTTTTAGACCTTTGCATTTCTAATAAGAATGGCATACTCTTAGTACTCATTTTTAACAGAGTACTTTATTTATATCCAGAAATCAAAGGCCCACTACAGATGTCCTGGACTTATCAAGTTGCTGTCTTGCCAGTGCAGACAATCATGTGGTGTAAATCCAAGAGAAGCAATACACAGAAGCACCCAGCCTCTCTAGTGCACAGTAGCCTTGATCTGGGTGAAAGTAGAGTATCAAAGTCTAGCACTGCTTCAAACACTGCAGTCTTAAAGCAGGGGTCAACAGTGAAAATTTCAAGTTTTTAAATCTGGGTTTGGTTTTTTTTTCTCTTTTTGGGTGTTTTGTACGTCTTACTTGGTGGAAAATATCTCCTGCTCTTCTTTCATGTGTGCCATTCATTGGCTGGTGGCTGACAGCAGTAAGAATACTCTGAAGTTCTCATCAATCATTTTTTCTACTCTGTAAAGTTTTTTAGACTGACCACATTTTCCTAGTGTAAATTTCTACATTCATTTATTTTCTTCATCTGATTTAATGATTAGTTATTTGCTTTAAATAGTGTGAAGGAGATGACTCTCTATGGGGAGAAAAACTTGTAGGTTCTACTCTGGTATGATGAAGGAACTATTACTATTATGTTTTTGTAAGACTTCTGTCTTCCTATCACATTTTGGAAATTGAAGTACCTTTTGTGGAATGCTAATGGGAAAAGAACAAAATAAAAGCAAACACAACTAAACTGTAAATTAGTTTTAAAGTTTATCAAAATATTTTGCAGAAAGCTGTTTGCATCAGTCCTCTAGCTCAGAGCATTAGTCATATATCAATGTTAGTCCTTGAAAGATGTTTTTCAGTAGTGTTCTAGGCAGTTGGAGTAGAACCTTCTCTTGGAAAATGAGGTCAGCTTAATTAAGTTTTTTTTCTCTTTCCTGATTCATCTTTTGAACTTTATTCTACAATTTCATAATTCATATATGTATAGTTCTTTCCTTTCTCTTTTTTTTAAGGGACTGTCATCCCACAGGATCCCTCCACATGTTTCAATTTCTATTGGTGTTTCTACTGTGAAACACCTTAAGATACTGGATACTTTTTTTGTCTTGACTATAATAACTATATTTGTTTGGTTTATCTTTTGTTTTTTAATCACCCTGCTCAAATTACATATACCAAAATATTTGTTCATCTTTTCCCTATTTATCACAATTGTTAGCTGAGTCTAGATATGTCATCTGAAAAGCACAGCTGAAAAGCTAATTTCCCCATTCTCACTCCAAAATAATAGATCAATCTGAAGTACATGAAGATAATTTAGCCCAGTACAAAGAGGCTGGTTTAGTCCTGATCCTGGATAGAAGTATTTAATCTAGAAGTCCTTCCAACAGCCTATGTTTACTTTTTTGAGTTTTTCTTCCTGTACTATAGAACACTGCTGTAAAATATATCTTTTAATGAAACAAATCTTTCACAAGGACAATATCCTCATATGTAAAATGTTCTCATAAGAGAATTCTCTACATTATGGCATTCCATGGATTCTTATGGAGATGATAACAAGAACACTTTCTTGCCAATTTATGAATTCAGAGCTGCAGACAATAAACCCAAGCCATCACATGCCATGAGCTTCTAAAAAAAGTGAGCTGAAGTATAAGGCATGCTGGATGAGAAAAAGCCCTTGCATTGAAAAGATTGCATCAAAAATGATCAGAAAATAACAGGGCTGAAGTTACTTCTGTTTCTCATTTCCAAAGTTGTGGTATATTTAGTTTTCATTGGAAACAGCACAAGTATATGCACAAACACAACCTGGCTAGGCAATGCAACACATTTTGTGGAGAAATAGATTTTTAAATGTGTATCTGGCTATGTAATGCTGTAAGATAAAGCTTTAGAGATCCCTTGAGGCTTCTCCTGTGGATATTTCACTGTTCCAATTAAAACATTCATTTTGTTTACTTCTTCTGAAACCAACCTCTATATTTTGAAGATTGCCAAAGTGACAATATGGCATGCTACATGAATTTAAACTTCTGTCTACTGAAAAAACTAGCACAGCACATGCTTATTACAGTAAAAAAGGGAAGAAGATAACATTTCAGGATCTCTTCACCCTGAAAAAACAATTTTTCCTAAACTCAGCAACATATTAGTAAACCATTAGTTTTTAAGGTATGATCCTAGACTAGTGATACATTCTAAGAAGATATATTACTGAAATAAAAAACATATAATAGAGTCCATTACTAAGTACATTCATATGATATTTTTTTTGACAGCATGTTTTGCATATTTTTTGATTGCTAGTGATTAGCAACACTTTTTTTAGGTGTTGGTCAGTCTTCTGTGTTTCCCAGCATCACTGAATATTGGAACAGAAAGTGTTCTTATATTCAAATTCCAGCCCCTAGTGAACAGGGGAATAAATACACTCTTGTGTATTATCTTTAATACAACAAGATTTTATTAAATTTCTTCTTGATTTTTCTTAAAACTGTGCAATCAGAAAGTTCAACTAAGGTGTTTTAGTAAGAGAAAATAAGAAAAAATGCAATTAAGAAATTAAGACAATTTTTAAGGGTATGTAAGAATAAAAGCTGTGACATTAATCTGATGGAAGACACATTTGCAATATAACTGTTCTATAAGTAACACGTTGCATAGCATAAATGTCAGGAAAGAACATCAGTGTGGCAAAGTGAAAGAAAGTAATCAAAGGGAAATGTTTCTAAATGTTTACACTTGCTGTTTTGATGTGCTTAATTGACTCTCTTTTGTTGTTCTCATTGCCTGACAGAGGCAGAAATAACAGAAGAAAATGCTGATTTCTCAACTACTTGTTACGTGTTCAGGAGGGAAATAGGCATTCTCACACTTTGTGTCGTACATTGTCAGAACAAGAGGTATGTGAAAAGAGGAACATGAATTAAATTCTCAGAATCCCCAGAGCTTCATCCAGAGTTACTGGTTCATTGTTACTTTGAAAGACTAGGGAGATCATCAGCCTTGCACTGCAGACATTGGGAAAACTGGGGCACTGTGCTGTCATAAAGTGGCAAAATCATGTAGAGAACTTTTTCCCTACAAAACTGTTTTCTTGTTATCTATATTATAATGGGAAGAAATTCTCATGCTAAAGCAGGATTATTTACTTTGGCCATTAAGTTATTTATTAAAATTATTCAGAGGAATTTCCAAAGAAGAGATTTCTTTTAAAAAAAGTCAAATTACCGTAAGATGTCTAGTAAGATTTTGGTTTTAAGAGCAACTTATTGCTGATTAAAGTACATTGCTCTATTGTCACCTACAAGTACAGTGTTTCTGTGCAAGAACAAAGTACTTGTTCTCTGAAATAGCAGACTCTCAAAGGTACTTGAGTGAGAATAAGTGTATAAAAAATCTCTGAATTGAATGTGAAATCTTTCTATTGATGTTATGAGAGAAAATAAATAGAAGCCTTATTTTATACTTAAACAGGCACAGTTAACATTAAGTCCTTTTTGGTAGCATTATCTTAGCTGCTAAGAGTAAAGTACATGAGAAGTCAAATGAACACTAAATTGGCCTATATTTTGAGTAGCAACTATTCTGGCAGGACAAGACACTTCAAGGGCACAAAGTGAAGGTCCCACTGAAATAGAGTTTAATCTGATAAATTAAAACTTGCATAATAAACCCAGATTCTCATTCTTCAGCCAATGTGTTTCACTCTGTGTTCTCACCTTTTATGCCATAACTCTGCTGCAAAGATGTAACAAAGAGGAATATTTTGGAATATTTTTTTTCTACTTGTTTTACTATTAGCCAGTTCTTTCCTCCTCTTCTCTTCTTCAAGCTCTTCCCTCTCTCAAGCCTTGCTCCAATAAATTGGAACTTCTTTTTTTTCTCTCTGATTTAGATGTCTAATTCTCAAAATAAATCCGCGATAATCACTTTATCTTCTATGTACTGGTACTTTTCAACTGTAGCTCATTCACCCAAAGACTTAAATTACCAATCATGAAAAACATCCTGCTTGTTTAAAATCCCTGCTTGTTAGCTTTTATATTAAAAAAAAAAAAAAAGATATAGGATTTTCTAAACTAAATAATTTAATATATAGCAAGAAAAAAAAGATCACCCACATATACATGCAACAAAGATATTACAAGGAGTGAGGTAAAATATACTCTGAATTAAAAATAATTAAATACCTTTTTCATACTTCTTATTATTGTGAAAAAGATGTTTTGATGAGGTATGGTCATTACCTCCTGTGAAATTAACCGTTAGATTGCTCTTATGAGAATTAGAACTGTTATTTGTAACTAAGCTGCCAAAATAATAAGGTTATTTGAAACCATGACAATATATTTATATTTATATTTATAAATTGTGAATTTCACATGAGAATGGCTCATCACTGGTAAGGAGAAAAGATATTATGCATACTATGAATTAAGAAAGAGGCTAAAACATGCTTTCTTTCAGCATACTTATGACCAAGTTAAAAAAGGACTGGCAAAGCAGGATCTGATGCTGATCCTATTCATAATAAAAGACATGCTTCCTTAGGGCCAGATTTCAGCTTCTGATTTTCAGCTTCCTACAGTGCAGCCAAGATCAAAGTAGGATTATCATAGCACCAATGTTAGATAGCAGGCGTTAGAAAATGCTGGAAACAACAGTCATTACACACATAACAGACAATTCATCCCCTATGTGAAAAAGAAAAATGGTTTTGAAAAATTGAAACAGGGTCAGACAGGAAGTCTCATATGAACTTTAACACTTAGACCATGAAATATTATCACTGATTATGAAAGAATGAAGTTCACAAGTTACTTCTGTTCATTTGTGCTTTGTTTTCAAAGTGCTGCTGGCCAAGAAGGTAACAGAAAGGCACTGAGTTTTGTTTACATAGGAGAAATTTCCTAGTGAGACTAATAAAATTCTGTTTAGACACTTTCATTAAAAATGTGACCTTATATAACAATCATTTAAACTGCATCTTACCTGATGTAAACCAAGATGAAAAGAAATATTGCTCATATCAGTAAGGTATTTTATACAATCTATTTCACCTAAACCTTGAGAACAGTTCAAAAGCACACACTCACCCACTGGGAAACAGATCTATGGTAATGTTCTTTCATCACAAATTTCTCTCCTAGGAACATTTCATTTGCCATGGATTAGGAAGGCGCACAATCACAGTCACCACGGTCATGCCCAGTGACTTGTCTGTGGTGAATTGTAACTCTGTGACATATTTTTTGTGGTTCTTCTGAGATTTAATGTAGTTGAAGAAGAGATTAACTTAGAACTTGGTATTTATATTAACTGAAGATTTTATGCCTGAAAATCTTTTGCATGTATTCAGAACCTAGAGGATTTTCTTCCAGTAGGTGTGTCTCTTATTGGATTGTTTAAAACACTCCAAGAATTCTTCAATTCAGATTAATATTCTCTATAGGTACTCCTTCTGTTTAAATAATTAGTGATGTTGAATTCTAAGCCTAGAAATGTGATAGTTTTGTCTCCTCAATTCCTTTTCAGTTTCTCAATTTATAGATACAGGGCCTAGATGGGTAGGAGAAAGTTCTTTCTTTTGTTCTTCACTGTTCTTCCACAGAATTATTTCAGGAATAAAAAAAGGAAGATGGCTTTTTTTAAAAGAAGGCTTTTTTTAAAAAAAGGAAGATGAAGGATATGACAGTCCAAATGTACTTACAATTACAGCTAGTGGGGTGTAACAACATGCATAGGACTGACAGAATGCATTGCCCAATAAAGATGTATTGTGGGAATCTACTCCATAAAGGAATAATGGATGTTCACATGCAGTTTCTGCCGCAGTGTCATTTCAAAAACCCCAGCCCATTATGATTTTTTCATTTATGGAATTGCTATTTTGTTGGGGTAGGGGTTTTTTTTGGGTTTTTGCTTGTTTGTTGTTTGTTGGTTGTTTGTTTGGGTTTTTTGTGGGGTTTTTTGTTGTTTTTTTTTGTTCCTTTCAAAGAGGACATTCCTTGTATAGAAAGATTGGAACTCATTCATTGTTTGATTGCTATGTGAAACAGTAGCAAATCTATGTAAGCTACGAAGCCCTTCAAAAATATTTGGTTTGGAGAAGCCAGTTCTCAAAGTATGCAGCTATCTTCAAATTCATGGGAGAGGATATTTTGTAAGAATTCTATGAGAAAAATGCAGAACTGTAGATAGACAAAAAATCTCCCAAACTATCAAAAACTTTATTCTGAACTTGGCTTCTCCTGATACAAAGAATCAAATCCAGTCATTTAAACAAATTTGCAAGAAAACTAAGGCCAGCCCATATTTTGACACAAGCTGTAAAACCACCCACTGCTCTCATTGTATCATGTCTTTGCAGCACTGAATCAGCAGCATTTCTTGTCATTTTTTTCAAAAAAAGCCTTGCTGCTGCA
The DNA here is from genome assembly GCF_023055355.1 of Agelaius tricolor. Taxonomy (NCBI): domain Eukaryota; kingdom Metazoa; phylum Chordata; class Aves; order Passeriformes; family Icteridae; genus Agelaius; species Agelaius tricolor. The sequence goes on along the minus strand of NW_027269262.1, from coordinate 18,932,664 downwards.
GATTTTTCAGCAGAGCAAGGTATGAGCAAGGGACAATGGGAGGGAGGCCTTTGAAGAGTTATAAAAAGAAATGTAAAACAAAAGGGAGATCAACAAAAGAAGCTAGAAGAGAATACAAAAGTGAAGGCATAGGGTAGGCTGTTGGGAAATAAAGAAAACTGCACGTGGGTGGGAAATGATTAATTTTGTGACAGTTTATAAAAATAGGTTGTGAATCTGCAAAGGAATCATGATTGAGACAGCTCAAGGAAAACTCATGTACCTTTATGCGTATTATTTGTGAAGGAATGGAAAGAGAAATTACTTCATTTTAGACATTGAGGCTCCCTAAGACTGAGATAGTCTCTCCATCTGTGTGTAACATCTCTGCTCTGTGCAAAATACTGAAAAATGCAATTGAGTTCAAGAGCAGTTATTCACTGTCACTCTGCTATTTTACTGTGAAATGTTACTATCTTAATAATTGCAGCATAGATGGGTAACAAGGAAAATATTTTTATAATTATATTTTTAAGGATAGAAGTTTGTTAGTTTTTCATTCTTAATAAGAATTCAAAAGCAACTCATCTGAAAATGTCTGAAACTTCATCACAGAACTTCTACATTAATTTGTGAAGTTTACCTTTAACTTCTCACGTTTTCCTTGTACCAAAAAACTTAAGCTTTAAAAACATTAGGTCTCATTGTTCTCAAGGGTTGCTGGTATGTTTGATCTATGTTCCTTTAAATTGGTTCCATGTTTAGTTTTCCCTGAGGAATTGAATGAGAACCCCACAGGTGCTTTGATACCAGTAATACCAGAATCATACCTGGGCACTGGATTATAGGACAGTAGGGTGAAAGAGGGATCAACTGAGCCATCATGTACAGGATTGTGTAGGATCTAGAAAGCCGTGCTGCAGCACTACAGGTGAACCTGCAACACCTGACAGAAGATAGGTGCACTTTCAGCCAGTGAGGAGCACACCAGTCTTGTCTAGATGTCCTCTTTCCTCTTGCAACCCAGAACTGTTTTCCTCACAGTACTTAGCACACATCAGACCCTTATGTTATGCCAAAAGATAGTACACCCAGGAGCAAGTGCTGAAGTCTATTACATAGAGATATTGCATCCCTAAATTATATTATGGCAAGGAGTGACCTTCATGGCTAGGATATAAAAATGATTTTAATTTTAATACAGTGAGTTTCAAGGCAACTTGGGAACCTACTTACAGGATGCTTCAGAGTATCTCATTTTGACAGTTTGTGTTCCTTTTGAGTTCTAAGTTTTCCTCTGTCATCTTTCTCTAGCTTTTATTACCACTTGTTTTATTTAAAGTATGCATACGAGAGACAGTGGTGACTTCTGAAACAGAAAACCATACAATACCTTCAATTAACAATGCCACATGATTCATAGTTTGCTGTCAGTTTTTCTTTACTGTGCATATTTCATTATACCAATTACATTGGTTTTTACCACTCGTTCTAGCACAGGCAAGAATTTTAATAACTACTAATTTAAGAAGGTACTGAGTCTCATTTACAGCAGAATAGCAGACATTTCCTTGAAACTTAGTATTTGCTAAATGCTGTTGTGAAGATGTGTCTGAGGCTGATGTCTTTTTTAGGCTTCTTTAAAATGCTACCTGGTAATTCAAAGAAAAAAAAACACAGTCTTTTATGCACAGAAATTTCAGAAACTAAACTCTAACAAATGCCCAAATAAGAGAGTATTCCTGGACAATGAGTGTATTAAAAACAAATGGGGGTCTACTAGAATTTATTCAGTACATTAAATTCTTGATGCTATATAATGCATTTTGATTAATTTTTCTGTTAGGATGAGTTTAAATAAAATTACTGGTTTCTTGGAATTTCCAGCATTACTGGCATTAGACGGAGAAAAAAAAAATATTCTCAGTAACTCTAAAACAGCAAGAAAATCATCATAAAGGGATGCTGGAGTAATAGAGCAATGAGGGGTCCCCAGGAACAGAATGAAAGAGTCTTGAGAAAGAGAATACTAGAAATGATTATTTGTTTGACAACCACTTGCTTAAACAGATTCAAACAGAAACTCTAATAGAGTGTAAGGTTTATAAATAACTTAGTTGTAGTTCATAGGATGAAAATTATGCTTCAAGTTACCTAAGATGACTAAAAGGCATATTTGTGGGGAAATTTACATATGTAAATGATAGTATAATGAACTACAACAGGACCTCCACATGTGCGTTAAGAATTTAGTTATAGAATCATGAGTAACAAACCACCTGTTACAATATCATTCTTTGTTACTTTTTTTTGTGTAAAAGGCTGTGCTTTCCTTTTTTAAAAGGGGTGACAGCTTTTGTTACGTGCTTGTCAGCCTATTCTGAAGAATGATAATAAAATAAAATGTCTTGGATCAGTGCATTCACTTGCTCTTGCACTTGCTCTTGCACTGGGTGAAAGAACACTGCTTTAGGGACAACTTTATGGGATCAAAGGCATATGAGTGTTACATATAGGAATTATACAAAATAAAAGCTGAGAAATCATTTTTTTTTAATAAAAAAAGAAATCTATGGAATTCTTTCTGTATGAAAATAGTGGAATTTAAATTTGATGCATATGTGCTGAAAAATGCACCATCACGTTTGTGTAGAACAAAAAAAGCAGGACAGCAAGTCTGCTTGTGTCATCTGTTTTGATCCTACCTATGAAACAGGATCCAAACACAATTATTCCCTTCTCTTTTTTTGACTTCAAGTGGCTCAGTCAGGTTTTTAATAGGTATTCATCAACTTCTCTGTAAGTCAAATAATTCAGTTTTGTGGCTCCGGTTCTCCCTTTATTCATGCTGTGAACTTCCATTTATCGGTTATAGAATAGGCAATGAATCAGAAGTCATTTCATCCTTAGAAATAATGAGACCAGTTCCTTGAGTTTATTTCTGACTTATTAGGTTTTGAGCAAATCTTAAAGGAGGACAATTAGTGTCCTGACAGTCAAGAAGTAATTTGAACACAGATTGTTTCCAGTCTGCTGGTTGTCTCAGAAAAGCTTAATGATGACCTCATGACCTCAGAAAGCAAGTGCATTATACAATTAGACTGTTATTAAACTATTTTCTATAGTTATTTTTTTCTACTATGTTAGAGAAATGTCAAATTTAAAACAAAAAATTAAAATTGAAAACAAAATCTAAACCCATAAAATTTAAACATCTGTATCAATATGTTTCAAAGGTTGAATTCTCATTACAATATTTCAGAAACTGTACTTAATTAAGAGGAATTCCTCAATAGTATAGGTTATACTCAGCAACTCATAGTGAGATGTTGATAAAACCTCTTACATTCTTTCTGCTCTCTACATATTTGGAAAGGAAGTTCTTTCATTTTTAACTCTCCAGAGTAAGGTTTTAATCTCTTGAAGCATGAACTCTCTTATTACACAGTGGGACTGACACTGCTTATCCTGTTTAACGTCTGTGAGACATACTATGGTACACAAAATTTAGTAGTAATAATATATTTTTAATTAAAACAACTCAGTCTTACTTATATTCAACAACTTGCTTATATTTCATATGACATAAACTGGGGACCTGAATCATTGCAAAGTGAGGTGATTGGAATGTAAGCATTTGCTTACATAAATGTGATTCTAAGAATGTTGATGCTTTATTAAAAGGACTTGAAATCAAGAAAATTAAAAGGTCACAGTTCATATGAGGTCATACATAACATCTTTGTATAATATTTTTAAACTTAGTTTAAAATCCTTATAACCATTTTTGAAGGATTTCTTGGGTTATTACAATTCCACTCTGAATGTACTTACCAACATCCATGAACAGCAATCCAAGTTAATTTCATTGGTCTACTTGCTGCTTATGCTGAAGAATCTTGTATTCAGAAAGTCAGTCTTGTTCACAAGGCTTAGAAAACCCAAAATATTTTTCGAATTCAGCACTTGAAGACTATCTTTAATCTTTACCAATATATGGTAATAGTTCATAAATCAGAGGTGATGAATAGGTGCATTTTGGGCTATAGGTTGAGGGCACTAGAAGAGAAAAGCTAAAGCTGCCAAATTGCCCTGTATTCAGAAGCATACCTATCTCTGTCTCATCTTCCAATGAAATGTACAAATGTGTACCTTTCTATAGCTATGAAGCTCCCTCACACTCTTCAGATTGCTGTCTCCTGCCTTCTCTCCTGCCAGATTGCTGAAGCATGTTGCACATGTCCTGTGATTCAGCAGTGTGGACAAGACAAGTGAGAGGGAGCAGGGATGGGTTTCTGACTGTCTTATTACTGGATTACAAGGAAATGAGCCAAATGTGTATTTAGATCAAGATGGGTGTATTGTGACAAAGCTGGTGGTCTGTGTTGGGTATATAGAAGTCACTTTACTTTGTTATCTTCATGGGGAGGTACAGGGGTGCATAAGAGCATTATTATTAGAAGCAAACAATTTCCAGACAAATTGTGATAAGAAGAGTGAGGAGAGCAGCCTGAATTCTTAGACTATTATTGATGAAAGTGATGGCCTATAATTATGTCAGTTACCCTGTATATTGTTATCTTTAGAAGCATTGGAGAAGATAGAAAATGGTTCTGAACATGCCTCTTTTATAGAGCTAAGCAGCATCATCTGCACTGTTCATTCTGCCAGTGGTTGGGAGGGGATAGCTTTTATCAGGCACCAGAAGCCATAAAGGTGTTCCCTGTGGAACATGTCAGAACATGTCAGAATTTGTCATCAAGGAAAATGAAGATACGAGAAAAATGAATAATCTGAGAAATGTGATGGATACTGGGGAGTAAACTGTCACAATAACATTTTGTCTCATTTGAAAAAAAAAGCACATGTGAATAAGAGAGTAAAATATCCCCTATGTATTCAGAATAAGACACAGTTTTAGATCAAGGTAAAGCATCTCTACAAAGTAACATCTAAAGGCATAATTAAAGCACACATTCTGAATAAGAATAGACTTGACATTGTGGTTTATGGGTATTTATTCTAGATAAAAATTTAATTCAAAAAGTATTTATTTGGATGCTAAAAGCTGGTGAATAATCAAGCTTTATAATATGACACAAGCTTGAATGAAAGATGGGGTATGATGGCCATATGATGTGGGTTTCCCACAGTGAACAAATTCAGAAAAAAGTAGAGATGTCTGTGCCCTGCATCTTCCTGAGCTCATATTGTTGTAGGCAAGGGAAAGCCTTACCTTTCACAGAGCTACCACCCTTTCTCTTTGGGAGGCTGCTGCTTCAGCTCGTTATGGACTCAGAGTGAAACTCATCCACGTCTTGCCTCAGAAACCACCACGGCTCACAGCTGTAATTGTAAACCCCTTTTGCTCCCCTGCCTTCTTGTACCTCTTTCTCTTCCTTCTGTCTAACAGATTAGCTTTCAGAAGGAAAATCCAGTGCTTCTCTGCTGAAATACCACAATGAGAGTGTGAGTGCTGAAAGCAAAACATCATTACTTACAGCCTAAGAAAGTTCTCCTGTCAACAATTAAACCCCTTGCATCTAATTCAGTTTAGAAGGATTCAAGTGAAAGGGAATACCTTTCTTCAATCCTCCAAGGTGGCTTTTTTCAATGAAAGGTGCAAGGTCAGGTAGGTTTTATTGCTCCCTTTTGCCCTTGCAGAGGTGAAGATATTGGATGTTGTGAGGAGTATTTTGTATACTGATTTTCTCATATTAACTTTTATTATGTTTATGCTACTGTATACAGTATAAAATGGTATGTAGTATTGTATTCTATATTTTTCCTACATCAGAATATATTAAATTTGCATTGACCTTGGAATATCTTGAAAAATATCTGTATCTTTATTTCTTTTTCCCTTAATACAAATCCACAGAAAACTTGCAAGATGTCACATGTACAAACACATCTTACTAAGCAATAGTAGATATTATGTAGAAAAGATTTTTAATTTCATATCCAGATTTTTTAATTGAAAATACAGAAGGTAATTTGAAAAAGTTCAGCAGTATCTGGAGTAATTTTTATAGTCATGGGTACTTTGGTAAGTTATAGATAGGATACTCAAAATTTCAAGTTGCTGTTGTAGTCTTTTATTTATTTATTTATTTAAATTCTTTCATTTTTTTTGATTACTTCTATGCACAGTTATCTGTTACATGTAAACTGAAAGATACCCTGGTACATTTTCATAACCATTTACTAAAATCCATTTACTAAAATCAGCTACTTTTATCCATGTAAACAAAATCTAGCACAACTAGTATTTGTTATGATAGTGGCAGTGAACCACAAGTGACATGCTGTTAGAAGAAAAAATAATAGCAGAAGTAGTGGAAATTAACTTGTCAAGACAAAGAATGCAGGACAACTCTTTATGCTATGCTCTGTCTCTTGTCAAATATTTAACAAACTGAAGTTTATAACAGAAAAGCAACATTATTTAATGATATGATTTTTGGATGGATTTTTTCCCTCAGAAGGAAATGAGATTGGGATGCAAGGTATGTGTTAGTGCGTGTGTATGTGTTTTGAGCCACAATGCTACTGAATCTCACTGCTAAATGTGGGCATTGAGAGACTTTTCTAGTCCTTTAGTTAAGGCATAGCTGAATAAACTTGATAATTTCAATATTTGTTTTAGATTCTCAATAGAATTCACAGCTGGAATTACTACTCCAGTTCCTACTGGAGGAACTCTGACCTGGACTCACAACATCCACCTCACTGAACAGTTGACCTCTTTTTATTCTTTTCAGCCTGTAAATTATCACAGATCATGTTAATGGTGATAGGTTGCCACACATCTTACATTTCACACATCTTCTCTCATTTAGCAATGAGAGAAGGAATGAAACAGCACATGGAGTAAAATAGTGGGAAAATCTAGCTGGAGCAAAAGCTTCTCATGAGGTGAGAGGGAGAATAATTTCTGAGGAGTGAAATTTGTTGACATGTTTTCCTGCATGTATATATGAAGGAAAAAGAAATAGAATAAGGAAATAGACAAAGTAATTTGTGTTAAGAGGAGGCCAAAGAATGAGATTCCTAAAATCGCAGGCCTGTCTGGAAAAGTAACATTGGAAACCATATCATGTTTGTTCATCTTTTTTTGAGGAAGCAGGGTTACATGGCTTTTTTTTTTTTTAATTAATATCTGAGGGAGCACCAAAAAGAAAGTAACAGTAATATCCCTTCTTTTTCTCTCCTTTCCCTACCAATTCCCATGGAGAACAATACAGCAGGTTGCTGGTAGGCTGGAAAATACCAGGGAAGGGTAAGTGTAAGTGAATATGATTTCAAACTATGCGGTCAGGGTTTTGGTCTTCCTAGCATAATATTCTGGTTAATCTCTAACAGATATCTTTATTTGTCCACGTTGAATATAATTAATCATTTTTGTTCCATGTGAAAATGTAACTCATCAGAGAACAAGTTTGATTTAGAATATTTCAAAAGTTAATGCTCTGTTACACAATAAACTGTAATTCCCTTATCTTGTTAGTATTTGTAATAAATGACATTTCATTTCCTTATTACGAAGCATCTGGTCTCAAGTCAATAATTTTGTCATAGTGCAAATAGAAGGATATCTAGAGCTATGTCACACACTGACAGACAAAATGTCCTCAATTTTTATGCTGTTACAGTGAAATATTAATCATCTGGGTGTCACAGAGATCCATCATCAAAATAAAAATTTACTCATATGATTCAGTCATAGTTTTGCCATGAACTGCATGGGAAAGAGAGAGTGAGCTTGTGAGATGTGACTAATTAGCTGGTACTTGTCCTCTAAGGCTAGAAGACTAAAAGAAGAATAGTTGGTGTTACTAAAGGCCAGAAAAAAAATCTGGTGCTGGCTTCTGTAAAACATTCTGAGTTTTCTTAGGATTGAAGCTAAACTGAACTACACTCCAAAACAAAAGCACTTGTGATTTTGGGTCGAAAGAGCTGAAAATGTGGTTGAAAACGTTCTTGTTTGCAAGAAAATTTTAAAATGATAAAAATAAAAAGAGTAGGCATGAAATTAAGTAATTTCATAAAGTTGAACAGAAGGCTTTCATGTGGATCCAGGGCAAGAAACAGACAGACTTAGATACCAGCTGTTTGGATGGAACAGAAAGGCAAATTCAAGCTTGGGGAGAATGACTGCAAGTCAATGACTGCTGGAGTACACTCTTCTTCACTACTGAAATGGTCCTGATATGCTTGAGCTACCTAAAACCACATATATTAGATGGTCTGATGATGAGAGGCTTTTAGGGAACTGATTTAATTGTGATGTTTATGAAAATTTATTTTCTTAGTTCAAGAAAAGAGCCTGCTGGTTGTATAAGCAGTTGGGTAGCAAAGTCTGATCAATCTTTATGTCTTACACCAGAAGGGTCATTTCATTTTAACATAATTGAAGGTTTTGTTTTGCAAAGTAATTTGGATTATGTTCAGCAAGTTATTTCTGTGTCATTGGAAAGAAAATTGTATGACTTATGCGATTATTTTTAAAGTTAACAAAAAAAATAATAGTTGTTAAAATATATGTTTTGGGCAATAATGGCTGTCAAGAAGAAAAGTTAAATTCTGTGGTACTTTTTCCTCTATGTAATTATTGTCACACAACTCCAGTGATGCAGTGAGCATGAGGCTGTTACTGGGTTATGGTGCTTTTACAGTCCTAATCAATACACTGATTCTAGATAGCATCAGATTGATCTTCTGGCTTCATGGTTGCCTTACTAAGGGTAAATAATAATCAGCACTTGATCTGCTTTATTTTCTTGTCAAGAAGCTCTTGCAGTCATTTCCTCTCTTGCTGGTTCACAGGGAGGGTAACAACCAGCTAAGGCTATCAGATTCCATCATCAGGTCCACAGAAAAAAATTTAAAAGTTCAATCCTCTTGATGAATCACAAGGCTGTCTAGACGATGTCTGTGAGTAGGAAAAGAATCATATTTTCTCCATAACAACTTAAGAACTTGTAAAAGGATATTAAAAACTCACCTCTTTTAGCAGTATTTACAAATACTGATTGCAGTTAAGTACTGAAAATTAGAAAATGTCATCGATCTGTGCTTTCTTGATTCTCTAGATATAGCTGAATAGTTTCTCTTAGGACACAAATTTTACATGTCCATCATTGCATTCTCGGGTCATATTGACTGGCACATGAATTTTCTTTCCTATCATAGAAAATTTGTATTAAGTCAAATAACCAAAACTCCTCTAATGAAGTTTCTTTTCTTTCCACCATAACCTAAAATTTTGTTGCTAGTTCCTATTTTCTTTCAGTTGATTCCATTCAAACAAGAAATGTGCACATCTTCTCTAAATTTCAATAGTTATGGATGGGGGGGAGGGGGGGAATGAATAAGGATAATTAAATAGATTTTCCTTCAACACAGACATCCAAAAAGAGAGGAAAAAAGCCCTCTTCCCAGTTCAGTATTCCAAAAATATGTGGATGAATTCTTTTTCATTACGCAATATTGTAAATTAGTTGATAAGATATATTCCTACCTATAACAAGTAAACTTCTCTTTAATATTCCAAATTTTTCTTGAACAGATTTCTGTAGTGTGTATCATTTATCAGAAAACTTTTTAACTAATATGTAAACCTCTTTTGTCAGATACATTATATTGCTTGTAACATTTTGAGTAGCTCAACTTAATAATGGAAAACATGTCAATATAACCTAAATTTCTTTATTATGTTTCTAAATATCTGTGTCTGCATATTTTAGTAGTCTTATCAAATATATTATAGCTTTACTCAATACTGATTGCTTTTATCTTGTCAGAAAGTACTCTATAAATCATCTTTGTTTTTCAAAGTTCCAGTTCAGAAGCTTTAAAAAGACTGTCTTCCAACTGTATGGAATGACAATTTTTCCAGTATTATATCTTCCACATTTCAATCCTCTTGGAAGTTATTTGTATGTGTAAATATTCCCCCCCCACCCCCCACCCCTTTCCAAACTGGAATGTAATCTGTTATGCTAGATGGTGATATGTTACTGACATTGCAATTATTTATGATTTGTATATCCCAGCTGTTGTGAATGTGTGTGGTGAAGCAGTTGTTTTCAGAAACAAGAACAAAATCAGACTGTAATGAATGTTTCTGTTATAGATCAAGGGCTGCTGTAGCTTTCCAGATCAATGTGATTTCTGAGAATGTCTGAGAATCAGAAAGAGTGAACTGAATGGAGGGAAAATTAAAGAAAAAATCAAATTTCCCCTTCAAATTTAGTAACTGTGCCAAGATATCAGGCTCCAAGCATAGCCGTAGGCATAACATATTGACTAGGCCTGTAGATAATTATCTAGTGTAAAATATTTCTCTAAGTGATTTTGTTAGTATAAATTGCTTGTCTTTGTTCTAGGTCAACTTTCATCTTGGGTACCTGTAGCAGGATGCTCTACCTAGAATGGGGTAAACCAACTTAAATAATATCCTCTCCATTGTCAAATCTACCAATGACGAATGGAAGAGAGGGCATCATGTAGTTTTTGGTGTTGAAGAGTGCTGAAACCAATTTGACTCATCAATTCCAAAGTTAAACATCCTGACAGTGAGGTGAAGATCTGGTAGAACTGCTAAAATACCCAGAAAAAGGAACAAACAAGTGATATTGCTATTAACTTATCTAAACCCGCTGAGCTGACACAGATGACCTGGAGACATATGACTGACAGACATTCAGTTTTTACTACAAAGTATATAATAAAAAATCCCACTTTTTAACCGCAGGGTCTTGTACCATACCCCTTCTTGGGGTGTGTGTCAAGATTTCTTGCTTGAATAGGGATACCATCTCAATGTGTCTGAGCAAAAGAAATTTGCCCACAGTAGTGGGTATGAGTAACATCAATCTGTATTTAATAATTGGTGTTGCTAGCTTTTAAACAATTGCTTTAATATAATTGCTTCAATATGGCTTAGAAAGCATGTACTCTACTATATTAGTAGTTATAGCTCCTATACTGTTTAATTGTGATTAAGATATTTTTGTTTACTCAGTCATAATAAATATTTGTATTTATATAAATATATCAGGTTTGACATCCTTTGGATGGACTAGTTGTATAAAAGTTAAATTATATCTGTATAATCCTTTAAACATTAACCTTTGGCAAAGTGTGGGGCTAAGGTTGAATCCAGCCACACCTGGGCTCCTCTCTGAGAAGGAGTTCAGAAAGAAAAACACTGACCTATCTGAATATTCTGAATTTTCAGGAGCAGTCTCAACTGACTATTGAGGGTATCCTACTTATCTACAGCCTAGTCTATTTTAGAACAGCAACCACCTTGGGGAGTCTTTGGGATAAACAGATTCTCCATTCACATTGCCAATTGATAATTGAAGCATGCAGATAATGTTTACCAATTTGTTCAGGCACAGCATGAACTACCTGGGAGAATCTCCAACTCCGTAACAGTCCAAGGTGGACAACATGAAGGTGGAAGGAATTCATTTAAACCTATATCTCCAGTCAGTCCTTTGGTTCATCTGTGCAGAAGGAGGGGCAGTGGAGTTCCTGAACCACCCAGGGAACTCATGACTAAATCCACTGTGTGTGCACTCAGGCACAGCCCTGACACTCAGCCACACTATAACTACAGGACAGCTATGGGACAACTGAATTTTTCTGTTGTGGTTTCAATATAAACCATACAGCATTTGTCACTTGGGTTTGAGTACCAGGAGATGGTAAAGTGACAACCTTGCTCAGGAATTTATCATTCCTCATCTGAAAGAATTCAACTTTTCTATACTCCTGAAAATCCTGGAGGTGACTCTGAATTTGAGGATTCGCTGGGCTCCCCGGAAGCATTCATCGCCTTATTTATTGTATATTTTTCTGCTATTTTTTTGTTTATATCTTGCATCTATTATAATTCTGGTTTAAATTCTGGATTCTAAATCAACATGCAGTGTTGGGACACAGCACATTAAACCAACCCACCAAACACAAACCAAAGCAAAATCAAAGAGTTGCCCACGTATAGAGCTAGTAGAAGAATTACTCCCCCAAAAGAATGAGACATTGTCAGATGTCCTTAATTGAAACTGTCTATGAGGATCTGAATTGACATAAGGGGAAATTTGTCCACCTTGTGCATAATTGAACATTAGCACGTGTAGTTCAGAGAGATACTGTAGAATATCTCTCCTTGGAGGTTTTTACAGCCCTACTAAGCAATTGGCTCCATTCAGTGTTGACTATTCTGCATAAAAGACTGGATGTGAGGATCTCTGCAAATCTCTTCTGAGCTGATTTATTCTATGATTCTGTGATTCTACAAGAGCTGGAAAAAGAAACAAAGCAAGCAAGGAGATAGCCATCTGAAGATACAGAAAAAATACTTTTTAATATTTTTAATCTTAACTTTTTATTCCTCCTTTTTTTAATTTCAAAGTGGGAACAAATATCTGTGTGGATTTTCTGTTATAGTAAACATTTACTATTAGCTATAATATCATATGTGAGCCTTCTTTTATATTATCTGAGACTTGATTTAGTCCTTTTTAGAGTACATATCCATAATGTATACAATGTAATTTGCTCAAGATAAAAAAAAAAAAAAAGAAAATTAAGAGCATTCATCAAAAACAACAACAAAAAAAAAAAAACAGCCCTAGGAAATAGGAATAATATGGTGAAAAGTTTTGACTTTTGTTTACTTTACCTTGGTAGCTATAGGACTATAGCAGTTTTTTCACAAGCAGTTTCCATGTAATAGAGTCACTTCTTCAGAAAATCTGGAATAACATTATGGTGAATCTTGTTCAAAAGGGACTTTTTTATCTACTTTACAGGACAAGATCAGGTTCATAAATCATAGCAACTCTACTCTGAAGGGAAAAAATATTTTTCCAATGTCATACACATTCCTAATAGAATGAATTGCCTAAGGAAGGTATTTATGAAAACACTAACCAAAAGTGTGAGCCAGAAGAAATCTTCTGTTGAAATTGGAGTAATATATCAAAGTGACAGAAATAAGACAGTGGGGTTTCTTTTAATTAGTGAGTTCTGTGTAATTAAACGTGGAGTAAGCAAAGAGACTACTGAAAATAAATTAGAATATAGATGTGTTTACATGTTTGCTTTCACACATCTTCAGTAAGAATGAAAAATAAAATTACAAGGAAGACAAAAATATATGAGTTTTCTTCATAGATGAAGCACAATGCTACAGCTTTGTTCAGTGCATGTTGTTAGAACCAGTCAGTGCTCTTTAAATTAGCAATTCTCTGGTTAAAAACCAAAACAAGGTAGAGAGGCTACACATCATTTCACTTCTGACATCACCTAAGACAGAAGCAGAGCCACAAAGAGCTGTGAATGTTCCCATGTATTTGATAATTATGGTGCAGTTCACTGGCAAAACTCAGCGTGGAAAATTTGTGGAATAGTTCTCAGTTATCCTTGAAACTCAGCAACAAATATGAGGGAAAAGTAATTTTTGGCAACATGTTAAAAATGCCATGCTCCAAATCATTGCCTTAAAAACTGAACAGTTCAGTCATGGGAGCTAAAAGACATGGCAGGATGACAAGCACTGCAGCATGTGGGTAAAATAGATGTCTGTTATTTTATAGCATTCTGTCTTGAATCAATCACCAGATTTGAGGGTGTTCAAAATAAAGTCTCTTGAACTGATATGCAGTGTAGAAAGTTGATTTATGTCATAAGTTCAGTATGATATTCAAGTGTTTCTATTCCTGCTAAAACAAATAAAACCCAGAAAAGATATTTCTATATTCAATAAAAATTCAACTTTCATGAGATCCTAAGACTACAAACCACCTTGAGCTATGCCTGGCCCTGAAATGCCTTTTGATTTCCACAAATGTCTGAATATATCTCACTTCATATTCTACTATTCTTCTAAGGATGATCATTAAACCATCTCAAAATTATTTTTTTGTCAAAATTCAGGGCTCTGTGTTCAGTGTAAATTCCCAAGTCAATATGTAAAGAGTCTGAAGACTGACTGCAAGATTTAACTCCTCCTATTCTAGCTTGCTTACAGCAAAGACAGCCTTCTGCAGTGCTTCTAAATAACCTTCACTTTTCCTAAGTTTACGCCTTTGTAGCTGTCTGTCTCAATTCCCCTCAATGGCATGAATAACAAGTGCAAAAGAGAGGGGAAATATGCAAAATTTTCATACTGATTCATAGGTAGGAAAGCAAATATTTTAGTGCCATCTCCCAAGGGCTGAAGTCTTTCACCTTTGTTTATCTCTTAGCTTTGTATGCTGACTGAGAAACAATGGTGAGAATGTGAGATAATACATAAATATAAGCTTGGATCAGCTGGGGAAACTGGCAACAACATTCTCTATTCAGATAGATGTTCAGAACAGTGTTGCTCAGGAAGTCAGCAGTGATGGATGCCTCTGATTAACATCTAGCCTGATGCTCTGAACTGCTAAAGAAAGCTGTAGATTTGCCCTAGGACGTTTTCAGCCTTTGTCTATCTCAAAGCAAACTATGTAGCTCCCAGTGAAGAACCATGAAGTTTATATCCCACTGGATTAAAAATGTCTTTGGGAATGCTCCAGAATGTAAAGCTGTGTGTGTCCTCCCATTTGTTCCTTGAAATCTTTATAACTGAACAAATCCACCAGCTGGTGTGCATAACACACAGATACAGTGCCCAGTCTCTTTGGAGTACTATGGACCAGGATTTTTCACGGATTGCAGTTTTAGGACACTCTCTTTAAAGGAAAAATCCTATGACCTGGCATAAAAACTTATGATTTTCCAAGTATGAGAAGCAACATCTGCTCTCACAAGCATAGATATCTGAACTTCATTAATCCTCTACACCCCCTCTGGGTGTATTTGAAGAATGCTGAAATAAAACTTTTACAGCCTTTATTTAAGAGAATTCTACCCCATCAGGAAATTCTAAAATCAAGTTTGGAGCATGTTGCCCTATATATTGAGATTTATGAGCAAAATAGAAAAATTTTGTGCCTTGATCTGAGGACAGTGTTGTCAGGTCTATCAATAGTGCTGGGAATGTTGCGTTTTTCAGTTGTATGTGAATATCAGTGGGAGTAGGACATTTTACAAATTATATTCTGTACCTCAGATATTACTATAGGTTTATATTATAGTTTGAGTCACCACTGTGAATCATTGTACGTTTTTGTTTTCACCTGTGCACTTCCCACAGCAAGTTATTTATAGTACTCAATGCCTGCATTTAGGTTATTGTTTGACAGCTTTGTACTCAGATTTTAAGTATTGTTCAGGTGGATTTGCAGAACTTCATCCACAAGTTACATCCTGAGTGAAACTGTCCTAGAGGAAAGGACTTTAGCTGAATTTAACTGTGAATCAGATGTAATAGCCTATGAAAGTCTTCCACATTATCTTAAGACTAGAATGATAAGGTGGTACTTGTGGGCAAGAGTGCACTTTTGTATGAACAGGAACAAAAATCATCTCACCAGAAATTACAGTTTTATACTATGATTTGAAGCCACAAGGGAATCAGGATGTCTTTCTCTATCTACTTTGGAATCACCTTCTCTGCAAACACAGACACAACGAAAAGCCACCACCTGGTCAGAGATGACTACTAACAGGCCCAAGAGAATTGCCTACCTAACCTGGCTAAGATTATTAAAAGTCCAAAGCCCTATATTATATATTCTGTGTTTAGCCCCTAGTGGCAGGAGCAAGACTGATATGGAGAAATGAAAATAAAGCAATAGGAGAAAAGACAACATGATGATTTATGGGCATGATGTGTTAGATGGTCAAAAACCACAGATTTCCTTGAATTGTATTGGCAATAACATTCAAAAAATATATTTCAATGCCTGGATTTTCATGACTTTAATATCTGCTTTAAATCTACAGGGTTTTTTTCTTAAGGAAACTTCCTGTTTGCCTTAGTATGTCTACTAGTGGGATGTTTCTGCTTAAATGATCAACTTAATGTCTTATCTATATTCCTAATTGTCATTTGTATTTAACATTGTATTGAAAGGAAAATTCATGACTCCAAGATGTTTTTGTAGCACATCTACAGGCCATAGTAATACTTTTAATCTTCAAATCTGGTTAGAAGCATTTTAAAGCTGTGAAACACATACAATGTCTTCCTTGTTTTTCTGCTATTTCTCCTGGTAGTAATATTATATTGACACACCATGCAAGAAGCATGTAAAAGGTGTTAGCAGTGGTTAAATAATTGGAAAAAAATATTCTCAGTCAACAGAATTTCATCTTAAACCTACTTTTTAAGCGAAATATTATTAAACTCAGTTGACTTTCACTAAGAAACAGCATACTGTAAAAAAAGCCTCTGAAAGCTTGTTTTCATTAACTGTCATATTCATCAACAAAGGAAGACCTTACAGAATATATTACCATCATAAATTATGTGGAAGG
Organism: Agelaius tricolor; assembly: GCF_023055355.1. Classification (NCBI taxonomy): domain Eukaryota; kingdom Metazoa; phylum Chordata; class Aves; order Passeriformes; family Icteridae; genus Agelaius; species Agelaius tricolor. The sequence goes on along the minus strand of NW_027269262.1, from coordinate 18,916,257 downwards.
CTTTTTGTATGTTTAAGGAAGGCAAGGTCTTCTTTACTTACCAGACACCTAATATACATCCTCATAAAAAGAACATAAAATCATAGATAATGTGGAAAGAAACCTCCTTCATTGTTAGAGAGTTCATGATCAATTATTTGTTTAGGCAAGTCTCTGTGTTTCTTTAACATAGAAACATTAATATTTCTTTTTGATCTTGCTGTGTGTAGTGAAAGAGAGAAGAAGCAAAAATTATCAGTGGGATTAAAAACTTTATTGAGAAAAAATAGCTTCCATATCACAATTCAGAGCTTTGATAAAATAGTGTTCAGAAGAGGATGGTGGGACAAAGTCCCTATGCTGATGTCTACTGCTTTATCTGAATTAATACCATCATAACTTTTGATAAAATATCGTGGAAATCAGGATTTAGGAAGTTCTTGGAGGAGAGAAAGGGTAGAAAATTTTCTGACAAAGCCCTCCCTTTAATAATTAAATTTGGGATTTTTTTCCTAACGTTTTTCATCAACAGCAAAATTGATTAATATAAACTATTTTTTTCAAATTTTCAGCATAAATATTTTGCACAGACATGTTTGCAGCACACAGACTACTTTGTGTCTTGAAATGACTGTAAACTGTTTCTGTGTGACATTATTCTGTTTGAAATTTTAGGACGCAGCTCACTCTACCTACAGTTACCTGTCAGATTTTGTGCACTGGAATGAGTTTGGTTTGTATTGCACCTTCAGAGGTGGAGCTTCTGACACAGAGAACTGTATCAATATGGACTCATGCAGGTACGTAGACCTGGACAAGGTGATTTGTGTTCTTCAGCATGGCAATAACTGGAGCATTTTGTCACAGAGCTGCTTAGCTTTTGTTTCCAAAAGCTTTGCCTCTGCAAGGGTAAATTCAGACTCCCTTTTTCCACGATTTTCACACCAGCAATTTTTATCTAATTGGTTCCTTAGTACAGTCCCTTTCCAGTCTGCCATTTGTCATCACAAAATCAGGAAAAGAGAGTAGATTAATTGCCAGGCCTGCTCTTGACTTATGGTTTATCCAGTTCATTGCACCAGCAAGTAATTCCCACAGAGTATTCATGGAGTACAGCTACATATTTTATGAGGCCACTTTCTCAGATTCCTTTAAAAGTTTCTGTTATCAAACTGCTTACTTATGCTATTTTTTCTTGGTATAGACCTCAGTAATTTCTATGTGTTTTATTGTATTTAAAAAAAAAATGTCTCCAGGTACAATCTAAGCACAGAAGTGTGTCCATGCAGATTTTCATATTCCCCAATGCTTTATGTTAATACATGTAAATACACATCTTGAGATTGCATGAGATCAATTTTAAATATAAGGCAATATAGGAATGGTTCACAGCAACTGTCTTGGGGTTTTGAGGTGCTTTGATTCTTGTGTAATTATAGGAGTTTATCATGAATCTGGTGGAAACTTTTGTTCTCACATAACCTTTATTACTTCCCTTTTCCTATGGTAAGAGGATGCATAATAATTCCATTTTGTTATTGCCCTCTCTGATCTGACCTTCAAATGTCAGACTTTCTGCTTTTTGATCATGCATATAATATGCACCTTGACTCACTTATGTGAAGCTATATAAGACAAAGGTCCTTTCATGATTCAAGTTTTGAGTGAAGTAATCATATTATATCCATCATTTACATCAAAAGAGCAGATATTTCATCCAAATTTAGCATGCTTCCTACTGATGTAAAAAAGAAGTGACAGAAACAGAAAAAAAAAGACAGCTTAAAGCACAAAACAAATGTAATATATGCTCTTTTTCAGACACTACTGCTTGAGCAAAATCATATTGGATTGTTTAGGAGCTAAAGTAATTGTCTCCCAAGTACACTTCAGTCTTTAGGCTATATTGTATTTCATGCTACAAGTGTTTTCAGAAATGGCTCAATGCTTGCAAAATACACTTAGTACCATTAATCTCTCTAATTATTGTGTGACTGCATAAAAAGCCAAAACATTTTCTTCCTTGTGTAATCATTTAACACCAATGACTGCAAATTATGAAGCATCAGGTGGTTTTAATTTACTTAATTATCAGTTGAATTTCTCTGTATCAGTTGAAAGCTTTATATAACCTAGTAAGAAATGTTCATTTGTTCCCAGGGTAGGTCAGCATATTGTTGTTTCTGATTTTGAAAACTGGAAGACATTAAAGATAGATGGTTAACAGAGGAACATTATGCAGAAAATAATTATTTTTTGAGGTATTGAGTATTTTCAAAAACAGTGAAGTCTGTACAGAACTCTCTAAATGAGAAAAAAAAAAGGAAGAGCTCAGAAGGCCTCATTTTCTCTATCCATTTAGTTGTCCAAATCAGAAATTTTATGCTTTACTGAAGTCAAATGAGTTACATAGATGCAACATGGTTGTGAATGAAACACAATTCTTGCAAGATTTGAATTTGTTTGTATTTGATTTATTACTATTACTTGCCTTAAAATTTCTTTAAAAGAAATTTTACAATTTCTTTAATCTGTTCCATGAAATCTTGAAAAATATTATTTCTTTCATCATGATAGCAAATCACATTCAAAAGCTTACACAATAAAGTATTCTTATGGGTCGAAACAACACCTGAAGTTACATGACAAGTAATGAATTTTCTCCTTATTGGCAGAAAAAAAAGAAAAAAAAAATTCCAACTCCAGCTGCTAGGAAGATTTTCCACTTACTTTTTTGACACACAGCAATTGTGTTTATTTTGTTCTACATAATTTACACAGCTTTTCTGTGGAAAATTTATCTCAAATAAAAGTTCTTCAGCCTCCCCAAGCTTTACACACCTTAAGTACCCAACAAATGAAATTACTAAGTAAGGAGATATTTGGTTTTTTGGGTTTTTTTAGTCATATAGGCTATAAGATATATTGAGAGCTGGAGGACCTGAGACTACATGATGGGATAGAAATGCCAGTCCTTGAATGACTCCAGGTCATTTCCATATAGGATGCAATCTGGGCTCTTCACCATTAGATGAAATGAATATTTTATTTTCTAGTGAAACCAACATGTCCAGGCTGTTTCAGTGTGCTTTTGGGAATCTCATGCTGAGGATGCCTGGAAGTCAAGGACTGAGGAGCATCATACAATTCCCAATAGTCTCTGTTTTTATGTAACTAACTGGTGCAGGACAGGATTTCACAAGAATCTCCTCCCAGCATTATGGCCAACTGATGTAATGAGAATGGCAGCTGAACAGTCTTCTCCAACCTGCTTTCTCACAGAATTTATTGTTGGTGTGTCTCTTCTAGCTTGGAAAATTTTAACCAGGAAATGTTAGTAGATTTGGCTCTTTCTATCTCTTCCTCTTTTAAACAGAAATTTTTTTAAAAGCGGGGGGAAAAAATTCCTGTTTATTGAGAAACTAGCTTATTTTGAAAGCATTGTGTATAATTTTCCACTATTGCAGTCTTTATTCCTCATGTTGTTAAACATTTTTCATTCATATTACTTCCACTAATTTTATGCTTGGATTAATGGTTTTCATTAAGAATTATTGTTAAAGTTTTGTGAATGATGATTGATTCCTTTTTCTCTTAGGAAGGAAACTCTGATGAATTTTATCTGAATTTTTGCAATCTCTTTTGAAAGGCATGCGAATGACTGTATCATAATAGACATGCCATTAGTCAGTTTGTGGAAAATTTGTGCTTGGGGAGGACTGTGATACCCCAGTGGCTTAAGATTTCCCAGAAATAATAAGCTTGTAGGCGAGAAAAGCTATGTAATTAGTGCTTTTGTCAGAAAGCTTTCTAGTGGAAGAATAACTTTAAGCTAAATGTAGGAGAAAGAGAGTCTAAATGTATGTCATTAAACTACAGTGAAAAACTAGACTGCTTTAAAGGTTTTGTCCTTTCAAGGTATCATGGCCAGGACATTTATTCCACCTTAAACTGGAGAGCTGAGTGTTTGAAGTAACAGGTGGAGAATCCTCTTTCAAAATTTTCAAAATAATGTTTTTTAAAATGATATTTAGGCATTTTACTATTGTCCTGGTTTTAGGGTTAATTTTTGCAGTAGTCAGGAGGGGGCATGGTTATTCTATATCAGTTCAGGTCACTGTCAGGAGCAGGGAAGGGGGATTTGGGAAGCAGCATTCTGCCTGAATCACCTTCTCTTTCATACACTTTTGTTCTTAATATCATTGCCATTGCTCTTCCTTTTCTTATTGCTTTTTCCAGTAAATTATATCTTACCTTGTAATCTCAACCCATGATCTTTGTCTTTTTTGGCACCAATTCAACTCTCAGGCCACTCAAGGGCTGGGGTGGGGTGGAGGGGCTGAAGGTGGCAAGGGGCAGCAAGCAAGTGCCTTGTAGGGAGAACTAAATTGGGGAGTACCATTCCTAAACCATGAAAAAGCTATGAAACAATCTAGCAAAACTTAGAAATAATGTCTTACTGATCATCTTTGTAAACAATTCAGATATGAATCTTTAACTGGTTTTAAAAACAAAAAACTAAAAAGAAAAAAAAAAAAACAGAAAACTGTGAATAGCTGTTTTGGTATTTCTTCATGTTGATTCTTTTGGAGTTGCATGGATAAGGAGAGTTTATATGTAGTTTAGGAGGCATTTTGCTACAATACTATATGTTAGATTTCCCTTATCATCAACTGGGAGTTTCCTGCTTTCTTGAAATATGCATTCTGAGAAATAATGTGCTAATTTTTTTCTCTACCTTTGGTACACTACACATTATAACTTATTAAACGCCATCCTGTGACCTATCAGTTCTGGGAGACTATTACACAGCTTCCACTGCAACAAGATTGCTCATGTACTAGGGACAATAGACATTTGTGTATCTGCAGAGAAAAAGGATATCACTGACAGAAGCTTATCATGACAGAAGCCAAGCTTTTTAAGGTATAAGGTGAATTACACAAACCCAAAAAACTATTGCTGAAAATTAGAAATACTGTATCTATTTTAGCTTGGCAAAAGAAGTCCAAGGGAACGTTTACAGCTTCTGTACAGTCAAAAATTAGAAGTGGGTAACTAGTGGTATGTCTGCCCAGACAGAGCTCTTGGAGGGGATGCAGCAGTCAAGTCTGTGGCAGCAAGGAGTAATGGGATGCTTCTCCAGGGGCACCAGCAGCAGAGATTGATCAGGGCCCTGAGTCAGGGTAAGGAGCTACAGGGGGAATGGAGTGGACAGTGTGCTATCAGGGGGAATGAACATGATCCTGACAGGGGCTTCACAAGGAACCCTGACCAGGGAAGATCTGAACCCTCTGATGCAGGGAAGGAGGCACAGATATAGACCATGCTTGAACGAGTGATGGATAAAGACTCACAAGATGGGAGAGGCATGAAGCTTGTGACATCTGGCAGCTAAAGAGTGATTACTTATCTACCCTCAGATCTGAACTGACAGAATTAATAGTAATGCCCTGTGTAAGGGAACAAGTTCCATTCAGAGATGCCTCAGAGTGAACTGGGCATGCACAGAGCACCAGCACAAAGGGGAAGTGTTGGGGTGGTGATGGCTGGATGTTCCCTTTTGAAGAGTGGGAGCACTCCACGTCTGGCCAGAGGTCCTAAGGCACACTTGCTTGTCATGAGGTTTGCTGTTTGCAAATATCCTAGACTGGGGCAGGAAGGAGTGTTCTGGTGAGACTGCCAAGGGCTTCTCAACTCTGAGGCTCCTGTTCATTTTGTCCAGGTGAGTCACTTCTGAAGGAGATCTGGGAAGAAATAGCTATAGTAGTCTGGAGACAAAGATAAGTACTTGGAAAGCCAAATGGTGTTTCTCTCAGTTCTCCCACTGAAGGAGCAGGACTCAAGTAGGAATGGATACACTCTGTGTTAGCAACTGCCTGATGTCATGGGTGGTGTCTTGGCTTTTTTAACCATAGGTCTCTCTTTGAGGAATGGGAACTGCCAGCAAGAGATGGGACTCACTAGACAGTAATGGCCTAAAAGCATCTTTGCCCCAGTCTTGCTTGTCTGCTGTAGAGAATATTAAACCAAATACACTGAGAATGATGAGGACAGCTTGCAGGGAAATGAAAAAATAGAAATCAGGTGTAATAAGCACATGGGACACTGTGATGGGAGTACAAGGGCTTTTGGAAAGGATGAAACAAGTGTCAAAAGGCACTTCTGAAGTTCCTGCACACAAATGCACACAGCCTTGTAAACCAGCAGGAGGACCACATGTGGTGTGTGTGATTGAAAAATTAAGATGTGATTGCAGTAACTGAGATGGGGGCAGCCTGTGTGTCTGAAGGGCTGTGGTGGATTGGTGTGTGGATAAGGCTCCTTCAGAAAGACAGGGAACAGGGAAAAAATGGGGTTGTGAGTACACTAAGGAGCAGCTCAGATATATGGAGCTTTTCAGCTATCCAAACAAGTGACAAACCTATTGAGGGTGTGGGGGTCAGAGGTAGAGAACAAAGCAACAAGGGCAACATTATGATGAGAGAATATTATGGACTGCCTGACCAAAGGGCACAGGTGAAAAAGTCATCTTTGTTGGGCTCAGATGACAAAACCCTTCCTTTGATACGCTACATAAGGAAATTTAAAGCAAACTCAGCCTGCAGCAGATTAAGAAATGAAGGGGTTAAGTTCAGTGCTTCATTTACTGCTGTTAGATAGGATAGACAGTAAAACTGCAAAATCAAAATGTATTAGAAAGTTCTAGAATTCTTGACAAATTTAATATAATTGTTGTTTATTCATAGTCATATGTTGGCTTTCCTTGGAAGTAGGATGCTGGGATAATAGAGTTAATATCATAAAACAGTTTTACTTTATAAAAAGCATATCAAGTAATTTTTTTCTTCCCATGCCAATTTTTATAGGGCATTAACATAACCACTGGACAGTTAAGTCTTTCATTATTCTAGCCTTACATCACACCATTGTTGATGAGAAAAGGTTCACTTTCTTAAGCTCTGAACTTTCCATATCCTTATTAAATAAACCAGAAACTTCAACTTCACTAATGCAAGCAATATTTATGGTATTATATTCCCAGGGATTTTGCATAAATGATGACTGACATTTGGAGATGCTAGCAAGTGGTTAGATCTCAAATTAGATAAGATTAACTAGTATTAGCTAGAAATTATGTCACATATTGACCTCCTAATCCTATACATTGAACAAATCAAAACAAATATTCCATTCCTGCTCTAAAAATCTAGTACAAGAAGTAGATATAACAGGCATATATACACCTTGAAAATGAAATCAAATAATTCTATAATAAGGTAATACCTTGTGGAAGTCTATCTAATTTTTTAAATTATTTGAAGCATTTGTCTGTTATCTGCATTAAGTGCATTATAACATTTTGGAAGGCTATGTTTTTTAACAAGTCAAGTGCATATTTTTTCTGTGTCCCTCCCATTACAAGATTGTTCCTGCTTTTCCAGTACACTAGTTGAAGAAGCTAAAGAGTTGTTATCTTTTAAACAAATGCTATAATGCTCTCTATTTGACCATATTTTTGTTTAGTTTGGTCTCTTGGGAACAGAAAAGAGATATGAATGCTGAATAATCTGAGAACCAAAGGATTACAGAAATTATTTGACCACATTTACTAGGCTTTTGTTTTTATTTTTTAAAGCTTGTGCAGCAAATTAAATTTATTTTACCAAACATAAAATGCATTAATAGGAAACCACAAAATTATTCCCATCTTGACTTTCTCTTGAAATACATATACTATCTATAATTCACTGATAAAATCTGTTGTTTAAAATTGCACTTCTATTACTTATTAAACCTCTACATTTGTAGAAAAATAGAAAATTTTCTGTTAATGTATTTATTTGAACATGAAAAATTACATGCTGGGGAATTTTCAGTTTTAAGAGCATGCCAGTTTGAAGCAAACCCTTCAATTTACTTACCAATTAAATTTAAAGATAAATGCTCATATTCTTACAGGAATACAGTGGCATGGGAACTGGGCTGTAGTAGAAAAGGCAAAAAATGGTTATTATGAAAATGCTAGAAATGCCATCTGAGTTAAAGCAGCGATGCTTACCACGGTGCTTCCCCTCTGGCACCTATAGTGGGAAGGAGATGACAACAGTGTGATCAACACCAACAGTGTCACAGTAAACAACAGGAGCCTGGCCAGCGGCCTCATAGCTCCAGAGTCTGCATCAGGCATTATCATTGCCTTTGGAAAACTCAACTCTCTGAACAGGTGACCGGTGCTGAGCTCTCAAGCTACTGCAATTACTGTGCCCTGTTTTTAAGGAAAGCCAGTTTTGTCTTATATTAATATTCAAATTAAGCTGTGTTAATTTGGTTGAAAGCTGGAGGTTCAGGGACCAATTAACAATCAATTCACATATTCCTGCCTCAAGGGTGGTACTACCACTTGGAAGGGTTTGACACTTGGACGTTATATTGGCAATATCCTTTAACATTTCTCAGGAATCTGGGCTAAGCCATTTCAAGAATGCAGCCAGCTGTTAATGCATTAGTATTTATCTCTCATAACCTTCATACTAGCTTGTTTGTTCTACTACTTGTTGTTCTGGACAAACAGTTACTCATACAGGATTAATGATAAAGTGATATGGAGGTGACAATTTATAATCCATAAAGAAGGTTGTTTTTGTTATTAAAAGTGGCAATATAGTCTACAAAAATAAAAGTATGTAAAAGCAACAGAAAAACTATGTGAGTGTATGAACAAAAAAATCCTTAATGGAATATTTAAGATGAAGAAAGTGCATTTTTTTAATAGTTTCAAAAACAGCCTTCAAATTTGTTCTCACATGTTAATAATAATTTGTGTACAAATGCCTATCTCTTTTCTAAGATGGAGTCTGCCTGAAGCTTACTTTGAAAACTGGGGACTTTTGCTCCTTGGTTGTGTGTATCTTATTAGAAAGTTTCCTGTGGAGAGGCGGATATATTTTGCAATTTCATTTTTGATTGTTTATTGGAACAAACTCCTCATTTTCTGATGGTTGATGTGCTTGGAATCAATAGGAAGATTAAAACTAAATTTCATTGTCAAAGTCTTGTGCTTTCCAGATGCCAGACATGTTTTGAACAAAAACCAGAACCAAAGTAAACTTTTTGGCTACTACTTGGCAGAGAAAGCCTTTACAGAATCATTTAGGAATTATTGCTTTTAAAAAGCTGTTTGAAAAGCAGAATTTTTCATCAAATTCTTCCATTAAATACTTTATTTTTAACAAACACAGACTTTCCCAAGTGCACTTTCTCTCTCTGTTAAGGGATTACATTTGCAATCAACACAGGTAAAGTAACAAGCATAACTAAGCAACATGAAATAAGGAGGGATATAAGACAGATTTATTTTTAAACCATGATTTTCTATCAGTTGGATGTAGTAAAGGGTCTGGGGGGAATTTCAGTATAGAATTCCAACTGATAGGAAGAAGCACTCTAAATCTAGAGTGTCTAAATTGTCATCTAGAAAACAAACCCACAGTCTCTTATTTGGATGCTTTCTGCTGGGGTTAGTTTGGATTTTTTAAGAAAGTATAAACTCAGATATCTGCTATTATTACTTTTTTCTGAATTTTTTGTTTAGGATGTATTTCCTAGCTCTCTGAAAATTCCCCTTCCTTTTCCCCCTCTCCTTTCTTTAATTAGACCCTCAGAATAGGAAAATGATTTGCTGTTATTGTCTAAAGTAGGGCTGCCACCTAATAAGGGAATAATAATTGTCAAGATGATGCTGTGAGTGTTTCTTAGCATCCTGTGGAAGAGTGCATATTTAGGATTAGTGAAATAAAGCAGCAGTTAATGACTTTTTTTTTTTAACCCAGCCTCCTTTCTACTTGCATTAATCCAGCTGTAAAGCTTAAAGTGCATTGATTTGTTTTGTGAACAGTGTTGTCATTTCAGTGGTGTCCATTTCAGCTGAGATTGTCCTTAGTAGCTGATGGCTTTTTAATGTTTTAATTATCAACTGTTTGCTGGTTACTGTCACAGACTGCCATGTAGTAGAGTGCATTTAATCTTCATATTTGTATGCAGTGGAGACCACTCCAATAGGCATTAACATTTTGCAGCTTTGTTCTTGTCTTAAAGGAGTTATTATCTATTAGCTTACGCTTTGTTCCCTTACTTGTGTGTTTCTATTTTTTTCTAATTTTTTCTATTGTCCAAAGCATCACAAGCAATTGGTCCTTGCTTCTCCCAAAGACTTATTTCTCTCTGCAACCTTCCCTTTCTATATTGATTATATGCCACTGGCACCGTAAACTGCTGTCTGCAGTGGAAGATTTGGATGTACAGACAAATTAATTCATATAAACTAGACTTGGACTGGTATTGTGAGGTTGGGAAACAAAATCAGCAGCAACTGACCTTGTCTTAATCTCTCGAGGCTTCCTTTGCAACTGATGAAGGAAGGAGAACTGACACACGTCCTGCAGCAATTTCAAAGCCATGGGCTCCCTCTCTCTGTCTTCATTCCTTCACTCACTTTCAGGAAAGCATGCAAATTAGTTTCCAGCTGAGAGCTGCATTTACAGCCACCTCACACACTGTTTAAAGGACTGGAGATCCTCCTTTAGCTGAGGGAGAACTTTTCCTTCTCTCCCTCTTTTCCTCCCTCCCTATGTCCCTCCTGTCCTCCTTTTACTCTTTGCTCTGCATAGATCAGCAATCCCATGGAAGCAATAGTCCTAGACTGTTACACTTAGGGCCTAAAAGCTAAATTTGTTTTTTGTTTTTGTTTTTGTTTTTTTTTAAATAGGTGTTTCCTACCCTTTCAGGCTGTTTCTTCACATCTTCTTTCTTTCATATCTGATGGAAGCAAAAAAAAAAAGCCCACTTGTTAAATCTGTTTTTAATCACTTGGGAGAAACACAGTTTCTGCACTCAAGACACAATTAAATACCCACCTCCATACTGACACAGGCTTAAATCTCTGGCTGCTCTCCTGAAATTCATAGGAATTCGGCTGTGTTTGATTTTTCTAACCTTTTGATGAGGTAGTCCTGCCAACAACATCTTTTATTTAGATTTCTGTTTATAATAATTTATCCTCTTACACAAATTTTTATGGTGGGTCAAAGGGAAGACACTGCATATATGGAGCTAGGAATGTGTTGGTTCTTTTAAAGTAGTAATTTTCTAATTATATACTAAAAATTCAATGTATTTCAATCCTGCTACTATGATGCCTTTTCTCCCAGTCAATTAGTGCCCTTTTTATTTACCTCTACAGATGCAGGTCCTGGGCTTCATTTGACATATCTCTGTAGGGATCTGGGGGCTCAGACTCACACACAAAGGTGAAATAGAATGATCACTTGAAGTTCTCCAAATATTTTTGTGGCATTCATGGCTTCAAAATTTGATCAGAGAACCTGTATCCACACACATATAGTGACATTTTTGAAAAATATATAGATTTCCAAGACTGATCATTTACCTGGAGAGCAAAGCAGTACCTTGATTACTTGTGTGTAGCACAAAAATATTCAGGGTCTGTGAGTTGCAATCCTTCCCCGGAGTCAGTGGAAATTCTGAGCACTGAAATGTAAAAAGAATTGATCAGTCTATTGGCTTAGCATGCCCCTGACCTACTATCTAATATTTGTATTAATGAAGGCTGACAAGTTGCTTTAACCCAAAGATGTGTTTGCTTTTAGGTAATTTGCAAATAGTGCCCACACATTTTAGGAGTGCAACACAGACAAGGAAAAGTCTATTTCTGGATCTCTACTTCTTTGAACTGTTCTGCCAGTGCCATCTGTGGTTTGTGCATTGGGATTTCAGAACTCGGCAGTTCTGATAGGGATAGCTTTCTTCTCTGTTGACCATCTGTCACAGGTGTAGGCACCAGAACACATAATATTAATTTTATAGATTAAAGCTGCAGTTGGACTAGCATGCTTGTTTATTAGTCTGCTTTGGGTCCAGGTCTTTCTTTTTCTTTTTTTCCTTTTTTGGGTGACATTCAGAAATGAGCTTGTGAATCTCAGTGTAGTCTCTGGAAAAAAAATAAATAAATAAAGAAGGAAAATGTTACATTAGGTTCCCATTGATTTATGAAGCAGAAATGTTTGCAGGAAGAAGTCTTGAACAGCTTGTTTGTTCAGCTCAGCAGCAGGGACAGCCTGCAGATGATTAGTTCCACTCATGCCCATATGTGTCATGGCAGTAAATACTGATTATTACAAATGGGTTTGTAGGAGATTAGGCTAATTGAAAAAAAGTCAAAAACAAATGTATGTTGGTGGCTTTAAAATGTGTAAATAACAAGGGGTCTGCTTCATGTTTGCATCATTGCTTTTAAAGGGAGCAAAGTTATGCAAATACATGCAAAACTCTCTCTGGGGTGTTATTGGTTATCATGTGTCACTGTTTTCAATTTTAACAACCTGTCTCTTTAAGACAAAAAGAAAGGACCAGATTTCAAAAAATGCCATATACTAGAGAGACCTTGAGAATGTGACAGATTAATTTCATGGAGCTTTGAGGTTCCAAAATTGTGTATTTATTCCATAATGGGACTAAAATCAACTGTGTTCCAATGCCTTTATTAAAATGGATGGCTGGAAAGAATGGTTTTGTTGCCCCTGTACAAGTCCAGTTCTTGTTCTCACTTCTGGTTATTATTTTCCATCTTTTCAGGATATAACAAGTCAAAACAGATATAATTTCATAGAGAATTGTGGGGTTTTTTTCATGATTGCTGTGGTACTGCAAGCAAGCAATTGCTTTTTATGTTGCCAATTCAGTTACTATGCAAAGCGTGCAATCTTAGGTATATATGTAATTTATAAGAGTGCTTATAATGTAAAGGCTATACCTGATTTTGAATCTTTAGGTCAAGGCCTCGCAGTGCAGACTGAAGTGCATAAACTGTAGAAATTTCCATTAAGAATCTTCACAGTTTTATTAAGTATAACTACTATTCCACTGATGTCATCTGTCAGTCCTAATCAAGGGCTGAAATCCTCAGCAGGAAGTCATAGTAACCTATGCCTTCCCTCTAAAATTCTTGAAGTTACCATCAGCTTTGTTAATGTGAGGACCTTGCCTCATACACTTCAGGAGGATGTCTGAAGTGACAACAGGCCAGAAGTGTAACATTTCCTCTGAAAAAGTCTTTTGTGCACTCATTATCTTGATTATTACCATCAGAAAATGTTAAAAAGCTGACTTTATTTTTTTAAAGAGGACCCTTTGAAACCTGAGTATTTATGTCCTGCACCCTTCTTTGAGCCACAAAATTGATTTGTGTTACTCTGCTTCAGAATTTAGGGGAACACACAGAGGTAATAACTGTGTAAGTTTGTGGAGAAGAGCATCAAATTGTTCAGAGGTGTACTCCTTCTCTTTCTCCATGAATTTAGCCAGAGAATTTGAAGACCAATAATACTCGGAAAACTTAGCAATAATTATTTCATCATGTCTCACTTACACTGTTGACCTGACTGAATGACAGGTTACAAATAAACAGATAACTCTTTATTAAAGCTGCAAAATGTTAATAAATAGATTAAGGTTCTGTGTGTTTGGAGCGTAGAACATAGAAGGCAGTGTGTAACACCCATAATTATGTACTAGCTCTACTAAAGATTACCAAAGCTCTTCCTTTGAAAAAAAAAAAAAAAAACAAAAAAAAGAGAAAACAATATATAAATGAGTGAAAAAAAACCCATCCAATTTTTAGGGTGAACAGAGAAAGATAGTGTTTATTTTATAAGATAAAAGTGGGAGCATTTACTCTCTTCAGTCCAGAAAGAAAAATGGAAGTGTAGAGAGTAAAGGTCTGTTATCAGGAAGTACAGAAAGTTGCAGAATTGGCAAGATACAGGGAAGAAAAATTAGCTGTTGATTCCAAGCTACTGCCCCGATGGAGAGCAAAGGGGTATCTCAAGTATTTCTTAATACTGTGATTGTTTTGTTTGTTTCTGATGGAAGAAAATAATGTTTTCTGTTTGTTTGGGTTTTTTCTTTCTTTGATTTTGAAAGATTTTTTGTGTTTGGAAAGTTTGCTAGCATCTTTCTGGCACATTTGAAAATTCTATGAAAAACTTTGCAAGTAATCAACAAACGCTTTTTTTCCTGAGCTTTAGTAAAATCTATTTCAGAAGTGAGAGATGAGATTTTAATCCCCAGAAGGTTTTGTTCATTAATTCACCATTCACTTTCTCAACAATATTCAATGGTTAGACAAGAGACTTGCAACAGAATTTTTCTGTTCAAGGAGGCAAAATGGTTACAGAGGAAGATAGGACCTTTATGGTAAAGGGATGTTTGACTGTGGGACTCTCTTGTGGTGGAGATCAGATGGATATTTGTCTTTTATCATCTTAAAAGCTGAGATAAATCTCCTCCTTCTATGTGCTTAATATGTGATTGAGTGTTAGGGAAAGTCCTCAACTGTATAGCAATACAAGGGATGAAGCAAAAAAAAAAATATATACTCTCTAAAGACTAACATTTCTAGCTGTGTGTCTTACTGATTCAATTTCCTATTACCTTTTTATATCTGAAATGTTGTTTTCTGCCATAAGATAATTGAGCTGATCTCTGTAAATAAAAAAAAAAAATCAACTACTCTTCATCAATTTCAAAACATCAGACGTTGTGTCCCAGCTATTTTATTTTTTTTTCTGCTTTCAAATAGAATGTTGTCTTGGGGGTTTTTTGGTCTGGTAGTGGCTGAGGGAATTTCCTTTTTTCCTTGGATAATCCTAGAATCATAGAATTCTGCTCTTCTCAGGACTATATAAACTATATAATATGGCCTAGAGCACTGACCAGATGCTCCTTGAACTCTAAGAAGTTTGGTGCCTGTTAGAGTTCTGGATGTTGAGAATTTTAGACTTTCTGTGCTGACACACGCTGACCTCCAAGAGAGCACTGCATTTAACCTAAGGCCATGGAGAAGGCTTCAAAAAATGGATTGGTGGCACTGGGATTACAGGTGTGTAGTTTGATTAGAAGTGTGTAATATCACAGGATGGTAAAGGTTTTCCACAGGATGGAAGAGGGTTTTAGAATATAGTGATATAAATAGAACAAGACGGAGGTTTTAGGGTGGAGGCTGGTCCTATTCTTCATCTTCTTCTTTCTTCATGGGTTTGGGTGGTATTTTGTAATTGGACAGAAAAGTCTGCATTGTGGACTATGATCAGTTATTGGGTTAAATTGTTAAATTGCTGTTTGTTTAGGGGGTTTTGTTGTTTTTTAATCCTACTTGGTAATAAAGGCATTCCAAAAAGTATGCACTTCCTTCACTTCCTTCCCCTTTTTTTTTTTTTTCCACAAAGGTGGACTCTTCAGAGGGTGAAATGTAATGAACTCTTCTATTATACTTTTTGCAGTGCCAGCCTAGCTGGTACCATGTATGTAATAATTTGTGCCATGCAGGAAACCCATAGGAAAGAGCTTATTCTAGATTCTGAATATCTAGTGTAAAACAGTAAAGCAGAAGTTGCATCAGCCATCAGCCAAACACATGTACATTTCCATCTCTTCAACTCTGCAGCAATCTTCAGCCAATCCTTGTTTTATGTCTGCATCCATTTTTCTGTTATCCATTCAATATCCAATAATTTCTAGACTGCTGTGTGCCTGGAATATTACTGTTGATTTTCCTACAAATTAAGTTTCACTCACAGTGTAAACATGGGGGTTTGAATAATATAATCCTCTAGGAAGTTCTCAGAATATGACTCCTAAAATAAATTAAGATAGCTGAAACCCTTGGGTACTATGAAGAAAAAAAATTAATGTTTATAAAGTGCCTAACAGATGATTAACTGCTAAAATGTCTACTCACAGCCCTAGAGAGAGTTCAGTTATAATAAATAAGCAAGAAGTGGCTGTCTATTCCCAGATTTCTTTTTGTTTTTTTTTAACTGAGTTGAAGTGTGTACCTTCCATGTTTGAAGAGCTATCCTTCAAATAGGTCAGTTATTCCAACCGTTGGAGGGGCGACAAAGACTCAGACCTCATGACTTTTAGAAGTTGAATTATTACTCATTACAAAGATTATATGTATTTTTTGAGATCACCATGAACTTTCACTTACACAACAGCTTCAGGGATTTCACATCATTGCTTGAATTTAATCTAAAAATGTATCTGCTGCCTTCTTTCAATTCCTGCTCTTTCAACTAATGATTATTCTTTTTAAAGTTGATTTAACTTGTAACGATACAGTATCAGAGATACTTCCAAGCTCTAAAATAAAATTGGCCAGTGTTATGTTTGACAGGATTAGTTATAAAGGGGAGAAAAACAACTTTATAATTTTGGTGTCACAATTGCTGAAGTTTATTCCTTCTGGACAGATGTATACTTGTTGGTTATGCTTTATAATAAGTGTTGGGAGGAAAAGCAAAAGGGAAGTATTCATGTTTACCATACTGTAGATATAATTAATTCATTTGAGCATCATTATCACTGAATAGTCCCAACTGTCTTCAAATGATATATCCCAGTGCACCACCTCTTTTCATCCTTTGTATGATCTGCATGGTTAACTCTCCAGTAATACTAGGACTCCTACCATGTGTATGAGCTTAAAAATCAATTTGGCAATGGAGATGTTGCATAAAAATTAAACCTCCTGACAGCAACAGGATATCTTTGTCTCAGTGACCTCTGCTGGTATCCAATGGCTGAATGAAAGAAATGGTCTGCCCCTAAATTCTGCCAAGTTGATCTTGTCTTCATGGTGAAATTTATGTGTTTATCTAGCTGTGATTTTTTTCTGAGCTGTGAGATATTAAGGAACTCAGAGGCTATCAAATGAATTTCCAAGATTTATTAGTGTACTTGCACTGCTTAACTACTTTTGGCTAAAAGATTCTGTGCTGGAAGTTAAATGTACTCATACCTATTTCTGACTTCTATAGACATTCTTTTTAATTGCTGAAAATTACTCAAAACTCATCTTTGGATCCATGTTGTGCAAAGGCCCTCTGCATGCTTGATACACTATATTGGCTAAAAGATCAACTGTTTAGGTCTATAAAATAAATGGTGTACAATATCTCTTGTTCAGCTCAAAATTTCTGTTTTCAAAACAGAAATCAGCTCTGTCTTCTATGCAAGCTTTCAGCCCAAGCAAAATCTATGCCTGTGTCCAGGATGGAGCTTTAATTCCAATACCATGCCAGGAAGCTAGCCTGCTATCACTCTTAATAATAAAAAAGTCATATTTCCTTGTGGGAAACAGCTCCTGCAAAACACAGTAAAAGCGAATACACTCTTTATATGTGCAAGTACAAGAAAACAACTGGTTTGAGAAGACTCAGCTGGCTTGAGAATCAGCTCTCATTCTGTTTTTTGCATTGTTCTTGTAGGATTAAAATCTTCCACAGTCAGTTTTAGAAATAGATCTGGAAATGTAAAATAGCATTAAAAATTTATCTGGTTTCTATGCTGATTCATCACTACCTGAGGCAGCTGCTTACCACAACATCCATCCTTCATGAAAGTTTCCCATTCCAACCATGCACAGCTATGCTATAGAACTGAAAAAAAAATGTATCTTTGAATCAACACTTTCTACAATTAATTTAGTAAGCTTTTTGAAGAGTCAAATAGTTTTCTAGTCATCTTTCAAAGTCTCTTCTAGACTAATTTTATTTTATAGGTGTAGAAAACTATTGTGAATCCAAAAGTCAGCATTAAGAAAATCTATGCAGCAGCCCAAAAAACAAGGGTAGAAAGGAAATGCATTACAAATGGTTCTGTGTGGGCATAGAGAAGGAATTACCTGAAGAAAAGCTCACTCCATTCCATATTAAAATACATTTCTGTTTTTGTTTCTCTTTTGTCCTAAATCCTCTGGATTTCCTTGCTTCTTACTCTTACTCTTCTAATCTCTAATTGATCTGCCAGCTGTCTGCCCTGGTCCACTTACTCTTTGTGCTCAGTTTAGCACCCTGTGCTTGTTGTTGTACTGTCAGACACTTGGCTGAGATACCTGCAAGAGAGAACCGTAGAGGTGTATCTCCAATGCACAGCAGTGAGGGGAAGAGCCAGAATGCAGAGGCTGGAGGAGTCTTCTGCCAGGGCCAGTGGGTTGATGCGGGACCAGTCAACGCTACTGGAAAGCAATAATTATTGGAAAAAAGAAAAATCCTCCTTGGTCAAACAGAACATGTAGAAAGATAAATACTGTGTCATTCTACTTTAAATAATTTCTTCTTTTTCTTTCTTTGATTTTCTTTTTTTTTTTTTTTATTTAATAGAACGCTTCATTAACATTCAATATTAGGTCAATATTATGCCAAAGGGAAAAGTGCACACCTGGTAATTACTGTCCTATAAACCTAAATGCTAAAATTAATGTGGAAGTTTTTAACATGAAGTCAGTAAAAGTCGAAGGCAATATAAATTACTATTTCTTAAGTAAACCAATACTGGAAACTCAGAATGACATAATTCACCAAATTTACACAATTTAGTTGAATTTTTATCTCATTACAAAAAGGGACAGGAGTCTACTACAGTTAAAAATAATGATTAAAAAATAGGTCTCAAATTGCACTGGATTTCCATTCCATTTGTATAATCCATTGCTTCCCATGAGTCATCATTCCTTAATAATCAACAAGGAAAACAAATTAAGCAGCATTTTAATGTAATTACACAAAATAGGGCATGCATATATTCTTAGATTTACATGTGAAAAATGCATCTTTTTAGATGCTTTAATAAGAAGGAATGTTCCTGTTAAGGGATTAATGAATTGAAAAACTGCATCAGTACATTATCAAAAGCATTATGCTTTATTTCAGAATATTTAATATGTATCTCAATCAGCAAAATCTACATGGTATGCAAAATGAAAACACATAGGATGTTTTATTTGCATGTTAAATACTCTCAGTGTTGAATCTATCCTGTATGGCTTATTCCCCATCATGTCACTTATTCCTATATTGCATGTCACATTGTTTAATAACAGATTCACAGGCTGTATTTCAATTGAAATTTTCTCTTTTTTTTATATTGACTTTATTCATCTTTTGGGTGTAAATATATTCCATCTGACCATAACTGTTTAATGCTTAGAAATTTTATACTGGAGGAAGATGGCTTCCAATCAAACTAGAACACTCTTTGAAATATGTTGCAAGAAAAGTTTTGCACTTTACATTTTCATCTGAATTATTGTTTGGGTGGTTTTTTTGGGGTTTTTTGTTATGTTTTGTTTTTAGGTAATTAACTCCAGTCATGTTGCAGCTGATCATAAGTAATGGTCAATGGTGTCATGGTCCATTTGGATCTCTCAACTTCCTAGGACAATGTACTCTGTGAATTAAACTTCATTTTTTGGGCTAACTTGCAAAGAAAACACAATACAACATCTAAGGGCTCAATTCCTTTTGTACAGAGTTTTCTGATATCTAAATTCACTGACTAATCACCTAATTCATGATGTTTTTAAAACAGATATTCTCTAACCTGCAGCTGGTATACCTATGAAGAAAAAAATAGCTACCAAGCTGATGGTAAGGGTGCTCATCCTTCCTCCCCCATCATGGTGTGGGTGGTCCCTGTAACACTGGGAAGCACAAAACCTTCAGCATTCAAGCTGCTGCTGGATCTGCTTCAAAAACTCTTTTGGGTAAACTGATATACTTTCCAGCTTGGAAGTTTGATCTATACCTTTTGCTTTAGTTAGCATATTCTGGAGAATCTCCCAGAGAACCAGTACACAGGATTACAGCTGCTGGAGACAGCAAGTACAGGAGATGGTGACTGCATCATCACATTTTGCCCTTCCTGCCATGGTCCTGACTACATGTTGCCCCCACTTTGACATAGTGGTACTGCTCCTAACTTACCTCAGCCCTTAGCAAAAGCTGCATGTCAGCCAAAATCTAAGCAGGAATCCAGAAAACAGTCACACTCCTGCTGCAAGATTTCCAAATTCTTGTCTATGTAACAAATCCAGCAGTTAGGGGATACAGCTGTTTTTGCAGTATATTTTTTATGCAAAAGAAATCTTTCTGGGGCAAAGAACATGTGTGCATTTGACGTGCCTTCCTTTTTCTTTTTCAAGGTACACACAACACATCACAATCCATTTTTCCTCACAACGTTTTTTTTTTTTGTAACCTGATTACAAAATCAGCTATTTGTAATAAAATTATTCATCTAATAGAATCTGGATTCCTAGTGCTTCAAAATCCTAGAACCATGGAAGCCTATTGCAATATTTTTGCCCATGGAAGTAAATTTTTATAAAACACTAGATTAAAATATCTGTAAATGATGACAAATTTTAGAGAACTTTAAGATGTTTCTAGGGAGCCTTAATTCTAAAAAATTTGAAAAAGAGCCATACCATTACCAGCAAAATAAAAATCATTATTCATACTTACAAAAACTGTAAGCAGTTATAAGGTAAATAATTTCTAGGCATTCATTAAGACTGATAATATTATTTACTTTGTAGGCCACATAAGAAAGAAAGGGCAACTTTTGCTCTCTTTCAAGTTGTACACAGCTTAACTTTTACTTCGCAAACCAGAAACTATATCAGTTTTTCCTCAGTTGAATAGCAAACAAAAATTAATTGAAGCTGTATATCTGATTTCCTTACTCCCTATATACTTTTCATTTCAGATGCCAAGCAATCCACTATCCCCCATGGTCTATGTCAATTTAATATACAATTTTTTCAAAGTGTCACAAAGTATCAAAGCAGAAGTAACATGCAAAGATTTTGCAACAGAAGACATCTAGCTTCTTAATTATAATTAATTTTTAATTCTTTGGGTTGGTTTTGGTGATGTGAGGGTTTTTGGTGTTTTATTTGTAAAGTTATTCTCTCCTTGATGGAAAGACATACAGAAGAAAATATTTGGAAAAGATGGCTGTACAAGTAGGAGTTAGAAGTAGGCTGTTGCATGTCCAGCAGGAAGGTAAAATGAAAAATCTTCCCTCCAGACCTCTGTTTCTTCTGTCTTTCTAGAACGAAAGGAAGGATGAATTAGTTATGCTTTTCTAACTATAAGTAGTAATTTTGAGAATACACAACTGCAGATTAAAACTGTGTGCACTAAAAAGAAAACTGAACAAAGCAGAGGTTTTGCAGCTAAAAAGGAAGAGAGTATGTGAGGGATAAAAAATTTTCTGAGTACTCTCCAATATTTTTTACTTTGATGTTTTAATATTTTACTTTTTATATATATTTACTTATATAGTATTACTCAGGGACTTTTAATAAGAGAATTTCACTCCAGTAGTTTAATTCAAAGTGCATTTCATTTTTAAAATTTTAGAATGTTAGGTTTCAGCTGTAGCATTTCATGGATTTGCATGCTTTCTTAGCAAATTTAGAGATAGCCATAGTATTTATAAAGAGCTTCATCTGCTGTCAGATTTTCCTCTCACTTTATAGTCAATATTAGAAGCAGATTTACATTTAATTTTCTAGTACAGTGATCTACACCTATCCTTTTTTGTCCTTGATCTTCTGTTTAATTGGAAAGGAGTGACTTTCAAAAAGTAGCTTCAAAGTCCACAAAATGCCACTGGCATAAGGAACAATATTTAACAAGCTGTATCTTTGAGTATGGAATTCAAATGGACTGAAAATTTCAGCTTTTTGAATGCATGAAGTGACAGGGAATACCAGCTATATGCCTTAAGATTATTACCATTCAATTTGAATAGCTATTTCATCAAAAATTATTTTTTGCCTTCTGTAGATAGAAAAAGAAATAAAGGCAGTTTTTCTTCTAATAAAAAGTATTTTTCAGGACTGTTTTGAAGATTCCATGTGTATAGTAGTACCACCCACAGAAAACTGTGTTAAATGAATAGTGTTTAAATTGCTGTGTTGGACACTCAAAGTACCAAGGAAATTTGCCTTTGGTAAAAGTTATTATGTAATGTTTCAAATACAGATTGTTGTATAATATGTATAAGAAGTAAAAAACTCTTTCCTGGGTAAGCTTTCAGTATGTGGCATCTCAGTTTTCATCCGCCTATTTAGTCAAGGATGAAAAATTTCTATGATACTATCTATAATTTATCCATTTGTTTAGAGCCTCTACAGCTGTTACAAAAATTTCTGCAAATCCTATATCCTAATGAAGAAACCAAGAATTTTGTCATCCCATTGATGGGCTCTAGGTGGAATAGGAACATAGATAGATAGATAGATAGATAGATAGATAGATAGATAGATGTACTTATTTAATCATGTATTCAATTTTTTGGTTACAGCATAAGTTTTAAGATTGACCTCAACTTGCATTGAGTCTTGTTTGTCCTTCTTGATCATGATTTTTTAATCTTGCTGTCCCCTATTTGTAATTATTTTAACTGTGGGTAATCTGGTGCTCATTGTATGCTGTTCCACCATCCAAGTGTCAGCTAGGACTGACAATTTATTTTAAGTACTTTTATTCTGGAGTATTAGAGGCTGCTGCTGTTGTGAAATTTCTGTGATTTTTCTGCTTTTCATTTCACCCTTCCAAGTCTACCTCTGGAGAGACTCTGACTCTCATTCATGGTAGCATTTAGCAGTCATTACAAAAGTTATTGAAGGACCTCTTAAGTACCCATAATCTGTAAATTCTAAATCCAGTAGGCAAAAATCAGGAGAAAGGGTCTGTTGTCTGTACTGGCACACAGCACTTATTCTGTAGCAGTGTGAAAGCCTTTGTCAGGTACCTGCAATCAGATAGCAATATTTGCCGTTAGGTTGTTTAGTTGATGGATTAAAAGGGTTTTTGGTTTTTTTTTGTAATTAAAATAATTCTGGACTAAATTATTTAGTCATCCGCTGTAGTGGGCCAGAGACTTAATGTCTGAGCAGGATCACATATGAAGTTATAACTTATTTCTCCAGATTTCACAGATTTTTAACGACTGCAGGAGTATGCTAAGGCTTCAAGAGGCAAGTTTCTAGACTAAATCTCTTGATGAGCAAATACTCTGTTGTGGACAAGCCTTCTGGCCATTAACCTTTGCCTTCTTGTCTACCTAATGCTCTTTTTTCCCCTAACGCCTAACTACTTTCTCACATAAAGCAGTTTCCAAGCTTCTTTTTTTTTTTTTTCTTTTTCATGTTTCTCTTTATCAGTCTTGATCTCACTTATCCCATTTAAGCCACTTATCTTAGTTCTTGTTTATGGGCCTGGGTTTAAAGAATTTGAAATGGCCTTTCCAGGTAAATTATACCTGAAATTTCAAAGTTATCATGCTGTGCTGGAGAAAGAACACTCATTTCATTCAGTGGGGATACTGCTCACACTGCAAAATTGCAGACAGGAGTTGGAAGGGGACAGAACATACGCTGTGCAGTTGCCACCTTTTGCGATCTTGAAAACTTTTCAGCTAACATGTGATATTTCAGAGGCTTATATTGAAAACAATTTTATACGCTTGGCAGGAACCTTATCTTTCTCAGAAGAGAATTTGGCATCCCTTGTATGGTTCGAGTTCTTGCTCCTATACTCCCACCTCTCACTACACATACAAATATCCTTTTATTTTGCTCAGAAAAAAAAGAAATTACTCTTTCAGTCCCAGCAAACAAGAATCTGACTTATCCATCTTGTCACTGTGGACAACTGCAGTAAAAATGTGTAAAGTGGCAAGGATGTTTACATGGAATACAAGATTAGCATAAAAAAAAGTAGGAAATATAGTAGAAAAAAGTAGAAATAGGTAGGATTACAGAAAAAACCAATGGGTGTTAAATCCTTTAGATTTAATGTTGATATCTGTAACATTGATTTTTATATTTGCATACATGAAATGATGCATTTTCTTTAATATGTAAATTAACTTATAAAAACTATAAATCGTATTTATAGAATTTGCTTCAAACCTGAGTTTTGTTTATATAACTAAAAGTCTTGAAATGTAAATTTAAGCCAGCTCATTTCAGTGGCTGAGGTATCTTGGAAGTATCCTTAAGGTGGGTTTAAAAATTGCTATTTTTTTATTATAAAATAATAAATCCTGACCCAAATGGATAAAAATAAAGCCTGACCAATATGGATAAAAATTCCTTTAGATCTTACCTTCCACACTGTTTTGTAAATGTCATTCAATGATGTATGATATGGCAACCAGCAAAGAGCAGATAACCCTACTCTAGACCTAGTTTAAGCAATACCCACATAGGATAGAGCAGTAGTTTCAACAGGGTATTTTAGTCTAGAAATAAAAAATGCTTTTTGTGCAGAAACTTGCCTAAGAAGATAAACTACAGGCTATTATGATGGTTGTCTGAGTATTTTTCCGTTTCTGGTCCTGGAGAAGACAGTTTGAACTGGAATATGATGAAACTAAGAGATGTTTAAAATTATTTAAATTAAATTGAAATAGCATTCTCAAGTGGAGAAGGCCCAATTACTAGTTTTGACAGTGTGTAATTTGAAGTACCCTCTTAAAACAGGTGCAGTGTATATAGTAATAACAAATTTGTTTTGATTTGTAGATGGAAGAATCAATTACAGATCCAGGGATGGCATGAAGTTATATATTCATATATAGATTCTATGTCCATATACTGTTTCAATGCAGTGTAATCTATAGAAAAAACTTAAACATGGGTAGACATAAAATTGGACTATCTTCATCCCACTTTCTGTCTCTAGACTCTTGAAAATAACTAAATACTAGACCTTCTTTTGAGTTTAATTTGCTTCCTCATTTTAAGAAACAGCAATCAAACACACACTTTTATCTATGTATCACTCTGACAGTTATTTTTTATGGTCTTTGCACTTCTTTGTTTTGTGACTTTTGATGAGTACTAAAAAGTCAAGACTGAAAATTCAGTATTACATCATTTGCTGAGTTAGCATGGGTGTCTGCCCTTTACTTTATACAACACTTCAGCTAATGGACAACAAACTTTTAAAAAATATTTTACTGTGTTCATGTGCACTGGAAAAACATGGACAACAGGAAGAAATAGAGAAGTTCTTTCAATCAACAGCAATATGAACTCTTTAGAAGTCAATATGAGTTTTCAGCTAATATCTGTGAAGTACTGGAAAAATAGAACATTGTAAGAAATGACAGGTTTAAATTTCATGTGGAGGAGCAAACAGGAGAAGTCAAGAGAGCAGGAGGCTTTGAATTTTCCATTTAGCTTATATCCCAAAAATTGAAATGAGTACATAAAAGTGCTAATAGTGTAATTCCATGAATAACTATTTGTAGTCTGCATATTTACTTAATATGGACAGTAAAAATTTAAATTCTGCTCAAATTTGAATTCTATATGTGTGTCTTGCCTAAACAAGGGAAATCTGACTCAAGCTAGAGAGATATTTCTAAGATTAGAAAGTTAGTAAAATATAAGGTAGTGAAATTACTCAGTTTCCTCCTGTATTCATTACTTGGTACATACAGATTAAGAATGGTGTTTGCAGTCTCTTCTTTTTGAGGAAATTTCCTGTTCATGCAAGGGTACTCTTAAAATAGGAGTGGGAGCAAATCATCTGCTTATACACAATGTGGAGTATTCTGCTGTGCTAAAGAACTGATGTGATGATGATATGTTATTTGGAAGGATTCTCATGCTTCAGAATCTAAGACAAAATTTTTTGTCTCCTAATCTACAACTTCATTTGCTAATACCTCAGGAAAGATTTCAGGATCAAAATTCCCTCCCCTAGACACCCAGAGATGGTTTCAAGGTGTTAAATACAATCCTATCCTGCACTTAATGCTGATGTGCAAGAGTTGAGAAGGAAATATGGAGTAAAGAGAGAAGTGTTTTGAATGTTGAGGGGGAAAAGAGGTTGTGCCATAGCTATGAATGGGAAGGAAAAAAGAGAAACTCTCTTCAGCCATCAGTAAAGGTAAAAGTATTAAAATATGTAAACCTGTAGAATGTAAAAGTTTTTTTTGAAAATTAAGAGATGAAGAATATTAGGGGAACAGCTTAGGTGTACAAGGGTTTAAAAATGCTGAGGCTTACAAACCTAAGTAAATGCTCAATTCAGAAAAGTAGGACTTCTCTGAGCTTCAGTGTTGTGCTATTTTTGGAAGAAAATAGATAAACCATGGTTATGTTGGCATATGAAATATATTATCCCTTTAGGAAGAAGGTATCTAAAATAATTGCTTATTCCTCTAACTTTCTCTTTTTATGTAGGGTTGGATTAGAGAGAATTGATCTAAATTACCTGGGTAAAACATGAACACCTAACATTCCTGTGTAAGTATACAGTGCAGATTCTGGAGCTGTCCCACACATGTAACAGTTTTAAGTTTTAAATATGCTAAAGTCATACATGGTTAGAGAAAAAAAAAAAAAAAAAAAGGAAGATTATGGGAGCTCTATTTCTTACAACACATTCTCAGAAAAACCCCCAAATCTCAAAACTGTTGTCTGTTGTTTTGAAGACATTACCAGATGGTTATCCAAGTAAATCTCAGTTGGAGCCTTTCTCCTTAAGCATTTTAAACTTCAATATTAAACTTCAATATATTTCATGCTTTTTTTTTTCTTTTTTTTCTTTTTTTTTTCTCTCTGTAATGCTAAGCATGGAAATTTTCAACTTCAAAGAGAGGTTTTGTCATTCTCTTCCATACTTCCAGATGCTGGTTTGATGTTTTTTCAAAGGTTGTCCAGCAAAACTTGTATGTGTTGCTGACTGTACTGTGCTCCACATGGACCCAGTTTGTTGCTTCTATGGTCCACTGTAGACTAGCCATTGATTTGAGAAGTGTTTGTGAACTTTGCTGCTTCCAGATAGAATACTGAGATGCTGAGAGTTTGCAAAGTCACTTAACATCAGTGCATTTCTAACAACTGTGCCAGTGCTGGCAGAAAAGGGAGATCTTGTGCCCAGGAAATTTACATTATTAGTGGCTGGCTTCTGCAGTGAGTGCAGAGTCAGTGCAGTAACAAGCTTCTAAGGAAAAATATATGTGCTGGTACTTACCATGCTTACATACAAGAAAGACACTAAATATGGATAACATAACTTGAAAACTCCTTTTATATTTGCAAATAATTAATCATTATTTTTGTCAGTCTTCAATCCATACACTTCCAGGAATTCTTGATCTGACTTGAGTAGTCACCCTATTATGGTAATGTGCTATGAAGGTCCATCATGAAAATGCTTAAAATGAAAACTTCTTCTTCCCTTTTCCTGAAATCCATTATGAGGAAATGACTCCCTAAAGCATTGCGTCTTGGAGCACCCTTATACAGGTGAAACACTTAATTCATTCTACCCACTGTAAATACTAAGTTAGCAACTGAGTCAGCTGTCAAATAAAGTTTGTTAACATCAATGTTAATGGAGTTCATCACTCAAAATTCAGTGAACATTAATACATACAATTATTTAAATTTATCTTACTGAGGACTCTGTTGTGTGTAAGATGCAGTAAGCAAAACAAATTTGACTGTTTTTCACTAGCAAGCCATAATATTCTGCCTAACTAAGAAGAGGTCATGGCTTCACAAAGCATTTGTGAAATGGCTTCTTTTTTTCTGTTTCTATCTTCACATAGGCTTATAATTATTTAATGCCCTTGCTGAAATAATTTCTAATCAATTTGAATGTCATTCCCTATATTCCCACACACAGACAGTTAGGTAGCACTTCAATATCTGACCTCTGAATTGAAGGACTGAATATTCAGTGATGTTGTCTGCTGATTTTTTGCATGCATTGTTCTGTCTCCAGACACTTGCTGGCTTTCCAGAAACTTTCTCTGCCAAATTTAAGTTTGAACACATTGTAATTTTTTTTCCTCCCTTCTCCTTATAAGTTCTCTACCTTTGACACCTAAAAAACCCTTCTCTACAAAGAGCTCGTGAAAGTGCTCTGCTTTCCAGGGATATTATGATGTACAACATGACAGTTCCCAGTCATGGCTCAGTTTGTGTGAGCATGCAGCAGCTGTGATACTTTCATCAACATTTGCCATAAATTTTGAAATCCCAGACATAAGCACCATCTGGCTGTGCAAGCTCCTTTCATAAGCTGGGCAGTTCCTAAGTAGCTCGGTTTCTGTGGATACATGCAAAAAGATCTATGCTTCAGAAAGTGCTGGGGTTGCTCATGAGGGCTACATCCAAGGTAATCTTTTGTGATAATAACCTAGGTACATGTTTAATTTTAAATGCACATTGGTTCTCTTTTTACACAATGCAATCATGCTTTGCAAATGTAGGAAAAGAAAATTAAAGTTTGGCCTGAATGTAGTTTTATGCAGAAAAGTCCCTGTCAAAAAAGGTACCTTGCACTTCTTCTGTAAAATTAACTCATAGATATTCATGATAAAACTGTTAATACCCTTGAAAACACATCCTGTGATCAGGCTAATGTTTTTTTCTTCATTTGATATCATCACAATTCACTGCAGGGAGTAGCAGGTGCTATGCAGCTGTTCCTTACCATCCTCTGTCTGCTGTTTAAATATGTCAGTAACTCACTGTCCTGGGGTGACTTTATGATGCTTGTATCCCCATTCACCTGTTTAGCCCAGAAATAAGATTTTCACCTTTAAGACTGGCTGTGAGAGCAAAGCCAGGGAGAGAAGAAGTGTGGAGTTTGTTATCAGAAGCTGCCCTTGCTCCCCCACTTCCTCTCATGGACTGTGCTGTCTGCAGACAGACAGACAGCGGGACAGAGCTCTCCTTTGCTTTTAGTTAGCTTCTAACTAGCTGAGGGAGAAAAATTCCATGGACTGTGTTTTTTTCTTTCCTTTGGTTCTGTTCAAACCTGGTCTGGACTGAACACCCAGAAGAGCACCAGCAGCTTGCACCTGTGGTTCACTGGGCTGGGCCTGGGCCGCAGCATGTCCTGCGATGGATGGACTGGTAAGAGACTGAGTGAGCCAAAGCCCATGAAGGGGACTTGCTGAGTTTGTCATCTCTTCAGAGAGGCAAGAGGTTTTATTGTTTAGTATTGCTTATTGGGGTTTTTTGTGCTGGTGAATGAATGTTAAATAAACAAATTTTTTCCACTTTTCTCCTAGGAAATACTTTTCCAAGCCAGTTTGGGGAGGGGCCACTCAAATTTGCTTTCTAGAGGAACCCCTTTAGAGGTTTTCTCCCAAATTTTGCCCTAAACCAGAACAGTCACTGTATAGGTAACTGAAATACTTCTCATTTTGATAGTTGATAGATGTATTCATTAATAAAAAGCTGCAGGCCATGCCATTATCATCATATTCTTTCTTCTTTTCAGCATTACTAAGTGGTTTGCTACATATTTGCTTACATTTGGGAGAAGAAGTGTTCTGCTCAGCAATTCTTCTTATCATGTTCCTGATGATTTCCCCTCCTTTCTTTTCTTTTTCCTCTTTTAAATTGTGATAGTGCAACAAAATTCTAATCAAATTACATTTTGGTCAGTAGATCTATGCAGTGATCACTTGGCTAGAGAACTATATTAAAAGACAGTGTCCTTGAACAAAATGCTGATCAATTTACTATGTCTCCTGGTGTTCTTCAAAATTGGAATACAAAACTATGACTAAATCTGGTTTCTTGAACTGGAAGACAGCTAGTTGAATACTGATGTAAGAATTCGTCAGGAATGTTTGCACAAATTTCAAACAACTGGTTTTGTTGCTGTGGGGTTTCTCTGGCTTTTTTTTTTTTTAATGCAGAGGCTTTTGCTTTACTTACCTTTTACATCTGATATTTATGAGGGTTTGTAAGAATGGCTGTACTTTTTAAAGAATGCACATACTGCAATGTCTATAAAAATGGTTTTATATTTATTGTTGATAATCCTTTTAAATAATTGTTTTGGTTTAGGAATGGTATCCTCCAATTTAGTGCTCCAGCTGAAACCATGCACTGCTCTTTCCCCCTTTCTGCAAGCCCCCTCCCCACTGCAGGATGGAGAGTGGAATTGGAGGCACAAATGGAAAACATCACAGGCTGGGATAAGTACAATTTACTGGAAACACAATGAGATAAGGAAAAAAAAAACCAGTAACAGCAACAATATTAACAGCAAAAGTGTACAAAGAGTGATTCACATGCAAAATGCTCACTAGAAAGCTCACAGCCCACCCACAGCCGCACCACTCTGACTAGAAAAAAGCCCTTCCCCCCGAAGAAACTCCCAGCAACGACATGAGGTGGTGTGGAATAATATCCATGTCCTACTCATGTCTTCTGGCTACCACAAAAACTATCCCTGTCCTGGCTGGAACCAGGACAGCAATGTTTAAGTCAACAAAGCAAGAAAACAAAAATATATAAATTTGCCAATATTCATCCCTAGTAATGAGTACTGCTGCATTAACATATGAAGAGCTAACCACATGTATATTCTTCTGCAATCAACACAGGCAGAGAATTCTGTGTTGTTTACAGAGCAACCCTGCAGAGAAATAAACTTGAAATTACTAGCTTCCAAGGATTTCATAAGTCTATAAAGTTCCTGGCCAAGTTATTTTGTGGACAGGTTTTTGTAGCTCAACAGAAAAATAGCTAGAGATGTTTCACGTCTTAGTATTATGGCAATACGGCCTCTTGACATTTTGGGAAACAAAGAGTCTGAGAATCAAGTCTGCAAACCACTGAGGCGGAGGAGAGAGTGGAATACTTCCTTCTGAAATATTCACTTTAAATATACTCAGATTGGTAAGTACTTGATTTTTCAGAGAGTTTTAACAATCTGAGTTCCCACTGAATTCAGTTTCTTTTCTTAAGGAATGTCAGGCCTTAATTAAATCTTTGACTTCAAGGGAAATTTAGACAAAACACAAAGGTTTTAGGATATCTTTTTCCTTTTTCTGTGTGTGTCTCTGAAATACCAAACTTTCTGGGGTTTTTTAGACAATTTTTAAATTTTTAAGCCTATCAATAGTAGTGAAATTTACACCAAACTGGTGAATACACTAAAGGTTATTATAAGCTTTTTGAAAACATTTATTTGAAAATTGCTAACCAAAAAGGAAAGCTGTTAAATTTTTTTTTAAATCTATGTCATTTCTAAATAATTTAAATCCATAATCATTGACTACAATGACTTCTGCTGGCTCTTGCTCTTTTAGCTTTTCATTGGTTCTTGTCAAGTATTATTAAACCATTTCTGTTGCTCAATCAATGTTCTGTACTTAAGCTCAGGAATAAGACTAAATTCTGTGTTTTCATGAAGTTCCACCTTCATATTCTTGAGGCAGAGAGGCACTGTTGATTGGCTTGGTTCTAGGGCACTGTTTAAAATTGATCTTTGACATGTCAATACCGTTTACATGCAAAATTTTTTCTCAAGTACTGATATAAAAAGTGATTTCAAAAATTAATTTCTTTCTCTTTAAATGCAAAAAAAAAAAAATGTGCAGGGAGGGAGAAGCCCCATGTTAGGTGAAGGTTCCTTAAAACAATATATTCTGACTTGCTTTTTCATAAATAAGGCACAGAAGATATGTGTGGAAGAACTCAGAACTCTATATTGAAAGCCATGACAGAAGGATTTTTTTATTATTGCTTTTCTGTACTTGCCCTGAGAAACACCAATCAGACCATAGAACACACTAGTGTCTCCAACAACCATTGCTAGATCTTCTGATGAGAGTGCTTCCAGTCAACAGAGACCTCTCCAGATTCTCTAGACCATAAAAAAATCATTAAGAGAGGCCTCATGATATAATCAGAAAACTCTTTATGTAGCCTTGGAGGGGCCTATTTAGGCCCTAGAGACCTACAGGGATGCAGCTGGAAAAGCAGATCCCAATGACACAACTTTTATGTCAACTGCAGGTTCATCATTCTCACAGCCATGGTCCTCCAGCTCAAGGCTTGGCACCACCTTGGTCCATCACTGGTGTTGAAAACAGAGGCACAGAAAGAATTTAATAACTCTGTCTTGTCTATGTACATGTTTTCGAAGCGACCATCCCCACCCACTAACAGGCCAATGTTATTTCTGCACTGCATTTTTCCATTAATGTATATAAAAAACCCATCTTTTTATTGTCCCCCACAGTTCTGGCCAGCTGCATTTCCAACTGAGCTTTGAGCACATGAATTTTGTCCACATATGGCAAGAAGTATCTCTGTGTTCCTTCCATATCACCTCACCTTGGTCCTGTTGGGCATACACCTCCATTTTTTGCCTTATATCCAAAAGAAGGTCTGTGCTCAGCCAAGACAGCCTTCTGCCTTTCTTGCTTACCTTCTGACATTTTGGAATAGCCTGCCCCTGTGCCCTTAGGAGGTGGTGCTTAAAATATAATTAGCACTGAGGAGCCCTTCCAGCCTCAGAAAAGTTTTTTGGGGGACTTTACTCACTAGTTCCCTGATCAGTCTGAAGTGTGATCTCCTCTTGTCCAGAGCTGGAGTTTTGGTGGCACTTTTCCTCTTGTCAGAAGATGTTTAAACTCAATTGCTTTGTGGTTGCTGTGGCCAAGATAGCCACCAATCACCATTTCCCTCATGAGACTTTAACAAGCGACAAATCAAGGAATCCATCTTTCCAAGTTGGCTCCCTTAGTACCTGTACTGTGGAGTTATCATTTAGGTGTTTTAGGAACCTTCTGTAACTGTTTGTGTCAGTTTTGTGCTGCTCCCAGTTAATTTCTGGCAATCTGAAGTCTTCCTTAAGGACGAGGGCAGTTCATTTAGAGGTCTCTCTTAGTTCCTCAAAGAATAATTAATCAGTATCACCATCCTGATTATGTGGTCTACAGTAGACTCCCACAATGACATCCACACCAGTTGCTTGTCCCTTAATCCCTAACCAGAGGTTCTCAATCGTGCCATAGTGCACCATGGGCTCCATACAGTCCAGGCACAGGACCAGGTTTTGCTTATGCCAATGATCTCAAATCTCTGAGGCAGGGCCAAAGTTTCAAGTTCCTCTTGTTTGCTCCTCATTTGTGCATTGGTATAGAAACATTTCAGATGGGGTTTTTGGTAGCTGACACCTGCTAGAGTAGGATGAGGAATCCTATCAGCACTTGTTTCCTCAAGGTTTAGCACACCATCCCACTACCTATCACTGGAAAGCCTGGTTTTCTCCCTTCCCACATATAATGCTGGAACAGAAAGAACAAACTATGGATAAAGGGAAGGTTTTTCTTTTCTACACGTTCTTTCTTGTGTTTTGCACTTAAAACTTCATCTCTGAGAATCACACAAATCTCTCCTCATATTTATGGAACTATTAACTTTCCAAGTTAAAATGCCAATAGATTTAACCACCTAATTTTTATATTGTTTCATGGTAAAAAAATTTAAATAATTTTGTAACTTGAGAATCCACTGCAGTGTAATAATATTTTTAGTCCTACGCAACCAAGATTAACAATAAAAAGGTTTCTCGTAACCATACCTCAACTATTAGAACACTGTCAACTACATCCTTTCTTGTGGAATATTTTTGTAAATGTATTTTTCATGTCATGGAGAATCTTAGAATGCTTCAGCTTGGAAGGGATCTTAAATCATCTAGCACCAGCCCCACTCCCCTTGGGCAGGGACACCTTCTACCAGACCAGGTTGTTCAGAGATCTATCCAAACTTGCCTTTAACTCTTTCAGACATGAAACATTCACAGCTTCTTTGGTCAAGCTGTTCCAGTGCCTCAACACCCTCACTCTAAAAATTATTTTCTTTACATCTAATCGAAACCTACCCTCTCAATTTGAAACCATTCACACCTGTTCTGTCATTACATGGCCTAGTAAATAGTCTCTCTCTATCTTTCTGGTAGACTCCCTCCAAGTAGTGGAAGGCCATAATTCGGCTACCCTGAAACCTTTTCTTCTCCAGGCTGAACAATTCCAATACTCTTAGCCTGTCTTCTTAGGAGGGGTGCTCCATCACTCTAATCAAGTTGATGTCCTTCCTCTGGACTCATTCCATGTCCATGTCCTTCCTTTGTTGAGGTCCGCAGAGCTGGAAGCAGCACTCCAGGTGGGGTCTCACCAAAGCAGAGCAGAGCAGAGCAGAGCAGAGCAGAGAGGCAGAATCCCCTCCCTTGCCCTGCTGGCTATGCTGCTTTAGATGTAGCCCAGGATAGGACAATGTTGCTATCTAAAATGACAAGAAAGGAGATAATTTTTAAGATAGGGGTTCATGTTTCATACTGTACAAAATGGTATAGCACAGTGGTTTGTTTCCTTCACAGTGTTGCTTGATTGCTGTACAGGGCTGATCACAAGCCTAGCCTGAAATGTGAGCAAAAAAAACAGCTCTCCTTGCTTTACAGGAGTCAGTGTGGAATGATAATAAATAAAGAGCTTGGAAAGAGGGACTGACAAAAATGTCTACTCCTAAAAAATCACTGGAGAACTTGTTTTCAACTATTCAATTTTTATTTTCCCTACTGAGCATTGATATATTTCCTTTGGAATAAGATGCAGTGTATGTGACTACATGTTCTAATGAAATGTATATTTAAAATTCTTGTTATCTTTTCCCATACTGTAAGTAAAAGGGAGAGAGTTGAAACCTGTGGTCTGTATGGGACTTCATGATCAGTTTTGTGGTCACATTCAGGGAGATTTTTTTAACTCTAGCACCGACATAAGCAGCAAAAATCAGTCTTGGAATTCATGATCAGATGATACATGTAATAGCATGAAACATGAATATGAAATTTTGAATTTCAGATGTAAAATAAAAATAGTTTTTCCTGATCACCAGAGATTGGATCCCTAGAGAACCACCTTCCTCTGTACTCCTTGCAATGCTTTGCCCATACAAGCTGTTGCCTGCAAGAAGTAGTGAACTCACAAAATCTTTTGCCTATTTTACTGATCAGAAACCACTTTATCCTGCTGATGTTAAAAAAATCACAAAACCACAATGATACACTTGCCAGTTTGCAATACAAATTTGTGACCTAAGCATACCAACATTACACAAATAATACCTCTAAGCTCATTCGGATTCACTCAGATTCTAGCAGTAGTGCACATGAAAAGAAGGAGAATTTTCATGTCCTAAATCAGGTCCAGATTTTGGCAATTTACTGATTAGAGCTCTCCAGCTTAGCAGAGAATCACTGATTCATATCACTGAGTACAATTTGGATGAATGAGCTGCTGTCAGCATCAGTCACCATTTTGTTCAAATGACTGTAAGTCTGGAGATTTGAATGCATAAAAAAATTATCAGATTTTGGATATAACAGATCTCTGTCCTTCTGTGCAGTCACTCTTGAGTGGGTTGATGTTTTCTTACTTTGGCATGAAAATGAACACTTGATGGCATTGAGAGGTGAAGTAATCATGAAAGACATTTTCTGGTGTCTTGGGATAGAGTAAATTTGTTCCTCTGCTGGTTGAACTGATTTTCTTTAATATTTGCTTGCTCTTTTTTTCTTTCTTTCTTTCTTTCTTTCTTTCTTTCTTTCTTTCTTTCTTTCTTTCTTTCTTTCTTTCTTTTTCTTTCTTCCTTTCTTCTTTCTTTCTTTCTTTCTCTCTCTCTCTCTCTCTTTCTCTCCATTTCTTTGTTTTTTTTTCTTTAGTTAATCAAAGAAGAAAGGCCTTCTGAATGCTACATCTCAAAAATCACAAGAACAGTTCACAATCCTTGGTTTTGCAGTCTCATGGTGTCAACTATGTAGGGATAAAATCATAAAAGATATTACAAACTTTTGCAGTGGCTTCAAAGTTGTAGATTACTTTTACCCTAGTTTTGAGCAAGGTTCTGCACAACGTGTGTAATATCTTGGAGTGGGATTCATGAGTGCAAGAGCTCTGATCAGGAGTAACAGTCGATGATAAATCTTGTGGAAACTAATATGTCTTAAATCTTATTATTTCCTGCCACTTAGTTATTTCTCACAGCCTTAAGGGAAGGCTGCTGTCTTCTGGGGAATCAGAGCCTACACATCCCCTGGAATTCACACTTGAAGTTTGATTCTTGTTTTGTTTTCTAAAGGAAATATTATTTTATTTGTAATGCTCTGACTTGGATTGTTTTTATTCAATAGTTTGAATGTTTTGTCATTTGATTATGAAGAACATGTAACTACTTACTATCCCTCCCATGAGTAGGCATGGAATTAATCTATTTTGTTGTTATTCCTACTGGTAATTTACTCTCAAAGAATAGGTGAGAATACCTTTTCTTCTTTCTGTTGTAAACACCTCCTGGCCCATAGAGATTTTCCCAGATCTAGCAAAGCAGTCAACATTTGTCACATCAGGGTTTATTTTAAGTCTTCATATGAAGCTTCCCAGAAGCCAAACATGCAAAATATTGAAAGAAGCTTGTAAATAAATATTTCTCATGCCATCTAATTTGCAGAGTAATACTACCATATTCTATGTGGCTTGTATGTGGAGGAAAACAGCCTCAGGCCAGGCACTGGGATAAGTCTGATTAAGATAAAAAAAATTAAATCTTCAGAGGTCTTGAGGAAAGGAGAGAGGAGACCAGACCAGACCAGACGAGAAAGGAAAAATGACAGAATGCCCTGCACTACCATGTGTTGCATCACTGCCCCATCACAGGTCTGCTTTTCCCTATGTCTCATGAAGGACAAATGAGTTATGGTATGCCATTGTCTTGGGGGATAAGTTAGGGGCTTATCAGAGATGCTCTAGGAAGTAGTCTTCTTTCAGTATGAGAATAGAAAATATTCATAACTATTCAGGACATTACACCTTTGTATGACTTCTAGAGGTAGTAGTATAGCCTCAAAAACTTAGAGAAAGTCTACATAGATTAAATTTTATATGTAAATCTTGATA
Source organism: Agelaius tricolor (assembly GCF_023055355.1). NCBI lineage: Eukaryota > Metazoa > Chordata > Aves > Passeriformes > Icteridae > Agelaius > Agelaius tricolor. Next base: position 18,879,606 of record NW_027269262.1, on the reverse strand, counting down.
ATATATTTTTAACTATTAATGTGTTATCATAATGGTTTTGGAAACACATCTTCTTTAATACTTTCATCTTTCCTAAGCTGATTCTTAGTAATATGACAAATTCTCAGGGTAAGTAAACTCATGACAGACTGTATCAGGCAGTTACTTACTAACATGCACAGAGTTTTGGGTTGCCAGAATACTGTAGAACATCTGTTGAGCACCATTGTGCTGCTGAAACCTTTTCATACATGAGCATTATATGCTTCCCAAATACAAATTATCTTTTGTAACTAATAAAGCCCTGTTTGTCAGCAGAAAGATTTTATGAAAGACCAAAATTTTGACTCTTCAAGAGCTGCTGGCACCCCATTGTCCAGATACAGCATATTTAAAATTATTTAAGGTCATTAGCCTAGATAAAAGTTGTGAAAAGGATCATGACTTTGAAGCCTTGCGATGACAACACTCATGAGTGTTCACATCTTGCTTGACTTGCTTGACTAACTATTTGATATAGGGTTAATCCAAAGGTCTAGGGGTTATTAAATGTAAAATACTTGAAAATGTATTGGAGCAATGACCACAACCCAGTTCCTTGTCCCATCACAAGACTAAACAGTCCGCATCACTTAGGTCTCTAAACCTCTCAATCCATCAAATAAATAATTATTGTTTGTAAAGCCAAGTATTTTCAAGTCTCTTCTCATCACAGGCATCATAGCCTTTACTGAGATGCATCTTGAACTCCTTTTTGCCATAGCATAAAGTTATTGTGTGGAGAATTATTAATCTGCAACAGCCTAAATTCTGGAGTCTACCACACTTCACAGGAAACTTGGAGCTGGGATTGAGGTGAGGAGATTGAGTCCTTGGAGCTGAAGTATGAAATAATGTTAACATTTAAATGCACACAAGTCTGTAGATGTCTTCAGAGTCATATGTTTAAGTGATTGTGAATATAAAGATGAGTGTTCCTTAAGTATCTCATTTTTGCGTAGTACTAGGTTGTTCTTCAAGTCTGAGGATTTTTTCATGGTCTTGTTCTTGGACCCTCAAAACACAAAAAAAAAAAAAAAGCCACAAGATTTTCCTGCCATGAGAATGTACAAAAATTCATGTACAAAATGGGTTTGATCCCATTTTAATCTTGTTGAAACCAATAACAAAATTTCACTGAGTTACACAGTACAGTGTGGATACAAAGGGAGCATATCCCTGCAGGGACACTGTGAAATTAGTCTGTACTGGTGTTCAGCATTACCCCATAACTGGTGTATATCTCACTGAGTCATCACTAGCTTATTGAGCTGCCAATTAGATGCAAGTAACATTACCCCTTTCATTGTTCCCATTTATTATTTGTTTGATATTGTTATGATTATTTTATATCAGCACTTAATACTGATTCAAGAAATGCTTGGCAAAGCTCAGAGAGAAAATTACAGTATTAGAATTGTATAAGGACCTGGGTTTCATGGCTTAGTACAAGACTGACTGATAAAAAATAAATTTGCACACATTATTAGCTTACCTGGATTGAGAGAAAAAGTCTTTTCTTTTGACGACTGGTGTCAGTGTTAGTTTGCACAAAACATCTTGGCCTCTAGCAGCCAAAATGTTGTTTTCCTCTCATGCCAGACCCCTGTGACTACAACAGTGTACAACTGTCACTGTGAGAAATGCAGAGAACAGAGAGTCACACTTGTTTTCTGAGCACCAAGTTGGCAACTAACTTTATTTGGCTCATGAGCATGTTCCTGACAGCATGTGAGAGGCAGCTCTGAGCTGAGATGGCACCTGCAGTGCACAGAGAGCCAACTGCTATTCAGAAATGAACAAAGGTGTCCACTACAATTTTAAATATACTTTGACTGACTGTAGGGGTTTTTTTCCTCCATTCAAGATTCACAGAAAAGATGCCTACTTTAATGCTTATTACTAATAATGTTACGGTGGTATATATTTTAAGAGGATCAAAAACCATTTGCTTAACTTGGTTATGACAACAAATCAAACAAGCAGTTTATAATATTTATGAAATGAAGAAAGAAGCCAGGCAACTGGGGGAATTATTTTCACAAAATTTGGAGTCGTTATGAGAAAAAACTCAGTCTGATAGGCAGATCATCTTATAATCTTTCTTTGTTTTCTGCCAAACTCACTTTCCGTGAGAAAGATATGTTTTGGAAGAAGTTGTCACACATTTCATAATGAACGCCTACTACAAATGTAAATATTTCACATAAAACAAAGTTACCAGTTCCCTTTTTTGTCAGTATTACTTAAATATAGAAAATACACAACAACAACAACAACAAAAAGAATAACAACTGTTTGGATTAAATAATATCTAATTTCCATAATAGTTATCCAAATATTTTCCCTACAGATAGCAAACTTTCTGTAAGTCAGTTTTTGGATTTTTGCTGAATTAAAATCTTTTCTCTTTATGCCCTTGGTTTCTGAAGTCCAGGCTAATTAAAAACTTGGGATCTGCCCTGTGGACCACTTAGCTGGCTGTTAAGGACATGAATAAGCTTGTCTGAGATATTTAAAATCAGGAATTATAACAAAATGAAAGAAAATAAGGTCATGTCATATCTAAATCTGGGATAAAGCAATAAAGAATTGTCCATCTCTATTACCTAAATAGGTGTGTCATCTGCACTCCTAAATTTAAATTTCTAAAACATGGACCAAGTAATGGGCTTACACTTTTCTTGCATAGGTGCCAAAACTTAATATAATTTCAACTTAGATTTGAAACTTTTAAGAACTAATCTTGGTTTAACTTGTCTCACCACAAACAGAAGTGGTTTATTTCAGACAATGGCTTTATTGCATCTTCAACAGTTCCTGTGACTGCAGGATCCTGGAATATCCCTTTGAGTTCTTTGTGTCTGACATCACTACCATGTTTTTTATTTCACCTCTCATCTACTTCTGAAGGACAGATTAATAAATAAAGACAGTTCTTTCCTTTTATGGACTTTGGATTGTTTAATTCTATTCTTAGAGGTAAAACATATTTCTCTGCTTTGAAGATGGTGAATAAAATGCGCTTGGAACATGATAGAGCATTGTAGTGATCACTACAGCTTTGTGGTGTTTTTAGCACCTGAGGGCAAATTCATTTTAGAGTTTTGGACAATCTGCCTGTGAGATTTACTCTGATAACAGAAGTCTTTATTTCTTTATGTCATGGCAACACTGGATCTGGAGTCCACACATTTGGAGAAGTTAATCTAAATCTTCAGTATCTGGAGACCTCCATGTTGAGGCCTGTTGTATCTTCCACCCTTGACATCCATTGAGGTTATTTACGCATTTGATAACCTGCTTTTACATTTCATTGTTCCCCAAGTCCATGTTAAATCCAAAGTTGGTGTATTTGACCTATGGCTTTTATGTATGTTTGATCCTACCTCTTTGTCCTGATACCAAACAACCAGCTTTGCCCCATTCCAGCTCTGCATGTTTTTGACCAACCACTGGCAGGTTGTCTATAGTCACAGTGTCCCTGTTGCAAGCCTCATCTTTCCTCTTCCCAATCCTCTTCCCAGTCCTGTACCACATACTATATTTCAGCTTCTGAGTGGAGAGCAGCTATAATGCCATATATTTCTCTGCACTTCATTCTTAAGGACGCAAAATTTCTTCTACAGAGAGCAAATTCTGGTTCCTGCTGCCTCTATAGAAATGTCATCATACCACACAAAGATAAATAAAAGCAAAACAAATTAGCTATAGACATCTGGTCAACAGGAGAAATTGCTGTCACAGCTAAATCAAGTAAAATCAAGTTGCAGACAGGTAAAGAATAATTTTGGCAGATTAAAATGGCAAACCTTCGTCCTGAGGCCTTATAAATTTTGTGCAAAGTTTGTAGACTATTACTGTAAATGACACTACTGTATTATACAGCTATGTGACTGCAAATTTCACTCCATTATTGTATAATACATTCATGAAAAAGTTACCTAGAGTCCATAACACAGGACTTCATCAATCTTTGCCCCTGTGATTTTACCTCTCATCAAAGAATGCATAATTTGTGCCAAGTTTGATGATAATAGTAAATATATATTTAAAGCAGAAGATTGCAAAGATTTTATTAAAATCATAGAAGAATCCATGTAGAATAGTGTTTTTAAAAGGAATACCTTATTAGTGGGTTCCAAATATGGCACTATGCTTTCAGAATGAGTCTGTCATTTTACATCAGAAAAATATTTGACCTGCCAATATATTTTCTTCTATTTATTTAGTTATTTAATAGCAGTATTTGTGTGACTCGACTACATAGGTAACAAATTTTCTGTCACATGAGCATTTTTGATATTCCTGAGGGGTTTTTCTCAAAAGTTTTTTCCAAACTTTATCTCAATAGAAACAAAATTTATTCAACATCCAAAAAATGAACAGTATTTTAAGGGATAATGAAATTGTTTACTTTTGATAATTTAAAACTACTTGACCTCATTTCATCTTCTAGTTGGATGTGCTTTTAGTTTGAAAGTTAAAGATTAGTTTTACTTCAATATCAAAATTGCCTCAGTGCAATGTTCCTGAACTTAAATATAAGAAAGATATTGTGAAGTGAAGGAAATTAAAACCAACCAGGTTTGGCTGGCAGTAGTTTTTAATGATTTACAGAATTTCTGATCAGGCTAGTTTACTTGCAAACACTTGGTTTGTGAACAGAGTTCACTATGAGAATGAATATCTATTGACTCTTTGAAAATCATATGTTCTGTTGTAGATGCACCCAGCAGCCCTCCTATGGAATTCAGAACAATAGGTGTTTTTTATGAGAGATAGAAACTACTTGATCCAATTTCAGTCCCTTTGACAGGACGTAGCCTACTAAGACAAAGAGAAACAGTAAGCTGCAGCCAGCTGCACATACAGTATTCTGTACCTCAGAAGGTCTCAGTCACTGCTGAGATGAGCAGAGTAATAGCATTGGTTTCATTAAATATACTCCAGCATATGAGTGGAAAAATGTAACAGTCTGATGCTTTTAGCTGAATAAATTTGAAATATAGTTGAATAATTACTTTTGTATCTGGACTTCTCACAAAATGAGTGCGGTTAGACACCCTTCAATGGGTATGAACCATTGTAGTTCATTAGATATTAATGATTCTTTTCCTACTTTACATCGCTTTAGGACAATCTCTTGGACAAATTATAAAAGAAATTACAAAGTCACATCTTGGGAAGGACAAAGGGATTAAATAAAATGATGAATAGGATGGAAAGTGACAATCAAGATATAACTGCTCTTAGACTCTTAATACTCTTAGCTCTTAAAGCTTTTTTCTTCTTTCGCTTTGGATGAAATTTCAAAGAAAAACTCTAACTGCTTGCTTTTAACCAAGTTCGGACTTGTACAATGCAATATGGCAAGAGCAATCATTTTTATAGCAAGTAAAGTAGTTAAAGACTTCACAATTCTTGATATTTGACACTTCTATTTCATGCAAAAAAGCCTTTTACTAAACAATACTGGATAAGAAATCTCCAGAAATTTTTAAACTCATATTTAAAGGACTTTGTGTTTCTTTTCATTTCTTTCACATTATTGTAAAATATGGCAAAAAAGTTTAAAATAAATCACCTTGTTAATTGGTTGCACTTACTGGATATTTTATATTCTCAATGTAATGCTAATATTTGCATCAACTTGAAGTATTGGAGTTTTATGTTTGGATCAACTTTTCTAATAAAGCAGGTCATTATTAGCACAAAGAGAAATGGTTCTTCTTGAGTAAGTGTACAACGGGAGGATTATTTGGAGAAAGTAATAGAAGGTAAGTTGTTATGAACTAAAAACACGTGATCCTGATTAAAATGTCTGTTCTAAAATGGAGGATTTACTTACTAAGATTACACCCACGTTTTACTCCAGAAAAAGAAGGGTGATATACCATTTAAATATTACTATTTAGATGATTATTTTTTTTGGTTTCTCATCTCCTTTCTTTTCTCATGCATTGACTACCCATTTTACTCTATTTGGAAAATTATATGTAAAAGTCATTATGCCAAAGATTTAGGTAATTTCCAATTTTTTCATGGCACATAATGAACCACATTGTCCTAGAAAATATATCCATTTTTAACTTTAAAATGTCAGCACATTCTGACTTATGTGGACATAGATTCACATTCCCAGTTCATCAGAATACCTACATACATTTTTCCCAAAATGATCACTCAATGCCAGGATTGGTAGATTGCATCTACCATGCAAGACCTGACAGACACAGACCATCTTCTGTATGATAAGAGGAATGAATATAGGAAAGAGTACATAGAACAGCACCAACTCTACATCTGCTTCTACAGATATTTTGGTGATAGAGTCATTGAGAACCCCCTTTTCACCTTAAGAGTCTACAATTGTGGGAATGCAAGGTTATTTTAAACATCTATATGTACAAGTGCCCAGGTGTCAAATGCTGAAAAGCTCTGATTAGGCCTTCAGGTAATCCTGAAGTTCAGATACCTGCATGTGCTAAGAGGAACCTTCATCTTTAGTATTTTTAGTCTATATTTCTTTTTCCTGCATTTTTTTCTTAATGCTATAGCAAATTTTTCCTGGAATTTTGTCTTTTTGTCACTTGACTCTACCCAAGCATGGTGGTTGCTCATTTTATTTTATGTATCTTTTGTGGCTCTTTTTCTTTTCTCGAAACCTTTATCTAGGTTTTGAGAAAAGAAAAAAGATTTGAACCTCTGAGCCAGTGAAGAGACTGACAGACACTGCTGTTGTTGTCAGCCATTTTCAAACAGCACGGCAGGACAGAATTATTAGACTCAGGATGACTGAAGTGATTGTGCCTTACATTCAGTCATTTTTCAACCTCTCTGTTTTTTTCTAGTCTCTCCTTTTATCAAAGCCTGGTGGATGACTGCAGCTTTGTGATCTTCTCACAGTATGCTCTTGCAGAATAGTTTGACATGTGCTCACTCTTCTACTTCTTTCTCCTTTTGTTATGTGTCTGCAGATTTTTGTCTTGTTTCTTTTCTTTTTTCTTGTTTCTTTTCTTTTTAATTTTATGTCCCCTTTTTCTTTCTCCATTTCCATTATATAGCAAAAGAGAGAAGTGAGTTGCCTTTGTTAGAGCAACAAGATGAAAGTCCTCGAGATATTGCTTAATAAAAAAAATGAAAAAATATGTGAAACAGCAAGCAAAAGAACAACCCACCCTTATTTCCCCCTCCAAATAAAACCCCACTCCTATACCCCCCACATCCCAAAGACTCACCTTGCATATACCTTACATCTTGCATACTTCTGTGGAAGGGAGGTAGAACAATGAAAGTACAAGCCCACTGCTGAGTGATTTGATCCACAAAAATCCTTGGGACCCAACAGGCTCCATCCAAGGCACTGAGAAAGATGGCCAACGTCCTTTCAAAGATGCTTTCTCTTGTCATTGAAAGGTTGTTGTGGAGTTCAGGAGAAAGTACCAATAACTGGATAAAGGTAAATGAATGCCATATCCATCTTCAAAAAGAAAAAAAAACAATCCACCCATGGTTGCCCAACTTTCATGCTGGAGCAAGTCCTCATGGACCCCATTTTTGGGCACACACAAGAGATGATTGAAACCAGAAACCTTGAATTCCCTGAAGGGTAAACCATGTCTGACCACACTGATTCCCTTCTGTCATCAAATGCTGAAACATGTGGGTCAGAGAAAATTGCGGCCATTTTTTATTTGGACTTCAACAAAGTTTTTTGACATTATCTGTCACTGTATTCCTGCATCCCAGTTCAGATGCTATGGACAGGTAAAAAAAGGGGTGGATGATCAGGTGTGTAGAGGTGTACTTGATACAGTGTATTCTAACTGAAGCCTGGTGTCAAGCAGACTACCACAAAACTCTGCCCTGGGACTCTGTTATTTTAATTCTAATAATTGTAATAATAAAAATTTAAATAAATTTAATAATTAAATATTAATTATAAGAATTTAATTTTTTATAATTTTTTTTTAATTTTTAAATTATCAAAAATAATTCAACATGATTTTTCAGTAGACTGAAAGAGGTGATGAAGAACTGTCTCTTTTAGTTTGCAGATGACTCCAGACTGTGGGAGAATGACCAGGTAATACTCTTAAGGACAATGCCAGCTGCAGAGGCCTAGACAGGCTGTAGGAAATGGCCAGCAGGAACATTATAGGGTTCATCAAGACCAAGGTCAAGCATGGCCCCTGGGTAGGAAAGACCCCTGCAAGCCATAAAAAAGCAGTGTCTTTTTTTATACTGTGTAATGGACAGCCACACTAATGGGAGATTAGTGTGTGCCAGTTTCCATAATATAATTTCAACCTAAAATGAAATTTGATCACACACATAGCAGCTCCTTTTGGACTGTTAAAATATATCATTTAATAGATACACATAAATAGGATAAGAGAGAAGGTATTTTAAAAATCATGCAAAGTTTTTCTTGCATATAAAATACAGAAATAAATATAATAATAAATATTGTTACATAAGCTGCTTTAAGTGTTTAGGAATTTAGTTGTTTGGGTTTTTTTGGGTTTTTGGAGGGGTGTGGCCTTTTTTCTAAAATCTTCCCTAATTCAGAAAAATAATGGTAGCAATATGGTCTTAGGAACTTTTATGAAACTTTCTTTTCATAAACTACTATTATAAAGGTCTTCAGACACAACTATACAAAGCTCCAGTTCCTCTAGCATTCAAACATACGTGCTCTGTTTTCTGAAATATTAAAAACAAATCATAAACAAAATTATTTTATGATTTGTTATGCAAAAATGTTGTGAAGGACTGGATTTCAGATGAGACCCCTCCTGAGTAAAGATTAATAACTTTTTCTTTCAGCTGTGTACACAGATTTACAAAGTGATGTAGAACAGTAAATTTTCCGGAGGAGGAAAAGTTCAGTCTAAGAAATGGGTACAAAAATCAGTGGAAGCACAACAATATTTCTCATGTGTCTTAGAGAAAGAAAACTTATTTTAATTTCTTCTCATAACTGGAAAGGCATAGAAAAGAGTAGGACTTATGTTTCTACATGTGGCCATTTGGGTTTTTTCTGTTGCATCATTCTTTCCCCTCTGCTGCCCACATATTTCACAGAGACATAAATCAACACATATGCACACCTGCTCTGGATTTACAAGCATCTGGTATGTGAGAAAATTGTTTTGGTGAAAATCTGTGAACTCCATTGGAGCAAACTGGAAAAGGAAAAAAAAAATCCAAACACAAAAAAACCACCCTTAAATGACAGGTCATAAATCTTGTCTGTGGGTATCTGTTTTGTAAAGAACCTTTATATTTCTCTCCTATACATCATATTCTGCAACTATTAAGAAATTAATTATGCCAAAATATTAAAATTTAAATTCAGGCTTTAAGCCCTAATATCAGTGGTTTACAGCTCAAAAAAAATTGCTGTTTTGAATAGCTCCTCTACAGTTATTTTACATCCCAGAGAACTTATTCTTAGAAACTTATTCAAAGCTAGGCCATACTCAAGAAGGTAAACTATCTTTGACCTTTGCAAAGCTTAATTTAGGCAGTAGAAGCCCTTAAGTCTTTCTTAATGCATGATCAGAAGATAGCAATTTTCAGCCTGCCTTACACAAAATCGGCAGCTGTTTAACATCTTTTCAGTTCTTCGCAACAGAGATTTTCTGACTCGTCATAATAGCTTTTTTTTGGTGCTCAAATAATTATCTCTGATTGAAAACACTGTTGATGTCCTTAAAGCCATTAATAGATTGGCTTTGAAAATCCATTTCAACCATTGGAACAGACTTTCCATACAAGCGATGGAGCCACCATTTCTGGAAGTGGTTAAAAGACATATGCATGACAATTATGGAGAGGGATCAGTGATGGACTTGGCAGAGCTGGGTTAATTCTTCAACACAATGATCTTAATTGTCCTTTTCAACTTAAACAATTCTACAATTCTGTGATTCCTCTGTATTTTATTTCAGCAGATGTCATGTTAAATATACTGATATGATTCTGATCTCCCAGGATGATTACATTGGTTTCCTGAAGAAATTTTGATCTTATGCATGATGTATAGAGAAAGTCATTCAGCCATTGGTCTAAACAACATTGGCTGCTTATATAATTCTCTGCAGCCATTAAGAGAAGTAATTTATGTGTTTCTGTTAACATTCAGAAATTCCCCTTTCCTGCATTATAACATTTCTTACATAATACTTGGCTACTCTTTCATGAAGAGTGGGTGGAAGAGAATCAGGGAAGAATCTACAAGATATGCTGAAGAAAGATCCATTGTTTTGAGCGACTGCTAGGGATGTAAAATTATCAGGAAGTGGTAAAGAAAATAGAAATATCTTTCCTCAGATTTAGAGGCTGTGCTGTATCTTTCCCTTGATGATCAGCTCAGGCCCTGCTACAGCACATGAGCTGGAAGGTGGTAAGTGAGGGTCATTTAGAACTTCAGCTACTTTCTCATTATGGTTGTGGATTTTGGTTCCAAAGCAAGTGAACTAGATCCATAATTCCCAAATCTGACATTTTTCCCCTTCTTGATCACTAAGCAAGTGTTTTTAGATAAAGCCTAATGAAACTGAAAGAGGTGAACAAAACTGCTGGTAATGCTTAACTGTAGTTTGAGTGATAACAAAAAGACTAAGGTAGTCCCTGGTACTATGATAGCTGCTTGCTTGGAAGGCTGAAATTTAGCAAGATGGTTAGTAAGTCTTTTGATCACATAGCTTTAGTATGCAAACTGATTAATGAAGATTTGCTTCCGCTGAAATCAAAATCAAAATTAATCTAAATTAATTGGGATGATTACGAGGGTTATATATTGCGGTGCCATCTGGTGTCAAAAGAATGAGAAACAGGAAAATTAGGGCATGTTTTTTGAAGATGCTTCTCAGGGTAAAACAGCACTACATTAGAGATAGAACATGTTTCACTACAGAAGAGGTCATGGGGCTCATGAATATTGCCAAATTTTAAAAAGATTTTTGTCTGTGGCCAAGTTTTGGTAGTGACAGCTACAGGGGTGGCTTCTCTGAAAAGGTGCCAGAAGCTTCCTCTGTCTGACAGAGCCAATCCCAGCTGTCTCCAGGACAGGCCCACACTGGCCAAGGCTCTGCCAGTTAGGGCAGGTAGTGCCTCTGTGATAACACATTTATGAAGGAAATAAAAAATCATTGAACAGATGTAATTGTTCTCAGATGCAAGAGGAGTGAGAATATGTGGGAGAAACAACTTTTTGATGCACACACCAAGGTCAGTGGAGAAAGAGGGGCAGGAGGTGCTCCAGGTGGTGGGGCTGAGATTCCTCTGCAGCCTGTGGTGCAGACCATGATGAAGTAGCTGTGCTCTCTCTTAGAGGACCATGGGGATGCAGACATCTACCTACAGCCAATGGAGAAAGCAGTGTCTGAAAGACTGCACCCTGCTCCATGCTGGAGCAGTTTATGAAGAACTGTGGGAAGGATTTAGGCTGGAGAAGTTGTTGGTGAACTGTCTCCTGTGGCAAGGACTCCATGTTGGAGCAGGGTATGGACTCCTCTCCCTGAGCAGCATCAGGAACAACATGTGATGAACTCACCAACTCACCATAACTCCATTTCCCCCATCTCCTGACACCACTGGGTGAAAGGGGGTAGACCTAGAAAGGAGGTAGATGGTAAAGTATTTTTAAGATTTGTTTTACTTCTCCTTATGATGCTCTGATTTGATTTTCAATAAATTAAATTAATTTCCCCAAATCAAGTCTGTTTTTTCTCTGACAGTAATTAATGAGCAATTTCTCCCTGCCCTTTATCCCAATTCACAAACCTTTTGCTGTATTTTCTTTCCCCATTCCAGTTAGATAGAATTACTTTGGGGGGGGGGGGGTGGGCACTTGGCATCCAATCAGGGTCATCCAACCACAGGATCATACTTATATAAGCTGCACTGCTCTTCCAAATGTTTTTGGACTTCAGACTACTGCATAACTGAATTTAGTAGAAATCCTACCTTCATACAATGTGCCATATCAGTTCCTTGAACATTGGAGGTTATTAATCATAAAATATTATAAATTGTGCAATAAAGATCACATTTAAAATATGTGAGAGACTTAAAGATCACAGTTACCTCAAAAAATATTAAGGCCACAGAAGGAACTTGCCATAAGACAAACCACCATAGCAGGTGGCTATTTCCTTTTATCTCTTTTTCTCTCACATTTACTGCTACATGAAATCTGTACTATTGGCTTTAGCATATGGTCTCATTTGCCCCTTAATTTGGGCTGAGACATCTCTCAAAACTTGATAATAACAATGTATCAAAAGCTTTTTTAAAGTAAAAAAATATGTCTTATTTTACTCTGCACTGAGGCTTACTAGCATAGTGATATAAAAGATAAGGATCAAAATCAGTTTTCTTTTAAAGGTGATTTTTCCCTTTCAACATAAGAGTCCTAAATCCATATTATTGACATTAATGAATCATTCCTATGACACTATCTAAAAATTAATACCTTGAATGTGAATAGTGCTGTGTCTGGCTCAGCTATGGGCACATTACTGTACATACAGCTGTACCATAGACATGTAGGTAAAACCTATCTAAAATTATGTACATGTGCATAGGCTAGGCTACCTAGGAGTATGGTTATGGCTATTTGTATTATCATATCTTGTGCACGCTTGGCTATTTGCATTGAAAAACATCTTGTGGTCCCAGGGAAGACTGAGGCTCATTCAACCTACTGCAGCTCATAAAGGCGTAGATATTGCCCCAAAATATCTCTATATATCTTTGTGTACAGGTGCACATGGCCATGCAGCTCTGTTATTCCTGCTCCAAGACAAGCTGATGCAAGCTGTTCGTAACCTGGAGCGGTGCAATAAAGTCAGCATGCTGTGCTGAGTCAGAGCCCCAGATCATGAGCCATAGCAGTATGGTTGAACAACTTCCAGCCACCTCTGAGCATAGGCAGAGCAGATGCGCAGATGTTTGCAGCTGTCTGCCTGGATATGACCTCAAAAATTAGTTCTCCTATATAATTTTGTAGCTGCAGTATTGTAGGTTAACATCCTTCAAGAATTAGAGGTTTTAGCAGTTTAGTTTGCTCTTAAAATCTGCCAAGACTGACTTGGATTGCTGTTTTCTTACAAACTAGTACTTGAGGAGATTCTGTCTCTAATAAAAGTACAAAATAGTAATAGCTATATAGCATCCAATATTACAGAAGTTTGTAGTGGGTGTGTGGTTAAGGTAAAGGAAAGAAGATAAAGGACTGGACCAGGTGTAGTGGGTTGACCCTCTCTGGATTCCAGGCATTGACCAAATCCCATTACTCCCCTCCACAGCTGGACAAGGGAGAGAACATGTACTGGAGGGTTGATGGGTTGAGATATGAGCAGAGAGAGATCAATCACCAAATGACACCACAGGCAAAACCAGACTTGAAATAGAGATACTGCTTGGGTTTTTTTATTAGCAAAATCTGGGCGGAATAATGAGAAGTAAAATAAGACCTTGAGAGCACCTTACCCCCACCCCTTCCTCCTTCCATGGTCTGCCTCCTCCTACCCAGCAACAAAGGGAGACAGGGAATGGGAGTTATGGACAGTTGTCTCTGCTGCTGCTCAGGGAAAAGGATCCTTCCCCTGCTTCAGTGTGAGTCCATCCCACAGGGTGCAGTCCCTCAGGCACAGGCTGCTCCAGCATGAGCTCCTACAGGGTCACAAATCCTAACAGGAAAACTTGCTTGAGAGCGGGCCCTTCTCTCCACAGCTCAGCAGATCCCTGCCAGGAGCCTGCTCCAGCAGAGGCCTCCCACAGGGTCTGAGTCTCTTCTTAGGCATTCATCTGTTCTGGCACGGGTGTCTTCCATTGGCTGCAGGTGGATCCCTGCATCTCCATTGACCTCCATGGGCTGCAGGGGCACAACTGCCTTGTCATGGTCTGCACCACGGGCTGCAGGGGAATCTCAGCTCCAGTGCCTGAAGCACCTCCTCTCCTTCCTTCTCCACTGACCTTAGTGTGTGCAGTGAGGTCCCTCTCACATATTGTCACTCCACTCTTCTCTGGCAGCAATTACAACTGCACAACCACATTTTGTTTTTCTTTCCTCTTAGATATGTTACCACAGAGGTGTTACCATCATTTCTGATTGACCCAGCCTTGACCAGGGCACATCTCTCTTGGAGGTAGTTGGCACTGGCTCTGCTGGACATAGAGGAAGCTTCCAGCAGCTTCTCACAAAAGCCACCCCTGTAGCCCCCAATACCAAAAGCTGGCCATGCAAACCTAATACACCTTAGTAAGAGATTTCAAAAACAGCAAGCTACTGAAAAAATAAGAGAATAAACTCTTCCTCGCAGCCTCTGGGAAAAGTCATGATGGGCTTAAACTGCAACAGAAGAGATTTAGACCTGACATTAATAATAGCTTTTTAATAGCAAAGACAGACTGTAACAGATTTGTTAAGGGACTGGGAATCCCTTCCTTTTAGACATTATTATAGAGATGTTAGACAAATATCTCTCAAGCACTTTTGAGATACAGCTGATCCTGCACTGGAGCAGAAGAAATTTACTGATTTGTTGAGCTAACCTCTTTCATCTCAAATCTTCTAGGCTTTTGTGAGTCACAGATCTAAAAGAAAGCAGATAGAATAGTCACTGATAAAGACTTACAGCCTGTCACAACCTTACCTTATGAATCATACTCTTCTTGGAGAGTTCTAAAGATTCATTTGTGATGGTAGAGTTACTGTCAATGAACTGAGATTCTCAATCCATCTTATATAGATTCTCATCATCCTGATCACCATCTGTACACCTCAAAAAGCTTGAAACATGTTCTCTAGTATTGCCAGTCTTACTCAGCTTGTTTTAACCTTGCTGCTGCTGCTGAAGGTGAAATGGAAGACAAGAAAAAAGGTTTGGGAAAACTCAGTACTGTGTTTTATCAGAGGGGGAATTTGTTGTATTGTATTGAATGCATGATGTATTTGCTATAATTTTGAAATTATTTAACCATCAATACATAAAAAAAGCTGAGGGCTCTAGAATTTTGTGGTAAAACTATATTTCAGGAAAAAGAAGCTTCTTTGACAACATTGAAATGTTACACAGAACCAGCATTTAGCATTTAGCCTACATGACAGTTTTCTGCCTGATTGTCCAGTGAAAATAAGGTCAGAAACTCTAACTTATAGTGTTGAATGTTGACCAATCCATTACTGAATATTGCCTTGGAATAAGGTTACTAATGCTTCAGACTTAGCAGCCTTACAGTAAGAAACCCTGACCTGTGAATGACCTGTAATTTAGTGCTTCCTGGCTCCTTTTCATGGACTCAGTGGTCGATTTGGCAATAAAGTAGGAGCTGGAGAAGACTTCCAAATTCACTACAACTGTGGTGTGAGAAATGCAAATGCTTAATGTCTTTCAAAACATGTAGGACCAAATAGATGTCAGATAAGCCAGGGTTTGTGGCTTTCTCACTGTAGCTCATAGGAAAGGAGTTTTGCTTCTGTTGTTATGCTTTATGCTTAAATAATTATCAAAGTGGGTAAGAAAAACTTAAATTTTTATGCATAGGAATTATATTTCTTTTAATATGAACAGAATTTTTTCACAGAAATTATTGCTTATTGAACAACCTCTCTCACTTCCATGTGCATAGAACTACATCTCTGTGTCATTATTTTCTGATGGCATCAGAAAGGCAGAAACTCTCTGAATGATTTGCTTTCATTCTTATCTTCAGTTATATTTCCAAGAACCATATGTAAATAATTCCTTCCTAGCTTCTAGAACAGTGTCTTTGATTCTTCTCAGTGTTTTTATGCCATCTGCAGGTCTCTTCAAACCACTGAATTCTTGAAATATTTTTTCTATAAGGCTTGATGGCAGACAGCTTTATTTTCAAAGCAGTTTTAATTATTTTGTAAATTTACACACCACTTAAATAAACTTTTCTGTAAATTACTTATTAATCACAAAATCCAGATCAAAGACATCAGTTGAAATGGTATGAAAGCTTCAAAAGCCCTGAATTTTTCAATTTTATTTTTTCTCAGTGTACGATAATTCTGTGGTGGCTTATGATAAAAAAACCTTTGTCTTAAATCTTTATTTGAACTATTTCAATTAAATGGCAATTTTTTTTGGAAAAGCTAATTGTGAAAATTTGTGTTTCAGGAAAAAACTTAAAACATAGTCCAATAAATATTATAAATATACCTACAATATGTATAGACTAGGTGCTATTTTTATTTAAGAATTAATAGAAAAAGAAATTTTTGGGGGATTTTTGCAAACAAAAATCTGATTGAGATTAATTTTATAGTCAGAGGGATACAATAAACATGTTGTCTTCAATATACTTTGTTTAGCAAAATGCCCCACAGTCCAAACCATGAACAGACAAGTTGTGGTGACAAGATGTAGGGTGGAAATATATTATAAGGAAGAAGAGAGATTTGTGACAACAGGATCACATGTATTTGTTGAAAATTATATGACCTTTCAATCGCTTTTGTGCTGTGTACAGTTAAAGAATCCACTGATGAGATTTCTACCTGTACTGTCAAGGACGAAACTCTAGAGCCCTCCTCAATGTGGTTCATTGTGCTCTGTATAGATAAGGCAAACCACTTAACACTGACAAAAAAGTGTCACAGAGTATTTTCAGACATGACTACAAATAAATGAATGCATGAAAAATCAAAATAAAAAATAAATGCAAGTAGCTGACTCTTACATGGAGACTAATCTATGTTACAAATATTCAAGTAAGACATATAAGGATGTAAAATATGGCTGAGAAGAATTTTAACTGAGAGACAATCTTTCCTACAAGAAAAATTGACCTGTCTTGTTTTTTCCTTGTGTTCATCTTCTACCAAGAAAATAAAGTAACTTTTATTTTATAACTGAATGCTTTTTTTACAGTATATAATGTCATTATTTTCTGCTAACTGAGGAAGAAGTGTCGAAGTGATCTTGTTCCCAGGTAGATTTATGACATGTTTTGCAGCTAAAGAGAAGTGAGAGTTAAAAAAATACAATTACAGCCGTGCAAAGTATAACTCAGTGCCATGAACAAAGTGATGCACCTCATTTTTGAGAGGTAAACAATAATATAATTTATTTTAAAAATTACCAAATTAATAAAGTTCAGTGGCAAATATGACAGCAATTTAACAAGATTCAATGGCAAGGTTTGTGAGACTTAATTAGGACTTGATCTGAAAACAGTTTTCAGACATGTAGTCCAGCTTCAGATGTGTATATATTTACCTACAGCTGAAAAAATCATGAAAGAAACTTGGGTGAAGGCATTTGTTAATTTGACATAGTATAATAATTTTATGTACTTATTTAATTATGTATTGACCTATTAGGTATCAGGGTCAATCAGGTATCACAGTGTCCTTACAGTGTGCATCCTCATCATTAATACATACATACACGTTTAACCATTTAAAAAAAACCCAGTGCTAATTTCATTATCTTCTTGCACTTTCAGCCATATAAGGACTATATTTTACCATTCCAAACGTCATATTGGTCAGAGATGTGAGAAGAATTCCCTAAAATTAAGTGAAAACCTTAAAAAAAGCATTAGAAACTTTAAAAAGTAACTTTAACAAAGATATTTTTTATGTATTGCAGCCATTCCAAAGTTTTAGCAGTTGAATCTTAGTCAACAAAATCAATTTCCTGCATTTTACCAATAATAAAGAACCTCAGGAAAAGGTTGACTTGATGATCACTACTCTACAGCATTTTAAGATTTGAAAATGAGATGGAGATGAGAAAAGAACCAGGAGAGAACCACCTCTGTTTGCAGTTCCTCTTCACCACAGAGCTTTTTTTTGTGCACAGGGAGCTTCTACTAGAAACATGATGAAGCACTGCCAAATCTGCCCTAAATTTAAACTACCCTATCAGTTTAATAGTCACCAGATCAGCAAAATAACATGCAGTCACATACAAAATAATTGCCTAGGAAATAGAAGCAAGTACTTGTTATCTCATTTAATGGGTTTTGGAAGAGTTTTTAAACTGCTCATGTCCATGCTGTCAACCATGTTAGAAGGAATCAAATTACTCTATTACCTTTACTCCTTTTGTTTTTTTCTTTCCTGCTTTAAAATGTTATGGACAATTTAGTACACTGTAGGTCCTTTCTTTCTGGCTGACCTGAAGATCCTCTGTTATGACTGTCTTGTACATCCAAGTTGAAAAACTTCAGTATCCACTTCTAGAAGTGCTAAATATTAAGAGTAGAGGAAGCAAGTGCTGGGTTATGAAGACAGTCCAATGATGTAATTGTAAAAATCTTATTAATTTAATTGTAGATCTGAACTTGAATATATGCTGAAATCTGTTTCATTTGAATTGAGTACTGCTACTACCTGCAATTTTTCTAGTTCTACCACGTGTATGCATGTAGCATTTATGAAGTTGTTTTTAAATAATGACTTTAAACACTTATGTTACTTTTACTTAAAATTCTGGAATTCAAGTTATTGAAACTCTGAAGACCATATGTGATTATAGGAACATAACTGCACCACAGACAATTACTGAAGCATTTTAAGCTTGTAAGAACATTCTTTTCTATGTGATATGTGTGTTTGAAGGGGAGCATAATATTAGCATAATCCCATAAGGAGAAATATTTCTGTGAGTTTTTAAATACCTGTTTACCTAACATAGCATAGGGAGGAAAAATCTTAGTAAGAAAACCCTCACATGGGAATTCAAGAAAAAAAAATCTAAACAAGAAATGACATCTTGCTATGCAGAGTAGAATAGTCTAACAGTTATTTGCCACTTTTAAGGTTGACTAGTTGTGACCTGTGACTCAGCTAGCTATGGTAAAAATAGTACATGGGAATCACACTGAATCCCATTTATAGCACACTGAGTATAATCTGAAACTCTAGGTGAAGACAAAGGTCTTCTAGAATGCTTTAGGTAGCTAAATGGGATAAAGAAAAAAAAATTATCACAGACACAGATGCACATTTCCTGATTCTAATCAGGGGCTTCACCAAGGAAGACACTATCGTGTTTCACTGATAGCATGTAGAGTACAACTTAAAGATCAAAACTGGTAATTAATTCAGGAGGCACAGTATGGATGAAAAATAAGGAGAAATCTGTAAACATACTAAAATAATGCAATCAATGGAAGAGTTAATATAACTTGTGTGAATTGGGGTTTTGTGTGCGTTTTTAAACAAGATTCACAATCACAGATGTATTGAAAGAATTCCAGTCTTTTTCAGAGTGCTTAGTAACAAATTCTTGCCAAAGTCTTTTTGGGTCTATTCCCCAGTGCAGGACAAGATGTGGAACCACAGTCTTTACATGACAGGTTTATATAGAGTTGTTTGTTATAGGATTGTTGTAGGGTTTTTCCCCAAGAGTGGTTAAATATCTCAAAGAATAGAGTCATATTTATAAGTTGGTTTATGTTGCTTATGAATTTTAATTAACTTTACTGTGAATAAGATTATATGTCTTAGGTTAGTATTGCAGAAAGAAAACTTTTATCTATCTAAACTTTTTCTAAACTTTTTTTTTTTATCTATCTAAACTTTTATCCTTTATCATGTATTTTTTTATTGGGAGCTAATGTTGCAGTTCTTTTTGGAAATGTAATAATTTACTAAATGGAAAAAAAAAAAGAAAAAAAGCGCCTTTTCTAATTTTCAGATAATTGGAATTTTAGCAGTCTGCTATATCCAGAACTATTGCTACCTTTTAGTATCTTTCCTTGACATTTTGTTGTTTTACTGAATAGTAATGCACATGCCTGAGTAATAATGCCATGTGCTATATTGATTCAATGTACTATAACTGCCAAGATGATTGAAATGCAGTCTCCAGTGGTCCTTGACAGCTCATATATTGGGATTATGATTTGCATATATTCCCATGGGATTTGGTGATTGTCTGTATCTGTATGCCCTTTGAGAATGATGTACTTTAAATCTCTAAGTAGAAGAAATCTGTGTGGGTGATGGACCATTTTATTCATAGCCCTGTGGGAATCCATAAACATAATTTGTCCTCTCTTGTCAGTTCATTGGCTCCTAAGTAGAACTTTCTGTGGCTTCCTTCCAGGTCAGAGCATATTTTGTGAGAAAATTAAAAAACAAAAAGCAATGAAGTTTGAAACATCAGTTTAAAAATCACATTCTGAATCAGGGCTGTAAATAACAATCTGAAGTCCTCTATAGCATGGCTGTACTAAAAAGAAGGAAAAATTTTGTCTTTGATTCTTCTGCAGCAGTCAGCTGGAAAAGTTGCAAGTGTTTGATGAAGCATGAAATTCAGGTTCACATGACAGTTTCATATTTTGAATTAATTTCTGTTTTTCTGTGTTTCTGTAAATTAATACATCTGGTTTTTACTCCTCTTAGTCGATTAAAAAGTTGATCAGTACATGTCCTGTGGTGGTGGAGATTTGTTGATACCTTCAAAAGCAGGTGTTTATGTATGTGTACATAGGCAGGACTGTCTTTACGTGTGTGCATATATAGATATATATATATGCCCTTTCTTTGACATAAATTGATCACCTATTTCCTTATTATATCTAGCAACTCATGAAACAAATGAAATTTAAAGCACAATTAGAACCATGGCTTTACTCAAGAGAAGGAGAATTTTCTCAGTGGCCACTATTGTTGAAGAGTGAAATATTGCTGAGTATTCTCCATGTGAATTTTAGATCAAACTGTATTACTGTTGGTGATTTGTGATCTATTGAAGCACAGTCTGCCCAGAAATACTTGTGTAGCTTTGATCTTGAAAAGATGCCTTGGTATTCCTTCATGGATAAAATCCCTCATTTGCAGGTTTCCTAAATAGATTGTTTGCTTGTTTTTTAAACTGGTTATAGTGTAGCATTATCTCACAAGACATATATCTCACAAAAATTGTTCTAAATAGAGATAAAATTGATTGCATAAACCAAAACTGTCTAACAAGATCAGATTTTTTGAATTATTCTTACATGATGCTTCCATTTCTGTAAAAATGCAGATGTCTGTTAGAACATTTGAAGCCATATGGATCCCCATGATGCATAACACTTACTGAAAAATGCACTTGTATATTGGAACTTTGCTCAGAGGGCAGATTTTGTTCTTATTGTCTAGCACAACAAAATTTAACTGACTTTGGAACTTAGCTGCACAGATTTGTACTGGGTTCAGCAGGAGCTATGTCCTCCAGATCTGTGCACACAAGATCAAGTCTTGTGAATTTATGAGAAAAATGTGTTCTTTTTCTAGAAAAAAATATTTTCGGTTTAGCTAATGAGAAGGGACAGAGACCTGTATCTATTCCAATGCTTGTGCTGCTGGTCTTGAACCAGTTCCTTTCAAACCCTGAATAATTTTCTGCAGTATCAACCAAAAGTGCTCTAGAGAGGTTATTTTTTCCTTCTATTGTACCACATTGTTTACATCTTCATTTCATATCAAGTTGTTCTTCAGAAACAATTGAATAGCTGCATTTTGTAACATGGTTACATTTATCATATTTACAAAGGATTAGTAATTGTGTTTTCTAGATAGGAAAATTATTTGATTGCAACATCTGTTGCTGTATAATAAAATATTGCAGGTTATTAATAATCTTAATAACTGCAAAATTGAGATTGGATTTCATAGTCTGTGAGCAGGCATCACTGTCCTGTTCACATGGAAACTACTTCTGTGGGACTCCTTTAGAGTTACAGAGACATTGACAAATGATTGCAGATGTTCATTCTAGAATACTTTTGTTCACAGAAAATATTGTTGGTGAGTCTCTTAAAACTTCAAATTTGACAGTTTTATCAGCAAATACAAAATCCTTCATCAAAGCAGTTGTGTGGAAACTTGTGGTTCTGGGTTTTGTTTTGTTTTGTTTTGTTTTATTTTATTGTGTTTTCTTGTGTTTTGCAAAAACCAGTTAGTTCCTTGTTCAGTACCCTCTTTAGGAAAAGTCTTTCAAGGTTTCCCTTTCCCTTTTTTACTTTTTTTAGTAGCAAACAGAAACTGAACAACTTAAGGCAAAAATCAAGTATGTTAATTTTTTTCCCCTCACTTCATAAATGTAAGGGGGAAACAAGATTTGTCAAAATAAAATTCATCATTATTACTCTAACACTTTTTATCTGGACTCATTGACTCATGGTCCTAAAACTAGGACAGATTCATTTTATGAGTTTTTACTTTTATTTCCCAACTCCAGTTTTTATTATGGCAATTATGATTTTGGCATTAAACTGTGTTCCATGTAAAACTAAAAATAATAAGAAAGCTTCAAGTTGCGCAACATTTTTTTTTTCACTTCATCCTTCAAAATTCAAGATGGAGAATGACTGTTAGGAGAATTGACCTGTTAGGGCCAATTACTTTTTCACTTTGGAGCAGATTTTGTATATAATTGTATATATGTTTTGTATTCAGGGTCTTCTCATAGGAGGAATGTGGAAAAGTACCTAAGAATTCCAGCTTGACTCCTGCTTCATATCAATGATGCCGGTCATAATATGACTTGCCATATAGTTAATCAGAAGTATCTATGAAAACTTAATATTAAAACAGATTTTTCAACCTTTACTCTGGTTGCTATGGGATAAAACTATCCTTAATTTTGTGAGAAAGATAAATACTACTGAAAATAACATGTAATACTGAGCTAGGAAAGCTTAGAGAACAAATTATATTAATAATAACCTTGGATTGATCTGGATTAAGTTGATTTCAGTTTAAATTAAATTAAAAGGATGAACTAACAAAAGTCAGTCTAATTATCACACTGAATTTCAAAAGATAAAAAGTTACAGACCAGGATATGGAGACAGGAGAATGCATTAAGCTGCTTCTCAAAAATATGGACAAGGCAGGGGTCTTTATGTCTATAGAACTAAACCTATCAAAATGAATAGCCTAAAAAGGGGTTTTGTTCAGAAATTTGTAGAAACAGACTGAAGATCAGTGCAAAGTTCTATTTAGTACACTGTGGCCCCAGTCTGGAAATTTGATTTAGAAGACAGATATACTCATACTGAAATATCTTTCTGACTGTCAAATTTAATATTATGCTGGGCTGAAGAGATTTGCTATCCTCATTTCTTGCATGTATGAGTTCAAAAAGGGAAATTTGCCTAGTTTCTGAGTCCTTAATTCACATTGTTTGCAGCTTGCTGCTTACCTAAGGTGTGGGATTGTGGGAATGGAGGGAAGCACTATTTTCCAGACAGGGAAAATTAGATGGAACAGGCAATTTTGTAAAACATTGTCAAATCCCAAATATCAAGGGTTTTTCTATAATTATGTGTATTTCCTCACCTATAAGACAACTTTGGTTGGCATTATTATGTCCATCAACATATTAAGGATTTTCATTTTCAAGTGATCCTGCAGCTAAGATTACAAGGAGAGCCAGGGGAGGAATAAATTTCTATTTGTAGCGATGAATTTGCTCTGAAATACACCCCAGTGTAACTTGAGGAGCTCCAGAGTCAAACCATATTTTCAAAATATTTTGTCTTCTGAGTCAATTTCCCAGCATTTAAAAAGTAGGTATCCAATATGTATTTTGTTCTTGGTTTTCATTCTTGTCTGTTTGTTTACTTTTGTGGCTTTTATGTTTATGTAAAGGCAAAGCACAGAGAAATAATGCTTTCCTTCACATTTTGTATGCCTAGCTGTATTTTGTGTAGTGATTCTGGGTATTTTAATTAAAAGCAATTCTACCCCTCAGTCTCTTCTGTCTGCCATGGTGTTTAGTCAGAGGTAGTTTTGCTCCTTTCCTTGAAGCCTTTTTCAGCAGTTGTCTGCACTTGTGAATGCAGGCAGGATTGCTCACAGAGGGTTCCTTCATATACTGCATGATAGTGTGCTCAGAGACAGCTGCCTCTTTTATGTATTTTATTTTCTGTTTGAATTAACTTCCCCTTTAGGTAAACAGTCAGACATCTTCTCTACTGCTGTTTCTGACATTGTATTAAAAGCTCCTTTTACTTTCTGTCCAGTAAACATTTACTGTGGCTCCATGTGTAATTTTCCCTCAGGCCAGGTTGTAGTCCTAGACTATAGGCTTGCATCCTCTGTAAGTATCTGCTCCTCTTTAGTGTTAAGCAGTACGAAGATTGTCTGAAGGAATTCATTTTACTGAGAGTCAGTTTGGAAACTTAAATTTTTTCAGCAAAATATTTTTTTTCCCCTCCTCCCCCTCTGGAGTGTTGATCCCAGTCAACAGCTAAGTACCCATCTAGTTGCCTACTCTCTCTCCCCACTGAAGAACAAGAGAGTGTATTAAAAAAGCAAAAGCTGTCCAGTGGTGGAGAGGAAGGATAGAGCAGCTCTAGTTAGTACCTGGCATCCAGTCAGGATCAACCCACCACAAAGGGTCTCATTCACTTCACTGATCATTGTAGAAAATCCTCTAACAGTCTGGTCAGCCTTGTTTTGCTCACTTTCAAAATGAAGTCAGGGTCAGATATATAACTGCTATATTGCACAAATTATAATAGCATGTTTGCTACTGAAACCTGAATGCTGAATTTAGGAGTCAGTACTTATTAATGGAACTGATTATCACCACATTTTTTGTGCTAGAATTCAGAACTGTAAAAAGGTGTGTTTTTTTCATGAAAACCTTCTCAACAACAAAAACAAATTTAGTTTATTTTCCAAGCAGGTAGTATTGCTCATCAACTCCTACAGCATCAGTGGTACTAGAAAGATATCTGCAAACACAGAGGACTGACCCAGAAGTGCTTTAGTATACAAAGATGGACCTGTGTTATCATTTTGAGTCGTGTTGTGAGTCTGATTTAGAAGAATGTTTCTTGGTTGTGCCAGCTAACACCTGATGTCATGGAGAAGCCCTGAGGTGGCTGAACTGAATTCTTTTCAGACAAAGCTGAAGCAGAGATGTGGTCAAGAAAGGCAGGTCATGCTGATACCAACCACTGGGACTGCAGGACCTGACTGGGCCTGCAGAGCAAAGCTGCCTGTAGTAGAGATGATATAAACACTGTGGCCCCAGCAACAGCTGTCAGGCTCTACTCTTGGTGTTCCACACTACTTGCTAATTTCAGCATAAGATAGAATAAAATTCAAGAAAACATTATCTTCAGCAAAACGTACTGTTAAAATTACCTAAGATAGCATAGAAAACCAGGTGCACTTTCCCAGAATAGTCCAAACTGGCATATCAAATTTTATCTGGGAAAATGAATAATTGCTGCAATGGGGCGCAGCTAATTGGTAGTACTTCTCAATGCCACACAGATGCAGATTTAAACTGCTTCACATTCAAAAAGTAGTATGGTTTCAGCTTAGGTATTTCAGGATGGTTCTGCACTGTGCATAAAAAACAGTTCCTTGGTTTGCAAATGGTACTGATGAATTCACATAAGAAAACTTTTGGTCTATTCTTCCCTGCCAGAACAAGACTTCCAGGAATCCTAGGGTTTTAAAGTAGCCATAGCTATGATTTTGGATGTTTCTATTTGTATTTCTTAATAGCTACTAGCAGAACTCAGGCATCTAATACTTCCACAGATTCTAGATGGACAGCAACAAGAGCTGAATTAAAAGTCAAGCAGGTTGCTATTAAGGCATTTCTCAGACCATAAAGTAGCTAGCACATAATAAGCTAGGAAAATTAACCCAAGATTTCCTGGGCTTAATCAGTGTGTCCAGCTTCTCAGGCTGGTTTGACCTGGTTCTGTCAGTTGCTTCTTGCTCTCCTCTCATCTACCACCTGTTCTCCCTTGACAAACTTAAGGGAGTCTTTCTCTCCCATCATCTATCCTGCAAGGTCCTGCAAAGTATCATTACAGACTTTTCCCACACAAGCTTCTTCCAGTAGCCTTGAATTGCTCTGCTATCTGCACTTTGCCACCCCTTTCTGCCATCTCCAGCAGTTTGCTAACAGTTTTCATTTTCCAGCTGTTGGAAAACTGCATGTGGTACTGAAAACAATACACCACCTTTTAAAGCACAGCAAGTCCTTCCACAGCTTCTCTTATTCTCCCTTTATGTGATGAGACATCTTTTGTTGTCGTTTGCTTTACTTCAGTCTAAATCAAGCTCCATCACTCCAGAGCTGGAAAACATCGCTTTAACTCAGCATGACATCTCTGCAGGCAGATTCAGATGTTGTTGGCCTACACTTCTCTACGCTATTACAAACATAGTGTTGCCTCAATTTGTAAGTGTAAAGTCACTCAAACATACTAAAACAGTGTCTGCAAACCAAAACTGGTTCCAGACTAGCAATTGGAAATTTTATCTCCTCTTTTCATCTTCAAATACTATTCAAGCACACCTGGTTTAGGCTCCTATCACCTCTGGAGTTATCGGAGGAAACTAGAAATTAGACATCTGCTTTGCACATGTTCACATAGCATAACACAAAATTGTCTGTTTTCCCATCAGCAAAATTCAGGTGCTCGATTTTAATAGCAAATCTTATTTTATCCCCACTTCAACTAAATGATCCTCAATTATACTGGTATTATAAAGTATAAAACTAATTTTCTGAAGGAAATACTGTAAGAAAGGTATAGTGATATAAAGACAAGGACCTCCTTTTTCACCTCTTGCATATCCCAGAAATTATTTTCAATCTTTTGAAAATAATGAGAACATGATTAAGCTCTAAGGTCAACAGAATGAAACATTTAATTGTAGAAAATGAGACAAAGATATCCAGCAAATAAAACACCTGTATTTCTTCTTTTGTCTCCATAGTAAAACTTTAAAAAAGCCAGAACATATTAATATAAACTTCAACACTTGAAATTATATTGTTGGAAAAAAAGGAATCAAGCACACAGAAAAAAAAAAGTATACCTGAACACAGCTGAGGAGGCTGTGTTTCAGGTGCCCTTCATGAAAGTTAACTAAGAAACAGAAACTAAACGGGAGTAGTGGGGAGAGCTGATTAAGAATTTAATCAGTTAAGTAGTACTTCCACTGTTAATCATAATTTTAGTTAAATTACGACCACTGCCTTACCAATGCCCTGATGAAATACTTATGAAAAGAAGTGTATTCTTAAACTTATTTATGAAGTATTTCATGACTTTGAGATATCTTATGGTCTCAGTACATCTGCTCTTAAGGAAGTCTGATTACCGTGTTGGATTCCTTTATAGACCTGAACATAATTAAGAGAATAAACCCAGAATTCTTAGGTTGGATAAAACGTGCAAAGTTTTTTAGCTTAGCTTCTTATAAAGGTGATTTACTTTCTAGGATTTTGTTTTAACTGTAATGTCTGTACTAATAGTGTACAAACTAATTTTAAAAGTGTGTTAAGTAATGGAATAACACTACACTCCATTTACATCTTATACACTTAAATAAAACCTGCTCTTCATAAAAGCTTAGGCCAATGTGTAGATGGATTTAAATCTGCCAAAATTACTTGGTTTTTCACTCATCCTGACACACTAATACTTTTATTGAAGTAGTCATAAGTAGAATATCTGTTATATTCTACTTATGACTACTTATATATATATAATATCTGGCTGTTCTTCCAAATATCATGTTTTGGTGTTAATGGGCCTTTCTAGGTGAGAAGAAATATTCTCATGATCTTCAGAAACCCCATTTGTCACAAATATTTCCATGTTGTTTCCATCTCACTCATCCTCCTGCAAAAACATAGCTCCTACCTAGGATTTCTCCAGGTAACTGGAGAAAATAAGAAATCTAGATATCTTTGGGTCACTGGAAGTAATTTTCTTGAGGGAGAAATGAAAGAGGGCAGCACTGGGGCAAGAACTGATAAAGCTCATGGTGGAGATTGATGGGCAGTAAGACATGAATTTTCCCTGTAAGAGATTACTCAGAAAATCTACATTTTCTACAATTAAATGTTTCATTCTGTTGACCTTAGAGCTTAATCATGTTCTTAATTGTTCTTATCTTTGCTCTAAAGATGAAATTTGGAAAATTTGCATTAGAAGATTTTTTTTTTTCTGTATGCAGTTTGTATAATGTACCTCAATTTTCAGATGTCTGAGCTAATTAACATCCACTTTGATTAAACTTTTGTGCTCATGGCAGCAAAGGACAATTGGAATTGCCATTACAGGTCAAACCACTGATCTGCTAATTCAATGTGCTATTTCTGTCAGCAGTCAATACCAGCTGCTTCAGGGAATGAGCACACATAATAAACAGTTATGGAATAACCTGCCCAGAGGCAAATCATCTTTCTAATCTTATCTACTTGTGTGTATATCATTAATTGTGCAACTTAAAATGTAGAGAAACTGAGAAAGATATCTGAAGAAGCAGGGAATTGCCAATTATTGCAATAAGGGATCATTAAAACTGGAGGCTTTGGCACACTTTGTAGCAGGATTTTGTAAGAGTTTCCATATTAATATTGTAAACAAAGTGTTTATCTCATCTTAGCTTTGCAATATCTACCTGCATATAAAGACTGGTCCCTAAAATCAAAAGAATGATTGCATATCCTGCTTTTATTACCTTTGTATGCATTTAGGATACTCTAACTCAAGATCAGAATTTTGCTGGAGGGTGGGGGAAGATTCTTTCCTACCCATTTGAATCACATAAGAAAATCCAGTGTTTCAATTCATCTTGTATTGTTTGAATGAAAATGAGCATTCCAGATTACATTTTTTAATTGGGTTTTGGAAAAAACATATTTTTCCCTGACTGCACTCATTTTGAAGAAACATATAGAACAAGATTATGTGTGTATATATGGACATACATTTTGTTCAGTACTAGCATTCTGTAGAGACATCTTTAAACCCTCTGTATCTTAATATTCTGTACTTGATGGGTTAGACAAAAAGAGCAAGCTCTGGTGCAAAAAAACTTGCTACATAAAAGCAGTTTCAGCTTGAATAATCCCAATGACTGTAATGGTCTCCAGATGGAAATGATCTGAATTTAATGAATCCTCCTTTTTAGAAACAATACAAATTCTAAACTTTTGTTTCTTTGATATAATATAATAGAAACCAAGATGCCTGGTTAATTTTAGGATGTCCTGCAGAGTCAACATATGGTTTGTACTTGCAAGTGTCTTTGTACATTGAAAGCTCTTTGTTTTTGCTGCTAAGTTGTGACTTTCAAAGCTGCCTACTAGATTTAATTTTAACAGAGACTGGAGCAACTGAATCTCTCAGGTGGTTTTGGAATAAACTTCAGTTAAAAAAATCTTTTTCTTGATACATTATAAATAGTCTGAAAAAAGTATTTTAATCATTTTGGTTGCCCTCCTAACAACAGTATGAGATACATTCCTCTTTTATTTATGGAATGTAATTAATGTTGCAATGCATCTTATAAATTTGGAAAAGACCTGTTGGTCATACAGGACACCCTCAGTGCAAGTCTATCTTCTTGTGTGTTCAGAGAATTCCTGCAATTAAGACCTTAGAACACAAGGAATTTTTTTCTATGGCTGTCATTCTCATTAGCAACAATACGTTTCTCATATTCTGTCCCTGTTTTGCCATCTTAATTTACCCTGAGTTTCTTGCTTGTCCTAATTGCTAAGCCATAATTGCTTCCTCTGTCACTAAGCTTTAATTTCATAGCAGCCATGCTGTGAATGTACTACTCTAGATAATACCATGAATATAGTATGTAGGTATATAAACATAGCAAAGGATATTTTCTGTTACAAAGAATTCACAAAAGCACCATTATGAGCACACAATAGGATCTCAGAAGGATTATGTACTTAGTCTAAATAAGATAGGAAATTGGTAAGAGCACTTGGTATTAAAATGAGGTCCTCTGAATGCCATACCATTGTTTGAAACCGTTTTTGTCTGCTCTCTTATCCTTCTGTTAGCTAAGAAACATGCAGTTGGCAGAGAAACAACAGGTGTAGCCGGGCTTCACAGAAATTCCTTGCACTATAATGGTGTTGCAGACATTTCAGATTAGACTCACTGCTTAAAGCTTTCATTCTTTCTGGGCAATTTAGTAATTTGAGCTCTCCGAAATGTGCTGTTTTCTTTGGAACTTGCAAAATGTCTGTCTTGGAGAGATACTCTGATACTCATAATACAACAACATATCTGCAGTGAAGTAAGAAGAGCCCTAGAGGATGAATATCTCTGAGATATTCCTGTGTTTAGTTTCCACACTTGTACTGGACTATTCTTAAAGAATTGTAGTATACAAAAAACCGTATAATATAATATTCAAAACCAAATCTTCATCCATCATTTTATTTTCTATAAATTTAGACAGTGGATTAACATTATTACATTGTACTTCCCTTAATCCAAGCTGAATATCATTTTGCCTTAATTTTCTACTCTTTTTGAAGTCTCTGATTTTATATCTTTGTTCCAAGCATTTTCTGCAGTTCCTTTGTCTAGTGAGTTTTATTTTTAAATATTTCCTTGAAGTCTAAATCATTGCAATTTCCACTGATTCTCCATTTTTATAATCTAATCTTGTCCAAGTGTCTTCATTATCCTATCCACCTTTCTTATTTGTACACTGGCAGTTATTTTCATTCAGAGGTAGGCCAGTATCATGACTGAGCATTCACAGAGAAAATTTATGTTGCAGAATGAGCAACTGGAATTAGCAAGGTTCAGCTTTGAGGATGCACTTCTCACCTGTGTAAGCACCCAGAATATCTCTTTGTGGCTTGAAGTGTGCTGGGTATTCTGGATCTTACAGCAACAGTCTTGATAAAGAATGACAGTCTCATGCTTAGATATCAGTAAGAGATTTCATAAAACCTTAATGAATGTGTGCATGAGAGGTCAGATCAGTGCAAGAAAAGTGAATCTGGTGCACTTGTGTCCGTTGCACCTTTTCCCAGGAGAAAAAAGTGGTGGATAACCTGTATGAAAAAATATTTGGAGATTTCTGACAAAGAAGACAGGTTTTTTCATTGGCATAAAGTATAATTGGGTCTAAAACAAAAGCAAAAAACTCCAGCACATAACCTGAAGGAAGGAAACTTCAGAAATATGTTGAAAAGTTCTGATATGCAAGTAATTAAATATTTGAAAACTCAGATAAATTAAAGCATCTCAACTTATGTGTGAGCTTTATAACAACAGAAACAATTAATTAGAGGAGATCCATATCTTGGGCTATATATGGGTATCCAATTGCAATCCTTTTTTAATTGTTTCTCTGAGTGCATTTTACTGCCATGATTATACACAAAGGAGAAGATTTAAAGTAATTAATTTTCTGTACAAATTTTTTTTCTAATGGAGTGGAAGGCCTATAATGTCAGACTTTTAATAGCTCACTTTAGCTTGTCAATATATACAATTAATTTTTATCTGTCAATTTGAAATTGTGTCAGTTCTTTGATTTATCTTATCTAAAGGAAACAGAAACATGCACAAATATTAGTGTTGAAAGGCCTTAAGGCTTGAAGTTGAACAGCAGTAGAGCCAAAGCCAATATTAAGCATTTTGTCAGAGAAAGCATTTCTATCTGGAAGACCTTTTAATATTTCCTTAGATCTGAATTTTCTAAAAGACTACAAAGGTATTTAAAATGATACAAATAAGAATTATGGACCACCGGGGGAAAAGAAAAAGCGCGTAACCATAGCTGAAGTTAAACGAATTATTTCTTCAGAGAGTGTGTTCTCAGTCTTTGAATGTGCTATCAGAGAAGATAGTAAGCATGAATGCAAAAGTGTGGATGGATTTATAAAAGCAATGAATAAATTTATTATCCATATTAACACTGAATATTGTGCATGTAAGAAAGTGATAATGAAATTTCATAGTTGGGAATTTAGGCTGGTCACCCCATCTGTCAGATTGGACTCTTTCCTGATATGGAAAATTTTCTAAGTCCTCCTCATCTTCCTTGTCACCTTATGTTTTGAAGCATCAGCTTATCCATACTTTCACATTCATACTGAACTTGAAATTTTTTCAGGGATGGAAAAGTCTGTATTTTCCTGATAGCAACATATGTCAAAATCCTTATAATTGGTGAGTAACATGACTGAAATGGGAAAATTTATATATTTATATCAAAAGAGGAATAATGCAGTGGAGAGGACAAAGCAAATCTGAAAATCATGGTAAATTTCCAAGCCTTTGACTAGATAGACTACACACTAGGTTTTACTAACTAGACTGGGAAATTAGGAAAACAGCAAGAGTGTTCTTCAGCTGTACAGTGACCCCTTGCATAGCATTGGAGATATCTGGAGAAAGAACACTAGCTAAGTCACATTTAAGTTTGTTGCTTTGCTAATTCATGTTTTGGTTTTTTTTGAAAATATATATTAAAGTATTTCTCAGACATTTCTCTCATAAATTTTGAATGGACTTCTGCCACTTCTAAGTACAGAATGTTCCAAAGATTGCTGACATCCTTTCATGAATGATTTCCTGAGATTCAGGTTATATTTTTCTTCACATTATGTTACTATATTTTTGCTTAATATAATATAGGAAAAAAAATATATATCTCAAATATCTCAAAAAGAACACATCTAAACCAAAATAATCAAAAGGAATTAGGACATAGTGCAATACTACAGGGTAGTTTTCATTTATCATTACTGTAAAAAAAAAGTTCCAACGTATCCAAATTCATTTTATTCTAAGGGGCACCCCTATTTATAATCATTACAATATAGGGATGAAGAAAGCTGCACAATTTTAATTAAAAAGTCAAAGGTACGGAAACTTTTTTTTAAATGCTATATGAACTTAAAATTGGAAAGTTGTTATAAACTGCACAAATTTGAAAACAATTATGCAATCTAGTTCTTTGATAGATTTCTGTGTAATTCATAAGCAGATTTATGTCTAAGCCACAAGTACACTTAGCTAAATTTGAATGTTTTCCAGATGCTCATTGAAATGAGGTGGTTGCCTCAAAGGACATAAAAATCCCTTTGTTGTCACAATGGATTTCTATCTTCCTAGAAAGGTACATGTAAGCAAATCACGTTTCACTGGTATTAGGATTTAATTTTGCCTTTTGGTATAGTCAATTCTGCTTTGTTTGGGAGAATTTCAGAATATACTTATTGTGGATGTGACATATATTGCAATATGTGACATATTGTATGTGACATACATAGATTTATATCCAAGATGTTAATTCTGTTTCAGGACCCAATTCACCTCTGGGATAGATTTGTTTCTTTGGTATCAGTTCAATGCACCTTCCAGGCAGAAAGTAAAGTTCTTGTAAATTCAAGTGAAATTCACATTTAAATGCATTGTCTTGATTTTTTTTTTCACACTTTAGGCTGTTCTTGAAATAGGTTCAGCATACACTCCACACATGTTTTCACACATCCCATTTCACTTCTCAGCAACAAAATGTGACCTGTATCTGCTCCTGATTGCACAGCCAGGCACAGCCCCCTTTTGATGCCCTCTGAATGGCACACTCTTTTTCTTGGTGGTGAGCCCCTCTGTGTGGTATGCCTTCCACCAGCACCATCTGACACCTGTAGTTCCAAAATACAAAACCTACTGCCAACATGCAGACTGTTGAGAGGAAATGAGGTGAAGGATGCTGCTAACTTAAAATCAGAATAAGACTTGGTATATCCCTGGATTATGACTGGTCTCCAAAGTATTTATGGGTATAAGTGTGATTCATTAATAAGTAAACATGTCTTTGATATTTCAGTCCTTTTTTCTTTTCCAAAATTTATTTTCAAAACAAAAAACTACCTTAACTTACCATCTCTAATAACAGTAATTTTTTTTGAGACTGAAGTGTGAAGAGCTGTCAAAAGATAATATATTCTGTTCTAGTTAAGCTCTTTCTGCCCTCAGCAGTTTCCTGTAGTGACAGTAGGTCGAGTCTCCTGTCAGCAAATTTCTCTACAATTCAGCTGGTAAGTTCCCATCCACTCTAAGTACGATCAGGTAAAGCAAGTGGAACATGAATCAAAGACAATGTATGTGTGAGGCACAGGGAACCCCACATTCCAGTTTGCAGAAGAGAACAGTGATTGTAGTGCAATCGGTAGTGCAGCCAAAGTATGACTACACTCGTCTGGATGAGGTAGAGCTTCAGATCATTTCTTGAGGTCCTTCTCCCAAGAGAGTGAAAATAAATTTTTAGTTTTAGGATATTTAAGTAGGTCTGACCTATTTTTTTTTTTTCAGTCAAGAATGATATAAAATTCTTTATACCTTAATAGTCATAGACACTCAAATAAAAGAAAGCTTTTTGTATTATTCGTGGACATCCTGAAGAGATTACAACTGTCTTATGACCTCCCTTTTCATTCTTTGGAACAAAAAAAGTTCTTTAAACTTTTAGTCTATTAGATTGAACCTTTACTTATTTGCCTTTGAAAATTCAGAACAAGTTGAATAACCCACTGCCTTCAAACTGCAAAGAGACCTCTTTGTAATGTTTACTCTGTTCCATATAAATAATTTGCCCTTGATCAACAACAGTTAACAAAAAACTGGTGATGATGAGTTGTAAGTTAAGGGGTTGTTTAAGGCTAGGTAAAGGAAGTTGAAGGCTTGTAAGACACAAAATGAAGTGACAGAGAAATGTCAATATATAAAGAAGTGTTTGTATATTAGAAAGAAGGTTGGAGGGAAACAAAGCAAGTATCAATAAACAAATTGTAATTTTAGTATAAGTTGTGTAGTGTAATATTTCTCATTCTGTAATAGATTTTCTTAGGTTATTCACAGTACACATTCACAAGTCATTCACATGGCAGGAGAGAAGATCTAGTTCAAGCTTGAAACATGAATGAAGCTAGTGCTTTCAGCTCTGAAATACCTCATTTATTCGGGTTCTTCTGCATAATTCTGCATTCAGTTTTTTGCATATTAGCTCTGTTGCAGAATGTGCTATTTCCTCAGCTGCGAGGCATTCTCAGTAGTAAAAGTTAGATGTAGAGAAGTGCCAGATTGGGTTTCTTTAAAATTCTACATTTATTCATTGAAAAATGACTGCAAATTGCCAGCTTTCATTGTTGATCATGTTCTTGCTCATACTGTAGCAAACAGTTGGCTAGAGTATTTCTGGTTGGAATATATCAGGACCTACAGAGAGGCTCATGTATCTCAGGGTGATAAAGCATGCCAAGTTTCTGTCTTGCTGCAACTGGGTTGTGATTTGTCAAGCTACAGTGCAATGGACAGGGTGACTGGGACCTGTACATGCTGTTTCTCAGATATTCTGCTGAAAGGTCAGCTAAAAATCAGCAGGTGATATTTGGAGATAAAAAGTGCAGCCTTGCTGTCCACAGAGCCACAGTATAACAAGAGTTACATGCACTTCTGAAATCAGGTAATTTGTTTTACTCATCTTCGTCTGTGCAGCAAAGTAGTAGTCCAAGCTCAGGTTCCTGGGACTATCATAAATCAAATATTATTTGTAATGTACTTTGTCAGTGTGTGGAGTCCCCTCAAATGAACATATTTTTACAGAAAACAACCATTTGTAAAGACAGTGGTTAAGAATAGTCCCTAATGTACATAAATTAATAACTAAGAAAGAAACTTTAAAATTAATATGTCTAAAACCTTAAAGAGGAAAAGCAAAAGAATACTGACCTTATAAATGAATGTACTCTCCATGCATTATACATGAATATATTTCATAAAAACCTTAGGGCCCTCACAAATGAATACCGATTTAAAGAGTAGTATGTTACAAAAGACAATCCATTGCTACATGAATATTAAGTTGACAGGTTTTTGTAGATTTTGATGCAAAGCAGAGGCAATTCTGAAGAAGAATCTAAATGTTTATGAATTGCATTACCTTTTGTCAATTTATGCAAGCTTGCTAGACCTAAACCAAAGCACAATCACTAAAGCTCTTCTTTAAGTTGCACAACTATAATTTAAGATAATTCACATCTAATGATATTCCTTTTATTATTTTACGTGCACGGAGATCCATATTAGGCTCAGAGGTCCCTTAGAACAACTAATAGATAAATACATACATGTTGTGAAAGACTGCTTGCCCCAAAGGTTTGCAGTTCAAATAGAATAACCAGGAAAACATGCTCTGAATTGAGTCTGCACAGCAGAGCAGAGGTTTCTTATCTCCAGTGTTCTAGTCCAGTGGCCTAAATATTGGTGCATGTGGTTTTATTCAAAGGCAGTAAAACCTTGTCTCTTGCACAGTACTGAACTCCAGTCAAGGAAAGCAGTCAGATCTAAGATAAGAAGTAAGGGGTTAAGAAACCCCATGTTTCCAATTCCTGGGAATATGGGTATGAGGATAGCTCTTTCAGATCAGAACCAATAGGCATTACCCTTGACACAATATAAATCAATGCAATAGTGCAGACTGCACCCCATAGAGAAGCCTCCAAATTCTGATCAACTAAGGCCTCTTTTCAGTTAGATATTTCTCTCTGACTAGATTAAATTTATTTCTGATGTTTTTATCCTTTTCTTAATTAAGATAAGGTTATTTTTAAGTGGGTTTTAATACTGATGTTCTCCATTGCCTATTCTTTCCTGCTCCTTCAACTGATACTTACATGGTAGTTGCAGAGTGAAAGCAATCAATGTTCTTTCTGTATAAACGTAAACTCCTACACCACCCTGCTAATATTAATTTCCTTGTTATGCTGCCTGAAGATACACATAACTGGCTCATAAAGCCAATGCTGCCAGAAAATACTTACCATGTCTTTTGCAAAAAAAAACCCCAGAAAACAACAACGCTGGTGATTTTCCTACATGGCTCATCGACTTTTCTCTCCCTAGACTGCTCTTTTATAAAAAAAACAAACCTAAAGCTAAAACATTCCCTTGTTTCTTGCATCTCGTCCTACTATTTTTATACATCAGACTCAATAATGCTTATCTTATCTATTCCTTCTAAGTAATTAGCATGCTTGTGATCTAAAGCCTATTACTAATTATTTAATTTATCTAGTGAACAAAACCTTTTTTTTATTATTCTTCAACTGTAAAGAAAGGAAAATCAAGAAACACATGGTAAAATCCCACTGCAGGAAATAGGATGAGGTTACATGGGTGATGTTCAATAACAAACTGAATTTTTGCATAGTTATTTGTCATTCAGGAATTATTTGGGTTATTATACATAAAAATGTTATTTACTGTGTATAGAATTATGCTATTCTTAGCCAGGACAGAGCAAATTTTTTTTTTTTTTTTTTTGCAGTAACAGGCAGCATGGCTTCGGGTAGACCTAGGAGTTTATTTGATACCAGCCTATGTCATTTCCAGGGGCAGGAGAAAGTGACTCAGAAGTTTTGATTTTAAGGATGATAAACCATTGTAACCATGAGGAGACAAAACTTTCCCAAGTGTACTCTCAATATAAAGGTCCCCTTGTCCACAATGGCACTCTAACACAGTTCGAGAATAAAGCCAAGATAAGAAAAATAGGAAAGGTGTTCATTCAGTGGAAACACACCTGAAGATTTGCTGCAGGACTGAGTCATCTTGCTGTGAATCTGCAGAGATCAGTGATGTAGTGAAATAGAGAGACTCATATCAGGCACTGTTACATGGCTGCAAGTTTATGACCATGTAGTCATGTGTAAATGTTAGAATCCCTGCAATAACTAGGAGTTCACTGCAAGGTTAGCAACAAAATTCTTTCCATTTTGGACAGTGCCAGACCTGGAAAATGAATGGGAACAATAGGGAAAGGCTCACTCTAAGTTGTTCTCGTTGTTTAGCACCTGACAGCACTGACAGGAAAACTGAGGAAAAGAAAACACCAGTCTTGTAGCTAACTCTTCTTGGCTTCAGTTAGATATTTGGGGTGTGCAAATGAGGAAACATGTCCTGCCTAAAGAAACAGGGAAACATGTCTTGGTGTTTTTTTGGATTTCATTTAATGTCTTCAGCATACCTGTACAAGTACAAGAGTTTTGCATCTGTTGTTGGCCCCAGAAGATCCCTCTGTGGATTGATCTATACTATTGCCACAGTTTTAATTGAGGCAGAGTGATATACCAAATTGAGAAACTATGAGCAGAGTGGAAACATAGCAAGTAAGGACAAGTGCCAGCCTGTTTGGAGTGCAGATGGGTTTCTGTAGTATTTTTTGGTACCATCTTTGGCAATTGAAATGTGAGTTGAGCCTGTCTGAATGCCAGGTACCCAAAAAATACTTTATCTACCCCCTGTACCACTGAACAGGGGAGACAGAATGTAACAAAGCGTTCCTTAGCTGAGATAAGAACCAGGGGAGATTAGCTATCAAATACTGCCATGCAAACCTAATATACCAAGGGAAGAAAAATGTTTTATAGACTCAAATACTTTTCATTAAGACATCATCTCTTTGTTTAAAACTGCTAAAACTGTTCAAAATTCATTCACCAACATTCATGACTGAAGCACAGATAATTCCCTGGGGATTGATAACTAGTGAGAGAAGCTGAAGGTATGAACTGCAGTCAAGTGCCATAAAATCTAGTTAGTCATTAAACTCCTTGAAATGCCCTATGCTTCAGTTGGTATTTGAGAGAAAGAAGAAAACAAGGTTCTGTTTTATTCTGGCATAAATGTTGGATCACTCTATTGACTTTGAATTTGCTTTGATTTATCAGGCAGTAGAAATTGATTTTCTTCATCATGAGATTCAGCTACTTAATTTATCTTGCCTTTTGTCTTACTTTGCAATGTACAGTACTGCTACAAGAGGAAGAAGTCATTTTGGTCTGTTGTTATAATAAATAAAATAAAAAGCTACTTCATGCTTGATCTAAGAATGCCATTGAACCATATTGAAAATATGTAACAGAACTGAAATGCTATATGCAATTTGTTTTTAATTAATTGGCTTTTATGTGTGATCACTCACCTGTAGTTTCATTGCTTAACATATTGTTGTCAGCCATAATTTTCAATTTTCTCTTATGGTTGGACTCTTCATCCAGCAGTGTGCTTTGTTATTTTATTGTCATAGTAGGCCGGAATTTCTTGCTCATCAAAGCAAGAATGAGAAATTTAATTGCAGATCTGCCAGTTGTTTCAAAATGTGGTTTAATTTTCAAGAAATTAGAAAAGTAGTCTCTAAGTAGAAATGCCATATACTCCTACTCTTTACCTTTACCCCCTTCAATATTCTCAACGACGACCTGGTAGACTTGAGAAAAATATTACCTTGGATTTTTCTAGGATCCCAATGAAGTAATTTGCAATACTTTAACACAACATTAATGGGTTTCATATCTTTTTAATTCATAAATATGCCAGTGTTTACGTGACAAAACAAGATCTGTATCTTGAGAAGGTTTCAAAAGTCTGTAATTCTTGGATTATATGTAAACACAGGGAAAAAATGGAAAAGTGTGAGCCATTTCAATTATTTTGCCACAGATTTTGTAGAGGACAAAACCAACCAAGCCAGAAAATACAGAAAACTTGATACTCATAGGAACAGAAAGAGAATAGTATCACAACTAAAATGATACACTAATAGAAAGGATTGAAAGGAACAGGAATAGATTTTCCATACACAGTGGGAAAGAAAAAGAAACAGAAGAAGACACTTCTGGTTATGTAGCTGAGTTCAGAAAATAAATGGAAAAAGATAACACTTTTTTTTAAAATATAGTAAAAGAAAAAACAAAAATAGAAAATATAATCAATTAAATATATTGAGGGACCTGAAATTAAAAATTTTGAGTTGTAGAACTAAAAAGGAAGAAAGTTGAAAAGCTGAGAAAATACATGTTTATAATAATTACAGCAACTAGAACAGATACAGATTAGGCTGTTAATATGCAGCTGCATTGTTCCTAGAAAAGGGAATATTTTTCCTTTTTAAGACATTCTATGTGAGGTTATAGCTGATGATTTTATACTAACTGATCCAATTCACATAAAAATATTTTGGAGCTCTAAATGTTTTTGAGTGAACACAAATATCAGCAGATGATGCTGAATTCAGCTTTGGCTTATTTATCAGCAACAACCAATAAAAGATCAGATTCTAAAATCTTTGTAGTGGTCAACTGCTGCAGAAGAAATAAACATGAATAAATTAATAGATTTTAACAGGAGTAATAGGTATAAATAATAAAGTATTTTTCCTTTAGTTAAAAATAATGAGATCACAAATAATTTCTCATGGTTAGATATGAAATGACAAGAACTGGTGGAAGAAAAAAAAAGGGTTTAAAAATGAAGGACAGTTTGAAATGCAGGTGTGAACCCACACAGCTTGTCTTAAGATATCTGGACCTCCAGCTGCATCTCACAAGAGGAATTTTTCCATGATGCTCTGCAGGGTTGCAGACTTTATGATGTTGCCATGACCCACCACTGTGCCCCTTAGTTGTAGCAGGAAAATCAAATGTGCTAATTCTTAGCTCACACAACAGTGAAGCAGCAGAAAATGCTGAGGAATGAGTTTTAAGGCAACACATTTACTTCTGTTATAGTTCACTGTGCACAGCACTAGCTTAAACTGACAAAGAGCATGGCTCAGGTGAATGTATTTACTGCAAGATGCAGTGGTGGAAAAGCCAGCACAGTTTGAGTCCACCAACACTACCGTGATGAATTTCCAGTGTAGAGGAAGGGCAGACAGCACAAGTGACAATGTTATAAATCAACAAAGCTACACATGCCAGAGCTTGTGAGAAAATATAAACTTATATCTGGGTAGTTTATGACAAAAAAGGGAATCCAGTCATCTTTGAAAACTTTAGTTATCACTGCTGTAGACTTTGCACATTTTGCCAAAAAAGTAGTGTTCCCTCAATTGTCTCAAAAAATTTCAGGTTCTCTGATCTTTGCCCATTCCCCAGTTCTGTGGGGAAAAAAAGCTCTGCATAGTTACAGGTAGATGTTCATTTCAGTGTCAGGTCTATTGTAGTCAACCTGTTAGCTGTTAAATATTTTGGTCAGACATCCTTTTATTATTCTTATTGTTATGTGTGCACCTTGTCTTACTTTGGGGGTCAGCTTTTGCCTTTCAAATTATATGGCATATTCATAGCAGATCAACTGCTGTACTTTCCAGCAGTTTGCAAGACAAGTTCGTGATACCTTTTCTGTTACTTTGTCACATTTTCTCCTTCAAGAGAACAAAGTTTTATAAACATAGTGTTTCATTGATTCTTAAATTAATTTTCCTTTGTGTCTATAGCTGAAAACATTGTAGTGGGAAGAATCACATTTACAGATAGGTTGTACTCAAGATTTCAGAATGAATTATAGTTTCACAGAGATCAAATTGTCCAAAACATAACTGGTCTTTTTTATCTGATTTTTCTCCTGCCTAGGTTGAATGATGTGGAGATAAGTCAATGCTATTACAAAAAATAACTGTCAGCCTTTTAATAGATATTCCTATAGCCTTTCTATTAATTGTCATAAAGCCACAGAGCTCAGGAAATATTTCGACTTTATTCTGAACTATTCTCAGAAATTGATGAAATGGCAAATATTAAGCAGAATGACATAGATTAAGATGATTTTGCTAGGCCTCTGTTGAGCTAATATAAAGACCATTATAAGATGAATATCCTGGCAGTCCTTAAGCAGATTATCTTGCTGGCATTTTGTGCCATTGCAATACTAACTGGAATCAAGTGTGAACATTTCCTCTGCTCTACAGTAAAAGCTTCCTTTAAACTGCCTATTTGAGAATTAAAGTAGAAATATTAAGAAGTCTGGTCCTGGAAAACCAATACCAATACGTATAAAACCATTGGGAAAATACAAAATAGACACCAAGAGATCAGCTCAGAAGAACTTTCCATATAACCTGCACTATTAACTATCTGCTCTGGGGGACCAATTGTGCAGAGCAAGAAGCCATGTCTGTAGAAGGTGTGTTCATATATGACAGGAGAATGATAATTTTTTGAGAAGGCTGCACTTCTCTAAATAATACGAAATACACAGAATAAAACCTGTTTGTCAGATGTCTGTATCCTTGCTTTTGCAAGTTGAAAATGCTGAGTGCTATTTGGATGCTGACTAAGATAGTGCATTTATGGGCATATAGAGATCAGATTTGCATCACCTTCTACTCATGACAGCACCAATATTTCATTTCTTCTGATTTACCTCAATGTGAGACATCCTTTCGGACTCCAAACAGTAGAAGCCTGTGAGTTTTTGGTGGGTACAGTGTGACCCAAAGAGTAACTGTGGCATCCACTGACAAAGCAGACAAATGAGCTGTTTCTAGTTGTTTCCATCATGTCTGCCATCCTTACTGTAGTGAGCAAATGATTTTTTTTTCCCTCAATGCCTCACCTATAGCAACAGGAAAGGGTGGATAGAGTAAACACAGATGGTAAGAGCTCAGAAAAAAATTAGGTATGGGGAGCTCAACTGGTGAGACCTTAGCAGCCATGTTGTAATCTCCTTGGTTTGTACCTTGCCTAAATTCCACAAATTCAGCTTTTGGAGATGCAGGGTGCTTCCACCCTGTGTTGTTCTCACTGGACCCATCTGGAAGTTGATCCTAACTTTTCTCTGCTTTTCTCGTGCCGTGAATGCATACTCAAAATGTGAACACATGCAAATACTGAGTAATTATGACCTCTGACTTTACCTTTCATAAATCAGTAAAACTAGTCTGTGACCACAGGGTGCTTCAGGCAGCTTAGACTTTGTCCATAATAACAAATTTTTAAGAGTTCCTGGGAAAATCTGTGAGAGTGGTAAGTGGCATGAACTGTAGCTGTCCCTGAAAGCAGGCTTACAATAGAACAGTGATGAAGTTGCAGACAGAAAATTATCAAATCCATCTGAGCTTCTGGTGCAGCACCAATTTGAAAGTGCTCTCTTTGCTTTATTGTGCTTTCCTTGAGAAAAATGTTTTTCTGGTAATTACTGTTTACCAGAAGACTCTTCTTCATACTGGAACAATGTCATTAGGAACTGGACACTTCTAGAGCATCTTAGAATCCATTTTTTGGAGTTTCCACATTCTCTTTTTCACTACAAAAACAGTACCAGCTCACCAAATTCAAAATACCCAACATTTGTTTGTATATATAGAAGTCTCTACATAGGTTTTATAAGGACATGAAATACAAAATTAAAATTAAATTGATTTTGTTGGTTTAGTTAGCTTTAAAAATTTCTGTTGTCATATAAGCATTGATTTGAAAGATAATAGGTTTTTCACAGTCTTTGTTAGAAAAGATTGGTTATTTTAAAACTGTTAGCCATCAGATTTTCTTCACACAACTTAGTTGAGGCTTGGAGGGGAGCTCATTTCACATTATACTCAATAATCCTCTTCAGACTGAGAAAATGATTGGAAAGGAATAGGAACAGAATCCTAATCATTTTCCTTTCTCTCCAGCTCTTCTTCCATTTGGAAATGTTTAGCTTACATTTCAGGAAAAATGCTCTCTTTCATTTGTACAGGAGGGTGTAATTTCACAGCCACACTTTACAAAGCATGTAAAAAAATTGAGTCTATGGTTACAACCTTTTACCCATTTTTAATTAAGATCACAAGAAAAAAGTAAATCATGCTGAGGTAATGATATGCTTGATGTGTGCTGGTGCTTCTGACTTTAAGGAATACACTTCAGTATATTTATATCTCTTAAATAAACAACTGCAGAGTGAAAAAAAGTATGAGAACTTAGATTCTTCAAGAAAAACCTCTCAGAGAGAGAGAGGGAGGGACGTAATACAATTTGGTGGGGGAGCAGATGTGGGGATGGAGATGTTAGAAAGAAGGACAGGGTTTTCAGTGTGTTTTTACTTCCATTTTTCTTTTTCTCTGCAGTGACCTCTTACTCTTTAATGGCCAGGTCATTTCTTTATTTCACTGCAGAAATCCTTCTCAGTACCTTTTTCACAGTAAGAGAGGAAAGTTGACTGTGGCCATTTAGCATCTGCTTGGTGAAAGGTACTGCCCATCTGCCTGATGAGTATTTTACTTCCATTTAAATTTTTGCTGACATAGAACTCTCTTATATACCTGAGCAAATTGAAAGCCCAGACCTTGACATAGCATTCTGTGACTGCTTGCCAGCATTTGACACTAGGAGGGATTAAAAAAAAATTCCTTTCACACAGCACTTGAAATATACTTTGCTTCTAGAATCTAAAATGTAGATAAGTCTTTTACAGATGACATGTCACAGATGATCAGATATTTAGAGCTGATGCATTAAATAAATTCTTATCAGAGTAATAACCCTATAATTCTGAGAGAAACATAACCTCCTGTGTTTCTTTTACATGGTGAGGGGTCTTTGAAATCGAGAATTTTGGCAGTGTGGAGCAAGCATTGCCCCACCCATTGTTGTAAGCTTTCTCCTTCTTTCAACACTAGCTTATGCTGACTGATGTTGGCTTCTCTGTGAAATACAACCAGAAATTCTTAGTTTTGTATAAAGGTGGAGTTCTGTTCCTCTTAACAAGCAATGCATAGTAAAGTAAAATCAGCCTAATGAGTCAAAAGTCTGGTTTGATTTTTTGGAAGAACATTGCTATTTTTAGCCCCAATGAATAAATAAAGAAATTAGTTGCTCTATTATGTATATTCAAATAATATTAATTTACCAATAAACTGTAGAAACATACAATAGAAATATAGAAATGAAATATGATTTGAAATATTACTTCCCTTCCTCTTTTTTTTTCTTTTACAAGAGATTGTGCGTATTAATTTTGACTTTAATTTGAGTGATGGCTGCCATCTGCTGAAAAAGGTAAGCCTGGAATAACACAGGGATCGTACTTGAAACTTACACCTTTTACCAAAAAGCCTTACAGAACAACTTTTTCATCACAGACAAGGAGAAATTACCAGTCAGCTTATGATGGGATCTTCAAAGTCCTCTAATATGTGCAGTTTGGGGTAGTGAAGTTTCTTTCATGTGGTTTCTCTGGTGGTTTTGAGGTTTTATATTTCTTAATGTCAGAGCAACATGACTAT
Source organism: Agelaius tricolor (assembly GCF_023055355.1). Taxonomy (NCBI): domain Eukaryota; kingdom Metazoa; phylum Chordata; class Aves; order Passeriformes; family Icteridae; genus Agelaius; species Agelaius tricolor. Next base: position 18,834,719 of record NW_027269262.1, on the reverse strand, counting down.
GCTCACGTGATGTGCTCCAGTTGTCAGACTAAAGATAAGTCCTAATTATGAGATTTCTTTGGTTGATCCCATGTGACTGGATTTTCAAAAAAGAACAGAGGTAATGAGGTACTGAAAATCAGCAATTTTCTGATAGTCAGAAAGGATCAACACAAACTGACATTGTTGGAGTTTATCTAAACATAAAGTACTTTACTGCCATCAAGCATTCAGTGTGTATGCTGTGTACTCCAGAGCATAGCACTTAATTCAAAACTTCAAAGAATGCTATTTGCATAATTTATTCTATTTTAAATAACTTCCTGTATGATTCATGCTCATAATTTAGAAAAAAATTCTTGCATGTAAATAAAAATATTATAGTGTTAGAGCAGTTTAGAATCATATTACCGTTGTATTAGGAAATGCTTCTTGTAGCCATCTAATACAGTCGTTGTGTCTAAAGACAAATATATGTTTTTCTGCATTATGTATTCATAAAAGGAACGCAGAAAATGGCCACACTTTGTGCCTTACTTCAGCTGACCAAGAGGAGAAGGGTAAGCCTATTCATTTGTATATTAAGCAAACTGAAATCGATTTTGGAAGCTCCTGCTTCTCTCTTCTGATTCAAAGACAGCATTTTGGACGCCTCAAATTCTTAAAATTAAGTTTGAAGGATTTGGGCCTCAATCATGAGCTTTGCAGTAACGATTTTATTGATGGAATGAAAGGAGGATGATGAATTTTGAATGTCACATTTCCCAGCAGCCACACAGATCTTTTTTGTCATGTGGGCTAGAGTGAACCTCATATCCTGGAACTGCACCTACTCAGGAAGATTCTACCTCAAGACAGTAAAGTAAACTGTATTCTGCACATTGGTACTCCCCTACATTAGCTAGGAAATTCAAGGATATTATCCCTAATGCAGTTAAGACAAGAAAACTGCCCTCTTGAAAAGAGCACTTATGCAAATCACAGTTTTAGTTACTTGTGAACCAGTAGTTCTGATTTAAGCTTCTTTTTTCACACATCTTAAGGCAGAATGCAGAGAAAGCTGTTTTCATTCTTATTTTACAAAGCCAGAGGTGCACACAACAGTGGCTTTTCTTGGTGACATACACAAAATTGACGGAGCCAGAAGAACTCTGACCAGGTCACTCTTTCATGCTGTGTTTGGGATTTTCCTTCCTAAGCCACAAGGCCTCTACCCAGAAAAGAAAGATTAGGAACTATGGTAACTGCTATCACCTATACCAAAGAGAGTTGAATAGTGTGTCCTGCAGATCTGGTTGTGGAATAGATTATCTTAAGTATGATCACATGGCATATACAGGATAATGAGGTCATCAGGCTCAGCCATCATGGATTTAGGAAAGGCAGATCCTGCTTGAACAACCTGATCTCTTTTTATGACCATGTGGCCTACCTAGTGGGTGAGGGAAAGACTGTGGATATTGTCTACCTGGGCTTCAGTAAAGCCTTTAATATTGTCTCCATGCTGAGGAAAGAATGACTGGAAATCTGCCTAGAGGAAAAGGACCTGGGGCTGCTTGTTGACAGCAGCTGAACATGATCCAACTGTGCCCAGGTGGCCAAGAAGAGGCTATGATGTCCTGACCTGTATCAGCAATGATGTGGCCAGCAGGACCAGGGCAGTGATTGTCCCCCCTGTACTTGGCACTGGTGAGGGCACACCTCAAATCATGTGTTAGTTCTGGACCCCTTACTACAAGAAAGACATTGAGATGCTGGAGTGTGTCCAGAGAAGGACAATGAAGGTGATGAAGGGTCCAGAGTGTAAGGCCTATGAGGAGTGGATGAGGGAACTGGAGTTGTTTCATCTGGAGAAGAGGAGGCTCAGATGTTAACCTTATTGGTCTCTAAGACTGCCTGAAAGGAGGCTGCAGTCAGGTGGGGATCAGCTTCTTCTCCCAGGCAACTACTGGAAGGACAAGAAAAAATGGCCTCAAAATGCACCAGAAGAGGTTCAGGTTGGACATCAGGAAGAGCTTCCTCGTTGAAGGGGTGGTCAGGCATTGGAACATGCTGCACAGGAAAGTGGTGGTGTCAACATCCTTTTAAGTGCTCAAGAAATGACTGGATCTAGCAATCATAGTTATGGTCTAAAGGACATGCTGGTGTTGGGTCAAAGGTTGGACTCCATGGTCATGGAGGTCTTTTCCAAGCTTAATAGTTCTATGTTTCTGTGACCTGCTACATCGGTGGGATCACAGAGCAGTAGGAAGGTCTGTATCCTGGGCTGCATGCTCAGAGAAATCTAGCAGGAACCTATATTTTCCTGCAGTAGGATTGAGCTACAACATTGCCTCCGCCATATGGTCAAAGCTCCCCCTCTTCTTGTGTGACATGCTATGCACAGTATCACAGTTTGTAAAAAAAAACCAGAAAAAAACCAAACCTGTGCATACTGGACAAAGAGAGAAAAAAACCATGAGAATTTTCAAGACATGTGTATCTGTTAAGTGTTTAGATTAAAAGTGCCCAAATTCCTTTGATTTCAATACATATTTTAAAAACCCCAGACTCCAACAAGCCATGAAATACCTTATCTTCAATACAAAAAGCTTTAGTAACAATATAGCCTATAAAATACCATGTGAAGAGGAAAGGATTATGCATGTTTGACCAGAAAGTTATTTATGCTCCAGTTATCCTATCTCCAAAAATTTCAGAGCTGAGGAGTTTTTTTCCTTGCTGCTTTTCTTATTTATTGATCTCAATTTTGTCTATCAGATCACAGTGTTAAGAAATATGAACTACTTGACAGCTTCACATGATTTGCTTAAAGTTCAATACAGTGCTGTTCAGCTCTGTCTTCAGTACTTGTGAATACAAGGCAGACTATAGGGAAAGGAGGCATTGCCCTTTGAAGTCTCTTTGCAGGAGGAGGTGGATACTGGTGGCAGCTTCACAAACCCTCTACTAATAACCTCCAGACCCTAACTGCCACTCAGCAATATTTTGTCACCTTTGGTCCCTCAAATTCATTTCATCTTTACTTCTGTGATAAAGAATGAATGTCCTTCAGTCCACAAGTTACATCTCAGAGGACAGACAAGCTTAAAAACTCAAAGAACACATTCCACATCCAATCTTCAAACACCAAATTCTTTTGAGATATGAAGTTTTTCCTTTTTTTTTTAATACAGTGCATTTGGAATAGTGGGGAAATAGTGTTTATATTCCATTACTTGATGTACTGCAAGAATTCTCTGATAAAGAATATATTCTAAAATATGGTAGTCTTTTTCCTTTAAATTGTTAAATAAAACAGTTGTGCTATTTCTGCTTATCACTCTGTAGAAAGTGAGGTCCTGTGTCTTAAACAGGAGATTCTACTTACATAGGATGGTGCCATGCTAGTTCCACTCCTTAATGTGCAAAGGGCAAGCATTCAGTGAGGCTGAAAACAATAAAATGACTGAACAGAAATTATCACAAAACATTGCATAGGTGTCAACAATCCTTCATTTCACGGGAAGTTCATACATTTTATGCTCTTATGACAGTCATCCGAGTTAGGAGTTGAACCAGAAATGTAGAGAGCATAAAAATCAAGGATAGTAATTCAAATCAAAAAAGGCAAAGCATCAAGAAACTACAACTAAACAATACAAGAAGCTTTTTTTCCAGCTTGATATGAAGGACTAAATACAAATGAGTTGAAACTATTGGATTCTTAACCTCAGTTTGGGTTTTTTTCCAGTTTTTTGCTCATTACTTGCCTGCCAAATTGTCCATGCTGCTTTAGTAGAAAAAGAGTAACACATATTTCAAGCCTTTAAAATGCAAATCCCACTGTCTTGGTAATTAGGGTACAAAGGGTAAGAGAAACCATCATTTTGACTCACAAGGTTCAGAGTAACATAGACCCACACAGACACACATACACACCCCCTTGTTTTTGAAACTCCGTCTTGGCTGTAATCTGAGTTAGTTACTGAAATTATTTAAAAGGACAGTATCAATAGTACCATTCCATTTGGATTACACTTTGGGTGAGAAATGTTCCAAGGCTGTCAGGTGATTACTTTTTCACCTTCTTGATAAGTCAACAGGTGTCCCTGGTGTGTGGTCAGTGCAGTCCCACCTAAGCCATGCAAGAGTTCCTGGTATGGCCAAGGACCACTCACCTGCCAGCCCCTTACACGAAGGTCAGGGCCCACTTAGAGCTGCTGAGGTCATACAGCAGCCCTGGGAATGAAGCAGTGCAGGGGGATGCGCCACCACACCAGGGGAGATGTCAGCCTGGTGTGCTTTTCACACAGCACCACTTCTGGTGGCAGCTGGTTTGATCCCCACACATTGTTTCCATCCATTGTGTGGAGGCCAGAAACCTAAATAGTTTGGATCACAGAACACTAATCTGCCCAGTCCTGATGCTCACCCATCATTTGCTGTCCATGTAGTACCCTGACATAATTTTTGTTGTGAACACTGGTGAAGATGAAAAGTTTTAAAATACATGCAGATTTTTAATAAACATGTCATGATATTCGAATTGTGAGCACCTCTTACATCCGTTCGGTTTTATTCAAACTGCCTTCTGTTCTCAGCCCTGGTGTTATCTTCATGCCCTTCCATGGAACAGAGCTAAAAAGCCACAGTTTGAAAGGGAAAAATTAAATTTTTTACAGTCTCTTTCCACTGTGTTTCTTGTCAATTTTTCCATTTCAATGCAAAGGTAATGCATATTCTAATTAAATAATTTGTTCTCAATCATAGGTTGTAGATATTAATCTTGGCAAGAAAAATATCTTTGCTATCATGTTCTCATCTGTATCCAGCATTCCTGATAGTAAGGAAGAATAAGATATGTAGTGGGATAAATGTTAAACAAAAGGCAAGACACAATGAATAGTAAAAGTCAAAAACTGGAGCTTTGTCTTGCAAGTGCCTGTAGTATTTGTAAAATTAATGTGGCTTTGCATAGGAAAAAAAGAATTCTAATACATGCATTAATGGTTTGACTACAGTTTGGTGAGTGAGACCTTTAAAAATAATATTTTCAGAATTCATTTCATGAAGTTTCTCAGTAATAAAGAAAGGCAAGAGGCAGGAAATAAGAGAAATTTGAGACATCAGTGATGCTTGCTTTGCATCTCCCTCAGCCTCCTCCAACACAAAAGAGGAATGTAGCACCAATACCTGGTTCTTAAGAAAGTGCTAAAGTGCAGCAATCTCAGTGCGATAAAACTATTTCAGGGTAAAGAAATAGAAAAGGGTAAACTAGCAATTGTACCCATATTTAAAAATATTTGCAGTTTAAAAATACATCAAGCTTTCTGGAGAACAACAAGTATATCTATCAAAATTGCATATTAGACTGAAATAGGATGCTAGGATACAATGAAAATTAAAAGACTGAAGTCTTGAAAATTCTGCATTTCATATTTTCAGCATCAGGCCTAAGGTAAGTATCTGTCACTACTAAAGAAGAGAGAGAGGTATGTATTTATATATTCAAACAAAACAAAACAAAACCCAAATACAAATCCAACCAAACAATAGAATAAACAAACAAAAAAAAAAAAACAGAAAAAAACCCCAAAACCCTAAAAAATAAACCCAGGTGTTCCAGGAGAAAAATGGATTCTGGATTAGGTTACAGAAGGTACCACATACTATCAAGCGGCACATGTTAAAGTTGTTTTTTCTTGATATAGTTCTACACTATGATATCCTTATTTCTGTGATGACTAGAAATGGAATACTGTATGAACCAGCAGAAATATATAACTGAGTCTGTGTAATGGTACATAAACTTGTTCAAAAATTTTCTTTGAAATCTCCTTTTAGTGGCTATTTTAAATAAGAATATTACAATAAATATCAATATTCTCCAATAGAAACAAGTTATGTCTTATAAAGAGACATTAATGATTAACTAAAATAATAATGTGGTTCTAATGAAAACTTCACATATAAACTTGATTGTGGATGAATTTCAATTTCTAACTTATTGTAATATTTTTCTTGCTGTTGTCTTTGATTACAATTAAACCATTCTTGGTTTTTGTTATTCTATTATTTTTAAGATAACACAACTTCTTCTCTTCAGCATTTTCCTGATTTTTTACAAGAAGGTTTCTTTTTAACAATAGAAATTAAATTTTAATTTTAAATAACTGAGTTAAACCCAGTTTTCTGAACTAGTGCATGTAATTTCTAGAGGGGAAAAACAATTGCTCGAATATGATTTATTATATAATCTCCCATTTATGTTACATTGTGAAGTCAAAGTTTTCAGAAAACAAAGGAAGGACAATCTGTAAAATCATACAGTTGTTCTTTCTACATTTTGAAAACCTTTAAAAACATTCATGCTAATATTAAAAGTTTATTTTATTTCTTTTATTCCCTTTATCTTGTCTGAATCATTCAATGGTTGCACAGCTGAGAGTAAGGCTCGTGTCTTCCCAGCCTCAGCATTGCAGGGCTGCTCAGAGGTCAGAGCCCCAGGTACCAATAGGTTCATCAACCTGCACCATGCAAGGACTGTATTTCACAGTTGTTTGTATCAAGGTATTCAATTTCTCTTTGCCCAGATTCTGTTGTTAAAATATGATCCTTTATTTCAACATAAGAGAAAGTCAAGAAACACCTTAAAATCTAGTTCAGAAGTACTATTCCTGATAAGGAAAACCTAGGGTTTTTTTCCAGTTTAGTGTGAATTGTCCCTGAGATTCAAAACCATTTGTTTCAGCATGAGAAGTTTTCTCTTTACTTCTGTTTGCTGTGCTAACCCTTTGCTGTGCAAAGGGGGTTTCTACTCCCTCAGGTGTCACCAGATGGAGCCACCTGAGCCATCAGAACTGCCTGTGTCCAGTGAAGTACAGCCTCAGCTGATCCACACATGGTCCATCCTGGCAGGACCCTCTGTGCTGTTGCTGCTGCTGCTGCCACCAGCACTGGGGCACCTGCACCTGGAAAAAAGGCATGATACAAGTCCTTCAGCATGGCCTCTGATTCCAGCACTGGCAAGTCCTCCCAGGTCCTCCCAGTCCAACCACCTTAATGAGAGTATATATCCAATGCTCTATGAGGTAAGCTCAGGGTCCCAGAAGATGATAGGAAGTGGGTTGAAATCTTTTGCACTGTTGCAGAGGGTGTCAATAAATGATGAAACACGTGGTGCAGCCCTCTGCTCAGTGAATGGCATCTGTATGTTTTTATGTGTTTCCTACATGTTCTGCACAGTATCAGGTCTTGCTATTGAGTGTTTAGTGTTAATTTTTTGCACTCACTACTTTTCACAGCTGCTTCACTGGAACACCATGTGAGTCTGCAGCTTTGAAGCTGACTGGTGATATGACTGAAATGCAGGTATTTTGCCTCATTGATTTAATTGGAATTTTTTTTTAACTTCTCTTTGAAAATGTCTGCTAATGAATATGTTTTGCCCATCTGGACTGACCTTCGTTACTAAGACATTCCTGTTAGTACTTCAAGCTTTCTTCCCAGGAGTCACAAACATTTACTCATTTACTTCCTGGAGAGAGTCAAAATGGCTTTTAATCACCTCTGAAATGGTTTCCAAAGCCAGCTCCCTCCATGGACCTACAGTAAAACACATCAGGCAAAGCTGTCACATCCCTGGAGTTTCTCCTTGTGGAAGTGTTCAGTGATGGTGCAGCACAGGGAAAAGCTGACATTGTCTTTAGTCTTCTCTAACATATCAAGGACAAACAAGATTATCAAATAAACATAATGAAAAAAAAACCCTCTTGAATTACATAGTAGTTGTCTCTCTCAAACATTGCCCTCCATGTCACCTTGTTTTTTCCCATTGCGGTGTTACAAACCAGGGTATCAGTACACTTTGTAACAGGCAAAGGTCCCTTCTCTCAACCATGTTCTCACACCTTCAAAGCTCCCAAAAATCTGCAGGAACTTCAGCCCTGCAGAAGTCAGAATTCAAATTATTGGAAATTAGGATTCTCCTGGTGTTTTTAATTATTGTCCTAATTTTGAAGACTATGTCCATCCATATGTACAAAACTCTAGGTCTGCCTGTCCATAACACTTAAGCACATACCTTAATTCTTGTATTCTGAAATCAAGTCTGGGCACAGTGGGCTGAATGCAAAACTGATTAAAGCACATACAGTTCTTATAAATTTATCAGGAACAAACATGACTTAAACAGAACAAAAAATGACATGTGGAGTCTAAAACTATCTAGAATGCAAATCAGACTAATTTTACCTGCTCAGAAGGTATGCAAAAAATCACATTGCTTTGACTTGATGTTCACACTCAGACCACAAAATAAATGTATTTTTGCTTATGTTGCTGTGATCAATGATAATGTAAGAGGCTAGAAAAAAAGTCACTAACCTACCATAGTTCCAATGAAAATGGATCAAAATCTATTGTCTTTTATTTTCCAGTATATGCTTCTGAAATTTTGAAAACAAGCCCCTTGCTGAATGTCGCTGCCTAAGCACATTCACTGCGTCAAGTAACAGTGAGAAACTGTAGCCTCTGCTGTACATGCAGAAAGTATTTTCCTGATTTCAGTTTATTGAATTAATTAAAATTAATTGTCAAGTCATTCACAGCTGAAAAAAGTAAGAACACCTTTCTTTATTTGATTCCATGAAATGTATAACTGAGGTAAAATCTACCAGTCAGAAAATCTTATAGATACTTCCACCTAGGAGCAATCAATTTAATCCACTCACTAAAAGACCTACTTTGCTTAATATCAGTTTGAATAAAATTCAAAATATTTTATGACAAATGCAAGATTATTATTTATTTGGAACACTTGAGGTAATTGTTCTTCATTTGCACATGTTAATGTCATCAGTTTGATATTAGATCGTCAGAAATTGCCATCTCATAAAATTTTAATAGTCTGTGTTTCCCATAGTTTGATCTACAAACTAAAATTGTTTAAGTCAACCCTTTCACTTCCCTCCTCTGTGGTTCTTAATGCTCATTTCTGCTTTGGCACTATATAGGACTTTGTGCTGCCTGGGCAATAAACAAAGCTGTGAGATGATTAGTTCTAAAATGGACATTTATTAATCTATACACAAAGAGAAGGATTATACATAAATATTTTTTGATTTATCTAAAAATTTATTTTTTTATCTAAACTATTTTGAGCATAAATTCACTGTTTGACCATAGAACTATAGTTAAAGACTCCATAAAAAGGGCTGCAACTATGTGAAGACATGGATTACTTCTTTTTGTGGAGATACCAGCTTTCCTGACATAAAAAGTGTGTTAAATTGTAACCTTAAATTTTCTCTTCACTGTAAACACATGAGTAGTTTTCCCAAAGGAGAAAAATAACATAAATCTGCTATCTAAAAAGTGGCATATGGTTTTTGCTTCTCTGTAATTAGTGAATGCCAATAAGATGCATTTTGACTTGGAGCTTACCTAGAGTTGATAATAGAAGCACAAGCCAGTGACTCATTTCCACTAAAATGCTTACTTAAAAGAATGTACACTCAATAATTGATTATTTTAATGAGATAATTCAGCTGATTTTACTTAAAGTAGAACTATCCATTTTTATTCTATTTATTCCTGAGGATGTAGAAAGCTGACCTGAAATTTTCTAACTATAGTTTTGTAAAAAAAAAATTAAAAAATCTACTTCTTTTTGTTTTCTAGACAATATTACAAAATTGTCAAAGTATCCTCTTCCTGTTTAAATAAGCTTAGTAATTTTAGATGCTTTCAAGATGTTACTTTTTGTTATCAAATGGAATAAGAATGTTTTTGAATAATTCATATTCTCATAGTATGGGAGTTTTATTGCATTTTTATGAAAGAGTGTGCATCACATTGCTGAAGAAACATTTATCAGACATTCAGATAAAATATTGAGATGTTGTGTCTTTTCGAGGTAATTTGAAAGCAGAGTGTTTGACTTTTATTGCCTCCATAGAAAATAGCACAATAGTATTTTGCACTGTATATTTAAAAGCAATGGATGTCTGTGAGGTGGATAATGATGTGTGCTCCCTGTTTCACATACTAGTGAATATGTAAACAGGGAGCTCAGCTGCCTATGACATTTTTTAGAGCATGACTCCACACATTTGGGTTTTCTAGCAGCAAGCAGATTTGTGTAGCTATTTCTGATTCTGCTTGTTCCCACATCCACAATTACATGGGTTCTTTAGAGCAGACACCACCACGAATTATTCTCTTTAATTATCTGTGAATGTCTGAATTTAAAAGAACACTACACAAACCTCACAATTTATTCCAATACATGCTTTCTAATACCACTAAACCTTTTCTTAAGTTCCCTGCCATTTAAAAAATGTGGTTGGAAAACTAAACTCCATTATGCACAGATACACTGACCTCCATCTTTTTCAGCCTATTCTTATCAAGTTTTTTCCTGTGCTGCTTAAAGCAATTCAGAAAAAGGTGCATCAAGGGCCCAAAAAATGCCTGTTCAGCTTTAAAAGTATAATTGTTGGTAGTTGTGTGTTACTCAGTTCTATTACTGTGCTTATACACACCTTCACTATCCCTGATTTTTGTGGCTACAGCTGACAGTTTATTTGATGGTCACCCCACAGTGTTGATTCACTGTTTTTGTGGATATGGGCCTGTGGCCATTCGTTACGTATTTTATTCACTGTGGCAAAGATAAAAATCACATGCCTTGAACTGTTATAAAATCATTTTGATGGTCTTCCAGCATTTATAAATAAGGGATTTAATATTTCAGACAGCTTTAGTCCTTAGGATCTCTGTATTTGAAACAAACCAATGAGCTTAAGTTGTGGAGATCAAGAAGCAAAATTTCATACAGGGAATTACATCACACAGTAGATGAGCAGCTAAAACTTCTATATAATGAGCATTATGCTAAGAGTTCAAAGCATTTAGATTAATTTCTTCTTACAGTGAATTCTAATTATAAATGGTACTCCAGAATATTTTTAGAAAGCTTTATAAAAATCACTGGTTTTGCACAACTCCAAGTTTGTAGACATAAAATTACCGAAGCTATTCATTAAAACATCATTCTGGAAAAAAAGAGAACTTCTTATGAGCTTTTGATTCCTCAAAGCACAGAGATACACAGTTGGCTTAACTGAAATGAGTGGAAATTTTATATTTATGTAAGGACTGAAGTGTCTCAAGACAATGACATCAACTGACCGTCAGTGTAGACACTCAAACACAGTTTATGGAGCAAGTCCAAGTTCTTTTGCTCAGCTGGCATCTAACAGAGTGGAACTTTTTGTAAGGAAGGCAGGATTTATAATTCTAATTCTATATCAAGGGTTTCAAAGGTAGGGACATCAGACAGAAATTTTACTTTACATAAATTGTTTCATTGGAGATATAACAACTTTTCTCACCTCAGAATCAAATAATTTTCTTTTCCTCACCCATTCATTTTGCTATATCTCACTACAGGACTGAGACACATAGTAAGAACTTGTGGAAATGAATCATCATCTTCTGTTTCTATCCATTTGCAGAGCGTCCATGCCCCTAAAATACACATGCTGAGAGAACAAATCTCATTGACTTGCCCATGTTGGATGTGACATTTTATGAGGTGCTCTTGCCATACTGCAGGAATTGTTAATGATATTTTGTTGGATGTTAATCTTTGCTATATAAGCAATAAAAATTTTCATCTACCCTTTAAATGCCAATTTGGGAAAAAAAAAAAAAGGGATAGCAAAATAAATTTCAAGTATCTAGGCCAATAGAAAATTAAGAGCTCTGAATGAGTTTAGTTACATTTGTGTTATATCACTACATCAATTTTCTATTGGATTTGCTTTTAAATATCAGCTTTGAAATTGAGTTGTAGTTTATTGCAAGGCATCTTGTAAGTTCCAAGAGAAACTTCTAAGTTAAAGCCTAAATTAATTCATAGCTGAGAAGAAAACTAGAGATCCCATTGTGGGGAAAAAATAAAAGAAAAAAAAAGACTTTTAAATTTGTTCCATTTCCCTTAGGGAAAACCACTTAAAAAGTTTAGTCACTTTCGTTATTTACCTAATATATGTGTATAAGTGTTTGTATGTATTACCTTATTTTAGTTGACAGATCCAGTTTTGTAATGTTTACTTTATACATACAGTGCTTTGCTAAATCTAAAGTAATGCAATTTTTGTTCTGATATACTCTGCAGATTGTATGAAAATGAAATTTGTTGGAGGATTTTTCTTGAAGATAACTGCTTCAAATTGAAAACTAAGATAGCCATTTATAATCACAATTGTATATCACAGATTTTCTGTACAGAAGGAGTTGATATATTCTCAATCAGTAAAGCAAAGATTAAAGAGTTTTGCGGCATAAAACAAAATTCATTTCAGCTTTACAGTTCTTCAGCACAATTCTCTCTTCATTTTTAAAATTCAATGTATAAATTTTATATATTATTCTAATTTTTTAATCTTCAATCAAGTTAAATGTGAGGCAACAGTGTGCCCTGGCAGACAAAAGGGTCAGCTGTGTCTTGAGGAGGTTGTGGCCCTGTGGAGAGAGGAGCTCACACTGGAGCAGGTTCCCTGGGGGCACTTGTGACTCTGTGTAGGACTCACACTGGAGCAGCCTGTTCCTGAAGGGCTGCACCTAGTGGAAGGGTCCCACTCTGGAAAATTTTGTGAAGAAATATAAGCTGTGGGAAGAACCCACGCTGAAGATCTGGGAGGATTGTCTCATGTGGATGGATCCCAAGCTGGAGCAGGGGAAGAGTGTGAGGAGGAAGGAGAAGCAGAGACAATGTGTGATGGATCACAGAATATGCTGGTTTGGAAGGACTCACAAGGTTCATTGAGTCCAACTCCCAGCCCTGCACAGCCCCATCCCCAAGAGCCACAACATGTGCAGGCCCCATTCCCTGTGCCTCAGTGCAGTCACAGAGAGGAGGCAGAAACATTGGGGGGTGAAATTGAGCCCAGGAAGAAAGGAGGGGTGGAGGCAGATGTTTTAAGATTTTATTATTTCTCATTACCATACTCTGATTTTATTGGCAATAAATTCACATAATTTTCTTAAATCAAGTCTCTTTTGACCATGACAATATGGCAATTCTGTATGATCTCTCCCTGTTCTTATCTGAACCCATGAGACTTTGACTGTATTTTCTCTCCCCTGGCCAGTTGAGGTTGGGGAGTGATAGAGCAGCTTATTGGGCACCTGAAACCCATCTACGATCAACCCACTACAAACAGTTTTCAGATATTTTTTATTTTTCTGTTTCTATTCCTAATCATATTTAACCATATGTATGATTACTTTCAATTCAGGGCACCTGCAGCCTCTTTAAAAATAAATGAAAGATACAAGTATGCAACAGTTCTGAAAACCTTGTTAGGTCTTTTTTATGGGATGAAATAGGCTGTTGTAGCTAACTTTAGGACAGCTTCATAGGATAGGACTGCTTTTTAAATAGCAATCACTGAATTTAATCTGTGAAGCCACAGCTGTGAGTTATGTGGACAGCTTCTTAAATGAGGAACACTCAAGACACATTACTTCCCAAGAAAAAATATATTAAGAGCCAAATACAGTTTCTCTTTTTGGCAATGTATAAAAACATGATGCTGACTGGTATTTGGAAGAACTTTATAGCAAAATAGAACCCATTATAAATACAGCCAGACATTTCAAATTCTGAATACAACAACAAGTCTTAAATGAATAAAAAGAAGAAATGGGATTATGGTTGTTACTTAATCTTTTTTCCATTTTCATTATTACATTTTCTTGCTACTTCTAAAAGGTTGGTTGTTTTTCAAAAGCTGATAATGAAGTTACTTTCCCAATCTATTTACAATGACTGTACACATAATGCCCCTCTGACAGTATATTTTTTTCTTTTTTGCATAGGTTTTGTGTACAATGTGTAAAAAAAAAAAAAACAAAAACAAAAAAAAAAAAAAAACCACCAAAAAAAAAACCCAAAAAACCAGAAAACAGATTCAGAAAAGATATTTCACTGTTATTACAGAAAGGCTCAGAATTCCTTCATATTTATATACAATCAGACTCTGAAAACTGGACAGAATGGGACTATGTAGCATGGTGCCTCTTGATAGACCATGTGCTGTTTCATCCAGAGGATACAATTTAGGCCAGTGGTAAATTACCAGGCTATTCAAACAGAATATGGTTAAACAAAGCTCTTCCTGAATATAACTCTCCATAATAATACTAATAATATGGAAAAATAGTCTCAATTAATTACTGTTTAATTAATTACTTACTGTTTAATTAATTTACTTACATTACTAAATAATGTACTGTTTAAATAAACAACAATTAGAATGACCTGCTTATTTTCAGTAATGTATTTAATATAGTCAATGATCTTCACTAATTTCCCAGGTCAGTATTTATTTCACTTTTTATTTCAACTAACTCCCATGTATATCTACACGTTTGACTTTTACCAAGAACAGAATAAAAAGCATTGCCTCAGGGTTTTATGAACCAGATTCTTTTATATGAGTAGCAATAACAATTTGTTATTAAATGATATTACCTGATCAGTTTTGTACATCTCAAGAGCTAAGGAAATACACACAAATCTAATATTGAAGCAAAGCAAATAACAGTTAGCTTTAATATGTGCAGACTGTTGCACACATTCCATATGTACCAATTACATTTTTGCTGTTCCCATCTCTGCAATTCCCAGGGCTGTTTTTTAATGGTTTAATATCATAACACCTTTATGACAAACTGTGTAGCCAAAATACCACTGACTTTTAGCTGTAATGTAAATTTGTAGAAAATAGATGAAAACATGGTTTTGCAGCTAAGAAAAAATCATCTTAAGGGACCAAGAGGAATCAAAGAGCTGGACTTGTGCTACTAAAGAAATCTGAGTGGTTGTGCTGCTGGCCAGTGTCTTCCACAGCCAGTTCCTGGATCAATGCCACATGTTCTCATCCCAGCACATCATCTATATTGTCTCAGAACTGAAAGTCACCTTTATGACACTCTTTAACTTGTCCCTGAATAAATGACAGTGATATAGCTGTAGGGGCTAGTCTGGGACAGCCCAGAAAATTTGAAAGTCTAAGCTTATGTTGTCCTTCTCTCTTAGCAGACACTGAAATATTATTTATTTATTCTTTAACACTACATCAGGTATGGATGGCCACACGAGGTAATTCCAATGATGACCTAAATTAACATACATTACATAAATTAATTAATAATTACATAAATTAACATACATTTCTGTATGTACTGTGATGGACTGATTTTTGTTCTTCTTAATCCATCAGCATTTTTTTATTATTCTTCTTTTACAATGTTAATGATTGTTTTTAATTATATCACCTAAATCATCCTTCAGGCAAAGTTCAAGCACTGATAGTGGAAATGACTGAATGGAACACGTGCTGCCACGATGATGATACTGTACTCTCCAACAAAATAACCAAGGAGGCTGCAGTCAGCCAACCTTGTTTATCCAATCCCCTTGGTTCCTGGGAAGTTAGAGGTGTGTTAGTATCATGAAAAGAAATAAGAAATAAAAACTATTATTTAAATATTGAACAATTAAAAGAATACCCAAACTACCTAGTCAGCAACAGATGAAAAGGAAAGCAGTCTGAACATATTTTGCAAATGCATGCAATTCTGGTATTGCTGCTCACAGAAAACAATTCAGAAACTATTGCCACATTACAATATATCACTGCTAGCTGCTTTAACAGGATTAGATGAAAAAAGGTTTATGTCTACACTTTAACAACAGTGTGGATTCTCATTTTCTTTAATGTACTAAGCATTTCCTTTCAAGCTAGATATGTGATGGTGGATCCAGTGGCCTCAGTCAGGAGTGAGCTGTGTTACACACCATGCACTGGAAAGTTTCAGCCCTGGAAGATTCAGAAATGCAACCTCTCACTCTTGCAGAGATCTCTGCAGATGCTGGGTGCAGGAATGATGCATAGCATTGCTATGAATAGGGTAAAGACAGGAAATGATGATGGAAGCATGGTAGCCCCAGTTAGTTACACTGGCTAAATAATGTGTACATTACTGTTTTCAAGTTCATTTAAAAGGTTTAAGAAGAGAGTTTTGTCTTCTTCTTTTTAATTTTTATTTAGCAGTGACCCTGGCTTTACTTCTATAAGTGTTTTTTTTTTAATTTACTTTACTTATTTTTCAAAATCCTTGCTTCTGCTTCCTCCCACCTCCCATTTTACATAAAAATGCATATATTTCAACTGTTGTCTAAGATGATGGGCATAGAAAAATACAGTGATGGCCTACAGTACAATGATTTTTCCTGTGTGAGTCAAGTTTTTCATTTAAAACATGGTAATGTGAAGGGCCTGTAATGGTGATTCAGGCTTCTTTATGTTTAGTAAAAAGACATTTCTCTTTAGAATAAAACATTTAGAGAACATTTAAATTCTAATTTGTCTTCTAGGTCGACCGTATGTGTCATAAAATGCTATTCAAAAATAGTGTAATGGTGATAAGCCCTGAGTAGGGAATTACATGGAGAAAGAAGTTGTAGGCACATTATTATGTTTCAGACAGCATCTAATTCTTTTGAACTACTGCTGTTTCGCTTCCTTCCAAGACCATAAATTAATTTTATAACTTGTAGGTCTATGGTGAAAAGGATTGAAAACACAATCTTTAACACAGATAGAAATCAAGAATTAGAATTAAAACCTCTTTCACGAGAAGAGACTTGCAAGTCCATAATTCAGTTTGCATGCTAGGAAACTAAAATTATTTTGATCAGTGAGGGATATAAATATATGGATTTCCTAGATTAAAAATACAAATCACAGCTGGTTATGAGTGAAGTGAATGTCATCATTTTGTGTTGCAACCTACAGAAACAATGACTAAGAGTTTTCTCTTTTTCTAGCTGTCAATGTAAGTACTCTCAAGCATTAACAAAAGCATTCTTTCACACTCTTGATATCTGCCACCTTTATAGACTTGCTTGAAAGAATATGCTATCTGAAAGGTGCCACATGTGGCATTGACAGACAGCAATTCAGAGTATGGCAGACAGCCAGTAAATCATTCAGTAGAACTTTCTGTCCTTCCAGCCATATCTTACAGAATCCACAAGTTTGGCCTTTGAAGTATACTCCAATGTCAGAGGTTATATTCTTTTTAAACTTTTATACCTGAAAGTGACAAAAAAGTTACACATTCTCCTGCTAATTGATTTTTCTTTCCTTTCAGAGCTTAAGTGCACAAATCCCAGCATGTGCTAACAAGACTCTCAGTCTTTCCAAGTAGTCTGAGTGAAAAGAGTGGATTTTTTTTCTCTTCTCCAAGGGTAGAAAAGAAAAAAAAAAATATTAAGAGGTTTTTTGGGTCATTCATACTACTAGCAGTTTGTTAAAAATCTGTGAAAAATATTCATACCTGAAATTAAATATCATATCTGATTAGAAACAGATATGAAAAAATATGTAACTTGTCTATTTCTTGTACATTCATTTTTTTCAGCTGTTCAAATATTTCCAGCAATGAACCAACTCTTCTAAGAAAAACTGCTACAAAGACTGCAGTATATACCCTAATAAAGCCTCTGTGTGTTGAAATTGTAATCACAACTACAATCCCACCTGTTCTGTCAAAGGGTGAGCCTAGCCTAGAAATTTCCTCCATCAATGGATTTACTTGAACATCCAAAAAAGAGTAAGGAAAGGACAAGCATATATGACACCTACTCTATGAATGTATATATCATTATCACATAAATTAGTCTCATTAAACACTGCTGTCACAAGTTAACACTGATCATGACTACATATGCTGTGGTAAAATCCGTTTTCAAAAAACCACGTATCTCCAGCCCTCTGAAATTACTGTCTTTGGGATGGCTCAGATTTACTAGATACATCCCCCAGTCTTAGAGCATTTGAATCTTTATCATGCAACTTTATATTTATATCTCAGGAATGCAAATCCATTGTTACAAAAAAGATGAATGCATCTGAAACAGAAATAATTAACTTAAATGTGGTGTATAAGCTGTGGAAAAATTCAGGCTGTGGCTATGTAAGATACTGGGAAGACTGCCTTGAGACATTTTGGGGTGAGAGTTTGAGGGAAGGGCAGGGACAGGTGAGGCCTTGTGCTGCTCCACACTTCCCATCACTAAAGCCTGATCTCAACCATGCAGTGGCTGTCAATCCCTGCCACACTGAGGCAATACACCTGTAGGCTCTACACCTGCCTCTAGAGACCCTAACCCAGCTCCTGAGTAGCTAAATGAATGGAATTTCCACCTAGGAGAAGCACCCAGGAAAGCCAAGGGGTATTCAGGATCAAACACGCAGTGAGCACATGTCTTGACCCTACTTCCTCTTGGAATTTCTATCAGCTTGAACACTTCTACAGCCAGAGCAGTAGCTATATTTGCTCTTTTCTATATCTTGTCTGTCTGTCTCTCTTTCTTCTAATTCCCTCTTTGCAGAATTTTTGTGTAAATAAAATCAGACTGGCTTAGATTTTGTGGGGTTGAATGGGCCAAGTTAAAGCTGTGGGAAGTGTTTTATATTGACTGAATGTTGCTTAACACCTTTTGTGAAGGTTCTTTGATTTTCTGAAGTTGCTAATAAAGTTCTTTTTCGTTTTCTGACCTCTTGAGAACATCTTATCAGTTTTATCCTGTGCTTCTAACTCAGAGTGCACAAACAACTTTTAAGTCTTGTTGAGTGAGATTTTTGGCGCCTTACAGTCTCAAGGACCTTCTGTGTATCCTGTAACTGCTTCAGTAATTCTGACCTGGCCATAAAACACAGGGCAACATGTATTTGCTCTTCTTTCATTTTATATAAAATAGTCATTTATAAGCAGCTTTTGTTTCATGCAGTAGTTTCCAATGGATGTTCTGAACTCAAAAGGGATAAGTTTTTTTTTCCCCTCGTCTTAGAGATAAATAAGTTTAGTAATCATTTCTCTTAGCACAATCTCAAAACTGTCACAGTGATTTGCTAATCCTCATGCTTTCTTTGCTGTCTCAGGCATACATAGCATATTTTCTGTCTGGTCAGAGCCAAGGGTATGTGGAGATCCCAAGGCATCTTACTGAAGGGTCCCTCACAGGGCCAGCCAGCAGACACAGGAGATGCACATACCCCATGTGTCCTGGCCCCTAAACCAGATTTTAACCTGGTGGGATTTGTTCTGCCTTCACTGTGAGAAAGGCATCAGCCACAGGGTGATGGAAGTGTTTTGGGTGTGCTCCTGCCTGACAGCTGCAGCCTGGATCCCCCCACAGAGGGTGGCCTGGCTGGGCTGTGGTAGGGGAATCGTGGCTCAGAGCCCCAGACAGTGAGGGGTGCTGGGACCCTGACAGTTGAGATCCTTCTTTCTTTTGATAAAATTGGTTTAGTTGAAGGCCAGAGTTGATAATCCATTTGTTTTCAGCTATGGAGTTCTAACAGTTTCTGAATGCATGTGCATGAAGTGTGACCACTCCCACACATTTTTATATATATATAAACATGTGAAGGACTGGGAGTCCTTGTAAAATAAAAGAAATATCAATTAATAACTTAATAACTGTGACAATTTCAGTGTAGATCAAACTAAGCCAAATTTTAATACATCTTCCATGTTTACTGAGGAGATAAAGTCTTATGTGTTGGGTCCATTTTACTTTGTGGAAGACTAAAACATTTTCAGGGAAGATGAAAATCAAACAGCATGACATTCTTTTACCATTTTTAGCAGGCCTTCAAGGGAAAAAAGAGATAAGAGAACTAAAACTGCAGCAAAAGGCCCCCAGTCAGACCCATTATCACCTAAGTTACATTCAAGTGGTACCACTTGAAATAGTATGGGCTCTTTAGCAGTCCCATTTTCTCCCTGGTTTTCACTACTATTGCAGCAGGTTTCAACAGCTTTTACCTGTAACTGTGACCTGGGAAAACTGGACATATTGCATTCAGTAATTAATTGCCTAGCATATTGCCTGGAAGCAGCTAAAGAGTCCTTGTGAGCGTTTTGCAGAGATGAAATTGTCTCCAGCAACTACTTCTTCTGAGACTTCAGACATAAAATGTTAAACCAAACAGTCAAAACAAAATAAATATCTCTCTGTCTGGCACGAATAGTGGAAATAGTCCCAAGGTGATATGCAACAACCCTCAGCAAAGAGAGTTACAGCTTCCTTTTTCCAGTTTTATCTTCAACTGTGATTTAATTCTGTTTTGTCATTTTCAGCACTCTTCAGTGTTGGGATTCTGAGGCTAATGGGTTTAGATGAAATGTGGGCTGAATGAAAGAAAGATTTTTAATGGTGTATTTTTAGAAGAACTAAGCTGTAGAGAAGGGAGAATTCTGCTAGGGGCAGGGAATGACTTCTCCAGGGTTTCCCAGCAAGCCACTGGCAAGGACAAGAAGTAGAATCTTGGTCTCCTGGGGCTGTGACTGCTATTCTGTCCAGCAGCCTCCACAGCTGATTTTTATAAGTAGCAGTCACAAAAAGCAGTCACAAAAATGCCTTCATCATAAACCAAGAAGCAAGATGTATTCAAATGCTTCCAGCAATTGTCAAGCTGTTGATTCAGTCATCCCTCAAAGCATGAAGAACAGCAGCTCTTTTCATTCCTGAAGTGCATATCTGCACTGCACAGGCATTAGGCAGAGAAGGAGCTGCCTAATTAGGAGGGCTTGTCCTGGCTTTAATACAGCTCAAGAACAGCTGCTTTAAGTTGCATTATTGGCCTACAGATGCCACTAAAGATGATTTCTCCCCTTCAAAATGGATCTGTTCCGTGGCCTTTAGCAAATCAATACGTCTACTTCAATTGAATGGAAATATTCTGATTTGCTGTCTTGTGTAGGGTGTGCCAGCAAGTTATGGGCTGCCCGCTGTTAACTCCAAATCCAAAAGGAGTCGTCACCATTTAGAATGACATATTGCACTATTTGTAGCATTTTCGAAAAGGCTGCTTAGCCAGGTGCAACTTTGATCCCACAGGGGAAGGAGCTACAGCTGCAAATGGATGGAAACACAGAATTTTTGTAGTGGTAGTGAGAGAGGATCGCCAGATGGGAAATTTAGCAGGAAATTTCAGTGCCATTATGAATCTCATCCTCTGCATTTCCAAGTGAAAACGAATGCTTGAATGCTGAAAATTATGACATATTAAATCATTATTGTGAATTGCAGTTAGCTGGCTCAGATATACCTGAGGTTCTGGAATTACAGATGGCAAATTTAACCAAGCATTGTGATGCGCTTTTGCTGCAGATATTAGGGAAGCAGGGAAAAGTGTACTCGGTCTCTGACAATGGCTTCCAACAGTATTGAGAAACCCAAATGAGGGCAAAGAGGGAATTAATACCCAGAAGCTTGTGGATATACTCTGTTCAGAATAACGCAATCTACTGCTTCTGCCATCACCTGTTTAGTAAAAAAATGCATCTAGTGAATCCTGAAGGTCTTGTGCTTATAGCAAAAGGGTTGCACACAAATATATAGATGTGGTATTAGATTAGTTAGATAACTAAGGATTTTTGGGATCACTTTTGTGTGTGTGAGGCACACTGTCCTGTAGACAAGTCAGGAAAGGCGAGATAGGGATGGATAAATCTCTTGGATATTAATTTTATTTACAGCGGGAATAATTTTGGTTTTGAGGAATGATGAATAATGTTCCACAAAATGACATATTTCTAAAACTTATTGATGAGAGTAGGTAAATTTGATCATCACAAAAAAATATATGTCAATAAAAAAAATATGATTTGATCATCACAAAAAAAATATATGTCTAATATGTATTGATAGATAATAAAATCTATCATGCTTCACTGCCAAACAATGGAGATAAAATGAAATGTAATAGGACAAAAAAGAATAACTCTATCTGTTTCCGTGTACTTCTTAATCTATTCTCAAATATCCGGAGCTTCATTTCATTCTAAGAGCAAAGAATCCAGCACTTTTTTGGACATTGAATATTCTTGAGGACTTTATTAATATCAAATTACATTAGAAGTCTTGTCAAGTTTTATAGTCAACTTTGCAAATGAATTACTCAGGAGTTAATGAGTTATCAGTTAAGAGATATTCCCAGTCTAGTTTCTCTAGACTGTTTTGCTTAATAGCCTCTCTTGACTTTTCTAACATGCCCCATCTCAGACCTTTAACTGTCTTTGGGTAAGACATTCTCCAACCTCTTTTTCACATGGCTCATTGCATTGCTTATGTATCCTATTACTTCACTTCCTCCATGACATGTAACTTCCCTTTGAGAAGTGATAAACAAAGTTATGCAGGTTCATTTAGGAAAGAGATGCCTTTTGCTTTTATGAAAGTTTCCCTTCAGCGAAATAATTTTATTATCTGTGTCAATATATAGAAGAGTAAAAAGAGAGCACAAACAGGCAAAAAGAAAAGGACAATCCATTTTTTTCATTCATGTGGATGTGGAGTAAAAGACAAGTTGTGCTTTTGACTGAGACATATCAGTAGCACATAAAGCAAATTCATGAACTTAGTCTTTTATTTTGTTAAAAGGCAAGAGAGGTAATGACATTATACAGTGCTTTGTAAGTTATCTAGTTGTGGGAGCTAAAGAACATAGAAGATAATCTAGAAAAGAGCTGGGTCAAGTGTGAGAAACTGCAGGGACTCTCTTCAGTCATTCAGGAGCTCACACCTTTTGGATCCAAACATTTACAAATGGAGGAGTCAGACAAGATGTCTTGCATAGCCAGACAAGATGTCTTGCATAGCCAAGCACAGTCAAGGCAGCTACCAGAAAAAACAATCAGGCAAAGCAGAAAAGGGGTGGTCTTTAACTGTTTTAACAGCATTCTGAGAAATTACAATAGCACCTAACTTACTTTCCTGGCTTTAGAACTTTTATTGCTGCACAACAAAGACCATATTCAGGTACCATGAAACTGAGTACAATATTTGAAGGATGTACTCTGGCCCTAAAGGTAATTGTTTGTTCAATATCTGTGCCCTAGCCAAAGACTGCAGAAGGTTATTGTGTCCTCTAAAATTGCTTAATTTGCCTATCACGAGGCACCTAAAAGAATAGTCTGCAGTCACTAGCAAAGATAAATAGCGATCAGCATTTCAGCTTCTAAACCAAAAAGTCTTGCACCTTTATTACCACTATTTATCTTATTTATTATCTGATCAATTTTATTTAAGACCAAGACACTGAATGAGACATTATCACTTCAGAATGGCTATTTCTCTGAAAACACACTTCTAAGAAAGGTGAAGTGAATCACAAAGAATTTGGCTTTCTTCACTACATGACTTAGATGAAAAATAATTATATATATATATATATATATATATATATATATATATATATATATACATATAATTATATAATTATAAATGGGAACTGTAGATTGTTAGGAAATGGTTCCATTTGGGACATGATCATTTCAAGTGCATGGCAAAACAGCAAAAAGTTGATAAGCCATAAATCTTTTTGTCTCTGTTTTGTTCTACCCTTGTTAATACTATTTTTTTTTTACAGAATTGTGAAACCTAAGAGGTCTGTTGTCACCATTTCATCCAGTAGGCCGTGTAATTTCCTTAACCAATTTCTGCATCAGACCTGTAATTCCTACGTGAAATTGTCTAGAGTAATTTCCTGTATTTGTTGTTATTTTCCCTGTTAACACTTCAGATTTTTTTTCCTGGATTTGTAGGTTCTCATAGATGTTGGGAAAGCAAATCTGAACCACTTGTTGGATGAAATAGATTGATCTCACACAAAAACAATTTTCTAGGTAGCCAATGTCTTCCTCTTGGGACTTTTCGCTGCAGTATTCTAGAAAACAGACTAATTTTTAATAGCATTATAGTTGTTGCAAATAAATTCCCAGAGATGTCAGGGCTTTTTTTTTTTTTTCAAAATTTGATGATAACTATCTCAAAGAATTACTTATTTTACTACCGTATACTCAGTTCTACTAAAAATAATAAATATTACTAGCTTTTTTTCTTGGTAGCTGACTCATTAATACTTCAACATATTTCAAGTGTCAAGAAGAATCTCACACTTTTCTTTTGTAATGCTGAAAATTCCACTAAGAGTTTATTTAGTTTAGAACTGCCTAAAGCAGTATCAAAGACAATAATTTTTTAATAAACAAGATCTACTTAGCAACATCAAAAGGTATAAATATTTATCTACTACAAAGAAGCCTAACTATGGAATTCTTTCAAACTCCACTGATTTACACCATCTGATGGTATGGCCTAGAGGTTTTGATCTCAATGACCAAGTAAATGTGTTCAAACCCACTTTTTTCAGTTCTTGGATTTTCCTGCATTTATTGAAGAGTATATTTTTTGACACTTTGAAATAGAATTTTAGTTTTAAATAAGAGCTTCTTTGTTAACTACTTTTGCTATTTGCAGTTTTGAAATTAAAATATCTAGATCATAGATAATGAAATGCATAAAGTTTGATTATACAGATATGGAATCCATCTTAAAAAGACAACAAATAAAATATAACTAAAATTAACCCTGAAAAATCTTAATAAATTAAATCATGAGAAAGCTTGTATGTTGCATTAATATATTTTTTTAATTGTGTACTTGTACACATATTATTACAGAATTTTGAATTACAAAATACATCTGTGTTCCAAAATTACAAAGAACTAATTCTTGCCTTTGGTTAGCTGATGATGTAAGAAGATCCGTCCTCCTAAAAGTCCTAAAGACTTTTCTTAGTGCAAATAAACTCTTAACAAATATTTTAATGTTTTCTATAGGGTATGAATGTGTTCATATCGCATACATACACATATTTTATGTACATGTACAAATATACATAATCTTCCTAATGGAAGAGAAAATATGGAACTCAACTCCTTGATGTGGGGTAAATTCTTGAATTAGAAGATTATTGCACAAAGGTGAAAATTCTCATCATCTTCAAGTTGTAATCTTCTCTTCAGTTTCATCCTTGAAGGTTTGTGTCTTGAAAAACACTAGGACATGAAAATGATAATGTATTTTAAATTTCAATTTTTTCTTCTAAATTTTTTATTGTTCTCCATAAGTATTACAAAACAATTTCCCTTTTACTCTCTCACTGAGTATTTCTGATTCCAATTTTTCCTTCTCTTTTTTTTTTTTTTTTTTTTTCCCAAGTTTGGACTGTGGAAAGTGCTATCTCATGCATTTTCTGCATGCCTGGAAAAGAAAAGCAAACTTCATCTGGGTCAATATAAATTTTATGAACAGTGGAGAATGACCTGGAAGATAAGAGCGACTGTTAACATGTATTACCTCCGATAATTTACTGCCACCAGCTCATCTTCCAGCACTATGGAGCAATGGTGGCTCCTAGTGGATGAGTAGCTGCAAACGGCAGGCAACAACTCTTCAGACAATATTCAACTCCATTTCAGTCGGCATGTGCAAATGTATTATCCTAATAAAGCTAATAGTTGTGTAACCTGTTTCTGTTGAAAGTGATTTGAATGGAAACTCATTCAAATACTCCATATACCTGGATTTACATACTTTGGAAATAAATAGCTTCTTTTGGAAAAAAAAAAAATCATTAAAACTAGCAAATTTTGTCCCTGTGGTTTTACTTTTCTTTGATTATGACTTAAATTATCTTCCCTTCCCTGGCCAATAATGTTTTGACTTTATTAATTCAAACAAAACAAAACAAAACAAAAAAAAAAAAAGAAAAAGAAGAAAAGAAGAGATTTAATTGTGCTGAGTCTTTAAACATTTTTATTTGCCTTACTTGCAGTTAATGGGAAATCTCAGCCCCTTGTGCAAAGCAGTGCTTTATAAATCACTCTAATTCCTTGCGTTGCAATTTCTCTTCTACACACAAAAAGGGAAGAAAGTAAATGTCTCCCTATCTTCAAATTCAATTTGAGGCATTTTACTTGATGAAATGTGTATTTGCATAAACATTTCTCACTGGGGATGGCATCTAAATTTGCACTGTGGATCTTGACAGCAGAGCTTATAATCTTAAATTCTACAACACTGATCTAAAGCTCCTGTTTGCTAAGTAATTTCCTATTCATATTTAGCTTAGTCTTTAAACAAAATAAGATTCTAGCTTTGTATACAAAGATACATTTTGTATGCAAATACTGAGGACCAGATGTTGTTACTTTTCAATGTGACAAGCAGAGTTGAGACATTTCTTTCATAGCAAGGTTACAGAGTGAAATGAGGTTTTATTTAGCAACAAATTATTTTATGTTAGAAGAATATAAAAAAATATTCAAATGCATGTGAAAAAGTTGAGTGAAATATTAAGCTGGTGAGATTCTGGTCTCTGTGAAAAATCTCATACTGAACAGGCAGAAAAAGAGGTGCTCCTTCAGAAGTACAGATAAACACATCAATTGCCATCAACATCAATAGTTAGGAAAAAGGTATTCAGAAGTCTGAACTAATTTTCAAAATTATTGTTCCCTTCTCTGTTTCCTTTTTTTTTTTTTTAATGGTTAAATATGTCTATGAAGTTGTGAGACCCAGTTCTACCACTGCAAGCAGATAGAGACAGGCTTACACAGGAGCCTTAACGTGGACAGAGAATGACATGAAACCAGCTATTACTCAGCTTAAATCAGGTTTGTTGAGTTGACATACTAAAAAGTATTGCCAAGGAGCAGGGCTAAAATACATTTCAGACTTGCTGCATATAATGAAAGGTGGCAGTTGTATTTGTTCTAGGAAATGTTTTGCACTTGACTTTTACTCTCAACAGGAAAAATTGCATATTTTTAATTAAACTTAAATGGAATTGATACACAGACATTTAAATCCATCTGAGTGCTTTAATTTTTTATGTTTTTACTCACTAAAGCTGCTGTTCCTACTACATACATATTCACTGTGTGTTCCCATATATGACACTTTGTACAAATTCATAAAAGGTTGATGAACATACTGAGGTAAACATGAAGATTTTCATAGGCTATGTATTATAGAGATGGCTTATTACCTTAGTTTTAGTTAAACTTCAGATCCTGTAGTTTTTCTCTAGTTTGAAATATTTCTGTACTAAAACTCAAGTGCATTTTGCACAGGAGGTCGACACAGAAAATTCAGATGCTGTAAAGCACAAATTTGGAGATGCTCAGGGCAGAAGGTTTACTTAGTTCCATTTCTACCAGGGTTGTGATTTTAAAAACACTTTGCTCTTGTTACTAAAGGCCTTTTATGAGGCTTTACATTTTTCAATAGTGAGGTGCTTTCCAGGGAAGGAGGTATCAATATCTTCAAGTTTCAGTTGTAACAAATTCTTCTCTAAAATGTAAGCCTTCTAATGTCTTTGGCAACACAGCATCTGTATATCTGCTTTAATCCTTTCTCGTATGAGTGTCTCTTCCCATAAGTGGAATAAAGATCACCTAAAGGTGAAAAGATGCAGAATATCTGTGTCCAAGTTAACTTGTTGATAGAGCAGAGATTACTCAGTATCTCCAATGCAATTTTTACAAACAGAATGAGTTACTGTAGTAAGAGCCATTTAGCTGCTTTAACAGAGTCATTCTTTTCTCTGTGTTTCAGCCATTAAAGGAAGCTCTGATGTGGCTCGTGCTTCTCTTTTTCTTTTCAGCTTTTACTATGAAGGGAATACTGAGAGCAGTTGGCTGGGTTTTCCTAACTTCATCACTGCCTTTAGAATTACTCAAGACATTCTAAACACATTACTAATTTACAGATAGTGTAAGCTAGACTGTCAGAAAAATTGCAACAGAACACAGCTTTCACTTGCACATGAGACTGGCCCATTTCTAATTTGACTGTTAAGAAAACACTTGATAGTACTGATCAAAAGCTGTGGCACATATAGATATTCACTGTCATGCCATTTTTTCAAATTTTAGTTGCAAACAGGCAAAGTGCTTATCAATAAAACTCACAGGATTTAGTAGAATTTTGGGCATTCAAGTTGCCAAAGAGGACTATTGCTTATAAGCTAAGATAGCCTTGTTTAAAAAGTTACTGACTTGCAAAAATATCTAAAATCAACACAAGTCAAGTGGATGGATTCACCAGAGGTTTGCTTATAAGCATGTACATAAAAGATGGGCTGTTTACTTCAATTTGGGAAAGCTAACAAAGGTTTTTTATTGATTGACTTCTATCTTTAGCTGCGTGCAGGACTGGTGAGCAAAACAAGTGACACTTCCACTTAAATTTGTCTGCAATGCAGAAAGCTGAGTGAGAATAAATACAAATCAACAAACAAGAGATATCTGTAGTTCCCAAAAGAGAAGGGAACAAAGGAGAAAAAGAAAATGTTTGAAATTATTATGATTATATTAGGAGATACAAATAAACTATGTGGATTTTATGACTATTACCTAGCATTTGGCTGGAAAAAAGAAAGTCTGAATCAAAGTCCTAGAAACAAATGCACTCCCAGAACTTAAGTTATTATAGAATGAATTATAGTAATTGCTCAGATAGTGGACAGCTGCCATTTTAAGCATTTCATTTTCTCTTTGGTACATATGAAGTTAATCTTTCTTGTCCAGAAAAATTGACAGTGATAAGTTACTTGTAGATGGCCTTAGAGAAGACACAGTGACAATTTCTCATCTAATTCTTTTTTGCTGTGACACTGTGAACCTGAACTCTGCTATCTATTACAGCTAATCTACGGGCCAGATTTTCAATAAAAAGCTGAACACTTTTGAAGGTCTCTGTTTCTGAGACACCGACATAAGTGGCCAGTTGTCTTTGAAAAATATCTCACCATGAACATTTTGCTGAGAGGCTGCAGCATGATCACAGCTGACACTAAGCCATTGTTTTGAAATAACCAGACATCATATTCACCTAAGATTCTTTTACTGTGGGCCTGGAGCTTACAGATGCAAGCTGTCTTGTATCTGATCAGGCTGGAGAGGGGTGCAGTATGTTTGTGGTTCTACCAGATAAGATACCTGATATAAACAGGTATATAGAAACATAAAATATATAATGGTATCCAGGTTTGTCTATTACAGCCCCTGCTCAGGTCAAGGGAAAATGAGAAGAGAAAACTGTTTCAGCCCTGATTTAGGGCACAACCCCCTCTGTAGCTTGCAGCTTGCCCTACATTGATCCACCACTGAACTGTATTAACAGACACACTGTGGTTGCACTGGATCTATGTGAGTTGATTTCATCTGAAAGACTGATGCAAAACTTTCTTAAGAAAAGGTGATTTGCAATTTTTCAACAGGTTTAATTGAATCCAAAATTCAATTTGTTCATGCCATTTGCAACCTTTAAACAATCAATGGCTATACAATTTCAGCAATGACTCTTTAAAATTAGAATTATTGAAAAGGCTTACAAGTAGTGATAAACAGACTGAGGTGGTATTGATTGGCCAGTGGAAGACATTGATTTCAACTGTAAACAAGTGTTATGCTAGAAGAATTGCATTACAGCATGTCTTTTTGCCACTCTTATTCTGAGTCACCTGTAAACACATTAATGATGTTTATTTGATTATGATTTTAATACGCTTTTAATTGCTTGAGGAGATTTATGGTTGAGGAGACAGGAAAGACTGAAAAACGTCATGAAAAATGGATTCAAAGCACAAGTTTCACAGTCTTTTCTTATTTAATAGATTGTGAATGTTTATGATTTACTGAACAAATATGCTTACCATATAAATGTATTTATACTGTGCTTGCAAATTTGTTTTCTCAGTAAAGAAGAAGAGTTGTGCACATTCTTTTTCATCTAGATATGTTCCATCCTTACTTTAGGCAAAACAGAAATTTTTGTACTGACATTTGTGAAACATTTACGGTATGTATGCCTATTCACATGCGTTATGGATATATTATTTCAGAGAATAAACTTGAAAATTACTAGAAATCTTCCATTTTAAGTTAGAAAAAATTGAATAATATTTGATTTAGGCTATGATTAAATATATTGTCATTATATCAAGTGACATATCAGCATGAATAAATAAGGGATGAGGACTAGAATAATAATAGGCACTGTTTAAACCCAAAAGATGGTACTCTACTCATCAATGGGCTTTTAATCCAAATGTGAAGACATAGAATGACTAATCTAGCAGCAGAAAATGGGTTAATATATTCTCATTCTAACTTTAATTGGTAGGTAAACAACTCAATGGGGAAAAAGTGGGTAAGCTACAAGGGTAAACAAGATTACATAAAATAGTTAAAACCATGTAGAGGATAAAAAGAGAATTAAAAGAGATATAAGATAAACAGCATGTCAGCACAGTTTAGAGAAAATTCACTGAAATTTAAGTTTTGCAAAAAGAAGATCAAAGTTCCTGGCAGAGTGAGAATCTTACCCTTCACATCTGCTGCAGAAGCCTTGGTTTTGACTGTTGTTGTTCATCTCTTCTTTCATCAGCAGGGATCCATGTTGCTAATTCTATACTTGCACTGTGTGCAAGTCTCTTATCTATGTCAGTGGAAATGTCAAGCATGAAATGTGTTTATTATATGAAACAGATTTGTACCAAGAGGAAAAATTTGCCTCAGTTTTGTTTTCAGGCTTAACTCAGACCTGACCTTAGAAAAGCATACACAAATCCGAGCACTTGGAACAAATTTTGAGCCACATATTTTAAGAAGCTGATCACCACCTCATACTGACTGTGTACCCACCAATTCTGGTGAATTCAGTACAATGACACCCACTGGACACATTTCTGAGAGGGAGTTTAAGCCCTCACAGTCTGTCATTATCTGTCACTTCCACAGATATAGAGTCTAAAACAGTTAAAAGGCATCACAGTTCTTCTATTTTTTACTGGCCTCAGTAGGAGCTAAAAACTGCAAAATCCAGAAATGGAATGTAAATATCCAAACGACAGCTGGTGGTTTTGAAAAATGAGGTTACTTATTCAACTTGCATAAAATCTAATGGCAAAAAAATCTTTTTAAATCTAAGCCCAAAGTTTAGGAAAACTGTATTTTGAACCCCTGGCAGCTCTATATTTTTCTTTCTTTACACATCCATTTTGAAAAGATCCTAGGGTTTTTTACTTTTATTCCCATTTTGATGTTGCTGTACACCACTTTAATGCAGCATAACTTCATAATTTATCTGAAATTTTCCATATGTCCCCTATAAGATATTCCCTTCTATTACATTTGAGAAACAGTGATTTGTATTTTATAAGTTTTCTCCACCTGTGCTTATGGAAAGTGCAGTGAAGAATTTGTTTTTTGCTTAAATCATTAAGAAACATAACAGATGCCAAATTTTAAAGTTTGTACTCACCACAACATGATATGGAAGGTACTGTAGTGTCAAAAGAAAATGTTTTTAATTTGGTGTGCAGACATGACTTGCTTCATAAGGCTTCAAAACTTCATGTCAGCTCCATACAAAACTATTTCCAGTAAGACCTAAAAAACACATCAGCATAAATTTTGCTGATTATCTGCTTCTACTGCCTGTTCACACACATTCTACACAAACATACAAAAGGGTCAGGACAGCAGGAAGTCTGAAGATTTTGATTATTATTTTTTTACAGATATGTTTCTGTATTTCTAATTTGAGATCATCCTTACACAAAAGAAGGGTGTATTCCTTCAAAATCTGAGATGTGAGAGCAATGCATGCTGAACAGGAACACTGTCCGCTCTGGTGGGTACTGGGAATGGTTGGACAAGCTAGTAAGATATAAGCTTCCTCTCTTTTGTAAACACAAAGAAGAACACATTCTAGAAACATCAGGAACCACAAAAACTTGAGGACAGAAACTGAAAAGTACCAAGTAGCTCAAAAAAGAGACAAGATGTATCTTGGATGAGTGATAGTAGTTCAGAAGCTGCAAAAAAAAGCTCTATGAGGGCAGCTGAAAGGCATGGACCTGGCTGGCCTGCAGGCAGCTGCTGAGCTATGGCACATGGTGGATGCTGGATGCATATTTACTGCCAAAATGCATCTGAGTCTCAAAAATTGTTTGAATACTGTAAAAAAAATATTCATCTGAACACTTACTTTTTAAATGCTTTTATTAGTATTCAGAACTCATACTTTATTACTGTCCTGCTTCGAAAGCTCAAGTCATCCAGTCAAGAGGTTACACTTGATGGTCTGGGTAATCAATAATACAGGACTCTTAAGCCAAAACAGACTTACAGCTGAAATTGAAATCAAATTTGAATTCTGTACATATTATACACAGAAAAGTTTGAATTTTAGAGACAAAATCTAGTGTTGGTTTTCTTATGTTTGCTGAAATGCTACCCGACATTTGGGTTTGATATATGTTTTTATTGCAATTTTGTCATGAGAACCTTCTGTTCCCATGATTCTTTATTTTTTTTGCCAGAATCTAGTCTTTATTTAAATCAAAAATGTTGATATTTATTTCATTTAGATACCTACATGCCTAGAGATTTCATCTGCATTAGCAGGCTTTTTTTCTGTTAAGCAATGCAGATGCAAACAGCAAGAGATACACTCTTCTATTGCCAGAACATCCAAATGCCAACTGCATAGGAACAGATGCAGCACTCTATTCTGCAAATAGTTTGAAAAAAAATGGCTCTGGATGGTGTAATGTGACCCTTTATAGCAATGTTATATTAAGTGTGAAATGGAAAGATGTAATCAAGAAAACCATAAAAAATTGACTACGCTTATGCAAGTCAGATCATAAAGCCAAGGTACTAACTCAGACTGTAGATACTGTCACGTTACTGAATGCAGACAAATTTACCACAGGCTGCTGTCCAAATGCAAAAAGCTGTAGTTTAAAGGTGGTCAGGAGGGCAGATTAACAGTTTCTATGTGATTTTGTAACACACTGAGATGTATGGACAGCATCAAGTAAATTGAAATTAATACCATTAAATAACATATGAATATAAATATATTTGAATTTCTGGTCATGAAATAGATCCTTTAAAGATTTGCAAAGCACATTTTAGAATGACAGATTTTATTAAATTCCCTTCAATAAATTTTCCTTAGTTTTAGAAAATACTGGGTACTCACAGTGGAGCAAACCACAATATGGAGGAAATTCCCTTCTTCCTCTCTACACCTCTCTCTCTACATCTAAACTCTACAGTGGAGTGAGAAAAATCTCCTGACTTACAGATGGTTACACATAGCCTCCATTCCAGGGCACTGGTCCCAAAACTTGGAGTAGACTGTGGGAGTAATTCAGGTCTGAGGCTTGGTCTGTGTGGACAAATGAAGAGTTCACACAGGTTCATGTGAAATTGCGTGGGTGGAAGGGTCACATGGCACAGAATGTCCTTGCCTGCAGTGTGAATTCTGAGTGGGCAAGCTCAAGACCAAACAGATTTTCAGCCCGGGTGAGGTCTAAGCCATATCTTGGTTCAGATTGAAACACCTGAGGCTTTACGTTAATTGATTGAAACCATGACTGTATTTAGAAAAAAGAGTTAATCCCCCTTCAGCCCTAATAAATGTCTTTATTACTGGGGAGTGCTTTCTATTTTTGTAAAGGTCATAGATTTAAAAAGGAACAACAAAACTAAAGCTGATCTACCACTCTGAAGAAATACATAACCACTATTCTGAAGAAATATGCAACAATGCTTAACATAGTACCCCAGTTGTTGAGATGACTTTCATCTTCTTGGATGATTTTCCTAGCCACTTTAGTGTTGCTGCCAGTGCCCTGGGGACACTAACATGTCATAATAACCCTGCCCAGCCTCACTTGGTACCACCACCCACACCCTCTACCACTGAGCTCAGGAACCTTCAGAGCAGCCCTGGGCCTTCAGCTCTTCCCTGGGCTGAACTGCAAGTGTGCATGTCTCCAGTCTGGTCCATGCTCTACTTCTTGGCATGGCTTTGATTCTGTACTCTTAGCAGCCTGACTCCAGCCCTGTTTTCTGGTTGGATGTCCCACACTTGTGTTGTAACTCCAGTCCTGCCTCTTGGCCCCATGTTATCTTGCTCCTGACTGGCTTCTCTGGATTGACCCCAGTCCTGATTTGTTGCTTGCTCTTGATGTGCTCTTGGTGCCCTCCAATACTTGTACTTGACTGCCTTACATGATTAGGGATGGTGAAGATGATGACTTTGTCTGGTCATCTTTATCTCCTGGCTATCTACTGGTGAGGTTAATGGCTTTGTCTGGTCATCTTTATCTCCTGGCTCCTCCTCCGTCTGGGAAAGTCCAACTCTTTCTGTTCTTTGGAAACTGTAGGAAATGGGGACACAGCTACTATGTTTTTATCAGGAGTGACTAAAGCATGTTGTGTGCACCAGCTTAATTCTCCCAAGTCCTCTTGGGGATCTGTGTTCCCACAGATCTGCTCACAGCAGCAGTAATTATGCAGTGCTGAGTCTATTTCTTACCAATTTTCTGCTATGGCATCAGTCATTTCACTAGAGCACCTATATCAGTGCTTGGTGATTTTTCTGTATTTTTGATACTTCTACTTTCTAAACTGTAGTTTTGGATTGCCATGAATGCTGGCGTCCAATATTTTGTGTCTGACTAGCAACCATCTGCACAACCTACCTTGCAGGCAGCCTGCCCAGATTTATCTGGCAAAACAACAGCAGACAAAAGTATTGAAATCTGCCCTACATATGGGATGGTCTGGCAGGGCTGGAGACTGCAGATCAGAAAGAAAAATTACTCTTGTGGGCAAACTCAGACTATTCTTTCTGACATTCCCAGGAAATAAACACCTTTGACTATTTTAAGATAATTAACAAACACAAAAAAATCCCTGCGTTTCTTTGCAGTCTTGCCACCATGCTACCTTAAGTGCTAAAACCAAACATGAGGTAATTTAACCTCAAGTCACTGGAAAAAATCATTTTCCTCCTGGAATAATTTCAAAATAATTTTTATGCTCAGTTTCATGGATGAGATATTTCAGTGTGATGATTTCCATCTTAATAGGTTAATCAAACTATCTTTAAGGTTTAGGTCATTTCTTATTTGTCTGAACTACTTACTGAGTATAAAATATCTGTGCAATTCATTATCCCTTTAATATTCCTGAAAAAAAGATGGGTGTCTGGTATGATTGGGGTTTTTTTAAGACAGTTCTTTGCTGGGAAAGTGAATAGTGGTTTTGAATTCAAGATATAGGTTTTAAACTTCAAAGTCTTTTTTTGTTCTTTTATTTCTTTGTCCTCCAATACAAGACAATTTCGTGTGTCTGTGTATATATATATCTATACAGAAACAACCTTCAAAGATCTCAGGAAATTATTTTAGCAGTATCTCAGAAGGTGGCCTCAAACAGCAATTTTTATTACTGCAAGGGATGCTATAAAATAGATTTTTGCTAGTGTCTGTTCCCACATTGAATTCAGACTTCTCTGTCAGAAACAATGATATTATTACTTTACCCTCTAACCTATTCCTCACTGGTTTCCTCCTCTCTCACAGGCTACATAAGACTTTGGGAGAGAGTCTTTTAACGAAATTTAATGGTAAATCTGCTTTTTTTTTTAATAAGATCAAGTTCACTGTATTATTAAGAATGGAAAAGGTACACCATTAATTTTTGTTCTGAAAGACAAGTACAACCCAAATAAGCTAAGGATTAATTGTACTAAATTATTTCACTAATGGGGATTTTTCACACAAGAAAAAACTGGGCATGTAGATAACAAGTCGGTTGAGACCTGGTAGAGGAAGGAAAAAACCTGTCTTCATTTGGGAAACTGCAGGTTAAAAATCTTGATTCAGTAAAATATTTTAATACTTTAGGCCTTTTTTTGAGCAATTTGCTTCATTGTATGTGCTATTGTTAAGAAAAAAATTGCTGCTATGTCTGGAAATACATTCCCAAATCTATGAAATAAATGGCTTTATCACAATCTCACAGGAAGCCTGTTGCAGCCTTAGGAAATGGATTACTGCCTAATCTTTATGAATCCAATACCATGACCTTAAATTAATTTATTTTATGGCTGTTTGGATAGGAAAATCTTGGCCTCTGTACATGCATTCTGGCATCTTAGCTGTATACTGATGGCAGGATTACAGATTCCACCAGACAGGTCTATTTTTCTTTTTGTCTGTACTGTCCTTCAGCATTTGTACCAGAGTCAGTTTATTTCTGTTTCTGACTGAGGGCAAGTGATTGTAATAATCAGATAAAATAGATCTCAAGTAAACATAATGGATATAGGCTCTTTTAAGCCTATTGGGACACAGCAGAAGAACCAGAGCAATAAGATCATCTTCATTAACAAATAGTCTGATGTGCAAGTGAATAGGGAGAAAATTCATGTTAAATTGTATCTGGTGTTGGTCTGAGTGTACAAAGATGTCTTAATGATGCCATTTAACCATCATTGCAGTTTGCTAAATAAAACTGTATGGGGTTGGGGGTTATGTTTGAGGATTTTGCAACTTGAAAATGTAAGGTGGGAGATGAACTTAAAAAAAAAAATCATCTGTGCTGAGAAAGAAACAGTTTTATTCCTAGTGAGCATAATCCAGGTGAGACATATTATATTTACCTCATGCAGGTATTTCTGGTGGCAGAAGTTAATGGGTTGGTGCAAGTTAACCAAGTGCTTCACTGGGAGAAGTTAATTTCTGCCTCCAGAATGATCATATCACTTATTCTAACAATGAAAAGACCCCACCTGAACAACACATCTTTCAAAAAAAACAAAAATGCACTTTTTAATATTACCACAAGCTATCCTACTCCTATTTAAACTTTGTTGCAGTTTGCAACTGATTCATTTTTGGGGATAATGGGGATAACATACCACATTGCTGTTTAGAGTGAGGTTTACTGTATAAAAAAATACAAGTACAAATACATTGGAAATTATGAGTACAGCTTCTGTTTCAAACTTAAAATCACTATTTCAAAATGTTTATATTACATATTCTTGTAAGATGCTTTCACCTTGTCTTTAACAGTGGTTAGTAGATTTTCATAGTATAACATAACATAATTTTTTCATCTATGTAGAAAGGATTCAAACCAACAGTATTTAAAAATTGTGGAAATTCTGTAATATCCTTCACAATTAAAAATAATAATTCTTTTAGTTTCACAAGTGATTACAGAAATAAGACACTTTTCACTGTTTTGTGTCTGGAAAGGTACAGATTACAAATGAAGAAAAAATATCAGTACTGAGAAAATATTTTTGCTAAAGGAGATATATTTTGTATTTTATCAAACCATTAAAACACCTTGTTTATTAAGCTCTATTAAAGCATTTCCTTTGCAAACACAATATAATGCAAAAATAATGAGTCTTACTTGAACTCATAGCACCTTAGCTCAAAATTCCTGATGTTTCTAACCTCAGTTGTATTCCCATTTTATTCTGACAACCCTGGAGACAAAGCATGTCCTTCAGAATGCCCACGGGAGCTCATCCAAGCATCCTATTCCCCATGCCTGTAGTTCCTCTGGCTGCAAGCTGAGTCCTTTTCTCACTGTCCTTGCTGATTACTAAAATTCTATCTCTCCAGGGATGTGGGCACTGCTGACTCACATTTCCTGTTGAGAAGAGAGGTGGTTTCCTACCACAGTGCTGGCTGTAGTGTCCGAGCAGTCATCAGTGAGCTGGCTGTGGTGATCCAGCACCTGCAGCCATGGCATCGCCTTCTCCAGGTTGTGAGGTCTTCCTCACCCTGCTGAGGCTCAGCAGGAGCCACCTCTGGGGAATCCAAGAATCTCTGGGTTTGAGAGTGGCACAATGTTGTCCCTGCATGAAGGAGCCTCCCCAGACATCCCCAAGCCCCACCAGGGATGATGCTGTGCTGCTGCTGGTATGTGCTGCTGCCCTGCCAGGTGCCTCCTGTGGCACTTGTGACCCTGATGCCACTTACCCCTGTCCTCGGCATGCTGAATTCCAGACCCACAGCTACCTGCAAAAGAACAAAGGGCCCTGGAATAGAAATTTATTGTCACCGTCATATTTTCTGGAAAAATCCCTTTGCCCAGGACTCTTCTCCTGGGAAGCTGAAAAGCCTCAGAGAAAAAGGAAAAAAGTATTATCTCATTGCTTCTCCTGTGTTTTGCTGCGTTGGAATGTGTTTGGAGATTCTTTACCAACAGGTGATTGTTTCATTGGTTTCATGTGAATTATTTTGAATTAATGACCCAATTAATGCCAAGCTGTGTCGGGACTCTGGAAGGAGTAATGAGTTTTCATTATTATCTTTTTAGCCTTCTGTAAGTATCCTTTCTGTAGTCTTCAGTATAGTTTAGTTTAGTATTCTTTAATATTGTATAGTATCATAGAATTAAAAATTAGCCTTCTGAGAACATGGAGTCAGATTCATCATTCCTTCCTTCATCTGGGAACCCCACAAATACAAGTATTTATCTTCAAGAAAATATAACTGGGTAACATATTCTTTTTTTCTAGACTATCATCTGATTGATTGTAAATTTTCACTAGCAGAAGGACCTCTGTCTAGAAGAAAGTAGAAATCATTTTCCCCAAATGGCTGTTTTCATAGATTTGGAAGGCAATTATCACTTCAGGTTGGCCTGATAAAGTAATAAATGTATGTATGTAATAAATGTGATACATAAACAGCATAAATGAGGCCTGAAAAGTTATTAAAGGAATATAGAAATTATCTTATATTTCAATAGCTTTTATTAAAATATATTTTCTGAGGCTAACTGAACTATGATTCAGAATGCAATTTAAGAGAATATTTTGAAACAGAGAAAACAGAGAATGAAAATGAACTTATCATTTTAATTAACACAGTTACTTAATATAGAAATAATTTGATAGAGCTTCCAAAAAAAAACCAACTCGTATCTTTCCACTTAAAATATTTTTTAACTTATTGTTTTGTTGTTTGTTGTTTGTATTAAAGGCTGCTAATTTTCTTAGTGTTTGTACTGTATGGCTGGGTAAATGAAACAAATCTATTTTTTATGTGTGTGTTTTCTGGCAAGCATAATTAAAGCACTTCCTATTTTTCAAATTTTTCAAATTTCCCACATTTAATATCAAAGGTCTTGCATTCAAAAAGAAATCCCTCCTTCTGAAAGCATCTACACAGTCATGGTCATTCTGAAACCTTTTAATATCATGGAATAGTAATATTAAGGCCATACTTTTAGGAGAAATGAGAAATATTGCATGGTGTTTTTAAATATAAGATTAAAATCCAAACCTTAATTAATTAAATTGAAAGAACACTGGTTTCTTAAGCTTAAACTGAGAGTTCCTTTAGTAGTATTTTCAGATAGACTTGTGTTAGGAGTAATGTTGTAAATTAAAAAATAAACTTTTTGATTTAATCGATGGATCATTACTTTATACATTTTATAAATATTTTTTATAAAAATACTTTAAAAATTTAAACTAGAAAATGCTGAATATAAGGAATATTACATGGAAAATGTATATACATAAGTAAGTGTATTTACATAAGTAAATAAGTTTTCATAATCAACAATTTCATTATATAAGTTACATGTATACAAAGTTTGGTATGTATCTTTACCATAATATAAAGGAAATTAGGAATATTTTAGATAAGAAAGTTTTTAAACTTTATTGACAATTGCCCTCAGAATTATTAAGTAAAATTCTATCAGCCATTCACAGCATTTTGACCATATAAGTAGAAAATCCCATGAAGTCCATGTATCTAAAATAGCTTAACATTTTCTAGAGCTAAGAGGGGATATCTTTGCAGCCCTTGGAGCAATCAGGTAGAAGATGCATGATGCCAACTGTATCTCAGTTTGAAGAAGTTTCATGGGGGAAGAAAGCTCAGCTTCACTCAAGAATGTCAAGTTATATGAAGCACATCTTAGTGATAAGCCAGCCAGCAAATGCTCTGCATGAGGATGGTTTTTTTGCAACTTGTAGAAACAGGGTGTTCAAGAAGTGTTGTATGAAATGGTTAGTTGTCTTTATGCATTAGTCAGTAGTTCTATTGATTTGATGAAGTCTGAAACATCATTAATTACACTCTCTAGCCACAGAATGATGTCAGAAGGGAACTTGAGAGTAAGTGTGAATGTATACTGAATTTTGAACCTGCTTGCTCACGTCCTCCTAATTTCCATTGTTCGACACGTGCCAATAGACATTTTGAGATGCAAATACAAAGTGGGAAAATCTAATATGTCATGTACAAAGGACTGCATTTGAAAGAACAGATATTTAATCCAAGAATCCCTTTAAGAATATGGCATTCTGAAGCACACAGACAAGGATTATTGGACCTGAATATTAAGCAAACTCAAGTCTGAATGTTGGATCATTAATGTGAGCCATACTGCATTAGTGATTGTATTGATTGGTAGGTATTATTGAAGTTAATTTTGTTGTCTGATAATGATTGGGTAATTACCTTAGGGTCAATGAATTCACATTAATCAAATGCTGACTGTGGAAATGACCACAGGAAATGTGTAAAGGTGACTGGGCTGACTACTACTGGTAATTATTATTTCTAGTTATTAAACTTGCTCAACGGCAAGCCTATAAATTTACTCTAGTTTAGTAATTTGTGTATTCATTGCTTTCAGCATAGTACTTAGGAAGTCAAATCAAGTGATCTTGATACAAAAAATATTGAAGTGATTTGACCTAGTTCTTACAGATTTTATCATTTTGGAGTGAGGGAGAACATTGTTCAGACTATAACATTCATACCTTAGGAATTTTTTCTTTAAACAAACTTCTAGAAGAAGATCTTTTCAGTTTCCAGTTGAGAAAGGATATGAGAATAAAGGGAAATAAGATTAAACTTAGGTGAAACAGTACCAGTTTTATAAAAATAAACGCCTAAATCATTGTGTCTTGGGAGCTCATTTTGGGCCACCTGAAAGCTTTTCACTTGTCCTCTCAGTTAGTTGTTATCAGTCTTGTCCAGAAACCCTCCTCAAGAAGCTCTGACTAGAACAGTTTGTCCCACACAATATCTAGACAAGTGTTGAACATTTCCAGGGGTGAGAACTGCACAAACTAGCTGAAGATTCTGACAACTCTCACAGTAAAATAAGTTTTTTTTTCTTTTTATTTATATATAATTTCCTATATTTCTCTTTGTGGCCATTTGTGCTGGTTTTGGTTTGAGTAGAGTTGATTTCCCTACCTTTATTTTCTATAGCAACCACTTATGAAAGAAAAAGGTTACCATGATAGACATGTTGTTTAATGTTGACACAAACCAGCATCATAATTTATGCCCTTTAACATATTTAGTATGAGAATTCCCACTAGCTGATTTTATATGTATGCATGATTCCATGCTTCTTTTCTTTACCCTGATTTTCTAACCATACTAGTGCAATGCTGTTTGTCCTGACACTTTCATGTTGGAATGTCAAAACATATGAAAGATTACCTTTTTACAAATAAGAATTGTAAATTAAAATTATATTTTTT
Organism: Agelaius tricolor; assembly: GCF_023055355.1. NCBI lineage: Eukaryota > Metazoa > Chordata > Aves > Passeriformes > Icteridae > Agelaius > Agelaius tricolor. Next base: position 18,793,402 of record NW_027269262.1, on the reverse strand, counting down.
AGGATAGACTAAGGATACTTATCTGTATGTATCTATATCTTTATCTTTCTATATCCTGTATTCATCTATTTATGTCTATATCTATTTCATCTATGTCTATATCTAAAGATATTGCACATAAACAATTTTTCCTTAAGCATGGAGAATTCTCCATGGGCACCACTGCTACTCTCACTCCACCAGACCAGTGCATTTAGCTGATTTGGCACCTGACTTTTTGTGCAGCTCTGGCTTTAGTTCAAAAAAGCTGTCGCTTCCAGGGGCAAAGCTGCACATGTGCAGCTCCTTGGCATGCTCAAAACCAGGCCAGGTTTCCAGCTCTCATGGGGTGAGAGCAAAGGCAGCACTATGTCCCACACCAAAGGCAGTCATGAGTAGGCACCATGCACTGACACTGGACAAGCTCTGAAATAAACACCCAGCAAAAAATATCCCAACTGCAAGAGAGAGGATAATTAGAGTTATTTGGTGACTTGGATTTTGTGGTTGAGGGAAGCTCAGGCCCAACAGTATTTAACATTTTATGAATTCAATTTGCTTAATGAGCTGCAGCAGAGGTGACAGCATCCCTAGTGCAAAGTGTGTATTTAATTTTGACAAGTTATGCATGGCCAGAAACAACAGCAATTTCCTTTTGACAAGCACTATTACTTATAAATCACACTAGTGGCACAGCAGCATTAATGCAAAAGGATGAGCAGATTAAGCAAAAGCTACCTGATCCTATTCCCGGCTCTCATCCCTCAGGTACTACAGACAGCCCTGTAGGTTTGATCCTGTGGCAGACACCACCCATTTAATCCTTGTCTTCAGGGAATCTGTATCTTTCCCTTTTCTACAGTAACAGGTCTGGCCAGGCTGTGTATGGCACCAAAGGAGAGTCAGGGAGCCCAGAGACATAGAGCTCACAGGTCTCTGCTATATTCAATATTTGAGGAGGCTTTGCTGGGGAGAAGCCCGTGCTCTTGAGAAAAAGAAAGAAGGAGTGTGAGAAAGAGAGAGCAGGACTGTGGGAGTGCCCGAGGAGCAGCTCCCAGACAGCATCACTAACAAGGTACAGGTCAGAGACTGTAAATTTATAGGGCTCAACTGCGCCCTCAGTGAGGAAGTGACTAGGTAGCCTTTTGAGTTGGGTATCGCATTTACAACATGGCAAAAAAAGTCTTAAAACTTGTGAAACATTCACATTAGGAGATTAAAAAGAATCTGAAGATTACTTCTCTTCCTAAAAGTGGATAATTTGTATGAATATTAGAAGATAAAGCACCCACCTATTTGAAATATCTGCTTTCCCAACTGCCAGTTGTATGCAAAACAAGTTTTAAGGTGTTGCTACTGATTTTCTGCAAATTTGTTGTCATCCCATGGGTGCCCTGTAAAAGTTGTACCAACTTGAATGTCACTTAGCATGATTTTTTTTTTACAGGAAAAAAGTGCTAAGTTCTTACAACAATGAATAAGAATGCTTATTCATTGTTGTAAGAACTTAGCGCTCTTAGGGCCTATACAGAGTGACCATCTCATGATGATCTTTCTCTTTGCAAGGGATTATAAAGCTATTGTTACTGGGTAAAGCTGTTTAAGGATATTTGTTATCTTGAGGATGAAGGTGCAATTCTAATCACCTGCTGGTTGTTCTCCTTTATTTATCTATATGTGTAAAGGCTGATCTATACATGTAGCACATATCTTTAGCTATATCTAATCTATATCTATGAATGTGTGTAGATTAATTCATGTTATTACTCTCTATATTACTCTTAATCGTATTCCTGTACATAAAATAATGCTCCAAAATTCTTTGTCAATCATAACAGTCTTTTCTCTGTTGAGTCACATCATTTAAAGTTCAAATCTTTCTGTTTAAAAACACAATGAACTATATATAATTAAAATATTGGAAGATAAAACTTGTAGCTTAGCAAGCTGTGAGGGTTATGAAAATTGGAATAAGATATGCAGCACAAAAATAACCATGAAGATACACTGAATTTCTGATGAGGAAAAAATCAGCAATATGAGCTCATCAGTAATGATCATTACAGAAGGAAATAGGAATTTAGGCATATGACTCATAATAAAAATAGCAATAAAAATGGTTCATTCAAGGAACTGAAGTCATGTAAACACCTGTGTTAATAAATGAGTAGATAAAACAATGAATAGATGAAAAAGGAGTTGACAGAACTAATATATCACATTATTTCATCTTGTGGAAAAAAAAAAGATAAACTGAAATTCTCTCTGGCCGTGATAACTTTTGTTTTCATGGTTAGCTGACAGAAAATACATTGAAACAAAATTCCACCAATTTTACTGGTTATTTTCCATAGTCTCACCTAGATGCTTCATGCTTTTAAATTCAATTTCATCATGTATAGCAAAGCTAAGTTAAAAGAAACTTTTAAGTTAGACAAAAAGTAGCATGAGAAACAATATTTTCATGAAACTGATGAGAACAAAAGAATGCAACCAGAGCTGTGATAAAGTAGTTAATGGCCTGCCATAGACTGAGAACATTATCTTCAGAATACAAAACAAGAAAATAGAAATTAATTCCACACACCTCTGGCTTTAGGAATTGTAATTCTTCATTTCTACTGATGCCTTGGAGAGGCTACTTGGAACAGAGGCTAGTCTGAGTGTAGAAAATAAAGTAGGTATTTCTTGAAAGGCCTTCAAAGGATACATCTTGGGCAATGTAGGAGCCTAGCAGAGGCTACACCCAAGATGGATGATGGTCACCAGTTTTTCGGACAGATGTGAGTTTGGTCTATTTGCCTGTCAGGGATTAATTGTGCAATTACAGCTCCAGGTAATGAAATCACATTCCCCCCAGTTTGCCCTCATGCCCAATTCACTTTTGTTTATACTTTTCTGGCCTGAGGCTGAGATGACCTTGGTTCCATCTGAGAAAGGATTGGTTTGTCTGACTAAACTGTGAAGAGAATCCATATGAAGTTCAGAGTTATACATTAATGCAGTATAGAATCTGAAAAATATAAAATCTAAAACTTAAGGCATCAATATTGTAGATAGAAATTTCAAGAAAAAATAATTATTTATTCAAGTTCTACATAGGTCCTTTTTTTTCCTTTTTTTTCCTTTTTTTTTTTTTTAATATCCACAGAAATTAATCTGGTATGTACTTAAATTCCCTTTTTAAAACTTTTTTCCAGAAATTGTGTGTAAATGCAACACATGCAACTACCATTTATTTAGGTTACCAGGCACTAAAGATACCGCTTCAGGAAGTACTTGAGATGCTGTAGCTGGAAGAATTTGCTTGAGGAATAATAGTCAAATGCCATCTCTAAGCATAGATTTTTGGTACTCAGAAAGCATACCTCATACCTTTAATTTGCCATGCTTCAGCAATGCTTTCAAAACCTTGAAAAGTCTAATAAGCATATTTGATTTTTTTCTAAAATTAGATTCTATAAAAAAAATCCTTTTATTAGATTGTCACACTTAATAACAACAACCTACTGCTTTTCATTTGCTGCATAAGTTTAGCTCAATAGAGGTCTTTTCATGCTTGCAAAATATGTTTTTTATTTAAGTTTAGGAAATACAGGAAAGATATTAATGATCACATAATCCTCTCCTTCCTACTGCCTCTCTCAATTTATTATATGTAGAGTAGTGGTTTAATAATAATAATGATTTTATTTACTCTAAATTAAGCTGGCAGAAATGAAGAAAAGTCCTTTTGGCTGAGGAAAAAATTTACCACGTATAGCCCAAGTTCTTTATAGTTATGTCAAATTGTAATATATTTCTGTGTCTTACAGGATTTTTTGTTATCTGGATGTTATTGGAAGAGTGGCTTCCAACTTTCTTCACGGAAGTGTGATTTCTGAATTATTTTTGGGAGCAAGTTGGCTACAGTGGGTACCCTGCTGCACATGACCCTGAATCTTCTCTGCGTACACAATATGAGTATGTAAGTAACTCATGGCTTGTTTCTCCTCACAACCAGAGGAATTCTGTAGTGCAATGGTTACTCAGATTGTGGCACTGTATTCATGTGTTATGGTTCTGTCAATGTAACTGTTTCTTAGGTTACAATTTTGGTATATGAACTCTTTAAATGTGAGTTGAGAATACTGACAGAGTAGACTGCTTCACAATTAGTCCTTTAATTGCTTACAATTTATTAGATCAGGTCAGTAATAAATTGGTCCTGTCAGTTTAACCTCCAGAGAAAATCTTTGAGAAATAAATCTGCTTTAAAAAGGGAGTAATAATATAGTTTGTTCAGCTACTTTTACATGAGAACATAAGCTGAATTTTTTCAACAGATTCTCAGTATGGGGAGCCATCAAGTTGAAAACCTTATTTTGAAATGCACTATGGCCCAGATAGATTGCTTTATGTGTCAGAAGGTTGAATAGGAGGTAGCCCCAATGACATCAGCGCACAGACGCTTACTTAGCCTTTTGTAAGCAGTTTCCAGGAGAATGTAGTGAGTTGACAGCTCCTGAGGCCAATATTAATCTTCCATTGGTTCCTTGCATCAGGGACAACTTTACACACTACATGACACTAGTTACAGTTTAGAAGTACTGAGAAATTACCATGAAATTCAAATTATTTATCCTGGAATTATGAATGGTCTTCACCTGCTCTAATCTCTTGAGGTTGATGTATCTGTAAGGAGGCATATGGATCAACTAGGAGTGTTGGTGTACATGGCAGGTGGTTGAAATCAGCAGTCTGGGCTTCTACTTTGCATTACACTGTGGACTTAGGAATAGAGAAACTACACAAACACTTTCAGATACAGTCTTCTGCTTTATGGATTTAAAGAACTTTTTAGCACTGGGTTATCAGTAGCTTTAGCAAACTGGCAAGCATACAGGAAAATATTAAATACACTTTTAGTACCCTTTTCAGGTAAAAAGCTTAAATAAGTATTTTAGGATTAAGCACAGATAAACCAAACATTTGCAGTAAAACTACAAAGGCCAGCAAAGGTGCACACAGAGTAAAGCATTTAAAGACATTGGTGAAAAGTTTAACAAAATATAAGGTGACAATAAATAAACATTTGGTGCAATGTGAAACAAAGCACTATACCAGTTTGAACTTGGCTGAATGAGATATAAAACAATTTACATATAAAATAATTTTTAAGAGATCTATCTGGGAAAAAAATTACTGATTTTGAAGGTCTCACTGAAATACAATGCTTAGAAAAAATATTTTAAACTGTAGTTATTGATACATACAATACTCTGAGACCTATTAAAAGATTTTATAGTTTTGCAAAAAAAAAAAAACATTTAAAAAGGAACACAGCTCTGTAAATCTGGGATACATTAAAGCTACCGAAGTGTGTAAGAGCATAAAGTACTAAATTCAGTAAACTTTATTTCTAAACATGCCATTTATAAACACACACTGTAGGTACTTTGAGGAAGAATAATTGTCTAAAAGAGAAGAGAGAGCATAATATTAGACACATACAGATTGCTGTTTGGGAGTTGTTAAAGCTGCAGTAAATCTAAATTGACTTTTTTCTAGACGTACATATATATCTCAAAACTTTGTTTTACAAACTTTACAAATAATGTGTTGTCTAAACTACACAGAACAACTTGAGATGGAAGAGTGAGAATATTTTATATTATCATCTTTAATTTTTCCCCTCAGAGTTTATATATTTCAAAAGTTAAATGGAGGGCTCTGTATCTACTATGTAGGCTACCATATGGAAAATGTAGTAGTCTGAAGATCAGTCACCAGTCCACAGTAGAACTCACCAATGTCAGTGTTTATGAGACTGGGCATTTCTTTGTACTCTCATTTGATTTTTCTAAAAATCAATTGAAGTTTATGTAAATAATACCATGGTGTGGTTTAGAAATCAGCTTGGCTTGCAGTTGGTATCCTTGTTTCTGTACACGTTTCCAGTGATTCTCTTTAATGTTTTCCGTTTAAGTCACACAAACTTAATCTGCAATTTTCAAGATATTAAAGCATCATATTTTCCACAGCCACATTGGAATTACATATTTTATGTCACTCTAAAATGAAACCAAACACTAGGATTAAATTTACTGGGATTTCCAGCTGAATGTCAGAGGCTAGGGAGTCTGAAGAAGTTGTCTTAGCTCCTCCTGTCTTTGGAGGTAACCTTACTCACCTGCCATGCCTTCCTGAATCCCTTCTAGCCATCCTCTCTCTGGTGCGCTTTCTTATACTGTTTTTGTCTTCAGGCTTGTGGAAAGAGTTTAATTTCATTGCAGTATTGTCATGCAGTGAGACTTCCCAACCAATAGTCAAGTATCTACCCTCCCTTGCAAAATCGAGGTAGACTTGCCCCTGACATATTCCCTTTAATGTTCTTCTTTGATCTTTTCTTGCCTAGGAGGAGAAGGGAATGTAAAAGCCAGGTGAATCAGGATTATAAAATCCCTAATTTCTCTCTTCTGCCCTCTTACCATGGATCTGAGATACAAACATAAACTAATGAGATACCTGGGCATTACTCTCTATTCCCTGCTCTGGGTCTGGTCCATTACTAGTCATGAACAGTGTTCACTATGTTTGACCCATTTTTTATTGCTGTAAGTGATTCAGAGAAAGAGCACAGAGAGGGGTCTTATATCCCGTGTCACAGTTTATTAGAAAATACAACCTGATAAAGATTCAGAGGCAGGTTCCTTCTTTATTCAGTACTTCATCAATTCAGCAGGCATGGCACATATTTTGACAGTTCTATAGCTTACTCTTTCTCTTTTCAGAATGAATTAAATGATCAGTGTGTTGTGTGAGAACTGCTAAGCATAATAATCTCATTAATAACAATTCCCTTCATATATTAGGTGCAAAGACATCGCTATACACTGAGTGAAACGATTTGTTGGCTTAGAATACCTTGCAGCAGGAACTTGATGGATTAAAGAAAGATGGGTTGTGTGAGAGCTGTTCTGAGGTATCCCCTCAGTTCTGTTTTGGCAGCAAAAGTGTTTCTCCCAAAAGGAAAGGGTCCTCCTTAGTATACATAGATGCCTTGCTGACAATCTGAACCCAGAGACCATCCATGTAATTATTTTCAGTTAATAACCTGAACCGGGACTATCCCTGAGAAATACATCATGAGTAGGAGAGTGTCTCGGTCCCTCTGGGAGCCTCTCAGGAGCCCTGGGCCAGTCCCGAGTGGGCAGACACCGGGGGGCAGCCCCGACATGGCCGACAGCGGGGAGACACTGTCTGTGTGTGCCCCGAGGGTACTGAGGGCACCTGGGCTGGCAGGGAGACACTGTCTGTGTGTGCCCTGAGGGTGCTGAGGGCACCTGGGCTGACAGGGAGACACTGTCTGTGTGTGCCCCGAGGGTGCTGAGGGCACCTGGGCTGGCAGGGAGACACTGTCTGTGTGTGCCCCGAGGGTGCTGAGGGCACCTGGGCTGACAGCAGAGAGACACTGTCTGTGTGTGCCCCGAGGGTACTGAGGGAACCTGGGCTGGCAGGGAGACACTGTCTGTGTGTGCCCCGAGGGTGCTGAGGGCACCTGGGCTGGCAGGGAGACACTGTCTGTGTGTGCCCCGAGGGTGCTGAGGGCACCTGGGCTGGCAGGGAGACACTCTCTGTGCCCCGAGGGTGCTGAGGGCACCTGGGCTGGCAGGGAGACACTCTCTGTGTGTGCCCCGAGGGTACTGAGGGCACCTGGGCTGGCAGGGAGACACTGTCTGTGTGTGCCCCGAGGGTACTGAGGGCACCTGGGCTGGCAGGGAGACACTCTCTGTGTGTGCCCCGAGGGTACTGAGGGCACCTGGGCTGGGGGGAGACACTGTCTGTGTGTGCCCTGAGGGTGCTGAGGGCACCTGGGCTGGCAGGGAGACACTGTCTGTGTGTGCCCCGAGGGTGCTGAGGGCACCTGGGCTGGCAGGGAGACACTGTCTGTGTGTGCCCCGAGGGTGCTGAGGGCACCTGGGCTGGGGGGAGACACTGTCTGTGTGTGCCCTGAGGGTGCTGAGGGCACCTGGGCTGGCAGGGAGACACTGTCTGTGTGTGCCCCGAGGGTGCTGAGGGCACCTGGGCTGGCAGGGAGACACTGTCTGTGTGTGCCCCGAGGGTGCTGAGGGCACCTGGGCTGACAGGGAGACACTCTCTGTGTGTGCCCCGAGGGTGCTGAGGGCACCTGGGCTGGGGGGAGACACTCTCTGTGTGTGCCCCGAGGGTGCTGAGGGCACCTGGGCTGGTCGCCTTTGCAGCACAAGAGACACCAGAGACATCGGTAGAAGAGAAAGGGCCGACTCTTAGCAGGGGTTAATCCAAGGTTTTATTAGGATCCCAAAGGAGCTCCTGCAGCTCAGGGGCCTCCTGCCGAGAGCCCCGGGAGATGTGCCAAGGTCACATTTAAAGGGAGGTGGAAACCCAAAGTAGATAACATTTTACCAACCAATGAGTGACCCTAAGGGATGGGTACTGGGGGACAGACATATAGGACAGCGTATGGGGCAAGGCTTGGGGGACTGACCCCTGGCCTCTGGCTGATCACTCGACGACTTGGACCGAAACTTCTGGATGGAGGGGATGGGTTGCTGAGTGACTGACAGAGAGCCAGGGTGAGGGTTTGGGGATGATCTCATCCCGGGAGAGGGATAACACAGGTAAAGGGAGGGGGGTACAGTCTGGGATAAACCATTTGGGAAAAATATGGGAATACAAAACAAAACTACTTCAAAGTATTACAAAGTATAGAAACGCACTACAACAGGAGAGCATTGTCCAAAGCCCTCTTGAGCTCTGTAAGACTTGGAACTGTGACCACTTCCCTGGGAGCCTGTTCCAGTACCCAGCCATCTCTTCATGGTGAACCTTTTCCTAATATCCAACATAAATGTCCCCTGACTCAGGACATTCCCTCAGGTCCTGTCACAGGTCACCACATAGAAGAGATCATTGCCTGTTCCTCCTTTTCACCTCATGAGTAAATTGTAGATTCCAATGTGGTCTCCCTTCAGTCTCTTCTTCTTAAGGCTGAACAGACCAAGTGACCTCAGCATCTCCTCACACAACTTCTCCTCAAGGCCCTTCAGCATTGTCATAGCCCTTCTTTTGGATTCTCTCCAACAATTTAATATATTTTTTGTATGGTGGCACCCAAAACTTCATACAGACATAGGAGATGATACATACAGTGCAGAGCAGAGCAGAGCAGAACAATCTCCTCCCTTGCCTGGCTGCCGATGCTGTGCCTGATGCCCCCCTGGGCACACTTGGCCCTCCTGGCTGCCAGGGCACACTGCTAATCGCAGACTAATGAAGATCCTTTGTGCAGTTTACAATGAAATCTGAACAGATTGAAAACAAACCACTTCCTAAAAATTTTCCCATTTCCCACTTCGCTTCCCCAATTGAAATACAGGTCTTGCTGGCAAACAGATGACATGAAAGCTTGCCCGCTTATATTTACAATTAACAAGAAAATACTGGTTCTTGAATAATTTTTTCTGGTTTGGAGAAGCCTTTGGTGTAAAGGTATCTTAAAAAGTTTTCATTTTTAAGTGTATCTTGCTCGTGAATAACTTTTTTCTAAGGCTAGTTCATTTTATTATGTGATAGAAATACAATGTAATCTAATCCCAATGCTCCTTTCTGTGCATTAGGAATTACTTTTCCATTTTACCTTTTTTGAAACAGAAATGGTTCTTTTTCAGTATGACAAGAAAATATAGTATAATTTCTATTCCTTTTTGCATGGAGGTTTGCATCCTAATGAAAACTTTTCACTACTCAAGGGTTGTAATGTTATTTGCACGGTTTAGGTCAACAATTAACAAGCACTTATTTCCTCAATATTTTGGGAAGTTTATATTACTTGAGGAATATAAAGAGTCAAAATTGCTTTGTGGATAACGTTATTATACCTGTATAAGAATTTTGTCTGTTTGTGTAGTGGTTTTTTCTTCATTTTTTTTCAATGCATTATTTCCTGATCTCGTCTCTGCTCTTTGCTTTCTTAAGAGGTTTTCTTAAGAATTCTGTTCAGCTTAGCTCTGAGTTTTGTACAGAGAGGAAGGTGTATGGGATACTTTCTTCCTGGGCACATGCAAAACAGACAGCTGGACAATTTATTCTCATCATACCAAAGAATGACAATATTTTAGAGAAGGATGAGAGATTGCTACTTCACCGCACTGAGTGGCTGGTTATTTGCTGCTGGAATTTACTTTTAGAGCTTTCCAGAATAAAAGTAATAAGGCCTGAGTATGCTTAATGTCATTGACAACTGCAAATGAGGAGCTGCAGTATATATTCCTGCAAGATACATTTCTATTAGTGGGACTACTTTGATCCCTATACAGCACAAGGCACAGTTTTCTTCATTAGAAATCTGAAATAGTCCTTGTACTGAGCAGGACATAGTCTTGGCATAGCCAATGGTAAATGTGAAGCTTAAAATTACATATAAGGTTCCCAGATTTCTTCCATAATTTTCTGGTTTGGTTTGGGGTTTTGTTGGTTTTGGTAGGTTGTGGTTTGTTTGTTTGTTTGTTTGTTGGGTTTTGTTTTTGTTTTTTTTTGTGTGTGTGTACGTGTCTGTGCTGTTGTTGTTGTTTTGTTTTTATCAGTTGCTTGTTTGGTTTTCTTTTGTTCTATTTTTCAAATTGAAAAGAGGCTGCTGAATTTCATGGACTTTAAGCTCCAAATTCTGTGTAAGTAGTTTTTTGTATGTGACAATCACAAGCCTCCTGATTGCAGTTAATCATCAGCAAAAAGAGCTGAGATTTATCCAATATTAATTATTAAAGTTAGCACTGTCTACACAATGAAAAACGTGATATGAAAGGGATGCAAATTCTAAGTGATCAGGAAAGATTAGGATTATACAGACCTACAGAAACCATATGAAAATTCTGCTAAGGAATTAATTTTTTTGCTTAGATTTTTAGGCTTTTGATAATAGTTGAAAGGCTTCTTTGTGGAAGAAGTCCTTGATGAGATTGTTTGTTACATCTAAATTTGCAAGTAGTGGTGCTAAAAAGTCAGGGACCTTAGGAAAGGATTAATCCAGATAATAAAACAGTGGCATTAATCAATTCAGTAGGAGCAGAAACACACTGAATTTAGAAATGTTCTAAAATCAGGCAGGTTTTATATCCCTTCAGGAAGGGAACAAAAGTACTGCTAATAGGTCCATTATTCAAGCAATTTGTTCTGGGTGGCAATCTCTACTACAGTTCTTAAATTCTGGGAGTGAATAGTCTTTCTCTCACTTGGAAAAAATCATCCTTGTTCCTACTAAGTATTGGATTCTGATGGGACTGTCCAGAAGACCCAGTGAAAAATCTTAGCTGATTTAGAAAGAAGTAGATCAGTAGTCGATGGGAATTGCTGGTAGGGACAGGGAGGAGGCATTATTTAGTATTTTCCAATGCTTGAGTGTGAGTGATTTTTGGTTTTGCAAGAATCTACATTTGCAAAGAAATATCTTGTTTGAATACTTTATTAGAATCTGGGCCATTTATTGGTTTTTTGGTCATAAAGAATGAGAAAAATATTTAATATACCTAGAAATAGTGTATATTCAGAGTGTTTCTGGAAAGGTCATAAAGACTAAACTTTTCAACTTTTAAGTCTCACTAAGAGCTGTATCAGAAATGACACAAGAATGCAAAGGCAAAAAGTTGTGTTTATAACCCATCGCATGGAAAGGGTGAGGTTTCCTGTCTGGTGTAGCAATCTGAAAACACTTCTGTTATAAGGATTTAGATTCTTAATTTTACTCTTCTTCAGTGTTTAAACACATGCAGCAGCATCAACTTAAATACCAGCTTTTATACCATATAGGTTATTGCTTTATTTTTTCCCTTTAAGTCTGTGAATAAGCATACAGATTTTATTTAACACACTTCTTGCTGATTGAAGTTCCTTTGGATGTTGATAATATCCTCAGGCTTTCCTGCTCTCTTTAGTCAAATTATAATTGTGACTTTGGACTTTATTTGATGGGAAGATATTCTCATATGTTCAGTAGACATGTATTTGGAGAAGGTTTAAAAAATGTATTTCACTGGCTTTTCAGAACTAAATGTCTATTTAACAGGTACCTTAGACTCTGCCCCATCTTTGTTTGTTACTTTTTACTTCTGTATTCCTAAATAGATGATGAATTCTCCCAGACATAACCACATTCAAAACGTTGAAATCATCTGGTTTCTAATCTCCTATTATTGTGTCCACAGGTAGCTGATGGAATTAATGAAATACAGTTTTAATCAAGGTGTGCCACATGTCACTAGCCTAAAGCTGGGTCAGTGGTACCTCCACAATAGAGATCCTTTGTTTCAGTGGGGGGCAGTGAGCTCGTTTTGCAAAACATTTCCCCTTTGGGAATTTGAATACCCAGTACACTGAGAACAGTTTGTGGTTACATTACAACACTCTATAAGATTAGAACAGCCTTCATTCTCTTTCTCTTTTGCAATAATAACTGGATATTACTGAGAGATGTTTATTGTCTTATCTCTGCCAATATGGCAGTTCAGTATTTATTGTTCCCATTATTCAGAGTAAGAAAGAGAACAAGTATTAAACAGTTAAGACAACCCTGTTTGCTTACCTAAGAGCCACAATTTTATCATTGCTCTAAGCAGTGTACTTACTCTTTACATAGGCTAATTAGTTTAAATTCCTTCATCTTTTTTCTCCCACCTATACTTTTACAGAGCAGAAATTTTGTATTGCTGTAGCTTGAGATAATTCTGGTTTTACACAAAGTATCTGCAGTGAATTAGTTTTCCCTGAAGCTTTGATTATATTTCTGCACAGAAAGTCAGTGGGAGGCTAATGACTTTAAGAGAGCCATTGTTGTGTACATGTTATTTAGCTGAATTAATCTTACTTAAATGTTGGGAAATGTTACTTACTTTAATGTGGTTCTATTTTTGAAGCAGACTCTTACAGATCAGAGAACATAACTTAAAATGATAATGATAGTTTCCAGAAGTAGTGCTTCCTTTTGCAGGATGTTTTCCCTATGTTAGAACCTTGAACAACAACCTTCTTACCATTAAGATTGCCAGTCCTTCCTTCAATAATTTTATAAATATGAACATTCAGGGAAATCAAACCAATGTGAATTTAATTCTAACAAATTACTTAAACTGCATTAAACTGGCACATTGTTGTTTCTATTCAAAATATGCTGAATTTACTTTAGACAGAAACATAAATCCAGATGGTGTATTTTTATGCTTGAACTCCTACACAAGTTTTTACCTGAATTTAACCATTTGGATTTTAAATTTTACAAGAACTTCATAATGTCTCTGTGTCCATAAAGATATCATCTACACTTGCAATCAAGTGTAGATGATCAGCTCATGACTCCTTTTTAAGAAATCACCTTCCTATACTTAGTTCCTTTATTTATTTCTTCAGGGAATGTTTTCACAGTGGTAACAAAGTGAATATTAAATTTGTTTTTTAATAACACCTTTTCTTTTTAATTGCTTCCATCCAATGTTATGTTTCACTAACTAGAATAAGTTTGAAATTAACATATTCATGCATGTTAATAGCCTGATACATATACTAATATAATAAAAGCATGACATATTTTCTAGTGATATTTTAAAGAATTAAGATGGACTTGTACAATGGTTTGCCTCTGGAGAAAGTATAATGGGAAATCAATCCCCATGAATCACCCCCATTTTACCTTTTTTAAGGCAACAGCACAATCCTTTCAGTCCCTGTATTGCAGGATTTATTGAGGGATTTGATGGTTTGAACTGCATCAACACTGATAATACTGATGATTTTTGTTGACCTACTGGTAAATATGATATTTTAGTTTGATTTTCTAGTGACTAGCAGGGATGAGAAAAAAACTGAAAACTGAGGCCTAGCACAGAAAAGGTAATAGTGGTACTTGGTGTAACCTAGGGCAGAGGGTAGGAAGACTCCTAAGAAGGATCTGGACAGGCTGGATAAATGGACCAGGGCCAAGGGTGTGAGGTTCAATGAGGCCACGTGCTGGGTCCTGCACTTGGGTGGCAACAACCCCACACCGCACTAGAGGCTGGGAACAAAATGGTTGGAAAAGTACCTGTGTTATCAACCTTTGGGGCAAGCTGCCCAGGCAACTGGTTGAGTCACTATCCACAGTGATATTTAAAGGATGGAACAGGTTTTAGTGGGGAACTTCGTAGTATTATTAGGCTGCTGGCTGGACTCAAGGACCTTAAGTGTTTTTCTCCTCTAAATTACTCTATGATTCCATAGATAAACAAAGATGTTTTAATTTATGTAATGACTTTTAAGACTGTCAGCTATCTTCATGATTAAAGATTAATAAAGAATTGTGAGATTGTTTGTCCTCAGGGAGCAGTGGTGGTCAGGAATTTTTTATTATCTATATTTTTACAAAAAACACAGACTTTCAAGATTTGTAAATTTATGTTCTATATGCTGTATTACTTACAAAATAATTCAGTCTCACCAGTGTCTGTCACACTGAGAAATGTTGGGGCTCCCGACCTGATCTTCCTGAAAAAATTTGATTTCAAACACACATTTGACAGTGGTGGAATTCTTGGTAGTTCTCTTCATGACCCTTATTCTTAAATAAGAAAAAGCTCTCATCTTGGACCTATGAAAAATATATAAATATTTAGTAAAAACACATTTTTGAAAAACATCAACATGCCCTTAAAAAAAATCTTTTTAAACCACTGCATGACACTTGGTTCCTCCCTGGGAGGGGCAAGGTGTAGGTGATCAAAATTATACAGGGAAGAATTTTGATGTACAACAGTGATCATATTCATATGCTATTTTTTACCTCTAGAAGTAGTTTTTACTTCCTGCTAATTTTTTTTCTTATTTTTATTTACATATTCATAAAAAAAAAAATCAGATTGAGCCAGAAACTATGTGTTCTGCCAGTTAAACTCTTTGACATTATCAAATTGCATAAATCTTCTGATATCCATATGTCAGGAGATAAAAAGTGATGATCTATTTCTTTTTATAAGAAACTGAAAAAAACCCTGAAATCAGTTTAGGTCAGTATGTGCAATACCTTTTCACTGTTAACAAGAATCAATCTGTCAAACTGTATTTTGTTAGTTTTCTGGAAAATGAGTTTTGATGATCTATAGCTTGAGGCTCCTAATTTTAAATGGAAGAACAGATAGCATCATATACTGTATCAATTTTCTGAGCACAGTAAAGTGCAAAGTTTTACATAGTTTTAGCCTTTCAGCATGACTTTTAAATGCTTTGGATTTTTTTTTTTTTTTTTTAGTTCTTCAGCACAGGTTCTGCTATGCAGGCACTTTCTGTTCAATATGAAAAATGGAGGAAACATATGGATCACTCAGAATAATTAAGAAGATTCACAGATTGATTGATTATATATTTTACAAATCTTGAAAATCAATAGCTAGAAGAAAAATAAAATAGTTAGACACAGTAATGGACTAGTTGTTTTCCATAGCCTTGTTACTAGGTTTCTCTAAGGCAATGAATCTGGAAAATCATAGGCAAATTTGCTCATTCCTGTGTAAATCAGTAATGCAGAATTCCTATTCCTAGTTCTCCCCTCTTTTTCTTTTCTACATAAGAAATCTTATAAATATGTCTGGGGGTTCTACATAGCTCAGATTACATTAGTAAGAAGTCAGTACCTAATATCCTTTTATGTATATTCATTTTTAAGTCTAGATAATTATAATCTGTGGAGAGAATGGAAATTCCTGTGCCCCACTTAACAACAGCTTTTCTATTATGGAACATGTCATTATAGACTTATAATTTTGATGAAAAAAATTATACAACTATCTACCACAGAGTTTGGCAGGCAAATACTGAAAATCTTATATAAGATTTTTGAAGTCATGCTATCACCATTCACTTATTTCAAGAAAAGCTTCCATTCAGGAAATACTCAGGAAATACCTTCTTATTCAGTATTTTTGTGACCTCCAGGAATGGATTTGAGCTGTGACCTTCTCAGACTAAAAACAGCATGATTTTTACTAGGTCCTTTACTTCTGCTTAGTGCTGACCAGCTGCAAACTGTTAAAACAAAGGTTAGTTTTGGACAGTCTCATCTTACAAGGAACAGATGGTTCTGCTTCTGTAGGGATTTTGATTCATAGAAAACATGAAAGTTTTTGTCTTTGGCCTCATTGGAATGGAGTGCTTTTAAAATTTTGACCTATCTGAAAATATAAGTAATTGCGCTGGCTGCTGATAAGAGCTAGTTCTTGTTTCAACTTAGTTCACTAAGAACTTGATAGTGTTTCACAAAAATCTTTTTTTCCTTTCTAGGATGCATTTTGGAAGCCTTGCTAGATCAATTACTTATGAGTGGTGACTGTAATTACAGGAATGCACTAATATGGCCAAATACAATCAATATTAATTCTACTGGAAATAATGAATTATTTAATAATAACTTCCTTCAAAAAATAAAAATGTGAATTGCAACTTTGGCAACCATAATTAGTTGGTAAGAAATAGTTACCTACTGAGACACTTATTATGCTAATTTATACTTTTTAATTAAAACCCCTCAATATATTTTAAAAATACTATGGGGGGTTTTGTGAATAATAAAAAAAAAGTCTGCTGTTTCTGAGTCTCATTTGTGAGAAATATGATTTTCTTTTAGAAGATTTTTTACTAATTGATGCAGTCCTGAACATAATTTTTAGAAATAACAAACATATACCTTATTATCCAGTAGAGAAATGCCCTGTCCATTGTGTGATGATAAATTATCACTTGCTGATCATTGTAAGAAGGACAAATGTTTAATGACAAGGAGAGATGAACTGAGCTCTCAATGAGTAATCATTCTCACTAAGTAGCAAATATAAGTGTGAAATGAATGATGAAAAATACACAGACGAAGTGGTGACACATTTTTTTTTAAATGGTTTAGACCGCTAGCATGGGCCAAATTAGGAATGACTTTTAGAATTAACACAAATTAGTAAAATTCTAATGGAATCAACTAAACAGTCACTTAGTAATATGAGATTTTGGTCTCAATCTCTCTAATAATGTGTCAAGTATTTAAATATTCATATAAAATATTAACTTTCCCTTGAAATTACTAAAACCTTCTACCATTATGCACTAATACAGAAGGCCTAGCAGTATTTTCCTGAGGATTAGGTATCACATTTAATTGAACCCCTAAAATTTTATTGGAACATATTCTTCAAGATCTATTAAAACTAGAATTTATCATTACATTTTATTGCCAATCCCACACTTCAATGTCTTAGAGAGGTTACTACAATTTACCTTTGTCTAATAATCTATTTAATGGTCTCACCCTTTCAGTATGCATATCTGGAAGCAGTAATACATCTAAAAGGCAGTTTGATACAAATTAACTTTGCCAGTGGATCAAAGTAGGTAGGTACCTTGCTTGCTCACAGATCACCTCTGTGCAATCAGTCCATAATTCACCAGTAGCTTTCCCTTAGTTAGCAGCAACAGAAACAAAAAGGCTAAAAGTGCTGAGGTAAAGGAAAAGTTAGAGTCACACAAACCATAAAATCTGAAACTCTTTCCAAATCCTTCCTGAAGGAGTATTTGTGCTTTCTGCAGTGAAGTTTATTCCGAGGCTTGAGAAATCCACTATATTGTCAGTGGCTAAGATGATCTTGTGTTGAATTTTCATATAAGTCAATGGACTTGTAATATCTGTTCAGCAATCCACATAGTATAAATTAGATCTTTTCATCAATCATCAGGCAGCTGATGCACTTCTTACTTATAATTAAGTAGCCTCGGATGAAGCTATGGGGTTACAAAATAAGCAAAACAAAGCAAACCCACAAGAGTCTTGGCAGGTATTTTGTAAATGGCTCCCAGCCAGACAGGCACCTGCCCATATCCTTGCACAAGTGCTTCTTGTGCCTTGCCAAATTTCTCACATTTCCTGTTGACCTGTTCTTCCAGGTTGATTAGATATGTATGAACAGTACCTCTTCACTCTAGAGTTACTGACCAACTTCCTTGCATTTGGTGTCATCTGTAATCTTTGAGAGTGAGCTCTGACAATTTCTCCAAGAGACTGAGAAAATGTTAAATGTTAACAAAAATGTTAAATAGGTGTGGTCCTGCAATATTGCTCTCATGGTTCATACACCAAAATTAGCCAGAAAAAACATACTCTCTGTGGGATCTCAGCACATCGTTCCCGATGTCCAGAGATGCCAGGAGAACCCTTGGGGGTCTCGAAAACCCTGGAATGTTGCCAAGAGTGCTTGGTGGCTTGATTTTGATCCATCCACAGAAGTAACAAGAGTCTGAGGACAAGAGAATCACTTTAGAGTACAAGGTGTAAAAGAGACACATTTAGAGGGTGAGATATAGACTTTAAGGTTTTTGGTACAGGGGGGTTATGGAGACAAGATG